>NC_085841.1:259189024-263989024 GCF_035594765.1 Anolis carolinensis
AAGACCAATTAAAACTCAGTAGATTACTTACTAGCCACTTTTTCCTTTGGATTGTGTAACGGAATATAAGCACCTGGACATAAATTGTGAAGGTCAGTGGGGCCAGCACTGAGGTGAAAATATAAGAGAAAAATACACATATGAAAACTTTTCTTCCATTGCAAACCATGTTATTTCAAAGTAAGGATACAGGTGGGGAGAAGCCCCTCTCTGTGGTCCTGTTGGCAAATGAACTTTCTTCTAGAATCCTATATTTCCATAAGATAATCTATTTGCTATTTTATGCCCCACGCCAACATGCCATTCAGTTGGTCTTACTGTTACGTGTCTTCAAGTGGACTATGAAATGGTGTAATCCTCTCACACAGTTTTCTTGGCATGATCTATTTTGAGGAAGTTTGCTGCTGCCTTACTCTTAGAATGAGATAGTGTGACTTGCCCGCAGGCACCCAAGGGATCCAATATTCAAACATCCAATAATTTCACGTTATTGTCCTAATCCAGTTCTCAACCTGGGGTCCCCAGATGTTTTTGGCCTTCAACTCCCAGAAATCCTAACAGCTGGTAAACTGGCTGGGATTTCTGGGAGTTGCAGGCCAAAAACATCTGGGAACCCCAGGTTGAGAACCACTGTCCTAATCCATTAACATGGCCTTACTGTTGACAGTTTCCAGATTTAGGGTCTTGTGCACAATGCCAGAGATATTCACAGCCAAAATATTTGTGCTGGTGCTGATACGGCATGTATTTCTTTTTCTTTTTTCCAAGCTGTGAAAAGCAGGAGACAAGCCATGAGTTATACTTGTTATAAGGTAAAGGTTTTCCCTGACGTTAAGTCCTGACGTTAAGTCCAGTCATGTCTGACTCTGGGGGTTGGTGCTCCATTTCTAAGCCGAAGAGCCAGCGTTGTCCGTAGACACCTCCAAGGCCATGTGGCCGGCATGACTGCATGGAGCGCCGTTACCTTCCCGCTGGAGCAGTACCTATTGATCTACTCACATTGGCATTTTTATACTTGTTATAGCAAATCAATATTATTACAGCTGGGCATAACCCCTCTAGTCATCCTTACAGGGAAAATCTGAAGCAGAAGCATTCTTAAACGGTGGGTTGGGAGCCACAGTTTAAGAATCAGTTCTTCTCATAAAGATTCAATCAATGCACCGATCTTTAAACTGTGGGCCCCAAACCCAAACGGGGGCCCAATGTGGAGGTCATGAAAAATTTGGCAACAGTAAAAGGTTTCTGAACACCACTCATTTACATAAATGCTGTTATAATAACTATTATGCACTGTGAAGCCTGGTCCCCCTGACTAGTTTACTAAGTCTATCATCTCTAATTGGTCCTGCCCTGGCACCTTATAATACCATATTGCACCATATTGAATTAGTTCACCATCATAATCCCCACTGCCTGCCTTGCACTTTAGTCAGCTCAGACCCCTATACCTATGCTGCTCATGCACCCTCTGCACTTTACAACTGCATTTGCACTTTGTATTGTTGGAGGGGGGTGGGGGAGGCTGGAGGGTTATGGGGACTGCAGGGTGGGGGAAGGGAATGGGTGTGAAAGGATGCCAATCTATAACAGAAAACTAGTAAACCAAATAACATCGTTTGGACCAGGGGAAGAGAAAGGGAAAGGACAGTGTGATAGGGGAGGAGGGTGTTCTGATGGGTGGGGAGCCCCTATAGAGGTGGTGTCTGGGAGGGGGAGATACGGGAAAGGGAGACCAAATAATTTAATTCGGCCTAGGGTTTTTGGTAGGACATTAATAGTTCCAAAACGGTCTCCTGACATAGCTAATCTGGGTAGCCAGGATGGCGGTCCCTCCAGGTTAAAGGTGGTGCTGTTTAATGCCAGGTCAGTGAACGGAAAAACATCTTTCATCCAAGATCTCATCTTGGATGAGCATGTAGACCTGGCATGTATTACGGAGACCTGGCTGGACGAGATGGGAGGAGTTAATCTCACCCAGCTCTGCCCGCCAGGTTATTCCGTACAGCACCAGCCGAGAACTGGAGGGAGGGGAGGTGGGGTCGCGGTGGTCTATAAGGATTCCATCCCCCTGACCAGGTGCCCCGTCCCACAGTCGACCATGTTTGAATGTGTCCACCTGAGGGTGGGAGACCGGGACAGATTAGGGATTCTGTTAGTGTACCGACCACCCCGCTGCACTACAGTCTCCCTGCCTGAGCTAGCTGAGGTGGTCTCGGGCCTGGCGTTGGAGTCCCGGCGGCTCATAGTGCTGGGGGACTTCAATGTCCATGCCGAGACCAACCTCTCAGGTGCAGCTCAGGACTTCATGGCCGCCATGGCAACCATGGGGCTGTCCCAATTAGTAACAGGCCCCACCCACAGTGCGGGACACACACTGGACTTGGTCTTCTGTCAGGGATGGGAGGAAGGTGGCGGTGTGGAGGAGCTCACCATCGCTCCGTTGCCATGGACCGACCATCACCTGATCAGGTTTAGACTTACTGCGCCCCCCAACCTCTGCAGGGGTGGTGGACCTAAAATGGTCCGCCCCAGGAGACTTATGGATCCAGAAGGATTCCTGATGGCTCTTGGGGAATTTCCCGCCTCCTCGGCAGGTGATCCTGTTGATGCTCTGGTCTCTCTCTGGAATGGAGAGATGACTAGGGCAATAGACACGATCGCTCCGGAGCGTCCCCTCTCGAGTAACCGAGCTAAACCAGCTCCTTGGTTTACTGAGGAGCTGGCAGCGATGAAGCGAAAGAAGAGGGAACTAGAATGCGTGTGGCGATCAGAGTATAACGAGTCAGACCGAACACGGCTCGGCTCCTATCTTAGGGGATATGCCGCGGCAATCAAAGCTGCAAGGAGAGTCCACCTTGCGGCCAACATTGCGTCCGCACAGAACCGTCCGGCGGCGCTGTTCCGTGTTATCAGAGGGTTGTTAACTCCCACCAATCAAGGTGGGAGCCCTGATAACTCGGCAGCCCGCTGTGAAGCATTTGCTCGGTTCTTTGCAGACAAAGTCGCTCTGATCCGTTCCGACTTTGACACCATATTAACGGCAGTCTCTGAGGATGTAAGGAGTGCACCTGCTTGTCCAGTTTTGTTGGATTCATTTCAATTGGTTGAGCTCGAGGATGTGGACAAGATCCTTGGAGAGGCGAGACCGACCACATGCATCCTAGACCCCTGCCCATCCTGGCTGGTGAGAGAAGCCAGAGGGGGTTTGGCCGAGTGGGTGAAGGTGGTGGTGAATGCCTCCCTTCGGGAGGGCAAGTTTCCAGCGAGCCTAAAAATGGCTGTGATCAAGCCGCTGTTGAAAAAGCCATCATTGGATCCCACTCAATTCGGAAACTTTCGGCCTATTTCCAATCTCCCCTATTTGGGCAAGGTCTTGGAACATGTGGTTGCCTCGCAGCTCCAGGGATTCTTGGTGGACACTGATTTTCTGGATCCGGCACAGTCTGGCTTCAGGCCGGGGCATGGTACCGAGACAGCCTTGGTCGCCTTAGTCGATGATCTTCGCCGGGAACTGGACAGGGGGAGTGTGTCCCTGCTGGTTCTGCTGGACCTCTCAGCGGCCTTCGATACCGTCGATCACGGTATCCTTCTGGGACGCCTCGCAGGAATGGGACTTGGAGGTACTGTCCTGCAGTGGCTCCGGTCCTTCCTGGAGGGTCGGTCCCAGATGGTGTCATTGGGGGACGCCTGCTCGGCCCCACAACCGTTGACTTGTGGGGTCCCGCAGGGTTCTGTACTGTCTCCCATGTTGTTTAACATCTACATGAAGCCGCTGGGAGAGATCATCAGGAGTTTCGGGGTCCGGTGTCATCTGTACGCAGATGATGTCCAGCTCTGTCACTCCTTCCCACCTGTCACTAAGGAGGCTGTTCAGGTCCTGAACCGGTGCTTGGCCGCTGTGTCGGACTGGATGAGGGCCAACAAATTGAAATTGAATCCAGACAAGACAGAGGTCCTCCTGGTCAGTCGGAAGGCCGAACAGGGTATAGGGTTACAGCCTGTGCTGGATGGGGTCACACTCCCCCTGAAGGCGCAGGTGCGCAGTCTGGGGGTGATCCTGGACTCATCGTTGAGCCTGGAGCCCCAGGTCTCAGCGGTGGCTAGGGGAGCCTTCGCACAATTAAAACTTGTGCGCCAGCTGCGACCGTACCTTGGGAAGCCAGACTTGGCCACGGTGGTCCATGCCCTTGTTACATCCCGTTTAGACTACTGCAACGCACTCTACGTGGGGCTGCCTTTGAAGACTGTTCGGAAGCTTCAATTAGTCCAACGGGAAGCTGCCAGGTTAATAACTGGAGCGGCATTCAGGGAGCGTACTACTCCTCTGTTACGTCAGCTCCACTGGCTGCCGATTAGCTACCGAGCACAATTCAAGGTGCTGGCTTTAGCCTATAAAGCTCTAAACGGTTCCGGCCCAGCTTATCTATCCAAACATGTCTCCCGCTATGACCCACCTCGAAGCTTAAGATCGTCGGATGAGGCCCTGCTCGCGGTCCCGTCAGCCTCACAGGTGCGGCTGGCGGGGACGAGAGACAGGGCCTTTTCAGTAGTGGCTCCCCGCCTATGGAACGCCCTCCCCATTGAAGTCAGGCAGGCTCCCTCCCTCCTATCCTTCCGTAGGAAGGTAAAAACTTGGTTGTGGGGCCAGGCTTTCGAATAAGAATCAGCAGCATTAATTACTATTATGTATACTGGAACTCAATTGACAGACCCAGTCTTTTAAACTTGTACACGCCTACCTATATTTTATAAATGCATTTTATGAATGTTATATGTAAGTTAATTTTTTAACTGATTTATAGTGTATTGTACTGTTTTTATATGTCTGTTTTATTGTAAGCCGCCCTGAGTCCCCTGTTGGGTGAGAAGGGCGGGATATAAATATTGTAATAAATAAAATAAATAAATAAATAAATCTATTAGCAACAACATGTAGTATTTACAGTGGACTCTGCAGAAAACGCTTCAGCTATACTCCACAAAAACGAAATAATCTTTTTTAGCAAGCCTTGCAAATGCTAGTTTGTTATCACTACATTTTTTTGTACCTATTTTGTATACTTGGGGTCCTGTAAAAATTTCTCAGGCAGAAAGGGGTTGGGAGTGAGAAACCTTTAAGAAGCCTTGCTCTGAAGTGTGTGGAACTCTACAGTGATTTCTGCAGTTACATTTCTGCTCCAGACTTTTCAGTAAATGTTGAAAAGGTCAGGAGTGGAAAGGAAGGGATTATTATAGCACTGGAAATCATTTCTCTTCACATTTAGAACAAGGAAACTCTGGATAAGGCTATTTGGGAACTCACCATTTGAACACAGTTGCCAACTCTAACTTTTTACAAACAAACAAAGAGCTCTTGGAACCAGTTTTAAAACAGGCGAGTGGGGTTCAATTCTAGAAGGTAATTTTTAATACTTCCACCTACTTGTAGGTACAGTACGTGCAAGTGGGAAGGAGGGGACAAAATACTTTTACTGTTCATTTTTATGGAATCATCCTCACATATGGAAGCTCTTGCATGCATAATGTGTGCTTAAGATGTGTTCTCCATATGTTTAGTATATCTTACTTCCAAACGTACATCGAACAGCCTATCTTCCTGGAAGGACTTCATAACAACTGTATCTCTTTAATTTTTTTCTCCAGATGGAAGTTCCTGCGATTGGACAAACATGATTACAACCTTCCTGCTGATGTTGGGTTCCTGCCCTTGAAAACTTTTCCATGATCCCAGAACTGATCAAATGGTACAAATTGCCTAGCATTAAAAGGAGAAAATCTGTGTGATTAAACTAGCTAGTTTCCTGTTTTTCCTTCTAACGAGCTTGTTCAGTAAGAGCAAGGATTTATGGACCTAACTTTTTCTGGATTAAATGAATAAGAGAGCACTGGTTTACTCACCTCCACAGAGAGTTTCTTCCCCAGGCTAAACAGTAAGGGATGCATGTTGAGATCTGGGTCCTTGCGAAAGCAGTTGGGTTTGGCGTGGTGTTGGTTATGCATATGGTTCCACTGGCTCGCTGGTCCACCCTTTATAATAAATGATGGAAATACAACACATTCCATTTTGCTTTGGAACAGGAACATACTTTCCCATAGTCTATAGGTTGTGGCATTTGGTAGAAAAATTATTCAGTTGTGACTATGGTTTCTAATAAGACGAGACTGAATTAGAAAATGTAACCAATGGTGGTCACAGATTCAAAAGACAGCACGGTCCCTACATGTTCAATAGCAATATAGGCTGTATCATATTAGTAACTGTGCACTGTGGCACTGTGGAATAAGTAAAGTGTTTGGGATCATTGTTTTTCCCTTAAGCTTCGCAAAGCCCTGTTTTGAAATTAAATTGATGATTTTCCTATCCCCATTACATGGTTTCCCTCTTTCCACTTTCTTTTCTAATTATCCATTTGCCATCTCTTCACACAGGAGAGATATTTCTCCTCCCACTGTCTCCTCCCCCGTTTCCTTTGAATAATACATTTTCTCTTTATAAGTACAGATAGCTCTGAATTCAAAAGGTAAGTCTATTTATTTTATGTTTAAAATGAGATATAAATTACCGTTCCTTTCTCCTCGGTCCAAAAACAGTAATGGTGGAAGAAAGGAATCAATACTGCCCATCTCGGCTCCACCATTATCTTTATCATTATCTCTATCATTATCTTTATCATTATCTCCGTCATCATTATCTTTACAAGTGGGCAAAAGGTAATTCCCATCACATGATAAATGGTGTGTTTTCACACCCAATTTACACGGGGAATTGAACAATAAGTTGCTTGCCAACCAGGCTTAGGAATCGTCAGGAAAACCCACACTTTAGAAACAGCAAGATACCTCTACCACACATTTGAAGCTTGTGTCATGTGAAGGGTACTGTCGGTTGCAGTTGCTTAAGTGTGTAGAAATGCTGATTTTACTGCATGTGATGAAATCCTACATTTATTGAAATTCCCCCATCTGGATTAACGAAAGTGTAGAAGTCTTAATTGCTGATGCACCAAGTCACCACAATGAAACATTTGGGGCCTCTCTCACTTCATTACAGGCTGTATGCTATTTTGTGTATGTTTCAGGCTGTGAAATGGGTTAACGTGAAAATGAATTTTACACTGAGGCATCTTCTACACTGCCATATAAAATCCAGATTATCTGCTTTGAACTGGATTATATAGCAGTGTAGACCCAGGCCACTTCTATATTGCCATATAAAATCTGGATTATCTGCTCTGAACTGGATTATATGGCAGTGTAGACTCATATAATCCACTTCAAAGCAGATAATCTGGATTATATGGCAGTGTAGAAGAGGCCAGAGAGATGTAATGCCCGTGAAGCCATATAATACAGTTCAAAGCAGATAATCTGGATATTAATGGCAATGTAGATGAGACCATAGGAGCTTCTGAAGAACTAATCAGCAAGGCAAACTGACTGGAGAAATCAAGGCTGTGCCATTTTATTTTATTTTATTCTGCCATTTGCCCAGTATGGACCTAAGGTGGCTTGCTACAAAGATTAAGACTCATTACAATTAAATGTGTTTTTTTTATAAAGATAAAAATAAGCCATCCTGCTATATTTTTAATAGAAAGCACTAGTCTTGGTGAACAAACCACACAAATGGTCTTTACCTTAAGCACTCCCATTACAAAGAAATGAGCCAGCCTATTCCACTTGGGCTTCTCAAAGATCGAAATGTGCCCCAAATCATGCTGAAGAAACCCATACTGAATCTGGAATAAGAAATGCAAGAGCAAGATATGATGATGTGTTCTCTCCCTTCGCTGAATAGAGAAAGGGTTATTCCCAAAGCATAGCCTTTTCACTTCTGAAGAGAAACAGTATCTTACATATACACTATGAAACTCTTATCCATTGATTCAATACCCACAGTTTCACTCATCCAAAATCCAAAAACCATCTCCTTCCCTGGATGTGTTTATAGGCCTCTCTAAGGCCTCTACTGGCACCACAAAATGCAGAGCCAATCTTCAGAAATGGGGCTACAAAGTGCAGTCCAGGACATGTGAGTGTGGGGAAGAGCAAACCACAGACCATTAACTTCAATGTGGTCTGAGCCCTGTCACATGCACAATGGAGCCTGCGTAGTGACACCAGGGGCACTTCAAGTGGCCAGATTCTGGTCAAAGGACATTTAGTATAATACCAAGTTTTAAACTTTGTGTTTTTAAATACATCACAACTGTACCCCCGGTTTCACTTCTGATATAATAAATAAACAAAGGCCCCTAATACACTGCCATTTAAAATCCAGATTATCTACTCTAAACTGGATTAAATGGCAGTGTAGAAGGGGCTTAAATCCTCTGTAGCAATTTTATAGCGCACTTAGAGCCCATGTATAGTCAAAATATAGGGTTCATTATTATCCACAGTTTCACATGCCCTGTGGATATGGGGGTTGCATACTTTTACAGTTTTGTGATGTGTACTTCTAGCTGTATCTGTTTTAACTTTTGCAAGCCACCTTCAATCCCAAGGCTGAGGAAATTATGGGAAAAAGCTAAATAAATATATATAATTACTGAGAGACGCCAAACCCCACTCTCAAAAGAGGAAGTTCAATCTTCATGAAAGTACAGTTGGCTGGTGGATCATTTATTTAGGAACTCTTGTTCAACCTGTTCTGAAGGGCTGGTTAAAATACCACATTTTAGCAAATCCATATTATCTTCTACAAGACCTATCAGAGATTGCACAATGCATTCTCCGTGGGGTGGAGACCACCTCTGAGGATTACCCTGTCTCTTCTCCATCTACAGTTTACATGAAAGACATAATAATATCAGTGTTGTAATATAAATCCAAACTTGAGCCAAAAGGCTAGTATTCTACTTGCACTGTTGCTATGAAGAATGCCATGATACATAAACCAGTCACTGGTTGTGGATTCAGGGGCCAGTGCTGCTCAGTTTAAATAGACATTTAACTGGAATTAAATAGGACACAACTATATTGAATCAGCAATTGTGCAATGGCTGAGATGGTACCTATCACATCACCTTGCCTCGACCTACTAAAATACTATAGAGTATTGTCAAAGGCTTTCATGGCTAGAATCACTGGGTTGCTGTGACTTTTCCGGGTTGTATGGCCTTGTTCCAGAAGCATTCTTCCCTGACGTTTCACTCACATCTATGGCAGGCATCCTCAGAGGTTGTGAGGTCTGTTGGAAACTAAGCAAGTGGGGTTTATATATCTGTGGAATGATGTCCAGTGTGGAAGAAAGAACTTATCTTTTGGAGGAAAGTGTGAATGTTGTAATTGGCCACCTTGATTAGCATTGAATGGCCTTGAAGCTTTAAAGCCTGGCTGCTTTCTGCCAGAAGGAAGAGTGCATGATGGAATGTCATATTCAGAAATGTTGAAAGATACTACACAAAGTTCTTAGACCTGTGACATGAATGGATTACCTGTGCAATCGTGAATAGTCCTACAGCTGCCAGAAAGGGCACCCAAGATTTTCCAAAGTACCAGATGGTGAGCCAGGCTGCTATATCTAGCATGAAAGCATGCAGAAACATGAAGAGGAAGAATGGGTAGCTGGACTTTAGGAGTCCCATCTTCTTGACTGTTGCAAGCAATTCATGAAAATCATTTGTCAGCATTTCCTATAAGAAAAGGAAACAGCAGAAGTCTTTCATCTTTGGGAAGATATAATCTGACATTGATTTAAATTATAAGGATAACCACAAAAGCAATAAAGACTGTGCGACAATTAGGACATAGATAAACCAGAAAGTCTCGTTTAACTCATTGTCCAAACAGGCAGATGTGGAAAAAGTTCTGTCCACACTTGCCTGTGAACCGTTAAGTTCAACACAAAGTGGGAACACTGCAGTGGTCAGAACATTTCATACATCTCAATAAAAGTGGTTTTTAAAAAAACTTTGATTGTATATAAGACAGCACATACTGAATGTCTCAAGAACCATGAAAATAAGTTCTGCAGACCCTCTTTGCTGTGCTTGCTCTTCCTTTTAATATTAATGGAACCTAACTACATAGAGGGCAGGATAGAGAAATTATGGTTATATGGTCACAAGTATAGGACTATTCATGCCAGAAACTTTATTTTTTCAAGACTGTACTTACAACCCTGTGTATTTTTCTGACATGTATGATACTATCTCTAAAACAATCTATTAAGTGGGTTATGCTTTTTAAATCAAATTATTATTTTCTAACGGTTTTAAAATTATTGTCAATTATTTTTAATTAAACAATTCATTTAATTGTTTTTATTTGTATTAAACCTTATTTTAACAGTACAATAGACTCTTGGTTCTGCTGAGGTTTGGCTTCAGAACGCCGCTAGATACCAAAATCCATGGATGCTCAAGTCTCAGTATATGCAACCACATAATAAAATGATGCCCCCCTGTTTACAATGGAATAATCAAGCTTTGCTTTTTGGATTTTTTAAACAAATTGGAATATTTTAAAGCTATGAATGGTGAAATTTGTGGATACATAATCCTTGGATATGAAGGATGGTTCCAGTATGGTTTACGTTTTATTGTAAACCATACTGGAAGAAAATCAGGATACAAAAGAAATAAAGGAAATAAATATGTGCATGTGACTTACATTTTTGGTGGGCTCACAGCTGGGTTGATCAGGTGCCAGTTCTCCAATTAGTAAGGAATGCAAGTATTTCCTTACTAAGTCCTCCTCCTTGTGGAAAGCACTGAAGGCATCCTAGGAAACACACAGCAACATTGGATGTAAAAGGGAGAAGTGATGGTTATTTGCAGACGGATTGCATTCATTTCCAGCAAGACTGATTTCTAAGGCCTTTACTTGTAGGGAAACACAAATGGTGGCAGAAAAATTCCAAGGAGGCGGGTGTGTGATTTTGGAAGTTTCTTGGATAGCTGGGATTGGTGGTCAAAAGAGAAAAGGTAACATCAGAGCTGTTTGCAGAAGGAAATCTGCTTTGATTCTTCTGCTTCTAGCTATTGTCATTTTTGCTTGAATTGTGAGAAGCTGCCTTGCCATCACTGGTAAGAGGCAGTAATATACGTATTTTTAGTGAATGTATTTCATATGGTTTGAATTTGAATATTATCAAAACAAAAAGGGCCATTTTTTTTAGTAACACATGGTTTGCGATTGGGTTAAAGGAGATAGTAACACATCTTGACTTCTATAACACCATTCCTAGATTACAGAATTTCAGTAAGTACCACCTAGGAACACATCTGTCTTTTCTGATCAAGGAAGCAGAGCACATGATAGTGGTTCAACTTACACATGGCTTCCAGGCTGCCTCATTCTGCTTTAGATGAAATTGTATTTCTCTTACCAGGTGTCCTCAATGATAATCAATCAGGTAATGCTTCATTTGCATGTCATAACATTTATTGTAAACACATCATGATAATATAATATAAATTATGGAGCCCTCAGTGGTTCAATGGGTTAAACTCTTGTGCTGGCAGGACTACTGACTTGAAGGTTGGGCTGCTAACCTGAAGGTTGCCGGTTCTAATCTGGGGAAAGTGTGGATAAGATCCATCTGTATGCTCCAGCTCCTCATGTGGGGACATAAGAGAAGCCTCTCACAAGGATGGTAAAACATCAAACATCTGGGCATCCCTTGGGCAACGTCCTTGCAGACGGCCAATTCTCCTACACCAGAAGCAACTTGAAGTATCTGAAGTTGCTCCTGACACACACACACACAAATGATAATATAAGGCATTTTAACATATATGGAGGTGGGCCTTTCGATTATACAGATGAAATTTTAAGCATAATTTAGCAGGAAATATCCTTTCTCTGAACTTGGCAAGAAGTGTAAAACAAACACAAAATGATCCCAAAACCCAATCTGAAAAATCCCGGAAGTGTTACTGAAACTGCATCTTGATTTCCAAAAATATTATCCAGATAGTCTTTCTCAAAGAAAAAAACATAACGTGTAGAAAATCAATTTTTTTCTTTTTTCAATATTCAAAATGTCTAATTATTAAAATATAAGAACTACATTTCTTAAAAGGGTTGGGTCTAAATGTTCTTTCTAACGCCATTACTTCTAAGTTCAAACAAAAGGAAAAACCTCTAAAGACTACATTTGCTCATTCACAGACAACTAGAGAGAGACACAGACTGAAATGAATGGAATGCATGAAAAGGAGTGAATGACTATGAGATCTTTCTTCCTGAGTCTTAAAACAAAGGAATATGCATCCTGAAGAAATTCCATTCTATGTCATCAATTAGGATGGGAGGAGAAAGGATAGAGAGTGAGAGAAAACAGACATGACAACAGACACTCAGGAATAAGGGGGACGAGATTTCCTCAGTCTTGCTTAATTCTGTCTATCTGCTTTTCACTGAGGACTACAGACTTGAGTGGTGTGAGGTTGAATTCCAACACACCCAACACCCTTGGAGAGAATTGTAGGCAGTAAAATTTGAACCTGAAGCATCCTAATGTATACACAGAATAAATTGTGCTACAGAATTGTGATTCTTTTCAACTCTTACAGGTTGGGTTGCTGACCTGAAGGTTGCAAGTTCGAATCCAACTTGGGGAGAGCACGGATGAGCTCCCTCTATCAGCTCCAGCTCCAGCTCCATGTGTGGACATGAGAGAAGCCTCCCACAAGGATGATAAAAATATCAAAACATCCGGGCATCTCCTGGGCAACGCCCTTGCAGACGGCCAGTTCTCTCACACCATAAGTGAATTGCAGTTTCTCAAGTCGCTCCTGACATGAAAAAAAAAGTCCTCATACTAAGATCTCACCGTGGCGTCTTGTCCTGCATAGTGCCTGATGACACGTGAGCCCCCAGGATGCAACCGATGGAAGTGACTGATATCATAGACCTTCTTGCTGATCACAAGCCACTTGTCTTCCTTAGAGTTCCCTTTGCCTGAGTGGAGTCCTATCTCCTCCCAGGTGAACAGCTGTCTAATACCTGGGCCAGGTTGTGGCTTTCCAACACTAGCTCCTGATTGTGGAGGCATTCTTACAGCCGACAAAGCATCAGGAATGCAGATTCCAAAGAGCTACCCTGCTGCTCTTCCATCCAGTGGAAGCATGAAGAAGTTGTGTTGTCTAATCCAGACAGCAATATATATACTTTTCAACTCATCGGGATTCTGGAGCTCCATTTAAGCTGTCTCCTCCCCCCTGCCCTTTCTTTGTACTTCTTTTCCACCTCCAAGGCTTTAGGAAGCCCTGTTCTATCAAGTCTGTTCATGCTTCTTTTTATTGGACATTATTGCGAATTAAACAAGCATAGCATTTATTGGGTATTCTGAATGAGCTGTTGCATAGTGTATGTTAGTGTATAAGACCAGATCAGGACCACTGCTGTACTCTGACAGAAACTTGGCTTCCAGTGACATTATCAACACAATCAGTCATTTGTATAGTGCATTGCAATAAGCATTTTATAAAAAAATACACACATAGAGTCCCAATTGTATAAATACCATTTTGAACAATAGATCCCAGTTGTATCCTTTTCAACTTTCCACCTTTATGTAAGGAAGCCACTATGCTATAGTTGGAACCTTGATGCAGAATCCTTACACCTGCAATATATGAGGGTTGAATGAAAAGTAATGCCTCCACCTTCGTAACTCCTCAACAGATGGCAGTACTGTTATGCGGCAGGTACTGGTTTGTTCAAGGTCCCAACTCAAGGTGCAGGTTCTTACCTATAAAGTCCGAAACGGTTTGGGACCCGCCTACCTTAGTGACCGTGTTTCCTCCTATGAACCTGCATGATCTCTTCATTCATCCAGGGAGGGCCTTTTCTCTCTCCTGCCTCCATCGCAGGCTCGGTTGGCAGGGACGAGGGTTAGGGTTAGGGAGTGGGCCTTCTCGGTTGTGGCCCCCCGGATCTGGAACTCCCTCCCTAGGGAGATCAGGCAGGCACCCACCCTTACATCCTTTAAAAAGGAATTAAAAACTTGGTTTTTTCGTTGCGCATTTGAATAACTTAGTGATCAAAATTTAAATTGATACATTTTTCTTCGCACTGTTTTCTTCTCCTACAATTAATTTGGATGTTTGTCTCCCTTCCCAACAGTTGAGATATGTTTGCACTTTGTGTTCTTGCCCTGAAGCACTTTATAACCATACTATTGCACTTTAGTCTAAATGGCCCCTCCATGCTATCCCCACCACCAAATTAGTGGTTCATCTTATTTGATTATATTGCTACTCATTTTATGTTTTAAATGAGCTTTTATGGATTGATGTATTGTTCTGCATAATGTCGTTTTATTGTGTTTTTACTCTTTGTAATGTTTTACTTGTTTTACTTTGGTTATTGTTTTTGGGCCTTTGTCCCATGTTAGCCTCCCCGAGTCCCAGCCGGGAGATGGTGGCGGGATAGAAAAATAAAGTTTGTTAGTTACTTACTTCAGTAGACTTTCCTCTACAGTTCCATTTGGCGGGAAGCCTTAGCATTGAACGGTTGTGTTGTTAAAGTGCGAAGTATGGAACCCTGTGCAGACGGTCGGTCAATGCGACTTAAGCAACGTGCAGTCACTGAATTCTTGACAGCAGAAGGTGTCACCCCAAAAGAGATTCATCAGAGAATGCAAGTTGTTTATGGTGATTGTGTTTATGTGAGTACTGTGTGTCATTGGGAGAGTAAGTTTAAAGATATTGAGGTGGGAACATCTGACTTGCGTGACAAAGAGTTGGACGTCCTGTGACAGCAACCACCGAGTTTCACAAGCAAAAGGTTGACAGATTATTTCAGGACGATCGTCATATCACTGAGAGAGAAATTTCAAGCATAATTGGCATTTCACAAGAACGTTTGGGTCACATTATTGCTTTGCTTGGTTATTGGAAGAACTGTGCACGATGGGTACTGTGAGATGCTGGTTGCGGAAACAGAGCGTCAACTTCTGTGACGGCTTCAGGAAACTTGTTCATCGTTGGCAGAAATGTATCCAATTGCCTGGTGATTATGTGGAAAACTGAATAGTGTTAGTTAAAGAGCACATTCTAAGGATTATTTCTGTGTTTGATTTATTAAAATATTCCCATCCAAACCGAAGTAAGGAACGAAGTAACAACCAAAAATAGTAGGATGTAATTTTAAGGATTCAGGCTATCTGATGTACTTAGTTTAGAAATATTCCCTTTGAGAATTCTAGGCATGCCCGGATCCTTTGGACAGGAAAAAGAAAAAAATGATTTCCTATAATTATTTAAGACATAAATTAATCTTAGGCATAAAAACACACCATAAGAGAAAGAGCTACTGTTTTTTAAAAAAATAAAATAAGCAGCAGCACCTGCCTGTTCAATATATTTCAGTTTTCCTTCTCAACTGTGATAACTTGTTTAGAACATCAAATTCATTCTTGCAGATATGGCCGTTAAAACAGAATCATTATGCTATATTTGCATAAAGGGAAGCAAATCAAAGTGAGAGTTTTCTCCATTCTTCAGTCTTTACTTTCCATGAATAGATTAGGATCAACAATTAGCAAGGCTTAAAACTGCAGCAACACCTTATGTCATTTCTTCAGCTCTTATGAACAGCATTGGTGATTTGTTCCTCTCCGCAACCTTTTCTCTATTTCAGCAGAAAAGTGAAGCTTTATGGTGCACCAACAGCCTGGTTTAAATGTGTTCCAGAGTCATTGTTCACACAGCTGAAAGGCGAATCGGATCCATTGGGCCAGTGCACATCTGTTCTCTGTATTGTTGCCACCACTGTTCCATGTGATCTGATGCCAGTAGAGGCATCCACAAGGGCCAAGAGATCCCATGTAACAGTGGTGTCCTGATTGAGGGAAATAGGCATTATGGCCACCCTATACTGCTTTGTGTAAATGTCTTCTGTAATCTTGTGTCCAGTTCAGGGCACCACAGTTCAAGAATGATACTGACAAGATGGAGTGTGTCCAGAGGAGGGCAACCAACATGGCAGGATGTATGATTTATGAGAAATTACTGGATATGTTTATCTTGGTGAAAGAAATAATAATAATAATAATAATAATAATAATAATAATAATAATAATAATAATAATAATAATAATAATTTGATAGAGATTGCTGCAATGCCTTTGATAAAGCACGCCAATATATCTTGATGTTATGTTTTAATACTTGGCCTTTATCTGCAGTCCTTATATCATCTGCTGTTTTGTTCCCTTGCAATTTGTACCAATTTAGCAGAGATTAGTGCTTTGAAAGAGCTCTGAAGTAAAAACAGCTCAAAGAGTGTTCCTTGAGTCAGCAGCCTTGAGTAGTAGAGGGCTCTCTGCTTCCTAGTATGTACTCCAGGGTAGCAGCCAGCAAACAAAAGGAGACCAGATAAGAAGTAAAAAAAAAAAGGAAAAAAATATAAAAATATATAAAAAATCTTTGGAAACCTGGAGCACTGCAAGCCTTCCTGCCAGCCGGGAAGAAAACAATTTGAGGCAAGCCGAGATTCAGCAATGTGATCCTCTTATTACCTTCCCTCCTTCAGGGAGGCTTAGGCTTAGGTGTTTTCCAAACAGTTGCCAATAAAATCTTTAAAACTGCATTTGCTTCATATGGACAGTCTTTAGTAAAAGTAAGGAGTTCAAGGGCAACAGTCTTCAATTAAAATTGAGAGTTTAAGATAGTAAAAGAGCAATAAGATAACAGCTTCAGAACTTGCCCTTGAGCTCGGCTGACGCTGCTCCTCCTGCTGCTCCACCGGAAGCAATAATAATAATAATAATAATAATAATAATAATAATAATAATAATAATAATAATAATAATAATAAGTGACATGATAGCTATTAGCTACATTTAAATATCTGAAAGGGTGTTATGTAGAAGGTGGAGTGAGCATGTTTTCTGTATCTCCAGAGACTAGAACATGAACCAATTGATTAATATCATGAGAAAAGAAAATCCACCTAAAAATTATACTATAAAAGCAGATATACGGTGGATTAGATTGTCTTGGAAGGTGGTGGATTTTCCATTGCAGAGGTCTTTAAACAGATGTTGAATAAGCATTTTTCAGAAGTGTTTCAGATGCATAATCATGAATGATTTTGGCCTGGACTAAATGGTCCTGTGGTCCCTTCCAGCTAAGAGCCCTTCTACCTTGCCTGATATCCCAAGATACATAACGGGTTTGCCTGAGGTGCCCAAACATCACCCCAAGAAAACGCAAATTAATCTGGAGAAAACTGGGATATTCCAGTTAAAATAACCCAGTTCCTCCTGAGATTTTTGGCAGTGCAGAAGGGCCCTAAGACTCTATGATTCTACTTTCTCATACATTGCTCGACACAAGGAAAACTCACCAGTTATCAATTTGTCCTAGGAGGCAATGATGCTATTAGCCCCAGGAATTTGATGGGAAAGCTCTGTGTTGATTGGTGAGTGCAGCTCTCAGACCCACTACTGGAGTCATGGGGATAACTGGAGACAGTCCAAATGGGAGGCTATCCCTTTCGTATGGTGCGTCCTGACACCAGGGGCTGCTGAAGTGACTATGACTCACAAGACATGTCAGAGCAGGTCTGCCTCAGACCCCCAACCCACAGGAGACCCCACCACCACCACCATCCGTAATGTCTCAGATACCTTCTGCTATCTAGGACCTATGGCAACCATCACAAAGTTGTGACAAAGCAATAGCAACATGCCCACATACATTGTAATAACAATGGAAAGCCCACAACATACAAGGGAGAGTGGATGAGATGATTCCCAGGCAGAGGTATTGGGTGGCTCACCCAGTTCACCTTTCAAATCCCTTTGCCTGATCAAGTGGAAACATCCTGGCACTTAGATTAGGCACTACCACCCAAAGAGTTTAAATTGAAGCTTTAATCCTCCCCCGCCCCCCCGCTTCTCCTTCCAGCGCCATGTAGAGCCATGGGGGATGATGGGAGGAAGAAACCAATACCAACTGACCAGTTGGTCATGCAGTAGGTCACACTGACTCCTTTTGCTCTTGGTGAAAGAGAAGATATTCACCAATCAGATGATGGATAGTCTAGCCATATAGCTCGACTGGCAGAGTTGAACACTGCCAACATAATTATTAGATCTTAAGCCGAATTTAAATGGCAGCAATTAAAGTGCTACTGTTGACTTCATGATACCATTATCTACGGTTGCTGAATCTCTATTTGAAAACATACTTTTTGCCACCTTTACTTGCTCCCCACAAAGCAAAGAGTTTAAAAGACATTACACACATTTATTCGAGCCATCGAATCTAATGAACCCCTCAGTTTTCAAAACCCCCAAAACCCAAAAAAAGTATTTACCATATTACTTGAATCTAATGTGCACCCTAATTTTGGGAAGGTAACTTAGTCAAAAAAGGTGAGCACTAGAATTCTGTAAATACGGTATTTTGTGACAGTTTCTTCCAGTACTATGAAAAGGCAGAAGCAAAGTTAAAAGAGTACAAATGCAAGTTTATTTTCTTGGAAGCTTTGATTGTTTATGACTATAGTAATTAAAAGCTTTAGCTAAAACACAGAATTGCACAACGTCTAAGCTAGGAGAATACTGCCAATATGGGGTGATTTGAGAAAGGTATTTGGAAAGAGCGCCTTTGGTCATAATGTCACTGAAGAGCATTATGAAAAGTGCTGAGGCCCCTTCCATGCTGCCACTCTATCCCAGGATCTGATCCCAGATTATGTTCTTATCCCAGATTATCTGGCAGCGGAGACTCATATAATCCAGTTTAAATCAGATAATCTGGGATCAAATCCTGGGATATAGGGCAGTGTGGAAGTGGCCTTACATACCCTTGATGGGCTTTAAATATTTGGAGGTTGTTCTCTGTCATGAGAGCTGGAACACTTTTCAAATTGCTTCTCTGCAAATTTTTCCCATGCCATTGTCTCAATGGAGGGTTCCTCACTGAAGATGATTCTGTTGTGACCAAATTAATCTATAGCAACCATTTCTTCAAGTCTAAACCTGCATCTTTAAAATATAGCGAAGATTGCCATTAGCAAAATCATAAGTATAAGCAACATCTTTCAGAAATGTTATATAGCATTTATATAATCTTAAATGGTGTTAGGATAATGGGACTGACAAATTATTTTACACCATCAAACAGAAAATCCTTGAAAAATAATGCCACTTTCTACATTTCTCACTGGCTGCCAGAAACTGCAAGTGGAACAGTACTTATCCAGATTTGGTTTCCTTTCCAAAGAGGGCACTGGAGGTGTGTGGGCTTTTATGTTTATTTACAAATATATGGGTTAATATAGATGCAATGGAATTTCGCACACCCATTAGGGGTGTGCAAAATGGCAAAACTCTGTTCTGTTTTCATTTTGAATTTTGGTCCCCCCACCTCCACCGGTTCTGTTTTTGGGAAGATTGCAGGAGATTAGGAGGGGGCCACTCGGATTCGTAATTAGGAACCCTGAGTTCTGTTTTCATTTCGGTAAGATTTGGTCCATTGGCACCAGTGGGGAGGCTTGTTTCTCTGTCCTTTTTATGGCTATCAAGATGAAACTGGGCATACTTGTAGGACACATTTACAACTGTAAGACTGCCAAGTTTCAGAATGTTTTGCTCATCCACTGATATATTGGAAATGTTTGAAGTTTTTACAAATAATTTTTTTAAAAAAACCCAAAAAAGTATTTTAATAATAATAATAATAATAATAATAATAATAATAATGCACTACAAACTAGAGCTTACAGCTGGCACAACAAAACACTGCATGGAAAGTTCCTTGACAAAATTGAAGGAAAAGCTGATAAGGAGAAGACCTGGCTCTGGCTCACAAATGGGACCCTGAAGAAGGAGACAGAAGGCCTGATCCTTGCAGCCCAGGAGCAAGCCATCAGAACAAATGCAATCAAGGCCAAGATCGAAAAATCAGCTGATGACCCAAAATGCAGACTGTGCAAGGAAACCGACGAAACCATTGATCATATCCTCAGCTGCTGTAAGAAAATTGCACAGACAGACTACAAACAGAGGCACAACTATGTGGCCCAAATGATCCATTGGAACTTATGCCTCAAGTACCACCTCCCTGCAGTAAAGAACTGGTGGGATCACAAACCTGTAAAGGTTGTGGAAAATGAACACGCAAAGATACTGTGGGACTTCCGAATCCAGACTGACAAAGTTCTGGAACACAACACACCAGACATCACAGTTGTGGAAAAGAACAAGGTTTGGATCATTGATGTTGCCATCCCAGGTGACAGTCGCATTGATGAAAAACAACAGGAAAAACTCAGCCGCTATCAGGACCTCAAGATTGAACTTCAAAGACTCTGGCAGAAACCAGTACAGGTGGTCCCGGTGGTGATGGGCACACTGGGTGCCGTGCCAAAAGATCTCAACCGGCATTTGGAAACAATAGACATTGACAAAATTACGATCTGCCAACTGCAAAAGGCCACCCTACTGGGATCTGCACGCATCATCCGAAAATACATCACACAGTCCTAGACACTTGGGAAGTGTTTGACTTGTGATTTTGTGAAACGAAATCCAGCATATCTATCTTGTTTGCTGTGTCATACAACGTCGTTGTGTCAATAATAATACACTTTATTTATATTCTGCCCTTCTTCCTGATGGGACTCAGAGTAGATTACAGCATTCACAGTAGACATAGGCAAACATCAGGGCCGGCCGGAGATAAATTTAAATATTAAGCGGGGGTGCTGAAAAGGGCCCCTCGCCGGCCCCGCCTCCTGCACCCTGGCCCCGCCCCTGCCCAGCGTACCTTGGCCCCGCCTCCCACGCTGCGTGGGAGGCGGGGCCAGGGCACGCTGGGTGGGAGGCGGGGCCAGTATTGGCCCCGCCTCCCATGCTATTCGCCCTGGCCCCGCCTCCCATGCAGCGTGGGAGGCGGGGCCAGAGTTGGAAAGAGGGAGTCTTCGCCGCCCGGGTAGAGGAGGATGGGATCCCTCCTCCCCTTCCCGGGCGGCGAAAGAGAGAGCCTGGGCAAGGCCAGCCAGGCCACAAGGCCAGGGCGCACTGGTCGGGCGGCGGGGCACCGTCAGAGCCACGCCTCCCGCCCAGCCTGACGGCGCCCCCCCGGGACCTGCGCCCGAGGCGGCGGCGTCACGTGGCCTCCATGGTGGGGCCGGCCCTGGCAAACATTCAATACCTTATAATCACATACAATGAGACACACAATCACAGACAAGGCAAAGACTTCTCCTTTTCATTTCTGGCTTCTGGAGGCAATGCTCATCTCTGGCTCTGGGGGAGGTGTTTTTCTCCATTTCCAAGCCAAGAAGCCTGCGTTGTCACCTCCTAGTCATATGGCCAGCAAGACTGCTTGGAGCGTCTTTTTGCCTTTTCTCACTGAAGTGGTACCTATTTATCTACTCACATTTGCATATTTTTGAACTGCTAGCTTGGCAGGAGCTAGGGATAACAGCGGAAGCTCACCCATTGATTTAAACTGCCAACCTTCAGGTCAGAAGTTCAGCAGCACAAGGGTTTAACCCATTGTGCCATGGCAGCAGAACATGAGTAGGCCATCATTCCAGAAAAGTTTCAGAAAGATTTGGTCCTTCACTGAATTTTAATTTTTTTCCCCATAGTAGAAGCACAACATTATCTCTCCGTCAGGGCGATGGGGGCTGAGCGCGGTCATATTTGCTGCATCACATGCTCTGCCTCAGCCAATAACAAGCTCGTTTTCCTCTACATTGTCCTGCCCCTCATGTCCCAAAATTCCCTGATTTTTTTTGTACTGCAAGTTGTCTCCTCCTCTCAGTAGGAAAGAGAGAAAAATTTAAAAAATCTAAAAATCACTGGATGACCGAATTTTTCTGAAACTTTTCAGGGATGATGTCCTCCTCATGTTCTGTCATTGTGGCACATTTATCAGTCTACTGCAGTGGTTCCCAACCTATGGGTCCCCAGGTGTTTTAGCCCACAACTCCCAGAAATCCCAGCCAGTTTACCTGCTGTTAGGATTGCTGGGAGTTGAAGGCCAAAACATCTGGGGACCCACAGGCTGAGAACCATTGGTCTACTGAGTAATCCATGGATGAGTTGTTCCAAGTCTTTGCTACTTTCTGCTAGAAGCGTGGTGTCACTTGTGTATCTCTAGTTGTCAATGTTCCTACAGTTTTTATGCCTCCTTCCTCGGATTCTAATTTATCTTTCCATATAAAATGTTCTGCATATAAATTAAATAGGTAGGGTAATGAAATACAGCCAAAACTGACTCCTTTGCCAATTGGAATGGCTGTCTCTGATTCAAATTACAGAGTCACACAGAGACACGTCATAAATACTCATGAAGGAAGGTGGAGTTCAGCATGGAGTTCCAGTTAGATGATTATTTTTTAAGTTTCCTCAATGGCTGGGAATGTCTACTTAAACAAGGTTATTAAGAAATTACCTGAAAGTTAATGGATTGATTAGGATAGAAAATATGTTAACTAACTGCACTTGTGACTAGAATGCTCATGAAGAATATGATTAGTCAGAAGTTTTGACTTTGCAGAAGATCAGTTTGTAGGGCAGGTATTAGTTAGTGTGGGACGTAAGCAAGCACATTTAACTAAGAAGGGGTGGGGATTTCATTTAGAAAATAAATGTCTGAAGTCTACAGGTTTCTTTTAAATCTTCAACAACCACAACAACCCCCCCCCCCATTCAGATGCAGAGTACTGAACGCATAGGTCTAATTTTAAATTCTTCTGTATGTCAACTGTTAGCTGACACATTGATCCAGTTTTATTCCCCCCCCCCCACCCCCACCCAGTCTCCTGGCATGTCATTTCTACATGTCAGAAGTACTCCAAAAGTACTTTAATGGCAACCGGCTAAGTTGTTTTAATTTTTAAAGGCTTCTTAGGGTTTTGAGGGAGGGGAGGTTGGTGCCCAAAAAACCTGAGACAGCTGTTTGGATTGGGCCCGGGGATCGCATGATGCAGTCCCTGGGTCCAATCCACACTGGGACCATAACTAGAATAACCTGGATCTTATCAAAGATCCAGGTCTTATCAGGTAACAAATTAATTCAGGACAAAACAGGGTTTTCCTGCTTTGTCTCGAATTAATTCACTTTTACCAGAGGCATCATTTGGATCCCTCTGGTTAAAGTCTGGATGAGCCCTAACTCCATCAACAAAAAAGGAGAAGATTAATTTGGCAGAACTTCTTTGGTAGAGAAACACATGTTGACTTTTCTAAGTGCTTACAGACTGTGTGTTTAATCATGGGTTAAAGAATCCATCCTGGTATTGATGCCAGGCTGATTGAGTGGTTTGGGTCCTCTCCTTATTTTGAAGATGGTGACATTTGTCTTTCAGTCTGTTGGATTCTCCTGGAATCCTCAAAGACTATTGCCAGTGGCTGTAACATTATTATTGCCAGTTCTAGTAGATAATTTATCAGTTTCTGCCAAGTCCAACAGTTTCATCAACCAATAGCCAACATTTGTTAGTATTTCTGTATTTTTCTATTTCTGAGCATAAGCATATAACAGCCTCACTGCCATAATCATGTAATGTAGTAATCTTCTAAACTTATTTTCTATTTATTCATCTATTAATCTTGGTAATATTTTCTTGCTTTATCACATACGACAGAAGGTGTCTATTTGTTGAAAACATTTCCAACATAGACTCAATAACCTTTTATGCAATTTAGACAATCTTTTGGGAACTAGGTATCAAGAATACATCATCTTATACAAATACATCTTTCACTTCAGCTGAAACAACTGGACTATCATGGCCATTCAATTTCCAATAACTTCCTTTAATAGATATAAGGTACTGCACGATAAATTAGATTCAACCAATTGGTCCTAGAGGCACAGCATTCCATAGCATGTTACAATTTGTATGTATCTACGTGATATTACATCAGAATGCTTAATCCTTACATATATCTGGGAATCTTGGTATCTTAATGCTAAATCTGACAACCTCAGAACAGAAGGCTAAATCTTGCTATGATATAGCTTCCAGAAAGTTTCAAAGAACTATATGACTCCCACCAGATTTTGTTGAAGATAATATGGAAAAAGTGCTTAGAAATCTTAAGTATTGTTCAAGCCCATCACTGGTTATGTATGCAACTCCTGTGTGACAATAGCTCTGAAATAATTTCTGTCATTAGGCAATGGTGAAATTAAAATTACCATATGTTTAACAGTATTAGTACATACATTGAACAAAGGCTTCTTTCCCCTTGGGTAAAAATGCCAACCTTTCTTTCAAGTTGTTCTCATGCCTACAGAAATAAGTCACATGAATTTAGGCACACAGAGGTTTTTGTGGCAACATTGGCAATTGTGCTATAGTGACATATGATAGATATTTTTGGGAGATATTCATTGTGAAATATTTGAAAGGGATTTATGATATTCTACTTAGAATATAATCACTTTGACAGGATCGTCATGAATGGATTGAACTGATCTCCAGCTCTATGCATCATTTTGATAGATTCAACCAAACCAGACTTAACTTGCCCTTTTTGATTTATAGGAACTTGAGGCTCATAGCTAATGTAATTTAATTTTTTTCTTTTGTTACTGAGATTATGAAACATATTTTCAACATTGTATCAACTATTCATTTACAGAGAAATCCCAGGGTGTTATTTCCAAGATGTAAAGGTTTTCCATATTAGTCTTGATTAATATCACACCAACCATCAGAACAACTGAGAATGAATGTGGAAGCTATCTTCTGCAAAACCAGACCCATTGATCCATTAAACTCAGCATTTCAATTCTGGCAGCAGTTATTCTCTCGATTTTCAGGCAGGGTTCTTTCCTGGCCCTACTTGCAGTTGCTGGGAATTGAACCTGACACCTTCAGCATACAAAGCTTGCACTTTGACGCTGAGTTGTAGCCTCCTCCCATCATTGTTCTGACACCATCACTCAAAGGTTACTTCATGAAGACACCCAAAGCAAATAAAGTGGGATTGCATCAATGAGACTATTGCAAATCCCAGAAGCCATTGCATCACCTATTAGAAAATAACTGCTCCCAGTCTCTGGGCACATATCCTTTAGGCAAATGAATATCTGGAGACCACCTTTTGAAAACCACTAGTCAATAAAAGCTTGACCTTGTCAGAAGTCAACTCCTTGAACAAGTGATATTCACAAGCATTAATGCAATGGCACTCGGGTAACTCAGCTGCAAAACTAAAGCACCATGTCTTTAAACTGTCAAGGATAAAAACATGCCACTACATAAATATATTTGGTTAGTAGAATTTTAAAAATGTTTCTTTGCAGTTGTAGTTCTCCAAAAGATATATAGTCTCATGAACCCTCTTAACTTAAAATAGGCACTCAGAGATAAAAACAAAGTCTTCTTTGAAAATAACTTATCTTGTTTAAATATAAACATCTTGTATTAATTCACCATACAGGCACATTTCTTGTTAACATTCGGTTATAGATATAATCTCGAATATATGGCAGTGCAGAAGGGGTCTTAGCCATCACCCATTTTCCACTGGTCACTACATGGCAGGAAAGGAGAGCAGAAACATAGTGAGGGGAGACATACTATGGACCCTCCCAGACAGGCCAGATATCCCAGGATCTGATCTCAAATAATCTGGGATAAACACAAAACCTAGACTCAGATCCTGGGATATAGGGCTTTTCTGGAAGGGCCCTATTTCTGCTGTGTCAGAACTTTGCAATGCATTTCCTGGTCATTTTTTAATTGTTATTTGGGTGGGCTTTTGGCAACCAAGGAAATAAGTGGATGGAGAACTTCTTTTATTGCTTGTTTATTTAAGAATTGTAATACTATTTGTGATTTCAATATATGCCTTTTTCTTTTAATTTGGCTTTTTTTGTGAGCTGCCTAGAACCTCCAGTACTGATTCTAGCTCAGTCCCCCCAAATTTGATAGAAACATCATTCACTTATGCTCAGATTGCTAGCAAAATGGACTTCCTTCTCCTCCTGAAGTGGATATCTGATAAAGTAGGTGAGAGGCACAGTGTTACAATCATGACAATAGCATCATAACAATGAATTTAGCAAAAGAATAAAACCAGTTATCTAGATGTACTTATCCATAAGTCTTCTGTATTCATAATCCCTATTGTATACTTTGTGACACTATCGTATACTTAACTAAGTAGCTGATACAGAATTCTGACCCATATGCCTTGGAAAGCCAAATGACTTTTTTTTAAAAAAAAAACTGCAAGTCGCTTCTGGTGTGAGAGAATTGACCGTCTACAAGAAAGTTGCCCAGCGGATGCCTGGATGTTTCGACTTTTTAAAATAAAGTGATGTTGTCTGGCAGTTAGAATTCAAGAAGCACTGGGCAGAAGTATCAATCGCTAGGAAGTATTAGTCACTTCTGTTTCTGGCTACCTTTTGACTGCAATTTCCAGCTTTTCAATTGGTTTTGCCTTTTGAATCTAAGGCCCTTTCTGCACTGCCATATAAAATCTAGATTATCTGCTTTGAACTGGATTATATGGCAGTGTAGACTCATATAATCCAGATCTAAGAAGATCATGTGGATTATCTAATTTGATAATTTGGATTATATGTCAGTGTAGAAGGGCCCCAAGGCTTTGTGTGTGGGATTGCTGCAGGACTAAACCATACTTCTTAGCAAGGATCCAGATCAACTAGCATAATGGGTTGTGGATCACCTTCCTTGGGCCCCTTCTACACTGCCATATAAAATCCAGATTATCTACTTTGAACTGGATTATATGGCAGTGTAGACTCATATAATCCAGTTCAAAGCACATAATTGGATTATCTGATTTGATAATCTGGATTATATGGCAGTATAGAAGGGGCCTGGGTGGTACTTGACAATCATATTTTTGTTGTTTTATGGGAGCCAGTTCTTTTAATCTAATTGAGAAAGAATCACATTCATAATTACTCTGGTCCAGTTACAGCTATCCAAGTCATGTAGGGACAAGTTTTCCTGACATCTGTCAGTGCTTGAAGTTGTACAGCAGCTTTTGAGAGAAAGTGAATTCTGAAGCCAAGGTCTCAGTACAGGAATGTTTATAAAGAATGGACCAGATGATCCTGCTTTGGCCCTGGAGAATTGGCTTTAATTTCAACACATTTATTTATTTAAAATAAATTTTAATTTATTTTAAAAATATTTCTATATGTTTAATGCAATTTTAATATTGTTTTAATTGTATTGCCTTTCAGAGTGAGCTTTGGATCTCAGTTCTGGAAAAAAAGTGGAGTAAAAATAATCAATCAATCATGATCTACCTCTTGTCAACTGGATGAGGCCATGCTGAGATAATCACTTTAAACAAGAAAGGGCCTCTTAGCTCTGAGTATCAGTAGGTTACAGGCAACAGAAATAGAGAAAAAGACAGCAAAGAATCTAGAACGCTTTTTAAAACATAGATAGCCAGAGGAAAAAGACAAAAGCAGTTAAGGAGTGAATAAGTACAGTAGAGTCTCACTTATCCAACATAAACGGGCCGGCAGAATGTTGGATAAGCGAATATGTTGGATAATAGGGAGGGATTAAGGAAAAGCCTATTAAACATCAAATTAGGTTATGATTTTACAAATTAAGCATCAAAACATCATGTTATACAACAAATTTGACAGAAAAAGTAGTTCAATACGCAGTAACGCTGTGTAGTAATTACTGTATTTACAAATTTAGCACCAAAATATCACGATGTATTGAAAACATTGACTACAAAATGCGTTGGATAATCCAGAACGTTGGATAAGTGAGATTCTACTGTAACAAGAAAAAAACAACCTAAGCAGAAGCAGAATTAGACTGAAAACTTCATAAGTTACTCCTCCTTGTGGCTGCTTCTATGACATTTTTTTCTTGCCTACTATAATAATAATTAAAAAACTTTATTTGTATTCCGCCCTATCTCCCTGAGGGGACTCAGAAAAATGCAATGTACAAGTACTGGGTTGCTGTGAGTTTTCTGGGCTGCATGTTCCAGAAGCATTTTCTCTTAACATTTCACCCACATCTATGGCAGGCATCCTGAGAGGTGTAAAGTCTGTTGGAAACTAGGCATGTGGGATATATATATCTATATATCTATATCTATATATAGATATAGATATAAACCCCACTTGCATAGTTTCCAACAGACTTCACACCTCTGAGGATACCTGCCATAGTTGTGGGCAAAAGTCAGGAGAGAATGCTTCTAGAACATGACCATACAGCCCAGAAAACTCACAGCAACCCAGTTACTACAGGTTGACACCACTTTAATTACCATAACTCAATGCTATGAAATCATCGGAGTTGTAGTTTTAGAAGGTCTTCAGCCTTTTTTTTGCCAAATAGTAGTGCAGGTAGATCACTAAATTACAACACCAACTACAAATTCCATATCTTTGAGCCATGGCAGTTAAAGTGGTGTAAATGTAATCACTGTGTTCAATGTATTCATAATCCTGGCCTCAAACGCGTTCTCAGCATTGCAATCTAATCACCTGGCCAAAATGGCTCCAAAGTGCATTATAGTGTCAGTTTAGATGTGCCTCTAGATCAGTGTTTCTCAACCTGGGGTCCCCAGATGTTTTTGGCCTACAACTCCCAGAAATCCAAGCCAGTTTACCAGCTGTTAGGATTTCTGGGAGTTGAAGGGCAAAAACATCTGGGAACCCACAATAGTCACCACCTCAAACCACAATAGTCAACAACCCTTCCACTAACTAAAATCTGCCATTTCTATCACTACAGTGGAGTGTAGGGCAATTAATAAGAAGGACACTGGACAAACCACAAATCCAGATTAGAGTTCATTCCAATCTTCTGCTTTATGAAATTATTGCATTTGGCACCAAACTTCAGCTTTCAAAATATCCAGCATGGCCGCTAACAATTGTCATGCTAACAATCTGCTTTGTTTACAATTATGCTGATTCCCACATAACAAATAGTGTTACCTATGATCTACTGAAGAGAGTTGATGGGAGTTGCAGTCGGGCAAGCTTTGGAATGTCACTCATTCATTCGTCCTGTAGAATATCTTAGTGTTTACTTGGTGTTATGATGTTAGCTGTCTGCTAACTCTCTGCTGTCATTCCAGAGACATCTTCAACAGCATCTTCATGTTTGTTACTGTACAGGACTGAGGTGACAGGGATGGAATCCTTTTGATCCCACCGCTGCCACCAATTTGTACAGGATCTGTGTGACAGGGAAGAATCTTTTATTTCCCACCACACACAGTTACCACCAATTATAAAGATGTCTGGATGATGATTTCGATTAGTTATTTATTATATATATGACTATCTTCTTCGCTGCCACCAAATGGAGGAGATGTCAGGCAGATGGCACTTATTCTTTTTATGATTTCTTTATTTATTTTACTTCAGATGATGATGTTGCTTAACTTAGAATATGAGTATGACAGAGACTTAGATGGATTAAAAAATCAAAACAAGTTTATTTCATGTACAGAGCTTAATGGTTTCTATAATTTCTTAAAGGCACTTAGAATAACAGTTACAAATAGATATGAGGTGTTCCAACTTCCAAAATACTCCTTTCTCTCAAGACTAAACTAAAACCTGATCCTCTTGGATCCACTGGGATTAATTTCCCTTCTCCACAGCCTCTACAAATGACCCTAAACAAGTCACCTAACTTGCTTAGTCTGGCCTATTAGAGGTCTGCCTCCCTGGTTTCCTTAAACTTGGAACCAGTCTGTTCCCTGTGACTAAAAATCAGAGCCTAAACTGGGCTTTCAAACATTCCCTCTTCTCTTCTCCAAACGGCGGTTGGCTCCGCCCCCCGTTGTCATGGTAACCTGTCTTCTAATGCTGAGCTGGTTACCTCCTGGTATTATCAGCTCTAATACTCACCATTTTAAAACTTAACCAAACCTGACTGTTTAAACAAAAATCAAATAAACATATCATCCATAAACAAAATAAAATCATACACTTCTTTACAGTTACAATTTGTACTTCTGTAGCCTTAGTATCCTAAGTAGATTTTGTTTTGTCATAAGAGCCAGGAAAAAGAGGACTTTATTTTTTGCATAGTGTGATTCTTGACAGCAGAGGGAGGCAAAGAAAACAAATATGGTTTGCCAGGCAGAAGTCATGAAGAAGATAAGGAGGAGGAGGAGAAGGGCAGCTACAGGGTAAACTAGACAGTTGGAAACGATAGTTATTCCAGTTCAGATTAATACCATTGCCATCATCTTGGGTCATCCCCATGCAACTGCTGCCACAACTAGCAGGCCACAGAGCTCTGGACAAGCAGCTGACAGTCGTATGCTATGCCTGGGATGTCAGAATGTGGGCCCATGCAACCAGGAAGAAGACGGGAATATTGATTGCATGGGTGCTTGGTTCTGACATCACAAACATCCACTTGTGCCAGGCACTTGTGCCAAGCTCCTTGGTGAGATAGGAACAGCAACAGCAGCAGAAAGATCACAATAACAACCCAGGGAGGCCAATGCGGTCCTAGCCTGTCTGGACGATGGCCCAGATTCAACATGTATATGCTGGATCTGGGACTACTCCAAGTTTTGTCTACGTTTGACTTACATGTTCGGTGTAGATAAGCCCTATTTAACACATAGCCAAATGCATGTACAAAACCAACATATTACTTTTGTGGGTTCAGCTAAGATTGATGGCAGCATATAAAAAAGGCTGACAAAATGCACACTGTGAGTTTGTTGTTTTGCTGAAGTTAGGATTTAGACCTACTTTTTGGAAGCAAACTACATAATGTGTGTGTGTGAAAATATGTATATATGTGTATCTATCTATCTTTTTTCCAAAATGGCTCCCACTTTCAGAGAGCATTGTGAACCCCACTGATGATGGACCTGGACCAAGTTTGGCAAACAGGAAGTACTGGAGGAGGTTTTTTTGGGTGGGGGGGGGGGGATTGACCCTAGATGATGGGAAATGCAGTTCATCCTGCATCCAGGGAAACCTTCCAGACAGCACTGTAAAACCCATTGATGAATGGATCTGGACCAAATTTGGCACACATACCCATCATGACCAACTTTAACTATTGGTGGGGTTTAGGAGGCAATGACAGAGAAAAATGGGAGCTATAGTTCACCCACTATCAAAGAGCACTCTGAACCTAATCCATGATGGATCTCTACTGAACTTGCCACACATATCCCTTATGCCCAACTTTAAATACTGGGTGCAATGAAAGAAGATGATAGGAGTTGCAGTCCGCCAAAATCCAGAGGACCGTAGGAACCCTACCGATTATGGATCTGGAATACTTAGCACACACATCCACTATGTTTAGCAAGAATTTTTGGAAGGGTTTTGGGGAATTGACTCTGTATTATGGGAGTTATAGTCTGCCCACATCCAGAAGACACTGTGAACTCTACCAATCATAGATCTGAACCAGACTTGACACACAGACCCAACATGACTAACTTTAAATATTGGCAGGGTTTGGAGGGAATTGACCTTGGATTTTGGTAGTTATAGTTCGCCCACATCCAGAGAGCACTCTGAACCTAACCAATGATGGATCTGAACCAAACCTAGCACACATACCAACAATGACCAACTTTAATTTTGGGGGGCAGTGATAGAGGACAGTGGACATTATAGTTTACCTATACGCAAAGGGCATTGTGATTCCCACCAGTGAGGGATCTGGACCAAACTAAGCACACATACCCAAAATGACCATCATAAAATAGTGGCAGAGTTTGGGGGAACTAATTAAGCATGATGGGAGTTATAGTTAACCCACATCCTTATGCATTTTCTAATGAGGCCATTAATAAAATTCAAACTATTACTATTTCTAACATGTATCCTTATAAAATACCTAACCCGGGCATCGCTGGGTACCTAAGCTAGTTCTGAATAAAATGGAGTCTAACTTGCCTATGACCAGGCTGCATAACATCACCCAGTTAATAAGAAAGTATGCTTGAGATAAAGGATTATAGGGAAAAAAATAACCATGTAATTTGTTACAGCTGTCATGAAATAAGTAATGTATTTCAACATAGACGGCAATCTTCACCTTTTCATTCTTGCTGCAGTGTAATATGTCCAGATCTAAGTGTCACTTTGTTCCATGGGCCTTAGTCCCAAGCAGAGCCGGCCCTAGGTATTTTTCAAGTGTAGGCGAACAGAATTTTGGTGCCCCCCCCCCCCAAAACAATCACTGAAAAATAAAAGCGTTGGATAAGCGAAAATGTTGGATAATAAGGAGGGATTAAGGAAAAGTGGGGGTTTTGGGCTGCTATAGTCCCAAATATAAGTATCTGAAGCACAGGTTAGAGGTCTATGACAGATTGAGTTTACCTTGGGCATAATGCTTGGGACCAGAAGTGATTTGGATTTTAGAGGGGTTATTTTCCTTTTAAATTTTTTTGAAATATTTGCATACACATGATGAGATAATTGGAAAAGGGATCAAAAATTTTAAGCACAAAAAACCATTTATGTTTCATATACACACCTTATACACATAGCTTGAGGGTACCTTTAATACACATTTTTTTTAAAAAAAAATGTGCATGAAACAATGTTTGTGTACAATAAACTATCAGAAAGCAAAGCTGTCACTCTCCCAGCCACCTATATGGACAATTTCAGATTTTGTAGTATTTTGGAATGCCAGAGAAGGGATGCTTAACCTGTATCATATAACAATTTACCTTAGAGTAAATCTTATTAAGCTAAATGGGACTTGTTTTTAAGAAGACAGTTGAGGTTTCTAATTCACATCTCTTGATTGCCCAAGAAGCAGAGCTTGACTAGACTTGGTTTGCTCCTGGCTATAAATGACTTTTTTGACATCAGCTACTACACTTCTCAGAATGCAAAGTTATTGCTACCACAAAAAGGTGATATTTCTTAATACTTTACACTTCTAAAGAGTTTAATTGTGTTGATATGCTCTTTTGTTGTCTGGTTAAATATATATATCAACTTGATCAGGAAAAATTAATTACCTCTATGTCAGCTTGCACTGGCAACATACTGGGTGGAACACCAGGATGCTATCAGAAACATTTCCCAAACTATCATATTTGCCTATCACATTGTTACACACACTTTTATGTGACAATGTTTTTGTGGCCTGATCCCAAGATGCTCTGCAACAACATTATATAAAACAGAAACAGCTCCAAAGCAACATTAAAAAATGATGCTGTATTGTATTCCTTTAGCTGCACACAATTATGAAATGATGATGATGATGATGATGATGATTAATTTATTACCTACCTCTCTCTGTGGCTCGAGGCAGGATACAATATAATTAAAATGAGAGATAAAATACTATTAAAAGTTATATAACAAGACACACAGAGTTGAAATACAAATTGAAATCCACTAATGAAATGCAAATTAAAATTCACAACTTAAAATTGTGAATTTTAAGTCCTGCCGGAAGAGTTGGATCTTCAATTTTATCCTAAATTCTGACAGCTGATCTAATTGTTGAATCACTTCTGGCAGGTCATTCTACAATCTTTGGGCAGCTGATGAAAAGGTCCTCTTGGTGACGGTTGCTGGTTGGGTTCTGAGTAGATGCCTCCAGAGGACTTAAGTGCGCTACAGGGGAAGGTGATCCTTATGTAAACTGGGTCCAAACCATGCAGGGCTTTAAAAGTCAAAACCAACACTTTGTACTTTGCCTGGAAACTAATTGGCAATCAGTGGTGTGACTTTAGTATAGGTGTAATATACTCACTTCTGGATGTTCCTGTGACCAATCTGGCTGCTGTGTTTCAGGCTAATTGGAGTTTCTGAACTTGGTACAGAGGTAGCTCAGTGTCAAGTGAATTTCAGAAGTCCAGACGTGAGGTTACCAGGTCTTCGGATTCCTAGAAGGGGCGCAGCTGGCATATCGGTCTAAGCTGATAGTCAGAACTCCTGATCGTCACATCAAGTTAGACTGATATATTGGAGAGACAGACCCAGCAGCACTCCTAAGCTGCAAACACAGTCTTCCAGATGGAATGTAACCCCATCCAGAACTTCTTGCCATACATCCATCCTAGACTAGGACCCTTCTATTTTGTCTGGATTCAGTCTCAGTTTTTCCACTCATCCAGCCCATTACCTCCTTCAGGCAATCTTTCAGAGGAGACATGCTATATGCTTTCCATAACAGCTCTAGCTGTTTTGGGAGGCATGTAGAAATATAATTGGTCATCAGTAAACTGATAGCATCTTGCCCCATACTTCTGGATGATCTCTCCCAGTGGTTTCATGTAACTGTTAAATAGCATTGGGGATAGAATGGTGGCCTGTAGGATGCCATATAACAGCTCCTTTTTTGAGGAGCAGCTACCCCCAAGCACCATCATTTGGAACTTGCCTGAGAGGTATGACCAGAACCAGTGCAACACAGTGCATTCGATTTCCAACCCCCACCCCCACATCATTCCAGAAGGACACCATGATCAATGGTATCAGAAGCTGCTGAGCCAAGAAGGGGGCAGGGTAGTGAGTAGTAAGATCAGGGGTTTTTGATTGGGAATGCCATTAGCGACTTTTTCTTGACTGTAGAAACCTGGGCAATACACTAGATCCAAAGCAAGCTTTTTGAGTGGTCTCAATACCTAGGTTCTGCAGGGAGTGACATTAAGTCACTAATCCTTTTTAGTTGCTACTCAGCCTGAACAACAGTGAGAGCAGCAGGAATGTTGGAGACAAAGGAATTCCAGGACAGTGGGGACCAGGCCAATTCTCCTCAGGGTGAGGCAGCTTCAGTGGAGGTAGAGAGGGAGCTGATTTACTCATTTGGTGGCCAGAGAGCCATTGAGACTAAGGATTTACCATGGGACCCCACCAAAATCCAAGAGATGACTGAATGGCTGTCAGGAAGAAGAAGACTCAGGCCCCCGTTGAAGGTGAAGAAACCCCCCAAAGATGGCATCTACTAGAAGCTAAAGTGTCTTCTGTAGGGATGATGCATCAGCATATATTGTTCCAGCTAAGGGAGAGACAGAGCCAAGAACCCCTGCATCCCTCCGGCGCACAGCAGCATCCGAATTGAGAGGGGCAACTCAGGCGGAAGCATCGGAGGGAGACTATCTTGGGACTGGAGGTCCTCGCAGGGGAGCATCCTGGGGAATACCAGTCGAGGGGCCTGGTAATTCTGTAGCGTCCTTCGCACCTTAGATTTGATAGCGCCTTACATTCACTGATTTTTAGGGTATTTTTTAAAATGTCCTTATTGCTGAGAAAAATGGAGGACAAATAGGAGGGGCACCAGGTCCAAACAGTTCTGCGAACCCTAACTATTTTGCCCTCAGTTTCAGCCAGATAGCTGTATACCAGTCTGGCTGAGCTAAGCTCAGGGCTGGCCCTAGGCAATTTTCAAGTGTAAGCAAGCAATATTTTTGGTGTCCCCCAAACCAATTACAGCATGGGGATGAGCGCTTCTTTGCTCCCCCCTGGCTTTGGAGGGGCGGTGGGACCCTCCACCGCCCCTCCAAAGCTGGGAAGGGAGGAAAGTGAAAAAGAGCAGCCATCACCGTGGCATGGAACCATAGCACGAGGTTGAGTGCTTCTTTGCTCTCCCCTCCTCCTAGCTTCGGAGGGGCGGTGGGAATCTCCCACTGCCCCTCCAAAGCCGGAAAGGGAGGAAAATGCAAAAGAACACCCATCCCCGCAGCGCGGAACCATGGCGCGGGGATGAGGGCTTTTTCACTCTCTCCCTCCCCCCCCCCCAACTTCGGAGGGGCAGTGGAGCCAAAGCCGGGAAGGGAGGAAAGTGCAAAAGAGCACCCATCCCAAAGGCGTGGGAAAACAACAGAAACGGCTGCGGTGGCGAGGGAGCCACAGCTGCTTCTGTTGTTTTCCCGCGCCGCGGGAATGGGTGCTCCTTTGCTCTTCCCCCCCTCCCGGCTTTGGAGGGGCGGTTGGAGGGCGAGGGAGCTTGGCAGAGAGGGAAGTGAAGGCAAGCAGGCCGGCTTGCAGCCAGGCAGGCTAATCACGGTCTCCGAGGTGGCTCAACTTCACCCTCTAGAAGACTGTGCCTTCCACAAGTGCGTAGTTGGCTTAAACCACCCCTGGCTAAGCTCCACTTCCGCTGCCTCCCCAATGGCCCCATAAAACTAGGAAAATAGACTCATGCAAAAAAAAAAATGACTTCCAGGTTTCTTCAGACTTTTTCCTTACCACACAGGAATGATTAGACTACAAAGCTGAACTGAAAGAAAGTCAAGGTACTGAGGCTGGAGAGGAAAGTCTAAAAAATATTATTAAAAAATTGTTGGTCCAATGCCACCTAAAGAAAGGAGGTGCCAACCATTGGCACAAGGTGTTTAAGGCACTGGTACATACAGTTGAGGAGTCTTATCACCAAGGTGAAAGAAGAAAGTGCAAAATCTGGTTTGCAGTTAAACATCAAGAAAACCAAGATTATGGCAACCAGACTGATTGATAACTGACAAATAGAGGGAGAAAATGTGGAGGCAGTGACAGACTTTATATTTCAAGGCGCGAAGATCACTGCAGATGCAGACTGCAGCCAGGAAATCAGAAAATGTTTACTTCTTGGGAGGAGAGCAATGGCCAGCCTTGATAAAATAGTGAAAAGCAGAGACATCACACTGGCAATGAAGGTCCACATAGTGAAAGCAATGGTATTCCCCATAGTAACCTATGGATGCGAGAGCTGGACCATAAGGAAGGCTGAGCGAAGGAAGATAGATGCTTTTGCACTTTAATGTTGGAGGAAAATCCTGAGAGTGCGTTGGACTACAAGAAGATCCAACCAGTTTATACTCCAGGAAATAATGCCCGGCTGCTCATTGGAGGGAAGGATATTAGAGTAAACGATGAAGTACTTTGGCCACATAATGAGAAGAGAGGAAAGCTTGAAAAAGATCATGATACTGGGGGAAATTGAAGGAAAAAGGAAGAGAGGCCGACCAAGGACAATATGGATGGATGGTATTCTTGAAGTAACTGATTTGACCTTGAAGGAACTTGGGGCAGCAACCACCAACAGGGAGCTCTGGCATGGACTGGTCCATGAGGTCACGAAGAGTCGGAAGCGACTGAACAAATAAACAACAAACATACAATGGAGGATGCATTGTCCAGATAGGTGCTATAGATGAGGCAATGTTCCCAGGATAGAGTTTTAGATAAAATCAGATAAAGGTGGGAAACCTTTGTATCTCTTCACAAGAAAACCCATTATGTGTTGTAGGATTTTTCCAGGGTATTGTGAAAGGATTGTGATAATTACAGAGTTATTCCCCATGGTCCTAAGGTGCAGTGGGAGAGATTCTAAGACATTCCAAGGGGAATACGTGAAAGATTACTAGTAAGCAAGAAAAAATCCAATGTGTGCTGGCTCAAAGGAGCCACAGATAATTCATAATTTTGCAGTTTAATTTTTGATAACATACACATGAGCCACATCTCAGTAAACAATCAATAGAGTGGAGCTGCTGTTCTTGAATATGATTTGCCATCCTAGAAGTAGGGTAAAGCTTTTGGGTGTGGAGAAATACTGTTACTGTCAGAAGAAAAATTGTGCATTTCTTGGGAAGTCTTCTGTTCTTTTTAGAAATTGTTAGTGTTCCTCTTTAAAGCATTGCTTGTGTAATATAAAATAGGAAACAAAGCATACTGATTATCTTAAGAGTGTCCTCATCTGCTACTTGGGCATTCTTGCCCCTCCTAGTTGACCCAACACTGTCCTGCTTGTCATTTTGCATCCCAGCTGAGATATTCAAAACATTGTCTTATCTTTTTAAGTGTAGCAGTAATTGCTAACTGGATATGAACTTTTCAGTACAAACATGAAACACCCTTCTTCGTAGGGAGTTGTAATTGGCTTGAACTCTTTCCAGACAAGCTATTTTGACAAGCACTGGAATTAACATTAGTTGGTACATGGAGGGAAGCTATATGTTTATTGTTCACACTAATCACAGAAGTACACAGTTTTCTGTGGCTAAATATGAAAGTATACCCCTCTCTACTCTTTTCTCCATGTCACCTTTGCCTTTTATGCCAAATCTTTCTAGACTAAGTCTGAAGGTAGCAACTGTTTTGTTTTTATTGATATTGTCTAACTAATGGACTCGCTAATGGACTAATGGACTATTTCTACACGCTTGGAGAGGGCCGGCAGCAGGGAAATGCTGGCCGGGTAAGTTATTTTTTCTTTTGAAGGCTTTTCTGGGAGATTTTCTTCTGTGTCCGGGCATCTGGACACCCCCCCCCCCCAAGAAAAGCATGACCTTTCTGAGGTGTGTATGGACTGTAATGCAGGCCCTATCAGGTTTTTAAAACCAGATTGGGTGCACATTAAAGTCCTCTCTAGAACTGCCTCCAAGATCTGATCCCAGATTATCTGGCAGTATAGGGAAATGTTTCCCCTTGACAATAAGTCTAGTTGTGTCCGACTCTGGGGGATCTGGCAGTATAGACTCATATAACCCAGGGGTTTTTTGTGTCAGAAATGACCTGCAAGTTGCTTCTGGTGTGAGAGAATTGGCCGTCTGCAAGGACATTGCCCAGGGGATGTCCGGATATTTTGATATGTTACCATCCTTGTGGGAGGCTTCTCTCGTATCCCCGCATTGAGCTGGAGCTGACAGAGGGAGCTCATCCATGCTCTCGTCGGATTGGATTCAAACCAAGAACCTTCAGGTTGCCAACCTTCAAATCAGCAGTACTGCTGGCACAAGGGTTTAACCCATTGTGCCACTGGGGGTTCCTATATAATCCAGTTCAAAGCAGATAATCAGGGATCAGATCCTGGGATATAGGGCAGCGTAGATCCAGCCTAAAGTACATTAATCACCATGGTTCTTACCTCTGATTAAGCTTGTGTAGGGGATGGAGTTGCACACCACTATTATTTTGAGATAAAGGATAACATGTTTTGCACCATATCCACCTCCTATTTCATTCCTTTCTGCATTTTCAGCTTGAGCAGGAGGGATGTAACTTTTAATTAAATGCTGTTCGTAATCTTATCTGGTATCTCTGCTGTTCTATTATGCTATGCCTTCAGTTCTTTTGTCTTCACATATTTTGAGATCCTTTCATGTATTTCCCAGCACCAGCTTTTTAATTGGGTGCTCCATGCCTCCAAAGTTCAATGGCACCAGGCATTTATTCTATGGATTACATCACCTGAATTTTTGCTTAGGTGCAGATATGACCATACCCCACCTTTCTGTATTGAATTTTTTTCACCACGTAATAGGCACACACCCCTTTTTCAGCCAAAAAAGGGAAAAAGTGAGACTATTATGCAGTGAGCTACATTATTTTCCCATGCTTCAAGCTTCAGTGTAAGACAGGCAGGGAAAACTACCTGGGAAAGTCAAAGCTCTTCTATACAGGACAAAAGCTCAAGAGGAAATGGGATTTTATATCTCAGTTCCTCTCGAGATTGGAGCCCCACACCTGCCTCAAACCCCAGGTTTTTGCTGGGGTGGTGGCTATGCCACAACCAGAGGTTGCCCTGGGAGGGCATCTAGCCAGCTCCCTTCTTCCCATTAAACTCAAACAGCTCAAAGGAGGGGGATGGCACTCCCCCCCTCCCCCCCCCCAGACTCCCGTTCCTCCTGTAAACCTACCAGAGGGGGCTGGCTAATTCAGACTAATTTAGCCAGAAAAATCAGCAATAGCAGAACATGATAGACCAATCTGGGCACAGAATATTACTTGAGAACACAGAAATTCTGGACTATTTTGACAATCACTGTGACCCCTTCTGTACTATCATATAAAATATGGATGATTTGCTTTGAACTGGATTAAATGACAATGTTGACTCATATAATCCAATTCAAAATTTATAATGTGAATTATCTGCTTTGATCATCTGGGGCATATGGCAGTGAAGAAGGGGCCAATGTCAGACTACATAAAGAAGCCATTGAAATCCACAAGCACATGGAGAATTTCAACAGAAAGGAAGAAACCATGAAAATGAACAAAATTTGGCTACTAGTATTGAAAAACACTAGAACCAAGACAGTGATTAAGACACCACCCAGGTACATGAGGTCTCCAGTTGGTAAGTGATCAAGGACTAGTGAATAACAACCAAACAAAGGATGCCTCTAGGCCAGGGGTTCTCAAAGTGTGCTCTGTGGAGCCCTTGGGCCTCCGTGAAGCATATTAAGGGGCTCCATGCTTCCCTCCTCCCCCTTCCCCCTCTCACTCTTCCCCCTCTAAGCTTTCCTCCTCTTTCTTGCTCCTCCCCCTCTTCTGCCAAAAGCCCCCTTTCCTCACCTCCCCCACAAAAGCCTTTCCCCCCATTTTCCTCGCAGCTCAGATTTTTTTCCCCTCTTGTCTTCCTTGCTTCCAAAACCCTATTTCCTTCCCACCCTCAGGGGATGCTTGGATTGTGCTTTTCCTGCATGGCAGAAGGGAGTTGCATGCTGCAAAGCAACTTGGAAGGCGCTGAACAGACTACGATCTGGTACCATGAGATGCAGAGCCAATCTTCAGAAATGGGGCTATAAAGTGGAGTCCACAACATGTGAGTGTGAAGAACAAACCACAGACCACTTACTACAATGCGGTCTGAGCCCTGCCACATGCACAATGGAGGACCTTCTTATAGCGACACCAGAGGCACTCCAAGTGGCCAGCTTCTGGTCAAAAGACATTTAGTATAATGCCAAGTTTTTAACTTTGTGTTTATAAAATATATTATAACTGTACTCTCAATTCGCTTTTGACACAATAAATAATAAGAAGGGAGTTGAACTGGATGGCTCCTGGGGTTTCTGCTATTGTTGTTGTTATTATTATTACTACAACTAAAATGGCTGGGTGGTTATCTTTTGGGAGTGCTTTGACTGTGCTTTTCCTGCATGGCAGAAGGGGTTTGGAATGGGTGGTCACTGGGGTCTTCCACTGAAATACTGTTAGGTTTATGTTGGTCAAAAGTTTTGTCCATGCCTAATATATATACATTATATATAATAATGTAATGTAATGTAATGTAATGTAATGTAAAAACATTTATTGGGGCTCCATGAGAAACTTTTGCTTCAAAAAGGACTCATGGCTGAAAAAATTTGAGAACCCCTGTCTTAGATAGTAAACTATTCTAAATGAATGAATACCAGGCTATGGCTATGCAGATGCCCTCACTAACTGATTATGCTATCTTTATGGTTCTGACATGCTAAGAGTTAACACATGCAAATCAAGCTTGCTAATTGCACCCCTACCCACTAGTTTAACAGACAATGGTTCTTTCTCCTACCCTGGACATTCCACAGGTATATATTCTCCACTTTCTGATGGCTGGAGGGCCATCAGATCCTCTAAAGATTCCAGCCAGCCACAGATGCAGGCGAAATGTTAGGAGAAAATGTTGCCATAACAAAGCCATGCAGCCTGGAAACCACACAACACCCCTTTGGTGAACCATTTTAAATAAACTACTTTCCATATATTTCACATCTGCTAGTAATCTTCTGATGAACAAACCAGTTTCTTTCCAAGTCCTTTGATTCCCCTGAATGCTCCAGGCAAAATTGTTTTTGAAGACAGGTTGACTTATCCCAATTAGATTTTAAAATAAGCCTTTAATCCAGCAACTGTCACATTAGAATGATCTTTGTCAATCTTCATGCATGTTCTTTAGATTGCTGTCCTACATACCTTTATTGCAAATAAGTCCCATTGAAAGCAGTGGGGCTTACTTCTGAATAGACATTACAGGTCTGTGATATAAAAACCTGCTTATTAGCAATTCTATAACTCCAGTGGAACTGTTTTCAAACCTCTTTGAAGACTGTAGGGATTTGATTATTTGAAAAATGTCTTGTTCACATTTTGATTTAGATTCAAACTCTATTGAGTCAATGTAATTTACAGGAGTATTGATTTGTTATTCTTATTATGGAGTTGCACTCTGAAAGCCCCCATCGTAGGGTTTTCTTCACAACGTTGGATCAGAAGAGATGTGGCATTAGCTTCCTCTATTAGTGGGAGAGAGAGACTGCTCAATGCCTTCCAGTGGATTTCCATGGCTGAGCAGGAATTTGAACCCTTGCCGCCTAGAGATCCAATACTTCATCCAACCGCTACACACCATACTGATTTATCAGTAATTAATTCAAAGGATCTGCACTAGTTGGGATGACTGTATTTAGGACTTACAAGACAAGGTGGGTGCTAAGAACTCAAAACTGTGTTGTCAAATAAAGTAGCAATCAGCATCACACAAATTTTAAGTTGTTATTGTTCATTTGTTCAGTCGCTTCCGACTCTTTGTGACCTCATTTCAGGTAGAACAAATAATAACAGAGAGGGGTAGCTAATACTCCAGAAGACAGGAGCAGCATTCAAAATGATCTTAACAGATTAGAGAGATGGGCCAAAACTAACAAAATGAAGCTCAACAGAGAGACTCCACTTGCATACTCCACAATGCAAGATAATCCACTTAGGTAGAAAAAATGAAATGCAAAGATACAGAATGGGGGACACCTGGCTCGACAGCAGGACGTGTGAAAAAGATCTTGGAGTCCTCATGGACAACAAGTTAAATGTGATGCGGCCGCTAAAAAGGCCAATGGAATTTTGGCCTGCATCAATAGGAATCTAATGTCTAGATCCAGGGAAGTTATGCTAGCCCTCTATTCTGCCTTGGTCAGACCACACCTGGAATACTGTGTCCAATTCTGGGCACCACAATTGAAGGGAGTAGTTTCAACCCAGTAGTCTGCATGCATCTTTTTTCCCATTGGGGAGGCCCATAGAGCACCAATGAAACAATCGTGTTTCTTAGTAACATTTCATTTTATTCTAAAATGTTGATATAGCACTTCATGTATAAGGACTATATGTACTTTACAACAAATTACTATATTTTACTGAATCTAACATGCTATGGAATGTAAGGTGCATCCCACCCTTTGAAGCTTCAATTTTTGAAAAAATAATTTTCTTTGAATAATTCTTAGAATTACCTTTGCATCCACAACACTTTGATTTTGTTTCAACTCAGTCATCACCATGTCTGCATGCATCTTTTTGCCTAGCTCTATGTGCCCATTGGGGAGGCAAGAGAAGCAGAAAGTGGTACTTTGCTCAGCCGGACTAGTAAACAGCCATCAGTCTAAGGCTGAGGACAAGATGATGGGGGTTGGCAGAGCTGCTGGGCCTGGGCCCCTTCCTCCTCCTCCTCCTCCTCCTCTCTTAGAGGCAAGTGAATAAAAGAAAACCCCAAAAACCGGAGCCATTTTAGAATGGGGCTAAATTAATGCAATGGGGCAATTAATGGCATCTTAGATTCATGGGTTTTGATTTTTTTAAAAAAATTGTTTTACTCCTAGGGAGGAAGAGGAAGAGGATGAAGAGCCCCATCCTAAAATGTTTTTGGGGCCCCTAAAGTGTGAAAAAGTGCACATTGAAATTGGTGACTTAGGGTACTTTAATATTTCAGGATCATGTTTCTAATTGTAATCGTGTGGATGAGAGTGCTATTTTGCCTAAGGCATCCACTGCCACAATTTTAAATACTGACAGCTGACAAATTCTCATCCGTTTCAGATAAGAGGATTAAACTAGTTTTGACTAGTTGATGACTGCTATTGCAGCTAAAAAGACTTCCAAACCAAATCTATTTTTACGGATGTAGAACACATATTTAATCCCACATATTCACCGCTGAGGAAGAGATAAATATTGTTGCCATATCTATCCTTCTACCTCTAAAACTGGAAAGTTTAGAAGATCTGAACCAGTTAAACTGTAGTGGGATTATCATTTATCATCACTTAACATGTGTGGCAGAGAAGGAACAAATCAATTTCCTGCATCTTTCCAACTTTTCCAGACTTGCCTAAGAATAAATTAAAATTGCCTCCTCTGGGATGAAAAAAACCAGTTCAAGTAGCACCTGCTTATAGTGCTGCAGAATAGAGAATGCTTTTTTGTACAGCCAACCATGCTCGTTTTCTCCTTCCATTCTCTTCCTCATATTCATGTTTTCTTTGCAAGCCCCTTTCAGCAATTGTGGTCACCAGACTCTGCCCAGTCTTTGCAGGCAGGGGTTGGAGAGGATAGCAGTGTTGTATTACCTCAGCTATTCCTATGTTAAAAACCTCTCCAAAGTGACTAAACTATACTTTAAAAAGTTTTATTTACTGAAGGACAGAACTAAATTCCCTAAAGGTATCTGATCTCTCTTAAACTTGGAAGTGAGACCTCTGACATCATCCCATGTTGGCTTGAGATTGTCTTCTCTCTATTTCTCTGTGCTGTCAAAATCGAGTCACAGAAGACAGGAGCAGAGTTCAAAACGATCTTAACAGGCTAGAGAGATGGGCCAAAACTAATAAAATGAGGTTCAACAGGGATAAATGCAAGATACTTCACATCAGCAGAAAAATGAATTGCAAAGATATAGAATAGGGGATGCCTGGCTCAACAGTAGCATGTGTGAAAAGGACCTTATTTTTATTTATTTATTTACATCACTTTTACCCCGCCTTTCTCTCCGAGGAGACTCAAAGCGGCTTACAGTAAATAGGCAAAAATTCAATGCCTAAAAACAATGTAAAAACAACAATTCATATAAAACAATCTACAAAACAACAGTTCATATAAAACAGATACAAAATAAAATCACATTACATAAAATTTTAAGAATGTCCAAGATTAAAATCCATTCATCCAGAATCCTCAAGTCTTCGTACAGGTCATGTAAAGTCCATGTTCTCATTCATTAAAAGCTTGCGTGCATAACCATGTCTTTAAGGCTTTCCTGAAGCCTAGGAGAGTTGGTATCTGCTGTATGTTGCTGGGGAGGGTGTTCCACAGCCGAGGAGCCACCACTGAGAAGGCCCTGTCCCTCGTTCCCACCAGCCTTACCTGCGAGGCTGGTGGGACTGAGAGCAGGGCCTCCCCTGATGATCTAAGAGTTCTAGAAGGCTCATAGGGGGAGATACGTTCGGACAGGTAAGATGGGCCAGAACCATTTAGGGCTTTGTAGGTCAAAACCAGCACTTTGAATTGGGCTCAGTAGCATATCGGCAGCCAGTGGAGCTGACTCAACATGGGAGTAGTACGCTCCCTGTAAGCCGCTCCTGTTATTAGTCTGGCTGCTGCCCGTTGTACTAGTTGGAGCTTCCGAGCCGTCTTCAAAGGCAGCCCCACGTAGAGCGCGTTGCAGTAGTCCAAACGAGCTGTAACCAGAGCGTGGACCACCGTGGCCAAGTCAGACCTCCCAAGGTACGGGCGCAGCTGGCGCACAAGGCGGAGTTGTGCGAAGGCTCCCCTGGCCACCGCCGAGACCTGGGGCTCCAGGCTCAGCGATGAGTCCAGGAGAACCCCCAGACTGCGAACCTGTGTCTTCAGGGGGAGTGCGACCCCATCCAACACAGGCTGTAACCCTATATCCTGTTCAGCCCTGCGACTGACCAGGAGGACCTCTGTCTTGTCTGGATTAAGTTTCAATTTGTTCGCCCTCATCCAGTCTGATACAGCAGCCAGACACCGGTTCAGGACCTGAACAGCCTCCTTAGTGACAGGTGGAAAGGAGTGACAGAGCTGGACATCATCTGCGTACAGATGGCCGGGATGAGAGACATAAAATTTTGACTGCATCTACATTTTCAAGCAGATTCCAATTGCTATATTCCCTTTTTGCTATCAGATCATTTTATTTCAAAGTAGCATACTTTGGTTCTCAGAAAGAATGAAGCAGCTGGTTAGTAGCCAACTGCAATAAATCACTACTGACTGAGAGGTCGTGAGTTCAAAGCCCAAGTCGGATTGAGTGCCCAACTGTTAAATAGCCCCAGCTCATTGTTTACCTAAGCAACCTGAAAGACAGTTGCATCTGTCAAGTAGGAAAATTTAGAGACCGCTTATGTGGGAGGCTAATTTAACTAATTTACAACACCATAAAAATGTCCAACAGCGTGCGTGCCGGATGAGGAAGTACTCCATCAAAAGGACTCTTAGTCACAGTGGATAATGAACCAGCAGCTCCTCCTGTGGCCAGAATCGAGCATATCCTCACAAAGCCAGAAGCTGGAAAGTTAAATAGCCTCTGTGTCTGTCTGTGTGTTGTTTGTCTAATGGCATTGAATGTTTGCCATATATATGTACATTGTGATTTGCCCTGAGTCCTTTTCGGGGTGAGAAGGGCAGAATATAAATACTAAAAATAAATAAACAAACAAACGAATGAATTAATGTGTTTGGAAGTATTTTAATGCTTATGAATGTGGAAGCCTGCAGGTTAGTCTCAAACAGACTTTTGGATCTTCACTTCCACACAATTTGACTCTTGCAGCAAAAACAACTTGTTCCCCTACCACATTATTAATTCCATGTGAGCATGGAGTTATGGCATTTTATCTTTGTTGCCATAACACAGGGGATAGCTTTGACTACTGCAAGATGTAATGTGTTGCTATCAGCATTTTTGAAGGGAAGATATAAAAATATGGAATGTTCTAAAAGGATTTGTTCTTGTGACTTGACCATTCTTTGTTTGTATGCCCCAAATATTGTAAGATACAGATAAAATACAGGAATTCTATTTTTTGTAACATTCTCAGTGGCAAGAGTGTTATAAAATTCCATACCTCCTGAACAAATCTGGTGCATTCTTTTGTGAGATTGCTGTAAATTCTATTCTAGAGATTAGTAATTTTTAATCATATTTTTCTTTTTTAAATCTGTGACTTCTTTTTGTTATATGCTGTGATTTTTGTTAGTGTATGCCAATCAAGGTTGTTGATAGGTTTTTCAATAGAAGTGCTACCTAGTTTGTAGAAAACCATTTCAAGTGAAAAACCAGATATCCACAATGTGAGAAAGATAAAGAACAGTAAAGGAAATAGTAAATTTATAATTTGTAAATGGTTTCATCTACTTCGATTCCTAGCTGTGCAAAACATCCTATTACTGGATTACATAGTATTGTCATTTTATGAGATACATAAGTACAGACAGTTTTTTCGAGCATGACTGGATAATTCCAAGCACATTGGGACATATCAGGTGTGGACACTGTTGTTGACAGCAATGTTTTAAAATCAAGTTGTTTACACATCCTATTTGAAGAAAAGGTACCAATTAACATTTTCCACTAATTGCAGTTCAGGTCATGTGATATAAATGATTTTGTGTTCAGGCTCTAAAAGAGTGGTTCCCAATCTTTGATCCTCTAGGTGTTTTGGATTTCAACTCCCACAATTCCTAACAGCTAGTAAGCTGTCTGGGATTTCTGGGTGTTGAAATCCAAAACAACTGGAGGATCAAAGGTTCGGAATGATTGCTCTAAAATATTCACTACTCAAATATTTATGTCTTTGAAGTCAAGAATAACACAACATAAGAGCAAAAGTGGGAATTGTAGTTTGGAAAGTCGACTTAGAGAAATGTTAATCAAATACAAAAATCATCTCGAGTCTTTCGTGATGAGTTCAGCTCAACCTCCTCCATGAATTCTTCAAAGAGAGACTATTTGAATATGCAGTTTACTCCACCTATGGGTTTAAACAATTGTCTTGATTGATCTATTTATTCAGAAGTTGTGATTGCTCTGATGGCAGACTTTCTTGGAGTGGCTCTAGCTTTACACAGACCATTTATCTCAGGGCCAATCTAGGGTGATGAATCCTAGATCAGTCCAGGATGATTTTGACTGGGGTGTCAGAGTGATGTGGGAGTGAGGAGGGCTTGCCTTCTCCAATTGACTCGTGGCTTATTATTATTATTTTATTATGACACAGCAAACAAGATAGATATGCTGGATTTCACAAAATCACAAGTCGAACATTTCCCAAGTGTCTAGAACTGTGTGATGTATTTTCGGATGATGCGTGCAGATCCCAGTAGGGTGGCCTTTTGCAGTTGGCAGATCGTAATTTTGTCAATGTCTATTGTTTCCAAATGCCAGGTGAGATCTTTTGGCACGGCACCCAATGTGCCAATCACCACTGGGACCACCTGTACTGGTTTCTGCCAGAGTCTTTGAAGTTCAATCTTGAGGTCCTGATAGCAGCTGAGTTTTTCCTGTTGTTTTTCGTCAATGCGACTGTCACCTGGGATGGCAACATCAATGATCCAAATCTTTTTCTTCACCACAACTGTGATGTCTGGTGTGTTGTGTTCCAAAACTTTGTCAGTCTGGATTCGGAAGTCCCACAGCATCTTTGCGTTCTCATTTTCCAATACTTTTGCAGGTTTGTGATCCCACCAGTTCTTTACTGCTGGGAGGTGGTACTTGAGGCATAAGTTCCAATGAATCATGAATCATCATGTCTCCCAGCTTCATAAAAAGAGAAGTGGTCCTTCAGATAATCTGGACTGGAGCCATATAGGGCTTTGTAGGTCAAAACCAGCACTTTGAATTGTGCTTTAGATAGCATCACCCCGGGTGGTGAGTAACTGACACTAACTATGTCACAGCTGCTGGCCACCAAAATGATGACAATTGAAGAGAGGTGGGTGAATAGGTGCTATTTTTGGGCCACCTATGCTGGGGAATACAGGATGGCTGCATGAACAGTTGTGGCCAGTTCCATCTTGGAACCAGCCTAACTGCTGACATGAAGTTTGCTCCAGATTCTTGGGGAAAATTTGGAGCAACTGGTGACTTTGGTTAACATGGATCAAGGTCATGCTAAGTAGCCTTGGCCTGCATTAATATGAAACACCTGTGCACATTATTTAGCCACCATGGAGCAAATTTGCCTGCCCTTTGGGATAGCTGTAGATGTAGATGTGTCCAATGCTTAGTTTATTTTTTGAGAATAATGCTTCTTTACTGTTACTCGTGTTTTGGTTATTTGACTTGTACCTTGAATTTGTTTTCAGCAACTAGGCAGCTCTATTAATGAAATATCTGAAAACGATAGTCATTAGTTTGATTGTAGCTCTGCAAATATGGGCAGCACTCACAGCTATGTATGTGACTTGACAAAGCAAACATTGTTAGCTTCTTTTGTAAAAGGTAAATACATTATATCCCTGTAAAACATTTTTAATACTTCATTGCTGTTACTGTTTATTTAATCTCTATATAAATTAGTTTCTTGGAATCTGGAAAACACTATGAGGAACAATTGTAAAGCAATTATTTCCAGATTACTAATAAAGATCTTTATGAAATACCAACATAGTTCTGGAGATAGTAATGTATTATGACTACAGTTCCCATTACTATCGTAGCTCTTCAGTAAAGTGATTATCATAGTTATAACTCTTGAGTAAAGCTTCTTCAATCTCTCATTATATATTATTATTATTTTATAGTTCTTCATTATATCTTGTTCAATTTTACATTTTAATTCTCAAAGATGTTGCACTCTAGCTTTGAGACACCTTGTCACCCAGCACCACACCAGAATCCAGTTGAATTAACTGCAGTAGTTTATTGAGAAAAGCAGGTACAAGGGGAAAAAAGGCAATTTCCCAAAAGGCAACAGAGAAGGTAATATAAAATAGCAGCAGTTTATATACAAAACAGTAGCAATCCAAAAATGGCAAGGTACAGAAGCCCACGGTGGCGCAGCGGCTTAAACCGCTGAGCTGCTGAACTTGCTGACCGCAAGGTTGGCAGTTCGAATCTGGGGAGCGGAGTGAGCTCCCGTTATTAGCCCCAGCTTCTGACAACCTAGTAGTTCGAAAACATGCAAATGTGAGTAGATCAATAGGTACCATTTCTGTGGGAAGGTAACAGTGCTTCATGCAGTCATGCTGGCCACGTGTCTACGGACAACGCTGGCTCTTTGGCTTAGAAATGGAGATGAGCACCAACTCCAGAGTCAGACACAACTACACTTAAGGTCAGGGGGAAACCTTTACCTTTACCGGAAATTGAGAGAGCTAGAAATTCAGGCATAAATCCATAAGCATGGAACAACAACTTGATCCAAGGCAAACTCTTCCAGAAACATATGCAAACACAGAAACCATGCACTTGAACATAGGCAAAAGACAGGAACTTGAGAGCTGAGACAAGACTCGCTTCCTTATGGCAATGTTGTCTCCACTGAAGGCACTAAGAAAAATCACTTAATTTAAACCTAAGCCTAATCAAGAAGTACTGGTGAGGGTATCCCAAGGACTGCGGATCAGCAATTTAATTAGTTTTGATTTTGCGGGTGCACATTTTGGGTTTCTTTTTTTGTTTGTTTGTTTTATTGCTCTGTTTTTATATTGTTGATGTCCGAGCTTGGCCCCATGTAAGCCGCCCCGAGTCCCTTCGGGGAGATGGGGCGGAGTATAAAAATAAAATTATTATTATTATTATTATTATTATTATTATTATTATTATTATTATTATTTCTTGATACAGTGCAGGAATGTAAGACATCAGGAAGACAGGAAATCAAGAAAATAAATACCCTTATTCTCACATCCACAAACCAAAGATCAGGCTTATGTCCATGCCTATGCCTTCAGGTTGCCTGTTGCCTTATAGCAAATCCATGAAACTCATAGGGCTTGTTTAGACAAACAATACTCTGAGATGGTTTTGCTGGTTCTGTCCTCTGAAATTTGGCATGCAGTGCCTGGTATTCATTAGCAGTCTCCTTTCCAAGAATACCCTTTTCTGCCACTCTCACAGTCAAACTGTTGGCAGGCATTCATTATTTGTGTTTGTGAAAGAAACATTTTCCAATGGGTGAGCAGTAGGAAAGAAGCATCACCACGTGAAGTACCAGGCAAAGACACTGTTGTCTTCTTGTAATTGTGTTTTCCCTGCCTTGTGTAATAAACTCCTAAGTCTCTCAGAGGATGCTAGACTCCAGCTTCTTTTATAATACTTCTGTGGTGGGGTCTCTTTTAGAATTCTGTGACACACACACACACATATATATTTCTGCCAGACTGACACCCAATTGGTTTCTGTGATACAATGACCCAGTTTTTGCCTCCAAACTACATAAATGACCTTATGAAAAATATTTTGCAATTGCTCAAAGGTTTGTTGCAGTTCCTTTTGAACAAACACTACAATTAAGTATTTATTGCTTGAACAGAATATGAGGGTGTGTGATTTTGTCTGTTTTATTAGCAAAGTGTACAGTTTGACATATTTGTAATAGTAATCTAGGGACAGTTGTTATTTTGGTTTTTATATGCTCTCCTATTAACAGAGTACCTTGGGAATAAAAAAAAAATTCCTTCTACAAAACTCCACCTCATGCCAGCCTGCAAACTGGGAAAGCTAGTCAGCATAGTTCAAAAGAAAAAGGAAATGTGCCACCATGGGAATAAACACGAAAACTGTGAAAGCCAAATATTTCAACCATTTTCCTCATGTTACGAGTGTTTGTTTTTTTTTAAAAAAAAAGAACTGCCTTAATGAAAACACACAACTTTAAGCTTTGACTGCAACTTGAAGAACTGAAGAATCATGTTGAAGAATCTAACATGATGTTCAGATGACTTATGCTAGACCCACTTTTGCTTCTAAAATGGCCTATCCTTTGGAATTTTTACTTTTTGATGTGAAATTGGGTATTGACACTTGTAAGACAACCAGTTGACCTATGAGGCATCTGTTATAACTCCCTGATGTGTTAGGAATGGCCTGATTTTTTTCACGTCTGTCTATTTATTTACCACATTTATATCCCGCCCTTCTCACTCCAAAGGGGACTCAGAATGGCTTACAAATAATATGTACATACAATATATTATAGCATAGCACAATATTAGCAATCTATATATAAGCATTATATATTACTATATTGTACTATACCACTATACTGTAATATTATTAGTAATATTACATGTAATATATAATAAAAGGTAAAGGTTTCCCCTGACGTTACGTCCAGTCATGTCTGACTCTGGGGGTTGGTGCTCATCTCCATTTCTAAGCCAAAGAGCCAGCGTTGTCCGTAGACACCTCCAAGGTCATGTGGCCGGCATGACTGCATGGAGCGCCGTTACCTTCCCACCGGAGCGGTACCTATAGATCTACTCACATTGGCATGTTTTCGAACTGCTAGGTTGGCAGAAGCTGGAGCTAACAGCAGGCGCTCACTCCGCTCCCGGGATTTGAACCTGCAACCTTTCGGTCTGCAAGTTCAGCATCTCAGTGCTTTAACACACTTCGCCACCGGGGCTATATATATATATAATTATTATATTGTATTATTATTAGTATTATATTGTATTACATTATAATATTATCAATATTATATGTATATACAATATATTAATTATTATTTATTGTTGTATATTATATTGTATATTATAATATATATACACACACACACAATATATATAATTGGCATAGCATGTTACTGGGGGGAGAGGTTGGAATTGAACAAAATTGAACATGCCCCTAGTTGGAATTGAACAAAATCCCCAAACAGTCAGATTCTGGGAGAACTACCAAGATGTTCAAATATGTTATGTCTGCTACACAGAACTACACACATAGGTATGTAAACAGAAACACATAACATTTCAGATAAGTTTTCATGGATTACAACTCACTCCATCAATTACATGGAGTATTAGTGAATCATAATAATGCAAAAGCTTGTTTGGGTGGGGATTATAACTGGTGGAGAGCTAAGAAACTGACATGCAAAAATACAAACAGCTATAATTAGAGTATTAGCTTTTAAAAAGCTACTGCTTTATAATAAGCCACAGTCCATGTGTGTCCAGAAATGCCTTTACTAAATCCTATATCTTAATTTTAAACCACTTAGGTTTTTGTCTTGCTCCAACAGACAAACACAAATATGCCTTGCCCTGGAAGTTGAATGCAAATGTTAGGCTTACTATGACTAATCTTCACTAGAAGTTGGGCATCTTGGAATGGCACAGTATGCATTAAGCAGGTTAGGTAACAGAAGTTGCCAAGAACAGAATAGAGCATTTTTTCTTCAATTGTATGTGCCAAACACGTGCTTTGATCCTGAGATGTGAATCATTCTGATTTAAACTGACACTTGTTTTAAATTTTCCTTTTGCATTATGTAGTACAATGGGGAAGCAGCAAAGTAGGACCTTGGGGTCTTGCCAATAAGCTGAACAAACCAGTTCTGCAGGCTAAAAGTTCCCATTTCCTTCATTAGGTTATGGCAGAAAACTGCAATTGGGACCTGCAATTGGGACCAGAAACTGTTTACTATTTTAGGATACTGGTTGTTGTTATTTTATACTGTGTTATATTGTTGTTGTTTTATATTGCTTATGATGCTTTTATTGACTATTTAACTATGTCATGAGCCGCTCCGAGTCCCTTCGGGGAGATGGAGGTGGGATACAAAAATAAAGTCACCTGAAGATTGTATCTCTCCAGATCTATTAACATAGACCCTTAAGTCACCTTTAGAGGCCATCTTTGTGTGCCCCACTAAGGCAGGTGGCTACTAAGGAGAAGGCTTTTTCGGTACTAGTGCCATGGCTGTGGGACAATGATGGCTGGTGTCCATCTGGACAGGTAGAGCAAGATGACCAGTGGAGGGGTGAAATAAAAATCAACAAAACCAAATTTAACAATTTTTGTTCTTATTCCTATCTTCTTGTCTTGAAACAGTACTGCAGTAAAAACATCTAACTGAATTGATTTGTACCTTCTTATACCGTTTTTATTCTATCACACATTAAAAAAATCTAGGAGAGAAAGAATGCCATAGTCTCAACTGGGTGTAAGTGAAGAGACAAGCAGGAGTGGTCTGGAAGGAAGTAGTTTGAACTGGAGAAAGGCACAGGGAATGGAAAAACCAAAAAGTCTGGTTAAGTGATGAAGCTCCCTGAGCCGCTAAAAAAAATAAAAGGTTCTAATTTTCACCTGGCTTCTACATTGTAGTCTTTTCAGCAGCTGTTTTTCCCCCATGTATTGTAGTTCTTAACGCTCCCTCCCTCCCTCCCTCCCTCCCTCCCTCCTTGTTTATGTTACTCGTTTAGATTTATTGTTTTACACAGTGAACACAATAGGGGGAAATCAATATCTATAACAATAGATACTAATTTCCCCCCTATGCTGGTGGAAAATACAGCTTTTTTAACTTGCAGATTATATAAATTAATTAAACTTTTAAGATTGGTATAATATGGCTGGGTAAGTAACCTATTTATATAATATCTAAATCTGCTTGCAAACATAACCTTCTGCTTCACACTTCCTTATCAACAGATGTGCATGCATAATTTATTATTGTGCAAAATGTGGCATTCATTAGGAGTTGTTTCTTTGAACCATTATGTAATCTCTGAACATGTCCTGGCAATTGCAACATGAGATATCTCTGTTTCAAAGTTCTGTTTCTTTTCCATTTTTCTCAAACACCAACAATTCCAGTGTTCTTATCTCATGTATTTAATACACATTAACATTTATTTCAGGATTCTGTCCTTACAAGTTCTGTACAAAATGACAAAAATGAACCTAGAATTATAGTTATTTACATGTACATTCAAATCCCATTGTAGTATTTCAAAGCACCTACAATGCCTGGAATAAACGTGTTTTTATTTATTTACATTTTTGGCTCTTGGCTAGTTTGTTCTTAGTTGCTCTTCAACTTGTAGCCCTCTTCTGATTTCTTGACTTCAGTCTTCACTCTAATTAATGACTTGAGTTAAGATTTGGAAAATCTTGAACTGTTTCAAAATCTTCATCACTTATTGTAAAGTTATCAAAGAAGTAGCTGTGTTAATCTCTTGAAGCACAGAAAAGAGGAAGGAATGAGGAAAGAAAAAAAGGAATGTACCAGCACATTCAAGATTAACTGGCTTTTTTCTTTTCACAATAGTTTTTGTGAATATAAACTCTGTAATGCATCTGAAGAAGTAGGTTTATATCCAAGAAGGCTGATGCAAAAATAGAGACCAGTTTCTTTTAAAGGGGCTACATGTTTCCTTTTCTTGTCCTGTTTTTCTACTATAAAATTATGTCAATTATCTCTGGTCATTGTTTTGTTTTCTTGATATTCAGTCAAGAAATTCAGATTTCTTCAGTAATCATTTCAAGTTTTTATTATTTTCTGCTAGTAGAAAGGTATCATTTATGTTCCTAAATTGTTGATGTTTCTTCCTCAGATTTTCATACCACCTTCCTCCCAGTCTTATCCTGTTTTATATATTATATATTCAGCATACAAGATACAGAAATAGCAGGATAAAACACAGGCTTGCCTAAACTCCTTGCTAATTGAAAGTCATCCCGTTTTTCCATATTCTGTCCAGATGAAGCTGCCAAAGGGGTGGGTTGAGAGTCCAGTACCTGGTGCATCCTGCTACTTTGAACCAGATCAACACACAAACTGGGTTTGAAGGCAACAGGAACAGAGGTTTATTTCTTTTGAGTGGAGATACAGAGTGTCCACTCAAAAGGAATTGGTCATACCCATGCAATACAGTACAAGACATTTATCCTCTTTGACAGCCATTCAAAATATCTGCACCCTCCTCTGATTGGCTAGAAATCAGTCCAGCTTCAGTCTGGGTCTTTGCTGACTGGGGAATCTTCGTGATGTCAGGGGAGGATGGTGTATCTTCCATGGTAAGAAAATCAAACAGCTGTCATTGGTGGATTTGAAGCAAGAGACGTTTGGAAGAGCCTGCCTGGAAAGGAGGTGGGTGGGTAAACATATCGTTAATCAGTATGTTAAACAGTTCATAATGGGATTACTGAGCAAGTCCAGATTAAACAAAAGTTGCACCTCAGAACACAATAGGGCTTTTATGTAGATGTGATTAAAAACATACAGATTTCATCTGTATGTTTTGGAGACTGGAAGCCACTCATCTCTGGAATCCCTCAAGAGATGGAAACCTCTTTTGACAGAATCTGGGAATTCTAGCCAGCATTGTCTCTTCCTGATGGGCTTACATTGCAGTAGGTGGGCACCTGGCACTACCCCTCAGACACATACAAAATCAGGATATTTCTTTAAATCATAGAATCATGGAATAATAGAGTTGAGCAGAAGCAAGTATAGTTCTCATCCCAAAACAGGATAGAGATGTGGAACAAGTGAAAAACTATAGGCCAATCTCATTACTAAATTGCAATTATAAACTATTTGTAGAGATTTTAGCAAACAGATTAAAAAGAATTCTGGTTAAAATTATAAATCAAGATCAAGTAGGCTTCCTCCTATGCAGACAGTTAAATTAGAATGTGAAAACAATTTTCAATATAATAGAGATGGCCGAACAAGATCTCAACAGAGAGGTTGCATTGTCATTTCTCGATGCTGAGAAAGCGTTTGATAATATTCATTGGGAATTTATGGGGAAAGTCCTGTCTAAATAGGGGGTAGGTCAGCAATTTACAAATGTGGTAGGTGCAATATATTCTAACTAAAATAAATAGACAACTGTCAAATTGGATAGAAATGCAAAAAGAAACAAGACAAGGTTGGCCATTGTCACAACTTTTGTTTATTTGAATGTTAGAAATATTAAATATTAAGATCAGAAAAGATAATCATATCAAAGGAGTGAAAATAAAAGAGCAAGAATTTAAAATTAAGGCATATATGGATGATATGGTGCTCATTACAGAAGATCCTATAAATAATATACTAAATTTGATGGGAATAATTAGTAAGTATGGAAGTGTGGCAGGTTTTAAAATAAATCAATGTTTTTAACTAAAAACTTGATAAACTAGAGAGTATTTCAGCATGCAAAGTCACAAGGAAAGTTAAATATTTCGGAATATGGATAACTAATAAAAATAATAATTTATGGCAAGATAATTATAGGAAGGCATGGAAGGAGGTGAAACAAAACCTGGATAGATAACAAAGGATTACATTATCTTGGTTAGGAAGGATGTTTTGGTGTTTAATTGGTAAAATCATAACGTAATTTGACATTTAATAGGCTTTTCCTTAATCCCTCCTTATTATCCAACATATTTGCTTATCCAACATTCTGCCGGCCCATTTATTTTGGATAAGTGAGACTCTGCTGTATTTAGGAAAGACAATAGAATTGGGTTTGCTAAAAAGAAATTAGAGTTGGAAAATATTTTGGAGAAAAAAAACAAAGGATTGATTTCCAGATTATACAAATATATTCTAGAGTATAAACTGGAAGACAATAGAATAAAAATGGTAATAGATTTGGAAAAATGGCAATACTTCTGGAAAAAGGGATTTAAATTTTCAGTAGCTGAGAAAACATGTATAAAATGTTATACAGAAGTTATATAACTCTTGAATGAATGGCTAAAATTGATACATCCCAAAAGGGAATGCAAAACGCAGAAAGACACCTTCTTCCATGTTTGGTAGACCTGTATGGTGGTAAAAATGTTTTGGAAAAAGGCGACTAAATAAACCACTAAAATGATTTCTAAGAAGATTAATAAAAGGCCAGAAATGTGCTTATTGGGTTTGTTTCAGGAGAGAATTGGCCAAGAAGATTTAGAAATTTGCCAATATACGGTAGTTATGGGGCAGCGAGAATCATTATAGCAAAATCTTGGAAGGGAAGGGACAAGGGATTGGAGAAGAAAAGTATATCCAAATGGCCAAGATCTCCAACAGCATTAGGGGAGGAAACAAAGATGAATTTGCTAAAAAAAAAAATGGAGACTGGCCTTTGGGTATTTAAAAAAGAAGACAAAAATAGATTTTGAAATAGCTGAATGGGGGATTTGGTAGTGTACTGATAAGTATGGATTTTTGTTCAATACTAGTTCCATTTGGTGTGGTGTTGGAAGTCATGGGTGGTGGTTCACGGGTGAGAATGGAGAGATGGTGTGATAGGGGAAATAATACTTGTATCTTGATTGGCGAATCTCAAAGATTGTATGTTGATGCTTTTCTCATATATCCCAATAAAATGTATACAAAATAAATGAATAAATAAATAATAGAGATTGGAAGAAATCACATGGGTAAATCTGGGGAAATATTTTCCCCACGTGCTGGACTGTATCTTATACAAATGTGTGCTTTTTTTGTTCCCGTTCTTTACTCCTTGTTGTAAACTCAGAAGACACAGAGTCAGCCTGACCATTCCCTGGAAGCGGTTCCATATTTCGGATGCTGCTACAGAGAAAGCCCTGTTACGTGTACTCAGCAGCCTAGTCTCATGGTATGGTGGGATATGATATCCTGTCTGCAAACTATTTATTTATTTATTTATTTAATTAATTAATTTAATTTATATACCGCTCTTCTCCCCCAGGGGGACTATTTATATATTTTCTCTCTCAACTCAGACATAGCACTCTGTTCCCCACATACCACTATCTTACCAGTTGTTAGATCCCAGCTACCTTTGGCCCCGGTACCTGACCCTGGGTTCGCCTCCGACCAGGATGAGGACTATGTTGATATTGCGAATCTGCAGCTACCGGTTGTTGACAATTCACAGCCAGCTCTAATTGAAAGGGAAAATGCGGAAGATAACTCCACTCTCTCGCCAGATGTCCTAAGCTCTCCAGAATCCATGTCCTTCAACAGGAGATGTTATCTAAACGAAGAAAGATTTCAGAAACAATCACAGAAGAGAAGTGACCGCTTGGCTGAGCATGGAGACTCTTGCTAGAAGCCTTTCCCTTGGGAACTTTGGAGAGGAAGGCCCCTTGGGGGGGAAGACTCTGCACTTCAATAAAAACCTTGCTCACAGTAGTTTCCCTGCGGTGTCAACATTACCCAACGTCAGGAAGGTTCATCGCCTCTAGACTCGGGCGGCCAGCTGTCGCTGTTAATCACGAGTAGACCGGGATTGAGTCTACTTATCCGTTGTTTCAAGTACCAAGTTTTATTTCTACGCTCTCTAGTTCCTACCTTGCTTCTAAGAACTATTCATGAACATTTGAACCCCGTTTGTGTTGCTTGCTTGTTAAATTGATTCCCCACTCAAACGCTGTTTCGGTTTGAGTGTGTTTCGGTATCTGGACTTTGGACTCTAATACTGGACATATTCCTTGACATTTCTGGACAATCTTATACCTTTTCTTAAAGGGCTATTGCTTGCTCAACTTTTCCACCAATTCATTTTTAGATTACTAATTGCCTTAATAAAGATATTAAAAGATTATTGGCCTCAGTGTTGGTTTTCGGTGCTCACGCTGCCTGGATTGTAACACCAGCATCCCCTTGCTGTGTCGTTTCATAATGAAACTGACAATTTAAATTTCATGACATCCTCATCTATGCAGATACTGGACTAATTTTGGAGCAATTACTTTATTCCAGAAGCAAAATATCTGCATACTTGTATGTAGGTTGGCGTTAATTTTTCTTTTTCTTTTTTAAGGCAATGAATATAATGAGTCAACATTTTTGCTGATTTTGAGTAAATACCAATTACATTTGCCACACCTGTTCACTTTTTCCCAGCATAGGAGTTTTATACATCTATATCTGTATATCACTGTTTAAGACAAGTTTATGTGAGTTTGGGTAGTAGACCAAAGATTAGGTGTGGCTTTGTTTGAGCACATGAGACAGATGTATAAAAAGAAGAAGTTATAATTCCCTTCCAGACAGGCCCAAAATACAGGACCTGTCACGGGTTTACCTGGGACACCCAAATGATGTCTCAGGTAAACCCAAATTAATCCAGAGTAAACTGGAATTTCCAAGTTTACTCTGTATTAATTAAACACCTGGAAAGATCAGCCCCTTAATATAAGGCCTGGATCTTTCCAGGTGTAGGCCCTGTGGGATTGACTCCTGGGATCGTTTTGGGGATAAATGGGGGGTGGCTGGCTCCATGCCTTTCTATGATTGACTCCCCCACCCCCCTGCCGCTCAGAAAGCCTGGGTTTTGGGGTGGGGGTGAGGCCAGAATCCCGGGAAGAACTGGGATAAAATATCCCAGTTCCTCCCAGGTTTAAGGCCTGTCCAGATCTTTGACCATTTCAGGAACCCCTTTATGCATACATTCCATTGTTCAACATCCTTCCTGAATAGTATTTCCAAGTGAGGTCTGACCAAAGCAAAACTGAGTGGGACTATTAAATCTCTCGATTTAGACACTACTCTTGTTGATTCAGTCTAGAATTTCACTGGCTTTTTTATTTGCTGCACCACACTGTTTACTCATGTTCAGTTTGTGGTTTAAGCCCCCTTCTACACTGCTATATAAAATCCAGATTATCTGGCAGTGGAGATTCATATAAACCATTTTAAAGCAGATAATCTGGCATCAGATCATGGGGTATAGGGCAGTGTAGAAGGTGCCTAAGACTCCCAAATGGACTTTTATCCATTCATTTAATTTTTATTGCTAAATGCAGTATCATACATTTCGCCCGACTGAAATTCATCGTGTTAGTTTTGGACCAGCTCTCTAATCTGTTTAAGGTGATATTGGATTCTGATCCTGTCTTCTGGACTATTATCTATCTCTCCCAATTTGGTGTCATCTGCAAATTTGATAAGGATGCCCGTTATTCCATCATCCAAATCATTGATAAAGATGTTGAACAGAAGTGGACCCAGGACTGAACTCTGTGGCACCCCACTGCCCACTTATCTCTAGGATGAGGAGGAATCAGTAAATCTCTAAACTTTCTTGAAGCCTAAGTTCCCACCACTTCCACTCCATTAATTGGATCATCATTTTTGTTTTGGGGTCAGATCTAAAATAGCTAATCCCCGTGTTATCTTTTCTACTTCTGGACAATAAAATTGTCTGCAAGGCAAGTGAGGGATTTATTGAACCTTATATTCTAGGTACAGTTTGACTTCAAATAAATACTAGAATAGTTAAAATCTCCAAATACTACTGCATCTTTCCATTTTCAACCTATGGCCATCGGTTCTAGAAAAATCTCATCCAAATCTTCAACTTGTTAATTATATTTGCTTTGTTGTATTAAAGAGTTCAAGTTCCTCTCATTTATTTTCTATGTTCTGTAACAGGAGTCCCCAAACTAAGGCCCGTGGGCCAGATGCGGCCCTCCAAGGTCATTTACCTGGCCTCTGTCCTAAACTTTAGACTTAGGGTTGACCTAAGTCTGAAACAACTTGAAGGCACACAACAACATCAATCCTAATTTTGGACTATTTCATCATAGTCCGCACCCCCCCCCCTCCAACAGTCTGAGGAACTCTACTTAAAAAGTTTGAGGACCCCTGCTCTATACATTAGTGTAGGCATTGAAGGCCATGGAGCATATTCCCTAGATGCTTATTTGAGGATTTCCCCCCTCTGATTGTACTATTCATCCAGTTTTCTCTATAATAGCTGGACTATTATTTTCAGTACTTGATGAACTCTTACTCTCAGGATTAGTGTCTCCCTCCCCCATATAACCCATTTTATAGCCTACATTGATAACTACATTGATAAAATAATGGATTTCATATTCTATTGTGCGGTTTGCAGATTAGAATGGAAATTGGAATGTGTCTAGGAGGTGGCCAAATCTTTGTGAAAGTCTTGCAGACACTGTACCTTCCAATTATCTCAGTTTTCAGGGAGTGTTCCAATTAATTCCAGTTAATTTCCTGTCACCCCACTTTTCCAGCTGCCTTTGAAGTGTTCCAGTTCATCTCTTCTTTCATTTTTCAACCTTATCCTCAGTATGGAGGACTTGGCCATATGTGTCCCAGTTTTCATCTGTGAAACACTGGCGGCTTTGAGCTACATATTCTTAATTGTCAGTTTGGATACCATAAGTAGCATGTTAGTTTGTTCAGTGTAGTCTCTCAACATGTGGTTTTATTTTAAAAGAACTGAGGCAGTGTTGAGAAAGCATTTAGTGATAAAACCTGTGAAGACAGGTTGAAGCTGAAGCCACTTTGTGATGAAAGAATACAGTTCGTATTTGAACAGAGGTACAATGCTGAATTATTCTTGAATACAAAAAAAAATAAGAATAAAACTTCCAACTAGCAGATCCATTTTATATAAGGAGCAGGCTGATTCTCTAGTAGAAATGTCACTAGAATGTCATTGTGATTAAGCAATGCCATTTCTGGAAAGAAAGAAGAAAGAGAGACACACACACTTTGAAATCATATATTTGTTTGGCTGTCTTCGCGTACTGTTTTATAATCCTACAGATCTCTTGAAACATCTTATAAAGGTTTCTGATGATAATATCAAGTTTCAAGTTTAGAATGTGGTACAAGAATTATTCTAGCCAATCTTCCTATGCTGTCTCACCCCTTCTGTTAGACATTATCCAGTTTTGACTTGCAGCAGTATCAGTGATGCTGTGAAGCCACTCCAGGCTTAAGTCTGATCTTTAAATTAGCAATCCAAAGTGCTGGCCTCCTGCACCATAGGCAGCCCCTTTAACATTCAGGCTAATTTTAAAGTTTAGCTCAGACATGTAAGCCACAAGCATCACTGCCTACTAAGAACCTGTTCAGCTCATGGTGGAAATTAATCTTCCGTTGTGATCTATCATTTAAAATTATCTTTCTTACTTCAGGTTTGTGGGTGGGATGGCCCAAGCTGGAAAGATCATACCATAAACAGCACAGGATAATTTTGCATGAAACATTATATTGTAGGCTTTTGGCATCCACTGGGGTTCTGTTCCAGGAGCCCCTATGGATACCAAAACCCATGGATGATTGAGCCCCACTATATACAAAGGTGTAGTAAAATGGTGTTCCTTATACAAAAGGACAAAATCAAACTCTGCCTTTTAGATTATTATTGTTATAATTTTCAATCTGTGAATAATTTTATCCATGGATGTACCATATACAGGACAGAGTTATTTTGCTGTTGCTGTTTTCAATAGAAATAACTAACTTCTTCATACTATGTTATAAAACTCAAGATCATTTGCAGTTATGCAGAATAATAACTGGTAGAGAAAATGTGTTTAAAATGTTTTATACAACTTACATAACTCCAGAGCTACTGGCCAAAATAGGAAAAAAGGGTGATGGACTTGCTGGAGATGTATTAATAACAACAACAACAACAACAACAACAACAACAACAACAACAACAACAACAATTTTATTCTTGTATCCCGCCCCATCTCCTCAGGGGGACTTGGGGTGGCTTACATGGGGACCAAGCCCAGCAATATACAATAAAATACAACAACATAAAATACATTCCAAATTACAACAAATGAATACATCAAAACTATAAAATCACAATATCGCACAATAAAAATGTAGGAAGGTGAAGGGATCTTTTTTCCACATAAGGTGGACCTATAACATTGTTCAAGAATCCTGGAAAAAAAGTGGTGAAACAAGCAAACAACATGATCAATAAAAGGATTAAGAAAAACCCAGAAATATGCCTATTAGGACTATTTAGAAGATGTATTAGTTCAGGTGATGAAGAAATTTGTCAATATTGCTTTGTTGCTGCAAGATTAATAGTTAAAACATAGAAGGGGGAAAGAGTTAACTATTAAAGATTGGAGAGATAAATTAGTACATTATATCTAAATGCCCAAGCTGACAAATAGTAGCAGAGGTGGAAATAATGAAGAATTTGTAAACAAATGGGGCTGGCACTTGGGTATCTGGAAAAGAGGACAAAGGTAGATTTGAATATTGCCATAAAGGGGATTTAGTGAAAGAAGATATATGGGTAGTTGCTAATTAGTTATGTGATCCATATTGAGGAGTGTCGGAGGTCAGGGGGATGGGTTCACGGGTGTGGGGTTAGAGGGATAAGAAATGTAAAGGTATAATAACTGTACAGCCAAATTTGATTTTTCAGATTCCACCTGAACATTAGGAAGAACTTCCTGTGCGAGTTGTTCGGCAGTGGAACTCTCTACCCCGGACTGTGGTGGAGGCTCCTTCTTTGGAGGCCTTTAAGCAGAGGCTGGATGGCCATCTGTTGAGGGTGCTTTAAATGTGATTTTCCTGATTATTGTCAGGGGGTTGGACTGGATGGCCCGTGAGGTCTCTTCCAACTCTATGATTCTATGATTCTGTGATTCACGTGTTTAACGAGTGTTGACTGTATACCATTTTGCAAACTTGCTTATTCTCTTGTGTTTTTTCTTTTTCTTCTTCCTTTTTTCTGATTTTTTTTCTTTTTTACTGTCTGATTTATTTTATATACACTATAAAATACATGTTTAAAAAAGAATAATAACTGATAGCCCCAGAACTATGAAGGGACTCTGCTCTGCTGCTCAATCACACAGTCATTTCCGACTCTTCGTGACCTCATGGACCAGTCCACGCCAGAGCTCCCTGTCGGCCGTCGCCGCACCCAGTTCCTTCAAGTTCATGCTAGTCACTTCAAGGATACTATCCATCCATCTTGCCCTTGGTCGGCCTCTCTTCCTTTTTCCTTCCACTTTCCCCAGCATCATGATCTTTTCCAAGCTTTCCTGTCTTCTCATGATGTGGCCAAAATACTTCAACTTTGCCTCTAGTATCCTTCCCTCCAGTGAGCAGCCGGGCATTATTTCCTGGAGGATGGACTGGTTGGATCTTCTTGCGGTCCAAGGCACTCTCAGGAGTTTCCTCCAGCACCAGAGTTCAAAAGCATCTATCTTCCTTTGCTCAGCCTTCCTTATGGTCCAGCTCTCGCATCCATAGGTTACTATGGGGAATACCATTGCTTTGACTATGCGGACCTTCGTTGCCAGTGTGATGTCTCTGCTTTTCACTATTTTATCAAGGTTGGCCATTGCTCTCCTCCCAAGAAGTAGATGTCTTCTGATTTCCTGGCTGCAGTCTGCATCTGCAGTGTTCTTTGCACCTAGAAGGGACTCTAGGTTAAGATTTTTCTGAATCTATAATTTATACTATTTTTAAAAACTCAAGCCTGATATCACCTATTTAAATATTAAACCACAGGCAGAACACACACAACCTGGCATCCAAATTCATGCATAGCTACATCCCATTCATGAAAGGGCGGTCATGTACATTAGTCCTATGTGACTATTTATTTGTAAAACTAACTTGTGGGATCACTCTCTTGCCTTAAACTACTTAGGATTTTGGAAGCTCCTCTAAGGAAACTCAGTGAGTGCTTGTATAGACTTTCATTGCTCCTCGTTCCATAGACTTAACACTATTGTGTTTTTGATGTTGAGCATGTACAAGGGAAACAATAACAGACAACCATGTTGATTTATGTCAAGTTTCTACTGGAGCACAGCCATGGCTCTTGCACAATGTATCATGCACACACAGAAAGGCTTCTTCCACTAATTAATTTGGTTTCTTGTCCAAACTTTTCAGTGAGTAACATGCTGGTTTATCCAGTTCCGGGATGGAATAGGAAAAAGTATGAGGACGCAATGATGAAGGTTTCCTCCCTGATCGTGCTGTAGGGTAATGAAGCAGAGAGGAGGAGCAGGAGAGAATGTTTTGAAAGAGATTGCCTAGGGCACAGCACACTACAGGTTGTGTGGGCTGGTACAAAGGGTGTATATAAAGTAGCAGAGAAAGTTTTCCTTCTGCACCTGGGCAGAGCAGCAGGAGAGCAGTGAGGTGGAAAACTCAAACCCAAAGGGCTTTGTTGGCAGGGAAAATGCCTCCCCAATCAGGTGCTACTGTGGGAAAGCCAGAACCTGATTCGGGAGTCGGACAGTTTTTCACCTGGGGGGAGATAGCACTCCGCTCTGGCAAGGGTAAATCCAAGGAAGACAAATGGCTAGTCATCAATAGGAAAGTCTATGATGTTAGTCAGTTCTTTCGGCGGCACCCTGGAGGAATGAGTGTCATCAGTCACTATGCGGGACAAGATGCCACGGTGAGAACCTATGGTGGGAGTTTGATCTGTTTGGAAGGAACCTAATCCTGTCTCAGGGCATAGGTGTACTGTATACGCATGGACCCAGGCTCATCTCCAGTAACCCTCTGGAGCAGATCTGGTAAAGGCCAGAAGAGCACTGCCAGTGCAGAGGCTATAGGCTATCTTAAGAAGTATGGACCACTTGTCTGACACAGTGTAAAGAAGCTTCACGTGAATATAACATTCATTTTGAAGTTTTCTAGGAATGTACAGAAAAAGGTTACTGTGTTTTAGAATGACAGGAACAAACAGAAAAGCCCATCTCAGGAGAAGAAGTCTGTTAAGGGAAGAAGTTGGGTTGTGTTTGGGCAAAAATGAGTGGCCTCAATGTAGCATTGGGGAAAGGCAGCAAACTGGCTATAGCTGTGCACATGGTCGGGCTCTTTAATTCCTACTGCTTTCTATGGGATTTATGCAGTGTGACCATATGTAAGATAATGTCCTTGGGCTTGAAGACCTATCCAAAACATGTTTACTCAAAAATGAGCAAGATTTGACTGACAACTCTTAGGCCCCTTCTATACAACTGTATAAAATCCACATTATCTGCTTTGAACGGGATTAAATGGCAGTGTAAACTAAGATAATCCCGTTCAAATCAGATAAAGTGGATTTTCTGCTTTGATAACCTGGATTATCTGGCAGTGTAGAATGAGCCTATAATATACTCAGTTTGGGTGTGTTTTCTTCATTCATGTATCGATTTTACTCACTTGGAGGAAAAAAAGATTTCAAGTTAGCATGAAATGAAAATTTTCAATGTTTTGAGTATTTGCATTGATACATACGCTTTAAACTGTAGATATGACTGTGTATTTCATTATACAGTTTCTTCTATTTCTGGGATATATTTACAAGAAATGCAGTATTATCATTTGTGGTGTTTTAGTAAGGCTGCTAGTACACCCATTCTGTGTACATGCATCCAGAGATCAAGAGTAATTTGCAGAAGGGATGTTACATTTCAAATTCATTTTACTTCAGCTGATGAGGAAATGACATTAATGTTAAAGTAATGATTTGTATCTGATCATCTCAGGTTGGATTGTTATTCTGTAAAAGAAACACAGTGTAACATGAGCTCTGAACTGAGTTTGGCAGATTAAAATTTATAGACGTGTAGGCATTCAATACTCTTTACTAGAAAAAAATTAACATAATCAAAATGGATTTGGCTGAATCTGATTTCAGTTTGTACTCATTTGCAAATGGCACTTTCAGCTTTGCATTTTGTCTGGAACCTCCTGCCTCTCTAGGAAGAAAACTCCAAAGGCACAGAAGTAGAATAAGATCACTTGCAGATGAAAGTGCAATAAATTTTCCCTACATACATACTCTCTGTGTTTTTTATATTCTATGTTTCTTCTCACCTAATCTGAGAAAGCATCACTCTGAGAACAGGGAAATACTTCTGAGGCTCGATCTATACTACCCTATATCCCAGGATTTGACCCAAGAGTATCTTCTTATCCCAAATTATCTGGCAGTATAGACTCATATAATCCAGTTCAAAGCAGATAACCTGAGATCAGATCCTGGAATACAGGGCAGTATAGAGTCAGTCTGAGCTTCTCTAATATTCTCTGCTATTTTGTTAAGAAGAAGAAAGTACTGTCTTTCAAGGGCACATCCACACTAATTGAAACCAATTTTTTGTGCATTTTCTTTCTGATTTTATATTGAGTTTTTAAAAACAAACTGGGGATCAGGTATAAAAAAGTCTCTGATTGTTTGAGAAGCTGATTCTGGGATAGACATGTATCTGCAAAATAAACTCAGGTTGAATCTACACTGCCCTATATCCCAGGATCTAATCCTAGATTATATGCTTATCCAAGATTATCTGGCAGTGGAGACTGAGTGCCTTTCTACAAATGCATTAAAACACAAGAGGAAGCAGGTTAAAAGGGGGTGTGTGCCTAAACAATGATTAGCAAAGTGCAAGAGGAATCGAGGAATCGAGTTACGGGCTGGAAAACTTGTGTTTAAAATTTGCCCTCTAAACCTGATTCTTCCTGAGAAATATGCACCTTTCCATGCCTGTGCATCCCAGCAGTCATGGAAAACATGTGCTTTCCTTCCCTCCCCCTTGTGCATTTCTGAAAAGCCTGAAACAGATGATCAGCTGTCAAACGGAGACATACGTGGCTCAGGGAAGCACTAGTGGAAAGCAAATACATCTCTCTTAAAATCTTTTACACTTTGTAATGTTAAACAGAGCTTGAATTCACAATTGGGGAAGACAGAGACCTGAGGGAAGATTTTTTTTAAAAAAAAACAACTTCCACCAGATGTCCCCTGTTTATCCTCTATCTTAATCCACTTTTTAAAAAAACCAGCTGTGAGGATGGCAGGGGACTATGCAGCGGGATTGACAGGTCTGTGTTTAGACTCCTTTTGAGGTCCCACATTTTAAAAACCCACTTCTTTGTCCTGCATTTTGGTGCTGTCTGGAAGTGCCCTGAGACCCCTTCTACACTGACATAGAATCCAGATTATCAAAGCCGATAATCCAAATTAAATGAATCTACTCTGCCATATAATCCAGTTCAAAGCAGATAATCTGGATTTTATATAGCAGTGTAGAAGAGGCCTTAGTTTGTGGACCCTTGCACTAAACCACACTCTCTCTTTACTATTCTCCTTCAAGGCATCACTAAGGCTGGATCTACACTGCCCTATCTGGCTGTATAGACTCATATAATCCAGTTCAAAGCAGATAATTTAGGATCAGATACTGGGATATAGGGCAGTGTAGATCCAGCCTAGGTTGCCTGTCTCAAACAAATGGGATACAACTATGTCACATTTCATCAGAACTGAGGTGAAGCATCCTGTAAAATTAAAATGAGCAACATCCATCTTGCAGCTATTGGGGATAGGCTTGCCAAGCTTCATACATTTCTGTGCCTCTTTGTAGAAGAGATAATTGCAATGGTGTTACTAGCAATGTTTTTGTTTGCATAACTGCTAAAGGTACAAGAATCCTGACCTGTATTTCAACTAGCAACCTTAGCTGTGTAGCTACACTGCATGCGGGAGCAATAAGGCTTTGTTCCCATAATAGTTTTGTTCTGGCAAATGAAAGCTTCATCTACACTGTCATATCAAATCCAGATTACAAATTATATCAATTTCTACACTGCCCTATAATCCAATTCAAAGCAGATAATCTGGATTTTGTAAAGCAGTGTAGATGGGGCCGAAGTTATTCTAACTTTCTAGCACTGCAGAGAATGAAACACTGAAACTTGTTCACACCTAGAACTCATCTCTTTACTGTGTTTATATTCTCCTGGAACTTTCTTTGCACTTTTTCTTTAGATGCCTACATTCTAATTCCAAATGCTCAATTAAAAATTAAGTTGTTTCAATACTAGAAATTTGGTGACTGAAGGAACATTTCATTGGGTGAGGATGATTTAGAATTTTTGAGTCAGGCAATGCCTTCATTATGTACTGGTACAGCTATGGCCAAAATCCAATATGGAATCCATTGGAGTTGGATTTTCTTTGTTCTGAAGCAACAGACCCCATGCCTTTGCAGTGCTGAATTAGATTGTCTCAGTAGTCTGTGGCTGGTTGGGAAGGATCCCCTGCCCCTGAATTGATGAAGATGTTTACATGCCTACATTGGGAAAAGATGGATGGTATGGAAAGAGATGTAGATAAAGGAGAAGTAGCATATTTTTGCGTGTACAAATGTGCCTTGTAGAAAAATGTGAATTTTTGTGTTATTATTTTGCAACCTAAATCAATTGATTTGGGGGGGGGGGGAGAGAGAGAGAGAGAGAGAGAGAGAGAGAGAGAGAGAGAGACCCAGAAAGAAGACACTGCCGCTGATAGAGCGGATGAAATCATGGGACTTGTGAAAATCAATGTAGGGCAGATTTTGTGGTTTTTATATGGCACTAATTGGAGGCACTGGGCATGAGAAAGACAGCTTTAAGGGAAGCCATTAATTAAGTAATGGTAATGGTGAAGCTAAAAGCATATGGCACCCAATGCATGCCACACTTGAGGAAGGTGATGATGATGATTGCTGCGACTTATCATTACCTATCTTCCCCTCCTTAATAAACAAGCAACAAAGGCTAATGACTAAACTGTTTCTAACAACCTGTTTTGGCACTGCAGCAGGGAAAATATGGCCAGTGCTGGATTTACCATTGTGGTTGAGTGTGCTTAAGAACAGGTCCCCATTGACCAAGGGGTCCCATTTTCCTGCCAAAAAAACTTTTTACGGTGATTTTGCTTATGTGGTGCAATTCTAAATTTGAAGGCATTCTGTTTCAGAGTGATTCCAGACATAATGATAGATTGATAGTTTATGGGAGTGTGTCACAAAGCAGGCAGTGTACACCTACCGGGTCCACCTCCTTCAGGGTTTCGTAACGTAACTAGCACAGGGCCTTATTTGTCCTAAATCTGGCATAGCAAGCAAAGGGATGTTTCTACCTTCCTAGGAACATCTATCCCACCACCCTTGACCTCACGTGCATACTTTTTTTAACCCCTGCAAAGAGGTTACACTGCTATTTTGTTCTTTCCTTCCTTGGTGGCTTTTCTGCAATAAAAAAACTCAGGTAACGGGAGGGAGTGCTGAGAATAGATGGCATCATTACTCATCAACAAATGAAGTCATCAGGAACCCTTTGAAATGGAGGGAGATGGGTTGGGATGGTTGCTCAATGAAATCTTGTTGGGAGTCATCCCTAAAGGCAGAGAAGAAGTGCCAGATCATACATAGCTGAGGGGACTTCTCAGGCTGGATCTACATGGCCATGTAATCAAGATTATCAAAACAGATAATCTGCATTATCTGCTTTGAACTGGATTATATGTGTCTACACTGCCATATAATCCAGTTCAAAACAGATAATATGAATTTTATATGGCAGTATAGACGGAGCCTCAATTTAATAATTATAATAATAGTAATAATAAACTTTTATTTATACTCCACCACCATCTTCCATAGAGACTCAGGGCAGCTTACAAATAGCACACAATGGTGACACAAAACATATAAAATACAGTATATCAACATTAAAACCAATAACACATTTAAAAGCAGGCATTTAAAATTAGCAAGAGTCATAGGGTCAAAATATGGCAAAGTATGGGTTAAAAATCCATGAAATCAAAGGATAGTAGGCTGGCTGCTATCTTAAACATTATCAAAGGCCTGTTGAAAGAGCCATGTTTTTAGTAGTTACTCACTTTGATGAAGGATGATGTCAGGCATAATGATGGAATCCAAAGTCTTCAATGTTTCCTATGCTGGTCTTCCACTATTTCTCAGAATGGGGAAAGTGCAATACAAGCTTTCTTGTCTTTGTGTCCTTTTTAAAGGCAAAAGAGTAGCTCTGCTGGAGTCATCCTTTGCACTAGTCTTCTGCCTTTTCCAGTAAGTGCATTTTTAAATGTGAACAACGATGCTTTGAGAATGTGAGCTATTCACCATCTTTCCCTGGGCTTTCATGGGAATAATGATGAATATGAGCAAAGCAGATGAGAAGGAAAACAATATCCACTATTTAGTGCCACTTATTTCTTCTTTCCTGTTTCACCTTCAGGTTTAAGTCTGAACTTTAAAGTAGTGCCGAATCCAGTTTTGAGGATAATGATCAGCACATTGGACACCTCCCAAAAAATGTGGGCAAAAACATACAAGGAATTTCCCATTCCCCATTTGCAACGATGATACCAGATCCATGGTTTGTAATAGGAATAGTACTTATGCCACTTCTCTGCTTAGGATCCCTAAAGAAGGAGGTCAACAGGCAACATTTTCTCCAGAGATGCCCTCTAAAATAATTCTTTCTATTGGTTCTCCCTCAGAATTACCCAGAAACCAATGAAGTCACGCCATCTCTATAGCCAGCATGAGCTTGCCCTGTTTTCATTCTTCTGCTTATTCTTACATTCCATTGTGCCATCTAGTTCTTAAATATTCCCAGTTTCAATTTATGAGTACAATTTATGAGTAAGTACAGCTAAAGTCTGGGTGCAAAAAATAAAATTTTAACATCAGACTGGCAGCATCTAGTTCAGTGGGACTGTGAATCCATCCCAGGTCCTGGGTTGAATTTTAGCAGAGTTATCCAATGTTTGAATGCTCACCCTCCAAGATATAGAATCATAGAATCATAAGGTTGGAAGAGACCTTGTGGGCCATCCAGTCCAACCTCCTGCCAAGAAGCAGGAAAATCACATTCAAAGCACCCCCGACAGGTGTCCATCCGGCCTCTGTTTCAAAGCCTCCAAAGAAGGAGCCTCCACCACACTTCGGGTAAAGAGTTCGACTGCTGAACAGCTTTCATAGTTCTTCCTAATGTTCTTCCCAATGCTAAGTTTTTTTCTAATGTTCAAGTGGAATCTCCTTTCCTGTAGTTTGAAGCCATTGTTCCTCATCCTAGTCTCCAGGGCAGCAGAAAATAAGCTTGCTCCCTCCTCCCTATGATTTCCCCTCACATCTTTATACAGGGCCCTCATCATGTCTCCTCTCAGCCTTCTCTTCTGCAGGCTATACATGCCCAACTCTTTAAGCTGTTCCTCATAGGGCTTGTTCTCCAAACCCTTGATTGTTTTAGTCCATATAAACCCTGGATAACTTCTTTAAAATTCACACTAAAATCCAGCAGAGATTAATCCCTAGGGAAATGGAGCCACCAAGCTGCACTGTTGCAGAGATATTGTGAATCAGAAAGGTTATGTGTGCCTTTGGTGGTGGTGAGCTGATAGTAATTGTGGGGAAATTGAGACTATAGCCACTTAGGGGGAGCAGATAGATAGGGAAGAACATAAAACATGGGAAAGAAGGGGGGAAAGAGAGTGAGAAGTAGCCAAAAAAAGTACAAAAATATCACTGATATTTCTTTAACCCCCAATAGGCTTGAGCCTGGATCCATTTTTAGCTTTTTCTTTTGGCCAGTCTGGCTTATTCCATTTGTTTGGGTGCCCATAATGGCAAGGGGCTAGCTGTCACAGATTCCCATTCAAAATGGGACCACTTGCCAGCCGATCTTGGCTCCTCTTCCCATATTCGGCACCACAGGTTGATCTTTTTGATTTTCCTTTATTTTCCTTTATTTTCTTGATTCTTTTCATTTAGTGGGACTGACTGGGAGTTGAGGACTTGTGAGGACGGGTGGGTGGGGTGCATGGGTGTATTTGGGGGCTTGGGAGAGTCACCCTTTTATCTTTTTTTTCTCCTTCCCTTCCTCTCCTTTAAATACTTCTAAAAGATTAAAATAATAATTATTAATCCCAGCAAACAAAAAACCCCCCTCATTTTCTGAAAACTACTACCACCTAGTTACCTCTCCTCTAAAGTAGAAAGTAGAAACAGCTTTAATCCAGAGACTGAAGTGTGCCCAGTGCCCACCCCAGACAGGGTCTGCAGTAGAGCAAAAAGAGGGGTTTTTAAAGGAAGCCTGCAGCCTATCTCCTCTAGAGTAGAAAGAAACAGGATTGTTGTATGTTTTCTGGGCTGTATGGCCATGTTCCAGAAGTATTCTCTCCTGATGTTTCGCCCACATCTATGGCAGGCATCCTCAGAGGTTGTGAAACAGCTTTAATGAAGCATTAAACCCAGTCTCCTTTACAGCTTTTGCTGACACCCAGGATCCCTTGAAGAAAAAAAAGGAACTGAAAGGGGAGCCTTGTAAGTTCCCCATTGCCGCCAATGGGCCAGATCTAGCTGCATTTTTTCAGTTATGGACGGAAAATGGCTATCCAGCTACCCACCCATTTTGGGGAGTCATGCAAAAACGGATATGGGGGTCTACAGAAATCCAGCCAGCAGAAATGGATTGAAGTTTAGCCAAAATGCACAAGCTTAACCACCAGTCCAAACTGTCCAAGAAACTACAATTTTAAAATAGCATACAGATACACATCATTGTATTTGTGCTGTACAAATTTGGAGGGCATGCCTTAGAAATTGTGTTCTTGCTTCTGGATCAACCAGGATGTTCCATGGGTTGCTTAAAGAAAATTTCCCCCTCTCACTGCCAAAGTCCATATCTTCAGCACACTGGTCTTCTTGGTTTCACACATGTTTTGTCTGTTTCTTAGGATGCTTTCACAGCTTTCCACAAGAATGAGAATCTAGTGAAGAAATATATGAATTCACTTCTAATTGGAGAACTGGCACCTGATCAATCTGGCTGTGAGCCCACCAAAAATGTAAGTTGAATTATTTCATCCCTTAAGTTGCCTACTTGGGAGAGGAGATGGAAGAGCAGGTTTTTGTGTGAAAGGCAAAATCCTGGGCTGAACCATTTTATTTAGTTCTGGAAATGTATTAGGTTGGGCCATTTGCTTAGAGATATCTTGTTCCTTGATTTTATTTGGTACATACCTGTGTTGCACCATTGGGGGAACCACAAGGTTCTACCAACAAAGCTAAATAGATACTATAGTGTGCATGGCCCTGTTCTAAATGACCTAACATGTACAACGTAGAGGTTCGGAAACGTCTGGCTGTAGGATCCCCATTGTTATGGCACAGCTTCCATCAGAATCTTTCAGTAATGAGTTCCCATGGAGGACTAAATATTACCTTACATTGCTCTAGATTAGAGGAAGAGCATTCCCATAACAATCACACTTTTTCCCCCCACCTCCTTTTCAAATGGAGCTGGAAGAAATAATTCTGCATCCAGCTGCCAAAAAAGACATTGGAAATAATTCATGGAATCATCTAGAAGATTGTGTAGTGATCTAGATGAACACTTGAATGTAATGATCCCTCTGCCTTGATCTTCAGTTCACTTACAGCCTAGCTACATCTGTTTACTCATACCCCTTTCTTTCCCCAGCAAGGAGCATCAGATTAACTTGTCACTAGTTACACTTGAGGCTAGGAGCCCCTGGTGGCACAGCAGGTTAAACTGCTGAGCTGCTGAACATGCTGACCAAAAGGTTGGCGCTTCAAATCCGGGGAGCAGAGTGAGCTCCTGTTGTTAGCCCCAGCTTCTGTCAACCTAGCAGTTCGAAAACATGCAAATGTGAGTAGATCAATAAGTACTGCTCTGGCAGGAAGGTAACGGTGCTCCATTCAATCATGCTGACCACATGGAGATTTCTACTGACAATGCCAGCTCTTCAGCTTAGAAATGGAAATGAGCAACAACCCCCAGAGTCAGACATGACTGGACTTAATGTCAAGGGAAAACCCTTACACTTACCCTTGAGGCTAGCAAATTCCTTCATCCATGAGTATATAAACTGCCCTAGGTATTATTTCTTTATGTCCTCCAAGCTGCAAAAAAAGCTGTTATTTGTATTCTCATCTTGCTGGTGAACTTCCCATAAACACCTGATGGTTGTGGGAAACAAGACCCTGTACCTGACAGTTATTTTCTCTGGTCCAGTCAGCATCTTTTAATGTTCTGAAGCAACATGAGTTATATCTCCCATGAAGATGCAGCTTATCGATTGTGATTTCTCCATAGGAAATGCTCATCCATGAGTTTCGTGAGCTACATGACACAGTGAAGAAGACAGGACTCCTGAAGACCAATTATCCTTTCTTCATCTTCATGTTTCTCCATGCTTTCTTGTTGGACATTGCCGCCTGGTTTATCATCTGGTACTTTGGGAACTCTTGGGTACCTTTCCTTGCCGGTATTGCAGCATTCACCATAGCACAGGTAATAGAGCTTTACACAGGGTGTAATAGTATTCCAAGTCTACTCTTCTACCCTCTCGTTCTTTAAAATATTCCCTCTAACCATTCAGTTTGTAGCAGTGAAATTTCAGTCTTTATTTATACACAAAATGTGTGACACTGGCTTGTATGTGTTCATCTTGAGTATGTACTGTCTGCACTGGCTTATATCCATGTTCTAGGGGGCCTTCCTTAACTAAACCAATGAGACTATTGAATACAAATAAAATATTAAGCTAAACACATGCACACACTATGGTTTCTACTGGATTTCCCAGTAGTTGTGGATCTATTGAATTAGTGATGAGTCAGTGATGATGAGTCATTCAGTGATGAGTCAACTCATATGCAAAGCCCATTTATCCAGTAGGCCAACCCAAATTGCAAATGTCAGTAGGATTCAGGCTATAGATAATAACACTGACGCTAATAAACTGAGTGCATAATGTAATCCACAGCATAGCCAAAGCAGCCTTAGAATTAACCACCCTGAATCCACTTCAGAGTGAGAAGGGCGGGATATAAATGCAGTAAATAAAATAAAATTGGAATTTGGAGCTGGGTACTTTGCATTCCCTTCAGAGTAGAACTACACTTAAGACATACTAGGCTACTTGAAGATGTCTTGCTATGCCTTATATGTTATGGGCATGCTATGTGAATTGCTTTTCTGTCTGTTTCAGCCTGCTATAATTGCTCTGTCATGCAAAGAAGGGGTGAGAAACTTCTCAGGGCTGGGAAATTCAGTACTGTGATCACAGTTTTTTTAATTAAAATTTCCTGTAACACCCTTGAAAACTAGATTTTCTGCTTTAAAGACCTAGGTTTGAAACTGATAAACACACCCAAAAATGTCTTATCAGTTTCAAAACACTCCCTTCACAACTTGATATAAAAGCAGAAGTTCTAGTTTTCAAGGGTGTGATGGATGGTGCCAACAATCTGTTGTCTCTGTCCTGACTGTAACATTAAAGCTGCAAGGAGTAGAGGCAATCAACATGGGACCTCTGCAGATATTTCTCTTTTATGGTTGCAGTAGGACCTGAAACCCTGCCATGCCAGTGTAGTTCCCATTCTACCACTCTATTTTTAATTACAGTAATTTTATTTCTGAATTTTACTTCTAATAACAGCACATATTAGTAAGACAGAAATAGACCATGATATGACAAAAATATTATCAGAAGAGGTTTTCTCAAAGATAGTTCAGTGATTTTTAGTATCAGAGGTGTCATTTGCGAAAACAGGCACTGACTGCACTATCTCAATAAACATGTCTGCCTTAGCTTCCTGCCTAAGAACTTTACACGTTTATTATTTTTCATTCATTGCCCCCATCCCACAGCTTCCCCCAATTTTAAATCTGCTCTCTCAGGGCTTTTCCACACAGCCCTATATCCCAGAATATCAAGGCAGAAAATCCCACATTATCTGCGTGTGGACTCAGATAACCCAGTGTGGGATTTCCTGCAGTGATATTCTGGGATATAGGGCTGTGTGGAAAGGCCCTCAGAATAACAATTTTTTATAATACTAATAAAATAGATATATTTATGATACAGATATTCACTTTTATTTGCAAAGATGGACAGTAATAATAGTATTCCATCATGAAAATGGGGTTGACATCCCCTGATGTAGACCTTAATGATTATGTAGGACGGTGAATACATAACAGTAATGAGAGTGTAACTACACACTCTTGACTGTTATATATTCACCATCCTTCATAACCATTAAGGTCTACATCAGGGGTGCCAACCCCATTTTCATTGAAGACCATATTGGTATCAGCCTTATGATTGCCTTCAAAGGAGCATTGAACCCATGAATGGAGAATCTGTGGATACAGAGGGCTAACTATATATATATTACATAGTGGTTGGTGCTCTTTATTTTTCACCTACTTTGATTTTCCAGATGTTATTGAATGACAACTTCCATCACTTTTGATTATATGTCTTGTGGACTTGGGATAATGAGAATTGCAACCAAACAGCACAGGAATTTGTCTTATTATGTTCAATATCTGTATCCCCAAATCTCTTTTAGTCATATATGAATTAAAGTTCAGTTTTGTTCACATGCTTTGCATTCTGATACTGCAATACTGAAACATTTTCATTTCATGCATTAGTTGCATCAACATTTTGATATGTAACATTCATGGGACAAGTATTGTTATAGTTCATGTTCAGACATGAACTGAGGCCATGGGCATGCCTATGGATGTGAGCTGATTTCCTACATCAATAATCAGGAGTGTGTTATTTTGCCCAGCAGTTCTCCTCCTTCTCTGCCAGTTGTCAAGTCTTAGAAAAGGCACCTACTGTTGCTGCTGCTACTCCTTACCAGCCCAGAGGGAAATAAGCAATTAAGATAGTGAAGAATCAGTTGGTCTGGGTTTAGGTGGGAGTGAGGGCTCGCTTACAGATGAAGTCCAGATGGAGTCTTTAAATACACTGGCAACTCAGAGCAGCTGATTCTTCATAGTCTGCATTGGTTCATCAGCAGGAAGCATGAACAACTGATAGGATGCATTCATAGAGGTTTTGGACAGAGCACAAAGACTGAGGGAATAACTCCCTCTGTCCCATCCCCCCAAAAATGACATTTTGTATGTCATGAACTGGATTCTGCCCATGGTTTTCTTCTTAATAGTTTCCTGAGAGTCATTCTTCATTTGCAAAGGTTTTTGAGTCACTACAAGACAAGAGCAGTCTGTATAGGATAGCAGCTCTTTGTGTACTTCCCAGATACTGACTGAGAATTTTTCAAACTCAGGGCCACACAACCATATAACCCAGAATATCAAGGCAGAAAATCCCACAATATCTGCTTTGAACTGGGTTATCTGAGTCCACACTGCCATATATTCCAGTTCAAAGCAGATAATGTATGACTTTATTCAGGAAGGGGCCTAAGTTGTTAGAGATAAAAACCTTCCTCTTGTGTTCTACCAATAGAAACAACGTCATGCATGAGGATGTGTGAGAGAATATTCTCTAGTAGAGTAAGGCCTGAATCCTGTTTCATCTGTTTCTTTTGTGCTTTTGTACCATTTCATCCATTTGGATGGCACGGAATGTTACAACCCTCTCCAGAATGAAAGAAGCAGTGAAACGAAAGAAAACGGGTAACTGTAGCTGTTTGGTCGGCTGATTTTCAGTGCTTGGCTGTAGGCCCTGGCTGGCTGGGCCTGCAGCCAAGCGCCAGGTGCTCGATGTTCATCAGCCTGCCTTGCAGGGCCTACGAGCATCGAGTGCTCAGCACTCAACTGTAGGCCCTGCAAGTCGGGCCTACAAGCCATCTGACACTCGATGCACATAGGCCTTGCCTGAGGGGCCTACAGTTGAACGCTCGATTGTAGGCCCTGCAAGCTGGGTCTACTAGCCATCGATCATTCAATGGCTCATAGGCCCGGCTCACAGGGCCTACAGCAAAGCGCCAGGCCTGCTTGGCTGTAGGCCTTGGCTGGCAGGCCTTGGCGCTTTGCAGCCCAAGGCCTGAAAAATCTTTTTTTTAACCTTGGCTGGAAAAGCTCATTTGTATAGGTGCCTGTTTCTGTAAGCACTGGACAGAAATGGAAACAGGGCCATATGGATGGTACAAATAGAAATGGGCAGTCATTCCATACAAATGCACAAGACTATTTTCCAGTGATATACTGTTTCAGGATGCCCTTCCCTTGGAAATCTGTTGACACTAACACTGGCTTTATTCTAGTGCCAAGAAAGAACATCAAGTTTTTTAATTAAAGAATTTAGAGCTTTTAAAAGTTTATCTAAAATTACAGGTGCAAAGTTCTAAAAGTTATGGACATTAAAAAGTATTCAATTATTTAATATATTGTAGAATGTTTAAAAAATTTTGGTGTTTGAAATCCTAAGTAGTTGAAATTCATTTTATTCTAAGCTGTGCAGAGATCTCATGATGTAGAGCTGCTCTGAGTCCCTGGACGAGGGAGAGAGGGCGGGATATGAAACAAAGCAAATAAATAAATAAATAAATAAATAAATAAATAAATAAATAAATAGAGCAAGAGAAAAATATATTGATACAATAAAATAAAAAATTGAACATATCACCTTGGGGTTTCTATTTTATATTCCAGAACCAGTATGGGTATCTTCAGCATGACCTTGGCCATGTTTCAGTCTTTCAGAAGCCCAAGTGGAATAGACTGGCTCACCTTGTCGTGGCGGGCGTACTTAAGGTAATGTTGAGATTGGTTCTTTTTTATATTTTGCTTGTACTTATATTATATAGCAAACCTATTGAAGCCAAACAAGTCTGGTAGAATTCCAAGACACAGTCATGTTAGTATGAAATATTGGTATGCAAAGGAAACTTGTAGCAATTTAGAGACTAAGAGAACAAAGTTGGTAGCATATACTTTCAGAGTCTATTTTCTCAGGTGCAAAAGGAAGTAGACTTGAGAACTTATCACACCAAACAGGCAAATCACAATTACAGCAGGACAAGCATCATTGCCTTTGACTGATTACATAGCACTCCTTTCACTCTGCTCTGCCTGTGGGAAGCAGTCTGGCAAACATAAATTATCTGTTTATGATCTCCTTTTGTTTTTTAAAAAATGATTTCCAATGATTTCCTACTGGAAGAGCAAGCAGCAAGCCCAAGGCAAAGAAGCTGTCATCCTACTCTAATTGCAATTTGCTGCCTCATGTTATCAACCTGTTACTCTACAAAAACTTTTGCTACCAATTTTGTTCTCTGTTAGTATCTAAGCACTGTGAAATCCCTTTGCAAGTCTGGTTCTGGTCAGAGAAAAGTTGGGAGGTTGCTTGCACCTTTCCACTGGGAAAGGCAAAAAAGAAACATAAGGCCCTTCCACATAGCCATAAAACTCAGAATATCAAAACAGATAATCCACAATATCTGCTTTGAACTGGATTATCTGAGTCCACACTGCCATATAATCCAGTTCAATGTGGATTTTATATAGCTGCGTGGAAGGGGCCATAGTGCATTGATAGGAAATCCAATATGGGTAGTGGAGGTGTCTTCCAGATCTCACCATCTTAGTTTAACGGTATTGAAATGATCTCTGGAGCTCGTAACATGGTGGTGGTAATAAGAATAGGGTGTGGAGGTTATGGCAACATTAGATAACTTTTTTAAAGCATCACACTTACTTCATTTACCTAAATTCATTTATGCTCAAAACTGATAAAGTAGGATAGGATGTCATCCTGACATTGCTGGCTGTAAGCTGAGGCAGAGGAAGGAGAAGTTGCTCGAACAACTCCAATTCCTAGCCCTTTCACTAGCTGCATGCTACCATGGCAGATGTGCCACCTTCAGCTCATTGAAGGAAATGTGGCATATAAATATATTGAAGTATTGTTCCACATTTAACAATGATAGCACCAATGCCCCTTTAACTACCGTGGTTCCATCCTATGAAATACTGGGATATGCAGTTTAGGGAGATGCATTTTGAATTCTCATCTAGAGAGCTCTAGTGACTCCCCATACTGCATACCACAATGTCCCATAGGATGTGATTGTGCTTTGAAATAGAATCATAGTTCTGTGCAGTGTAAAAGGGACTGAACAAATACATAAACAGATTACTGCATGAAGTGTGACAATTCAGTATGTGTACACATCTCTGCCAAATAGCTATGAAACAAAGTATCCTAAAATCCGTGGGATGCAAACAACTGAGTTGTAACACTTTAGAATTTGGAAGGATTGCTTTCTTTGACAACAACTCACAGAACCTAGAAAGCCAAGTTTGTGAACTGTTGCCCAGAAAACAAATGTTTTCATGATATTGCCCCAAATTATTCAACAGTTATCATTTATATATTTGGTATCAATAACACAGGAGCTCCCAGTGGCGCAGTGGGTTAAACCACTGAGCTGCTGAACTTGCTGACCAAAAGGTCGGTGGTTTGAATCTCGGGAGCAGAGTGAGCTCCTGCTGTCAGCTCCAGCTTCTGCCAACCTAGCAGTTCGAAAACATGTATATGTGAGTAGATAGGTACCGCTCTGGTGGGAAGGTAACAGCGCTCCATGCAGTCATGCCGGCCACATGACCTTGGAAGTATCTATGAACAATGCTGACTCTTTGGCTTAGAAATAGAGATGAGCACCAATCCTCAGAGTCAGACACCACTAGACTTAATGTCAGGGGAAACCTTTACCTTTACTATCAATAACAGAACTTTTCTTGCTGGCTGTGTTAATTGAGCATCCCAAATGAAATGGAAAACCACAGTTTGTTAACATCTAAAACTATGTGTGAGCTACCTGTGGGATGCATGAGACTCCCATGGTCCATTCTATGTATCACTCAAGCTGCTATTCAGGGCTTTTCCTAAACTGCATGCATACACCTTGAATCACAGCTGCTACTTTTGCTATGATTGTACTAACCAAAGAGGATAAATAGAAATAGCTCTTCCTATTCTGTACCATCACACTCTCACCAGCTCACCAAACACACTGTCAGGAGCAAGATTTAAATTATTTTCTCTGTCCAAACAGCTGGTATCAAGGAGGCACACAGTGATCTCAGGACATAGGTAGCGTTGGAGGTTTATCATCTCTAGCCATGCACACCGCAATAGGATAAGGTTGGAACTGTGTGCAACATACATGGCTATGTGAACACATATATGGAGGCAGTATATGAGTGTGTGGGGGACATATATGTGGTCCCTCTGTGTACACATACGCATGCATGTGCCACCTCCAACCCATTGCTCACGTGACCCTGGGGAGGGAGGTTCAAAATGCTTTATTACCTAGCTCAACATTAATAGAATCAACAGCAATTTCACATTCAGGTCCTCCATTGAAATGTTTTGTTGACTAATGGTCACTTTCAGGGTAGCAGAAAAAGGCCCTGGGGGAAGGAAATCATCTCCTGCATGTTTCTCAGTGCAGCCATTTATCAAGTTAATTTCAACAGAATTTTAAAAATTGATGTAGTTCAGTGGTTCCCAACCTTTTTTTTTTTGACCAGGGACCACTTGACCAGGGACCACTCTCCAACATTAGTACCAAAAGGCCTAAAAATCAGTTTTTGTTCAACTTTCAATTTGGTTTGGTTATTTCAGGTGCTGATTCAGAAAACTGCATTAGATTGACCACATCAGCTCTAGTTTCTGATACAGAACATATGTCATCCAGTAGTTGCCATCTGCTCATCTACAGAAAACCATATTTAATAATCTAGCATTGATGTGGTCTACCCAATGCAATATTTTGAATCAGCACCCCAAATAACACTAGGAACAGGCTTAAAAACAAAGACCCCAAGGAGCCCTTGCTTCCAGCCGCCATATGGAATGGCTCCGCTGGGGGGGGGGGGGGAGGAAGTAGGAGGAGAAGCAGCAGTCAGGAGGCTTATTGTCATTCTTTTCATGGGTAGTCTGCCTCTCCCCTCCTGAAATCCCCAGTGCCTCAGCACTATAAGAGGATTTCATGAGACCAGTCACCCTCGTTTCAACGGTGTAATAACAGTGAGGCCAGGGATCATATTTTAGTTCTTGGGGACCACTAGTGGTCCACAGACAACAGGTTGGGAACCACTGATGTAGATTTATTTGTCAAGAGTAAACATATGATATGGCTCTTCCAATATATAAAAGAAGAATCTGTGGTTTTATCAAACATGTATATGCAGGGTGGGCCACCCAGCTGGTGGAAGCATATGCATAACCAGCATCATGCCAAACCCAACTGCTTCCGCAAAGACCCGGACCTCAACATGCACCCGCTCCTGTTCAGCCTGGGGAAGACACTCTCTGTGGAGGTGAGTAAACTGGAAGTCCTAAATTATCTCAAGTCTTAGGAAAGGAAATATAGTAGATAAGAAGAATTTGTGCCTCTAATTAGGGTGAATGGCTCTATCTATTTTTGGCCTCTGTCAGTTCTTCATGCGTCCATTCATAAGTTTGCGGTATCCCATTTCTGCATTCATCTGTGACTTTTTTAGACAACTCACAACTATATTGATGTTCGGTTTTGAACATACTGTCTCACAAAGTATACCCTCAATGAAGGGTATACATTCTCCAGCATGAGCCATCTAGGCAACCGTAAGAGAAAATAAGTTAATGAACACAACTCCACAGCCCCATTTCCTATCATTTCCATTGCTGACCAATTAATACGGTAGCTTTTGGGTGAAGCTCTTTGGATTTCCTCCTCTTGTCATCTCTTTTGATTCATCATTGTCCACAATTTGCTGTGTTTTTGAAGTTTTGAACTGAACTGCTAACTATAAACACTATAAATTCAACCCAGAAATTCTTGCATTTCTGTTTTCCCTTTGCAGCTTGGGAAAAAAAAGAAGAAATATATGCCTTACCAGCACCAGCACAAATACTTCATTAGTGAGTATCTCTGCCATTTTGTACAACAATTTAAATTTAGCTGCTGCTTGCCACCACCCACAATGCCATGCTTATTGGTGGATCAGGACAATTGTGTGAGAGGTTGATGGTAGGAACACTTTGGTAAAAGCATAGGATCCTATGGCGGGCATTTATTTGCCAGGATGACTTGAGAAAGAAGATAGAAACCTTTCATTAAGACTAGATTGAAATTAAGGTAGTCTGCAGAGAAATGACTCACTTTTGTATTCTTTTTTATCATAGTCTTAGCCCCAATGACGTTCGTTGTTTTTGTCCAAGTGATTATATTCCGCTTTGCGATTCAGAGGAAAAAATGGTTGGTAAGTAATCAGCAAGCATGTCATTACACTGCTTTTGGGAGGTTGCTGTACAAATGTAATAGTGCTTAAAATTATAGAATTCTAAAGTTGGAAGAGACCTTGTGGGTCATCCAGTCCAACCCCCTGCTAAGAAGCAGGAAAATATGATTCAAAGCACCCCCGACAGATGGCCATCCAGCCTCTCCTTAAAAGCCTCCAAAGAAGGGGCCTCCACCACACTCTGGGGCAGAGAGTTCCACTGCTGAACAGCTCTCACAGTGAGGAAATTCTTCCAAATATTCAGGTGGAATCTCCTTTCCTGTAGTTTGAAGCCATTGCTCTGTGTCCTAATCTCCAGGGCAGCAGAAAACAAGCTTGCTCCCTCCTCCCTATGACTTCTCCTCACATATTTATACATGGTCATCATGTCTGCTACAAGCCTTCTTTTCTGTAGGCTAAAGATGCACAGCTCTTTAAGCTGCTCCTCATAGGGCTTGTTCTCCAGACCCTTGATCATTTTAGTTGCCCTCTTCTGAACACATTCAAGTTTCTCAACATCCTCTTTAAATTGTGGTGCCCAGAATTGGACACAGTCTTTCAGGTGTGGTCTGACCAATGCTTGACTGTGCGGTCAATGCTCATGGGCAGCCACTGGAGAGCCACTGGAAAAGTTTCTTATTCTGTCATTCCCATATCATCTACACAAAATGGAGAAACATTTAAATATGGGGGAAAGAGACAATGCGTTGAGTCACACAGTGAGGTATCAAAGCTTCAAAAGGCGACTTTTCTGGATTGCAGACTCCATGATCTTCAAGAATTCAATGAGCTGAAAAAGCAACTTTTCTAAGCACTACCCAGTTGTGGCCAGGATTAATGAATATAAAGATTGGGATATTGTTTTTAAAAACAAAAGCCTGCACACATGTTTACATTAACTTATCTCCATACCAGCTTAACTCCAGCCACCTCAACCAGATCTCTACTTTAAAGAAACATTCTAAGAAGGATATTTTCAGCAGGTATCCAGATTAAGAGCTTCCACATTTGTATTTCAAACACAGATTTGATCATCATTTATGTTCAAAGTTTGTGAATGTAGGTATATTCTGGTGAAGGAGGTATTTTCTCTTATTCTTAGCTACCATTATAGTGTTGTTTAGTTCACATCACTTTACTACCATCTAGTGGTAAGAAACAAATAATATTAATAGGGTAAAGGAAATCTATTTAACAGAGATCTCGTTTGCATTACTTGAATAATGTTAGTTTCACTACCATTTGTAGTGAATTTGTAGTTTGGTGAGGCACCAGAAAGATCGCTGGCTGGGAACTCTAAATCTACAAATCCCAGGATTTCTTGGGATTCAACCACGGCAGCTAAAGTAGAATAATTGTGCTGTAAGTGAGTAGTGTGAAGGAGACCAAGGTCTTGGTGATTTCAGATATTATTGTGCTCTCCCTCCATTTTATTTACACAATTTACACAAAGCCTATCACTTATTTGTTATCGGCCTGTGTGTTCCATTGAAAAATAAAGCAATTAAATAAAATAACCTGCAAGGGGAACTGAACTGCAGTTCCATTTTTCAGCAGTTGTATACATGGAAATGTACCATTGATGCAAATTGAGACCCTTCCAGTCAAGCCCTATATCCCAGGATCTAATCCCAGGTTTTCTGTTTGTCGCAGATTATCTAGCAGTGGGGACTCATATAATCCAGTTTAAAGCAGAAAACCTAGGATCAGATCCTGGGATATAGGGCCTTTTTGGAAGGCCCCTGAGAAGAGTTGTTCCAGCTGAGCAATTTCATGACTTGCAAGGCTATCAGCTACCAACCAAGTTAAAGTGTACAAGGAAGCAAGGAAAGATGTTCCAGAACACAGAAATGCCCAGTTGTAAGGTTATGGTTCATTTTGTGCAACCATTTCTTAAACATCATAATTCCTATATGCAAACATTTTCCTTCACCATGTGCATCATATACTTGGCAAATCTTGACTCAGAAGGGAACAGTTATAAACCATCAATGCTACAAAGCACACAGCTGAGTTATAAAATGCCAGAATCCTGTATCGCCTTTTACTTAGGCCCCTGCAACACTGCCCCTATATCCCAGGATCCGATCCCAGGTTATCTGCTTTGAATTGGATTATATGAGTCTCCACTGCCACATAATCTGGGATAAACAGATAATCTGGGATCAGATCCTGGAATATAGGGGCAGTGTTGAAGGGGCCTTAGTGTAACTTTAACCTTATGTAAGAGAAATCATGTTTCTCTTACATAAGGAAGGGGGGACTCTGTGAGTTTTAAATGCCATTTTAAGTGTATATATTAAATTTTGATCAGTTTTTACCTTAATACATACTGTACTATTTAATTGTTATTTAACTTTTGTATTGCACTTTTTAAACTATGACCAAAGTGCGGGATTGTTAGCTGCCTTGCGTCTCCATGGGGAGAAAGTCAGGGTATAAATAAAGTTAAGAATAATGCTAAGTGATTGGTGAAGATGCATATTGAGGCACCAGTGAGAGTGCCCAATGCATAGTGGTGCACAAAGCACATGGGGCATCCTGCTGGCTCTGATGCTCTGTTGTAATATAACAGCAGATCTCTAGGGATACAGACATGATTTTTTTGTGTGTGTCAGGAGTGACTTGAGAAACTTCAAGTCACTTCTGGTGTGAAAGAACTGTCTGTCTGCAAGAATGTTGCCCAGGAGACGCCCGGATGTTTGATGTTTTACCATCCTGTGGGAGGCTTCTCTCATGTCCCCGTGTGGGAAGCTGGAGCTGACAGACAGAAGCTCACCCCACTCCTCGGATTTGAACTGCCAACCTTTTGGTCAGCAGTCCTGCCAGCACAAGGGTTTAACCCATTGTGCCACTGGGGGCTCCTACAGACATGATGAAACCAACCAATTCTAATTCCCACATATGTAAGTCCACTAAGAAAGACATGACTCCCATTCAGGATTCTGGCACATGTATATAAAATCATGGACTTTGTAGTCACCATGATAACTATGTGCACTAATCTTCCATCCTTTTTTATTGCTTCAACATTGTTCTTTTTGGCAGGAGCTCCTTCTTGTTGTGCTGTACAATATTCGTGTCTGCCTCATGTACATTCCTCTGATGGGATTCAAGAGTTTCATGGCATTCTACTGGCTGGCCAGGTAATAATCACTATGCAAAACTTTATTCTGGGCTTCTGACGCTCATAAATTTAGGAGTACCAATTCAGTATGGGTGGCTCTCTGTATACATTTCGGGTTCATTAGGTCGTGAAAGATCACACCAATTGGAAAAAGCTCATGATGGCCTATAGAATCACCCAGATCCCATTTTTCACACACTAGGCCATGCTATGTGACTGATTGGACTTCAATTAGTTATCATCCACAGACCTCCAACCATAAAAAGCCAGGACTTAGATTTACTGAAAGTCTCAGCCACATAAAATAAATAGGCTAACAACTGATGCTTTCGGGTGTCAAGCCAGAATTTTGTACAATTCTAACTTCTCATTAATATGCCAACATCTTGGTGCTGGTGTGTGCAGGACAGTCACCAAACCAAAGCTCAAAGACTTTCGAGTTTGGCAAAACTTTGAAACTGTAGTTTAACAGAACCTCTGTGCTCTTAGCTATCCCAAATTATTCCTCCTAAAGTTATCAACACTGAGAACTTCCCTCTGTAAAAAGGTGGTAGATCTAATGAAGGCCTATGGGGCATTTCAATCTTCAGCCACATTGATAAGTATGGAAAAAGAGAAACAAGGTTGCAAAGGAAAGAAAGAAGAAGAAGGGAAATGACTGCGAGAATGTCTAGAGCAGTGGTTCCCAACCTGGGGTTCCCAGATGTTTTTGGCCTACAACTCCCAGAAATCCCAGCCAATTTACCAGCTGTTAGGATTTCTGGGAGTTGAAAGCCAAAAAATATCTGTGGACCCCAGGTTGAGAACCACTGGTCTAGAGAAAGTAAAAGTTTAGCAGGGAAGCATTTGTAATGGGAAGTTGAGGAGTTGGAGAAAAACCCTTTTTGTTCAAAAGCTTTGAAAGAATTAGCTCCTTTCAAATGGTCTTTGATATTTGCCCATTTCTGGCTGGATAGTGATGTGTTGTAATTTGCTTCCTTAGGTTTTTAGAAAGCACCTGGTTTCTCTGGATCTCACAAATGAACCACATCCCAATGAATATTGACTATGACCAGAATTTAGATTGGGTCTCTGCCCAGGTAAGAGAAAGTCTGATACTGCATAAGGAGAATCATCTTTAATTCAAATATATTTATTCATAAATATTTTAGGGCACATAGTTTCATAATAAAGAGCTAAGTTATATTACAATTGCTAAATTATTGCAATATACCGTAAGTCCTCCAGTAAAACCCAATGTAATGTCTAGTGGAAGTTGTTTATTTCAGTAGGTTTTGCTACTGTCCACAGTGTCATTGGTAATTTTAGGGGTGTATCTCTTGCAAATATGGGGGTTGAACTCTACTGAGTGCACAGCAAGACCAACATCCTATCTTATGGCTCCTCTTGCAAACCTATTGTCTTGGGGAATAAGTTCCACTAAAATCAGTAGGACTCATTTCTGAGTAGGGCATACATGGGATTTTTGAGGAGCAGACTTAAGTTAGTATGCTACAAGGTAAATTCTGAATACACACACACACACATATACAGTAGAGTCTCACTTATCCAACACTCGCTTATCCAACATTCTGGATTATCCAACGCATTTTTGTAGTCAATGTTTTCCATACATCATGATACGAGGGCTATCCAGAAAGTTCAGTACGTTTTGGAATTAAAAATAAACAAAGTATAGGAGAAAACATTTACCATATTCAGTTGAAAGCCAGACCCAAATACTAGTTTTCACCATAGTCCCCACTGAAATCTAGGTAGTTATCATAGCAATAAAAGTGTTTGAAAAGCCCTCCCCCCCCCCCCCCCAAGATTTCCGCCTGGCTTGCGTCCTGAACCAGGCTGTTTTCCCTTCCCTCAGCTGTCAAATGGTGCGCTCAGCTTTCCGATCACTCTTCCTGGATCGCTCTTTTGTTTTGCAGATGCTTGCAAAGAAGGTGCTCTTTTAAGGTTTTTCAAGAAGCACACCTTTCCTGTCCAAAAAACCTTCCTTTCAAGCATCTGCAAAACAAAAGAGCGATCGGAAAGCTGAGTGCACCATTTGACAGCTGAGCGAAGGGAAGCCAGCCTGGTTCAGGACGCAAGCCAGGCGGGAATCTTGGGGGGGGGGGGGGGGCTTTTCAAACACTTTTATCGCTATGATAACTACCTAGATTTCAGTGGGGACTATGGTGAAAACTAGTATTTGGGTCTGGCTTTCAACTGAATATGGTAAATGTTTTCTCCTATACTTTGTTTATTTTTAATTTCAAAACGTACTGAACTTTCTGGATAACCCTCGTATTTTGGTGCTAAATTCGTAAATACAGTAATTACTACATAGCATTACTGCGTATTAAACTACTTTTTCTGTCAAATTTGTTGTATAACATGATGTTTTGGTGCTTAATTTGTAAAATCAAAACCTAATTTGATGTTTAATAAGCTTTTCCTTAATCTCTCCTTATTATCCAACATATTCGCTTATCCAACATTCTGCCGGCCCGTTTATGTTGGATAAGTGAGACTCCACTGTGTGTGTGTGTGTGTGTGTGTGTGTGTGTGTGTGTATATATAAAATCTATGAAACAGTGGTGTAGAGCAGTGGTTCTCAACCTGTGGGTCCCTGGATGTTTTGGCCTTCAACTCCCAGAAATCCTAAAAGCTGGTAAACTGGCTGGGATTTCTGAGAGTTGTAGACCAAAACAACTGGGGACCTACAGGCTGAGAACCACTAGTGTAGAGCCTTAAAATTCCAGTGCTGACCTGAATTAAAAAGGCTGACATTCCAGTTTCTGTTCTTTCAAGGTCAGTTTATAATTATTTTCCCTTCTCCCACAAAAAAAGCTGTTTGGGAAAGCCACCTCACATTTCTTCATTTGCAAATTAATATTAGGGCCAGAAGTCTGGTAATTTATATGGAAGAGAACAGAACAAAATGGACCATACAAATACTGTAAAGTTCTGCAAACCCTATAACTATAAAAGCAGGAGGATCAATAACAGGAAATAGGGAGTGGCCCCCTTACCTGTGAAAGATATGTTCTTGAACTTCACATGGATAGGCATAAATGCAGATAGCTGTGAAGCCTATTGAAATGAAGGACTTATGCCCCCAAAATACCACAGAGTAGCCATAGAGGATCTAGAAAATGACAAGAGAGGACATAGTTTCTTGGAAATTAATTTTAAAAAATTGTGTCAGGAGCAACTTTGAGTCGCTTCTTGGACATTAATAAATGAAACCATAGATGCTGGTCCTGAAAATAAAGCGGTTGTACCCCTACCGTGAAGGGACCTGACAAGTATTTGTGAGAGTTTCACACAACAAGTGGGGTGCAACATCTGAAAATGCTCTCTCTCTTCAAGCCATAAGCCTAGGCAATGATAGCCATAACATAGGCAGCTCAGTCAAAGAGGAAAGAGTATTTCTCAGGTCAAGAACACAACTGAGGAAATCTAATGTCTGCTGGCAATGAGGAAATGACTGTGATTTCTTCTCCTTCCTTAGCTCGCAGCAACGTGTAATGTGGATCAATCCTGGTTCAATGACTGGTTGAGTGGGCACCTGAACTTCCAGATTGAGCATCAGTGAGTATGATATATATATATATATATAGAGAGAGAGAGAGAGAGAAAGAAGATGAATAAGTAGTTGAGATAGAATAAATTATTCAGCATAAATGAATACATCAAGGAAAGGCCTTCTTAGACATGAGAGATGTGGCCAAGGCTGGATGTTAGAGGGATGGGAGCTCTTTGACAGAAATCAAATGCTGCTGGATCAATGAAGGAGCCTTGTAATGTCAACTTGAAACATCATCTCTGCTTCTCTTTCTGCAGCCTTTTCCCAACCATGCCTCGACACAACTATTGGAAAGTGGCTCCTCTGGTGAAGTCTCTCTGTGCCAAGCATGGAATTAAGTACCAGTGCAAACCTTTACTCACGGCCTTTGCGGACATATTGCGGCAAGTATTTTTTAAATTCTTAAGTCCTAGTGGCATCAGGGAAAGATCAAAGAAGGATGAAAGAGAGAACACCCTGTAGTTTATATGAGACTGACAAGAGTCTGTTTTCCTTTCCTTCTGCAGGACTCTGAAGGAATCAGGGGAGTGCTGGCAGGATGCTTATTTCCACTAATAAGAAGCAGCTTCCAGAAAGAATCAGCATGCTGAGTGGTGTTGTCATAATGCTGAAAATGGATGGAATCCATTAGTATTTTTTAAATATGTATTCAGATTCATGTGGATGTTTCCTTTTTATTGCAACTCCCAGCAGCCCCACTCAGCATAGCCAGTGGAAAGGAATGGTGGGAGTTGCAGTCCAACAACATCTGGAGCCTCACAGTTATTAACCCCGGTCTAAAGCCTAGCAGAAAGGGGACAATGCTTCATATCCCACTAGACTCAGCACAACTGGCTTGGAAAATCATAAAGGGGTAGGGAGACTTCTATATAGGTCAACTCCAAGAAACAATTTGAGGAACTTATGGCAATTTTGATCTGCTACTTTTGTGTAGGATGTAATGCTGGATTCCCTCTGAAGGAATGTGGAATCCAGTAAAAATATGGTAAAGTGTTAATATGTACCCCCAAAACCTGCCCCAATTTTTGGTCAGCTCCAAAGGCTGTAGAGGCAAGGGAAGAGAAGGATATTGTATAGTGCTTGTGCTGTAAAGCCAACATCATAATGGAATTCAGTCCTTTTAAATTTTGGTACTGTTCCATTTTCTGGTTAGAAACCACAAGGGGGTGCTAGAGAGAGGATAGTTCATTTTATGGTGGGAAGTTGAAGAAGGAAAATAATTTCCCATTTGTGCTGGTTATTCCCCCTCCCCACTTTCCATTTCATAAACTAGGGTTGTTTCCACGACTGCGACATGGATGGGGGGAATAACAGGAAAACAGGGGGAAATGTTTTTTCTCCTTCAACCCACCCTCCACTCCAATAAAATAGACTATCCTTATCTTTCTAGTGCCTCCTAGTGGCCTCTGCCTGGATAATGGAACAGTACCTTAGATTTTAACTGCGAATATTATTATAATCATCATCGGCAGTACTTTTTGATGTGGATTTCTCGACAATAATTGCATATGTACATGCTTTATTTTTATTATCTTATTGAACATTTAATATGAATGTTGTAAATCACCTTGGATGAGTCATAAGTTGGAATAAACAAATCAGTGTATGTATTTACACCCTTTTCAATGTTTTACAAGGAACTGCAATTCAAAACAAAGATATCTGCTATTAAAAAAGTCACTGGATATTGTTCAGTTCAAATTACTATGAAGTACCTGAAGCCTAATATAGGCAGTCACCGGGTTACAAATAAGTTGAATTTGCATGTTAAGTCGGAACAGGTATATTTTTAAAGTGTTAACTCCAAACTTTTTTTTAAAGTTTTGGATAGAATAGGGAGGAATTAACACCCCTGCAAGGTTTATTTTGCTGCCTGTACCCCTGTTTAAAATATTTTACCCGGATTTCAAAAATTTTAGCTTGTGAAAACAAGGACTGGTGATAAAACGTCAGTGGAGACAACTTTTCCCCATGATAACTTTCAGGAATGAATTTCCCTTCCGGGGGGTAGATTTCCTCTCACCTCCTGTTGTCTCACCCGTTTGTAACTCGGAGTTTTATGTAAGTCAAATGTCTGTAACTGCCTGTACTCTGAAGGCACCAGATCCAATCTAATCTTGGAAGCTAACTATGGGGGTGGCAACATATTCTGCCGAGTTCACATTCCTGTTTATTGCCTTTCATGACATGTTACTACTGCATTGTATTCGTGTTTACTGTCAGCCACCTGAGAGAGTTGAGAAGTGGGCTAAGAGAGAGAGAAATCAGTAGATAGATGATAGATAAATAGCTGACAGATTGCACATATCCTTGTTTGTTACTCTTTCTTTTATCTCCATTGGCTGTTCCTCCTTTTGCTTTTTTCACAGTACCAAAAGTGTTTCAAGAAGTTACATATTTTTCTTGCTTTCTTGCTATTTTTGCATCAAAGCACTATATAGGTAAAGGTAAAGGTTTCCCCTGACGTTAAGTCCAGTTGTGTCCAACTTTGGGGGTTGGTGCTCATCTCCATTTCTAAGCTGAAGAGCCGGCGTTGTCCATAGACACCTCCAAGGTCATGTGGTTGGCATGACTACATGGAGCGCTATTACCTTCCTGCTGGAGTGGTACCTATTGATCTACTCACATTTGCATGTTTTCGAACTGCTAGGTTGGCAGAAGCTGGAGCTAACAGCGGGTGCTTACTCCGCTCCCTGGATTTGAACCTGCTACCTTTCGGTCTGCAAATTCAGCAGCTCAGTGCTTTAATACACTGCACCACCGGGGCTCTTTAAAGCACTATATATGCAATATGAAAAATACAGTTGGATACACAAAATAATTTTAACTTTGATCCGATAACAAGGGTTTCACCAAACAAACCCAGGAAATGCCAAAAACAGTTTCACTTAAACAGTAACTTAATCATTGAGTCTCTTCAAGTTCTGACTACAAAACTGAGAAAGTACAAACAAAGTCCCAAGTTACAGAGGCATAATCTGTCATCAGGGTTCCAGAATCAAGTCAGGAAAGCAGTGTAAACTGATGTTTAAGTCCACAGGGCACAAACAGGTATTCAGGCTCATTAAACAAGTCATGAAGTCAGTCAAGAGTGCTAATACAAGGTTTCACGGGTATCAGACAGGGTTTCTAAGTTCAGCAGAGTACAAGACAGGATCACAAGAATCAAGTCTGGTTATTGAGATCCTACCCAGGGGTCACAGCCAAGATACAGGTCCCATAGTTCAACTTTACTGTTCCCAAAGAGATACCATCCCTCTTTTTAGGCAGAGATGCTCAGCTGCTGCTCAATCACCAATCTTTGCAGCCTGTGAACCATTACTCAGGAAGGGAACGTCAACCTGATCTCTTCCAAAAAGGAGTCAAATCAACCCCTAAGCACTCAGCAGCAGGTGAACCAAACAGTGGCCATGACACAATGGCAGATTTGGCTTGATGGGAATCGTGCCAGTTGTTCTCTTAGTATCGCAAATGCAACCTGTTTTTTAGGCCGATGTCTCAGCTTTCCAGTTGGATTCAACATAATATCACTTCTGCCTTGGGATATCTGTACATTAGTAGTAGATATGAAACATCTTTTTGTTGTTGATAATTCTGTCATTTGGCATTGCTGTTTGTTTTCTAAATCACAAATGGGATCAAAACAAATTTCTAACCAAGAGTGCAAAAACATAGAAACGGTATTTATAACTGGCCAAAGGACAAGAAATCCCCTAAGATTTCTTGTCCAGATTTCTTCAGACGAGGTTTTCCATTGCATTCCTTTGAGCTTAGTGGAGTGTGACTTACCTCAGGATTTCCACAGCTAAGAGATTTGAATTCTGCTTCCCCATAATCCTGCTCCAACATTCAAACCACTGTGTTATGCCAGCTATCAAAATAGCTATTTATAGAGGTGAGGCAGTGCCAAAGAAGACAACACAAGTTTACAATGCAATTGCACTTTGTACATATAGATGCAAATGTAAAAATAATCATTGTAACTGATAAATTAAAAAAAACACCTCCATACTGACAGGAAACTCAAACCTTTATGTAAGTTATGCATCTGTTCAATCTGCTACTATCTCCCATATATAGAATCATTACAGCTTGGGACATTTTTGAATGATAAATCCCACATGGCTATTTTTCTACAGAAAATTTCATTTTCTGAACAGAAACCTTGCCCGGGGGGGGGGGGGGGGGGGGAACGGACACACAAGATTTTTGTGCAGAAATGCAGTTTTCTGCATGCACACATCCCATGTGGGTCAGTACTAAAACATTATGTGAGACATTTATTTTTCTGAATTAAAATACAAGGTTTTGCTCTAAGACAGGAAGGCAAGTTATGATTATCCTGCTGTTGAAAGGGTTCACTTCCCTTTACATGGTTCTCAACCTGTGGGTCCCCAGATGTCTCAGCCTTCAGCTCCCAGAAATCCTAACAGTCGGTAAACTAGTTGGGATTTCTGGGAGTTGTAGGCCAAAACATCTGGGGACCCACAGGTTGAGAACCACAGCTTTACATGGTACATAAATTGTGGCACACCAGATTTCAGTTGCCAATAAGACAAAGAAACAAAGAGACAATCTATTTTATTAAAACAATGAAAAAGATATTTATGTTCATCAGAAGCAGAAAACAAGAAGCCCCATCTAGCAATTATTTTGTCTCGTTTACATGAGGCAAACTTAAGTGTCTCCACATAACAGAAGAAATAAACACATACAATGTATTTTTTTCTGAAACTAGTGGGGAGAACATTTCAATCCACACAGCTATTTTGTAACTTGGAAGTTGCTACACTTGAAGAAAAAGAAATTCAAAGAGAAATGGTAGTACAAAGCGGATGAATTGAAAGACATTTGCAAGTTTGATAGTTATCAGATTTCAGCTCAGCAAGAACAGGAAGTGGTTATTTTATTGGAGAAATTAATCACATCAGTTGCTGGGTTATTATGAAACTATTCCAACACAGCGCTATACATGTTCACTAGGGCCAGGTCATCAATTGTTCGATTGGTACAACTCCCCCAGTTCTATTACTAGTGCTGACAGAAAATGGTTTGGCTTGCTCTCTCTTCATTCCCTAGCATTCACTGAATTCCCCAGTAGTTCTATCAATTTACATTTACATTTGCGCCAGGATTCTCTTAGGAGCATCTACACATGTGACTTTTCCTTATGCATGCAGATGTCTTTTTACCAGTGCTGTGTGAACTGGTATTTTCTTTCTTCCTGTACAACACCAAAACCATACACACCGATTTATTTATAATTATCCTTGGTGAATAGGAAGGCTTGGGAGAAGCAGCTGACTACATCCCCATAACCAGATGCAAAATGGTGACACCAGGGCTGAGCTCCTCCAGGGTCCTCCATCAGTGGTTCTCAGTCTTGCATCTGACCACAGGGAGATAGCTGGAAGTTTCTCAAAGCTTGCCTGCTCACTAGGAAGCACTACAGCAGAATCAGGAGGGTTTCATAGGGATGTCACCTGGCTCTGTATAGGGCAGGTCTACATGGAGATAGTTACACTATGCTGAGGGTATGTAGGATTGGGGCCTTTATGTGTTGTTTGGGAAATGATGTAAAACGTGTGGCCTGAAGTTGTCATTCTCACCAAAGCTGGAAGGCTGAACATTTTGTTTTACTGCCTATTGTACTTACCATTTTATTTAATATGTATTTATTTAAGTTTTATGTTTACCCTCTTAGAATAGTTTGTGCATGTGTACAAAAGGAGACCTTTTTTTTGGAATCGCTCTCAAGACCTAACCACCTAAAGAGACATGCTTAATGTTCATTTGGGGATCATATACCAACCACCTAGGTCATTGTGTACCAATTCAGCCGCACAGCAGTTAAGTGTCATGCAGGACTGATCCAATGTAATCTGGGGCAAATTAATTCAGGGGGAAATCTGAATTTTGACCCAGGATTTGGGCTTTCCCTTGATTTAGGGTTAGTGAATGTAGTTGTGCCAGTTCTTAACCAACCAATCGCTACAGTCTTCACTGCCATCCCATGTTCTCTGTATTCAGGTAGGCCAAGGTTACAGTCCTCTGTCATTCCCTACAACATACCACCTACCTTCTCTATGGCTCTCTGCATGATGTCAGGCATGACCTCTCATCAGTCTTTGAAATGTACGAAGACTGATAGCTGGAGAGAGAGGCGGGTTTCTCCCTATCTCAGCTCCCTTAACATGGAGAGGTTGGGAGGAAGGACCTTTTCACACATCCCTTCCTTCTATATCGTTTCGCCAGCAGTCACATGGGGAGCCTTGTGGTGCCCCCCACGCCCTCCTTCCTTCCACATCAGACGGGGGAACAGAACAAGGCATGTTGGCACCCTGTCCTCGTCAGAGATGGGAAAGGGCAGCAATGTGTTCCCCCATCAGATGGGGAAAATGACTGAAAAATGTGAGTAGCTCCATTGGAGCTACCCGAAAAACACTTACCATGGTGCTGTGGCCAAGGAAGTGTCTTGTGACACTTCCTCAACACTTGATAGATAAATGGGGCAGGGCCTGCTGAGCATCATGTGATGGCACTCAGCAGGCCCCATCCCCAAAGTGTTGCAAAGGTCCAAAATGCTCCAGTGTGATAAGGTGGCTAGCCACACCTGGAGACAGCACTAGAGTAGCCCAGCCGTCCCTAAGCCAACTCCAAGGTGGTTGAGTGAGTCTCTGTAAAGACACCATATGGGCCCTATTTGGCGCCTGGGCCCATAGCTTCTGTGTGGCTCTGTGGAATCATAATGGAGATTTCACTAATAATTACATCTAGGATTGCTACCTTCATTTTGCTTCACCTATAAAGACTCATTTGTAGTCCCTCCCATACCATTAGGGTTGCATTTTTAGTACCTTGACCTGACTACCTTCTCCTCAGTGATGTCCTATGCAGCAATGTGGCATATTTGTTTCTTATATTACGTAGTTGCCATTTCTTTCCCATTCTACTTTCCTTCTCTTGCTCCTACCTCTTCCCTATGTCCATATTTTTGTAAGAGCTTGGAATGACAGTTTGCAGTCACAGCTTCCAGAATCCCTGGATCCAACTTGCCAGACTGGCCAATGAATTGTGGGAACTATATATATATATTTTTTTTAAAAAAAGACTTTTCCAAGCCCTGTTTCATAACCAAGGGTAAGAATAACAAACTAAACATTCATTGTTCCTCAGCAAGCCTCTGCTACCCAGAACTATTGGGTGTTTCAGTTTAACTGTGCCAGGAGTCCACCTGATTCCCAGCCTTGTTCTTACCTAATGAGGTTACTCCATCATGCCTCCTAGCAAGAAGATTCACTTACCAATTAATAATCCTAAGGTAGCAAAGTCCTTTTTTTGACTTGCCACTAGATATTTTTATTATAATATTTTCTTGGATCAGATTGGCCAGCCATCTCTTTGGCACAAATACCAAGAGATTTGCCATACTGCATTGCTGAGTATTCCTTATCTGGATTTTTGGATTCCTTAAATCCAAAATTGTCCACAGAGGAGGCTGAGATAGTGAAACTTTTGCATTTTGGTACTTCAATGTACACAGACTTTGACTCATGCATAAAATGGTTAAATATTGTGTATAAACGTAATTCTAGGCTATATGTATAAGATGTGTATGCTGATTTGTATTTTAGACTTGGGTCCCATCCCCAAGATATCTCATAATTCCAAGACCCAATATACAGAACACCTCTGGTCCCAAGCATTTTGCATAAGAGATACTCAACCTGCTTATTTATGTCGCTCCTTTTCCCAAAAATGCTGAAACTTGAAGCAGCTTATAAAACAAAAAGGTACAAGTTGAAACATATATAAGGCTCTTCCCAACTGGGAGGTAGAAGTGAGAGCTCTTGAAGCTTTGCTCCTTGCTTGTTAAGAATATTGCAACATGGTTGTAGCCGCCTCCACTCACTACCAGAGCAGTCAAGCCGGCTCAATTGCCCCACTGCTCTGGCTAGTGGCTGGGAAACCACCAGGGTGGAGAGGAAAAAAGAGGAGTGATTGTCTCTCTTCCCATTGCAGTTTGTCAGAAGACAAGAAAATCTATTCACTCACTCAACCCCACCATTACAGGAAAAGAGGTAAGAAATCCAGGATGAACTGTGATAAATCCTGGAGATATACATCTAAAAAAACAGATATAGAAACTTTTGGAAAATGGCATTCATAACCTTTTGGAAAACACCTTTTGGAGATCATAAGATTTTAGAAAAGCATGACCTTTCAAAAAAGAGCCAAAAACCCTTTTAGAGTAGAATCTTCTCTTGTGGTATATACAAGGCAATGGAGTCAGTTGATAGACTGAATAACCTGTTTTCTCTGATCTGTTAGGAAAACAGAGATTTTTTATTCCAGTGGCCTGAGGCCCAGGGATTAAAAAAAATAGTAGTGCTTCAGAAGTGTTTTTCAGTGAACAAAAATACTCTCCCATAGAACAATTTGTTTTATATCCTGCACTCAAAATACAAAAATGAAGTAGACTTTGATTAAAAAAATAACATATTTGGTTTACTCACAACCTTCATATGTTCAGCATACACAGGTACAAAACCTATCAGTCCATTTTCAGATATGTTTGAGATGGTTCACTGTACCAGCTGGCCAGGGCATTTCTCTTATAACAAAATAGCTATCAACAGGTCACATAGTCAAAAGAGGAGATGAGAGCATGTGGTCTGCTGCTCCTTTTGTAATTTCTCAGGAACCATAGAGTAAAGGAAGCTGTACACCAGAAAAGACATACAGGAAACAGTAAGCAACAGGATCATAGATAAACAGATTACTAGAGAAGGTTTGAAGAAGGTTTGAAGAAGGTTGTCATTTCCACCAGAAACATCCCTTCTTTCCTTTGAACAAAACTAAGTTAACAAATATTTCAACCTCTAGCAACATTTGCTCTGTCTGAAGGAGCCCATAGATAAAACTGTGGAGGTGGCTGCCAGATTTGTTGCTAGAAGAAGCAGTGATTTCACTCTTGGATTTACAGCCACTGTTTCAGGAGCTATAAAAGCTGCCTTGAGTGTAAAGCCGCCTTGACTCCCCTCCGGGGTGGAGAAAGGCAGGGTAGAAATGTCATAAATAAAAAAAGAATAAATATATTAACTACCTCACCACATGTGATGACAGGAAGGGGCTAGCTGCAAAGTCTAAAAGCGTCTGCTTGCGCATGTTACTTGGAGTGGTGCCCTTGAGTTGGTGAGCTCCAGAGATCACTTCCTTAGGTCATTTCTGACTACATCCATAGGGATATGCTCCTGGCCTTCACATAGATACATGAAACTACAGATAACAGCAAACCTTATTGAAATGAAGGACTTTTGGCCCAAGTCATTGGAGGGTCTAAAGCTTCCCAGAGAGGACATACATATAGATAAACAGAAATGTGGACACTGATACGATGGAAACAGGGGGCATAATGCAGCTTTAAATAGTTACCAATGGTATTTAAGAGTAATTGTTATGTTAACTAATTTATTTGGGGCAGCAGTTGAAACTATGAATCCAATGATTACTTAAAAAGTCTTGTGTTTTATGACTAAATATAATTTCTGGAGTGGGCATCAGCACCTGTCTTTTTGGCGCAGCTGTCAGAAACTATGGCCTGATCTGCTATTGGTACCTGAACTTATCTACTTCAAATTCTCCCCTAGTCAAGCTCTTTCAGCACTGTGAAGTAACTATCCTTTTGATTTCTTACAATACCACATAATGTGTTGGAGACGGTAACTTGCTGTTGATTAGATGTTTTAGACTGCATGCAGTGCCAGATTTACCATTGCACTTAGGTGTGCGTAAGCACAGAGTCCCATTGACCAGGGGGCCCATCTTCCAACCTATCATTTTTACAGTGGGTTTTGCTTATGTGATAGCATTCAAAATGTTCTGTTTCAGAGTGATTCCAGACATAGTCAATGGGAATATGCCATAAAGCTGGCAGTGTAGGCCTACCAGGCCAACCACCTTCAGGGTCCAAGGAAGGATCTCATTTGTCCTAAATCTGACATTGACTGCATGCACCATAGACCATAGCCAACACGGGCAATAATATGGCATTATGGGAATTATAATCCAAAATGTAGGTTCCTGTGTTCGCTTTTTCTATGAGACTTAAGTGGAAATTTTTCAGAATTAGCTGAGACCTGTTTTAGGCTCACACAAGCTTGGAAAAGTTACTTGTCTGTACTACAACTTCCAAACAATTCTGGTGCCGGTGTGGTCAGTAGCTATGCCAGCTCAGAGATCCTGTCAGCTGTTGTAGAACTTTTCCAAGTTATGGTCAACTGTGGCAGCAGAGGTGCAACACAGTCACTTCTTTGAAAAATAATCATAGTGAGGCTCTACAAGTAATTTTACACCAATTATTCAAATAAACTGCTCCTCCCTACACCTGCTGAGTCTACTGAGATGCAACAGCATGATCAAACTCTGAATCATTTTGTCCCCCACCCTTTACTTTTCAAGTGTATTAATTGACAGGCTGCCTTCATCATGGCTTTATTGATGGCTGAATGAAGTACTTTGAAAAGTTCTTATATTAATTTCTCTGTGCAAGTATGCATAGAATGGTTGCATAAGCTACAGCAACAAGTGAGTAGGACAACGCTGTTTCAGAGGAAGCTTTGAAGCACCTATTTTACACCTACACTCCAAATTAGTAACAATGCACATTACAGCAATCTATCCACTTCTGCATAGCAGCCCAACCAATGTTGTAACATGAGCTTTGGAAAGAGCACGGAGACAAAGTATTATGAGTAGGTGTGAGAAACAATGGCACTTGGCTTGGTATCTTTGGGTGTTCAGCTCTTAGGGTGTAGCCTGGCCTACGTGCTTTTCTGCAGGGTTTTATTCCCATTTGGTTATGCTGACATCTCTGCTCTGGCACCAACAGAACAGATGATATCTGGTTAGTTACCTCCTGACTTATACGAATCAAGTTGCGGCCCTCCAGATGTTGTTGACCGTATCTGCCATCAGCCTCGGTAGGATTCCAATGGTGAAGATTATGCAACCTGAACTCCCAGTGCGCTGGTATTTATACTGAGCAATGATCTCCCTCTGTATAGGGCAACCCCCTGTTTTCCTATCTATTGGATTTCTGCTTAATTCACAGTAAAAGGTCTTCAGGTAAATCCAAATCTCCCCATTTCCCTGTAATGTGCCAATGTCAGCCTCAAGCTAGTGTAAGTATTTTCCCTCTTACTGCAATGGAAGTAGGGAAGAGTTGTGAACATGATCTCCCTCTTCCACTTAAAATCAGCCAAATGACACCCTTCATCTCTCAAAGCAGAGGTAAATATGACATATAATACAACAAATTGACATTTAAAATAATACATCAAGGCATTTAAGCCACATGTAGAATGTTGCCCTCATATCTGCAGGACCAGTATCTGTAGATTTATTTATCAGCATACAATAAAATAGCCAAGCATTTTATAGTTTGGGGTCCCCAAACTAAGACCCATGGGTCAAATGCGGCCCTCCAATGTCATTAACCCACCTCATCCTAAACTTTAGACTTAGGGTTGCCCTAAGTCTGAAATGACTTGAATACGCACAACACTACACCACACCACAAGATATTTGTAGTGTGCATAGGAATTCATTCATGTTTTTTCAAATGATAGTCTGTCCCCCCAACAGTCTGATGGATTGTGAACTGGTCCTCTGCTTAAAATGTTGTAGGTCCTCTGGTGTGACTCTATGGCATTGGGAACATCCCCCCACCCACACACACACACAGGTACAGGGGTTGAGAAGAGAGAGCCAGTGTCTTTAAATTCTCCATCCACAAAAAGATTGGCCAGATACAGAAGTTAGCAGGGTTCCATTCAGAGTAAACAATTGTAGTACAAGCACCCCAACTGTCATGGCTCCATACGATCAAATTCTGGGATTGGCAGATCAGGGATAACCACCTAATCATTCAGCCAAGAAGTTCCTCTTATGTCTCACCAGAATGAACCATAGCAGTCAATGGAGAACCACAGCAGTTCATGTGGAATTACGTATACTGGTATTGTGTGAATAAACCCCAGGTGAATAGTGTTTGGTATAGTGTGAATAAACCCTCTTTCCATTCTGGTGAGATGTTGAATTTCCATTGAAATTGTAGTTGTGTGCCTTCAAGGTTGCTTACAGCTTACAGCAATTCTAAGGGAAGCATATCATGGAGCTTCTTGAGAACATTTATTGTGAGGTTTGCCATTGCCTTCCTCTGATGCTGAGAGACTTTGATTTTCCCAACGTCACAACGTGGATTTCCATAGCTGAGCAAGGTATTTGAATCCTGTTCCCTGAACTCTTGGTCCCACACTCAACAACCACACCACACCAGCTCTCAATCTGCATCTACACACACATACTGGCAAGTGCCAGTTTTGCACAAATCTCCATCCTTTAAGATTCTCACTTCTGATCTATTTTTTTCATTCAGTTATGTATGACTTGTCAAGATAATTGGCTACTGCACATTTGGTGTCATGTGAGTGAAGAAAATTTTGAATCCTTTTACTGCCACTCAATCAGGGTTAGAAATCAGCAGTCTTATTGAATATAAACAATGGGGGGAAATGCTGGGAGAGCATCCAACACACAGAGATTTACAAGATTCTCATTACCCCTGCTCTAAATCAGTCATGAACCCAGGGGAAGACCTGACTCAATGCACCTCTCAGGGCAGATGTGTCTGAGTCTAACCTATTCCTTTCAATGTCTGCTTCAGAAGATGTGGCGAGCAAGACACTTACAATGATTTGGGATAGTGGATCCAGTCATTGGTCATGTTATGGGCTTTCTGTACACAGGAGCTGTGTGTCAAAATGAGCTTGGGCATTTTTTTAGTTGAAAAATGAGTGTGAAAACAAAAATTCATTGTGCAAGAGCAATAAAAACAATGTGACAGTGACAAGCATGTACAAGATCATAGCAAGTATTGCCTCTAGAAAACACATCTCCCTGACATGTGGAGTAATACAGCAGAGCAAGATTTGGTAATAAAAGATCTGTGATGCAAAGCTGAGATGGGGAAAAGGTGGCCCTTCAGATCAGTGGTTCTTGGCCTGTGGGTCCTTAGGTGTTTTAGCCTACAACTGTCAGAAATCCCAGCCAGTTTACCAGCTGTTAGGATTTCTGGGAGTTGAAAGCCAAAACATCTGAGGACCCATAGGTTGAGAACCACTGTTCCAGATGTTTCTTAGGCTACAACTCTCATCAGCTCTAGCCAAGATAGTCAATGGCTCTGAGCTAATGGAAGCTGCAATTCAACATGAGTAGAAGGAGAAACATCTCCCACTTCTGCTAAAAAAATAATGTGTATTAGTACTATCTAGCTCAGCAAGTATTATGGGCTGGCAAGGTCTGGCCTGGCAATGTGAATGACTGAAGAAGTTGTGACAGTTCGTTGCGTACATTATCTTTGAAAAGGCCAACTGCCATGCCCTTGTACAAATCTGTAATGAAAATACACTTGGAAAATTATGTACAGATTTAGAAAACAGTACATGGCAAAAGTATTCCTTTGGGGAAGGTGAAGAAAAAGTTCAAGTGTGCATTTCTTCCTATGAGGAAACATCACAAAGAAACATTAGTTTCACAAAATTATGCATGGTGAATGGGAGAAAGCGGCAGTTGTCTTCCCTTTCTTTTACTACTAACCAAATGGTGAACAAAATACATTTTAACTCATGCTCCCATACATTTTTCCTGACTTACCGTTTAGCATACAACAACTGGGAATTTTTCACTAAACAGAGAAAAAAATTGTGTTCCAGTTTTTCAAAAATCCACACTAATAGTCCTTGTATAAAATCAGAACCACAGACTTCTAGAAACCACTGCCATGTCTACTGACACCATCCAAAGGGCTCAATCCTATCATAAATCCCGATCAAAATAGACCCATTGAATCTGTGAGTCTTACAAAAGATTTGTTTTACCAGTTTCCTGCCCATTTAAGATGTCTTCATGACTCTTTTGTCTAAATGAAATGTTACAGAAGGGAAGATGCTATCATTTGCAAAAGCACTACCTATAATTATGTAATATGAGCTTCAGCAATTACTTTTTCTTTATTACGTGTATGTACAAAAATGCCAGTGTTATTAGAGTTTATCTGGTCCCTCAAGACCACACACCGTTTCTGTCATGAGAAAGAGGTTGGCCAACAAATTTAGCTTCCTACGCAAAGGGATAGTAATCTCAAAGAATTCTGAAGTAAAACAGGAAATTATGAACAAAAGCAGGAATAGGTTTGTTATTACGCAGGCTTAAGCACATTGAACTTTCAGATTTTTCATGATCTGAGGTGGAAAACCTCTGGCTTTGTAGATACTTTCACTTGACACACTCATGACCCATGGAAGCTGTAGCTAATCCTATGGAAGAGCAAAATATCCTCTTTCTGCTGTAAAATAAAAGTTTGGAAGGTGGCAATGGAGAATTTCATCTTAACTTTGAGGTTGAAGTTCAATATATAATGCTGGAAGCAATAGTCTATCATCACATTTAAATGTATTTCTTCAGACTTTTTCAAATAACCTGCCCAATTTATAGAGCACAGTGAGTTGATTACATAGTACAGCTATACCCATTTCTTACACTGTGAGGGATTTCTTTTTCTTTCTTTTTTTTTTTTGGGGGGGGGGGGTCATCATATTCCTACTTTCCCTTGACCCATACAATGAATGTATGAAGGGATTCCCATTAACACACTTGAAGAAACAGGAGAAAGAAAATAGAATGGTAGAAACAAAACATAACATATTGTTTGCTTAAACTACTATTCTTTATTCAACACTTGCACTTATAATGACAACTTCAGGATCCCATTTAAAAAAATCTCTGAAGGTAGATCTTCATATATAAATACAAAATATTCTTTTAATACTGTGCACACACCCCTTTTTAAATTATGCACATCCAGGAGGTTAGGCTGAAGGTAGATTTATATGGAAGAGTATTTCCCTCCACTCTCCAACTTCAATGCTTGACAACATGGTAGCAATAAAGAGCTCTTGAAATATATTTTGACAAAGCACTGGTGGTGACCCAGATAAAACTCTTGGTGGAGTGGGTAATTATTTCCTCTAGTGCTATTTCCCCACTGAAAATGCTGCCCCTGGACATTTTTTCACACTTTTATGAATAAGAGCCTGCATCCAGGATTACTATGTATCATGGTGAACAGTAACAAAAGGACATCCACTGGGAAAACAAGTATGGGTTTAAGGATTCATTACTTTTTATCAGCATTGTGGTCCTTTATCAGCATCAGAGATATGCATGGCCAGATGAAAGTACTAGTTATTACATACTTTCAGGTCAATTCTGGCTAATGGTGAACCTATCAGAGTTTTCTTGGTCAGATTTAGTAAGCTGTTGCCTTTGGCATATTCTGAGAGTATTGTCATCTACTGGGTTTCCAGAACTAAGCACAATGTAGGCCTCCAGATACAGTTGGATACTGCCAACTCCCAGTTCTCTCCATCCTTAGCTATGCTAACTAGGTGGTACAATGCTAACTTGGTGGTACAGTACTTAAAACCCACCAACAGCCAGAGGGTGGCTGCCTTATGCAGCCATTCTCTGAATTATGTCACATTTCAGAGATTTCATGACATTATTAAAAATAAGTGTACTCTAACCATTTTTTATATTTTTAGATCTTTTCTCTTGCATTTAATTCTTTTCTAACCTGCTCTACAAACTGTAGTTCACTTAGTTTGTGCATAAATCTGTCTCTACCTGTATACACACCCTACTGTTATTAGCCAAAAATGTAAGAAAGCTAGCTTGTCATCTTGTGCAATTTGGCTTCACGTGGAAACTCTTATCAGGCTTGCTTGCAGATTGCAACAGTTGCAAAGAGCACACATATTTCAGAATGAATGGGGACTGGTAGATGCCTGCATCTTGGCTGATAGTCAAGAGATTCCAGAATCAGTACTAGGAAGGAAAAAAGATGCTTATGAAGGAAAATATGCTTTAGAGTATTTCATTTTCTATGAAACATCATTCTCTCCCCTGCCCATCCCACACTCACTTTATTTGGTATCTAGGTCTTGTGTCTTGCAGTGGCAATATCAAATGGCAAAGAGACATAACACCCCCATCTGCACCTTTACAAGGCATGTGTTAGATCATGCTATACAAGAGATAATTGGAAGGTGAAATGTACCTACTTAGTTAAATGGCTGTGTCCTTGCGGATGCTGTGGGCTAGTTGAATTATTACAGCCATGTGAATGTGCACACATACATGTACACACACACCTTCAACTCCCCTGCTGACTTCTAGCAGCCCCATAAATAACTTGGAATGTTATTAGTCAATGCATACTTGCCTAAAAAAGGGTTTGCCTTTACTGCCTGTCAGAAGGCGCCCTCTTCTGTCCAGAATCCAAAGGAGTGAGAGACTGAGGATCATATTTTAACACTTTCAACATAACTAAATTTCCATGGTACTTTGCAGTCTACATAATCAAATTCCTACCTGTTGAAGCATTAAGCAATTCAGATTTTGTGACAGGGCTATTTTTTTTAATTTTTTTTGCTTTCATGGGGCCTCACCCTTGAAAAATATAAAATGCACTTTATTGTAGGAACAACACATAAAAGTGCATTTTATATTTTCCAAGAGAGAGTTCCCATAAAAGCAAAAATAAATAAATAATAATAATAACCCTGTCTCAAATGTAGGAACAAGATGAGCCCTTGCTGGCACAATGGGTTAAACCCTTGTGCTGGCAGGACTGCTGACCAAAAAGTGAGCGGTTCAAATCCGGGGAGTGTGAGGATGAGCTCCCATCTGTCGGCTTTAGCTCCCCATGTGGGGACATGAGAGAAGCTTCCCACAGGATGGTAAAACATCAAACATCCAGGTGTCCCCTGGGTAATATCCTTGCAGACAGTCAGTTCTCTCACACTAGAAGCGACTTGCAGTCTCTCAAGTTGTTCCTGACATGAGAAAAAATGTAGGAATAAGAAAAGGATCTTGGGGATTAATCTCGCAGGCAGGAAATTCAATTCACAGGAATGACACTCGGATCCAATGTCTCAATTTCATGATGTAGAAGGTATTTGCATGCACCAGAGGGTAAAGACAACTCCAAATGACCATTTCTCATTTTTAAAAGAGAATAAAATTGGGATGGGAAGCATGTGGTCCTTCAAATATTGTTGGACTGTAACGCCAGCATTTCTCAGCTTTATGCATGCTACTTAATACAGATTGAGAATTTGCAATCCAGTGCCTGCAATACCTCATGATTCTCATTTCAAAGAGACATTTGAAGCAAATGAACCTGTGCAGATTTAAAATTAGTTTTTTCCCCTTGTACTGAAATACTATTTCCCCAATCTAGTATCTGTTGACATTTTAAAGAGCAACTCTCTTTGGCTCCAGCCAATCATGAACAATGAGCAGAGTTATAGTCCTAAATATCTAAAAGGAAATATGTTGGGAACAGCCACCTTGTACTGTCCAAACTTAAAATCCCCTTATAGATGTACCTTCAGTTCACCTGGAGCCCCCGGAGGTGCAATGGGTTAAACCTTTATGCCGGCAGGACTGATGACTTGAAAGTTGGGTTGCTGACCTGAAGGTTGCTGGTTCAAATGCAACCCAGGGAGAGTGCGGATGAGCCACCTCTATCAGCTCCAGCTCCATGCGGGGACATAAGAGGTTGGGTTGCTGACCTGAAGGTTGCTGGTTCTTATCCAACCTGGGGAGAGTGCAGATGAGCCCCCTCTATCAGCTCCAGCTCCATACAGGGACATGAGAAAAGCCTCCCACAAGGATGATAAAACATCAAAACATACGGGCAATGTCCTTGCAGATGGCCAATTCTCTCACACCAGAAGCGACTTGCGGATTCTCAAGTTGCTCCTGGCATAAAAAAATTCTGGGAACAACCTGTCCTTGAAGAGCCCATGGTCCAGAAATGAGTCCTATTTGTACAACACAATAATGCAATGCAGTTGTGTGACACAGAAAAAGCTCCAATAATTTAATTATAGAGTACTAAAAGAATGCAATTCTGACTGAGTAAGAATTTGGTTCTTCTCTGGAACACCTGAAGATATATTGGTAGCAGAACACCAATTTCCCTCTCTGGCTATGACCAACCATTAGTCCATCATTTAACATTCTTTATTGTCAACAGTGGTCCCATGTTGGCACATCAATAAATCTGGCACATTATGTTTACATAGGAAATACATCCAGGAATATAATGAGTTCCACAGCAAAAACTGCAAATTCCTCCCCCAATAACAAGGGTAAGGCCACTCTTTAAGGATTCGTGCTTATTTAATTTGGCAGTTCTCATAAGAATACCCACTTTGGAGGCTTTTAAGCAGAGGCTGGATGGCCATCTGTTGGGGGTGCTTTGAATGCGATTTACTGCTTCTTAGCGGGGGGTTGGACTGGATGGCCCATGAGGTCTCTTCCAACTCTACTATTCTATGATTCTATGATTCTAAATTTGGCTTTTATAGCCTTCTTTCCTACCTTTCTTCAAAGCCAAGAACTCTACTCTGATACAATCATAGATTTGAAAGTTACCACAAGTATTATCTGGTCCAACCCCTGCCATGTAAAATCCCACATTCTCAACCAGTAGGCCTCTTTATAGCCATCGGCATTATTTTTCTCCTCCTCTCTGCCTCATTGATCACATTCTCCCCGTATCTTTGTTCATTTTTCTCTGGGAGGGAGCAAGACCAGCTGGACACCAAGGCAATGAAAATCTTAGTGATTTCAACATCCGCATTCACCTTCAGCATACAAAGTTCAGTAAAATGTGTTGGCCTCGCTTCCTGGCCCTGGAGTCCTTCACTTTTGTGGATGTGAGTTTCTAAAAGGACATCTTTGTTATCTTCTTCAAAAGAAGAAAGGAGGATTTGCAGAAGTAAAAGGTTGGGGGAGAAAAGCATCACCTCAAAATATTACACTCAGGATTTGGCTCTCCCTGCTGCCCACTCCAGTTAAAGCAGGGCCTTGTTCTTTTGACTTGCAAGAGGCAGCAAGGGTGTGGAGATCTACACCACCCTCCCCAGACGACACTGCAAGCTTCTTATTTATTCAGGTAGGCATCCAGCCACAGTTCCCCTGAATCCTTCAGCGAGCTGGAATGAGAGAAAGAAACAGGATGAGTAGCTCAGAAAACATGCAAGAAACAAAAGCACAGAGAAAAAAATCCCATTGGAGCAAGGAATTTTGAAAACATTCTCATCAATCAATAAGTAGATTCAGGTTAGAAATAATCATGATAACCTGAAATAGAATAGCTGTTGAGAGGCAGGGAAGGGAGCCTGGAAAAACTAAGGATAGGCCGCACCATTTCTGATTCATATCCACAAGTTTATTACCTGAATACAAGTATCACATAGTGACTTGCAAGAAGGCATGGACCCACCCCACAGCTTGCATGTCAATCTTGGTGCAGAACATGGAAAAATATCACTTTTCCAACAAAAAAATAAACTGGCTGGGAGATTGAGTGTCATCACTCAAAGGAATATTTTTACACTCTGTCAAATTAACAATTTGTAAGATGCTCTGGTTGACAAGAACTCTAAATCAATCAATCAATTCATTCTATTTTGGTTCACTTTTCCCCGTAAGATTCAGTTCACACTAGTGTCTATTATCTATCACAAAGGACGGTTATGTGAGCCAACCACAGAGCTCAGAGTGCACAAAGTATTTTAGTCCATACAACCTTCCTTATTCAGATCACGGATACTTCTATATATCCCATGACTATTAAATGAAGATAGATCTTTTATGTTGATTCTTCTGTGTCATATATTACCAGAACTAAGAAAAACCTTTACGAATGCTACAACTACATTCAGAAGGGTATCTTAAAATCTATTTACTGAAATGAATTTAACTGGGTTTGTATAGTTTTCAAAATGCAGAGTTAGAACTCATTGGGATATGTTTTCAGAGGCAGTACAGTATAGTGAAATCTTAGTGAACACTGTCCCTGATTTTAATGATCACTATACAGTGGGTTAAACTGCTGAGCTGCTGAGCTTGCTGACTGAAAGGTCAATGGTTTGAATCCGAGGAGCGGGGTGAGCTCCCGGTGTTAGCCCCAGCTTCTGCCAACTTAGCAGTTTGAAAATATGCAAATGTGAATACATACTAGATAGGTACTGCTTCGATGCCAGCCACATGACCTTGGAGGTGTCTATGGACAATGCTGGCTCTTTGGCTTAGAAATGGAGATGAGCGCCAACCCCTAAAGTCGGACACGACTAGACTTACTGTCAGGGGATAACCTTTACCTTTTATAAAGACCACAATTAGGTTAGATGGCCTTAACCTTTACAAAGGTTTTTTTTCTCTGCAGATGATTCTTCCTCACTATCATTGGGATTATTAGAAACCATGGCTAGTGAAAGGATAGGGAGACTTCCAACACACCATATATTTTGAACTACAAGCCCCACAATTCCTATCACCATCATGGAAGCTGCAGTCCAATGCATGTGAAGGGCTAGAGACCTTCCCACATGGGCCACCTCAATTTCTTGGATACTTACTATACAATGTCTGCAAAGGCTTTCAGCAAGGGCTTGGACTGGTACTCGATGCCATATTTTCCACACATCGATTTCACCAAGGGGGCAACTTTCCAGTAGTTGTGCCGGGGCATGGTAGGGAAGAGGCTGTGGGGGAGAAAGATCATGTGCCTTACTTCCAAGAACTCCTGAACCCTCTTCCTCTTTTATCAGACTCATAAAATAACTGACTATAAAACCTGCCCAAGATATTCTCATGTTTCTTAACCTAGCAACCTCTTTTCCAGATCAACTGCAAAGCCAAAGGTTAAAGCATTGGCACCTCTTTCTTAGCCTGCTGAAAGATTTCAATCAACCTCAGCCTTGAAGGGTGAGGTAAGAGCAGTCCCAAACTGTGAATCTCAATATGCAGAGGGCATGCAACCCAATCTAACACAGAAGTGATAGGTGTTTCTGTACGTCACCTTACTGATTCATTTCAAGGCCTCAACAGGTCAGGTGAGCTCATGACTGTACAAACTTCATACCATGAAAATCTCACCCGCTTGAGTCATCTAGTATCCTTTTCCCACAGCATCTTTTAAGGCAGTGATTCTCAACCTGGGCCCCCTAGATGTTTTTGGCCTACAACTCCCAGAGATCCCAGCCAGTTTACCACCTGTTAGGATTTCTGGGAATTGAAGGCCAAAAACATCTGGGGATCCCAGGTTGAGAACCACTGGTTTAACATCATTTACTACAGCATGAAATGTAACCTCCCCTGCCAAACCCATCCTCCTGAGCAAATACATAGTTTCCATTCTTCTTCTAGGCCTGACAATTAACAGTATCCCTGAGCTGTAATATCCCCAAGGAGTCTTCTTATACTCCAGAATGAAATTATTTACTCACTGATGCTCAATCTGGAAGTTGAGGTGCCCACTGAACCAGTCATTGAATAGGGACTGATCTACATTGCATGTTGCCTGGAGCTGGAATGAAAGAAAGAAATCACTACATTAGGATATTGCAACTTCACTTGTACATGAGACATTTCTATTAATGGGTGGCATTCCCAAACCTCTAACCCTCATCTAAGTAGCTTTCATCACGGAAACAACAGATACAAAATAACAGCAATGTAGAATAGATGCATGAAGCTCCCTAGAAACTTCTGAGATAATTACAATATTATGAATGGACTTCTAACTCATTGGCTTTCCTATGCCTCTTCTTAGCTGGACTATGCAGAAGAATGAACATGGATTTTGTTTTAATAGCAGAATGGTAATATGAGATATTTCTTGGTGGCTTGACATTTATGCTTTGAGCCTCCAGATGTTTGAAACTACAACTCTCATGACCTCATGCTCAGGGGCCGTGTTGGCTGGAGTTTTGGGAACTCAAAAGTCCAAGACATTTGGAGAGTCAAATGTTCCTAAAAACTGCTATACATACAGTGATATCTATCCCTTTCACTCACCCAAGATTTTCTCCAGCCCTTCCCTCTTTATGATGCTAGACATTTTCATTGTTGCTTTTTGCTTTCAAGGCTCTTATTCATAATCCTAGCTAGCAGAGATGTGTGGTATGTAGCTCACCTGAGTTGATACCCAGTCCACATTCTGGTCATAATCAATATTCATTGGGATGTGGTTCATTTGGGTCACCCAGACAAACCAGTGACTTTCGATGACCCTGTACAGAAGAAATAAATTATTGAATACATTTTCACTTTTCCAAAAGTGGGAAATTTATTCATCATTTAATCAAAGCCATTTTTAAAGAGGCCAAGAGCTATACCATTATAATACCATTATCTAATTTATTTATTGTGTCAGAAGCAAACTGAGGGTACAAGTTGTAATGTATTTGAAAACACAAAGTTTTAAAAACTATACTAAATGTCCTTTGACCAGTAGCTGGCCCCTTGGAGTGCCTCTGGTGTTGCTATAAGAAGGTCCTCCATTGTGCATGTGGCAGGGCTCAGGTTGCATTGTAATAGATGGTCTGTGGTTTGCTCTTCTCCACACTCGCATGTTGCGCACTCCACTTTGTAGCCCACCATTATCTAATACCATTAGGCAAAAGAAAGGAACAAACTGAAAAGGTGTGTTGAAGAAATATTGAATGGCGACTTGGGAGATGAAGGTTCATTGGTTCATTTTAGCTGCCACATCACAGTTGACCTAAGCTGAATAAGAGTCAACATTGTAATTCAGCAGTTTAAAAAGCCAATGTGATTCTAACTGCATCAACAGGAGTATGGTGTCTAGATGGAGAATAATAATCTTACTCTATTCTGTATTGGTCAGACCTCATCTGGGAGACTGTGTCCAGTCCTGGGCACTACAATTCAAGAAGAATATTGCAAAGCTAGTACACATCTAAAGAGGGGTGACCAAAATGGTAAAAGATCTCAAAGCCAAGCCCAATGAGGAGTGGTTTAGGGAGCTGAGAAAAGAAGGATGACAGGGAACATGATAACCATGCTTAAATGTTTGAAATAATGTTATACTGAAGAGGAAGGAATGCTGGTTTTTTGTTTTTGTTTTTTTGCTGTTCTAGAAACATAATTGGTGCAAATTGCAGGAAAAAAGATTTCACCTAAACATTAGGAAGAACTTTCTGATGCTAGGAGCTGTTTTACAGTGGAATATGCTTCCTTACAGTGCAGTAAAATATCCTCTCTGGAGGTTTTTAAACAGAGGCTGGATAGACACCTGTCAGGAAGGGTTTGACTAGGGGATCCTGCATGGCACAGAGCTGGACTGGATGCTCCTTATGGTCTCCTTACGATTGTATAAATTCACTGAGCCAGTAGCCCATTGGTTAACCTTGGCCCAGCCACTTTCTTTCAACCTGAATGACTTCACAGGGCAAAGCAGTGGGGGGAAAGCCATGTACACTGCATTGAATTCATTAGTGGGAAGGCTGGATACACATTCACTTAATAACTATTTTAAAAATTATATATCTGCTATCAGGAAAAGGATTACAGGGGAAATTTATTCATAATTACTCAGTGCAGACACATTTACCATAATCATATTTTGTGATTGTTAGTATGCCATAGGAATGTGAAATATAACCTACCATATTTCACCATGTAATAGTCATGCTTTTTATCCCTTTGAGGCAGTGGGGCGGGGGGGGGGGGGGAGTGCAACTATTTATGCAGTGAAAAAGAAATCCAGCTACAGGGCTTCATTCGGATTCCAGTTGCCCTGTGGTTCCAAGAGGGCAGGTGCTTGGGTCTTCAAAATACCATTTTGGGGGCCCCAATAGGGTGTGTGTGACTATTACGTCATGCAACTAAAACAGTGAAATACAATATTTCATTCTCATACACATGAATAGATTTTTTTTGTCATGATGTGTGAGATTATAAGTGTTTTTGCACATTCTGATTTTTTTTAAAACACATGCACAATCCATTTTTTAAAATCATTTAATCCAAAAAATCTTGGTGTTCGGTGCAAAAACATTTGCTTATAAATATTTTGCAAAGAAAACTACATATAGTGCTAAATATGTATGGCTTCACATTTTGTGACAAACCCTTCACAAGTCCTTAGAAATGTGAAAAATGATGTTGAGAATGGGAAAATCACGTATTTTTCGATTCTTAAAACATCAAAATGTTTCGCCAGAAAGTGTTTGCCTGTTGTCGATGCAGATTTAGGAATGAAAAACTGGCATTATGGTAAAGGGGCAGGAAGATTGTCTTAATCTATATTGTATTGTGGATTATGAAGACTACTTCAGATTACTACTAACAAAATTCACATCATTATGGCAGATAAGTAGCACAGAAAGAGAACCTTATATTGTTTTTATCCTAGCACAGTACATCTTAGTACATCAATTGCATAGAAGCATACCTACCTATCAGCCAAATCCATTTTAGCAATGGTTTTACCTATCATACTTACAGCAAAATGAAATATTCACATGTAACTAAAGACGTGACCAAATCATACTGCTTGGGGCATTTTGGGAATTGCAGATCAGCTAAGTAACTTTTCTAAACACTGGGCAGAACTCTGGATAGAACACTCTGTGTGTGTGTGTGTGTGTGTGTGTGTGTGTGTGTGTGTGTGTGTGCAAGCATGGAATAATGCCCAAGGGGTATTATTTGATAACCCCAAGTAATAAAAATAGGTTGAAATGTAAAAACTAACCTGACCAGGAGAAAAAGTCCAATAAGGCCCTTCAGGTTCAGAAAAAATGAAAATGTTAGAAAGAAGCGGATATAAAAAGTCACCATCCAGGCGAGGTCCTGCCAGAAAAGAGAAGAGAAAGGTTATGAAGAAGACAGCAATATTGGATACAGGTAGGGCATGCACTTTAAAGCCCACCTGGCAGTCTATACCTGTGCCGCTATGAAAATATAAGCCTCACTCAGGTGCATGCATTCACATCCTTTTATATCTATATTCCACACAAGGCCTTAAACTGCATAACCTTCTCTTGCTAACTCTACTTTCAGTTAAGTTTAACATTTAGTTACAACCTCAATGTATATTTTAAGTTCAAATTTATCACTAAGAACAAGGATCTTGACCTCTTGTTGTTAACAGCTTGTTTATTTTAACTTTTGTTGTAATGCGTGTTGTATATTGTATGTGTTAAATATGTTTATCAAATATTTTGATACGGCCGATAAGCTAATCAATACAACGTATTTGATTTGATTATTTGACTAAAGCACAAGTTTAGAAAAGGGCACATTTAACCAGACTTCAAGTAGGTCAAGTTCTTGTGATCCTAGGGAAACCAAACTGACTTAATCCTTTTTAATCTCCATTTCCTGTTAAATCCCCGATACACACGCTATCCCTTGTCTGGAGTACAGAAGCTAAATTTCACATTCTTATTGTGACTAGCTCTTGCTGTAACCACTATTCTGACTGGCCATAACTGCAATGGGTGTATATATTTAGAGCCATTCTAAGGCACACATACACTCCAAGCATGTGTGTGTCTTAGTAATTAACAGTCTAAGGATTATGGGAAATAGTCAGACAACACAGAAAAAGAAAGTAAAATAGTTCGCATTCATATAGCTATTGTTTGTAGATGATGAAGTGCATAGCAAGAGTAGTGTTTATCAGGAACTAAATCCTGAGGTGCTTATTCTGTAGCAACGTAAAAAGGGGCTGGGTTATGTATGTGTGTGTATATACAAACACTCTGCACCAGCTATCAAGCTTTGCTGCGTTTTATTTAAACATAAACACGGTCTACAGCTAATTTTTAAGGGGACAGTGGTTTGAACTTTAGAACAAGGCTTTGGGGACCAGGGTTCAAACCCTTATTGGGCCAGGCTAATGGTCTGATGACTTCAGGCAAGTCACACACTCTCAGCTTCAGATGAAGATAAAAGCAAATCCAATCTGAACAAGTCTTGCCCCTGCCCTTGTCCACTCTGCCGAAATAATTTCAAGGCACACAAGGCCCATAACTAATGCATTGCTTTCAATTGCAAAAGGCCTACTGACAACTCTGCGGAGGGGCAGGAAAATAACAAGCGCTAACAAAGGCTCTTAAGCCTTCATTTCCAGTTTAGTTTAAAAATGAAAGTATTAGTTTGCAGTTCCAGACAGCATGGAAAGGAAGGAAAGTGTGTGTGGCAATCAGCCAGGACTGTACAGTTGACTTTAAATAATGGGTGCAGGTTACAAAACGCTCTCATTGTGAACTTCTAAACCAATTTTACCACTTATAAATAATAATTCTGTTTTATCTTCAAAGACAAGGTATGAAATGTTAAAGCCTGCAGGGAGGTTTGGGAACCATCCAACATATTGCATGAAGAGTTAGGGCGGGAGGCGGGAGGGAGACACGTGTGTGATGCAAATTGCTACTGTCTTTTTTCTTGTTAATGCATGTTGTAATTTTGTTAAGCATAACTGACAATTTAATTACACATTTATGAAAATCTTCTATCTGTTTTCAAATCTATTTTGAATCTATTTTAATTTGTAAGAGACCTCAAATTTCGGTGCTAGGAGGTAAGCAATTAAAAACTGATGTGAATAAACCTAACAATGTAAGGAGAACACATTTTGCTGCTGGCTCTGAGGAAGGCAATCCTTCCCCTTGATGTCGAGGCAGGTGGCCTGGAAAAGCCAAGTTCAGGCATGTTACTCACCGCCCACTGCTTGCGCTGGACAGCAAAGTAGAAGACATACCACTGGAGGTAGAAAGGCACCAGAGCTGGTGGTCCAACTAGGGAAAAATACAAGACACATCTATAACTGAACCCACACAAGAGCAGAGAGGGCTAAGCACCCTGTAAAACTACAACTCACATGTTTCCATAACATTGAGTCATGGCACTTAAAGTGGTGTCAAACTGCATCAAGTCTTCAGTATATACGAAACCCTAAATAAGGGACAGTTATTCATGGGCTAAATTTTGCTACCTAACTGAACCACTGTGGGCAAGGCTTCTTTCCTCACTCCAAGTCCAACCCCTCCTGAGAAAGATGTGGAGGAACTGTGCTGCAGCCTTGAAGGCACTCCTGGACTGTGGAAGGCAGAAGCCAGCACAATCTCAATCTCTCTCTCTCTCTCTCTCTCTCTCTCTCTCTCTCTCTCTCTCTCTGCAGTTATTCTCTCTCTCTCTCTCTCTCTCTCTCTCTCATTCTCTACACAGACAATGGGGAAAGGAGAACAATGGGGAAAGGAGACATCTAAGTATAGGTTCAAGTGCCTCAAAATTATCAGACCTTTGTGGGGATTCTTTGACAAGTCACTGGGTCCAATTTGCTTTGCAAGAGGCAGTCCCTCCCTCAAGAGAAAAGAAGGCCTCCCTGCTTTTTGCTCATATCTTTTGAGCAAAGGCTTTTGAGTTCTGTTGTTGATGTTTTAAAAGGTGCTTTTAGGATGTTTTTAAGATGTTTTTAAAGATGTTTTTAAGATGTTCTTTAAATTGTTGATTTTAGCTGGTTCTTGTAAGCCGCTCCGAGCCCTAGGGGAGTGGTGGCATATAAGTTTGAAAAACAAATAAATAAATATGTTTCATGGGACTTCTAAGAGGACTTCACTCTGATGTACTACAACTGATATCACACAAAAGCAGAGTTTGCCCAAGTCAGACTACTGGGTCTGTCTGGCTCAATCCTGTCTCCACTGACGAACAATGTGTTCCCCAGTTGTTACCTGGGGCATTCGGCACAAGAAGAGAAGAAGATGTCCGTCCTCCCATCGCCTGGGCAATAATAATCTTGATGGGGTAGAGCAGTAGTTCTCAACCTGTGGGTCCCAAGGTGTTTTGGCCTACAAATCCCAGAAATCCCAGCCAGTTTACCAGCTGTTAGGGTTTCTGGGAGTTGAAGACCAAAACATCTGGGGACCCACAGGTTGAGAACCACTGGGATACAGGCAGGCATCCCTTTGATTATAAACAAAATGGATGAGCAAAAAATAGCTAAATAAGATGTTGAAACAGCATAGAATACCTTCCTGTTGCTATTTTTGTGTGTGTCAGGAGTGACTTGAGAAACTGCAAGTTGCTTCTGGTGTGAGAGAACAGGCTGTCTGCAAGAATGTTGCCTAGGGGATGCTCGAATGTTTGATGTTTTACCATCCTTGTGGGAGACTTCTCTCATGTCCCTGCATGGAACTGGAGCTGACAGAGGGAGCTCATCTGTGCTCTCCCTGGGTTGGATTTAGACCAGCAACCTTCAGGTCAGCAACCCAACCTTCAAGTCAGCAGTCTGCCGGCACAAGGGTTTAACCCATTGCGCCTCCGGGGGCTCCTTCCTGTTGCTATAACTTGTATAAGCAGTTCTAGAAGTGAGGCATTAGAGCTCACTGGCTAGAAAATACTAAATTCTCTCTACACTGCAGGTTACAGGATTCAACAGGAAAGAACCATGGCAGAAAAAGTGGCACCAAAGGGTTCTAACTGTGAAAGAGTCCTTGATCATAAGTATCACCATGTGGAAGACATGCAAAGTAACTATATATATATATACACACACACACCCTACCATATGTACTATATATGTACATACACAAAGCTATCTCACAAACTAGATAGAGTATGAGCAACTAAAATCTATGAGCTATTTTTTTGGGGCCAATGGATTTATAAAACAATATTTGGTATTGGGAAAAAAGAAGAAATACTCACGGATAAAGAAGTATTTGTGCTGATGGTTGTAAGGCATAAATTTCTTTTTCTTTATACCAAGCTGTGTGAGAGAGAGATAAGGAACCACAGTAAGTCAACAGGGCTCTCCTCAAACAGAGGGCTACTCCACATCAACTGAAGCACGTTGACACATTTCTTGCCATCTGGGCTTTGGTCTTTGAAATATCCTTCTTGTGCCCATACTTTGACAGCACTAGGTCAAACCAATTTGTCTATTCTCAATCAGAGCAAATGAGAAACACAATCGCAGCATTATCTCCTGCTATGTCTATATGCTTTTTTGAAGCTACATCCTATCTACTTAGAACAGAACTATCAGCCAACTAAGCCTCTTTAAAAAATCAAGTAAAGCCAATGCCTAAATAATTTTTCCCAGCAGGGGACAGCAGAGAACCAGGTTTTTCAGAAGAAGCATTGCCGAGACCATCTCAGTAGTCCAAGCACATAACAGACAGAAAAACCTTAACTCCAGTGAGGATCCCAAGAACTCTAATCCAGCTCACTTTGAAACTTGCCAGTTACCCAGATGCCAGCCTGAAGTAAATGCTTAGTCAAGTCATCTCCTTGTTCACCAGAAGACAATTTTCCCTTTGGCACCTGAGAATTTTGACTCATTTCAGCACAGTTTCGGAAAGTTACGTTTTGAATTATTCCCCCCACCTGCAGAATCCCTTGGCCAGTCTGGTCAGTGGCCATGTTGACTGGAGGAACTGCCATTAAAGAAAGTAACTCTACATTTCTGTTTCCCACTGAGAAGCCGTGGGAGGAAAAATAAGCCACTATGGCTCTAGGAACATCCACTGCCCCTAAAAAGCATTCCTGGGTTTGGAGAGAGAACAAGGGGGCAGCCAGCAGAGGCAACTTACAAGACAGGAGTAACCACATTCCTTCTAGAGATCTGCCTGGGCTCACTAAGATCTTGAAAGCTTGGTCAAATTTTGCTCTTAGATTTTCAACCTCCCCTATCCTCCTCAGATTTGTTCCCATATTTTTGTTTCTCTCACTCGCATTCTTCATCTTTTTCATTTCTTGCCACTCTTTCTTGTCATGGGAAGGGGTTTTAATAAAAGCGGTTGTAAGAAAAAGGTTGGTCACGAAGTGGTCACAAAAAACAATACAGGCAAAGTGAAATCAATCTACGCAGATCAAAAGCAATCTGGCTGACAATAATTAATTCCAGAAATGCTCAATGAAACATGTATTTGGATTCTGTATTTGGATTCTGATCATCCAGAATCATCAACTTTGTGAGAGTCAATGAAAGATGAGAGCAGTATGCAAAAAAGCTAGAAAGATAGAGAGGTTTGGGGTTGTACAGATACTAGGTTTATATATTGTTCTGCAACTTACCCAACTCAGCACCCTAGAGACTACAACTCCCATCCATACCTAACAAGAGGTTTGCGGGGTGAGAATGGTCTGAAATGGAAATACTTTCTTCATGCACTGGTGGGTCAAGTAAAGCCACCAAGGCTATTTTTGAGACCATCAGTATCTCCAGACCTCTTGAACCACCCTCTTTGACAAGAAACTGAGTGAACTGTCTCTCAGGAAGCCTTCGGGAGAAGCAATTCGCCTTCAAATAGGTTGCACAGGCTCAATACAAAAGTCAACATTTGATTACTTTTAGAGGGTGTTTTTTGTTTTTTTGGCAAAACACAAGAAGCAGAAAATTGACCTCTAGAGGGCTGGGCTGTGGCACAGCTGGTTAGTAGCCAGCTGCAATAAATCACTGCTGACTGAGAGGCCATGAGTTCAAAGACAGCCCAGGTCGGATTGAGTGCCCAACCGTTTAACAGCCTAGCTCGTTGTTTACCTAAGAAACCTGAAAGACAGTTGTATCTGCCAAGTAGGAAATGTAGGCTAATTTAACTAATTTACGACACCATAAAAAACCGTCCAGCAGCGTGCGGGGACTCGGTATCACAAGTGGATGATGAAGTGGCAGCTCCCCCTGTGGCCATAATCGAGCATACCCTCATGAAGCTGGAATCTGGAAAATGTTAATTTGCCTGTGTCTGTATCTGTATGTTGTATGTCTAATGGCATTGAATGTTTGCCATGTACATGTACATTGTGATCCCCCCTGAGTCCCCTTTGGGGCGAGAAGGGCAGAATATAACTACTGTAAATAAATAAATAAAATACACCCACAATGGTGCCTACACCTGTTTGTGATTAGAAGATGAATTAGGTGGTTCTGGAAATTTAATAGTGGCAGTGTGAGTATGTATATCTACAAGCACGGATGAGCGTGAGAAAGGAAAAATGCTTGGGAATTTTGGAACAAAGAGAGGAAGCCTAATGCTTCTCAGCTAAACCCGAGGCAAGGCTTTCAGAGGCTGCCCTCTTTTCTATAATTTCTCATTTGCTAACAGACACACTCTGCTTGTGCCCTTGAAAATTAATCAAATGACATAAGAGGCAAGCTCAGACTTGAGGGCACCCTTATGCAAAGGATAATTGTTCATTTATGAAACCTTCTGATTAACTCAAGGGAAGAGGAGCATGGATTGCAAAACAGTTGTTTTTATAAATGGTTGAAAAAAACCCCAAAATTTGAAAAAGCTACTTTTTGAGACTATAGTTCCTAGACTCCATCAGACAGGCACATTGTCTGGGAGATTTTAGGAGCTATAACCTGGGAAAAGTCTACGCATTAACCTTTTCCAGTCTACGCACTAAGAGACTTAGAGGGAAATAAGGCAACGACTAATAACCCACGTGGCTCTGCTATTAAGTTTCCTTCTTTGCAAGGAAGTGGTTTTAATGAACGAAAGGAATGTGTGAGACAAAGCAAGCCTTCTGGAATATCTCCATATACTTAAATAATCAAAGCATCATGGTCTTGAAATGAGCTACTGTACTTAGAAGCAAGAGAATTATTTCCTGCATAAAAACATTCCCATTCTTTTGACTAGATTTTATAAAAAACAGTGTGATGGTGGTGATTTTTAATCAGGGAAATGTTTTGTGATTTAGACAAAACATTAGTAACTGTGGGTTTAAATCCTCCTCATCAAGGCTCCTGGAAATGAACTAACTCAGGATTAATACAAGAGAACCAATATCAGATTTCCCAATACATTTATTCATTTTTTGAATCAGCTGGGAGATATACAAGCACAATTTTAACTAGAGCAGTGAAAAAGGAAGAAGCAGGGGGTGGCCAAATATTTATCTGTAGGGAAAACCCATCTATGAAGGTGTTACAATCCTCACTTTTTGAAAGTGGCCAAAAGAGCAACACAAGCATTGCAACAGGTACTAAAAACTCCAAAAATAGAAAAAAAAGCAACTATAAAGACCTGCAGCCTGGGCCAGCTCATGATATTTTGCCACTAAAGAGCAAAATGGTAGACCCTTCCATTCAATGTAGGAAAGCCAAATGAATTCGCAGTTGAACCTCATTTCATCACTAGCAACATTGCTCATTGCTCCACCACTTCATTGCTGCCACCACGTTGCTGAGTAGACTGCTTCATTCTGTCTAATGTAAAAGTCAGCACGGCTTATACTACATGCCTTTTCAAAATCTGCTGGAGATTGATTGTCCTTAGTTCCATAAAAGCTGGAACTTACACTTTTCTTTTTACCAAATTAAAACAAAATCTAACAATGTGTTGTCGAAGGCTTTCATGGCCGGAATCACAGGGTTGTTGTGTATTTTCCAGGCTATATGGCCATGTTCCAGAAGCATTCTCTCCTGACGTTTCACCCACATCTATGGCAGGCATCCTCAGAGGTTGTGAGGTATATAACAAAGCCAGCTTTTAGTTTCTTCACATTGTCTTTCACCACAACCTTCCTATTATGCTACCTCTGAAACCCTGAAGATCTATGTCTGACTTGAATTGAATTTTAGACCACACTGATTTCACTGGCTGGAAATGACAGTTTAAGTCAATGGAGTTCAATATGAATAATCCAGCACTTCATATTTTATTTCTATGGCGGACCACAAAGCAACAATTGAGCAAAGTCAAGGAAGGGAAGCTTTTCAAAGGCAACTGTCTGGCAACATCAAAGAATAAGAACAAACGAAAGAGCAAATAAAAGGCAGATGGTATTAGGCAACCTCTCAAATCTCAGCAATATCCTAAAAGATTAAGATGCAAACCCAAAGGTTTGCAGAACCTTTTCTGCTTCCAGGTCAGAGGTGTCTGCCTCAATGGCAAAGAACAAAGAAATATACTTTAATGCCTGGCCATAAATGTGGCAACTATTACAAAAATGCTAGCATGCCTAGACAATACCAATGGAAACATATACAAGCTTACATAGAATATGTACTATCACTTTGCCTTTGGTGGAACAATTCTAACTCTTTGTCCTCGGTAATATAGCTAGCCTTGTCCTCCCTCTATTCTCGAACCTGAATTTAAGCAACTGGTCTGCATTACCTAATCCCTGTAATACTTAAAGGCACAAACATACTAGCCAAACATAGAATTGTACAGCAGGGGTGGGGAACAACCAGAGGTGGATGAATTTCAACTCTTAGCATTCCTCATCATTGGTTATACTGGCTACAGCTGATGGGTTTTACCTCTGTAACATCTGGATGCCCACATAATTCCCCACTCTTGTAGCATACCACATTGTCCCTTATGCCCACTGTTAAAGTTCTACAAGATGTACCTCCACAGAGAGTTTTTTGCCCAAGGCAAAAATCAAAGGATGCATGTTGAGATCAGGGTCCTTGCGGAAGCAGTTTGGTTTAGCATGGTGCTGGAAATGCCAATGATTCCACCAGCTGGCTGGGGCCCCCTGCAAAAAAGAACCGAGAAAGATCCTGCATTCTCTCCTACACAGAGGATGCAGCAAAGTCCTACCCCAAGTGTTAATGAGCCTTGAGGCAAATCCCAAGAAGCAACACCAATGCTATTACCCACCTTCAGATGTCCGATCACAAATTTGTGAACCCAATGGTTCCATTTTGACTTGCCAAAGACGGAGAGGTGTCCCAAGTCATGCTGAAGCCAACCAGCTTGGGCCTGAAAAGCAAGACTCTTAGTATAACCATTAAAATGTACACAAGTATGTTTCAGCATAAGAAAAAAAAGTGGGGAGGAGTTTTTAATTCAGAGAACTTATAACTGAAGGCTTGATGGTACAGAGAAGAACAGGGATGGGGGAAAACTCAACATCAATCAATCTGACAAGTGGACTTAGGAAAATAAATTTCCACCCTGAAACTATTATATGACTTTCCCTTCCTGAGTTCTGGGACAACATATTTTATTTATTTATTTCCATCATTTATATGCCGCCCTTCTCACTCGAAGGGACTCAGGGCGGCTCACAATCTGGCAATTTCAATGCCGGTATACAGTAGAAAAATAAAACATAATAAAACAATCAATTTAAAACACTGCCCTGTTCCATCACTCTTTTGTGGTATTCAATGTTGTTTTATTATGCTTTTTAATATTACTGCCTTAAATATATTACTGTGTTCATTTTTGTAGTGCAAATGTTTTTAAAGCTTCAACTTTTATTGCATACCACCCAGATGTGATTCATATATTAATAGATGGATAATATAGTAGAGTCTCACTTATCCAAGCTAAACGGGCTGGCAGAACCTTGGATAAGCGAATATCTTGGATAATAAGGAGGGATTAAGGAAAAGCCTATTAAACATCAAATTAGGTTATGATTTTACAAATTAAGCACCAAAACATCATGTTATACAACAAATTTGACAGAAAAAGTAGTTCCATACGCAGTAATGTTATGTTGTAATTACTGTATTTATGAATTTAGCACCAAAATATCATGATATATTGAAAACATTGACTACAAAAATGGCTTGGATAATCCAGAAGCTTGGATAAGCGAGGCTTGGATAAGTGAGACTCTATTGTATGTGCAAACTTTGCTATAGGCAAAAAAAACCCCCTGAGAGTTAAGCAAAGAACCCAATGGAAAAAGACAATTCTGAAAAAAGATTGGAAGGAAGTAGGGGCATCCTATAAATTTGCTGAGATTGAGCTTCTCATTAAAAGAAAGAATAGGAGAAAGGGCACTATTGTTCAACAGAAGGAAAGTTCTTGGCAGCAAAGTGTGGTAAACTGGAAAGGCAATAAAATAAAATCATAACAGATGTCTGTCTTCATAGAGATGTACAAATGCTTTATTTACTCATGGGCAGTCTTCTTGCCTTAATCCAGTGCTTCTCAACCTGTGTGGCCCCCAGATGTTTTGGCCTTCAATTTCCAGTAATCCTAACACCTGAGGACCCACAGGTTGAGAACCACTGCCTTAATCCAAGAGCAACCAATGGAAAAGGAAGAGATCTCATTGCAATGCCAGCCTCATCCTCTGTCCTATGCCATCCTGACTGACAGACATTACCTGGACAGTGCCAAGCAGCAACCCAGTGAAGAGAAAAGGCAGCAAGGAGGTCCCAAAGTACCACATGTTGAGCCAAGCGACCACATCCAGCACCAAGATGTGGACAAGGTACAGGAAGAAGAAGAGACGGTCAGGTTGCAGGAGCCCCATCTTCTCCACAGTAGCACGGAGTTCACGAAAGTCCTCTGTAAGTTGTTTCTGTGGGGATGATACAATATTACTATCCACTTGCCCTGATCTGAATGAAACTTAAGGCCGTCCAGATGCCTCCATAGTTGTGGGGGCCTCGGGATCTGTGACAAAGATGTAATGGTGGAGATGGAACCAGGGAGAATGCCTTCACTCTAACTTTACACATACGCAATTCAACAAAATGTGTGTGCTCATTTGTGTTGGAACACTTTCATGTCTGGTATTATGCACAAACTAGGCTCATGTTTGCACAATTGTGATGAAAACAGAGTCTTGTAACTTTTGAGTTTTGTAGAGTTTTGTAACTTTTTGCCACTGCTTCAGAGACCCAGTCACACCATGCAGTTATGACACTACAATTCTCTTTTAACTGCCAAGGCTGCATCCATTGGAATCCTGGGATTTTTAATTTAGGGAGGGCCATTTAGACTCCTTAGTCAGGGAGTTCATCTGTTGCCTTTGGGCAAACTGTAAGCCTTCGTATTCCTTTGCATGTTGCCATAACAGTTAAAGTAGAATACAGGGCAATTGCTATAGTATGAATAGACCCATAGATTCTCCTTGGAAAAACTCAGCATATGCTGGATGTGTGACAACCCCCCCATTCCCCTATTTACTATGTAAATATATATCTTCAAATAACTAGCTACCTGTGATTCCTTTCATCTCCATAATACAAGTTACAATACATTAGAAATAACTCAAGAAAGGATAATCTTAATCTTCTTTGCAGGGCTGTGGTGTTTGAGTCAGAGTCATGGAGCTGGAAACAATTTTGGATATAATTGGTAGAAAAGTGCCAACTCTGACTTCACAATTAAATAAAAAACTTATATTAAGCACCTGATAATGTTGTATATTTATTATTATAGGAATTTAGGTATTTTTTCATTCAGAAATTGTAATCAAATAAATATATTTATGTTTTGACTATCTAAGTAGTGGTAATTAATTGCTTTGTTACCATTTTACTGCAGTGACTTTGCTATGAATTACCTCGTAGGTTAAGATCAACTCCCTCCCTCCTGACCTTTAGGAAAAAATTGAAAACCTGGCTGTGGGACCAAGCCTTCCAAGATTAATCAGTGCAATAAGCAGATATGAAATAATGCAACACCATTGGAATGGTTCCTGGACTATGATTCTGGATCTGTGTGGTTTTAATACTTGATTTAAATGTATTGATATTGACTTTTAAATTTAATTTTTATGGATTTTATTGAATTTTAATTGAATTTGTATTTTTGTTGGTTTAATTGTTGCCAATTTGGAAGCTGCTCTGAATCCCCTCTGGGGTGAGATAGAGTGGGGTATAAATGTAGTAAATAAATAATTACCAATTAATATACATTTGTCATTTATGAAGGAGTCTGAACTGGATTCAGACAGCAACAAGACAGAGGAGCTGGAGTCAATGTATCAACTCCACAACTCTGCTTTTGTGTGTGTGTGTGATATATATATATATATATATAACAGTAACACCGTAGTTATTGTTATAGTGCCACTAGCTGATAGAAGGGAATTTTCTTATGGTTTAAATGGTATGTCTTATCCTGGCTCTATAGTAGGTGTATCTTGTACAACAAACTAGAAGCTTATGGCACTTTAAAATACAATACTACAGAAGTAATAACTTCAGCTACACTTGGAAAATAGAGGAGAGCAAAGTATGACTTTCAAAAACTTAAACTATGACAATAACTAGTTTTAAGGAATTTTGCAATTATGACAGTGACAAACAGGTTTTTTTTTTTTTACATGACTTTTCAATTCTGAGTTTGACTGGCTTCTCTTCCATGTTTACACCTCTTGGCTTCTCATTTCCCCAACAAAGCTCCTCTTTCCAATCTAGTGCTGAAGGGAGGCTTACATTTTTGCTGGGTTCAAAGCTTGGCTGGTCATCTGCAAGCTCTCCAATGAGCAAAGGTTTCATGTATTTTCTCACGACAGACTTCTCCAGATGGAATGCTGTGAAGGGATCCTGAAAAGAGACAGCAAGCTAAGACAATAGATCTCTCAAAGAGAAACACAAAAATGGCAGTGAAGATTTATATTCATGCAACAATCTCTAAAATCCTAGTGATTATTAGTCCAAATTATCTGCTCAAATTATCATGCAAAATGGGCATGCTCCTATCAATAATCTTGTCCTGTTGTAATACTTCCTGTTAAAATACTGAAGCACTTCAATCTAAGATTTTGGTTTCTCATTATCTGCTCTAAATGAGAAATCATCACTTGTGGCAATCTCTTCTTAATCTAGACCCTTTGGAAGAGGGTCTTCTATTCCCAAGGTGTCTTTCCTTAAGTGCTGGACATTCATATTCCCTCTCTCTTTTTCCCCGACTTTAGGATGATGGTATTGGGCCATTTTTTGGTTCACAAATACAACTCTGTTCTCCTTGGCATCCCAAATCTGTCTGTTTCGGAGGCAATCTCAAGGGATCTGAGGAGACACGACAATTCCCAATTATTCCTATTGCTTCTCACCGCTAGGTGCTGCTATGGAAACATATCAGGATTTTTTCTGGGTTGCTGCCAATGATCTCATTCTGGAACAAAGGAACTTCAATGGATAGAAGCCATGGAATTCCAGTTAATCAAAAGGTTCATTTCTATTAACTGTGGCTTGAATAAGGATAATGGGTTTTCATCTCTCTCCTCTGTGTTGATTAGCTCACCAATGTCAGGATGAATAGTTGCCGTTAATCACAGAACTGTAATGTGGAGTTTTGAAAGCTTTGCATGTAGTGTTCTGCACATTTCAGTTGGCCCCAAAAGACATTGCTCTTATGTGGATTTTGTTTCATACTGCTATATGGGGACAACAGCTTTCAAACCATCAACTGGGAACAACATGGCTAGCCTTGAAAATATCATCTATACTTACCTGGGCATTTCATTACACCTTGACCACACTATTACAACTTTCATGCATCCAAAGAAATAGAATTAAATCTTATGCAACAATGAATTTCTTAAGGCTTTATGTATCGCACAATGTTTCCTCATTCATGCCTATCATTCCTGAGGATTATCAATACCCTTAGATTAAATCCTTAGCAGAAATGCGAGAAAAATAACTGTATATTCCCAAGAAAAGATGCAGATGTATGGATGCTAGTTAAGGTCTTCTTCTTCCCAACTCATGTTTATTTCTAGTATAGTAATAACTAGAATTATCTTCTCAAATCCTGGCCCAGTCCCAAGCAGTATGCAAAGTGAAGTGCTGTGAGTTACAAAACAGCAGTTCATGATGCTTTTGCTGGAGGTTTTATAACAAGCTGATATATAGATACAGTAGAGTCTCACTTATCCAAGCTAAACGGGCCAGCAGAAGCTTGGATAAGCGAATATCTTGGATAATAAGGAGGGATTAAGGAAAAGCCTATTAAACATCAAATTAGGTTATGATTTTACAAATTAAGCACCAAAACATCATGTTATACAACACATTTGACAGAAAAAGTAGTTCAATACGCAGTAATGTTATGTTGTAATTACTGTATTTACGAATTTAGCACAAAAATATGATATATTGAAAACATTGACTACAAAAAATGGCTTGGATAATCCAGAAACTTGGATAAGTGAGAAAATTATTATTTTCTATAATGAAAATAATAGAATTAATATAAACTCTAAATATTAGAACCTCCCCCAAAAAATGTAAGAAAAAATATATAAGTATGCCATTAATGTGGATCTTGCATTTTGATTTGAGTCCAACATGGGTAATTCCACTATTATTTTGAAAAGTATAAATTTAAATTTCTGCAAAGCCCTGCTGACAACATGATCATTTAAATATATGCCTATTTTTTCAGGAATACAATAATAAAAAAGGAATACAATGAACAGTTTATTTAAGGCACATAATTACATTTTGTGAAATCGTGTATTCTGTTACTTCAGGCTCATCTGTCTCCCACATCCAGACTACCTCTGTGAAGTTTTTAATTTGTTTGTTTGTTTGTTTGTTTGTTTGTTTTACACAGGGTTAAGTAAAACAACTGGCCAATGATCCATTTTCTGCTCCCACAACTATATAGGGACCATACAAACTAAAAACTCAGAAACTGACGTCTAGTATGAAAATGGTGTATGATGTATTAAACAATACAGGGGAGGGAATGATATAACTTATTAAAATTGTGAATTGCTATATCTCGTTGCTTTTATGTTGCTACAACTTATGGTGACCCTAAAATAAACATATCATGAGTCTTCTTGGCAAGATTTGTTCAGAGAAGGATTCCCCTTGCTTTCCTCTGAGTCTGAGAGAGTGTGACTTGTACAAGGTGATCCAATGGGTTCCATGGATACGTCAGGGTCTCCCTGAATAGCAGCCCACAACACCACAATGGTTACAAATAACTACAATAGATTTTCACTTATCCAACATTTGCTTATCCAACGTTCTGGATTATCCAACGCAGTCTGCCTCCTGCCTGAATCCACAGCTGTGTCACTAGGCACCAAGGTCTGAACTTTTTACGGATTTAATTTTTGATAATGTTGTTACTGTAAGTTCATTTTTGACAATTCTATCTTTATGTGTAGTCAATTTGTTAGTAGCCAATGTTTTTGTAGTCAATGTTTTCAATACTTTGCGATGTTTTGGTGCTAAACTCATAAATACAGTCATTGCTACATAACGTTACCGTGTATTGAACTGCTTTTTTCTGTTGATTTGTTGTAAAACATGATGTTTTGGTGCTTAATTTTTTAAATCATAATGTAATTTGACGTTTAATATGCTTTTCCTTAATCCCTTTTTATTATCCAGCATTTTTGCTTATCCAGCGTTCTGCCGTACTGTACTCTGTACTGGCTATATCTGGAAGCTTTCAGAAAAAGCAACACTTTTTTTGACCACCAAAAGGGTGATCCAGGGAGTGTGGAAATGCAAAGCCTGCAAACAATCTTGAAGCCACATGCAGCCCCCGAAGCTGCACTTTACCATTTCTGTTTTAAAGCAATGTCTTTTGTTATCATATTGTTTTTCTCTCCTTCTCTGCTCATTCATCCCACTCCAGACTCTGTTTGGTGTGTGGAACTTAGGAGAGAAATGGACTTCTCCTTGTCTGACAGCATATTTACACGGAGACTATACAAATTATAAACGCCTTTCTATGAAAATTTCTCAGCACAAAGGTTTCCACTTTTGTTACTAGAGAGCTGGTAAGGACACACTGACCCATGCTTCCGCTTTAACAGAGCTAGTGCTTTAACTGGCCCACAGTCAAGAAGTGATTCAAAAGCTGATGTATAAATGCTTCCAACTCTGCTTACTGCTCAAAAAAAGAGAGTGGAAAAATAAGAAAGCTTATCTGAATGGTGGTGGGGGGAAAGTATTATTCCTCCCCCCTCCATCAGTTTTCTTCCTGGAAGGGGAAAAGGGGTTGGTTCAGAGGCTGAGCGGTAGACGGTGGTACCACACATTTCAACCAATCGTAACAATGGTGGTTGTAAAACCTGGCAACGAAGCCAAAAGAGAGGGGAGGGAGGCGATGGAGAGGGATCCTGTTGCAACACAGCAGCTTCTCGGAATTATAATAATTACAAAACACCAAGAAAACCCATGGGGAATCATGAGCAGGTTTTTTTTAAAGTCAAAAAATGCATTTTAGATAGCACTGCCCTTTTGGAGTTCGGGTGGGGAAAAGGGCATTATACAATTTTTTGTCTCAGCTAAGAAGGATTTTAAGATTTTATTCCCCTTTTTTTGGTAGATTACATATCCAAGGATTAATGCATTCAGCAAAACTCCAGGCTGCTAAATCCAGACCAAATAAATAAATAATCTGGACCAGTAAGAAGAGTCATTTTATACAACTACAATGCCAACAAGTCATACTTTTTGGGCCCTATTAGTCCTATATTTCCTAATGGACTGGACCACACACTATCCTGCACAAATTTGTGTATGTGCCTCCAAGTTGCCTATCAATGTATGGTAACCTCATGAAATTCATAGGGATCACCATACATTTTTATAGGCAAGCACAGTGGGCCCTTGGTATCTACTGGGGTTTGGTTCCTGGCCCACTGTTGATACCAAAATCTGTGAATGCTCAAGACAGATTATATAGAATGCTGCACTAAAATTGCAATATCTATGTTTGCTTTTTGGATTTCAGGGGGGTGCGGGTGAGAAGATATTTTGAAGACACGGATTGAGCAAATTTGTGGATACAGAGGACCATCTGGTGATTTTGCTAGTTTCTTCCTCTGATATATTGCTTATAGCACCTGGCATACACTGGTGACCCTCCATCCAAATATTAACTAAGGCTGGCCCTACATAGCTTCCAAGATCAAACAGAACAACACTGGTTGCTATTTTGCATGCAACATCACTAGTCTTTCTCAGGAGACCAAAGCAGTTGCCTGACTAGTTGGAAGACGAGTTCATGGGGATTCACTCTGATAGTAGGCTTAGTGTCAGCACAAGAACATCTGAATTCCATACAAAATCCAATCATACATATTGTGTATAAACTGGCCTTGCATTAGGAGAAATTAAGTTGCTGAGTAGACAGAAGGTTGGATTAAAACAGGGATGAACCAGTGTTGTTTTATATTAACAGTTTCTGCACTGTACTCTCAGTTCACAATTATGACTCTAGAGTGAAAATAATTCCCATGAGAACACCATGGCATTGACATGCATAACATGCAATATTTCTAGATGAAGAACAAGAATTGTGTACCTTCTAGAGATTTTTTTTAATCGCAATTTCCAGGCTGCCTAGGGATATGAGAGTTCAACAATACCTGCAGACCTGTATGATTCCTACTCTTGCGAGAGATAACCAAGACTATGATAATGTTCTACTGCATGTTTGTGAAATTTATTTAATTATTTATTTATTTACATCTTTTTTAACCTGCCCTTCTCACCCGTAGGGACTCAGGGCGGCTTACAACAGTCAGCAAATTACATTGCCCAAAACACATTCAATAAAACAATAACAAGATCAATAAACAATAGAACAGTACCACATCAATTAAAAACTCTATTAAACTCTATTAAAGACATGAATTATAAAATTTTAAAATGCATATGTAGTTAGATTCGTCCACTGACACCTTTCTCGTATGCCTTGAATCAAACCATATCATCTCAGATATTTACTTCTCAAATGCTTGAGCACATAGCCATGTCTTAACTGCTTTCCTGAAACCTAGGAGAGTTGGGGATTGTCAAACACTACTGGGGAGGGCATTCCACAGCCGGGGAGCCACTACCGAAAAGGCCCTGTCCCTCGTTCCCACCAGCCGGGTCTGCGAGGTAGGTGGGACCGAGAGCAGGGCCTCTCCAGATGATCTTAACAACCTAGCAGATTCATAGGAGGAGATACGTTCAGAAATATATGCTAAACAACATGGGGTACAATACAGAGCCCTGCGGGACTCCACAAAACAAAGGTTGTGGGGCCAAGCAGGAGTCCCCCAGTGACACCATCTGGGACTGACCCTCCAGGAATGAGCGGAGCCACTGCAAGACAGTACCTCCAAGTCCCATTCCTCCGAAGGGAGGCATTCACCACCACCTTCACCTACTCAGCCAATCCCCCTCTGGCTTCTCTCACCAGCCAGGATGGGCAGGGGTCTAGGATGCATGTGGTAGCCCTCACCTCTCCAAGCACCTTGTCCACATCCTCAGGCTGAACCAATTGAAACGAATCCATCAAAACTGGACAAGCGGATGGTCTAGGTACATCCTCGGAGACTGCCATTAACATGGTGTCAAAGCTAGAACGGATCAAAGCGACTTTGTCCGCAAAGAACCGAGCAAATGCTTCACAGTGGGCTGCCGAGTTGTCAGGGATCCCGTCTCCCAAGACGGGATATAACAAACCTCTGACTACTCGGAACAGCTCCACCGGACGGTTCTTTGCGGATGCAATATTAGATGCATAGAAGGAGTTCTTTGCAGCATTAATTGCCGCGGCATATGCCCTGAGGTAGGAATATAGCCGTGTTCGGTTTGGCTCATCCGGCTCTTAATGCCACACTCTCTCTAGTCCCCTCTTCTTTCGCTTCATCGCTGCCAACTCCTCGGTAAACCAAGAAGATGGTTTAGCTCGGGTACTCGAGAGGGGACGTTCCGGAGCGATCGTGTCTATTGCTCTGGTCGTCTTCTTGTTCCGGAGAACGACCAGAGAGTCGACAGAATCGCCAGCCGAGGTAGCGGGAAACTCCCCAAGAGCCATCAGGAATCCATCTGGATCCATCAGTTTCCTGGGGTGGACCGTTTTAATAGGTCCACCACCCCTGCAGAGGTTAGGGGGCGCAGCAAGTCTAAACCTGATCAGGTGATGGTCGGTCCATGGCAACGGAGTGATGGTGAGCTCCTCCACACCGCCACCTTCCTTCCATCCCTGGCAGAAAACCAAGTCAAGTTTGTGCCCTGCTCTGTGGGTAGGGCCAGATACTGGAACAACCCCATGGTTGCCATGGTGGCCATGAAGTCCTGAGCCACCCCGGAGTGGTCTCGGCATGGACATTGAAGTTCCCCAGCACAATGAGCCATTGAGACTCCAATGTCAGGCCTGAGACCACCCCAGCTAGCTCAGGCAGGGAGACTGTAGTGCAGCGGGGTGGTCAGTACACTAACAGAATCCCTAAACCACCAGCCACCTATCCTCAGATGAGTACACTCAAACAGGGTTGACTGTGGGATGGGGCACCTGGTCAGGGGATGGACTATTTATAGACTAGTGCGACCCCCCCTCCCCACCCTCCACACCTTGGTTGGTGCTTCACGGTGTAACCTGGTGAACAAAGCTGGGTGAGATTAGCCCCCCCAGCCTCGTCCAACTAGGTCTCCATTATGCACGCTAGGTCTACCCGCTCATCCAGGATAAGATCCTGGATAATTGTTGATTTTCCGTTGACAGACCTGGCGTTCAGCAGCACCACCTTTAGGTCAGAGGGACCGCTAACCTGGGCACCCAAATTTCCTATGTCAGGAGGCCAATTTAGATCTACAAGAACTCTCCTTCTTTCCCTAGGCCAAATTAAATTATGCCTCCCTTTCCCGTATCTCCCCCTCCCCTGAATTACTTCAATAGGGGGCCCCTATTGAAATAACTGTTACTCAACTACTCAACTACTATATTTTAATGGCATACTTGAACTACCATAATAATCAGTGCAGAGAAACAGAAGTTGACTACAAAAAAGTAAGAACAAGATCCAAGAAATCAAAGCCAAATTTAAACCAAGAGCGGGGATGCTCTACAACCTGGAAGACATTGCATGACTAAGTACAACTAAAAAAAAGGATGGAAACAGTACACTGAACAAAATGTGCAAAAGAGATGAAAGGATGGCAGATTCATTCTAGGAAGAACTATTTGAAAATGAACTCAGTTTTACAAAATGAAGGAAAAGTTATTCAGAGCACTTGGGAGAAATAAATCACTAGGAATAGATGGCAAAGCAATAGGACTGCTTCAAGTCGGCGACAGAATCTATTCTCTCTAACTGAAATCTGTCAACAAATATGGGGAAAAAAACAATGGCCCACAGATTTGAAACACTCAATATACATCTCAACCCCCCCCCCCCCCCAAAAAAAGGATAGGATACCAGGGATTGCAGTTACTACACAACCTTTGCATTAATATCCCAGGCAAGCAAAGGGATGCTCAAAATTCTAGAACAAAGACATTAACTATATATGGAGCAGTAAATGGTGGATGTCAAAATGGGTACAGGAAAGGAAGAGGCAGTAGGAATCATATATGTTGAATAATGGAGCACATTAAAGAATTACAAAAAAAAACCCTACATGTGCTGTATAAATTAGAGCAAAGTCTTTGATTGTGTAACACAGGAAAAACAAAAGATGGATATACTCAATCAAACAAGCCATAACCTTGAGACTGCAAGACTTGTCTCAATGACAGTTAACAAGAACACTTGAAAACTTAAAAGACTTTGTTACTATTTAGTAAATTATAGCACATACGAATTTGTACAACTGTAGCTTACTCCTAAAAATATAACAGAATTCTTGGTGAACACTGCTTTATTTCACTCAGACAAAAATCTGCCTAATAGCTTCAACTCAGAAATGTAGTTCTTCCACTATGGAACTTTTCACTGCATATAGAATGTTAGGGTATCAGGGAAAAGGTTTTACCTAGCTTTCAATCTGAAATGTTGTTGTCTAGCTGCCATTGCCTCCTCTGTCTTGCAGGTTCTGATGGAGTCCAAGGGTGGGTTTACAGAAGCTTTAAAAAGTGCTGATAAGTCATAATTTTCTTTTGATTGCTAAATCCAGCACAAGTCCAGCTCAAAAACTTCAACCATCAGCATGCTGGGATAAGGAAGGAAGCTATCTGATGTCCTACCTTTGCTTCTCCCTTGTTTTTTTCTGCATGCCATGAGAGGTTTGGCTGCTTGGTTAGTGTGCAGCAACAGTACTTTCCTTCCTTGACCAAACAAAGTATTGATTGGGAGGCTCATCAGTTGTCCCTTTGCATTTCTCAAGGAATAATAATCCAAATGTGTTGCATGATGAACCCACAAATACCGCTGCTTCCCATGGTCCTGCTGCACCAGTTGAGGAGAAACAGGATGGGGAGCCAAATAGGCTTGGCAGAACACAATGCAAATGACATTGAGCCCAGATGTCTGAGAACCAGAAACTAAATAGATCATATATACTCATGTATATAAGTAAAACAAACAAAAATTGATCAAAATCACCCCCCCCCCCAAACAGGGTTGACATACATGGGTCAATGGCATGAGGCAGAGTTCAGAAGCTCCCACCCCATTATGCCTGCCTTCCTTGCCTGACTCCCCTTCCTTCCTGCAGCCAACATTTTGGGCACCTGAGGTGAAACAGAATGGCAGCAGTCATTCTTTTAAAGGGTTTACTGCATAAGCCTCTCTGCAGAGAGACCCTGGTGACCATATTTAATAGAGGTAGACAGAGTACCTATTAAAATGACTACCAAAGTTTCTCTGCAAAGATGCTTATGCAGTTAGCACTTATTAAAAATGGCTGTCACCATTTCCACTTCATTTCAAGCACCCAAATGGTGGCTCACCACTTTCTCCATATCATTGCTGAACACCACTTGGGCTGAAAAAGGTGAGAAAGGCAGAAAGGTAGGATGTTTTCCTTTCTTTCTGCAGTTCAGACAAAGGAGGGGTAATGAGGTGGGAAAGCTTCTCATCTCTGCCTTTTGTTTCTGTCTTCATGCTGAGTCCCTAATCGGGACAGGTTGTTTCCTTTACTCTTCTACTACTCTTTTTTTCTCAGACCACATAGTTTTTTCTCATTTACAATCCTTTTCTTATATATATTTCTATAGATATAGTCATTTCAAGATCAATAATATGATTTACACATACCTCAATTATAACTCCTCAAATAAACAGATCATCTCCTTCTTTTTAATTCTTCCTATGCTTTTTTTTTAAAAAAAAGAGGAAAATATTTGTTTGTTCTGTGTTCCTAGGTTTTATCCTCAACCTCTCTACAGGTCCCCAAACCTCCCTCAATTTACACAAGAGGTTGACTTATACACAAGTATATAGTATGAGGCCTCCAGTGGCGCAGCGGATTAAACTGCTGAGCTACTGAACTTGCTGACCGAAAGTTTGGTGGTTCAAATCTAGGGAATGGAATGTGTGCCCGCAGTTAGCCTCAGCTTCCGCCAACCTAGCAGTTCAAAAACATGCAAATATGAGTAGATCAATAGGTATTGCTCTAGCGGGAAGGTAATGGTGTTCCATGCAGTCATGCCGGCCACATGGCCTTGGAGGTGTCTACGGACAACACCGGCTCTTCGGCTTAGAAATAGAGATGAGCACCAACCCCCAAACTTGGACACAACTAAACTTAATGTCAGGGGAAACCTTTACCTTATATACAGTATGCTACATTCTTTCTGTACAAAAAAATCAACCCCGGTTACTCTGAGCTTTCATCATTTTAAAATAACAACTGAGGGCACATTTTGAGTCCTTCTGTTAACACTACTCATAAAACAAGAGAGAATATTCACATTCTTATTGCCAGTCACCCAGAGATTTATCCCACTCTTTCTTCTGTCCTCCTCAATATTAGGATATACTTGAACTGCCTGCACACACTGAGCAAAGTGTAATACAGTTACATGCAACCTCTGCTGGTTTTGAGGGCCTTGGGAGATGCCCATCCTTGAAACTTTCTGTTTGAGAGGAATTCAACACAAGATACTACATGTCATTGCATAATAGTTGCACTACTCTTTTTTGAAGGAGACAAAAGGAAAAAGAAGTGCAACTATTATGTGATGGCAGCTAAGTGAGACCCCATAGGCCTCCTCCACTGGTACATGCAGGCAAATAAGGCCTACAAGTCCTCCTTTGACTTCCAGAAGCTATGGGGGTTGTTCCAAGAGGCAGGTGCATGTGTTACTATTATATGAAGAACTTTAAGAGACCAAAACTTGGGACAGCAAAAAGGGAAGTGCAATTTTTATGTGATAGTGACTATTAATGTGATTAAATATGGGTAATTGACAGATAAAGGTCTAGCTCTGTCCTAAAAAAAAACCCCCTGAGAACCATTAACAATTCAACATGGGGGAACTGTACATTAGGAAGAACTTCCTAACTGTGAGAGCTGTTCAGCAGTGGAACTCCCTGCCCTCGACTATGGTGGAAGCTTTTCCTTTAGAGGCTTTTAAGCAGAGGCTGGATCACCATCTGTCAGGGGTGCTTTGAATGCAATTTTCCTGCTTCTTAGCAGGGGGTTGGTTGGACTGGATGGCCCACGAGGTCTCTTCCAACTCTATGATTCTATGAAACAGGTTGCAGAACTGGAGATGGAGTAAAATGAAGAAGAATGCACATTTATTTCTGCTAAATGTAACTGGATTTGTTGCAATCGGTTATGGAAATAGTAGTAACTAATATTGGCACTCTTTACACCCCAAAGCCATATGTCAAGTTTTAAGAATGATATGCTCATTTACTAATTTTTTATCAATAGAGTAACCACTAGTAATTTCATTCTCTTTAGTTTTAATCTAGATGGACAGTGTAGCCTTTTTATATCTCTTATGGAATGTTATACACAGTTTGTATGAATTTATGAGCCAAATAAAAACATTTATTAGTCTATTAAGCCAAACAAAGCTCCTCCTCTATTTGAATGAGTTTTCCCTAAGTGTGGCATTAAGAGCAGTCAGTTACATTAGAATTATAGTTACTTTGTAAAGTCAGTGAACATTTTGGACTGTGACAGCTTGTAGCAACTACGAGAATTTCTAGATTGCCGGATGCCTCACTGAACATGTCTGCTGCATTTACAGATGCCTACATCAATGTGACTGAGCCATGGCATTTTTTCATAAAGTATCAAGTCTGTTTCAGTGTATCTCTAAGGATGCATCAACACTATAGAATAAATGTAATTTGACACCATTTTAATTGCCATGGCTCAATGTTACATAATCATGGGAGATGTGGTTTTACAGAGTCTTTAGCCTTATCTGACAAAGGGTGCTGATGGCTCACCAAACTACAACTTCCAGGATTCCATAGCATGGAGCCATAACAGTTAAAATGCTGTCAAACTGCATTAATTCTGCTGTGTAGATGCACTGTAACTCACAGAGGCATTCAGTCACTGCTGAGGTGGGTTCTTGAGGCTTCCAGATTTGTTGCTCTCTGAAACAAAAGGGCAGATCTACAACACATGTGCCCAAACATACATGCATCCTATGTCACTCAGCAACATTTGTCCATAATTAATGAAATACTCCAACACAAAAAAACCAAACCTTTGGACATAAGCTTTCATGAACTGCAACCCATGCAACCCGATGAACCCAGACAATGTAACCAGAGCTGACAGCTTACATCACATCAAAATGAGCTTGTTCCAAAATGTGGCTGAAACGTCTGGTTTGGTTGGGACTAATTAACACAAAATACCTCTGGAGGATACTTTAAGATGGTGACCTGTCTATTCACATTGCTGGTGAAAGGACTACTTTGATTTGACACAGTGCTTCCCAATACTCAGCCCTACACTTTGTGAAATAACAAAGGGACATCTCTAAGTATGTGCAGAGAACTTTCCCCACTCTGTAGTTCCTATATATACTGGAGAGAGGACTTCCAAGTCATAGAGTTGGAAAAGACCCCAAGAGCCATCCAGTCCAACCCCTGCCATGCAGGAACACACAATCCAAGCACTCTCATCAGGCCTCTGCTTAAAAAGCTCCAGAATCAAAGCACTCCGAACAGATGGCCATCCAGTCTCTGCTTCAAACTCTCCAGAGAAGCAGATTCCACTACGTGATCAGATCCTATCACCTTTTTATATATGAACCCAACAAACTCTCACCAAAGGTAAGAGTTAGGGTTAGATCCGCCCTATAAAAAAGCCTGCAGGCTGCAGGAGGGACAACTGGTTCTTGATCAGAAGAACCTCATAATGTGACTTCAAGCCATTGAGCACTTTGTTGTTGTGTCTCTCAGTCCTTTCCTATTTATGACATCTCTATCATGGGGTTTTCTGGGCTGAGAGTATGTGACCTGCAAGACAGAAACAATTCTATTTCCTAAAAAGCACCGTAAATCCCCTAGACGAGTGGGTCCCAAGCTTTGGTGTTTTGGGCTTCCACCTACACGGCCATGCAACTGCATTGAAGTGGATTACATGAGCCTACACTGACATATAATGCAATTCAAGGCAGTTAAGCTGTATTATATGGCAGTGTAGATGGAACCTGCAGAGAAATCCTGACAGCTGCTGGAGCTTCTGGGAGTTGGGCTGCTGTGAGTTTTCCAGGCTGTATGGACATGTTCCAGAAACATTCCCTCCTGATGTTTCACCCACATCTACAGCAGGCATCCTCAGAGGTTGTGAGATCTGTTGGAAACTAGGCAAGTGGGGTTTATATATCTGTGGAATATCCAGGGTGGGAGAAAGAACTTTTGTCTGCCGGAGGCAGGTGTGAATGTTGCAATTGGCCACCTTGATTAGCACTGAAAAGGCTTGCAGCTTCAAGGCCTCGCTGATTACTGCCTGGGCAAATCCTTTGTTGGGAGGTGTTAGCTGGTCCTGATTGATTCATGCCTGGAATTCCCCTATTTTCAGAATGTTGTTCTTTTTTTACTGTCCTTATTTTAGGATTTTTTAATACTGGTAGCCAGATTTTGTTCATTTTCATTGTTTCCTCCTTTCTGTTGAAATTGTGCACATGCTTGTAGATTTCAATGGCTTCTGTGTATAGTCTGACATGGTGGTCGTTAGATGGTCCAGCATTTCTGTGTTCTCAAATAATGTGCTGTGTCCAGGCTGGTTCATAGGGAATTCCAAACAGGAAACAATCAGGGCCAGGTAACACCTCCCAACAAAGGATTCCTCCAGGCAGGAAACAACCAGATCTTGAAGCTGTAAGGATTTTCAATGCTAATCAAGCTGGCCAATTGCAACATTCACACTTGTCCCGGGCAGACGAAAGTTCTGAGCATTCCGCAGATATATAAACCCCACTTGCCCCGTTTCCAACAGACCTCACCACCTCTGAGGATGCCTGCTGTGGATGTGAGTGAAACGTCAGGAGAGAATGCTTCTGGAACATGGCTATACAGATCGGAAAACTCACAGCAACCCAGTGATTCCGGCCATCAAAGCCTTCGACCAGACAGGGGGGATTACTTGCAGGTATTGCAACTCCCAGAATCCCATAAGAGGAAGAGGATGTTGGGAATTTGCATTCCTAAATAACGATTACAATGGCTGCAAAAGGACCGCCCCTCCCTCGGGCACGTCTTCGAAGGGGATGGTGGCCATGCAGCCCCGTCTTTGCCCAATCTGGCTCACCGTGGCGTCCTGCCCGGCGTAGTGGCTGATGACGCGGGATCCCCCCGGGTGCCGCTTGTGGAACTGGCTGATGTCGTACACCTTCCGCTCGATGACCAGCCACCGCTCCTCCGCCTTCCCCGAGCGGGGCGTGATCTCCTCCCAGGTGAAGCGCCGACAGGACGGCGCCGCGCCCGCCTCGGCCATGGCCAACCCCAGCGCCCGCCGCGGCAAGCCTCCTTCTTCCCCCAGAGCAGCCTCCGCGCCTCTGCCGCCGCGGCCCCACCATCCAAGCGCCCCAGACAGCGGACACGCCCACGCCCCCCTCGGCCCCTCATTCGTCGCCTCCGTGCCCGGAGCCACGCCCCTCGAGAGCCGATTGGCCAAGCGCAAGACCCGAGCGCTTCGAAAAAAAGAATCTCCCGGGGGAGGGGGCGTTTCGGGGCGCGCGCATTGGATGTCCGGCCGGCCGGCAGATGCGGCGGCGCGAGCGCCCATTGGCTGACGCCTTCATTGTCCGCCACCATCTTTTGCAAGCTGGCTCTCTGGGAAGCGAACAGAAGAGAAGAGGCTGCCGCTTGCTAGGAGCAACTGTAGCTTTCCTATTTTACGCCTCCTGGGGCGCAATGTGTGAAGCCCTTCTGCCGGCAGGACTGCTGACCGATAGGTCGGCGGTTCGATTCCGGGGAGAGCGGGTGAGCTCCCTCTGTCAGCTCCAACTCCCCATTTGGGGACATGAAAGAAGCCTCCCAACAAGGATGGTCAAACGTCAGGACGTCGATGTATATCAATTTTTTTTAGTCAGTCATGGGTTTTTTTTTTTTTTTTGTCTTTCGTCAATAAAATATTATCTTTTAAAAAATCAGGACGTCCCCTGGGCAACGTCCTTGCAGAAGGCCTATTATCTCACACCAGAAGCAACTTGCAGTTTATCAAATCGATCCTGACACAAAAAAAAAGTCTTACAGATATATTTATATATGCACTAGCTTAGGTATTTATTTATTTACTACATTTATATCCTGCCCTTCTCGCCCCAAAGTGGACTCAGAGTGGCTTACAAATTATATATACATACAATATATTATCTCCTGCCAACCTAGCAGTTCGAAAACATGCAAATGTGAGTAGATCAATAGGTACCGCACCAGTGGGAAGTAACGGCGCTCCATGCAGTCATGCCGGCCACATGACCTTGGAGGTGTCTACGGACAACGTCGGCTCTTCGGCTTAGAAATGGAGATGAGCACCGACCCCCAGAGTCAGTCACGACTGGACTTAATGTCAGGGGAAAACCTTTACCTTTACCTTTACAATATATTATATTATTAGCATAGCACAATATTAGCATTATATATTGCTATATTAAACGATACTGCTATACTGTAGTATTATTAGTAATGCTACATGTAATATATATATAATTACTATTATAGTATTGTATTATTAGTATTATATTGTATTACATTATAATATTATCAATATTATATGTATTTACAATATATTAATATTTATATATTAATATAAATATATTATAGGTACCCAGCAATGCCCAGGTTATGTAATTTATAATACTTTTTTTTAAAGTCATTGTTTGTTTTCTGTTTTAATAGATGGTTCCACTAGAATGCATAAGGATATGGGTAAATGATGTGACGTAATGAAAAATCAAAATGTGTAATCCATGCACTGCCTTGCCAGAGAAAGAAGATATGTGCCACGCAGGTGAACAATAAAGAATCATAGAATTGTAGAGTTGGAAGAGACTTCACGGGCCATCCAGTCCAACCCCTGCAAGAAGCAGGAAAATCTCATTCAAAGCACCCCTGACAGATGGCCATCCAGCATCTGTTTAAAAGCCTCCAAAGAAGGTGCCTCCACCACACTTCGGGGCAGAGTGTTCCACTGCCGAACAGCCCTCACAGTGAGGAAGTTCATCCTGATGTTCAGGTGCAGAGGCGGTTCTGGAGTGTTGGCTATCCCTCCCAGTTTGGTGTCATCTGCAAACTTGATGATCGTGCCTTCAAACCCTTCATCTAAGTCATTAATAAAGATGTTGAACAGAACCGGGCCCAGGACGGAACCCTGCGGCACTCCACTCGTGACTTCTTTCCAGCATGAAGATGAAGCATTGGTGAGCACCCTTTGGGTTTGTTCGCTTACCCAATTATCGATCCACCTAACCGTAGTTTTGCCTAGCCCACATTTGACTAGCTTGTTTGCCAGAAGGTCATGGGGGACCTTGTGTGAACAAGTGGTTTATTCTTCTAGAACCCAGAACAACATATGTACTATGTGCTCAGTTGCACTTCTTCACATAATGACCTTTTTAAGAGAGATTTAAAATAGTATTTCCTTTGTCCATGTGGATAAATTCCTTCCAGCAGCTCATGAAGCAAGAGCACTCTCCAAACTCTGTCTCTCTCTCTCTGCTTCACTTTTCAAAACTGTTTCTGGACCTGCTTAGCTCAAGCCTGAACAAAATTGCAACAGTATCAAAAACTCCCAGGTTTAACAGCTCTCCAGACATGGCTCAACCAATCAGCTTCATACATCTTATTTTGCAGTTGACACACACACACACACACACACACACATTAACTGATTTCTTACATATTGTAACAAAGTACCACTACCATCATCCCAGGTCCATCACCCTCAAACCCCATCAGTACTTAAAACTGGTCATGAGGAGTATGTGTACTGCATTTGGTCCAGATCAATAATAATAATAATAACAACAACAACAACAACAACAGCACCACTTGGGAAGTGTTCGACTTGTGATTTTGTGATACGAAATCCAGCATATTTATCTTGTTTGCTGTGTCATACAATGTCATTGTGTCAATAATAATAATAATAATAATAATAATAATCTTTATTTATATTCCACTCTATCTCCCCGAGGGGACTCAGAGCAGATTACAGGTACATATATGGCAAACGTTCAATGCTGTTATACAATTGACAGAGACAGATAGTACATAAACAGAGGCAACGTGTCCCTCTTTTTTCCATCTCAGGCATCTGCAGGCTGTCCTCGACTCAGCCATGGGGAGGTGCTGTTCATTTTTCCACGCTAAGGAGACACTCATCCATGGACTCCTTCCTGATCGAATTACCGGCATGTTTTTCAGTGGTACCTTTTATTTCCCTGCCAAAGCAGTACCTGTTTTTCTACTCACATTGCTGTTTCTGGACTGCTAGGTAAACAGAAGCTAGGGCTGATGGCGGGAGTTCACCCTGACCTGTGGCTTGCACTGTCAATCTTCTGATCAGCAAGATCTTCTGTAGCTGGCAATGTAACCCACTGTACTAGCCGAGACCCCATCATCAGTGGGGTTCAGTGGTCTCTGGATAAGGATAAACTGCAACTCCTATTGTCCTGGCTCCATCCCAAACACTACCAGTACTTAAAGGTCAAAATACTTATATATTACAAGCATCCGAACTCACAAGCATTTTGAGTCACGAGTCATCGCTTGGGCCAGGTTTTGCTCTGACGTACGAGCAGCGTTTTGAGTTACAGCTAGCGCTAGAGGGAGTGCTAGTGCGAGAGTATAGGGCTTTAGGCTTCAAGGGAACTGCATCTCTGCCTCCCTGCTTCATGTTGGTATGTTTAGCTTCATGGAGAGAGAGAGCAAAAGAGGGGGGAGGCTGGAATGAGTACAAGATGAAGAAAATGATGCTTCTGCCTCTTCACTTTGTGCTTCCTTGCCACAACTTTGTGCTTCTACCATTTTAAAGTTGATCTTTCTTTTGCTATTGTTCCATGTGAATGTGCAGGTTTTGCCTTTCTGTTTATTTGTTTACATTCTCATTTACTATGTGTCATTATTTTAGATACTTTATTTGTTATTTAGAAAGTACATTTTCTTATCTAATGGCATGTAAGATAAATAGTATTTTAATGGAAAAATTATCTTTGAGATAAGAGGGATTTGAATTAATAATTATAATACACTTTATTTATATTCCACCTTACTCCCCTAAGGGACTCAGAGCGGATTACAGCATTCACATACATAGACAAACATTCCACGCCTTTACAATCACATCAGACACAAACAAATATCAAATAAATATTAAGCATTAAAAACATTTTAAACCAATTGCAATTATTGTGGAGACTCATCAGTTAAATTATATATTTTGCTAAGCTCAGTCATCAGTGATAAATATGAGCCAGAGAGAAAATTAAGAGAAGTCTCCACAAAATAAATAAATAAATAAAAATAAAATCTGAAAACAACAAAAACAAAAGTTCTCATTAAAACCCAGGAGGAACAGAGTTGAAAGTTGATTGTTGGCAGAGAAGTCAGCAGCCCCAAGCCAAGCGTGGTTTCATTACTAAGTTGATGGTCAAAGGAGGACTGGTTGGCAAAATTCCCTACGTGGCTGTTTGCTAGGGAAAGTGGACCCCTGTGATGTCACTGGGAAAGAAAGGTGACGTGTATTCAAGGAAGGGAAGAAGGGAAGAAAGAGCCACAAAGAGGCATGTTGCTATGGAGACATTGTGAGATACGTCCTCTCAGGAGAAGGGAGAAAGGGGAGGGAAAGGAAAGAAAGTAAAACAAGGGGGAATAAAGAAAAAGGATGGAAGGAAGGAAGAGAAGGAAAGGTGAAAAAGTATGAGGGCAGGGAAAAGGGGAAAAGAGATGAAAGCAGGTCCCAATGACATTCAGACAGCATTGCATATATACACCAGCATGTGTGCATATATGCACAATTACATATACAAACATGCACACACATATAGGATAATTTTAGACTGCAGTCAAGAAATCAGAAGAAATCTAAGGCTCTATCTACATTGTAGAATTAATGCAGCTTGACACCGCTTTTACTACCAGAGCTCAATGCTATGAAATTCTAGGCGTTATCATTTGGTGAGGCATCAGCACTCTTTGGCAGAGAAAGTCATAGAATCATAGAGTTGGAAGAGACCCCGTGGGCCATCCAGTCCGACCCCCTGCCAAGAAGCAGGAAAATTGCATTCAAAGTACCCCCGACAGATGGTCATCCAGCCTCTGCTTAAAAGCCTCCAAAGAAGGAGCCTCCACCACACTCCAGGGCAGGGAGTTCCACTGTTGAACATCTCTCACAGGATTTTCTTCCTAATGTTCAGGTGGAATCTTCCTAAGTTTGAAGCCATTGTTCCGCATCCTAGTCTCCAAGGCAGCAGAAAAAAACTTGCTCCTTCCTCCCTATGACTTTCCCTCACATCTTGATATAGGGCCCTCATCATGTCTCCTCTCAGTCTTCTCTTCTGCAGGCTAAATATGCCCAGCTCTTTAAGCCACTCTTCATAGAGCTTGTTCTCCAAAAACCTGGCAAAACTACAGCTCCCATGATTTCATAGCATTGAACTATGGCAGTTAAAGTGGTGTCAAACTGCTTTAATTCTGCTTGATACTGTTTGAAAACATGACATGGCTCCATCACAAATTCTGAAGACACCTGTCAATGTGAGGCACTGGCAGTCTAGAATTCTACAGCAGTGATGCACCCTAGGACTTGGAAGGACAGTTATGAAGAAACTCGAGCACTTCCTTTTTTAAATATAATTTTTATTAAACTATTTCTGAAGGTGTACATGATTTAAAAGAGTTATCTAAGGGGTTGTGATGAGGAAAGTTGGTTGAAGGTCCAGTGAGGGGAGGAGGGGAGGGGTCAGATGGAGAGAGGAAGGAGTTGGGGTGGACCCGGCAGAGGAAGGCTTAGGAAAAACAGGGTAGGAGAGATGTGGAGGGAAGGCGGGGGGAGTTTGTTTGGTCTTCCATCTTCTTCTCTGCGGATTCATTACAACTTAAATTCCTTGTTTATTATTTTCCTGGTTACTTTTCTCTTCTTTTATTTAGTGTCCCCACTCTTGTTTTCTTCTCCTTTGCATTTTTTTTACTGTACTCTTCTAATTGTTTCCAGTCAGTAGTTTTCATAGGTTTTCCAGTTTTCTTTCAGCAAGAAGATTAGTCTATCCACATCATGGGTTCCCTCCACTTTTCACAGCCATTGTTCTTTTGTTGGTATCTCTTGTGTTTTCCTTTTTTTTTTTTTTTTTTTTTGCAAAAGTTATCCTTGTTGCTGTATTCATATAAGTAAATAAAATGTCCTCATTTAAATTAAAGTCTGTCTCCGTATTGGTTATTTCAAGTAAGTAGTTTTCCGGTTTCATTGGAAAGATCTTTTTAAATATTTTTTGGGCTTCTGTGTGTATTATTTTCCAAAATTTTGTAGTTTCACTGAATGTCCACTAGGTATAATAATAGGAGCCTACATGACTCTTACATTTTCAGCAGTTATTTTGTGAGTTTTTGTACATGATGCCTAATTTCTTTGGGGTTATATACCATATTTAAGCCAATTTTCCTTTAAATCTGATGCACAGGTATATTTTAATTTTTTTTTCCAAATTTGTTCCCATCCTTGATGTGAAATCTCTAGAAACTGTCTATACCTAGAAACTTCTCTTCGTACAAATGATCATTGTAAATAATTCATTCAGATTAACTCAGCACAGAAACTCATGTACAGTACTTTCAAAGGAGAATGTGGGAGAGATGTATTGTTGGAGCCAATCAGAACTGTTAGTTGTCTGCTGGTTCAGTGACTGATTGTGGAACAGAGAATATACTGCATGTCTGTACAGTTAGTTCTAAGACCTGTTCTTCAAAGAGATACATGTGGCATAATGTCAGGCAGTTGCTTATACTAAAGTACTATCTGAACATCTATGGTTGGGTGTCCAGATAGGCTAAAGTATTTTGTCATGATATACAGACAGGACAGATAACAGTACGGATAGAGATAGAAATCTACCCCTCAAAAGGGAAATTCACTCTTGGCAGAATTATCATCAGGAAAACATGTCTTCACTTAAGCTTTATCACCAATCCTTGTTTCCACAACAAGCCAAAATTTTCAAAATCCAGTTTTCGCAGGGACAAAAAGGTAAGGTGAAATCTTCTGAACGGGAACAGAAAACCATAACAAACACCACAGGGGTGTTAACTCTTGCCTATGCTATCCAAGAAGGAACTGAGGAGCCATATAACCAAAGTGAAAGAAAAAAGTGCAAAAGCTGGATTGCAGTTAAACATCAAGAAAACCAAGATCATGGCAACTACACCTATTGATAACTGGCAAATAGAGTGGAGGCAGTGGTAGACTTTATATTTCTAGGCGCGAAGATCTCTGCAGATGCAGACTGCAGCCAGGAAATCAGAAGACGTTTACTTCTTGGGAGGAGAGCAATGGCCAACCTTGATAAAATAGTGACGAGCCGAGACATCACACTGGCAATGAAGGTCCGCATAGTCAAAGCAATGGTATTCCCCATAGTAACCTATGGATGCGAGAGCTGGACCATAAGAAAACGTATTCTTGTTTTGCTTAAAAAGACTTGTGCACAAACATGTTAATTTTGGTTTTGCTGTTGCAAAGGCTAATTAATCCAAAAATAGAGGCTAACTCCTCCGCACACTCCTAGATAATATATATTCCTTCCCCCACTCCATATGATATACTAACAGATATAGTAATTATTGGCAGATATCTTTTACTGTACATCTGTTGGTGTGGAGCATATGTGAGGAAAGTGAATATTTTGTGTTTTTCTCCTTTGAAAATTTTTAGACTGGAAATCTCTTGTCATTGTGCAGTTTGTAAAGTACTGGTCATATAGATGGTGCTGTATAATTATAACAGTCTCATAATCCCTCAACATCTACAGATTCTGCATCAATGGATTCCACCATCTACATCTTGAGATTTTTTTAAAATTTCAACAAGCATTTCTGAAGATACTTTTCGAAAACTGAGAACTGACATCATAGATATGCTTGGGATTCAAATTAATTATTTTTGAAAATTGATAAAATTGCTTTCTCTGCAATATCTACAATAGTCCTTGCTGAAATTAACTTGTTAATCTGTATTCTTTGTTAATAAATCAAGATTCTTTGTTGATAAATAGAAATACATTTGTAAAAATGTTGTTGTTGACCCACTTACAGTTAACGTAAAAAAAGAGAAAGAAGTGCAGTTATGTTACATAACAATAATAATGAAGCTCAGTTATATTTTTGTTCAAAAGTCAGCAACTACTGTAAGTCCAAGAGCCAAGCAGAGGTCTCATCAAAACTGGGAGTGCTATGCTGCCACTGCCTACTTTATTTTAAAAAAGGTTTCTGAGAAAAGATCCACCGAGCCCTTTAGAGAACATGAGGTCAAGTTTGTCTGGTTTCTCCATGGAGGATGCAGCCCACTCTGGAAATGAACTGATTCACTAGCCAGCACTGGATTTTATATAAAGCAGCAGATTCTTTCACAGTTAGTAGATGCAGAGTCCCTAAAGAGCTTACACAAGCAAGAATGAGATCATTGTTAAGAAAGCTACAGAAGAAAAAGAGAAAAAAGCAGCTGTTATTATATACTCACTAGGATTCTACATCCAGCTGCTGGTAGCCATCTGTATTCACAGCGAGTTCATCTCCGGTGAAAGATAATTAATAAAAACATACCAGTAGAAAAAAAAACTGGAATAAATTCTGCTATTCCATTGACATTTCTAGATTGCTGTTGCCTGATTGGTCTCTTCCTCCCATTAATTTATCTTCTATGTGCATTGAGATACCATAAAATAGTTATATGCAGTTGTATAGCAATTTCTTAGAGCAACATTATAGTAAAGGGATATTACTTGTAGAAACCCATCCCTGTAGAGAAGCACATTGTGTTGACAATAGGGAGCTTTAGGAAGCCAATGGTGCTACAGAACAGCTGGAGAACATTTTGGCATCAGATAACCCAGGGCTTCTTAAATGATTTTCCCCACACTTTTGCCCAATAAATTTTAATTCAAACCCTGGTAATAAATCAAATATTTACTAATATTAAATCACAAAGATATTTATTTTAAAACAATTAAAATTGCTTGTTAATTTTTACATAAATAATTAAATCTTGGACCCATACCCTCTTGTTCCCATCATGATCTGTTCATATATATGTGTGCAATCCATATCCTTTCCTCCTTCAAAACAAATAGATATTAACTTCTCCCCCTTGCCAGTAAATTCTTCTTGAACTTTTAATGGCCAGTGACTCATTTGAGTATGGTTTATGAAGCCAATTTAGTTTTTTAGAATCAAAATTTGAAGGAAAATATTTCTGGAACTGAAAAGATTATCATCAAGCAAAATCAGCATTTTCAAGGCTTGCTGAACAAGACAAGGTGATTTCCCCTTATTTATGAAATACAGCATTTGCTCCATGTTTTTGTTAACAGATTCATATAGATGTGTCTAAAACAGCCACTATGTGGGAAGCTAGACAATTTTTGCAGGCCCCCCTCCCCAATTCAGTTAAAGGACCCCAAATGGGGTGACAACTTACATTAAAGAAGCTTTTGGATAACCAACAATTGAAGAGATGTTTATAGATGTATATTTTGCCATGGAACAGCTGCTCCTGGATCTCTCAATCAACTTCAACAAGTCCTGCTCCATGCAGAAAACATTATACACATCTTCAGAAATTCAGAGCTAAGTGGGACCATGGATGTTGCAGTCGTCTCATAACCATGTGTACTGATTCCCTCACTTACAATGGTGAATGGAGCATAGCACACTCCTGTCTCATGTTAATACAGTTTGTAAAAAGCATATTTCAGGGCATTTAAGGAAATGTATAATTTTGTATGATATCTGTGAATTTTAAGGGGCTGTAGTGCAAGATAAGTTTTAATTTAGATCGTGCGCTTGTTGTGCTGCTCACACTTGTGATGCTTTGTGAACCTGATGACCATGCTCATCTATTAGCTGAAGGGAGGTAGGTCCACACTGCTGTCAACAGCTTATTGTTCTTGTGTGCCTTCGTCATTTCTGACTTATGGTGACCCTAAGCCAACCCTATCACAAGAGCTTCTGGGATTGTGTGTGTGATTCGGCCGAGGTTACCCAATGGGTTTCAATGGCTGAGTAATGGAAGGCAAAGTTGAAAATTTGCTAATCACATTGCTTTGGGTGAGAACTTGCTAATTTTAGGAACTTTGCTGCTTTGGGTATCCAGTTTATGCCAGGTTGCTCTGAACTTCCTTTTGAGTGTATCATGTCTCACTAATGTAATGGGGTATTTGCAAAGTTCTGGAGTCTTGGTGTTCTGTGCTTGTGTGCTTTTGGTTATTACTGCATATCAAACTATTTTGAAGCATACTGTGCTCTGTATGTAAATAAAGCCCTGATTATTTGCATGAGAGCTTCCACAGAATTGCTATATGCAACTTAAGTATGATTCACATTTTCACTGATCTCCGTGTTCACAGCTGCACAGTTACAGTTTGGGACATTGTGGTCCATATGAAGGGAAAAGAAAGATTATTTATTTATTTAAGAAATCTATATCCCGCCGTTCCCTACCCAAGGACCCAAGGTGCCTTAAAGCCAATAAAATGTTACAATATACAAGTTAAAACAAAGTTAAAACCATAAATATTAGACATGCTGTAAACTCCAATAAAGTTCAATAAAATAAACTATACTTATTGACAGCATATGCTTATACTGTAAGGATCTTAAAGCTTTCTTATTGCAATAAAGGCCACTCAACATTGGTTGCAATGTATCCATATATGATTCTTATTTTATGCAGTGTAAATGGGCCCTGTTTTAATTAATACCTCTTCTCTGCCTTTTTTGGTAAATCCTCACAAGACTACTAAGACCAATACATAATCTGTTCCCTGGCATTCAACTTGATGTCTCCTTTGAATGAATACCCCTTTATTTCCCGAACCTTTCAGTCTGCTCCAGGTCTATTCTATTTTATCTTTTGCCATTTGATTGGCTTTGTGTTAATTTTACATGTATTATTTTATATATGTGAGTTTGTGTGTGGCTGTTAATATTAATTTCAATTTGTCTTTATGTTTTTGTGAGCCATTCTGCAAATTATCAGAGTGGTATCTGCAATTTTTAGATAAACAGTTCCCACCATCAATGCAAATAAATCCTTTTTCGTGTGAGCAATGTGTTCTTATAAGAGGAAAAGGCGGAATATCTCAGATTTTGATTCTGAGACAGAGATGTGTAAGTACAGTGGGTCCCTGGTATCACCTGAGGTTTAGTTCCAGAATCTACCAAATCCATGGATACTCAAATCCTATTATATTCAATAGTATTGTCAAATGGTGTCCCTTAAATGAAATGGTAAAATTAAGGTTTGCTTTATTGTTTAAAAAAAATCAAGTTGTACATGGTTGAATTTGTGGATGCAAAATCCATGGACACGGATTTTTGCTTTTCACAAGAAAATATGCCAAGGAACAAAAATGTCAAGGAAAGCCAGATGCTGTAGGCAAGAGGGCATACTAGAAGTAAAAAAACAAAAACAAAACAAGATCTAATCCACTAATCGTGTTTTGGCTGCCTTTTGATAATGTGAAGTCCATTGGAAGGATGGGTGAGAAGGGTGGAAATAAATATCTACCAGTATGTTTTCCAATATGAGAGATATGATAAATGGGGGAAACAAAGGGAATAAGAATCTGAAATAAAGTTTAGTGAATTTGTTAGATGAATATGAAAAAATTTGAAAATTTGGGGTGCATGTTTAAAAGCCAACTGAAATAACACAGTTTTCTATCTGCAGTATGCACAGCTGTTCCCAGCACAGAGTGGACTGCGTTGTGCCTGTTATGAATGAAACTGCAGAAATCAAAGGTGGTTATCCTAGTTCAGCACCACAAGCATATTTGCATATATAGTAATTCAAAGCCCTGATAACCTTATCACTCTCCCCTTGTGCCGTTTTGCCAGCAGGTGTGGTGAAACGGCAGACGTCCGGGGTGACGCACGTTACTCCAGTGTGGTGATGCTTCCCCATCACATGTGTTGACCAGGAAGCTTCCTAGAACATTTGCACATTGGTTGGGGAGTGAGGCCCACCAGAAATTGAGAGACATTGTGTGATGGGCTCTGTGCCCATCTGTCCCTCAATTGGCCGGGAAATGTCCTAGGATGCTTAAATTGGTAAGTGTGATGAGGTCCTAAGTCTGGTTAGATGATAAAATCTACCTTCCTCCACAGTTATTAAGAAAAAAAAATCTGAAGTTATTTTCATTCCAATATCAAGGCATTTCTGAAAAATTTTCAAAGAAACTGAAACAAACTTTTTGCTTTTCCTTAGCTTTGGGCTGGGCAAATACAGGAAGGCCAAAATTTCCAGCATGATAATGGCATCTCTTTGTTTCTCTTCCTGGCATATTGGAAGATTCTCCAGTCCTCAACATGCTTGCTAGAGAATAGATTCCATTGATATGCACAATACCTACCTTTGAGTAAATTGCATGTTTATTCATTTGAGGGACAACAGAGAAAGTAGATAATAATGAGTGAGGATCAATAGGGCTTCAAAATATCACTGGGTTGCAATTTTCATTTACCTGAGCCTTATTTAATTTTAATAGCCTTTTCTTTACTTTTTGTTAACTGACCTTGGAATATAACCAAAAAGTAATACTGCAAAAAGTAAAATATTTTTTTCCTTTTAAAGGAAATCAAACAAACTGAATTCTGCAGAAATCCTGCAGCATTAGGTTATCTCAAGATGAGTTTAAGCTGCAGACTAGTGAATGTGTGGCCATTCAAATGCTGTTGGACTATAACTCTTGTCAGTTCTGGCCTAACCATGTGTGAAGCATAAGGGGAGCTACAGCCCAATAACATCTGGAGAGCCAAATAAACCTCATGAGCAACTATTCAGAAGAGCAATGTGGCTGATCAACAAATCTAGTCTCTCTGTGCCAAATCCACATTTTTCCTATGTTTCTATCTTCTCTCGAGAATGACTGTCCAGATCATTCCAGGAACTCTGAAATTTGTATTCTCCATTGAGAGAGGGAGTAGCTATGAAGACAGATGCTTAGAATTCTGCATTTTTTGTATTCTGGAAGATGACCTTAGAAAATAATCTTTTCTCACAGATGTGTTCATACAGTGAAGCTCTTTACACACTGTATGATATGTCACTAGTGTTGGCTGGATTATATTATTAACTCCATCTTTGCTCTCCTTTACAATTTTTCTGAGGTCCCATCTATACTGCCCTGCCATATAATGCAATTTAAAAATGCAGTATATGTTCAGTGTAGATGGGGCCCCAGTCAAGGGAGGATAATGTCTACAGCTATATCTAAAATTATATATTTATAGGGTTGCTGTGAGTTTTCTAGGCTGTTTGGCCATGTTCCAGAAGCATTATCTCCTGGCATTTCACCCACATCTATGGCAGGCATCCTCAGAGCTTGTGAAGTCTCACAACCTCTGAGGATGCCTGCCATAGATGTGGGGGAAATGTCAGGAGATAATGCTTCTGGAACATGGCCATACAGCCCAAAAAAACTCACAGCAACCCAATTATTCCAGCCATGAAAGCCTTCAACAACATATTATTTATATTTGGTAGGTAAAGGCTTTTAAAAATACAGTTAGGCTTTAGAGAACTGAGAAGCACGTTAGCAAGAAATATTACATGTATCTAGTTAATCATTTAACCAGCTGCAGGGAAATTATTTCAACTGCATTTCTATTAGAAGAAAGGAGAAATTATCATATTTATGTTGATTTACCGTTACGCTAAATGCCTATACTAACAGTTTTACCAGAATAAAGCCGAAAAGTGGAATTCGTGATTATGGATCATGTATTATTGTTCATTATTACTGATTTTCATGTGTATTAGACACAAGTGAAACTTTTATTTGGGCAGCCTCTGGACCCACGCATCAGCCATCTGGACATTCCTGGTTGTCTACTACTGCTGTTTCCCAGATCAGTAAAATCACGTGGAGGCTCATGGGAAGGTAGTTCTACTCATGACGTTCTCTGCTGTGATCCACGAAACTCTCCCTGATAAGTCAGGGAATGCCATAACCTATGAAATGCTCAGACTATACTCATTCTGGTTCCTTCTCTCTCTCTCCCCTCTCTCATTTAATAATTTTATTCTGGATTTAGGTAATGCTAAACTTTCAACTTAAATCAGACATTTTAGTTTTTTTAAAAAAAATCATTGTTTTTCATGTGAGAATTTCCAATTTAATTGAAAACTTCATTTATTTTTGCTTCTGACTATACTCATGTATAAGTCTAGCAATGTTAGTCAAAACATCAACCCCAAAAATGGGTCAGCCATCCAACAGGTTAATATAAGTATTTTACATTAATAGTTAAAGGAGTTAAAAAGGGAACCATCTCCATCTCTGCTTAGAGTGCCAATAGGCAAGAGCTAAGTCTATCCCAGGAGAACCTAAAAGAAACACTGACTCCATCTACCCTTTCCACCAAGATGCCACTTCTGACTTTTTGAATGCCTGGGCAGGGAAATGGTGATAGCTAGGGCAATAGTCAAACTTTTTTTTTTAAGCAAATCATGAAATCATGAAGAGTAATTCCATAACACAAAATAATTTAGAAATCAGGCTCCATCAATAAACTTCACTGGACACTCAAGACAGATAAACTTCTGTGGATACTCATGGGGATTTGGTTAATCAGTTAAAATTAATTAGTAAACCTGTTTATTTAAAAAACCTGAAAATTTCAGGGGGGGGGGGGTTGAACCCCTACCCCCTCCCCTTGGCCAGACCTCTGAGGAGGTGTTGGCTCTTTCCCCTTTCTGCAACATGACCTTCAACCTTTCTATGGGCCATATCAAAATTCATAATTTGGCCTTAAAACTTTCCATTAACTTACACAGTAAGTCAACAAATACATGAGTATGGTAGTTAGTTTCTCTCTGATTGTCTGTTAAGTTTTGGTTTTGCCTTTTTAATGAATTTTAAAAGAGTTCTTAATTAGATAGAAGGGCTATTTTAACTAACATTTTGTTAAAATGTGCTGTTTTAAAAAATCTGTATCTGTTTAAATTTTTGTAAGCTGCCTTGAGAATTATTTCTGGGAAAAGGCAAGGGAGGGAGGGAGGGAGTGACCAAGGGAAAGTTGTAATAGAAACAGTCTGTGTTTCCTCTTTCCGGATTTTTTTTTTACACTGAATAGCCACTTCCCTTCAAGTCATTTAAGGACACAGTATTTTTTGTTTAAAAAATCCCTAAGTATCCTGGGTAAAGAGTGCAGAAGCTGGAGTCACAGTGTCTCCTCCCATCCACTGCAAGTGATAAAACTCTGGTAAATAAGATGTACATGTTTGGATCATACTTCAAAAATCTGCAAAAGCTGCTTCACCAGAAACAAATACAAGACAAAATGTGCACACCGTTACAAAAGCCTTTGGAAAAATTCAGGTTTGCCAAAAAAACAGAAAGAGATGGACTGAGGATTTAAGAAATAAAAAAAGTGTTGGGAAAGGAGTGATGCACTCTGAACCCATCCTTTAATACCCCACAACCTTTTCCCTGATGTAGCATCCTGGATTTTTGGCATGATTAAAAAGATTGCCATAAAGCCATTTTATAGGTCTTCAGATACAAGGGAGATGGAGCAGTGGTGTTTTAGCCCTTTAGCTTTGATAGCACATAAATCTGGATCACAAGAATGCAGGAATATGTGAACTTCCAGATATGGGACCCCAATCCCTATTTTTAGCTTTCCTGTCTTCTAAAACTGCTGAGAACTGGAGTTCAACAACATGTTGAAGGTCACACACCCCCCACAATTGCTAGAAAGCAATCCCACACAAAAGACTTCAGTCCACCAGTGTCTTGGAGCACATCTACACAGTAGAATTCAAGCAGTTTAATGCCACTTTAATTGCCATGGGTCAATGCTATGAAATACTCAGAGCTGCAGTTTTACAAAGTCTTTAGACTTCATTGCCAAGGAGGGCTGTTGCCTCTCTAAACTACAACTCCCAGGATTCTATAGTATTAAACCACGGCTGTTAAAGTGGTGTCCAACTGTATTAGTTCTGCTTTGTAGCTGTACCCATGGTGGTCACAACCACTGCCCCTGATAGCTGCATGCAGTAGGTTTGGCTGAATTTGAGAAGCTCCAGCGTGGTCCATGGTCATGTAATTGGTGGATTGCAGCAGCACCAGTACTAAAGATTACAGTACAGTGCATTTCTCTCAAATAACTCTAGATATGTCTAAGGCCCCTTCTAACTGTCGTATAATCCAGATTATCAAAGCAGATAATCCACATTATCTGCTTTGGGCTGGACTATATGAGTCTACACTGCCATATAATCCAGTTCAAAGTAGAGAATCTGGATTTTATATGGTAGTGTAGAAGGGACCTAAGTGTGCTAACGGAATTTGTTATCAGATTTGTGCTTTGTTTTAGCTTTGTTCTGGTGATACAGTATCTCCTGTGTTGTGATGGTCTCTCAGGGTCCTTCCACCCAGCTGTCTGTCTGTCTACAGGGACTTTAATTATCCCAACTAACATAATTTCTGCTATAAAATCACTTGTTTTAACTTAAAAACCCTTCCATTATACTAATTAGCACACTGATACTCCTTCCAATGAGCTCAAGGTGGCATACGTGGCTCCCCACTGCCCCTGCTCCCAACTTTGCTGGACAGAAACCCTATGAGCAGGTTAGGCTGATGTCAGCCCATGAGTTTTATGGCTAAATGAAGGGTTCTAGTTCACTCTCTCACATTGCAGTCAAACACTAACCACTATAAACCACTGGTTGCGGTCCTTTTCCCTGCAATCATTTAGGAGACTGATCCTGTCATGCCCTGTTAGTTTCCAAAACATTCCAAATTAGGAAAGCCTGGACCTTGAAAGGATTCATTCCCAGTGTTGAGCACCCACACTTCACAGCTGCCTAAAATCAAGAGAGGGAACAGAATGATCATTTCTGTTCCTCTTTTTTCCATGCTGGATTATAAATAAATGCACATCTGAGGCTACTGCCCTTTGTTTGGTAAAGCCGTTGCCAAGCCAGCAGCTTCTTTGCAGGCTCAATGTGTATTTTGTGTTGTCAAAGGCTTTCATGGCCAGAATCACAGGGTTGTTGTGTGTTTTCTGAGCTGTATGGCCATGTTCCAGAAGTATTCTCTCCTGACGTTTCGCCCACATCTATGGCAGGCCTCACAACCTCTGAGGATGCCTGCCATAGATGTGGGCAAAACGTCAAGAGAGAATACTTTTGGAACATGGCCATACAGCTCAGAAAACACACAACAACCCAATATGTATTTTGCTCATATAAAATGGATTTTACATTTACATGGAGGATTTGGGATTTTATTAGTATTCTGTTAACTAAAAACACCACTGAGCCACTTAGGGCTCTTTCATGCAGCCATATAACCCAGAATATCAAGGCAGAAAATCCCACAATATCTGCTTTGAACTGGGATATCTGAGTCCACACTGCCATATATCCCAGTTCAAAACAGATAATGTGGTATTTTATTCAGCTGTGTGGAAGGGGCTTTAGGTATATCTTTGTCTGTCTTCCCTTCTAGACTCTGTGAATTTTACGTGGCACTCAAAAAAGTTGCATCATTAATATAGTGTTTGATGCTTTCTACTCCAAACAAAATGGTGAAATAATTACCCATTGTTTTCCCGGGCTCTTTGGTTGTATCTGGAAATCAAATTGCTCTCTGCTAGACAGAAGTAATGAACCTGTTTCAGCATATGGGGCACTCACTGCCTAACGCAACTCACAACACTTCCTAGAGTGCAGTGGGATGTAAGAAGGACTTAGATCAGCCATGGGCAGCTGCATTGGATCCAAACAGGGACCAATTTCCTGTAACTGGCATCTTCCAAGGGCCACTCAAACTAGTACAAAGAGAAAAGAAAAGAAGAAAAGAAAAGAAGAAAAACCAAGCAAGCAAACTGGATGTCACTGGCTTCATCGCTGATTATGCCCCACCTTCTGCCCTACTGTTGTGGCTAAAAGCCTGGACTTCTTCAGAATAATAATGAAAACTAAATGTTTAAAGGCTGAATGCTTTATTGCTCTGTAGTGGGACAATAACTATTTGTTAAATAACCATTTAAGAAATTAGTAGGGAGTGTGCTGTGTTAAATAATACTTTAATTAATTTTCTCCCCCCTGCCGGAAACCTTCAAAACTATGCAGTACAAAGCAGCCATGTCTCTGGAAACCTCTAGCTATTTTCCTCCTCTTCTGTCGCTTCATAACTTTTGGAGGGTTTGAATAGAAAACAGCCAAGGATCCGGAAGGCTGTTGATGTCTTCCACTTGCTGTCGTCTGCATAACATTAAAAGGGTGTCAAAAAAGGCAGTATAGGATTTTCCCCTCCTTTTAAGCATTCAGATATTCTTACTATTCCTACTCCGTTATACAAAGCCACAGTCTTAAGTTTTCTAGTCTTCTCAGATCCCCTACCCATAGAAAATCCAGGATGGGCTTTGTATGCTTTAGCTAGTGTATTATAATACACCTGGCCAGAATCAACTCAAGTGAACTCTTACTAGATCGTTTTCACCACACTCACTAGAACCAAAGTATGAGTAAAAGTAATGAGTAAAAGTATTACTTAGCACCTTGCTCTCTTGCCTTGGAATTTGTATCTTTTTCTTGTTGCTGGATCTGAAAATGGCACCTTGCCCATCTGCTTGTGAAGGCCCATCTGCAGGCAGTTTGCTCAGCTGCTCCTGCCAGAAAGGAACACAGTGCTCCAACTACAGCAGTTGTCCTAGAAATGCAGAGCTGGTGAAAAAGACGCTGTAAACTCATGCATTGGCCTTGAACTAAGGGACTGTTGGGTGGCTGCATGACTTACCTCCCAAGAAGAGCATCAAGGCAAGAAGGAAACCCTGTTTGGTTCTGTTACTCATACAGAGAAGAAGGAATTGCAAAATGATTTGTTGTTAACTGCTGTCAAGTCTAACTTATTGAAATTCTATGAATCAGAGACTTCCAAGTCAACCCATCACATTATTATTATTATTATTATTATTATTATTATTATTATTATTATTATTACCTTTAAATTCTATGAGTATGTTCTTCAGGTTGCATTTTGGCCAGTGGCTGTTTTATTGTTCTTCTTTACCTTTACTCTGATTTCTGATATTAGGAGTTCATGGTCTATGCCAAATCCTACTCCTTATTTTCGAAGAGATAATGGAACGTCACCATTTATTGCTTCCGGTTATGCTGTCTATTTGGTTTCTAAATTGATCATCAAAAAGCAAAATATCCGTTGTTGTATTAATAATGCCTTTCCTTTCTCTATACACAGCACTGAGGAATGAAACTTCCATTTAATTTAATTTATTTATTTATTTATTATTTCCATCATTTATATGCCGCCCTTCTCACCCGAAGGGACTCAGGGCGGCTCACAATCTGGCAAATTCAATGACGGTATACAGTACAAAAATAATCATAGCAATTAAAACAATCAATTTAAAACAATCCAATAAATACATTTAAAACAGTATAATAAAATACTTAATCCATTCGTCCACATAAACCTTGCACGTAAACCTTAATCCGGACCGAGTTAAAGCCATAATAATTCATTCATTAAACGCTTGTTCGCAAAGCCATTATTTAAGATTTAAATAATGGAGGCTGGTGGCTCTGATATCAGTGAGACTCTGACTCGTCTCCCAGGTTTTAATCCAAACTTTAAAGGATCTGTCTAAAGTGCCGAAACGAGGCCTCAAATAGATTTAGGACCTTGGATAGTTCCTTTACTATTCAGACTAAATCCCGAGGCAAATTAATTGACATCTGATGCACTGTAAGAAAAAAATCGCACAGGAAAGCCATGATTGCAGCAAATAACTATGGCACTGTATATAATACTATTTGGCATTTAGAACCTTGTGTGAGATATCAGTGTTGCACTGAATGGATTGAAAACAGTGACCACAGCACTAACAAATTCAATAGATATATAAGGTATCACACTAGATAATCACACTAATTCAGTGGTTCTCAACCTGAAGTTTCCAGATATTTTGGCCTTCAAATCCCAACAGCCAGTAAACTGGCTGGGATTTCTGGGAGTTGTAGACCAAAACACCTGGGGATCCACAGGTTGAAAACCACTGCACTAATTGGCAAAGCAGACACGTGTCAAACCTTTTTACAGCCTTCAATGGACTTCTAGGAGTTATATGAATTGTTATGTTATTGAGCTGAACCATGGATCCAAGCACTTTACAGCCAAGCATTCAGGAGCTAAAAATGGTCAGACCTATTTGGACTGTTTGCTCCTCCTCCTCCCTTTCCCCTTTTTTAATCAGCGAGAAAAGGGGGAGGTGTTTTACCATTTATGTTCCACTTTGCCAGGTCAGGCTGCCCCCAGAGGAAGGCCATTCTGCCATGGTCTGGGAGCCAGCACAACAGGTGAAATGGTATGATCACTTCTCTCTCATGTGATTGATCATCTGCATCCATTAAGTCTCCATATATTCTGCAAACCTCAATTTTATACCAGCAACTTATTCTAGCCACAGTGATTTGCCAGTCAAGTTGGGTGAGCTCCAGATGGAAAGGGCCAGGGCCTCAAATTAATGGAAGTGGCAATAACATTAAGAACACTAACATGTCTTTAACACATTAGAAGCAAGAAATTGTCCAGGTGAATAAACTGTTTGTGAGAATTAAAGAAGTGTGGGAAGAGGATACACAGACTGTAGAATAAGGTGAATTCTTTTGAAGTTCCCCCACAGCAGAAGGTTATGGGCAGGTACCTAGAACTGCACTGGTATTTCCAGCAAGGGAATCAGAGGAATTGAGTTAAGGAGCAGTAAAACAAGACTTTGCTGTAAGTAAAAACCAGTAGGTCCAAATGGCATGTTTTTAAAAAACGTTTAACTTATGATTTTAAATTGGGAGGCGGAAGGTGAGCAATGAAAAAGTCAAAACTAATGTCAGCACCATGATATTCAAAGTTGTAAAAAGCAGACGGAAACTACAAATAGGTCCAGAAGGATATTTCAAAATAGCAGGATTCACTAATGTGGATCAGCGTCAGGAAGTCTGCACAATCCCAACTTTAATGGCCATTGGTGGTTGGCCAAGAGAGAGCTCTTGCAGTTGTGATGGACAGATCAATGACAATTAATGAAATAGGTAAATCGAATAAAGCAGAATTTAAAACAGAGGAATTAACACAAAAGAAAGTATTTTTGACACAACATGTAACTAAACTGAAAAAATGGTACCACAGCATGTAGTGAAGGGTGCCAACTTAGACAGCTTTAAAAGGAGATTAGTCATAGAATCATAGAATCATAGAGTTGGAAGAGACTTCATGGGCCATCCAGTCCAACCCCCTGCCAAGAAGCAGGAAATCGCATCCAAAGCACCCCCGACAGATGGCCATCCAGCCTCTGCTTAAAAGCCTCCAAAGAAGGAGCCTCCACCACAGTCTGGGGCAGAGAGTTCTACTGCCGAACAGCCCTCACAGTGAGGAAGTTCTTCCTAATGTTCAGGTGGAATCTCCTTTCCTGTAGTTTGAAGCCATTGTTCCGTGTCCTAGTCTGCAGGGCAGCAGAAAACAAGCTTGCTCCCTCCTCCCTATGACTTCCCCTCCCGTTCTTCTAAATTTATTGCTCACCCTATGTTTTTTGGTCATTCATGTCCTAGAATTTGAGGTATCAGTCAACTTCCCCTCAGAAAATGTCCACAACTCCTCTTTTGGGTCTCAGTCATCCTCTCTCTCTTCCACATTTCATTATTCAATAAAGCTGAAAGAAGTACTTCTTCACATAGTGCAGCATTAAAATATGGAATGTTCTAGTTGGAGATGTTGCAATGGTTACCTAAAAATGTATTAAAAGGTATTATCAGAGTGCCAAACAATCAGTGTCTACTAATCAAGATGGTTATGTTGTCAATATCAAAGAAGGTATGAAAAACAAGTCTGAGAGGAAAAAACTTCACTTATATCCTCCTTGCAGGTTTCCCATAGGTATCTAATTGGTCAGCGTGAGAACCAGTATGTTGGATTATTTAGACTGTTGGTCTGATCCAACAGCTAGTTCTTTATATTCTTATGTGACAACTCTGCATCCCTATGGCAAATCATTGGAGTATGTAGAATGTTTGTTTCACAGACAACAAATCTCTCAGTATTTTGATTCATCCATTCTTTCATCATTTCTTCCCTTTGTATCTTTCCTCCACTTTTCCTGACTTGTAATTCTCTTTTTTTCTCATGTATGCAGCCCTCTAACCCTGTTTCCTCCTGTTATTCCCTAACACAGAGAGCCTTTTGTTGAATTGCAGCTACCTCGGTCCATAGTGGCTAATTTCCCAAGCTGCAGCTACAATGAATACCCTTTTGCCTAATTGGCCGCCAAAGCCATTCTGAAAGCAAATACAGAGAATTCAGTCCCTTTCTTACTTTTTCATTCAGGGCTAAGAACAAGTGCCAAATAGGAGGCTTTGACATTGGACGGAGGTACAAATACCTCTCATACATGTCAGAGTTGGGTTGTATAATGCCAGTCCTCTGTCAGGCTGCCAGAAAAGTGACATTGGTCAACTTTTGTTCTGATGAAATCAGTTCTTCAGATCTAAGCAATAGCCTTCGTAACTGATGGCACCTGCAAGATAGAATGACAAATAGGCCTGCAGTGATATCTGAGAATAGTTATTAGAAAGATTTGCTAATGTAAAAGAGAAATATTGAGCTTCAGTATATTGTTATAATTGGTTATCTTATCTCACGTTTTGAACGCTGAGTCTGGAGGATCAGTACAACCATATTACATGGGGGGATATTGTCTGGGAAGTGCTATTCACACTAAACACTGGTGCAGAATTTGTACAACGTATTTGCTGAATTTTCTGCATCTGAAATATTTTGATCACTCACATCTGGAATTATGATCGAACTATTATGGTTGCATTCCTTTAAAGCTCTCTGTTTCTGCACACTAAACATTCTGGTTTCCACAGTGTTACCATACGTCAATAGCAACCATATATGAGAAAGAACATATATATGCAATGTATATGTATGTATGGAGCCCCCAATGGTGCAGTGTGTTAAACCCTTGTGCCAGCAGGACTGATGACTTGAAGATTGGGTTGCTAACATCAAGATTGCTGGTTCGATTCCAACCTGGGGAGAGTGCGGATGAGCTCCCTGTATCAGCTTCAGCTCCATGCAGGGACGTGAGAGAAGCCTCTCACAAGGATGGTAAAAACATCAAAACCTCCAGGCGTCCCCTGGGCAACATCCTTGCAAATTGCCAGTTCTCTCACACCAGAAGTGACTTGCGGTTTCTCAAGTTGCTCCTGACATGAAAAAATGCCATGTATCAGTCTGCCCAAACTGGTGCTCTCCAAATGTATACAACTATGATTCCCATTATCCACAGCTAGAACAGACAATTGCAGCTGTAGTTTGGGATGGATGAGTCCACCCATTTTGATACATCTTTGCTTCTCATTTTTCTTTTATCTGTATTCCTTTTATGTTATGTATGTGTATCCCACCCTCTCACCAAAATGGGACTAGACTTACAACTCTCTCAAGTATAGTTCACACTGAGCTTTGAAAGTTTAAAATTCCTGTGAAAATTTGTCCCTGTGAAATTATTTGTGGTAATACATGAATTTTTGTGTGGATCTTCCCTTAAAATACATCTTTTGTAAACAGACTGGAGATTACCACAGTGTAGATTTCAAAGCATAACTGTGTTTTCAGTTTACATAGTGGTCTGAAAGTGTGGAATTCAGTATGTTTGCACCAAAAGGTGCCACACTTGGAATTCTTTCTCAATCCCACATTGTAGGACAAGACATCTGAGGAGCAATTGGTTTGAAAAGTCAATCAAATGCAAGGAATCCAATAAGGCTGCTGTGCTTTGGGTGGCATCTAGTCCAGGGAAGAGAAATTAAGAAATTAAGAGAGGGAAATTCCTTGTGATTGATAGATAAATATGCTGCCTGCTACTTAGAATCCTCTAGGAAGTATATTAAAACTATAAAATTCAACAGTCATACAATAAAACAATGATTTACTACCAGCAGAATATAAAACTAAGATATGACATATTATCTGGTCCTGGACCTTGTTCTAATGGGGATTACAGAGGGAGAAATGACTATTTCTTTTCTTGGCACCACCCATTATCACACTATTTGCACTGAACAAAATTGAGAATCAAAGTCTTGGTGATATCACTGAAGGACTGGACTGGGCACAAAAACAGCTTGGTGTGTGATTTTCAATGTATGCAATAAGACAGCCCCTCCTGAATAGAACTTTAGTCCTTGCAAAAAATACTGACACAAGTAGGTTTTGTTTGCTTGTGTTTCTGTGAATACTGGAAAATTCCTTTTAGAGATTATGATGGAGGTAAAGTCAAATATTTGAGGGGCATGGATTCCAGGAAGAAGAAAGACGGTGTTCTAGTGCTACACTTTAGATTAGTATTAGTATTGGCTTCACTGGTAATAGCTACTCTTCAATTGCTCATCTTGCATCAGTCATTCCCAACGCTGCTATCTGAAACTGTTTTCCTTTCAAACACCCAATAATGGATCTGGTTTCTTCCACAGGCAAATATATGCTTTAGTAACAAGTCTTGGGTGTCCTTACCCTATCCACAGAGGCTCAACTGATATTGATGCTGGTAGCCTTCTCTTGACAAATCAAAACATGGAATTTTTTTAGTAAAGCCTTCTAGCCCTAATGGTAGGCATTATTTTAACCTGTTTTAAATCATCTTGTTTTTAGTGACAGACTATTCAACATACTTTTAGTCTTCTAAAATTCTGTATCTGCAATTTTATTAATTCATGTGTGACAAAATTTGACTCCTCTAGGCATTTGCTATGTCCTCTGGTGTGGCTCTATGGCATTTTTGGGCCAGAGATGCAGAATTTCAATATGCTTTGCTATTATTAATGATTTTGAATATGTGGGTTGTACTGTATTTATGGACTTAAATCAATAATTATATCATATGCCACCCCAAGATACTCATATATAGAAAGATTATAAATATTTGAATAAAGGGAAAATGAATTATTGTCTTAGGTAAAGGTAAAGGTTTTCCCATGACATTAAGTCCAGACGTGTCCGACTCTGGGGGTTGGTGCTCATCTCCATTTCTAAGCCAAAGAGCTGGTGTTGTCCGTAGACATCTCCAAGATCATGTGGCTTCATGACTGCATGGAGCAGCGTTACTTTTCCACCGGAGCAGTACCTATTGATCTGCTCACATTTGCATGTTTTCGAACTGCTAGGTTGGCAGAAGCTGGGGCTAACAGCGCTCCCCAGATTTGAACCTGCGACTTTTCAGTCCACAAGATCAGCAGCTCAGCGATTTAACATGCTGCACCATCAGGGCTCCCCTTATTGTCTTAATCCTGCCAATTAATCATTGCAAATGTATATTTAAGTCACATAGTGTCATTTTGGGGAAGTGATGCCATCAGACTGGGGGGGGGGATTGGGGGGGTACTCAGGACCCTAATTAATACAATGGGTGGGCAGCTGAAATGTGGCAGAGCTGGCTTACTACATGTTGGCATTGTATCATATGCCACCCCAGGACTCCTCTTGGAGTTCTAATTAGTGCCAATGCTTGCTTAATTCAAGTGCCAAGTAAAATCACTAATATTTATTAAAGGCTTTGGTTCTCACTGATTTACTTCAAACGCTATGCACACGGTTTTAAAACTAATCTTTATAACCTGCTTTAACTTGTTGTTGTGTCTAATATGTTTTTAATCCTAATTATTGTTGTTTTAACCTGTTTATATTGATTCCACTTATATTTTGCCCTGAGATCTTCAGAAACATCATGGGATGGGGAAAAATAATAATAAAACAAATACATGTTGTTGTAGTTACATTGTGCTTTACTGTACACTGTAAACTGCTTTGTGTCTCAGTCTGGGAGAAAAGTAAATTATAAATTAAAGAAAAGAAAAGGAAATAAACTCAAGTCAGCAGGACAGGCAAGGAATGCATATCGGAAAGGAAAGGAATAAAAATGACCAAAAAGCTCCACAGCACAGGGCCGAAACGTGCAGATGGAGGTAATCCAGATGAAGTTGCATACAAATGGACTCAAAGTACAGTAACGGTGTGGTATGAAAGAGTTCCAGGTCAATGTGCCTGAGTCATTGCACTCTTATCCATGATTCAAGGGCCAGGAATCTGGTGGAAAGAACTTTCAATAGCCAGGGCGTCAGAGGACACATGCCACCTGATCCTTTGGTATTCATGCAAATTTTGAGGGCCTTGATTTTAAATAGGAAAATAGCACCCCATCACTCTTGGATCCTGAAGTGTGCATACATGCCTTACGGCAACCCCATGAATTTTCATGGGCAGGGAATATTCAAATATGACTTTGATAGCTCCTTCCTCTGAAATATAGCAATTCACAAAAACAAGGCTCTACTCTGTGCATGTGCCTTCAAGTCACCTGTCAAGACCTCATGAATTTTACCTGGGTTTTCTTAGGCTGGGAATACTCAGAGGTGGTTTTGTCAATTCCATTATCTGAAAAATAGCATTCAGTGCCTGATATTCACTGGCAGACTTCCAACCAAGTACTAACCAGAGCCTGATATGGGGAGACTAATTTGTTGTTGCTAATTGTCTTCAAGTCAACTTCGACTCAAGATGAGCCTTTGAATGAGACTCCAAGTCACCAAGAGTCCTGCTCAGTAGTTGCAGACTCAGGCCTGTAGCATCACCGAGTTTACCCATCTGGAATGGGCTCTTCTTCAATTCCAGTGGTTCTCAACCTGTGGGTCCCCAGGTGTTTGGGCCTACAACTCCCAGTTTACCATCTGTTAGTATTTCTGGGTGTTGAAGGTCAAAACATCTGAGGACCCACAGGTTGAGAATCACTGCTCTATTCCTATTGCTTTCTACCTTACAAAGGTAGATCATTGTTTGTTGTTGTTGTTGTTGTTGTTTTTATTATTATTATTACACTGATTTTCTCTCCAACAAGGAGACTCAAAGTGGCTTACGTTAAAAACCATTCAGTACAGTTTAAAATCTACAAATATGCAAACATTAAAACAGAATTAAATATAGATAATATTTAAAAATTCAGTCAAAATCCATGAAAACATCATCAGAGCTGAAAACTACACTGATTACTAATGAGTAATGCCTTCTTATGATATGGTGAAAGTATGGCAGCCTCAGCTTTGTGTTTTTGATTTCTAGGAAGCATTCAGATTTGATTTGCTCAAAGACCAATTTCCTGCCAACCATGATTGAAGATTTTTTAAAACATCCAAAAAAGCAAACCTTGGATTTGTCATTTTATATAAGATCATCATTTTATTATACCATTGTCTACAATGAGTCTTCAACATTTTGGTACCCAATTTGGGGAGAGGGTTCCTGAATAAATGCCAATGGATACCAAGATACTTTTTTTTGACTTTGTAGCTGTCCATGGTATCCTCTCCAGCACTGTGTCTCAAAAGAGTCGGTATGCTTGGGCCTGACAACTCCTGGAAAACATCTGACTAAGTAAATGTGTCTACTCAGAGCCTCATGGATTTAGATGTTCAGGCTAGTAAAGAACTCCAATCTGCAGTAAATTTTAAGAAGCAGCTGATTTTGGTCCTATGGCAGATGGAGGTATTCATTTGCTTGTTCTGGCCTTATGGCAAGGGAGAAATTGTTACTTTGACCCCTACTCCCCATAGATATGAATGAGCAAGTGTACAGATTGAGAAGATTCCTGGTCACAAAGCCCAAAGTGCATGTATGGAAACCTTAAAGGACATCTTCACTGTGGAGTGAATGTAGTTTGACTAAACTGGAACTTCCAGGACTCAGTGCTATGGAATCCTAGGAGTTATAGCTTGGTGGGGCACCTGTATTGAGGCCCTGTGCCTTCCAAACCCCTAGTAGAGTATCAGTCACTAGAGGCTAGGAGATTAAATGCAATAGATTTATTATGATCAGAGCAAAACTATTAGGTTTTTTTAGTGTCAAGAGCAACTTGAGAAACTGCAAGTTGCTGCTGATGTGAGAGAACTGGTCATCTGCAAGGACGTTGCTGAGAGGACGCCCAGATGTTTGATGTTTTACCATCCTTGTGGGAGGCTTTTCTCATGTCCCTGCATGCGGAGCTAGAGCTGACAGAAGGGAGCTCACCCTGCTCTCCAGATTCAAACCACCAGCCTTTCGGTCAGCAGTCCTGCTGGCATAAGGGTTTAACCTATTGTGCAACTGAGGAGCTACAACTATTGAGTGTGCAACAGGAAAAATAGTGCCGCCAGACTGAGGTGCAATTTAGCCTTTTTATAATACAGGTTCTTAAAGTTTCTGTGCAAGCTCCCTCTTTCCATCCACACCTCTGCTTCTTCTGTTGGAGCTTCTTAATATCTTCATTCCATTACTCCACAACAATTACCCCCTTTTCTTCTCTCCTACCTGCATTCACCCTCCTTTCTCTTTAGGTCATAAAGTCCTCCTTTTGAATCTTCTCCCACTTTCATCTTCTCAGTTTCCTACCTAATACCTCTGTCGTGCTGCTGTTTTGACTGGCAGAAAAAAAATTTCAACTCCTCCAATTCTCCCCTCCCTTCTGTCTTAACCTTCTTTGGCTTTCTTAGGCCCCTTACACACCTGTGTAAAATCCACATTGAACTGGATTATATGGCAGTGTGGACTCTGATAACCCAGTTCAAAGCAGTGTGGACTCTGATAACCCAGTTCAAAGTGGATTATCTGCCTTGATAATGGCTGTGTGGAAGGGTCCTTAGTAAAATTCTCTTTGTTTGCGCTCTATGGCAGAGAAGGCGAAAGACCTTGTCAAGCTACCTTTTCAAAATCGATGCTCGGGCTTTTAAAGTAATTGTAATGTTATGTCGTTTTTGTTTGGTGTTGATAGGTTTTAAATTACTGTTAAATTCTGTGTATGTAATGTTATGCTATGTTGTTGTTCAGATTTGTCCATGTGTAAGCCGCCCCAAGTCCCTTCGGGGAGATGGTGGCGGGATATAAGAAATAAGTTATTATTATTATTATTATTATTATTATTATTATTAATTATTTGAAACACAACAAGATGAGTCCACAACAGACACTCTGCTGGCTGTTATATTGGATCACACGTCGGATACTTCCCAAGTGTCTAGGACTGTGTGATGTATCGGCGAATAATGTGTGCAGATCCCAGTAAGGTGGCCTTCTCCAGCTGGCAGGTGGTAATTTTGTCAGCACCGATTGTGTTCAAGTGCAGGGCAAGGTCTTTAGGCACTGCACCCAGTGTGCCAATCACCACTGGGACCACCTTGACTGGCTTGTGCCAGAGTCTTTGCAATTCAATCTTTAAATCCTCATATCGTGTCAGCTTTTCCAGTTGTTTCTCTTCAATCCTGCTGTCACCTGGGATTGCACCATCGACAATCCACACTTTGTTCATTATTATTATTATATTTTTATAGATTATTATTATTATTATTATTATTAGCTACAACTCCTGGGATTCCCTAGCCTTGAGCCATGGCAGTTCAAGTGGGGCCAAGCTGCATTCATTCCACAGTGGAGACGCCCCCGTAAACCAAGTACCAGAAGCCAAAGCTCTTCCTTCCTTACGTTGCTTTGAGTTTTCCCGGCTGTATGGCCATATTCCAGAAGCATTCTCTCCTGAGGTTTTGCCCACATCTATGGCAGGCATATTCAGAGATTGTAAGGTATATTGGAAACTAGGCAAGGAAGGTTTATAAATCTGTGGAAGGTCCAGGGTGGGAGAAAAAAGTCTTGTCTGTTGAAGGCAGGTGTGAATGTTGCAATTAATCACCTTGATTAGCATTGAAAAGCCTTGCAGCTTCAAGGCCTGACTGATTCCTGCCTGGAGGAATCCTTTGTTGGGAGGTGTTACCTGGCCCTGATTGTTTCATGCCTGGAATTCCCCTGTTTGCTTGGTGTTGTTCTTTATTTACTGTCCTGATTTTAGAGTTTTTTTAATATCAGTAGCCAGATTTTGTATATTTTCATGGTTTCCTCCTTTCTATTGAAATTGTCCACCTGCTTCTTGTGTATTTCAATGGCTTCTTTGTGTAGTCGGACATGATGGTTGTTAGAGTGGTCCAGCATTTCTGTGTTCTCAAATAATATGTTGTGTCCAGGTTGGTTCATCACATGCTCTGCTATGGCTGACTTCTCTATTTGAGTTAGTCTGCAGTGCCTTTCCTGTTCCTTGATTTGTGTTTGGGCAATGCTGCTGTGTTTGGTGGTCCCTATGGAGACTTGTCCACTGCTGCATGGTATACGGTAGACTCCTGCACAGGTGAGAAGATCCCTTTTTTGCTCCTTTGCTGAACATAGCATTTGTTGAATGTTCTTAGTGGGTCTGTAGGTAGTTTGTTGGTTGTGTTTTTTCATGAGCTTCCCTATGCGGTTAGTGGTTCCCTTGAAGTCTGGTAAGAACACTTTTCCTCTGGGTGGATCTTTGTCTTTCCTCTCGTGGCTTGTTCTTGGCCCTGCAGCTCTTCTGGTGTCTGTGGTGGAGTCTCCATTGGCCTGTAGAGCCCAGTTTAGGTGATTCAGTTCACCTTGAAGAACCTTTCATCCTCCTTCCTTCTTTCCTTTCATCCTTCCCCTTCCTTCCTTCCTTCTTTCCTTTCATCCTTCTCCTTCCTTCCTTCTTCCCTTATTTCCTTCCATCCTTCCTTCTTCCCTTATTTCCTTTCATCCTTCTCCTTCCTTCCTTCCTTCCATCCATCCTTCTCCTTCTTTTCTTCCTTCCTCTGGAATAAATCCAGACAGGGAACCGCTATTGCAAAGCAGACGTCATCCCTGGTTTCTCGGAAGGGAGGGGGAGGGCGCCCTGCGACCACAACCCCCCAAACCCCTTGGCCTTCCCCCCGGGGGACCTTCCTCTCGGGAGCCAAGAGAGCGGCGTCTCCAAGCGGCCTTTGGCAGCGAGCCTCCCCCCTTCCTCCTCCTGCGGCCCTGGTCCAGCTTCGAAAGAGAGCCGCCAGCCAATGGGAGGGCGATCTTGGTCCAAGGCAGCGCCGCGATTGGCGGAGGGCCTCTGCTGATGAGCGGGGGGACTTCCTCGGCGCTCCTCGGCGTGGGATGGAGAGGGATTACGGGACCTGGAGGAGGAGGAGGAGGAGGAGGAGGAGGAGGGAGACGCCGCCGCCGTAACAGCCTCAGCAGCAGCAGCAAAGAAGACGGCGGCGGCGAGGGGCGCTCCACAGAGGAGCCGGCGTGGGGGGCGTGGCGTGGGGAGGGAGGGCAAGGCACAAAGAGCCGCCGGGGCCGAAGGTGCCGCCGCCGCGCCGGATGAATTAAACCCGCGAGGCGCAGAGGCGGCGCTCCTTTCCGCCACGCTCCTGCGGGACCGGGAGAAGCCGAGGGCGGACAAAGGAGCCGGGCCTCCCCGATGGGGAAAGGCGGCGAGCAGGGCGAGGAGTGCGGCGGCGGCGGCGGCGGGGAGCGGGAGGCTCCGGTCCCGGCGTTCACCTGGGAGGAGGTGCAGAAGCACAACCTGCACGACGACAAGTGGCTGGTGGTGGAGCGCAAGGTCTACAACATCTCGCAGTGGGTCCGGCGGCACCCGGGAGGCCGGCGCGTCATCAGCCACTACGCCGGCGAGGACGCCACGGTGAGACCCGCGCCCTGCGGCCCCGCGCCACCTGCCACGGGCCCCTCGCCGAACCACGGGCGCACTGGGATCCCACGGTCCGCCTTGGTCCCACTCCCAGGATCCCCGTGGCTGGGAAAGGGACGTCCAACTGCATCCGTTTTATGCTTTCATGGCCGGAATCACTGGGTTGCTGTGAGTTTTTCGGGCTGTCTGGCCATGTTCCAGAAGCATTCTCTCCTGACGTTTCGCCTACATCTATGGCAGGTTGTTGTCTGTTGGAAACTAGGCAAGCGGGAACTCTCGTCTGTTTGAGGCAAATGTGAATGTTCCAATTGGCCATGATTAGCATTGAATAGCCTTGCAGCTTCAAAGTCTGGCTGCTTTCTGCCTGGGGGAATCTTTGGTTGGGAGGTGTTAGCTGGCCCTAATTGATTCATGTCTGAAATTCCCCTGTTTTCTGGGTGTTGTTCTTTATTTACTGTCCTGATTTTAGAGTTTTTTAAAATGCTGGTAGCCAAGGGAGGCGGGGTTAGGGGTTCAACCCCCCCCCCCCTTTTAAAGTTTTTTTTTAAACCCTGTTCAGTCATGAGTTTTGACTGATTAACTAAATCCCCATGAGTGTCCACTGAAGTTTATCGATGGAGCCTGTTTTCTAAATTATTTTGCGTTATGGAACTACTCATTATTCGCTAAAAAAAAGTTTCAACACCCTTTCTCCCCCCCCCCCCCCAATTTTTTCTGGCTTTGGCCCTTTCTGGCGATTTTGGTTTTTTTTTCATGGTTTCCTCCTTTCTGTTGAAAATGCCCACATGCTTGTGGATTTCAATGGCCAGCTAACACCTCCCAACAAAGGATTCCCCCAGGGAGGAATCAGGCAGGCCTTGAAGCTGCAAGGCCATTAAAGGCTAATCAAGGTGATTAATTGCGACATTCACACTTGCTTCCAACAGACAAGAGTTCTTTCTCCCACTCTGGACCTTCCACGGAGATATAAAACCCACTTGCCTAGTTTCCAACAGTCCCCACAATCTCTGAGGATGCCTGCCACAGATGTAGGCGAAACTTTAGGAGAGAAAGCTTCTGGAACATGGCCATAGCCCGGACAACTCACATAAACCCACTGCATTCGTTTTACAACGTAGATGCACCGGAGGCGCGCAAAAGAAGAGGCTTTTCTTTGTTGTGGGGAGGAAGGCTTCACGGGGGCGAAGGCGGGGGTTACGAAATAAGAGTCCCGGCGTTGAGAATACCGCCTTTCTCTGCACCCCACCCACCCCCACCCCCCCACCCCCGGCAGGGATTGTCCCACTGCCTCCAAACGCTTTCTTTCTCCCCATGGAACTGGCTTGGCTGCCTGCCTGCCTGGGCCGCTTCTGAAACTTTTGGTGTCACCAAAGAAGCGTCGGGGCAGTCTTTGTGTCCTCGTGGGGAAGGAGCCCGTGTGCAAGAGCGGCCTCAAGAGAGCAGCTTCAGGGTGGGCTCAGTCTGAAGGCAGGTCGGGGAAGGCAGAGGGGAGGAGTCTGCTCTTGGCCTCATATCTGTAGGCTGCTACTGGTTGTCCCATTAACCACCAGGAAAACAAATTGGGAGACTAGTGAGGGCCTTGGATCTGAGCCTTCCACTACAGCTCTTTCTTCTTTTGTTCTTGGGAGTCTGGCGTTACTAAATACCTCAAAGGTACCAGACCATAAAGCAGGTTAAACCGCTGAGCTGCTGAACTTGCTGACTAAAAGGTCAGCAGTTTGAATCCAAGGAGCGGGCTGAGTTCCCGCTGTTAGCCCCAGCTTCTGCCAACCTAGCAGTTCGAAAACATGCAAATGTGAGTAGATCAATAGGTACTATTCTGGCGGGAAGGTGATGGCACTTCATGCAGTCATACCCACCACATGACCTCGGAGGTGTCTACAGACAACGCCGGCTCTTTGGCTTAGAAATGGAGATGAGCACCAACCCCCAGAGTTGGACATGACTAGACTTGATGTCAGGGGGAAACTTTTATCTTTACCAGACCAGGGCCAACCCCAGTTAGGACTTGAGTGAGAAACCACCAGGCGCTGTAGGCTCCATTTCAGAAGAAGGGACTGACCAACCAGCTCCTTGGCCAAGAGAACCCGTGGCATTTGTGGGTTGCCATAAGTGAACAGGCTCTTTGAAGGTGGACACACACATACACACACACCAGTCAGAAATGGTGGGAAACACCAGGCACTGGGCCCAAGGAATTCAGAAAGGAGAAGACTCCTTCTGTCCTCTGTCTTAGAACGTGGTGTGTCTTCCAAGTTGTTTCCAACTTTTGCCAACTCCAGGGCAAAACTATTATGAGGTTTGTTCAGAGCCTTTGCCTTCCGATGAGGCTGAGAGAGCATGACTTGCCCATGTTCACGGAGTAGGTTTCTATGACTGAGCAGGGATTGGAATCCAGGTCTCCAGGGTTGATGTCCAACTCTCAAAACATTATGCCTGCTGGCTATCACAGCACATTGGCTCCCTTTCTTCAGATCAGTGGTATAAAGTGGCCTGTGAGATGTCATAGTGAAGGAATGACTCAGTTTTCTTATATGGCCAGCTTTTCTGGAGCAGCTTTTCTGGAGCCTTGCCACTGAAAGAAAGGGAAACTTGTCAAGTCGCACCTAAGAGTTGTTACAAGCTGGGCTGTGCCCAATGAGCCTAACTGTCAATTGTGATCATTGAGGAGGGAAGGGGAATCCCCATAGTCATCACTATTTTGTATGCCGTGATTCCCGAAATATTTTGCAGAACTGGGAGTGGTGTCACACATTGATTTCATGGGATAGGTGTCTTGCTGCATTTTGTTCTTGATCGGCCATGTGTTTGTTAAGTGGAAACACACACTCTATTAAGATGTATTATCAGTGGTGCCTGAAGATGCCATACCAGCCCAAATCAAGTAGCACATAGAAAGAGAACATGTCAGTGCAAGCCTTCCATGAGGATCCTGTCAAATAGAGTGTGACTAGCAATGCCCAAGGAACCAGTACAATTGGTAGCAGGAACCAACTTTGTGGTTTCTAATAACTAGCTGCTATTAAGGGTTCACGATACTCTTGAGCTATTCAGAAACGAATCTCCTCAAATTGGTGGTACCTTAAAATGCTAAGTGGAGAAGAAGGAGGCCTTCAGATGAAGGAAACAGCCACAATCACATAACCATTATCCTCCAATCCTTACATTTGTGACATTTTAAAATATGTGGATCTGTAACCAGATTTGTAACTGCAATTGTTAAATTGTTTAAATTATGATTGCCATTTTCCTCTCATCTCGGATGCCTGAACCATTAACAGAAACCCACAGTGATCCTTTTGTCTTGGTTGTTTCAGATCACAGTAAGTTTTTCTAAAGCAACATTTTTTAAAAAATTGGAGGGACATGCTGAGCTAAAGTATCCAGATAGCAGTTTTGTGTGAAACAGAGGTATTTTATGAATAGGTGCTATATCCTGCTTTCCCTGGAGTTTTAATTTGTGAAGAAAGAGGAAGCATTGTTCCATGTGGTTTGGTGGGGATGTTGAGTTGCCAGCTCCCCGGAAGAGCTACTGTTCTGAGGAGAAAGCAAATTACTACTAAGCCAATTTTATTCAGTGCTGTGGAAACCTTATCTATCTCACAGTCTTTTTGGTTGTAAATTAACAGTCCAACCCTACACATGTTAATCCAGAAGCAGCTCCCACTCCAAGGGAGGTATGTAAGGGTATGTAAGAGAGCAGCTTAAAGGTACTATAGTTGGCCCTCTATGTTCACAGATTCTATGTCCATAAATTCAAGTATCCATGATTTGAAAATATCCCCCTTCCCCCCCCCAAATCAAAAAAGCAGATCTTAATTTTGCCACTTTATATATGATATGCATACATCATTTGCCTCACCATTTTATTATGTACTCTGGTTCATAATGGAACTTGAACATCCACGGATTTGGGTGGGAATGGAGTCCTGAAACCAAAGCTTGGTGGACAAAAGGCATCTGTATAACCCACATTTTTCTATCACATTTTTCCATAGTTAGATAATGGTGTCAAGTTGATTTAGAGGGCCAAAGTCCTGAAGATCATGAAGTCTTAATTTGGCTGAGTTGGTTGCTAAAGCAGCACCTGATGTTTTACTTCATAATATATATTCTCCTTCCCTGCCATTTGGCATCTTGAAACATTGACGTCTGCCGATTGAGGGGGGAACTGAGGTAAAGAAAGGATGGATGGAGTGAATCAGTTGAAAGAAAGGCCCAGGCAGTGGATCTTGGCAGCAATGTGAAGGCATTGGTAAGCACTGTGGGTTTGGAGCCCAAGATGAAGAGTGGGCATGTGGCCAGCCACAGCATCTTAGCAGTAGGGATGGAGTGTGGAGGTGGAGCACAGTGGAGCTGGGATACAGCAGGAAATGTCTTTTCCACAAGAAAGCTATAGAAGCAAAAGGCATACAGTGCCGTCATGCCTTTATGAGTTTCTGTCACACCTGTGGCAAAGCAGCAAATAATATGTCATTGCCCACCCAGCCCACCACTCAAGGTGCATTGTATTCTCAGCCAGTGTGATTTTGCACCCAAGGTAGAAAATCACACAATGACCTCCTCACCTTCCTGCAAGTAAAAATGCAACTTTAACAAATTAGATAACAAAGGATTTGCTGTCTTTTCATGCAAACTCCAAACCTATTGCCTGTGTAGCTCTTTGACATTGGACTTGAACACTATTGATACATAGAGCCAATCTGTACACAATACTGCCAGGTCCCCAGGAGCATTTCATCCTTATCAGAAGGAGGTACTGTTTAATATTGGCCAGCAAATGACAACAAATGAGTGTGTCAGACTTTTGTTTTATTTCTTTTGTTGGGCAGTGTGACCAGAGGAAATTTGTGTCATTGTTTCAGATACATCTTTGCACACCTATCAGTCTCATGGGCACTTGTGCCACTATTTGTGTTTACATTACCACTTGTCACAGATTAGGAAGACACCCACAATACTAGCAGTGACTGCATAGTCTTCTTCTGAGACAGGGGTGGGATTCATTGCAGACCTCCAGATACAGTTGAGCCACAGCTCCCACCCTTCCTAACCAAAATAAGCAGTAGTGAGGATTGCTAGAAGCTATTTTACAACATTAGGAAGATCTCATGGTTCCCACTCTTTTTGCAAATGTATAGTTGGCTTGGTGTTTAGGAATTCAGAGGCACTTGGAATTGGTCACAGCTTTCCGGTATCCCTAAGCAATATTTTATAGGGTTTATTTTCTTTGGGAAAAGGGAATGTACAAATAATCTACATGCTTATTTTGGAACAAATCCAACTCTGTGTTAATTGACTCTCAGTGGAATCACGCTATCTGAAAGATGTTGCTTTGTGTACTTTATATAATATGATGATGATGATTATGATGATGATGATGAATGTATTACCTGCCTCTCCTTGTGGCTTGACAACATAATTAAAACCAGAGACAAAGCACTATTAAAAGACATATAAACAGAGTTAAAATACAAGTTTAAATGCTGATAAAAATTCACAACTTAAAATTGACCAGATAGGCCTGCCGAAAGAGATGGGTCTTCAATTGTGTCTTAAATTCCAACAGCTGGTTGAGCTGTCGAAGTTCTTCTGGCTGGTCATTCCACAGTCTTGCAGCAGTTGATGAAAACGTCCTCTTGGTGGTGGTTGCTGTTGGGTTCTGGCAGGCTGGAGTGGATGCTCCCCAGAGGATCTAACTTTCTTCTTTGTTATGAAAACCCAAATAGTCATATAAGTGCCCATGAGACTGATACCTACTTTCTTTCTTTTGTACAAACAAACATTTTAAGCATGTAGGAAATAAGCAAATAATGCTAGTTCAAGGTAATAGCCAGTCCTAAGAGCACAGAGTTCTGTCTCCATGGCCAGATTCATGCTGATGCTCTTTCAGCCTTTCATCTGTAAGCTTGATACTGATCATCTTCTTCATAGTACATTTTGTAAGGGATCCCCTTGATTCCAGTGGGCCATTTAGGGATTCTTAAGGAGCTGACATTGCTTGCTATCTACTAGAAAGAGTTAAAGAATCTAAAAAGAAACAGCTGTCTGTTCAAGAGAGTCACTAGCATGACTGGGACAGTCTTACAAATCACCTTGCAAATAGACCATGATGATATCCAAGTCCTAAAAGTTGCTATGGTTTATTTGCAAATTGAGTTATGAAACTGCTACAGTATATTTTGAAGGTTTCTGAAGGTGATGGAATTTGCTTCCCTTTTTTTGACCAGAGAAAGACTGGAGCATTTGAGGGTTGCAAAATAGCCTTGAGCAGCAAAGCAGCCTTGGGAGCGAGCCACTTTGCCTCTTACTAAGATTGTATATTTCTGCATGTGTTTGTCTTTGCCTGCTGCCATTCCAGTAATACAGCAGAGGGAGGAGGCACACTAGTTCAGCTTTGCTGAAGGATACTTTGTTTTTCTCTTCTTTCTCCATCTCTTTGCCTTTCCTGTTAGGTTTTGGTTTTTTTTGCTAAAGGCATACATACAGTCTTGGAATACAGTCCTAACACAGGGCTTCCCATGTCCTTAATCTACTGCTAGAAGACATAACTACTGGATTGCAATGAAGGCTTCAAACCAATTTCCAGAAAGCTCAACCCCCCGCCCCACCTTCAGTATACTGTACTTTGTAGTCTTTCCTAAGAACATATTTGCTTCTTTTAATGGACTTGCCTGAAAATCCTTTTGTGTGCTAACGTTGTGTGACCCAGCAAGAAGGCTCATGAAGCTCTTCCTCTCTGTTGCCACCTTTCCATCCTCCTGACATATTTAGGGTGTCAGTGGATTGGGATAGTAATGGGCATTTCCAAATCGCTTGCACTAATGCCAGCAGACAGCCTTCTGCGTGACAGAAAAACAACATGCCAAAGCCCTATCCATAGGAATAACCCATCTATTAGTCAGATCCATGGTGTGCGGAAGATCCTCTGTCTTTCCAAGTTGCTCTGACTGGTAGTGAAAACTGTAGAAGGCATCACTGGCCGTCGAGAAATGTCATCCAGTTAGGTTGTCAGTATAAGATGCTTGTTTGTTGAATTTGAACAACATAGTTCCAGAATGTTTAGATAGCTTTGGGTGAGCAAACACCAATGACATGCTTCTTGTGGCTTGGCTCCTCCTAGGACTGATCCCATCTGTCACATTTACTGTGACCACTGTCCCCAGGGTTAAGCCAGATCAGCCATCAGTGGTGTTTAGCTGCCCTAAGGCTGATCCAAGTACACACCAACATAAGAGGTCAGAGTAGATGAGCTGTATGACTTGTCCAAGGTCCCTTAGTAGTTTTTCATGACTGAGTGGGAATTTGAACTCTGGTTCCCCAGAGTTCTGGTCTAACACTCAAACCACTATACATTAAACTGATTCTTAATGAGTTTTGTTGTTGCAACTTAGGGTGATATTTTGATTAGGAAACCTTTCTTCATGAAACTATTTTTCATCATGACCTTAACTTGGCAAACTTTTGCATCCCCTGAAATTATTTTCTTCCCTTTTGCCAACTTCTGTATTATCAATATATAACAATGCCTCTGATACTAAGTTGCTTTCATAGTTTTTGTCATCTAGCCTAGAACTCTGAATTATTTGACATTTGCTAGCATTGGTGTTTCAATTCTTTTAAACAAGGTCTTGGGTTGATAAACTGCACTGAAGGTGCTAGTTTTTCTCATATAGAAACTTGGCTAAGGATAAAGGTTTCCTATGAATAACTTTGCATCAGGCTTCCTGTGAACTTGTGATACACACATTTTATTGAAATCCTACCATGTTCAGTTTGTTCAACTTCATAAGCTATGTGGGAGATATGCACCCATACCCTTACACTATTTCAGAATAACAAAAAGCATTATGTAGCACCCTACGGTTGTTTTTCCTCTTAATGTCAGGAAGCACTCAAAAATGGATTGAAAACCAAACAAACTGGTAGCTTGATACCATTTTACAAATATATAAAACATTTTACAATATAGTCTTACATAGAGACATGCAGTATTATATGCAGTTGAATTACCTAATCAGAAGAAGTATTGAGCTGGAAATATCCGGAAAATGCTTTCCCCTTGGATCTCTATTCTGCTTGCATTATAGTGTGATTATGTTTTTATTGTGTGTGTATGTGTGTGTGTGTGTGTGTGTGCGCGTGTGTTTCTGTTGTGTCCAAGGGGGCTTTAAAAGATGAACCACTTAGGCCCTGCTGCTGACCCGAGGATTGTGTGATGAAGCCTTAAAATAAATGCTATTGAAAAATAGATTTTCTCATAATGCTAGGATGAAACTGATTTGTAACTTAAGGAACACAAAGAGAAATTAGATTAAGATTTCATTGGATTAAATCCTATAACATGTCAGATTTGTTTATAATTTACAGTCAATGACCATTGCCTTTTATGGCTTTTACTTTAAAAACAATTGCACAAAAATAATGGATATATTAGCCTAATGGTCAAATGAAATTTCCCATGTTAAAAAGCAATAAACTTTGTTTTTCCATTTCTGGAAGCAGAATGTCCGAAAGCATTAAGTCTCTGTTGGAAACATACTGAACTAGGTGCATTAAGATATGATACAGCAAAATATGTTTGTATTCTTCTGTTCCTCTTTAGTACATACTGAATTATCTAGCTATCCACAGTATCATGATTTTAAATGATTCGTGGTCTACTGTATACTAGTTGACTGTATATTTATTTTATTTTAATAATAGAGTTTCAGAGGTCCATATGTGAGGGTATGGCAGTAAAGGAGATCATAAAAGGGGAACATTGTAACTCAATTTTTCAGATTACAAAGTATGATGCGCTAGACAAAAAGGCTACACAGAAATGGATTTCCCCATGCAATTACATAGTGGAAGTGTATATTTACCAATTATGATTCTTTTTCGTCTAACTCCAGCAGTGAGGATAACTAGTCCCCTATATTTGGATTGATGCGAGTTCTGAACTATCCTGATAAGTTTAGAGTCTTGATGAACGAACAGCTAGAGAGTCCTCTTATGAAGCCTAGAGGTCTTTCTAACAAGAGCTAATCATTTACTGACTCAATTAATTTCCCTATTACATACTGCTGCTTTTATAACCCTTCAGTTTGCGCAACTGGCATTCCAATGAAAACCAATTCATTTGAATGCAACATTTAGTTACTTTTTTTAGTTATAATATGCTTACATGTTCCTGGCAATATGAAGTAAAGGTTGTGTGTGTGCTTTCAAGTCACCAGTCTACTCATGCCAACTCCAAAAAATTCATCGGTTTTCTAAGGCAGTGGTTCTCAGCCTGGGTGTCCCCAGATATTTTGGCCTTTAACTCCCAGAAATCCTAACAGCTGGCTGGGAATTTTGGGAGTTGTAAGCCAAAACACCTGGGAACCCACAGGCTGAGAACTACTGTTCTAAGGCAAGGAATATTCAGAGGTGGTGTTATTGGTTCATTCCACTTAAACATAGCCTGCAGCACTAGGTATTTATTGGTGATCTCTCATTCAATCAGGGCCTAGCTTCTTGTGTCAGATAGGATCTGGTGCCTTTAGGCTATTTAGTATCTCAGTATTATCTCTTTACAAACCTATGTTCACCTCTAACCTTTCTTTAGATGTACCAAAGTTCTGTCTATGTAACTAAACTCATTCCATTTTGTCAGTATCTGAATTGACTGCAGATAATCCAACTGCAGCTGCTTGACCCTGTCTACAACTGGCAATGCAACTGCAACTATCTCCAGAATCCCTTACTGACTGTGCATGAATAGCATAATAGAGGCCAGAATTCACTTAAGGAGTTGAGATCTTCCCAAGTAGGCTTATGTCTGAAGGAAATAGAATTGAGCAGTTCTGAAATCTCTGTGTATTCAGTAAAGGGCTGCTATTCCTACATAAGGGGCACAGCAAAGTGACCATTGCAACCATTGTGCATCAGCCACAAGTGCACAATGGCTGTGATGTGCCTTGATGTTTGTTCAGGCCAGAGAGTGTTAATGTGCATCAGTAGATCAGTAGACCACAGTTCAGCTCATTTTTTTCAGGACAATAGGAATCATCTAAGGTTATACATGAAAACACAAGTTCCTTTCCTCACATATTAGTAAAGGGCAGAGGGGAAATTAGAGATTAATGGAAAAGATAAAATAGAGCAGATAAAAGCTCATGTTATTGTATTATCTTTCTTCATTCTAGGATGCATTTCGGGCCTTTCATCCTGATATCACCTTTGTGCGGAAGTTTCTTAAGCCCCTATTAATCGGAGAACTTGCCCCAGGAGAACCCAGTCAAGACAGAGACAAAAATGTGAGTATAACCAACATTTTAATGAGACTTTGTTCTTGTGTGAAATACATACACCTGTAATTCCTACAGACCCCTACTCTTCATGATTTACACCAGAGGATAATTGGATATTGGGTAGATGTTTTGCCCACATCTATGGTAGGCATAGATGTGGGATGCCTGCCATAGATGTGAGCGAAACATCAGGAGAGAACACTTCTGGAACATGGCCATACAGCCCGGAAAACATACAGCAACCCTGTGATTCTGGCCATGAAAGCCTTTAACAACACATTGGGGTGGTTGTTTAATTTGTTTACCTCCCTGTAGTTACATAAAATTCCATACGTGGTGGATGCATGGAGATACAGTTTTTCATGAGATCTTTTCTTCTGGATTTAGTTTCCTTGTTGTGTCTTAACACAAGCAACTCTGCACGGGTTCCAGTCATTCAAATAATTGTTTTTCTAAGGTTAGATGGGGTCAAAAGAATGCAAAGTTTTGGGGTTTGAAGATATGTATACTATAGTATATAGTATATAGTATATATATATATATATATATATATATATATATATATATATATATATATAGTATGTAGAATGGAAATGTATAAAGATAAAGATATAAAGATTGTCTCAAAAAGAAATGAATATGTAAATGAAAACAATCCTCGTGTTGGTGGTGGGAATTGTAAATGTTTTGTATGTGTACAGTATGTATTTTTTTGTGTTTTAAAAAATAAAAATTCGTTAAAAAAAACATGGATTCGGCCTCCCCATCATGTCGGCAGAGGGAGTGCTTTTGAACAGGGAAAGAGCGACAATTATTAAGAGCTATTTTGATCCCCTCCCCTCAAATAGAACTGAACTGCTGTCATGCCTTAAGGTTATTCTGAAGGGGAAATCCTTGTTACCATAGAAACTTCATGTAGCTAAGGGCAGGAGAACTAGGGAAGAAAAATGACAGGTGTGAAATTAACCAAATTGTGTAAAACGGGGTTTTCATGGGAGGCTGTTTTTATATGGTAGGATTCTGTTCCCAAGCCACTGTCTGTGTATCAAGCCAATTGTGTATGCAGCTGCATATATACATGTTTACATTTCTCTCACTGGAGATCAAGCCTCCAGTTACTTGTGAGTGATGGGAATCCATACATGAAAATTTAAAGACATTTTGCATTCTGATCCGGAGGACAGTTTCCCAAACAAGACCCCACCGTACCTTCCCCATCTGTCTCTTCCTTGCCATGTCACTTGAGATTTCTCGAATCCCAGATGTTCAGCTTATCAATTATTCAGGCGCTCTGCTTCACTTGGCTGATTCAAAAGGAGGCAACCTTTTCCATTCCCTCTTGTTCTGGGATGACTGAGGTCACGACAGACAATACTGCGCTTCAACATTCAAGCTGAAGATTCTGCATTAGCTTCTTTCCAGAGAGGCCATATTCTGCAACGTTCTGCCTTCCAAAGAGTGTGACTGTCAGATGCGGGGGCAGAAGCTGGCCCATTTTTAATTACCTCCCGTTGTCCTCATGAGACCAATCTGGCAGAAATACAGAGAAGCAGTGGAGACACCTGCTGAAGCAAGAGTCATTTAGCCATACTTAAATTAGTAGTGAAAATTGTCACAGTTGCATCATTTCTAGGGCAAGCATTATCCTTTATACTAGGAATGTTTTCCAGTGCTTTCACAATAAATAGCTACTCAAGAGGAATCCCAGTGGGAACCTTTCCTAAGAGTATATTTATTATCAGAACATAAGCAATTATTTTGAAAAGTAATTAGCTCCAGTTATTATTTCAAGCCACCATAACTAGCATCATGGTTACCATTTTGAAAGTATCATTTTACTTTCCCATAATGCAAAATTATTTTGAGCAGGTACTTCTGTTTATTTTTTTAAAAAAATTGAATGCTACAAACAAATCTCTGTTAAGTAAGTATCTGCCACACATCTAAAAATAACTAATATGTACGCCATTCCTCATTATGTTACATTTAGAATGTTTTTGCTTTAATTGATGCAAAAAGGGATTAATTTCAAGCAACTCATTGTTTAGTAGTTACTTCTGGATAAGATATTGTTTAAAAATATGATTTTGTAGAAAAGTATGGAAATGTGTATGTGGTGGGGCTATCAGAAATTAAAACAAGGATACATGCAGGGCCAGCCGGAGATAAATTTATATATAAAGCGAGGGGGGAAATTGCGCCCCCCCCACCGGCGCCGCGGGAGGCGTGGCCATGTGCCGCGGGAGGCACATGGCCACGCCTACCGCGGCGCCGGCGGGCCCCGCCTCCTGCTCCCTGGCCCCGCCTCTCACGTAGCGTGGGAGGCGGGGTCACGGCGAGCAGCGCGGGAGGCGGGGCCAGGGCTGGCCCCGCCTCCCGCGCAGCTCACCCCGACCCTGCCTCTCACCCAGCGTGAGAGGCGGGGCCGGGGGCACAGGCCGGGAGGCAGGGCTCCGCCCAGACGGGGCCTTGCCTCCCGCCCCGCGCGGCCTGGGCTTTTCCAGGCAGGCCGACTGCACTGGAGGTCCCTGCAGGCCGCGATCGCGGCCTGCAGGGACCTTCGGTGCAGTCGGCCCGCCTGGAAAAGGCCAGACGGGCGAGGCTGAGCTGCGTGGGAGGCAGGGCCAACCCTGGCCCCGCCTCCCACGCAGCTCACCCCGACCCCGCCTCTCACGCAACGTGAGAGGCGGGGCCGGGGCGCACAGGCCGGGCGGCAGGGCTCCGCCCAGACGGGGCCTTGCCTCCCGCCCCGCGCGGCCTGGGCTTTTCCAGGCAGGCCGACTGCACCGGAGGTCCCTGCAGGCCGCGATCGCGGCCTGCAGGGACCTTCGGTGCAGTCGGCCCGCCTGGAAAAGGCCAGACGGGCGAGGCTGAGCTGCGTGGGAGGCAGGGCCAACCCTGGCCCCGCCTCCCACGCAGCTCACCCCGACCCCGCCTCTCACGCAACGTGAGAGGCGGGGCCAGGGCACACAGGCCGGCCATCCAGGGCCATCCCAGCCGGCCATGAGAGCTCGCTCGTCACCGAACAGGCCTTCCTGTTCGCCGGCGAGCGAGCTCATGGTCCCCGCTGGGAGGGGGGAAGCCTGACGGCGCCCCCCGGGCCCTGCGCCCGAGGCGGCCGCCTCACGTGGCCTCCGTTTTGGGCCGGCCCTGGATACATGGGTGGTCAAGAGAAAGAGAAAAAATGTCCTTGTAAATTTTTTTCTTTTGTAATAGCTACAGTTCCCTCCTCCCAGATTCAATTGCTAATCTACCTTATCTTGCATGACCTTTCGTTCTCTCTGCCCCCCAGCCCATTCCAGGTTATCCACAAGTTGCAGTGGTCTTAGAAATATCTGCAAATGTACTTTTAGTTCACATAACTCATACCAAGCAGTCATCAATTGGACCTCCTTTTGGCCTTGCATTTGTGTTTCTCTTTCTGGCGTGGGTAAAGCACAGAGGGTGAATATTGAATAGGAGAGATGGGGAACCTTTCACCTTCCATATGTTTTGAATGCAAACTCCCAGAAGTTCTAACTCACAATGCAAATAGTTAAAGGATTGTTGAAACAGTAGTCCAAAACATCTAAAAGGCCAAGTGTTCCTGTGATATAGATACCTTGAGGTACAATCCAAAGTTTGCATTATGCCACCAGGATTTATTTCAATCTCCTGTACCTCCACTTTGCAGGCCCAGATGATAGAAGATTTCCGCGCATTGAGGAAGACAGCGGAGGAGATGAACTTATTTAAAGCGAGTCCTGTGTTTTTTTCCTTTTACTTGGGTCAAATCCTCGTGATGGAGGCTTTGGCTTGGTTAATGGTTTCATACTATGGTACAAGTTGGAGCATAACTTTCCTCCTTATCATCATCCTTGCAACCTCTCAGGTGATTTCCTTCTCTATTTTCTAGTGATGCTATTGGTTAGCTAATTCATTCATGCATTGACTTTATTTCAGCAAACTTGAATGTTATCCAGACCTTCATGTGATTAGGGAGCGTGAAATCAAGTTACAATGTGTTAAATAAAAGCGGCCAGCTACTATCAGAAAGGTGTGGGCCTTTTTCAGCACTACAACACACACTGTCCAAAGTAGACTCAGGAGATAAACCAACCTGTCCCTGGCTCTCGTGCTCAGTCATTGAAATCAGCCTGCCCTTGTTAAAGCTTGGTCCCACATAATAAAATTGTGGTGCTAGATGAAAAATGCTGAACTTATCCAGAGACAACAATTGAAGGAATTTTGGTCCACATGTTGAGACATTTAGTAAGCTACATCCTACATGTATATGCCATGACTGTGAATAGCTAGTCCTTATGTGTATATGACATGAATAACAATAGCTACCGACCTAGATGCTACATGTATGTGCCGTGATTACTAATAGCTACTGGTGGCTCTGGAGTCAGTGGATCAGTGACTTTACTGCAGGTTTAATTAGATGTTTGAAGATTCAGAACCCTGTCCCTAAAATAGATTACCTTGGACAGCTCCTTTACAGAAAGATTAATATGGGAACTAGTAGAATACAAAGAGCTGAAGTAAACTGTGCACCTGAGAGTATGCATGTTATCATCTGGTAATAAGAGAGTGGAGGCTAGGAAACCAAATCATCTGGTAAGCAGGATAGGAGCATGGAGAATGAAGTAAAGGGAGCCATGGTTCTCTGCTCCCATTCTTTTTATTTGCCACTTCAGTAGCCATGTAAGACAGCAGATGAAGATATTCTTTCCAGTCGTTCCTTTCTCCCTACCATTTACCCAGAGCTTTTCTGTCTCTTTTTCAGCAAAAGAGAGCATGATTACAATGTGAAAATTCATTGAAGGGGCTACTAAACTAAGGGCCCAGTCATGTTCCAAGCTGAAGTGTAGTGATGGGATGGGCAGGCATTGTATACTGTCAAAGCACTAGAGCAGTGGTTCTCAACCTGTGGGTCCCCAGGTGTTTTGGCCTACAACTCCCAGAAATCCCAGCCAGTTTACCAGATGTTAGGATTTCTGGAAGTTGAAGGCCAAGACATCTGGGTACCCACAGGTTGAGAATGACTGCACTAGAGCAAAAAGTCTAGCAGCAGGACTCAAATAAAACTAACTCAAATAAATACAATGATTTCTTAGATCTCTTTTAGAGATGTTTTCCTCTTCCTCCACAGATATAACATCTGTGTGCAGAGAGTATTACATATGCAATGCCAATTTGCATTCCAAGCCGTCTCCTTTCTAAAGTGGTTGACAGAATCTGTTACTATAAAAGTAACACCTGAAAATTATAGTAATGTTCTCCATGTTAGATTTTATTTTGAACATAGGTATCTGGAATTTCACCTACTTCAGTGTCAGCTCTGTTGATGGCAGTGTTGCACAGAAAATGAAGGATGTTCTAATGGTTAAATGAGTTTTGATGTAATGTTTCTGTTAAATAGCACTTTTCTATTACAACCATTCTCTTTCCTCCAAAGGCTCAAGCTGGATGGTTGCAGCACGACTTTGGACACCTCTCTGTGTTTAAGAAATCTAAATGGAACCATATAGTTCACAAGTTTGTGATTGGTCACTTGAAGGTAAGGTCACCTAATTAAAGAGGAGATGATGACATTAAGATTATCATGGAAGGGTTGCTGTGTGTTTAACAGAAACAGATGGAAATCCAAGACTGAAATCCTTCATCGCATGACTATGAAACACCAGAGACCTATTGGAATTTCCGCTTGCTTTGTTGCTATTAAAGCCACAGGGCAAAGCCACACAATCTTCACTGGAAGCTTTCTGGGTCATATTCTTCATTCTTCAGGTGTAAAACAGTAAATTCTAACCTTAGATTTGACAGAAAATAAGCAAAAAACAAATAATCAGTTTTTAGGCTAGTCATCAAAGAGCTGTCCAGATTAAGGAACTGTTGGAGAAAACCAGGATAGGACCAAGAATAGTAGTTACTACCTTTATTTTACACAACAGACGCAAGTGGATATTTATTTATTTACTGTATTTATACCCCATCCTCTCTCACCCCAAAGGGGACTCAGAGCGGTTTACAAGTAGGCAACAATTCAATGCCGAATAAACAGACCATAGAAATAAATAAACATATGCATAAAACTATAAAGTTAAAAAACACCTAAACATTAAAATCAATTATTAAAACCACACAATCCAAAAGCATAGTCCATATTCTCTAGATACCAACAGCTGGCCATTAACGATTAATGTTAAGAAGCACTGACTGGAAACAGTCCTGAGAGAATTAGCAGTTCTAATCCTAGGATCAGAAACTTTTTTTTTTTGGCTCATGTGCCTTTAGCAACAGCCTAGCACATAGAAATTAAGTCGTTGAAGCTTTTCCGGCTTTGGAGATGAAGTAGCAGGAAACACATGCCTTTCACTGTTACGTCCAAGGTTAATGATAAAGCCCCAAGAGCACAAATCATCACTATAGCATCATCTAAGAGAATTAATATTCTTCTGATGTATATTGATGGATTTCTGACTTTCTCACAGTCTGTTAAGTGTTATCTTTTATATGAGCGCTCCAAGCCTGGGACCATTGTGCCCATGCCACATCAAAACAAAGGCTCATGTATTAGCCAGCCTCATCAGTGGTAATTTCTCAGAGATTTTTTCTGAGTAGCCTTTCCTACTTCTATCAGGAACAACTGCTGTTCAGCATATGTGAGTCAAGCATTGTAACTGCCAGCGATAAACATAGGCTGGACTGAAGGCCTCTTTGTTAAGGAAGGCTTTGTGTCGGCCTTAAGTTCTTGGAAACAGTCTGGAACAGCTCAGAGAGCCAACGGCATCAGAGCCTGTTTCGAGAAACACTTGGCCTGGGCTGCACTTTGCACAAGGACAATTGGGAGTAAAACCCTAAGGAAGAAAGGGAAGGAGCCAGTATCCCTCTCCCTCACATTTCTTTTAACTTTTTAAACTGTCTGTTGTATAATGAAACTACTAGACTTAACTAGAATAAATACATTATTTTACTGTCATTTGTAAGTTTTTATTTATCATCAAACAAGTAGGTCAATGGGTCTGCTTTTCTTGGGATTAGCAGTTGGCATAGGGGGTATCTACTATCTACAATGGAGAATTAATGCTTTTTTTGGCCCCACTTTAATGCTCATGACTCAGTGCTATTGAATCCCAGAATTATAGTTTGCCACTTTTCGGCAGAGAAGGCTAAAGACCTTGTAAAACTACAACACTCGTGATTTCATAGCATTGAGTCAGGGTAGTTCATGTGGTATCAAATGCATTAATTCTATAGTGTAAAGGAACCATATGGCTACTATCTTCTCAGGGCCAAGTTAAACTTTCTGCAACAGATATGATAAGGGGACAGTTATTAAATGAGTACATCATTAAACTTCACACCAGCCCACCCACTGTTGTGTAATACCGGTTCCTCAGATCTTGACATGTGAGCTACATAGTGGAATGAACATAAAATGTAGAGAAAGGAGACAGATGTGATTTTAAAAAATGTTTCCTGGTGTTGGAGGAGTAGAGAAGCTAAGATAAGACAGATCAAGGAAGAAAGAGCAGCTGAATTGAAATATGAGTGACAGCAGGAGAGTAGGAACAGCTACCTTGAGGCACTATGTGTTAGTGGGACTTCCCAGCACAACGAATCTAATGGAAGCACTATATTTGCAATACCCTGGGTCTAAAATGGTTTGCATTTGTTCTGTGTGTTTAAATTGCGGGCCTAAAGACACCACATTCCATCTTATCTTGGAAGATTAGTACTTGGATAGGAGACCACCAACACATACCAAGTTCTGTGAGCTACATTTCAGATAAAAGAACTGGCAGAAACAGCCCTGAGTTTTCCTTGCCTGAAAAAAGGCTATGAAATTCATGGGGTCTTCATAAGTCATCAGGTGACAGGAAGACAGATGCAAACACACAGGCATACATTTAAATTCTTGAAAATCCTGAGGGTATATTTTTCATTTTATTTTTAAAGGGGCCTTCTTGATTCTATGCATCAGCCGTTCCCACCAGCTTTTCAGGATCTAGGGTATTACAGATGCTGCTTATCCCTGGTGCATATATAGCTTCAAAATGTAAAAACACATCCAGGGAAAAAGGAGCTGTATAGTACAAACCGAAGGATCCAGGTCTAAGGTCTTAACTGCAAGCTATATTCCAATGTCAATTGGCAATGGCAGTAGAACTCTGAGAGAAAACTAGGAGTACATCTGTACAGTAGAATGAATGCAGTTTGACTTCACTTTAACTGCCATGGCTGACTGCTATGGCATCATGGGGGTTGTAGTTTGATGAGCCATCAGAACTATTTGACAGAGAAAATTAAAGACCATATAAAACTCCCACGATACTATAGTCTCAAGTTATGGCAGTTAAAGTGCTGTCAAACTGCATCAATTCTACTGTGTAGATACACCCTTGGTTAGAGACTTCCATCACCTTTTCCATGGGTTCCACAAATATTTATCATATGGATACATATTATTAACATTACAGCCTCTTTTTCTGCACATGAATGGTTTTTAGAATGTGGAGATGACACGTTGACAGAAATCCAAGATGTCCATGGACTGTCCGCATATTTCTACAGGGTGCTTCAGCAAATTGGTGGAATCATCGGCACTTCCAGCATCATGCTAAACCCAACATCTTCAAGAAAGATCCAGATGTGAATATGATGCATCTTTTTGTTCTAGGAGATATTCAGCCTGTCGAGGTAAGATGTAAGAATGTGAAATCAAGTTGTGTTTACACTGGAGATTTCAGATCTGACTGTTATAATAAGAATAGAGTAGTAAAAACAATACAGGCCTAAATACCCTGTCTGACCTTGGAAACTAAGCAGGGTCAGTCCTGGTCAGTACTTGGGTGGGGGACCACTAATTAGTACTGTGTACTGTAGGCTCTATTTGAGAGGAAGATCTGACAAACCCACCACTGAGTATTCCCAGTCTAAGAAAGCCCTTTTAAAATGTGTGGGGTCACCATAATTTGATAGGTGACTCGAAGGCCACATACACAGTAAAAAGCATAGAGTCTTATTTTTTAATGTGTTCCTATTTTGTAGTAAACAGCCTTTTTGATGATGAACAGATGTTTTGTAGCCATCTGTTGCCTAATAGTGCTGAACTAGTTCCGGATTTTGTGGAGACATAAACTAAACTATTAAATATAGGTCACAGAACTACATAATTTCGCCATGCAACAAATTAACTGCTGAGCTGCTGAACTTGCTGACTGAAAGGTCGGTGGTTTGAATCCCGGAAGTGGGGTGAGCTCCTGCTGCTAGCCCCAGCTTCTACTAACCTAACAGTTCGTGAGTAGATCAATAGGTACCACTCCACCGGGAAGGTAATGGCGCTGCATGCACTCATGCTAGCCACATGACCTTGGAGGTGTCTACGGACAACGCCACTCTTCAGCTTAGAAATGGAGATGAGCACTAACCTCCAGAGTCAGAATGACTAGACTTAATGTCAGGGAAAAACCTTTACCTTTACATTTCTCTTTATAAAGGTATTGCCAAAATACTATCACTGTGATAGTATCACACTTCCACACTGCAAAAGGCTGGTTTTTCTACATGGTCGAAAACACAAATCAAGACAGTCCTAGAAGATAACTATTCCTCCTAAGAAAAGTCAGTCACCTCCTTCAATAACTTGATATTGACAGAAAAGTCTTTTCACAGCAGTCAACCTTTTAATTGACATATGAGCACACCTGCTACTAAATCATTTCCCATCCATATACACCTGTACTGTGGTTAACATCTCCTCCTTTGCTGACCTGACAATATATACTGAGATAGCATACCTCTATATGGTTTGCCATAGCAACGAAGTTGGGAAGATCCTCGTTTAAGAAAACAACATTTTCATATTATATAAGTAATCACAGTCAGTTACAGGTATGAGTCCTAAGAAAACATATATTCTTCACAATCTCTGAGACTCACACAAATGGGTCATCCTATGCTTGCATATTCAGTAATATCTATAGCTAGGCAATTCTTTGAAAAGGAACCTTATCTCCCCCACCCACTTTCTCTGCACACAATCCTGGTATGTTCCCATCTAATTGCTTCCGTTTTCTTATGTTCACCGCATTCGTAAAAAACATATGTTTTAAATACAAGAGCCAACTCTTACAATGGGAGAATCCCAACCTTTTGAAAGTAGGTAGTAAAATAACATCGAGTATGATCCTTATTGGGTTAAATAATGCTTGTGAATAATTCTGGAATGTTGTGGTGAAATGTTGCCCTTGTTTGGGACACGTGTTTCCAATAAATCCAAACTGCAGTAAGTTTCAGTTACTAAATACAAATAAATGCACTTTTCGGTCCAGTTCTTTGTCATGATTTATACTAGTTGGAAAGCTGTGACCTGGTTGTCACAGCAACTCTGAGTTTCTAACACATACCATTATAATGTGTGCTAAAGGAAAGCTGTAAAAAAAAAAGAAATAAAAGAAAACTCTTTCCCCAAGCTTCAAGAACAGTATATTGAAAATGTCAATGGCCATGGGGAAAGTTTAAAAATATAGTAAGTGTAAGAGAACACAAATGCTTTGAATAATCTATTTCTGAAATTTTTAAGTAGCAACAGGAAGAAAAAATGTAGGTTGAGTATTCCTTATTCAAAATACATGGGTCCAGAAGGGTTTGGATTTGGGGGGAAATGGATTTTATACTTATACATATACTTGGAGATGGGACCCAAGTCCAAACATAAAATTTATTTCCATTTCAATTACACCTGACACATATAGCCTGAAGGCAATTTTATACACAATATTGTAAATAATGTTGCACATGAAACAAAGTTTGTGTACATTGAACCATCAGAAGCAAAGCATATCTCAGCACCCCATATGGACAATGTCAGGCTTTGGATAATTTTGGAATTCCAGATAAGGGATACTCTAGCTGTAGTAGCATATTAATGGATCAGCTATTAGAGGTATAATCTGAAGAGAGTGCCCAAAGTGTGCTGCCATCAGGTACAAAATACAGATTCAGTAATGGGGTTTTCTTCCCTATGGGACCAAGACTCATTCATTCTTCTTTGGTACATTTTGGTAAAAATTGGCCAACTTAACAAGTGGAGAACTTGCACAAAACCTGGAAATGAACCAACCTCAGGATAGAAATATCTAGGTGTTCTTTCATGCTGTAACATTTTTCGATAGTTCTTTCTAGAGAGCAGGCTGTCCTCAAGCAACAGTTTGTTCAAACAAAACAAATAATGGAATTGAGCCAACCTTCACTACTGAGTCATTTACTTGATTGTGCTTTTCCTGCATCGCAGGGGGTTGGAATAGATGGCCCATGTGGTCTTGTCCAACTCTATCATTTAGAAACTGCTAAGTGGGTTTGGAGTTGGGAGTCAGGAAAGAATTATATCTTCGTTGACTGAAACCTGGATTTTCTTGTTTTCTGCTGTCCTTCTCATTTTTTCTTTCTTTTCTGATATCTTTCAGATTATGTGTTTACATTTGCATTTAGTATGAACTATCAACATTTTTGTCTGTATCATTCAAAAATAAAAGTGCTTCATTTCCATTCATTTACTTCAAATGCCAGTGTGAAAAGTGTGTCCTTGGTCACAAGCAGATTCCTAGGCTGACTTTGCTGGCCTCCATCTTCCAGAATCCCTAGACTATCTTATTCAGTTGTTCTCAAACTGTGGTCCCCATATGTTTTGGCCTACAACTCCCAGACACCCCATCCAGTTTATCAGCTGTTAGGATTTCTGGGAGTTGAAGGGACCCACACATTGAGAACCACTGATCTTATTTGAAGGGAGGCAAAAAAAGGAGGGCCTCGAGTGACAGTTTTTCTTGACATTGTAGTTTTATATTGCATTACAAGAGACTGTAAGAGCTTAATAGTGCATAACATTAACAATTACCCGTTATTCATTCTTTGAATTGTGTGGAGTGGCATTTATTTCTTGAGTCGTATTAAATTAAAATAAAATAATTGAACTTCTGGAGTAAAAGTTACAGTGCAGTCCTGTGCATATTTACTCAGGAGTATAGCCAATATTTCAACAGAGCCTAGTTGTTAAGGATTGCAACCCAATCAGCCTTTTTAAAAGATACATTGGTGCAGTTTTCACATATTACACACTGAATTTCAAAATTTAAAGCATTTGATTGTCAAAACATACTCTCTGAAGGAAATTGTTAGCATGCACTTTTTACAGAACCAGATTACTTATCAAGGGGTCCTTAAGCTGAATTGTTCTTGAAAGCTTCCATTGACCCATTAATGCAATAATTTTCACATTCCAAAACACATATATAGAGGAATATAATTTTTACATGCTGAGAAACCCACTGGAATTTAGTGGTGTCTGAGAAGTTACATGAAGGAGCAACCAAGGTCATCAGGAGCATGAAGCATCCTTCTGATGAAGCAAGGCTTTTTGTTGAGGCCTTCCAGGGTAGAAGAGGAAACAAGTAAGCAATGTGTCGTTCTGTACAAGAGTTATCTGTTTGATGGGGTTAAAAACCAACAAATCGCTCTCTCAAAATATGGATTCCCACCCATGAAGGCAAATTCCACAGTGAATATCTTTCCCTAAAGGTGCCACAATGTTATACGGTCACTGCAGGAACTGAGGGATGCCTTTTTGGAAGACAGTATTCACTTGTTTTCCCCCACACCATGTATAGTTATACTCAACTCTTGGTATCTGCTGGGTTTGGTTCCAGGACTTCCTGTGGATAGCAAAGTCTAGTCTCATTATAACATGGTGTCCCTTATATAGAATGGCCAATTCAAGGTTTGCTTTTTGGATTTTTAAAAATATTATCAAACTGTAGATGCAGAATCCATCTACAGCTTGATATATTTACAGACTACATCACATAGAATCATCACCATAGAATAGTTTATGGTCCCTGGTCACTTCAGAAGAACAAGGAAAAATAGATGGAGTAGATGTCTACTTAAGGCTGTTACTAACAAATGTCCACTGAATGGAGCAATAACAATGTATTAAATATTAAACATTGTATTGTATACAATAAATGAATATAAATTTCAGATAAATTTCAGATAAATTGTTACAAATTACAATCAAACTGTTACATTCACAGTATGATGAATGATAGTTGCATTCATAATGGAGTAAACTTTCTTGTTTTCTTGTTTCTTCATAAAAGAAGAGTAGACCCCTGATCCACAACCAGTTTCGACTACCTATAGTCTTCGTCTGGTGGTAGGGTTATAGTTATTTAGTTCAAACAATTCAAGGATGTACTCAATAGATACCGTGGAACCTATTGGGAACATACAGTGGCTTACAAGTTGTTCTCCTGATACATTAAACACAGAGTGGATAAAAATAAAATAATGAAAAGAGATTATGTCTATACTTACAAAGCGTTCTGTTTCAAACTGACTTCACCTGGATATCAAAATCCTGTTATATACAATGGCATAGTGAAATAGCGTGCGTCCCTTATACAAAATGGCAAAATCAAGGTGTGCTTTTTATTTTAAAGTATTTTTAAATATTTTCAAGCATTGGATGGTGAAATCTATGGATGCCAAATCTGTGGATATGGAGGGCCAGTTCTGTCTAAAAATCCTTGTGGAGAGGGACTAGAAAATCAACCCAAGAAATAAATTCTATATTGGGGGCATTGAGGAGTGACAAAGTCCCTTTTCTTTCTTTCTTTTTTTAGTACGGAAAAAAGAAGCTGAAATTCTTCCCTTATAATCGGCAACATGAATATTTCTTTTTTGGTGAGTGTCTTCATATCTTTCCATTTTCTTACATGTAGAGAATTCAAGTTTCATGTTACCGTATCATTCCTTCTTGCTTAAACAGCCTCTTGAGTTTTGTTAACTTTATAATGAATTAAAAATAGAATATTAATTAATTAATATTCTAATTTTCTCTCACATGGAATCCAAAGCAGAAACTTTGGTATTATGATCTCTCCCCTGTTATGTGGTCCCTTTCAAATTTCCAGGGTATTACATGTATGCTTGGACCTTATTTGTTTATTTATTTGTTTATTATTTATTTATTTTAAAAATCTTTCAAACCCCTGCAAAGTGCACTTCTCCTAACTCTGTATTTTGATAACTTCATAGAATCATTTTATTTTTATCCCACTCATTCTCCAAAAACGATAAGGCAGCATATGTGCTCCCTCCCCTTGTATCCTTACTTATTGAGCTACATATCCAAATAGGGATCAGACCTTGGTATTCCTTAGTCCTAGAGTTTATTGACAATGGTCACTTATTGCGAGGCTAGTGAAGTAGAAATACCATGAACTGGTCTTGGAGATGGCCACACACTTGTCCCAAACCTGCATGGCCAAGGCAGAGCCATCGGATCCAGCTGGACTGCGATAATTTTGCTCACCTCACCACGCCTGTTACTGTTGCCAGGTAGCCTCAGAGCTCCATGAGAGTTCCTGGCCATTGCATGACATCTGCACATGATCAGGGAGAAGGAGGAGAGCAATAAGCACAAGGAAGAGAAGATAGTATCAGTGGCTCATGTGGAGAGCAGAGTTATCTGCATTGGGCCTAATCCTGTTGTCCAAACTGTGCCCAAATTCCAGGGTTGCTCTGGCATTTCAGCCAAACTCTGGAGTCTCACCCAACTTTCCTTAACATGGTGTTACACTGGATTAACCCAGTTCACCCCACGGTAAGGACCACAAGTCCCTGAATGTCATGAAGACATCCAGGAGTGACTTCATGATAAGTGCAGGTTATTAAAACTATGTAGACGAGCCCCCTTTTTTTGTGTCAGGAGCAACCGGAGTTGCTTCTGGAGTGAGAGAATTGGCCGTCTACAAGGACGTTGCCCAGGGGATGCCCGGATGTTTTTGATGTTTTTACCATCCTTGTGGGAGGCTTCTCTCATGTCCCCGTATGGAGCTGGAGTGGGAGCTGATAGGGGGAGCTCATCCGCGCTCTCCCTGGGTGGGATTCGAACCTGGCAGCCTTCAGGTCAGCAACCCAACCTTCAGGTCACAAGGCTTTTATCCCCTAGGCCACCGGAGGCTCCACGACAAGCCCCTAATCCAAGGTTAGAATCCATACACACATATATAACTAGAACTAAAATACACAATACTAAAATACTATATACTGACTAAAGCACAAAAGGGCTGTGACCCCTTCCAATCCAAAAGAAAGGGGGGAGGGGTCAGAAAAATTGCTTCAATTACAAATCCAACTAATTCTTTATAATTACTAATAGCCAGAAATTATTACTTTGTTAGGTTTCTTATTGTTCAGAATATCCAAAATAGTTTCCAGTCTTTCAAAAGATATATCTTCAGTTGTTTAATCCTTTTAAAATCCACATTAGCTTGGCAACTTTGGCCAACTCAGCAACCTTGACAATCCGTTGCTGTGTCATCAGTGTTTCAGTCTGTTTCCATTTTTGAGTAAACAGTGTTGTTGTCATGTCTCAGAGAAGCAGTCTATATTTATATCCATTTCTTTATCTATAATGTCCAGGAAAAACATTTCTGGTGACGTGTGTACATGAGACATAAATGAATTCCATGTTTAGACTTGCGTCCCATCTCCAAGATATCTCATAATGCAAATACAGGTATCTCAGAATCCAAATTACTTCTCGCCATCAGCCTTTTGGACTCAACCTGTAGCTACTTTGCCTCCAGCCACCATTTTTATATCTCATGCTTGCCTTCTTCCTCTAATCTTCTGGTTTTCCTTTCAGTTTTCCCACCACTCCTCATTCCAGTTTACTTCCATATGCAAATCTTCACGACCATGTTCAAACACAAGTACTGGGTGGTAAGTCAAAGATTCCTCTCCCCATGTCCTTCATTTTCTTCATTAAATCCCATTTCACTGGAGTCAAAGGCTCTCTGACAAGATCTTATTGGGGGAGGCAAGGAGTTTCTCACTGCATTTTGTGCTGACATGGGCACTAATAGGAAGAAAATCAAGTACTACCCAAATGATATAATCCTCTTCCTTCTTTCTCTAGGACTTGGCCTGGGCCTTCAGTTATTACATACGCTACTTGATCACGTACACCCCATTTTATGGAGTTATTGGATCCATGTGTCTCCTCACCTTTGTTAGGTAAGAGAGAGAAACAACCTCCCATCTTTCTGAAGCCCTTCCTTCCATCAGTGGCACAATGACATCACAACTGGGAAGTGTTTTCAGAGTAGCCTAGTCATGTTGTGGTCATGTAGGGTGTTCAGGGAATAGGGATCCAGCCTGTGCTGGATGGGGTCATACTCCCCCTGAAGACACAGGTCTGCAGTTTGGAGGTCCTCCTGGACTCGGTGTTGAACCTGGAGGCCCAGGTATCTGCGGTGGCCAGGAAGGCCTTTGCACAATTAAAACTTGTGTGGCAAATGGACCCATTCCTTGAGAAGCCAGATCTGGCCATGGTGGTCCATGCCTTCGTTACATCCGATTTGAATTACTGTAATGTGCTCTACATGGGGCTGCCTTTGATGAGTGTTCAGAAACTTCAGCTGGTCCAAAGAGCTGCAGCCAGGTTGCTCACTGGGGCTGCCTGCAGGGAGCGGACAACCCCCCTGTTGCAACAGCTCCACTGACTGCCAGTTTCTTTCTGGGCACAATTCAAAATGCTAGTTATGACCTTTAAAGCCCTAGAAGGTTCAGGTCCAGGTTATTTGGCACCCCCTTATATGGACCTACCTGGGCCCTGAGATCTTCAGGAGAGGCCCTTCTCTCAGTCCCACCTCCATCTCAAGCATGATTGATGGGAACGGAAGAGCAAGCCTTTTCGGTGGTTGCCCCTTGACTCTGGAACTCCCTGCCCACCACTGGGGTGTCTAGATGCCATCCCAGTAAACCCCAAAAACCCCCAAAACTACCCTAAAACATTTAAAAACTTACCAGGCCACCATTAAAGTTGTCCTGAAGTCCTCCTGGCATGTAGAAATAAAGCACCAGGAGACCGGGGTGGTGATGTCATTTCTACGCATTTAGAAATCTCCTGGCGTGTCATTTTTACGTGCCAGGAGGACTCCAGGACCACCTTAATGGCAGCCCGGTAAGGTATAAAAAGTTTTTAGGGAAGTTTTTGGGGCTTGGGGGGAAGGAATGGGCACCATCTCGCACCTTTGGGCTCCAGGAGCCCAAAAGGTGCAAGATGACAATGGGGACTACCTGGGGGTGAGTTCCCACAGGCCCAGTACCTCCTTAGACCCAGGCTTTTCATGAAGTCCCAGATCTAATGGGGTATCTAATTAATTGAGGTAAACCCTGCTTTGTTCCAAATTAATTCACTGTTACCTGAGGCATCATTTGGGCACCTCGGGTAAAAGTACAACAGGCCTCACATTTTTGGGCCTGTCTGGTAGAGTCCTCAGAGCCAGGGTGAAATCAGCTCCACAAAATGCTGAGCACATTGTAGGCACCTGCCTCTGCAGAAGCTCAGCAATGATCCCAAACCAGGGGGAAGGCTGCCAAAATGCCCCAAGAGCATGGCTGGGCAGTATGGGGCCAGTTGGATGTCTGGGAAAGGTAATTGATTAGTTCTACTCAAACTAGTTCTAGACCTTTAAATCTGATCACCTCACAGTGACACCATTTCTTTTTTGAACTCGTTCCAAGATGAATTATAGTGACCGTGTAGAAGCACCCTGAGTCTCTTTCATCCCTCAGAACATTCTTGGGAGTTTAGTTGAAGTGTTTTAGTAGGGCACAGTTCCACTTCACTGACTTTTGTCTTGCCAGTTATTACTACTCAATAAGATTGAATCATTTTCTTTTTTAATAAAGGTTTTTGGAAAGCCATTGGTTTGTTTGGGTCACACAGATGAATCATATTCCTATGGAAATTGACTATGAGAAGCACAGAGACTGGCTCGGTGCTCAGGTAATTTTTTTTTCTAGTCTTATATAACAAAATCCAAAATCTACAAAAGAATGATACCTTTGGTGGACCAGGGACAAGAGACAATAAAAGGAATGTAATAAAGTGTCAATTCAGTTAGCAACACAAAAGTAGCTACAATCTCTTTTTAAAATGATTATTCTAGCAGAAACTAGACCACTCCTCATTCATATGTGGGTTATTTCAGATGAAAGATTATGTGATCTGAAAAGAAACCAGAGTATATGTGGATTGAGATTAGATAATGTCAGATTTCTACTCACTTTTGCCTTCCTTGGAAGTCTGCCACCATTTGTAAAGAGGTGTCTAGCATGAATCCTTTTTGCATATTACATTTCTTTATTGAGGTGCCAAAAAACCTTTGAACACGTTTTTAAACGTTTCCGTGACTTGAGATTTGCCTGAACATTTCATAAGAATTTAGTGTTTAGAGGTAAATTGAGCCCCCAGTGGCACAATGGGTTAAACCCTTGTACCGGCAGGACTAGTGATCAAAAGGTTGGCAGTTCAAATCCGGGGAGCAGGATGAGCTCCCTTCTGTCAGCTCTAGCTCCCCACGCGGGAACATGAGAGAAGCCTCCCACATGATGGTAAAACATCAACCATCTGGGCAACCCTGGGCAAAGTCCTTACAGACAGCCAATTCTTTCACACCAGAAGCGACTTGGAGTTTCTCAAGTCACTCCTGACTTGCAGCCTGTGCACATATCTGAAAGATGTCTTTGGAGTGCAGCCTTAGCCTGTAATCCCAAATCTCCTTATCTGGCAGTAAACCCCATAAAATTCACTAGGACTTATTCTAAGTAGACACGATTGGACTGTTTAAGTAGTAGATTGCATAAAGTGGAAGTAGGGCAACAGATGACTCCAAAAAAGCAAAACTCACAAAAGTCCACTTGGTTGTTTTCCAGTTCTTGACTTCATGAAGGGTCATCATTTTCCCTCTTTGTCTTTTGCAGTTGGCAGCTACCTGCAATGTTGAACAATCGTTTTTCAATGACTGGTTCAGTGGGCACCTGAACTTTCAAATAGAGCACCAGTAAGTATGTAATATTTGGAGTCAAAGATAGCAATCCTTTAGATAAAGCAAACTCACCAAAAGTAAAGAATGGGTGTGATATTATTTCTGTTCCAACTTCTCTTTCTGTGTACTAAAATTACAAGAATGTATACATAAAAGTATAATAATCATCCATGTCATGTACTTCCGTTTACTATTTGACAACAACAGAAAACAGTACAAACATCACTGCTGTACAGTATGCTCTAATTGTACAGCTTTCTCTTATCCATAAGGTGGAATGAATGATAGGATCTGTTTCAGAAAGTGAAAACTCCATTGCTGAAGAACCCAAAACCCACCCAAAAGAGTTCCTATCCCAGAATTCTATTCCTCCATGATTCTTGTCTACTAGGATGACTCAATTGATTTCTTCTTTACATGCTGAGATTGGGGGGAGCATTTCAGCCATCTTCATTCTGCCACCTCAAGACTCTACTGCCTTATTCTGTGGCTACTTAGTGTGTACACATGCCTTCAAGTTGCCTTGATGCATGGTAACACCATGGATTTCATAGAGTTTTATTAAGAAAGGAATACTCAAAGACTTGGATTTGCCAGTTATTTCCACTCAAATTTAGCCTACAGCTCCTGGATATCATTAGTAGTCTACCATCCAAGTAGTAACCAAGGATGACCCTGTTTAGCTTCTAAGATCAGAAGGGATGTTGTACTCTTAGAGTCTATAGGCTTTTGTGGCTATAGTCCAGTCATTATTCCTTTACTTAAGAAAGGAAGAGAGTGAAGTGGATTTTTTAATCTTCTGTTCCTGTGGTTTTAACACTCTTTCTCCTTTCTTCTTTTATTTCAGTTTGTTTCCCACAATGCCGCGTCACAATTACTACAAGATAGCCCCATTGGTGAAGTCACTGTGCGCCAAGTATGATGTCCCTTATGAAGAAAAGCCTCTTCTAAAGGCATTCTCAGATATAGTTGGGTAAGAGCTTAGTGAGAATTGGCAACATGGTCATGAAATTGTCTCATGCCAAGCATTTTATTAGATTGAGAATTCTGGAGAGTGTGAGAAGTCATGACCAAGGGCAAAAGGATGGGACCAAAATAGCAAAATATTGTTGATTAAATCTCATAAAGACAGTGGCTAGTCCTTAAAATAGACATTTGAAAACCTATGCAAACCTGAGAAGCAACCAAACATATTGTGACATCAGCAGAACCCATTTCTATCTGGGGAACCCCCAAGGTTAAATTCAGTCGTATGGGTTGAGATTCCTCATCTCAATTCTAGTTACTCTAATGGAGACAGTGATAGATTATAAGACTTGCAACACATATTCAACTTAGCAAAGTTTTCCCCCCGAGAAAACTATGCTTCATCCAAGAAAATATGCAGACAAACAGTCAACATGCTGATAGGCTTGTGAAAGCCTCTGCATGTGATAGAGAATAGTGATGGTGTAAATGTCATTTACATATGTGTAAACAGTACAGGCAAGTACTTATGTGAATCTATATGCCTGAAATGGAATCCATAATAATTATAATTATAATTATAATTATCGGTGGTGATAATTATTATTATTATTATTATCGGTGGTGATGGGCACACTGGGTGCCATGCCAAAAGATCTCAGCTGGCATTTGGAAACAATAGACATTGACAAAATTATGATCTGCCAATTGCAAAAGGCCACCCTACTGGGATCTGCACACATCATCCGAAAATCCTAAACGCTTGGGAAGTGTTCGACTTGTGATTTTGTGATACAAAATCCAGCATATCTATCTTGTTTGCTGTGTCATACAATGTTGTTGTGTCAATAATAATAATAATAATAATAATAATAATAATAATAATAATAACAACTTTATTTTTATACCCCGCCTCCATCTCCCCGAAGGGACTCGGGGCGGCTTACATGGGGCCAAGCCCAGATGGTTACAAACAGTGTGAAAGACACGACAATGTAAAACAAATCTATAAGACATATTAAAATCACATTTACAATAAAACAGAGTTAGATAAAAACCTGAGAAAGCTCGTAAAAATGAACTGGGCCAGAAGAAAGTGCATGTAGTAAGGAATGTAAACTGGAGGAGAGGCAAATAATTTGGGACTATGGTTCAAATCTGGGGAGCAGAATGAACACCCACTGTTAGCTCCAACTTCTGCCAATCTAGCAGTTCGAAAACATGCAAATGTGAGTAGATCAATATGTGTTACACCCCTAGGCAGCGAGAGCAACCAACACAGAGGCCAATAACAATATAATATCTTTATTGAAGCAAATAAAGTTCCAAAAGGAAATAAGTAGCAAAGTTGAATAAGCAATTGACCTTTCAGGAAAGATCAAAATTAGTCCAATAGATGAAAGTTTTATGTCCAATATTAAAGTCCAAAGTCCAGAAACCGAAACACAGTCAAACTTGGCTTGAGTATTGAGTGGGGAAAAAGAGCAAGTGGCATGAAAGAGTTCTCTGGAGTAAATGTCCGAAAGCAGGATTTCAGGCCAAAGCATGAACTAGATGTGCAGGAGCTGAAACACAGTCCAAACTTGGGCAAGGAGGTGGACCGGCGCCCGGTCTATTCAAGAGTAAGTGCACCTTCAGGCCGCTTGGATTCCAAGAGCTAGAGACAATGATGCTTCTCAGTCAGAAGTAAAGTTGACACCGCACAGGAAAGTTCCCAGTGCAATACTTTTATTCACAAGCTCCCCCAAACCAGGTGCCTGACTCCCTAAAACTTCCCAGGAGAACTGAGCTTGTCATTTCACCACGCCAGGTGTCTGACTCCCAAATTCTTCCCAAGAGAACTGGGCTTAGCCATAGTCACCATGCTCCGCTAATCTGGCGCTTCTCCTCAAACTTTGTCCCTGCGATCTGTCTGTTTTCAAAAAGGCCCTACGATCAAACACTAAACTTTCAGGAGAATTTGGGAGAGCCGGCGCTGTTTCAAGGGCATCCTTAATTGGCTCTGGCTCGGAGATGTCAACAGAAGGCATCTGGAAAGGAGTTGATTCTTGCTGACGTGGGAGAAAACCAAAGTCTTCTTCATCCTGGACAGTAATGACCACAGGGTCAGGGGCCAAAGGTGCCCTAGGCATCACAATATGTACACTCCAACAGGAAGAGTGGTACATGACCGTGGGTGTCTACGGACAATGCCGGCTCTTCGGCTTAGAAATGGAGATGAGCACCAACCCCCAGAGTCGGACATGACTAGATTTAATGCCAGGAGAAACCCTTTACCTTTACCTTAAGTAGGTCTTTAAAAAACATTAGATCTTGCCTCCAAAACTTGTCACTCAGGCCAAATCAATCTATTTCAAACATTAAGGAGCCAGTGGAATCACACTACATGATGTTATAAATATTTCCCAAAAATTCATATTTTGGATGGAAAGCATAGTATTGGCTTTCAAAAAAAGATGTGGCCTGTCTTAAAATCTGTGATCATACTGGAATCTCATACCTCTCTTCTTACTCTGTAGGTCCCTAAAGAAATCTGGAGAACTCTGGTTGGACGCCTATCTCCATAAATGAAGCTGGATTTCAAAACAAAGGGGAAGGTGTTAGTAGAGGGGAGGGGGCTGGTGGGAGGGGAAAGGGGTCTCAAGTGTGTTCTTATTGTCCAATTTCAGTCTGTATCTGTACCTGCAGTTTGAAAGGAGTTTCCACAAATGGTGGGGTGGGTTCAGGGGACCTGTGTAAAAACAGAGATGGCTTCAGCTATGTTGAGTATTGTCTGTAGAAGATGACTGGAAAACACTGTTCCTATGACATGGTGGCTGAAAATTGTCCCAACAAATTGTGGGGGAATATTCAGCAAGGCAGACTGAAGAATGAAAGTGCAAGTATGCAGAGATATTCCCTTTTTCCTCTTCCCAATACTTTTTTTCCACCATCTCAGTCTCAGGCATATGGCTCACACAGAGAGATTTTTAAAAAAATAACAACCCTGTCTGTCTTCAGGTATCTGAACAGAAAACAATAAAAGGAGCATGACCAACTACTTAAAAGAGTCAATTTTAAATCAGCATGGATTATCTTTCCCTGAATATGCTGGAATAGAGAGTAGGAAATATAATGTGATGCGTCTGAAACCTCTACTTTACAAACCCTCGTAATCTATTTGAGATGACAAATGTCAGAAAGAGAACTTGCTAAAAAGAAACACACACACCAACAAGTAATTAGTGTCAGCAATTCATCAGAGAATGTCCTTGGGGAATTTCTTACTCACTTTTTCCAAAAAGAGAAATGAAAGGCAGAATGCAATCAGGAAATCTATGTCTGACTCCTTTGCTCAGAGCCCTAGGGCTTTGTGTAAGCATAATCTTCCCATTTTCTCCCTCTCTTGAACAAAACTACATGTGCTTACCTTGAACTTTGTGCAGGTCAGATCCCCTTCTCTATCACTTCACTGCAAAAATCTGTAAAATGATGATGCCAGCTAACCCGATTCAACAAATAGTCACATGTGCGGAAGCAGGCTTTCTCATCTATATCTCTAACTGGATTGGGAATTATGCACCTAAATGGCCACTGTGCATAATTCACAAGCTGAGAAGCTCCCAATTAGAAACTGCCTTTCAGGATGAATTGCAGGGGGTGTATTTACTCATATTTCCATTGGAAATAATGATTTCTTGCTGTGGGGAGGAATAGGTGGGAAATCTCATTACAGTTCAGTTGAATGTACCTAAATCAGAATCTAATGCCAATGTTTGTATCTAGAGCTGCAAAAAAGCTCTCACATCACATCTGGAACCATTGGGGATTTTATGTTCATTGAATTTATCTGGCCACAATTCTCCTAGAATGTGTTGTTGAAGGCTTTCATGGCTGGAATCACAGAGTTGTTGTGATACCTCACAACCTCTGAGGATGCCTGCCATAGATGTGGGTGAAATGTCAGGAGAGAATGCTTCTGGGACATGGCCATGCAGCCCGGAAAACACACAACAACCCTCTTCTAGAATATTTTCTTCTACGTAATGGCTCCGCCCCTTCGCCATTTTGCTCAGATGTTTTTAATGTGTGTTGCTGAGAACAATCTGTCTCTGATTTTATTTGTCATGTGAAATTCCAAAGAGCTCTAAAAATATTTCATCGTCATTTTTCTTAGATACAGTGTCGACAGCTCAGAAAACAACAGTTTGCAAAATGCTTAGTGCAAAGTTTGTTTAAATTATGGAAAGGTCAAATTGATTGTATGAGACTACATACACTCTCCAGCTTGATGGCATTATTTTCTGTTCAGTTATCAGTTCACAATCTTTCAAGGGTGAAAGTGAATGTAACACTCCCATCCAGTAGACAAAATTGGAACTAGTTGTTGTTGCCTTTTCTCTCTTCATCATGTTTCAGCTGGAATTTTTGTAGGCATTGGGATCATTTCCTTTGTGAGCCTTGCTAAGTTTCTACATGTTGAATTTCAATTTTTTATTAATGAGTCTTGCACTGAAATCCTAAACATGCCGAATGAGAAATAAGTATCACTGGATCTAGGGTGACATTTTCCCCAGGTGTAATTTGCATAGGATTTCAGTCTCAGTTTTGTTTCAGTCCCTCTTAGAGTGTTTATGTTGACATTTGATAATTGGTGTGAAATAGAAAAATAATGAGATGTTGTAGTACAAAGGAGCACATTCACTTTACTAGGCAAAATAACCCAAGATCCACATTGGGGGGATATTTTATGACTCTCAACAAAAATGCCATGGATGACTGTGCAAGCTTTTGAGTTCTCCCTAACTCTTCATCAAGCTAGATCAGGCATGGGCAAACTTCAGCCCTCCAGGTATTTTGGATTTCAACTCCCACAATTCCTAACAGTTGGTAGGGGTGGGAGAACATATTAAGCCAGGTTTTTAGGCCATGAAGTCTGTAGACGTTTTGTATGTAGAAGGCTACAAAAGCCACAACTCAGTTGTGTGTTATGTGGAAAAAATACTTCCTTTGGACAATTTTAAATGGGGAATAATAAAGTGGTTTATCAAGTGAGAGATAATCAAGTGGTTTCGTAAAGTAGTCTTTTCTTTACCCCAGTGGATCTTATTATTTTTCAGCCCACCCAATATTAAATGGGGTATCTCACCATGAATTACTTCTGAAGTTGCATATCTTAATGAGCCAGGTTACCGCTGGCGGGCAGGTCCAAACTGATTAAAAAGTCCTAGATTGCATTCCTCTTCTTTCTGGTTTTATGCCGAATTAAAATAAACCGACCTGTGGAGCTAGTATAAAACATCTATGATCATACTGGGAACTGAGATAAAATATCCTGAGATAAACCTTTATGGAACTCCAAAATAAAATTGGAAAGGAAAGAAACAAAATATGGGATTTTCTGGTCTTTTTAATCAACCTGGATGCACCTGGTATTTTAATCCAGTAGTTAAACATGTTAGAAAAATGCTGCTAGTTGTATGTTCTTATTCAGTTATGATACTCACTCATCCTAACCTACCCCATATAATTGGTGGGGATTGAAGAAAGCCCATTATATCATCCTGAGTTTCTTGGAGGAAGGATGGGCTGTGAATGTAAGAAATGAATAAATAAATGTAGCCATGTGAATATACGTACAGGGAATTTTGTGAATGCTCTCATGGGCCACTGAGTTTATTCTTTAATTCGTTTATTTCATGTATCAGAAGACTTAGATCTGTGAGTGAGACATGTCTTACAGGGATTCGTCTGCATTGTTCATGGGTCTCATACCTCCATTGGATTCAGGACAGACAGACTACTAATAACCAATTTTAAATCCCAATGAACCACAATAAGAGGACAGGTATGCTGTTTCAAGTCCAGTCCAAGTGAAGTGTTACAGTAGCCCTTCATGACTTAATGTTAGTAAATGAAGTCACATTGAATCTGCTTCGAATGCCATTTTGGTGCCTCTTTACCATTTTGTAAATGATATTAATCTTGCTTGCCGCTATTACTGTAGCAACCACAATGGAAGTTTTAGGTCACATTTACTCAACTTTGTTTCTCTTGTGAATTTAGGAACTTCTGGTGCCTCTGGTTTCCAAATTAACAGGAACATTTCATGTTTTGTAAAACTTTGGAAATATTATATAGGACAAATAATAGCATGACATTGTCGGTAACACAATTACATATTGCCTTAATCTCTCTGGGTATGGTTGGGCCAGAGTTAAGAATTTTTAAACCCTACTGATTTAAACTTGAGAGATTTAAGCACTTAATTTAGTATTGACTCATAAAAAAGCTTAATGTTGGCTGATTTGGTGCCATCTTCCTGGTTCTGTGAATGTATACATTTTCTCTGTTCTACCCTACACACATGAGTATGCACCACATGCACACACAACGTACTGTAACATCTTCTGTGTAATTTTTCAACTAGAAAGCTCACTTGATCTGAATTTTTTCATTTTCCCCCTTAACCTTTGCTTCCAGAAAAAAAACACTGTCACAATTTACAGCAGTTTTCCCCATAATTTTGCTCCATCCAATCCATCTAATATGCCCTATATACTGATGTATAAGTCTAAATTTTTTCATCATAAACTAAACCTCAAAAACTTAAGTCAGTGTAGCCACAGGTCAGTGTGAGTGCTGAATCTTAACTCTTATAAAAATGGAACCATCTTCTCTGAGTCTTGAAAGGTATGAGCTTAGTCTATACTAGGAGAACCTAAAAGAAGCACCAACTCACTCTGCTATGGTGCCATTTCTAGACTTCTTGAAATCCTGGATAGGAAAATGGCAGCTGGTCTCCAATGTGATATTAGTACTTTCCTACCTCTTCAGATTGACCCTCAACTTATCCATGGGTCATTTCAAAATCCATAATTTTGACTCCCAAACCTTCCCTCAACCGATACATGAGGTCATCTTATACATGAGTACAAATCAGTGGTTCTCAACCTGGGGCCCCGTGATGTTTTTGGCCTTCAACTCCCAGAAATCATTCCAGCTGGTAAACTGGCAGGGATTTCTGGGAGTTACAGGCCAAAAACATCTGGAGACCCCAGGTTGAGAACCACTGCTATAAATGGTCCTTGCTTTCCACTTTGTACCAGTATTTTCTATTCATGCAGAGTAGCCTCAGAAAAGTGTAGATTGAGTCTTTTGAAGTCAATAGACCTATTTAATCACCTGTGGAGAAGATTTAATGTGTTGTTGAAATAAAAATGTCGTGTCTTTGTGTATGTAGGAAATGATGCTTGCATCTTCTGATTGTTAGGTAAGCATAACTTAGAATTCCCTACTGTCAACTTCTAATGTTCGCCAGATATATCAGACTACAACCCTCATAACTCGTAGCTGTTTGATGATAATGGGATGTGTGGTCAAACACAGCTGGAGAGCACCACATATAGATGTCTCCAATTTAGAACGCAGAACAAAGTTACTGGGACAATCAACAAAAGTAGAGGCCAGTATGCCATTGTAGAGGGCAGTTATTTCCAGTGAGAAGATTGTGAGCCCTCAAGAACATTATAAGTACAGAAAAGGGTTTTTTCTTTTCCTGGAGGTGGGCAGGAATCCCTTGAATAAAATAAGTCCAAGTGGCTACATTCTTGTTCACAGAGGAGAAAACTCACAAAAATCATTAATTGAAATGAATGAAGCTTTTGTATTTGGGAGATATCCTGAGTGTTCTGTTTCATTGCTCTTAATGGAAGACAATGTGTCTTTCCGCCCAGGAGATCAAAGCACCAAATCGATAGTAGTGTACACACTGTTAATGGGTATATTCAAATGTAGCCATGCCAACTGTAAATACTGAGCATCCTGTGTTCACTCTTCTGTGGAATTTGCTGCTCTAACTAGTCTCTGTTCAGATAGATTTCAAAAATTCATCCAGATCTTTAAGATGAGTCTTCCAAAACAATTGCATTAAGTATACCTAGCCACATAGTGTGAAAATTAATACCATTGCTTTGAGTGAGCAAATGAATTTTCTCATTTCCAACAAAATACCTGTTTCTGATTTTTCCAATTTTAAAGGCTTGAAGAAGAATGTTTTTGAAGGAAAATTCAGTAAGATGAAACATTGCTTTATTGCATATGATGTTGGAATGGCCCAACATTCTTTACTGAAATTAAGATGCAGAAACATGTAGTATTTCCACATTTAGTTTGTCTTTCTGACTAGATGAAACTTTAGTGAGCTCGACCGCTGGGCTCATATGTGTGGGCTTCCTTGAGCAAGATTGGAAGTCAAAACTCTAATGGTTTGATCATCAGCCAGACTTTCAGTCAAGTGAGCTGTAGTTGTAAACTGATCACGGGCATTATGGGTACTTTAAGATGCTTTTGCATAGAAGTAAATGATGTGCCTGGGGTAAGATCCATCCGCTGTCCGTCTCCCTGCCCATTCAAATTGAACAATATATTTTAATTTCTTTTCATGAAGAACAATAATTAGTAAGTAAATGTAGAAGGCCAGTGGTGCTGCAGGTTAAACCATGGAGCTGCAGAACTTGCTGACCACAAAGTTGGCGGTTTGAATCCAGGGAGCAGGATGAGTTCCCGCTGTTAGCCCCAGCTTCTGCCAAGCGAGCAGTTCGAAAACATGCAAATGTGAGTAGATCAATAGATACCACTTCGGCAGGAAGGTAACGGGGCTATATGCAGTCATGTCAGCTACATGACCTTGGAGACGTCTATGGACAATGCTGGCTTTTCGGCTTAGAAATGAAGATGAGCACCAACCCCAGAGTCAGACAGGACTAGACTTAATGTCAGGAAAACCTTTACCTAAATTTAGAATTAAGTAATTCTAAATTTATAAAAATTATTTATAAGAATTATTTTGTTCCTGTACATTGGTGTTTTCTAAGAAATGTTCTAGATGATGTTTAAGTAGCAAAAGGGACATATTCTGAGAATGCTAGCTTTGCATAATAATTAAAAGTTTCAAATATTAAATGAAAGTACCTCTGACCAGCTGGGTTAGTGAATGTCTGGGAAAAGCCAAGTAAATATGTGGTGAAAGCCATCAACCCCCAAACATGAAAGAAAACAACAGTGTTAGGCATGTGTTAAACAGAAAAAAACATGAAAGGAGAAAATACCTACAGCTTCAAGAGAGGTGTCAGTCTGTTTTATAATTTTGCCATAACTGTAGCAGTTAAATAACGTGGATTGTAGCAGTGTGGATTGTGAATGATGATGTAAGAATGTACCAGACTTTTTTTTTTAACTATGTCTTCTACATGAGCAGACAGGCACATTGTTGAGCAGATGCCCACATCTTCTGGCCCAGATTTCCCTTTCCCCTCCCCTGCAACCTTATTCGATGGTTTGAACTGCCCATTTTGCTTGATGAAGTTCTTATTGGTTTGATAAAACTTTTATTTTTGAGGAGCAGTTTAAAAGTTCATAAAACATTGGGGGAACAGATTCTTGGCACCATCTCAGGTTACAAATGATAGCTTCTATGCTGTTTTTCATCGTACCATCTGAGCACACTATCTCTCATTTCTTGATGTGTTTAGATAAAATTTGTGAATTCTTAGCTCTGTTGTGTGTGGCAAAAGTTGTGATACAATGTTAGATGAAATCTAGAGGAATTTGGCAGGCTGCAAACATAATGCATCATTTAATATTTTATTGTTCAGTTGTCCAAATTAGCACCCACTTTTAGGCATGAAGTATCCATACAAATACCCATTTTCAGCAAGTCAGTTATGAATATTTTAAGCTTCAGCCTCATTAAAATGTCTGCAAAATAAAAACACAAAAACCTCCAAGAAGTCATCTTTGTGTTACAAATGTCCAGACATTCAATTCTGTATACAATCATGTTTTTGAAAATGAGCTATTGTAACAGTATACTTAAACCTACAGTGTGGTCTAATGATAGTCTAAGAGGGCTATAATACACACCAATGGTCTGTTGGATCAGTCCAAGTTTGACTTTTAAAAAACAATCAAATTGCCTATTTTTTTTAGTGTCTCTACTGTTCAATAAAATCATAGCTGTTGAATATAAAAGCATGTTTGTGTCTTTAATTACCCATATTAAATATACTTAGAATACATGAGTATACATGTCCATACGATTTCCACAGTGAAACAAAACCAAACAAGTTGAGAATTTATCTGTTCTATCTGGTTAATAAATTCTCAACTTGTTTGCTTTTGTTTGACTGTTATATATGCTATATCTGGCTAATGAGGAGCCCCCAGTGATGCAATGGGTTAAAACCTTGTGCAGCCAGGACTGCTGTCCAACAGGTTGGTGGTACGAATCCAAGGAGAGTGGATGAGCTCCCTCTGTCAGCTTCAGCTCCCCCTCCAGAGACATGAGAGAAGCCTCCCACAAGGATGGTAAAACATCAAATATCTGGGCTTCCCTAGGCAACATCCTTGCAGACTGCCAATTCTCTCACACCAGAAGCAATGTGCAGTTTCTCATCTTGGAGCAGCAAAAAAAAAATCTGGCTAATGAAAGAAATGTAAAAATGTAATTAATGGGATAGATGCAAGTATATTCCTGAATATCAGGAATGGGTACATGCAGCCATCTAGATGTTCAAAGACTGACTCCCATCACCTTCAACCAACATAGGCAGTGGTGAAAGGTAATGGGAATTGTTGTCTAGAAACAGCTGAAAGGTGACAAATTGCCACCCCTTGCTGGAAATTATGCTCCGTGATCCAAATCATGCAGCTTGGGTTCAATTTGGCTTAGATGAATTCCAAATCAGGGGTAGATCTGCGATGTTAAAGATTTAACCTGTGATGTTAATCTTGCATTGTATATCACTGTCAACAAGCCAAATGTTGAATTTGCCACTGAATATATCACCACTGAATATAGAGTTTTGCACATTTTAGAGGAGTCATCAAAGGCCATGGCACCATTAGATGTGTTTTCCTTTGTAAATATAACAATATTTGATTAAATGCATGTGAAAATGGCCCCCAACACCACCGTTTTTTTATTATATCTCCTCCCCCCCCCCCCCCAATGGTGACTAAAAAGCAAGATATGGCAAGGGAGTTGGCTAAAGCCCAAGTGACATTTCCATTGAACAGTAATCCTGAGTTTAACTCTCAGATTATTTAAATTAGAAAGAATGCCTTATTGTAAGGAGAATTTTCAACATGATAATGTGCCTCAACAACATGATAATTGCTCTTTTATTGGAAAGTTGAACATAGTTTTAGTTTATAGTTTTAGTGACAACGACTTCTTCCCTTTGTACCCCCTCAGGATAATCCCATTGTTTGCACAAAATAATTTCCTTTAAAACCCTATGAAATTTGTGAAGCCCTTGATAAACTCCTACGGTCTCAATCAGCCACTTCACCTGTCACCTCCACAGTTTTTAGATGGATATATATATATATATAGTACAGTAGAGTCTCACTAATCCAAGCCTCGCTTATCCAAGCCTCTGGATTATCCAAGCCATTTTTGTAGTCAATGTTTTCAATATATAGTGATATTTTGGTGCTAAATTCATAAATAGAGTAATTACAACATAACATTACTGCGTATTGAACTACTTTTTTTGTCAAGTTTGTTGTATAACATGATGTTTTGGTGCTTAATTTGTAAAATCATAACCTAATTTGATGTTTAATAGGCTTTTCCTTAATCCCTCCTTATTATCCAAGATATTCGCTTATCCAAGCTTCTGCCGGCCCGTTTAGCTTGGATAAGTGAGACTCTACTGTATTTCCATTATGACTCCAAAGATCATATAGACATGGTTTGCAGAGAGCGAGTGAGAATCTGTATGCACGTTGTACTGCCATGATGATTCCAAAATCATATAGACATCAGTTTCAGCCAGCTAACATTTGAATACCTAACAATAGAAATTCAGTTTTACAAACATTTTCTTATAAATTAATAGAATAATTAGCATTCACAGACAAACAACTTTCTAGTGAAGAAAGAGCAACCCTAAGGAACTTCCAGAAGAGATATTGTCATAAAGCCTGCTATTTATTTATAACTAGCTTGGAGACCCGGCGGTGCCCGGGTCATTTGAGAAAGGCATTGTTTGCCTGTGTTCCAAGTGTAGCCTATATCCAATGTCAGGTGGGTTCAGTGGGTGCGGGTGAGCTCCAACTCCCAAATGCAAGTCCCATCGTCCAGTGTCCATCCCTCTGCAAACAGAGCCAGTATGTAGAGTAGGTCATGGGGGCTCCATGTACCATGTTTGATCTTGATCAGTCATTTGTGTGGGTCGCGGTGCTGTCAGGAAGTGAGTGAAGGTATTGGAAGTCCCATCGTGCATGGTCCATCGTCCTCCAAACTGCACCTGGGTGTAGAGTGAGTCCTGGGTGTTGTCTGTGTCAAGTTTGGTCTTGATGAGACATTGATGGGGGTGACAGTGGTCTCGGGAAGTGAGTGAACATACTGCAAGTCCCATCATCCAAGGTCCAAGCTCTTTCAAATCTCACCAAGATGTAGAGTGGGCCATGGTGGCTCTATGTGCCAAGTTTGGTCTTGATCAGTCATTGGTGGGGGTCACAGTAGTCCCAGGAAGTGACTGAAGATATTGTAAGTCCCCTCATCCACGGTCCCTCTTCCCCCAAACTGCACCAGGATGTAAAGTGGGGTACCCTGCACCTGCGTGTCAAGTTTGATACAGTTTTGTCATTCATGGGCATCACAGTGGTTTGTGGGAGGTGAATTGGATGAATGTACTGCAAATCCCATAATCCTTGGTCCACCCTCCGTCAAACTGCTGCAGCATGTGAAGTGTGTCATTTGGGATATGTGTGCCTGGTTTGGTTCAGTTGTGTGATTTGTGGCAGTTGCTGTGGTCTCAAGAAGTGAGGGAAGGTACTGCAAATTCCATCATCCTTGGTCCATCCTGCCCCAATATACATCAGGATGTAAAGGGGTCGACAGGAGTTCTGTGTGCCAAGTTTGGTCCATTTCTATCATTGGTGGGCATTGCAGTAGTCTCTGGGAGTTAAAGTGTTTGAAAGTACTGCAAATCCCATCATCTGTGGTCCATCCTCCCCCAAATGGCAGCAGGTCATAAAGTGCATTATGGGGATGAAGTGTGCCAAGTTTGGTGCAGATCCGTCATTCCTGTTGGTCTCAGTGGCCTGGGATAGTGGCGGCCAATCAAAACGCGAGCACATATTCCGCCAGGCCAATCAAAACGCTGATACATACTCCGATTTCACTTTTATTATATATATAGATGTCACAAGTGAACCGAGGATACAAGTTGTAATATAATGAAAATACAAAGTTAAAAAAAAACCCTTGGCATTATACTAAATGCCTTTTCACCAGTAACTGGCCACTTGGAGTGTGCTTGCTATAAGAAAGTCCTCCATTGTGTATGTGGCAGGACTCAGGCTGCATTGTAATAGGTGGTCTATGGTTTGTTCTTCTCCATACTCGCATGTCGTGGACTTACTGAAATCCAGGTACGCGACATCCACGGCATTCCCTGTATCAACCCAACTCGTAACTCTGTCGAAAAAAGAGATCAGATTAGTCTGGCATGACTTGTTTTTGGTAAATCCGTGTTGACTATTAGCAATGACTGCATCTGTTTCTAAGTGTTTGCAGACCACTTCCTTAATTATCTTTTCCAGAATCTTGCCTGGTATCGATGTGAGGCTGACCGGACGGTAATTGTTTGGTTCGTTCTTTTTTTCCCTTCTTGAAGATAGGGACCACATTCGCCCTCCTCCAATCTGCCGGGACTTCTCCCGTTCTCCAAGAACTCTCAAATATGATCGCCAGTGGTTCTGAAATAACTTCCGCTAGTTCCTTCAGTACTCTTGGATGTAGTTGATCTGGCCCTGGCGACTTGAATTCATTTAGAGCGGCCAGGTGTTCCTGGACAACTTGTTTCCCTATTTGGGGTTGGATTTCCCCAAATCCTTCGTCCATTTCATGTTGCTGAGGTTGAAGATGACTTTCTTTTTGTGAGAAGACCGAGGCAAAGAAGGCATTAAGCAGTTCTGCCTTTTCCCTGTCCCCTGTCCCCTGATCACTACTTCAATGGCTTGCAACCCATTGTATTCTGTCCTGCATTTTGGATAGGCGAATTAAGTCTAAGTGAATGACCATGTGGATCCAGAATAGTTCACTGTCATTTATGGATTCACTGCCAAGATTGCCTCTGGAAGACAATCGCAGTCGGACACAGATGATCGGCCATGAATGAATGTTTGAGGTAATGAACTACCAATCTTCCAAACTTAGGAAATCATGACAAATTTAGTGGCCTTGTATGTTTTCCCTGCATTTTGGAACTTTCTCCTCATGGAAGCCATCCAAGATTGACTCCAGTTGCAATCTCACAAATAAATAAATCTATTTTATAAAAGTCAGTGGGATTGATATCTGAGCAGACACAATAAAAATGACAATTGCTAGGAAATTAGAAAAATCTTTTATGTTTAAGCAAGCTTTTATGTTCAGAATTTCATTTTACAGTAGAGTCTCACTTATCCAACATAAATGGGCCGGCAGAACGTTGGATAAGCAAAAATGTTGGATAATAAGGAGGGATTAAGGAAAAACCTATTAAACATCAAATTGCATTATGATTTTACATATTAAGCACCAAAACATCATGTTTTACAAGAAATTGACAGAAAAAGCAGTTCAATACACGGTAATGTTATGTAGTAATTACTGTATTTACAAATTTAGCACCAAAACATCACAATGTATTGAAAACATTGACTACAAAAACACTGACTACTAAAAGACAGACTGCATTGGATAATACAGAACATTGGATAAGTGAAGGTTGGATAAGCAAGACTCTACCTTGCAGTGCACAAATGGGCCCTCTCGATTTATAGCTGTTTCCCCAAAAGCTGAAGAATTTAGGTTTAAAACATATTTGACATGTCCATTTGCCTTCTGCTGTCTCCCCATCAGACTGGAGCTAAAATGCAATCAGACACCAACAAGATAGATATATATATATATATATATATATATATATATATATATATATATATATACATACATACATACATATACATATATACATACATACATACATACACACACACACACACACACACACACACATATACTAACCATCATTAAAACACACTTAAGTGAATAAAAATAACTCCAGCTAGACAATAGAAATACAGTAGAGTCTTGCTTATCCAACCTTCACTTATCCAATGTTCTGTATTATCCAATGCAGTCTGTCTTTTAGTAGTCAGTGTTTTTGTAGTCAATGTTTTCAATACATTGTGATGTTTTGGTGCTAAATTGCATTTTAGCTCCAGTCTGATGGGGAGACAGCAGAAGGCAAATGGACATGTCAAATATGTTTTAAACCTAAATTCTTCAGCTTTTGGGGAAACAGCTATAAATCGAGAGGGCCCATTTGTGCACTGCAAGGTAAAGGTTATCTGGATGCAAATATTATCCTTCTTGTCACTCAAAGTAGCCTTTCCTTCCTAAGGATGCTCTTTGGCTAGTTTTGGTGGGGTGACAGTATGTTTATGTAAGTTTCAGTTCAAGGTGGGTTAACAGTCTTGGAGAAGTGTTATGTGACAGCACAAAGTCCTCTTGCCTTGACACCGAGGGGGCCTTTCCATCCCAGTGGTTCTTATCAGTCTTTCATGAGACAGACAAATAACCCAATGGCCCTTGTCTAAACACACCAGATCATGGTCAGAGAAAACTGCTCTGTTATTCCAGCAATTAATGATAGTACAAGGGACAGTGCTGTTGGAATCAGCACTCAATCCTTGGATGCTTTGCACAGGGATCAAATTGCATATCTGCTTTGACTCCAAGCTTCAACGTTTTTGCTTGTTTGCTGTTTTTGTAAAACCATTCCTGTACTGCGTTTTGGTCCTGAAAATGATACTGATGGCAATAGACCATTTCTCGGGATCATTCTTGTCCAGACAACTGACAATTTTAAAGATATTCAAACTAGAAGCAGGGCAAAGACAGTTTTGGCATCAATCAGCTGTCTTAATGAAACTGAATGAAACTTTATTTATATCCCGCCACCATCTCCCTGAAGGAACTCAAGATGGCTCACAAAAGCACTCAATAGTGCAACAACACACAAAATACAGTAGGTACATGAACATATAAAACAGAACAATAAAATTTACACACAAAATGTATATAAAACAATCTATAAAACCCCTGCAGATTAAAAACTTATTCAGTAAACACAATAAGGCTGCGGATATAAACAAGATGTATACCTGAGAAAATAAAGTGGTCTTCACAGCATGTATAAATGATAGCATAAATCCAGTTATTAGCCCCAATTAGAGCATACCCATTGAATCAATGAGAACTTGGTAAATCATCACTTTGGTAAGATTCAAGGAGTTGGGACCAATATATATAAAACTAGCTGTGCCCGGCCACGCGTTGCTGTGGCAAAGTATGGTGGTATGGGAAATAAAGTATTGAGGAATTGGTGGTAGTTAAGGTCAAGGGTAAAGGTTTTCCCCAGACATTAAGTCCAGTCGTGTCTTACTCTGGGGGTTGGTGCTCATCTCCATTTCTAAGCCGAAGAGCCGGCGTTGTCCGTAGACTCCTCCAAGGTCATGTGGGATGACTACATGGAGCGGCGTTACCTTCCCGCCGGAGCAGTACCTATTGATGCACTCACATTTGCATGTTTTCGAACTTCTGGGTTGGCAGAAGCTGGAGCTAACAGTGGGGGCTCTCTCCGCTCCCCCAATTCAAACCTGCGGCCTTTCAGTCCAGAAGTTCAGCAGCTCAGTGCTTTAACACGCTGCGCCATCAGGGGATATTATTTCCTAAAGGTTGTGAATATACAATATTTCTGATTGTTTTTTTTTGTTTGTTGGAGGAAAGTATGAATGCTGCAATTAGGAAAAATGATTAGGATGTAATGGCCTTGCAGCTTTAAAGCCTGGCTGTTTCCTCCCTGAGTGAATTTTTTGTTGGGAGGTGTTAGCTGGCCCTGATTGTTTCCTGTCTGGAATTCCCTTGTTTTCAGAGTGGTGTTGTTTGCGATATTTTATGTGCTTCTACTGTCTGTGGCCCTGAGAAAACAGAGGATTTGCCAGACTTTGATGATGGGAATACTTTGTTGGGAGGTGTTAGCTGGCCCTGATTGTTTCCTGTGTGGAATTCCCCTGTTTATTTACTGTCCTGGTTTTAGAGATTATATTGTTCTGCATTATTCTATCCCAGTAATTATTTCATATTAAAGAAGAATCTCACTTATCCAACATTCGCTTATACAATGTTCTGGATAATCCAACGCAGTCTGCCTTTTCATAATCAATGTTTTTGTAGTCAGTGTTTTAAATTCATTGTGATATTTTAGTGGTAAATTTGTAAATACAGTACAGTAGAGTCTCACTTATCCAACATAAACGGGCCGGCAGAATGTTGGATAAGCGAATATGTTGGATAATAAGGAGGGATTAAGGATAAGCCTATTAAACATCAAATTAAGTTATGATTTCACAAATTAAGGACCAAAACATCATGTTAGACAACAAATTTGGAAGAAAAAATAGTTCAATACACAGTAATTCTATGTAGAAATTACTGGATTTATGAATTTAGCACCAAAATATCACGATATATTGAAAGCATTGACTACAAAAATGCGTTGGATAATCTAGAACATTGGTTAAGCGAGTGTTGGATAAGTGAGACTCTACTGTAAATACTACATAGCATTACTGCGCATGGAACTACTTTTTCTGTCAAATTTGTTGTATAATATGATGTTTTGGTGCTTAATTTGTATAACGATTACCTAATTTGATGTTTAATTGTCTTCTCCTGAATCCCTTCTTATTATCCAACATATTCACTTATCCTGCCGGCCTGTTTACGTTGGATAAGTGAGACTCTACTGTATATTTCTAATCTTATATTATCTGCTCAGAACTGGATTATATGAGGCCCCTTCTTCACAGCTGTATAAAATGCACACTGAAGTGGATTATATGGTAGTGCGGAGTCAAGATAATCCAGTGCAAAGCAGATAATATAAGATTATAAATGGGTTATATAGCTGTGTGGAAGGGCCTTGAGTCTACACTGCCATATAATCCAGTGCAAATTAGATAATCTGTGGAAGAAGACTCAGTGAGGCCTAAATCTGCCTGTCCCCTAACTGAAACCTGGCTGTCCCTTGGCTGGTTGCTAGGCAACCAAGTGAGCAGAGATTAGCCCTCTTAACTGGCAGCAATAGGATAAAAACAATTATTGCTCTCCCTCTAATTAGGACTTTATTTTTCTTTTCTTTTTGTTGTATCAACCTAGAGGCGTGGATGATGGGTTGTGTTGTCAAATTTTGAGGTTGGGGGGCCTGTACTTTTGTTGTTTTGTGAATTGCCGTGATGCCATCACTCTTTTATATATATAGAAGGAAGAGGATAGCTCCAAGGACTGGAATGAAGCAAGGAGGGTACTATATTCATAAAGTGCCCGCCCTGTATCCTCACCAACCACATCTCTTCTCACACCAATTGTGTTTGCTATCCTCCTTCCAATTGTTATTAATAATAGACCACATCTCTATCACAGTTTATGGTTCAAACATTTTTTTTCTGGTGATGTGGGAAAAGTACCCTGTGTTTTAAAAGCTCTGGGATAGCTAGAGGCAATATAGTTGTGATATTTTGCAGCTGAGTAGCTACATCTGCCTTTGCCATAGTTTCTCTCTCCTACATCCTCAGGAACAGAATGATAGTGCTGTCTGCAGATGCACTTTGGGTTGATTTAATGCTGGTATAAAGGAGGTCACAATGAGTGGTGCTGAGGTACGTGCCCCATGCTCTGTAACCACAGTTGAAGCAAAAATAAATCATGTCTCTAAGTCCATTTTTCCCATACAAATAAAAAATAAAATGTTTCTGACACCAATGAGACATATGTATGAAGTCAATCTAGAAAGGATGTAGTCTTATAGTTGGCGGGGCTCAGGGTTCTTCCTTCCTAAATCAAATATATTCAGAACAATGAGTCATGCATAAACACATGGGGATTGGAGATAAAAGTATATATTTGAACCCTGCTTCCAATTTCAAAATAAAGTAACCTTCCTTAGGCTACATCTACACCAGTGGTTCTCAACCTGTAGGTCCCTAGATGTTTTGGCCTTCAACTCCCAGAAATCCTAACAGCTGGTAGACTGGCTGGGATTTCTAGGAGTAGTAGGCCAGACACCTGTCCTGGGGACCCAAAGGTTGAGAACCACTGATCTACACTGAAGAATCAATGCGGTTTGACACTGCTTTAACTGCCATAACTCAATGCCATATAATACTAGCATTTCTAGTTTTACAAGGTTTTGGCCACCTCTATAAAAGAGTTCCAGTGCCTCACCAAACTACAACTCCCATGATTTCCTTGCATTGAGCCAAGACAGTTAAAGTGGTGACAAACTGCATTCCTTCTACAGTGTAGATGCCTAGGTACCACTACACTTTAGGTCCTTCTACACAAGCCCAAAACCTGTGATAGGTAACGGGTTTATCTGAGACATCCAAACAATCTGGATTAATTCAAAGTTAAGCTGGGTTTTCCCAATTTACTTCAAATTAATAAAATGCCTCAATAGATCCAGACCTTGCTGAAAAGTACAGATCTGTTGGAGATTAACTCCCAGGACCCTGTTCAGCGATCCAGGAGGGTCAATCCCCGTAGTTCATCCTGAGATGCTATCTGCCTCACTCTTGTCTAGAGTAGACCATTAACATATAGAGGCTGACCACCCATACTGTATACATATGTCCAAGCCTCACAAAAACAGGTACAGTGTTCCCTCACTTATCGCGGGATTATGTTCCAGGACCACCCACAATAAGTGAAAATCCACAAAGTAGGGGCGCTATATTTATTTTAATATTTATACATTATTTTAGTAGTTATACACTAATTTAAGTCTTTATCAACCAATCGTGTGTTGATAAATTGACTCCTCCTCCTCCTATTGCCACTTGGGCTCCTTTTCTCTGTAAATTGTAATTTTTTATGATTTATAATATTCTTTTAGAGTTTATTGAAAAACCGCAAAACAGCGAATCCGCAAAAAGCAAACCGCGAAGTAGTGAGGGAACACTGTATAAGTAAGATGCTTGTATTTTAGACTCTCTAGCAATTAGATTAGTCTCTGGGTGACTAAGGCCTGCCTATAAAATATGCCAGATACAAGAGTAATCTTCACTTGGTCTTCACTTTTTAATTTTTAACAACAGCTTGCCTTCCTCCTTCTGACTTTCGCTCAGTGTCATCATTGGTTAAGCTTCAAGTTAGCTTTCCCTTGAAATGTAACACAAATCTCCGGTTTGCGTCTCCCAGGACAACCTGACCTATTTTCACAAAGCTGGCCTGCTTTAGAATCTATTCCAGTCTTCGGCATCACTGAGAAGAGGAGATCTAGAAGATTAGTGTCGCAGTCCGGCTACTACAGCCAGACATGAAATCCTATTTAAAACCAACATTCAATATATATGAACGTACATGTTCACACACAGAGAGCAAATTACTTCAAATACCTAGTGCATTGTCCCCCCCCCCCCCCAACACACACACACAAACACAATTATGTTATGATACTGATTTCTGACAAGCAATGAAGTATAGTTTCATGCTTATTTCATATAAAGTATACCTAGGGATGAATACAAACTGTGGAATTAATGCAGTTTGGCTCCTTTTTGACATAAAACTATGGAATTAGGGAGTTGTGGTTTGGTGCTGCACCTTGTGAAAATACAAGTCCCACAATTCCATAGTAGTGAGACATGGCAGTTAAAGTGGTGTCAAACTGCATTAATTCTACAGAGTAGATGCACCCTAGACTAGTGAAGGACATACATGTCTAGAAGCCTAATCTGGTCCATGCTGTGTTTCCAAAAGCCCTTTTCAAAAGGGGAAAATCCAGCCATGTAAGTATGGAATATTAGTATGGAAAGTGATCTTGTTAATCTCTACGGTGCTACAATATTCCTTAGCATACTGGGGGGGAAATCCTCTCTATCTCCAGTTATTGTTTAGAAACAATATTCCTTTCTCTTTCACACTCTCAGGCAGTTCTTGCAAAGGGAAGAGTAGTACTTGGCTCATCTCCCTTTCCCCACATAAGGAAGAGGGAAAATTGGGCATAACCAGCAATTACACAAGCCTTTATGTCATTGTGTAAGAAAGTAATAAAGTATGTCCTTGCACAATGTTTTCTTCCTTGTGCCCCAGCTCAGTCATTGATCGACTGTGAGGGATCTCCAGGGTTAGAGTTGGGATTGTTATTCTTTGAGCAGTCATGTCCCTAACTGCAATGCTATGCAATACCTAAGGCTTGTAGAAAAAATGAACGTATTTAAAGAAATGATCTATAGCGTCCTGGAAATTAGCAATAAATGATAAGCTGACATGTAAATTAAAAATTAAAATAGGGATATGGAAATAAAATGATTTTGATGTTGTATGGAGAAAATTTATTGAAAGAGGATTTTAAAAGAAGGATGGAAAATTACCGCCACAAGAGGAAATGAAATTTTGGACAGATGATGTGTAAAAGAAATGGCTTGGGGGGAGGGGAGCACAGGGGTATGGGAGATATATATAGGTGAAAATAACAGTGGATGCAAACATATATTGTAGAATTGTATTGAATATGGAATGTGGAATATTATTGTATTGAATATTGAAAATTGAATCGTGAATACTATGGGTTTTGGGGGGAAAAAAGAAATGGTGTATATCAAAAATCCCTGACAAGAAGAATCCTGGACTGACAAGGATCTACAAACATTTGGAACTTATTCTGTGTAAAATTCATACAGGATTGTTTTACACAAGAAACAGCATTTTCTGTGCAAGAAGTAACATTTTTGTGCGTACAAAATATTTCTGCACATAAGCATTATTTTCCATACAAAAAGTCTACTTTTGTGCAAAACAAAAATGAACAGATTTTATGCACAAGTCCCAAACTATGAATACTGTTTGAAAACTGCACACTTTTTGAAGACATTTTCACAGTGGGGAAAAATAACTAAAATTACTCATTGCATCCTTTGAGAAGAAAAATAGCAAATAATTACATTACTACTGGGACCCACAGTAGATGTCCCACTTTCGATGTTCTTGTCCCATATTGCCTGAAATTGAGTTATACTGTATTGCTAGAATTTCTAGAAAATTTGTAGATTTGTAACTGGCTGACAAAAAAAACCTCCAGTAAATGCTCACCATGCATTCCTTCTCATCCTGGAGAGAAATGGGTATTGGGACATCCCTGGGTCAGGTGTTGTTTAGTATCACGTGCTGGATGCTGGATGGGGTCACACTTCCCCTGAAGTCACAAGTGCGCAGCTTGGGGGTCCTCCTGGACATGGCACTGACACTTGAAGCTCAGGTGTCAGCAGTGGCTGGGAGGGCTTTTGCACAATTAAAGCTTGTGCGCCAGCTGCGACCATACCTAGAGAAGTCTGATTTGGCCATGATGGTCCACGCCTTAGTTACCTCCACATTGGATTACTGTAACGCACTCTACATGGGACTGCCTTTGAAGATGGCTTGGAAACTCCAACTAGTGCAACAAGTGGCAGCCAGGTTGTTAACGGGAGCAAACTATAGGGAGAGGACTACCCCCCTATTGAAACAATTCCACTGGCTGCCGATAAATGTCCGAACCCAATTCAAACTGCTGGTTATTACCTGTAAAGTCCTAAACGGCTCAGGTCCAGTCTATCTTTGTGATCGCATCTCCTGCTACAAACCTGCACGAACTCTGGGATCCACTGGGGAGGCCCTACTCTCGCTCCCACCCTCATCTCAAACCCGATTGATGGGGACGAGAGAGAGGGCCTTTTCTGTCGTGGCCCCAGCTCTGGAACTCTCTCCTGAGAGAAATCAGACTAGCCCCTATATTGATGTCTTTTAGAAAAGCTTTGAAAACTTGTTTTTTTCAAGCCACCTTTGATTGAGGTGAACAGTTGATTGAGTCCCCACTTGTTCTACAGCCTAGTCTTCTGCACCTTATCACAGACGGTTGTGATTAGTTCTCCTAATCCATTGCACAATTATAATTTTTTCTCTTTTCCCAGATCATGGACTGAAGTGCCATGATATCGCCTCTTTTTAATGTCCATGCTTTTTACTCTGTTGGAGCTTTTTTGTAGAGTTGATATATTAATCTACTGTGATTGTTATGTATTTTATATTGTTGTATTTTATATTGCTGTATTTTATTGTATGTTGTTGGGCTTGGCCCCATGTGAGCCACCCCGAGTCCCCTCAGGAAGATGGGGCAGGATATAAAAATAAAGTTGTGATGCTGATGATGATGATGATTATTATTATTATTTATAGTATCTTAGATAATTGAGTACAAAGCATGTTTACCAAATTGCACATGACCTCCAATGGTGGTGATGGTGGTAGCTAATATCTCATAGGGCCAAAGCTACTAAAATCAACTTCAACAGGAATAAATGTAAAGTAATATATCTAGGTAGGAAAAATGAAAAGTGCAAATATAAGATGGATGACACCTTATTTGAAAGCACATGGAAAGAATCCAGTCTGAGGTCTTACTAAGCTACAAGCTAAAACTGAAGTTGAATCAGTAATGTGATACAGTAGTAAAATAAACCCACCCCAAAATAAATAACCTTCTAAAATAAACCCTGATACAATTATATGCTACAGTAACAGGGGCATAGTGTTCAGATCAAGGATAGCAGAGGTTCCACTCTATTGTGTTTTGGTGAAACCTCACCTGGAATCTTGAATCTTCCAGTGCCTCAATTCAAGAAAGATAATGACAAGCTGGAACATGTTCAGATAATGGTGACCAAGATAATCAAGTCTGGAAACCTTATCAGGGGCAATTTAAGGAGTTGAGTATGTTTAGCCTGAAGAAAAGAGGAGACATGATGGCCATCTTTAGATATCTGGATGTCATGTGGAAGATAGACCTTTTTTCTTTTTTCTTTTTTTGCTGCTTTGGAAACCAGACCATAAACCAAGGATTCAAACTGTGAGCAAAAACAAAAGCACAAAACACCACTTAAACATTAAGTGGATTTCTTTTGGCTGGTCATTTGAATCCTTGGTTCATGGACTCATCTCCAAAGTAGCATACTTTAAAAATGAAGATTTTTTTTGAATATTGTGGAATCTGAAACTTCCCCTCTGACTTCTAGTTGACCCTCCAAATTCCCAAATTGTCCTTGGTAATAGATAGTATCTTCTGAGCAAATATTATCTGGAGCAAGGATGGAATTTGGTTTTTTTTTCAGCAGTAAACTGGTACAGTGGCTCCATCTGGATCAGGAGCATATTTTGGTCAGAGTCTTACAGGATGTCTGTGATGTATTCTCTCCTAAGAGGACCATATTTGATCCAGAGTTGTATGAGAACTATCATGTTTTTGCAAACCTCCCTTTTCGGAACCATATAATGCAATTTCAAACTGCATTGTATAGCAATGTAGATGGGGCCAAGGCATGGTACTGAACCCACTTTATTAGCTCTGACCAACTTTGAGGGAAAGATGGAGGAGTGCTACCCCATTGATCTCCCTGGATCTCTCAGTAGCATTTGACCAGGGAGGCTGTAGTTACTCTCCCTTCCTTCACACATTATGATGAGGTTAAACCATTTGCACTCCATCCCTATTCTTTTGATTAAGAGGCTCAACACTGGGCAGGAGAGACTGGTCTAAAACTGATAATAATTATCCTAATCTTAATTATGAATCTTGATAAGAATGCTCTTTATGGCAGCAGGAGAATTAGTCTAGAAGAATGGAGAAAAACAAAGCTGCTCTTTCTTACAGTTTCGCATTGCTGGCCACAAACAAATTCTTCTATGGAGAAAGAACTTTGTTTCGCAGATGTCCAATAGCTATGGCTCATTATTAGTATTGAATGGAATTCAAGGCACATTTCATTCTTACAGCGGTAAGCTTTTGCTTTCAAGGCCAAATGAATCATAATACCAATAGGATTCATGTATTTAAATGAGGGCTTGGAAAGTACCCTGAATGCCCCGGCCTAGCTCTTCTGTCTCTGCTTTAAATATGGATCTGACATAGATAGTCAATTAGAAAGAGGATGGGAAGTGGATCTACTTTGCACAGGAAAGGGGCACAGAATCCTTGCTTACCTATGCCCCACTTTTTATATTGGAAGTCCCCTGAAAATAGATCTACTGGGACTGGTTTTGTGCATCCTGGGAAAAAGATTATGGAGAAAAACTAAATGAGATCTGGAGATGCAGGGTCTGGCACCCATCACACATATGTAGTAACATTCTCATAAACATGGAGTACATATCTGCAGTTTCACTTACTCGCAATTGGAGGGAAATGGTCTCCTTAAGAATGTATTGGGTCCTTCAGGAAATTGTATGGTATACTTCCTCTGCCCCAAAGCATCTTAGAATATCACATTGCATTTTAGTTCTAGTGGTCCCTCCAGGCCATCCTCTCCTCCATCCCAGTGGTCTTTTTTTTTCTTCCTCTTTCTTTGCAGATTCATGTTATTTGAGTGATTATATTCCTTCTGCTTATGTGATTGTTTTAGTCAATTGTTATGTTTTGTTTTTGTTTCTAATTCTTATAGCGTTTTATAGTGTTTTCAGTGTTTTATTGTACAATGTTTTATGCTGATTTTATATTGGAAACCGCCCTGAGTCCCTTTCGGGAGAGAGGGCGGTATACAAATAAACTTTTACTTACTTACTTACTTACTTCCCCTGGAAAGTTGTGCTGGAAGATCTAGCAAATTCCTAATGAGGATACGGTTCTAGAAATCTCTAAATCCTCCTACTCAATTTTATGCTATATTTGGATTGGAGGTCAAGTAATATACTGCCATTTGGTCAGTATAATTGGTAATTGTGGCCTGACTGGGATCAGAGATGAGGATCTTACTGTAATACGTTTTCTGCAAAAATGAACATCTTTCTTTTTACATTAAAAGATGGAGAAACTTAGGGTCGCCATATATTTTTGATTTCAGACCCAGAAGCCTCAGTTAACATGACCAATGGTGAAGAATCCTAAGGGTTGTAGTCGCAAACAACCAGTACCTCTTCATTTTACCAAATTACAGTGCTATATTCCATTTAACTGTCTTGTTCCAGTCCTTTGGAATCCTACAATATACATTTTACAGAGAAGTATTTAGAATTCTCAGCTAGAGACCTGTTGTGATTCCCCAAATTACAAACCCTGGGGTTCTGTAGGATGTTGCCCTGGCAGTTAAAAAGGAATTATAGCAATATAATTAATGTAGTATGAAAGGACCCCTGGGAGATCAAAAACTTCATATCCCTCTTTTTCAAGACCAAACAGATCCACATTCTGCAGGCTTTACTTCCACTTTAGCCCTCAAAGATAATCTGCCTTCAAATGATTTGCCCTGAGAAGCTCCCAAGATGGGCACTGAGCTCAAATACCAAGAACCAATGGGGTCTGATGGTTTCCACATTAGTAAGCGAATGAAACCTTCCTGCGTATCTACTTTTATTTATTATTTAAACAGTGTAAAATAGTATTTTATTTAAGGCCACTAGTTACCACCATAAAGGGCTGACTCCAGCTGGCCTTTGGGCTTAAAAGCCTTCCTGTCCCTGACTTTTGCCTGGCTGAGATATAAGTATTGTGCTGCCATATTAGCCCAATCTGCCCTGCCTTATCTGGCACTTTGCTATAATGCCACTGTGAAGTTCAGGGAAAGGAGACATTGTGAACACCTGTTGAACTCTTCAATCATTTGAGTCCATCTAGTATGGAAACATCTGCATGCTTAGCATTTCAAGGAAAGAGGCATCAGTGAACCATTGTCTTTTGATGTGGTTCCACATACTCGAGAACTGTTTGTGTGAGCAGGTTTCTTTTGAGCACACTATCACTGCACTTATAAATAATAGTCTTGCTTTAGCTTCCAGAGTTTTCATTGAGATCTCACAATTTCAAAACAGAACATAGTGACTTGTCGAGGTGTTTAACTGTTATTCTAACTTCAAAAGGGGTATATCTTTCACAACATATTAGAACATCTGTAGCTGTTGACTTCACTTTGAATTTCTATTTCTTACATTCAGAGTTGCAAAAAAATCTTGTTTGTTGATCGGGAATCCCCAGAAGTAAATTGAGACAGAGCTTGGAAAAGTCATTCTTTTGGAGTATGCTCCCAGAATCCCTCAGTGTGATCAACGGGATGAACTATTTCAAACTTTATCTTGGGGTTTGATACTTAATTGCATAATATTTAAGCTTAACTACTTTAGCTTAATGCTAAACATTATACAGCCCGCAACAGCTCCCCACCTGATATGGACTACAAAATGTACTTATTTTCTAGTCTCCATCACTGTCTAGATCAAGTAGCTCCAGGATGGTAAATACTTATCAACTGAACAATATCTGGAGGGCCACATGCCATTGCCTTGTATAGCCTAAGAACAATTTCTAGTTAACAAAATTAAGTGCAACAATGACCAGTGCCAGATTTCAGAGCTTCCTAGTTGTTGCTGAAAATACGTAGCTTGGGGAATGTGGAACAACATGTTTGTTCTTGAGTTGCTTCTCTTCTAATTCCAAAGAGATGATTTCCTTTTGAGAAGAAAACCAGTCACCACCTATTAAGGCAAATTGCTCCCATATTTCATAAAATTAATTAGGCTTCATTGAAGTTACCTTGAAAGGGCTTTGTTCTGGCAAGGTGTTAGCATTCTCAACATGCCTTCCAAGAAGCCACCAAAGAAAAGACAGAGAGGTGGGAACAAAGAGCCTTAGACTTTGCAAGGCCTGCAGAACTGTTAAGAGGGATCTGGTTGAAAGGTCACTGAACAGCAGTCAGTCAAAATGGCTTCCATAGGATGGAATGATTTGACTAGCAATAGGGTGCCCCCACACTCACCTCCCAAGGAGAGGAATTCTAAAATGTGCAGACTTTTGGTATACGATATATTCAGTACCTTCATAATTTCACAGTGGTTTTATTATTTACTCTATACACAAGTGTTCCTCCATCCTAGTGGTTTTGACTTTTGCAGATTTGATTATTCACAAATTTGATTTAAAATGTTCATTGTGGTATCTCTAGGTCTGCCAATGTGACTCTATGGTCAACTTCATTCAGTCATGCTTGAGGACCTAGATACTTCTATAGAGAGCTCCTCTCTAGAAATCTCTAGATCCTCCAATGCGATTCTATGTTCAACTTCCAACAGAAGAGTCAAGGTGCAAGACCTAGAAATTCCTAGTAAGGATTATTTCTCAGGTGCTACTCGCTAGCAGGATGGAAGAGATGCTTAATTGCTGCACTGGATGGCATACCTACATTGCCTTTTCTAACCTCAGTGCTTGTCTGGTTGTTCCCATTTGTCTTTAATCAGTCTCCATTGAAGTTAGAGTATAAACTAGCTAGCTGCTCAAAAGGGTGCCAGACTTCCCAAACAGATGTAACTTGCTTTGATGGCTCCATGATTCCAGAACCAGGCTGAGGTATGAATAATAATGTCCCTCTACACCAATGGTTCTCAACCTGTGGGTCCCCTGTGGGTGTTTTGGCTTATAGCTGTGGGTGTTTTGACCTATAACTCCCAGAAATCCCAGCCAGTTTGAGAGCTGTTGGGATTTCTGGGAACTGAAGGCCAAAACATCTGGGGACCCACAGGTTGAGAACCACTGCTCTACACCATCTATGTCAGGGGAAGGAAGTTTGGGATGAAAAGAATATTTGAAAATATTCATGTATTGAGTAACCGTGATAAGGAATCCAAAACTAATTAGAATCTTGCATACCAGGACTTTTTCCCCAAAAACTCATGCATGTTTGTTTTGAATAGAAAACAACCTTTTCTGCTCATGTAAGTTTTTTTCTATGCAGAAAAGACTGTTTATCTGCAAAACAACTACAGCTGCATTTTGTATTTAATAAGTCTTACATTTTGAATAAGCTTCAAGATTGCACAATTTTTAAAGAAACAATCATTCTCATTGTTAGGAGTCTGTTTCCTTGTTATTCTAGAAGAGGATCTTTATTTGTCAAAACCCTAACCATACATGCCTCAATGTTCTGCTATTTTCTTCTAGTTAATGTTTCAGTAACTTCTAATTTGAAATTGTGTCCTTGGCTCATTGATTACATTTGTCTGCTCTGGATGTCCAAGAGCCTGGAGTGGGGCCTCTTTGGACATATAAAGATTTTCTAAATGTTTTGGAAGGTTGCTGTGAAAACAACAAAGCCCATTTTATTCCACCAAGGATGCCCCCAAATTTACTCTAATTTTAATTGGGAGAAAAGGCACTTTACATTCAGATTTCTTCTACAGTGTTTAAAAGGAAAAAAACTGTACTTTATTATAAATAATTATAATCCATTGCTTGATTTGAATCTTTGGATAAAGATTTTAAACAATTGCTATATATGCTTAATAAATAAATGGGAAAACTTGGCTCATTTCCAGGTTTTTTAACCTGTTCTTGTTTTTCAATAGCAGTTTGATCTTTCAAGCTGTTTATCTACATGGGGTTGTAGTTTCACCTGCCAATTTCTAGAGCCAATTCCTAACCAGGGGCCCAGGAACAGCCAAGCTAAACTGGCTTTTGATTTGTTAATTGGTAACCTTAATTCTTACTGATGGCTCAGTCTTCCAGGAGGTTGAATAACTGCCCTGCATTACATGTGCAAAGGGTTATCAATGTCCCTAATGAACTTTCTGTTATAGGTCACTGGGCATCTCATTCGAACAGGACATTTGCTCCACGATGACCTTGCAGGCCTTGCATCACATTTCTCTGACATAAGTTTGCACTCGATGAAACTTCAGGTCACCTGTATCTACTTTCCTAACTGTAAGCCCACCACTGCTCATCATAGTGTATTTGGGCAACCTGGCAAAAGAGCAGCTGCAATTCAAATCTACACCATCAAATGACATTAGCTTTGCACTCTCAAAGTGATGTCTGAATCCACGTTTCTTGAAGCAACATGATGTAGTAAATATCCACAAGAGAACAGATCAAGTAAACTTTTCAGGAGGGCAGAAAATAAAATTGGATTAAGGATATCAGTGGTTCATCCAGATTGGGAGTTGTATAATTTGCTGTTGTAGTTCTCAGGCTTACGATTATTTTTAAAAATGTATCAAAACAGTGCTTATGTTGTCCAGGATAATTTCTAGCAATTTCTTTTTCTACTCAGGGATGCTCATTACGTGGAGAGACAGGTGGTCTCTGTGGTTATTTCACTCTGAATGACTTTCTCTGAGGAATTACCTCTCTCTTCCAGAACAAAATACTGAAGAAGCAGTTGTGTCAGGACCCAGACTGCGGAGCACCAATAACCATGCACAGAGACCAGAATCTATCTAATATCTTTATTAAGGAAATATATAAAGTCAATAAAAATAAGTGTAGAATATAGTTCAGAAGTAGACCTTTCAGGAAAGGTCAAATATAGTCCAGGGAAACAATGTCCAATATGAGATATTAAAGTCCAAAGTTGTAATCCAATAACCGAAACACACACTTTGCCAAGCAAAGTGAGGGGAAATGACAAGGTCCTTTAGTCCATGGAGCTTGATGCAAGGCTGGAGAGCAAACTAGATTCTTGGCAAACAAGGCTAGATTCAAGGTAACAAGAAGCGAGGAACAAGAACAGGGTCCGTGGCGAAATCCGTGGCGAGGTCCAGGGAACAAGGCAGGGCGGAAACGAGAACAAGGTCCTGGAAACTGAAGTAGCGTAGTCCACACACAATCTACTCCCGAAGTTGACGAATTGACTCCGCAAGGAATCCTTGTGGCCAAACACCTATATAGGATCTTGTTTTCCCGCCAAAGAACACTTTCTCTGGGGAACAAGAAACGAAACCTATTCTGTGTCCAGATGCAGGACTCCTTAAACTTTCCCAAGGGAAACAGACTTAATCATCTAATTGTCTGGCAGCAATCCTGGCACTCCTGCGAGTCGCCACCCGAGCGCTTCTATCTTGATTATAATAAAGGCGGCGAGAAAATGGGGGAGATTTCTGCTTAAGGCTTGTTTGGCTGACTTCTTGTGGGCTCCAAATCTGGCAGAAACGGTGGGAAACCCAAGTTTTCCTCTTCATCTGTCACAACAGTACTAGGAACGGGACTACATGGCCCATGAGTCATCACACTATCCCCCTCCTCAAGGCCCCTCTCCAAAAAGGGCCCTCTCCCCGAGGTGCGGGGCCGCGGCTTGACAGGGTAGGCCTGATGGAAGCGGCGGACTAAGTCGGGGGCATGAACTGTGGAAGCGTCTTCCCACGAGCGTTCTTCGGGGCCAAAACCCACCCAGTCAATGAGATATTGAAGGCGGCGGCGGTGGAAGCGAGAATCCAAAATGTCCTGAACCTCGAATTCCTCCTCCCCATCCACCAAAACAGGAGTGGGGGCCGGCCGGTCTGCATCGGGGCGGACACCATCCGCCGGAAGGAGCAGGGAGCGATGAAACACTGGATGGATGCGCATAGAGCGCAGAAGTTGAAGTTTGAAAGTCACGGGGTTAAGTTGCGCCACCACTGGATAAGGACCAATGAAACGGGCATCTAGCTTCCGGCAGGGACAGTGGGAGGGCAGAAAGCGAGTGGACAGAAGAACCCAATCTCCTACCTTGATCTCGGGGCCCGGCTGGCGATGGCTGTCAGCGTGGCGTTTATAGTCCTCCTTGGCTTGGTCCAGTTGCTGGAGCAATAGTTGTTGCACCGCTGTGAGTTCTTGCAGCCAGGCCTTCCCTGCGGGGACTTCTGAGGTTTCAATGACAGGAGGAAAGAAACGTGGATGGAAGCCGTAGTTTGCAAAGAATGGGGTTTCTTTAGTTGAAGCCTGGACACCATTGTTGTAGGCAAACTCTGACAGAGGTAACAGGGAAGCCCAATTGTCCTGCTGATAGTTTACATAACAGCGAAGGTATTGTTCCAGAGTGGCATTGGTGCGCTCAGTTTGCCCATCCGTTTGGGGATGGTGAGCTGAAGATAAACGAGAGTCTATGCCCAATAGTTTTTGTAGTGCCTTCCAGAAACGGTCTGTGACTAAACTCTTAGGCAATCCATGTAGTTTGAAAACATGCTGAAGGAATAAATCTGCAGTCTCTTTGGCCGTGGGGAGGCCATCGCAGGGAATGAAATGGGCCAATTTGGTAAAAAGGTCCACCACCACTAGGATCGTGGTGAATCCAAGGGAAGGTGGTAGGTCAGTGATAAAATCCGCAGAAATTATTTCCCATGGACGAGATGGAGTAGGGAGGGGATGCAGTAGCCCTGAGGGCTTCTCCCTTCTTGTCTTGGAACGCTGACATACCGGGCAGGTATTGACATAATTCTCCACATCCTTGCGGATCTTGGGCCACCAAAAATCTCGTAGGATCAAATGCATGGTTTTAAATAGTCCAAAATGCCCTGCTGGCTTGCAGTCATGACACAGATGAAGTGCCTTTTCTCTGCCTGGTCCTGGAGGGATGTAGACGTGTTTTCTGTAGCAAAGTAACCCATCCTTAAGTGAGAAAGGAAAACGTAGTCCTTGGCGAATTTGGTCCTGAGCCCAGGCATCCGCCTGTTGACTGGTTCTGATTTCTTGAGCACAAAGGGGCCCTGGAGTAGAAGGAGTTGGTTCAACTGCAGTGGAATTGGTGTTTCCCACTGTGAGCGTGGCAAAGTTCTCGGGCTGCAGCAATTGGGATTCGAAAGTCTCTTTGCGCCCTGCAGCATACTCTGGTTTTTGTGAGAGAGCATCTGCTTGCTTGGTCTGAGCTGGGGTTACATAATGGATCTGGAAGTCAAAGCGTTCAAAAAACAAAGCCCAGCGCTGCTGCCTCTGATTTAACTTGCGGGCAGTTCTTAGATGTTCCAAATTACGATGGTCAGTATGGACCTCAATGGGAAATTTGGCCCCTTCTAACCAATGTCTCCAATTTTCAAAAGCTGCCTTTATGGCCAAAAGTTCCTTTTCCCAAATAGTGTAATTTCTCTCTGGGGCTGTTAGTTGACGGGAGTAAAAGGCACAAGGATGAAGATGTTCTCCCACTGGTTGCATGAGTACAGCCCCAATTGCCACATCGGAGGCGTCAGCCTGCACAACAAAAGGGGTTTTAGGATCAGGGAGCTGTAGAATTGGCTGGGACGTGAACAACTTCTTTAGTTGCTGGAAACCTTTCTCTGCTTGCTCCGTCCAGCGGAAAGGCTGTTTTCCACGGATGCAGCTGGTGATTGGGTCAGACCAGCGGGCAAAGTCTGGAATGAACTTGCGGTAGTAGTTCGCGAACCCCAGGAGCGTTGCACCTCTTTCTTGTTGGTTGGCGCTCGCCATTCCAATACTGCTGAAACCTTTGCCGGGTCCATGGAGAGCCCTAGTGGCGAGACACGGTACCCCAGGAAATCTACCTCTTGTAGATCAAAAGCGCATTTTTCCAACTTGGCATATAGTCCATGATCCCGCAATCGTTGCAACACCATTCTGACGTATTTCTCATGTTCTGATTGTGAACTTGAGAACACCAAAAAATCGTCCAGGTATATGATCAAGAACCGATCTAGATAATCCTGAAAAATATCATTGACAAAGTGCTGGAACGTTGCGGGAGCTCCACATAATCCGAAATTCATGACTAGGGACTCGAATAATCCGAATTTAGTCTGGAAGGCGGTTTTCCACTCGTCCCCCTCTCTGATGCGAACTAGATTGTAAGCCCCCCGAAGATCCAGCTTGGTGTAAACCTTGGCCCCTCGAAGCTGGTCTAATAGATCCGAGATCAAAGGCAGGGGGTAGCGGTTCCGCTTCGTGATATTGTTCAATGCTCTATAGTCCACAACCAAGCGTAGGTCCCCTGACTTCTTTTTCACAAACATCACTGGGGAAGCGGCTGGGGATTGAGAGGGTCTGATGAACCCCTTGCGGAGGTTTGACTCTATGAACTCCCTGAGAGCTTCTTGCTCTGGTTCAGTCAGGGAGTAGAGGTGTCCTCGCGGGATCGGGGCCCCCTCCACCAAGTCAATGGCACAATCATAGGGCCTATGCGGGGGTAGTTTCTCGGCTTCCTTTTCATTGAAAACATCTCAAAAGTCTGAATATTTCTTGGGCAAGGTGATGATGGGTTCAGCGTCTGTGGCATGGCAGACCTTGGCTACAAGGCAATGGTTTTGGCAATATTTAGAAGCAAACTGCAGTTCTCTGTTGGTCCAAGAGATGCTGGGGTCGTGGAGTGTCAGCCATGGAATTCCCAAAATCACTGGGAAGTGAGGGACCTCGGTAACAAAAAAGGAAATCTCTTCCATATGTTCCCTTATCCACATTCTGGTGGGTTCAGACCATTGGCTTACTGGACCTGTCTTTAGGGGGCGGCCATCTATGGCTTGCACCACCCGGGCGTTCTTGAAATCATGATATTGTAATCCCAGAGAGTCGGCATACTCTCTATCGATGAAATTGTTTGTTGCTCCTGAGTCTATCATGGCATGGATCATGACGGGTCCTTTTTTCGCTGACCACAAGGTGACCACTAGGAGAAATAGGACTCCGGTTGGCGGCTCTTGAGTGGGGTTTCTGACCGGGTTGGCGAGCCTCTCTACGCCCGGTCGCTGGCTTCCCCAGCCGGCTTTGCGCCAGCCGCCTCGGCCGTCTCCGTCTCCACGGAGGACGCCGCCGCCAAACGCGCGTCGGGCTTTCTTTTGGCTGGACACTCTCTGGCAAAGTGGCCCCCGTTTCCGCAGTACCAACAGAGGTTTAAACGTTGGCGGCGGGCCTTCTCGGCAACATCTAATCTGGGACGCACATTGCCCAACTGCATCGGCACCTCCTCGCTTTCTCTGGGGTGTGGGGCTGGTGGCGGGGGTCTCCACATTGGATGTGGCTGGATGCCGGCGGGAGCGGGAGGTTTTGCTCCTGCTCTTCCACCCTGGCCCCGGAGCCATTGTTTTCTGTTGGCAAGCATGACTTCGGCTCGTAGACATTGGTCAATAAGTCTTTCAAGAGAGTTTGGAGGATCCACCTTGGAGATTTCTTCCAGCATCTCGATGTTGAGCCCCTCCCGAAACTGTCCTCTGAGGGCTACGTCATTCCAACCGGTGTTTTGGGCCAGCACTCGGAACTCGGCTATGTACTGGGACAAGGGCCTGTCCCCTTGGAAAAGGCGCCGGAGTTTGTGGCCGGCCGCCTCCAAATTGTCCTCGATCCCCCAAGTCGCCTTAAGGTGATTCAGGAAGTTTAGCATGGAACTTAGGTGTGGGGAGGCTTCATCAAACAGCGCCGTCGCCCAATTGGCCGCTGGCCCGTCTAGGAGACTGTAAATCCACGCCACCTTGATGTCTTCTTGGGGAAACTCGGCATGGCGGGCTTCTAGGTATGCCTGGCATTGGCGACGGAAAACATGAACCTTGGAAGCTTCTCCAGAAAACTTGGTTGGTAGCGCCAGGGCAGGGAGACGGGCTCCGCGTTCCTTCAAGCCCCGTATTTCTCCCTCCTGCGTATGGAGTGTATCTCGGATTCTGTCCACTTCATCCTTGGAGAGGGTGTAGCTGAGTGGTTGGGCTTCCGCCCCGGTTCCAGTAGACATTCTGGCCTAGGTTAATTGGTGCTTAAGGTGGCGGAGTCAAACTGTCAGGACCCAGACTGCGGAGCACCAATAACCATGCGCAGAGACCAGAATCTATCTAATATCTTTATTAAGGAAATATATAAAGTCAATAAAAATAAGTGTAGAATATAGTTCAGAAGTAGACCTTTCAGGAAAGGTCAAATATAGTCCAGGGAAACAATGTCCAATATGAGATATTAAAGTCCAAAGTTGTAATCCAATAACCGAAACACACACTTTGCCAAGCAAAGTGAGGGGAAATGGCAAGGTCCTTTAGTCCATGGAGCTTGCTGCAAGGCTGGAGAGCAAACTAGATTCTTGGCAAACAAGGCTAGATTCAAGGTAACAAGAAGCGAGGAACAAGAACAGGGTCCGTGGCGAAATCCGTGGCGAGGTCCAGGGAACAAGGCAGGGCGGAAACGAGAACAAGGTCCTGGAAACTGAAGTAGCGTAGTCCACACACAATCTACTCCCGAAGTTGACGAATTGACTCCGCAAGGAATCCTTGTGGCCAAACACCTATATAGGATCTTGTTTTCCCGCCAAAGAACACTTTCTCTGGGGAACAAGAAACGAAACCTATTCTGTGTCCAGATGCAGGACTCCTTAAACTTTCCCAAGGGAAACAGACTTAATCATCTAATTGTCTGGCAGCAATCCTGGCGCTCCTGCGAGTCGCCTCCCGAGCGCTTCTATCTTGATTATAATAAAGGCGGCGAGAAAATGGGGGAGATTTCTGCTCAAGGCTTGTTTGGCTGACTTCTTGTGGGCAAACATCTTGCAGCTGCAAGGGCTCCAAATCTGGCAGAAACGGTGGGAAACCCAAGTTTTCCTCTTCATCTGTCACAACAGTACTAGGAACTGGACTACATGGCCCATGAGTCATCACAAGTTGAGACGAAAGATGGTGGAATGTGTCCTCTAGCTTCAGGTAGTAGACCATTATCTACCAACACAGGATTGACTATTCACAGGGTGGTAATATCTTAATCCCTCTACATATTCATTCCATAGCACTCTCTGGTAGATTTTCCAGCCCAAGTGATGGTACCTGGATTTCTATTCACCTCTTTCCTCATTCTTAACTGTCCAGGTAACTTATATTATTATTAATTCAGCCTAGAACAAAGCAATAATATTGGGCCTCTCCAGATAGGGCAAGTATGTTAGGAGAGGTTTGCAGAAATTGTAATATTTGTTGCTGTAATACTTTGGTGGGTTTAAAAACAATTCCAAATGATATTCACAGTACCAGAATTTTTTTAGCATTTCCAAGCCCTGGATGCAACATTTTATTCTCCCTTCCCCATAATTTATTTTTGATTTTGAGGGAAAAAATAATACAATTTCTTCTCCCACTTCTTTCTTTCTATTTTTTTTTTAAAAAACAACACTTTTTTAGATGACTAGTGTATTATAGATGCAGTGTAAGAATGAAATTGAATGTTTTCACAATAAGGTCTCATCACAAAGGCCAAGCGAAGTGTTCAGTTTCGCCGGGCTTTGGGGAGAAAACAGGGGGACAGCAGCACAAATCTGTCACCCATGTGCAGCTCCCTCTCTGCAACGCTTTCCCCATCACATGGGGGAAGTGTCGCCCTTCCATGGAAGACTTGTGCTGGAGCCAGTATAGCATGGGGAGTGTCCGTGCTGTGGGGTAATCCTCTGGAATCGCTTTCACCCCAGTTGGGGGCAGGGCCTCCACCAGAAGTCACACAATGTCATGTGATGGGCGGCATGGGGCTCCATCCAGCAGACAGAGTGAAAGCGTCCTAGGACACTTTTTAGGTGAGAATCATGAAGTCAAAAGTCTAAGATTTCTTTTTTAAAGGGAGAACCATAGGATAACTTTAGCAAACCATGCTCCATTTTTAGAAAGTACTTGGTGCAGATCAAAGAAAATATTGCAAACAGACCCAGGAAGAAAGGAATGAGCGTATACAGAGACAAGAGCACCCAGAAATATCCAAGGATCTGTATCATGAGAAATCAAACTTCTTTAAACTAATCTGAAAGAGCCTATTGTAGCTCTTGCCCTGCAGCTCATTAGCTCAGGTGCAGTATACATTATACTTTTATGGGTTTTCCCCTTATCGTCCAGGTAATTAAAACATCTTTGATTTCCCCCCTTTCTTGTCCTTGACACAGGGTGGGCACTGGACATTGGATACCAGGCCCCCATAAGAGTCCCATAACTCAGCCTAAACAAAAATATCCAAGCATTCCTAACTAATGAGGCCTGGCCACACCAGCCTGTAGCCAACAACTATTTTCTACAAAGCATCAACAAGCATAACCCATCATCCCATTTACATGAATAAAACATAAAGATGAATTGTTGATATATTATTATAGTAGAGTATAGTACACTATATTGTGATACAGAATACAACATAGTAGACAGATGGGATTATAGATAACTATTTATTTATGTATGTACTTTTTTATCCCAGATTTCATCAGTTGTTTTATTACGACCTCATACATCTTCATAGCATTTTCTAAGGCAAGGTGTACTCAGAGGTGACTTACCATTAGAAAATGAGGGAAAAGGAAGCAAGACATAACTTGCAGAAAAGGAAATTCCAGAGTCTGGGCAGGGTTGCCTTTTTGGATGAACAGATAGATTAGATAACCTTGAGTTGCCGGACTGAAAAATGGAGAGCGCTCCTGCCTTTTTCATAGCTGTGCAGAAAAGACAAATTCAGGAGTCATCACTTGACATACAACCAGACAACAAGCAGTACCTGCTAAAATTCCCTTTTCTACACAATTATTAAGTGCACAAGAACACCCCCCCCCCCTTCATTTTGGCAACTCTACAAGATAGTTGGTACCAATGAGGCAATATGCAAAGGCATGCTTCCCTCCCTTCAGCTAGCAATGAAATGTGCAACAACCTCAAAGTGCAGATATACCCATATGGAACCTGGGCCATTTTGAACACTTAAAAAATAGAAACCAGCATCTTGATTTTACTTTTGGAGAGGGATGGCCCCCACATCTACCCAGCTCACAAAACAACAACAATCCTGAAGGCTTATTGGTGAAGGTCACCCTGGCCTGGGCAAAGCAACTGGGCTCTTCTGCTCACAAGTTTCCAGAAAGGGATATGCATCTTCAGGGGATGAAACTGATAATAAAAATACTCCTTTCCTATTTACATGTCCATACCCCTGCTTGCCGTGTTCCAGATCCGTTTAAAGAAGGAAAAAAACCTTGGTTTGTCTTTGGCCTGTGATCATATATTAAAAAATTGGGACTCACTAGGTCATCCCTACTCCTTTGTTTGCTTCCTCTTGAAGCCTTCCTACAATGCAAGGTTCGCCGTCCTCCTTTCTCCTATGTGCCAGATCCCTCCCGATAAACTCTGCTTGTGTCTTGTTTCATGGTCACTAAGAACATGAGGTCTCAGTTGTGTTCTGGGTCTTCACAATTCTTCTCTGATATACATACTGCAGTCAGATCAAAAGTGTGTGTTCAACAGAGCTGAGGAATATGGATGAGATGGCTTTTCTTTCTTTTGAATGATCAATTGCATCTGTCAAAATGCCCTCTCTCCTCCCTTTTTCACCTGGTTTGTATGTGGTTGGAATATCAGTGTCTATTGACTACCAGTAAATATTTTTAAAACTATAAAATAATCGTGCACAGCCCTATACCCAACAAAAAAAAACCCACAAATGAAAAGTTAGCAGGAGAGCCAAAGCAAGCCACAACAAAACACTAGATAAGAACAAAGGGGATTCTGTTAAGGCCCTGGAGGTTTATATGCTCATTTGCTTTTTATAAGGCTGAGCTTGCCTGAAGTATTTTCCCCAATGCTGACTTATCAGGTTCTGTGGATCAGTGATGTGACTGTGGCCTAAAGGAAGTTCCATTTTTTACACTCTCAAAGGTCTGATAAAGCCACCTGCTGGTCATAACAGAACTGATTCGTACATTATTTCTGAGGGATGTGTTGTCGAAGGCTTTCATGGCCGGGATCACAGGGTTGTTGTATGTCTTTCGGGCTGTGTGACCATGTTCCAGAAGTATTCTCTCCTGACGTTTCACCCACATCTACGGCAGGCATCCTCAGAGGTTGTGAGGTATGGAAATACCTCACAACCTCTGAGGATGCCTGCCATAGATGTGGGCGAAACGTCAGGAGAGAATACTTCTGGAATATGGTCACACAGCCCAAAAGACATACAACAACCCTATTTCTGAGGGAGTTTTGTAGGTGAGCCTTCTGTAGTCAGTGCTGGTGGATATTTGATAGAAGGTGGCAGAAAGATCTGAGGTTCTCTCATGTTACATAGTTATGGTCGGAGGTTAGGGGAGCTCTCTGGCTGAGCATTCCTAATGCCTCCCCCTTGTCTGTATGTCACAGGATTTCATAGTATGCAACCATGGCAGTTAAAGTGGAACCACGATGCTATAATTGTGTAATATGGAAGGGACCTAGGAGGGATGGGTGACTAATGCCTCAGGGCATGTGGACAACAGTTGGCCTTCTGATAAAAGTGACATATCGAAACATGCAACCATCAAGCAGAACATGTAGCACCTCCTTCAACTTTTGCAGAATTCTGTCAAAAGACAGGTTGTTGTCCCTGTTGCTGTTCTGCCTCATTTACTCTGCTTTGTTCTCCTCCTTTCCAGTAGATCCACGGTCTATTGAACATTTAGGAATGCAAGCCTTGTGTACAGGTGTTGCAGAGGGAGGCAACCAGATTGCTGCTGCTCTCCACCAGCTCAGTCTCCACTGGAGTGGGGAAATCTTCTATCAGGAGACACATAAAATTGTTGGTGTTCACTTACAGGTCAGACCTTTAAGCACAGCAGTATTTCATGCTTGCATCAGAAGTCTGTGAAACTGTTGGGAATAGACACTCAGACATGCTCATTCACATCATTCTTTTTTTGCATGCACTTCTCCGAGTCATCTGCATGCCTCAAGCATAGAAAGCAGCCACAGAGGTTAGAAGCTGAGTTGTGTGTAAGCAACCAGATAAACAGTTATTTATTGTGCATTTGTTTGTATACATGGAGCCCCGGTGGCAAAGTGTATTAAAGCACTGAGCTGCTGAACTTGCAGACCGAAAGGTCCCAGGTTCAAACCACGGGAGCAGTGTGAACGGACGCTGTTAGCTCCAGCTTCTGCCAACCTAGCAATTCGAAAACATGCCAGTGTGAGTAGATCAATAGGTACTGCTCTGGCGGGAAGGTAACAGCGCTCCATGCAGTCATGCTGGCCACATGACCTTGGAGGTGTCTACGGACAACGTTGGCTCTTCAGCTTAGAAATGGAGATGAACACCAACCCCCAGAGTCAGACATGACTGGACTTAAAGTCAGGGAAAACCTTTACCTTTACCTTGTATACATGTGTTTGCATATTTTGAATTGTAACTTCTTTTTCTCCTACTTCTTTTTTACTTCCATTGAGAAGTTTTGCTTGTGTTGTTCAGTGTATATATTTTGAGTAAATCGTTTTTGTACCTTTTTACCTCTGTGGCCTGGATTTACTTTTTTATGCTACTGCTTGGGAAGTATGTGAGGAGGAAGCTGGCACTGCACTTTTTAAGGTTTTCTCTTGGCTTCCTCGGTTGTTTGTCTGACAAGGGGTTTAACAGCCTTATGCTTTTCTGGGAACCTTAAAAAGTTATTTACCAAATTCTAACAGAAATTATACTTAACGTTAAACCCATGTCTCCACTGAAAATAACAGCTGTGTCAGCCTCCAACCTCCCCTAGGCAAAATTCATGTTGGTCTTGAAGCTAAGACATGCTTCCTCCCAACATTAAAAGCATACAATGATACAGAGTTGTTGTTGTTTAGCTTCGAGTCATTTCCAACTTATGGAGACCAGCATATCATAGGGTTTTCTTGGCAAGATTTGTTAGGAAGGGGGTTGCCATCTCGCCAAAGCTAAGAGTGTGATTTCCCCAAGGTCACTTTATAGCAGGGGTCCTCAAATGTTTTAAGCCAAGAGCCTGTTCACAATCCCTCAGACTATGTGGGGACGAAAGATACAAGGATGGGAGGCTATAGTTTGGGGGGGGGGAACCAATGAACTCCTATGGACACTGCAAATATCTTATTTGCTGCGCAAAAAGAAAGAAAGAGAGAGAGAAAGAGAGAGAGAGAGGGGGGGGGAGAGGGAGAGAAAGAAAGAAATTAAATTAAGAACAATTTTATCTAACATAAACTTACCAGTATTTTAATGGGAAGTGTGGCCCATCAAATTTGGCTGATGAGATAGTCAAGTTAATTAGGATTGTTGTTGTGTGCCTTCAAGTTGTTTCAGACTTAGGGAGATCCTAAGTCTAAAGTTTAGGGCGGGGATGGGTAAATGACCATGGAGGGTTACATTTGGCCTGCAAGCTTTGGTTTGGGGACCACTGGCCTATAGTTTCCATAGCTAAGTAGGGATTTGAATCATGGTTTCCTGGAGTCCTAGTCCAGCATTCAAACCACTATACCATGCTAACTCTAATACAAAGTTGGTATAACGAAATGGTTCTATTCCAGTATCCAGGCGGAGGCCACTAGGGGATAACCAGCAGAAATTGATTTTCTCCTTTAACTCCCCCCATTAAATGGACTATTCTTATCTCTGTATCACCCCCTAGTGGCCTTTGCCCAGATAATGGAACAGTACCAGGGAAATACATAATGGCTGGAGCCAGGATATATCTTCTGCTGGTGAAAAGCCTTTACTCATTGGAAGTGTCTCTTCTGTGGCCTTTTCAACAGTTTGGAGCAGCTGCTGTTGAGTTTGGGAAGACAGGAAAAACCCCTTTCATCACCTAGTTACACATTTCTTTTTTAAATATTTCTGATGTCAGGAATATATGTACAAGTTATCCTAGAATGGAGACTGCAAAAATAACTTTCCTTCTATAGCTCACAGAATCTTCAAGACAGCATAGTCAAGTAACTTAAAAGCAATGTATGAACAAGAAGACACGTCTAAGAATGAAGGTGGAACCTATTTTTAGCAGTAGTCTTGTGTTCGGAGTAATGTCTCCTTTGGCTCACATGCTGCTCTGTTTTTCGTTGTTTGGTAAAACCTGCTCTGATCAGCTAAGAGTTGATCAAGCTGAAAACTCTTGACAATGCTTAAATGCACAAATATGTTTGTACTCAAGCAGCTCTAATCTCAGGAGGCCTCTCATAAACATGCATAAGAACCACAAACTAATGTGAAAATTTAGCTGGCCAAGAAATAGATAAAGCTCTTTAACTTGCAAAACACAGAGCTCCCTCCTGACTACTCAACTCTCTTTCATCAGGACAGCAGCTGCTGAATGGGGAGGGGGGGGGAAATAGGTGGAGTGGGTTCATTTCCCCCCTAGATGTACAACGGTGGACTTTTTTAAAACTAAATATGCTGAATAGTAGAGAAATGCTGATATTAGATGCCTTTGGTCTCATAAATCCAGCTTTTAAAAAAATGATTTAAAACAAATCATATATATCGCACTCTATTAATTTCTAGATAACTCATCATTTCAATTAATTGCATGAAGGCATAGGAGCACAACAAAAATACAACACAATCAAAACAACGTATCAACTGGCATATAGCTGAGAGGCAACCAAGCCATCAAACTCCAAGTAGAGGCTTTCAAATCATCTCAAAATGTTTTACAGAATGAGACCTTTACTCTCTCTTTCCCTTCTTGCCAAAAATATTGTAATGTTGAGTTTCCAAACTTGTTATATCATTATAGAAAAGTACCGCAAGACCCACTGGTGACTCCCATGTTGATAGGATGAAAAATCTGGTTTTGGTTTCAGGCTTAAGCTCTCTTGGATGCTGAACCCTAAACCCAAAAGAAGTACAAAAAAGTAAACAGTTAAACAATATGATGATTTATGTTATATTTATTGGGATCAGCATCACCTGGAGCAACAGAGATCTATAAAGACAATTGCCCAATGAGAATGGCAGTTTGGGTGAAGTGTGGAAGCTTCGAAATGCTTCCAAGATGAGAAATTATAAAATAAGAGGCACACAAGAGACTTGATTGATTTTCAGACTGATGGAGAGGTAGGGGTACTTGTCTGTCTTATTGTTTTTAAGTAAACTCGGTTGTAGGCGGGAGAAAGAAATCCAGATTTCCATCTATCCATGAGCATTCAAAGAGCCAAACCACTACCTGTATCTTGAGTCAAATAGGAATGTGCAGCTAGTTGCATTAAAGTGTATGTTTCTTTCTAACCTTCAACTGTTTGGTGAATGCTCATAAGTAACACCCAGAAGAAGGTGCCTGCCTTTATGTACAAGATATCTTGTATGCTAATCCAAGTTTGATAACTTAATATATAAACTTGTCTTTAAAGACCTCCTCTTTCCATTCCCTCTTAACGTGTTTTTGCTTAGTATGTGCATGCATGTGTGTAAGATTCTCACCTCTCACAGGAGGAAGAGACAAAGTTGCTGCAGAGTCACCTGCTGGGGAAAGTGCATTAAATCCCTCAGTAACTATCTGCTTAAGTTACTGAGTGGAGTGAATTAGTAGGTGGCGACATCTAAACAGAATTTCTGGGTCCCCTCTTCTATCCAAGAGCAGGAGATTGTGCCAGAGCCCATTACTGTGTGGGTAACATCGGAGGGCCCCCTGGTGGCACAGCGGGTTAAACCACTGAGCTGAACTTGCTGGCTGAAAGGTTGGTGGTTCGAATCTGAGGGATGAGCTCCCACTGTTAGCCCCAGCTTCTGCCAACCTAGCTTGAAAACATACAATGTGAGTAGATCAATTGGTACTGCTCCAGTGGAAAGGCAACAGCGCTCCAGCTAGTCATGCCTGCCACAGGACCTTGGAGGCATCTATGGACAACGCCGACTCTTCGGCTTAGAAATGGAGATAAGCACCAATCTCTGGAGTCAGACATGACTAGACTTAATGTCAGGGGAAAACCTTTACGTTTACTAACATTGGAGGGTCAAATTAAACTTTCACAGGATTAATACAAAATAGGGTTCTGAATGGCAGAGGTACTGGGACCTGATGTGTGTCTTTGTGTGACTTTCATAATATACTTTGTCCAGCTACCTGGAATATGCCACCAATGAGCTTCATGGCTGAGCTGGGATCTAATTAAACCTTAGCATCCTCATGCACTTCCACAGGAACTTCACCATCCAGCTATTCCTTGGCTGTTAGGGAATTATAGATCTTGCAAGATCTGCTAGACCAGTGATTCTCAAAGTGGGCTCTACTGCCCCCTGGTGGGCGCTGCAGCGATCCAGGGGGCGGTGATGGCCACAGGTGCATTTTTTTTGTATTACCTTTCTATTCTGAGTTCAAAAAATAGTTTCATAATTTCAAACTTCAATGTTTCTAATTTACGCCTTTCTTTACTATATTTTACAAAAAAGATAGAATCATTAATATATATATATTTCAGTTTAATTGCTATTAAAAAATTTAAAATTAATTTCCAGGGGGCGCTGAGTAATCTTTTTTCTGGAAAGGGGGCGCTAGGCCAAATAATTTTGGGAACCACTGTGCTAGACTAACAGGTAGCCAAGAGTTCATAATTTGAGACAAGCTTCATATATTCACCTTGGCCTTATTTTGTTTCTGCACAGCAATGTCACAGAGGAACATCTGTAAAATAGGACACCAGATTTATTTTTAACAGTACTTTTCTTTTTATAGTGACAGCATGGGGGCACTTTTTGCAGGTGCCTTGTTGCAGGTATATCTTTTCATATTGTCAGTTTTTACATAAGCAAGGTGCCTTGTGGAAAATAAACAAAACAAACTTAGAAGGTTTCATAGAAGCTGACTGAACATTCTTGTGGGCTCGCTAAAACAACAGTTAATTATGCAAAATAATATTATGGAAAAAGTGCAGTAAAAAAAGAAAAATGAAGAATACAGAATTGTTGTCAGAACAAGTTTTCCACCAGGGCAACCAAGATATAAACACAATGCAGTTATTCTGAACTGGGTTGTCATTGCAAGGATTGAGAGAGCTTCCAAACAGAGGACTCATATTGCTGCCAGTCCGAAAACATTGGGCTGCTATCCAGTGGTTTCCAAGGAGAAGGGAATAACCAACGGGCTCTGGAGATATGATGGGGATCGGTATCTCACTGCTATTGCTCCAACATCAGTTGCCTCTTGCAATGAATGGGGAGACTCTCAGCAGAACTCCATCTGCACTACGTGTCTTTTATTATATCCCATTACTAAGAGATAAGGAAACACTGCGAAGAAAGGCAGGCCATCAGTTTTGTGCAGCATGTTGAAGGTTGTAGAAATAAATAAATAGAAGCTTTACCACAGTTTCTGAATTTTTTTTTTCGTGTCAGGAGCAACTTGAGTCGCTTCTGGAGTGAGAGAATTGGCCGTCTGCAAGAACGTTGCCCAGGGGATGCCCGGATGTTTTGATGTTTTTACCATCCTTGTGGGAGGCTTCGCTCATGTCCCCACATTGAATCAAGATAAACCCTGCAGTATAATAAAACGTCACTCAGGCTTATGCAACAAGTAACAGTATGTTTACTTCAGTTCAAAAGTTCAAACAGGGCAACGATATATATAGCAGTCTTTCTGAATTCACACAGAGAACATAGAGGATAAACAGTCCCTTAAAACAGTCTTTAAATATGCCTTGTTTGCCTTATAAATAATTAGGCTTCGGAGAGTAAGGCAGCCATTTCCTCCCTGACCAATTCCAGTCAGTTGCTTTCCTCCCTCTCCAAGATGAAAGTGGCAGTTAAAACTGTTTGCTCAGCACCAAGCTAGAGACAGCAGCCAATCGGAATCCTGGCTCCTGACTGGCTCAGCCAATCAGCTGTCGACACGTGCCCTTTCTAATTAACTCACAACATCATGGTGCTTCTTGCAAGGAACAGGGAGACTCTCAGCAGAACCCCATCTACACTACACTTCTTTTATTATATCCCATTATTAAGGGATAAGGAAACACTGGGAAGAGAGGCAGGCCATCAGTTTTGTGCAGCAGCCTTGAATCCTTCATGATTTATTGTTTGGGCCTAAAAGAGTGGGGAGAAAGAGTAGCAAAAATGTGTTTATGAGTCTGTTGAACAAGGTAATTGAGAAGTTCTCTGACGTGACAGGATTATGCACACCATACATTGCCCTGTAATTGCTCAGTTTTTTACACAATGGCATTTTTGTAACCTACAAAAGGGCCATGCATGAAACAATACGGTAAGACGCATCACAGCTTATTCCTCTCCTGAGTGAGTCAAGACAGTGGCTGAATCTCAAGGTATTTTGGCCTTGCGCATGGAAAACAATCAAGGCTTTTATAAGGAGCCCAAATACAGCAAAATGCTTTATAATCCTTCCTGTACATAATTCCTCAGAGGTAAATTCCACTTACACACTTCCAGGTCATTCTGTATGTAGATTGCAGCCCTAGCTTTGCTTTTCTTTGCTCTCAAGACCAACAAGGGTGTGATGTCAGTCATCATTAGTCGTATCCCTTTTCTTATGGGGATTGAATGGCAATTGATCCATCTACTTGTACTTAGTATGACCTGGCCACAGGAACAGTACACTGTCCTCATTTGGGTTCATGGTGAGCTGTCACATAATGTCCATCACCCATGCCCTGACCTGTGTACATTTGTGTGTTCAAGGCCTGAGATAAGAGCTGGGCATTCAAATTCTCTCTCCTCTACCAACCCTGGACTTTTGCCAGCCCATACAGATTTTAGAGCTACTTCCTTCCTTTGTGACAAACTGTTTCATTCAGACCTCAGAAAACCTTTTGTGGACAAGTCCCAGTACTACTTATGGATTCTGGGAGTTCTAATCCGAACAGTAACTTTTTCAGCTCTGGTTTAATACTAGAGTGCTGCAAAAAAAGCAAGCTGTTTCTATTCTATAGATCTGTCTGAACACCCAAGCTACTTTGTCTCTCCAGCACAATCTCTGCCTTTGCTCTTTGTTTCTTAGGTGCATCCAGAACCAGAAAATGGGGCATTTCCCCCAAAGAAAGCCACTGCCCTAAGATTTGCTCCAACAAAACCAAGAAACCTGACTCAAGTTAACTTTCAACACACTGCCTTGCAGAATTGACCTCTCAGGGTTCGCAGAACTGTTCCACTGCTACTCTGATTCACACTGAAAAATAAATAAATACATCTAAAAACAGATTCCATATTAGAGTTGCAACAGGATTCACCATGGAGGCTGGGCACATTTTAACCTGGTGTTGTTTAGTGCAGAAAAGTTTTAAAACTGGTCTTTTCTAAATAGGAGCTCTCATTTGCTATGCTTAAAACTTTTTTTAATCTTATAACTTTTTTTATTGTGTCAGAAGCGACTTGAGAACATATTGCAAGTTGCTTCTGGTGTGAGAGAATTGGTTGTCTACAAAGATGTTGCCAAGGGGACGCCTGGATGTGATAGCTGGGAGGCTTCTCTCATTTCCCTGCAAACTAGAGCCCATCTCACGGATTCGAACTGGCAACCTTCAGGTCAGCAACCCAACCTTCAGGTCAGCACAAGGGTTTAACCCATTGCGTCACTGTGACTCCTACCTTGTAACTAAGCATCTTGAACAGTTACCCATGTACTGAATTATGTACAGAAATGTATTTTCACTAGGAATATAAATCGTTGTCAATTTCATTCTCACACATATGAATGAATAATTTCAGGTGTCTCCCTATTGGCTGAGGTGTCTGTACTCAGCGGGGGGGGGGTGTTCACATTTTGGGACTGTGATGTAAAATTCTTTTGTACAACAGCCCCTTTTTTGCATTTGTGCTGAAAAGAAAGGTCACACAACATTTTACAAGAGTTCATATGAATTTGTTACTGATGGAGGAAGACAGGGAACTATACTACCAATCACTGGCACTGTTATTGCAGCAATTTCTGTAGCAGCCTAAGATTATAGCAGTCTTCACTCATACTCATCTTCATCCACTTTTAAATGAAAGATGTTTCCTGAAAACTGAATCTTGTGTCCAGCATCATACACTACGTTCTTAATATATTCTAGCAGAGGCACAGTTATGACCATTAATTTCTCCACCAGTGTCCTAACACACGTTACTTAGCCCTGTATGTTCCACTGGTGGACAGAGCATCTGGATCTTCAATTGATGTCTACAGAGATACTTTTTCGAATTGCAATTTTCTCCTTCTAGAACCAGACAGCTGAGGATAGGGGAGCTGTGCAACCTGGAAATGTACTTCCTTTACAACTTCTGAAAGGACATCCTCTTAGCTTTTGATGCCAGGAGTAATACAACTATGGATAGATCTACACTGCCATATAATGCAGTTTAACTGCATTGTAGTGGATTATATGGCAGTGTAGATTGATATAATCCAGCTCAACACAGTTAGAGTGCATTCTAAAATTGCATGATTTGGCAGTGTAGATCCAGCCTAAGAAAGGCAAAGAGAAAGGGAGAGGGGGAAAGTGTATGAAAGAGTTAGAGTTAATGTGAATTGCAACAATATACAGTATTTTGATTTTGAGTGGAAGGGAGCCATTTTCTTTAATGAAAAATGCAGCTGCTTCCTCTACCCATCATCATCATCTTATTTATTTATACCCACCTTTTCCAAAACAATGAGCTCACAATTATTAAACCTCATACAGAAAAACATACAAGGCACCTGATGTGTTTGTGTGTATTGAATAGCCTGTATTGTTAAAATAAGTTGAAATTAATGTAAAAACTGCACTAAAATAATGTAGAATCAAATCCTAACACAGGCCTCTGCTGGCAGAGGTGATGGGACAGATAGGAGGCCTCTCCAAACAACATTGAAGTTGTGTGGGTTCATAAAAGGTGATGATGGCTTTCAAACAGCACTGTATATATGCCACATAGATGGTTTAAAGGACGTGTCTATGCTGGAAATTCCACAGGGAAAGAAAGCATCATTGGAGTGTGTGCATGCAAAATTTGAAGTGGATAAATGGTTGGCAGGAAAAACAGTATTCCTTTGACCAAAATGCCACCATTCTATATATTTGCATATCACTTCTACTTTTTCTCATTTGTTCAGCCATACAACCACGCAAAGTGGAAGGATCTATGTTTGCCAGTTCTGGACCTCATGCATGTTGATGTCCCTCCCGGCTTGAGTTCCTGGCATGGATCCTTTCCATGGTTAGTTACTACATGACCAAGTCAAGCCCCATCTGACAGTCAATCCTAATCTCTAAAGGGGAGTCCAGTGCACGGCAGACTGCAGTTAATTCTGGGTGCTTGTCTACCCTGCAGGTTGTTAAATTCACACTGAAGCATTAATTGTTGTAACGGGAAAAAGAAATGCACAACCAATTCTGCTTTGGAAATGTGCTTTGTTTATTTTACATTTGGAATACATGCAGTTTTTAAAACGAACAGAGCAGCCCAAAGGCAATAAGAACCAGCCTCACTGTCAGAACTGGAGTCTATTTATTAAATAGAAATCAATATATTTTATTAAAATAGGAAGATATAAAGGAGGGTATAGTAACACAACCAGGAGAACAGTTAAAATACTTGCCCTTTCTGCAAGAGAGAAAAGTTAAGCCCTTCCCAGGTCAGAAATGCTCTTGAGCAAATAGTTCATCATCAGTCATCATTATCATGTATTAGCTGTTTAATTACAGCAAATAAAGGCAAATATTTTCATGTATCTAGGCATTAACCAGACTGAACTTTTGTCCTATTTACCAGTGACACAAGCACAGTCTTTATCCTTCAATCCTTCATTTTGCTTTGTGGAATGTACTTCAGGAAGCTGCATCTGTTCTTCAGGAGGGCAAGTCCTCCAGAATGCAAAGCAAGGCAGTGGCTTCAGGCAGCAGAATCTGGGAGGTGGCAGCAAAGCTTTAAGAAAAGAAAGCAATGTGCCACACAGTCTGCCTTCTGTTTGATGAAAGAGGCTGCCCCTTGGCCAGTACTAAAAAAAATCTGACAGTCATTCAAGTACATAGAAAGACAGTAAGACCTTCATTTCTTTCCTTCAAGCAGAGAAATGTCTTGTATGGGGCCTGTTTCGTCAGATTTACGTTCTTTCTCAAAAGTCACATTGGCAAGCGGGACTTGGAAGCATTTGAAGTTAGACACAAATGCACACCTGTGCAGGCACATGACTATTAAGGCATCACCAGAGCTTGGAAGCAACAAATTACAAATGTCATTACTTGTAACAAGTTATTACTGTGCAACAAACGTACCTGGAAAAATAATGCAACCAATAGAAATGGCAGCTCTTTCTAGCAGTGGGAAATAGTAAAATTTTCTCATTATGTTCTATCTAATTTTAAAGGGCATTTCAGAAGTATTCTGAGTCGATTTCAATCCCATGCAATGGAAAAAATAATGAGTAACAAAAGAAAGGAATAAGGGGTTATACATAAGAAATGGTTTTTTAGACCTTCCATTAAACCTCATCACAATGTGAGAGAACCTGCCATTCAACACACTCTGATGGGTAGACACATTTTGAACTGTAAACCATGATGGTATCCTTTCAAGGAACTAGTTTTTAATAAATAGGCTGAGGAAACATCATTATAGGGTAATGTCACTAATTGCCTTCAGATATGCTTTAAAAGCCCCGAGCTCAAAAAGCAAACAGTCATGGGAACAATAGTTTTACAAGCCCTCAAGAGGGCATCTTTGTGTACAGAATCACTAATATTGCACACAGTGAGGTTTCATTCCTCGCTACTGAATACAAATCCTTCCCACTGGATCCATAAATGATTAACACTGTCTACAATGTGGTAGTGAGGCCACAGGCTTTGTGTAGCCACCGTCTCAGAAACTTTGTGAGGTTTTTTAAAGCAAACAAAAAAAAAACTGAGTAGCAAAAGTTCCAAAATATTATCGTGCCTATGCCAGAGTTTCAATTCACAATTTAATTCCACATCCACAAACAATCTGATTGGTGAAAACCTTTACTTATCGTCTTTCATAAGAAAGTTTAAAACCATCCCTGCCAATCACACCATGGAATTGCTGGCAGCAGATATTGTCACAATGCCCAGTCACCTCCCCATAATCTCCTAAGAACTGGGCTTGATGTTCGAAAGGCCAAAACATGTCTATCTAAATCCGGTATGTACAACCAGTGGCCCTCCACGAATTTGGGACTCCCAACTCCCAGAAGCCATAGCCAGCTTGTCCAGAGTCCAGGCATTCTGGGAGCTGAAATCAAAACACCAGGTTGTGCAGGCCTGATCTAAAATCACATTGAAGCATTGACTAAGCTAGATGCGTGTTTCTCAAACTTCGATCATCCAGGTTTTTGAACTTTATCTCCCAAAATCTCTGATCAGTGGCCAAAGCAGCTAAGGCTTCTGGGAAGTCCAACACACTTAGGGTCCTTCCACACTGCCCCTATATCCCAGGATCTATTACCAGAACATCTCTTTATCCCAGGTTATATGGCAGTGGGAATAATATATTCCAGCTCAAAGCAGATAATCTGGGATCAGATCCTGGGACAAAGAACAGTATGGAAGGGCCCTTAGAGGACCAGAGTTTAGGAATCAATTCACTAGATTCTCCATTATTATGGAGTTAAAGATATGTGATGACTTAAACATTATGACAGTATGGCATGGACATGCTCTCTGTTTTTTTTAAAAAAAAGATGGCAATTGCAAGGAAGCTTACCGTATATACTTGAGTATAAGCCAAGTTTTTCAGTCTTTTTAAGGGCTGAAAAGGCTCCCCTCGGCTTATACTCGAGTGCAGGTCTTGGCTGGCTTATATTCAGGTTGGCTTATACTCAAGTGTATAGGTAATCAGAGTTTGACAGTCTTATCTTATTAAAATCTAATTATTATCTTAAATTACAGTTTCATGTAAATATTCAAAAACATTTAACCTACTGATACCTCAATTAATGTAATTTTATTGGTATCTAGTTTTATTTTTGAAATTTACCGGTAGCTGCTGCATTTCCCACCCTCACCTTATTCTGCGGTAAAATTAGGTGTCTAGGATTATATTTGGATCGGCTTATACTCGAGTATATATGGTAATTTTTTTAAAAAAAGAAACCAAGCAGAGAGAGTTGAAAGGGCCTAGAATTCAGAAAGAAAGCTTCATTTAAAGTAGGAAGAGGCAAGCATAGTTGCACACTGTTCTCCTGTAAGTATTATTCCAATAGTATCTTCTCCCAGATATATCTGCAGGGAGAAGTTCTTTTGGTTTTGCACATATATATATTTACATTGACTAAAATCCTTCGCATGCAAGTGCTACTACAAGGGATGAAGATGACGGAGAGCCCTGGGACAAGAGCTGGGGCAATAAGCAGCAGCAAAGCAGCAAGAAGCTCACAAATTCTACTCTACTAGCCAGGGTCCAAAGAAACAGTCATTTATCTGTAATACTAAAGGAGATATTGCCAAAAAGAGTCACTGACTTCAATAAAGCCCTATAGTGCTCTCCATTGCACGGGCCCTCACTGCAGTACCAAAGGCAGGAGAGTCTTTTCTATGAAAGCTCATAGGATGCCACTCCTCCAGGGAGAGGAACTGGGAAGGCAGAAGTCAAGAGGCTACACACAGAACTAGGCATATCATGCAGGGCAGCCAGCCAGCCTGGCAACCAAAAAGGTGTCCAAAAATCTTTTCTGCAAGCTGTTCTGGGGTTTGTTTTGGGTTTGATGGAACTAGGGGCCCTTCCACACAGCCATGTAACCCAGAATATCAAGGCAGATAATCCACAATATCTGCTTTGAAGTGAGTTATCTGAGTCCCCATCACCATATAATCCAGTTCAATGTGGATTTTATACATCTGTGTGGAAGGGGCCTAGGAAGTCATACAGCCCAAGCTGTATGAGTTATTCCTTCAATATGGGATGTTTTTACCATGGATGGTGGTACCATTGCTGCACGGTTTACATTCAAAGCCCCATTCTCACAAGCAGAGCTCACCTATGGAATACGAATTAGTGTATGCTTTGAAGCATGTGCACAATACTCACTATAGTCACCAACCAGCTCTCCATATAGATGAGAACGCGAGAGAAGGGCAAAGGGTGTGTCTACCTTAAAAAGCCACCCTGACCACTCTCGTTGCAGAAGCCAATAAGGGTCTCCAGAAGAGAAAATCCATTCTCTCTCTGCTTTGAAAACGTCCATAATGAAATTTTAACAGATTTTTCCTTGGTGTCAGAATCCAACCATTCTTCCAGTTCCATGGTCTGCAAATTGAAAACCATGTCTAAGTATACCTTATGTTCTCCCCTGTCCCACAATTTTGAGAAAGAAACTTTAATCTAACCTAGTGGTTCCCAACCTGTGGGTCCCCAGATGTTTTGACCTTCAACTCCCAGAAATCCCAACAGCTGGTAAACTGGCTGGGATTTCTGAAAGTTCTAGGCCAAAACACCTGGGGACCCACAGGTTGAGAACCACTGATCTAACCAATAAAATCTGAATAACCTCCACTTAAAAGAAAAAGAAAGGAAGTATTCCCATTAGTCTTCCAAATCTTGCCAAAAAAACCCACTGAAGACATCCTGAGCTCTGACGCAAGATTCGGGTGTGTTTGGTCAAGTAACATCTGGAGGGCTGCATGTCCTCATCCTCCTAGAATGTGAATGGAGGAGGAGGAAATGCTGGAGGCAACAAGTCTGCAGCGTCCTTAGGCACACCCAAAGCTTGGAAAAAATGTACTATTTGCACTACAACTACCAGAATCCCTCAGTTAACATGAAGATTTTCATTGAAAATGGCATGTTTTTCTTAAAGCTCTGGCCGAGTACCTAACCAGAATTAGCTAGAGTATGTCTCAAATGTCATAGACCAGATAATACTGGAACACAATGGAAGCACAATTCCAACTTCCAGAGCAGCAGAGAAAAGTCAAGCAATCTGCCTAGAGGAAAATGTCAGCTGAGGAGAACAGCTCCCAAGAGAACTAAGGGGGCAGCCAACTTTCTGTGCTTTAATGTGGAAAAAAAAACCCACCATCCAACATCTGTAGTTTCAGGCAGCTGACCTTGGCAAGTTTGCCGGCTGCTCTCTGTTATGTAACTTCCCCATTTTTGCATCACAACGGAGGCCCCAGTCAGGGTATTTGGCCTGGAATTGATGCCTCTCTTTGCCGGATGAGTTTCAACTTCGGTTCCACAACCCAAAAAGCAAACCCTGAGCTTTAAACAGAATTAAAGACATTCTTTATCATTCAGCCTCTTTCAGGGCTCCCAAGAAGGAGAGATGCCTCAGAAAAGATGGAAGCATGCAAAAATGTTTTGGCGCTGTCAAGCAAAACCATTGTGTGGTGATGACCTTTAGAGAGTCACTGTTCTCCCTCCCTTTCCATGGGCACAGCTGGAGATAACAGCTGGCATTCTGAGTTCAAAGACACACATTCTCAGTCTCTTTTTCTCTCTGCTGTGTGGGAATGCCCAAAGATATCACATTTGAAAGCAGATAAAAAGACCAAGGCCCAGCCGAGGTCTCAGGACCTGCAGAAGCAGGTCATTTAAGTCTACACACAACACACACCCGCACACACACTAAATCTATATTGGCTGTGGAATGCATAGAGAAAAAGGAAGGAGAGTCCAAGAGGGGGTACCACTCAGTTGTACCAGCAAACGGGTGGCCCCCTGGCAAGTCCGCCCTGTGATAGGCATTTCCAGGAAGCGCAGCAAATCACTGGATGGGGAAATCCTGTGCTTGACATCTGTTGAGTTTATACCACATAGCTTTCAATAGTAGCAGTAGTCCTGCCGCGTCAAGTCCTCTGTCTGCCTAGCAGGGTTGCTGCAGGACAAACAATCCATCCAAGAATTCAAGTTCCCAACTACATTTCACTGGGATAGAAACCCAGCTTGGCCATGGACATTTCCTTCCTGAGCCGCATGATTTCCCAGTACATCAGTTCCACTGAAAGACAAAAAGAGAGAGAGGAAACACACAGGGAGAAGGAGAGATAAAGAGACAGTGGTGAGAAACCCATGTAGAAGGTAAGAAGTAGGCTTCCTTCATAGGAGGGGAGCAAATTAAATTGACTGCAGCTCCCATCTCCCCAAAGTAGCATTGCCATGATAGTATTCCATTGGGAAGTGAAATCTTTAAAAAAGGATGGCTGTTATTGGCCCACTTATCTACTCTGCGCTACATCTCTCTCTTTGGATAATTCACCCCATTGTCCAAACTGGGCCCCTTAGCATAGAAGTACCAGGAAACCAAGGAAAATTCTGCTATTCTTGTACCACTGTAAGGCTCGGTTATCATGGCAAACAGCATGTGTCAGATGTATCTCCTACTTCACAGCTCAGGCAAGCCAAAAGCTGGCAAAGCAACTTCCCTTGTGAATCAGATATGCAAAGATGGCACACTTCTTTTCCTAACTGCGTATTTTTCTATTTTGGTCGACCACCTGCCAATCTGAAAGATAACTGTGAACCAGAATCACAAATAGCAATTTTTGACCAATAAAGGCTTTGAGCTAAAAATAGCTCAGGTTCTAATAGAAGCAGACTTCCTGCCAACCTAAATTCATATTCAAACCAAACTTCATGTTTCAGGCATCCACACAGAAATATCTGATAAATCCTCTGAATACAATGATATGAATTCAGGTTCAGCTCAGAACTGTGTTGGTTTGAGATACCTAGTGCTATGCAATTTGAGATACCTAGTGCTATGCAATGTTGGGATAGTATAGAACCCTGAGAGATACATAGAAACCTATTGGGTGACCTTGGGCAAGTCACATTCTCCCACCTTTACAGGAATTCAATAACAAACCTCATCTGAAGAAATCTGGTAAAGAAAACTCTAGGACAGGGTTGTAGGAAGTCACAGTCAACTTCAAAACACACACCAACACATACTGAATTACTTACCATCCTGTCTTACCAGTCCCTGCTGGATGTAGCGAATATAAGTGAAGAAGTTGCATACCGCTGTAATCTGACAGAGAGAGATATATATATATATATAACATATTACAATATTTTTGTATTTTTTGTTATGTTTATAAATTAGTATTTATATTACATGAATGCAAATGTGTACAGTACATTATACAATGGTACCCTTGTAAATGTGGAACCCATACTTGTGGTTTCACCTATTCAGGGTACAATACAAAGAAAGGATTCCCTGAAGTGCACAGGCAAGAGGCCACTATAGCTAGAAATGTAATCCAATAATATGAACTATAAAACAGTAATTAAACCAAAATATAATCCATGTGTTACCAACACACAGACATTCATAGAAAGTGAAACTCTATATTCAGAGTGTGTGAGTCCAATGCCCACCAGAGTTCATGTTCCACATGGAGGACTGTATAAGTCACTAATTGTGAGTCCAAATTTAAATGTCCAAGTAAGTGAATCCTTTTATGAAATCCAATGTTTTAAACAAGTTTAACAATATTTTGGTTTAATTACTGTTTTATAGTTCATATTATTGGATTATACTTCTAGCTATAGTGGCCTCTTGCCTGTTCACCTATTCAGGCCCAGAGGAAAATGGTCTAAGAATTTGCTAGGTCCTCCAAGATATTCTATAGCATGCTTCCCCTGGGAGTTACCACAAAGTTGCCTTAGAAGACTGAGCAAATTTCCAGAGAAGATACCTCTGTAAGAATGTCTAGCCCACCAGGGCACATCTATTATATGCTGGGACTGAAAGTCAGGTAATTTAACAATGTTTGACCATGTCCATAGTCTGGCTGGGAATGTATCCCATGTAAATACAGAGACCCTACTATACATTTATGAGGCTTTTATAATAATCATGAAAGGTATTTTTATGAGTCTCTATATTAGGAGAAAGCTGGGATAAAATTGTTCACATTAATGATGAAGATAATGTAATAATAATAATAATAATAATAATAATAATAATAATAATAATAATATTTTTGCAAAACAGGAGATGACAAAGCCACTTTGCCCACCCTTTCTATGTTCCCACAGAGAGTTCAACAGAACAGGTGGCTGCATGCATCTAAAATAATTTCAATACATTTTCATTTTTACCAGAAAAAGACACTTGGTAAAGCTCTGTCAGCCACAGTTTGGACTCTAGGGATAGTTCATAACAATCACTTGAAAAACTCATTCCCCCTCTGTTACTTTGGGGATTGTCAATAAGAGGGTTGGCAAATGATGCCAGAATCCCTGCTAATCAACATTTTTGGAGCTTTGATTTTGTGATGGTATGCATGGATTCACTTTCTCTAACTGTTAGCTTAAGAAGTGAGTACTGGCACATAACTGGAATCAACATGGGACAAATAAGAAACTAGGCATGAATATATGTGGGAGAAGGGCAGGGCAAAGGCATATGTACATGTACATGCAAATGGACACAGAAGACATATACATTTCCAAAAGTTACCACACTTCTGAACCAAACTGCCCAAAGACTAAGCATTTTTACTAGCCATTGAATGTTGAGTGCCAGCTGAGAAATTAACATTTCTGTGAGCTAGTTCAGATCTTTCCATGTTAAAGGGGGATGGAGATCTGGTTGGACCATTGTTCCCAGTAGCCTTAGCCAGAAGAATGGATATTGAAGAATTCTGGAGCTATAGTCCACTAACATCTGGAAGGCTGCATGATTGCCTCTCCTGGCTTTAAAGTATTCTTGAGTTAGACATGGTCAGCTGACTACTAGCACCCTAAATAAGGGCATTTCTACTGAAACTGGACTGCCATAATGTACTTCAAGTCCCACTCCCATAATATACAATGTCTTCATCATCTACTGGATGCATCATGTTTTTCATAAAGAAGTCCCTAACCCTATAAACCTGTTAATTTCAAGGCACTACTAGACCTTTGTTGTGAGATGAGACCAAGGACTTTGGACATGATGTTCTGACTGAACTGCAGGACAGCTAAACTGATGCCTTATAATGCTGGGATGGGATTTGTCCAGAAATAGCTAAATTTAATCTCCCATCAGCCTAGAGTACAGAGTGCAGGAGATACAGTCTAACAATATCTAGAGGACCCCACACTCCCCATTCCTAGCTCAGCAGCACATGTTAACTGCCACAGAGTCATGCTGAATATTAGAAGTTTTGCTTGGGAGCTACTGCTACGCTTTCGTCTAAGTCAATGCTTTCTGGGCTTCGGGAGACTTACCCTGGCCCTGCAGGAAGGTGAAATGTAGTAATAATTCCCAGAATCTCCCAGTTTGATGCGATGCTTGCAAGCTCTAGACAGACCGCTCAGAGCACACTTCCTGCAAAAAGAGAAGGTAAGAATAAAGAGAGAAAAGCAACATGTTATCAAAAGGTAGGTCTTCAAAGACCAGGAAGGAGAAAAAAGAAGAACATGATGTAGTCAAGTTGTGTTGGCTCTTGCAAAACAAGCCATGAGCAAAGCCCATCACTTCCTAGTTTCAGAAATAATTGTGTGTGTGGCGATGGAGAACTTGTGGATATCTCAGCTAGAATCCTGTCAGTACAAGTACCCTTATAGCAGTGGCTGTACTTGTTTAGGATGTTGCACAAAGGTTATATCCTGATTACAAATGCACTGTTGGTGGTCACACAACAGTGTAATCTGATATATGGATAGATAAACTAGGCCAAAGTATAGTTCCACTGGTATACACCTCTACTGGATTTTGATTTATTATTTTAGACCTCTCTCTGTGTGTATTCCTTTAGATCAGTGGTTCTCAACCTGTGGGTCCCCAGATGTTTTGGTCTTCAACTCCCAGAAATCCTAACAACTGGTAAACTGGCTAGGATTTCTGGGAGTTATAGGCCAAAAACCTGGGCACCCACAGGTTGAGAATCACTGCTCTAGATGCTGTTGGATTTGAACTGCTATCAGTCCTTAACAGTGGCTATCCTGCCTAGGATTGATGGAAGCTGTAGTCCAATAACATTATGAAGGGTCACATTTTCACTCCCCTAATTGCTTTAACATATAATACTGCTTATTATAACCTCTTTCTGCTATTGTTTTCATGATGGGCCTTAGGCCTAGGGAAAGGAGGGCAATTAAGGCAGTAAAATGTTTAACATTTTTATTGGGTGGGGGACATCCCAGTGAATTCGGGAGGGCCCTTTTGACATTACACAATTATAAAGCTATAGAATTAGAAAGCTACACTAAAGCTATGGTTGCATGATGTGGACTCTTGGGATTTGTAGTTTCTGGCTGAGTATTCTCAATGCCTCTCTCTGAATGGCAAATTCTGGGATTCCACAGGACAAAACCATGGCAGCATTCCAAATCACCTGCAAGCAGTAAAGGTTTTCTGCATCAAGGTTTTGGAAACTGGAAGTTGTTAGTGAAACATTAGCTACAGTTTGACAAAAGAAAGCTATTCTGAAAGCTAAATTAATTTATTACTCCAGAGGAACTTTGAAAGTTTTTAACCAAAGGCTTTTTGCAGAAATCCAGGCCACTAGTTTCAAAGTGCTCTAACAAAGGTGTTCTTCCATGGATTAACTACCAGGTATTTTTAAAAATTAATCGCTAGCTCCGGCCTCAAAGCTATTAATGACTAGGCAAGTTAGTAACTTATTAGTGGTGCAAACATCTTTTTGTCATTGGCTTTAAAATAACTTACGTTACAACTGGGGACCGGAACCCACTGTGAGAAGAACAAGAGGAGGGGAAAAATCAGGATAAAGAAAATGCAAGTGTTTCATTGCTCTTGGCATGGAATTGATATGCCCACAGAAAGTCAAGACTGGAGTGAGAGACAAGTAATATAGATTACAGATTGTATACCTATAAAACTAGAAACAGGCTCAATTGAAATCAGTGGGATTTATTCTGATTAGTCTTCAGAACTCGTCTGAGTGGGGATGGAGGCATCCTCACACCTTCATGCTTAATCTTATGTTTACCTTTGTAAGATGACTTAATTGTTTTTAACAGAAAAGTAGAATAATAAAAGAGGAGCTAATATTTAATTCAGTTAAAAAGGATCTTTTCTCCTTGTAATGACTACAGGCTTGTTCCATTAAGGAAGTGCTGCATCTTGGCTTTTCACAAGCTCTATTCCAAAGATTTTTTGGGGTCTGGCAGGAGACTACAGTTTCCTAACTCACTGTGGGATTGGAGAGGTATAATCCACAAACGTATCTGCTACAAGCTGTAGCCTGCAACAAGAGTCATGAGATATCTCTGGAGCAGTGGGTCTCAACCTGTGGGTCCCCAGGTAGTTTTGGCCTACAACTCCCAGAAATCCAAGCCAGCTTACCAGCTGTTAGGATTTCTGAGAGTTGAAGGCCAAAACATCTGGGGACCCACAGGTTGAGAACCACTGCTCTGGAGGCAGCTGCTGGAGGCAGCTATAACAGGACCAGCTAGAGTAGAACCACATCCTGCCCCAGCTCATGGTTTACTGCACTGTTTACTACAGACATGTAATCCAACACCAAAAGTCTGTGTTTCTCGCACCCTTTTTCATCATTCCTCCTACGCCACTGTTAAAGAAATTTACAACTAGGCAGAGGAAGAGAATGAAAAACAGGGGTTAGTCAGGTGCAAAAAGGCAAGCCTGTAGGCATATGTGAAGAGAAGAATGAAGGCAGGGAAGGGCAGCCAATGTGTCCTTACTTTGGTCCACCGCATTCAATGGCTGACACCTTCACCACAGGCAGAGCCTGGGTCGCCACAGGCTCAATGGTAAGTGTGTTCTGCTCCACGGCTGCTTGAACCAGCTCTGAGAGCTGCAGAAAACAAAACAGAGACAAGCAGCCAAGTCAACACCCAGAAAGATGCCAAAGGGAAGGCCATTGTATGAACTAGGCCAAGCATATCAACTTTCTGAAATCCCAGGGTGAGTCCTTTTCAACCTCACCTCATGCTTGGTGAAATCCAGACATGGCCCTACGTCTTCTTGATAAATCCTTTCGAGGAAAGAACATGCTTTGTCCCATGTAGGAGACTCTTTCCAAGCCTGGAATTCTGCAAACAGAATAGAATCCACCTGCAGTGACAGAAAAATATAGGATAAGAGGAGGAAAAAAAGAGATAAAGGAAGAAGGGAAAAAGGAAGAATACAAGCAAATCAACAGTATTCACATTCAAAATCCAAGAGGACATCTCAGAATAATAAATATTTATTTGACCCTCTGTGAGGTGAAAAAATAATGTAAGTATGCAAATATTCTAGAAAAACAATGTGTATCTTTGAAAATAGTGCAAGTGCAATCTGTAGGCCAAATAGTGGGACTCCAGTCACAAAGTAGTCATTGTAGAAAGAAAAAAGGGCCATATTAGGAGGGAAAGTATTAGGAGGCAATGCTTCCTCAATCCACATTAATACCAGATTAATCTATGCAAACACAGTTTTAGTAATTAGCTTGCAAAATGTCTAAATTACTAGGAAACTAGATGCCACATTGTAGGAGGATGCTTAATTTACACTATCATTTGCTTTCAGGATAAAATCCTAAACAAGAGATAAAAGAATCTTAGGAAGCAAGTGAATTCCCCTGTCATGCCAAGAGAGGAAGGGAAACACTCATCCATTGCTTCACCAGGCAAAATACATCTCAAAGAAGAATCACTTCACCAAAGTTCAGAAAGTGAACAAAACTTCTGGGAAAGGTTATGTGGATATTTGGTGGGAACTGCAGGCCTCCAGAACAATTCGTAGATAACTTATGGATTGGCCGGCTGTACCATTAGGAAGTGAAGTAGCTACCTCTGGCAACAGATTTTTCAGTATCACGAAAGGGAAGGCAATTCTTACGAGTTCTCTCGTAGTTATCAAGTTATCAAGTTTGCTATTGTATTTCACTGTGGGGGTTAAGAAGGCATTTCTGGGGGATTTGCATTCTGTGCCATAATAATCTAGCTAGCTCTGAGTACTATGAAGATTAGTTTGGATCTAGTCCATCATATTCCTCCAAAGTGCCTGTTGGAAGCCCCCAGATAGGACATGCATGCAACAGCATTCTCATCATCATCTTGGGGATAGTACTCAATCAGCATGACTAGAAGCCATTGATGAGCATGCTCTTCCACAAAGTGGTGCTGTCTTCTTCTCAAGCTACCACTACATTTGTGATAAAATATATTCTATTTTGACATGGTGGCTGGAATCCCCTGGGTGACTTAACACTTGCATAATTAAGGATTTTACAGCATTGCACATGGAGAAATGCAGTGTCCCCTTGCACAACAGTTTCATCCTAGTCGTGCAGCAGCGGCTGAATATGTATTGGGTGTGGTGTCACTTCTCTCAGCCCAAATACCTTCTGGTTGTCCAAAGGATTCTGTATTAATTGCCCCTCTAGTAGCCAGTACTCCATCCCACAGAACTCTGCCACTATGTATGGATCCCCTAGCATAAATATAGACTTTAATTCATAGGTAGGTAAAGGTAAATGGTTTCCCCTAACATTAAGTCCAGTTGTGTCCAACTCTGGGGGATGGTGCTCATCTCAATTTCTAAGCCGAAGAGCCAGCATTGTCCGTAGACACCTCCAAGGTCATGTGGCCAGTATGACTGCATGGAGCACCATTATCTTCCCGCTGGAGCGGTACCTATTATTTACTCACATTTGCATGTTTTCAAACTGCTAGGTTGGCAGAAGCTGGGGCTAACAGTGGGTGCTCACTCCGCTCCCCGGATTTGAACCTGCGACCTTGTGGTCCACAAGTTCAGCAGCTCAGCACTTTAACATGCTGCGCCACCAGGGCTCCAATTCATAGGTAAGACACTTTTAAAAAATAAAGTTCAACGTCTAGAATTAATTGCAGCAGATTCCCCCTTTTTCACTGCATCATCACCAATACCAATCCCCTACCCCACCCTGAATCTTGTTGGTGACACTTCTGTTCTCATGATGTCATTTCAGATTTTGACTCATGTGATCAAAAATGCAATATCACCAGCAAGCCTCTGAGAGAGAGTAGCTTGCCGGTGGTGACACAGTGGTGGTCCCGGTGTACCTTCTATCCAGCTGAGTGAATAGCCAAAGAGCTCTGGGGACATTCCTGAGTTGCATTGGACCAGCTCCGTAGTTCTTTACACTGGTTTTATCAGGTAGTGCAGAAGCAGCCTGGGAGAGAGATCTGAACTGATACCATTCACACTCTATGCTACAGCAACTGCCTACTTGAAACCAGGAGACAACTTCAGTGTCATAACATAGAGGAGTAAGGCCAGGGCAAGAAAAGAATTGGAGAAAACAAAACAAAATATCTGTGTTAATATTGAAGAAAGAAAAAAAATTGGAAGGTGCTAAAGTAGAGTTATGAAAAGTTACTCCTGATGTGAAGGAAACAAGAACTTATTAATATTTACACAAAATAAAGAATTTCTTTCTATGCCAACGAGCAGTGGCATCTGCCGAAATGACTTCCTCCCTATGGCCATGAAAAGGGATGTGAACTGCAACTTCCTATGCATTTGGGAGCAGGTCACCCAAAGGTACCCCAAACTGAAAGAGATTACCTGCTGTGAAAAGGAAGAGAAAGAAGAGTCTGCTGCCAGGGACTGCCAGCTTGGCTCATAGGTGATGTGGAGAGCCTTCGCAGGAACGATACAGAGAAGCAGAGAGAGGAGAGTGGGGACCCCAGACTTTAAGGAAAGGGGGAGTCAAACAGAAATAGGAAGCAAGGGAGGGTGGGAGATACCAGGAAAGAGAGACAGACAGACAAAAAGTCAGGGAGAGAAAGCAAAACACCATGAGAGAGAGAAAGGGTTGGAAGAGCAAAACTTTGTTCACAGAAGGGTACAAAGCCCTTCTGAAAATGCTTCACAAAAATGAGCTGCAGTGGAGCAACAGGAATGGGGTGAGGTTGGTACTAGAGCTTTGAGATTGTCACCACCAGCATTGTCATACTGGAGGTTTCTGGGAGTTGTAGTCCAAAACAATAACTTTCCCAAGCTCTGCACGATAGTGTCTGATGAGCATTGTAGCGTTCTTCCCTTAAACTCATATTTGAAGTCCTCACATTCATATTGATAGGACTATCACTGCTCATTTCATTGACTTTGGCTTAGAGTAGCAAAATAACCATCCCAAGCTCATGCATTCAACAAAAAGAGATCAGCTGAGGACGCTTAATCGTTCTCTATAATGGTGCAGAGAAGGGGCTACAAGTGCAAAAGGAAAGGATCTTGCCTTCCAGGACCTTTGAATTAATCCCACCTCCATGTGGAGGATGTCGTTCATAGGACCCATCCCCTCCCACACAAGACCTCAGCATTAGCCAAAAAACTTTACCCACCTCTTTGAACTCACTGCTGGCAGGCTCCACAGACATGGTCTGGGTTGCCGCCGGGATGATGCCAGTGCTGCTGGTGCTCTTGTTCCGCCCGTGCCCTTTCCTGAAGACTACCTTGGAGGGGCTTTGGAGTTGTGGATGCAGCTCCCGATTGGGAGAGGAAGGAGTCGAGGTGATCACCAGGGTCTTCAAGGCAGTCACCTCTGCCTGCAACATGTCAATCTGGGGACAGAACACACAAAGCAGAAGTCAATACTGATCCCACCCTCTATGCTTAGAAGTATATGGGCTCACACAGGAAACTCTGAATGAGATCCACTACTCTTTTTGGAAGATTGGAAAAATAGCATGTTTGGACTACATTTATCAGAATCCTCAGCCAGCATGGTCAGGACCCAAACATGTTCAATTCTGGTCTCTAAAGAGCAAAGGGACTGAAAGAACTTCCTAACTTTGAGAACTGTTCAGCAGTGAAACTCTCTACCCCAGAGCATGGTGGAGGCTCCTTCTTTGAAGGCTTTTAAACAGAGGCTGGATGGCCATCTGTCGGGGGTGCTTTGAATATGATTTTCCTGCTTCTTGGCAGGGGGTTGAACTGAATGGCCCACAAGGTCTTTTCCAACTCTAGGATTCTATGAAGCCTTCAACTTCGCACACAATTCATTCACTTTTTTATTTTATTACGAATATTTCTCACACTTTCATCATGGACTTTCAGGCTTTGTGTAATACAAACACTTTAAAACACTCCTGGATTTAAAAACCATGACTAATTTAAACAAGAAAGAGGTATTAAAGGTATTATATAAAGCAACAATTAAAACAGCATCAACTAGTGTACATATTGGTGATATTTTTAAAAGAAAATTATGTGTACCTAGTGAAAAAATATTTGCGTTATGTATTCACATCCTAAAATGGTTCATGTAGTAAGAACTGTATTCTGCCTTCCTTCCCCTGTCACATAAGGAAAATACACACAGTGATATGGGTGTGAGCAGAAAACTATATCTATAGGACTAATCAAAGTAATCTACTACCTGCCAAATATCATGTACCAATTGTATGTTTTTAAGGCATTGAATTGTTGCCGATATGTGAGGCCGCTCTGAGTCCCCCTTGGGGTTGAGAAGGGTGGGGTACAAATATGGTAAATAAATAAAATAAATAAATGTATACATTCACTTCTCCTATGTTTCACAGCTAAAGTTGCCTCTTGCTTTCAATCAGAAAGAACACTTCCGGATGAATTTAGAGGTTATTGTTGGGACTAAATACCTAAAGAATTTGAAGGGAAGCAGAGAGGATTTCCCTATGGCCAGCAAGCTGTCCCACACCTCCAACGGGACCTAACAGAAAAGATAAATGGAGGCTGCTGATATCTGGGACTCCATTGTGAGTGTTGTCAGCATTAGATAGCCACCAAGAGTCTGTTCTGGGGAAAGAAACACTTTGTGCAGCAAGGAACATCCAAAAGGCTGGCAGTCAGTTCTGCCTGCAGTAACATTCCAAAGCCACATGAGAAAGGAATTCAAAAGGCAGTAAAATAAAATAAACAGTTCTTTAGGAGAAACATTGCTCTGGTAGATTATACAAATATCTGGTAATGTGGTCATAACTCTGTGTGTATGTGTGTGTGTGTGTGCAAAAAAGGAGGGAGAGAGAAGAGAAAAAAGAGAGATAATCCCATTGGACCTGCTATGATTCTAGCCAACCCTTCCTTCTGCCAACAAGAAGAGGGGAGAAATTAAAATGTCAAAACTTTTTGGATCTCCAATTAACAGTTCTCAAGAATCTAGTGGGATAACTAACTGAATACGCCCCAAAATTTAGTTATGTAAATAGACAAAAGAGCCTTTCAGTGCTTTGCTCTAGCCCTGTCAGCAGGTGGTGCTGCAGCTACATTACATGGGATCATTTTATGACCAATGTCTTTTACTAGTTACCAATCCCTTTCAAAAAGACAGTACCTTGGAGTTTGGGGGCATACAAGAAGATCTAGATAAGCTGGTTCTACTAATCTCTGGCAAGGAATGCACTACAGAGGCAAGGCACTGCTGATCTTCAGTGTCCCCTCTCACACAGAAACCCGTTCAGCAAGACTCTTCAGATATCTGAAAGCCTGTTGCACAGATGAGGACAAAGATTTGTTCCCAGTGACCCTATGGACACAACTAGGGCTTGTAGGCTGAAGAAGGTTCAGGGTAGATTTTGGCTGAGTTGCTGGAAAAATGTCTTGAGGGCCAGAGTTTCAATAAAGGACTTTCCCTCGGGCTTGAAGCAGAGGTAAGAGGTGGGGATGCTTTAGATCAGTGGTTCTCAACCTGGGGTCCCCAGATGTTTTTGGCCTACAACTCCCAGAAATCCTAGCCCGATTACTAGCTGTTAGGATTTCTGGGAGTTGTAGGCCAAAAACATCTGGGGACCACAGGTTGAGAACCACTGCTTTGGATTCTGAGCTAACTGAGCCAGAGAATGAACTAGACACCTTACAAGGCCTCCTGTGATTCCAAGGGACCACCTACTACAGTGTTAATTTATTTTTCATTTCTTATGTGTATGTGTATTTATTCAGATAGTCAAAATAAGAGTTAGGAACCCTCTCATTAAAGTGGAAATGCATTCCGAAAAATATTAGTTTTCAGTAGTTTCCACCTAGTGCATACTGTAAATCAATACCCATTTTAGTAAACATCACATTTTGCTTTCCCTGTCCTCTGCTCTTCAGAAGCTCTGCACATCTTTATTACAATGAAAACACCAAGGTACACATTGAATTTCTTGCATATCTATGAATGTTATATACCCTTCTGCCCAAAAACCATTTGGATCTGTAATTTAAATGAAGCATTGATCCAAACAGATCTACCAAGCAATGCCAATGACCTGCAAATAATCTTCCTCCCTAATCCACAGTGAAAAATGCCAGATGGAAAAGTTTAGAATCGCCTAGGAATTCTGTTAGGATGGATTGTCCAGCACAAGGTTGGAAGCAGCACATATATTCCAGACTCAAAATGGTTGAGAAAGTGATTATAAAAGAGCAGCTATAATAACCCCTCATCTGTACACTTCCTGCAGTTTTCGAAAAGTGAAATGTGCAGATGAAGAACTGAATAAATGCAGTGTTAGGAATCCTGATCACACAGGGTGCATCTACACTCTAAAATTAATGAAGTTTGATGCCACTTTAGCTACCATTACTCAAAGCAATGGAATCATGGTGGTTGTAGTTTTTCATGGTCTTTAGCCTCCTCTTCCAAAAAGTGATCCACCAAACCACAATTTCCAGGATTTTACAGCATTGAGCTATAGTAGCTAAAGTATTATCAAACTGCATTAATTCTACAGTGTAGATCAGGCAGAGGCAAACTTTGTCCCTCCAGGTGTTTTGGACTTCAACTCCCACAATTCCTAACAGCCTACTGGAGTTGAAGTCCAAAACACCTGGAGGGACAAGGTTTGCCCATGCCTGGTGTAGATGCACCCATAGGCTACCAAACCACACACAAAGAGGCTTCCTTACTTGGGCAATCTGCCACATGCATGAACATCAGGGGAGGGTTGAGCAGGCCATGTCACACATGTCAATATGACACACTCCAAGGCAGATCAGACTAACCTTCCCTCGGGCTTCCCTCAGCTGTTTTTCTGACGCAGCCTGTTTGGTGTTTGCTTCCCGCACCATCTTATGAGCTTCCTGTAGCACAGAGAAAAAACACAACAGATATACACCTGCAGTGCATACAATGCAAATGAATTCTCAAAATCACATTATAATATGGCTCCCCCTGCTTGAAATATAGCACTAGAACAAGCTTTTCGTAAATAGCAAATGGAGGTAAACTCTAATAACTTAAGCACACTGATACTGATAACTACTACAATGTAGAAATATCACCTTTCGTAAAGATCAGCAATATTAACAAAAACATAGACACATGTAACAAAATAATGTGGATTTTCCTTGATGACAATATTCCCTGTATGTTCTCAACTAACATTTCCCCCGCTTCCTTTTTCTTGGCCATGAAAACACGCACTGTATTTCACTAAATGATTGGATCTTAATCACTTAAACACCTCTTTTAATTTGGGTCATGGGAACTCTGCCTTATTCATCGTCCACAATCTATGCATGTAAGCTGTGATCAGGTACTCACATGGCTTAGGATGCTATTCAGAAATGCCCTCTTCCTTCTCCAGACTGTTTCATGCTGCATTTATAATTTTGTTGGCTTCAGATTATTTTATTATTATTTTTATTTACATTTAATTATTTTTTGTGTACATGTGCAAATTGCCCAGCGAATATCAGTGTAGGATTAATATACCAGTATATTTAAAATAAGTGCATAATAAATAATGGGGGGTTTTACATTATATATTATGTACCTGTTGTGGCCTTATGTACGCCACTTTGGGTCCCATTTGTGGGAGAAAAGCGGGAGAAAAGTAAGTAAATAAATAAATAATGTTGAAGATTCAGCATTTGATAAGACCATAGGGATAATAACAAAACAATAGTGAGAGTCTTCTTAACCTGGAATACCTATAACCTTGAGTAGCTTAATTCAAGGACAATGAACATGTAACCCACCAAAGAAGTCGAAGGGTCACCTGTTTCTTGCCAACATTGTCAAAAGTGAGGAATGATGGGTTTCATTGCAGTCAAACAACATTTTTGGGCTACATGTTACACAACACTAGTTTAAGACATTGATTCTTGCCAAATGGTAAGAAAGAGTGCCATCACACAATTAGGGAGAAATATGGTAGAACTCCATCTGATGTCACCTACAGAGGGCATCCTATCAACTCCATCTCAAGTTTGTCAGGGCTTCAAAGTCTGATGTCTTCCATGGAGCCTTAACAAGCAACAGATAATAAATCTATTATAGGATAAGCTTTCATGTTGTAAAACTGGCTCCCATGCAATTAGCCACAGGTGTTTTTAGATCTACAAAAGTCTGTGTTATAATGAAGATACCATAAAACTCCACATTGTTTTTGCTTCAACAGAGTAAAAAGCTACCACCTTGGTAAAGGTAGCCATTGTGTCTCCATGATCATGAAAATCAGAAGAATCTTAAATTAAAGACAATGAATACACCATATACACTCATGTATAAGTCAATTGCATATATAAGTTGAGGGTGGATTTTGGAGCCAAAATTATGAAATTTGATATGATCCATACATAAGTTGAGGAGAAGAGAAAGAAGCATTACTGTTGTTTCAGGAGCCCGCCACCCCTGGCTGCTAGCGCCATTTCCCTGTTCAGGCATTCAAAAAGGCCAGAAGTGGTAAGAGGATGGAGAGAGCAGAGGGGGTTGGTGCTTCTTTTTGGATCTCCAGGGACAGACTAAAACTTACCGTTTGCTGCTCTGAGAAGGGGATAACTGCTTTTTATATAAAAGTCAAAGTACAGTCCTCAGACTGATCTCTGGATAAACTGCCACAAGTTTTTTGGGTTGCTTTTTATTACAATTTCTAGAATTATACATGAGTATTTTGTTCTCATGAACAATGGGATGCTTCCTAATGTTGGAGACAATGCATCTGTCAGAACACTATCTAAGTGGAGGAACAATGGTCACTATATTAGCTGTGGGAAACCAATCTTTATTTTGAAGAGACAAGTTATCATCAAGCTGAACTAAACGTTCACAAAAAGAATCTGATAACAATCCCCAAATGTTATTCTAGATTTTATTATTTCAGGTGGGAGTGTTGGGGAGATGCATGGTTTGAGGCTGAGAAGAAATGTGCCTATAAAGACACACCACTCAATGTATATGTCAGACTTAAGCAAAGCCTTAAACTTGGTTCTTAAGGGTCAGTAATACATGTTAAGTATTCAGGTACCAAGTTTGGAAGAAAGCAGTACTTTAACCACGCTTGCTGTTAATTTAGAAGAAAGGAGTACCTCAAACAAACTTGCTGTCAATTCCTCCAGCTCCTGCTCCAATTGCTCTCTGACTTTTGAAAGCCTCTCACATTCTTCATCCTTCAACTTCAGCTCCTGCCATGGAGAAAACACAAAGACATGGAACAACATGCATGGGGCAAAGGTTAACTGACACAAAATGTCCCATTCCTGTATACTTTAGCTCACTTACCCCAAGTATTATAATGTTGATACTTTCATTTTCTTGTTTTATTATGTCTAGCTTCCCCTGATTCTCACATCTCATATTCCTATAAAATGTGTTGTGCAGCTGCAAACTTTCCCTTTACCTCTGAGAACATCAAGAACTGAATATCCTTTTGGCTTGAATCATATTGTATCAAATGCCACAGCACAACTCATTTTGACCCATGACTTGATGGGTACTATCCAGTTTGCGGGTTTCATTTCCGACACTACCTCATTCATTTTGGATTGTCTCATCATAGGATAGTTGTGGTTTAAAAACATTCAAAGGGAATTTACCATGCCTCCTTCTGAATAGTACTAACAAGCATTAGCTGTGCTACTGCTGTTGTTTCTGAAAAATCTTCCACAAGAGTATCCCCACACTACTGAGGCTGCCTAGTAACTGTTTGTTGCAATTATTCTGACTTCTCAGCAAAAGCATGCCTGACATTGGAAGCCCTGCCAGCAACACTGCTGTCATCAGCATAAACTCTTGCCTCACAGGAGTGTGCAATCCCACCACTAAAGAAGGGTAGTGCCAGGGTGAGATTTGCAGTTTGTTTTGAAAATATATCTATTATTATATCCTGGGTGTTTCAAAAATATTTTTATTTGTTTCTACCCTATCAGAATAAATCTGTCAATGATATTTATTAGTACTTTGTTTTTGTTTTTTTTAAAAAAATACTTCAAATATTCACATTACAATTTATATCAATAAAAGAAAGAAAGGAACTCTTAAAGCTCTTTCATAGTACATAATAACAGTGATAGTGCATGCACTGGTAACCTCAAGGTTGGACTTCTACAATGTGCTTTACATTGGGCTGCCCCTGTATCAAGTTTGGAAACTCCTGCTGGTTCAAAATACAGCAGCCAGATTGGTTACAGGAACATCTAAGAGTGAGCATATTACACCTATCCTAAAGTCACTCCACTGGCTACCAATTAGTTTCCAGGCAAAGTACAAAGAATTGGTTTTGACCTTTAAAGCCCTACATGGTTTTGGTCCAGGTTACCTAAAGGATCACCTTCTCCCATTCAATCCGACCTGCACACTTCGGTCTTCTAGGGGATATCTGCTCCAACCATTCAGAACCCGACTGACAACCACCAACCAGAGGACCTTTTCATCAGCCACCCCACAACTGTGGAACGACCTGCCGGAAGAACTCTGACAGCTAAACTAGCCATGTAAAGACCTATCTCTTCCAGGAGGGCTATCCAAACAGTCTTTAAACTTGAATTTTAAATGGGTATCCTTTATTTAATTGTTCTGTGACCCACCTCGAGTAATGAGGAGAGGTAGGTAAGAAATACAATTACTATTACTATTATTATTGTTGCTGTTATTGGATTTCATTTTAATTGCCACTGTTTCATCCTATGGAATACTGGTATTTGCAGTTTAAGGAAGGGTATTTGAGGAACTGCAGCAAGACAATGTCTCACCAAAACTACAAACCCTAGGATTCCACAAAAAGTTGAACTGCAACTGTAATGCTTTAAACATACATTGTGAAAGGATGGCCAATATATGCATGCAAAGCATACAGCCATATTGGTAGGCAACTGTCATTTCCCTTGTTCTTAGCAATGCTCTTACCTTCTGAGCCCTATGGAGCTCTTCTTTCAGGAATTCAGACCCTTTCTCACGGATCTCCACCGAAGAGCTGCGCAAGCGTGAGACGTTCAGCTGAGCCACAGTCTGGTTCTCATCTCCACTGCCCAGGTCTTTAATGGAAGGGTCCATTGGGTGCTGCCGGTCCTGCCCTCTATTTACTGGAGCAAGAGGCTTCCATTGTCCCACTACTGGCTGCTTTGAGAGCTGTTGCCTGGTCTCCTCAAACTGTGCCTGCCTATAGAAATGGGATACATTAGCTTTGGGTTCACTAAGAAACACAATAGTCATTTCCAGCTTTCTGAATATTTCACAGAGGGATTTTTTTTTTTGGATGATGGGGCTGCCACATATGAGGTAAGCTAAGGGACAGGCAGAAGAGAGATCTTTGAAATTCAAGAAGATGCATCTTAGTTAAGCAGAGACCTTCCACCAGCAGAAAACAAATCCTGAATGCAACTCATGGAAAAAGTGTTCCTGCCCAACTCAGCCCAAATAGAAAATAAACACAAGAGTTTAAATACACTACAAGTGGAGAAAATGTAGTCCATAGCAATCCCTGAAGCTTGAAATAACCTCCTTTTTAAAATTGGGTGGTTGCTACAATAGGGAGTTTCAGTTTATGTGAGAATTAGTCTAGGGTTTGAGAAGAGTATAGTTAGAAAAAGTGTTTCAGGGAGGTTTGAGTTAGTCAAAGGTTGGAGGCAGAGAGAAGGAATTTGAATTGAATTGTTGATAAGGATCTAATAAGGAGATTGCATGGTGCTTTCAATGTAATAAATACATATCCCACAGTATTATGTTTAAAAGCTATAAATAAAGGTTTGCCTTTGTTTTCATACATCTCAGGCCTCTGGAAACGCTATCAGTCTGAGAGCTTGAATTCAAACAAAGCATTGAATATGGTTACTCATTGAGAACAGAAGTTGTATACATCCTCACAAATACCTTGAGGGTATTTAGACAGGCTTCTCAGTGGGTGACATACAGATGGGGCAGGAGGAACATCTTACTTTCTGGCAGAAGTTGAGATCAGGGGAATTACAGTGAGCACCACAGAAGGTTGGGGGAAACCATATTGGTGGCCACTGCAATGGGATAAAAGGTGAAACCAGAATATAAAGGGCAGAAGCCCCACATTTGGCACAGTAGGTAGGACTGCCCGAGAGCTATTGACACAACTGGTGGCAGTATAATGGAATAAAAGACAAAATCCTCACAAAGGGTGACATTAGTGAGGTCACACTTCCTCAGAAAAAAATGCTTTTCTTCCCTCTTTTTCCCCACATGTCTGTCTCAGTTCAAGCAGTAATCAAAGAACACTAAGGAAAGGACACTGCTTGGTGGCAGGAACACATACGTTGCTTGCAGAAAGCTGCTGATGCCATCCTGGCATCTTAATGAAGGACTAGGAAAGACTCCAGAGACTCCGGAGAGTCACTGGCAGTCAATGGAGACAAGATGGAAGAGTTAGAGGTCCCGTCTTATCATCCATCTATACACAAATACACATCAGTGTACAGGATGGGTGTTTCCTTTAAAAGCATCCAAATAGTGTATTGAGAGTTGGAAGTGATCCCAGTTGAGAAGAGTTTGCAGCTCTGAGTGCCAAAAGCATATTAATAAATCCTGGAAGGCCCACCCCTGTTAGCTGTATCTGATTCTCCTTTCTAAGGAATGTTTGGACTTCTTCCTCGAGTTCCGGAAGACAGAAAAAAGGACACAAGGCTCTCATGCAAACAAAAATAATCTATTACACTATGTAACATGATTTTTATTCCTAGGTTACACATGCCAATTCCTAATTAGTTCTACCATAACAACATGGAAAACATTTATTAAACTGCAAAAACTTTGTTTTTGCGGTACATCCTGCAGCAAACTTTGTTATACTTTTCCACCGAATATCTCATAAGGCCCTTCCATACAGCCATATAATCCAGAATATTAAGACAGATAATTCACAATATCTACTTTGAACTGGATTATGTGAGTCCACACTGCCATATAATCCATTTCAATGTGGATTTTATACAGCTGTGTGGAGGGGGTCATAGAGTCTCAACCAATTCAACATAGTTTGTGGCAGCCACAAAAATGAAGTTTCTGGAGTATAACAACTACTTTCAAAGTAAGGATCACACAATTAAACAGGAAATAATACTTTCAAACCAGGAACAGATTTTTTTTTCAAATTTTGTTACATAGTGTTATTGACTAAAATCGAGGAACAGGACCATTTCATTTTTCCAACAAATAGCATAGTCCTGGTTGAATCCCCCCCCCCCAAAAAAAAAAAGATTAGAAGCCATCTGATGTGAAACAGAAGGGCGTCTATTTTTTATAATTTGGGAGAAACAAGCAGAATATAACATTAACCATTTTTCCTCATGAAGAAGTTTAGAAGATAACATAGGCGACTTTTATGGTACCTATATCTTAACAAAAAAGACATTAAAATTTCATATGTAATCACCCTCATCCCCTACTTGCTTCCATCCCTTTTCTACTATATTCTCCCCACTCCCTCTCCTGTTCACCCCACTCTGTCTAGGAACAGTCCTACATTTCCTTTAGCATTCATTCTGTTTGTTGGATTGTAAGGATAGTCTGGTTTAATTTCTTATATTTTCTGTTGCCCTTTGCCTTGGCTATCAGTTTTCCCCATTTGCCTTCTCATTTCCCCCTGGGGTATCCATTGGTATATTTATTTTTCCTATCCATGATGTAATCTTGAAGCATATAGTATGTTATATAGTTGTACCCCTTTATTTTTCTATAGAATTCTTGTACCTTGGCACAGTCGCATCACATATGGATAAATGTTCCAATTTCCCCACATTCATGCCAACAGCTTTTAGATGGTCTTTTTGTAATATGAGCTATTTGCTGGGGGTGCTAAACCATTTCTTTAGTGTTTTCCATTGTATTTGTTATTTAAATGTTTAAGTTTTTTTAGTTTTTTATTGAAGTGCTCATTTGTCTTTTTTCTGATGTGTGACCTGCCTGGTTGGTTTTTTTTAAAATCAGTATAATGAGCATTATGCCAACTGGTTATCCCTATTCTTGGTTATGCTTTTGGGGAAGGGAGCTTATAGATGTCCTTGGTATAAAATCTTTTTTATATAGAACAGAGTAGAAATATTAAATAACAATGCTACTATGAATAATAATAACAACTCAACTTACTTAAGTGTTGACATATGAAACTATTCAAGAGTCTACTCATTAAATTTAGATCTTTAAAAAACTCAATATAGTAAGCTAATGAGTCAGGAAAGGCATCTAATAACTCCACCTGATATTCCCTATCACAGCATTAAAGATAATTTTCTTACTCATTTTATCCACGATTATAGTGCAGAAATAAAGGTTTCAAGGAAGGAGACCACAAAAAGCAAATGGACTGCTTAAACCTGGTCAGTTATCTGAAAGTAGTTCCACGTTCTCAGACTTGGTTCTTAAAAATAACAGGTAAGCCCCCTATGTCTGGACAGCAGACTGAGCAGGCACATGGGTTACCTATTCACAATCTTCTCCACTAGTGGACTATCGAATAATGAGGAAGGGATTGTGAAGTAATGTAGTGTGATCCAAGCAATACCACTTTTGTAGTTACAGTGCAACACCAGTTCCCACAAGAATGGCACTTGTGATTTCACCACTTGATATACATGATATACTGAACACAATGAAGAAACACATTGGTCCAAGTGGACCAAAAGTTAAATAAACAACAACAGCAAAATTGCACTTGTTGGTTATATAAGTATTCACCCCTTTGCCATGAGACTTGCTAGTTTATGTTTCATGCTATAACAGAACAACAGTGTTGAGTGTCTTGTGTACATCAATCAGTAACAATGCATGTTAAATCCATTTTAGGGTCAGGTTCTCACACAACAAAATGTGGGAAGGTCAAATAAGTTAAAACCTGAATATGGCACTATTTATAATCAGCACTGAGCCCCTGATGGCGCAGCAAGTTAAACCTGAGCTGCTGAACTTGCTCACCAAAAGGTCAGCAGTTCGAATCCAGAGAGTGGGGTGAGTTCCGGTTGTTAGCCCCAGCTTCTGCCAACCTAGTAGTTCAAAAACATGCAAATGTGAGTAGATCAATAGGTACCGCTCCAGCAGGAAGGTAATGGCGCTTCATGCAGTTATGCCAGCCACATGACCTTGGAGGCGTCTACAGACAACGCTGGCTCTTTGGCTTAGAATTTAAGATATACACCAACCCCCAGAGTCGGACACGACAAGACTTAATGTAAGGGGAAAACATTTATCAACCTATAATCGGCATTAGTAAATTTGCTGGAGCCTCCAGTGGCCAAGGGGATAAAAGCCTCGTGAATTGAAGGTTGGGTTGCTGACCTGAAAGCTGCCAGGTTCAAATCCCACCCGGGGAGAGTGCGGATGAGCTCCCTCTTTCAGCTCCAGCTCTATGCGGGGACACGAGAGAAGCCTCCCACAAGGATGGTAAAACATCAAAATATCCGGGTGTCCCCTGGGCAACGTCCTTGCAGACGGCCAATTCTCTCACTCCAGAAACAACTCCGGTTGCTCCTGACACGGGGGGGGGGGGGGGGGGGAGTAAATTTGCCACTTTACATATTCTGTTTGTGAGAGCTATCTGCACACATCATTCATATTGTAAAGGAGAAACACAGTGACCAGCACTGAGCATATGGTCTTTGCTAAAGTTGTGGTGGTAAATCAATAAAGGAACTCTAGCAAAGACCATATCCTCAGTGCTGGTCACTGTGCTTCTCCTTTACAATATGTATGATATGTGCAGATGTATATTCTGACTTACAGTTTTTTTTCTTTGCGAAAATAGGATACAGCTCAATCACAGTACAATTATTTTCAGAGTCGTCTGAGTCCCTTCTTCACATATTTTTTTCTGCCTCTTTATTTTGATCCATTTTTAGGTCAGGCTCTTTCTTGCCCCTCAGCAGATTCAGGCCACACAAGTAAATATCCAGTCCATTTCTTTTCTTACTCGCTTAAGAGGGCATCTGCTTGCCTTGGCACATACTTCTTAACCACTGTAGCTAGCAAAGGAGCATTGTGTGAAGAAGGCAGGCTTAGGACACCGCTGCAATTCCCCCGATATCAGCTTCCTAAGTTAATATACCAGTCCCATGGCATGCATGTCATCATAATATGTGTGTTTTAATATAAAACAAGGGGGGAAACAAAAGAGACTTTGTGCAAATGAAGATGGAAAACCTTGAGCAGAAGCAGCAGTCTAAAGAAACAAAAATGCTCACAGGGACTAAATGCTGGATTTGACCAGAGGCTTCTCTCCCAAATAAAATGCCTCATCAGGCGGGGAAACCAGCCTTTATTTGCCCCATTTTTTTCCATCTACAAAACAGGAACAAGCCAAGTATTTTTCCCTGTACAAAACAAAGGCAAGCCTCAACAATTTTGTAAATCCTTCTGTAAAAAAAATGTTTGTTCCGTAACCATAAATAATTGATAGCATCACAATTACTGCATGCATGCACACATATATACATACACTGCGAACAAGAAGAATTGAATGAGAGAAGAAAACCCATGGGGGGAAAGGTCTGAAAAGAGGAGACTGCTATTGAGAACCATGTGAATCAAATAGCAGGAAAATGTTTGCAAAGCCAATGGCATTACATTTCAGACAGAGAATAGCCAATATTTGAAAGAGGTCTGGAATGAGTCAGTATATGTTATCTATATAACCAGCCCTGTGATCTCACATTCCTCCTCACAAGAAGAGAAAACAGCAGAACACTCTTCCCTGAATGTGTCAGTTCAAATTCATGCAACCTACATTTTTAACAAGTAGCAGCCCACCAGCCCAGATATATCAAAGGAGATGTTATTGGATTTCTTTGAATATGTAAGTAGATATCTTAGAAGACAGGAGACAGATCTGGAGAGTCCTGAAGTACAGCAAAGAAAACCAGAGAAAAATAGCCTTTATTTTTCAAAATTAATAGCCAGAACAATAATTAGTACAGAACATCGAAAAGGGAGCAGCTTTGCCAAAAAATAAAGGCGCCAAAACATAACAAAAAGATATTTAATCTGGATAACTTTGTTTTTATGTAATATTTCAATTCTTATTCCAAGTAAAATAGCATGCTAGGAAGCCAAAAGATAAGCAGGAACAAGGACTGAAGATATATAGATAATAGTAAGTAAGGCTCAAAACCTGTAAGTTTATACTAAGGTAAAGGTAAATGTTTCCCCCTGAGATTAAGTCTAGTCGTGTCTGACTCTGGGGGTTGGTGCTCATCTCCATTTCTAAGCCAAAGAGCCAGCATTGTCCGTAGACGCCTCCAAGATCATGTGGCTGGCATGACTGCATGGAGCGCTATAGAGTTTATACTAAAATGACCAAAAAAGCCCCACAGTATACAACATACAGATGAATAATACTCATAATGATCAATAGTTTGGGAATAGTCTCAATCTCTTAATTGCAAAATTAGCAAAATTCTTGGAGTACAAATCCCAACGATCATCCAGACTGGAGGATTCTGGGAGTCGCTGTTCAAAAGTTAACTTTTCTACATTTGCCTAATTGTGGTTAAAAGCAGAGACTCCTGTGTTTCCCCCTGCCTTCGGTTTTGATCAGCAGAGTACATCAACTTTTAGATATATAAAATTTCAAATTGTAACCCTTCACAAAAAGATTAACTTGTTATTAGCAGTAGAGTATTTAGTTGGCAGGTTTTCTGGAAATCAGCATGAGTTATATTAGTTGTTGTTGTTGTGTGCCTTCAAATCATTCCCAACCCTAATGGTAACCCAAAGGCAAATCTTTCACAGGGTTTTCTTGGCAAGATCAGAGAAGATCTGCCTTTCTCTGAGACTGAGAAAATGTGTTTTACCCAAGGTCACCCTATGGGTATAAGGATATATCAATCTCACAAGAAAGTGCTGCTTGTGAGATCTCAGTCCCACAAGATTTCAAATCCCATGGAAACCTCAAAACAGATGCAAATCTTCTGAGGTCAGGCCAACCATGTAGAGATGAAAACTTAGCTCTGTTGCTCAACATTAAACTGAATGAATAGAGAGGAGGAAAAGAAATGTCATGCTAGCTGCAACCCCAGCAAATGGACCCCTAGCTTTTAGTATATAAGGTCTAGTTGCTGCTTACATACTAAATGCTTAGTATGGCAGGAACCCATTCTCAATTACAAGATTTGAGGTATCCTGTTTCATCCGATATGCAATGAGACTTTCAGATTCTTGGGACCATTGGCAAATGCACGTATGTGCATACGCATGCACAAACGCATGGCTTTATGTTGTTATGACCTTTTCCCAATGAAGTAGAATGGTAGCAAAGCAAAGTGCTGGATAAAGACTATGAATTTGTATGTTTGGAATTGTAGCCTTTATATTTGGAACCAGAGGTCCTGATAGTTCCGGGAACAGATTTCTACTCCATGTTATTGAAATGTTTGGAAAGCTCTGACCAGTTGTATAGTTTTGAAGTTCAGGATAATCTCTATAGCAAACATCCCATAGAGGTTACACCTGCACTGTAGAATTAATGCAGTTTGACAGCACTTTAACTGCCATGGTTCAATGCTATGGAATACTGGGGGTTACAGTATGAGTGCTTGTGCCTCACCAAACGGCAACTGCCATGATTCCATAGCACTGAATCATGGTAGTTAGTGTGGAATTGCATTAACTCTACAGTGTGGATGCATCCAGAAAGGCCAAAAGTACAAAGGGCTCTTGTTCTGAAACTATTTCTGGCAGTTTTCATCTTTACCAGCAATAAGGATTTGAAATGCAAGACAGAGCTTGTGAAAATGCATAATTCCTGGGAAAATCTATTTCTTCTCTAGTTACTGTGGAGATTGTAGCTCAATTCACAAAGAACAGGGGAAATCATGCAGGATGTCAAATGACATTACATTTGCTGCTAATCAAAAAGTCTCAAGGATTTGACACTGTGAGCTCTGATTCAACAACATCTCTGCTTGTGATGACAAATAACAGTAAAAGCAGTCTATAGTAGACTGATTCAAGATGCTATTCAACGTAACAGATTCTTAGGCCTCTGTTCAGATTGAGTAATATGGACAGCAGCAGGTGATAGATATTTTTATTTGGGATGCAGGAAGATCATGCAAAAGAAAAAGGAAAATACCTAATTGGATAATATGTAGTTTCAAACTTATTACTTTATGAAGCTGTCCAATTGGCACTATAAAAGGCCTGGATTGATGTTAAGAAACTAAACCCTCAGAACAACAAAAGGTAATGAATTCCATCAGGAAGCCTTTAATGGTTCAATAATCAGGGAACAGAGGGAACGTGTGAAAAGCTAATTTAATCTTTTAGTTGTAACATAGCATTTTAGGGATGGTTAATATTTTCAGTGCAAACTTCAACTCCCAGAAGCCCTAGTCAGCTTGTCCAATGGTCAAGTGGCTGTTAGGAATTGTGGGAGTTGAAGTCCAAAACACCTGGAGGGCCCAAGTTTGCCCATGCCTGGAATAGAGTAAGTCCTCCACGTTTACTGGGGTTAGGTGGCAAATAAAGAAACTGCTAAAACAAATTACCCAATAGAATACCTCTTTAGAAATCTCTAAGTCTTCCAGTTTGAATTCATGGTGAACTGGATGCTGAACATAGATCTGCACCAGAGGATCCAGAGAGTCCTAGAGAGGGGTTTATCTAGACATCTCTAGGGCTTCTGGCATAACTGGAGAAAGTTGGTCAGAATCACGCTGGGGGACCTAGAGATTCCTAGAAGATACATTTTAAATCAAATTGTGAATACAGTAGAGTCTCGCTTATCCAACCTTCGCATATCCAATGTTCTGGATTATCCAACGCAGTCTGCCTCCTGCCTGGATCCACAGCTGTTTCTCTAGGCAGCAAGGACTGAACTTTTTACGGATTTAAATTCCAATAATATTGTTACTGCAAGTTCATTTTATGCAATTCTATCTTTATTTGTAATCAATTTGTTAGTAGCCAATGTTTTTATAGTCAATGTTTTCAATACATTGCAATGTTTTGGTGTTAATTTCATAAATACAGTAATTACTGCATAATGTTACCGTGTATTGAACTGCTTTTTCTGCCCATTTGTTGTAAAACATGATGTTTTGGTGCTTAAGTTGCAAAATCATAATGTAATTTGACATTTAATTGACTTTTTCTTAATCCCTCCTAATTATCCAACATTTTCGCTTATCCAACATTCTGTTGGCCCGTTTATGTTGGATAAGTGAAACTCTACTGTAAACTTATCCTGTGACAAGTGTAGCACTGCTGCATTAAAACCTACAGAAATTAGGAGAATAGCACCAGTTATTTCTGTCACATTCCCTACATTGGATATTGCCATATTATTCTGGTAGACACTGGAGAAACAAAGATGAAACAGCAAATGTCAGTTCCTGTATGGCTTTTACAGATGTCAGATATGCTGAACCAGCATTGCCAACTGTTAAAAATGTTCCCCATTTGGAAATATGCTTAGGTAATTATTATTTCAAAGATGAAATTGCAGAGTCAGCTTCAGAGCATACCCAAGATCATGTGGCAAGTTTACAGTGGGGCTGGAATTTGCACCTTGGCTTTTTAGGTTCAAGGGACCCAGATAACCTTCAGATGTTCAAATGAATTTCAATTTTCCCTAAGTGTGCTACAAGCAGGCTGGGTTAAGAAATACCATGTTTCAGCTGTAGGTCCTAGGAGGCAAAGATTCTTTATTCAGGGCTGGCTTAAGACATTTTGCAGCCTGAGGCACAACAGCTAAGAGGTTGCATGACAGCATCATTCAAGTGGGTATGTGCAGTACTAAATCCAAACAAGTTGTTGTGAAACCTGAACAAGAGAATTCCCTGAGCACCTCCTCTCGTTGTTGTTGTTGCTGAATCTGGGGAGTGGGGTGAGCTCCCATCTGTCAGCTCTAGCTCCCCATGCAGGGACATGAAAGAAGCTTCTGACAGGATGGTAAAACATCAAACATCTGTGGCATCCCCTGGGCAACGTCCTTGCAGATGGCCAATTCTCTCACACCAGATACGACTTGCAGTTTCTCAAGTCGCTCCCGACATGAAAAAAAGCTCCCAATGCAGCCATTTTTATTCTCAAAAACAGTGTGCATCTATACTGTAGAATAAATAAAGCTCAACACCACCTTAACTGCTATGGCCCAATATTATGGAATCCCAGGAATTGTAGTTTTACAAGGTCTTTAGCCTTCTTTACCAAATAATGCTTGTAGCTCACCAAACTGCTAATCCCAGGATTCCATAACATTGGGCCAAGGCAGTTAAACTGGTGTCAAATTGCATTTAATCTACAGTGTGGATATATGGTATATACCCAAAGAGGGCACAAAACAGGTTTACAACTGAAATCAAATTTTAGACAACCTGCACAGGAATAAAGAGTGCCACTGGTCACTTCCCCTGATCTGGTTGAAAAGGGCCTCTGTCTGCAACGGTTTCCTGTGAATAGAAGAACTGCCAAGTGAGCAAAATAGCTGAGGTCCTAAATCACTTCCTATAGAAAAGCTAGAAATGAGTGGTTCATATCAAAAGTCTTCATCTCATTCCCACATGTATTTCTTCAATGCCAATTTTCTGGGAATGCTTAAAAATTGCTTCTTAACAGTCATAACCACAAACTTTTTAATCATCCAAGGTGTCCATTTGCTCAAACAGAAATCAGGTCTTCCTCCACAAATATGCAAAACAATGGGTTAGAAATAGTTTCTTCAACTAACAACCTTGTCAAAATAAAAACCAGGAGTCGAAAAGATAACACGATCCTGGTAGTTTGTATTCAAATACCAATTTTTTAAAAAGCTATGGTTGTTTTCAGGCAGCAAACCATTGATTTAATTATTATTTTGGGCAACCTTTTTATTATTAAAGACCTATGTGAACTCAAAAAAACTGAACTTTTACTGAACCTCTGATTTAGTACCTCTATAGGTAATGAGGAGCAGACCTAACAGTAATTTTCCTGTACTTTCTCAAACAGGGGCCCATTCACACTGCACAGTTTTAATGCTAGTATTCAACTTTAACTGCCATGGTTCCTACCTATGGAATCCTGGTGTTTATAATCCAATGAGGCACCAAAGAAACTCTATGGCTGAAAATGTATTACTACTCCTCCCTACATATCCCAGGATTCAACCATAGGTCCATTCAAATTAGTTCTGTCAACACTGGTTGGTTATGGCTCTCCAGAATTCTAGGCTAAAGGCTTTCACAGCCATTGCTCAAGATGCCAGGGACTGAAGCTGAGGTCTTCTGTGTGCAAAGCATGTACTTCACAAACACTATGGGCCCTTCCAGGCAGGCCCTATATCCCAGGATATAATCCCAGGTTCTCTGTTTATCCCAGATTATCTGGCAGTGCGGACTCATATAATCCAGTTTAAAGCAGAAAACCTGGGATCAAGTTCTGGGATATAGGGCCTGTTAGGACGGGCCTCATACAAATGGAACAAAACCACCCTACAATATAGCCCTTCATTGGCAATTTTACTAAATACTCTTTCCCCCCAAATCATAGAATCATAGAGTTGGAAGAGACCTCACGGGTCATTCAGTCCAAGAAGCAGGAAAATCGTATTCAAAGCATCCCCGTCAGATGGCTATCCAGCCTCTGCTTAAAAGCCTCCAAAGAAGGAGCCTCCACCACTGCTGAACAGCTCTCACAATTAGGAAGTTCTTCCTGATGTTCAGGTGGAATCTCCTTTCCTGTAGTTTGAAGCCACTGTTCCGCGTCCTAGTCTCCTGGGCAGCAGAAAACAAACTTTCTCCCTCCTCCCTATCACTTCCCCTCACATATTTATACATGGCTATCATGTCTCCTCTCAGTCTTCTCTTCTTCAGGCTAAACATGCTCAGCTCTTTAAGCTGCTCCTCACAGGGCTTGTTCTCCAAATCCTTGATGATTTTAGTTGCCCTCCTCTGCACACATTCCAGCTTGTCAACATCTCCCTTCAACTGCAGTGCCCAGAATTGGACACAGTTTTCCAGGTGTGGTCTCACCAAGGCAGAGTAGAGGGGTAGCATGACTTCCCTGGATCTAGACACTATACTATTTATGCACCATTATTTATTTATTTATGCTTCATTGTTTATTTATGAAGAAGGCGCATTGGTGAGCACCCTTTGGGTTCGTTCGCTTAGTCAATTACAGATCCACCTAACTGTAGTTTTGTCTAGCGCACATTTTACTACTTTGTTTGCCAGAAGGTCATGGGGGAACTTGTCGAAGGCCTTACTGAAATCCAGATACACTACATCCATGGCGTTCCCTGCATCTACCCAGCTTGTAACTCCATCAAAAAAAGAGATCAGATTAGTCTGGCATGATTTATTTTTGATAAATCCGTGTTGACTATTAAGCAATGATCGCATTCCTTTCTAAGTGTTTGCGGACCACTTCCTTAACAATCTTTTCCAAAATCTTGCCTGGTTTTGACGAGAGGCTGATCTACCCCGAAAATAAGACCTATCATGATTTTTCAACATTTCTGAGGGTGCTCGAAATACAAACTCTATTTCAAAAATAAGCCCTAGATGTAGTTCATTTAAAAAGTCAATTTGGAAAAATAAGACTGCCCCTGAAAACAAGCTCTAAAGCATCTTTTGGAGCAAAAATTAATATAAGACCCTGTCTCATTTTGGTGGGAACAGGGTAGCAAGTATCAGGCGTCAAGACTCAGGGCTTCTCTGCCATATTCATGTTCATAGATGACAAATATTAGTCCAATTCCTCTTATCCCTTAATAGTCAATTTCACAGACTGTTGTTTGAACTGCCACCAACTGAAATCAATCAAGCTAAAGATAAGGCTTATATAATACCCTAGTGGTACTGTTACTCTGCATTAGTATATATAGAGTTGCACTGGCCTATCTGCATTAGCACAGACAAGTCTACCATAAGGGCAGAGAATTCATGCTTATGGTCATGAACCAAAATCTTATTTCTACAGGCAGGTAGCTCTCCTAGCAACCCGTTTCCAAGGTACAGCAGATTGGGGCACTGGGAAATGACACACCATATGTGGGAATGCCTCGAGCAAGCAGTTATGGCAGGACCTCAGCAAGACTCTCCAGATACCTGTCCTTAAGGCACCCTATGACTGGAAGAGTCCTACAGATATCATTCCCAGTACAGAATTTGCTGCGTGGAAATGCTTGGAAATGCTTTCATCAGAATTCAGCCAAGGTAGGTTTGCAGGAGAGCATCATGAGCTGTAACTATGACAATAGAGCTCCATCACTTTAGTTAAAGTGATAACACAGGCTTCTGAAATGACACTTCAGTAAATTCACCCCATGATTTTGTGGCAGGGATGCTCCTCTCGCCTAATGTCCTAGCAATCCTGCATTGAATTGGGACCTCAATGAATTATTCTGTAATTTAAATAAGCGGGCCAGAGTGCACTCTATGTTCTCTGCCAAGTGGAAACTACTAGTTATTTTTTTAAAGCCAGATTCTGTAAAAAATAAAGAGGGAAAGCTGAAGGGAAAATATGTGGGATCTGCATTCAGTACCTTTGGGGGGTCTTCTAGTTTCCAGAATTGCTTTGGCAGGACAAATTGCCTACAAGTAATTTCTAGCAGAATACTTATATGAGTGTCATATTTGGCATGTAGACAATATAGGCCATCCAAAAGGGTATCAGTTTTTTTCTAAAGTAACAGCATTGTGAACAGCAACAAAAATATACCCTTGCCAATGCAAGAAATACGCTAGCCTTTTTTTTGTCATCCAACTATCATACGTATTGCAGAAAAATAGACCAAATTTACATTTCAAAGTGGAATGCATTTCTTTAGCTCCTTCCACACTGCCATATAAAATCAAGATTGTCTGCTTTGAGCTGGATTATATGGCAGTGCAGACTCATATAATCCAGTTCAAAGCACATTATGTTGATTATTTGATTTGATAACCTGGATTGTGTGGTAGTGTTGAAGGGGCCTTTCTTTCGTTTACCCAAAGAGGCATGCTTTTGGGACAGAAACTGCAGACTATCCACACGTCTCCTATATAAATAAATTCACAAAGACATATAAATGAATCTCCTGGAGTGCAGAGCTGAATTAAGTATTAGTGCCAAGTCTTAGTACAGGAATAATGTCCAAAAAGATATATTCACAGCCAGGGCTCCTTGCTTTGTTTTAATCAGGTAACAATAGAGCCTTGCCTTGCCTTGTTATATTGTATGTGAATTCTTGCAGTGTTCAATTCAAAAGTTAGATGAAACACTGGTTTATAACGGGAAACCTTTGCTTAAACTAAAATGACAGAAACATGAATGAATACTTATATAAAAACCATGTGACAAGATTGCCGTTTTCCTCAACAGCTATCAATTTTTTTCCTTATGGAAAAATAATATATAAAGACATATGCCTCACAAATAAACTATGCAACAAACTATCCAACTAGAGATGGGTCTTGATTATGTTGGGATTGCATTCCTAGAGTCATAATGTAAATTGAGATTGAAATAAAATTGGGAGCCAGTTGCCTAAGCCTAAGAAATCATTGGAAACCGAGGTGGTGTGTGCAACAATGCTGATATAGTCCAAAAATCACAAATTGTAAAGAAATATAAAGTATAAAACATCAGAATGTGCTTTTTCCACACTGGGGTGCATTTACACTGTGGCATTAATGCAGTTTGACTCCACTTTGACTACTACTAATGCTGTGGGATCCTGGGAATTGTAGTTTTACAAAACTGTTATCCTTCTGCTAGTACCTCCCAAATCCAAGGATTCCATAGCATTGAGCCACTGAAGTTTAAACAGGGTCAGACTGCATTATTTCTACAGTGTAGGCGCACCTTTGAATAAGACTTACCGGTAACTTCCAGACAATGACACAAACATACACCACCTAAGCAAGCAGATGAACCAGCCACATCAAAACACTAAAATTCCAGTTTTTTCAAACCATCATATTCTAAGCAGGTAAAGGAAACATTGCCTTGAGTCCCCTTCAGGGTTGAGAAAGGCGGGGTAGAAGTGATGTAAATAATAATAATAATAATAATAATAATAATAATAATAATAATAATAATAATAAATAATAAAGCCTTCCTCCAGATTTCAGTTCCTCCCCTCATGCTTCCCCTTCTAAGCAGGTAAAGGGAACCCCTTCTTCCCAGCAATGCCAGCATCCCAGCCGCGTTATCCACTTCTCCACTATCCTAACTGAGAAATATAAACTCCGCCTATTTTCAGCATTCAACACAACCTCTTTCTCTCTCTTTGGTCCCCCATCTCATTCAACAGCACACTGTGAAAGCTATGCATTGTGGTTAAGGCTATTTATTTCTGGAGAAATGTGGTAAATTTGAAATGCTGTAAATCAGGGCAACACAAACTGTGACTGATCTGCAAATGGAGTCTTTGAATTTCAAAGCAGCAACTGCTTCATACCAGCTCCTCTGGCATTAGATTCTTGACGTAAGTAACCCGTTTTCCTAGAGTATCTGGCTGTCACAAGATATAGACCAGAGGAGGGAACTGTGTGGCATTCCAGATGCTGTTAAACTGTTAGCAGCTTTGACAGCCCATATTGTGGTCTGGAATGCTGGGAGCTGCAGCTCCAATACACCTGGCAAGCTGGAGACTCCCAACACCTGGTAGAAATAGGAAACTCCAATGTGCCAGACTTCAAAGTTAACAATGCAAGCAATAAAACAAAGGACACGCTTAAATCAAAGTCATTTCATGAATTTGATATGGTTCATAAACACATCAATTCTGAAGCTTTTCAAGGAAAAACATAGTCCCTCTCTTTCCCATTGCTTATCTTGCTGCACGAATTCCAAGAATATTATCCTATCATTTTTTTTAAAAATCAGGTATGAATAGAAGTAGTTCCCAAGGATCTAAACCAGAAAATATGGGTATTCTTGCTTTTTCCTTATGGTAGCAGAATCACTGATTTTAACTCTGTAATTTGGAGCATCAAGGGCAGAGCATGGTAAAGGGGGTAGTGGTGGGGATACTACAATTCCCAAAATTGCCCCAGTTAGTATGGCCACTAGCTGTGTTGGTTGAGGGATTGTGGGATTGGTAATCTTTAAAAAGTAGCCTATTTGTCATCAAAGCGACAAGAATATCAAAGTTCTTTGCTCCCACATGTAAACAAATCACACAGTAAAATCAAACCTTGTTATCTGTAGATTGCCCCATACTGCAATTCTGTACTTTTTTAAAAGACAACAGAACTTGGTCTTCCACTCATGACAGAACAGGCCTTGTTCCTAGTTTTTTTAATGACACAACTCTCCAGAACATCATTAAAATCCCAGGATGGTCCCCTCCAGACAAAGACTGTTTGTACTCTGACAAACTGCCTTTTAACCTCACATGCGCCATTTGTGCCACAGGAATGCAATTCATGTGCTAGGAAAAGCAGAAAAGGAATCCAAGGCACAATCCATGGTAACATCAGTTCTAGAGATGGGATGATTTTGAGGCAAATGCCATCAGATGAAAATCAGTAGCACATGCAACCTGAGATTTCTTCCCTTTGGAATCAAGCGAGGGCCATTTCTCTCCTCGGAGCTGTAACTAACCAGAGAGTCAATTATTGTCTAGTGATGAGTTAATTTACTTGGGAGAGGGGTTGAAGGACATAGCAACTCAGAGGAATCCTGCTGAGAGCCACACATTGGCTAGGAGAGGGCCAAAGCTAGTACAGGCAGTCAAACAAGATATGTTCTGTAGGTTTGTTCTGGCAAGCTAGATAGCTGAATTTGTATGTAAGTCAGAACAGGTACATTTTTAAGTGTAACTAGAGCCAAATATATTTATTTATTAGCTTTGAATAGCATAGGGAAGGGTTAACACCATTGTGGTGTTTGTTTTACTGTCTGGGCCCCTCTTCAGAAGATTTCACCTCACTTTCTGTCCCCATGAGAATTGAATTTTGAAAAATGTGGCTTGTTATGGGAACAAGGATTGGTGAGAAAGCATCAGTGGAGACATATTTTCCCATGATGTGATGCTAAGGAACCTAGAGATGTCTAGGGAAACCCTCTCTAGGAATCTGTAGATCTTATAGTGCAATTCTACGGCCAGCTTCCAACAGAAGTTAGCTGTAGAGTCATGCTGGAAGACTTAGAAATTCCTAGAGATGTGTTGCTTTGGGTAGTAAAGGTAAAGGTTTTCCCCTGACTTTAAGTCCAGTCATATCTGACTCTGGGGGTTGGTGCTCATCTCCATTTCTAAGCCAAAGAGCAGGCGGTGTCCGTAGACACCTCCAAGGTCATGTGACCGGCATGACGGAGCGGTACCTATTGATCTACTCACATTTGCATGTTTTCGAACTGCTAGGTTGGCAGGAGCTGGGGCTAACAGTGGGCGCTCATTCTGCTCCCGGGATTTGAACATGGGACCTTTTGGTCCACAAGCTCAGCAGCACAGCGCTTTAACACACTGTGCCACCAGGGGCCCCTGGTGCTTTGGGTAAAAAAGAGCAATTTTTGTGTTTTTACATTTTCACAGGGGTCCTGTACATCAAACTCCAGCAAAAATGGAGGCCTCCTATAGTAGAATTGAGCCAGAGACACAAATAAGCAGGGGTGTCTCCTCTTCTCTTTCTAGCACTCCCAGATGCCACAACCATCATTGACACTAGGAAAAGAGGATGGGAGATGTGGCCAGGAAGCTTTAGGTGGGCAATAGGTTCCTTTTCTCACTGATCCTAAACAGATTCCTGTCCAGCCTTTAAGAAATAATTAAACAGTAGAACATGGACAGCCTTCATCCTCAACTCAAGTAAAGCTCATTTTTGTGCCATTTCGTTATTCACATTCACCTTTTTCTAACATGGAAAAAGAAAGAGAAAGGGGAGGGATGAACAAATTGCTGTGCTGCTTTATAGAAAAGTCTGAATTCTACAGTCATTCCTTCTTCAGCACTAGCACTCTCTCCCTAACTTGTGACCTTTGGGTTGACCCTATAATAAAATATTGAGTTACTTGGGATTTAAATCTACCATCTTACCTTCAAATCCATTATCTTGCGTTCTTTTGTCACTTACTGCTTTCTGCTGACCCCTCTTATTTGCTTCAACTAAAATTTGGATTGCAAGCTCATTGAAGCTGGCATTTACGTAACTTTTTGTTTTTTCCTCTTTCCCCAGCTCTCCCCTCTTTTGGAGCATACATTCCTCTATGCCAGGCATAGGTAAACTTTGGTTCTCCAGGTGTGTTGGACTTCAACTCCCACAATTCCTAAGCGCCTACCAGCTTTTAGGAATTGTATGGGTTGAAGTCCAAAACACTTGGAGGGCCAAAGTTTGCCCATGCCTGCTCTATGCCATGCATACACAGAAACTCAACATTTTGACCACAAACTGTACAAGAGACCTCCCAGAAGACTAATAGTGACTAGTCACTGGATAGACTGATAAATTATTTTTCTTTACTTTGAGGTAGCAATGTTTTCTGTTTTGTGTCTCACACATGGAGTGAGTCTACACTGTAGAATTAATGCAGCCTGAGACCACTTTAACAGCCATGGCTCAATGCTATGGAATCATGGGAATTATAGTTTTACCAGGTCTTTAGCATTCTCTGCCTCACCAAATTACAACTCCAGGGGTATTGGTGCCATACCAAATTACAACTCCCATGATTCCATAACATTGAGCCACAGTGAAGATGCATCCATGGAGGTCTCTAAAACCTCTCCTAGCCTGCCAGCCTGCAAAAAAAACAACTGCCACAGTCCCACAGGCAGCTGGTTGAAGAGGATGGAGGCCAGTACACATACTGGGAAGATCTGCTTTTCTTCTTATGACAAAATCCCTTCTACAACTTGACCTCACTGTGGCTTTCTGCAGTTTAAACCCAGCAACCGTCCGTGGCCACAGGTGAACGCTCAAAGTCATTCAAACTCCAGGTCAGCTAAGGATTAATCTGGAGCAGGCCATTCCCTCATTCTCTACCCGTCAGGCAAATAAGCTCTCATCTGTAAAATGGGTATAGCAATAACAACAAAAATACCCTCCTGGGCTTTTCAGACTAGAGCCAGTGTGGTGTAGTGGTTTGGGTGTTGGAACACAGTTTGTCTATGGAAACCCACTCAGTTGCCATGGGCAAGTCCAGTGGTTCTCAACCTATGGGTTCCCAGGTATTCTGGCCTACAATTCCCAGAAATCCCAGCCAGTTTAATAGCTGTTAGGATTTCTGGAAGGCCAAAACATCTGGGGACCTACAGGTTGAGAACCACTGGGCAAGTCACACACTCTCAGCCTCTAATAGGGTCACCAAATATCGCAACGACAGAAAGGCACTCCACAACAGCAGTTCTTCTGAATGGTGTGTTTACTTTTTCTTCAGAATTCAACAGGAGGGTCAAAATTCTGGAGACCAGATTATCAATCTCCTCCTGCTAAGGACATGTGATTCTGGCAGCTAGAAGACAGCTAAATAAAATTATCCTTCATTCCCAACTTCTAGTCCCATGACTCCCGCCCATCCTTGGGTGATTTTTGCCCATCAGGTTCATGCTTGAACTAGTGGAAGTTAGTGAGGAGGAGAGGAGTAGCATGGAAAAGCAGGGAGAGTGTACAAAGCAAGACGGGGAAAAGTATCCCACAACCCCGGCCCACAGAGGGTTCAACATTGGGACGATGACTCTGGAAACCTAGTTTCGAACTTCTGCTGGGCCATGGAAACCAGGCCTGTAGCCGGGGGGGGGGGGGGGATTAGGGGTTCAAACCCCCGCCCCCAAAATTTTGCAAGTTTTTTTTTAAAACAAAACCTGGTTTACTCATGAATTTTAACTAGTTAACCAAATCCCCATGAGTGTCCACAAAAATTTATCGATGGAGCCTGACTTCTAAATTATTTTGCTTTATGGAACTACTCTTCATGATTCACTAAAAAAAGTTTTAACCTCTCCCCCCAAAACATTTTCTGGCTATGGCCCTGATCAGGACTGTAGCCAGGATTTTGATTCAGGGGGGTGGCTGAGTCTAAGTGAGAGAGGATGTACCCTAGCAAATGTTTTGTATCGTTATCCCAGTACCCCCATGCATATGGGATATATTGAGCATGGTGATCAGATCATGATATGAATAAACATAACAGTTTAAATAATAAATGTAAGGCCTTCTCGCGGACCACCCTGAGAATTTTGGGAGGGGGGGCTGAAGCCCCTCAAGCCCCCCCCCCCTGGCTACATGCCTGGCCCTGATGGAAACACGCTCCCCCCCCCCCCCAATCTCAGGAGCGACTTGAGAAACTGCAAGTTGTTTCTGGTGTGAGAAAATTGGCTGTCTGCAAGGACGTTGCCCAGGGGACACCCGGATGTTTTGGTGTTTTTACCATCCTTATAAGAGGCATCTCTCATCTTCCTGCATGAAGCTGGAGCTGACAGAGGGAGCTCATCTGCAGTCTCCACAGGTTGGATTCCAACCAGCAACCTTCGGGTCAGCAACCCAACCTTCAAGTCAGCAATCCTGCCAACACAAGGGTTTAACTTATTGCGCCAATGGGTGACCTTGTGTGAGTCACACTCTCTCAGCCCAAGGAAGGGACCTGCAAACGCCTTCTGGAAGAAATCGTGTCAAGGAAACCTTGTGACAGGGCGCCTGAGGGTCACCATAAGTGAGATGCGACTGGAAGAAGACATGGCACAGAGCGGTCCCTACCGTTTGGGGTCCTCTACACTGTAGAATAGTGGTTCTCAACCTGGGGGGCTGTTAGGATTTCTGGGAGTTGTAGGACAAAAACATCTCGGGTCCCCAGGTTGAGAACCACTGCTGTTGAACGAAGGCAATTGCAATTTGAACTGTCAGGGCTCTATGCTGTGGAATCCTGTGGTTTGCAGGGAAAGTGAAAGGCACCAGTGAGAGTGGTGTCAAGCTGCATTCATCCCGCAGTGTAGATGCACGCACCCTTCATCTACCCTGGAGCTGTAAAACCTACGCACCGGGTTTTCTCCAAGCCTTCCCTCCTTGGTGCAGAGCAGAAGGCAGGACCAAAGGCACCGGGGAAGCAGCCCGCTCCCGTCCCCTTTCTGCCACCCTCCCCGTTAATCCGCAGCACCTACCCCCGCCACATGCTGCCTCCAAGGACGTCGCCGGCGGAGCTTCAGGAAGAGAAGGCGGGCTCCTCATCCGCCGCCGCAGCAGCAGCAGCCAAGGACGGGTCTCCTTCCCTGCAAGGCAGATCTCACTGCCGGGCTGCCAGCTTCCCTTGGCTTGTCCCCTCCTGGAGCCGATGCGGCAGGCGCTGGAAGACCTCCAGCCCAGCTGCTCGGACGCCTCCGCAGCTGGAGGAGAAGGCAGGGATGGCCGGGGGAGGGAGGGGAGGAGGAGGAGGAGGAAGAGGAGGAGAGGTCACGTGACCTCCCCGAAAGCTCTCCTCCCCCCCCTCCCCCGCTTTCACGTGACCACCCCTTCTCCCCCTCTATCCTCTCACGGACGGAGAGGATAGAGGATAGAACGGAATCCTAAAGTTGGAAGCGACCACCAAGGGCCATCTAGTCCAACCCTCTGGGATACTCACTCAAAGCATTCTTGACCAATGGCCTGGATCCAGCCCCTGCTTTAAAAAACCTCCCGAATCTGAATCAGTACATGTTTCCAGTAGTGACACCACAAATGTACCTTTTGAACATGCCCGATGAAAAACTAGAAAGGAAATTCGGGGAAAGAAATGTTTTACATGACAGTGGCAGCTGCATTGATATATGCTAGACATTGGAAAACCTCAGAGATACCTCCCTTGGAAGAATGGGAAAAAATACATTACAGATTTGTTGATAATGGATAAAATAACTGTACTTTTAAAATGAGAACTTTTAGAGGACTTTGTTAAGGAGTGGCAATGATCCAGCATCTCAATGTAAAATTAATCTAAAATGTATATAGGGGAACCTATAAGACTGTAGACAAGGAAGAAATAGATATTGGTTTGGATCCTATGATACCTTTATAAACATAAAGTTTTTCTCCTGACATTAAATCTAGTCGTATCCGTTTCTGGGGGTTGGTGCTCATCTCCATTTCTCAGCCAAAGAGCCGGCATTGTCCGTAGACACCTCCAAGGTCATGTGGCCGGCATGACTGCATGGAGCACTGTTACCTTCCCGTCATAGCAGTAAAATGGAGGACCACAGGAAGATCCCATTTCAGATGCATAGATTCAAGCCATGGCTGTCCTGAGTCTGAAAAATGACAGGGGAACATGGAGGTCTCTCCTGCATAGGCTCACGGTAAGTCAAAGTTGATTTGGGTTGTTGTATGTTTTCCGAGCTGTATGGCCATGTTCTAGAAGTATTCTCTCCTGACTTCTAGAACATAGCCATACAGCCCAGAAAACATACAACAACCCTGTGATCCCGGCCATGAAAGCCTTCGACAACACAAAGTTGATTTGACAGCAGCCTCCCAGAGAAGCCTCCAGGAGCAACAGCTCACCTTTTAAACAGGTTGCACCCCCACTGACCCACCCACCCCCATTCACTATTAAACCAAACACTAGTTTTTCAAAGCTAGAAAGCAGACTTCCAGCCACGCCCCATATCTCTCATTCTTTGGTCATCCGTATGGCTCCTGGAGTTTCCCAAGAACAGAAGCATGCTTCTCCTGTTTTTGAGCAATGCATGGCAATCAATTCCTTCTTTGTCCTCTGGCTATTGCAGCAGTAAAGAGGAGCAGGGAAGGAAGTGGCAGCAGGTATTGCTCAGTAAGCAGTTGACATGTGTATCAAGATGTCCTTGAAGGGTAATTCATTGCAAGAGTTGTCTTTTGTGATCTTTTGTCCAGGTAGAGTTTAATGGAAAGCCAAAAAGCCAAGGAAAACCCAGGCTTTTCCGTTTGAGAGCTGCCTCTCCCTGCTAGGAGTTGCAGTCCAACAATATCTCAGGGGCCACACTTTGCACACCACTACCTTAAAAACTAAAACATTTATTATGACAGAAGCCTCCATTAATAGCATCACAGGTATGAAATATTAGAAAACATAAAATATGCCAGGAAAAGTGAGATGAAGTAGGAAAAGAGGAAATCCACACTACAGTTGGATTGATTCAGCCAAAGAAGCCATGGCTGCCCTGATTTGCAAGACCCGAGTAGAGACTCTTGGAGGTCTCTCATCATAGGGTTGCCATCGAAGAAACACACGAGATGCACAAAACTATTGATAATAAATATATCCACCTCCCTTCATGCTTTTACAATGCAAAATTCAGAATACTTTTGCACAGACATTAAGAAGCCCATGAAAGCCAACACACGATGTAGCAAGAGCAGAAATACATGCATGATATTTCCAACAGTGGATCTTTTGTCAAAACTTTTTTCTATCTGTGCTATGGAACATATGCAGCCCTTTCCAGATTTTGTTTTCAGAATAATACATTGCTCTTGAAGTTTTAATTGCATGGAAACTTATATGGATGTAACACAGATATAAGAGAGCCAGTATGGTACAGTGGTCTGAATGTTGGACTAGGACTCTGGAGACCAGGGATTGAATCCCAACTTTACCATAAAAATCCATTGGGCAACTTTAGAGCAAGTGATACACTCTCAGCCTCAGAGGGAGGCAAAGGCAAGACCTATTCTGAACAAATCTGGGCAAGAAAATTTTGTGATAGGTTTGCCATAGGGCCTCCGTAAGTTGGAGGCACACAAGAGCAACAACAAGGATACAAATCAAAAGGCAGTTGCTTGAGCCTATGTCACATACATGAAGGTTGCAACACCCACTTTGGGCTTTACTCTGAATTTTAAAAGAGCTTTCCAAGGTACTGAACCTATTTGGAGGTTAAGGTTAAGCACCTTGGACCACCCTTTTACAGTTAAGAGTAAAGCCCAAAATGGAATCACCACGTCACTGACATCGGAGCCGGCACCCATTGCTAAACTGAACTCACTGGGATTTAATTTGGGAATAAACATGTGTGTGTTTGCAAGTCTTACTTTCTTTGTATAATGTGTCACCCACCATATTTATTTTATTGTGGTAATTATTTTTATAGCAATTTCATAAATATATTTCCATTAGGATTTATGGAAAAGAATTAGAAGTAAAACCATACAGCAAACTGGAAAATATCTGCAAGCAACTGAAATAGAGACAAGTTGCTATTGAAGGTTTTTAACAGGCTACAGCTGGTGTCATTGCAGGGTGAGATGCCTCCTTTTCTTAACACAGCCCACAAGCCAGTGGTACTGCAACCTTCTAAACCCATTTAGACAAATGTTAAAAGCTACAGCTTAGCAATACTTTTTATTAAGACCAACTAAAATGGCATTGAGAGTTGGCGTGGTGATTTGCATGTTGGACTCAGATTCCACAGGTCCAGGGTTTGAATCACCATTCAACCATGGAAACCCACTGGGTGATCTTGGGCAAGTGCCAGCCTCAGAGGAAGGCAATGGCAAAGCCATTCTGAGCAAGTCATTCCAAGAAAATCCCATTAAAAGGGTTTGCTCTAGGGCAGTGGTTCTCAACCTGTGGGTCTCCAGGTGTTTTGGCCTATAACTCCCAGAAATCCCAGCCAGTTTACCAGATGTTAGGATTTCTGGGAGTTGCAGGCCAAAACATCTGGGAACCCACAGGTAGAGAACCACTGCTCTAGGTCACAGTAAGTCACCAACAATTTGATGGCACAAAATAACAGCTCCAAATGTCATCGACATATGCATGCAAGCACTCTTCATCTGACTGGGTAATACAAAAATTAGGTGATGGTGGAAAAAACAGAACAGTTTTAACATTAAGCCAATCCCATGGCTTGTTGTTAAACAAAGGACCTCATCACATTAATAAGGTTCTGCAGGGCAATTCACCAGCCTCCATGATGAATCAGTGGTGCAATCCCCGCATCGCACCTCATCTGCAGCAACACTTCCCCATCACATGTGGGGAAGCATTGCCATGCAGCTTCCCTCCACATTGGCCCTGTTGTTCTCTATGGAACATGGGAAGTCTCCCGTGTTCCAAAAGAAGTGTTCTGCCACACTGTCAGGACGTTTCCTCCATGGAGTCACACAGGAAGTTGCCGTACGCCGTGTAATGGCGTCCGGGGGGCTCCAAGGAGGAAGCATCCTGGCAGTATACTAGGACACTGATTTCACCTCGTATGATGAGGTTGTAATCCTCAAGAAAACGTTGCAGACTGGATGGACTATACCTCACAGTACATATGGGAACAAGAAGCCAGTGGTAGTGATTCCTATCTGAAAACAGATTCATTAGTGCAACGCAAAGATCTGTCTCTTGTCTGGGTGAAATGCAGAGGTTCCTGATATGACATAGAGCAGATACCTTCACCTCAAGCAGTATGCAGATGCATCTGTGCATTGATTTTAACTACAGGTCCTCAGTGGTCTAATATTGGGACTTTTATAGGTATTTTCTCCAGTCCCCTCAGTTTTATGCTCTCTCACATGATTAAGAGTACTGAAAGGCTTACAATTTGGTTGGTTCTAATAAAAGACATGCCCCATAATTTTCCTCATGGACCAACATGGTATGGGGAAATTGGATTCTAGGATTATTTGTTTTCTTGCTCCTTTCTTCAAAATACCAGAATCTGGAGCCACTCAATGAAAGTAACTAGTAGTTGCTTTTCTTTTACAAAAGCCTTTTGTTGTATGAGTTTATAACAAAGTTTGAATATGAAGTGTGCCAGAATAGTAAAGAAAGTAGGCCTGAAGAGGGTGTCTCTAGATCTTCCCAAATTAGGGCCTGGCTTCTTATTTTACCATCAGTGGATACAAGGAACAATCATTTCCCTTTCTTCGCGCTGACATCTTGATAAATATTTGGAAAGCTGCAAACTATTTTCTCCTCAATTGTGTCTTTCAGTAGGCAAAGAACACCAAGTTTGTGCAATGTTTGCTCATATAGACCTTTTATTATCCTATGAGCTCTGCCCAGAATCCTTTCCAATTCGTCAACATCCTTCTTGAATTGTAATTCCTGGAACTAAACATCATCCCCCAGGCATGTTTTTCCCTGTTTGAGTGCATCAGGGGAGTTGAGCACTGTGCAATGACAACTGAAGCACAGATACACACAAATAACATTCGTCTTAACAGGACATTGAAACTGTACAAATATACAGAACATAAGGGTTTCTTCACATGTTGATAAATATGATTAGAACAAAGCTCCATGCAGGTCCACCTCCATATTTCAGACTGATAATCAAATACATGTGTGAACATTTGTGTGAATGGCAACCCTGATTCACTTGATCCACCCATAGTTGAATCCCATTTTTCAGCCATGTTGAAAATGTCCCAGTTACTTTCTCTCCTCTTTTAAGTTTACCTTGTTGTCTTCAGCTTAATTCAAACCTAAATCAAAGTGCAAAATTAGTTTGTGCTCAATTAACTTAGGAAAGGAGAGGAATGGAGAAGAGAGGGACAGAATCTTATCCTGCTCTGTAAAATCTGCCAAAAGCAAACTGCGCCAGCCTCCCCTAGCTTCTGCGTTTTTCCTCATGAATAACTTTCATCACCTTGACCACACTGTGATGTTGTTTGTCCACATGTCCTGGTTTTCATCTATAACATGATGGGAGAATATGATGATGAACACTGAAACCTGCAGTCCAACAAGACCTAACATGCAACATGTACAATGTAGGCAATATTGTTTTCAGCTTTGTGTCACCGTTCCGGGAAACAAAGGAGGGAGAAGTGGGGTAGGGCAATAGTTCCCAAACTTTGGCCTTCTTGATGCTTTGTACAGTTTTCTCCACAAGTCCCTGGCCATGGGCCATCTATGCTGCGGCTTTTGGGAGCTGGTGCCACAAACATCTGGAGAGTCAATGGAAAAGTACTAAATTTTGGTGTGTTTACATTTTTCTGCCTCTCCTTGAGGCCCTGACTACAGGGACTACTATGATGAGCACCAGAACACCAAAATCCATTGCTGCAACACATAGATGGGTTATGGGACTGCTTTTACCAGATGTGCCATGTAGATTCTGAACCCAGACCTCTTTCCTTTGTCAATTTCATAATGAGAAAGAGCAACAACCACAACTCAAAATGTAATATAGCAGCACACCAAGCAGATCTGCTGCAAGGAAGAAAGTCAGAATGGGATAACAGAGGGGAAATGTGAGTGCTGGCAGAAGAACTTTCAGAACCAGGAGCTGTGTGAGTTTGTTGCATAAAAAACAACAGAGGGCCCTTTCATACTATGATTTCACTTTGTGCCTCATCACACTAGAGCAGTGGTTCTCAACCTTGGGTCCCCAGATGTTTTTGGTCTTCAGCTCCCAGAAATCCTAACTAGTTGGGATTTCTGTGAGTTATAGGCCAAAAACATATGGAAACGCCAAGTGGAGAAGCACTGCACTAGGGCATGGAACCAGGACCTCTTTGTCTGAGCATTTTAAAGGCACCTCCCCTAAGCTACAAGCCCAGAATTCTGCAGGAGGCAGCAAGCAGATTTAAAGTGGATCCATAACTTCCTATGGAATCCTAGAATTTGTGGTTTGGCCAGAGGCACCAAAACAGCTTTCTGGCTGAGAACTCCAAATGCCCCTCCACCAGCTGCAAATCCCAGGATTCCATTGGCCAAAACCACAGCAGTTAAAGTGGAATCATAGTGCCATAACTGTTTGGTAGGGAGAGACTTTTGATAGCTTAAAGATATCTAAATTGGTGTTCACACTGACCAGGGACTAGGAGTGGAAGATTTCAGTTTGGAGAAGGATTGGGAAATTCTTGCAGATGGAAGTCTCTGGGCCCTTCCAAACAGGCTCTATATCCCAGGATGTGATCCCAGATTTTCTGTATATCTGGCAGTGAGGGCTCATAAAATGCAGTTTAAAGCAAAAAAAAAAAACCCAACCTGGGATCAGATCCTGGGATATATTTCCTTTTTACTTTACTTACTACTGGGATATAGGGCCTGTATGGAAGGGACCTCTGCTTCATCATCTCCCAATGCAGTGGTTCTCAACCTGAGGTCTCCAGATGGTTTTTTGGCCGACAACTCCCAGAAATCCCAACCAGTTTACTAGCTGTTAGGATTTCTGGGAGTTGAAGGCCAAAAACATCTGGGGACCCCAGGTTGAGAACCACTGTCCTAATGAAAGAAGTCATTCTCAACATCTAATAGCAAGAGGGAAAGGGAAAGGTCCTGTGAATGTGAAAACTGTTTTGCCAAAGCCAACCCCAGCACCATTCCAGCTGTACAGCTGGGAGAGCACATCATTGCAGAAACATATGGCTGGGGATTTAAATTGGCACCAGACCTTGTGGCTCCTTTGCCTCCAGTGCATCTCTGTCTGGAATGTTGGATCCCCCTCAGAGCTGAGCTCAGACAGCTTTAATTGTCTCAGCAGGAAAGATCGGAGTTTAGAGCCGTATTATTTTGCAGCACAGGAAATCAAGAGAGGGATCAGCAAGGGATGACAAGAATCTTCAAATGGGGGTTAGATTGCTGTGCGCAATTTGAAGCCTTCAGGAGGCAAGAGAAAATTAGCAAAGCTGCTGCCGGAAAAAATTAGAGAAACGTGTAATGTTTGGAAATGTTACTTTTCTGCATAAAACCTCACATCCAGTATGCTTTAGTCATCCCCTGCAAAAGTAAAGTTTCTTCGTTCTGGAGCTGTTAGATGAAATTAGATGCTCTGGCCATTTTTTCCTTTTACGTGGCAAGAGGGAAGGGCTTAACCCATGCTGAGGCCTAGAGAACAATCTGGAGACATATGATAAGGTTCAGTCGCTGAAACAACACTCGGGTGCAACTGTCCTGCCCTCTGCCTTGTTGAGAGGTTGGAAATCTCCTAAAAATATGCATGTTTCTTTTGCTCTTTCCTGCAGCCTGGCATCTACCTGCTGTTTGCTTATTTGGTGATTTGCATTGTAATTCTTCAGTTTAAAATTGGGCCGCTATGAATAGAATCTTTAAAATCCATCAGAAAGAATAGAACACAGCAAAAGGTTACATGAGACTTATTTCAGCCCAACCATTCAAAGCATTCTAGTCTTCCTAAAACCTTTGGACAGCAAAAGGTCACTTCCATGCACAGTTAGCCCTTCCTAACCCTATTGAAAATCTGCCTATCCTCACCTACGCTCTTGTGGAGCTGGACTTTTAAAAATAAAATACTACTGCATAGGCTTTAATGGTTCACTATTACAAGCTGTCACTTCTTTTCCAAGCCCCCAGTGGCGCAATGGGTAAAACCCTTGTGCTGGCAGGACTACTGACCAACAGGTTGGCAGTTTGAATCCAGGGAGAGCAGGTGAGCTCCCTCTGTCAGCTCCAGCTCCTCATGCAGGGACATGAAAGAAGCCTCCCACAAGGACGGTAAAAGATCAAAACATCCGGGCATCCCCTGAGGGTACGTCCTTGCAAACGGCCAATTCTCTCACACCAGAAGCAACTTGCAGTTTCTCAAGTAGCTCCTGACACACACAAAAATTCCAAGCTAGCTTTTGTATTGTTGTTGAGCAATTTGGAAGGTATGTCAGTACAGAATTTATGAGTGGAATTTACTCAGATGGTTTCCTACAAAAACCACATTAGTGTTAACATCACAAAAGACTTTGAGAAGAAGTCTGATCTTGTTGACATTTATCCAGTGAAGAGATCTGGCAACATTTTTGTGGTCAATTGTTTTGCCCACTAAAAAGGTTGTGCTAATATAGATATGGGGTTTTTAGAGGCTAACACGGGCCTCGTCTATACTGCCATATAATCCAGTTCAAATCAGATAATCTGGATTTTATTTGGCAGTGTAGAAGGGGCCATGGTTTTCTTTCTTTTTCTTTTTTTGAAGGATAACACAATGTAACATGATTTATGTTCCTGGGTTATAAATGTCATTTCCTAATTGGTTCTATCATTAAAAATGGGAAAAGTTTATTAAACTAAAAAAACTTGGTTTCTGAACATATTTTCATTAAAGAAAATGGTAAACCGTTGGGTTTCAGATAATAGAAGGATTAAAAAAAAGTTTCTGGAGTATAACAAAGTACCGTACAATTAAACAGGAAATAACTTTCAAACCAGGAACAGAAAATGTTTCAGATTATGTTACATAATACTGTAATCTTTTCATTTCTTTCATGTCATGTACTACTGGTAGCCTTCAATGGTGAATCTATCATTTGCTCATATTTTTCCTTTGATATAAAGCATTATTTCACTGCACCACAGGCGATCACAGATGTGATGTTTAAAATTATGTCTGAAAGGGAATGAGAACTTGAAAAGAACCATACTATTGCTACTCAGAGATGTGAAACTAGTGACAAAGATCCATTATCACAAAGAGGGACTCTATATCATTCAAACACAATAGCCATGGTAGAAAGACAAACTAGGATGTGATAACCTTATCTCTTGGCTGATCCCACTGCAATTGGGAAAATACCTTAGACCTCATCATGGTATGTAAGGCACTGGCTGACTATGAAGTAAGTGTATGTCAGTCAGCCTGCATGTCTATGCACATGCAGGCATGTGGGGAAACTTGACAGCTAGAACTCATGAGCTAATGATGCATCATACGCTGAAGTCACGCTTTCAAGGCCAGAGCTGTGGAATGTGTAATCTCCACCCCTTGCCAAGATCCACAAGGGAACTTCAACTGCACAGTGTTTCTGCTGGTACCTTTTATCTCTCTGCATTTGATGCACACTCTGCTTTTTGTTTTCCTTAATTCTCTTTTCTATTCACATTATATTAACACATTCGTTTCAAAGCTGGCTGTGGCTTACAGCAGTGCTTTTCAAAGTTGTGGTCCTTGGACATGGCTGGTCCATGAGTCATTGGCTGACAGTCTTTCGTGGATTCCAGGAAAGAAACAAACAACTGTAGTCAGTGCATACATGCATGTTGCCAGTCTGTGTATATTAGGAAAAAATCTTGCCTATCCCCCACATCAGACATTTTAGAAAGCACTTGCATAGAAAGCACTTCATCACCATCCAGTCTTAACTATTTACTGCCCTAACCCTATTCCTGAATCTCATTGCCTTGTGTTTTTGCACATGCCTGCCTTCACTGTAATTTCTTAATAGCCCCACCGTTCATGATGCTCACTATGTATTTTATGAATGTTATTTTACTGTTATTGTTTTAATTACATATGCTGTTGTCATATTGTTTTATCTGTTGATCGGGCTTGATCCCCATGTGAACCGCTCTGAGTCCTCTCGGGGAAATCGAAGCAGGTAATAAATAAAGTTGATGATGATGATTATTATTATTATCATTGTTATTATTATTGAGTACAGGTCTCTTTCAAGGGCAGAAAACAGGGGCTATCTACCAACCATGCTGAACGAAAGGTGTGTGTATTTGTGGAGAGGGAAGGGCTCAGATGAGCAGCACATTGTGGATATTAGTGTGAATCCAGATATGCATCAGCTACGCACGCACACAAGTCAATTTCTTCACAGATCTCCATTGGTCAATCTGAAAATGGGACCTCTGACTTTACTACCTCTGGGTTCTGGGGAAAAAGAAAGAAAATTAATAATCAGCCCAGAAAGTTTTCCTATAACTTATTAGCAATGTAATAGTTAACTCTTATGGCTCTTATGGATCAAAGAGTTTAAAGCTATGTGGGTGATTGGGAATAGAGAAAATCACCGACTACAAAAGTAGTCATGAGAAAAGACAGAACTGTATATGCTTACAATAGTAGGTAACAAAATGGAAGAAATGGTGAGGAAATGTGAGCTGCAGAACCATTAAAGGTTGTGAGAGTATAAGGAAATGAATACAACACTTTCCTGTTCATTGTTCAATTGCTTTTGCGAATCAAGATAGCACCACATACATGGAAGCCAGTTGCAAATGTAGACAAAGGCGTAACTTTTGAGCCAGAGCAGGAAAGTTCATTTAAAATGATATTTTAAAAGCAGCCAAAACTTTTTTAAAAGCAGGTGAAAAACTCAGACAATCAGGACTGCCCTTGCCAAAGTGAGACAGCTGGGAGGTATGACACAACCTCTTTTTTCTCACAGCTGGTTTTATTACTGGTGTGTATTTCCTAAGGGCTGGGGAACTACTGGGGATACTCAGAGAAATGAAGGTAAATATTCCTTCTGCAACTGCTAAGTCTCCAGAAATACATTCACCCCTTCCTCCACATTAAGATTGTGAAGCAAAAACACTTTTTTTTATGTCACAAGCAACTTAAGAAACTGCAAATCACTTCTGGTGTGAGAGAATTGGCTATCTGCAAGGACGTTGCTCAGGGAACGCCCAGATGTTTGATGTTTTTACCATCCTTGTGGGAGGCTTCTCTCATGTCCCTGCATGGAGCTGGAGGGACCTCATCCATGCTTTCTCTGGACTGGATTCAAATAGGCATCCTTCAGGTCAGCAAACCAGCCTTCAAGTCATCAGTCCTGCCAGCACAAGGATTTAATCCACTGCGCCATTTGGGGCTCCAGCAAACACTGAATGTTGGAAAGTCAGAGCCCTAGAAAAAATGGTCTTACAGTTTCTTTTTTGGACTGTTGCTTCAAATGCAACAGCCTGCCTTGCCACTGCCTAAACTGTCTGGATAATCTGCAGGGTTTCAACCCTTCTAAAGTAACATTTCCAAACTCTGATGTCTCCCAATGTGAAGCTTGACTCTCAGAGGCTGCGCAGGCACACATACACACCCAGGCAAGGCGTCAAAATGGCTGATGGAAAACAGAGTCTTGGCACCTTCTAAGCTGTTTCTCCTCATTTTCCAGATTTGAGTTCTTTCAAAGCCCACATCTGCAGACTATGTTTATTTTTTTAAAATGTGCTTACTCCAATTTCTCTCATGCAGCATGGGGCATCCGCCCTCCACTGGGCCAGACAGCAAGGCAGGCTCAGCATCAGTTACTTGCTGCAGAAGACAATCAGAGATCTTTGGCATTGAATCCTCCCAGCTCTGAGAGCAGCCATCTTTGCCAGGACATAGTGCCTGACACCAGCCAGCTGATTTGAAGCCAAGGGGAAGGCAGCCTTCAGAGCTTGCTGCATTTTTCTCCTGCCCCACAAACTGCCAGAAACTCAGTCTGTGTGTGCATATGTATGTATGCATTGGAATCCAGAGCTTCAAGACCCCAGATTGAGGTAGAAAGAGACAAACTGTATTCTAAACATTTTTTAAAAAAAACCCAGTCCAGAGAAGGTGTCACTACCCCCCCCCCCGCCCCCCACCTCTGTCCAAAAGGAACAAAAACAAGGGCCTTGAAGATACAAACTCCTCCCGCCCACACGTTCCCCTCATCCGGCCAAAAGGAATGTTTGCACAACCGGATGGAATGTGTTCATGAAGAATCCCCTCGTGAGTCCTCAAATTGACAGATCTCATTTCAAAGAGGGGGTTCAAGGCAAGGAAAACTAGCAATCTGTCCTGGTCAGCATTAAATCGTTTACTTTCACTGCAAAACAACTGTTGCAGCAGGGAGAAAAGAGATGCTAGGGCCAGGGAATGAGGGCATTAGATGGGTGAAGTTATACCAGACTTGGCTCTAATTGTACTACAAAATTATAGCTGCACCTATAGGCACCTACAAAATTATAGAATTTTGTAGGTGCCATCCTACAAAATTCTGGGGTTTGCAATTTAGGGCCCTTCCACACAGCCATATAACCCAGAATATCAAGGCGGATAATCTACAATATCTGCTTTGAACTGGAGTATCTGAGTCCACACTGCCATATAATCCAGTTCAGTGTGGATTTTATGCAGCCGTGTGGAAGGGGCCTTAGAGAGGAGTACTTCACCTTTTCAGGTACAGTATTCCAGCTCTAGCTATGTATCCCAAGATTCCACAGAATGAAATCGTAGACATTAAGTGGAATCATAATGTTATAACCATGTAGTGTGAATGAGGCCCCATCTACACTGCCATAGAAAATCGAGATTATCTGCTTTGAACTGGATTATATGACAGTGTAGAATAATATATTCCAGTTCAAAACAATCTGGATTTTATATGGCAGTGTAAACGGGCCCTGAGTTCCAGATTTTCATGGAGGAAGCATAGGAAAAGAGCCCCATTAGGGAACAGGAGAAATGTTGAACTGATCATTGTTTTTGAACAAAGTAGTTTCATAAAGAAATTTTCACTCTTCATTAATGGGAATGTTGTTATTGTTGTGGATATTCTATCTTTTCCTCAGTTTGGAACTCAAGGCAGCATACAACAAACACAGCTCAAATTTTAAAACATACAAAAGTTAAAATCAATAAATTCATGGAAACATTAAAGCCTGGAAGTAAACTATTAAACAACAACTAAAAGTCCAGCACATTACACAAACTCATTTTCCCCTAAAATCCATTCTGAAAAGCTTGCCAGAATGAAAAGAGCTTTACTTTCTTGCAGAAAAATCGGTGGCAGTCCAGTCTCTTTGGAAAAGGAATTCCAGATCCTTGTGCAGCCACTGAGAAGACTCTCTCTGTGGTTCCCAGCATATTTGAGGATGGTGGGATGAAGGAGAAGATCTCAAGACATGGAAAGGTGTGTATAGGAGAGTCCAGTCTTTCAGAAAACCTGGACCTGAAGGCTACAGCACACAAGTCCCAGAATTCCATAACCAGCATGATCACAGGGAGATTGTGGGAGCTGTGGTTCAAAGACGTAATTTATGTAAGCTCTGTCTTCCATTAGAGGAAATGTAGGTTATAAATGTTATAAGGAATTGAATGTTACAATTGATATCTACAAGCAAATTTGGACATTACCATACTTTTTCCATTTTTGGAATTCCCGCCCCCTCACACACACACACACACAGATATTGTGGGATTGTTTTTTGGGGGAAGGGTGCTTGTTGGACAATATCTGGACTTCTTGAGGCTTTTAGGAATGTCTTCTCACTACATTTCGGTGTGCCTCAATCCTCCAAAGGTGGATTTCGCAGAGGTCTGGGGCTTTGCAAAAAAGCTACTGGGAAGTTGTGTTGTCGAAGGCTTTCATGGCCGGAATCACTGGGTTGCTGTTGAGTTTTCCGAGCGATATGGCCATATTCCAGAAGCATTCTCTCCTGACACACTGGAAAGCCCTTCTGTGGACTTGGACTTGTTGGTGTAAGATGTTCCAAAGCATATTTTCATAGCTTAGGTCAGAAACATAAGATATCCTTCATGAATATCTGTCTCTACATGTGAAAACAGAATGACAGGATGGAAAGAACAATGTTAATAGGTGTTTAGGCAAGGGACTGGTGGAATGCTGCAACTTGTCATATAAGAAAAGCTCCCAACTCTTTCCTATGCTCTCCAACTGAGTTATGCCTCCATCACTGAACCAGTGGATGACCTTATGCAAGCCCCTCTCTCTCACAGTCTTAGTTACCCATTTTAATATGAAGAAATAATAAGGTTGACTTACAGAATTGTTATAAAAGATGCCATCATATATTGATTGTTTGCTTGGTTTGCTTTGTTTTATGCCCCACATTTGTTCCGAAATGGAACACAAAGCTTACAACATAAGCAAACATATGAATAAAACAGAATACTTGAAAAGACATTGTAAATATTAGGTGTTAATATTATTCTGTTCTTGTTATTTGCCACTGAATAAATTTTGCTTTGCTACTGAATTGGTTTTAGTTCTTGTTCTGAAAACATCTTGCTTCCTGGTGAGATCAGAGGAGACTCTATGCAGGAATCAATAGATAAGAGCAGTGTTGCTTCTATGAAGATATTTCTCTCTCCACAACAAAACATTGTTGGGGTACCATAAGCCTGCAAGCTATTATAGGATAGAAGTTTTAAAAAATCATTACAATAGAGTGAAAAATATCATAACCAGGAAGGCCAGCCTAAGCAGATTAGCAAATGATGCTCCATGTGTTCTATATAAAATTGTAGAGTACCCAAAGCCAGTCATTTCATTTTGATGTAAGGGGCAGAAAATCCTGCAACGACTGCTCCACAAGGCTGGCAGGAAACAACAGCAGCAGGTGGCTTGCATCTTGGTGGGTCTGGGAATGCATTCCAGGTTTTAGGCTGAACTTTAAAGAAGCTATCCAAGGTGCTGGGCCTGTTTGGGTCAAAGATAGTTTTGCATCCAGAGAACTCCTTGAAAGTTCAGAGTGGGATAGATCCATCATTTCACTGAGAAGTATGCCAGCAACAAAATTCAAAGACCTGACTAGTATAAAAAGGGATCTTTGGACTAAGGACCCATCTACAGGCAAGCTTCAAACTGTGCCAGACAACACCCACAAAAGTGTGAAAGAAAGCCCTCAGTGTGCATCAGTGCTCTGTGGTTTGTATAATCACCATCTGGGCCTCAAACTAGTTTCCTATGAATCCACTTTAATTTTGGACAGTGAAACCACTTTCTTCAATACTAGTTTAAAAGTGCATTAAATAGTCAGTGTAGATGGGATCTAAATGAGAGAAAGAAGTTGGTATCATAAACGTTTGTAGACTTGAATCTACAAAAGCTTATACTATGGACTACTTTCTCTGTCTCAAAGGTGCTACAAAATCCCTTTGCAATGATAGTAACAAACAAATAATATCATGTTATGCTGTTGTGCCATCCAAAACCCGATGCTTGAAATAATGGTCTTAACTCTGTATTCTGGCGAATACATCCTGCCCCAAGCTGCCAGCTCCCTGAAAACATCTTCACAGGAAAAAGAAGACAGAAGAGGCGGTACATCATACATGTTCAGTACCTCGTGCAAGAGTGGAAAGCTCTCTGTCTTATTCTCTTTGTCCTAGAAAAAGAAGACCTGGACTTCCTTCCTTGCCATTAGAAAAGAAAAACATTGCCTTGCTAATGATCATCACTTGAGTTCACATTCATGATAACCGCTAATGCAGAAAAGAACTCCTCTGTTACCTGTGAGTGTGCATGGAAAGAATGGGGAAATAATTCATTCACAGGCATAACAGTCCATTTAGAAGTGAATTAATACCAAACAGGATTTCTATTTTTTATTTCTTTTATTGTATGCATGTGTTTTCCTGGATGTACAAAATGAAAGGGTCATTTCTCAGAACCCCTTTTTTATGTCATCAATGTAGACACTTGGCAATGAGAGGCCAAACTCTGCTTTTCCCGACTGTATTCTTAAAACACATAAAGGGAAGGAGAATAAGAAATGTGCAAAGAACAGCGTGATCCCACTATGTATGATTGCTCAGGAATAAATCACAGCACACTCAATGGGACTTACACACCAGGAAGCAGGTCTTTAGCACTTACTACACACACACACACACACACTCAGGTAAAAGTTAACCTGATATATAACTTGAATTTTTATATATTACCCATTGATAAGGCGATACTAAGGGCCCACTGTATATTCAAAAAGAGATTGAAGCAAAGAAAAGTTTACCATAGAAGGGCTTTGCTTCTTGACCCACCTCACCTTTGTTTAACCCTGCTGATGGACTAACAAAGGTAACTTATTAGTTCAACTGTCTTCACCCATTATGACTCTTAACTTATAAAAACTGCTTCTAACAATCAATCAATCAATATTTAATTTTTCATTTATTTAATCAAACTGTTGGAGTAAAGCCTGTTAAAAGTAAATATGACCCCTACTTCTAAATGCAACAATAATGCAATAAAATAATGGCAGAAAAAGCTGAAAATGAAATCAAAAAAATTAAACCAAAATAGGATTGCAAAAGACTAAAACATGAAACTCTACACCAGTTTTTGAAATGACTGGGCATATAATAAATATAGGTACCAAAAAAAGCCTCTCTGAGGAGGAGATTTTACAGATGGGATTCCACCAGTTTTAGGAGCCTTTTAAATATGTAGGATATTAACAGGGCTGTAGCGGGGGAGGGGGGAAGGGGGGAGGGGTTTAACCTCCTGAATTTTAACTGTTTAACCAAATCCCCATGAGTGTCCACTGAAGTTTATCTGTCTTGAGTGTCCACTGAAGTTTATTAAGTTTAGAAATAACTTGAAACATGAATTCAGCAACCATGAATTTTTGGTTTTTGAGATACAAAGTCCAGAAAAAGAAAAGGAGTAGCTCTTTTGGGGCAGGGGGAAGCATAACTCTTCTGTCCAGTATAAAGCTGCTGTTTCCTCTGAGGGCCCTTCTAAACTGCCATTTGATCCAATTCAAAGCAGACAATCTGGATTTTATATGAGAGTGTATATGGGGCTTAAGATGCTTAACAAGGCTCTTCTTGCTTGTACTGCAGTTTGGATCAAGCAAAAAAGCACACAGTAAATCCATGGTGAGTAGGGCAATGAATCAGCTCCATGTTTTAAATTAGGAGCATCAAGTGAACCCAGTCCAAAGGCTTTTGTCATGAGGAATATTGTCTCCTGCTGGCTAAGTTTCCACATCCTCCAGCATTTCACAGATGAAAACACGGACATGTGGTGGAGCAATATCGAAGTGTAGTCATGAAAGCATAAGTTATTAAAGAGGAAGAACAAACAAGTGATGAGTGGCTGTAGCTTGAGTATTTTGGGAAATACAAAATTCTGATTCCTTCCTCTTCTCTTGTGCAATTAATGGATTACAAGCTATGTATGTGTTTTGAATTCATTTTCCACCAACTGAAGTAAGCTTAGTACAAGAGGGAAGGTATGGAGAAGGAGGATTGCTCAGAAGTGTTCCTACTAAATTGGAACTATACAGGTGGCTATGGATTTGAAAGTCAAAAATGCAGACTTTTCAAGCTCTGAAAAGAGAGCCTGTAAGCTGAGATGTACCATACATACCAAAGATCTACACCATCAGATTGCTGTTCTGACAGCAGTTAACCAGTTTCCCTGCATGGAAGCTCATAGCATATAGTCAGTGCAGTGGGTCTAGTAGCACACTTTGGCTTGCATGTCTCCTGCAACTGGGAATCAGAAGTATTTGATACTGAAGGCTATATACATGAGTAATTGCTATCAGATGATCATGTTATCTGTGAATATGTATCATTTGTTTTAGAAGTTGTCTTAAATTAATATCAATCATATAAAAAATAACTGTTGTATGCCTACTACATCTTTAAGAAGTGACTGTGGCTTAACTATCTATCTATCTTAGGCAAGTTAGTCTAAGCCTCTGCTACTCAGTGGTATAGCAATGATAAGCAGTGGTGCTTTGAATGTGATTTCCTGCTTCTTGGCAGGGGGTTGGACTGAATGGCCCATGAGGTCTTTTCCAACTATGATTCTATGATGAGTGAGGGCACATATTCTTTTTTATACAATTGCCTTCAAACGTACATTGGAGCCTCCTTGTGGTGAATCTGCTGCTTGCATGTGATAAATACTGGAGTGAGTCTCTGTCAGCCAGCTTCTCTTGATATGTATTTGAAAGAACATGGCCCCACACACCCCCTGCTTACCAAGGGCATAGCTATATGTGCAGTATAAAACAGGATGGGTGAGATTTGTCTTCTTGGCATCCACATGACGTATGATCCTTCTTGCTCCCAGTGCAGGACAAGGATTTGTTCTGCAGTAGACAAAGTTGGGGACTGCTCTATAGCCTCTCAAAAGCTCTGGAATCCACCCCTCCCTATGGGATCATATAAACAGTTGAGCAGATTTTGAATAGGAACCATTCCTGCTGTTTCAACAGCCATCCTACTTCCCCCAGGCTCTGTGCTGTGAGTACAGCAGGATGGCACCTACTTTAGTGGCTCTGTTGCCATTGTCACAGTGGCCACAAAGCGCCAAAGAATTTCAGACAGTTCCTGGGCACCACTGCTGACATTTACAAGGATGTCCATGCAACTTCAAGAGGGGAAGGGGATGGCCCCATTCTTTCCCCTCCCCTCTCCAAATCATGCAGGGACCTTTGCAAACACTACCAATGGTACCCAGGGACATCCAGGAACTCTTTGAAGCTCTGTCGCCCCTACAACACGGCTGAGTCTGGTGACACGATCACCACAGTAAGGGTGGCCAACTGGGAACAGTGGGAAAGAAGCAGGCAGTGAAGCCACCTATGGGACTGGTGCACATGTAGATGTGTCCAAAGATCCTTGGGAGAGGACTATATCTGTGGTGGCCATTTCAAGGGGCACCTGATGGGAATACAGTTCAGCCCCTATATTGACAGGACAGCACTTGTGGTTTCACCTACCTGCATCTGACAAAAAATGTCCTCTTTAGGAATTTTCTAGGTCTTCCAGTGCAACTCTGGTAATTTCCAATAGAAGCCATTCATTTCAATAGGTTTCACTATTATCCACAGCTTCATGTTTCCACAGGAATGTATCACCCGTGGATATGGGGATCACATTGCATATAAGGGCTGTCTCTGCTACAGCTCTGTCTTTTAGGATTCCCTCTCTTAAGAGGATCAGCTTGGTGACATTTTCTTTTAACATGAATTGCAAAACTTCATTAAAAAAATAGTCCTTTGTAAGATGACCCTCGAGGTTTTCCCGCCAAACAAATATTATTTATCACAAAGTGTCTGGCATCTTGTCCACCCTACCCCATTGCATTCAATATGAGGAAATCTTCTTGTTGAATCACCACTCCCAGCATTCCTTGTCATTGCCTCTGCTGAGTACGCCTGCTGGAACTTGCAGTCCCACAGCTTCTGGAGTCCCACGTGGTTGCCATCCCTGGTCTATATGATGAGGCAATGCCAGAAACAAAATATCTGTTTTTTATTTCTTCCCTGCAACTCATCTTCTCTCTGTCCCACTACCTTTTCAGGTCTGTTTGGTGGGAACAAGGGAGAAGGGCTTCTCAGTGGCTGCTCACAAGCCTTGGAACTCCCCTCACTGGATCATCACATGTTGTGATGCAAGGTTTTATACCCCTATATATGTAAATTTTTATTCTAATTGTTGTATAGCTTTTAAGTTGTATTGTTTTCATATATTGTTAGCTCCCATTATTGAGAGGAAGGCTGGATATAAATGAATAAAAACAACCTCACTATCATCAGCATCACCAATATTCTTCTTCTTCCTTGGAAATCTGCATTTCACATCTTAAAATTGCCTATAAATATGTTTTTTGAAAGGAAAAAATAAAAGGTATTACATATCCCATAATTTCTTCATTAATATAATCATTGCCTTGGAAGAACTATGTGCAGAATTTTTAATGGAATCAATGCAACAATTTTTCTCATACAGTGTGCAGGGTATATGGGAAGCTGCTGTGGATGGTCTGTTTGGCATTGTTAAAGAAGCTCATAAAAATTCTCATCTGACCACTAGATGGTGTTGAACAATGCGCACAAAACACAGCATGGTAGAGGAGGGCTTCCAAGTGAGCCCAGTATTGAACAATGGACCAATGATGATGAATGTAAAATTAGCGTAACAACATTATATATGACTATAGACAGAACATATGACTAACAAAATTGTGCCTTAAATGTGTGTGTGTGTTTATTCTGTAATCAGACTTACTGCATCAACAGGAAGTTGGTGAATCAGCACTTGTACAAATCCCATTTATTCAATGGGCCTACGCTAGTTGGGATTGATCTTGGGATTTAGCCCAAGGCCTAAAGAATGAAAGAGTGGGCTGTTGTTAGTAACAGGCAGAATGTAAGATCAAGCACTTGTAAATGAAGCTGGGGATGAAATACAGCATAGTCTTTCTCAAACCGACATTGTTTGAGGCCACATGAAGCCGCATTTGTTACTTCTATCTGCTTTCACTGTGAATCTTTGAAATAAGTTTTCCTTGGCCAGATTTCTTCAAAGGAGTTTTGCCACTGTCTCCCCCTGAGGCTGAAAGAGTGTGCCTTGTCCAGCAGGTTTCATTAGTTGATAACCCTTGTTCCCGAGAGTCCTACTCTAACATTGGACTAGAATAACAATATTTGAGGGGTTGCATGAGTCTCAACCATATTTGTGAGGTTTACTTAATCATATCCAACCTTTTTCATCTGCTCCAACAGAACTCTCCAACATGGGCTCCAAAAGCTCAATCTCTCAGGGGACGAAGAGAGGGTCTTGCCATTGCTGAGCACAAGATGGAAAAGGTAATTTGCCTTATTTGTTTACATTTTATCCCCTCCGCTCGTGTGCACATTCACATAATGAAAAATAATAAAAAATAAAAGAAATATAGAGAGATACATAGTAGAAGGAATTTGGAAATGGGGGTGTTTTAGATACATTGTAGTCGTATGGCTTGTCCTTTGACTGAGAAGAGGCAAGAGGACAGGCTGGGCGATCTCCATGGAGGCTGTGGACATCCACTGGGGCAGACCGGCTCAAAGCTAAACACGGGGTGTGTGCCCATGTGTCAGGGTTCAGGGGCTATGGAGTATGGGCTGCTGCTGGTCCTTTGGAGGCTTGAGGGAGATCATGGTGATGGAGGCCATTTCCAGTTCATCTGGCCTTCCATCCTTAGAAAACTATCATTCCCATTGAGGTCGAACTATGTCCCCTTTTTATTAGGGGTGGGGTTGGAGGTCCTCGACAATAAAGTGATGAGGCAATGTTCTACCAAGAGATGAGCCAGCTAATGTGAATGCTGGGTGCTATAGACTATATTTCAGAAGAAAGAACTGGCAAAACTATCTCTGAGTATTCCTTGCTAAGAAAACTATGAAACTCATGGCTCACCACAAGTCAGCAGGCAATCTGAATGCACATACATACATACAATGTGAGTAATGCCCAATAGAAGTTTTCTAGAGATCAAGGTACCCCAAAACACAATTTAGGTGCCTGGATCAAGGCCTGTCGGGGTTGTGCTTTGTCCCACAGGACAAACCCCTTATAAGTGTTTTGGAAAATTCCAGCCCCAATTAATCCCTGGGGATTCTCAAGAACTGTGACATTTCAGAAAAGATCCAAACAGGAAAGAATTAGCAAGAGAAATGCCTTTCTTCTTGCAGCCGCCACAGCTGTGCCAGGAGTAAGCAAGCAGGCGAGCCGGCAAGCAAGGGGCCACCCCCATTTCCCCTCCCTCCCCCACCCCCCAACCCACCCCCAGCTGCCTCTGTAAACACGCAGGGCTTACTTGGAAGATTAGGAGAGAACACAAGGGGGGGAAAGCACCACAGAGTTTCTTTTGTAATGGAAGTGGGATTAAAGCATCAAGTGACCGGTTGTGGCTCCCAAGTGGGTTTCAGGCTTCTTAGAGCACTGTGTCACTGTCAGGTCCAATCACCCACAAGCCACAGAGGTGGGAAGAGGTGGAGCGTGGAGTGTGCCGACAAAGAACCCCACCAGGACACATGCAAGGCCAAGAGCATCAAGTCCCAGGTGCAAAGCCAGACCCAGTTTCCGTAAGTACCTCTGTGACCCATTGCGCATTATGCACTAGAGTTCCGTCTTGTTAGACACTGTGTTTTTATTATGGGACGGGTCAACGGGCAACTTTATTCTCTCAGGTGGTCATTAGTTTTGTTTTATTTTTGGCTTCCAATTATGATGTTCAACCATTATATAAAGCATGGCTTGAAAACCAAATAGTACTGATTCTAGGTCACTGGAAGGCTGAAGATAGATCTGGCCAGGTAATTTGAAGGAGATTGTCAAGACTCCCAATCATTTTCAGGAAAAAAATGACAGCCAACTTATGCCATTATGTTGCTGAAATAAATTCATTTTGACATAACCAGGGGTAGATTTGCATAGGGAAGGATGGTGAGCTGTAACATCTGAAGCAAGTTCTTGCACTCAACATTGTTAATTCCAAACGTATGCCATCCGCACTAGTCTCTAATCCATGGATTCTGAGACTCTAGTAAAAATAATTGAAAAAACTAAGATCCCACAAATCTTACATTTGATGACTGCTGGTCTTGATGAACTGATGCAAAAGCAAGACCAAGCTGCTCCTGAATTTTTCATGAGAAGAGGTTTCAGCAGGTGCAGCTTTGGTCCTTGTCCATGCAAGCTGAGCTGAGCTCCAGCCACAATTATTCCATCTTCTTGTTGTGTGCCTTCAAATCATTTCCAACTTATGATGACCCTAAGATGAAGCAATCATGGGGTCTTCTTGGTAAGATTTGTTCAGAAGAAAAGAAGTCTGAAGCTGATTGTGTGACTCACCCAGAGAGTTTCCATGTCAGCCATGGAGCAGAGATTCAGATCCTAGTTTCCAGAGTCATAGTCCAATGCTCAAACCCGAATGTTATGCTGACTCTTTTCCACAAGCATAAAGCCCTGCTTTTCCTTGCAGCTGGTCACGATGGTTTAAGGATGCTATTTTGAAATGTACAAGTTGTCTTTATAAGTGAATACAGTGAGTGCTGTCTCCTCCTACACGTCCACAAACCATAAGCATTGGCACACACCTTTTTCCTCAGGTGTACCAAAGCAGATGCTTGTTATCTGTGTGACCTAGAGAGGATTCTGACTGTAAAAGCTGCTCGTGGGATAACAGCTTTTTATTTTAGATTATTGAGTGTGAAATAGTAACTACTCTATGCCCCATTCTTGCAGTTTGTAAAGATAACACAGTTCTTTTGCTAGGTTTTTTGCCATATTTTGATTGAAGTCCATGGACTGAGTGGGCAAAAAAGAAAAGAAAAGAAACTCATGTTTAATGTTGCCTAAGTATATTCAGAAAAAAGCCTTACTGAGTTCCATGCCACAGGTATAGGATGGCAGCCTTAGATTTATTTTTTTTAAATCGTGTCAGAAGTGACTTGAGAACTTACTGCAAGTTGCTTCTGATATGAGAGAATTGGCCGTCTACAGAGATGTTGCCCAGGGGACACCTGGATGTGTTACCATGCTGCTGGGAGGCTTCTCTCATGTCCCTGCAAGCTAGAACTGACAGATGGGAGCTCACCCTGTCTCGTGGATTTGAACCAGCAACCTTCAGGTCAGCAACCCAACCTTCAGTCTTAGATAATCCAATGATAGGAACTAAAGGGAAATTAAAAGAAAGTTAAGACTTGTTATGTTACCTTAAGATATGCCCCCCCCCCCAATTTAAAATGATGTATATCAGATTGTCTGCATGCCTCTTTCAGTTTTTATGTAGAATCGCAGAGCACCAGTAAACTGTAACATTTACTATCTGGTGAACTAGAGAACTTCATTCTATTGTCAGATAGCAAAAAAGCTAAGCTTATCACCAACTATGTCAGAAGAAAGTCTGTCCATTTCTCTTTCCTCAGATTGTCAGGTTCTTCATTTTCCATTGAATTGTAGTTACCATGTAATTGTAAACATTTTCATCACTTTTATACGTCTGCTTGCAGATATCTGTGTAGATCCAGGCTGGGCTCATGGTGAGCAGATGCCAAAAGCAACAAAGTTCTTGTACTGATTTTTCCCCTTCTTTTGCTTGTTACCTTTTAGCACAAAGCTATTTAGGATATTACCTGCTTAAATCCTCTCTTCAATTGTGGCAGAAACCCTTGCTTGTGTTCAGTTCAGGCTGGATCTTCCATATACCGTATATATTTGAGTATAAGCTGAGTTTTCAGCCCTTTTTTAGGGCTGACCCCCTCCCCCCCCCCAGCTTATACTCGAATGAGGGTTCTGGCCGGCTTATATTCGGGTCAATCCTTACAAACCGCCTTCTCCCTGTCTCAGAAGACACCCTCCCAGAATCCCAGAATGGTTTCCGTCCCTCCAGAGGAACAGTGGACATGATCTTCACTGCTCGACAGCTCCAAGAAAAATGCAGGGAACAAAACCAACCTCTATACATGGCATTCATTGACCTTGCAAAGGCATTCGGCACAGTGAATCATAGTGCTGTCTGGACCATTCTCCAAAAAATCGGGTGCCCTGACAAATTTGTGAACATCCTGCGGCTCCTCCATGATGACATGATGACAACAGTCTTGGACAGCAACGGCTCCCAAAGTGACCCATTTAAGGTGGAATCAGGTGTCAAGCAGGGATGTGTTATTGCCCCTACCTTATTTTCCATCTTCATTGCTATGATACTTCACCTTGTTGATGGGAAGCTTCCCACCGGTGTGGAAATCATCTATCGGACAGATGGCAAGCTATTTAACCTCAGCAGACTGAGAGCCAAAACCAAGGTCACCACAACATCTGTTATAGAACTCCAATATGCTGATGACAACGTAGTCTGTGCACACTCAAAAGAAGACCTACAAGCCACTCTAAACACCTTCGCAGAAGCATACGAGAAGTTTGGTCTCTCACTGAACATCGAGAAAACCAAAGTGCTCTTCCAACAGGCACCAGCTAACCCCTCTGCAATGCCAGGAATACAGCTTAATGGTGTCACATTAGAAAATGTTAACCATTTCCGCTACCTTGGCAGCCACCTCTCCACAAAAGTCAACATCGACACTGAAATACAATACCACCTGAGCTCTGCGAGCGCAGCATTTTTCAGAATGAAGCAGAGAGTGTTTGATGACCGGGACATCCGTAGAGATACCAAGGTACTTGTTTATAAAGCCATTGTCCTTCCAACCCTGCTCTACGCCTGCAAAACGTGGACGGTCTACAGACATCATACCCAACTCCTGGAGCGTTTCCATCAGCGTTGCCTCAGAAAAATCCTGCAAATCTCTTGGGAAGACAGGTGGACAAATGTCAGCATGCTGGAAGAAGCAAAGACCACCAGCATTGAAGCGATGCTCCTATACCATCAACTCCGCTGGACTGGCCACGTTGTCCGAATGCCCGATCACCATCTCCCAAAGTAGCTACTCTACTCCGAACTCAAGAACGGGAAACATAATGTTGGTGGGCAGGAAAAGAGATATAAAGATGGGCTTAAACCCAACCTTAAAAACTGTGGCATAGACACTGAGAACTGGGAAGCCCTGGCCCTTGAGCACTCTAATTGGAGGTCAGCTGTGACCAGCAGTGCTGCGGAGTTCGAAGAGGCACGAACTGAGGGCTTAAGGGAGAAACATGCCAAGAGGAAGGAGCGTCAAGCCAACCCTGACCGGGACCGCCTTCCACCTGGAAACCGATGTCCTCACTGCAGGAGAACATGCAGATCAAGAATAGGTCTCTTCAGCCATCTACGGACACACCCCCAAGATGGAAGACAATCGTCCTCGAACTATGAGGGATCGCCTAAGTAAGTAAGTAAGTAAGTATATTCGGGTCAGTGTATACTCGAGTATATAGGTAATCAGAGTTGGACAGTCTTATTAAAGTCTTATTATCTTAAATTACAGTTGTATGTAAATATTCAAAAACATTTAACCTACTGATGCCTCAATTAATGTAATTTTATTGGTATCTATTTTTATTTTTGAAATGTACCAGTAACTGCTGCATTTCCCACGCTTGGCTTATACTCAAGTCAATAAGTTTTCCCAGTTTTCTGTGGTAAAATTAGGTGCCTCGGCTTATATTTGGGTCGGCTAATACTCAAGTATATACAGGTAATCCAGTTTCTGAATCCAGATTTGAACTGGATTATATAAATCCACATGTCAAAGCAGATAGCCATCCTAATGGTCTGCTCAGATTCATCATAAAAAAGAGTGATTTAATTTTTCTCACCTGAGGTCTCAGTATTCCTGATGCAATTAAAGGTTTTCTTCTGTCTCACCTTTGCCTGTCTGCTTCCTACCTCTGAAGTCTCCATCTTTGAACCCATCCTGCATCAAAGCTAGAGAATTCCCCTCAGCACTAACTGAATTCCACAGATGGTGTATTCTAGCTTTACCCTCCTTCTACAATATTAACCTCACAACGAGCAACGTAGTAGGAAAACTGCTACACTGGAAGGCCACTCGAGGACATCTTAGATTTTATATATACTGCGGAAGAATTCATGAGGATCATTTACACAGCCAAGAGCTTGGAATTGTCCATGTTTGGTAAAGATGTGTATTCTACATTTCTAATGCTTGAGGGAGACAAATCTACCTGTGGATATAGTGGAGGCAAGGAAAGAGGATTCCATAGTAAGGCATCTACACAATGAAAAAATACCCTTTATTGTTCAGTGTAGCTTACTCCCAAGTAAGCTTGCAATCCTCCTCCTATTTAAGCATGTTTATGTCACAACAGAAAGCAAAAAATAGTTTGTCCTTACCTTGCAAGAACTTGGAAGCAGGCAAAAGTAATAACAACCTGCCAGCCACTGTTGAACTCTCGCACTTTAAAAATGGTTCTGAAATCCCTGCAAGGAGCTTAAAAGAAGTGATCTGAGCTCAGGAAATTGCTTTCTGAATTTCGGCTGAGACAACAGTCTTTGGAATCCCTTGTAGTATTCCCATTAGGTGTCTTGTAATGGACAGAAGAAATTGCTTGAGTTTTTAAAAATGTGAACATGCAAATTTGGAAGCCAAAAATGCAATAGAAATGAAGATAGTAGACTTCTCAGAAAACAATGCTCCCAAGGGGAGGGTGTACAGTTTGTTTAGTCAATTTGATTTGTATTTAGATATTTCTAAAGCCACTTTCCAGCCTTTTACTTTTAATCTAAGTTCCGGACAAAATGGATCTCACTCACAGAATTCTCCCACCAGCGCAGCTACAGTTAGCTTTGCGATTTGGGATAACTTTTCTGGGAAAAACAAATGTGACCCAAATACTGAAATCAGGTTCTTGTCTTTTCATAAACAGGACAGATTTGTGTCGCTTTATATCAGCTGTCAAATCTAACGTAACCCTGAAGCTGGACCTATTTTCCAAGAATAAATAAATGTTCTTAACATTTGCAAACTGTGAATTTTTAAATTACAGTAGGTCCTTAGTATTTACTGCTTTGTTTGTTTCAAGTACCCCCATAGATACCAAAATCTGTTGATGCTGAAGTCCCATTATTTACAATAATAATAATAATAATAATAATAATAATAATAATAATAATAATAATAATAATATATTTTATTACCCGTCTCTCCCTGCAGTTTGATGCAGGATACAACATCATTAAAACAAGTATAGCTAAAACACTATTAAAAGACATACAACAAGATACACAGAGTTAAAATATGGACTAAAATCAACTGATAAAATGCAGATTAAAATTCACAACTTAAAATTGATTGAGTAAGCTTGCCAGAAGAGATGGGTCTTCAACTGTGTCTTAAATTCCTAAAGCTGATCTAGCTGTCGAATCTCTTCTTGGCATAATAAAGTACAGTAATGTCTTTTATATAAAAAGGCAAAATCAAGGTTGATTTTTTGGAATTTTTTGGGGGGAGAAGGGAGATATTTTCAATCTATGAATGCATATGAATGCATATGTTTGTTTTAAATGTTGTAAGACACTTTAAGTCCTCAGGTGGGATAAAGTTTTCTTCTTAATAATAGTATATTGTTGTTGTTGCTGCTGCTGCTGTTGCTGTTGTGATTGTGATTTTTATATTCTTCAGCTTGTCTGTCCAGTGCAACACTTTTCAAACTGTGTGTTGGCTGCAGTATGTAGGTATGTAACACAAACATAACAAGAAACCTCTTGAGTCTTGTGAAATAAGCAATGAATCATATATTTTAAATATATATATATAACTGAGAGGTTTTCATATGTTGTGTTCCCCTTCCACTTAATTATTGCAATTTATGTATATGTCCAAATCTCTTATAAGGTGTTGGTTTAACCTCTGTAGTAAAACTTAATTACAATGCTAGTAAAACTGAATTACAGTGCCACAAAATGATGTGTGTCTAAAAAGTGTGTCACCAACATCAAATGCTGGGAAAGTCTAGGGTACCATGCTATAATGAAAAGTGCTAACCTGTCTAACATATGTGTTGAATGTTGCCCAATGACTTGCATTTCCATAAAAATGATCCAAATATTGTCCCTTTCCAGAGTTCTACAAGCTCCTCTACTGCGAGTTCTTCATCTTTGTCTCCTATTTTGATCAAGTCAATCTATGGATTAAATATGATTGTGCTTTCCTCAAAGGATAGCATAGAGAAGACAAGTGACCCTGTAAAACCAAGAAGTCATTGTTATCTCAAATTATGCACACCTGCATTTTGTGCTTTCCAAATTCTGTCTCACCTTAACAACATAAAACATACTTGGGATGCAGAAGATCCAAAGTTAAGTCCATGGCATATCCTGGCAAGACTATGTAAAGCCTTTCTTGAGACCCTGGAGATCAGATGCCAGTCAGTGTCAGCAACACTGGTCTAGGGATACTGAGTATAAGGCAGCTCCCTCTGTTTCTGTTACACTATTTTTACTCTTCAAAATCTTGTTAGATCTGTATCTGTAGACTTTCTGCATCTGTTCCCACTACAGAGATGCATACTCCTATCCACACAGAAATGCCTGACTAAGTTTGATGTGTTTCTTTAGATCAGAGCTCTTTGGATCACAGTTGGTCCATATGTTTTGGACTATGATCCATATAATCCTTTATCTTTGGTCTAGTTGGTTGAGGTTTTGTAAAGGTGGTTTAAAATATCTGGAGGAGCAAAAGTTTCCCAACCTTGTCTTATCCTTAACATTGGGTTCCATTCAGTAGAAAGATAGGATATAAACCAAATATATATAACTGTATATATTAATGGTAATGTGTATCTAAATCTGGCTACCAGTACATACACAATTGATTTCCCATTTTCATTGATGAATCAATACCAGGATGTTTAACTTCTCAAGAATGGTTTTGCAATACAATAAGATATATCTATGATTTTTCTCCTATAACACTGGCTAACATACATTTTGAACCTGATTTTGGGAGCATTTGACCCGATGATTCCAACAATTGCACCAGTTTTCCTTATCAGCTCTAGTTTTTGAGATACAGAACATGCCAAATAGGCTTGTGCATTTCGGGTGAATTGCTATCCGTTTCTGCTTGCCGGATGTCGGAAGCCCAAAAATGGGCACGCTGCCGAATGGGCGTTTTTGTTCAGTATTTGAAAAAAATTATATTTCCGGTCCATTGGCAGCAATGGGGAACTTACAAGGCTTCCCTTTCCCCTGGGAATCTTTCCTTTCTTCCCTTCAAGGGAGCCTGGGCAACAGGGTTAAGAAAGCACCCATTATGGGGGAGAGGACTTCCCACAGGTTCCCCTTCCTTATCCTTAAGACTTCAATTCAAAAAAAGCATCAGAGTTACCACTCTTAAGTTTCTGAATCCTTTCCCTTCTGTTTGTAGAGCAGGAGACTGGGTTTACTGCATCTTAAAGCTGTTCCACTCTAGAGGAGACACAAGCACACACACTTTCTCCTCTTCCAACATCAGCAGCTTTCCAAGACATTTTAAGGAGGCCCAGGGAAAGAAGAGCGATGACTGAATCTCAGTCGAGCTATCCTCCCTGGGCTACCTTAAAAATCCCCTCACTTGCCTGAAAGGCTGCAATCTCCTTTCTGCTTGGGATTTTGTTTCCTTAAAGCTGTTTCTGCTTTGTACTCTAGAGGGGAGGTAGGCTTCTCTCTTTGTTTGCTGGAATTATTATTATTAATAATAATCTTTTGGAAGTACTTCCTGAAGGAGAGGAAGGGAAGGAGAAAAAGAAGCTAAAAGGGTGAAAGCCCCCAAACGTGTGCACATCCCACCCACCATCCCTCAGGTCCCCAACTCCCAGTCAGTCCCACTAAATAAAAAGAATCAGGAAAATAAAGAAAAATCAAAAAGATTCAATTGTGATGCTGAATAGGGGAGGATGAATCAAGATCCCCTTGCTTTTGTGTTGGGCGGGTTTTCGTACCGGGAGGGCCCTTACCGTTAAGAGCTGCAGAACTAAAACTTGTGCGCTTAATGTGCCCGTACCTTGGGAAGTCAGACTTGGCCATGGTGGGTCCACACTCTGGTTACATCCCATGTAGATTACTGCAATGCGCTCTATGTGGGTTGCCTTTGAAGACTGTTGGAGATCAGCCCCCTCCCTGCTAGCCTTTAGAAGAAGAGTAAAAACCTGGCTTTGGGAGCAGGCTTTTAGAAAATAGTGCGGTGCAAAAATCTTAACAGAATTTGTGCAGTTGACTACGGAACAGCTTTAGACTTCACTTTTTGGATGATGTGTTTAACATTGAAATATATTCTAGTTTATGCTATTTTGTATGATTAATTTTAATTCAATTTTATCTTATGTGTATGTTTTTTGTGTAAGGCACTGGATAAGTGCCTACCACTTGGGGTAGACAAAGGAGGGATATAAATAAGGTAAATCAATCAATAAATAATAAGTGCCAAAGAAAACAGAGGAAATGGAGGACCATATACTAGTCTTCATCTGCTCGACCTTATGATAACAATATTTAAGAAATAGAGCTAATGTGGTCTATCCAATGCAATTTCTGAATCGGCATTCCAAATAACTCCAAGAACAGGCCTAAAAACCAAAACACCCATAATTTTCTTTGTTGGGCTGTATAATCCTTCATGGGCCCTGATGTGAGATATAAATCTAAAGGCTGCTTTAAAACACTGGGCAAATGAAAGGAATGGTTGCCACTGCATTCAGTTGCCCTTAGGTTATGTCAGCCCTGCTGATGTTTCTGGACTGAAATGCCACATAACACCAGTGCTGCAGCATCTGCATTGGCTTCCAACCGATTACCGTGGTCTATATAAGATGCTAGTTCTGACCTTTAAAACTCTTTACGGCCAGGGCCCATCGTACCTTAGGGACCGTCTCTCCTTCTCCCATCATCGGAGGTCGCAACGACCATCCCAACGAGACTTACTTTATGTACCGGGTCCTAGAGAAGTGCAATTGGAAAGGACCAGACGCAGAGCTTTTTCTATTTCTGCCCCTGCCTTATGGAATGCCTTGCCGCCCCATATGAGAGCCATGTGTGAGTTGGGGCCTTTTACTCTAGCACTCAAGACCTGGCTCTTTACTAGAGCTTTTAATCTATGTTAATTTTATCAATATTTGTATGTATGTATTTTTATCCTTTACGATTTTATCTTGTAAATCGCCTAGAGCATCGTGGATGGAGGGCGATTAATAATTAAATGATGATGATGATGATGATGATGATGATGATGACTGCAGCTCCCATTGTCCATCATCTCACCACTGGCTATCCGGGCTAGGGCTAATGGGAGTTGCAATCCAATATCTGGAAGACCACATTTCACTGTCTGGATTGGTTAATTAGCATAACATGTATGTCATTAGTATGGTTAACATTACCACCCATCTAGGGGAGAAGGGTAGGAGGATTGTTCATGTGCATATTTTAGTTTATTCCATTTTTGGAAAGAAAATCTTGTTGACTAGAATTGGAAATTACTAGAGAAATCCAAATTAGTATCTAGTTGGAGCATTACAATATGGCAACCACTGACTAGACTGGCATTATCTTGCTGCCAACACAATCAGGTGCCCAAGAAGTAATTGGCAGGGTGGTGACAGCAAGAAGATGGACACTTCTTTCATATGCTTAGTTTGAGTCGAAGTCATTCTTCATTAGTCAATTGACTGCCACACAGCATCTTTATGGTATGTTTTTTGGCATAGCATATTGGAATAATCTTCCAGTCGCTTTCAGAGAGCATGTGGGTAGATATATAATAATATAAACACTGGTTCTTTGGGAGGGCTATTCATCACGTTGAGCAATTCCAGGCAATGATGTGGCCGAGCCAGGAAATTCACCTCACAGTGGGGTATTATGAAACCTACAAGATATGAAACATTGTGCTGTGGACAGTTTCTACAGTCACATTTTCTCTTTGGTGGAAATCAATTGTGCATTTCTCTAAATGTGTGGAGGATGGGAAATAAGATGACAGGGTATTCCCCGGACTCTTCACGTGTTGTAGTTCTCCAGCCTATGTGGGGAGGAGGACCTATGGCCCTCTAGATATATTGCATGCTATGCCCATGATCCCTCACATTTGGCCACTGTGGCCAAGATTTTCTGGCAGCTGAAAATGAGATCTGGAGGGTCATAGATGTCCCTACAGTCCTTTCCCAGTTTCCTACCATCCAAGCACAGGAGTCCATAGCAATGTTACAGAGCCTTGTGGGACAGGCTCTTCTGGGGATCAAGGCATTTTAATGTTCCCTTCCATGTGTAAACTATTATCTGGGCAGCAGTCCAGCCCAGAGTTACAGTTCTGATTAATAAACTACTTTTGTTATGCTTTTCTAATTCCCATGGCACAATTTCCAGTTCCATTAGATTCCCCCCTTGTTTTCTTCACTCTCTATTGTTACCTCTCCATGCTATTTTCTGTCTCCCCCACCCACTGTTATTCTTAAACTCCATCCCTGCCTGTAAACAAGCTCTTGGAAGTCTGTTTGTGGTTGCAGTTGCTGTTTTTAAGTCTAATCGCAAGCTCCATCCACAACAGCTGCTCTAGTTTTCTGAAGGAGTGTAGAAACACCACATTGGTAAGCAGGGTGGTTTATGATATGATTGCTCTAAATGCCTTATAAGTCCATCTGAAATGTGATGTCCTGGTTTTCTGGGAAGAGCTGTGTTGGCATACAAAAATCAGACAGCCTTGAAGTTCCTTCAGACATTGAAAGGTATAAGAAAAACAACATTTTCCAGTAAGAAATTATAAGCAAACTAGTCATACATCATCATGTATGGTAATGTAAATCCTGCTGTTCAGATGCCATAATGTACACACATCCTTCCCCTTTCAAGAGCTATATTCATTTGTCAACCATCTATCAAGGGTCTTCAGTTGTCTTTCCCCTTCTCTCCCTAGTTAGTGAACTTCTAGGAAAGCGATATCCTCCCAAAGGGATATCCTTCCAAAGTCAGGACTGATCCTTCCAGAAGGTTTTGTGAACTAGGCAAAAGATTGCAAGTTACCTATTCCTACGAAACATTTTCCACATTACATTCACATCAAAATATTCTCTGTCTAGAGCAGAATCAGGTTTCAAATGGGTCAGCATATCTCACCAGTCAAGGATATCTGGAGGTCATATTCCTGCATCCTTATGCTATAGGACATACAAGTTTGCCCTATTTCTCTGCCCACCAGAGCTTATTATCATACTGAGCTTATTTTCTACTGCTCCAGAGACTCAGCCCCGTTCTACACTGTCCTTATATCCCAGGTTATCTGCTTTGAACTGGATTATGTTAGTCTCCATTCCCATATAATCTGAGATAAGCAGATAATTTGGGATCATGCCCCAGAATATGAAGACAGTGTAGAAGGGGCCTAAGACACAAAGCAATTGATGCAAACTACAGGAAAAAAGATTCCATCTAAACGTTGGGAAGGAACAGCTTTCTGATGGTAAGAACTGATTGACAATGAAATATGCTGCCTTGGAGCATGGTGGGGTCTCCTTCATTGAACGTATACAAACAGAGACTGAATGGCCAGTTGTCAGGAGTGCTTTGATTGTGTATTCCTGCATGGCCTTTGGGGTCTCTTACAACTCTTTGATTCTATGATTCCTTCATTTTCAATAAATCTTCAGTCTTACTTCACTGGCATTTGTTTCTTGTAGACCTTGTGATGACAGTGACATACACATACCGTGTGGCTGATGCACGCCTGGGCACTTTCTCCCAGCTCCTGCTCCAATGGAAAGGAAGCATCTACAAGCTCCTCTACTGCGAATTCTTCATCTTCGTCTCTTTCTACTTTGGCATCAGCCTTGTCTACAGGTGAGCCTCAGTATTCTGGCTAATCCTAAGAGAGTCTGTGGCACCGCGACAAATGTGACATAACTATACCATCCAACAGTCCCTGACTGTTCTTCTGCTGTACCACTTTTTCAGCAGCTTTTAAAATGCATGAGTTTTTCTCTTGTTTCCCCACTTTGTCTGCAAACAGAGTTCAAAGTACTAAATTAGTCTTTACTCACTATGGGGAGATGAGCAAGTAGAATCTTATTACCCTTCGCTGTTGACATATGCAAAAGCAAACTGCTGCACCCCCTCTTAGTCTTGTGTATGCTTCCTCCTTACTAACTTTTGCCATCCTGACCACACTTTGATGTTGATTTGCAACATTTTTCCTGGTGGTCATTTGTGGAATGGTGGGTGTAGTATACACAACAATTGCCACATTTTAGGTATGGCAAATATGACAAGTTTATTTTGGATGACTGCAAAAATGACAGAAGACAGATAGAGAAATTAGATAACCATAGTATTATTAATTATCTTTACTATTTATTCTGTATATACAATATTCAATGTCATTTTGTATTTTAACTGTACTCTTCATTCAATATTATTATGAGGTAGTTTGGGTCCTATTTCTGGGAGAAAGGTGGGAAAGAAATCCCATTAAAATGCAGCATAACTCCTGTATCCATGGGGAATACATTCCAAGATACCACCTCCATGGATACCTGAAACTGTGGATAATAGCAAACCTACACTTTTATTACCTTAGATCAGAAGCATACCATGAACTCACAAATGGAAGACCTAGGGAGACTCACAAAACTTCCAAGGGGGAATATTTTTGAAGTCTGTGGAAATAAAACTGAATATAGAATCCATTGTTAAGGGAATAGTACTGTAATAAATTTAAAAAAACCTCATCTGCTTGCAACACTCAGAAAAGTTACTTTTTGCATCAGTGCTCCCAGAATCTTCTGGCCAGTACTCATGCTGGCTTGGGAATTCTGGGAACTGCAGTTCAAAGTGTAACTTTTGCTGCATTGTGAAGAAAAGCAGAGCTTACATGTCCAACAAGTGAACTGGAATAGGAAATGTGAGGTGGGATACGGAGTGTATATAAAGACCTTCAGTTGATGTTGTATTACTGGCCATCACAAGAAAACCTTTTGCTGTTTTGAAACTGGGCATAGCCTCCTATGTTTCCATTCCAGGTTGATTCTGAATGAGAGTCAAAGGCTGATGTTTGAGAAACTGGCTCTGTACTGCAATAGTTATGCTGAACTGATACCTGTATCCTTTGTGCTTGGTAAGGAATGCAAAAATTAAAAGAATAACATAAAGCTTTGGCCTTTGTTTTGTTTTTGTTTTTACAGTAGAGTCTCACTTATCCAACATAAACGGGCCGGCAGAATGTTGGATAAGCGAATATGTTGGATAATAAGGAGGCATTAAGGAAAAGCCTATTAAACATCAAATTAGGTTATGATTTTAAAAATTAAGCACCAAAACATCACGTTATACAACAAATTTTACAGAAAAGGCAGTTCAATATGCAGTAATACTATGTAGTAATTACTGTATTTACGAATTTAGCACCAAAATATCACGATATATTGAAAACATTGACTACAAAAATGCGTTGGATAATCCAGAACGTTGGATAAGCGAGTGTTGGATAAGTGAGACTCTACTGTATTTGCCATATTCATAACAACAGCCAGAAACAAAGCAGTTGGGTGCTCAAGGAAGGACAACCAAAGTGGTGCTCTTCTTCTCCTATGCTTTGTTTTAAGTTTAATAATTACCAGATTGTGACTCTTGAATGAGGTCAGTGGACGTGGCTACCTTGGAGCCCTTCTACGCTGACACTATAATGCAGTTCAAAACCCACTCAAGACTGGGGTAGCCAAATAACACACATTGCCAATGCATGCTGCAATGCACATTAAGGGTGATAGGTCACTTTTTTAAAAGTCCAAGTTCAGCCAAAACATGCATTGCAATTGTTCCCTGTGTATCCCAAATCCAGGGCAAGATTGGCTCAACAAAATGCAGGGCACATTGTAGACACAGTAAAACATCCCAGACAGGAGCTGCCAATAAAGATCCATGGGCATGGCTTGCCAGCAGGGGGCTAATTGGCTTCCTGGGAGAAGTAATTGACTCCTGCTGCTAATTGTAACTTTCCTTTTTTCCCTAACTGCATGTCAACTGATGCACATCTTTTTGGGAAATGGATATAAAATGCTACAAAGCATTTTGAGGTCCGGTTCCATGTTTAATGTAATCACCTTCCTGGCCATAAGCCGGCAGCTCTAGACCTGTAAATCCCAATCACCCTCGCACAAAATTGGTTCTTTTTGAAGCAGTTCTAAGCTGGATTTATTTATTTATTTTCAGTTCGCCCTTTCTTATAGGTTTATTTCACATTAATTCAATATTGTACTCTCCCACTGTCTCACGTTGACAGGAGCACTCTTGATTAATTTTCTATTATCTCATCCCACTTTTTCAACTACTTTTGGGATGATCTGCTTTCTTTTTCCTCCTCTCACCATACACCTTTGTTCTCAGCTTATTTCCATTGCTCCAAACTGAGTTCAAAATGCAAACGTACCTGATCGAGGAAGGCACAATTTTGATTCCTCCTCTCTTTTTCCTCCCACTATGTTAAAAACTCGCTTTTGGCTCTTGAATTCAGTTTGCAGCAATTGAAATAAATGAAGAACAAAGGGGGGAAATGGGAAGAAAAGATAAACGTCTGATGTTCTACTAGCAGCTGAGAAAGTGGGTGGAATAATTGGGACTATCCATCCTAGATAGGGATAGTTTTGGAATTTAGCATTTCCTGTATTAAGTCCTTTAAGTCTCATAGAAGCAAAATGGCTAATCTTACAGATGTCTCTTTTGATTTTGGCAACTTTGTCTTGCCATTTCTACAGTAGTCTCCTGTCTGAGAAGATGACAAGGGACAACAGGGCCCTTTCTAACCAACTCTCATTAAATGAGAGAAAGACAAGGATCTGTTTCACAATAAGAGGTTCTCAGCAGGCTTCACAAATGAGAATCTCACAAACTTAGGACCCTTATATACATGCATTACAACCCAGGTTAAACCGGGTTAAAGGGGGGGGGGGGGTGGCTAAACAATGTTTAGCCAAAATGCAAGAGGAATCGGGTTAAAGGCTGGAAAACACATGTCTAAACATTACCCTTTAAACCCGGTTCTTCCTGAGAAACATGCATTTTTCCATGCCTGTGTATCCCTGGAGACATGGAAAACACATGTTTTCCTTCCTTCTCCCCTTCTGGACTCCCTCCCCGGCTCCCATTATCCTCTCAACTTGCCTACTTCCTCATGAAATTTTGGCCTGCCTGGAAGGGGCCTCAGACACTACTGCAGTTAGTCATCAAGAGTTTCCAAAGAATTCTGCTTTCTTCTTTAGTGATGGAGTTGTTACATAGAGCTGGTTCTACCATTAAATTGGGGCAAGAGAGATAGCTGATTTTTGGGTGTCTTCAAAGGACAGCAATACATTATTTGCTTCCTTTGCTGTTTTTGTATTTTTTTACTACTGAACCTTCATCCTTATGTGCCAGATTGATATTTTGTCTTGGGTGGACAGCAGAGAGGAGGTATCACTTGCTTACCTGTTTTGGACTGACCCAGAAAAAAATGTTAAACTGTGTAGACCACATTGTAATAAGCCTTTCTGTTTGTTTGTCAAAAACAAACAAACAAAAAAGCTTGTTAATCAGACTTCTGGTGTTGCTACTTTTGTTGGGAGTTGGGCAGATTTGTGTATTTTTTTTCTTCCAATGAAAATCAGTGACTTCCACATCAAGCATATTGTAAATCTACTTCAGGGTTTCTTCTAGACTTTAAAGGAACCATCCAAATTGCTGAATGCTATTCCTAAAGCAGCTTGAGCACTTTCAATGTCTCATTTAAACTCTGGAACAAAACCCAGAGCAGATTTGTGATGCCTACGAGCATGGAGGTGGCGCAGTGGATTAAACCACTGATCTGCTGAACTTGCTGACCGAAAGGTTGGCATTTCAAATTCGGGGAGGGGGTGAGCTCTCACTGTTATATCGGACACAACTAGACTTAATGTCAGAGGGAAACCTTTACCTTTACCTTATTAGCATGGAAACATTTGGCCACCATTGCCACTCTCTTCGTTTCTACCATTCTGTGCCAAATTCTATCCACATACATAGGCACAGTTTGGGTTAACTACATTGTTGATCCCAACTGATTGAAAATAATGGAATTTATTAGCTAAATTTATTATTTCCATTGATTTAAATGAGTCAGTTCAGATTGAGGTTAACATTAGATTTGATCTTCCATCACCCTCAAATTAGATTATATAGGTAGAAAAACAGCTTCAGAAAGAAAGAAAGAAAGAAAGAAAGAAAGAAAGAAAGAAAGAAAGAAAGAAAGAAAGAAAGAAAGATTGGATGCACAATAGTAGAGGCTAACAAGTAACAGACAATGCTTTTGTTATGACTGACTGTCCCATGTCCATTCTAGGCTTTTATGTTACCTTAGTGGTGTCCCGCTGGTGGGGGCAGTACGAGAGCATCCCATGGCCTGACCGCATTATGAACCTGGTGTCCAGCAGTGTGGATGGGAAGGACGAGTACGGGCGCCTCCTGCGGCGCACACTGATGCGCTACATCAATCTGTTGACTGTGCTCATCCTGCGCTCTGTCAGCACTGCTGTCTTCAAGCGGTTTCCCAGCATAGACCATATTGTAACAGCAGGTACAATACAACAGGGTCATGATGTGCAAAATCCATTGGAAGGTGGTCTAAACTTTTGTGTTGCAAATGAATATAACCATGGTGATTTCAACACCTATACTGGCCCTCTCCTATGTGCTGGCTTTCAATGTGTTGGATTACAATTTCTATCATGCCCAGCCAGTATGGTCAATACAATGGTAAGGCTGAAGGGAGTAGTGCCCCAACATACTAGGAGGATAATAGATTGGAGAACCTGGTGTGTTCCTAAAATACAACAGTACAGCCCATCAGCAGGGTACAGGTGAGGGAGGGGATCAAAACCTGAGACTTATTGATCTCTTAGATCCCCCCCCCTCACCCCCTACCCCCACATGCATGGGAGTTGTGGGTTATATTCTTCAAGCCTATGCTGGATATTTCTTTGGCAGATGATTTCTTCAAACAAGTTCAGGATCTACATCAACCACTTATAATGTATTTGCTCACTTTATAAACATTTCTGAAAGAACTCACAGGCTTTTCTTGGTGTGAGCACTTTTGTAAACATTTGCTTTGAAAGACAGGATAAATAACAAAAGTAGTAAATAAAAGTGCAATCCTTTACATGTATACCCATGATGAAACCCTGTTAAATTCAATAGGTGGGCATATACTGCAGCCCAAACATCATATAAGACTGCAGTTTTAAGAACGACAAGGCAAGATAGATAGGGAGACATCAGACCTATACATACATACCTGGGAGGTATGTATGACAGCTGATTTGAAGGTAAATTTAGAATAACACATTTCATAAGGTTTTCTTAGAAAAGAGATATTGAAAGATGGTCTTGCCAATCCCTTACTCTGAAATATAGCAGGTATTGCCTGGTATGAACAAGGATGGCTCTGCTTGGCTTCCAAGATCAAATGAGATCTGGTTCCCAACCTTTTTGACTCACTGAGCCCTTTTAAAAATAAATGTCTATGACAGAGTCCCTTAGGCCTACTCTATGTCTTACAAGTTAATGGTGTTTAGGAGTAGTGTTACGGGGGGGGGGGGGGGGGTGTGAATAGAAAGTAAGGAAATGTAAAGAGATATCAAATAAATTGTGTAAAGTCTATGCAATGAAACTGTATTTTAAAGACTTTGAATTTATCAGATTATCTCAATTTATTTCTTTTTATTTTATATTCCTGGAGCGGCCGCAAAGCCCCTGGGAAGTGCACAAGTTGGGAACCACTCTTTTAGGGTATGTAACATCACCAAATTAAGTGAGAATTACCCTTGAGTAAACATGTACAACATTGCAGTGGTCCTGTAGGAACTAAAAGAAGAAGACCCCTCCTCTTATAAAAGTCCATGGTATAAAAGGAACAGATTAATAAATACTAGTTGGAAATAATAAAACTTCTATGTAACAAAGGAACAAAGAAAGGAGTTAACAGTACCACCATAGTTTAAACAGCAGCCCTGATTGCCTGAAAAGATGGTGCCAGCCCACCCTGCCACCTGGTGGAGAAACTGCTCACAATTCTAAATGCAGATCATGCAAAACTGAGGCAGAGTTTCATAACCGCCTTTTGAAACATATATACCCTCCTGATGTGTTTGAGGGGGCAACCTGCATACGTAAATCTCCTTTCCTCTGTGCAGTATAAATATTTCCACAGCTGGTAGCTTTGCTGGGGTAATCCAAATACAAATATATGTTGCCCAATGAGTGTTTCTGCACTGGACTCACTGCTTGATAACTCAGTGCAATTTGTAAACCTCACTCAAAGCTAAATCACAATATCACCCTGCCATTCAGTGAGATAATTTTTTTGTCTCTGTAATGAATGGTGTTCTGAGAACATCTCTTCTTTGTATGTTAATGAGTATTCCTTTGCTTGCTTCAATATGTGGCAAATCAGACCTGCTATACCTGTGGGTCCCTCTTGCTCTTTATGCTGGCTGGAGTCTTGGGCATCTACCCCAGTTCTTCATTAATGGCAATATTGTCTCCATTATGTAAAAATATTTTGTCAAAGTCTTTTGTATTTCCCAGCTGTGCTTTGGGCTGCTTTCCACACTCAGGAAGCATCTCCATCTTTTAAAGTTACAGAATGGGTCTTTGACTGTAAAGCTGAAGTGAGCAAAGTGGCTCTTGGTTCTTCCAAGATTGTTTGTGTGTGTGTGTGTTGTGTGTGTGTGTGTGTGTGTGTGTGTGTGTGTGTGTGTGTGTGTGTGTGGCAAAAGCCCATTTTATCTTTAAATAAAATGCTCTAAAATGTCCACGAGGGGGCAAGAGGCACATTTCCACGGCATTTTGCAACCTCCCTGGGTCAATGTAGGTCTCAGCAAGGCTGTTTTTGAAACTCAAAATGAGCAGGAAATGATGAAGACATGCTGAAAATGTCCTCCATGCCTTCAAGAAGGTGTCTGGGGGAGAACATTGATTTTGTTTGCGGGACCAGGTGAAGCCCTTCTAATACATCCCCCTACCCTTCTTGAGTTGACCATCCCTTGTGTATGGACAATCCAAGCAGATGATTGCTTGGACCCTGCAAACATGATACACAAACATGATACATGTGTATCAACAAAAGCAACAAGCAAATTTACCAAAATTTAGATTCCCCCCCCCCCCTTTATGGTGCTTCTTATCATGATTATGGCTCTTGTCTGGTGGCCATTTCTCCTTCTGCTTGCTGCACTTTTCTTTTGCCATTTTTCTTTTTTCTTTGTGTGGGTGTATGATTTTTTTTCTTTTTGTTTTTTGAATGCTGGAATCTTCCATGTGGGCGATAGCCAGGCAGTGTGACAAACAAAAAGCACCAGGTGGCAAAAAAGAGAACTGATGCTATTCTTCGCCACCCAGGCACTAGCAAGTTGGTAATCAAATTTGCAATGGCTATGAAGACAGCCATCTGGAAAAAAATTAGGACATTACCACACCATGATCTAACAGCATGCTTAGGTGTTGCAGTTCCATTCTTGTTGAAACCTGGAACAAAGCCATCTGCAAAGTGCTTGATCAACAAGGGGAAATGGACTTAGATCCTTTGCAAACAATCCGCTTTTCATGTCTCTCATCTGAAGACCAGTTCATACAAACCAGCTAAAAGGGGCTAACGGAGCTGAAAGTTTTGAAGTCAACTGTATGCAAGTTGGAAAAAAAATATTTCCACATCTTGCACACATTTTTGCCAGTGCACATGGTGGAAGTGGACTGCTGGGAACAAGTGTGAGCCTCTGAACATTGGGTCTATAAAAGGCAAGATTGCCTTTTATCAACTTATATGCTAAGCATATCATCTGTAAAGCAGGATTAGACTCAGAGAAAAGAAGCCTAGAAAATTGGAGGAAAGAACACCAACAGGTCTATATACAGATGGAAACATACCATTATCAGAAAATACAAAGATTCAGAATACTTATTGCAGAAAGCCAAAGAAGAAAGTGCAAAGACAGGATTACAGTTAAACATTAAAAAACATGACCACAGGTTATTTACATTATTTTAAAATAGTTGGGAAAGACTTGTTAATACTTCAAGATATTGGCTCATTCATTAATCAGAATACAGAGTGCATTCAAGAAATCTGAAGAAGGCCAGGACTTGGAAGGAAAGCTGTGAATGAACTAGACAAGGTCCTTGGGTGTAAGGATATGTCACTGAATTCTCTCCCCTCTTCTCTTCAACATCTACGTTAGACCCCTTGCTAGCTTGGTTCGGAGTTTCGGCCTAGACTGCTATCAATATGCGGACGACACCCAACTCCTTCTGCGCTTGGAGCCTGGAGCAACGTCAATACCAGAAAATTTCACCTTATGTCTGGAGGCTCTGTCGAACTGGCTACGTGCTAGTAGACTGAAGGTGAACCCGGCGAAGACTGAGATTCTCTGGCATGGCCGTTCAACTGGTCTGACCCACTTGCTATCCACCTTCGATGGTGCTGTCCTATCTCCTTCGCCCACTGTTAAGAGCCTGGGTGTCGTTTTAGATTCGCAGCTGACAATGGAAGCTCAGGTCGCTGCTGCCAGCAAACAGGCCTTTTTCCATCTACGACAAGCGAGGCAACTGGCACCCTATCTATCTGATGAGGCGCTGGCAACAGTCATTCATGCCACGGTCACATCTAGGCTGGACTATTGCAACGCCCTGTATGTTGGGCTTCAGATGTCCACGACCCGAAAGCTCCGTATTGTTCAGAATGCGGCAGCCAGGCTACTCACAAGAACACCCATGAAATGGCACATAACACCAGTGCTGCAGCATCTGCATTGGCTTCCAACTGATTACTGTGGTCTATATAAAATGCTAGTCCTGACTTTTAAAACTCTTTACGGCCAGGGCCCATCGTACCTTAGGGACCGTCTCTCCTTCTCCCATCATCGGAGGTCGCAACGACCATCCCAACGAGACTTACTCTATGTACCGGGTCCTAGAGAAGTGCACTTGGAGAGGACCAGGCGCAGAGCTTTTTCTATTTCTGCCCCTGCCTTATGGAATGCCTTGCCGCCCTATATGAGAGCCATGCGTGAGTTGGGGCCTTTCACCCTAGCACTCAAGACATGGCTCTTTACTAGAGCTTTTAATCTATTTTAATATTTTTTAATCAATATTTGTATGTATGTATTTTTATCCTTTACAATTTTATCTTGTAAATCGCCTAGAGCATCGTGGATGGAGGGCGATTAATAAGTAATTAAATGATGATGATGATGATGATGATGATGATGATGATGATGATGATGATGATGAATACTAAAGTAGGAAAAAACTCAACTTCTTTGAAATGTGGTGCTGGAGAAGACTTCTATGGATACTGTGGACTGCTAAAAAGACAAATAAATGGGGCCCTGCAGGGAATGAAATCTGAGGTCTGTCCAGAAGCTAAGGTGACTAAATTCAGAATGTTTTACTTCAAGCATATCAAAGGAAGGAATGACTCACTAGGAAAGACAATAATACTTGGTAAGAGGAAGACCACATTCCAGGAATCAAGGAAACCATGGCTCCAAGTCTGCAAGGCCTGAACAGGGTGGCTGATGGCTGGTTGACTTGGAAATCTCTCGTTCATAGAGCTGCCATAAGTTGAAATCAACTTGGTGGCATTTAACGAATTCTCTTTGTCTCATACATATACATACATGCACACACATACTTTCTCTACCCATTTCCAAACAAAGCCAGAAAAATCATTTAAAGCAGAAGTAATAGTACATCTGGCACTCAAATTGACCAAAGCAAGAAATTGCTCTATTTTCTTTGCATTATTTGGGGGAAGGGGGGGGGAGAGAGAGAGAGAGAGAGAGAGAGAGAGAGAGAGAGAGAGAGAGCGCTAGGCTGCTGTCCTCCCCACTGTCCTAGAGGTCAAAAACCTTTTTATTTATACATCCTTTTAATATGAAACAGAAAAGTTTATGAAATAGAAAAGTTTCAGAAACTCCAGTTTCTGGAGTGTGCTTTATTTATGTATTAACTTTTGCATGCCTTTTAAATGATTTTATACTATTTAATAGGAAGGTTTTAATTGTTTTAATAATGTTATTGTTAAGCTTTTAAAATTAATTCTTTTTTGGGAGCTACTTTGAGTACCACTCTGGGAGAAAGTCAGTGAAAAAATGACATAAATAATGATATTTTTTATTATTTTTGGTTAATACCAGTAAATGTGCGTGTCTATGTGTCTTCCAGCCAAAACCATGTCTTAGACAAGGCATACTGAATTAAAAAGAAGAATTCTTGTCTTATTAAAATGGCTTTAAAATGCAACTAATCTCGGATTGTTGGAGATATATAGCTGGGATTTATTTTACTTTTGCTTTGCAATAACTTGCAAAAGGCATTGGAACAGGGGTGAGAATCATACATTCCACTGATTAAATTGTAGGTGTTCATTTATGGGTGACCAGAAGCTAGGCCTGGGTATTCATATGAACAGACAACTATTATCATCATTTGTTTCAATGTGCACAGAAAGGTCTTATTTAGATGTACAGTTCCCTTGCATCTTTAACTCAGTTTAAGTTTTGAGGTATTTGCATGGATACGGCATTGTGACATAGTTGTGTCTTATGTTTATGGTTTTCACTTAAAATTTCTGGTGGTAAATGACACCTTGTACATTTATTTTTATGCATCTTAATACTCTGTTCCCTTGTGGTACACTCCTGAAGTCACCAGATCCCATTTGATTTTGGAAGCTAAGCAGGGTCAGATTGGGTGTGAACTGCCAAGGAATACCAAATGCTATAGGTGTAATTCAGAGGAAGGCAATGGCAAGCCATTTCTGAATATTTATGGTATAGTTTTATTGTCTTTGCCTTTGATTGTATCGTTTGATGCTCCACCCTCTGGTGGAAAGGCATTGTAAATAAACATCATTGTCATTATTATTATCTTCTGTACAGGCCTGATGACTCCAGAAGAACACAAGAAGTTTGATAGTGTGAACTCACCCCATAACAAGTTCTGGATTCCCTGCGTGTGGTTCTCAAATCTGGCAGTGAAGGCCCGTAATGATGGCCGGATTCGTGACAGTGTGCTGCTCCAAGGCATCCTAAATGTAAGTTTTGCATTTGTAAGTGGATGTGAAAAATCACTCCTTGATTGGCATACTGTAGGTTAGTCCTAACTAGGCATAACCATTCAATCTATGGTTGAGTGATGAGCCAACATAGGTAATTCCCATTGATTTCAATGGTTTGGCAGGAATGATCACAATTAATCCTCTGCCAACCAACTTTTTCAACTACTTTTAAAATGTCTGAGTTCCCTCAATTTCTTGTATATTCCCCCTTTGTCTTCAGCTTATTTCAGTCACTGAAATCGAAGTCAAATAGTTTGTACTCTATAAAGTCAGCAGAGGAAGAGCAGAAAAGAAGAATCTTGCGTTTCTAGCTCTTCACCATGTCTCCAATTTGAGCTGAAACCTAGGTCTAGAAAATGTTTTAGTCTGTTCTAGCCTTATGTTATTGTCAACTGAAACTTTTTACCAACTGTTAGGATTTCTGGGAGTTGAAGGCCAAAAACATCTGGGACCCCAGGTTGGGAACCACTGCACTAGTATTTGGAGCCTTTCAAGCACAGCCTATTAACATGCAGTAGCTGGTTCTGCAAAATGAAAAAGGGAACATTGTGGTGAATGACTTTTCCTCAAGTAATACCTATTCTTCCTCAATGAAACCAGGAAATGAACACTCTGCGCAGTCAGTGTGGCCGACTCTATGGGTACGATTGGATCAGTATTCCTTTAGTCTATACCCAGGTGAGAAATGGATGTTGGTGCGTAATCTCTTTGATTCCAAGCACAGATAATTGTATTACAGCTTATAACTCAGAAACAACTTGAAGGCACACAACAAGGTAAAGCTTGCATTGAAGAGAAATTTATTTGTGTCAAACATATCTTCCAATATAACCCATAATTTTTGAAAGTCATGAATAAATCTCTAATTTGGCAAACAGAGTTTATTGGAGTTGCAATATAAGCAAAGGGCATTTTCCCACCTACATTTATACTTCCTCAGAAAGATTATAGAGGATTTTTAGGACAAATGTTAAATCGGAAATGACTTGAAAGCACACAACAACAAGGTCACACCTGCATTTCAAAGAAACTAACTTTTGTCAAGCATATCACAACTCTATAATCTTCCAGCATAACCCATCATTTAGGAATCTCATAAATAAAACTCTAGTGTGCCAAACACAGTTTATTGAAGTTGTGGTAGGCACACTTGTAGATTCACGCAAAGGGCATTTTCCCACCTACATTTACAGTTCCTCTGAAAGATTTTAAGAGATTTTAAAGATGAACTCTGCAAGTTCCTTATTTCCCACAAACACAAGATTTTGTTGTCTTTGTGTTCAACAAATGTGACAAATATATTAGATGCTTTAGCCTGAACTCTGAGAATGTGGCTTCGTGGCTGTTGTCATATCAATTGCACAGTATTTAGTGGGATGAATTGAGTTTGTGGGGAAGGCTGTTATCTGTCTTATACACCAGGCATGTCAAATGTTCACTACCGCCCAAACTGCTGCCACAGGAAAGACCTTATGGTGCCCACCTCAACTGCTGTGTTATACAATCCAGCAGTTTAGATTTATTTATTTGTATGCTAGAAGAGGATTCTTGTCCCCATAGATGATTAAAGTTAATGGGAAATTTCTCTGGAAACTTGAGCAGACCAAAGTCCCCTGAAAGATTAAAGTTATGGACACAAAGTTACATACATATGAGCTTGCGTGCAGAAATGTGCACACTCGTGTGCACACACACTGTATCCACATGGCACAATTATAGCAGTTGATGCTATTTTAATTGACATGGCTCCATGTTACACAATTCTGAGATATGTCATTTGTAATTTGTAATTTGCCACAATATTCTCTATTCAACTTCCCTGCACTGCAATGCAAAAGCTCTCTAGTAAAGAGTTGTACTTGTGCCGTCCGCCGGACAATAAAAAAAACTATAAAACTGAAACGTGCCGTCCTTTATCCGGGCGAACTGCAAATCCCTATAAGCTGTCCTATAGATATTGAACGACTGAGTCTGGATAACTTCAAAAAAGGATGTTTATTCATACAAGGTTGTAAACCTGGCACAGATCTTAAAGTTGCAGAAAATGAAACAAATTTCCATAGGTTTTAGTTGCAGAATTATCCCTGGTTCCAGAAGGCAAAAGTGATTATAAAACCACTATACCCTAATCACGCTGCCTATATTAGAAGGAGAAACTCTTTCCTTCCCTATCTTTACAGCAAAGATTAGTTCTAGAAGCGATGGAATAACTCTGCTCCTCTAACTAGATTTCTTATTCCAGATCAGTATAATTCAATACTTATCTAATTTGGATAGGCTTAGATTGGCCTGATTTTGAGGATGATTTGTCCCAGTTAGCCTTGCACAGCTCCAGCACGTTGGAAGACTATAGCCAGAATGAAGCTCCAAAATGGAGACTAGACCCTGGTAAAAAGGGCGGTCCTAAGATGTTGCACTCTTTGACCAATCACTGCAAAGAAAACTGCAGCCAGCTCTTGCAGATTCCAAGCCACTTTTCCTAGGCTTTTGCAGCCAGAGGCTCAAACAAAATGTAAAGGAGGGAAAACAAACAAACGACCAATAGGTAAGGCAAACCATCGTCCTGGGGGACGGAACAGTGCTAGTCCTATCAAGAAATGTGTCTTGCCATAATGAAAGACCTGATGTAGGAGTGTAACCAGCTCTTAGGTTTAATATGAATGAATCATGCAGTAAAGTACTAGAAGAAGGAAGAAAAGAGCCATGGTGGGAGGGGGTTTCACAATGGCATTGGTGGGTAGAGGAGGGTGTATGTAAAGTATTTTTAATAATCTCTTAATGACCTCTGGTCCCTAGATGCAAAAGACATGTAATTGTTCTTGCTGAGGACAAAGGATTGTATCTTGAGTGTAGATGCTAGTGGTTCTACCACTGAAGGAGCACCATTATTATGAGCCATACCCTGTTTCCTCCAAAATAAGGCAGGGTCTTATATTAATTTTTGCTCCAAAAGATGTGTTAAGGCTTGTTGTCAAGGGCAGTCTTATTTTTCCAAACTTTAAATGGACTATATCTAGGTCTTATTTTTTAAATAGGGCTTATATTTTGAGCATCCTCAGAAATCCTGAAAATCATGATAGGTCTTATTTTCTGGGTAGGTCTTATCTGGTGAAACCAGGGTAGTTCATAGCAGTTGTTCATAACATTGTATGGTTTTAGTATCATTACATGATATTTAGTGTTAGCTGCTTTGAGTCTCCTCTAAGGAGGAAAAAGCAGGATAGAAATACCACTACTACTACTACTATTACTACTACTACTACTACTAATAATAATAATAATAATAATAATAATAGGCATCATCCAAAAATACATCATACAGTCCTAGACACTTGGGAAGTGTTCGACTTGTGATTTTATGATACGAAATCCAGCATGTCTATTTTGTTTGCTGTGTCATAATATAATAATAATAATAATAATAATAATAATAACAACAACAACAACAACAACAACAACAACAACAGTTTTGCAGCACTACTACCATCCATAGCAATCTGTGATGTCTTGACAGGCCCAAACTGTGTTTCTATTTCCAAGGTGGTCACAGTAGCTGTTTACAGCTTCTTCCTGGCTTGCTTAATTGGACGGCAATTCCTGGATCCTGAAAAGGGGTATCATGGCCATGAGATGGACCTCTACATACCAGTCTTCACCTTTCTGCAGTTTTTCTTCTATGCAGGCTGGCTAAAGGTCGGTTCAAAGGGAAAATAATGAATGATTCCTGGGAAAGTTCTGCCCCATAGGTCAAAATATCTGAGACTGGTTCATGAATAGGAAAGGGGAAAGTGCTGATTTCTTCCATCACCACCACACTGCAGGTGTTTAATATACTACACAGAAACATGGAAACTAGAGTAGAAACTTAAGAATCTTATCAAAACTTAAACTATTTTAAAGCATATTTGACCTTGGATTGTAAGAGGGAATATTTGGATTATTAAAAAAAACAGCTTGCAGTAATTTGCAGATGGTATTTAAACAGAGTCAAATGTTCATTGATTAAAATTCCCAAAGGTTAGGGCTGGGTGTTTATTCTGACACACAGTTCTTACACCTTGGGGCATCATCTCATTGCTTTCATTTCATAGGTAGCTGAGCAGCTCATCAATCCCTTCGGAGAGGATGATGACGACTTTGAAACCAACTGGCTCATTGACAGGAATCTTCAGGTAAACTGTAGGCTTACTATTTATGAAGTTATTTCCCATTTGAGGCACTTCGGACTAATGGGACAGAAATTCTTGATATAAATTATGTGAAGATGAATAGAGAATACATCAGGACTGAATTCAGGGCTAGTTGGGTCTTAATTGTAACATTAACTCTTGGCAATTCAATGGCCTTCAAGCGGTCAAGGAAAACAGATTTGCAAATAAATGTAATATTAATGGTGAAGCTCAGAAGTTTTTTTTTATTATGATTATAACTCACAAAACATATGGCTGGTAGGGGCATCCCCAGAAAAAATATTTTTGAGACTTTGGCTAATAGTTCTCCCAGAAAAATATGCCCCCTTTTCCCCCCATACTGCCTTTTAAATGGTAGGGCTCATGGTTAACATCAACAATTAAGTACATAACCTTTGCATTTCTTTTGACATTGAGATCATTTTTCATGACTGAAAATTCAGTCTTGAGATCTCCCGTTCTGATTTCCCTCTGATTATTTTCTCCCACTGCCTTTCCCGCATTTTGATCATGTCACCCTTCTCTTTCATGAAGCTCATACTACATCCTAGACTTTCAGAAGTGTGCCATTCCATCCACAGTTTGTCTTCAGACAAACCTAAATAACCTTTAAACCAAGAGGTGACGTGAAAGCCATGTTTAAATATTTGAAAGGATGTAATGTGGAGCAAGCTTGTTTTCTGCTGCTCTAGAGACTCAGATATGGAGCAATGGAGTAAAACTGCAGGAAAAGGGATTCCACCTAAACAATAGAAAGAACCTCCTGATAGTAAGAGTTGTTAGACAGAGGAATTCACTACCTTGGAACTTTGTCACACAATGTTGATAAAGTGTAATTACAGCAAAATAAAAGCACAGTTGGATGGGACATACCATACATTATCATGTCTGCCCTGTATGTAATTAATTGTACTTACATTATTTCTATTGATTGATGGGAAAACTTGTCAATGAACCAAGTATAGCTGTTCTATAGGTTTTTAAACAGAGGTTGGATAAAAGTGCTTTGACTGTATATTTCTTCATGGAAGGGGCTGGACTGGATGGCCCTTTTAATCTCTTCCAATTCTGTGATTTATTTTATTTTATTTACCTTATTTCTGCCCCGCCTTTCTCTACCCCGAAGGGGACTCAAAGTGGCTGACATATGGCAACCATTAGATGCCTTAAAAAACATACAATAGGGATGTAAAATCAAATCAAATTTAAAATTAATACATATTAAACATTTAAAACATTACATTCAAAATTAAAATCACATCATCCAAAAATCATAGTCCAAGGTTGTTCTGTCATCAGTTATCCATAATTCCAAGTCTATTATTGCACTGTACTAATCATCGAAGCCTGATCTCTGAGCCAAGTTTTTACTTTCTTTCTGAAGGCTAGAAGGGAGAGGGCTGATCTAATGTCACTGGGGAGTGAGTTCCATAAATAAGGGGCCACCACTGAGAAGGCCCTGTCTCTCGTCCCCACCAGCCACACTTGCGAAGCAGGCAAGGCCGAGAGCAGGGCCTTCCCAGATGATCTTAATCTCTGAAGTGGCTCATAGGAGGAGATGCGTTCGGACAGGTAAACTGGGCCAGAACTGTTTAGGGCTTTATACGCTAAAGCCAACACTTTGAATTGTGCTCAGCACCCTAGCCAAGTCAGGATTCCCAAGATACGGGCGCAACTGGCACACAAGTTTTAATTATGCAAAAGCTCCCCTGGCCACTGCTGAGACCTGGGGTTCCAGGCTCATTGATGAATCTAGGATCACTCCCAAGCTGCGAACCTGTGTCTTCAGGGGGACTGTAACCCCATCCAGCACAGGCTGTAACCCTATGTCCTGTTCAGCCTTACAACTGATTAGGAGGACTTCTGTCTTGTCTGGTTCAACTTATAATGAGGGAATAGAATTCCTGCTTTTGCTGCCTGGTTGGGACTCCTAAACTGTGAGATACTTGTGGCAAGCCACAAACCATGGTTATCTATATCCTGCTTCATTATCATTAGCTCTCCAGCAAACTCAACCGAAAAACACCCTCCCATCTTCACAATCTCTTAGTCTCACCTCACAACCTCTGAGGATGCCTGCCATAGATGTGGGCGAAACGTCAGGAGATAATACTTCTAGAACATGGCCATACAGCCCGGAAAACATACAACAACCCTGTGATCCCGGCCATGAAAGCCTTTGACAACACAATCTCTTAGTTTTTCAAATCCCAACTCTCTCCAAATTACAAGTATTAGAAAGGGATGTTTTCTCAGAAATGGGTGAAATAAGTAACATGCAAAGACATTCCCAGAACCACAGTGTCTGACATAATCTGTGCCATTCTGTCTCTTGGCAGGTCTCCCTCATGGCTGTGGATGAAATGCACCAGGATTTGCCCAACCTGCAGAAGGATCCATACTGGAATGAGTCAGATCCACAGCCACCCTATACAGCAGCAACAGCAGACTATAAGCGGCCATCTTTCCTTGGCTCAACCTTTGACATCAGGCAAGTGTAGTTGTCTCGGACATATGTAGATCCTCTTGCTTCCCTGTCCAAGCACTGGGAATATGCTTGATATAGGCGCTTGTCTGTGAGCATTCATGACACAATAAATGTGATGCTCCTCGTAGTTTCAAAAGAGGCTTTAAAAAGTATATATTATTTGAGAAAACAAGTGGAACAGTCAATAAAACACTGCTGTTTGGGGTGTTTCTCTTTGTTGTTTCAGCCAGATAGCAGTGCCTTCTTCCCAGATGCTGCATTACAAGCATACTTTCATATATAAAAACACATAGAATTTCATGAGAATAATCAGCCCTTACTAAGATGTTTTAGATTTTTTTCTCCCATAATATTTTTAATTGATTTGATTTTTTATTATGGATTAAATATGTTGGATAGGTTGTTGTGAGTCTTCTGGGCTATATGGCCATGTTCCGGAAGCATTCTCTCCTGACATTTCACCCACTTCTATGGCAGGCATCCTCAGAGGTGGAGAGGTCAGACTTCTCAACTCTGAGGATGCCTGCCATAGATGTGGGTGAAACGTCAGGAGAGAATGCTTCTCGAACATGGCCATACAACCCGGAAGACTCACAATAACCCAGTGATTCCAGCCATCAAAGCCTTCGACAACACATATATTGAATGGGTCCTTAAAAAGTGGACAATAGTCCACTAAACTCTTTGGGTTTGGAGATGGGTGTTTTAATAATAATAATAATAATAATAATAATAATACTTCATTTATACCCCGCCACCATCTCCCCAACGGGGACTCGGGGCGGCTAACATGGGGCCATGCCCAGAGCAATACAATATAATAAAATATAAAAACAACATATCATAGCACCAATTAAAAAATACAATACATGATAATAGGCATTACATCAAGAAATCAAAAAACAATAAAACAAGGGCAGGCCGCGTGAACACAAAGATAAAACCTGGAGTGAGAGGGACAGAGGGGTACTCCACTGCGGGCAGGGACATATGGAAGTGGGGTAATCTAGAGGACAGATGTTTGGGGTGGGAGTAACACAGAAATATATAACAGAAATTACTCACCGAAGGCACAGCGGAAGAGCCATGTTTTCAAGTCTTTCCTAAAAGCTAACAGCGTGGGAGCTTGCCTAATTTCAGTAGGTAGTGAGTTCCACAATCGGGGGGCCATAGCAGAAAAGGCCCTCTCCCTTGTACTCACCAGGCGGGCCTGGGATAAAGACAGTGGTGATAAAAGGGCCTCCCCAGATGATCGTAAAGATCGGGCAGGTTTTTGCTGCCTATCTGCAATGTATACTTCAGCAAACCTTGGAGCATAGAGATAATGTGATTTATTTATTTACCCTATCTATACCCCGCCTTTCTCAACCCTGAAGGGGACTCAAGGCAGCTTCACATATAGACAACTATTCAATGCCTTAAAACAGCATACAGTTAAAATAGACATTTGAATTAGGAACTAAAATTAAGGCACATTAATATATTCAAAAACATTACATTCACTGTTAAAAATCACGCCATCCACAATCATAATCCATGGCCATTCCAGTAGTCATTGCACATAATCTGTATTTATTATTGCACTACAGTTATTCTCTGAAGGCTTGATCCCAAAGCCACATTTTCACTTTCCTTCTGAAGGCCAGGAAGGAGGGGGCCGATCTAATGTCACTGGGAAGGGAGTTCCACAGCCCAGAGGCCACCACTGAAAAAAGGAGCCCCCAGTGGCGTAATGGGGTAAAGCCTTGTAACCTGAAGGTTGGGTTGCTGACCTGAAGGCTGCCAGGTTCGAATCCCACCCGGGGAGAGTGCGGATGAGCTCCCTCTATCAGCTCCAGCTCCATGTGGGGACATGAGAGAAGCCTCCCACAAGGATGGTAAAAAACATCAAAAAACCTCCGGGCATCCCCTGGGCAACGTCCTTGCAGATGGCCAATTCTCTCACACCAGAAGCAACTCAGGTTGCTCCTGACACACACACACACACAAAACCCACTGAAAAGGCCCTGTCTCTCATCCCCAACAGTCATGTCTGCGAGAGCAGGGCCTCCCCAGAGAAGCTTAATGTCTGAGCTGGTTTATAGAGACATTCAGACAGGTAAGCTAGGCTGGAACCGTTTAGGGCAGAGGTCCCCAAACTACGGCCCGGGGGCCACATGTGGCCCATCAAAGCCATTTATTCGGCCCCCACAGCAGCAGCTCCCTCCTCCTCTACCGAGGAAGGAAGGCGTGTGCAGTGAGAAAAAGGAGGGAAAGGCACACACCTTTCCCTCTTCCCTCATCCTGCTCGCACCTTTCCCGCTGCCACTGAGGAAGGTGCAAACTGGGTGAGGGAGGAGGGAAAGGTGCATGCTTAAATAAGCTTTGCTTATTTATAATGGTATTTTAATTATTATTTTATTAATTATTAATTATTATGGGGTGCTTTGCTTGTGCTTTTGGTGCACAAAGGCAGAAGAGGGTTGGACTAAATGACCCAAGGGGTCTCTTCCAACCCTCTTTATATTTTTTATAGTTATGATTATTTGTATTATTATGATTATTAACATTGAGGCTATATTTGTTCCCATTTTGTTTTTTACTTCAAAATAAGATATGTGCAATGTGCATAGGAATTTGTTCTTAGTTTTTTTAAAACTATAGCCTGGCCCTCCAACGGTCTGAGGGACTGTAAACTGGCCCCCTGTTTAAAAAGTTTGGGGACCCCTGGTTTAGGGCTTTATAGGCTAAAGCCAGCACTTTGAATTGTGCTCGAAAGCAGACTGGCAGCCAGTGGAGCTGACGTAATAGGGGGATTGTGTGCCACTCCTGTTAGCAACCTGGCTGCTGCCCATTGGACCACTTGTAGCTTCCAAACAGTCTTCAAAGGCAACCCCATGTAGAGCGCGTTGCAGTAGTCTATTTGGGATGTAACTAGAGCATGGACTACCATGGCCTATCTAGTACTCTGAGTGTCCATTTAGGACTCAGGAAGACTAAAGTTTGAGTCAATATTCAGCCACAAATGTCTTCCGAATAAATCTTGCTAAGAAAATGTTGTGATAGTCATCATAAATGGGAAATGACTTAAAGGCATATAACATCACAACAACAGAACTTTGGAGTTCCCTGACACCAACCATTTATGTGTGTGTGTGATGACATTTTGATTATATAACAACCCTAAGATGATGATTTTTGTTATTAACATATAGAATTTAGAGCTTAGAAAAGAGCCATTTTAGAATGTAACTCCCTGAAGCTGACCATGTTGGTTGGGGTTTTGAAGGGTTGTAGCCCAAAGAAAGTAACTTTTCCAGTCTCTGACAGCATGGACAACATTCTTCCAAAGCTCATTTCCTTCTTTGTGGATTACCCTTTTACCAAAACATTTTGTTTGGCTGTTTAGACACACACTGAAACTTTTTCCGACTTTATGAATTACAAGCTTAGTCATCCAAACAAACCTCATATAACTAAATTGTATATGGTGAGTTGCCAAGCCCCCTCCTTCACTTTGGGCTTACAGCACCTCACCTTGTTGTCTGCGGGCAGTAAAGGGATGAGTACTGCTCAAAGTTATGAAGGCGTTGACCTGCAAACAAGCTGTTATTATACACACCTATCTGATCACGCCTGAAAGCTCTGAATAAAGAAGATGGTGTTCTGTGCCTTAAGACAGAGTTTGTAATATTTTTCATGGAGCTCAACTCTTCTTGATGCAGAATTTCAGCGTGTGTAGATATTTCAGTGAAGGCTTGTGGAGTGTAGTAACTGCCATGTTTGCATCACTTATGAAAGTTCCTGTTCAATCTCAGGTAGAAACAAAATGTTTTAGAGACAGCCTAGTGTATTAGTTTGTGTTGGAGTAGAAACTGGGAGACCAGTGTTCATAATCCCATTTTATCCATGGAAGCACAATTGTTGACCTTGGGCAAGTCACACTCCCACAGAAGACAACAGCAACCCTCCCTTAATCTTCTTGCCCGGAAACCCTGATAAGAAAGTTGCCATAAGATGAAGGCATATAATAACAACAGTTGATAATTTACAGTTTCAAGACATGCAAAATTTCTTTTCAGAAAAAGCAATATATAAGGTTTTACTTTTTAAAAAAGGAGGGGACATCATTTGCTGGTGTCCCTCAGTTATAAAAATGTCCTTGGACTATAATAGGGAACAATTACTTTATGCCTGTTAAAATCAAAAAGCAATTAATTCCTATTGGGCCTGAGAATCAGTGTTTGGCATGATTTCAGGAGTTGACACGGTCACATCATACCAAAACCAATGACTAATTTTGTTCCTGACTGTTGAGAGGCCCCAAATTCTATTCCTTCTTCTTCTTGCTTTTGCTGTCTACTATTGACCTCTTCCTTGAGCCCAGGGTAGATGAATGGGCTCATGAGACACCAGGGTAGTGAGGAAGAATGGAGAAGGACTAATTACTACACAACAGAACTTCAAAATGTATTTTTTTTTTCAGATTGCAAGTCACAGAACCTCTCAGTCAATGCCATCTGGGGGTTCCTGGCAGTAGCAATCCTCCAAAATAAAATGATTAGGTTGGTCTGCTGTCACCTGCTACATGCTCAGTGGTTCTATGCCTAGTGAGCAACTGACAGTGATAGTAAAGATAGTACAGGTTGAGCGTCCCTTATCAAGAATTGCAGGATTCACAGTTGTTCACATGGATGAGTGAGATAGTGATGTGCTTGCCCTTTTTATGGCAAATTCAGAGTTGTATTTATGAGAACTTAAGCAAGGTGGGAAAACTTTGGTTCTTCAGATGGTTTAGTCTACAATTACCACAATCCTTTACCACTAGTCATGCTAGCTAGGCCTTTTGGGAACTGAAGTCCAAAGTATCTAGTCCAACGGTTCCCTATATTCTCATCTTAAAGAAACTTAATTTTCACATTACTTACTTTATGTTGTGGCCTTGTTTTCTTTCTTCAGTATGCAGAAAGAAGATATGGAATTCCAACCCCTGGAGCAGATTAAAGAGAACGAGGAAGCAAATCACTCAACACCATTACTTGGCCACATTGGCCGCTTTCTGAATGTTCAGTCCCCCAGTTTCTCCAGGTCATCAAGAATGAACCTGCTGCGTCGGAGAAATGAAAACACGCCTCCTTCCCCTTACTATGCCTACCCAGATATGGGGAAATCTGGGAGTCCCACCAGTTTTAACCAGCAAAGGGGAGATTGCTCCCCACCTGGCTTCATTTCCCAGGATCAATGGGACAACGCAGCCAGTAAGCTGAGAGAGTTTGATGCCTTCATGTCTACCCCATTCTATGAGAGACCTGGTTTCTATAGTGCTCCTCAAACACCTATCAGCTCCATCCCAATGATCTTCCCATCCAGGCGTCAAGGCCGCAAGAAACCTCCTGCTCTTTCTAGTATTGCTTCCTTGAGAGACAACCCTGCCAATCAATCTCCTTGCAGAGCCAGTGATTACGACAAAAGTGAGAACTCCCTTGATTCAGGAGGCAGAGAAACCTTTGTTTGGCCAGCAGGAAAGAACCAGGCTTCAGACTCCCTGGCAGTGACCATTGAAGGGGAGGCACAAAATATAACCAACAGGTCAAAAGAGGCTTTGCCTCTTGGAAGCCCAGGAGGTGTCTCCTTGGTGAACTCGGCAAGCCCCAAATACTCTTTCTTTGCCGAGTCCCCCAGTTCTGAGATGCAGACCAATACTAAGGGTTTGAATGACATGAGAGGTCCTCGACAGCCCCGACGGACTCCAGACAGCACAGGAACACCAAACTCAGACCACACCAATTTCCTTCATAACTATGGCATCAGGACCCCTAACAGCAATGGCCCAACTACTTTCTTTTCATTCACACCACTGACCTCCCCAGTGCTCGAGAGAGCCCAGCTGGGCAAAACAAACGCTGGTCCGGGCCCTGAGTCTTCTCCTGGATTAAGGGAGCAGGATTCTCCTGTGGTTCCTGGGGCCATGAGAGACATAGGAAACGGAGGTGCCACTGCTTCTTACCACACCAAGGATCAGAGGAAGGCAGCCAGCTCTTCGCCCAATGACTCTGGTATCTCTCTAGCAGAAGGGGACTTTGTGGGCCTAATGGAAGTGATCATGGAAACCAGTGAGAATACAGCCGATGAAGGGAATGGAAACAAGGACAACTGAATGCACTGGGCTGTCTTTCCTCATTGGGGAAATGGGTGGGGTTTTTTAAACGATTCCTTGGTGCTCTGCCTTTTAGAGGCACCAGAATCGTTATGAACTACAAAACAACTGAGAATACCTGCTTCTTAATCTGAACTCCTTCCATAAATACATGTGTGCTTCCATTAACAATCATCTTAAGAGCTATTCATGGTACTTCAGCCTCACAAAGGTAGGAGGAAAAGGTCTAATCGTTTAATACATTGTTTTGCTATTTGAATATACCAATGACCAGAACTGCATTACCAGTGCTGGGGACCTTGTTTTTGGCATGGATTAAGGGCCAAACTGAATGATTAATTCCACAACCATGCCAAGGATTTTCACTCCACGCCTCACTCAGCCAACCTACATCTGAACTTTTGAACTGGGCTGGGAAGCAAACTGGGTTGAATGCTTCAAGCAAGATCTTACCACCACATAACGACAAGACTGCCACACTAGAGGAGATGAATGTAATGAATCAGATTGGAACATGATCAGCCAGTTTCATCTGTCTCCAGGGCACATCAGTCTTTACTTCCTGCAGCACAGAGACCATATCTCACATTCCCAACCTGTTGCAATGCCAGATGAAGAGTGCCTTTAAAGGAAACCCAAATCATGTTGGATGTAGGTGCCTTTCTGTGACCAACTGGAAAGCGTCAATTCAGCACTGAATATCCTCACTTCTATTGTATGGACATCCATAGGATCCTAAGGGTAAAAGACAAAATGGAATCTCCTCCTATATAGTATTTGCTACAGATGATAGGAGCAAGGATCAATCTCAAAAGCTTATCTTTGGCCCTGAAAGACCAGTCCCATAACCTACCTGACTGCATGAAAGAGATGTTGGGATGGCAGGAGATAGCCTTAACTGAGCAATCCTTTTTTGACTAGCAATTTGAGAAATATATAGATGATTTTTTGGGGTACCCAAGTGAAGTATGATTCCAGTTTTAAGACTGAAGGCGAAATGTGCCATTTCTTGAAGCTCTTTTCTGTATTTATTACAAATAAATGGGTAGGAAGTTTTAAGGTTCAAGCATTTTTGTTTGATAAGCATTACATTGGAGAACAGATAAGGATGCCGTTTTGCTCAGCTCACAGTCCTTGCTATCACTATACACAGGTGTTTTGTACTCACGTTCCATTATGAAACAATCATTAGCACAAAAATGCCATTCTTGTATCAAGCATCTTATGCAAATTTGCACATGACCTATTTCTAAACATTAGATGACAAATGAAGCCAATTTACGAAAGTTGCAGTTCCCAATAATTCAAAATAACACCAGAACAAAGTGCATGGCAGTGCCATTAAAATACAGAACTTAGAAGGTGCAGAATTGGCAGTAGTTCGCCTATGATCTTGAATTAGTGATAAAGTGAACTACTGTAGCGAGACAATTGTTACTAGTAAATGTACTTTCAAGTGGCAGAATCTGGAACAACTCATTTTCATCTTTTGACAAATCTGGAAAACTGCAGCTGGGGTTCTCAGCCTTTGCTTCTTCAGATGTTTTAGACTTCCACTCTCAGAATTGCTCAATGACCATGTTAGCAGGAGCTTCTGGGAGTTGAGGTCCAAAAGATCTGGAAGGCCCTACTTTAATTTTCAGGGTATCAGGGAAGGACAAACCTATCATTTCCCTACTACCATTTTGGTCCAAGTACGCAACAGGCAAAGAGATAAACAATAGTTACCAGGAAGATGTTGACTTAAAGAAAAATCTAGTCTGTCTCCCAAAATGCAGAGTGTCTTCTCCCCCAATTCTTCCATTACAAGAATATAGTTGGAAAATTAAAAAGAATCAAAGTGCATGGATAATTTACAACCTGACCTCAAAGGGTGCAATTTCCTTTAACTGAGGGTGGAGAAGCCAGAGGCAAGCTTTAGGTTTAGGCAGGGCTGCCTATGTTTCACATGAGCAGAGATTTTGGTGATGCCTGACAAGACCAGCTTTCCTTTCAGGGGAGGAGAACCACCCAATTTCTGTTTTTATTAGGAATCTTTGAAATTGTACAAATGACACAAGATGAAAACTGAGAAAAAGCCCACAAAGAATCCTCAGCATGATCTCCCTAACTCTTTGACCCTTTCTTTTTAACTATGAGAAACTATGTTATGTAAAAAAGCAAACTTGTGTGATTTGAACAGCAACATTCAGGTAAATGGTACAAATTTTTAGTGTACAGCACAGGACTTTTGTTTTTCAGTGCTCTTGGAAAAAGTAGGCGAGATAAATGACATGAACACAAAATGAGACTCTCAAATGAATCACTTCAAAGGTTTAGAATAGAAAGGCAATGTTTTATGGGTGGTATTTGACTTCTGCCTAGGGCAGCTGCTGTTACACCATTCAGTTCAATAGCACAGCAATAAACTATAGCTCATAAAGCACAGATCTTCCACTTAAGAGAACGAAAAAAGCATCAGGGGAATTAAATCAGCCAATTGTTACACACTGTCCATCAGAAAGGGGGCAGCTGTTGCTTAGTTAAATTGCAACAGACATACATTTAAAGGACATTTGTCACTGATGACAACACTGATGTTTTTACATTCCTTAACATCCTTCATTATAAATCAGTAGTAAAAATAAAATCCAGCTCCAGATTGCAGAGCAAGTAACATCACTCAAAACCAGAGTAAGTTATTTTTTAAACGTATTTTCTTTTTTAAAAAAATTGTGTCAGAAGCTACTTGAGAACATACTGCAGATCGCTTCTGGTGTCAGAGAATCGACAGTCTACAAAAATGTTGCCCAGGGGAGGCCTAGATGTGTTACCATCCTGTGGCAGTCTTCTCTCATGTCTCTGCATGGGAAGCCGAGGCTGATAGACTCACCCCATCTCACAGATTCGAACCACCAACCATCAGGTCAGCAGTTTAGCCCATTGTGCCACTGTGGAAATCAGTACTTCACTGATTGAAGTACATCCACCATCATCAACAACATGCCTATTTTTATGTCAAAGCAAGCCACACCTTGACAGTGCTGCCCTAAAATATGTAGAATCTATAGAGTATAGCTTTTTTTTTCAAGAACCTGAGGTTATGGCTGGTTCTGTATACCAGAACCCTTTCTCCTAGCCATGACATTTGGAGAATTCAGTTTACAACACTGTTATGTATGTCTATTGAAGAGTACTACCAGGTTTAATGGAGCCTATTTTCATGTACTATGAGTTAGAGATGTTTTTAAAACCTGCAGCAATCTCAAAGTGTACTTTACTGACACTTTTGTTCTAAATATACTGCAGCACAGCTGAAAACAATTAGAACCAAGTCACTTTATTGGGCATAAGATATAACACAAAAGAACAGAAGTTGTTTTTATACATTATATGGACAATGCTAAGGGGGAAACCAGAAACATGCACTGCTGAAGATGGTAAGAGTCTCACTGAAGCTTTGTTTGTGTAGAGAGCTTTTAATTCTCATTGTCACTTTCTCCCAGAGTGTGCTTGTCGAAGAGGTACTCAGCCATTCCACATTTGGGTGCTCCCATCTTGCGCAGATTGGTCACATGATCACCCAACTCTTTGATGGATTTGACCTGCTCATCCAAGTAGTGAGTTTCAATGAAGTCACATAACTGGAAGAGAGAAAATGCATTAGGCATGCTCCTACTGATCCTGCCAAAATCAGGCAGTACTCACAATAATGTCTTAAAAGCATAATGAGCAAAGCCTGAGGCCAAGGAAGCACTGTCAGTTTCTGCTCCTGTACTGTTTTTCCTCTCCTCACATAGATGTAGTACAAGACATTTACAACTAAATGACAGATAATGAAGAGAAGTACAATTTAACTTACAATATGCCGACAGGTGTGCACAGGCAATCCACATTCTGTCCCAGAAAAGCTGAATTCAACTATATGTGTAACTTTTTGCCACAAAAGAACAAGGAATCTGAAGACACTTCCACTAAAATTCCACTAGAATTTTTGAATTCTCATAGTTGGCATATCACACCTTAAAACATGTGGGCAGCCATAAGGACTGGAACCTTGTTTTTATAGTGGAAATGCATAGCAGTAATTGTGGTGCTGAAGTCTACACCCTCCCAATACACTTTATACGCTCTATTGGTACAAGTCAAATGGCTCCACAGTATTCAAAGATTGCAAGCTCCAAGAGATCCAGCTAGCACAGGCAAAGTGGAAGGAATAGCAGGGGCTAAAGTCTCATAAGACCTGGATCCCTGTATGTACTGCATGCCCACAATATGGGAGCACAAACATCCCTTCCTATTAGACTGATATACCAATTCTCTGCTGGCTCAATGTTAAAGTACAGTTTTGCTTAGCAAATTCATTTTAAAGTCTGGTGGCAGTTGTTTTGTTTCTTAATAATAGCATGATCAGGGACACTTTTCTAGCCAAGCATGTTATTTATATTGACTGACACTTACATGAGGGTCATTTTTTTCAGTTGCCAGCTTGTGCAGTTCTAGAAGTGATTGGTTCACATTTTTTTCCAAGTGTAAAGAGCATTCCATTGCCGTCAGCCCACTTTCCCAATCATCACGATCTGGTTTCTAGTAAGACAAAAGAAGCAGAGTAGGTTTTTCACTGATCAATGCTGAGGCACTGTAATCCCAAAAATTAACAGAGCGTACCACTATTATGGAACAACTGGGCAGGTTATGCTCAAGGCTAGAAAACATCCTTGAGTTATGCCCTTTTGTCTTTGAAAGCACTTTACATTCTTGCTCTTGGGTCATGTGCCAAGAGGAAGTGATCTGTTGTTTTCAAGGGTCCTACAACATACCTATCACCACAACTACTCCAAAAATTGTAACACCAAACCATTTCCCACCACAATCTATTATCAGAAGAAAGTGCAGGCACCAACTATAGCAACAGGGCAGATGAGCAGCCTGCTAAGTATAATTACGAACAGCCTATGCTGAAATGTTTAAGGTACTCTTGATATGTACGAAGCTTCTTGTAATAAAACTTTTCCTAAACTTTGTCTCCTTTTTGCTCCCCTGTACTGCTGGTCAGTTTTTTTTCTTTTAAAAGAACACACGTCCTTAACAGTCAAGTGCAACAGAATGTCTGTGTATGTCAATTAGAAAATCTTGTTTGGCTAGTTTAGCAGTGTTGTAGTTTCCATGGAAGCAGATTCTCAAACTACATTTCCATAAAAACACGCTAGTTTGTAGGAAAAACATATTACAATGTGATAATATTTGGTATTTTCCAGAGCATTCTCTCTAGAAATCTTGTCAAGGTCAGCTTCTCTGTCAAGAACCCATGTGACTGCAAAGGATTTCGGGACATTCTAGGTTGTCCACACTGGAGAAGCCTCATTGCAGAGATTGTATAATCTGATCCAATACTCCTATGGAATGCAAGGTCACAAATCAGCAGTATGCGGAATAATCTGCATTTCAAGAAGACCTGGTCACTGTTATTATATGTCAATGAGTAATATTGATTGAACACATGGTTCAGATTAAAAGTGCTGGATCACGGCAGGACATGTTCCATACCATCACATGGCATTATGTTCTGCCAGATTAAACCACTTCAGACTTTCAGGAGAATCTAGTTTTGAAGAGTTACTTGTACACTGAAAAAGTGCACATTAATGTGGATACTCAAAATTTGTATTTTCTCCAATGTGATCATGAGATACATTCAAGCAAGAGTTCTGTTTACCTTGAAACTCCCTTCCTCCAGCATGGACCTGCTAAGCATGCAGTTTCCCTCAGACCATTTGACTTTACATCTCTAATCTAAGGACTGCAAACAGTGCTGTGTGTCTTCACACTTTTCATCATTATAAACTGGACTACAAGTCTTGGATCAGCTCACCTTGATGTCCTGAAGGAAAATGCGCCCACCCCTGTTATTCTGGAGCTTCATAAGTTTCTCTGCATGCTCACGCTCCTCTCGGGATTGGTGCAGGAAGTACTTGGCAAAGTTCTTCAGGGCCACGTCGTCACGGTCAAAATAGTAGGACTGAAAAAGAAGGCAGAGTTATGGATTAGGACTGTCAAGGAAACAGATCCAAACACTGAAGTCCAGCTTCAGCATTCCCATTCATCTGCAGCAACTATTCAAAATTATCTGCGACTGATCTGATGCATATATTTTCTTACCATTTGTTGTCTCATACAACTGCTGCACAACAAGCCTGTCAAACCAGCTGTGCTACAGGGCTTACTATGATCTATTTCTAATGCAACATACAGAACTAAGACTTTGTAAAAGAAGAGGACAAACTGTGGCTCTACAGATGTGTTAGGTTTGAACTAAGAACAATCCTTGCCACCAACTGTAAGAAATGGTTACAGCTGCAGTCCAAAGACATCTGGAACTTTCAATTTTGCCCAGAGCTCAATTTAGATGAACTAATTCTACAGGTCTAATTGTCAGTTTTTCTTTTGGTCGATCCACTAGAAAGTAAATTCTGAAAATCACTTCAGAACAGGAAGAACAAGGTGACTTGCCTGTACAGTAAGAGTTTACCCTTTTAACAGAAAAAAATTAACAATTCTAAGAACTCAACAAATTAGGGTAGCCAATACTGATAATTTTGGCTTGGAAAAAAATTGCCAACAGTCAAGAGATTAAACATTTCTGAGTACTCATCCTAAGCATGGATCTTTTAACTGATTTTACTTTAACATGTTGCTTTATCCCATTTATATACCTGTTTTATGTGATGTTTATTGTTTTCATGTTGATGTATTTTACTTTATATATTATGTATTTTAGGTATGTCATCTTTGTATGCTATTTGTGAGCTGTCCCAAGTCCCTATGTGAGACAATGGAGGGGTATAAATAAAGTTATTATTATCACCACCACCACCACATTGTTACATTACTTTTGAGGAGTTTTTGAACCTCTAATCCAGGCATGGGCAAACTTTGGCTCTCCTTGTGTTTTGGACTTCAACTCCCACAATTCCTAACAGCCATTAAACTGGCTGGGATTTCTGGGAGTTGAAGTCCAAAATACCTGGATGGCCAAAGTTTGTACATCCCTGTTCTAATTGGCCCTGCTACCACTGAAATGTACAATTTAGGCCACAAAACCAGGTTTAAGAGAGATAGAGAGACCCATTCCATTTTAGAAACCATTTGCCAGATGAACAGTTCTGAATTAAGCGCACCATGTTTGATCGCTTACAATTCCCCTTAACTATTAGTCATACATTAAATTCTATATTCCAGTTAATGTTACATCACAAAAGACTCCAGAGCAGCAAGAGCTGGGCTGTCCCTAGACAGCCAGTGTCAATAAATTCATTTTAAAGCTACTGACTTCCAAGTACTGTATGGATGATGTATGTCTAGAAATTTTATTCAGAAATTGACCCAAAAATCTGGGTCACTATCCATGAGTCCAAGTATTATTCTTTAACTCTTTATCAAAAAAAAAGGAAGGAAGGAAAACATCCTCTTTTCTGAATTGAGTGGCAAAAGGCAAAAAAAAATGTCTATTGTGGGAAAACCTAAAGGAACCATTGATCCCTTCTATCCTCTCAGCCATAGTGCCATTTATTGTCTCTTTGAAGGGAAAATGGTGGCAGCAGTGGTCAGGAACATCTAGCCCCCGCTGGCACCTTTCCCCAAATATAGTGAACTATATGCAGACATGATTTGTAAACTCTTCCAGTATTTGGAAAAATACATTTTAACATACAGCTGCCATGAGATGTTTGCAACCATATAAGCCACATTTGTGCTGCTAGGTTTACAACCACAGGCCACAAAAGTTAACAGTAACTTGGAGATATGGCTTTAGCTATGTTCAAAACAACCAGACCAAATGAAAACAAACAAATGTTCTAGAGAAAAGGTCCAAAGTCAATTAAAGTGCAGTCACTCTTTACTGGAGAGATAAGAACTGGGGCTTCTGCACACAAAGAGGCTCCAGCAAACGGGAGCCAATACTCGCACCACAAGAGTGTAAACACTCTTCCGCCCCACTCTTTGGTTACCTCAAAACATCCAGCGGCATAAAAAGACTCAACAGCAAGCACAGCATGCCAGTGGCGCAGTTACCTTGCAATACTTGTGGAGTAAGCAAGTGCATCACAAGACAGTTCCTCTTTGCATTGCAGCATTTGGCCACATAAAAGCAATCCGCCAGGAAAAACCTCTAGAGACAACAGCTGGATTGTGGCTACCTAACTCCAGCATAATGGGAAAGTGGAAACGGATAGTAAGGCAGAGTTCTTCTATAACAGGCATGGGCAAACTGGGCCTTCCAAATTTTTTGGACTTCAACTCCCACCATTCCTAACAGCCTCAGGCCCTTTTCTTTTCCCCCTCAAGTGGCTGAGTGGGAAAAGAAAAGGGCCTGATGTTGTTAGGAATGGTGGGTGTTGAAGTCCAAAACACTCAGAGGGCCCAAGTTTGCCCATGCCTGTTCTATAAGGTGCATCCGGCCTGTAGTATAAATGATGTCTATCACTACTTTAATTGCCATGGTTCAATGTTATGGGATCCTGGGAGATATAGTTTGGTGAGACAACTTCTCTCTTTGCCAGAGATGGCTAAAGACCCTTGGAAAGTTACAAATCCCAGGATTCCATAGCACACGGCATGATAAAGCAGTAGTAAACTGCATTAAATTTACACTGCAGGTAGCTGCACTTTATTCTCTTCCAATCAGAGTCTGCCGGTTGCCTATTTCCAAGTAAGAGCTGGGAAAACGTTGCGTAAGACCGTGTTGTTGAAGGCTTTCTTGGCCAGAATCACTGGGTTGCTGTGAGTTCTTCAGGCTGTATGGCTATGTTCCAGAAGCATTCCCTCCGGACATTCTGGCCACATCTATGGTGGGCTTCCTCAGCGGTTGTGAGGTCTATTGGAAACTAGACAATTTAGGTTTCTATTTCTGTGGAAAATCCAGGGTGGGAGAAAGAACTCTTGTCTGTTTGAGGCAGGTGTGAATGTTGCAATTGGCAACCCTGATTAGCATTGAATGGACTTTCAGCTTCAACATCTGGCTGCTTCCTGCCTGGGGGAATCCTTTGTTGGGAGATGTTACCTGGCCCCAATTGATTCATGTCTGAAATTTCTCTTATGATCTTTATTTACTGTCCTGATTTTAGAGTTTTTTTAAATACTGGTAGCCAGATTTTGTTCATGTTCATAGTTTCCTCCTTTCTGTTGAAATTGTCTACATGCTTGTGGGTTTCAATGGCTTCTCTGTGTAGTCTGACATAGTGGTTGCTAGAGAGCCAGCTAACAATCAGGGCCAGCAAACACCTCCCAACAAAGGATTCCCCCAGGCAGGCATCAGGCAGGCTTTGAAGCTGCAAGGCTTTTCAATGCCAATCAAGGTGATTAGCATTGAATGTTGCAATTGAATGTTTCAGGTCTAGAATTCCTCTTCTTTCTGAGTGTTGTTCTTTATTTACTGATTTTAAATTTTTAATATGTGTACGGGGGCGGGGGGGGAATCATCGACTAGACAAAGGCCCCATCTACACTGACCATTTAACGCGCACCGGGCAATTAACTCTCACAAAAGAATGCGAAAGAACGCCCTTAACGCGCATCAGTGCTTTGTGTCATCACCATCCGGGGCCTCGAAGTGGTTCGAAGATTCCCTGTGTAAATCCCCGCACTGCGAAACCACTTCCTTCAATAGCGGTTTGAAACAGCATTAAATGGCCAGTGCAGATGGGGCTCACTTTTTTAAAAAAGCCGCAGAAATGCTCTTTGAGTTGGATGCAGAAACCTTGCCCAACTCTGGAAAGGCAGTAGGCGGGGAGCTTTCTTTAGGCGCCGTGGTTGTTTACTACACCCCTCTGAAGGGGCGAAGTCCAGGAGGGAAGGCGCCTCCTAAAGGGAACGCCAGGCGCATGCGCGGCAGCTGAAGAAGTGGCAGCAAGGACCTTGGCCCTCCAGCGCTCCGCGGCTCCCTCGAGAAGGCCTGCACCACCCGCACGCGCGCGCCCCGCTCCTTCCCAGGACTCACCATGCTGAGGTACACGTAGGAAGCGTAGAGCTCCAGGTTGATCTGCCGGTTGATGGCGGCTTCGCAGTCCTGGTGGTAGTTCTGGCGCACCTGGGAAGGAGACGAGGCCATGGCAGCACAAAGGCGAGCGGATGGATTGATGGATGGAAAGAGGAAGGCGGCGGCCGAGCGGGGTTCCGTCCAATCACTGTTGAAGCAGGAACCTCCTCAGCTGGGTCGCGCAGAGCGTTCTGACCCGACCACCTTGACGTCGTCTCTATATATAGCCCCGGGCTGCGTCACAATTCCAGAGTCAAGAAAGCCACGCCCTCCGAGAGGGGAGGGAAATGGGAGGCGCGGTGAGCGACGGGCGCGAGGGCTCTCCTTGAGTGAGGATCTCGCGCTCTTCGCCCTCTCCCCGCCCGCGCGCACACTCGCACACAACACACATCACGGCACGCGCCTCCAGAGTAAGCATGACTCAGCAGGTTTGGCGCCTTGCTTATTCCTGCGGGGCTTCCTCCCAAGGACAGGTTGATTTGGGGGAAGAGCGCACCAGACGTGCCATACAGAAATGCTCCTCCACTGTCGAATTAATGCAGTTTGGCACCACTCTAACTGCCATCTCCCAATGCTATGGAATCCTGGGATTTAGTGAGGCACTTAGCAAGGAACACGAAAGGCACTGCAGAGTAATTCAACCAGAGAAGTCAGTCATAGCAGAATACTTGAACCAACCTGGACACAGCATATTATTTGAGAACACAGAAATGCTGGACCACTCACAACCACCATGTCAGACCACAGAGAAGCCACTGAAATCCACATGCAGGTGGACAATTTCAACAGAAAGAAGGAAACCACGAAAATGAACAAAATTTGGCTATTTAAAAAACTCTAAAATCAGGACAGTAAATAAAGAACAACATTTTGAAAACAGGAATTCCAGACATGAAACAATCAGGGCCAGCTAACACTTCCCAACAAAGGATTCCCCCAGGCAAGAAGCAGCCATCTTTGAAGCTGCAAGGCCATTCAATACTAATCATGGTGCTCAATTGCAACATTCACACTTGCCTCAAACAGACAAGAGTTCTTTCTCCCACCCTGGACCTTCCACAGATATATATAAACCTCACTTGCCTAGTTTCCAACAGACCCCTATTAGGAATATATTCATAACCTGTTAGGATTATGATACCAATATGGTTAGATATTGGTTCAGAGTAGCAAAAAACGCAGAAGACTAGGGGTTTATGTGAGCAGAGGTGAGAAAAAGCAAAATAGCCAGCCTCCCTTTCCCTTTAAAGAGTCATGCGCATAAAAGAAGCATCAGAGACATCAAAAGTAAAATAGTAAACATATTTTTACTCACAATCTTGTATGATGATGGTCATATAGGTAAAAACATCATAGTTCCAAAATAATACAGTTCAGGATACTACATATCTCTTAACAAAGAAGTAACATCAACATGGCATGACAGGATCAAGAAAACAGGAAAAGCATGAAGAGCCAAAGAGAGCCAAAAAGAGAGAACAAAAGAAAGTCTCTCTTTTTATGCCCCCAAATTCTAAAGGCATATGTCACTTCCTGTAAGTCTCCAGGAAGTATACTCCCATTTCCCACATCACATACAAAACCTCAAAATGGTGCCAGCAACTCTGGAATGCAGCTTTGGCTTCAGGATACTAAGCAACAAACAAAACTAACTACATAAACCATCCCACATTGAAAATGCATGCATGATTGCTTAGATAACCCAACAACCCCTCAACCTCTGAGGAAGCCTGCCATAGATGTGGGCGAAAAGTCCGATGGTTCCCGATGGTTCCATGTTCGCAAACTTTGTTTCCAGTACAACATTCTTTGTGAAGCATATAAAACATAAACATAAATGAATTTCAGTTTTAGGCTTGGATCCAATCTTCAAGATTGTGTATATTCACATATACCAAATTTCAAAACACTTCTGATTCCAAGCATTTTAGATGAGGGATTTGTAACCTGTACAGAGAACTGAAATACGCTTTGCAAAATGTGGTACATTTTTGACTTTCAGTATGTTAATGTTCTTACAGATTGGTTCTCAAATCCCTTTTGATTGAGTGGCGCTGTCCAATTATATTGCCACTGATGAAAACTTCTGCACAATGCAACACCTAAAGGCACAATAACATTACTTCAGAAGTCGGAGTGTTAGGTAACTGCAGATGATGTCAGTGATAAATTCCTGCTCAGAGGCTGGAAATGTACTGACATAAAGTTGCATCCCGTTTTAGCAGACCCAGCAAAATCCAGTCCTCTCAGAAATGTGTGGCAGTGTGCTGGTGGCAGTCTACATTTCTCTTACTTCATCCTACTTTGTGTGGGTTTGTTTATTGGCTTACTGACCATTGGGAGCTCAAGAAAAGATGTGCTTTCTTACATCTGGAGCTAAAGTGATTTTTAAAAAATTACCTCAAAAATATGTTGTTCTGTTTTGATATTTATTGACAAAATAAATATGACCCAAATAAATGGGAATGTCACATTTCCTTCATAGCATTGTTTTTCAGTTCCAGGTTCCACTAAACCGTTGGGCTCCCATGAGCATCCTGCAGGGATTTCTGGAAATGTTTCCACCATTTTCCTATCATGCTCTGTAATGATAAGGAGTAATATAATTATCATTTATTTATTTATTTTTTTCGTGTCAGGAGCAACTTGAGTCGCTTCTGGGGTGAGAATTGGCCGTCTGTAATTACAGGTTGAGCACACTTTATTCGCAATTCCAAAATCCCAAATTCTCCCAAATCGGAATTTGTCCAGAGAGATGTCTGAGATAGAGATACCTTTGCTTTCTACTGGTTCAGCATACATGCACTTTGTTTCATGAACAAAGCTATTCAAAATATCTGCCATATATATATTGATGAAAGTCAAATTGTGGATGTTTGTCTGTTTGTACCACAAAAGCTATTGCTAGGTGAAGTGGCCCTCAGTGATGTCACTGGGAAAGAAAGGTAATGTATATGAAGGGAAGGGAGGAAGGAAGGAAAGGGCCATAAAGAGGATCTGCCTACTGTTGTCAGAGTGTTGCCATGGAGACATTGTGAAGTAGGCCCAATCAGAACTGGAGAAGGGAGATGGCTGGCAGGCAGCGGTCCCAATGACACCCAGCTAGCCTATGTATCTATATCTGTATCTCTATCTATATAGCAAAAGTAACCTATTTATGTCTGTCTGTATTACAAAGTCTGTTGCTAGGTGACAATCCAGTGGCACTTTGTGATGTCACTGGGAAAGAAAGGTGACATATGAGGGGAAGCGAGGAAGGAAGCAGCCATAAAGAGAGCCATGTTGCCACTTGGACACTGTGAGGTAGTGGGTTGCTGTGAGTTTCCTGGGTTGTATGGCCCTGTTCCAGACCGGAACCATTCTCTCCTGACATTTCGCCCACATCTATGTCAGGCACCCTCAGAGGCTGTGAGGTCTATTGGAAACTAGGCAAATGATTTACTGTCCTGATTTTGGACAATAAATAAAGAGCAACACTCAAAAAGCAGAAGGATTCCAGACAAAAAACAATCAGGGGCAGCTAGGCCGGGCTGTGGTGCAGGCTGGATAGCAAGCCAGCTGCAACAAATCACTCTGACCAAGAGGTCATGAATTCGAGGCCAGCCTATGCCTACGTCTTGTCTCTGTCTTTGTTCTATGTTATGGCATTGAATGTTTGCCTTTATGTGTGCAATGTGATCCGCCCTGAGTCCCCTTCGAGGTGAGAAGGGCGGAATATAAATGCTGTAAATAAATAAATAAAAAAATAAATAACACCTCCCAACAATGGATTCTCTCCAGGCAGGAAGTAGCCATACTTTGAAGCTGAAAGGCCATTCAATGCTAATCAAGGTGGCCAATTTGCAACATTCACACTTGCCTGAGGCAGACAAGAGTCCTTTCTCCCACCCAGAATATTCCGCAGATATATAACCCCCACTTGCCTAGTTTCCAACAGACCTCACAACTCTGAGGATGCCTACCATAGATGTGGGCGAAACATCAGGAGAGAATGCTTTGGGAACATGGCCAAACAGCCTGGAAAACTCACAGCAACCCAGTGATTTCAGCCATGGAAGCCTTCAATAATACATTGGGGGGGAGCGGGAGAGAGCGAGAGAGAGAGAGAGAGAGAGAGAGAGAGAGAGAGAGAGAAAGAGGGAAGGAAGGAAGGAAGGAAGGAAGGAAGGAAGGAAGGAAGGAAGGAAGGAAGGAAGGAAGGAAGGAGGGTGGGAGAAAAAAGGAAAAGGAGGAAAGGAAGGAAGAGAAAGAAAAGTGGGGAAATTATGAGAGGAGGGAAAGAAATGAAAGCAAGGGGCAGCAGTTCCTCCGACACCTGGGCAACACCATGTATAAATGCTAGTTGTGCATAAAATTACTTTTGGGCTATGGGTATAAGGTATATGTGACCTGGGTTTTTTCTTTAAGATATCGCCTTACGAACATATATGCAAATACATGTTTTCCATTTTTCCCCTCAAAAAGTCCAAAACATTTCTGGTCCCATGCATTTGGGATAAGGGATACTCAATCTGTACTAGAAATGCCTTCCTTTCAATTTTACAACTATTAATTAAATTGCTTGTTACTACCGTCGGCGGTTCAAATTCACAGACAAGGCGAGCTCCCATTGTTAGCCCTAGCTTCTGCCAACCTAGCAGTTCGAAAACATGCAGATGTGAGTAGATCAATAGGTACTGATTCAGTGGGAAGGTAACAGCACTCCACACAATCATGCTAGCCACATGACCTAGGAAGTGTCTCTAGACAACACCGGCTCTTCGGCTTAGAAATTGAGATGAGCACCAACCCCCAGAGTTGGACACAACTAGACTTAATGTCGAGGGGAAACCTTTACCTTTACTACATTTTACTTTGTAGCAGGGAAAGGAGTTTGTGGGTTTTGCAGGTTAGATCATCACGAAACAGAATTCGGCAACATGCACAAAAAAGGATTAAACACCAGTATATAGGATCGCAATGTTCTGTGAAGCTTGACAGGAGGACTGTAAACAGCAGCATACACAGCCCTAATTGTCTGTATTGTAGGCAGCAAGCCAGGATGAACAAGCCGCTTCTGTGAGGTCCAGTTACACACTCTGTCCAAGAATTTTAAAAGGTATATATTTCCAAATATGTATATATGCTTAAATGTGCTAGAAAGCATGCTTTCCAAAGAAGCATACTATACAGCTGTCCTTTTCTTTCTATCCTTCCTGACAATTTCAAAATCTCACATTTGCATAGTTGTGAAATGGAAGTTCCCAAGTGAGAAATTTTTTTTGTTAGGCAAATTGACAAGATTGACAGGAAAGCTACTGAGTAAGGAATAAATCCCTTCAATAGTTCATCACATAACAAAAAACATATAGCTGTATTAGTCTGGAATACTAATAGTCCAGATTAACACAGCTATGTGTTTGTTTTCTACTGTGCTTTGTAACCCATTTGAAAGGTAAACTGGCATTTAAAAGGGGCATTCCAAAAGATTCAAGGGCCACAAAAACATTATTGGGTGTTACAAGTGGCCCAATGTCCATTTTTCATCTCCTGCAACCTCTCACATATGATGAATATGAGAACTTCTGCACTAGACTCCACAGAGTGGGACAGGATCTCCCACCCAAGTCTGTGTCAGGCTATCAGAACATACTTATTACTTGTATTATTACCAGAATGGCATGAGATTTTCTGCCTTATTTAATTACCAACATAATTTCTCAAGTGGTGCCATCTTAATTTGGAATGAGCATGATTTGCATCAGATAAGGAAAGGCCTTGGGCTCGTCCTGATCCCCTCACGCTTGAAGGCATCTAATATATAGAAACCTCTACTTATATGTGCCAGATGTGCAGATGGCTGGTGATGGCGCTATCATATGCATTGGCAGCAGGAGCCTGGTTCCGTTAGACACAACCTTCTCTCATACTCAACATATTGTGTGGACACCGAACTACAAATCCCATGATTACATAGCATTAAGCCGTGCCAGTTAAAGTGGTGTCGAATGGCATTAATTCTACAGTGTATATGTGTCCTTAGAGGGAAAGTTAACAAGATGGTAGGGCAAGAAAATAGGGTGGCCTTGCTGAGAAAGGCAGGTGAAGTTTTTCGCGCCAGAAGCTGAATGCCGCCAATTGTTCCAGCTGAAGGCTTTTTCTCTGTCCCACCAAGACACAAACATTTTAGAACACAGGAAGGGCCTTCTTGTTGGCTGCTCCCATACTGTGGAACTCCCTTCCATAGGAGCCCAACTTTTGATGGCAAGCAAAGACCATTTTATTGAAACATTGGACGGCTGAAGACGTGTGTTATTTAATGGGGGTATGCTGTACCTTAATTTATTTTATATGTGTCTTAAACTATTGTGTTTTAATCTGATTATTTACTTCTTTTTTTACGTACCACATTTAGTTTTAATATTATTTTGTAAGCCACCAAGGGGCCCACATTGGAGGAAAGGTGGGATAAAGCAGTAGATTGAAATGAACAAGCAGTGTATTCTATGGATTTGACTTTACACTATGTCTTAGTAGGGAAGTAGGTTTTGATTTTTTTCCCTTTGGTATGACACTTTGCTTTGGTCCTGATGTCATCCTGTCAACCAGACAGGAAATGATTATAGAGGGAAATGTCCATTGGGTAAGTTCTAGGGCTGTTGCTTTAAAAACACATTGTAACTGCGGTAAGGAATGACTTCACAGAAACCACACAATGAGCCAACTTTGGGTAACGAGGAAGAAAAACATGCTGAAAAAAGTCATCATGGGATCAAATACTTATAGAACTGGAAGCACAACATAAGATAAGTGCGAGAAAAGGATTTAACATGAACCACAACAAAGCATTATATCATGTTAGAACTAGGTAGAGAGCTGAAATGCAGGGACCAACACAGCATTTACGTAAGACAAGGATGGTAAACATAGCAAAGAGGACTGGAAAGAAACCCCATTATTGAGCAATTTATTTGACCAGTGACTCACTGGGGTATTGGTAAAAATTGGCATGTCGTGCTCTTGAGATACATCAGACAGAGACTGTGAGAGGTGATCCCATTGCAACAGTCTCTCCTGGAAAAGAAAAGCTCTCACCATTACTTTATGCCTCACAGCATATGAAGGATTATGGACATGGGTCAAAATACAGTAGAAAGCACAAAGAAAGATAATTTGCCAGTTGTATTGGACATATTGTGATGACCATTTCTAAAGCACTATTTGTTTCTCAGTAGAGCTGTTTTTGGTTTTCAGTCAGGGACGCTGCTGGAAAATACCAGCCTTGCAGTCAGATTTACCAGCATGTAAACTTCCCAAAGCACACCGACTACTATATTTATAAACCACATCCTCTTGGGAGTGGAGGGAGAGAATGTCAGATTTAATGTACTATTTCATAGTTAGCTTTTGTTCCTTACATTTAGGACTTCTGCTATTTCTTTTTAAAAGCTAAAAAATAGTATGTATTCATACTAAAAGTAAAGAAAAATGGCAGATATTGCACAATCAGAATAACCTATGACTGGTTACCGCTTTGTGCTGGTGAGGTGTTTTAAGGGCATCAGTCCACTGTGCTTAATCAAATCTCTTGTCACTGCATTGGCCACACAAGGCTGCACACCCATTATGGCCTTTCATGTATTCTTGAATCGTCTGGGTTCATGTCAACTAGGGGTGTTTTATGTTGTATTATTACTAGCACATTGTGAAACATCTCATTTTGAATATATTTGACTAGTCCACTAATGACGAAAGAGCTCTCCTTTTAATTTAATATCTGTTATTGCTTCATCAGAGAATAAATCAGGGTTTCTTTGTGTCCATGATCGTTGTGTGCACAGTAATCATGTTGTTGATGTAATAAAGGACCTGAATGAAAATACATAACTTTCCTGTGTTTCCAAGCACTAGAACAGTTGCCATGCTTTCTTAGGTTGCACAGCAGAGAAGATCCTTCCAGGAATAGCTTCTTTCATTACGAATACACTATATTAAGAATGGTAAAATTTTCCTTTTTGTTCCGCTAATGAGACAATAGTAAAAATGTACAGAAGCAGGAAGTCATAAACAAGGTATAGTTATTTATATCCAAAGGTTTGAGTAATAGCCAGCTCTCAATGTAGCTCGGACCAACGAGAGGCAAGAGAATCTGATAAAAATCAGTAGGGTTGTGCAATCCAGCTGAAATGTGATCTGTTTTTGGTATCAAAATTTTGGTGGACTCGCAGATCCATTTTCATGAGTCTCCTAAAAACGGGCAGCTTCCGAAAGGCCATTTTCAGTCTGCAGCCAAAAAATTCAGGAAGATCTGGTCCATTGGTGGCAATGGGGGGGAGGGATCCTGGGCTCCCCCTCCCATCATTTTTAGTGCAATTGGGATGAAAATGGCCACACTTGGAGGACACATCTACCACAGTTAGCCCCCCAAGGGTCATTCTCTGATTTAAAGGAAATTCTTAACTTTCTAGAAACAAAAGCCCCTTTAAAAATCCCTAAAAAGGTATCCCCACTGGTTCCGCCCTGTAATTTCTCCAGGAGCAGCAGCTGGGGCACCATTCCTTCCTGCCAAATGCCAAACTGTCAAAGATGCAGAGTTCCCCATCACACAGCCCACCATTAAACTTTTTTTACTAATAAAAAAACAAAAAGCTTTTGCATTTCGTGTTCTCAAAACATACTGGAAGAGGCCAGCCACCATCCACAAGCAAGCAAGCAAGAAGCATGTCCCCTTATTAGAAAAACACTCCAATATGATCCACTGGAAAATAAACATTTTAAAAATGTATTGTGGGAAATCTGAAGCCAAGCCAAAAACTAAAGTGAGCAGCAATCGGACTGAAGCACGATTGATCTGCCTCTCTCTTGAGCCAGGATGCAACTGAGGAATGGAGGTGCTCGCCCCGTTTATGTAGACCCGGTTTAGGTAAGACACGTCATGGCTTTCTTCTATTCTGATTTGCTCAATAGGCAAGACTCACAGGGAAACCCCATGCAAGCACACGGCAGCCTCTCCGCGTGTTCCTGAAGAGAAACTGAAAGTAGCCGCGATTGGCAGCTGCGTGGTCTGTTTCGGATGAAAAAAACATGGCTGCGGAGACCATGCCACTACTGGCATCCAAAAAAGCCAAATGCAGTTTTCTAAAGTGGAACCAGGCACAACCCTACTGTCCAGGGCCTGACTATGTTGTATACGTCTTTCTTTCCCAGTATTTAATTGATGTTGACATCCATTATGAAACGGACAAATTTCAAAGATACTAACAATGCACACATTTCTGTATTCCAAATTATTTTGAAAAATTATCTTTAATGTTTTGGGGATATTTTTAAAGCAATGAGCAATGTTTTTAGTAGATGCGATCTGGAGCCTTTAGACTTACTGTGCCTCCTCCTTCTCTAATGTTGTTATATTGAGCCTAACCATTTGCTCATCTAACTCATTCCTGACATAAGTTCTTTAGGCAGGAGCTTTAACTGTATTTGGAGGAAAACAAGGATTGACTGTGGGACCTCCTGCTTGCAGAAAATATGTTCTCTTATGGAGCAGATTTTGTACAAAATACAATATGGGTTTTCAGGCTGCTTCTGCCCTGTTGGCCATTCCTATGCCACCCACAGGCAAACACTACTCTTTCCTTCCCACCCATGCTTAGAATTGTTAAAAGGAACTCCAATCTTTGTTTATTTCTGAATGCGCTTACGCATCAAAAACCGGCTAGCTTTTTGGCCTCTTGAAGATAAATCTTTCGTTTAAAATATGGCTGACAATTCTTAACTCTTTTAAAACCTCTAGGATTCCAAGATCAGACCATAGCTTAGATCGAGTTCATTAAAAATAATATATGAGCCCTAACTTGTTGGATTGTTTAATAGCTATTTAAAGTCATTGTTAACTGATAATTACTTTGAGTGGTTGAATAGCAATTAATGGTCCGTTTTATGTTCATTCCTTATGATTGAGTACTAATTTTATTGTTTGAACCACAATACTGAACTCAAATAATTCCAAGATCTTGAGAGGAAGAATCTGCCATGCCTTCAGGCCTGCTATTCTACCAGCCTTTCTTTTTCTACCATTTGCTGTATCAATAAGGATGAAATATTGTCCTAAGCAAAAGACAGTAAATAGAGGAATCAGTGAAGCATCAATGGTAGATATGAAACAACAACAACAACAACAACAACAACAACAACACTTTTATATCCCTCCTCGGGGTGGCTTACATGGGGACAAGCCCGATCTAACAAAGATTAAAACCATACATAGATTGAAAAAGCTTGAGACAATTTGGCAGACATTTTCAAAAGGGGCACTTGACTTATAAACAAGGTCAGCATATATGGGTATATATATGATAGTCCTCATCAGTTTGGGTTCCATCCTCACTGAAGATTAGGATGGGGGGGGGGGGGGATACCATAAAGCATAAATGTGAGATATATATCATCATGTGGAAACTCTGGAACCTGTGGAAGACATATTTGAAGAACCTGCAGCTGACCATTGTTTTGCTTAGAATGTGTCCACTATGTATTTATAGACACACATCATCACCGATTTACACATGGTAAACATGCCTTTTCTAGACTGTGCTAACAGCATTCATTGATACCTTATTCCAGCTTGAGATGTCCCCTTTTGAGCCTTTTTAAATTTTAAAATCTCTGTTCCACTTCCCACTCAGTCTTGTTCAATAGAAAATAAAGCAGAGGACTTTCCTGTGGCTGCTGGCATGTTTTTGAACACCCTGCATTGTTTATCTTTCTTATTCTTTTGCTAGCAAGTGAAAGCTTTTCTATTTTGTGAGACTTTTGGGGAAATGATTGTGATTGACTACTAATGGTGTTGATTGCTGATTTGTATATTGTTTTTATTAATTTTAAATGGTTTTAATTCCATAAATTGAGGTTTTGTGGTTTTTAACCTGTTCTTGAGAAAGGTGAATTGCAGGTGAGGATGTTTCCAGTGCAATTTATAAAAATGTCTTATTCCTTTGTATTCACATTTACAACAAGATGGCAATAACTTATTGCCATTTTAACAGCATCCCATACAGTTAGCTCCCCAGAACAAAAAAATGACATGGAGGTTATTTCCACAATGTATTGAGAATGGGGGAGGGAAGAACGCATGGCCTTCCAGATGTGGTTGGAACCATTCCTATCAGCTTGTGACTATATCACTTTTAGCATTCTTTGAAGCATTGAAATGGGATACACCATTGCACCAATTTGTCCTGTTCTTCCACAAGTTCTCACACCCTTCAAACAGAGGGAAGAATGGAAACTGCTGTAAATATTTTGCTGTTGTGGAACAAAGCATTGGGCAAAGGAAGGAAGTCTCCCCAGGCAGCAGGTGTTGGAGGATAGCAATAACTTCGGGGGGGGGGGGGGGGGTTCGTGTCATGAGCGACTTGAGAAACTGCAAATCATTTCTGGTGTGAGAGAATTGGCCGTCTGCAAGGACATTGCCCAGAGGATGCCCGGATGTTTGATGTTTGTGGGAGTCTTCTCTCATGTCCCCGCATGGAGCTGGAGCTGGCAGAAAGAGCTCATCCATGCTCTCCCCAAATTCGAACCGGCAACCTTCATGTCAGCAACCCAACCTTCAAATCATCAGTCCTGCCGGCACAAGGGTTTAACCCATTGTGCTACCGGGGGCTCTTATAACTTCTGTTTAATACTTTCCAGACCCCCAGTCATTTCCCTCTGTTGGAAGACAGACAGAAAGATAGGTACCACAGGACCCGTCTTGCACCCTCTAAACTAGCTTATTGCCCTCGGAGAGCTCTCTCACCAGTTTTGAAGCAAAATTCATTTGGCAGTCTGTTTGGATGTGGAGGGGAGCAATGGGAGCATGCAGTCTTATTCTTTACTGTAAGTCAGTTGCATGGAGCAGAAACGTGTGACCTGTGTCCCAACGGTTGTTGGACTCCAATCCCATCTGTCTCAGCCCGTGGTCAGAGAGAACAATTGCATGGCAGAGAGAAACACTGTTCAGGCTTCAAACAGAAAGAAGGAATAAAATGTCCCCTAGGAGAGGAGAAGATTCCAGAATCTAAGCACATAAACTCAGCAAATGAGGGGAAAGGTAACTCAGTTGCAAAATATAATTATGGAAAGTTTCCACTTGCTGTGACGGGTGCCTCAGTTCCTTTATTTTAAAAAACTGCAAACACAAAAAATAAACAGTGAGGTTGATTGTAGTACTGCATTTTATGTCTATGGAAGCCTAGGGAAGTTCTTCACTGCAAAATAAATGTGGGGTGTGTGAAAATGTTTTTGTGTGCATAAGAGAGAGCTAGGCTGCAGCAGACAGAGAAGGAAAATTAGCCCTTTACTCCATTGTTGTGTCATGCTGAAAATCACACTTTTGCAAGGCAGTTATTTGCAGTGAAATCTCTAACCCCTTTCCATTTTCTCCTGCCTTCTTTGTTTGGTCTCACAGATAGGGCTTCCATCACACATTTGCTACCATATTTTTAACCTCTACCTCAAAAAGCTGAGCCCAAAATAAACAAACTGAATTTTTCCACATTTGGGAAATGCTTTTTCTCTCACTTGGTGTTGTATGATAAGGAAATCAGTGTGTTATGAATAGCCTTTTAGGCATTTTCAAGCATCAACATAAATAAGATCAGAATAGCAATAAACACTGGGAAAAACAGCAGCAGCTTTTGTGTAAAACACTGTACACATAAAGGGTGCTGTCTTTTTCTGCACAAGAAATGCTACTGTTATATTGAGTTTTAGGAAGCTCACTATGAGACAGAGAAAGGATGTCTTTCATGATACACATTAAGGCAATACAGTATCTGTGTTATAACCAATTGAAAATGCCCCAATGTTTTTTTATTAGAAGTTTTCAGTAAGATAAAAAGAAAAAATATGGGCGAAAATGGAGAAAGTTAGAAGGAAAAGGAAGAGAAAAAGAAAAATAAAGAGAAAAAATGATAACAAAAAATATAAGTAAAAAAATATATTGTTGACTTCCAATCCTCTTCAGAATGGTTTCTGTTTGAGCCTAACAAATGTATTACCTTACTGTAGACTTTGTATTTTTCATAGGGAAGACCATGTAAGAACACACTGCTGTAAGTGGACTCCAATTGCGAACCAAAGCTTCCCTTGCCCCCATTGGATCCATTGCTCAGTATCCTAGCCTTTGGAGCAGCAGAAAACAAGCGGGTTTCAATATGATATTGCTTCAAATATTTCAAGATGGCTGTCATAGAGTGGTGCTCTTATTTCTTTACATGAGACAGTATATTCTCTAGATTGCATTGCTATTTGGGTTTGTGTTGCTTTATCGCCTTGTTGACTCATATTTAGCTTGTGGTCCACTAAGATTATTAGATTCTTTTCACATGAAAAATGTTCAAGATTGTTTTCATGACACATTACTTTTGCATCAGCTTATACAGTTCAACCATTTCTTCCTAGGTACAATTTAAAGTGCTAGCACTAAGCTTTAAAGGCATGAGCTGTTTAGGATCGAGTTGTCTGAGTCTGGCTACAACCACCTCTAAACTTCCTCGGCTCAAAGGTCAGTTTCAGAAGCCCTGTGTCCTCTGACTCAACACTAAGGACCTCATCACATGGAGCGTTTTCCTTGTCATAGGACACTTTATTTCCATTTCAAGGACGAAGAGGCACGTAGCCCATCAGATGACGTTTGCCTACTTCCGGCTGTTATCCTTTGCCCTTTGTCCTCGAAATGCAAGTGAGATGTACTGAAAGGAGGGAGCTCTGAATATGAGCAAGTAATTGTATTCTGAGCTCCTGGCGTGGGGCAGAATCATTGCTAACGTCGAAAAACTTATGTGATGGGATCTGACAGATTCCCCTGTGTTGAATTGTTTCAGCAACATAGAGGAATAGGTGTTCCACTACATTTTCTTCTTAATAGCAAGCTAGGCTCGACATTGTGTTCTTGCTAGCTTTTTAACACAACACTGGTCTGAGGGAAGGAAAGCGTAGCAGAAGGGGATCATAGCAAAGTGGTTTATAATTATATTGGTCAAATGAATGGAAGCACAGCCTGGCAGGACAGGATGGTTGCAAAGGGTTTAAAATTACACTGGTCTAATGAAGGGAAGGAAGGCATGGGAAAGACTTATCATGGCAAAGGGGATTTAAAATTACTCTGCTTCCCACTTCCTTAAATGAAATGAGGTTTATGGTAATCTTGGCTTTCAATATTGAAGTTTTTCCTGAGGATTCTCTGTGTGATGGTTTGAATGCGGGCAACAACAGGGAATAACTGAAGAGGGAAACGTGTGTGATGGGAAGACAGAACTTGAAACAGGATTGGGAATCGAAAGGTATGTCAGAAAATCCCCCATGCTTCTCAAGGTCCATGTGATGAGATCATAAGCTGGTCAGACATTAGTGAAGAATGGATAGTGCAATTTAAGTGGCCTTACTCTCCTAGAATTTATTTCCTTGAGATACATCTAATTCCCTAGCACAGCCTTTAAGATGAGTCTCAAATGTTTTTTATTCTGCTAAATTGTTTCATCATGGCTTCTTCTATACATTTTTTTAATCCGATGTTGCTCTTATTGTATTTGGCTTGTTGTATTACAAGCTATTTTATAGTACTTCACCCTTAAAAGCAGGTTAAAAATATATTATACCAACTGGGTATGTATGCTCTCCCTGATTACACATGCCACTAAATACACTTAGTAGAGCTCAGTGTAATCCAGTTTCCAATTAGTAGGCATCTTAGCCTACAATCAACACTGCCCCATATCTGCATATTGCAAGGGGAGGCATATCAAGAGGGATGCATTTTTTACTCTGGTATCCTTGTCTGCTGTTACAGATTATCTCATTAATACCAGTGAAACTACAGAGGAGTATCATAACATGTGTGTATGTGTCTTCAATTCACTTGCCAATTTATGGTGACCCCACTGAATTTCATAAAGTTTTCTCGGGAATAAACCCTGAAAATCACTAGTCTATATATTTTCTCTAATTTTCATCCAACCTCATTACTCCATTTTAAAGTATTTTAGCTTTACTGATTCTGGAAAAAGACATGGTTGTGATTCAAATCCGTTTACTGCAAACCTAACCTACCTGCATCGTGACAAGTGTGGAAGCACTACTCTGACTCATCCACATATATTTTCATATATGATTTTGAAGAGGTACGGATACAGGGCAAAAGGAAGAAACAAGCCAAGAGGAAATCCTTGTCCTGACTGCCTTCTATCTGGAAATCTGGGTCCTCAATGTGAAAGACCTTGTGGATCCAGAAGAGGTCTTCACAGTCATTTGCAGACCCACCACCAAAGGTAATCATACTCAGCCATGAGTGATAGGCCATAATGTGGAGTAACTACACTGACTACTCCATCCACATATATATTCATATGCATTGCTTAACATGTCAGTATGTATCACAGACTTTAATTTTTTTTACCAGGAAGTATTATTCACTTGTTGCTTTAGTGAACTGCCAGATATAATTTCCATCTTACCAGGTCAAGTTAATATGCACACAGAAATTATATATGCATACACACCCATGTGAGCTTATGGGATTAATGGTGTATCATTACACATTTTTACCATTTATTTGTTATTCCAAAGGCACTTTATGTTCAGGAGCAGTGGTTCTCAACCTGTGGGTCCCCAGGTGTTTTGGCTTACAACTCCCAGAAATCCCAGCCAGTTTACTAGTGGTTCATTGCCTCTTGAACCACTGTTCAAGAGACAATGTTAGTATATAGAATACCCTCCCCCAGTGCTATACACTCCAGATGTACCTAATTTTAATGTTTCCTTCTTAAAACACTGATTTTTAGAAACCCATTCAAATACTTCAAATCCAAAACTAGTCTAAAAGACCCAAACATACATATGGACCCTTAAATCCATATAATCTTCCAACTTTCTCTACTGCTCCAGTGTGCAGAAGATGATTTATTTCCTTGGCAATAATCTTTCTTCCTGGATTTTGGAACTATTACAAGCAAGCTTTAAATTGAACATGCTAATATATCCGTGATTAATTACCTGCACTATCCATCTGTCACTTGTTAATTTCACCAAAGCCCAACCAAAATTTCTAATCTCTCCCCTATCAGAATATCATTATTTTAAAATCTATTGTTAGCTACCCCTGAAGGACCAACCTGACCCGCTTCTCTATTGTTGGAAATCTTGTTTCATAAATTGTATCCTGTTTCTGTTAAATCATTCTCTCCTACTGTTAAATCTACATTGTCTGTCATAATTCCTTCCCCCTCGAAGGAGGAAAAATCACCTAAAAATGTCTTCTGATTTCTTCTTCTGTATAGATGACATTATTTTTTTGTCTATAAATCAGTACTTTTCCAAGAACCATCTCTACAAAAAGTAACTCAACTTCAAACAGCATATAGGCTAAATTATCTTTAGATGTTTCATCATCCTCTCAAAACCGTAATCACAATGACCTACAAACAACTGTGAAGAATATACTTCTTGAAGCAAATGCCACTGAATTATGACTAGCACCCACTATATAGCTAAAAGCCCACTGAGCCTCATAAGAGTTTGATTACACCACGAAGAATATCCTGTATCCAAAGGACCACTGCCTGTGCAACCATAGATGTAGCAGTTACATGTCTACACCTGCTCTCACTTGATTTATGGAAGGTATGTAAGCTGGAATGAAGTATACAATCTGCACAGAGTTTGTCAATACAAGAGATAGATCAAGCAATACTATAGTCTACAAGAATCACTTCTGGTTACTGTTTTCTTTATATATTAAATCTTCATTTGGAAGATTCAGAATACTTTGGCCTGACAGATATGAAGTGAAATGCCTCAAAAATACAGTGAAATGCCTGTGTTTTTCTAATAAGCCACAACAATTTCAGCATTTAAACCTTTATTACAAAAACATACAATATTAAAATGATTTACAGATGCATCTGACCAAGGTATGACATAAAAAGTGCTTACAATCTTAGACAGCCTCAGAATTTTATCATGCTGTTGGAAGCATGCAATGCTGGTTTGGTTGCAGGTGGGGACTGCCAGACGGCTGAACTCGTGCGCTTGAAATACCTTGGCTTACTTTTGTAGAAAATATCCTCTAGTTTAGGGTCCAATATTACTCCAAATAACCTATTGATGTTTCGAGGGTTGTAATACTGATCTGTGACAGCCTCGGTAAGCTGAAGCCCTGAGGAAACAACAATCACATAATGAATCAGCCTTCAAGCAGGAACATGTCTGCACACAGAGCATTTCTATGTAGGAGACAATATTAATCCCAGTCTATGAGTGGACTAAAGTTGGTGATTAAATAAGTTGTGACATGTAATAAAGGGAGCAGATTTGTGTGCTCTACTTCTCTTACAAGAACACCAAGAACCTGGCATCAAAACTAAACTGGCTGCAAAGTAACTCTGTACAAAGATTTTACCCCTAGTTACATCAAGATTTCTTCATTTGAGCAGTATACTTTAGGACTGAAAGGGGTATTATTTTGTTGCTGCTATTGTTAAAAAACTGAGAATTAGAACTTCTTGCTGATCTCCTTCAAATCATCTGGAGATCTACCAGCAGATCCAGATCTACCTTCCATCCACTGTTGCTTCTTATGTAACAGATCAAGTCATGCCACTGTCTGCAAAATTCCAGAGAATAATCCAAATACTACTGAAGCCTCCTTTCTCAGCTACTATCACCACCAGCTATTTCATCAGGACGCAGCAGAGAGAAGCAAGAGAGGAATAGGAGTGTCCTACTCTTTTTCTTCCATACTTCCTTTTCTGCTTCTGTTTTGTCATTTAAACTGCAAGCCTATCTTGTTTTAATTGATTGTAAACCCAGGGGCCTTTTGGTTAGTGGCCAGGAATAAAAACGCTTTAATTTGTAAACAAAATGGTCTCTATCTTACAGGTATTTCCCATGATAGGTATGTTTATCATTCAAATTTAAAGGTTTCTGAAATTAAAGCAGATTTCCTGTTAGATTATTCCAAAAGAGGGCACAATAGGATTGATTTTTTTTTTCGTGTCAGGAGCAACCGGAGTTGCTTCTGGAGTGAGAGAATTGGCCGTCTGCAAGTACGTTGCCCAGGGGACACCCGGATGTTTTGATGTTTTACCATCCTTGTGGGAGGCTTCTCTCATGTCCCCGCATGGAGCTGGAGCTGATAGAGGGAGCTCATCCGCGCTCTCCCCGGGTGGGATTCGAACCTGGCAACCTTCAGGTCAGCAACCCAACCTTCAAGTCACGAGGCTTTTATCCCCTAGGCCACCGGAGGCTCCGTATAGGGTTGACATGAGATGGACTCACCAACTGTCACTCTAAACACCTGTTTCTCAACCATCTTGTTCACTTTTGGGTGAACATCCCACTGGTACTAGTTTTGCTTTTGCCTGCAATATTCTTGAAAACTGTATCAGGCTGTATACACAGAGCAATGAGGCATGGAAGTTTCAGCTGAAATATTACTATGCTATACTAAAACCACCTGAAAGGCAGTACAGTTCCAGAGAACTTGCAGCTTAATGTACAAAGACCTGACCCATCAAAAACAAAGAACCTGAGGGAACTCCTTAGAATCTCAAGTTGTAAGGAGTTCCTCAATCTCGATGCTAGCATGTAGTGCAGGGGTATGAATTGTGTAGCCTTTAGCTACTCAAAAGCATGATTTTAAGTGAAAACAATGGTATTGTAGGTGTTGGGGGGGGGGGTTGCAGTTTCTTAGTAAGTAATGTTTAAGGAGATACCCAATCCCAAAACAGCTTCAAATTCAAGCAGAAGTCAGGGGTGATTGAAACCACCTCTTGTTTCAGGCCAGCAGTATTAGTCACCCTAGATCAAGAAAACTGAAAAATGGCTTTTGATCTTCCACATACCTTCCTCCCCACACCCATTAAAAACTCATACATACCAATGGCCCATGCAGGAATAGGTTTGCGGGGCTCATTTTCATCATCGGTAGAGTCATCACTATTAAGATCCATGCCGTAGTCATTTGGATTCATTTTGCGGGATGCAGTATCTTTTACTTTTGGGGAATTTACTTCATTGGAGCTATTGACTTCAGGTTTCTGAAAGACAAGACAGAATTTGTGGTATATCTGCAGCAGTATGTCAGAAACATCTGTTGGTATCACAGCTTGCATTTTAAAATTTGAGAATGTGCTTCACTTTAACCTTTCATTGGACAAACACTGCAAAGGGACACTACAATTAAGCAGAGTGCTAGCCACAGAAGGCCTGTGATTCCCATTCTAGAAATGTCCAGTATAGAAAAGTGAGCCCATTTTTTGTATTATATAAAAATACTTGAGAAAATATATAGAGTAGCACTATAAAAACCCAAAATAGCATCCTTGAAATGAAAACGAGTTTAGGTTTGATAAGAGGACAGCTTGCTTATCTGAATATATCCTAAATGCTCATATTTTTGTCTAGAGATTTTACTCAAAAATTAATCCAAATAACTTGAGTGAGCTCATTCATGGGTATTGTAAGTATTGTACCTCAACCTAAAAAAAGAACCACCCCCTTCTCTGAGCAGTATAGCAAAAGGCAAGAACTTAAGTCTATCTTAGAAGAACTGAAAAGAAGCATTTTCTCTCTGCCGTGGTACCATTTCTGGCCTTTTTAATGTCTGGGCAGGGAAATGGGGATGGAAATTGGGATAAATAGATCCCTGAGGAGACACCAGCACTTTCCCCTCTCCACAGAAAAAAAAATCCTTTCAAAATCCATATTAAGGTCCCAAAATGGATCTTCGACTTATAAATGAGTATATACAATACTATTTGTGAGAGGTTAATTCAGTTCTGTCAACACCGTCAGTTCATTGGATCCTGTCCTATGCTACAGTTGTGATCTTGTTTCAATACGCTAGCCCTTTAAAATCTAGTAAGACATTTTCTTTAGAGACTTGCTATATATAGCACTGATCTATACTTACTCTAGTTCACTCTTTAACTTACTGATGGCACTTAAGGTTGTTCAAGAGCAATGCTGACCTGCAAGTTTGCTATCTACTAGTAAATCAATCCTTTTCTTTCTGGGTTTGTGCTGACTGCCTATTCTATCAATGTGATTTTCCTGCTTCTTGGTAGGGAGTTGGATGGCCCATGAAGTCTGTTCCAACTGTATGATTCTATGATTCTATATGAAGGAGGGTGAGGGAAAAATAATTGAACTTGATTTTACAACTACTACCATCTCAGAAAAGGCCTCTTTAGGCATCATTGTTTTTAACTATCTGATCCATGACTGAAATCAAGCACTGCCCATTTTTGTGTTATTTTAGCATTTCATTTAACGTACAGACTTGCTAAAAGCCTCGTTTTTAAACCAATACAGGCAGTCCCCAAGGTACACATTTCTGACTTACAAATGACTCATAGTTATAGTGGGGGGGGGGAAGTATTTAGTCAGATACCAATTGTACAAGTTCTCCCACTTAAAAAGATGAGATGTCTGTAATTGACATCATAGATAGACCTCAACTACAAGAGACAACACGAGAAAACACATCCAGAAAATCACATTGTCTGATTTTTCACAAATTTATTTGCAAATTATGGTGGAAAATAAGTATTTGGTCAATAACAAAAGTTCATCTCAATACTTTGTTATATATCCTTTACTGGCAATGACAGAGGTCAAATGTTTTCTGTAAATCCTCACAAGGTTGGCACACACTGTTGCTGGTATGTTGGCCCATTCCTCCATGCAGATCTCAAGAGCAGTGATGTTTTGGGGCTGTTGCTGGGCAACAAGGACTTTCAATACCCTCCAAAGGTTTTCTATAGGGTTGAGATCTGGAGACTGGCTAGGCCACTCCAGGACCTTGAAATGCTTCTTACGATGCCACTTCTTTATTTTTCTGGTGGTGTGCTTGGGATCATTGTCATGCTGAAAGACCCAGCCATGTTTCATCTTCAATGCCCTTGCTGATGGAAGGAGGTTTGCACTCAAAATCTCACGATACATGGCCTCATTCATTCTTTCATGTGTACGGAACAGTCACTCTGGTCCCTTTGCAGAGAAACAGCCCCAAAGCATGATGTTGCCACCGCCATGCTTCACAGTAGGTATGGTGTTCTTTGGATGCAACTCAGCAGTTTTTCTCCTCCAAACACGACGAGTTGTATTTCTGCCAAACAGTTCTACTTTGGTTTCATCTGACCATATGACATTCTCCCAATATTCTTCAGGATCATCCAAATGCTCTCCAGCAAACTTCAGTCAGGCCCGGACATGTACTGGCTTAAGCAGGGGGACACGTCTGGCACTGCAGGATCTGAATCCCTGGCAGTGTAGTGTGTTACTGATGGTAGCCTTTGTGATGTTGGTCCCAAGCTCTCTGCAGGTTCCCCTGTGTGATTCTGGGATTTTTGCTCACCGTTCTTATGATCATTTTGACCCCACGGAGTGAGATCTTGCATGGAGCCCCAGATTGAGGGAGATTATCAGTGGTCTTGAATCTCTTTCATTTTCTAATTATTGCTCCAACAGTTGATTTCTTCACACCAAGCTGCTTGCCTCTTGCAAATTGAGTCTTCCCAGTCTGGTGCAGGGCTACAATTTTGTTTCTGGTGTCCTTCGACATCTCTTTAGTCTTCACCATAGTGGAGTTTGGAGTGTGACTGCTTGAGGTTGTGGACAGGTGTCTTTTATACTGATAATAAGTTCAAATAGATGCCATTACTACAGGTAATGAGTGGAGGACAGAGGAGCCTCTTCAAGAAGAAGTTACAGGTCTGTGAGACCCAGAAATCTTGCTTGTTTGTAGGTGATCAAATACTTATTTTCCACCATAATTTGCAAATAAATTCATGAAAAATCAGACAATATGATTTTCTGGATGTGTTTTCTTATGTTGTCTCTCATAGTTGAGGTCTACCTATGATGTCAATTACAGGCCTCTCTCCTCTTTTTAAGTGGGAGAACTTGTACAATTGGTATCTGACTAAACACTTTTTTTCCCCCACTGTAAGAATGGGGGTGAGACAACAGGAAGTGAGAGAAATCTCCCCCTCGGAAGGGAAATTGACTCTGAAAAGAGTTTTCATGGGAGAAAGGTGTCTCCACTGAAGCTTTATCACCAATCCTTGTTTCCACAATGGCCCAAATTTTTCAAAACCCGGTTATCACAGGGACAGAAAGTGAGGTGAAATCTTCTAAACAAGGGTACAGACAGCAAAACAAACTCCACAGGGGTGTTAGCCCTTCCCTATGCTATCAAAAGTATATCTATATATATATACTGTGTGTGTGTGTGTGTGTGTGTGTGTGTGTGTGTGTGTGTGTATATATATATATAAAGTTTAAAAGGAGCAGTAGTTAGACCACTGCTGAAAAAGTCCTCCCTGGATTCCCTGGACCTTAATACGCGTAATTACAGCTTCTCAAGTAGCTCCTAGCACACAATGTTGACGCAATAACAAGTGAAATAGTAAAGGTACATATCACACACTCGATAACATGAACAATGTTGCATGAGATCAGCCAAAGAACTGTCCAAAACTTTTGCAGATGCTGTTACAAAAACTACAGCAGAAGACACTATATACAGTTCAGTTGTGCACTGTACACTTAATATATGCAGAGTATGTGGGCTTTTGTTTGCCAGTATAAATGCCTAAAGATAGGGGAAGACGCCGATTCCTACCAAGGCTAAAGAGTCTTCCAATTCGGTGGCTAGACTAGGTACAGTATTTCAGGTTAGTTATAAATTTATTCCTCATGTTACTCCTAACTACAGTATATCAATAGAAATCTTCCCAAAACATGAGACTGATTTAAGGTATCTGAAGGGGTATGGCCAGGTATGTATATGCTGTGAAGGAATGTGCAGGAGAGGGATATGTATAGCTTTAAAAGGCTATACAGAAGTTACTCTTAAATAAGAAACACCCTGAAAGCATTTTATTGAGTTACTGCTATCTACATAAAAAACCTGAGATTTTCATTTTAACATACCATATATATTCATGTATGTCTAGAAATTTTAGTCAAGAAAATCAAATTTTTGTCAATATTCACACATAAGTGTCAGTAGTATATCTTAACTCTTATCAAAACAGAAAACATTCCTTTCTCTGTGTGGACTGGTGAAAGGCAAGGGCTTAATCCATCAGATGAGAACCTAAAAGAAGCACTGGCCCCTCTACTATCTCTACTGTGGTGTCAATTCTGGCATTTTTGAATGCCTAGGAGGGGAAATGGCAGCTGCCCCTCCCCTCCCCATGCAACATAGGTGCTTTCCCCTCTCTGTGGAATGAACTTTGACATATCCATGGGCCACATTTAAATCCATAATTTTGACCTCACAACCTTCCTTCAACTTATACCTGATGTCAATCTATATATATGACTATATACACCACATTACTGATCTCATCATATTCTTATGCCCTCTTGTGATCATCGGCCAGGATTGCAACAACATTAGAAACTAACATTTTTCAATGGGCTTGTGAAATTGGTTTTTTCACCTTTGATTTCTAAGATTCATCAACTGGAGCCTGGGACAAAAGATGTACGTTAAGAACTGAAAAGTTATAAGATGAGATACTAATTGTTCACAGTCTTTCAGAGAAAAATCTATTCTCGGTTATTCTTATTTTTCTTTATTCCAGGATAGAAAGTGTTCTGTTGTTGCTATCATTAAACAAGAGAAAGAGAAAGTCCTTGGTCTATTACGACTCATCCAGCAGACCCAGAGCTATCATCTACAGATCTCTGGGTTATAATATAAACTTCTGCAGGAATTCCCTCCAAAACACTCAGATGAATAACCTGTTTAAACATCTTGCTTCCCTCTAACACAGTGGTTCCTAACCTTTGGTCCTCCAGATGTTTTCGACTTCAGCTGCCACAATTCCCAACAACTGGTAAACTGGCTGGGATTTCTGAGAGTTGAAGTCCAACTTCCTGTTAGAGTCTACAAATTTTTACAAAACATTTCAAGCAAAAATCTCTCCCAACCTATTAATACTATTCATAAAATAACAACAAATAAAAGAATCCCAGTAATATGGAAAACTTTAGAAATAATAACAATGCTAAAACCAAACAATGAGGAGGATAATCCCAATTCATATAAACCAGTAACACTATGCAATGTGAACTATACAAATTTTACAAAGATTTTAGCCGATATATTGAAAGATATTACTCCATATTTAATAGAGGACCAATATGGATTCATACAGAAAAGGAACTTAGAAGACCCAATTAGGAACATATTAAACGTAATCAACCATGCAACAAGAAAAAAAGAGAATTTATTGATAAAATTGGGTATATATAAAGTTTTTAATTCAGTAAACCATCAATATTCATACCAAGTATGCAAGGGCTTTAAATTGGGAGAAAATATTTGTGAAGTAATTAAAGAACTACATAAAGACAACCAGGCAGAAATAGAAATTAATGGTCAAAATCAAGAACCATCAAAATTAGAAGGGGCACAAAGCAAGGAATGCCCTCTCTCCCCAGTCCTATCTGCTATGGCAATACGTTAGCCTACTTAATCAGGAAGGATAAAAAAATTAAACCGTGTATGATTGGAGATGAACAAATAGAAATAAATTTATTTGCAGACGATGCTATAGTATTACTAGGTTCTCCAAAGAAATAGGTAAAGGAAGTAACAAAAATAATTAAAAAGTTAGAAAATATTTCAGGTCTAGCAATAAAAATTGAAAATTGAGATTTTACACAAAAACCTACCCTGAAAAGAGTTAAAAGAAGTTCAAACCATTCTGGGCACAAAATTGAGCATATAGAAGCAAAAATATTTGGGAGTCTGTATCCTCAAGAACCTTAACAATATAACACAAACCAATTATAACCAATTATGGAAAAAAGTTAACAAGCGAATGCAAAATTGGAAAAAAATGTAAGTGGGATATAACAAATAGAATTAAGATAGTAAAGATTATGATTTTACCGAAGTTTTTATTCCTTTTCCAAGCTTTACCATATAGTATTCCAACCAAAATACAGTGTTCCCTCACTTATCGTGGGGGTTAGGTTCCAGGACCACCCGCAATAAGTGAAAATCTGCGAAGTAGGGACACTATATTTATTTTAATATTTATACATTATTTTAGTAGTTATACATTATTTTAAGTCTTTATCAACCAATCGTGTGTTGATAAATCGCCTCCTCCTCCTGTTGCCGCTTGGGCTTTTCTCTCCCTCTGGCTTCTCCTTCCTCCCTTCCTTAGGCTGTAAAATTGTAATTTTTATGATTTATAATAGTCTTTTAGAGTTTATTGAAAAACTCCGTGAAAAGTGAATCGCAAATTAGTGAGGAAACACTGTAATTAAGAAATGGGATAAATCAATTAAAACTTGGGTAGTACGGGCTAATAAAGGTAAAATTTCCAATTCGGCATATTACTCTTCGCAGCAAAATGGGAGAGTGGAGAGTACCTAGCCTCCAGATTTATTTTGAAGCAAACCAAATAGGGAAAGTACTGGAGATAGATTTTGACAAGACAAAAAGATGGGCCAAATATGGGAATTTCTGTATTTGTATGTGTATATATATTTATATGTGTATGTGTATATGTATTTGTATGTGTATGTATACACATATAATGAGATATTTTGCACTTGAAGCCCAAATCTAAACACAAAATGCATTTCCGTTTCACATACACCTTATACACACAGCCTGGTAATGTACAATTTTTTTGTAAAAATTGTGTGCTTGAAACAAAGTTTATATACATTGAAGCACCAGAAAGCAAGACATCCCTATCTCAGCCACCACTGTGGAGATTTTGGGATTCTTGATAAGAGATGTCGAACTTGTAAAGTGTGTCATAAAATACTCTACTACAGACAAAATTGTGTCAAATTCTAGAAGAATAATCACTGCTCAGGATACCTGAATATTAACTTAGAAGTAAAGGACACAATGAAAGAAGATAATATTGGAGAGTTTTTGTCCATCATTATGGGAGCAGAGAGAACAACAATCAAAACACTTGGGTGTCAAAGTAATGCATACTTCTGATTTTAGATATTAAAAAGTATACAAATTCAGTAGGAAAGCATAGACATAGCCACTCTGTTAATAGCCTACTTAACTACAAGCCTCAAGCAAAAGCTCTGGATTCACCTTACTAGAGAAGGCCACAAACCATGATTACTCACCTGAGCCGTTATATTCAGCCATTTACAGCCAGCAGGAACTGCTTCCATGTGTCTAGCTTCCTTTTCCTGATGGTCCACTGTGGGAGGATCCTGTTCCTTCTGTAAGATAATCAGATTTTTATCATCCCAATTCCCTCCAACCTGCCAGCTTGTGTCTCTGTTTTAAAAGGATAAATTGATTCAACATCCCAGTTAAAGAGATTCCACCTTTAGGAAGAACTTCCCGATGGTAAGAGCTGTTTGGAAATGGAATATGGTGCCTCAGAGAGTAGTGGATTCTCCTTCTCTGGAGGCTGGCCATCTGTCAGAAGTGCTTTTATTGTGTTCCTGCATGGTAGGGGGTTGGACTTTTGTGGTCTCAGCCCACTTTACAATTATTTTCTTTCAAATGGAGTAAGGTAAATGTAAAGGTTTTCACGTGACGTTAAATCCAGTCATGTCTGACTCTGGGGGGTTGGTGCTCATCTCCATTTCAAAGCCGAAGAGCCGGCGTTGTCCATAGATACCTCCAAGGTCATGTGGCCGGCATGACTGCATGGAGCACCGTTACCTTCCCGCCGGAGCGGTACCTACTGATCTACTCACATTGGCATGTTTTCGAACTGCTAAGTTGGCAGGAGCTGGAGCTAACAGCAGCCGCTCATGCCGCTCCCGGGGCTTGAACCTGGGACCTTTCGGTCTCTAGCTCAGTGCTTTTACACACTCCGCCACCAGGGCTCCTACTCATATGGAGTAGAATCTCACTATTCCTTTGAAAAACATATACCAGAACAGCACAGAACATATAGTATGGAATAGTGTGCCCACCTTGGTCCTTTATGGTGATAAAATATATCACATGGCCAAACATGCATTTCCTCTCAGGAGTATAGAGGATGAAATGAGCCCTGCATTTTGAAAATATCTTCAATTCAGTTAGAATTATTTGTTTATTTGTCAGCCAGTTATATAATAATATAGTAATATAATAATAAATCTTTATTTATATCCTGCTTTTCTCCCCAAACGGGACCCAAAGCAGCTCACAACATTATAGAAAAAACAGTTGGATTGTGTCACTGTCTACCTGTTTCCTGGCCAAATTCTTTTTGGCCATACCTTCAAATTTTCTTTCTCTTCCTTTACTATTGCAAGGTCCAAAGGTTTCGCCAGTCTTTCTTTTCCTTTCTGTCCACAATGCCTAAAAAGAAGGGAAAGTAGTGGCAAAGAACATTTGAAGTACAGCCGTACTCTTCTTCACTTGGCATAGAATTCAACTGAATTCAACCATGCTTGATGCTATAATTTAAGGCTGAAGGTTTCTATATATCAAGTGACCCCTCATCATGATTTCTGAAATCAGGTCATAAATGTCAATATGAGACATACAAGCTTAAGAGGAGACCATTTGGATAAAACAATCCAGAAGCAATAAAGGTCCTTAGAACGAATGAGCTTGGGACAATAGACTTCAGAACAAAAAGGCTAAGAACATGATTGATGAACCAGTGAACAATTGGAATGTTTGTTTTTTGAAATTGGAGTCTTGCATGCAGGGTTTTTACAAAACTGATGTTACCACAAGTGATCATTTCTGTCAACAAATGTCACGTGTACATTATTTCTGTTGTTTGTTATCTATCTGCATGACAGAGTGACTTTTCTTTGAAACAAATGGTTAGAATGACTTGAATCCTGCTAACCCTCTAAAAACATATGATGTGGAGAGTAGACCGAAAATACAATATTTTAGCAATGCTCATCGAACTAACAATTTTCAGTTTTGGAAGCTGCCATTTTCCACTGACCCCAAATTGTCTGGTTCGCAACACACTGAATTTGAGATGCACTCCTTCTTGTAACTATGGAAGCAAAATGCTCACCCTTTTTCCTGTTTTGCCTTATTGTGCTCAAGCATTTTTCTAATTTCCCCAACTGTCTTCCATTTTTCTTGTTGCTCTTGAAGCTTTGGCTCTTCTTCCTGTTACAATGGCAAAATCAGAGTCCTCCATAGGGGAAAACACAAAGGAATACCAAGAACTGCTAAGCAAAGTGACAATTTTAGCTATGCCTTATGTATAAGATAAGCAGTGTTACGTTTCAATTATGCCTATATGAAGACATAATGATGTGGGCTTCCTAGAATCATAGAATAGTAGAGTTGGAAGAGACCTCATGGGCCATCCAGTCCAACCCCCTGCCAAGAAGCAGGAAATCGCATTCAAAGCACCCCCGACAGATCGCCATTCAGCCTCTGCTTAAAAGCCTCCACCACAGTCCGGGGCAGAGAGTTCCACTGCCGAACAGCTCTCACAGTGAGGAAGTTCTTCCTGATATTCAGGTGGAATCTCCTTTCCTGTAGTTTGAAGCCATTGTTCCGCGTCCTAGTTTGCAGGGCAGCAGAAAACAAGCTTGCTCCCTCCTCCCTATGACTTCCCCTCACATATTTGTACATGGCTATCATTTCTCCTCTCAGCCTTCTCTTCTGCAGGCTAAACATGCCCAGTTCTTTAAGCCGCTCCTCATAGGGCTTGTTCTCCAGACCTTTGATCATTTTAGTTGCCCTCCTCTGGACACATTCCAGCTTGTCAACATCTCCCTTCAATTGCGGTGCCCAGAATTGGACACAGTATTCCAGGTGTGGCCTGACAAGGAAGAATAGAGGGGGAGCATGACTTCCCTGGATCTAGATGCTATACCCCTATTGATGCAGGCCAAAATCCCATTGGCTTTCTTAGTAGCCGCATCACATTGCTGGCTCATGTTTAACTTGTTGTCCACAAGGACTCCAAGATCTTTTTCACACGTACTGCTGTCTAGCCAGGCATCCCCCATTCTGTATCTTTGCATTCCATTTTTTCTGCCGAAGTGAAGTATCTTGCATCCTCCATGTAAAGATCTTAATTAAAGAAATACCCTTCAATTCTCATCCTTCATGGAGTGAAATCAGGAGTGGGGTCTGTATTTTTCCTATATACATCCTAAAGATGGACAGACAGGTAGGCCTAATTTGGGAGATTCCATATACTACTGTTGTTGTTATTATTAACAACAACAACTTTGTTTTTAATCCACCCTCTTTCCCCAAAGGGACTCAGGGAGGATTTCAAAAACAAAGATGGCAATATAGATTGTCTCTGAAACAGTAATAACAGCCACATGACACCGGCATCTTTGATGCAAAAACATTCTGGTAGATAAAGCCATACATTCTCATTACATAATGTGAGTAACATATTTGTCTCATTTCAGGCTAATTTTGTTAAATGCTTTATGGCATGGGCTTGCTAACAGTAAGAAAAAACACCAGCAATTAAAACCAAGTTCCTTTCTACTGTGCATTTCAATGGTTCTATTACTTCAACCAACAGCAACAATAGTTTCAGGGTAATAAATAAATGCGGTTCAGGAATTTTGTTATTTCTATTCTACAGAAATAATGAATATAGCCCTTAGAATAATTCTGTATTACTCTAAGTTTACAATTTGACTCAAAATGAGTACTTACCACCTGCAGCATTTTTTGTTTCCGGGTTTCTGCTTCCCCCGTTTTCTTAATTGACTTCTTCTTCCTGTTCTTCTCCTCTGCTGCTTTCTCTTCTCTCACCTGTTCAAAAGACCATTTAAAATTATATTTTCCTTATTCCAGATTTCAGTCTAAGATAGCATACTGCATAAGAATTCCAAGTGGTAGTGACCAAGAGCAAGGGAGAAAGGAAAAATGAATTCTAAATTTTTCGACTTAATCTCTATTTAAATGAGACATGACGTTTGGCAAGTCCTTCTGAGAAGAGAGCTATTTGCCCTATGTGCTTCTGCAGTACCAGCCTCAGTACCAAACTGGTTATTTCCTATAGCATTGCCAAGGGCAAATGTTTTCACACTTCAGAATCAAAAGAATATGCAGGCATTTGGATCACAGATTCTGGTATTCTCAAAGAAGCAATGCTATCTTTGGTGATAACAGGCTCAGGTCCCAGCAGAATCAGGACTCATCACGTAAGAAGTAAGGCAGACTGAGGTCCAGCTCATGGCCTGAATCCAAACCCCTGTAAAGAATAGCATCCGTTTCCTTGGATGTTGATAGTCTTTCAAGCCAAGTCAGATAGTGTTGGGATTGGGTGAAGGGACAGAATGAGCTACAACTAAGAGGACAAAATGTTCTGCCATGAACAGAAAGTTCACTTTATTTTAGAAAACAATTTGCTCCTGTTAATCATTGTACTTTCTGAAAATTCACTATATCGCTCATTTTAAAAAACCATTTTAAAAACAGCTTTTGTTATTTTTCTGACAAAAAATATTTTGAGTGAGAAAGTCTTAATATCAATAAAGTAGGTTTGTCCTCACTTGTTTGATTACTTTTGTGATGTAGTTATTCTTTCCTTTTATTACTAAGGTGGGGTTGGTGTCGACTTGAGAGGACAACTTAGTAAAGGCAACATGTTATTTTTAACATGACCAGAGCGAAGACATAACATGTTCTTTTTAACATGTTACTTCTTAGCTGGACATAGCATATAACCTTTTTTCATCTCTCCAGGAAGGAACAGAGAAATAAAATCTCTTTTCCTTGGCACACTGAAGCCTTTTCGCTTGCACTCCCTACATTGTACAGAACTGTTTCAAATAATAGATAGAAAGAAATGAAATAAGGCACACCACAAAGCCACAATGGATGGTTCAAGAAGAGACAGGAGATGCTCCCAAAGCACCTTTGCTGGATAATAATTGCCCCAGACAAAGATATTAACAAATTACATAAATACAAAAGCTGGAACCCAATGATGTGCTATGCAATCAGAACATCATTTCTGCTTGTGTAAGGCAGCATTACCATAGCTCCTCCCCGCGTTGTTTCAGTATTTTGTGTCCTATTCTTCAATAGTGGCCCTGAGAACTGAAAGACTCTGGAATTTGTAGATTTGAGAGGGGAAGCTCTGTCATGTATGTAAAGCCCCAGTCAATTGCCTCTAGATCTAATAAAAAGAACAAACTATGAGATTTGTGCGTAGGAGATTAGGATTATTTTTTACCTTTTCACTCTTTTCCTCCTGTTGAGACAACTTCTGTCCAAGTCTCTTCTTCTTTTCTTCCTCCATCTGCTCCACCCGCTCTCGGGCTTGGAGTGCCTTTCTTAGCCTTTCTTCACGCTTTCTGTAGGATATGCAAAATTCACATAGTAATTATAATATAATTTTATTGTTATCAAAAGTGTTGTATGAATAATCCTGTCATATTTTCAGATAAATGACTGTCACCTTAGTGCCAATAGTAGCTGCATTCACCTACATTATATTGCAAATCTAGATACTGTTATTTACAATTTTATTTCTTCCAATCGTCGTCTCTTTTCTTCCTCCACTTTTTGCTTCCTCTGCTGCTCTGCTTCCTGCTTTTTCCTGAGACTTTCCAGACGCTGTCGCTGTTTTTCCTAAGATATGCAAAAGGTTAGATTACAGTACAATACACTCCCAAGAGTCAGCACAGTATATTTTAAGTAATGTCCCTGCTGTGAGTTAAAAGAAACCAAGTGGTGTAGCAGTATAAACATGAAACACCCCAGAAAAGGTCTGCATTCAAGTGATGTATTTAGAAACCATTCACCATACAAGCTTCACAACCCACAAAATAAGAAAAAATAGTTACTTACAACAAAATCGCCCTTTGTAGGATGAATATGAAAAAAGAAAGATGAAATTGTTCCGTTTAGGGAAATCAAAGTGCTAGCTAGCCAAGTCATACTTAAAAGTAGTTCTTTCTGCCTTGGTGAAGTATCATCATCATCATCATCTTTATTTATATCCTGCCACCATCTCCCGAAGAGACTCAGGGAAGCTTACAAAGGCACTCCATGGTGCAGCATATAACATAAAACAGTACATAAGTTATAAAAACAGTAACACATAAAATTATAACAATGATCACATACAATGGTACGATACAACTGGGCCCAAATAAGAGGCTTCTTTACCTCACCAGTAGTAACTTAGGGAGAGGTAGGCTGAAGGCAAACTCTAGTTGCTGCCTTAGTGATGTTCAAGACGCTAGGATTAATGGACAAAATGGTCTTCAATATTAAATTTTATTTTATTGGACTTCACCTCACCCCATGAAAAAGAGTTTAGTTCTGTTTCGGACAAGAGAAGAGTCTGAACAAGGTGAAGTATTTTCTTGCAGGTTTATTGTGGCCTGTCTTCCAACTTTGTTTCCCAAGTAGTAAGGTAAACAGATCAGACCACATTACAAGAGGAGGTGGTTCTCTTGCTGGTTGGCCTCAACTGGCCATATTTACAGTGCTAATCTTGATCTTACAATAAACCAGTCCAATGATTTATAAGCCTGCAAAGCTACTTTCTGTGAAGTAAGACTGCAGTCCACTAACCTGATGCTATATATGTACATCTTGTTGCAGTTCTTCAGAATCTCATGTGAAGATCTTAATCCTGCTACAAAGACCCTTTTAGTTTGAGCAACTTCCCAGATATACATACAGGGATCATGAAACAAACAATCAGGAGTGTACGAATCTAGGTTATGCAGTAGTAACAGGCCAAAAGCATTCCGGCTTAATATAAAAGATATTATCAGGGAAATTACTTAACTTAAATGGGTCTTCTGTAGCAGGACTAAGAATTACACACTTCTGACCACTCTGATTCTCACAATACCTACATAGTCTCTAATTTAGGGGAGCCATAGGGATCATAAAAGCCTCGCAACTCCTACTTCTCAGCCAGCAACTGCTGTGCCCTGTTTCTATTGGGAAGCACCAGTCTGATTGTCCAGCCCTCTTGCATGAGCAATCTCTGGCTTGAGGGAACTATAATAGGGGCCCTGCTTTTGTCTTATGCACCCGTGGAGTTTGGTAAGTCAGCTGCTTCCCAATCCCCATCAGATCCGCGTCAATTGCAGCTCCTGCTGCCCAGTAAGTGAGCATTGAGATTAGGACAGGAGTCACTGTGTAACACCATGACTATAGTTCTTATGCATTTGTGATTCTCCAACAAGATTTCAAATATTATTAAAAGCAAGTGAGAGAAGTCCTCCTTACCTTGGTGGGAGGTCTAGTGGGTGTGCTGTGTTTAACACTATTATTTACTGGTGACCCTGAAGGTTTGAGTAGTTGATTTTTCTGTATAGACTGGAAGAAGTTTTTGAATGGTCGTATGATCTGTCAGAAGAGTATGAACATTTTTAGTGCCTTCTCAGAGATGGAAAAGAAAAATGAACATTTTTTGCCCTTGATAATTTTAGCCTTTCTTTGTCAGAAGACAGCAATACCTTGTTTGCATGATAGGATGTCGTTTTGTGACTGGAATTGTTTTCATCTTGCATGTTCTGGACAGAAGGCAGATCATCAACTGAGCACTTATAACTTTGTTTCCTTAAGATAAACAAGCACCGTCAGTACACAGTAAATCAAGTTATAATCATTATCTTTGCTGCCTCAGATCCCTACCAAGAGGTTTGGAACATAGTTTTTATAGGAGAAAGCTAATGAAGCTGGGTTGTTGTGTGTTTTCCAGGCTGTGTGGCCATGTTCCAAAGCATTCTCTCCTGACGATTCGCCCACATCTATGGCAGGCATCCTCAGAGGTTATGCCTCTGAGGATGCTACAACTGTCTAGCTGATTATGTCTTAGAAAACTTTAAAGAGAGTAGTGCACTACAACTCTGAAGAATAAAGTTCAAATTTCTGCTCAGTTATGGCAACCCATTTCGTAAGCTTGGATAAGTCACAATTTCTCAGTCTGAGAGGAAGCCAAAGGCCAAAGAAAGCCAAAGAAATATTGTTAAAGAAAACATTTGATAGGGTCCCTTTAGGATTGCCTGTGAATTTTATAGGACATGCTTACCCATGATCACTTGTTTCATCATCCATAAACACTTCAAGAGAACTATGAGCTGTATAATGAGAAAGTTAAAGGAAAGAATTATATGTACATAAATCTGAAAAGTTAAAACTAATACTGTAAACGTGGTGCAGAATTTTTACCCCTGTGGATACTCAAATCCCAATACATATACAATAGCATAGTAAACCAATGTCCCTCATATAAAACAGCAGAATCAAGGTTTACTTTTAACTTTTTTTTAGGGGGGGGGCAATTGGTTTTCTGTAACTGAAGATACAGAGGGCCAACTGTATTTTCATGTACCATCTCCAATGTTCACATATTTTGGGACATTAGGTACAAAGTGCTCAAACTTCATAGGAGTCATTTACTAGAGTTACTGTTGTAAGGTGGTGACATTATGAAAAAAAACATCAGCATTATTTTTAGGAATTTGCTACAAAAGTAGATGAATTGTGCACATTAGGAATACTAAACAGTCCTTAAGACTCTAGGAAGTTTGCTTCCTATGCAATCACATTAAAGATTTCTACTTCTTTCCTACTTGCCAAACACTTAGGTTCTGTACAGACAGCCTTAAGTTACATATCAATGCAGAACTGCTCTATGTGACACACACTGAAGCCCTAAATGGTTCCGGCACAGTCTACCTGTCTAAACGTATCTCCCTCTATGAACCCCAAACGTATCTCCCCCTATGAACCACCTCGGAGTTTAAGATCATCTAGGCAGGCCCTGCTCTCGATCCCACCTCTTTCATAAGCGCGACTGGTGGGGACGAGAGATAGGGCCTTCTCAGTGGTGGCCCCCCAGCTGTGGAACTCCCTCCACAGCGGTATTAGATCAGCCCCCTCCCTCCTAACCTTTAGGAAAAGAGTAAAAACTTGGCTTTGGGAGAAGGGCTTTGATAAATAGCGCAGTGCATTTTTTTTTAACCTGGAAATCATGCAATGGATTTTGGAACGGCTTTAAACCTTACCTTTGGAGGACATGTCTCATATTGGAATGTATTTTAATTATGTTTTATGTCTGTTTTAATTTTTATAATTCTACTTCATGTCTGTATTTTCTGCCCAGGGCACTGTATAAGTGCCATTTGTAAGCTGCCTTGACTCCTCCTCGGGGTAGAGAAAGGCGAGATATAAATATGGTAAATAAATAGTCTTTACTTACAATTGACTTGGCTACAGACAGATGAGGAGTCTTGAGCTGCTTTCTTCTTGGCCATTGCCCTGCTGAGGGATTTCCGAACCATGCTTTTCCTTTTGTTACTTAGTGAATACCTCTCCGCAAGGGAAACTTTCTTGTTCTTGTGTACTCTATTTGGATGGCGATGCCCTGATTGGGAACTTGCAGGGGTTCCAGTGTTCTCCTTTAGTTCCTGGAAAAGCTCCCCTGCTGACACCAAGTTGTTAACCAATCCTTGGGCTGGAATTTCTTCCACTCTATTTGATGACTTCTCATTGAAAGCCGCTTTTGGAGATGGTGTATTTCTTAATCTGAAGGCATCATCCTCTTTTTCAGTCTTTTCTGATGGCAGCATCATTGCAGTTCCAGCCACATGAACCAAACTGCCATCTGAACATAGGGCTCTATTTACACCATCATTCCCTTCCTCCTTTACTTCAGCACTTAGACCACAATTAGTAACAATTACTCTTCCTTCTGGAGATATATCACTTTGTACTTCTGATGCTTCTTTAGCACATCTTGTTATACAGTAAGATATGGAATCTGTTATCTCCACATCAAAGTTTTCTAGGCCCTCTTTAGATTGGGAAAGCATCTGAAAACATGCTGTCTTTATACCACTTCGCATTCTAGATAGTCTTTTTTTTAAAAAAAAGAGCAGATGACCAATAATCAGTGGAGTACTGTATTTCAAATATAAAGAGAGTAAGCATCAAATAATTCTTTTTCAGGCCACAGGGTGGCACTAGCAACCGCAAACACAAATTGCAAATATTTCTTGCTTGAATATCTTTCCACTACAACTGAGCATGGCTATATCACATTCCTGTATTTTCTCTATTTGTTACTCCACTGCTTACCCATGGGAATGCTCAAGTACCCACCAGGAGCATGTTTGTGTCAATCACCATTATACAGATATGTACTTAAATGTACGTTAATGTAAATAGTAATGTAAATAGGTCTAATAAGCTAATTTGGATTGCAGTCTTAAGGGTGCCCATTTCCATAAGCATAAAGAGGAAGGTAGCTCAAATCTGCAAGAATAAACAGTGCCTCATGTTCCACAGACAGGTCTATGACCAGTGAAGTAATGGATCTAAAATTGTCTATGAAAATAATGCCTTGAAAGCATTGCTGTTGCTATGAACTGAAAGTCCTTTTAACAACAGGAGAGGTTGCAGTGAGGGAAATGTTCAAAATATAACCTTTTCTTGAATGCTATCTTGACTAATGTCCAAGATATTAAAAGTAAAAATATGACAAATTTACCTTCACCCATGTTGAGAGTTTAAGTATACATAATACACAATAATCCACACATTTTTGCAAAACAAAAGAGTATTTTGCTGTACAGTAATACAGGAAAAATATAAAGCATAATTGTGAGGAGTAAAACATGATGCTGGCAAAAGCTGAGGAAAGCTACCTTAAGATAGCGACATTAAATACCAGGTAAATACTAAATGAACATACTCAGGACTTGGAAAATTGCAAATATTGGAAAATCTACAGAATGTATATGACTGCTTTTTCACACAGCTTATTAAAAAAGTACAAAAGTTAAATGTTTAAACAATTACTACCGTTTTCGAGTTAGCTCCTTATTTTCATAGTGAAATGATGAGGATCGCTTCTTCTTTCGATTCTTTCTCTGAGATGGTGTTTTGGGCATCAGCTCAGGCTCAGCATTGAAGTTGCTGTTGCAGGATGAAACAAACAACAGAATCCTTGAAAGGTTGCAATTAACAACAAGAAGAAGCTATGCTGGGATCCACTGCAGTAGCTCAGAATGCATTTTTATTAAAAGCTTAATATATCTGTCATTGGGATACCATAAAATGTACACAATTAGGTCAGAAAAAATACAAATAATCCTTACTGCTGTGGTAAACATGCAACTCAGAAGCAGGATGTAGCATATGAAATGCTTAATATATATGCAGTTTTACTTTTCTCTCCGAGATAAACACAGCAACTGGGTACTTTGTTACAAATAGTGACTTAACTGTGTATGGTACGCTGTCCAGTGGGATGGGAAAAGTGTCATAAAAAGCCACCAAAGAGAGGAATTAACTCATTCAAAGTACAGGGTGCCCTGTATAGGGATAGAAGAGAGTCCTCTGCCAAAACCCCTAAATAATTTAAATGGATTTGAGAGCAAACAGCCTGGGCTATCAGCAGAAGCCAAAGTGATTAAATAAAAACTATTGTTATGTTGGACACAGCATGAGATCAGATTCCTTGGAAATGCTGGATAAACCAAAAGGCAGAAGGAAAGAAGATGACCACAGCACAGGTGGACAGACTCAGTCAAGGAAGTTACATCCCTGGGTTTGCAAGAACTGAGCAAAGTGTCTTGCAGGCATCTTGCTCATAGATCTGCCACAAATTAAGTCAAGGTGACAGGAATTAAAAGTAATAAATTACCAAGATTCAAGGATCATCCTTTTCAAGCGTAAGTCCTACCTTTCAAACCTCTTCAGTGCTTCCTCCTCAATTTCCCGCAACCACACCAAGTATTTGTATTCAGCACTGAACAGAAATTCTGAGAACTTTTGATTACAGACATCAAGAAGGTGAGTGGGGCCTCTACCCTCTGCCATGGCACTGATCAAAAGACAAGAGAAAAAAAAATCAAGTCACCCCTTAAATTTATATTTGCATAACAATATATATCCTGTTCTTATCGCTGTTGAATGGTTGTACCCCAAGGTAGCTTTCTTGCACCGACCTTGTTCAATATCTTTACAACAATTAGCCACAGTCACCATTCACAAAAAGCTTTATATATGCTAATGACCTTGGTCTAACAACACAAGCAAAAGACTTGAAAGCAGTGGGAAAACCAACTTACTAATGCCCTGAAAGGTCTCTCCAGCTACTACAAAGATAAACACCTGAAGCCTAACCCTGCCAAGAGACTAGTCTGAGCTTTCCAACTATGTAACCTTGAAGCCAACAGAAAACTGATAGTTACCTCGGAAGGCCAAGAGCTCGAACACTGTTCCCATCCCAAATATCTCTGTGTCACCTTAGATCATATACTAACATATAGGAAAAACTGCATGAACACCAAGTACAAAGTAGCTGCATGCAATAACATCCTGCAGAAATGTACTGGCACCACATGGGGTGCAGACCCAAAATTAATAAGAACATGAGCCCTGGCCTTGTCTTATTCAACTGCTGAGGATGCCTGCCCTGTTTGGCACAAGTCTGTCTACGCAAAGCAGGTGAACATAGCACTGAATAAAACATGAAGAAATAATCACAGGATGCCTCAAACCTGATAGACTCTATGACAGGCATTTACCTCAGGCCCTCCTCATTTTCCCTGTCCTCTTGGAATAAAGCTGCGGCAGCCCACCACATCCTTATATAGAAAGGCACACAGTGGTTGAGAGCCCTCCGGGGTGCTCTTGGACATTGCCTGTCTCACTCTCCTCCTGCCATAACACAGAGGAAAGCCCAAATATTGAGGGAGGAGTATTGGGGAGGAGGATCGCGGCAGTCGCAAACATGTCTTGTTTTTCCTCCCAGCATAAGGATGGGGTGAGCAGCCCTGTCCTTATGCCAGGACAACCTGAGAATAATCTGCCCCTTCCTGGCCCTGCACTCTCCCAGGCCCTCACTCTTCTGGATCCATCCCAGCCAGTGTGTGCCTGGCTGCTCTCTTTCCTGGCCAGACCTTCCCAGCTGGGCCCACAATGCAGCCCAAAGACAAAAAACTTTGCTTATGCCTGCTCTATGAGCTAGCTGGCATCCCCCCCCACCCCTGATGTGTGATGGGAAGTTGCTGCCAACTGTGAGAAAAATACGGGTTGAACACTGTAAAAACCATCCACTGCATAGCTATCAGCCTCCTCCCAGTAGACTTAAATCAAGGAAAAGCTTCATGAGAACCACCACTCCTCTTTAATGCTCCCCCAGCAACAGCAAGAGTATCCCTCTGGGCAGCTAAACCAGGAAACCCCAAATGGATGGGCCCCTACAAGGATCTTCCTCCAGGGGCAAACCAAGAATGGGCAACTTGGAGATTCCTGAACAGACTCCTAAGTGGAGTGAGCAGATCAAAAGACAACCTGGCAAAATGACACTACCTAGAAGAATGCTCCACCTTGTGGGACTGTGGAGCAGAACAAACAACTCAGCATCTGTTTGCTTGCCCACAATGGTCAGACTCAGGCACAGAGGAAGACCTGTTCAAAGCTAAACACAATGTGGTAACTGGTGCCCATTTTTGGTCTAAAATTATGTAACCACTTGTGCTCCCTCTAGTTTATCAGGTTTATACCTAATTATGCAATTAATGAATGAATTGTTTATTATACTAGCCACAGGCCATGACATCAAATAATATAAAACCTTTAAAAGTACAATAAGCACTTTCCAATATAAACATTAGAACTTATTCCATATACTGGCTCTTTAAAATTACAGTAGCAGTGACATGATAACAATAACAAATGTCTGATTTGTATCATCCCAAACTATCTCCATTTCAGGGTTATTGTAATTTTTTTTCTAGCTATATGGCCATGTTCCAGAAGTATTCTCTCCTGACGTTTCGCCCACATCTATGGCAGGCATCCACAGAGGTTGTGAGGTCTGCTGGAAACTAGGCAAGTGAGGTTTATTTATCTTTGGAAAGTCCAGGGCGTGAGAAAAAAACCCTTTGTCAGTAGTAGGCTAGTGTAAATGTTGCAGTTAATCACCCTAATTAGCATTGAAAAAGATTCAACTCCTGTCTTTTTCTTTTTGCCTGGGGGCATCCTTTGATCAGAGTCATTAGAATGCCCCTGGAACTCTTCTGTTTTCAGGGTGTTGCCCCCCACCTACTGTTCTGATTTTTTTTCTTCTCTGTGTAGTCTGACATGATAGTGTTGGAGTGGTCAAGCATTTCTGTGTTCTCAAATAATATACTGTGTCCAGGTTGGTTCATCAAGTGCTCTGCTATGGCTAATTTCTCTGGTTAAGTGAGTCTGCAGTGCCTTTCATGTTCTTTGACTTGTGTTTGGGTGCTGTGTTTGGTGGTCCCTAAGTAGAACATAAAAGGCACTGCAGACTCACTCAACCAGAGAAATCAGCCACAGAAATGCTTGACCACTCCAACAACTATCATGTCAGACTACACAGAGAACCCATTGAAAGTGGGCAACTTCAACAGAAAGGAGGAAACCATGAAAATGAACAAAATCTGGCTACCAGTATTAAAAAACTCAAAAATCAGAACAGTAGGTGGGGGGCAACACCCTGAAAACACAAGAGTTCCAAGGGCATTCTAATTACTCTGATCAAAGGAGTCCCTAGGCAAAAAAAAAGACAAGAGTTGAAGCTTTTTGAATGCTAATTAGGGTGATTAACTGCAACATTTACAGTAGCCTACTACCGACAAAAGGTTTTTTTCTCACACCCTGGACTTTCCAAAGATAAATAAACCTCATTGCCTAGTTTCCAACAGACCTCACAACATCTGAGGATGCCTACCATAGATGTGGGCAAAACGTCAGGAGAGAATACTTCTGGAACATGACCATACAACCCGAAAAACATACAACAACCCTGTGATCCCGGCCATGAAAGCCTTCGACAACATATCTCCATTTCCATTTTTATGCAATGCTTTTGACATGAAATAAATGGTTGACATAAGGAACATCTTCTACACTGCAGAATCAATGCATTCTGATACAATTTTAACTGGCATGGCTCTGTGCTATGGAATTGTGGGATTTGTAGTAAAGGGCCTTGTAAAATTACAGCTCCCATGATTCTACATCACTGAGCCGTGGAAGTTCAAGTGATGTCAAACTGCGTTAATTCAACAGTGTGAATGCACCCATAGTCTGCAATGAAAGGTGAGGGAAAGAGCCAGGTAGGTGTAGTGGTTTGAGCATTGGGCTATAACTCTGGAGAACAGGATTCAATGCTGGCCTTGGGCAAGTCAACCCAGAAAACTCTTGTGATAGCTTCACCAAAAGTCTGAAACCACAACAATGTCGTGTACTATTAAAACTGACGTAGAAAACAAAACAGAGCAAGAATATTAAAGAGGAACGTTATAAGATGGGGAAAACAAAAATACCACACCCAAGAAAGTCCTCTTGCAACAACCAGAAAGCAAACAACACCAAATACTGAACATCAAATCGGCATTATCATTTCTTCTAAGCAGTTTTAAGGGCAATTACTTCCACAGATGTGAATGCTAAATCGCCTGCTGAAAAGTATGTACAGTAGAGTCTCACTTATCCAAGCCTCGCTTATCCAAGCCTCTGGATTATCCAAGCCATTTTTTTAGTCAGTGTCTTCAATATATCGTGATATTTTGGTGTTAAATTAGTAAATAGAGTAATTACAACATAACATTACCGTGTATTGAACTACTTTTTCTGTCAAATTTGTTGTATAACATGATGTTTTGGTGCTTAATTTGTAAAATCATAACCTAATTTGATGTTTAATAGGTTTTTCCTTAATCCCTCCTTGTTATCCAAGATATTCGCTTATCCAAGATTCTGCCCGCCCGTTTGGCTTGGACAAGTGAGACTCTACTGTAATTAGTTTCTTAGTGCGCATCTACACTTAAGAATTAATACAATTTGATATCCATTTGAACTATGGAATTCTGGGCTGAAGTCTTGAGCCAAACAACTTTTAAGGTTGCTGCTCGGGGAGACAAAAAGTAGAAAAAAATCCCCTTCCCTTCCGCAGACTCAAGGGAGGCTCATTTTATCAGGCTCACAACCCAATTTAACTGCTACACAAAGCAAACCAAAACATCCGCCAAAGGGCCCACGTACAACAGCGTTCCCCGAACTACACAAAATACACCTCACGCCTCACTCCTGAACGCATGCGCACGAGCGACTTGCAGCTTGAAACCAGCTGGCCCCTTCCGAGAGCTCTTCTCCGCTCACTCAGGAGTGACGCCAAGGAAAGGGGCGGGGAAAACCTTTCGAGTAGTCCTGATTGGTTGTAGCGCTTTAAGGCTTAAAGTGCCACTCCGAAATCCCGCCTCTACAATTTCGCTCAGGCGAAAAGGAGCAGCTCGCATAAGTACGCGCATGCGCACTAGTAGCTCGAAGGCGACCTGCTAGCTATGTTCAAAAACAAAAGAAACGTTCACTTTGCCAGATGACAGGGGAAGCAGGAAGGGGTGCGCGCACTTTCCTAATGGTAGCATCCCCTCATAGAGCCAGGGCTGGTTTGAACGTGGTACTAAAAGGATGCATCTACACTGCGGAATGAATGCAGTTTGATATCACTTGGACTGCCATGGCTCAACGCAATGGAATCACTGGAGTTTTAGTTCGTTGAGGCACTAGCACTGTTTCACAGAGAAGACTACAGGCCTTGTGAAAATATAATTCCGGGATTTTATAGCACTGAGCCAAGGCAGTTCAAGTGGTGTCAAACTGCATTCATTCTTCAGTGTGTAGGTGCACCCTAACATAAAGAAACAAATTCGCTTCTTCAAGTGCAGCATTGATCAGTTGGTAAGTGGCTGTGACTTTTCCGGGCTGTATGGCCATGTTCCGGAAGCATTCTCTCCTGATGTATCGCCTGCATCTATGGCAGGCATCCTCAAAGGTTGTAAGGTATGTTGAAAACTAGACAAGTGGGGTTTACTGTATATATTTGTGGAAGGTCCAGTGTTCTTGTCTGTTTGAGGCAAGTGTGAATTGTGCAATTCACAGCATTGAATAGCCTTGCAGTTCAAGGTCTGTCTGTTTACTGCCCGGGGGAATCCTTTGTTGGGAGGTGTTAGCTGGCCCTGATTGTTTCTTACCTGCAATTCCCCTGTTTAACTAGTAGAGTCTCACTTATCCAACCTTCGCTTATCCAACGTTCTGTATTATCCAACGCAGTTTGCCTTTATTATTTATTTATTTATTTATTACATGCGTTTATACCCCGCCCTTCTCCCCAAGGGGACTCAGAGCAGCTTACATTCTGCCACGAGGGCCAGCAACAAATATACTATAAAACAAAACAATTAAAACATGATAAAAACATGATAAAAATGTGATAAAAAGTATATAAAAATTAAAACGCTGCAAGGCAGTGATATTACACCATCCTCAGTCATTCACTACTGCTACAATTACAGATTTGCGACCCAATTACATCAGCCAGTGAGCTTATTCGCTGAATGCCTGGGCGCAGAGCCAAGTTTTTAGTTTTCTTCTAAATCCCAGGAGGAAAGGGGTTTGCCGGATATCGCTGGGGAGGGAGTTCCACAGCCGGGGAGCCACCACCGAGAAGGCCCTGTCCCTCGTCCCCACCAGCCGCGCCTGCGAGGCAGGTGGGATCGAGAGCAGGGCCTCCCCGGAAGATCTTAAGGTTCTAACAGGCTCATAGGAGGAGATACGTTCGGATAGATAGGCAGGACCAGAACCGTTTAGGGCAGGGGTCCTCAAACTTTTTAAGCCAAGGGCCGGTCCACAATCCTTCGGACTGTTGAGGGGCCGGATTATCATTTGAAAAAAAACAACAAATAAATTCTGATGCACACTACACATGTCTTATTTGTAGTGCAAAAACAACAACAACAATGAAAGAACAATACAATATTTAAAAATAAAAATAATTTTAACCAACATACATTTATCAGGATTTCAATGTTCCCATGTGCTCCTGCTTCTGGCCAATGAGATAGTCAAGTTAATTAGGGTTGTTGTTGTTGTTGTTGTGTGCCTTCAAGTCATTTCAGACTTTGGGTGAGCCTAAGTCTAAAATGTATTTATTTATTATTTATTTATTTACTGCATTTATTTACTACATTTGTATCATACCCTTCTCACCCCAAAGGGGACTCAGAGTGGCTTACAAATTATATGTACATACAATATATTATATTATTAGCATAGCACAATATTAGCATTATATATTACTTTATTGAACTATACCACTATACTGTAATATTATTAGTAATATTATATGTAACATAGAATATATAACTAATATTATTATATGGTATTATTATTAGTGTTATATTGTATTACATTATAATATTATTATCAATATTATATGTATATCCAATATATTATATTATAAAACTGAGGGCGGGGGTCAGGTAAATGACCTCGGAGGGCCGCATCCGGCCCCCGGGCCTTAGTTTGGGGACCCCTGGTTTAGGGCTTTGTAGGTCAAAACCAGCACTTTGAATTGGGCTCGGTAGCATATCGGCAGCCAGTGGAGCTGGCTTAGCAGGGGGTTTGTATGCTCCCTGTAAGCCGCTCCCATTATTAACCTGGCTGCTGCCCGCTGCACCAGCTGGAGCTTTTAGGGATCTTTCTGGCTGGGCATTTTGAAGGCCCCTCCCCTAAACTACAAGCTCGGGGATTTCAGGAGGGATGCACACTTGCTTTTAACTCTAGTGCAGGCATGGGCCCTCCAGGTGTTTTGGACTTCAACTCCCACGGGAGTTGAAATCCAAAACACCTGGAGGGCCGGAGTTTACTCATTCCTGCTCCAGTGTAACCCCGAGACTTCCCTTCCTTCCGTTGCGCCTAAGCCCAGCCCCTTCCTGGGCTTTACTTCGGTAGCTGCGTCTCAGCCAATAGCCGGCCCCGTCGTGGAGGCGCGCGCTGCTCATTGGACCGCGGGGAGTGACGTTGTTTGAAAAAAATATTTCAACGGCGACAAGCCTGGGCTGCGGGCGTTTAGAGCGCGGGTCGCTGTTAACAGTTGGCTGCGGAAATTTCGCCTCTGTAGGCTTGGATCCGCAAAGCAGCAATGGCGGGGAACCCAAGGGGTGAGTCCCAGGGAAGGCTTTAAGGGTCGCCCGCCTCCGCCTCGCATCTTCCTTTTGTGCACAGCGAATCAGAATGGGAAAACTGGGTTGTTTGGGACTTTGGGGTGTTTGCGTGCCTTGGGGGGTATCTTCACGGGGCAATTCATTCAGTTCGGTACCGCATGTGATAGCCACTCCTTGGCTTCCTGATGATCAAAACATTCTGCCCCCAACGTTTTGGATATGCGATGCTCAACGTATTGTGGTTGTTAGACTTTAAAGCAGGCATGGGCCAACTTGGGCCCTCCAGGTATTTTGGACTCCAACTCCCACCATTCCTCACAGCCTCAGGCCCTTTCCTTTTTCCCCCTCAGCCGCTTAAGGAAAGGGCCTGAGGCTGTGAGGAATGGTGGGAGTTTGAGTCCAAAACACTTGGAGGGCCCAAGTTGGCCCATGCCTGCTTTAAGGCATATTCAAGGAGTGTTACAGTTAGTGCACCCCTCCTTACTCACTTCCTCATCACTTGTTAATGTTGGAAGAAATGTGCTCCATTTGTTGACAGTTGTGGATTTTGTTCTTCTGTCATTTTAAGGTCTATGCATAAATCATGGATCTGTTCTCTAAAATTTTAATTGTGCATTCTCAAGTGTATAAAAAACTGTTAAGGTATAAAGAAAACGGGTCAGGTTTTGCAAGCATCAGCACCAAGGTGGATCAGTGATTCTCAGTCTTCGGGTACCCAGATGTTTTGGCCTTCAACTCTAAGAAATCCTAACAGCTGGTAAACTGGCAGGGATTTCTGGGAGTTGTATTTATTTATGTATTGCATTTATATACCGCTTTTCTCACCCCTAGGGGAGGACTCAAAGCAGTTCACAGCATAATCAATAACAAAATTAAATGCCTCACATATGTAAACATAAACGATTAAAACAACAACATTTAAAACTATGGAATAAAAATGATTAAAATTATAAAACTGTGATAGCAATCACAGGTACAACACAAAACATTTAGGCCATTGTATCAATCCAGGGTGTTTTTCCATATTTTTGTCAATCGCCAAATGCCTGCTTGAATAACCAGTCTTGACTTGCTTCCTGGGGACCCACAGGTTGAGAACCACTGGAATAGAATATGTGTTAAGCGAAAAAATCTCATTCTGGTGGTCATTATATGCAGGTGCTTGTTCAGGCCAGTAAGTTTGGTCCACACCTAGTGGAGTATAACTGGATGTGTTTTGAGATACATGGTGCTCTCTCCCTTGGGAGGTGGAGAAGCCATGCTCTCTGTGTTTATGTTATGCATGCAAGGACTTTGTTCATTTTGTTGCTCTTCAGGATTTATTTTTGATGTAATGCCACAAGTTTATGTTTTTGATTCTGCTGAATAAGTAAATTTATGTTTCCTCTTTCATCTGTGTGAAGCTACTGTGTCTTTGTTGTTGGATCAGATTCCGCATAAACGTCAACAAAAGCTACATTGTACGGGATGCTGTGGCCTCAATCTGCTCAATTTTATATTATTGCTTCCCCAAGGGCACTTGGAGCCCTGAAGTGCGCAGTGGGTTAAACCACTAAGCGGCTGACGCTGCTGACCGAAAGGTTGGTGGTTCATATCCGGGAAGTGGGGTGGGTGCCTGCTGTTAGCCCCAGCTTCTGTAAACCTAGCAGTTCGAAAACATGCAAATGTGACTACATCAATAGGTACTGCTCTGGCGGGAAGGTAACAGCACTCCATGCAGTCATGCCTGCCACATGACTTTGGAGGTGTCTATGGACAACACCGGCTCTTTGGCACAGAAATGGAGATGAGCACCAACCCCCAGAGTCGGACATGACTAGAATGCCAGGGGAAAACCTTTACCTTTTGGGAGCTCTTGGTGGCACAGTGGATTAAACAGCTGAGCTTCTGAACTTGCTGATTGAAAAGTCAGCAGTTCAAATCTGGGAATCTGTTGCGGTTACTGTCAAAAATTATTTGCGATAACATTATAAAGCAGTCCAAGAAAATACAATAATGCAATTAGTGGGGAAATACTCAACAGTTTATAGCTAGGAGAAAAGCAAATGAAAAATCTGTTTCAAGAAATACTAAAAGTAAGCCAGCACCGAGACTTGGTGGTATACAAGAGGGGTGATTGTTTCATACGTTGGGTACCATTAGGAAAAAGACACTTCAATTCCTTGCTGCCAAATGAATATCTACAAACTCTAGCACAGTCAATAATACTTTTTTTCTGGAGATTGTATTGGGATCTGTCAGTCATAATCTCCTTGTCCTTGAAATGGGATACAAGATGGTTAAAAATGCAAAATAAAACAATAATAATAATACATATTTATTTGTATCCCACTTTTCTCCCTAAAACGGGACCTAAAGCGGCTCACAACATTGTGTAAAATAATATAAAACAATGTACATATATAAAACACAAACTATAAAAACAATTTTACAATTTAGAGATAAGTATACATATTTAAAAACATTAATCTAATACAATTATTGCAAGCTACTCAACAAGACAGATAAAAGTTAGCCTTCCTGTCATTACAGCTCAGTGTCTTCATCAAAAGCTTGCACAAACAGGAAGGTTTTTAGCTGCTTTTTAGAAACAAAACTATTAAAAGACAGGCAAGAAATATCCACAGATAAAATACAGATTGACAAGCCAGAAGTATTCCTACGTAGTGATATCTTGGCCCTTGATTGTGCATGTGCAGTCAGACCTCTATATTTGCTAGGGTTAGAAGCACCGGGCCCCTGCAAAAGTGAAACACTGCAAATAAAGACAGTGGTTTTTTATAGATATATATATATACACACACACACACACACACACACACACACACACCTAAGATAACACCTCTCTAGCAATTTCTGGATTCTCCAGTGTGACTGAAGGAGGTTGACCACAGGCTCCTTATACACTGCCATATAATCCAGTTCTGAGTAGATAATCTCGATTATATATGCAATGTAGAAGGGGCCAAGGACTCACTGGAAAACCTTGAAATTCCTTGAGAGAACATTTGAATAAAATCTGTGAATAATAAATCCTCAAAAGTCAAAGCTGCAAATGTTGTGGGCTGATCATATAAGGCATTGTATGCTACCAATATTTTACATTTATTTCTGGAGTTAACTAGTATAGCCAGTAGGGAATTCTTCATCCTTACAGCAATAGATGTATGATTAGGGCCCCATCTGTGTATCTCAGAATCTGATCTCAGATTATTTGCTTTAAACTGGATTATATGAGTCTCCATTGTCAGATAACCTGGGATAAGAAGATAATATGTGTAGAAGGGGCCTAGGTTCCTGACTAGGTTGCCTTATCTAACAGAGCTTCCAAACTGTGTGTCACAACATGTTAATGTGTTGGCTGCAGTGTGCACGTATGCCACAGCAATGTTACAGGAAATAACAAAATATTGGAAATATATGTTACTATCTTATAAATTGTGTATTTTAAATATATAAATGAAAGGTTTGATGAGATATGTTGCATCCCCAGACATTTCATTATTACAACTTATGTATGTTTCCATGTCTCCAATTGGTTAACACAGGCATTACTGGCTGTGAGGAATTGTGGGAGTTGAAGTCCAAAACACCTGGAGGGCCGAAGTTTGCCCATGCCTGGGTTAACACCTCCAATATGCTAGTAAAGCTGATTTACCGTGTTGCAAAATGATGAATGTCTAAAAAATGTGTCACCAAAACAAAATGTTTAGAAAGCTCTGCCCTATCGCTTTCAGACACACACTACTTTCAAAATAGTTATATTTGACTTTAATTTAAAGTTAGGCTGCTGGCACTTGCCTGATTCTTGAGTATTTCGTTTCAACACAATCTAGTCTGTTTAAGGTTGTTTTGCTAAACCTTAGACAACATTATCAGGTATTTCTGTTACTTGAGCAAGAAGAACCTCTTTGTTTGTTTTTTGCAGACCGAGCAATGCCGAAGATGGTAAGCCTCATGAGGCTGGAAGAAGAATCGCAGAATCTATGGAGACAACTTCTTGATAATGTTGACAAGACAGACTTTTTGTGGATGGAGGAGATTCTTGAAGAGGCGCAAAAGATGTTCAGCAGGTAAAATCTCACAATATGCTGGGAAAGGTGCCAAAAGCAAATATTTGGTTCTTTATATGTGTTGAAACTAACTGTTCCAAAACTGAATGAAAGATTGTCATCCTGGATATATTAGCTTTAAATCAGAGAAACTAAATCCTTTCTAAATTGTAACTAACTGAAATCAATATTTTTCTTACTGGTATTGGTGGTCATAAGAAAACAGACTGGTTTGTAACTGAATTGTTTTTAATCAGTCTAGAGGCATAATCCTAAAACGTTTAGCTATGCAGCCTCTAATTATATTTCATGGAATTATATATTTTGGTTGGTACTTTCTATTCACATTGCTTATTTGAAGGCTGAGGCCTCATCAAGACACTCCTTTTTAAGGACTGTTGTGATCTTACGTTATGTTTTTTTATATGCTCAATTTTATGAAATATGAATATCATATCTGATGGCTGAAGAAATGCAAAGTATAATGCCACCAGATGTCTGTCCCTTAGACCAGGGCTTCTTAAACTTTTCCATTCATACTCCCTTTTGCCTGATAAATTTTACATGACTCCGGGTATATAGGTATATATAAAATAAGTATGAAAATCTAACATTTACTGATAAGAAATCAGCATTTGTAAGGTTTGCTAAACAGGCTGATTTTCCTTTTTATGAAGTACAGCTGACGCATCTGCATAGTCCACTGTAAACACTGCACAATAAATTTGTGTAAATGTCAAAAATAGCTACTATGTGGTGTTCAGAAAACTTATTGTTTCCAAATTTTTCAGTACCCCAACATTGAACTAAAGGGACCCCATTTGGGACCGGGAGCCACAGTTTAAGAAGCAGTGCCTTAGACTATGTGCAGAAAGCTTTCTCAAATTATAGATGAGTTTGGGTACATTGCCCAGGTCAGGAAACAGATAAGTATAGGTAAACATATTTTGGGTTCATCTACACACTGACCATTCACAGGATGGCATGGAGGAGCAATCCACCATGATTGGTTTAACCCCTGCATTTCACCCAGGAAAATCTGAGGTAACCCTTTACTGCGCTGCAGAAGATTTCAATTTTTCCACATTCCAGGGCAAAATTGGTTCCACAGGATGCATTGTAGACACCTGGTCTTGCTGACATGCTTTGTAGGATTTGGAGTGAGGGGTTACTTAAAAATGCCTTAAAGGCATGCCTGGCTAGCAGCGGAGCTATTTGACCAGGGAGGGATAACCTCCTGTGCCTATGGAGCGCTTGTAAGTATGTTTCTCTGCACTTGGAACACACACAAACACACACACAATGAGCAAATTGAGGCCAGAAACATACTCACCTTCCTGGGCTTAAAATAGTTCCATACCTTTCAATGTAATAACCTCCACAGCAAAACCATTTCCAAGATGCATTATAGTGTCCATGTATGTGGGCCCTTTGTTTTTGTAATACTGTATATCTAAATCTGAAATGCATCTTTTGTTACTGAAGTGTGTTAAAAATTGTAGCAATGGCCTAGGATTGTCCTGAAGGTGATTTAGAATGACGGCGTAATATCTGTCATTTTAACCAGAAGCTACTCAGGTTGCTCCTGACACGGAAAAAAAACCCTGTCAGCATGGCTCTTGATCTGCAGAAGATATTGTACCATAGAATAATAGCCAGGACACATGATTCTGGCCTTTTCAGTCCTGCAACATTTCATGCATGGATTGATTTTCAATAAGAAATAATTTAGCCATCTGTAACATGTGATAGATTATTTGTTCATTAAACAGCCTGGGCAAAGGCAATAACAGGCTGGGATTTCAACTGTTAATGTTCTTATGTGTCTATGCAGCAGCTTCAATGGCAAACAGTTGCTGATGCCCAAAACTCCATCACAGAAAAATCGCCAGAAAAAGAGTCGTATTTCATCTGCTAAGCACGACCAGTTTGTCAAAAAGAGGTAGGGTGGAATATTATATGGAGGTCAAGTTGACAATGAGTGATGGGATAATTTACAATTGACATTCTAAGTTGACATTTGGGGAAAATATTGAGATTGGAAGAAAGCCGGCATCATGTAATGCTTGAGTGTTAAAAAAAAAAAAAAGGTTCTTGAACAACCAGAGTTGGAATCTTCGCTTGTTCGTGGAAACTCACTAGGTGCCCTTGGGCAAATAACACATTTTCAACCTCAGGAAAGTAATGGCAAACTCCTTTTGGGGGAAAAATGTGATGGGGCCACATCAGTTACCCACACAAATCAGTGCTTCTGAAAACAACTGGGAAACTTTGTACAGATTTATTTGGATACCAAAGCTTAATGCTCCATTAAGATTCAACTGCACACTGAAAATTCCAGGTTCTGATCTATCTGAAATTTCTTTGACCTTAGAAGGGTTTTGAAGCTTACCTGCTGTCTGCAGTGAATTAAAAATTCTTCAATATATCTACTATCTTTTCTGAAAAGAAAAGAAATAAAGAAGAAACAGTGATATAAGATAATGGTGCAACTGCCTGTCCTTTAAATATCTTGTTTTACATGTATAGAGCTTTCAGACATTAACAAACTACCAGTTTAGTTCTCCATGCATCAGATATCATGTGCAGAAGAAGGCAGTAATGGAAAGCCTCATTCAAGTCTATACAAAATTTCCCATTTTGATCATAGTGAGATTTACGAGTGATGTGTAATGTGTGAGGTTGTGGGTTCATTATCATGTTGGGACTGACAACAGCAGGATTTTGTTAAGTTTCATATTGAAACATCTATCAGTTCAATTAATGAAAAATGTATCAAAAACTTCATGTAGATAAATAGAGAAGTTGGTACTTCTCCAAGATCTTCCAGGGAGGCCCTCCTCTCACTTCCATCTTCCTCACAATTGGGTCTGGTGGGGACGAAAGAGGGGGGCCTTCTCAGCCATGGCCTCCAGACTCTGGAAATCCCTCACCAGGGAGATTAGGTTAGCTCCCTCGCTTTCTTCCTTCAGGAAACAGTTAAAGACCTGGATGTTTCAGTTGGCCTTTGGTTAGACAGTCATTAGATAATCAGTCCCAGATGGTATTATTCTATCCTGTATTTTATTAGGTCCTTATTATCTATGCACTTAACTCATTATTTTATTCTTGCATTGCTGCTCCAGTTTCTCCACCTAAGTAGATGATAGAACTGCGCCTGGTGGTTGACTGATAACTATCAACTGTTTTAGTATTCTTGTTTTATACTGTATTACTGTATTTATCTTTTATACTATGAATTGTATTTATATTGTTGTTTATTTTGTCAATGTTGTTTGGGCCTTTGCACCATGTAAGCCGCCCCAAGTCCCCACGGGGAGATGGTGGCGGGGTATAAATAAAGTTGTTGTTGTTATTATTATTATTATTATCTCGTAATATCTATTAGCTTTACTTTTCAGTACACTTGTACCCTATCATTTTTCTGACAATGTCTTCCTTTTATTAGATTATCAAAAAGAAATGGTAACCAGGCAAGTCTGCAACATGAAAGAGATCTGACTATTTTTGCAGAGAATATATCACCTTGTTGCCGTGTGACTAGGTCTCGTGCTGCCAGGTCAGCCAGGACCTCAGAAAATTCTGTTCAGAAAGCTACTGTTCCTTTAGCTAAAGGGAGAATAGCACTAGTGGAAATTAGTGCTAATGAGAGGCACAGTGCTGAATTGCACTTTAAAAAAACACCACCCCCGGAAAAGAAGGTTTCACTGAGCATCCCATTGTCATCTCAAGAGACCTCTACAAACAGAGAGCAACCTCTGTCCAGAGTTTCTTTGATTGTGATCCCAGATACCCCTGAAGCACAAATAAAAAAAGAGGGGCGAGGAGCTTCCAAGCTGAAAATTGCTAATGGGTCAATTGCCAAAACCACTAAAAGTAAAGAACCCATCACAGATGAGAAGACTGCATGTGCTCAACAACAAGAGAATTGTCAACCTTCTGATATGGAAGTCAAGTTGAACCTCAGTGAAGATCCATGGACACCCCGAGTACCAAAAGAAAAACGTCAGTCAGTGCGGCGAAGCCTAATGGGTAGGCCATCCCTAAAATGCAGCACCTCTTTGGTTGCACGGTGCTCACTAAGTGCCAAAAGGAAAAGAGCTGTCCAGAAATCTATGTTGAAGCGTAAAGCATCCCAGCAGTCATCCAGTGCTTCTGGGCACCCAAGCTGTAAGTTTGTACACCATGAGATAGTATTACTTTTCTTCGCTCCCTCTATTTTATCTGCCTGTCCATTGATGTGTTGAATCAAAATGTTGGGAAACTGAAATTATTATTATTATGTTTTAAGTAACCATGGATTTTTCAAGGAAGAGAATCCTCGTGTTAAAATATCTGTCTCAGTTCAAGGTCTTTGAAGCACTTTCAAAAGTAGAAAAAAATGAGGCCTGATAAATAGAGAAAGTCTTAATTTTTGGCAGGTTTGAGTGAAATGTGTGCATTTAACTTGCTGCTGCATTCTGCAACATAATGGGAACCATTAGATTTCACAGCATTCACATTCTAATATTCTAGAGTGCTAATAAGAAACATGAATTAGGATAAGATGTGTTAGAGGACAGAAGTCTTTTTGAAATAGGAATCCACCTACTGATCTATGATTTCAGAATAATCACAGTTTGTGATATATAATTTTTATTAAATGATTTTATATCAAGTGTACAGGGAAAGAGTGAGAACATAATTTATAGAAAAGTCCAGAAAAGAGTAGAATAGATAGGGAACTACATCTAGAAAAAGAATTAGAATAATCACAATTTAGTCATATTTTCTACTGCAGCTTGCTCCATTCAAATTTCTCTCAAGAAGAGAGGTCTTAATCTAAGTGATGGATATAATGTGTGTGTAAATTAGGAAGAAAGTTGCTGGGTTTTTTTTCTAATTGTAGAGTTGTGTCCATTCACTAGTCTTGGAAAATATTTTCTTTTCTTTCAATTGGACCTTTTTTGTGCTTAAAAGCATTGTGACTAGCGTTGTAATCAAGATTCTACAGATCAAGAAAACAAATGTTTAAGTCTGTTACTAGTTTATTTTGTGTTTCCCTAACTTCCATCGGTTTTTTGGTTGGAAATTTAGAAAATTAGCATTTTGTTTCCCTTTTGGGGAGGACAGAACATCCAAACTGGATTGATTTGCTTGCTTCTCTGGAGGCATAAAACTGTGAGGTCACTCTAGCCCAGGGGTCCCCAAACTAAGGCCCGGGGGCCGGATGAGGCCCTCCAAGGTCATTTACCTGGCCCCCGCCCTCAGTTTTATAATATAATATTTTTATATCAGTTTTAATAATATAAAATATTGTATATACATATAATATTGATAATAATCTTATGTTATACAATATAATACTAATAGTAATATCATATAATAATATTAATTATCTGTTATATATTACATATTATATAATAGTATAGTGGTATAGTTCAATATAGTAATATATAATGCTAATATTGTGTTAAGCTAATAATATAATATATTGTATGTACATATAGCTGCTCTGAGTCCCCTTCGGGGTGAGAAGGGTGGGATATAAATGTAGTAAATAAATGCAATAAATAAATAACTAATTTTAGACTTAGGCTTGGCCAAAGTCTGACATGACTTGAAGGCACACAACAGCAACAACAACAATCTTAATTAACTTGACTATCTCATTGGCCAGTAGAAGGTCCACACTTTCCATTGAAATCCTGATATGTTTATGTTGGTTAAAATTGTTTTCATTTTTAAATATTGTATTGTTCGTTTGTTGTTGTTGTTGTTGTTGCACTACAAAGAAGACATGTGCAGTGTGCATAGGAATTTGTTTGGATTTTTTTTTTCAAATGATAATTCGGCCCCTCAACAGTCTGAAGGATTGTGGACCGGCCCTCTGCTTAAAAAGTTTGGGGACCCCTGCTCTAGCCCCTTCTACATTGCCATATAAAATCCAGATTATCTGTTTTTAACTGGATTATTTGGCAATGTAGACTAATACAGTCCAGTTCAAAGTAATTTATGTAGATTATTGGATTTGATAATTTGGATTATATGACAGTGTAGAAGGGGCTTCTGTAGGCAGAATACTCCTACTTGCCAATTCAGTTTTGTCCCTGCCTTCTCTCTATTGGCATGTTGTGGCTAGTCTCCGCTCTGCCCTTTTACTTTATTTGATTTCCCTTTGTTCTATTTCCTTTCTATCCTTTCAAAGGAAACCTTTTCTGCGTCCGCCTCTCTTGAGTAGCCTTTTAAAGGTCTTTTTCTTAGCCTCATTCATTCACCCCCTTCCTCCCTCATCTGTCTGGGTTGCTACATGGATAAGGAAAAATAAGTCTATATGTGGAGTTGTTTCCTAAAAGTACCAAATCCATCTGAACACATTTTACAGGAATTAAAACCACATACTGAGGATATGCATTCTTTTGCTATAAATTCCTTTTTCCAAGCCCTGTATAGTAGTCTCGCTTATCCAAAGTAAATGGATAAATAATAAATTAATAATAATAATGGATAAATAATAAATGGATAATAAGGAGATATTAAGGAAAAGCCTATTAAACATTAAATTAGGTTATGATTTTACAAATTAAGCACCAAAACTTCGTGTTATACAACAAATTTGACAGTAAAAGTAATTCAACATACAGTAATGCTATGTAGTAATTACTATATTTACGAATTTAGCACCAAAATATCACGATGTATTGAAAAATGCGTTGGATAATCCAGAATGTTGGATAAACGAGTGTTGGATAAGTGAGATTCAGGGCCGTAGCCAGAAAAAAATTTCAGGGGGGGGTGAAAATTTGGGGAGGGTGAACCCCTAGCACCCCCCACCCCCGCTACAAACCTGTCAATATCTGCTGGAGATAGTGCCTGGAGGGGACTCTTAATGTTTTGCGTCTCATAGATTTAGCATGGGGATTTGGTTAACCAGTTAAAATTCATGAGTAAACCAGATTTTTTTTTAATAACCTGAAAAATTTCGGGGGGGGGGGAACCCCTAAATCCCCCCCCCCCTCGCTACAGGCCTGGTGAGACTCTATTGTAATTTGATATATGCTCATAGTTTTGAGCTGTTCATAACATTTTACACTCCTAGCCAACAATGTGCTGCAGTCTGTAACTCATTTTCCAATTTATTTGGATTTGATACCATTGGGAAGCAAACTCCACATATGAGTTTCTTGTGTTTTTCTTGCATAGGCCAATGTGGTCCAACCTTTAGTTACCCAAGGGCCAATCAAACTTTAGTATAGGAATTTGAAGGCCAGAAACATTCCAGAAAGTAAACGAATTCTTAAAAACTTAAAGCAGTAAGAAGGGTAAACGATTTTTTTTCCAAATGTTAAATTAAAATATTTTTCCAGTAAAAAGGGCAAGGGCCAATAGAAATGAATTGGTGGGCCGCATGTGGCCCGTCGGTTGGACCACACTGGCTATGATAGAAATGAACATATTTATGTTTCTTGACCTATAGCCCCAGCAGCTGTGCATTCAGAAGATGAGGAAACAGCAACCGAATCTACGTAAGTTGACTAAAATTTTCAGATTGTATCTAAAGTCTACAATAAAACTGCTGGCAACATTGTTCTCCCCTCTTTGCAGCCTTTTCAAGCCAACTCCCCAAGCTGCAAAAGCAGAATCACTGGGCTATAAGAGGGAGGGGGCTAAAGAAATGTGCTGTTGGATAAACTAACATCTGCTTGTGCACTGCTGAATGTAATCCGTTGACTTCTGAGAGTTCCAAATTCCCACATGAAAACAGGACAGCTGTTGAGCTTTTATAGGGCTTTGTGTAGTCTAATACAGAATGTGGGTAAGAGTTTAGCTGACAACGCTGGTCACTTCATTTCATTGCGTTAATGTATTTAGTGACAGAATGATAAAAAGGAAATAGTACTGTTTTATTTATATATTTATGTCTTATGTTTTTTCTCCCTAGGTCAGAGCTAGATCCCTCTTCTGATTCTCAAGGGGTAAGTTCTGAAAAGAGGTAAAGTAAAGCCTAAAGATATAATTCTATATTGTACCTCCTTACCTAGAAGAATCAGATTAATCTAATCTTTTTAAAAATAAAATAGAATTACAAGCTTGGTAGATGAAGGGAGTTCTATGGCTATAGCATAACTTGATTTCAGTAAGGCCTTTGACAAGGTTCTCTATGATATTCTCATGAAGAAACAGTAAAACGTGGGCTAAACAATGCTTCCCAATGCTTCCTCATCATCCTGGAAAGAAGTGACTAGTGTGGTACCACAGGGATCTGTCCCGGGCTATGCTATGGAATCATGGGAGTTGTAGTGTTGCAAAGTCTTTCCTCTTCTCTGCCAAAGAGTGCTGCTGTCTCACCAAACTACAAATCCCAAGATTCAGTGGCATTGAACAATGGCAGTTAACATATCAAATTCCATTCATTCTATGCATCCTTGGACACAGAGCAACAGTTTCAAATTGAGAAAAACACGCCACCTAAACATTAGAAAGAATTTGTTAGAGTTGTTCAACAGCAGCATTTGGACTCTCAGAATATGATGGAGTGGTTTAGGAAGCTGGGTATGTTTAGCTTGGAGAAGAAAAGGCTAAGGGCACATGTTAGCCACCTTTCAATATTTGAAAGGCTGTCACATTGAGGATGTGGCAAGTCGTTTTCTGCTGCTTTTGGAGACTAGGACATGAGCAATTCATTCAAAATTCAGGAAAATATTCTGCCTAAACATTATGAAGAACTTCCTGACCTGGTTGGCAGTGGAATATGCTGCCTCGGAGTGTAGTGGAGTCTCCTTCTCTGGGGGTTTTTAACAGTCTGGGTGGCCATCTGTTGGGAGTGCTTTGATTGTGTCTTGCTGCGTAGAATCATAGAATAATAGATGGCAAAGGTTTGACTAGTCTTTTCCAAGTATGATTCTATGATCATTATTGGAACAGGATTCATTTCTAAGTTGATACACATAGGTTTCTTCTGTCAAAGGCTGCTTCTTTAAAGGTGGCAGGCAAATATTCTACATAAATAAAATTATGGTTGAGTAGCAGGGACGATACCTGAAATCCACAGGTTACATTGAGCCTAACAGGCCATTTGTCCTGTTCACTAGAATTGCTGTATGGGAGTCATACAGCATTTGAGTATTACAGCTATCAGAAGTTCTCTTCAATAAACTGTGCTGGATTGGGCTTCTGGGAATTGTAGTTCAACAAGCATGAAGACTACGTCCGCTCTTGGGCAGTAAATAATCATATGACAAAACAACTAAACTAGAAAACTCTCCTGAAAGAGTGTTTAATATTTCTTTCTTTTTTAAGGTTCCTTGCATTCTTAATTTAAGAGTAAAATTGTTTTTATAACAAGTTTTGATCTGTCATAAGATTGTGTTTAACTATGTTTCACTTTATATGGGGCTATGCTGAGAATGTGTTTGCCTTACAGCATGCTATTGAAACCATGAGGACAACACCAAATTCACAGAAGGCCAGCATGACTGCAAATCTCCAGGCTCAAGAAGATCCGCAAAAAGGAGAACACAAGGGTCAGTGGATCAGGAATAATGGAGTTCACTGAGTAACGGAGAACTACAACTTGAGTTAAAAGAGCATCTTTAAGGAAGGGGAAGCTTGATATTTCCTAGAAGATGCTGGTTTGATAGTTAGGGGAAAGGATACATGTTGTTCACAGCTAGGACACAGATGGCGGATACACAGCCTTGTACATGTTGATCAGGTACTATTTCTCATCATTCCACATTTATATTCAAGCTGGCTGCTGCTGATGAGAATTGGAATCCACTGGTAGCCTTTAATTGTAGAATCTTGACTGAGTACTTACCTTGTTCTTGAAGTTGACTATGTAAAATGGAGCCAGTTGCTGTCTCAGCTGAAACTTTTGCAGAACTTTTTAAATCAGTGTGGACTGCTATGAATTCTAGAAAGAGATAGATAAACATGTAATAAAATCTCTACTATCATGTTTCACTAGGAAATAGTAATACTTTTCATTCCTTTTTTCTGGCTGAAAAGGTGAGTGTGTGACTATTGATGCCCTGGGTTCCCCAATTTGTTTTTTTTTAACTGTCTTACCTCTGAGACAAAGAAGAAGGGGGGAGATATCAGTGCTTGATTAAGCAAGGAAAGGGTGAAAAAAACCATTTTGGGACCCAAAAAGGGGTGCAAATATTATAGAATCAGAGTTGGAAGAGACCACATAGGCCATTTAGTCCAATCCCCTGCCATGCAGGAAATGAGCACTCAAAGTACGCTTGACAGATGGCCATCCAGCCTCTTGTTTAAAAGCTTCCAAGGGAGGAGCTTCTACCACAGTCCGAGAAAGAGAGTTCCACTGTTGGACAGTTCTCTTGGTCAGGAAGTTCACCCTAATGGGTGAATCTCCTTTCCTATAATTTTCTCAGACTCATTGCTCTGAGTCCTGGTCTCCAGGGCAGCAGAAGACAAGCCTTCTCCTTCTCCTTTATGTCAGCCTTTCAAATGCGGTAAAATATGGTATATGCCACCCAAATAATAGAGGAATAACTGCACTGAGCCTATTCACTTCCTTCATATACATAATCATAACTCATATATTTGAATATGTAACTTAATCAAAATTCAATTCTATTTATGGGTGAATCAGTTTTTAGGATTGCATCTTCTAAACATGGCATTGATCTGAATCTTCAGAAGTGGATGAACTGTTTTTCCCTTTATAATGTTTGCTAACATAAAATGTGTTGCTGGTTTTTTTTTAAGTAATCGTAGCCCAGTTGCTTTTCTTTGTTTGCCTTATAAACACTTAGGTAAAGGGATTAAAATAAGTTTTTTAAAAACCTCTGTAAAATAGTAAATTATAAGCATATCTGTCCTGGTAATTACAAATGTTCATCGTCTTGATGATACAGTTTTCACCTCATGCTTTTATCACATAAAATAGTTCAGTGACCAGTAACTGTAGTTGCTTTTCTCTATGCAGTGGGCAGCCCTGAAAAGAGTGAAGAAATTCGAAAACCATCCCAGAACGTTGGGTATGTTGTCTGTTGGGTCTTTTGACAAACTTCATGACCAGTATTCTTTTCTTAACCTTGGTATATTTACTCTTGTATCTATTGTTTGTGTATATGCCTGTGCATCACCTATGAGTAAGACTACCAGACCATTTCTATTTGTTTGTTACTGGGAGCAGGAACAAAGCTTCATTGCTTGTTATCTCACATGAGTGACAAAAAGAGTGACCCAGTCATACACAGGTTCAAAGTGTTGGAAAATAAGATGAATGGAGGTACAGGGAAAGAAAAGAATGGGAAAAAACATAAAATAGTATTCCTCTTTGTAGTTGAGGAAGGGAGAATTTTCAGGCTGGGTTACAAATAAGAGATAATGCCAAATTAGGTTCATGGATTTGAATCCCCTTCTATGTAAGGGAGACTTGGCTCCTTCTACACAACTGTATAAAATCCACATTGAACTGGATGATATGGCAGTGTGGACTCAGATAATCCAGGACCCTTCCACACAGCCATATAACCCAGAATATCAAGGCAGAAAATCCCACAGTATCGGCTTTGAACTACACATATGCCATATATTCCTGCTCAAAGCAGATAATGTGAGATTTTATTCAGCTGTGTGGAAGGGGACCCAGTTCAAAGCAGATATTGTAGGTTATCACTAAGGGCCCTTAGTGAAATCGAGATATATCCTTGAGCTGACATCTTGGTTGGGTTGCTGACCTGAAGGCTGCCAGGTTCAAATCCAGAGAAGCCTCCCACAAGGATGGTAAAAACATCAGGGTGTCCCCTGGGCAACATCCTTGCAGACGGCCAATTTTCTCACTCCAGAAGCAACTCCGGTTGCTCCTGACACACACACACACACACACACAAAAGCTGACATCTTGCCTAAGGATTCTTTTAAGCCCCTTAAAGGACTCAGAAAGAAGCCAAGGGATGGAAGATGCGTGGTGCTTTCAAGAGGACCGATGATAGAATATTGTACTGGTGTGTTCTGTATAATGAGTCCTCCGTTAATTTTTATATACAAAACTAAATTTACAGGAGACAAGCAAGTTATAAAAGAGCGCTTGGTGATCTAGAGGATGAACAAGAGAAGCTCTCTCCACCAAGAAAAAAGGTTCCGTCTCCTTACCTTGCCAGCAAGGTGAGACAAGTATTGTATCCTAGAGAACATGTTAAGTTTATTAATGGTTTCCCAAGGACTGATTATATTTTGTACTCTTTAGGTTGTCCGGCCATTCAAGACATTCTTGCACACAGTGCAGAAGAACCAAATGCTTATGGGAACCCCAAGCTCTGTGAGCCGAAGCTGTACAGTAAAATCATTCCTCAAGCAAAACACTCCTTTAAGGACCACTCCCCAGGTAACATGAGATCTTTTTATAGGTGGAAAGGGGGGAAGAGCAGCTTCTGAACTAAAATTTACCTGCTCAGGTGTAGTGCAGGGGGAGAAAGTAATAATAAATATGCAAATTGTCAGGGGGATTCTTGGTATGGATGGGAGGACCAATCCACAATGCCTGGGTTTTCCCTACATGCCAAACCTAACTAGCAGGAGCTCAATGTTCTTTTTCTGTTTTCACTATTATGTTTTTTCATCATTAATAATCTTGCAAAAGTCTTCAGACTTGACAGGCATTTTTACATCCGTTTCATTTAAAATTTATTTATTTATTTACCCCATTTATACCCTGCCTTCTCCACCCCAAAGGGGACTCAAGGCAAGGTTACATATGGCAACCATTTGATACCTCACACATACAAATAAGCTTAAAATAGGATTAAATAAAAACAATTCATATTAACGTTTAAAAACATTACATTAATATTAAAAAAGATCAATGAAAAGGGTTGGGGGTGTATGCAAACAAATGCAAAATTACTGTGTTTTGCCCTTTTAAAGAAAAACTTGATTGGGTTTAGGGACCCAAGGGACTGAATGATGTTAAGTGCTGGCATGAGACAGTGTGACAGAATAGACAGGCAAAGGGACTGATTAATTTTATTAATATTTTATCTATTTATAAGACCAAATTATCAAAATATGCACATTGATTTGAACTATTTTATCTTACCATTAAGATTCTGGCGTGTTTGTTTAATTTGCAGACTATGTATTCAGTATCCCAGCATAAGTCTCTTGAAAGTGGTGAAGTCCATTGCTGCTTCTTGGGTTAACAGAATGGTAGTACAGGTCTTATGAAGTGTAGGTAAAGGTACAGTTGACCCAGCAAAGCTTTATGGCAATAGGGTGGAATGCTAGATGCAAGTCTATTTCGGTCATATTGTTAACAATAGATATCGAGTTAACAATACGATTCACTTTTCAAAGGTATTAACTATATCATAACTTTCTCTTCATACAGGGAGGGTTTGTTGTAAGTAACAAGATTGATCTTAGATTAGATGTGTTTGCACATAATTAACAGTGTGTCATCCAATGGCATCCCTAACATGCATAGCAACATCCATTCTTTGAAGGGGCTGCCTGGCCTTTGCAACAAACCTTACTAAAATGTAGACTACTTGCACAATTTCTAGTGGCATTTCACTGTTTTCTCAATGTTGTACAAGAACCATGGGCATTTCATTTCAGAATGTGATTATTCATATTTATCATTTCATTCATCCAATGTTTCAGTTTATTTACACTACCCACTTAATTTAATTTAGATTAGAAGGATCAAGACAGGCAACAAAGTGCAAAAGACAAACTATAATATTATTGAACATTGCTTCGAGGAGCTTTGTTGTCTTTTTTAGATCTTGCCCATTTTATTTTAATAATGTAGCTGTTCATAGTTAATTCTAGTCTTTTTAGCTGCCCAGATCAACCCATCTAACAGTTTCTACCTGAACTAAACATACAAAAAAGGAGGAGGAAAATAATGTTGAAAAGTGCATAGTCTGCATCCTTACTTAGAAGTAAGTCCCACAGACTTCAGTGAGACTTTCTCTCCACCAAAATAAGTGTGTTAGACTCCTTCCTCAATGTAACAGTTGTATTCAGCAGATGTCTGCTTAGTTAGAAAGAAAACCCTGGCATGGAAGTTATTCAAGTTACTGGGAAAACTAATTGATTATTCCATTTTATATCAAATCATTTTGCTTATAGACCCTAGTAGAAATGTTAGTGTTTGTGTGTTGACAGGTTTGAGATCAGAAAAATAAGCTTAAGAAAAATATCCCTACTTCAAAAGGACTAATGGATCAATGTCCCATCTCACATTACTAGATTTGGTTGATACTTACCGGTATATATATTTGAAAACGCAGACCAAAGAGAAGGCTGTAACACCTGGTATTGATTTCCAATTTACTGGTCTCTTTAAGTAAATAAAACTTCTCTGGGGTGATCTATGCCTAATTTGGCCCAGGTTTTGTTCCTCTGCAGTAAGTTTGTTGGCCAGTTAAAATTCAAATCAATTTGTGAAAATCTCTCTTTAGTTGCCACTCAGTACTTTGTACTTGCACATGCTACTTCAACTTCATTGGGGAAACAATAAACAAACCTTTCTAACATTGAGACTTCATTCTCTTCCTCCTCCTTCATGCTTCTTAGTGTATGTGTGGCATCTTGGCAGAAAATTTCATTTATTTATTAGTTATCAAGACTTGTTTCCTATTTAGGAAAGACGTGTTGTGATGACAGTTGGCAGAACATAATCTTTTTCAAGTGACAAAGCAATGCTTTAAGTACATATCTAGAAATTACTGTTGCTTTGAATAGATGAAAATCCAATGTGCATCCTACCCCAGCACCTGGAAAAGGTTACTTTAAAAACAATCCACTTCCATTGCTAATTATGCTGTTTGAAGACTAATTCATAGACATTATTTGTTGCAATGATGCATTGTTGATTGCTCATAGGACTGGAACAAGTAAAGATGGTGCTAGCAGAATGTGGCTTTATGACTGATAAGAGAAGGACATAACATTAGCCTCTTTTAAAAGATTAAAAACAGAATAATGATAATATTTTGTAACAATTCTAGGAATAAATGCCTTTGAAAAGTAACTGGAAGCTTACTTGTTGCACCAATGGAGTGACTTTCCAGTTGTTTCCAGTTGTTGTGTAGCTTTTACATGTGGCTTGGTTATGCTCTTGTCAATGGGAAAAATAGCAGTTCTATGTGCTTGTGACATGTTATTTCCAAGCTCCCTCTCTTGTAACACAATATTACATCACAACCCTATTTGAAAATGAGAAAAGATTCATATTTCATGACTGATAGAAGTCTCAGGATATTGTAGTGTTTATATTTTAATTAATAATTGATAGTAGTGGCTGCTGTTGGCAGTGCTGGGATTGAGATTGGTCACATTGATCTGTCATATTGCCATCTTCTTGGAAAACATTGCATTGACACTGGGATTCTTTCTGGTCGCTGTTCCACTTTAGTTATCATGGCCAATGTCACCGTTAAATGGATTTGCCCCAAAGGAAAGCAGGGAAGTGGAGGGAAAGCTCTTCTTTCCTTGACTAGAAGTGCAGCTGAATTGGTTGCCTTTTAGCTATTGGAGCAAGCACACCTATTACGATGTGTGCTAATGAGTTTCATGTTGTCTAGGAAAAGGAAAAGCAACGGTTGGAAAACCTTCGGAAAAAGGAAGAAGCTGAAAAATATCGAAAACAGAAACTGGAAGAACAGAAGAGGAAGCAACAAGAAGAGATGAGGCGGTATGTGAGTGCTTCCACTTGCTTCTTTTCTAGTTTGTCGTGGATACCATTTCTAAATAGAGTTTAATGTGTCCTCAGGAAACGTGAAGAACGCCTTCGCAAGGTGCAACAGGCTCGAGAGCGGGCAGAACAGATGGAGGAGGAGAAGAAAAAGAGGCTTGAGCAAAAGCTGGCTCAACATGAGGAGAAAAATGAGAAGGTAAGTCTGAATGTAGCAACAAGGCTACATTACATTATCAAGACTTGTATTCCAAATGTCAGGATACAATTCTCTTACCAATTTAATGAACTCTTTCCCTGTGTTGGTAATATCTGTTTGAGCAGTAGACCTATGAGTACCGTTGGTCCTCCATATTTGCAGGCTTAATTTTTTCAGATTTGATTATTTGTGGACTTGATAACTATGTTCTCTTATGCAATTCTACTGTCAAGCTCTGACAAAAGTTGACCATAGAGTCACTCTGGGAGTCATTCTATCTCTCAGATAGAATAGTGGATTTCTTTATTCCCACTTTTGCAAGGGTCTTGTGCTTCTAAACCCCATCAAAGGGGAGTGCCTATTGTAGTCTTGCTATTGAAAATTATTAAGATTTTTCAGTCTGGTATAAAAAAGGCATATACAGAATTCAATGAAATGGGAATTCTATAAGGAAAGATAGTGTACCTCATAAATTGCCAAGAGATGACTAACCAAGAGCCGGGCTGATATGATGACTTAAGTGCCAGTTCTGTGGAGACCCAGATTCTGCCATGCAACAATATCCCTGTGAGACTAATCGCTGCCTGTCCATTGACCAACCTATAGTGTAGTCATCAGGATAAAAACAAGGAAGGGGAGAGAAGCCTTGAGCTCTTTTAAGGAAAGATGTAGGTGTAAATAAATCAATATTCTAGGTACGAGAGGAAAAATTAGCAGAAGACAAAGTTAAGAAGAAAGTGGCTGCTAAGAAGCTGGAGGAAATTGAAGCCCGGCGCAAACAAGATGAAGAAGCCCGCAAACAGAAAGCTCTGCAGCTGGTAAGGTGAAAAGTGTTTGGGCAAGACTGGAGCATGGGATGGTGGCTTTCTCCAGAGATGGGGCCAAGGAGAAAGTAAACTTTCTTGTAGAGCAGAGTTGAGACTCATACAGCCTTCTAGCTGTGGGACTACAAATCCCATTAGTTCTAAACAATAGTGAATAATGCTCGGAATTGCTGTTGAATTGCTGCATGATTCGTAACTTGCTGTAGAAGCCCACTGCAATCAGCAAAGTTTTGCAAAAACATTCCATGAATCTTCTCAGGCTTATTAAATATTAAGTAACTTTGATTAAACTTTATTGCTATTTTAAGCCTGTAAGATTCTTCAGGGAAAATGTATGTCTTGTGGTTCAGTTCAGCTTTGACATGAAAGGTCAGGCAATTTTGACAAATTTTTGAAAAACAGTCTTTCTCGATTTAATTATATAAATATGTTTAGGATTCTGTGGTGAAAGAGGATACTGAATATTTAAGTTTCCCTTTCACAGCTGAAAGTAACAAACATGTTATGTGGACTTGTGGAAATTTGGTGCAGGCCTTCATCTGATTAGTCTTGAGCCACTTGGCTAGGATATAGGCTGTATGAAGCCCACTTGGATTGTAACCTCTTCTTTCGTAGGAGGAGGAGGAACGTAGGCACAGGGAGTTAATGCAGAAGAGGAAAGAGGAGGAGGAGCAGGAGAAAGCACGAAAGGCTGCAGAGCAGCGCCAGGCAGAACTAGAGAGGGAGAAAAATCTGGCTGCTGAGAGAGAACTGCAGAAGAAGAAGGAGCAGGAAAAGCTGCGGGCACAACGGTAAGGACAAAAGGGCCCAGAAGGCTTTCATTCATTTCATGATGTCTTGGGCCCTATTGCATGCGTTATTTTGAAGAATTAAGCCTCAGAAATGTGTGATTATATGTGGTGGTGTTACTCTGCCTAAAGCATTCCTCCTTTTCAATTCAGATAGTAACGGAGCTTGTCTGTTTGTAGGGAATATGAACGACAAGAGAAAGAGAAGGTGACACGCTTGCAGAAAGAGGTTATAGCAGCAGCGAAAGAGAAGGAGCGTCTTAGAAAAGAGGAAGAGGAGAATGAAAGGAAAAGGGTGAGATGCTTGTCGGCCTCAGAGTTATTGTCTTGCTTGCTTTCATTTGTCATATTGAAAGTTAAAGTTGTGGAAAACAGGTAGGAAAATGTAGGCCTACTGAGGGGAGAGTGTTAGCCTCTCAGTCCCTGAAACATCAATTAGAATACAGAGTGTGTGTGTGTGTGTGTGTGTGTGTGTGTGTGTGTGTGCGCGCCCCCCCCCAAAAAAAAATTGGTAAAATCACAAGCCAAAGGTTTAAAGAACCCAGCCTCAAAAGTGATCTGAAAAGAATTTCTGATTTCATTTTTTGTACAATTCTCAAGCAAGATATCCTTGCAGTCAATAGAAAATTGGCCTTCTTGCCCTTTGCTTTACCACCTTTGAGCTTGGAGCTGGTGCCTTTAACTAGCAATGTGTCGCCTTCTCTTTTTAAAGAAAGAACAATTGAAGCAAGAAGAGGAACAAAAGGCAGCAGAGGCCAAGACGGCTAGCAAACAACTGAATGTGACGGTAGATATTCAGGTGAGTTCTGAAAAACAGACATCAGAAGTTGGAAGAAATAATCACCCTATGAACTTGTTCAGCGAAGGAATATGTACTGTACTATACAAGGGCAGAGAGCTATGCAGACAAACAGGTAACCTAATTATTTTGCTGTTCCTCCACATTTCTTCAAACACCGCACCATATCCTGTAGTAACTCTTTAGGATTCGAAAGAGTTGTGCCCTATGCATGTGGTAAAGGACAACACTGCACAAACTTTTCTAAATGGAAAATGTATGTCATGCATTCATTTTTCTATATGATCATTCTCTCGCAACGCTACATAAACACTTTATTTTTATTATATCTGTGTGGGAATGAATGAAAGCAGAGATTTTGGCAAATATCTGAAAATGTTTGTACTGTGTAACATAGGACCATTCTCTTGAATATTATATGTAGAAAATATAGATCTGCAGTCTGTGTATTGAATGTAATATGTGAACACCTGTAGGGAGAATAATGCTCCTGAAAGCCTCGAGTAGAGGCAGTTGCACTCTAAGGCAAAGCACAGATTTTGCTTGATTGAAAGAATTCCTTTTCAGGTTTTCCCTTTTAAAAAAACAAAAACTAATAGTGATCTTTGAGTTGCAGTTTTCAAAAACAAAACCAAACATTTTGGTTGTGTTTGTTGATCCTGTGTGTCTCTCAGAACTGGCCCCATATCTGCCAATGTTTCCCACTCCTACGGTTGCGTGTGTGAATGTATGTTTCTCTTTACACTGTGTCTGGCCTCAGTAACACAAGTCAGCATTTGATATTTATTTATTTATTTTATTTCCAATATTTATATCCCGCCCTTTTCACCCGAAGGGACTCAGGGTGGCTTACAACCCTGGCACAATTAGATGCCTATACAAAATCAATCAACAGTACATAAAATCAGTTAAAAAGCAATTAAATACAATATAAAATTACAATATATAAATTTTAAAATAACCAAATCTGAATGCATTGCAAGAATTGTTACATTGTGTTTTCATCTCATACACCTGACTCCAGGACATATGAAAAGAGTACAATTCATTAAGTCTGTTTCTCCTACAGACCAAATCTGTTAAATTCAATCGGCACAGATATTCTCCTTTGCTTCTAGCAATGATTCTCTAACATTTTCAGTCAAACCTGCATATTCTTTGTGACTTCAGTCTTGGTTGTCATTGCAGCCTTCTGTGTCAAACCGACTTGAGGGGAAAAGGACAAACTTTTTTTCTAAACTGGTTGGGGAAAAGAGAGACTGCAGATTAGGACGCGGAACAATGGCTTCAAACTATAGGAAATGAGATTCCACCTGGACATCAGGAGGAACTTCCTGACTGAGAAGTGTTTGGCAGTGGAACTCTCTGCCCCGGACTGTGGTGGAGGCTCCTCCTTTGGAGGCTTTTAAACAGGCTGGATGGCCATCTGTCGGGGGTGCTTTGAATGCGATTTCCTGCTTCTTGGCAGGGGGTGGACTGGATGGCCCATGAGGTCTTTTCCAACTCTACTATTCTATGATTCTATGCAATAGGTATCAAAAATAACAATTGCCAATCTGTTAGGGTTTTTGCTTTTCTCTGATTTGTTGATAGCAGATATGTTAGCCTATCCATATTCATGATTTCCATTATTTTCAAAATCCATTGATCCATTGCCAGTACTTCTTTGTCTCTCCACAATTTGGCATAAACTATCCTTGCATAAACTATCATTGTTCAAAGACTACTTAAAAATGAAAAGATGAAAATATTAATTTGAAACAAGAAAGAATGAGGATAGAAGAAAAATAGTTGTTCCTTAAGTGAAATGGTTAAAGAAAAGGGATGCCCGAAGGAATAATATCAAATATACCAGGACTATGGAAAGTTTTTACCCAACACCATAAAGTAGATGGAAGTCAATAAGTATATCCTTTTTTAATTTTTTATTGTTATTACCACTGCTTTTTTGTAACACTCAGCAACTTCTTTTCTTTTTTGTTTTTCTTTTCTCTTTTTTTTCTCCCTTTCTCTTCTTTTTTTCTAAGCACTTGGGTTTTTATATTTTATTTATTTGGAAAATTTCACTCTAATAAAAATATTTCAAAAAAGGTATCAAAAATAAAAACATCAACTTAATTCCATTAATGTCATTAAAATGGGGCAAGATGCATGTAGTCATTGGCTTATGGAACAAGAATGCCACTAGCAGACTACCTATAAAGATTGTGTATAAAGTCTAAAAGAAGGTATGCTTTTCTCAGATTTGAATGCTTGGAACATTGAAAGATACATCTTTCAACACACACACATACAAGCACAAAAATTAGCAATATCCAGCACAAAGTGTAAGGTGTGTCTTATATAGTCACTCATGAAATGCCTGTTGGAATAGAAAATACTTTATTTGCCTTTTAAAAGAAAGTAGCGGTGGTGTCAGTCTAACTTTACTGGAAGAGAAAATAAGTAACTTATTGTTTGAAAAATGATGGAACCTCTCAGAAGCATGCTTGAGATTCTACCATGTTGCTACAACTTATCTAAGATTATCTGGTCTTAAATACAGTAATCAAATGTACCTTTCTGTCCAGAACTCACCTTGTAATTCATATGAGATGACACCACAGAGCCACAAGCACCCCAAGGTTAACATTGACGATTATGGGATGGATTTGAATAGTGATGACTCAACAGATGATGAAAGCCGGCCACGCAAGCCAATCCCTGCATGGGCTTCTGGTAAGTTTTTAATTCATCTGGTACTCATTTGCATGGTGGCAGAGCATTTCCCTATTTTTATTGTTGCTGCAATAACCACAATCTGATGATAGACAGATTCATATAGGATGTGTCTACCAACTGACATTTACCATGAAATCAAAGTAGGCTCCCTGTATATTATATCACTGAGGGACAGTTCTGGAGAAACAGTTTTGGGTAAGGCATTTGTTCTTGACAGCTTTCTGGAACCATGTTTGGGTTAAATGAGTGTTCGGTGTGATCCAGAGTATTTTTAATGTTTAAATGTATGAGTCTCCAAATCTGGTCTTAACAATGCTTACTTAGAAGAAAATCTGGATTTACTGAAATTTAATATGAGAATTTAGATAAGGTACTTTTCGATGATAACTCCCAGAAACTTCATAACCATGACCTCTAGCTCTGTTTAAGGTATTCTAAAGACTACAACCTTAGCTAATATAAGAATATATAAACATGTAATATTTGTCATGGGTTAGAAAATTAGACATTTTATTTTATATATTGTGTTTGAAATTTGTTCTATTGGTAAAGTGGTTTTTTCTTTTTCAAAATGTTCAAAACAATTTTTAAAGGGTTAGAAAGTAGCTCATTCATGCATTACGGCTTTGGGGGTTATACATGCATGTGTTCACTTCTTAATGACCAAATCTGAATGCATTGCAAGAATTGTTACATTGTGTTTTCATCTCATACACCTGACTCCAGGACATATGAAAAGAGTACAATTCATTAAGTCTGTTTCTCCTACAGACCAAATCTGTTAAATTCAATCTGCACAGATATTCTCCTTTGCTTCTAGCAATGATTCTCTAACATTTTCAATCAAACCTGCATATTCTTTGTGACTTCAGTCTTGGTTGTCATTGCAGCCTTCTGTGTCAAACCGACTTGAGGGAGAAAGGACAAACTTTTTTTCTAAACTGGTTGGGGAAAAGAGAGTTAATTCTTCCTTTCAAATTTGTGCCGCCTCCTTTTAAGAGCTCTGAAACAATACAGCATGCATCTTAGATAAATAATTCCTAATGCTAGTAATATTGTGTTGTCTTCTCCTAGGAAATCAACTGACCCAAGCTGTCATGCACCAATATTACAATCCATCTAATGTCAGGAGGTTATTTGGTGTTGTGAAAAGTCCAAACCTGGAAGAAATCTTCTATAAGAGCAAACCACGCTATTTTAAACGCACCAGTTCTGCAGTTTGGAACTCTCCACCATTCCCAGGCGGCAAATCTGTATCATCTAATTTCAAGAGATGGTGATATATTTCAGAGCTGTTTGATATTTTAAACATGTACAACTGGTTTCACCTTATAATGTTAATAAAATTTTTTCTATTTGAAACTCTTAAGGTTTTCTATGATGTTTTGTCTTTATTTGTGAGAGGAAGAGAACAAGAGCCTTGTGTCCAGTTTAATTTTCAGGGATGAGTAACTAAAAATAGTATTACGACCCAAATTCAGTTCATTCAGCCCTCATGGTATACAAGAGTATCTGATTAGTAGAGATAAATTAGGTTCAAATCTTCAGTCATGGTGTCTTATGGAACAGCTTTGGAGCAGTTGCATCTCCAAATGTAATCCTTCGCACAGTTTGATAGATCAAAAACTAGGGCAAATATCCAATTCTATCATTTTAACAGAAAGACAGCAAAGTAGTTAGTTTAACTGAGAAAAATACATACCCATTTCCCCACATTGCTCTTCTATAGCCATGTTTGTATTCTAAAATTGCACCGCTTCAGTTTTCTAATCTGGCTTCGTTTATCAGCTTCTAGGTTTGTCTTTAGATCCTCATTGTTGCTTGGGTCTAGTTCTTACAAAGACTTACTCTTTTTGAGAACTTCAAAAAGATCTTCACAACATGCTTTGGTTAGTTCACATGAATTGAGCCTAAGATAAAAATAAGAACATGTTATTGCACGTCAATGAAAAAGCAAAATCTGCATAAAAATCTGCTGAAGATAACCCCCCAGAAACCTTAATATCCTTCATAGGTTTCTTTGCAGCTCTGATCTTAAGAAAGCTTTTGTCACAATAAGTGTACTGTTTTTAGGGTACCACAATACACTTTGATTTTACTTTTAGAAAAGGACCTTTGGAATCAAAGGTTTTCTATTTTCTAAACCTTGTGTTAATGAATTTTAAAGAATAGAATAATGATACAAAGATGCTGATAAATTGGTGTAAGGTCCCCTATATGTTAGAGTCTGGTATATGGAAAAAGAAAAAAAGGAAGTTCTTCCAAGTATTTTGGAAGAATCTTGACTTCATTATTTTGTGATGTTAAAATTTTCATTGGCTGATTTTGGCCAGAAATTGACCAATGGGTCAATTTTAACTAATTCATTCTTGTGCCTATCTGTTTGAGCCTTCTGTTTTAAGGTCTAAATCATGCTGATTTAGGCATCCTTTCCAGCATTATATTTATGAACATGTTTTCCTAATATGTGTATCTTGGGGTACTGAAGAAGAACTACTGTTCTAGTTTGCCTTTTGATACAGATACAGGCAGTCCCCAAGTTACAAACATCTGACTTACAAATTACTCATAGTTAAGAACAGGGATGAGACAACAGGAAGTTGTAACTAGGAAACCACCTCTTGAATATTTTTCACCTAAACTATGGAACTCATGGGAGTGTCATAGGTTTACGGGCAATTTAAAGGTACACAATGTTTTTCGATCTTAGGCCTTAGATTGGATCTTGAGACAATGCTGAAAAAGCTGTTATTATTTTTACGTAAAAAGACCCGATATGATCATGGCAGCTTATTCAATTCCAATAGGATATAATTCTTCATGAAATTTCTTTTCAACAAAGCAAGAAATAATTTTCTTCCCCTATTCAGATCTTAAAGACTATTCATAATTTGGGACTTATGCAGTGCAAAATTCCCATTGGATTTTCTGCATGGAAACAAATATTTTGACATAGAAATATGAATTATTCTGCAGAAAATGCTGTTTTTTTTAATAAAATTGAATATTTCAGAATAAAAATATAGCATCTCAACTGTGTGTAAATGTTACACAGAGCTAATTCCCAAACACATCTTTGTGAAGCTCTGCTTGTTTTGCCCTGGGATTTTTGGATCCATATTCTTCTCTCATTCCCTGAATTAGAGTAGGAAAAGATGTGAGAAGCAAGTCAGCTATACACTGGATGTATATCAAAGCTGCAGTGACTTCAAGATACATTGCTTACTGGTCACTTTTGATAATAAACCTTAAGAAGGAAGCAAAGGACTCAAACCTTACATTGACCCAGGACTGGGTAGTCCATAGACAGAGGAAATGGGCTCCTCCCCAAGCTACCCTCCTCTAGAGGAGCTAGAAAGTTACAATGCAACTGTTCTGGAAAATAACCCAGCGAAATTGCAGGTTCTGCAATGTGCCTGAGACAGATTTCACCCACTTTACTGACAGAGGTAAAGGACAAAATCCTGACATATTCAGGGAGACTAGTACCTTCTGCTGCACCTCATATCAGAATAGATATGTAGGCATTGTAGTAGAACTATTTGGTTATATATACTTCTCTCCTTTAATACTTAGCCACTACTCTATTCACCCTCCTAGAGGATAAAAAGGTAAGCATTTTCCCAAGGGGAGCCATACAAAGTGAATAGAAATAACTGTCCTCTCCTGTCCAACATAGGATAGCTTTTTCTCATATGATGCTAATAAAAAGGAACCAGGTTCTTACAGTAAATATATCAACAACTTTTGAGGTCATGCAGCGGGAAGGCTGGTGCTGCCTATGAACCATCAGCTGAGCACCTGCAGTTTGCAGTCAAGATGTATCAGTATTTCACAGAGCTTTGTCAGTCCATCTATATTGTTAAAGTCTCAAGTAGAGCTCTCTCAGGTTCTGGTTTTAGAATGACAGCAGCTAATTTCATGCATGACTTGGATTGGAGGTTACAGCAGCGCAACCTGAAAGTGCAAGACAAGTTGAAATAAATATGAATAAATTTTAGGATATTACATTGGATTTGAAAAAGAAACCCTACTTTTAAATATGTTCTGCAACAAATTTAATACATTCCAATGAATTATTTTGGCTTCCTCACTGGCAAGCAGCTTTCTCATCATGATCATATGCATGAACTTCCTTGTTAGTATGGATTGCTCTGTGGCAGAACATATGCTTGCTTGCAGAAGGTCACAGATTCAATCCTTGACATGTCTAGTTAACATAGGAGCCTCCAGTGGCGCAGTGGATTAAACCCTTGTGCCAGGTTGCTAATCTGAAGGTTGCCGGTTCGAATTCAACCCGGGAAGAGCATGGATGAGCCCCCTTTATCAGCTCCAGCTCCATACGAGAACATGACAGAAGCCTCCCACAAGGATGGTAAAAATATCAAAACATCCAGGCATCCCTTGGGCAAAGTCCTTGCAGAAGGCCAATTCTCTCACACCAGATCCGACTTGAAATTTCTCAAGTCACTCTTGACTCGAAAAAAAAAATCTAGTTAACATTAGGTATCTGATGACATATTTTTCTGAGGTTCTGGAAAGGGGATGCTTCTGGCAGGCAGACCCAATTTCATACCATTCACTGCTGGTTTTGTTTTGGTTACACCATCATGCAGTGTTCTCTGACCATGGAGCATACTCTCACCCCACTTTTTGATGCCTATAAACTATGTTGGCAATCAAAGGGAATGATATGGTGATAGACCAAATATTTTTGACATGGAATAAGGCAGCTTCCAGTGGTTCTAATATTCTAAAGATTATTGGGAAATGTTCTTTTAAAGGTCACAAATGTTAAACTGTTGCCATTTCTTTCTTAGAGTGCGATCTGTGCTTGTCTGCCATTTGACTAAACATGTACGGGAATGTGCTATAATAGTCTTCACCTGCGCACTTTAAGCACCCATTATTTTTGGGCTTCCTTTAAGACAGTGGTTCTCAACCTAGGGTCCCCAGATATTTTTGGCCTACAACTCCCAGAAATCCTAGCCAGTTTACTAGCCGTTAGGATTTCTGGGAGTTGAAGGCCAAAAACATATGGGGACCCCAGGTTGAGAACCACCGTCTTAGGAGATGACGTTCTGACCCGATTATTATTTTGTGAAATGACATGAGATCATCCTGAATAGCAGACAATATTCTAATTTGGGCAACTGTGGAAGATTTCTGAGTAAGGATATGAAAAAAAAATCAAGTATTAAGTATCAAAAATCAAGTATCAAGTATTATCTTTTCGGAAGGCTATGAGAGTCTATGTAAAAAAATACTGTCTGGCTTTTTTTTTTTTTTGCACAGAAAACAATGTGTTGTATAGAGAAAACCTTTAAAATACATACGCACAATCGTTTTTGTGCCAAACATTTTTGCTTTAAAAATTTCCTTTAAATTTTGCATTAAAATTCCTTTCCAAAGCACTATTATTGAGAGGCAACAAACAAAAACAGATATTTTGTGACTTAATTGTTTCAGAGAGCTGTTTTGACATGTCAAACCATCACTTCTCATTGAGGACTTAAAGAAATGTCAATATTTAGCCTTCGTGGTCATGGCCTCTCCAATGACTGTCAGAAATGCTGATTTGTGGCTTAGAGATAGCAATGCAAGCTGAGAGCACTTTGCAGTAACTACATCATTTTGTGGCACATTAAGACTAACCTCTTATTTTCCATACGCTTTTTGCGACTGTAGACTTCTTAATCAGTTATTCCTGAAAAGTGTTAATTGTACATTGATGTGTTTATGGGCATTGAATGTTTGCCCTATGTGTGTATAATGTGATCCGCCCTGAGTCCCCTTCGGGGTGAGAAGGGCGGAATATAAATACTGTAAATAAATAAATAATAAATACATCAGCCTAAGATGCTGGCTGTCATTTGTGCAGGAAGATAAACCCGATGATAAAGGTAACATGTGCTTCCTTTAAGACTAAGAGGGAAAACTGGAGAAACACTCACCGAAGTATCTGTAGGCTGCAATTGGGATGCCTGAGTGCTTGCAGAATTTACTTACTATTACTTCTCATAGATCACTATGTTGTAAATTGAATTCTCTAAAGTAAGACACTCAAAGAAGACAACATCTCTGAAGTTACACCTCTTCAGCCTGAGGAAAACAAATATAGATTGCCAGCCAGACTAATCTTATTGCTTGAAAGCAAAATCATCAGATATTTAGTTTACTCTCTTTGAATGATGCGATAAAGGCTTATTAATAAGATGTGTCAGGGGACAGTTTGGGCAAAGAAGAGGACTTAGTCCAAATACGTAACAAAGTTGTGTTGTCGAAGGCTTTAATGGCCACAATCACTGGGTTGCTATGATTTTTTCCAGGCTGTATGGCCATGTTCCAGAAGCATTCTCTCCTGACATTTCACCCACATCTATGGCAGGCATCCTCAGAAGTTGTGAGGTATCATACCAAAGTTATCTTTATTGCACTTCGGATCTTTTGGTCCTTCAAAGAGGAAAGGTGAGTTTTCATCCACCTTTCCATTAAAGTATAAGCTAAACAAACAAAATTGTAAGTTGAGTATGAGAAATTGTTGGATTGTATAGGTAAAGGTAAAGGTTTTCCCCTAACATTAAGTCTAGTCATGTTTGACTCTGGGGGTTGGTGCTCATCTCCATTTCTAAGCCGAAGAGCTGGCGTTGTACCTAGACACTTCCAAGGTCATGTGGCTGGCATGACTGCATGGAGCGCAGTTACCTTCCTGCCTGAGTAGTACCTATTGATCTACTCACATTTGCATGTTTTCGAACTGCTAGGTTAGCCGAAGCTGGGGCTAACAATGGGAGCTTACCCCATTCCCTGGATTTGAACCACCAACCTTTCGGTCAGCAAGTTCAGCAGCTCAGCGGTTTAACCTGCTGCGCCTCTGGGTCAATGATAGGGAGCAGTATTTAGAAATTTAAGTCACATGGGACCAAAATGCTATAAAATATGTAAAGTGAAAGGCCCAAAGAGTCTTTAGATGTCTCCATTAATTTGGGAGCCAGTTCAGATAGGTGGATTGATGAATGGATGGATAGATAGATCTTGTCCATTAGCCTTCTTTAAATGATGGAGAAGTGGATTGAGTTTACATAACAGTTCATGGAATCATTTCCTTCTGCTTCCTGATTCCAGGACTGACACTGTTGCGTAAGACCATTGCTTATTTCAATAGATCTTTATGTCAATATTTGTTGAATAAGAACAGTAAACATTAAACATTTTGAAGGGAAGCCAAAATCTAATGGTCAAAGGTCAAACCTTTTGCTGTCAAAAAAGTTTAATTAAAACATTTTTCTAACTTTGGGAATAACTGTTCCCAAATGCCAATTAGTTATTTCTTTCATGTCATTTGTACTCTGTTGATCACATTCTACCCAGGGCAAATTCTACTAATGCTATTGAAATGTATTAATTTATAATAAGCCCCAATCTGGTGATTCCACTTACAGTGCTTTGCGGTGAAGAAGCAACCAATGAGCACCTTTCTACCATTAATGACAAAGTGCTTTCAAATTAGAGACGGTCGTTTCTTCAGTTTGGGGAGGTTGCATTGGACTCCCACAGTCCTTCTGAGGTCACACTCCATTTCACTGCTACCTAAATTTTGTAGCAACTGCAATAGCTCTATGATGTTGGAGGGTGAACAAGCGTACTCTAGTTCTAGAGAAGTCTTTAGTTCCACAGTGGTTCTCAACCTATGGGTCCCCAGATATTTTGGCCTTCAACTCCCAGAAATCCTAACAGCTGGTAAACTGGCTGGGATTTCTGGGAGTTGTAGGCCAAAACACCTGAGGACCCACAGGTTGAGAACCACTGCTTTAGGAAGAGTCTCATAGGATTTTAGATGAAACAGAGACCTTATTAGCAGGTTGATTTTTCAGTGCTAGGAAAGGAAGGTGGGTGCAATAAGGAGAGGGCTCAGTATTGGCTGGATTAGAAGAGGACATCCGATGCATTTGAATGCAGTTTGATATCACTTGGACTGCCATGGCTCAACGCAATGGAATCACTGGAGTTGTAGTTCGTTGAGGCACTAGCACTGTTTCACAGAGAAGACTACAGGCCTTGTGAAAATATAATTCCGGGATTTTATAGCACTGAGCCAAGGCAGTTCAAGTGGTGTCAAACTGCATTCATTCTTCAGTGTGTAGGTGCACCCTAACATAAAGAAACAAATTCGCTTCTTCAAGTGCAGCATTGATCAGTTGGTAAGTGGCTGTGACTTTTCCGGGCTGTATGGCCATGTTCCGGAAGCATTCTCTCCTGATGTATCGCCTGCATCTATGGCAGGCATCCTCAAAGGTTGTAAGGTATGTTGAAAACTAGACAAGTGGGGTTTACTGTATATATTTGTGGAAGGTCCAGTGTTCTTGTCTGTTTGAGGCAAGTGTGAATTGTGCAATTCACAGCATTGAATAGCCTTGCAGTTCAAGGTCTGTCTGTTTACTGCCCGGGGGAATCCTTTGTTGGGAGGTGTTAGCTGGCCCTGATTGTTTCTTACCTGCAATTCCCCTGTTTAACTAGTAGAGTCTCACTTATCCAACCTTCGCTTATCCAACGTTCTGTATTATCCAACGCAGTTTGCCTTTATTATTTATTTATTTATTTATTACATGCATTTATACCCCGCCCTTCTCCCCAAGGGGACTCAGAGCAGCTTACATTCTGCCACGAGGGCCAGCAACAAATATACTATAAAACAAAACAATTAAAACATGATAAAAACATGATAAAAATGTGATAAAAAGTATATAAAAATTAAAACGCTGCAAGGCAGTGATATTACACCATCCTCAGTCATTCACTACTGCTACAATTACAGATTTGCGACCCAATTACATCAGCCAGTGAGCTTATTCGCTGAATGCCTGGGCGCAGAGCCAAGTTTTTAGTTTTCTTCTAAATCCCAGGAGGAAAGGGGTTTGCCGGATATCGCTGGGGAGGGAGTTCCACAGCCAGGGAGCCACCACCGAGAAGGCCCTGTCCCTCGTCCCCACCAGCCGCGCCTGCGAGGCAGGTGGGATCGAGAGCAGGGCCTCCCCGGAAGATCTTAAGGTTCTAACAGGCTCATAGGAGGAGATACGTTCGGATAGATAGGCAGGACCAGAACCGTTTAGGGCAGGGGTCCTCAAACTTTTTAAGCCGAGGGCCGGTCCACAATCCTTCGGACTGTTGAGGGGCCGGATTATCATTTGAAAAAAAACAACAAATAAATTCTGATGCACACTACACATGTCTTATTTGTAGTGCAAAAACAACAACAATGAAAGAACAATACAATATTTAAAAATAAAAATAATTTTAACCAACATACATTTATCAGGATTTCAATGTTCCCATGTGCTCCTGCTTCTGGCCAATGAGATAGTCAAGTTAATTAGGGTTGTTGTTGTTGTTGTTGTGTGCCTTCAAGTCATTTCAGACTTTGGGTGAGCCTAAGTCTAAAATGTATTTATTTATTATTTATTTATTTACTGCATTTATTTACTACATTTGTATCATACCCTTCTCACCCCAAAGGGGACTCAGAGTGGCTTACAAATTATATGTACATACAATATATTATATTATTAGCATAGCACAATATTAGCATTATATATTACTTTATTGAACTATACCACTATACTGTAATATTATTAGTAATATTATATGTAACATAGAATATATAACTAATATTATTATATGGTATTATTATTAGTGTTATATTGTATTACATTATAATATTATTATCAATATTATATGTATATCCAATATATTATATTATAAAACTGAGGGCGGGGGTCAGGTAAATGACCTCGGAGGGCCGCATCCGGCCCCCGGGCCTTAGTTTGGGGACCCCTGGTTTAGGGCTTTGTAGGTCAAAACCAGCACTTTGAATTGGGCTCGGTAGCATATCGGCAGCCAGTGGAGCTGGCTTAGCAGGGGGTTTGTATGCTCCCTGTAAGCCGCTCCCATTATTAACCTGGCTGCTGCCCGCTGCACCAGCTGGAGCTTTTAGGGATCTTTCTGGCTGGGCATTTTGAAGGCCCCTCCCCTAAACTACAAGCTCGGGGATTTCAGGAGGGATGCACACTTGCTTTTAACTCTAGTGCAGGCATGGGCCCTCCAGGTGTTTTGGACTTCAACTCCCACGGGAGTTGAAATCCAAAACACCTGGAGGGCCGGAGTTTACTCATTCCTGCTCCAGTGTAACCCCGAGACTTCCCTTCCTTCCGTTGCGCCTAAGCCCAGCCCCTTCCTGGGCTTTACTTCGGTAGCTGCGTCTCAGCCAATAGCCGGCCCCGTCGTGGAGGCGCGCGCTGCTCATTGGACCGCGGGGAGTGACGTTGTTTGAAAAAAATATTTCAACGGCGACAAGCCTGGGCTGCGGGCGTTTAGAGCGCGGGTCGCTGTTAACAGTTGGCTGCGGAAATTTCGCCTCTGTAGGCTTGGATCCGCAAAGCAGCAATGGCGGGGAACCCAAGGGGTGAGTCCCAGGGAAGGCTTTAAGGGTCGCCCGCCTCCGCCTCGCATCTTCCTTTTGTGCACAGCGAATCAGAATGGGAAAACTGGGTTGTTTGGGACTTTGGGGTGTTTGCGTGCCTTGGGGGGTATCTTCACGGGGCAATTCATTCAGTTCGGTACCGCATGTGATAGCCACTCCTTGGCTTCCTGATGATCAAAACATTCTGCCCCCAACGTTTTGGATATGCGATGCTCAACGTATTGATATTGTGGTTGTTAGACTTTAAAGCAGGCATGGGCCAACTTGGGCCCTCCAGGTGTTTTGGACTCCAACTCCCACCATTCCTCACAGCCTCAGGCCCTTTCCTTTTTCCCCCTCAGCCGCTTAAGGAAAGGGCCTGAGGCTGTGAGGAATGGTGGGAGTTTGAGTCCAAAACACTTGGAGGGCCCAAGTTGGCCCATGCCTGCTTTAAGGCATATTCAAGGAGTGTTACAGTTAGTGCACCCCTCCTTACTCACTTCCTCATCACTTGTTAATGTTGGAAGAAATGTGCTCCATTTGTTGACAGTTGTGGATTTTGTTCTTCTGTCATTTTAAGGTCTATGCATAAATCATGGATCTGTTCTCTAAAATTTTAATTGTGCATTCTCAAGTGTATAAAAAACTGTTAAGGTATAAAGAAAACGGGTCAGGTTTTGCAAGCATCAGCACCAAGGTGGATCAGTGATTCTCAGTCTTCGGGTACCCAGATGTTTTGGCCTTCAACTCTAAGAAATCCTAACAGCTGGTAAACTGGCAGGGATTTCTGGGAGTTGTATTTATTTATGTATTGCATTTATATACCGCTTTTCTCACTGCTAGGGGAGGACTCAAAGCAGTTCACAGCATAATCAATAACAAAATTAAATGCCTCACATATGTAAACATAAACGATTAAAACAACATTTAAAACTATGGAATAAAAATGATTAAAATTATAAAACTGTGATAGCAATCACAGGTACAACACAAAACATTTAGGCCATTGTATCAATCCAGGGTGTTTTTCCATATTTTTGTCAATCGCCAAATGCCTGCTTGAATAACCAGTCTTGACTTGCTTCCTGGGGACCCACAGGTTGAGAACCACTGGAATAGAATATGTGTTAAGCGAAAAAATCTCATTCTGGTGGTCATTATATGCAGGTGCTTGTTCAGGCCAGTAAGTTTGGTCCACACCTAGTGGAGTATAACTGGATGTGTTTTGAGATACATGGTGCTCTCTCCCTTGGGAGGTGGAGAAGCCATGCTCTCTGTGTTTATGTTATGCATGCAAGGACTTTGTTCATTTTGTTGCTCTTCAGGATTTATTTTTGATGTAATGCCACAAGTTTATGTTTTTGATTCTGCTGAATAAGTAAATTTATGTTTCCTCTTTCATCTGTGTGAAGCTACTGTGTCTTTGTTGTTGGATCAGATTCCGCATAAACGTCAACAAAAGCTACATTGTACGGGATGCTGTGGCCTCAATCTGCTCAATTTTATATTATTGCTTCCCCAAGGGCACTTGGAGCCCTGAAGTGCGCAGTGGGTTAAACCACTAAGCGGCTGACGCTGCTGACCGAAAGGTTGGTGGTTCATATCCGGGAAGTGGGGTGGGTGCCTGCTGTTAGCCCCAGCTTCTGTAAACCTAGCAGTTCGAAAACATGCAAATGTGACTACATCAATAGGTACTGCTCTGGCGGGAAGGTAACAGCACTCCATGCAGTCATGCCTGCCACATGACTTTGGAGGTGTCTATGGACAACACCGGCTCTTTGGCACAGAAATGGAGATGAGCACCAACCCCCAGAGTCGGACATGACTAGAATGCCAGGGGAAAACCTTTACCTTTTGGGAGCTCTTGGTGGCACAGTGGATTAAACAGCTGAGCTTCTGAACTTGCTGATTGAAAAGTCAGCAGTTCAAATCTGGGAATCTGTTGCGGTTACTGTCAAAAATTATTTGCGATAACATTATAAAGCAGTCCAAGAAAATACAATAATGCAATTAGTGGGGAAATACTCAACAGTTTATAGCTAGGAGAAAAGCAAATGAAAAATCTGTTTCAAGAAATACTAAAAGTAAGCCAGCACCGAGACTTGGTGGTATACAAGAGGGGTGATTGTTTCATACGTTGGGTACCATTAGGAAAAAGACACTTCAATTCCTTGCTGCCAAATGAATATCTACAAACTCTAGCACAGTCAATAATACTTTTTTTCTGGAGATTGTATTGGGATCTGTCAGTCATAATCTCCTTGTCCTTGAAATGGGATACAAGATGGTTAAAAATGCAAAATAAAACAATAATAATAATACATATTTATTTGTATCCCACTTTTCTCCCTAAAACAAGACCTAAAGCGGCTCACAACATTGTGTAAAATAATATAAAACAATGTACATATATAAAACACAAACTATAAAAACAATTTTACAATTTAGAGATAAGTATACATATTTAAAAACATTAATCTAATACAATTATTGCAAGCTACTCAACAAGACAGATAAAAGTTAGCCTTCCTGTCATTACAGCTCAGTGTCTTCATCAAAAGCTTGCACAAACAGGAAGGTTTTTAGCTGCTTTTTAGAAACAAAACTATTAAAAGACAGGCAAGAAATATCCACAGATAAAATACAGATTGACAAGCCAGAAGTATTCCTACGTAGTGATATCTTGGCCCTTGATTGTGCATGTGCAGTCAGACCTCTATATTTGCTAGGGTTAGAAGCACCGGGCCCCTGCAAAAGTGAAACACTGCAAATAAAGACAGTGGTTTTTTATATATATATATATATACACACACACACACACACACACACCTAAGATAACACCTCTCTAGCAATTTCTGGATTCTCCAGTGTGACTGAAGGAGGTTGACCACAGGCTCCTTATACACTGCCATATAATCCAGTTCTGAGTAGATAATCTCGATTATATATGCAATGTAGAAGGGGCCAAGGACTCACTGGAAAACCTTGAAATTCCTTGAGAGAACATTTGAATAAAATCTGTGAATAATAAATCCTCAAAAGTCAAAGCTGCAAATGTTGTGGGCTGATCATATAAGGCATTGTATGCTACCAATATTTTACATTTATTTCTGGAGTTAACTAGTATAGCCAGTAGGGAATTCTTCATCCTTACAGCAATAGATGTATGATTAGGGCCCCATCTGTGTATCTCAGAATCTGATCTCAGATTATTTGCTTTAAACTGGATTATATGAGTCTCCATTGTCAGATAACCTGGGATAAGAAGATAATATGTGTAGAAGGGGCCTAGGTTCCTGACTAGGTTGCCTTATCTAACAGAGCTTCCAAACTGTGTGTCACAACATGTTAATGTGTTGGCTGCAGTGTGCACGTATGCCACAGCAATGTTACAGGAAATAACAAAATATTGGAAATATATGTTACTATCTTATAAATTGTGTATTTTAAATATATAAATGAAAGGTTTGATGAGATATGTTGCATCCCCAGACATTTCATTATTACAACTTATGTATATTTCCATGTCTCCAATTGGTTAACACAGGCATTACTGGCTGTGAGGAATTGTGGGAGTTGAAGTCCAAAACACCTGGAGGGCCGAAGTTTGCCCATGCCTGGGTTAACACCTCCAATATGCTAGTAAAGCTGATTTACCGTGTTGCAAAATGATGAATGTCTAAAAAATGTGTCACCAAAACAAAATGTTTAGAAAGCTCTGCCCTATCGCTTTCAGACACACACTACTTTCAAAATAGTTATATTTGACTTTAATTTAAAGTTAGGCTGCTGGCACTTGCCTGATTCTTGAGTATTTCGTTTCAACACAATCTAGTCTGTTTAAGGTTGTTTTGCTAAACCTTAGACAACATTATCAGGTATTTCTGTTACTTGAGCAAGAAGAACCTCTTTGTTTGTTTTTTGCAGACCGAGCAATGCCGAAGATGGTAAGCCTCATGAGGCTGGAAGAAGAATCGCAGAATCTATGGAGACAACTTCTTGATAATGTTGACAAGACAGACTTTTTGTGGATGGAGGAGATTCTTGAAGAGGCGCAAAAGATGTTCAGCAGGTAAAATCTCACAATATGCTGGGAAAGGTGCCAAAAGCAAATATTTGGTTCTTTATATGTGTTGAAACTAACTGTTCCAAAACTGAATGAAAGATTGTCATCCTGGATATATTAGCTTTAAATCAGAGAAACTAAATCCTTTCTAAATTGTAACTAACTGAAATCAATATTTTTCTTACTGGTATTGGTGGTCATAAGAAAACAGACTGGTTTGTAACTGAATTGTTTTTAATCAGTCTAGAGGCATAATCCTAAAACGTTTAGCTATGCAGCCTCTAATTATATTTCATGGAATTATATATTTTGGTTGGTACTTTCTATTCACATTGCTTATTTGAAGGCTGAGGCCTCATCAAGACACTCCTTTTTAAGGACTATTGTGATCTTACGTTATGTTTTTTTATATGCTCAATTTTATGAAATATGAATATCATATCTGATGGCTGAAGAAATGCAAAGTATAATGCCACCAGATGTCTGTCCCTTAGACCAGGGCTTCTTAAACTTTTCCATTCATACTCCCTTTTGCCTGATAAATTTTACATGACTCCGGGTATATAGGTATATATAAAATAAGTATGAAAATCTAACATTTACTGATAAGAAATCAGCATTTGTAAGGTTTGCTAAACAGGCTGATTTTCCTTTTTATGAAGTACAGCTGACGCATCTGCATAGTCCACTGTAAACACTGCACAATAAATTTGTGTAAATGTCAAAAATAGCTACTATGTGGTGTTCAGAAAACTTATTGTTTCCAAATTTTTCAGTACCCCAACATTGAACTAAAGGGACCCCATTTGGGACCGGGAGCCACAGTTTAAGAAGCAGTGCCTTAGACTATGTGCAGAAAGCTTTCTCAAATTATAGATGAGTTTGGGTACATTGCCCAGGTCAGGAAACAGATAAGTATAGGTAAACATATTTTGGGTTCATCTACACACTGACCATTCACAGGATGGCATGGAGGAGCAATCCACCATGATTGGTTTAACCCCTGCATTTCACCCAGGAAAATCTGAGGTAACCCTTTACTGCGCTGCAGAAGATTTCAATTTTTCCACATTCCAGGGCAAAATTGGTTCCGCAGGATGCATTGTAGACACCTGGTCTTGCTGACATGCTTTGTAGGATTTGGAGTGAGGGGTTACTTAAAAATGCCTTAAAGGCATGCCTGGCTAGCAGCGGAGCTATTTGACCAGGGAGGGATAACCTCCTGTGCCTATGGAGCGCTTGTAAGTATGTTTCTCTGCACTTGGAACACACACAAACACACACACAATGAGCAAATTGAGGCCAGAAACATACTCACCTTCCTGGGCTTAAAATAGTTCCATACCTTTCAATGTAATAACCTCCACAGCAAAACCATTTCCAAGATGCATTATAGTGTCCATGTATGTGGGCCCTTTGTTTTTGTAATACTGTATATCTAAATCTGAAATGCATCTTTTGTTACTGAAGTGTGTTAAAAATTGTAGCAATGGCCTAGGATTGTCCTGAAGGTGATTTAGAATGACGGCGTAATATCTGTCATTTTAACCAGAAGCTACTCAGGTTGCTCCTGACACGGAAAAAAAACCCTGTCAGCATGGCTCTTGATCTGCAGAAGATATTGTACCATAGAATAATAGCCAGGACACATGATTCTGGCCTTTTCAGTCCTGCAACTTTTCATGCATGGATTGATTTTCAATAAGAAATAATTTAGCCATCTGTAACATGTGATAGATTATTTGTTCATTAAACAGCCTGGGCAAAGGCAATAACAGGCTGGGATTTCAACTGTTAATGTTCTTATGTGTCTATGCAGCAGCTTCAATGGCAAACAGTTGCTGATGCCCAAAACTCCATCACAGAAAAATCGCCAGAAAAAGAGTCGTATTTCATCTGCTAAGCACGACCAGTTTGTCAAAAAGAGGTAGGGTGGAATATTATATGGAGGTCAAGTTGACAATGAGTGATGGGATAATTTACAATTGACATTCTAAGTTGACATTTGGGGAAAATATTGAGATTGGAAGAAAGCCGGCATCATGTAATGCTTGAGTGTTAAAAAAAAAAAAAAGGTTCTTGAACAACCAGAGTTGGAATCTTCGCTTGTTCGTGGAAACTCACTAGGTGCCCTTGGGCAAATAACACATTTTCAACCTCAGGAAAGTAATGGCAAACTCCTTTTGGGGGAAAAATGTGATGGGGCCACATCAGTTACCCACACAAATCAGTGCTTCTGAAAACAACTGGGAAACTTTGTACAGATTTATTTGGATACCAAAGCTTAATGCTCCATTAAGATTCAACTGCACACTGAAAATTCCAGGTTCTGATCTATCTGAAATTTCTTTGACCTTAGAAGGGTTTTGAAGCTTACCTGCTGTCTGCAGTGAATTAAAAATTCTTCAATATATCTACTATCTTTTCTGAAAAGAAAAGAAATAAAGAAGAAACAGTGATATAAGATAATGGTGCAACTGCCTGTCCTTTAAATATCTTGTTTTACATGTATAGAGCTTTCAGACATTAACAAACTACCAGTTTAGTTCTCCATGCATCAGATATCATGTGCAGAAGAAGGCAGTAATGGAAAGCCTCATTCAAGTCTATACAAAATTTCCCATTTTGATCATAGTGAGATTTACGAGTGATGTGTAATGTGTGAGGTTGTGGGTTCATTATCATGTTGGGACTGACAACAGCAGGATTTTGTTAAGTTTCATATTGAAACATCTATCAGTTCAATTAATGAAAAATGTATCAAAAACTTCATGTAGATAAATAGAGAAGTTGGTACTTCTCCAAGATCTTCCAGGGAGGCCCTCCTCTCACTTCCATCTTCCTCACAATTAGGTCTGGTGGGGACGAAAGAGGGGGGCCTTCTCAGCCATGGCCTCCAGACTCTGGAAATCCCTCACCAGGGAGATTAGGTTAGCTCCCTCGCTTTCTTCCTTCAGGAAACAGTTAAAGACCTGGATGTTTCAGTTGGCCTTTGGTTAGACAGTCATTAGATAATCAGTCCCAGATGGTATTATTCTATCCTGTATTTTATTAGGTCCTTATTATCTATGCACTTAACTCATTATTTTATTCTTGCATTGCTGCTCCAGTTTCTCCACCTAAGTAGATGATAGAACTGCGCCTGGTGGTTGACTGATAACTATCAACTGTTTTAGTATTCTTGTTTTATACTGTATTACTGTATTTATCTTTTATACTATGAATTGTATTTATATTGTTGTTTATTTTGTCAATGTTGTTTGGGCCTTTGCACCATGTAAGCCGCCCCAAGTCCCCACGGGGAGATGGTGGCGGGGTATAAATAAAGTTGTTGTTGTTATTATTATTATCTCGTAATATCTATTAGCTTTACTTTTCAGTACACTTGTACCCTATCATTTTTCTGACAATGTCTTCCTTTTATTAGATTATCAAAAAGAAATGGTAACCAGGCAAGTCTGCAACATGAAAGAGATCTGACTATTTTTGCAGAGAATATATCACCTTGTTGCCGTGTGACTAGGTCTCGTGCTGCCAGGTCAGCCAGGACCTCAGAAAATTCTGTTCAGAAAGCTACTGTTCCTTTAGCTAAAGGGAGAATAGCACTAGTGGAAATTAGTGCTAATGAGAGGCACAGTGCTGAATTGCACTTTAAAAAAACACCACCCCCGGAAAAGAAGGTTTCACTGAGCATCCCATTGTCATCTCAAGAGACCTCTACAAACAGAGAGCAACCTCTGTCCAGAGTTTCTTTGATTGTGATCCCAGATACCCCTGAAGCACAAATAAAAAAAGAGGAGCGAGGAGCTTCCAAGCTGAAAATTGCTAATGGGTCAATTGCCAAAACCACTAAAAGTAAAGAACCCATCACAGATGAGAAGACTGCATGTGCTCAACAACAAGAGAATTGTCAACCTTCTGATATGGAAGTCAAGTTGAACCTCAGTGAAGATCCATGGACACCCCGAGTACCAAAAGAAAAACGTCAGTCAGTGCGGCGAAGCCTAATGGGTAGGCCATCCCTAAAATGCAGCACCTCTTTGGTTGCACGGTGCTCACTAAGTGCCAAAAGGAAAAGAGCTGTCCAGAAATCTATGTTGAAGCGTAAAGCATCCCAGCAGTCATCCAGTGCTTCTGGGCACCCAAGCTGTAAGTTTGTACACCATGAGATAGTATTACTTTTCTTCGCTCCCTCTATTTTATCTGCCTGTCCATTGATGTGTTGAATCAAAATGTTGGGAAACTGAAATTATTATTATTATGTTTTAAGTAACCATGGATTTTTCAAGGAAGAGAATCCTCGTGTTAAAATATCTGTCTCAGTTCAAGGTCTTTGAAGCACTTTCAAAAGTAGAAAAAAATGAGGCCTGATAAATAGAGAAAGTCTTAATTTTTGGCAGGTTTGAGTGAAATGTGTGCATTTAACTTGCTGCTGCATTCTGCAACATAATGGGAACCATTAGATTTCACAGCATTCACATTCTAATATTCTAGAGTGCTAATAAGAAACATGAATTAGGATAAGATGTGTTAGAGGACAGAAGTCTTTTTGAAATAGGAATCCACCTACTGATCTATGATTTCAGAATAATCACAGTTTGTGATATATAATTTTTATTAAATGATTTTATATCAAGTGTACAGGGAAAGAGTGAGAACATAATTTATAGAAAAGTCCAGAAAAGAGTAGAATAGATAGGGAACTACATCTAGAAAAAGAATTAGAATAATCACAATTTAGTCATATTTTCTACTGCAGCTTGCTCCATTCAAATTTCTCTCAAGAAGAGAGGTCTTAATCTAAGTGATGGATATAATGTGTGTGTAAATTAGGAAGAAAGTTGCTGGGTTTTTTTTCTAATTGTAGAGTTGTGTCCATTCACTAGTCTTGGAAAATATTTTCTTTTCTTTCAATTGGACCTTTTTTGTGCTTAAAAGCATTGTGACTAGCGTTGTAATCAAGATTCTACAGATCAAGAAAACAAATGTTTAAGTCTGTTACTAGTTTATTTTGTGTTTCCCTAACTTCCATCGGTTTTTTGGTTGGAAATTTAGAAAATTAGCATTTTGTTTCCCTTTTGGGGAGGACAGAACATCCAAACTGGATTGATTTGCTTGCTTCTCTGGAGGCATAAAACTGTGAGGTCACTCTAGCCCCTTCTACATTGCCATATAAAATCCAGATTATCTGTTTTTAACTGGATTATTTGGCAATGTAGACTAATACAGTCCAGTTCAAAGTAATTTATGTAGATTATTGGATTTGATAATTTGGATTATATGACAGTGTAGAAGGGGCTTCTGTAGGCAGAATACTCCTACTTGCCAATTCAGTTTTGTCCCTGCCTTCTCTCTATTGGCATGTTGTGGCTAGTCTCCGCTCTGCCCTTTTACTTTATTTGATTTCCCTTTGTTCTATTTCCTTTCTATCCTTTCAAAGGAAACCTTTTCTGCGTCCGCCTCTCTTGAGTAGCCTTTTAAAGGTCTTTTTCTTAGCCTCATTCATTCACCCCCTTCCTCCCTCATCTGTCTGGGTTGCTACATGGATAAGGAAAAATAAGTCTATATGTGGAGTTGTTTCCTAAAAGTACCAAATCCATCTGAACACATTTTACAGGAATTAAAACCACATACTGAGGATATGCATTCTTTTGCTATAAATTCCTTTTTCCAAGCCCTGTATAGTAGTCTCGCTTATCCAAAGTAAATGGATAAATAATAAATTAATAATAATAAATAATAATAATGGATAAATAATAAATGGATAATAAGGAGATATTAAGGAAAAGCCTATTAAACATTAAATTAGGTTATGATTTTACAAATTAAGCACCAAAACTTCGTGTTATACAACAAATTTGACAGTAAAAGTAATTCAACATACAGTAATGCTATGTAGTAATTACTATATTTACGAATTTAGCACCAAAATATCACGATGTATTGAAAAATGCGTTGGATAATCCAGAATGTTGGATAAACGAGTGTTGGATAAGTGAGATTCAGGGCCGTAGCCAGAAAAAAATTTCAGGGGGGGTGTAAATTTGGGGAGGGTGAACCCCTAGCACCCCCCACCCCCGCTACAAACCTGTCAATATCTGCTGGAGATAGTGCCTGGAGGGGACTCTTAATGTTTTGCGTCTCATAGATTTAGCATGGGGATTTGGTTAACCAGTTAAAATTCATGAGTAAACCAGATTTTTTTTTAATAACCTGAAAAATTTCGGGGGGGGGGGGAACCCCTAAATCCCCCCCCCCCCTCGCTACAGGCCTGGTGAGACTCTATTGTAATTTGATATATGCTCATAGTTTTGAGCTGTTCATAACATTTTACACTCCTAGCCAACAATGTGCTGCAGTCTGTAACTCATTTTCCAATTTATTTGGATTTGATACCATTGGGAAGCAAACTCCACATATGAGTTTCTTGTGTTTTTCTTGCATAGGCCAATGTGGTCCAACCTTTAGTTACCCAAGGGCCAATCAAACTTTAGTATAGGAATTTGAAGGCCAGAAACATTCCAGAAAGTAAACGAATTCTTAAAAACTTAAAGCAGTAAGAAGGGTAAACGATTTTTTTTCCAAATGTTAAATTAAAATATTTTTCCAGTAAAAAGGGCAAGGGCCAATAGAAATGAATTGGTGGGCCGCATGTGGCCCGTCGGTTGGACCACACTGGCTATGATAGAAATGAACATATTTATGTTTCTTGACCTATAGCCCCAGCAGCTGTGCATTCAGAAGATGAGGAAACAGCAACCGAATCTACGTAAGTTGACTAAAATTTTCAGATTGTATCTAAAGTCTACAATAAAACTGCTGGCAACATTGTTCTCCCCTCTTTGCAGCCTTTTCAAGCCAACTCCCCAAGCTGCAAAAGCAGAATCACTGGGCTATAAGAGGGAGGGGGCTAAAGAAATGTGCTGTTGGATAAACTAACATCTGCTTGTGCACTGCTGAATGTAATCCGTTGACTTCTGAGAGTTCCAAATTCCCACATGAAAACAGGACAGCTGTTGAGCTTTTATAGGGCTTTGTGTAGTCTAATACAGAATGTGGGTAAGAGTTTAGCTGACAACGCTGGTCACTTCATTTCATTGCGTTAATGTATTTAGTGACAGAATGATAAAAAGGAAATAGTACTGTTTTATTTATATATTTATGTCTTATGTTTTTTCTCCCTAGGTCAGAGCTAGATCCCTCTTCTGATTCTCAAGGGGTAAGTTCTGAAAAGAGGTAAAGTAAAGCCTAAAGATATAATTCTATATTGTACCTCCTTACCTAGAAGAATCAGATTAATCTAATCTTTTTAAAAATAAAATAGAATTACAAGCTTGGTAGATGAAGGGAGTTCTATGGCTATAGCATAACTTGATTTCAGTAAGGCCTTTGACAAGGTTCTCTATGATATTCTCATGAAGAAACAGTAAAACGTGGGCTAAACAATGCTTCCCAATGCTTCCTCATCATCCTGGAAAGAAGTGACTAGTGTGGTACCACAGGGATCTGTCCCGGGCTATGCTATGGAATCATGGGAGTTGTAGTGTTGCAAAGTCTTTCCTCTTCTCTGCCAAAGAGTGCTGCTGTCTCACCAAACTACAAATCCCAAGATTCAGTGGCATTGAACAATGGCAGTTAACATATCAAATTCCATTCATTCTATGCATCCTTGGACACAGAGCAACAGTTTCAAATTGAGAAAAACACGCCACCTAAACATTAGAAAGAATTTGTTAGAGTTGTTCAACAGCAGCATTTGGACTCTCAGAATATGATGGAGTGGTTTAGGAAGCTGGGTATGTTTAGCTTGGAGAAGAAAAGGCTAAGGGCACATGTTAGCCACCTTTCAATATTTGAAAGGCTGTCACATTGAGGATGTGGCAAGTCGTTTTCTGCTGCTTTTGGAGACTAGGACATGAGCAATTCATTCAAAATTCAGGAAAATATTCTGCCTAAACATTATGAAGAACTTCCTGACCTGGTTGGCAGTGGAATATGCTGCCTCGGAGTGTAGTGGAGTCTCCTTCTCTGGGGGTTTTTAACAGTCTGGGTGGCCATCTGTTGGGAGTGCTTTGATTGTGTCTTGCTGCGTAGAATCATAGAATAATAGATGGCAAAGGTTTGACTAGTCTTTTCCAAGTATGATTCTATGATCATTATTGGAACAGGATTCATTTCTAAGTTGATACACATAGGTTTCTTCTGTCAAAGGCTGCTTCTTTAAAGGTGGCAGGCAAATATTCTACATAAATAAAATTATGGTTGAGTAGCAGGGACGATACCTGAAATCCACAGGTTACATTGAGCCTAACAGGCCATTTGTCCTGTTCACTAGAATTGCTGTATGGGAGTCATACAGCATTTGAGTATTACAGCTATCAGAAGTTCTCTTCAATAAACTGTGCTGGATTGGGCTTCTGGGAATTGTAGTTCAACAAGCATGAAGACTACGTCCGCTCTTGGGCAGTAAATAATCATATGACAAAACAACTAAACTAGAAAACTCTCCTGAAAGAGTGTTTAATATTTCTTTCTTTTTTAAGGTTCCTTGCATTCTTAATTTAAGAGTAAAATTGTTTTTATAACAAGTTTTGATCTGTCATAAGATTGTGTTTAACTATGTTTCACTTTATATGGGGCTATGCTGAGAATGTGTTTGCCTTACAGCATGCTATTGAAACCATGAGGACAACACCAAATTCACAGAAGGCCAGCATGACTGCAAATCTCCAGGCTCAAGAAGATCCGCAAAAAGGAGAACACAAGGGTCAGTGGATCAGGAATAATGGAGTTCACTGAGTAACGGAGAACTACAACTTGAGTTAAAAGAGCATCTTTAAGGAAGGGGAAGCTTGATATTTCCTAGAAGATGCTGGTTTGATAGTTAGGGGAAAGGATACATGTTGTTCACAGCTAGGACACAGATGGCGGATACACAGCCTTGTACATGTTGATCAGGTACTATTTCTCATCATTCCACATTTATATTCAAGCTGGCTGCTGCTGATGAGAATTGGAATCCACTGGTAGCCTTTAATTGTAGAATCTTGACTGAGTACTTACCTTGTTCTTGAAGTTGACTATGTAAAATGGAGCCAGTTGCTGTCTCAGCTGAAACTTTTGCAGAACTTTTTAAATCAGTGTGGACTGCTATGAATTCTAGAAAGAGATAGATAAACATGTAATAAAATCTCTACTATCATGTTTCACTAGGAAATAGTAATACTTTTCATTCCTTTTTTCTGGCTGAAAAGGTGAGTGTGTGACTATTGATGCCCTGGGTTCCCCAATTTGTTTTTTTTTAACTGTCTTACCTCTGAGACAAAGAAGAAGGGGGGAGATATCAGTGCTTGATTAAGCAAGGAAAGGGTGAAAAAAACCATTTTGGGACCCAAAAAGGGGTGCAAATATTATAGAATCAGAGTTGGAAGAGACCACATAGGCCATTTAGTCCAATCCCCTGCCATGCAGGAAATGAGCACTCAAAGTACGCTTGACAGATGGCCATCCAGCCTCTTGTTTAAAAGCTTCCAAGGGAGGAGCTTCTACCACAGTCCGAGAAAGAGAGTTCCACTGTTGGACAGTTCTCTTGGTCAGGAAGTTCACCCTAATGGGTGAATCTCCTTTCCTATAATTTTCTCAGACTCATTGCTCTGAGTCCTGGTCTCCAGGGCAGCAGAAGACAAGCCTTCTCCTTCTCCTTTATGTCAGCCTTTCAAATGCGGTAAAATATGGTATATGCCACCCAAATAATAGAGGAATAACTGCACTGAGCCTATTCACTTCCTTCATATACATAATCATAACTCATATATTTGAATATGTAACTTAATCAAAATTCAATTCTATTTATGGGTGAATCAGTTTTTAGGATTGCATCTTCTAAACATGGCATTGATCTGAATCTTCAGAAGTGGATGAACTGTTTTTCCCTTTATAATGTTTGCTAACATAAAATGTGTTGCTGGTTTTTTTTTAAGTAATCGTAGCCCAGTTGCTTTTCTTTGTTTGCCTTATAAACACTTAGGTAAAGGGATTAAAATAAGTTTTTTAAAAACCTCTGTAAAATAGTAAATTATAAGCATATCTGTCCTGGTAATTACAAATGTTCATCGTCTTGATGATACAGTTTTCACCTCATGCTTTTATCACATAAAATAGTTCAGTGACCAGTAACTGTAGTTGCTTTTCTCTATGCAGTGGGCAGCCCTGAAAAGAGTGAAGAAATTCGAAAACCATCCCAGAACGTTGGGTATGTTGTCTGTTGGGTCTTTTGACAAACTTCATGACCAGTATTCTTTTCTTAACCTTGGTATATTTACTCTTGTATCTATTGTTTGTGTATATGCCTGTGCATCACCTATGAGTAAGACTACCAGACCATTTCTATTTGTTTGTTACTGGGAGCAGGAACAAAGCTTCATTGCTTGTTATCTCACATGAGTGACAAAAAGAGTGACCCAGTCATACACAGGTTCAAAGTGTTGGAAAATAAGATGAATGGAGGTACAGGGAAAGAAAAGAATGGGAAAAAACATAAAATAGTATTCCTCTTTGTAGTTGAGGAAGGGAGAATTTTCAGGCTGGGTTACAAATAAGAGATAATGCCAAATTAGGTTCATGGATTTGAATCCCCTTCTATGTAAGGGAGACTTGGCTCCTTCTACACAACTGTATAAAATCCACATTGAACTGGATGATATGGCAGTGTGGACTCAGATAATCCAGGACCCTTCCACACAGCCATATAACCCAGAATATCAAGGCAGAAAATCCCACAGTATCGGCTTTGAACTACACATATGCCATATATTCCTGCTCAAAGCAGATAATGTGAGATTTTATTCAGCTGTGTGGAAGGGGACCCAGTTCAAAGCAGATATTGTAGGTTATCACTAAGGGCCCTTAGTGAAATCGAGATATATCCTTGAGCTGACATCTTGGTTGGGTTGCTGACCTGAAGGCTGCCAGGTTCAAATCCAGAGAAGCCTCCCACAAGGATGGTAAAAACATCAGGGTGTCCCCTGGGCAACATCCTTGCAGACGGCCAATTTTCTCACTCCAGAAGCAACTCCGGTTGCTCCTGACACACACACACACACACACACACAAAAGCTGACATCTTGCCTAAGGATTCTTTTAAGCCCCTTAAAGGACTCAGAAAGAAGCCAAGGGATGGAAGATGCGTGGTGCTTTCAAGAGGACCGATGATAGAATATTGTACTGGTGTGTTCTGTATAATGAGTCCTCCGTTAATTTTTATATACAAAACTAAATTTACAGGAGACAAGCAAGTTATAAAAGAGCGCTTGGTGATCTAGAGGATGAACAAGAGAAGCTCTCTCCACCAAGAAAAAAGGTTCCGTCTCCTTACCTTGCCAGCAAGGTGAGACAAGTATTGTATCCTAGAGAACATGTTAAGTTTATTAATGGTTTCCCAAGGACTGATTATATTTTGTACTCTTTAGGTTGTCCGGCCATTCAAGACATTCTTGCACACAGTGCAGAAGAACCAAATGCTTATGGGAACCCCAAGCTCTGTGAGCCGAAGCTGTACAGTAAAATCATTCCTCAAGCAAAACACTCCTTTAAGGACCACTCCCCAGGTAACATGAGATCTTTTTATAGGTGGAAAGGGGGGAAGAGCAGCTTCTGAACTAAAATTTACCTGCTCAGGTGTAGTGCAGGGGGAGAAAGTAATAATAAATATGCAAATTGTCAGGGGGATTCTTGGTATGGATGGGAGGACCAATCCACAATGCCTGGGTTTTCCCTACATGCCAAACCTAACTAGCAGGAGCTCAATGTTCTTTTTCTGTTTTCACTATTATGTTTTTTCATCATTAATAATCTTGCAAAAGTCTTCAGACTTGACAGGCATTTTTACATCCGTTTCATTTAAAATTTATTTATTTATTTACCCCATTTATACCCTGCCTTCTCCACCCCAAAGGGGACTCAAGGCAAGGTTACATATGGCAACCATTTGATACCTCACACATACAAATAAGCTTAAAATAGGATTAAATAAAAACAATTCATATTAACGTTTAAAAACATTACATTAATATTAAAAAAGATCAATGAAAAGGGTTGGGGGTGTATGCAAACAAATGCAAAATTACTGTGTTTTGCCCTTTTAAAGAAAAACTTGATTGGGTTTAGGGACCCAAGGGACTGAATGATGTTAAGTGCTGGCATGAGACAGTGTGACAGAATAGACAGGCAAAGGGACTGATTAATTTTATTAATATTTTATCTATTTATAAGACCAAATTATCAAAATATGCACATTGATTTGAACTATTTTATCTTACCATTAAGATTCTGGCGTGTTTGTTTAATTTGCAGACTATGTATTCAGTATCCCAGCATAAGTCTCTTGAAAGTGGTGAAGTCCATTGCTGCTTCTTGGGTTAACAGAATGGTAGTACAGGTCTTATGAAGTGTAGGTAAAGGTACAGTTGACCCAGCAAAGCTTTATGGCAATAGGGTGGAATGCTAGATGCAAGTCTATTTCGGTCATATTGTTAACAATAGATATCGAGTTAACAATACGATTCACTTTTCAAAGGTATTAACTATATCATAACTTTCTCTTCATACAGGGAGGGTTTGTTGTAAGTAACAAGATTGATCTTAGATTAGATGTGTTTGCACATAATTAACAGTGTGTCATCCAATGGCATCCCTAACATGCATAGCAACATCCATTCTTTGAAGGGGCTGCCTGGCCTTTGCAACAAACCTTACTAAAATGTAGACTACTTGCACAATTTCTAGTGGCATTTCACTGTTTTCTCAATGTTGTACAAGAACCATGGGCATTTCATTTCAGAATGTGATTATTCATATTTATCATTTCATTCATCCAATGTTTCAGTTTATTTACACTACCCACTTAATTTAATTTAGATTAGAAGGATCAAGACAGGCAACAAAGTGCAAAAGACAAACTATAATATTATTGAACATTGCTTCGAGGAGCTTTGTTGTCTTTTTTAGATCTTGCCCATTTTATTTTAATAATGTAGCTGTTCATAGTTAATTCTAGTCTTTTTAGCTGCCCAGATCAACCCATCTAACAGTTTCTACCTGAACTAAACATACAAAAAAGGAGGAGGAAAATAATGTTGAAAAGTGCATAGTCTGCATCCTTACTTAGAAGTAAGTCCCACAGACTTCAGTGAGACTTTCTCTCCACCAAAATAAGTGTGTTAGACTCCTTCCTCAATGTAACAGTTGTATTCAGCAGATGTCTGCTTAGTTAGAAAGAAAACCCTGGCATGGAAGTTATTCAAGTTACTGGGAAAACTAATTGATTATTCCATTTTATATCAAATCATTTTGCTTATAGACCCTAGTAGAAATGTTAGTGTTTGTGTGTTGACAGGTTTGAGATCAGAAAAATAAGCTTAAGAAAAATATCCCTACTTCAAAAGGACTAATGGATCAATGTCCCATCTCACATTACTAGATTTGGTTGATACTTACCGGTATATATATTTGAAAACGCAGACCAAAGAGAAGGCTGTAACACCTGGTATTGATTTCCAATTTACTGGTCTCTTTAAGTAAATAAAACTTCTCTGGGGTGATCTATGCCTAATTTGGCCCAGGTTTTGTTCCTCTGCAGTAAGTTTGTTGGCCAGTTAAAATTCAAATCAATTTGTGAAAATCTCTCTTTAGTTGCCACTCAGTACTTTGTACTTGCACATGCTACTTCAACTTCATTGGGGAAACAATAAACAAACCTTTCTAACATTGAGACTTCATTCTCTTCCTCCTCCTTCATGCTTCTTAGTGTATGTGTGGCATCTTGGCAGAAAATTTCATTTATTTATTAGTTATCAAGACTTGTTTCCTATTTAGGAAAGACGTGTTGTGATGACAGTTGGCAGAACATAATCTTTTTCAAGTGACAAAGCAATGCTTTAAGTACATATCTAGAAATTACTGTTGCTTTGAATAGATGAAAATCCAATGTGCATCCTACCCCAGCACCTGGAAAAGGTTACTTTAAAAACAATCCACTTCCATTGCTAATTATGCTGTTTGAAGACTAATTCATAGACATTATTTGTTGCAATGATGCATTGTTGATTGCTCATAGGACTGGAACAAGTAAAGATGGTGCTAGCAGAATGTGGCTTTATGACTGATAAGAGAAGGACATAACATTAGCCTCTTTTAAAAGATTAAAAACAGAATAATGATAATATTTTGTAACAATTCTAGGAATAAATGCCTTTGAAAAGTAACTGGAAGCTTACTTGTTGCACCAATGGAGTGACTTTCCAGTTGTTTCCAGTTGTTGTGTAGCTTTTACATGTGGCTTGGTTATGCTCTTGTCAATGGGAAAAATAGCAGTTCTATGTGCTTGTGACATGTTATTTCCAAGCTCCCTCTCTTGTAACACAATATTACATCACAACCCTATTTGAAAATGAGAAAAGATTCATATTTCATGACTGATAGAAGTCTCAGGATATTGTAGTGTTTATATTTTAATTAATAATTGATAGTAGTGGCTGCTGTTGGCAGTGCTGGGATTGAGATTGGTCACATTGATCTGTCATATTGCCATCTTCTTGGAAAACATTGCATTGACACTGGGATTCTTTCTGGTCGCTGTTCCACTTTAGTTATCATGGCCAATGTCACCGTTAAATGGATTTGCCCCAAAGGAAAGCAGGGAAGTGGAGGGAAAGCTCTTCTTTCCTTGACTAGAAGTGCAGCTGAATTGGTTGCCTTTTAGCTATTGGAGCAAGCACACCTATTACGATGTGTGCTAATGAGTTTCATGTTGTCTAGGAAAAGGAAAAGCAACGGTTGGAAAACCTTCGGAAAAAGGAAGAAGCTGAAAAATATCGAAAACAGAAACTGGAAGAACAGAAGAGGAAGCAACAAGAAGAGATGAGGCGGTATGTGAGTGCTTCCACTTGCTTCTTTTCTAGTTTGTCGTGGATACCATTTCTAAATAGAGTTTAATGTGTCCTCAGGAAACGTGAAGAACGCCTTCGCAAGGTGCAACAGGCTCGAGAGCGGGCAGAACAGATGGAGGAGGAGAAGAAAAAGAGGCTTGAGCAAAAGCTGGCTCAACATGAGGAGAAAAATGAGAAGGTAAGTCTGAATGTAGCAACAAGGCTACATTACATTATCAAGACTTGTATTCCAAATGTCAGGATACAATTCTCTTACCAATTTAATGAACTCTTTCCCTGTGTTGGTAATATCTGTTTGAGCAGTAGACCTATGAGTACCGTTGGTCCTCCATATTTGCAGGCTTAATTTTTTCAGATTTGATTATTTGTGGACTTGATAACTATGTTCTCTTATGCAATTCTACTGTCAAGCTCTGACAAAAGTTGACCATAGAGTCACTCTGGGAGTCATTCTATCTCTCAGATAGAATAGTGGATTTCTTTATTCCCACTTTTGCAAGGGTCTTGTGCTTCTAAACCCCATCAAAGGGGAGTGCCTATTGTAGTCTTGCTATTGAAAATTATTAAGATTTTTCAGTCTGGTATAAAAAAGGCATATACAGAATTCAATGAAATGGGAATTCTATAAGGAAAGATAGTGTACCTCATAAATTGCCAAGAGATGACTAACCAAGAGCCGGGCTGATATGATGACTTAAGTGCCAGTTCTGTGGAGACCCAGATTCTGCCATGCAACAATATCCCTGTGAGACTAATCGCTGCCTGTCCATTGACCAACCTATAGTGTAGTCATCAGGATAAAAACAAGGAAGGGGAGAGAAGCCTTGAGCTCTTTTAAGGAAAGATGTAGGTGTAAATAAATCAATATTCTAGGTACGAGAGGAAAAATTAGCAGAAGACAAAGTTAAGAAGAAAGTGGCTGCTAAGAAGCTGGAGGAAATTGAAGCCCGGCGCAAACAAGATGAAGAAGCCCGCAAACAGAAAGCTCTGCAGCTGGTAAGGTGAAAAGTGTTTGGGCAAGACTGGAGCATGGGATGGTGGCTTTCTCCAGAGATGGGGCCAAGGAGAAAGTAAACTTTCTTGTAGAGCAGAGTTGAGACTCATACAGCCTTCTAGCTGTGGGACTACAAATCCCATTAGTTCTAAACAATAGTGAATAATGCTCGGAATTGCTGTTGAATTGCTGCATGATTCGTAACTTGCTGTAGAAGCCCACTGCAATCAGCAAAGTTTTGCAAAAACATTCCATGAATCTTCTCAGGCTTATTAAATATTAAGTAACTTTGATTAAACTTTATTGCTATTTTAAGCCTGTAAGATTCTTCAGGGAAAATGTATGTCTTGTGGTTCAGTTCAGCTTTGACATGAAAGGTCAGGCAATTTTGACAAATTTTTGAAAAACAGTCTTTCTCGATTTAATTATATAAATATGTTTAGGATTCTGTGGTGAAAGAGGATACTGAATATTTAAGTTTCCCTTTCACAGCTGAAAGTAACAAACATGTTATGTGGACTTGTGGAAATTTGGTGCAGGCCTTCATCTGATTAGTCTTGAGCCACTTGGCTAGGATATAGGCTGTATGAAGCCCACTTGGATTGTAACCTCTTCTTTCGTAGGAGGAGGAGGAACGTAGGCACAGGGAGTTAATGCAGAAGAGGAAAGAGGAGGAGGAGCAGGAGAAAGCACGAAAGGCTGCAGAGCAGCGCCAGGCAGAACTAGAGAGGGAGAAAAATCTGGCTGCTGAGAGAGAACTGCAGAAGAAGAAGGAGCAGGAAAAGCTGCGGGCACAACGGTAAGGACAAAAGGGCCCAGAAGGCTTTCATTCATTTCATGATGTCTTGGGCCCTATTGCATGCGTTATTTTGAAGAATTAAGCCTCAGAAATGTGTGATTATATGTGGTGGTGTTACTCTGCCTAAAGCATTCCTCCTTTTCAATTCAGATAGTAACGGAGCTTGTCTGTTTGTAGGGAATATGAACGACAAGAGAAAGAGAAGGTGACACGCTTGCAGAAAGAGGTTATAGCAGCAGCGAAAGAGAAGGAGCGTCTTAGAAAAGAGGAAGAGGAGAATGAAAGGAAAAGGGTGAGATGCTTGTCGGCCTCAGAGTTATTGTCTTGCTTGCTTTCATTTGTCATATTGAAAGTTAAAGTTGTGGAAAACAGGTAGGAAAATGTAGGCCTACTGAGGGGAGAGTGTTAGCCTCTCAGTCCCTGAAACATCAATTAGAATACAGAGTGTGTGTGTGTGTGTGTGTGTGTGTGTGTGTGTGCGCGCCCCCCCCCCAAAAAAAATTGGTAAAATCACAAGCCAAAGGTTTAAAGAACCCAGCCTCAAAAGTGATCTGAAAAGAATTTCTGATTTCATTTTTTGTACAATTCTCAAGCAAGATATCCTTGCAGTCAATAGAAAATTGGCCTTCTTGCCCTTTGCTTTACCACCTTTGAGCTTGGAGCTGGTGCCTTTAACTAGCAATGTGTCGCCTTCTCTTTTTAAAGAAAGAACAATTGAAGCAAGAAGAGGAACAAAAGGCAGCAGAGGCCAAGACGGCTAGCAAACAACTGAATGTGACGGTAGATATTCAGGTGAGTTCTGAAAAACAGACATCAGAAGTTGGAAGAAATAATCACCCTATGAACTTGTTCAGCGAAGGAATATGTACTGTACTATACAAGGGCAGAGAGCTATGCAGACAAACAGGTAACCTAATTATTTTGCTGTTCCTCCACATTTCTTCAAACACCGCACCATATCCTGTAGTAACTCTTTAGGATTCGAAAGAGTTGTGCCCTATGCATGTGGTAAAGGACAACACTGCACAAACTTTTCTAAATGGAAAATGTATGTCATGCATTCATTTTTCTATATGATCATTCTCTCGCAACGCTACATAAACACTTTATTTTTATTATATCTGTGTGGGAATGAATGAAAGCAGAGATTTTGGCAAATATCTGAAAATGTTTGTACTGTGTAACATAGGACCATTCTCTTGAATATTATATGTAGAAAATATAGATCTGCAGTCTGTGTATTGAATGTAATATGTGAACACCTGTAGGGAGAATAATGCTCCTGAAAGCCTCGAGTAGAGGCAGTTGCACTCTAAGGCAAAGCACAGATTTTGCTTGATTGAAAGAATTCCTTTTCAGGTTTTCCCTTTTAAAAAAACAAAAACTAATAGTGATCTTTGAGTTGCAGTTTTCAAAAACAAAACCAAACATTTTGGTTGTGTTTGTTGATCCTGTGTGTCTCTCAGAACTGGCCCCATATCTGCCAATGTTTCCCACTCCTACGGTTGCGTGTGTGAATGTATGTTTCTCTTTACACTGTGTCTGGCCTCAGTAACACAAGTCAGCATTTGATATTTATTTATTTATTTTATTTCCAATATTTATATCCCGCCCTTTTCACCCGAAGGGACTCAGGGTGGCTTACAACCCTGGCACAATTAGATGCCTATACAAAATCAATCAACAGTACATAAAATCAGTTAAAAAGCAATTAAATACAATATAAAATTACAATATATAAATTTTAAAATAACCAAATCTGAATGCATTGCAAGAATTGTTACATTGTGTTTTCATCTCATACACCTGACTCCAGGACATATGAAAAGAGTACAATTCATTAAGTCTGTTTCTCCTACAGACCAAATCTGTTAAATTCAATCGGCACAGATATTCTCCTTTGCTTCTAGCAATGATTCTCTAACATTTTCAGTCAAACCTGCATATTCTTTGTGACTTCAGTCTTGGTTGTCATTGCAGCCTTCTGTGTCAAACCGACTTGAGGGGAAAAGGACAAACTTTTTTTCTAAACTGGTTGGGGAAAAGAGAGACTGCAGATTAGGACGCGGAACAATGGCTTCAAACTATAGGAAATGAGATTCCACCTGGACATCAGGAGGAACTTCCTGACTGAGAAGTGTTTGGCAGTGGAACTCTCTGCCCCGGACTGTGGTGGAGGCTCCTCCTTTGGAGGCTTTTAAACAGGCTGGATGGCCATCTGTCGGGGGTGCTTTGAATGCGATTTCCTGCTTCTTGGCAGGGGGTGGACTGGATGGCCCATGAGGTCTTTTCCAACTCTACTATTCTATGATTCTATGCAATAGGTATCAAAAATAACAATTGCCAATCTGTTAGGGTTTTTGCTTTTCTCTGATTTGTTGATAGCAGATATGTTAGCCTATCCATATTCATGATTTCCATTATTTTCAAAATCCATTGATCCATTGCCAGTACTTCTTTGTCTCTCCACAATTTGGCATAAACTATCCTTGCATAAACTATCATTGTTCAAAGACTACTTAAAAATGAAAAGATGAAAATATTAATTTGAAACAAGAAAGAATGAGGATAGAAGAAAAATAGTTGTTCCTTAAGTGAAATGGTTAAAGAAAAGGGATGCCCGAAGGAATAATATCAAATATACCAGGACTATGGAAAGTTTTTACCCAACACCATAAAGTAGATGGAAGTCAATAAGTATATCCTTTTTTAATTTTTTATTGTTATTACCACTGCTTTTTTGTAACACTCAGCAACTTCTTTTCTTTTTTGTTTTTCTTTTCTCTTTTTTTTCTCCCTTTCTCTTCTTTTTTTCTAAGCACTTGGGTTTTTATATTTTATTTATTTGGAAAATTTCACTCTAATAAAAATATTTCAAAAAAGGTATCAAAAATAAAAACATCAACTTAATTCCATTAATGTCATTAAAATGGGGCAAGATGCATGTAGTCATTGGCTTATGGAACAAGAATGCCACTAGCAGACTACCTATAAAGATTGTGTATAAAGTCTAAAAGAAGGTATGCTTTTCTCAGATTTGAATGCTTGGAACATTGAAAGATACATCTTTCAACACACACACATACAAGCACAAAAATTAGCAATATCCAGCACAAAGTGTAAGGTGTGTCTTATATAGTCACTCATGAAATGCCTGTTGGAATAGAAAATACTTTATTTGCCTTTTAAAAGAAAGTAGCGGTGGTGTCAGTCTAACTTTACTGGAAGAGAAAATAAGTAACTTATTGTTTGAAAAATGATGGAACCTCTCAGAAGCATGCTTGAGATTCTACCATGTTGCTACAACTTATCTAAGATTATCTGGTCTTAAATACAGTAATCAAATGTACCTTTCTGTCCAGAACTCACCTTGTAATTCATATGAGATGACACCACAGAGCCACAAGCACCCCAAGGTTAACATTGACGATTATGGGATGGATTTGAATAGTGATGACTCAACAGATGATGAAAGCCGGCCACGCAAGCCAATCCCTGCATGGGCTTCTGGTAAGTTTTTAATTCATCTGGTACTCATTTGCATGGTGGCAGAGCATTTCCCTATTTTTATTGTTGCTGCAATAACCACAATCTGATGATAGACAGATTCATATAGGATGTGTCTACCAACTGACATTTACCATGAAATCAAAGTAGGCTCCCTGTATATTATATCACTGAGGGACAGTTCTGGAGAAACAGTTTTGGGTAAGGCATTTGTTCTTGACAGCTTTCTGGAACCATGTTTGGGTTAAATGAGTGTTCGGTGTGATCCAGAGTATTTTTAATGTTTAAATGTATGAGTCTCCAAATCTGGTCTTAACAATGCTTACTTAGAAGAAAATCTGGATTTACTGAAATTTAATATGAGAATTTAGATAAGGTACTTTTCGATGATAACTCCCAGAAACTTCATAACCATGACCTCTAGCTCTGTTTAAGGTATTCTAAAGACTACAACCTTAGCTAATATAAGAATATATAAACATGTAATATTTGTCATGGGTTAGAAAATTAGACATTTTATTTTATATATTGTGTTTGAAATTTGTTCTATTGGTAAAGTGGTTTTTTCTTTTTCAAAATTTTCAAAACAATTTTTAAAGGGTTAGAAAGTAGCTCATTCATGCATTACGGCTTTGGGGGTTATACATGCATGTGTTCACTTCTTAATGACCAAATCTGAATGCATTGCAAGAATTGTTACATTGTGTTTTCATCTCATACACCTGACTCCAGGACATATGAAAAGAGTACAATTCATTAAGTCTGTTTCTCCTACAGACCAAATCTGTTAAATTCAATCTGCACAGATATTCTCCTTTGCTTCTAGCAATGATTCTCTAACATTTTCAATCAAACCTGCATATTCTTTGTGACTTCAGTCTTGGTTGTCATTGCAGCCTTCTGTGTCAAACCGACTTGAGGGAGAAAGGACAAACTTTTTTTCTAAACTGGTTGGGGAAAAGAGAGTTAATTCTTCCTTTCAAATTTGTGCCGCCTCCTTTTAAGAGCTCTGAAACAATACAGCATGCATCTTAGATAAATAATTCCTAATGCTAGTAATATTGTGTTGTCTTCTCCTAGGAAATCAACTGACCCAAGCTGTCATGCACCAATATTACAATCCATCTAATGTCAGGAGGTTATTTGGTGTTGTGAAAAGTCCAAACCTGGAAGAAATCTTCTATAAGAGCAAACCACGCTATTTTAAACGCACCAGTTCTGCAGTTTGGAACTCTCCACCATTCCCAGGCGGCAAATCTGTATCATCTAATTTCAAGAGATGGTGATATATTTCAGAGCTGTTTGATATTTTAAACATGTACAACTGGTTTCACCTTATAATGTTAATAAAATTTTTTCTATTTGAAACTCTTAAGGTTTTCTATGATGTTTTGTCTTTATTTGTGAGAGGAAGAGAACAAGAGCCTTGTGTCCAGTTTAATTTTCAGGGATGAGTAACTAAAAATAGTATTACGACCCAAATTCAGTTCATTCAGCCCTCATGGTATACAAGAGTATCTGATTAGTAGAGATAAATTAGGTTCAAATCTTCAGTCATGGTGTCTTATGGAACAGCTTTGGAGCAGTTGCATCTCCAAATGTAATCCTTCGCACAGTTTGATAGATCAAAAACTAGGGCAAATATCCAATTCTATCATTTTAACAGAAAGACAGCAAAGTAGTTAGTTTAACTGAGAAAAATACATACCCATTTCCCCACATTGCTCTTCTATAGCCATGTTTGTATTCTAAAATTGCACCGCTTCAGTTTTCTAATCTGGCTTCGTTTATCAGCTTCTAGGTTTGTCTTTAGATCCTCATTGTTGCTTGGGTCTAGTTCTTACAAAGACTTACTCTTTTTGAGAACTTCAAAAAGATCTTCACAACATGCTTTGGTTAGTTCACATGAATTGAGCCTAAGATAAAAATAAGAACATGTTATTGCACGTCAATGAAAAAGCAAAATCTGCATAAAAATCTGCTGAAGATAACCCCCCAGAAACCTTAATATCCTTCATAGGTTTCTTTGCAGCTCTGATCTTAAGAAAGCTTTTGTCACAATAAGTGTACTGTTTTTAGGGTACCACAATACACTTTGATTTTACTTTTAGAAAAGGACCTTTGGAATCAAAGGTTTTCTATTTTCTAAACCTTGTGTTAATGAATTTTAAAGAATAGAATAATGATACAAAGATGCTGATAAATTGGTGTAAGGTCCCCTATATGTTAGAGTCTGGTATATGGAAAAAGAAAAAAAGGAAGTTCTTCCAAGTATTTTGGAAGAATCTTGACTTCATTATTTTGTGATGTTAAAATTTTCATTGGCTGATTTTGGCCAGAAATTGACCAATGGGTCAATTTTAACTAATTCATTCTTGTGCCTATCTGTTTGAGCCTTCTGTTTTAAGGTCTAAATCATGCTGATTTAGGCATCCTTTCCAGCATTATATTTATGAACATGTTTTCCTAATATGTGTATCTTGGGGTACTGAAGAAGAACTACTGTTCTAGTTTGCCTTTTGATACAGATACAGGCAGTCCCCAAGTTACAAACATCTGACTTACAAATTACTCATAGTTAAGAACAGGGATGAGACAACAGGAAGTTGTAACTAGGAAACCACCTCTTGAATATTTTTCACCTAAACTATGGAACTCATGGGAGTGTCATAGGTTTACGGGCAATTTAAAGGTACACAATGTTTTTCGATCTTAGGCCTTAGATTGGATCTTGAGACAATGCTGAAAAAGCTGTTATTATTTTTACGTAAAAAGACCCGATATGATCATGGCAGCTTATTCAATTCCAATAGGATATAATTCTTCATGAAATTTCTTTTCAACAAAGCAAGAAATAATTTTCTTCCCCTATTCAGATCTTAAAGACTATTCATAATTTGGGACTTATGCAGTGCAAAATTCCCATTGGATTTTCTGCATGGAAACAAATATTTTGACATAGAAATATGAATTATTCTGCAGAAAATGCTGTTTTTTTTAATAAAATTGAATATTTCAGAATAAAAATATAGCATCTCAACTGTGTGTAAATGTTACACAGAGCTAATTCCCAAACACATCTTTGTGAAGCTCTGCTTGTTTTGCCCTGGGATTTTTGGATCCATATTCTTCTCTCATTCCCTGAATTAGAGTAGGAAAAGATGTGAGAAGCAAGTCAGCTATACACTGGATGTATATCAAAGCTGCAGTGACTTCAAGATACATTGCTTACTGGTCACTTTTGATAATAAACCTTAAGAAGGAAGCAAAGGACTCAAACCTTACATTGACCCAGGACTGGGTAGTCCATAGACAGAGGAAATGGGCTCCTCCCCAAGCTACCCTCCTCTAGAGGAGCTAGAAAGTTACAATGCAACTGTTCTGGAAAATAACCCAGCGAAATTGCAGGTTCTGCAATGTGCCTGAGACAGATTTCACCCACTTTACTGACAGAGGTAAAGGACAAAATCCTGACATATTCAGGGAGACTAGTACCTTCTGCTGCACCTCATATCAGAATAGATATGTAGGCATTGTAGTAGAACTATTTGGTTATATATACTTCTCTCCTTTAATACTTAGCCACTACTCTATTCACCCTCCTAGAGGATAAAAAGGTAAGCATTTTCCCAAGGGGAGCCATACAAAGTGAATAGAAATAACTGTCCTCTCCTGTCCAACATAGGATAGCTTTTTCTCATATGATGCTAATAAAAAGGAACCAGGTTCTTACAGTAAATATATCAACAACTTTTGAGGTCATGCAGCGGGAAGGCTGGTGCTGCCTATGAACCATCAGCTGAGCACCTGCAGTTTGCAGTCAAGATGTATCAGTATTTCACAGAGCTTTGTCAGTCCATCTATATTGTTAAAGTCTCAAGTAGAGCTCTCTCAGGTTCTGGTTTTAGAATGACAGCAGCTAATTTCATGCATGACTTGGATTGGAGGTTACAGCAGCGCAACCTGAAAGTGCAAGACAAGTTGAAATAAATATGAATAAATTTTAGGATATTACATTGGATTTGAAAAAGAAACCCTACTTTTAAATATGTTCTGCAACAAATTTAATACATTCCAATGAATTATTTTGGCTTCCTCACTGGCAAGCAGCTTTCTCATCATGATCATATGCATGAACTTCCTTGTTAGTATGGATTGCTCTGTGGCAGAACATATGCTTGCTTGCAGAAGGTCACAGATTCAATCCTTGACATGTCTAGTTAACATAGGAGCCTCCAGTGGCGCAGTGGATTAAACCCTTGTGCCAGGTTGCTAATCTGAAGGTTGCCGGTTCGAATTCAACCCGGGAAGAGCATGGATGAGCCCCCTTTATCAGCTCCAGCTCCATACGAGAACATGACAGAAGCCTCCCACAAGGATGGTAAAAATATCAAAACATCCAGGCATCCCTTGGGCAAAGTCCTTGCAGAAGGCCAATTCTCTCACACCAGATCCGACTTGAAATTTCTCAAGTCACTCTTGACTCGAAAAAAAAAATCTAGTTAACATTAGGTATCTGATGACATATTTTTCTGAGGTTCTGGAAAGGGGATGCTTCTGGCAGGCAGACCCAATTTCATACCATTCACTGCTGGTTTTGTTTTGGTTACACCATCATGCAGTGTTCTCTGACCATGGAGCATACTCTCACCCCACTTTTTGATGCCTATAAACTATGTTGGCAATCAAAGGGAATGATATGGTGATAGACCAAATATTTTTGACATGGAATAAGGCAGCTTCCAGTGGTTCTAATATTCTAAAGATTATTGGGAAATGTTCTTTTAAAGGTCACAAATGTTAAACTGTTGCCATTTCTTTCTTAGAGTGCGATCTGTGCTTGTCTGCCATTTGACTAAACATGTACGGGAATGTGCTATAATAGTCTTCACCTGCGCACTTTAAGCACCCATTATTTTTGGGCTTCCTTTAAGACAGTGGTTCTCAACCTAGGGTCCCCAGATATTTTTGGCCTACAACTCCCAGAAATCCTAGCCAGTTTACTAGCCGTTAGGATTTCTGGGAGTTGAAGGCCAAAAACATATGGGGACCCCAGGTTGAGAACCACCGTCTTAGGAGATGACGTTCTGACCCGATTATTATTTTGTGAAATGACATGAGATCATCCTGAATAGCAGACAATATTCTAATTTGGGCAACTGTGGAAGATTTCTGAGTAAGGATATGAAAAAAAAATCAAGTATTAAGTATCAAAAATCAAGTATCAAGTATTATCTTTTCGGAAGGCTATGAGAGTCTATGTAAAAAAATACTGTCTGGCTTTTTTTTTTTTTTGCACAGAAAACAATGTGTTGTATAGAGAAAACCTTTAAAATACATACGCACAATCGTTTTTGTGCCAAACATTTTTGCTTTAAAAATTTCCTTTAAATTTTGCATTAAAATTCCTTTCCAAAGCACTATTATTGAGAGGCAACAAACAAAAACAGATATTTTGTGACTTAATTGTTTCAGAGAGCTGTTTTGACATGTCAAACCATCACTTCTCATTGAGGACTTAAAGAAATGTCAATATTTAGCCTTCGTGGTCATGGCCTCTCCAATGACTGTCAGAAATGCTGATTTGTGGCTTAGAGATAGCAATGCAAGCTGAGAGCACTTTGCAGTAACTACATCATTTTGTGGCACATTAAGACTAACCTCTTATTTTCCATACGCTTTTTGCGACTGTAGACTTCTTAATCAGTTATTCCTGAAAAGTGTTAATTGTACATTGATGTGTTTATGGGCATTGAATGTTTGCCCTATGTGTGTATAATGTGATCCGCCCTGAGTCCCCTTCGGGGTGAGAAGGGCGGAATATAAATACTGTAAATAAATAAATAATAAATACATCAGCCTAAGATGCTGGCTGTCATTTGTGCAGGAAGATAAACCCGATGATAAAGGTAACATGTGCTTCCTTTAAGACTAAGAGGGAAAACTGGAGAAACACTCACCGAAGTATCTGTAGGCTGCAATTGGGATGCCTGAGTGCTTGCAGAATTTACTTACTATTACTTCTCATAGATCACTATGTTGTAAATTGAATTCTCTAAAGTAAGACACTCAAAGAAGACAACATCTCTGAAGTTACACCTCTTCAGCCTGAGGAAAACAAATATAGATTGCCAGCCAGACTAATCTTATTGCTTGAAAGCAAAATCATCAGATATTTAGTTTACTCTCTTTGAATGATGCGATAAAGGCTTATTAATAAGATGTGTCAGGGGACAGTTTGGGCAAAGAAGAGGACTTAGTCCAAATACGTAACAAAGTTGTGTTGTCGAAGGCTTTAATGGCCACAATCACTGGGTTGCTATGATTTTTTCCAGGCTGTATGGCCATGTTCCAGAAGCATTCTCTCCTGACATTTCACCCACATCTATGGCAGGCATCCTCAGAAGTTGTGAGGTATCATACCAAAGTTATCTTTATTGCACTTCGGATCTTTTGGTCCTTCAAAGAGGAAAGGTGAGTTTTCATCCACCTTTCCATTAAAGTATAAGCTAAACAAACAAAATTGTAAGTTGAGTATGAGAAATTGTTGGATTGTATAGGTAAAGGTAAAGGTTTTCCCCTAACATTAAGTCTAGTCATGTTTGACTCTGGGGGTTGGTGCTCATCTCCATTTCTAAGCCGAAGAGCTGGCGTTGTACCTAGACACTTCCAAGGTCATGTGGCTGGCATGACTGCATGGAGCGCAGTTACCTTCCTGCCTGAGTAGTACCTATTGATCTACTCACATTTGCATGTTTTCGAACTGCTAGGTTAGCCGAAGCTGGGGCTAACAATGGGAGCTTACCCCATTCCCTGGATTTGAACCACCAACCTTTCGGTCAGCAAGTTCAGCAGCTCAGCGGTTTAACCTGCTGCGCCTCTGGGTCAATGATAGGGAGCAGTATTTAGAAATTTAAGTCACATGGGACCAAAATGCTATAAAATATGTAAAGTGAAAGGCCCAAAGAGTCTTTAGATGTCTCCATTAATTTGGGAGCCAGTTCAGATAGGTGGATTGATGAATGGATGGATAGATAGATCTTGTCCATTAGCCTTCTTTAAATGATGGAGAAGTGGATTGAGTTTACATAACAGTTCATGGAATCATTTCCTTCTGCTTCCTGATTCCAGGACTGACACTGTTGCGTAAGACCATTGCTTATTTCAATAGATCTTTATGTCAATATTTGTTGAATAAGAACAGTAAACATTAAACATTTTGAAGGGAAGCCAAAATCTAATGGTCAAAGGTCAAACCTTTTGCTGTCAAAAAAGTTTAATTAAAACATTTTTCTAACTTTGGGAATAACTGTTCCCAAATGCCAATTAGTTATTTCTTTCATGTCATTTGTACTCTGTTGATCACATTCTACCCAGGGCAAATTCTACTAATGCTATTGAAATGTATTAATTTATAATAAGCCCCAATCTGGTGATTCCACTTACAGTGCTTTGCGGTGAAGAAGCAACCAATGAGCACCTTTCTACCATTAATGACAAAGTGCTTTCAAATTAGAGACGGTCGTTTCTTCAGTTTGGGGAGGTTGCATTGGACTCCCACAGTCCTTCTGAGGTCACACTCCATTTCACTGCTACCTAAATTTTGTAGCAACTGCAATAGCTCTATGATGTTGGAGGGTGAACAAGCGTACTCTAGTTCTAGAGAAGTCTTTAGTTCCACAGTGGTTCTCAACCTATGGGTCCCCAGATATTTTGGCCTTCAACTCCCAGAAATCCTAACAGCTGGTAAACTGGCTGGGATTTCTGGGAGTTGTAGGCCAAAACACCTGAGGACCCACAGGTTGAGAACCACTGCTTTAGGAAGAGTCTCATAGGATTTTAGATGAAACAGAGACCTTATTAGCAGGTTGATTTTTCAGTGCTAGGAAAGGAAGGTGGGTGCAATAAGGAGAGGGCTCAGTATTGGCTGGATTAGAAGAAGACATCCGATGCATTTGAATGCAGTTTGATATCACTTGGACTGCCATGGCTCAACGCAATGGAATCACTGGAGTTGTAGTTCGTTGAGGCACTAGCACTGTTTCACAGAGAAGACTACAGGCCTTGTGAAAATATAATTCCGGGATTTTATAGCACTGAGCCAAGGCAGTTCAAGTGGTGTCAAACTGCATTCATTCTTCAGTGTGTAGGTGCACCCTAACATAAAGAAACAAATTCGCTTCTTCAAGTGCAGCATTGATCAGTTGGTAAGTGGCTGTGACTTTTCCGGGCTGTATGGCCATGTTCCGGAAGCATTCTCTCCTGATGTATCGCCTGCATCTATGGCAGGCATCCTCAAAGGTTGTAAGGTATGTTGAAAACTAGACAAGTGGGGTTTACTGTATATATTTGTGGAAGGTCCAGTGTTCTTGTCTGTTTGAGGCAAGTGTGAATTGTGCAATTCACAGCATTGAATAGCCTTGCAGTTCAAGGTCTGTCTGTTTACTGCCCGGGGGAATCCTTTGTTGGGAGGTGTTAGCTGGCCCTGATTGTTTCTTACCTGCAATTCCCCTGTTTAACTAGTAGAGTCTCACTTATCCAACCTTCGCTTATCCAACGTTCTGTATTATCCAACGCAGTTTGCCTTTATTATTTATTTATTTATTTATTACATGCATTTATACCCCGCCCTTCTCCCCAAGGGGACTCAGAGCAGCTTACATTCTGCCACGAGGGCCAGCAACAAATATACTATAAAACAAAACAATTAAAACATGATAAAAACATGATAAAAATGTGATAAAAAGTATATAAAAATTAAAACGCTGCAAGGCAGTGATATTACACCATCCTCAGTCATTCACTACTGCTACAATTACAGATTTGCGACCCAATTACATCAGCCAGTGAGCTTATTCGCTGAATGCCTGGGCGCAGAGCCAAGTTTTTAGTTTTCTTCTAAATCCCAGGAGGAAAGGGGTTTGCCGGATATCGCTGGGGAGGGAGTTCCACAGCCGGGGAGCCACCACCGAGAAGGCCCTGTCCCTCGTCCCCACCAGCCGCGCCTGCGAGGCAGGTGGGATCGAGAGCAGGGCCTCCCCGGAAGATCTTAAGGTTCTAACAGGCTCATAGGAGGAGATACGTTCGGATAGATAGGCAGGACCAGAACCGTTTAGGGCAGGGGTCCTCAAACTTTTTAAGCCGAGGGCCGGTCCACAATCCTTCGGACTGTTGAGGGGCCGGATTATCATTTGAAAAAAAACAACAAATAAATTCTGATGCACACTACACATGTCTTATTTGTAGTGCAAAAACAACAACAATGAAAGAACAATACAATATTTAAAAATAAAAATAATTTTAACCAACATACATTTATCAGGATTTCAATGTTCCCATGTGCTCCTGCTTCTGGCCAATGAGATAGTCAAGTTAATTAGGGTTGTTGTTGTTGTTGTTGTGTGCCTTCAAGTCATTTCAGACTTTGGGTGAGCCTAAGTCTAAAATGTATTTATTTATTATTTATTTATTTACTGCATTTATTTACTACATTTGTATCATACCCTTCTCACCCCAAAGGGGACTCAGAGTGGCTTACAAATTATATGTACATACAATATATTATATTATTAGCATAGCACAATATTAGCATTATATATTACTTTATTGAACTATACCACTATACTGTAATATTATTAGTAATATTATATGTAACATAGAATATATAACTAATATTATTATATGGTATTATTATTAGTGTTATATTGTATTACATTATAATATTATTATCAATATTATATGTATATCCAATATATTATATTATAAAACTGAGGGCGGGGGTCAGGTAAATGACCTCGGAGGGCCGCATCCGGCCCCCGGGCCTTAGTTTGGGGACCCCTGGTTTAGGGCTTTGTAGGTCAAAACCAGCACTTTGAATTGGGCTCGGTAGCATATCGGCAGCCAGTGGAGCTGGCTTAGCAGGGGGTTTGTATGCTCCCTGTAAGCCGCTCCCATTATTAACCTGGCTGCTGCCCGCTGCACCAGCTGGAGCTTTTAGGGATCTTTCTGGCTGGGCATTTTGAAGGCCCCTCCCCTAAACTACAAGCTCGGGGATTTCAGGAGGGATGCACACTTGCTTTTAACTCTAGTGCAGGCATGGGCCCTCCAGGTGTTTTGGACTTCAACTCCCACGGGAGTTGAAATCCAAAACACCTGGAGGGCCGGAGTTTACTCATTCCTGCTCCAGTGTAACCCCGAGACTTCCCTTCCTTCCGTTGCGCCTAAGCCCAGCCCCTTCCTGGGCTTTACTTCGGTAGCTGCGTCTCAGCCAATAGCCGGCCCCGTCGTGGAGGCGCGCGCTGCTCATTGGACCGCGGGGAGTGACGTTGTTTGAAAAAAATATTTCAACGGCGACAAGCCTGGGCTGCGGGCGTTTAGAGCGCGGGTCGCTGTTAACAGTTGGCTGCGGAAATTTCGCCTCTGTAGGCTTGGATCCGCAAAGCAGCAATGGCGGGGAACCCAAGGGGTGAGTCCCAGGGAAGGCTTTAAGGGTCGCCCGCCTCCGCCTCGCATCTTCCTTTTGTGCACAGCGAATCAGAATGGGAAAACTGGGTTGTTTGGGACTTTGGGGTGTTTGCGTGCCTTGGGGGGTATCTTCACGGGGCAATTCATTCAGTTCGGTACCGCATGTGATAGCCACTCCTTGGCTTCCTGATGATCAAAACATTCTGCCCCCAACGTTTTGGATATGCGATGCTCAACGTATTGATATTGTGGTTGTTAGACTTTAAAGCAGGCATGGGCCAACTTGGGCCCTCCAGGTGTTTTGGACTCCAACTCCCACCATTCCTCACAGCCTCAGGCCCTTTCCTTTTTCCCCCTCAGCCGCTTAAGGAAAGGGCCTGAGGCTGTGAGGAATGGTGGGAGTTTGAGTCCAAAACACTTGGAGGGCCCAAGTTGGCCCATGCCTGCTTTAAGGCATATTCAAGGAGTGTTACAGTTAGTGCACCCCTCCTTACTCACTTCCTCATCACTTGTTAATGTTGGAAGAAATGTGCTCCATTTGTTGACAGTTGTGGATTTTGTTCTTCTGTCATTTTAAGGTCTATGCATAAATCATGGATCTGTTCTCTAAAATTTTAATTGTGCATTCTCAAGTGTATAAAAAACTGTTAAGGTATAAAGAAAACGGGTCAGGTTTTGCAAGCATCAGCACCAAGGTGGATCAGTGATTCTCAGTCTTCGGGTACCCAGATGTTTTGGCCTTCAACTCTAAGAAATCCTAACAGCTGGTAAACTGGCAGGGATTTCTGGGAGTTGTATTTATTTATGTATTGCATTTATATACCGCTTTTCTCACTGCTAGGGGAGGACTCAAAGCAGTTCACAGCATAATCAATAACAAAATTAAATGCCTCACATATGTAAACATAAACGATTAAAACAACATTTAAAACTATGGAATAAAAATGATTAAAATTATAAAACTGTGATAGCAATCACAGGTACAACACAAAACATTTAGGCCATTGTATCAATCCAGGGTGTTTTTCCATATTTTTGTCAATCGCCAAATGCCTGCTTGAATAACCAGTCTTGACTTGCTTCCTGGGGACCCACAGGTTGAGAACCACTGGAATAGAATATGTGTTAAGCGAAAAAATCTCATTCTGGTGGTCATTATATGCAGGTGCTTGTTCAGGCCAGTAAGTTTGGTCCACACCTAGTGGAGTATAACTGGATGTGTTTTGAGATACATGGTGCTCTCTCCCTTGGGAGGTGGAGAAGCCATGCTCTCTGTGTTTATGTTATGCATGCAAGGACTTTGTTCATTTTGTTGCTCTTCAGGATTTATTTTTGATGTAATGCCACAAGTTTATGTTTTTGATTCTGCTGAATAAGTAAATTTATGTTTCCTCTTTCATCTGTGTGAAGCTACTGTGTCTTTGTTGTTGGATCAGATTCCGCATAAACGTCAACAAAAGCTACATTGTACGGGATGCTGTGGCCTCAATCTGCTCAATTTTATATTATTGCTTCCCCAAGGGCACTTGGAGCCCTGAAGTGCGCAGTGGGTTAAACCACTAAGCGGCTGACGCTGCTGACCGAAAGGTTGGTGGTTCATATCCGGGAAGTGGGGTGGGTGCCTGCTGTTAGCCCCAGCTTCTGTAAACCTAGCAGTTCGAAAACATGCAAATGTGACTACATCAATAGGTACTGCTCTGGCGGGAAGGTAACAGCACTCCATGCAGTCATGCCTGCCACATGACTTTGGAGGTGTCTATGGACAACACCGGCTCTTTGGCACAGAAATGGAGATGAGCACCAACCCCCAGAGTCGGACATGACTAGAATGCCAGGGGAAAACCTTTACCTTTTGGGAGCTCTTGGTGGCACAGTGGATTAAACAGCTGAGCTTCTGAACTTGCTGATTGAAAAGTCAGCAGTTCAAATCTGGGAATCTGTTGCGGTTACTGTCAAAAATTATTTGCGATAACATTATAAAGCAGTCCAAGAAAATACAATAATGCAATTAGTGGGGAAATACTCAACAGTTTATAGCTAGGAGAAAAGCAAATGAAAAATCTGTTTCAAGAAATACTAAAAGTAAGCCAGCACCGAGACTTGGTGGTATACAAGAGGGGTGATTGTTTCATACGTTGGGTACCATTAGGAAAAAGACACTTCAATTCCTTGCTGCCAAATGAATATCTACAAACTCTAGCACAGTCAATAATACTTTTTTTCTGGAGATTGTATTGGGATCTGTCAGTCATAATCTCCTTGTCCTTGAAATGGGATACAAGATGGTTAAAAATGCAAAATAAAACAATAATAATAATACATATTTATTTGTATCCCACTTTTCTCCCTAAAACAAGACCTAAAGCGGCTCACAACATTGTGTAAAATAATATAAAACAATGTACATATATAAAACACAAACTATAAAAACAATTTTACAATTTAGAGATAAGTATACATATTTAAAAACATTAATCTAATACAATTATTGCAAGCTACTCAACAAGACAGATAAAAGTTAGCCTTCCTGTCATTACAGCTCAGTGTCTTCATCAAAAGCTTGCACAAACAGGAAGGTTTTTAGCTGCTTTTTAGAAACAAAACTATTAAAAGACAGGCAAGAAATATCCACAGATAAAATACAGATTGACAAGCCAGAAGTATTCCTACGTAGTGATATCTTGGCCCTTGATTGTGCATGTGCAGTCAGACCTCTATATTTGCTAGGGTTAGAAGCACCGGGCCCCTGCAAAAGTGAAACACTGCAAATAAAGACAGTGGTTTTTTATATATATATATATATACACACACACACACACACACACACCTAAGATAACACCTCTCTAGCAATTTCTGGATTCTCCAGTGTGACTGAAGGAGGTTGACCACAGGCTCCTTATACACTGCCATATAATCCAGTTCTGAGTAGATAATCTCGATTATATATGCAATGTAGAAGGGGCCAAGGACTCACTGGAAAACCTTGAAATTCCTTGAGAGAACATTTGAATAAAATCTGTGAATAATAAATCCTCAAAAGTCAAAGCTGCAAATGTTGTGGGCTGATCATATAAGGCATTGTATGCTACCAATATTTTACATTTATTTCTGGAGTTAACTAGTATAGCCAGTAGGGAATTCTTCATCCTTACAGCAATAGATGTATGATTAGGGCCCCATCTGTGTATCTCAGAATCTGATCTCAGATTATTTGCTTTAAACTGGATTATATGAGTCTCCATTGTCAGATAACCTGGGATAAGAAGATAATATGTGTAGAAGGGGCCTAGGTTCCTGACTAGGTTGCCTTATCTAACAGAGCTTCCAAACTGTGTGTCACAACATGTTAATGTGTTGGCTGCAGTGTGCACGTATGCCACAGCAATGTTACAGGAAATAACAAAATATTGGAAATATATGTTACTATCTTATAAATTGTGTATTTTAAATATATAAATGAAAGGTTTGATGAGATATGTTGCATCCCCAGACATTTCATTATTACAACTTATGTATATTTCCATGTCTCCAATTGGTTAACACAGGCATTACTGGCTGTGAGGAATTGTGGGAGTTGAAGTCCAAAACACCTGGAGGGCCGAAGTTTGCCCATGCCTGGGTTAACACCTCCAATATGCTAGTAAAGCTGATTTACCGTGTTGCAAAATGATGAATGTCTAAAAAATGTGTCACCAAAACAAAATGTTTAGAAAGCTCTGCCCTATCGCTTTCAGACACACACTACTTTCAAAATAGTTATATTTGACTTTAATTTAAAGTTAGGCTGCTGGCACTTGCCTGATTCTTGAGTATTTCGTTTCAACACAATCTAGTCTGTTTAAGGTTGTTTTGCTAAACCTTAGACAACATTATCAGGTATTTCTGTTACTTGAGCAAGAAGAACCTCTTTGTTTGTTTTTTGCAGACCGAGCAATGCCGAAGATGGTAAGCCTCATGAGGCTGGAAGAAGAATCGCAGAATCTATGGAGACAACTTCTTGATAATGTTGACAAGACAGACTTTTTGTGGATGGAGGAGATTCTTGAAGAGGCGCAAAAGATGTTCAGCAGGTAAAATCTCACAATATGCTGGGAAAGGTGCCAAAAGCAAATATTTGGTTCTTTATATGTGTTGAAACTAACTGTTCCAAAACTGAATGAAAGATTGTCATCCTGGATATATTAGCTTTAAATCAGAGAAACTAAATCCTTTCTAAATTGTAACTAACTGAAATCAATATTTTTCTTACTGGTATTGGTGGTCATAAGAAAACAGACTGGTTTGTAACTGAATTGTTTTTAATCAGTCTAGAGGCATAATCCTAAAACGTTTAGCTATGCAGCCTCTAATTATATTTCATGGAATTATATATTTTGGTTGGTACTTTCTATTCACATTGCTTATTTGAAGGCTGAGGCCTCATCAAGACACTCCTTTTTAAGGACTATTGTGATCTTACGTTATGTTTTTTTATATGCTCAATTTTATGAAATATGAATATCATATCTGATGGCTGAAGAAATGCAAAGTATAATGCCACCAGATGTCTGTCCCTTAGACCAGGGCTTCTTAAACTTTTCCATTCATACTCCCTTTTGCCTGATAAATTTTACATGACTCCGGGTATATAGGTATATATAAAATAAGTATGAAAATCTAACATTTACTGATAAGAAATCAGCATTTGTAAGGTTTGCTAAACAGGCTGATTTTCCTTTTTATGAAGTACAGCTGACGCATCTGCATAGTCCACTGTAAACACTGCACAATAAATTTGTGTAAATGTCAAAAATAGCTACTATGTGGTGTTCAGAAAACTTATTGTTTCCAAATTTTTCAGTACCCCAACATTGAACTAAAGGGACCCCATTTGGGACCGGGAGCCACAGTTTAAGAAGCAGTGCCTTAGACTATGTGCAGAAAGCTTTCTCAAATTATAGATGAGTTTGGGTACATTGCCCAGGTCAGGAAACAGATAAGTATAGGTAAACATATTTTGGGTTCATCTACACACTGACCATTCACAGGATGGCATGGAGGAGCAATCCACCATGATTGGTTTAACCCCTGCATTTCACCCAGGAAAATCTGAGGTAACCCTTTACTGCGCTGCAGAAGATTTCAATTTTTCCACATTCCAGGGCAAAATTGGTTCCGCAGGATGCATTGTAGACACCTGGTCTTGCTGACATGCTTTGTAGGATTTGGAGTGAGGGGTTACTTAAAAATGCCTTAAAGGCATGCCTGGCTAGCAGCGGAGCTATTTGACCAGGGAGGGATAACCTCCTGTGCCTATGGAGCGCTTGTAAGTATGTTTCTCTGCACTTGGAACACACACAAACACACACACAATGAGCAAATTGAGGCCAGAAACATACTCACCTTCCTGGGCTTAAAATAGTTCCATACCTTTCAATGTAATAACCTCCACAGCAAAACCATTTCCAAGATGCATTATAGTGTCCATGTATGTGGGCCCTTTGTTTTTGTAATACTGTATATCTAAATCTGAAATGCATCTTTTGTTACTGAAGTGTGTTAAAAATTGTAGCAATGGCCTAGGATTGTCCTGAAGGTGATTTAGAATGACGGCGTAATATCTGTCATTTTAACCAGAAGCTACTCAGGTTGCTCCTGACACGGAAAAAAAACCCTGTCAGCATGGCTCTTGATCTGCAGAAGATATTGTACCATAGAATAATAGCCAGGACACATGATTCTGGCCTTTTCAGTCCTGCAACTTTTCATGCATGGATTGATTTTCAATAAGAAATAATTTAGCCATCTGTAACATGTGATAGATTATTTGTTCATTAAACAGCCTGGGCAAAGGCAATAACAGGCTGGGATTTCAACTGTTAATGTTCTTATGTGTCTATGCAGCAGCTTCAATGGCAAACAGTTGCTGATGCCCAAAACTCCATCACAGAAAAATCGCCAGAAAAAGAGTCGTATTTCATCTGCTAAGCACGACCAGTTTGTCAAAAAGAGGTAGGGTGGAATATTATATGGAGGTCAAGTTGACAATGAGTGATGGGATAATTTACAATTGACATTCTAAGTTGACATTTGGGGAAAATATTGAGATTGGAAGAAAGCCGGCATCATGTAATGCTTGAGTGTTAAAAAAAAAAAAAAGGTTCTTGAACAACCAGAGTTGGAATCTTCGCTTGTTCGTGGAAACTCACTAGGTGCCCTTGGGCAAATAACACATTTTCAACCTCAGGAAAGTAATGGCAAACTCCTTTTGGGGGAAAAATGTGATGGGGCCACATCAGTTACCCACACAAATCAGTGCTTCTGAAAACAACTGGGAAACTTTGTACAGATTTATTTGGATACCAAAGCTTAATGCTCCATTAAGATTCAACTGCACACTGAAAATTCCAGGTTCTGATCTATCTGAAATTTCTTTGACCTTAGAAGGGTTTTGAAGCTTACCTGCTGTCTGCAGTGAATTAAAAATTCTTCAATATATCTACTATCTTTTCTGAAAAGAAAAGAAATAAAGAAGAAACAGTGATATAAGATAATGGTGCAACTGCCTGTCCTTTAAATATCTTGTTTTACATGTATAGAGCTTTCAGACATTAACAAACTACCAGTTTAGTTCTCCATGCATCAGATATCATGTGCAGAAGAAGGCAGTAATGGAAAGCCTCATTCAAGTCTATACAAAATTTCCCATTTTGATCATAGTGAGATTTACGAGTGATGTGTAATGTGTGAGGTTGTGGGTTCATTATCATGTTGGGACTGACAACAGCAGGATTTTGTTAAGTTTCATATTGAAACATCTATCAGTTCAATTAATGAAAAATGTATCAAAAACTTCATGTAGATAAATAGAGAAGTTGGTACTTCTCCAAGATCTTCCAGGGAGGCCCTCCTCTCACTTCCATCTTCCTCACAATTAGGTCTGGTGGGGACGAAAGAGGGGGGCCTTCTCAGCCATGGCCTCCAGACTCTGGAAATCCCTCACCAGGGAGATTAGGTTAGCTCCCTCGCTTTCTTCCTTCAGGAAACAGTTAAAGACCTGGATGTTTCAGTTGGCCTTTGGTTAGACAGTCATTAGATAATCAGTCCCAGATGGTATTATTCTATCCTGTATTTTATTAGGTCCTTATTATCTATGCACTTAACTCATTATTTTATTCTTGCATTGCTGCTCCAGTTTCTCCACCTAAGTAGATGATAGAACTGCGCCTGGTGGTTGACTGATAACTATCAACTGTTTTAGTATTCTTGTTTTATACTGTATTACTGTATTTATCTTTTATACTATGAATTGTATTTATATTGTTGTTTATTTTGTCAATGTTGTTTGGGCCTTTGCACCATGTAAGCCGCCCCAAGTCCCCACGGGGAGATGGTGGCGGGGTATAAATAAAGTTGTTGTTGTTATTATTATTATCTCGTAATATCTATTAGCTTTACTTTTCAGTACACTTGTACCCTATCATTTTTCTGACAATGTCTTCCTTTTATTAGATTATCAAAAAGAAATGGTAACCAGGCAAGTCTGCAACATGAAAGAGATCTGACTATTTTTGCAGAGAATATATCACCTTGTTGCCGTGTGACTAGGTCTCGTGCTGCCAGGTCAGCCAGGACCTCAGAAAATTCTGTTCAGAAAGCTACTGTTCCTTTAGCTAAAGGGAGAATAGCACTAGTGGAAATTAGTGCTAATGAGAGGCACAGTGCTGAATTGCACTTTAAAAAAACACCACCCCCGGAAAAGAAGGTTTCACTGAGCATCCCATTGTCATCTCAAGAGACCTCTACAAACAGAGAGCAACCTCTGTCCAGAGTTTCTTTGATTGTGATCCCAGATACCCCTGAAGCACAAATAAAAAAAGAGGAGCGAGGAGCTTCCAAGCTGAAAATTGCTAATGGGTCAATTGCCAAAACCACTAAAAGTAAAGAACCCATCACAGATGAGAAGACTGCATGTGCTCAACAACAAGAGAATTGTCAACCTTCTGATATGGAAGTCAAGTTGAACCTCAGTGAAGATCCATGGACACCCCGAGTACCAAAAGAAAAACGTCAGTCAGTGCGGCGAAGCCTAATGGGTAGGCCATCCCTAAAATGCAGCACCTCTTTGGTTGCACGGTGCTCACTAAGTGCCAAAAGGAAAAGAGCTGTCCAGAAATCTATGTTGAAGCGTAAAGCATCCCAGCAGTCATCCAGTGCTTCTGGGCACCCAAGCTGTAAGTTTGTACACCATGAGATAGTATTACTTTTCTTCGCTCCCTCTATTTTATCTGCCTGTCCATTGATGTGTTGAATCAAAATGTTGGGAAACTGAAATTATTATTATTATGTTTTAAGTAACCATGGATTTTTCAAGGAAGAGAATCCTCGTGTTAAAATATCTGTCTCAGTTCAAGGTCTTTGAAGCACTTTCAAAAGTAGAAAAAAATGAGGCCTGATAAATAGAGAAAGTCTTAATTTTTGGCAGGTTTGAGTGAAATGTGTGCATTTAACTTGCTGCTGCATTCTGCAACATAATGGGAACCATTAGATTTCACAGCATTCACATTCTAATATTCTAGAGTGCTAATAAGAAACATGAATTAGGATAAGATGTGTTAGAGGACAGAAGTCTTTTTGAAATAGGAATCCACCTACTGATCTATGATTTCAGAATAATCACAGTTTGTGATATATAATTTTTATTAAATGATTTTATATCAAGTGTACAGGGAAAGAGTGAGAACATAATTTATAGAAAAGTCCAGAAAAGAGTAGAATAGATAGGGAACTACATCTAGAAAAAGAATTAGAATAATCACAATTTAGTCATATTTTCTACTGCAGCTTGCTCCATTCAAATTTCTCTCAAGAAGAGAGGTCTTAATCTAAGTGATGGATATAATGTGTGTGTAAATTAGGAAGAAAGTTGCTGGGTTTTTTTTCTAATTGTAGAGTTGTGTCCATTCACTAGTCTTGGAAAATATTTTCTTTTCTTTCAATTGGACCTTTTTTGTGCTTAAAAGCATTGTGACTAGCGTTGTAATCAAGATTCTACAGATCAAGAAAACAAATGTTTAAGTCTGTTACTAGTTTATTTTGTGTTTCCCTAACTTCCATCGGTTTTTTGGTTGGAAATTTAGAAAATTAGCATTTTGTTTCCCTTTTGGGGAGGACAGAACATCCAAACTGGATTGATTTGCTTGCTTCTCTGGAGGCATAAAACTGTGAGGTCACTCTAGCCCAGGGGTCCCCAAACTAAGGCCCGGGGGCCGGATGAGGCCCTCCAAGGTCATTTACCTGGCCCCCGCCCTCAGTTTTATAATATAATATTTTTATATCAGTTTTAATAATATAAAATATTGTATATACATATAATATTGATAATAATCTTATGTTATACAATATAATACTAATAGTAATATCATATAATAATATTAATTATCTGTTATATATTACATATTATATAATAGTATAGTGGTATAGTTCAATATAGTAATATATAATGCTAATATTGTGTTAAGCTAATAATATAATATATTGTATGTACATATAGCTGCTCTGAGTCCCCTTCGGGGTGAGAAGGGTGGGATATAAATGTAGTAAATAAATGCAATAAATAAATAACTAATTTTAGACTTAGGCTTGGCCAAAGTCTGACATGACTTGAAGGCACACAACAGCAACAACAACAATCTTAATTAACTTGACTATCTCATTGGCCAGTAGAAGGTCCACACTTTCCATTGAAATCCTGATATGTTTATGTTGGTTAAAATTGTTTTCATTTTTAAATATTGTATTGTTCGTTTGTTGTTGTTGTTGTTGTTGCACTACAAAGAAGACATGTGCAGTGTGCATAGGAATTTGTTTGGATTTTTTTTTTCAAATGATAATTCGGCCCCTCAACAGTCTGAAGGATTGTGGACCGGCCCTCTGCTTAAAAAGTTTGGGGACCCCTGCTCTAGCCCCTTCTACATTGCCATATAAAATCCAGATTATCTGTTTTTAACTGGATTATTTGGCAATGTAGACTAATACAGTCCAGTTCAAAGTAATTTATGTAGATTATTGGATTTGATAATTTGGATTATATGACAGTGTAGAAGGGGCTTCTGTAGGCAGAATACTCCTACTTGCCAATTCAGTTTTGTCCCTGCCTTCTCTCTATTGGCATGTTGTGGCTAGTCTCCGCTCTGCCCTTTTACTTTATTTGATTTCCCTTTGTTCTATTTCCTTTCTATCCTTTCAAAGGAAACCTTTTCTGCGTCCGCCTCTCTTGAGTAGCCTTTTAAAGGTCTTTTTCTTAGCCTCATTCATTCACCCCCTTCCTCCCTCATCTGTCTGGGTTGCTACATGGATAAGGAAAAATAAGTCTATATGTGGAGTTGTTTCCTAAAAGTACCAAATCCATCTGAACACATTTTACAGGAATTAAAACCACATACTGAGGATATGCATTCTTTTGCTATAAATTCCTTTTTCCAAGCCCTGTATAGTAGTCTCGCTTATCCAAAGTAAATGGATAAATAATAAATTAATAATAATAAATAATAATAATGGATAAATAATAAATGGATAATAAGGAGATATTAAGGAAAAGCCTATTAAACATTAAATTAGGTTATGATTTTACAAATTAAGCACCAAAACTTCGTGTTATACAACAAATTTGACAGTAAAAGTAATTCAACATACAGTAATGCTATGTAGTAATTACTATATTTACGAATTTAGCACCAAAATATCACGATGTATTGAAAAATGCGTTGGATAATCCAGAATGTTGGATAAACGAGTGTTGGATAAGTGAGATTCAGGGCCGTAGCCAGAAAAAAATTTCAGGGGGGGTGTAAATTTGGGGAGGGTGAACCCCTAGCACCCCCCACCCCCGCTACAAACCTGTCAATATCTGCTGGAGATAGTGCCTGGAGGGGACTCTTAATGTTTTGCGTCTCATAGATTTAGCATGGGGATTTGGTTAACCAGTTAAAATTCATGAGTAAACCAGATTTTTTTTTAATAACCTGAAAAATTTCGGGGGGGGGGGGAACCCCTAAATCCCCCCCCCCCCTCGCTACAGGCCTGGTGAGACTCTATTGTAATTTGATATATGCTCATAGTTTTGAGCTGTTCATAACATTTTACACTCCTAGCCAACAATGTGCTGCAGTCTGTAACTCATTTTCCAATTTATTTGGATTTGATACCATTGGGAAGCAAACTCCACATATGAGTTTCTTGTGTTTTTCTTGCATAGGCCAATGTGGTCCAACCTTTAGTTACCCAAGGGCCAATCAAACTTTAGTATAGGAATTTGAAGGCCAGAAACATTCCAGAAAGTAAACGAATTCTTAAAAACTTAAAGCAGTAAGAAGGGTAAACGATTTTTTTTCCAAATGTTAAATTAAAATATTTTTCCAGTAAAAAGGGCAAGGGCCAATAGAAATGAATTGGTGGGCCGCATGTGGCCCGTCGGTTGGACCACACTGGCTATGATAGAAATGAACATATTTATGTTTCTTGACCTATAGCCCCAGCAGCTGTGCATTCAGAAGATGAGGAAACAGCAACCGAATCTACGTAAGTTGACTAAAATTTTCAGATTGTATCTAAAGTCTACAATAAAACTGCTGGCAACATTGTTCTCCCCTCTTTGCAGCCTTTTCAAGCCAACTCCCCAAGCTGCAAAAGCAGAATCACTGGGCTATAAGAGGGAGGGGGCTAAAGAAATGTGCTGTTGGATAAACTAACATCTGCTTGTGCACTGCTGAATGTAATCCGTTGACTTCTGAGAGTTCCAAATTCCCACATGAAAACAGGACAGCTGTTGAGCTTTTATAGGGCTTTGTGTAGTCTAATACAGAATGTGGGTAAGAGTTTAGCTGACAACGCTGGTCACTTCATTTCATTGCGTTAATGTATTTAGTGACAGAATGATAAAAAGGAAATAGTACTGTTTTATTTATATATTTATGTCTTATGTTTTTTCTCCCTAGGTCAGAGCTAGATCCCTCTTCTGATTCTCAAGGGGTAAGTTCTGAAAAGAGGTAAAGTAAAGCCTAAAGATATAATTCTATATTGTACCTCCTTACCTAGAAGAATCAGATTAATCTAATCTTTTTAAAAATAAAATAGAATTACAAGCTTGGTAGATGAAGGGAGTTCTATGGCTATAGCATAACTTGATTTCAGTAAGGCCTTTGACAAGGTTCTCTATGATATTCTCATGAAGAAACAGTAAAACGTGGGCTAAACAATGCTTCCCAATGCTTCCTCATCATCCTGGAAAGAAGTGACTAGTGTGGTACCACAGGGATCTGTCCCGGGCTATGCTATGGAATCATGGGAGTTGTAGTGTTGCAAAGTCTTTCCTCTTCTCTGCCAAAGAGTGCTGCTGTCTCACCAAACTACAAATCCCAAGATTCAGTGGCATTGAACAATGGCAGTTAACATATCAAATTCCATTCATTCTATGCATCCTTGGACACAGAGCAACAGTTTCAAATTGAGAAAAACACGCCACCTAAACATTAGAAAGAATTTGTTAGAGTTGTTCAACAGCAGCATTTGGACTCTCAGAATATGATGGAGTGGTTTAGGAAGCTGGGTATGTTTAGCTTGGAGAAGAAAAGGCTAAGGGCACATGTTAGCCACCTTTCAATATTTGAAAGGCTGTCACATTGAGGATGTGGCAAGTCGTTTTCTGCTGCTTTTGGAGACTAGGACATGAGCAATTCATTCAAAATTCAGGAAAATATTCTGCCTAAACATTATGAAGAACTTCCTGACCTGGTTGGCAGTGGAATATGCTGCCTCGGAGTGTAGTGGAGTCTCCTTCTCTGGGGGTTTTTAACAGTCTGGGTGGCCATCTGTTGGGAGTGCTTTGATTGTGTCTTGCTGCGTAGAATCATAGAATAATAGATGGCAAAGGTTTGACTAGTCTTTTCCAAGTATGATTCTATGATCATTATTGGAACAGGATTCATTTCTAAGTTGATACACATAGGTTTCTTCTGTCAAAGGCTGCTTCTTTAAAGGTGGCAGGCAAATATTCTACATAAATAAAATTATGGTTGAGTAGCAGGGACGATACCTGAAATCCACAGGTTACATTGAGCCTAACAGGCCATTTGTCCTGTTCACTAGAATTGCTGTATGGGAGTCATACAGCATTTGAGTATTACAGCTATCAGAAGTTCTCTTCAATAAACTGTGCTGGATTGGGCTTCTGGGAATTGTAGTTCAACAAGCATGAAGACTACGTCCGCTCTTGGGCAGTAAATAATCATATGACAAAACAACTAAACTAGAAAACTCTCCTGAAAGAGTGTTTAATATTTCTTTCTTTTTTAAGGTTCCTTGCATTCTTAATTTAAGAGTAAAATTGTTTTTATAACAAGTTTTGATCTGTCATAAGATTGTGTTTAACTATGTTTCACTTTATATGGGGCTATGCTGAGAATGTGTTTGCCTTACAGCATGCTATTGAAACCATGAGGACAACACCAAATTCACAGAAGGCCAGCATGACTGCAAATCTCCAGGCTCAAGAAGATCCGCAAAAAGGAGAACACAAGGGTCAGTGGATCAGGAATAATGGAGTTCACTGAGTAACGGAGAACTACAACTTGAGTTAAAAGAGCATCTTTAAGGAAGGGGAAGCTTGATATTTCCTAGAAGATGCTGGTTTGATAGTTAGGGGAAAGGATACATGTTGTTCACAGCTAGGACACAGATGGCGGATACACAGCCTTGTACATGTTGATCAGGTACTATTTCTCATCATTCCACATTTATATTCAAGCTGGCTGCTGCTGATGAGAATTGGAATCCACTGGTAGCCTTTAATTGTAGAATCTTGACTGAGTACTTACCTTGTTCTTGAAGTTGACTATGTAAAATGGAGCCAGTTGCTGTCTCAGCTGAAACTTTTGCAGAACTTTTTAAATCAGTGTGGACTGCTATGAATTCTAGAAAGAGATAGATAAACATGTAATAAAATCTCTACTATCATGTTTCACTAGGAAATAGTAATACTTTTCATTCCTTTTTTCTGGCTGAAAAGGTGAGTGTGTGACTATTGATGCCCTGGGTTCCCCAATTTGTTTTTTTTTAACTGTCTTACCTCTGAGACAAAGAAGAAGGGGGGAGATATCAGTGCTTGATTAAGCAAGGAAAGGGTGAAAAAAACCATTTTGGGACCCAAAAAGGGGTGCAAATATTATAGAATCAGAGTTGGAAGAGACCACATAGGCCATTTAGTCCAATCCCCTGCCATGCAGGAAATGAGCACTCAAAGTACGCTTGACAGATGGCCATCCAGCCTCTTGTTTAAAAGCTTCCAAGGGAGGAGCTTCTACCACAGTCCGAGAAAGAGAGTTCCACTGTTGGACAGTTCTCTTGGTCAGGAAGTTCACCCTAATGGGTGAATCTCCTTTCCTATAATTTTCTCAGACTCATTGCTCTGAGTCCTGGTCTCCAGGGCAGCAGAAGACAAGCCTTCTCCTTCTCCTTTATGTCAGCCTTTCAAATGCGGTAAAATATGGTATATGCCACCCAAATAATAGAGGAATAACTGCACTGAGCCTATTCACTTCCTTCATATACATAATCATAACTCATATATTTGAATATGTAACTTAATCAAAATTCAATTCTATTTATGGGTGAATCAGTTTTTAGGATTGCATCTTCTAAACATGGCATTGATCTGAATCTTCAGAAGTGGATGAACTGTTTTTCCCTTTATAATGTTTGCTAACATAAAATGTGTTGCTGGTTTTTTTTTAAGTAATCGTAGCCCAGTTGCTTTTCTTTGTTTGCCTTATAAACACTTAGGTAAAGGGATTAAAATAAGTTTTTTAAAAACCTCTGTAAAATAGTAAATTATAAGCATATCTGTCCTGGTAATTACAAATGTTCATCGTCTTGATGATACAGTTTTCACCTCATGCTTTTATCACATAAAATAGTTCAGTGACCAGTAACTGTAGTTGCTTTTCTCTATGCAGTGGGCAGCCCTGAAAAGAGTGAAGAAATTCGAAAACCATCCCAGAACGTTGGGTATGTTGTCTGTTGGGTCTTTTGACAAACTTCATGACCAGTATTCTTTTCTTAACCTTGGTATATTTACTCTTGTATCTATTGTTTGTGTATATGCCTGTGCATCACCTATGAGTAAGACTACCAGACCATTTCTATTTGTTTGTTACTGGGAGCAGGAACAAAGCTTCATTGCTTGTTATCTCACATGAGTGACAAAAAGAGTGACCCAGTCATACACAGGTTCAAAGTGTTGGAAAATAAGATGAATGGAGGTACAGGGAAAGAAAAGAATGGGAAAAAACATAAAATAGTATTCCTCTTTGTAGTTGAGGAAGGGAGAATTTTCAGGCTGGGTTACAAATAAGAGATAATGCCAAATTAGGTTCATGGATTTGAATCCCCTTCTATGTAAGGGAGACTTGGCTCCTTCTACACAACTGTATAAAATCCACATTGAACTGGATGATATGGCAGTGTGGACTCAGATAATCCAGGACCCTTCCACACAGCCATATAACCCAGAATATCAAGGCAGAAAATCCCACAGTATCGGCTTTGAACTACACATATGCCATATATTCCTGCTCAAAGCAGATAATGTGAGATTTTATTCAGCTGTGTGGAAGGGGACCCAGTTCAAAGCAGATATTGTAGGTTATCACTAAGGGCCCTTAGTGAAATCGAGATATATCCTTGAGCTGACATCTTGGTTGGGTTGCTGACCTGAAGGCTGCCAGGTTCAAATCCAGAGAAGCCTCCCACAAGGATGGTAAAAACATCAGGGTGTCCCCTGGGCAACATCCTTGCAGACGGCCAATTTTCTCACTCCAGAAGCAACTCCGGTTGCTCCTGACACACACACACACACACACACAAAAGCTGACATCTTGCCTAAGGATTCTTTTAAGCCCCTTAAAGGACTCAGAAAGAAGCCAAGGGATGGAAGATGCGTGGTGCTTTCAAGAGGACCGATGATAGAATATTGTACTGGTGTGTTCTGTATAATGAGTCCTCCGTTAATTTTTATATACAAAACTAAATTTACAGGAGACAAGCAAGTTATAAAAGAGCGCTTGGTGATCTAGAGGATGAACAAGAGAAGCTCTCTCCACCAAGAAAAAAGGTTCCGTCTCCTTACCTTGCCAGCAAGGTGAGACAAGTATTGTATCCTAGAGAACATGTTAAGTTTATTAATGGTTTCCCAAGGACTGATTATATTTTGTACTCTTTAGGTTGTCCGGCCATTCAAGACATTCTTGCACACAGTGCAGAAGAACCAAATGCTTATGGGAACCCCAAGCTCTGTGAGCCGAAGCTGTACAGTAAAATCATTCCTCAAGCAAAACACTCCTTTAAGGACCACTCCCCAGGTAACATGAGATCTTTTTATAGGTGGAAAGGGGGGAAGAGCAGCTTCTGAACTAAAATTTACCTGCTCAGGTGTAGTGCAGGGGGAGAAAGTAATAATAAATATGCAAATTGTCAGGGGGATTCTTGGTATGGATGGGAGGACCAATCCACAATGCCTGGGTTTTCCCTACATGCCAAACCTAACTAGCAGGAGCTCAATGTTCTTTTTCTGTTTTCACTATTATGTTTTTTCATCATTAATAATCTTGCAAAAGTCTTCAGACTTGACAGGCATTTTTACATCCGTTTCATTTAAAATTTATTTATTTATTTACCCCATTTATACCCTGCCTTCTCCACCCCAAAGGGGACTCAAGGCAAGGTTACATATGGCAACCATTTGATACCTCACACATACAAATAAGCTTAAAATAGGATTAAATAAAAACAATTCATATTAACGTTTAAAAACATTACATTAATATTAAAAAAGATCAATGAAAAGGGTTGGGGGTGTATGCAAACAAATGCAAAATTACTGTGTTTTGCCCTTTTAAAGAAAAACTTGATTGGGTTTAGGGACCCAAGGGACTGAATGATGTTAAGTGCTGGCATGAGACAGTGTGACAGAATAGACAGGCAAAGGGACTGATTAATTTTATTAATATTTTATCTATTTATAAGACCAAATTATCAAAATATGCACATTGATTTGAACTATTTTATCTTACCATTAAGATTCTGGCGTGTTTGTTTAATTTGCAGACTATGTATTCAGTATCCCAGCATAAGTCTCTTGAAAGTGGTGAAGTCCATTGCTGCTTCTTGGGTTAACAGAATGGTAGTACAGGTCTTATGAAGTGTAGGTAAAGGTACAGTTGACCCAGCAAAGCTTTATGGCAATAGGGTGGAATGCTAGATGCAAGTCTATTTCGGTCATATTGTTAACAATAGATATCGAGTTAACAATACGATTCACTTTTCAAAGGTATTAACTATATCATAACTTTCTCTTCATACAGGGAGGGTTTGTTGTAAGTAACAAGATTGATCTTAGATTAGATGTGTTTGCACATAATTAACAGTGTGTCATCCAATGGCATCCCTAACATGCATAGCAACATCCATTCTTTGAAGGGGCTGCCTGGCCTTTGCAACAAACCTTACTAAAATGTAGACTACTTGCACAATTTCTAGTGGCATTTCACTGTTTTCTCAATGTTGTACAAGAACCATGGGCATTTCATTTCAGAATGTGATTATTCATATTTATCATTTCATTCATCCAATGTTTCAGTTTATTTACACTACCCACTTAATTTAATTTAGATTAGAAGGATCAAGACAGGCAACAAAGTGCAAAAGACAAACTATAATATTATTGAACATTGCTTCGAGGAGCTTTGTTGTCTTTTTTAGATCTTGCCCATTTTATTTTAATAATGTAGCTGTTCATAGTTAATTCTAGTCTTTTTAGCTGCCCAGATCAACCCATCTAACAGTTTCTACCTGAACTAAACATACAAAAAAGGAGGAGGAAAATAATGTTGAAAAGTGCATAGTCTGCATCCTTACTTAGAAGTAAGTCCCACAGACTTCAGTGAGACTTTCTCTCCACCAAAATAAGTGTGTTAGACTCCTTCCTCAATGTAACAGTTGTATTCAGCAGATGTCTGCTTAGTTAGAAAGAAAACCCTGGCATGGAAGTTATTCAAGTTACTGGGAAAACTAATTGATTATTCCATTTTATATCAAATCATTTTGCTTATAGACCCTAGTAGAAATGTTAGTGTTTGTGTGTTGACAGGTTTGAGATCAGAAAAATAAGCTTAAGAAAAATATCCCTACTTCAAAAGGACTAATGGATCAATGTCCCATCTCACATTACTAGATTTGGTTGATACTTACCGGTATATATATTTGAAAACGCAGACCAAAGAGAAGGCTGTAACACCTGGTATTGATTTCCAATTTACTGGTCTCTTTAAGTAAATAAAACTTCTCTGGGGTGATCTATGCCTAATTTGGCCCAGGTTTTGTTCCTCTGCAGTAAGTTTGTTGGCCAGTTAAAATTCAAATCAATTTGTGAAAATCTCTCTTTAGTTGCCACTCAGTACTTTGTACTTGCACATGCTACTTCAACTTCATTGGGGAAACAATAAACAAACCTTTCTAACATTGAGACTTCATTCTCTTCCTCCTCCTTCATGCTTCTTAGTGTATGTGTGGCATCTTGGCAGAAAATTTCATTTATTTATTAGTTATCAAGACTTGTTTCCTATTTAGGAAAGACGTGTTGTGATGACAGTTGGCAGAACATAATCTTTTTCAAGTGACAAAGCAATGCTTTAAGTACATATCTAGAAATTACTGTTGCTTTGAATAGATGAAAATCCAATGTGCATCCTACCCCAGCACCTGGAAAAGGTTACTTTAAAAACAATCCACTTCCATTGCTAATTATGCTGTTTGAAGACTAATTCATAGACATTATTTGTTGCAATGATGCATTGTTGATTGCTCATAGGACTGGAACAAGTAAAGATGGTGCTAGCAGAATGTGGCTTTATGACTGATAAGAGAAGGACATAACATTAGCCTCTTTTAAAAGATTAAAAACAGAATAATGATAATATTTTGTAACAATTCTAGGAATAAATGCCTTTGAAAAGTAACTGGAAGCTTACTTGTTGCACCAATGGAGTGACTTTCCAGTTGTTTCCAGTTGTTGTGTAGCTTTTACATGTGGCTTGGTTATGCTCTTGTCAATGGGAAAAATAGCAGTTCTATGTGCTTGTGACATGTTATTTCCAAGCTCCCTCTCTTGTAACACAATATTACATCACAACCCTATTTGAAAATGAGAAAAGATTCATATTTCATGACTGATAGAAGTCTCAGGATATTGTAGTGTTTATATTTTAATTAATAATTGATAGTAGTGGCTGCTGTTGGCAGTGCTGGGATTGAGATTGGTCACATTGATCTGTCATATTGCCATCTTCTTGGAAAACATTGCATTGACACTGGGATTCTTTCTGGTCGCTGTTCCACTTTAGTTATCATGGCCAATGTCACCGTTAAATGGATTTGCCCCAAAGGAAAGCAGGGAAGTGGAGGGAAAGCTCTTCTTTCCTTGACTAGAAGTGCAGCTGAATTGGTTGCCTTTTAGCTATTGGAGCAAGCACACCTATTACGATGTGTGCTAATGAGTTTCATGTTGTCTAGGAAAAGGAAAAGCAACGGTTGGAAAACCTTCGGAAAAAGGAAGAAGCTGAAAAATATCGAAAACAGAAACTGGAAGAACAGAAGAGGAAGCAACAAGAAGAGATGAGGCGGTATGTGAGTGCTTCCACTTGCTTCTTTTCTAGTTTGTCGTGGATACCATTTCTAAATAGAGTTTAATGTGTCCTCAGGAAACGTGAAGAACGCCTTCGCAAGGTGCAACAGGCTCGAGAGCGGGCAGAACAGATGGAGGAGGAGAAGAAAAAGAGGCTTGAGCAAAAGCTGGCTCAACATGAGGAGAAAAATGAGAAGGTAAGTCTGAATGTAGCAACAAGGCTACATTACATTATCAAGACTTGTATTCCAAATGTCAGGATACAATTCTCTTACCAATTTAATGAACTCTTTCCCTGTGTTGGTAATATCTGTTTGAGCAGTAGACCTATGAGTACCGTTGGTCCTCCATATTTGCAGGCTTAATTTTTTCAGATTTGATTATTTGTGGACTTGATAACTATGTTCTCTTATGCAATTCTACTGTCAAGCTCTGACAAAAGTTGACCATAGAGTCACTCTGGGAGTCATTCTATCTCTCAGATAGAATAGTGGATTTCTTTATTCCCACTTTTGCAAGGGTCCTGTGCTTCTAAACCCCATCAAAGGGGAGTGCCTATTGTAGTCTTGCTATTGAAAATTATTAAGATTTTTCAGTCTGGTATAAAAAAGGCATATACAGAATTCAATGAAATGGGAATTCTATAAGGAAAGATAGTGTACCTCATAAATTGCCAAGAGATGACTAACCAAGAGCCGGGCTGATATGATGACTTAAGTGCCAGTTCTGTGGAGACCCAGATTCTGCCATGCAACAATATCCCTGTGAGACTAATCGCTGCCTGTCCATTGACCAACCTATAGTGTAGTCATCAGGATAAAAACAAGGAAGGGGAGAGAAGCCTTGAGCTCTTTTAAGGAAAGATGTAGGTGTAAATAAATCAATATTCTAGGTACGAGAGGAAAAATTAGCAGAAGACAAAGTTAAGAAGAAAGTGGCTGCTAAGAAGCTGGAGGAAATTGAAGCCCGGCGCAAACAAGATGAAGAAGCCCGCAAACAGAAAGCTCTGCAGCTGGTAAGGTGAAAAGTGTTTGGGCAAGACTGGAGCATGGGATGGTGGCTTTCTCCAGAGATGGGGCCAAGGAGAAAGTAAACTTTCTTGTAGAGCAGAGTTGAGACTCATACAGCCTTCTAGCTGTGGGACTACAAATCCCATTAGTTCTAAACAATAGTGAATAATGCTCGGAATTGCTGTTGAATTGCTGCATGATTCGTAACTTGCTGTAGAAGCCCACTGCAATCAGCAAAGTTTTGCAAAAACATTCCATGAATCTTCTCAGGCTTATTAAATATTAAGTAACTTTGATTAAACTTTATTGCTATTTTAAGCCTGTAAGATTCTTCAGGGAAAATGTATGTCTTGTGGTTCAGTTCAGCTTTGACATGAAAGGTCAGGCAATTTTGACAAATTTTTGAAAAACAGTCTTTCTCGATTTAATTATATAAATATGTTTAGGATTCTGTGGTGAAAGAGGATACTGAATATTTAAGTTTCCCTTTCACAGCTGAAAGTAACAAACATGTTATGTGGACTTGTGGAAATTTGGTGCAGGCCTTCATCTGATTAGTCTTGAGCCACTTGGCTAGGATATAGGCTGTATGAAGCCCACTTGGATTGTAACCTCTTCTTTCGTAGGAGGAGGAGGAACGTAGGCACAGGGAGTTAATGCAGAAGAGGAAAGAGGAGGAGGAGCAGGAGAAAGCACGAAAGGCTGCAGAGCAGCGCCAGGCAGAACTAGAGAGGGAGAAAAATCTGGCTGCTGAGAGAGAACTGCAGAAGAAGAAGGAGCAGGAAAAGCTGCGGGCACAACGGTAAGGACAAAAGGGCCCAGAAGGCTTTCATTCATTTCATGATGTCTTGGGCCCTATTGCATGCGTTATTTTGAAGAATTAAGCCTCAGAAATGTGTGATTATATGTGGTGGTGTTACTCTGCCTAAAGCATTCCTCCTTTTCAATTCAGATAGTAACGGAGCTTGTCTGTTTGTAGGGAATATGAACGACAAGAGAAAGAGAAGGTGACACGCTTGCAGAAAGAGGTTATAGCAGCAGCGAAAGAGAAGGAGCGTCTTAGAAAAGAGGAAGAGGAGAATGAAAGGAAAAGGGTGAGATGCTTGTCGGCCTCAGAGTTATTGTCTTGCTTGCTTTCATTTGTCATATTGAAAGTTAAAGTTGTGGAAAACAGGTAGGAAAATGTAGGCCTACTGAGGGGAGAGTGTTAGCCTCTCAGTCCCTGAAACATCAATTAGAATACAGAGTGTGTGTGTGTGTGTGTGTGTGTGTGTGTGTGTGCGCGCCCCCCCCCCAAAAAAAATTGGTAAAATCACAAGCCAAAGGTTTAAAGAACCCAGCCTCAAAAGTGATCTGAAAAGAATTTCTGATTTCATTTTTTGTACAATTCTCAAGCAAGATATCCTTGCAGTCAATAGAAAATTGGCCTTCTTGCCCTTTGCTTTACCACCTTTGAGCTTGGAGCTGGTGCCTTTAACTAGCAATGTGTCGCCTTCTCTTTTTAAAGAAAGAACAATTGAAGCAAGAAGAGGAACAAAAGGCAGCAGAGGCCAAGACGGCTAGCAAACAACTGAATGTGACGGTAGATATTCAGGTGAGTTCTGAAAAACAGACATCAGAAGTTGGAAGAAATAATCACCCTATGAACTTGTTCAGCGAAGGAATATGTACTGTACTATACAAGGGCAGAGAGCTATGCAGACAAACAGGTAACCTAATTATTTTGCTGTTCCTCCACATTTCTTCAAACACCGCACCATATCCTGTAGTAACTCTTTAGGATTCGAAAGAGTTGTGCCCTATGCATGTGGTAAAGGACAACACTGCACAAACTTTTCTAAATGGAAAATGTATGTCATGCATTCATTTTTCTATATGATCATTCTCTCGCAACGCTACATAAACACTTTATTTTTATTATATCTGTGTGGGAATGAATGAAAGCAGAGATTTTGGCAAATATCTGAAAATGTTTGTACTGTGTAACATAGGACCATTCTCTTGAATATTATATGTAGAAAATATAGATCTGCAGTCTGTGTATTGAATGTAATATGTGAACACCTGTAGGGAGAATAATGCTCCTGAAAGCCTCGAGTAGAGGCAGTTGCACTCTAAGGCAAAGCACAGATTTTGCTTGATTGAAAGAATTCCTTTTCAGGTTTTCCCTTTTAAAAAAACAAAAACTAATAGTGATCTTTGAGTTGCAGTTTTCAAAAACAAAACCAAACATTTTGGTTGTGTTTGTTGATCCTGTGTGTCTCTCAGAACTGGCCCCATATCTGCCAATGTTTCCCACTCCTACGGTTGCGTGTGTGAATGTATGTTTCTCTTTACACTGTGTCTGGCCTCAGTAACACAAGTCAGCATTTGATATTTATTTATTTATTTTATTTCCAATATTTATATCCCGCCCTTTTCACCCGAAGGGACTCAGGGTGGCTTACAACCCTGGCACAATTAGATGCCTATACAAAATCAATCAACAGTACATAAAATCAGTTAAAAAGCAATTAAATACAATATAAAATTACAATATATAAATTTTAAAATAACCAAATCTGAATGCATTGCAAGAATTGTTACATTGTGTTTTCATCTCATACACCTGACTCCAGGACATATGAAAAGAGTACAATTCATTAAGTCTGTTTCTCCTACAGACCAAATCTGTTAAATTCAATCGGCACAGATATTCTCCTTTGCTTCTAGCAATGATTCTCTAACATTTTCAGTCAAACCTGCATATTCTTTGTGACTTCAGTCTTGGTTGTCATTGCAGCCTTCTGTGTCAAACCGACTTGAGGGGAAAAGGACAAACTTTTTTTCTAAACTGGTTGGGGAAAAGAGAGACTGCAGATTAGGACGCGGAACAATGGCTTCAAACTATAGGAAATGAGATTCCACCTGGACATCAGGAGGAACTTCCTGACTGAGAAGTGTTTGGCAGTGGAACTCTCTGCCCCGGACTGTGGTGGAGGCTCCTCCTTTGGAGGCTTTTAAACAGGCTGGATGGCCATCTGTCGGGGGTGCTTTGAATGCGATTTCCTGCTTCTTGGCAGGGGGTGGACTGGATGGCCCATGAGGTCTTTTCCAACTCTACTATTCTATGATTCTATGCAATAGGTATCAAAAATAACAATTGCCAATCTGTTAGGGTTTTTGCTTTTCTCTGATTTGTTGATAGCAGATATGTTAGCCTATCCATATTCATGATTTCCATTATTTTCAAAATCCATTGATCCATTGCCAGTACTTCTTTGTCTCTCCACAATTTGGCATAAACTATCCTTGCATAAACTATCATTGTTCAAAGACTACTTAAAAATGAAAAGATGAAAATATTAATTTGAAACAAGAAAGAATGAGGATAGAAGAAAAATAGTTGTTCCTTAAGTGAAATGGTTAAAGAAAAGGGATGCCCGAAGGAATAATATCAAATATACCAGGACTATGGAAAGTTTTTACCCAACACCATAAAGTAGATGGAAGTCAATAAGTATATCCTTTTTTAATTTTTTATTGTTATTACCACTGCTTTTTTGTAACACTCAGCAACTTCTTTTCTTTTTTGTTTTTCTTTTCTCTTTTTTTTCTCCCTTTCTCTTCTTTTTTTCTAAGCACTTGGGTTTTTATATTTTATTTATTTGGAAAATTTCACTCTAATAAAAATATTTCAAAAAAGGTATCAAAAATAAAAACATCAACTTAATTCCATTAATGTCATTAAAATGGGGCAAGATGCATGTAGTCATTGGCTTATGGAACAAGAATGCCACTAGCAGACTACCTATAAAGATTGTGTATAAAGTCTAAAAGAAGGTATGCTTTTCTCAGATTTGAATGCTTGGAACATTGAAAGATACATCTTTCAACACACACACATACAAGCCAAAAATTAGCAATATCCAGCACAAAGTGTAAGGTGTGTCTTATATAGTCACTCATGAAATGCCTGTTGGAATAGAAAATACTTTATTTGCCTTTTAAAAGAAAGTAGCGGTGGTGTCAGTCTAACTTTACTGGAAGAGAAAATAAGTAACTTATTGTTTGAAAAATGATGGAACCTCTCAGAAGCATGCTTGAGATTCTACCATGTTGCTACAACTTATCTAAGATTATCTGGTCTTAAATACAGTAATCAAATGTACCTTTCTGTCCAGAACTCACCTTGTAATTCATATGAGATGACACCACAGAGCCACAAGCACCCCAAGGTTAACATTGACGATTATGGGATGGATTTGAATAGTGATGACTCAACAGATGATGAAAGCCGGCCACGCAAGCCAATCCCTGCATGGGCTTCTGGTAAGTTTTTAATTCATCTGGTACTCATTTGCATGGTGGCAGAGCATTTCCCTATTTTTATTGTTGCTGCAATAACCACAATCTGATGATAGACAGATTCATATAGGATGTGTCTACCAACTGACATTTACCATGAAATCAAAGTAGGCTCCCTGTATATTATATCACTGAGGGACAGTTCTGGAGAAACAGTTTTGGGTAAGGCATTTGTTCTTGACAGCTTTCTGGAACCATGTTTGGGTTAAATGAGTGTTCGGTGTGATCCAGAGTATTTTTAATGTTTAAATGTATGAGTCTCCAAATCTGGTCTTAACAATGCTTACTTAGAAGAAAATCTGGATTTACTGAAATTTAATATGAGAATTTAGATAAGGTACTTTTCGATGATAACTCCCAGAAACTTCATAACCATGACCTCTAGCTCTGTTTAAGGTATTCTAAAGACTACAACCTTAGCTAATATAAGAATATATAAACATGTAATATTTGTCATGGGTTAGAAAATTAGACATTTTATTTTATATATTGTGTTTGAAATTTGTTCTATTGGTAAAGTGGTTTTTTCTTTTTCAAAATTTTCAAAACAATTTTTAAAGGGTTAGAAAGTAGCTCATTCATGCATTACGGCTTTGGGGGTTATACATGCATGTGTTCACTTCTTAATGACCAAATCTGAATGCATTGCAAGAATTGTTACATTGTGTTTTCATCTCATACACCTGACTCCAGGACATATGAAAAGAGTACAATTCATTAAGTCTGTTTCTCCTACAGACCAAATCTGTTAAATTCAATCTGCACAGATATTCTCCTTTGCTTCTAGCAATGATTCTCTAACATTTTCAATCAAACCTGCATATTCTTTGTGACTTCAGTCTTGGTTGTCATTGCAGCCTTCTGTGTCAAACCGACTTGAGGGAGAAAGGACAAACTTTTTTTCTAAACTGGTTGGGGAAAAGAGAGTTAATTCTTCCTTTCAAATTTGTGCTGCCTCCTTTTAAGAGCTCTGAAACAATACAGCATGCATCTTAGATAAATAATTCCTAATGCTAGTAATATTGTGTTGTCTTCTCCTAGGAAATCAACTGACCCAAGCTGTCATGCACCAATATTACAATCCATCTAATGTCAGGAGGTTATTTGGTGTTGTGAAAAGTCCAAACCTGGAAGAAATCTTCTATAAGAGCAAACCACGCTATTTTAAACGCACCAGTTCTGCAGTTTGGAACTCTCCACCATTCCCAGGCGGCAAATCTGTATCATCTAATTTCAAGAGATGGTGATATATTTCAGAGCTGTTTGATATTTTAAACATGTACAACTGGTTTCACCTTATAATGTTAATAAAATTTTTTCTATTTGAAACTCTTAAGGTTTTCTATGATGTTTTGTCTTTATTTGTGAGAGGAAGAGAACAAGAGCCTTGTGTCCAGTTTAATTTTCAGGGATGAGTAACTAAAAATAGTATTACGACCCAAATTCAGTTCATTCAGCCCTCATGGTATACAAGAGTATCTGATTAGTAGAGATAAATTAGGTTCAAATCTTCAGTCATGGTGTCTTATGGAACAGCTTTGGAGCAGTTGCATCTCCAAATGTAATCCTTCGCACAGTTTGATAGATCAAAAACTAGGGCAAATATCCAATTCTATCATTTTAACAGAAAGACAGCAAAGTAGTTAGTTTAACTGAGAAAAATACATACCCATTTCCCCACATTGCTCTTCTATAGCCATGTTTGTATTCTAAAATTGCACCGCTTCAGTTTTCTAATCTGGCTTCGTTTATCAGCTTCTAGGTTTGTCTTTAGATCCTCATTGTTGCTTGGGTCTAGTTCTTACAAAGACTTACTCTTTTTGAGAACTTCAAAAAGATCTTCACAACATGCTTTGGTTAGTTCACATGAATTGAGCCTAAGATTGCACGTCAATGAAAAAGCAAAATCTGCATAAAAATCTGCTGAAGATAACCCCCCAGAAACCTTAATATCCTTCATAGGTTTCTTTGCAGCTCTGATCTTAAGAAAGCTTTTGTCACAATAAGTGTACTGTTTTTAGGGTACCACAATACACTTTGATTTTACTTTTAGAAAAGGACCTTTGGAATCAAAGGTTTTCTATTTTCTAAACCTTGTGTTAATGAATTTTAAAGAATAGAATAATGATACAAAGATGCTGATAAATTGGTGTAAGGTCCCCTATATGTTAGAGTCTGGTATATGGAAAAAGAAAAAAAGGAAGTTCTTCCAAGTATTTTGGAAGAATCTTGACTTCATTATTTTGTGATGTTAAAATTTTCATTGGCTGATTTTGGCCAGAAATTGACCAATGGGTCAATTTTAACTAATTCATTCTTGTGCCTATCTGTTTGAGCCTTCTGTTTTAAGGTCTAAATCATGCTGATTTAGGCATCCTTTCCAGCATTATATTTATGAACATGTTTTCCTAATATGTGTATCTTGGGGTACTGAAGAAGAACTACTGTTCTAGTTTGCCTTTTGATACAGATACAGGCAGTCCCCAAGTTACAAACATCTGACTTACAAATTACTCATAGTTAAGAACAGGGATGAGACAACAGGAAGTTGTAACTAGGAAACCACCTCTTGAATATTTTTCACCTAAACTATGGAACTCATGGGAGTGTCATAGGTTTACGGGCAATTTAAAGGTACACAATGTTTTTCGATCTTAGGCCTTAGATTGGATCTTGAGACAATGCTGAAAAAGCTGTTATTATTTTTACGTAAAAAGACCCGATATGATCATGGCAGCTTATTCAATTCCAATAGGATATAATTCTTCATGAAATTTCTTTTCAACAAAGCAAGAAATAATTTTCTTCCCCTATTCAGATCTTAAAGACTATTCATAATTTGGGACTTATGCAGTGCAAAATTCCCATTGGATTTTCTGCATGGAAACAAATATTTTGACATAGAAATATGAATTATTCTGCAGAAAATGCTGTTTTTTTTAATAAAATTGAATATTTCAGAATAAAAATATAGCAACTCAACTGTGTGTAAATGTTACACAGAGCTAATTCCCAAACACATCTTTGTGAAGCTCTGCTTGTTTTGCCCTGGGATTTTTGGATCCATATTCTTCTCTCATTCCCTGAATTAGAGTAGGAAAAGATGTGAGAAGCAAGTCAGCTATACACTGGATGTATATCAAAGCTGCAGTGACTTCAAGATACATTGCTTACTGGTCACTTTTGATAATAAACCTTAAGAAGGAAGCAAAGGACTCAAACCTTACATTGACCCAGGACTGGGTAGTCCATAGACAGAGGAAATGGGCTCCTCCCCAAGCTACCCTCCTCTAGAGGAGCTAGAAAGTTACAATGCAACTGTTCTGGAAAATAACCCAGCGAAATTGCAGGTTCTGCAATGTGCCTGAGACAGATTTCACCCACTTTACTGACAGAGGTAAAGGACAAAATCCTGACATATTCAGGGAGACTAGTACCTTCTGCTGCACCTCATATCAGAATAGATATGTAGGCATTGTAGTAGAACTATTTGGTTATATATACTTCTCTCCTTTAATACTTAGCCACTACTCTATTCACCCTCCTAGAGGATAAAAAGGTAAGCATTTTCCCAAGGGGAGCCATACAAAGTGAATAGAAATAACTGTCCTCTCCTGTCCAACATAGGATAGCTTTTTCTCATATGATGCTAATAAAAAGGAACCAGGTTCTTACAGTAAATATATCAACAACTTTTGAGGTCATGCAGCGGGAAGGCTGGTGCTGCCTATGAACCATCAGCCCCTTACCTGAGCACCTGCAGTTTGCAGTCAAGATGTATCAGTATTTCACAGAGCTTTGTCAGTCCATCTATATTGTTAAAGTCTCAAGTAGAGCTCTCTCAGGTTCTGGTTTTAGAATGACAGCAGCTAATTTCATGCATGACTTGGATTGGAGGTTACAGCAGCGCAACCTGAAAGTGCAAGACAAGTTGAAATAAATATGAATAAATTTTAGGATATTACATTGGATTTGAAAAAGAAACCCTACTTTTAAATATGTTCTGCAACAAATTTAATACATTCCAATGAATTATTTTGGCTTCCTCACTGGCAAGCAGCTTTCTCATGATCATATGCATGAACTTCCTTGTTAGTATGGATTGCTCTGTGGCAGAACATATGCTTGCTTGCAGAAGGTCACAGATTCAATCCTTGACATGTCTAGTTAACATAGGAGCCTCCAGTGGCGCAGTGGATTAAACCCTTGTGCCAGGTTGCTAATCTGAAGGTTGCCGGTTCGAATTCAACCCGGGAAGAGCATGGATGAGCCCCCTTTATCAGCTCCAGCTCCATACGAGAACATGACAGAAGCCTCCCACAAGGATGGTAAAAATATCAAAACATCCAGGCATCCCTTGGGCAAAGTCCTTGCAGAAGGCCAATTCTCTCACACCAGATCCGACTTGAAATTTCTCAAGTCACTCTTGACTCGAAAAAAAAAATCTAGTTAACATTAGGTATCTGATGACATATTTTTTCTGAGGTTCTGGAAAGGGGATGCTTCTGGCAGGCAGACCCAATTTCATACCATTCACTGCTGGTTTTGTTTTGGTTACACCATCATGCAGTGTTCTCTGACCATGGAGCATACTCTCACCCCACTTTTTGATGCCTATAAACTATGTTGGCAATCAAAGGGAATGATATGGTGATAGACCAAATATTTTTGACATGGAATAAGGCAGCTTCCAGTGGTTCTAATATTCTAAAGATTATTGGGAAATGTTCTTTTAAAGGTCACAAATGTTAAACTGTTGCCATTTCTTTCTTAGAGTGCGATCTGTGCTTGTCTGCCATTTGACTAAACATGTACGGGAATGTGCTATAATAGTCTTCACCTGCGCACTTTAAGCACCCATTATTTTTGGGCTTCCTTTAAGACAGTGGTTCTCAACCTAGGGTCCCCAGATATTTTTGGCCTACAACTCCCAGAAATCCTAGCCAGTTTACTAGCCGTTAGGATTTCTGGGAGTTGAAGGCCAAAAACATATGGGGACCCCAGGTTGAGAACCACCGTCTTAGGAGATGACGTTCTGACCCGATTATTATTTTGTGAAATGACATGAGATCATCCTGAATAGCAGACAATATTCTAATTTGGGCAACTGTGGAAGATTTCTGAGTAAGGATATGAAAAAAAAAATCAAGTATTAAGTATCAAAAATCAAGTATCAAGTATTATCTTTTCGGAAGGCTATGAGAGTCTATGTAAAAAAATACTGTCTGGCTTTTTTTTTTTTTGCACAGAAAACAATGTGTTGTATAGAGAAAACCTTTAAAATACATACGCACAATAGTTTTTGTGCCAAACATTTTTGCTTTAAAAATTTCCTTTAAATTTTGCATTAAAATTCCTTTCCAAAGCACTATTATTGAGAGGCAACAAACAAAAACAGATATTTTGTGACTTAATTGTTTCAGAGAGCTGTTTTGACATGTCAAACCATCACTTCTCATTGAGGACTTAAAGAAATGTCAATATTTAGCCTTCGTGGTCATGGCCTCTCCAATGACTGTCAGAAATGCTGATTTGTGGCTTAGAGATAGCAATGCAAGCTGAGAGCACTTTGCAGTAACTACATCATTTTGTGGCACATTAAGACTAACCTCTTATTTTCCATACGCTTTTTGCGACTGTAGACTTCTTAATCAGTTATTCCTGAAAAGTGTTAATTGTACATTGATGTGTTTATGGGCATTGAATGTTTGCCCTATGTGTGTATAATGTGATCCGCCCTGAGTCCCCTTCGGGGTGAGAAGGGCGGAATATAAATATTGTAAATAAATAAATAATAAATACATCAGCCTAAGATGCTGGCTGTCATTTGTGCAGGAAGATAAACCCGATGATAAAGGTAACATGTGCTTCCTTTAAGACTAAGAGGGAAAACTGGAGAAACACTCACCGAAGTATCTGTAGGCTGCAATTGGGATGCCTGAGTGCTTGCAGAATTTACTTACTATTACTTCTCATAGATCACTATGTTGTAAATTGAATTCTCTAAAGTAAGACACTCAAAGAAGACAACATCTCTGAAGTTACACCTCTTCAGCCTGAGGAAAACAAATATAGATTGCCAGCCAGACTAATCTTATTGCTTGAAAGCAAAATCATCAGATATTTAGTTTACTCTCTTTGAATGATGCGATAAAGGCTTATTAATAAGATGTGTCAGGGGACAGTTTGGGCAAAGAAGAGGACTTAGTCCAAATACGTAACAAAGTTGTGTTGTCGAAGGCTTTAATGGCCACAATCACTGGGTTGCTATGATTTTTTCCAGGCTGTATGGCCATGTTCCAGAAGCATTCTCTCCTGACATTTCACCCACATCTATGGCAGGCATCCTCAGAAGTTGTGAGGTATCATACCAAAGTTATCTTTATTGCACTTCGGATCTTTTGGTCCTTCAAAGAGGAAAGGTGAGTTTTCATCCACCTTTCCATTAAAGTATAAGCTAAACAAACAAAATTGTAAGTTGAGTATGAGAAATTGTTGGATTGTATAGGTAAAGGTAAAGGTTTTCCCCTAACATTAAGTCTAGTCATGTTTGACTCTGGGGGTTGGTGCTCATCTCCATTTCTAAGCCGAAGAGCTGGCGTTGTACCTAGACACTTCCAAGGTCATGTGGCTGGCATGACTGCATGGAGCGCAGTTACCTTCCTGCCTGAGTAGTACCTATTGATCTACTCACATTTGCATGTTTTCGAACTGCTAGGTTAGCCGAAGCTGGGGCTAACAATGGGAGCTTACCCCATTCCCTGGATTTGAACCACCAACCTTTCGGTCAGCAAGTTCAGCAGCTCAGCGGTTTAACCTGCTGCGCCTCTGGGTCAATGATAGGGAGCAGTATTTAGAAATTTAAGTCACATGGGACCAAAATGCTATAAAATATGTAAAGTGAAAGGCCCAAAGAGTCTTTAGATGTCTCCATTAATTTGGGAGCCAGTTCAGATAGGTGGATTGATGAATGGATGGATAGATAGATCTTGTCCATTAGCCTTCTTTAAATGATGGAGAAGTGGATTGAGTTTACATAACAGTTCATGGAATCATTTCCTTCTGCTTCCTGATTCCAGGACTGACACTGTTGCGTAAGACCATTGCTTATTTCAATAGATCTTTATGTCAATATTTGTTGAATAAGAACAGTAAACATTAAACATTTTGAAGGGAAGCCAAAATCTAATGGTCAAAGGTCAAACCTTTTGCTGTCAAAAAAGTTTAATTAAAACATTTTTCTAACTTTGGGAATAACTGTTCCCAAATGCCAATTAGTTATTTCTTTCATGTCATTTGTACTCTGTTGATCACATTCTACCCAGGGCAAATTCTACTAATGCTATTGAAATGTATTAATTTATAATAAGCCCCAATCTGGTGATTCCACTTACAGTGCTTTGCGGTGAAGAAGCAACCAATGAGCACCTTTCTACCATTAATGACAAAGTGCTTTCAAATTAGAGACGGTCGTTTCTTCAGTTTGGGGAGGTTGCATTGGACTCCCACAGTCCTTCTGAGGTCACACTCCATTTCACTGCTACCTAAATTTTGTAGCAACTGCAATAGCTCTATGATGTTGGAGGGTGAACAAGCGTACTCTAGTTCTAGAGAAGTCTTTAGTTCCACAGTGGTTCTCAACCTATGGGTCCCCAGATATTTTGGCCTTCAACTCCCAGAAATCCTAACAGCTGGTAAACTGGCTGGGATTTCTGGGAGTTGTAGGCCAAAACACCTGAGGACCCACAGGTTGAGAACCACTGCTTTAGGAAGAGTCTCATAGGATTTTAGATGAAACAGAGACCTTATTAGCAGGTTGATTTTTCAGTGCTAGGAAAGGAAGGTGGGTGCAATAAGGAGAGGGCTCAGTATTGGCTGGATTAGAAGAAGACATCCGATGCATTTGAATGCAGTTTGATATCACTTGGACTGCCATGGCTCAACGCAATGGAATCACTGGAGTTGTAGTTCGTTGAGGCACTAGCACTGTTTCACAGAGAAGACTACAGGCCTTGTGAAAATATAATTCCGGGATTTTATAGCACTGAGCCAAGGCAGTTCAAGTGGTGTCAAACTGCATTCATTCTTCAGTGTGTAGGTGCACCCTAACATAAAGAAACAAATTCGCTTCTTCAAGTGCAGCATTGATCAGTTGGTAAGTGGCTGTGACTTTTCCGGGCTGTATGGCCATGTTCCGGAAGCATTCTCTCCTGATGTATCGCCTGCATCTATGGCAGGCATCCTCAAAGGTTGTAAGGTATGTTGAAAACTAGACAAGTGGGGTTTACTGTATATATTTGTGGAAGGTCCAGTGTTCTTGTCTGTTTGAGGCAAGTGTGAATTGTGCAATTCACAGCATTGAATAGCCTTGCAGTTCAAGGTCTGTCTGTTTACTGCCCGGGGGAATCCTTTGTTGGGAGGTGTTAGCTGGCCCTGATTGTTTCTTACCTGCAATTCCCCTGTTTAACTAGTAGAGTCTCACTTATCCAACCTTCGCTTATCCAACGTTCTGTATTATCCAACGCAGTTTGCCTTTATTATTTATTTATTTATTTATTACATGCATTTATACCCCGCCCTTCTCCCCAAGGGGACTCAGAGCAGCTTACATTCTGCCACGAGGGCCAGCAACAAATATACTATAAAACAAAACAATTAAAACATGATAAAAACATGATAAAAATGTGATAAAAAGTATATAAAAATTAAAACGCTGCAAGGCAGTGATATTACACCATCCTCAGTCATTCACTACTGCTACAATTACAGATTTGCGACCCAATTACATCAGCCAGTGAGCTTATTCGCTGAATGCCTGGGCGCAGAGCCAAGTTTTTAGTTTTCTTCTAAATCCCAGGAGGAAAGGGGTTTGCCGGATATCGCTGGGGAGGGAGTTCCACAGCCAGGGAGCCACCACCGAGAAGGCCCTGTCCCTCGTCCCCACCAGCCGCGCCTGCGAGGCAGGTGGGATCGAGAGCAGGGCCTCCCCGGAAGATCTTAAGGTTCTAACAGGCTCATAGGAGGAGATACGTTCGGATAGATAGGCAGGACCAGAACCGTTTAGGGCAGGGGTCCTCAAACTTTTTAAGCCGAGGGCCGGTCCACAATCCTTCGGACTGTTGAGGGGCCGGATTATCATTTGAAAAAAAAAAACCAAATAAATTCTGATGCACACTACACATGTCTTATTTGTAGTGCAAAAACAACAACAATGAAAGAACAATACAATATTTAAAAATAAAAATAATTTTAACCAACATACATTTATCAGGATTTCAATGTTCCCATGTGCTCCTGCTTCTGGCCAATGAGATAGTCAAGTTAATTAGGGTTGTTGTTGTTGTTGTTGTGTGCCTTCAAGTCATTTCAGACTTTGGGTGAGCCTAAGTCTAAAATGTATTTATTTATTATTTATTTATTTACTGCATTTATTTACTACATTTGTATCATACCCTTCTCACCCCAAAGGGGACTCAGAGTGGCTTACAAATTATATGTACATACAATATATTATATTATTAGCATAGCACAATATTAGCATTATATATTACTTTATTGAACTATACCACTATACTGTAATATTATTAGTAATATTATATGTAACATAGAATATATAACTAATATTATTATATGGTATTATTATTAGTGTTATATTGTATTACATTATAATATTATTATCAATATTATATGTATATCCAATATATTATATTATAAAACTGAGGGCGGGGGTCAGGTAAATGACCTCGGAGGGCCGCATCCGGCCCCCGGGCCTTAGTTTGGGGACCCCTGGTTTAGGGCTTTGTAGGTCAAAACCAGCACTTTGAATTGGGCTCGGTAGCATATCGGCAGCCAGTGGAGCTGGCTTAGCAGGGGGTTTGTATGCTCCCTGTAAGCCGCTCCCATTATTAACCTGGCTGCTGCCCGCTGCACCAGCTGGAGCTTTTAGGGATCTTTCTGGCTGGGCATTTTGAAGGCCCCTCCCCTAAACTACAAGCTCGGGGATTTCAGGAGGGATGCACACTTGCTTTTAACTCTAGTGCAGGCATGGGCCCTCCAGGTGTTTTGGACTTCAACTCCCACGGGAGTTGAAATCCAAAACACCTGGAGGGCCGGAGTTTACTCATTCCTGCTCCAGTGTAACCCCGAGACTTCCCTTCCTTCCGTTGCGCCTAAGCCCAGCCCCTTCCTGGGCTTTACTTCGGTAGCTGCGTCTCAGCCAATAGCCGGCCCCGTCGTGGAGGCGCGCGCTGCTCATTGGACCGCGGGGAGTGACGTTGTTTGAAAAAAATATTTCAACGGCGACAAGCCTGGGCTGCGGGCGTTTAGAGCGCGGGTCGCTGTTAACAGTTGGCTGCGGAAATTTCGCCTCTGTAGGCTTGGATCCGCAAAGCAGCAATGGCGGGGAACCCAAGGGGTGAGTCCCAGGGAAGGCTTTAAGGGTCGCCCGCCTCCGCCTCGCATCTTCCTTTTGTGCACAGCGAATCAGAATGGGAAAACTGGGTTGTTTGGGACTTTGGGGTGTTTGCGTGCCTTGGGGGGTATCTTCACGGGGCAATTCATTCAGTTCGGTACCGCATGTGATAGCCACTCCTTGGCTTCCTGATGATCAAAACATTCTGCCCCCAACGTTTTGGATATGCGATGCTCAACGTATTGATATTGTGGTTGTTAGACTTTAAAGCAGGCATGGGCCAACTTGGGCCCTCCAGGTGTTTTGGACTCCAACTCCCACCATTCCTCACAGCCTCAGGCCCTTTCCTTTTTCCCCCTCAGCCGCTTAAGGAAAGGGCCTGAGGCTGTGAGGAATGGTGGGAGTTTGAGTCCAAAACACTTGGAGGGCCCAAGTTGGCCCATGCCTGCTTTAAGGCATATTCAAGGAGTGTTACAGTTAGTGCACCCCTCCTTACTCACTTCCTCATCACTTGTTAATGTTGGAAGAAATGTGCTCCATTTGTTGACAGTTGTGGATTTTGTTCTTCTGTCATTTTAAGGTCTATGCATAAATCATGGATCTGTTCTCTAAAATTTTAATTGTGCATTCTCAAGTGTATAAAAAACTGTTAAGGTATAAAGAAAACGGGTCAGGTTTTTCAAGCATCAGCACCAAGGTGGATCAGTGATTCTCAGTCTTCGGGTACCCAGATGTTTTGGCCTTCAACTCTAAGAAATCCTAACAGCTGGTAAACTGGCAGGGATTTCTGGGAGTTGTATTTATTTATGTATTGCATTTATATACCGCTTTTCTCACCCCTAGGGGAGGACTCAAAGCAGTTCACAGCATAATCAATAACAAAATTAAATGCCTCACATATGTAAACATAAACGATTAAAACAACAACATTTAAAACTATGGAATAAAAATGATTAAAATTATAAAACTGTGATAGCAATCACAGGTACAACACAAAACATTTAGGCCATTGTATCAATCCAGGGTGTTTTTCCATATTTTTGTCAATCGCCAAATGCCTGCTTGAATAACCAGTCTTGACTTGCTTCCTGGGGACCCACAGGTTGAGAACCACTGGAATAGAATATGTGTTAAGCGAAAAAATCTCATTCTGGTGGTCATTATATGCAGGTGCTTGTTCAGGCCAGTAAGTTTGGTCCACACCTAGTGGAGTATAACTGGATGTGTTTTGAGATACATGGTGCTCTCTCCCTTGGGAGGTGGAGAAGCCTTGCTCTCTGTGTTTATGTTATGCATGCAAGGACTTTGTTCATTTTGTTGCTCTTCAGGATTTATTTTTGATGTAATGCCACAAGTTTATGTTTTTGATTCTGCTGAATAAGTAAATTTATGTTTCCTCTTTCATCTGTGTGAAGCTACTGTGTCTTTGTTGTTGGATCAGATTTCGCACAAACGTCAACAAAAGCTACATTGTACAGGATGCTGTGGCCTCAATCTGCTCAATTTTATATTATTGCTTCCCCAAGGGCACTTGGAGCCCTGAAGTGCGCAGTGGGTTAAACCACTAAGCGGCTGACGCTGCTGACCGAAAGGTTGGTGGTTCATATCCGGGAAGTGGGGTGGGTGCCTGCTGTTAGCCCCAGCTTCTGTAAACCTAGCAGTTCGAAAACATGCAAATGTGACTACATCAATAGGTACTGCTCTGGCGGGAAGGTAACAGCACTCCATGCAGTCATGCCTGCCACATGACTTTGGAGGTGTCTATGGACAACACCGGCTCTTTGGCACAGAAATGGAGATGAGCACCAACCCCCAGAGTCGGACATGACTAGAATGCCAGGGGAAAACCTTTACCTTTTGGGAGCTCTTGGTGGCACAGTGGATTAAACAGCTGAGCTTCTGAACTTGCTGATTGAAAAGTCAGCAGTTCAAATCTGGGAATCTGTTGCGGTTACTGTCAAAAATTATTTGCGATAACATTATAAAGCAGTCCAAGAAAATACAATAATGCAATTAGTGGGGAAATACTCAACAGTTTATAGCTAGGAGAAAAGCAAATGAAAAATCTGTTTCAAGAAATACTAAAAGTAAGCCAGCACCAAGACTTGGTGGTATACAAGAGGGGTGATTGTTTCATACGTTGGGTACCATTAGGAAAAAGGCACTTCAATTCCTTGCTGCCAAATGAATATCTACAAACTCTAGCACAGTCAATAATACTTTTTTTCTGGAGATTGTATTGGGATCTGTCAGTCATAATCTCCTTGTCCTTGAAATGGGATACAAGATGGTTAAAAATGCAAAATAAAACAATAATAATACATATTTATTTGTATCCCACTTTTCTCCCTAAAACGGGACCTAAAGCGGCTCACAACATTGTGTAAAATAATATAAAACAATGTACATATATAAAACACAAACTATAAAAACAATTTTACAATTTAGAGATAAGTATACATATTTAAAAACATTAATCTAATACAATTATTGCAAGCTACTCAACAAGACAGATAAAAGTTAGCCTTCCTGTCATTACAGCTCAGTGTCTTCATCAAAAGCTTGCACAAACCGGAAGGTTTTTAGCTGCTTTTTAGAAACAAAATTATTAAAAGACAGGCAAGAAATATCCACAGATAAAATACAGATTGACAAGCCAGAAGTATTCCTACGTAGTGATATCTTGGCCCTTGATTGTGCATGTGCAGTCAGACCTCTATATTTGCTAGGGTTAGAAGCACCGGGCCCCTGCAAAAGTGAAACACTGCAAATAAAGACAGTGGTTTTTATATATATATATATACCTAAGATAACACCTCTCTAGCAATTTCTGGATTCTCCAGTGTGACTGAAGGAGGTTGACCACAGGCTCCTTATGCACTGCCATATAATCCAGTTCTGAGTAGATAATCTCGATTATATATGCAATGTAGAAGGGGCCAAGGACTCACTGGAAAACCTTGAAATTCCTTGAGAGAACATTTGAATAAAATCTGTGAATAATAAATCCTCAAAAGTCAAAGCTGCAAATGTGGTGGGCTGATCATATAAGGCATTGTATGCTACCAATATTTTACATTTATTTCTGGAGTTAACTAGTATAGCCAGTAGGGAATTCTTCATCCTTACAGCAATAGATGTATGATTAGGGCCCCATCTGTGTATCTCAGAATCTGATCTCAGATTATTTGCTTTAAACTGGATTATATGAGTCTCCATTGTCAGATAACCTGGGATAAGAAGATAATATGTGTAGAAGGGGCCTAGGTTCCTGACTAGGTTGCCTTATCTAACAGAGCTTCCAAACTGTGTGTCACAACATGTTAATGTGTTGGCTGCAGTGTGCACGTATGCCACAGCAATGTTACAGGAAATAACAAAATATTGGAAATATATGTTACTATCTTATAAATTGTGTATTTTAAATATATAAATGAAAGGTTTGATGAGATATGTTGCATCCCCAGACATTTCATTATTACAACTTATGTATGTTTCCATGTCTCCAATTGGTTAACACAGGCATTACTGGCTGTGAGGAATTGTGGGAGTTGAAGTCCAAAACACCTGGAGGGCCGATGTTTGCCTATGCCTGGGTTAACACCTCCAATATGCTAGTAAAGCTGATTTACCGTGTTGCAAAATGATGAATGTCTAAAAAATGTGTCACCAAAACAAAATGTTTAGAAAGCTCTGCCCTATCGCTTTCAGACACACACTACTTTCAAAATAGTTATATTTGACTTTAATTTAAAGTTAGGCTGCTGGCACTTGCCTGATTCTTGAGTATTTCGTTTCAACACAATCTAGTCTGTTTAAGGTTGTTTTGCTAAACCTTAGACAACATTATCAGGTATTTCTGTTACTTGAGCAAGAAGAACCTCTTTGTTTGTTTTTTGCAGACCGAGCAATGCTGAAGATGGTAAGCCTCATGAGGCTGGAAGAAGAATCGCAGAATCTATGGAGACAACTTCTTGATAATGTTGACAAGACAGACTTTTTGTGGATGGAGGAGATTCGTGAAGAGGCGCAAAAGATGTTCAGCAGGTAAAATCTCACAATATGCTGGGAAAGGTGCCAAAAGCAAATATTTGGTTCTTTATATGTGTTGAAACTAACTGTTCCAAAACTGAATGAAAGATTGTCATCCTGGATATATTAGCTTTAAATCAGAGAAACTAAATCCTTTCTAAATTGTAACTAACTGAAATCTATATTTTTCTTACTGGTATTGGTGGTCATAAGAAAACAGACTGGTTTGTAACTGAATTGTTTTTAATCAGTCTAGAGGCATAATCCTAAAACGTTTAGCTATGCAGCCTCTAATTATATTTCATGGAATTATATATTTTGGTTGGTACTTTCTATTCACATTGCTTATTTGAAGACTGAGGCCTTATCAAGACACTCCTTTTTAAGGACTATTGTGATCTTACGTTATGTTTTTTTATATGCTCAATTTTATGAAATATGAATATCATATCTGATGGCTGAAGAAATGCAAAGTATAATGCCACCAGATGTCTGTCCCTTAGACCAGGGCTTCTTAAACTTTTCCATTCATACTCCCTTTTGCCTGATAAATTTTACATGACTCCGGGTATATAGGTATATATAAAATAAGTATGAAAATCTAACATTTACTGATAAGAAATCAGCATTTGTAAGGTTTGCTAAACAGGCTGATTTTCCTTTTTATGAAGTACAGCTGACGCATCTGCATAGTCCACTGTAAACACTGCACAATAGATTTGTGTAAATGTCAAAAATAGCTACTATGTGGTGTTCAGAAAACTTATTGTTTCCAAATTTTTCAGTACCCCAACATTGAACTAAAGGGACCCCATTTGGGACCGGGAGCCACAGTTTAAGAAGCAGTGCCTTAGACTATGTGCAGAAAGCTTTCTCAAATTATAGATGAGTTTGGGTACATTGCCCAGGTCAGGAAACAGATAAGTATAGGTAAACATATTTTGGGTTCATCTACACACTGACCTTTCACAGGATGGCATGGAGGAGCAATCCACCATGATTGGTTTAACCCCTGCATTTCACCCAGGAAAATCTGAGGTAACCCTTTACTGCGCTGCAGAAGATTTCAATTTTTCCACATTCCTTGGCAAAATTGGTTCCGCAGGATGCATTGTAGACACCTGGTCTTGCTGACATGCTTTGTAGGATTTGGAGTGAGGGGTTACTTAAAAATACCTTAAAGGCATGCCTGGCTAGCAGCGGAGCTATTTGACCAGGGAGGGATAACCTCCTGTGCCTATGGAGCGCTTGTACGTATGTTTCTCTGCACTTGGAACACACACAAACACACACACAATGAGCAAATTGAGGCCAGAAACATACTCACCTTCCTGGGCTTAAAATAGTTCCATACCTTTCAATGTAATAACCTCCACAGCAAAACCATTTCCAAGATGCATTATAGTGTCCATGTATGTGGGCCCTTTGTTTTTGTAATACTGTATATCTAAATCTGAAATGCATCTTTTGTTACTGAAGTGTGTTAAATGGCCTAGGATTGTCCTGAAGGTGATTTAGAATGACGGCGTAATATCTGTCATTTTAACCAGAAGCTACTCAGGTTGCTCCTGACACGGAAAAAAAACCCTGTCAGCATGGCTCTTGATCTGCAGAAGATATTGTACCATAGAATAATAGCCAGGACACATGATTCTGGCCTTTTCAGTCCTGCAACATTTCATGCATGGATTGATTTTCAATAAGAAATAATTTAGCCATCTGTAACATGTGATAGATTATTTGTTCATTAAACAGCCTGGGCAAAGGCAATAACAGGCTGGGATTTCAACTGTTAATGTTCTTATGTGTCTATGCAGCAGCTTCAATGGCAAACAGTTGCTGATGCCCAAAACTCCATCACAGAAAAATCGCCAGAAAAAGAGTCGTATTTCATCTGCTAAGCACGACCAGTTTGTCAAAAAGAGGTAGGGCGGAATATTATATGGAGGTCAAGTTGACAATGAGTGATGGGATAATTTACAATTGACATTCTAAGTTGACATTTGGGGAAAATATTGAGATTGGAAGAAAGCCGGCATCATGTAATGCTTGAGTGTTAAAAAAAAAAGGGGTTCTTGAACAACCAGAGTTGGAATCTTCGCTTGTTCGTGGAAACTCACTAGGTGCCCTTGGGCAAATAACACATTTTCAACCTCAGGAAAGTAATGCCAAACTCCTTTTGGGGGGAAAATGTGATGGGGCCACATCAGTTACCCACACAAATCAGTGCTTCTGAAAACAACTGGGAAACTTTGTACAGATTTATTTGGATACCAAAGCTTAATGCTCCATTAAGATTCAACTGCACACTGAAAATTCCAGGTTCTAATCTATCTGAAATTTCTTTGACCTTAGAAGGGTTTTGAAACTTACCTGCTGTCTGCAGTGAATTAAAAATTCTTCAATATATCTGCTATCTTTTCTGAAAAGAAAAGAAATAAAGAAGAAACAGTGATATAAGATAATGGTGCAACTGCCTGTCCTTTAAATATCTTGTTTTACATGTATAGAGCTTTCAGACATTAACAAACTACCAGTTTAGTTCTCCATGCATCAGATATCATGTGCAGAAGAAGGCAGTAATGGAAAGCCTCATTCAAGTCTATACAAAATTTCCCATTTTGATCATAGTGAGATTTACGAGTGATGTGTAATGTGTGAGGTTGTGGGTTCATTATCATGTTGGGACTGACAACAGCAGGATTTTGTTAAGTTTCATATTGAAACATCTATCAGTTCAATTAATGAAAAATGTATCAAAAACTTCATGTAGATAAATAGAGAAGTTGGTACTTCTCCAAGATCTTCCAGGGAGGCCCTCCTCTCACTTCCATCTTCCTCACAATTGGGTCTGGTGGGGACGAAAGAGGGGGGCCTTCTCAGCCATGGCCTCCAGACTCTGGAAATCCCTCACCAGGGAGATTAGGTTAGCTCCCTCGCTTTCTTCCTTCAGGAAACAGTTAAAGACCTGGATGTTTCAGTTGGCCTTTGGTTAGACAGTCATTAGATAATCAGTCCCAGATGGTATTATTCTATCCTGTATTTTATTAGGTCCTTATTATCTATGCACTTAACTCATTATTTTATTCTTGCATTGCTGCTCCAGTTTCTCCACCTAAGTAGATGATAGAACTGCGCCTGGTGGTTGACTGATAACTATCAACTGTTTTAGTATTCTTGTTTTATACTGTATTACTGTATTTATCTTTTATACTATGAATTGTATTTATATTGTTGTTTATTTTGTCAATGTTGTTTGGGCCTTTGCACCATGTAAGCCGCCCCAAGTCCCCACGGGGAGATGGTGGCGGGGTATAAATAAAGTTGTTGTTGTTATTATTATTATTATTATCTCGTAATATCTATTAGCTTTACTTTTCAGTACACTTGTACCCTATCATTTTTCTGACAATGTCTTCCTTTTATTAGATTATCAAAAAGAAATGGTAACCAGGCAAGTCTGCAACATGAAAGAGATCTGACTATTTTTGCAGAGAATATATCACCTTGTTGCCGTGTGACTAGGTCTCGTGCTGCCAGGTCAGCCAGGACCTCAGAAAATTCTGTTCAGAAAGCTACTGTTCCTTTAGCTAAAGGGAGAATAGCACTAGTGGAAATTAGTGCTAATGAGAGGCACAGTGCTGAATTGCACTTTAAAAAAACACCACCCCCGGAAAAGAAGGTTTCACTGAGCATCCCATTGTCATCTCAAGAGACCTCTACAAACAGAGAGCAACCTCTGTCCAGAGTTTCTTTGATTGTGATCCCAGATACCCCTGAAGCACAAATAAAAAAAGAGGGGCGAGGAGCTTCCAAGCTGAAAATTGCTAATGGGTCAATTGCCAAAACCACTAAAAGTAAAGAACCCATCACAGATGAGAAGACTGCATGTGCTCAACAACAAGAGAATTGTCAACCTTCTGATATGGAAGTCAAGTTGAACCTCAGTGAAGATCCATGGACACCCCGAGTACCAAAAGAAAAACGTCAGTCAGTGCGGCGAAGCCTAATGGGTAGGCCATCCCTAAAATGCAGCACCTCTTTGGTTGCACGGTGCTCACTAAGTGCCAAAAGGAAAAGAGCTGTCCAGAAATCTATGTTGAAGCGTAAAGCATCCCAGCAGTCATCCAGTGCTTCTGGGCACCCAAGCTGTAAGTTTGTACACCATGAGATAGTATTACTTTTCTTCGCTCCCTCTATTTTATCTGCCTGTCCATTGATGTGTTGAATCAAAATGTTGGGAAACTGAAATTATTATTATTATGTTTTAAGTAACCATGGATTTTTCAAGGAAGAGAATCCTCGTGTTAAAATATCTGTCTCAGTTCAAGGTCTTTGAAGCACTTTCAAAAGTAGAAAAAAATGAGGCCTGATAAATAGAGAAAGTCTTAATTTTTGGCAGGTTTGAGTGAAATGTGTGCATTTAACTTGCTGCTGCATTCTGCAACATAATGGGAACCATTAGATTTCACAGCATTCACATTCTAATATTCTAGAGTGCTAATAAGAAACATGAATTAGGATAAGATGTGTTAGAGGACAGAAGTCTTTTTGAAATAGGAATCCACCTACTGATCTATGATTTCAGAATAATCACAGTTTGTGATATATAATTTTTATTAAATGATTTTATATCAAGTGTACAGGGAAAGAGTGAGAACATAATTTATAGAAAAGTCCAGAAAAGAGTAGAATAGATAGGGAACTACATCTAGAAAAAGAATTAGAATAATCACAATTTAGTCATATTTTCTACTGCAGCTTGCTCCATTCAAATTTCTCTCAAGAAGAGAGGTCTTAATCTAAGTGATGGATATAATGTGTGTGTAAATTAGGAAGAAAGTTGCTGGGTTTTTTTTCTAATTGTAGAGTTGTGTCCATTCACTAGTCTTGGAAAATATTTTCTTTTCTTTCAATTGGACCTTTTTTGTGCTTAAAAGCATTGTGACTAGCGTTGTAATCAAGATTCTACAGATCAAGAAAACAAATGTTTAAGTCTGTTACTAGTTTATTTTGTGTTTCCCTAACTTCCATCGGTTTTTTGGTTGGAAATTTAGAAAATTAGCATTTTGTTTCCCTTTTGGGGAGGACAGAACATCCAAACTGGATTGATTTGCTTGCTTCTCTGGAGGCATAAAACTGTGAGGTCACTCTAGCCCAGGGGTCCCCAAACTAAGGCCCGGGGGCCGGATGAGGCCCTCCAAGGTCATTTACCTGGCCCCCGCCCTCAGTTTTATAATATAATATTTTTATATCAGTTTTAATAATATAAAATATTGTATATACATATAATATTGATAATAATCTTATGTTATACAATATAATACTAATAGTAATATCATATAATAATATTAATTATCTGTTATATATTACATATTATATAATAGTATAGTGGTATAGTTCAATATAGTAATATATAATGCTAATATTGTGTTAAGCTAATAATATAATATATTGTATGTACATATAGCTGCTCTGAGTCCCCTTCGGGGTGAGAAGGGTGGGATATAAATGTAGTAAATAAATGCAATAAATAAATAACTAATTTTAGACTTAGGCTTGGCCAAAGTCTGACATGACTTGAAGGCACACAACAGCAACAACAACAATCTTAATTAACTTGACTATCTCATTGGCCAGTAGAAGGTCCACACTTTCCATTGAAATCCTGATATGTTTATGTTGGTTAAAATTGTTTTCATTTTTAAATATTGTATTGTTCGTTTGTTGTTGTTGTTGTTGTTGCACTACAAAGAAGACATGTGCAGTGTGCATAGGAATTTGTTTGGATTTTTTTTTTCAAATGATAATTCGGCCCCTCAACAGTCTGAAGGATTGTGGACCGGCCCTCTGCTTAAAAAGTTTGGGGACCCCTGCTCTAGCCCCTTCTACATTGCCATATAAAATCCAGATTATCTGTTTTTAACTGGATTATTTGGCAATGTAGACTAATACAGTCCAGTTCAAAGTAATTTATGTAGATTATTGGATTTGATAATTTGGATTATATGACAGTGTAGAAGGGGCTTCTGTAGGCAGAATACTCCTACTTGCCAATTCAGTTTTGTCCCTGCCTTCTCTCTATTGGCATGTTGTGGCTAGTCTCCGCTCTGCCCTTTTACTTTATTTGATTTCCCTTTGTTCTATTTCCTTTCTATCCTTTCAAAGGAAACCTTTTCTGCGTCCGCCTCTCTTGAGTAGCCTTTTAAAGGTCTTTTTCTTAGCCTCATTCATTCACCCCCTTCCTCCCTCATCTGTCTGGGTTGCTACATGGATAAGGAAAAATAAGTCTATATGTGGAGTTGTTTCCTAAAAGTACCAAATCCATCTGAACACATTTTACAGGAATTAAAACCACATACTGAGGATATGCATTCTTTTGCTATAAATTCCTTTTTCCAAGCCCTGTATAGTAGTCTCGCTTATCCAAAGTAAATGGATAAATAATAAATTAATAATAATAATGGATAAATAATAAATGGATAATAAGGAGATATTAAGGAAAAGCCTATTAAACATTAAATTAGGTTATGATTTTACAAATTAAGCACCAAAACTTCGTGTTATACAACAAATTTGACAGTAAAAGTAATTCAACATACAGTAATGCTATGTAGTAATTACTATATTTACGAATTTAGCACCAAAATATCACGATGTATTGAAAAATGCGTTGGATAATCCAGAATGTTGGATAAACGAGTGTTGGATAAGTGAGATTCAGGGCCGTAGCCAGAAAAAAATTTCAGGGGGGGGTGAAAATTTGGGGAGGGTGAACCCCTAGCACCCCCCACCCCCGCTACAAACCTGTCAATATCTGCTGGAGATAGTGCCTGGAGGGGACTCTTAATGTTTTGCGTCTCATAGATTTAGCATGGGGATTTGGTTAACCAGTTAAAATTCATGAGTAAACCAGATTTTTTTTAATAACCCGAAAAATTTCGGGGGGGGGGGAACCCCTAAATCCCCCCCCCCCCTTCGCTACAGGCCTGGTGAGACTCTATTGTAATTTGATATATGCTCATAGTTTTGAGCTGTTCATAACATTTTACACTCCTAGCCAACAATGTGCTGCAGTCTGTAACTCATTTTCCAATTTATTTGGATTTGATACCATTGGGAAGCAAACTCCACATATGAGTTTCTTGTGTTTTTCTTGCATAGGCCAATGTGGTCCAACCTTTAGTTACCCAAGGGCCAATCAAACTTTAGTATAGGAATTTGAAGGCCAGAAACATTCCAGAAAGTAAACGAATTCTTAAAAACTTAAAGCAGTAAGAAGGGTAAACGATTTTTTTTCCAAATGTTAAATTAAAATATTTTTCCAGTAAAAAGGGCAAGGGCCAATAGAAATGAATTGGTGGGCCGCATGTGGCCCGTCGGTTGGACCACACTGGCTATGATAGAAATGAACATATTTATGTTTCTTGACCTATAGCCCCAGCAGCTGTGCATTCAGAAGATGAAGAAACAGCAACCGAATCTACGTAAGTTGACTAAAATTTTCAGATTGTATCTAAAGTCTACAATAAAACTGCTGGCAACATTGTTCTCCCCTCTTTGCAGCCTTTTCAAGCCAACTCCCCAAGCTGCAAAAGCAGAATCACTGGGCTATAAGAGGGAGGGGGCTAAAGAAATGTGCTGTTGGATAAACTAACATCTGCTTGTGCACTGCTGAATGTAATCCGTTGACTTCTGAGAGTTCCAAATTCCCACATGAAAACAGGACAGCTGTTGAGCTTTTATAGGGCTTTGTGTAGTCTAATACAGAATGTGGGTAAGAGTTTAGCTGACAACGCTGGTCACTTCATTTCATTGCGTTAATGTATTTAGTGACAGAATGATAAAAAGGAAATAGTACTGTTTTATTTATATATTTATGTCTTATGTTTTTTCTCCCTAGGTCAGAGCTAGATCCCTCTTCTGATTCTCAAGGGGTAAGTTCTGAAAAGAGGTAAAGTAAAGCCTAAAGATATAATTCTATATTGTACCTCCTTACCTAGAAGAATCAGATTAATCTAATCTTTTTAAAAATAAAATAGAATTACAAGCTTGGTAGATGAAGGGAGTTCTATGGCTATAGCATAACTTGATTTCAGTAAGGCCTTTGACAAGGTTCTCTATGATATTCTCATGAAGAAACAGTAAAACGTGGGCTAAACAATGCTTCCCAATGCTTCCTCATCATCCTGGAAAGAAGTGACTAGTGTGGTACCACAGGGATCTGTCCCGGGCTATGCTATGGAATCATGGGAGTTGTAGTGTTGCAAAGTCTTTCCTCTTCTCTGCCAAAGAGTGCTGCTGTCTCACCAAACTACAAATCCCAAGATTCAGTGGCATTGAACAATGGCAGTTAACATATCAAATTCCATTCATTCTATGCATCCTTGGACACAGAGCAACAGTTTCAAATTGAGAAAAACACGCCACCTAAACATTAGAAAGAATTTGTTAGAGTTGTTCAACAGCAGCATTTGGACTCTCAGAATATGATGGAGTGGTTTAGGAAGCTGGGTATGTTTAGCTTGGAGAAGAAAAGGCTAAGGGCACATGTTAGCCACCTTTCAATATTTGAAAGGCTGTCACATTGAGGATGTGGCAAGTCGTTTTCTGCTGCTTTTGGAGACTAGGACATGAGCAATTCATTCAAAATTCAGGAAAATATTCTGCCTAAACATTATGAAGAACTTCCTGACCTGGTTGGCAGTGGAATATGCTGCCTCGGAGTGTAGTGGAGTCTCCTTCTCTGGGGGTTTTTAACAGTCTGGGTGGCCATCTGTTGGGAGTGCTTTGATTGTGTCTTGCTGCGTAGAATCATAGAATAATAGATGGCAAAGGTTTGACTAGTCTTTTCCAAGTATGATTCTATGATCATTATTGGAACAGGATTCATTTCTAAGTTGATACACATAGGTTTCTTCTGTCAAAGGCTGCTTCTTTAAAGGTGGCAGGCAAATATTCTACATAAATAAAATTATGGTTGAGTAGCAGGGACGATACCTGAAATCCACAGGTTACATTGAGCCTAACAGGCCATTTGTCCTGTTCACTAGAATTGCTGTATGGGAGTCATACAGCATTTGAGTATTACAGCTATCAGAAGTTCTCTTCAATAAACTGTGCTGGATTGGGCTTCTGGGAATTGTAGTTCAACAAGCATGAAGACTACGTCCGCTCTTGGGCAGTAAATAATCATATGACAAAACAACTAAACTAGAAAACTCTCCTGAAAGAGTGTTTAATATTTCTTTCTTTTTTAAGGTTCCTTGCATTCTTAATTTAAGAGTAAAATTGTTTTTATAACAAGTTTTGATCTGTCATAAGATTGTGTTTAACTATGTTTCACTTTATATGGGGCTATGCTGAGAATGTGTTTGCCTTACAGCATGCTATTGAAACCATGAGGACAACACCAAATTCACAGAAGGCCAGCATGACTGCAAATCTCCAGGCTCAAGAAGATCCGCAAAAAGGAGAACACAAGGGTCAGTGGATCAGGAATAATGGAGTTCACTGAGTAACGGAGAACTACAACTTGAGTTAAAAGAGCATCTTTAAGGAAGGGGAAGCTTGATATTTCCTAGAAGATGCTGGTTTGATAGTTAGGGGAAAGGATACATGTTGTTCACAGCTAGGACACAGATGGCGGATACACAGCCTTGTACATGTTGATCAGGTACTATTTCTCATCATTCCACATTTATATTCAAGCTGGCTGCTGCTGATGAGAATTGGAATCCACTGGTAGCCTTTAATTGTAGAATCTTGACTGAGTACTTACCTTGTTCTTGAAGTTGACTATGTAAAATGGAGCCAGTTGCTGTCTCAGCTGAAACTTTTGCAGAACTTTTTAAATCAGTGTGGACTGCTATGAATTCTAGAAAGAGATAGATAAACATGTAATAAAATCTCTACTATCATGTTTCACTAGGAAATAGTAATACTTTTCATTCCTTTTTTCTGGCTGAAAAGGTGAGTGTGTGACTATTGATGCCCTGGGTTCCCCAATTTGTTTTTTTTTAACTGTCTTACCTCTGAGACAAAGAAGAAGGGGGGAGATATCAGTGCTTGATTAAGCAAGGAAAGGGTGAAAAAAACCATTTTGGGACCCAAAAAGGGGTGCAAATATTATAGAATCAGAGTTGGAAGAGACCACATAGGCCATTTAGTCCAATCCCCTGCCATGCAGGAAATGAGCACTCAAAGTACGCTTGACAGATGGCCATCCAGCCTCTTGTTTAAAAGCTTCCAAGGGAGGAGCTTCTACCACAGTCCGAGAAAGAGAGTTCCACTGTTGGACAGTTCTCTTGGTCAGGAAGTTCACCCTAATGGGTGAATCTCCTTTCCTATAATTTTCTCAGACTCATTGCTCTGAGTCCTGGTCTCCAGGGCAGCAGAAGACAAGCCTTCTCCTTCTCCTTTATGTCAGCCTTTCAAATGCGGTAAAATATGGTATATGCCACCCAAATAATAGAGGAATAACTGCACTGAGCCTATTCACTTCCTTCATATACATAATCATAACTCATATATTTGAATATGTAACTTAATCAAAATTCAATTCTATTTATGGGTGAATCAGTTTTTAGGATTGCATCTTCTAAACATGGCATTGATCTGAATCTTCAGAAGTGGATGAACTGTTTTTCCCTTTATAATGTTTGCTAACATAAAATGTGTTGCTGGTTTTTTTTTAAGTAATCGTAGCCCAGTTGCTTTTCTTTGTTTGCCTTATAAACACTTAGGTAAAGGGATTAAAATAAGTTTTTTAAAAACCTCTGTAAAATAGTAAATTATAAGCATATCTGTCCTGGCAATTACAAATGTTCATCGTCTTGATGATACAGTTTTCACCTCATGCTTTTATCACATAAAATAGTTCAGTGACCAGTAACTGTAGTTGCTTTTCTCTATGCAGTGGGCAGCCCTGAAAAGAGTGAAGAAATTCGAAAACCATCCCAGAACGTTGGGTATGTTGTCTGTTGGGTCTTTTGACAAACTTCATGACCAGTATTCTTTTCTTAACCTTGGTATATTTACTCTTGTATCTATTGTTTGTGTATATGCCTGTGCATCACCTATGAGTAAGACTACCAGACCATTTCTATTTGTTTGTTACTGGGAGCAGGAACAAAGCTTCATTGCTTGTTATCTCACATGAGTGACAAAAAGAGTGACCCAGTCATACACAGGTTCAAAGTGTTGGAAAATAAGATGAATGGAGGTACAGGGAAAGAAAAGAATGGGAAAAAACATAAAATAGTATTCCTCTTTGTAGTTGAGGAAGGGAGAATTTTCAGGCTGGGTTACAAATAAGAGATAATGCCAAATTAGGTTCATGGATTTGAATCCCCTTCTATGTAAGGGAGACTTGGCTCCTTCTACACAACTGTATAAAATCCACATTGAACTGGATGATATGGCAGTGTGGACTCAGATAATCCAGGACCCTTCCACACAGCCATATAACCCAGAATATCAAGGCAGAAAATCCCACAGTATCGGCTTTGAACTACACATATGCCATATATTCCTGCTCAAAGCAGATAATGTGAGATTTTATTCAGCTGTGTGGAAGGGGACCCAGTTCAAAGCAGATATTGTAGGTTATCACTAAGGGCCCTTAGTGAAATCGAGATATATCCTTGAGCTGACATCTTGGTTGGGTTGCTGACCTGAAGGCTGCCAGGTTCAAATCCAGAGAAGCCTCCCACAAGGATGGTAAAAACATCAGGGTGTCCCCTGGGCAACATCCTTGCAGACGGCCAATTTTCTCACTCCAGAAGCAACTCCGGTTGCTCCTGACACACACACACACACACACACACAAAAGCTGACATCTTGCCTAAGGATTCTTTTAAGCCCCTTAAAGGACTCAGAAAGAAGCCAAGGGATGGAAGATGCGTGGTGCTTTCAAGAGGACCGATGATAGAATATTGTACTGGTGTGTTCTGTATAATGAGTCCTCCGTTAATTTTTATATACAAAACTAAATTTACAGGAGACAAGCAAGTTATAAAAGAGCGCTTGGTGATCTAGAGGATGAACAAGAGAAGCTCTCTCCACCAAGAAAAAAGGTTCCGTCTCCTTACCTTGCCAGCAAGGTGAGACAAGTATTGTATCCTAGAGAACATGTTAAGTTTATTAATGGTTTCCCAAGGACTGATTATATTTTGTACTCTTTAGGTTGTCCGGCCATTCAAGACATTCTTGCACACAGTGCAGAAGAACCAAATGCTTATGGGAACCCCAAGCTCTGTGAGCCGAAGCTGTACAGTAAAATCATTCCTCAAGCAAAACACTCCTTTAAGGACCACTCCCCAGGTAACATGAGATCTTTTTATAGGTGGAAAAGGGGGGAAGAGCAGCTTCTGAACTAAAATTTACCTGCTCAGGTGTAGTGCAGGGGGAGAAAGTAATAATAAATATGCAAATTGTCAGGGGGATTCTTGGTATGGATGGGAGGACCAATCCACAATGCCTGGGTTTTCCCTACATGCCAAACCTAACTAGCAGGAGCTCAATGTTCTTTTTCTGTTTTCACTATTATGTTTTTTCATCATTAATAATCTTGCAAAAGTCTTCAGACTTGACAGGCATTTTTACATCCGTTTCATTTAAAATTTATTTATTTATTTACCCCATTTATACCCTGCCTTCTCCACCCCAAAGGGGACTCAAGGCAAGGTTACATATGGCAACCATTTGATACCTCACACATACAAATAAGCTTAAAATAGGATTAAATAAAAACAATTCATATTAACGTTTAAAAACATTACATTAATATTAAAAAAGATCAATGAAAAGGGTTGGGGGTGTATGCAAACAAATGCAAAATTACTGTGTTTTGCCCTTTTAAAGAAAAACTTGATTGGGTTTAGGGACCCAAGGGACTGAATGATGTTAAGTGCTGGCATGAGACAGTGTGACAGAATAGACAGGCAAAGGGACTGATTAATTTTATTAATATTTTATCTATTTATAAGACCAAATTATCAAAATATGCACATTGATTTGAACTATTTTATCTTACCATTAAGATTCTGGCGTGTTTGTTTAATTTGCAGACTATGTATTCAGTATCCCAGCATAAGTCTCTTGAAAGTGGTGAAGTCCATTGCTGCTTCTTGGGTTAACAGAATGGTAGTACAGGTCTTATGAAGTGTAGGTAAAGGTACAGTTGACCCAGCAAAGCTTTATGGCAATAGGGTGGAATGCTAGATGCAAGTCTATTTCGGTCATATTGTTAACAATAGATATCGAGTTAACAATACGATTCACTTTTCAAAGGTATTAACTATATCATAACTTTCTCTTCATACAGGGAGGGTTTGTTGTAAGTAACAAGATTGATCTTAGATTAGATGTGTTTGCACATAATTAACAGTGTGTCATCCAATGGCATCCCTAACATGCATAGCAACATCCATTCTTTGAAGGGGCTGCCTGGCCTTTGCAACAAACCTTACTAAAATGTAGACTACTTGCACAATTTCTAGTGGCATTTCACTGTTTTCTCAATGTTGTACAAGAACCATGGGCATTTCATTTCAGAATGTGATTATTCATATTTATCATTTCATTCATCCAATGTTTCAGTTTATTTACACTACCCACTTAATTTAATTTAGATTAGAAGGATCAAGACAGGCAACAAAGTGCAAAAGACAAACTATAATATTATTGAACATTGCTTCGAGGAGCTTTGTTGTCTTTTTTAGATCTTGCCCATTTTATTTTAATAATGTAGCTGTTCATAGTTAATTCTAGTCTTTTTAGCTGCCCAGATCAACCCATCTAACAGTTTCTACCTGAACTAAACATACAAAAAAGGAGGAGGAAAATAATGTTGAAAAGTGCATAGTCTGCATCCTTACTTAGAAGTAAGTCCCACAGACTTCAGTGAGACTTTCTCTCCACCAAAATAAGTGTGTTAGACTCCTTCCTCAATGTAACAGTTGTATTCAGCAGATGTCTGCTTAGTTAGAAAGAAAACCCTGGCATGGAAGTTATTCAAGTTACTGGGAAAACTAATTGATTATTCCATTTTATATCAAATCATTTTGCTTATAGACCCTAGTAGAAATGTTAGTGTTTGTGTGTTGACAGGTTTGAGATCAGAAAAATAAGCTTAAGAAAAATATCCCTACTTCAAAAGGACTAATGGATCAATGTCCCATCTCACATTACTAGATTTGGTTGATACTTACCGGTATATATATTTGAAAACGCAGACCAAAGAGAAGGCTGTAACACCTGGTATTGATTTCCAATTTACTGGTCTCTTTAAGTAAATAAAACTTCTCTGGGGTGATCTATGCCTAATTTGGCCCAGGTTTTGTTCCTCTGCAGTAAGTTTGTTGGCCAGTTAAAATTCAAATCAATTTGTGAAAATCTCTCTTTAGTTGCCACTCAGTACTTTGTACTTGCACATGCTACTTCAACTTCATTGGGGAAACAATAAACAAACCTTTCTAACATTGAGACTTCATTCTCTTCCTCCTCCTTCATGCTTCTTAGTGTATGTGTGGCATCTTGGCAGAAAATTTCATTTATTTATTAGTTATCAAGACTTGTTTCCTATTTAGGAAAGACGTGTTGTGATGACAGTTGGCAGAACATAATCTTTTTCAAGTGACAAAGCAATGCTTTAAGTACATATCTAGAAATTACTGTTGCTTTGAATAGATGAAAATCCAATGTGCATCCTACCCCAGCACCTGGAAAAGGTTACTTTAAAAACAATCCACTTCCATTGCTAATTATGCTGTTTGAAGACTAATTCATAGACATTATTTGTTGCAATGATGCATTGTTGATTGCTCATAGGACTGGAACAAGTAAAGATGGTGCTAGCAGAATGTGGCTTTATGACTGATAAGAGAAGGACATAACATTAGCCTCTTTTAAAAGATTAAAAACAGAATAATGATAATATTTTGTAACAATTCTAGGAATAAATGCCTTTGAAAAGTAACTGGAAGCTTACTTGTTGCACCAATGGAGTGACTTTCCAGTTGTTTCCAGTTGTTGTGTAGCTTTTACATGTGGCTTGGTTATGCTCTTGTCAATGGGAAAAATAGCAGTTCTATGTGCTTGTGACATGTTATTTCCAAGCTCCCTCTCTTGTAACACAATATTACATCACAACCCTATTTGAAAATGAGAAAAGATTCATATTTCATGACTGATAGAAGTCTCAGGATATTGTAGTGTTTATATTTTAATTAATAATTGATAGTAGTGGCTGCTGTTGGCAGTGCTGGGATTGAGATTGGTCACATTGATCTGTCATATTGCCATCTTCTTGGAAAACATTGCATTGACACTGGGATTCTTTCTGGTCGCTGTTCCACTTTAGTTATCATGGCCAATGTCACCGTTAAATGGATTTGCCCCAAAGGAAAGCAGGGAAGTGGAGGGAAAGCTCTTCTTTCCTTGACTAGAAGTGCAGCTGAATTGGTTGCCTTTTAGCTATTGGAGCAAGCACACCTATTACGATGTGTGCTAATGAGTTTCATGTTGTCTAGGAAAAGGAAAAGCAACGGTTGGAAAACCTTCGGAAAAAGGAAGAAGCTGAAAAATATCGAAAACAGAAACTGGAAGAACAGAAGAGGAAGCAACAAGAAGAGATGAGGCGGTATGTGAGTGCTTCCACTTGCTTCTTTTCTAGTTTGTCGTGGATACCATTTCTAAATAGAGTTTAATGTGTCCTCAGGAAACGTGAAGAACGCCTTCGCAAGGTGCAACAGGCTCGAGAGCGGGCAGAACAGATGGAGGAGGAGAAGAAAAAGAGGCTTGAGCAAAAGCTGGCTCAACATGAGGAGAAAAATGAGAAGGTAAGTCTGAATGTAGCAACAAGGCTACATTACATTATCAAGACTTGTATTCCAAATGTCAGGATACAATTCTCTTACCAATTTAATGAACTCTTTCCCTGTGTTGGTAATATCTGTTTGAGCAGTAGACCTATGAGTACCGTTGGTCCTCCATATTTGCAGGCTTAATTTTTTCAGATTTGATTATTTGTGGACTTGATAACTATGTTCTCTTATGCAATTCTACTGTCAAGCTCTGACAAAAGTTGACCATAGAGTCACTCTGGGAGTCATTCTATCTCTCAGATAGAATAGTGGATTTCTTTATTCCCACTTTTGCAAGGGTCCTGTGCTTCTAAACCCCATCAAAGGGGAGTGCCTATTGTAGTCTTGCTATTGAAAATTATTAAGATTTTTCAGTCTGGTATAAAAAAGGCATATACAGAATTCAATGAAATGGGAATTCTATAAGGAAAGATAGTGTACCTCATAAATTGCCAAGAGATGACTAACCAAGAGCCGGGCTGATATGATGACTTAAGTGCCAGTTCTGTGGAGACCCAGATTCTGCCATGCAACAATATCCCTGTGAGACTAATCGCTGCCTGTCCATTGACCAACCTATAGTGTAGTCATCAGGATAAAAACAAGGAAGGGGAGAGAAGCCTTGAGCTCTTTTAAGGAAAGATGTAGGTGTAAATAAATCAATATTCTAGGTACGAGAGGAAAAATTAGCAGAAGACAAAGTTAAGAAGAAAGTGGCTGCTAAGAAGCTGGAGGAAATTGAAGCCCGGCGCAAACAAGATGAAGAAGCCCGCAAACAGAAAGCTCTGCAGCTGGTAAGGTGAAAAGTGTTTGGGCAAGACTGGAGCATGGGATGGTGGCTTTCTCCAGAGATGGGGCCAAGGAGAAAGTAAACTTTCTTGTAGAGCAGAGTTGAGACTCATACAGCCTTCTAGCTGTGGGACTACAAATCCCATTAGTTCTAAACAATAGTGAATAATGCTCGGAATTGCTGTTGAATTGCTGCATGATTCGTAACTTGCTGTAGAAGCCCACTGCAATCAGCAAAGTTTTGCAAAAACATTCCATGAATCTTCTCAGGCTTATTAAATATTAAGTAACTTTGATTAAACTTTATTGCTATTTTAAGCCTGTAAGATTCTTCAGGGAAAATGTATGTCTTGTGGTTCAGTTCAGCTTTGACATGAAAGGTCAGGCAATTTTGACAAATTTTTGAAAAACAGTCTTTCTCGATTTAATTATATAAATATGTTTAGGATTCTGTGGTGAAAGAGGATACTGAATATTTAAGTTTCCCTTTCACAGCTGAAAGTAACAAACATGTTATGTGGACTTGTGGAAATTTGGTGCAGGCCTTCATCTGATTAGTCTTGAGCCACTTGGCTAGGATATAGGCTGTATGAAGCCCACTTGGATTGTAACCTCTTCTTTCGTAGGAGGAGGAGGAACGTAGGCACAGGGAGTTAATGCAGAAGAGGAAAGAGGAGGAGGAGCAGGAGAAAGCACGAAAGGCTGCAGAGCAGCGCCAGGCAGAACTAGAGAGGGAGAAAAATCTGGCTGCTGAGAGAGAACTGCAGAAGAAGAAGGAGCAGGAAAAGCTGCGGGCACAACGGTAAGGACAAAAGGGCCCAGAAGGCTTTCATTCATTTCATGATGTCTTGGGCCCTATTGCATGCGTTATTTTGAAGAATTAAGCCTCAGAAATGTGTGATTATATGTGGTGGTGTTACTCTGCCTAAAGCATTCCTCCTTTTCAATTCAGATAGTAACGGAGCTTGTCTGTTTGTAGGGAATATGAACGACAAGAGAAAGAGAAGGTGACACGCTTGCAGAAAGAGGTTATAGCAGCAGCGAAAGAGAAGGAGCGTCTTAGAAAAGAGGAAGAGGAGAATGAAAGGAAAAGGGTGAGATGCTTGTCGGCCTCAGAGTTATTGTCTTGCTTGCTTTCATTTGTCATATTGAAAGTTAAAGTTGTGGAAAACAGGTAGGAAAATGTAGGCCTACTGAGGGGAGAGTGTTAGCCTCTCAGTCCCTGAAACATCAATTAGAATACAGAGTGTGTGTGTGTGTGTGTGTGTGTGTGTGTGTGTGCGCGCCCCCCCCCCAAAAAAAATTGGTAAAATCACAAGCCAAAGGTTTAAAGAACCCAGCCTCAAAAGTGATCTGAAAAGAATTTCTGATTTCATTTTTTGTACAATTCTCAAGCAAGATATCCTTGCAGTCAATAGAAAATTGGCCTTCTTGCCCTTTGCTTTACCACCTTTGAGCTTGGAGCTGGTGCCTTTAACTAGCAATGTGTCGCCTTCTCTTTTTAAAGAAAGAACAATTGAAGCAAGAAGAGGAACAAAAGGCAGCAGAGGCCAAGACGGCTAGCAAACAACTGAATGTGACGGTAGATATTCAGGTGAGTTCTGAAAAACAGACATCAGAAGTTGGAAGAAATAATCACCCTATGAACTTGTTCAGCGAAGGAATATGTACTGTACTATACAAGGGCAGAGAGCTATGCAGACAAACAGGTAACCTAATTATTTTGCTGTTCCTCCACATTTCTTCAAACACCGCACCATATCCTGTAGTAACTCTTTAGGATTCGAAAGAGTTGTGCCCTATGCATGTGGTAAAGGACAACACTGCACAAACTTTTCTAAATGGAAAATGTATGTCATGCATTCATTTTTCTATATGATCATTCTCTCGCAACGCTACATAAACACTTTATTTTTATTATATCTGTGTGGGAATGAATGAAAGCAGAGATTTTGGCAAATATCTGAAAATGTTTGTACTGTGTAACATAGGACCATTCTCTTGAATATTATATGTAGAAAATATAGATCTGCAGTCTGTGTATTGAATGTAATATGTGAACACCTGTAGGGAGAATAATGCTCCTGAAAGCCTCGAGTAGAGGCAGTTGCACTCTAAGGCAAAGCACAGATTTTGCTTGATTGAAAGAATTCCTTTTCAGGTTTTCCCTTTTAAAAAAACAAAAACTAATAGTGATCTTTGAGTTGCAGTTTTCAAAAACAAAACCAAACATTTTGGTTGTGTTTGTTGATCCTGTGTGTCTCTCAGAACTGGCCCCATATCTGCCAATGTTTCCCACTCCTACGGTTGCGTGTGTGAATGTATGTTTCTCTTTACACTGTGTCTGGCCTCAGTAACACAAGTCAGCATTTGATATTTATTTATTTATTTTATTTCCAATATTTATATCCCGCCCTTTTCACCCGAAGGGACTCAGGGTGGCTTACAACCCTGGCACAATTAGATGCCTATACAAAATCAATCAACAGTACATAAAATCAGTTAAAAAGCAATTAAATACAATATAAAATTACAATATATAAATTTTAAAATAACCAAATCTGAATGCATTGCAAGAATTGTTACATTGTGTTTTCATCTCATACACCTGACTCCAGGACATATGAAAAGAGTACAATTCATTAAGTCTGTTTCTCCTACAGACCAAATCTGTTAAATTCAATCGGCACAGATATTCTCCTTTGCTTCTAGCAATGATTCTCTAACATTTTCAGTCAAACCTGCATATTCTTTGTGACTTCAGTCTTGGTTGTCATTGCAGCCTTCTGTGTCAAACCGACTTGAGGGGAAAAGGACAAACTTTTTTTCTAAACTGGTTGGGGAAAAGAGAGACTGCAGATTAGGACGCGGAACAATGGCTTCAAACTATAGGAAATGAGATTCCACCTGGACATCAGGAGGAACTTCCTGACTGAGAAGTGTTTGGCAGTGGAACTCTCTGCCCCGGACTGTGGTGGAGGCTCCTCCTTTGGAGGCTTTTAAACAGGCTGGATGGCCATCTGTCGGGGGTGCTTTGAATGCGATTTCCTGCTTCTTGGCAGGGGGTGGACTGGATGGCCCATGAGGTCTTTTCCAACTCTACTATTCTATGATTCTATGCAATAGGTATCAAAAATAACAATTGCCAATCTGTTAGGGTTTTTGCTTTTCTCTGATTTGTTGATAGCAGATATGTTAGCCTATCCATATTCATGATTTCCATTATTTTCAAAATCCATTGATCCATTGCCAGTACTTCTTTGTCTCTCCACAATTTGGCATAAACTATCCTTGCATAAACTATCATTGTTCAAAGACTACTTAAAAATGAAAAGATGAAAATATTAATTTGAAACAAGAAAGAATGAGGATAGAAGAAAAATAGTTGTTCCTTAAGTGAAATGGTTAAAGAAAAGGGATGCCCGAAGGAATAATATCAAATATACCAGGACTATGGAAAGTTTTTACCCAACACCATAAAGTAGATGGAAGTCAATAAGTATATCCTTTTTTAATTTTTTATTGTTATTACCACTGCTTTTTTGTAACACTCAGCAACTTCTTTTCTTTTTTGTTTTTCTTTTCTCTTTTTTTTCTCCCTTTCTCTTCTTTTTTTCTAAGCACTTGGGTTTTTATATTTTATTTATTTGGAAAATTTCACTCTAATAAAAATATTTCAAAAAAGGTATCAAAAATAAAAACATCAACTTAATTCCATTAATGTCATTAAAATGGGGCAAGATGCATGTAGTCATTGGCTTATGGAACAAGAATGCCACTAGCAGACTACCTATAAAGATTGTGTATAAAGTCTAAAAGAAGGTATGCTTTTCTCAGATTTGAATGCTTGGAACATTGAAAGATACATCTTTCAACACACACACATACAAGCACAAAAATTAGCAATATCCAGCACAAAGTGTAAGGTGTGTCTTATATAGTCACTCATGAAATGCCTGTTGGAATAGAAAATACTTTATTTGCCTTTTAAAAGAAAGTAGCGGTGGTGTCAGTCTAACTTTACTGGAAGAGAAAATAAGTAACTTATTGTTTGAAAAATGATGGAACCTCTCAGAAGCATGCTTGAGATTCTACCATGTTGCTACAACTTATCTAAGATTATCTGGTCTTAAATACAGTAATCAAATGTACCTTTCTGTCCAGAACTCACCTTGTAATTCATATGAGATGACACCACAGAGCCACAAGCACCCCAAGGTTAACATTGACGATTATGGGATGGATTTGAATAGTGATGACTCAACAGATGATGAAAGCCGGCCACGCAAGCCAATCCCTGCATGGGCTTCTGGTAAGTTTTTAATTCATCTGGTACTCATTTGCATGGTGGCAGAGCATTTCCCTATTTTTATTGTTGCTGCAATAACCACAATCTGATGATAGACAGATTCATATAGGATGTGTCTACCAACTGACATTTACCATGAAATCAAAGTAGGCTCCCTGTATATTATATCACTGAGGGACAGTTCTGGAGAAACAGTTTTGGGTAAGGCATTTGTTCTTGACAGCTTTCTGGAACCATGTTTGGGTTAAATGAGTGTTCGGTGTGATCCAGAGTATTTTTAATGTTTAAATGTATGAGTCTCCAAATCTGGTCTTAACAATGCTTACTTAGAAGAAAATCTGGATTTACTGAAATTTAATATGAGAATTTAGATAAGGTACTTTTCGATGATAACTCCCAGAAACTTCATAACCATGACCTCTAGCTCTGTTTAAGGTATTCTAAAGACTACAACCTTAGCTAATATAAGAATATATAAACATGTAATATTTGTCATGGGTTAGAAAATTAGACATTTTATTTTATATATTGTGTTTGAAATTTGTTCTATTGGTAAAGTGGTTTTTTCTTTTTCAAAATTTTCAAAACAATTTTTAAAGGGTTAGAAAGTAGCTCATTCATGCATTACGGCTTTGGGGGTTATACATGCATGTGTTCACTTCTTAATGACCAAATCTGAATGCATTGCAAGAATTGTTACATTGTGTTTTCATCTCATACACCTGACTCCAGGACATATGAAAAGAGTACAATTCATTAAGTCTGTTTCTCCTACAGACCAAATCTGTTAAATTCAATCTGCACAGATATTCTCCTTTGCTTCTAGCAATGATTCTCTAACATTTTCAATCAAACCTGCATATTCTTTGTGACTTCAGTCTTGGTTGTCATTGCAGCCTTCTGTGTCAAACCGACTTGAGGGAGAAAGGACAAACTTTTTTTCTAAACTGGTTGGGGAAAAGAGAGTTAATTCTTCCTTTCAAATTTGTGCCGCCTCCTTTTAAGAGCTCTGAAACAATACAGCATGCATCTTAGATAAATAATTCCTAATGCTAGTAATATTGTGTTGTCTTCTCCTAGGAAATCAACTGACCCAAGCTGTCATGCACCAATATTACAATCCATCTAATGTCAGGAGGTTATTTGGTGTTGTGAAAAGTCCAAACCTGGAAGAAATCTTCTATAAGAGCAAACCACGCTATTTTAAACGCACCAGTTCTGCAGTTTGGAACTCTCCACCATTCCCAGGCGGCAAATCTGTATCATCTAATTTCAAGAGATGGTGATATATTTCAGAGCTGTTTGATATTTTAAACATGTACAACTGGTTTCACCTTATAATGTTAATAAAATTTTTTCTATTTGAAACTCTTAAGGTTTTCTATGATGTTTTGTCTTTATTTGTGAGAGGAAGAGAACAAGAGCCTTGTGTCCAGTTTAATTTTCAGGGATGAGTAACTAAAAATAGTATTACGACCCAAATTCAGTTCATTCAGCCCTCATGGTATACAAGAGTATCTGATTAGTAGAGATAAATTAGGTTCAAATCTTCAGTCATGGTGTCTTATGGAACAGCTTTGGAGCAGTTGCATCTCCAAATGTAATCCTTCGCACAGTTTGATAGATCAAAAACTAGGGCAAATATCCAATTCTATCATTTTAACAGAAAGACAGCAAAGTAGTTAGTTTAACTGAGAAAAATACATACCCATTTCCCCACATTGCTCTTCTATAGCCATGTTTGTATTCTAAAATTGCACCGCTTCAGTTTTCTAATCTGGCTTCGTTTATCAGCTTCTAGGTTTGTCTTTAGATCCTCATTGTTGCTTGGGTCTAGTTCTTACAAAGACTTACTCTTTTTGAGAACTTCAAAAAGATCTTCACAACATGCTTTGGTTAGTTCACATGAATTGAGCCTAAGATAAAAATAAGAACATGTTATTGCACGTCAATGAAAAAGCAAAATCTGCATAAAAATCTGCTGAAGATAACCCCCCAGAAACCTTAATATCCTTCATAGGTTTCTTTGCAGCTCTGATCTTAAGAAAGCTTTTGTCACAATAAGTGTACTGTTTTTAGGGTACCACAATACACTTTGATTTTACTTTTAGAAAAGGACCTTTGGAATCAAAGGTTTTCTATTTTCTAAACCTTGTGTTAATGAATTTTAAAGAATAGAATAATGATACAAAGATGCTGATAAATTGGTGTAAGGTCCCCTATATGTTAGAGTCTGGTATATGGAAAAAGAAAAAAAGGAAGTTCTTCCAAGTATTTTGGAAGAATCTTGACTTCATTATTTTGTGATGTTAAAATTTTCATTGGCTGATTTTGGCCAGAAATTGACCAATGGGTCAATTTTAACTAATTCATTCTTGTGCCTATCTGTTTGAGCCTTCTGTTTTAAGGTCTAAATCATGCTGATTTAGGCATCCTTTCCAGCATTATATTTATGAACATGTTTTCCTAATATGTGTATCTTGGGGTACTGAAGAAGAACTACTGTTCTAGTTTGCCTTTTGATACAGATACAGGCAGTCCCCAAGTTACAAACATCTGACTTACAAATTACTCATAGTTAAGAACAGGGATGAGACAACAGGAAGTTGTAACTAGGAAACCACCTCTTGAATATTTTTCACCTAAACTATGGAACTCATGGGAGTGTCATAGGTTTACGGGCAATTTAAAGGTACACAATGTTTTTCGATCTTAGGCCTTAGATTGGATCTTGAGACAATGCTGAAAAAGCTGTTATTATTTTTACGTAAAAAGACCCGATATGATCATGGCAGCTTATTCAATTCCAATAGGATATAATTCTTCATGAAATTTCTTTTCAACAAAGCAAGAAATAATTTTCTTCCCCTATTCAGATCTTAAAGACTATTCATAATTTGGGACTTATGCAGTGCAAAATTCCCATTGGATTTTCTGCATGGAAACAAATATTTTGACATAGAAATATGAATTATTCTGCAGAAAATGCTGTTTTTTTTAATAAAATTGAATATTTCAGAATAAAAATATAGCATCTCAACTGTGTGTAAATGTTACACAGAGCTAATTCCCAAACACATCTTTGTGAAGCTCTGCTTGTTTTGCCCTGGGATTTTTGGATCCATATTCTTCTCTCATTCCCTGAATTAGAGTAGGAAAAGATGTGAGAAGCAAGTCAGCTATACACTGGATGTATATCAAAGCTGCAGTGACTTCAAGATACATTGCTTACTGGTCACTTTTGATAATAAACCTTAAGAAGGAAGCAAAGGACTCAAACCTTACATTGACCCAGGACTGGGTAGTCCATAGACAGAGGAAATGGGCTCCTCCCCAAGCTACCCTCCTCTAGAGGAGCTAGAAAGTTACAATGCAACTGTTCTGGAAAATAACCCAGCGAAATTGCAGGTTCTGCAATGTGCCTGAGACAGATTTCACCCACTTTACTGACAGAGGTAAAGGACAAAATCCTGACATATTCAGGGAGACTAGTACCTTCTGCTGCACCTCATATCAGAATAGATATGTAGGCATTGTAGTAGAACTATTTGGTTATATATACTTCTCTCCTTTAATACTTAGCCACTACTCTATTCACCCTCCTAGAGGATAAAAAGGTAAGCATTTTCCCAAGGGGAGCCATACAAAGTGAATAGAAATAACTGTCCTCTCCTGTCCAACATAGGATAGCTTTTTCTCATATGATGCTAATAAAAAGGAACCAGGTTCTTACAGTAAATATATCAACAACTTTTGAGGTCATGCAGCGGGAAGGCTGGTGCTGCCTATGAACCATCAGCTGAGCACCTGCAGTTTGCAGTCAAGATGTATCAGTATTTCACAGAGCTTTGTCAGTCCATCTATATTGTTAAAGTCTCAAGTAGAGCTCTCTCAGGTTCTGGTTTTAGAATGACAGCAGCTAATTTCATGCATGACTTGGATTGGAGGTTACAGCAGCGCAACCTGAAAGTGCAAGACAAGTTGAAATAAATATGAATAAATTTTAGGATATTACATTGGATTTGAAAAAGAAACCCTACTTTTAAATATGTTCTGCAACAAATTTAATACATTCCAATGAATTATTTTGGCTTCCTCACTGGCAAGCAGCTTTCTCATCATGATCATATGCATGAACTTCCTTGTTAGTATGGATTGCTCTGTGGCAGAACATATGCTTGCTTGCAGAAGGTCACAGATTCAATCCTTGACATGTCTAGTTAACATAGGAGCCTCCAGTGGCGCAGTGGATTAAACCCTTGTGCCAGGTTGCTAATCTGAAGGTTGCCGGTTCGAATTCAACCCGGGAAGAGCATGGATGAGCCCCCTTTATCAGCTCCAGCTCCATACGAGAACATGACAGAAGCCTCCCACAAGGATGGTAAAAATATCAAAACATCCAGGCATCCCTTGGGCAAAGTCCTTGCAGAAGGCCAATTCTCTCACACCAGATCCGACTTGAAATTTCTCAAGTCACTCTTGACTCGAAAAAAAAAATCTAGTTAACATTAGGTATCTGATGACATATTTTTCTGAGGTTCTGGAAAGGGGATGCTTCTGGCAGGCAGACCCAATTTCATACCATTCACTGCTGGTTTTGTTTTGGTTACACCATCATGCAGTGTTCTCTGACCATGGAGCATACTCTCACCCCACTTTTTGATGCCTATAAACTATGTTGGCAATCAAAGGGAATGATATGGTGATAGACCAAATATTTTTGACATGGAATAAGGCAGCTTCCAGTGGTTCTAATATTCTAAAGATTATTGGGAAATGTTCTTTTAAAGGTCACAAATGTTAAACTGTTGCCATTTCTTTCTTAGAGTGCGATCTGTGCTTGTCTGCCATTTGACTAAACATGTACGGGAATGTGCTATAATAGTCTTCACCTGCGCACTTTAAGCACCCATTATTTTTGGGCTTCCTTTAAGACAGTGGTTCTCAACCTAGGGTCCCCAGATATTTTTGGCCTACAACTCCCAGAAATCCTAGCCAGTTTACTAGCCGTTAGGATTTCTGGGAGTTGAAGGCCAAAAACATATGGGGACCCCAGGTTGAGAACCACCGTCTTAGGAGATGACGTTCTGACCCGATTATTATTTTGTGAAATGACATGAGATCATCCTGAATAGCAGACAATATTCTAATTTGGGCAACTGTGGAAGATTTCTGAGTAAGGATATGAAAAAAAAATCAAGTATTAAGTATCAAAAATCAAGTATCAAGTATTATCTTTTCGGAAGGCTATGAGAGTCTATGTAAAAAAATACTGTCTGGCTTTTTTTTTTTTTTGCACAGAAAACAATGTGTTGTATAGAGAAAACCTTTAAAATACATACGCACAATCGTTTTTGTGCCAAACATTTTTGCTTTAAAAATTTCCTTTAAATTTTGCATTAAAATTCCTTTCCAAAGCACTATTATTGAGAGGCAACAAACAAAAACAGATATTTTGTGACTTAATTGTTTCAGAGAGCTGTTTTGACATGTCAAACCATCACTTCTCATTGAGGACTTAAAGAAATGTCAATATTTAGCCTTCGTGGTCATGGCCTCTCCAATGACTGTCAGAAATGCTGATTTGTGGCTTAGAGATAGCAATGCAAGCTGAGAGCACTTTGCAGTAACTACATCATTTTGTGGCACATTAAGACTAACCTCTTATTTTCCATACGCTTTTTGCGACTGTAGACTTCTTAATCAGTTATTCCTGAAAAGTGTTAATTGTACATTGATGTGTTTATGGGCATTGAATGTTTGCCCTATGTGTGTATAATGTGATCCGCCCTGAGTCCCCTTCGGGGTGAGAAGGGCGGAATATAAATACTGTAAATAAATAAATAATAAATACATCAGCCTAAGATGCTGGCTGTCATTTGTGCAGGAAGATAAACCCGATGATAAAGGTAACATGTGCTTCCTTTAAGACTAAGAGGGAAAACTGGAGAAACACTCACCGAAGTATCTGTAGGCTGCAATTGGGATGCCTGAGTGCTTGCAGAATTTACTTACTATTACTTCTCATAGATCACTATGTTGTAAATTGAATTCTCTAAAGTAAGACACTCAAAGAAGACAACATCTCTGAAGTTACACCTCTTCAGCCTGAGGAAAACAAATATAGATTGCCAGCCAGACTAATCTTATTGCTTGAAAGCAAAATCATCAGATATTTAGTTTACTCTCTTTGAATGATGCGATAAAGGCTTATTAATAAGATGTGTCAGGGGACAGTTTGGGCAAAGAAGAGGACTTAGTCCAAATACGTAACAAAGTTGTGTTGTCGAAGGCTTTAATGGCCACAATCACTGGGTTGCTATGATTTTTTCCAGGCTGTATGGCCATGTTCCAGAAGCATTCTCTCCTGACATTTCACCCACATCTATGGCAGGCATCCTCAGAAGTTGTGAGGTATCATACCAAAGTTATCTTTATTGCACTTCGGATCTTTTGGTCCTTCAAAGAGGAAAGGTGAGTTTTCATCCACCTTTCCATTAAAGTATAAGCTAAACAAACAAAATTGTAAGTTGAGTATGAGAAATTGTTGGATTGTATAGGTAAAGGTAAAGGTTTTCCCCTAACATTAAGTCTAGTCATGTTTGACTCTGGGGGTTGGTGCTCATCTCCATTTCTAAGCCGAAGAGCTGGCGTTGTACCTAGACACTTCCAAGGTCATGTGGCTGGCATGACTGCATGGAGCGCAGTTACCTTCCTGCCTGAGTAGTACCTATTGATCTACTCACATTTGCATGTTTTCGAACTGCTAGGTTAGCCGAAGCTGGGGCTAACAATGGGAGCTTACCCCATTCCCTGGATTTGAACCACCAACCTTTCGGTCAGCAAGTTCAGCAGCTCAGCGGTTTAACCTGCTGCGCCTCTGGGTCAATGATAGGGAGCAGTATTTAGAAATTTAAGTCACATGGGACCAAAATGCTATAAAATATGTAAAGTGAAAGGCCCAAAGAGTCTTTAGATGTCTCCATTAATTTGGGAGCCAGTTCAGATAGGTGGATTGATGAATGGATGGATAGATAGATCTTGTCCATTAGCCTTCTTTAAATGATGGAGAAGTGGATTGAGTTTACATAACAGTTCATGGAATCATTTCCTTCTGCTTCCTGATTCCAGGACTGACACTGTTGCGTAAGACCATTGCTTATTTCAATAGATCTTTATGTCAATATTTGTTGAATAAGAACAGTAAACATTAAACATTTTGAAGGGAAGCCAAAATCTAATGGTCAAAGGTCAAACCTTTTGCTGTCAAAAAAGTTTAATTAAAACATTTTTCTAACTTTGGGAATAACTGTTCCCAAATGCCAATTAGTTATTTCTTTCATGTCATTTGTACTCTGTTGATCACATTCTACCCAGGGCAAATTCTACTAATGCTATTGAAATGTATTAATTTATAATAAGCCCCAATCTGGTGATTCCACTTACAGTGCTTTGCGGTGAAGAAGCAACCAATGAGCACCTTTCTACCATTAATGACAAAGTGCTTTCAAATTAGAGACGGTCGTTTCTTCAGTTTGGGGAGGTTGCATTGGACTCCCACAGTCCTTCTGAGGTCACACTCCATTTCACTGCTACCTAAATTTTGTAGCAACTGCAATAGCTCTATGATGTTGGAGGGTGAACAAGCGTACTCTAGTTCTAGAGAAGTCTTTAGTTCCACAGTGGTTCTCAACCTATGGGTCCCCAGATATTTTGGCCTTCAACTCCCAGAAATCCTAACAGCTGGTAAACTGGCTGGGATTTCTGGGAGTTGTAGGCCAAAACACCTGAGGACCCACAGGTTGAGAACCACTGCTTTAGGAAGAGTCTCATAGGATTTTAGATGAAACAGAGACCTTATTAGCAGGTTGATTTTTCAGTGCTAGGAAAGGAAGGTGGGTGCAATAAGGAGAGGGCTCAGTATTGGCTGGATTAGAAGAAGACATCCGATGCATTTGAATGCAGTTTGATATCACTTGGACTGCCATGGCTCAACGCAATGGAATCACTGGAGTTGTAGTTCGTTGAGGCACTAGCACTGTTTCACAGAGAAGACTACAGGCCTTGTGAAAATATAATTCCGGGATTTTATAGCACTGAGCCAAGGCAGTTCAAGTGGTGTCAAACTGCATTCATTCTTCAGTGTGTAGGTGCACCCTAACATAAAGAAACAAATTCGCTTCTTCAAGTGCAGCATTGATCAGTTGGTAAGTGGCTGTGACTTTTCCGGGCTGTATGGCCATGTTCCGGAAGCATTCTCTCCTGATGTATCGCCTGCATCTATGGCAGGCATCCTCAAAGGTTGTAAGGTATGTTGAAAACTAGACAAGTGGGGTTTACTGTATATATTTGTGGAAGGTCCAGTGTTCTTGTCTGTTTGAGGCAAGTGTGAATTGTGCAATTCACAGCATTGAATAGCCTTGCAGTTCAAGGTCTGTCTGTTTACTGCCCGGGGGAATCCTTTGTTGGGAGGTGTTAGCTGGCCCTGATTGTTTCTTACCTGCAATTCCCCTGTTTAACTAGTAGAGTCTCACTTATCCAACCTTCGCTTATCCAACGTTCTGTATTATCCAACGCAGTTTGCCTTTATTATTTATTTATTTATTTATTACATGCATTTATACCCCGCCCTTCTCCCCAAGGGGACTCAGAGCAGCTTACATTCTGCCACGAGGGCCAGCAACAAATATACTATAAAACAAAACAATTAAAACATGATAAAAACATGATAAAAATGTGATAAAAAGTATATAAAAATTAAAACGCTGCAAGGCAGTGATATTACACCATCCTCAGTCATTCACTACTGCTACAATTACAGATTTGCGACCCAATTACATCAGCCAGTGAGCTTATTCGCTGAATGCCTGGGCGCAGAGCCAAGTTTTTAGTTTTCTTCTAAATCCCAGGAGGAAAGGGGTTTGCCGGATATCGCTGGGGAGGGAGTTCCACAGCCAGGGAGCCACCACCGAGAAGGCCCTGTCCCTCGTCCCCACCAGCCGCGCCTGCGAGGCAGGTGGGATCGAGAGCAGGGCCTCCCCGGAAGATCTTAAGGTTCTAACAGGCTCATAGGAGGAGATACGTTCGGATAGATAGGCAGGACCAGAACCGTTTAGGGCAGGGGTCCTCAAACTTTTTAAGCCGAGGGCCGGTCCACAATCCTTCGGACTGTTGAGGGGCCGGATTATCATTTGAAAAAAAACAACAAATAAATTCTGATGCACACTACACATGTCTTATTTGTAGTGCAAAAACAACAACAATGAAAGAACAATACAATATTTAAAAATAAAAATAATTTTAACCAACATACATTTATCAGGATTTCAATGTTCCCATGTGCTCCTGCTTCTGGCCAATGAGATAGTCAAGTTAATTAGGGTTGTTGTTGTTGTTGTTGTGTGCCTTCAAGTCATTTCAGACTTTGGGTGAGCCTAAGTCTAAAATGTATTTATTTATTATTTATTTATTTACTGCATTTATTTACTACATTTGTATCATACCCTTCTCACCCCAAAGGGGACTCAGAGTGGCTTACAAATTATATGTACATACAATATATTATATTATTAGCATAGCACAATATTAGCATTATATATTACTTTATTGAACTATACCACTATACTGTAATATTATTAGTAATATTATATGTAACATAGAATATATAACTAATATTATTATATGGTATTATTATTAGTGTTATATTGTATTACATTATAATATTATTATCAATATTATATGTATATCCAATATATTATATTATAAAACTGAGGGCGGGGGTCAGGTAAATGACCTCGGAGGGCCGCATCCGGCCCCCGGGCCTTAGTTTGGGGACCCCTGGTTTAGGGCTTTGTAGGTCAAAACCAGCACTTTGAATTGGGCTCGGTAGCATATCGGCAGCCAGTGGAGCTGGCTTAGCAGGGGGTTTGTATGCTCCCTGTAAGCCGCTCCCATTATTAACCTGGCTGCTGCCCGCTGCACCAGCTGGAGCTTTTAGGGATCTTTCTGGCTGGGCATTTTGAAGGCCCCTCCCCTAAACTACAAGCTCGGGGATTTCAGGAGGGATGCACACTTGCTTTTAACTCTAGTGCAGGCATGGGCCCTCCAGGTGTTTTGGACTTCAACTCCCACGGGAGTTGAAATCCAAAACACCTGGAGGGCCGGAGTTTACTCATTCCTGCTCCAGTGTAACCCCGAGACTTCCCTTCCTTCCGTTGCGCCTAAGCCCAGCCCCTTCCTGGGCTTTACTTCGGTAGCTGCGTCTCAGCCAATAGCCGGCCCCGTCGTGGAGGCGCGCGCTGCTCATTGGACCGCGGGGAGTGACGTTGTTTGAAAAAAATATTTCAACGGCGACAAGCCTGGGCTGCGGGCGTTTAGAGCGCGGGTCGCTGTTAACAGTTGGCTGCGGAAATTTCGCCTCTGTAGGCTTGGATCCGCAAAGCAGCAATGGCGGGGAACCCAAGGGGTGAGTCCCAGGGAAGGCTTTAAGGGTCGCCCGCCTCCGCCTCGCATCTTCCTTTTGTGCACAGCGAATCAGAATGGGAAAACTGGGTTGTTTGGGACTTTGGGGTGTTTGCGTGCCTTGGGGGGTATCTTCACGGGGCAATTCATTCAGTTCGGTACCGCATGTGATAGCCACTCCTTGGCTTCCTGATGATCAAAACATTCTGCCCCCAACGTTTTGGATATGCGATGCTCAACGTATTGTGGTTGTTAGACTTTAAAGCAGGCATGGGCCAACTTGGGCCCTCCAGGTATTTTGGACTCCAACTCCCACCATTCCTCACAGCCTCAGGCCCTTTCCTTTTTCCCCCTCAGCCGCTTAAGGAAAGGGCCTGAGGCTGTGAGGAATGGTGGGAGTTTGAGTCCAAAACACTTGGAGGGCCCAAGTTGGCCCATGCCTGCTTTAAGGCATATTCAAGGAGTGTTACAGTTAGTGCACCCCTCCTTACTCACTTCCTCATCACTTGTTAATGTTGGAAGAAATGTGCTCCATTTGTTGACAGTTGTGGATTTTGTTCTTCTGTCATTTTAAGGTCTATGCATAAATCATGGATCTGTTCTCTAAAATTTTAATTGTGCATTCTCAAGTGTATAAAAAACTGTTAAGGTATAAAGAAAACGGGTCAGGTTTTGCAAGCATCAGCACCAAGGTGGATCAGTGATTCTCAGTCTTCGGGTACCCAGATGTTTTGGCCTTCAACTCTAAGAAATCCTAACAGCTGGTAAACTGGCAGGGATTTCTGGGAGTTGTATTTATTTATGTATTGCATTTATATACCGCTTTTCTCACCCCTAGGGGAGGACTCAAAGCAGTTCACAGCATAATCAATAACAAAATTAAATGCCTCACATATGTAAACATAAACGATTAAAACAACAACATTTAAAACTATGGAATAAAAATGATTAAAATTATAAAACTGTGATAGCAATCACAGGTACAACACAAAACATTTAGGCCATTGTATCAATCCAGGGTGTTTTTCCATATTTTTGTCAATCGCCAAATGCCTGCTTGAATAACCAGTCTTGACTTGCTTCCTGGGGACCCACAGGTTGAGAACCACTGGAATAGAATATGTGTTAAGCGAAAAAATCTCATTCTGGTGGTCATTATATGCAGGTGCTTGTTCAGGCCAGTAAGTTTGGTCCACACCTAGTGGAGTATAACTGGATGTGTTTTGAGATACATGGTGCTCTCTCCCTTGGGAGGTGGAGAAGCCATGCTCTCTGTGTTTATGTTATGCATGCAAGGACTTTGTTCATTTTGTTGCTCTTCAGGATTTATTTTTGATGTAATGCCACAAGTTTATGTTTTTGATTCTGCTGAATAAGTAAATTTATGTTTCCTCTTTCATCTGTGTGAAGCTACTGTGTCTTTGTTGTTGGATCAGATTCCGCATAAACGTCAACAAAAGCTACATTGTACGGGATGCTGTGGCCTCAATCTGCTCAATTTTATATTATTGCTTCCCCAAGGGCACTTGGAGCCCTGAAGTGCGCAGTGGGTTAAACCACTAAGCGGCTGACGCTGCTGACCGAAAGGTTGGTGGTTCATATCCGGGAAGTGGGGTGGGTGCCTGCTGTTAGCCCCAGCTTCTGTAAACCTAGCAGTTCGAAAACATGCAAATGTGACTACATCAATAGGTACTGCTCTGGCGGGAAGGTAACAGCACTCCATGCAGTCATGCCTGCCACATGACTTTGGAGGTGTCTATGGACAACACCGGCTCTTTGGCACAGAAATGGAGATGAGCACCAACCCCCAGAGTCGGACATGACTAGAATGCCAGGGGAAAACCTTTACCTTTTGGGAGCTCTTGGTGGCACAGTGGATTAAACAGCTGAGCTTCTGAACTTGCTGATTGAAAAGTCAGCAGTTCAAATCTGGGAATCTGTTGCGGTTACTGTCAAAAATTATTTGCGATAACATTATAAAGCAGTCCAAGAAAATACAATAATGCAATTAGTGGGGAAATACTCAACAGTTTATAGCTAGGAGAAAAGCAAATGAAAAATCTGTTTCAAGAAATACTAAAAGTAAGCCAGCACCGAGACTTGGTGGTATACAAGAGGGGTGATTGTTTCATACGTTGGGTACCATTAGGAAAAAGACACTTCAATTCCTTGCTGCCAAATGAATATCTACAAACTCTAGCACAGTCAATAATACTTTTTTTCTGGAGATTGTATTGGGATCTGTCAGTCATAATCTCCTTGTCCTTGAAATGGGATACAAGATGGTTAAAAATGCAAAATAAAACAATAATAATAATACATATTTATTTGTATCCCACTTTTCTCCCTAAAACGGGACCTAAAGCGGCTCACAACATTGTGTAAAATAATATAAAACAATGTACATATATAAAACACAAACTATAAAAACAATTTTACAATTTAGAGATAAGTATACATATTTAAAAACATTAATCTAATACAATTATTGCAAGCTACTCAACAAGACAGATAAAAGTTAGCCTTCCTGTCATTACAGCTCAGTGTCTTCATCAAAAGCTTGCACAAACAGGAAGGTTTTTAGCTGCTTTTTAGAAACAAAACTATTAAAAGACAGGCAAGAAATATCCACAGATAAAATACAGATTGACAAGCCAGAAGTATTCCTACGTAGTGATATCTTGGCCCTTGATTGTGCATGTGCAGTCAGACCTCTATATTTGCTAGGGTTAGAAGCACCGGGCCCCTGCAAAAGTGAAACACTGCAAATAAAGACAGTGGTTTTTTATAGATATATATATATACACACACACACACACACACACACACACACACACCTAAGATAACACCTCTCTAGCAATTTCTGGATTCTCCAGTGTGACTGAAGGAGGTTGACCACAGGCTCCTTATACACTGCCATATAATCCAGTTCTGAGTAGATAATCTCGATTATATATGCAATGTAGAAGGGGCCAAGGACTCACTGGAAAACCTTGAAATTCCTTGAGAGAACATTTGAATAAAATCTGTGAATAATAAATCCTCAAAAGTCAAAGCTGCAAATGTTGTGGGCTGATCATATAAGGCATTGTATGCTACCAATATTTTACATTTATTTCTGGAGTTAACTAGTATAGCCAGTAGGGAATTCTTCATCCTTACAGCAATAGATGTATGATTAGGGCCCCATCTGTGTATCTCAGAATCTGATCTCAGATTATTTGCTTTAAACTGGATTATATGAGTCTCCATTGTCAGATAACCTGGGATAAGAAGATAATATGTGTAGAAGGGGCCTAGGTTCCTGACTAGGTTGCCTTATCTAACAGAGCTTCCAAACTGTGTGTCACAACATGTTAATGTGTTGGCTGCAGTGTGCACGTATGCCACAGCAATGTTACAGGAAATAACAAAATATTGGAAATATATGTTACTATCTTATAAATTGTGTATTTTAAATATATAAATGAAAGGTTTGATGAGATATGTTGCATCCCCAGACATTTCATTATTACAACTTATGTATGTTTCCATGTCTCCAATTGGTTAACACAGGCATTACTGGCTGTGAGGAATTGTGGGAGTTGAAGTCCAAAACACCTGGAGGGCCGAAGTTTGCCCATGCCTGGGTTAACACCTCCAATATGCTAGTAAAGCTGATTTACCGTGTTGCAAAATGATGAATGTCTAAAAAATGTGTCACCAAAACAAAATGTTTAGAAAGCTCTGCCCTATCGCTTTCAGACACACACTACTTTCAAAATAGTTATATTTGACTTTAATTTAAAGTTAGGCTGCTGGCACTTGCCTGATTCTTGAGTATTTCGTTTCAACACAATCTAGTCTGTTTAAGGTTGTTTTGCTAAACCTTAGACAACATTATCAGGTATTTCTGTTACTTGAGCAAGAAGAACCTCTTTGTTTGTTTTTTGCAGACCGAGCAATGCCGAAGATGGTAAGCCTCATGAGGCTGGAAGAAGAATCGCAGAATCTATGGAGACAACTTCTTGATAATGTTGACAAGACAGACTTTTTGTGGATGGAGGAGATTCTTGAAGAGGCGCAAAAGATGTTCAGCAGGTAAAATCTCACAATATGCTGGGAAAGGTGCCAAAAGCAAATATTTGGTTCTTTATATGTGTTGAAACTAACTGTTCCAAAACTGAATGAAAGATTGTCATCCTGGATATATTAGCTTTAAATCAGAGAAACTAAATCCTTTCTAAATTGTAACTAACTGAAATCAATATTTTTCTTACTGGTATTGGTGGTCATAAGAAAACAGACTGGTTTGTAACTGAATTGTTTTTAATCAGTCTAGAGGCATAATCCTAAAACGTTTAGCTATGCAGCCTCTAATTATATTTCATGGAATTATATATTTTGGTTGGTACTTTCTATTCACATTGCTTATTTGAAGGCTGAGGCCTCATCAAGACACTCCTTTTTAAGGACTGTTGTGATCTTACGTTATGTTTTTTTATATGCTCAATTTTATGAAATATGAATATCATATCTGATGGCTGAAGAAATGCAAAGTATAATGCCACCAGATGTCTGTCCCTTAGACCAGGGCTTCTTAAACTTTTCCATTCATACTCCCTTTTGCCTGATAAATTTTACATGACTCCGGGTATATAGGTATATATAAAATAAGTATGAAAATCTAACATTTACTGATAAGAAATCAGCATTTGTAAGGTTTGCTAAACAGGCTGATTTTCCTTTTTATGAAGTACAGCTGACGCATCTGCATAGTCCACTGTAAACACTGCACAATAAATTTGTGTAAATGTCAAAAATAGCTACTATGTGGTGTTCAGAAAACTTATTGTTTCCAAATTTTTCAGTACCCCAACATTGAACTAAAGGGACCCCATTTGGGACCGGGAGCCACAGTTTAAGAAGCAGTGCCTTAGACTATGTGCAGAAAGCTTTCTCAAATTATAGATGAGTTTGGGTACATTGCCCAGGTCAGGAAACAGATAAGTATAGGTAAACATATTTTGGGTTCATCTACACACTGACCATTCACAGGATGGCATGGAGGAGCAATCCACCATGATTGGTTTAACCCCTGCATTTCACCCAGGAAAATCTGAGGTAACCCTTTACTGCGCTGCAGAAGATTTCAATTTTTCCACATTCCAGGGCAAAATTGGTTCCACAGGATGCATTGTAGACACCTGGTCTTGCTGACATGCTTTGTAGGATTTGGAGTGAGGGGTTACTTAAAAATGCCTTAAAGGCATGCCTGGCTAGCAGCGGAGCTATTTGACCAGGGAGGGATAACCTCCTGTGCCTATGGAGCGCTTGTAAGTATGTTTCTCTGCACTTGGAACACACACAAACACACACACAATGAGCAAATTGAGGCCAGAAACATACTCACCTTCCTGGGCTTAAAATAGTTCCATACCTTTCAATGTAATAACCTCCACAGCAAAACCATTTCCAAGATGCATTATAGTGTCCATGTATGTGGGCCCTTTGTTTTTGTAATACTGTATATCTAAATCTGAAATGCATCTTTTGTTACTGAAGTGTGTTAAAAATTGTAGCAATGGCCTAGGATTGTCCTGAAGGTGATTTAGAATGACGGCGTAATATCTGTCATTTTAACCAGAAGCTACTCAGGTTGCTCCTGACACGGAAAAAAAACCCTGTCAGCATGGCTCTTGATCTGCAGAAGATATTGTACCATAGAATAATAGCCAGGACACATGATTCTGGCCTTTTCAGTCCTGCAACATTTCATGCATGGATTGATTTTCAATAAGAAATAATTTAGCCATCTGTAACATGTGATAGATTATTTGTTCATTAAACAGCCTGGGCAAAGGCAATAACAGGCTGGGATTTCAACTGTTAATGTTCTTATGTGTCTATGCAGCAGCTTCAATGGCAAACAGTTGCTGATGCCCAAAACTCCATCACAGAAAAATCGCCAGAAAAAGAGTCGTATTTCATCTGCTAAGCACGACCAGTTTGTCAAAAAGAGGTAGGGTGGAATATTATATGGAGGTCAAGTTGACAATGAGTGATGGGATAATTTACAATTGACATTCTAAGTTGACATTTGGGGAAAATATTGAGATTGGAAGAAAGCCGGCATCATGTAATGCTTGAGTGTTAAAAAAAAAAAAAAGGTTCTTGAACAACCAGAGTTGGAATCTTCGCTTGTTCGTGGAAACTCACTAGGTGCCCTTGGGCAAATAACACATTTTCAACCTCAGGAAAGTAATGGCAAACTCCTTTTGGGGGAAAAATGTGATGGGGCCACATCAGTTACCCACACAAATCAGTGCTTCTGAAAACAACTGGGAAACTTTGTACAGATTTATTTGGATACCAAAGCTTAATGCTCCATTAAGATTCAACTGCACACTGAAAATTCCAGGTTCTGATCTATCTGAAATTTCTTTGACCTTAGAAGGGTTTTGAAGCTTACCTGCTGTCTGCAGTGAATTAAAAATTCTTCAATATATCTACTATCTTTTCTGAAAAGAAAAGAAATAAAGAAGAAACAGTGATATAAGATAATGGTGCAACTGCCTGTCCTTTAAATATCTTGTTTTACATGTATAGAGCTTTCAGACATTAACAAACTACCAGTTTAGTTCTCCATGCATCAGATATCATGTGCAGAAGAAGGCAGTAATGGAAAGCCTCATTCAAGTCTATACAAAATTTCCCATTTTGATCATAGTGAGATTTACGAGTGATGTGTAATGTGTGAGGTTGTGGGTTCATTATCATGTTGGGACTGACAACAGCAGGATTTTGTTAAGTTTCATATTGAAACATCTATCAGTTCAATTAATGAAAAATGTATCAAAAACTTCATGTAGATAAATAGAGAAGTTGGTACTTCTCCAAGATCTTCCAGGGAGGCCCTCCTCTCACTTCCATCTTCCTCACAATTGGGTCTGGTGGGGACGAAAGAGGGGGGCCTTCTCAGCCATGGCCTCCAGACTCTGGAAATCCCTCACCAGGGAGATTAGGTTAGCTCCCTCGCTTTCTTCCTTCAGGAAACAGTTAAAGACCTGGATGTTTCAGTTGGCCTTTGGTTAGACAGTCATTAGATAATCAGTCCCAGATGGTATTATTCTATCCTGTATTTTATTAGGTCCTTATTATCTATGCACTTAACTCATTATTTTATTCTTGCATTGCTGCTCCAGTTTCTCCACCTAAGTAGATGATAGAACTGCGCCTGGTGGTTGACTGATAACTATCAACTGTTTTAGTATTCTTGTTTTATACTGTATTACTGTATTTATCTTTTATACTATGAATTGTATTTATATTGTTGTTTATTTTGTCAATGTTGTTTGGGCCTTTGCACCATGTAAGCCGCCCCAAGTCCCCACGGGGAGATGGTGGCGGGGTATAAATAAAGTTGTTGTTGTTATTATTATTATTATTATCTCGTAATATCTATTAGCTTTACTTTTCAGTACACTTGTACCCTATCATTTTTCTGACAATGTCTTCCTTTTATTAGATTATCAAAAAGAAATGGTAACCAGGCAAGTCTGCAACATGAAAGAGATCTGACTATTTTTGCAGAGAATATATCACCTTGTTGCCGTGTGACTAGGTCTCGTGCTGCCAGGTCAGCCAGGACCTCAGAAAATTCTGTTCAGAAAGCTACTGTTCCTTTAGCTAAAGGGAGAATAGCACTAGTGGAAATTAGTGCTAATGAGAGGCACAGTGCTGAATTGCACTTTAAAAAAACACCACCCCCGGAAAAGAAGGTTTCACTGAGCATCCCATTGTCATCTCAAGAGACCTCTACAAACAGAGAGCAACCTCTGTCCAGAGTTTCTTTGATTGTGATCCCAGATACCCCTGAAGCACAAATAAAAAAAGAGGGGCGAGGAGCTTCCAAGCTGAAAATTGCTAATGGGTCAATTGCCAAAACCACTAAAAGTAAAGAACCCATCACAGATGAGAAGACTGCATGTGCTCAACAACAAGAGAATTGTCAACCTTCTGATATGGAAGTCAAGTTGAACCTCAGTGAAGATCCATGGACACCCCGAGTACCAAAAGAAAAACGTCAGTCAGTGCGGCGAAGCCTAATGGGTAGGCCATCCCTAAAATGCAGCACCTCTTTGGTTGCACGGTGCTCACTAAGTGCCAAAAGGAAAAGAGCTGTCCAGAAATCTATGTTGAAGCGTAAAGCATCCCAGCAGTCATCCAGTGCTTCTGGGCACCCAAGCTGTAAGTTTGTACACCATGAGATAGTATTACTTTTCTTCGCTCCCTCTATTTTATCTGCCTGTCCATTGATGTGTTGAATCAAAATGTTGGGAAACTGAAATTATTATTATTATGTTTTAAGTAACCATGGATTTTTCAAGGAAGAGAATCCTCGTGTTAAAATATCTGTCTCAGTTCAAGGTCTTTGAAGCACTTTCAAAAGTAGAAAAAAATGAGGCCTGATAAATAGAGAAAGTCTTAATTTTTGGCAGGTTTGAGTGAAATGTGTGCATTTAACTTGCTGCTGCATTCTGCAACATAATGGGAACCATTAGATTTCACAGCATTCACATTCTAATATTCTAGAGTGCTAATAAGAAACATGAATTAGGATAAGATGTGTTAGAGGACAGAAGTCTTTTTGAAATAGGAATCCACCTACTGATCTATGATTTCAGAATAATCACAGTTTGTGATATATAATTTTTATTAAATGATTTTATATCAAGTGTACAGGGAAAGAGTGAGAACATAATTTATAGAAAAGTCCAGAAAAGAGTAGAATAGATAGGGAACTACATCTAGAAAAAGAATTAGAATAATCACAATTTAGTCATATTTTCTACTGCAGCTTGCTCCATTCAAATTTCTCTCAAGAAGAGAGGTCTTAATCTAAGTGATGGATATAATGTGTGTGTAAATTAGGAAGAAAGTTGCTGGGTTTTTTTTCTAATTGTAGAGTTGTGTCCATTCACTAGTCTTGGAAAATATTTTCTTTTCTTTCAATTGGACCTTTTTTGTGCTTAAAAGCATTGTGACTAGCGTTGTAATCAAGATTCTACAGATCAAGAAAACAAATGTTTAAGTCTGTTACTAGTTTATTTTGTGTTTCCCTAACTTCCATCGGTTTTTTGGTTGGAAATTTAGAAAATTAGCATTTTGTTTCCCTTTTGGGGAGGACAGAACATCCAAACTGGATTGATTTGCTTGCTTCTCTGGAGGCATAAAACTGTGAGGTCACTCTAGCCCAGGGGTCCCCAAACTAAGGCCCGGGGGCCGGATGAGGCCCTCCAAGGTCATTTACCTGGCCCCCGCCCTCAGTTTTATAATATAATATTTTTATATCAGTTTTAATAATATAAAATATTGTATATACATATAATATTGATAATAATCTTATGTTATACAATATAATACTAATAGTAATATCATATAATAATATTAATTATCTGTTATATATTACATATTATATAATAGTATAGTGGTATAGTTCAATATAGTAATATATAATGCTAATATTGTGTTAAGCTAATAATATAATATATTGTATGTACATATAGCTGCTCTGAGTCCCCTTCGGGGTGAGAAGGGTGGGATATAAATGTAGTAAATAAATGCAATAAATAAATAACTAATTTTAGACTTAGGCTTGGCCAAAGTCTGACATGACTTGAAGGCACACAACAGCAACAACAACAATCTTAATTAACTTGACTATCTCATTGGCCAGTAGAAGGTCCACACTTTCCATTGAAATCCTGATATGTTTATGTTGGTTAAAATTGTTTTCATTTTTAAATATTGTATTGTTCGTTTGTTGTTGTTGTTGTTGTTGCACTACAAAGAAGACATGTGCAGTGTGCATAGGAATTTGTTTGGATTTTTTTTTTCAAATGATAATTCGGCCCCTCAACAGTCTGAAGGATTGTGGACCGGCCCTCTGCTTAAAAAGTTTGGGGACCCCTGCTCTAGCCCCTTCTACATTGCCATATAAAATCCAGATTATCTGTTTTTAACTGGATTATTTGGCAATGTAGACTAATACAGTCCAGTTCAAAGTAATTTATGTAGATTATTGGATTTGATAATTTGGATTATATGACAGTGTAGAAGGGGCTTCTGTAGGCAGAATACTCCTACTTGCCAATTCAGTTTTGTCCCTGCCTTCTCTCTATTGGCATGTTGTGGCTAGTCTCCGCTCTGCCCTTTTACTTTATTTGATTTCCCTTTGTTCTATTTCCTTTCTATCCTTTCAAAGGAAACCTTTTCTGCGTCCGCCTCTCTTGAGTAGCCTTTTAAAGGTCTTTTTCTTAGCCTCATTCATTCACCCCCTTCCTCCCTCATCTGTCTGGGTTGCTACATGGATAAGGAAAAATAAGTCTATATGTGGAGTTGTTTCCTAAAAGTACCAAATCCATCTGAACACATTTTACAGGAATTAAAACCACATACTGAGGATATGCATTCTTTTGCTATAAATTCCTTTTTCCAAGCCCTGTATAGTAGTCTCGCTTATCCAAAGTAAATGGATAAATAATAAATTAATAATAATAATGGATAAATAATAAATGGATAATAAGGAGATATTAAGGAAAAGCCTATTAAACATTAAATTAGGTTATGATTTTACAAATTAAGCACCAAAACTTCGTGTTATACAACAAATTTGACAGTAAAAGTAATTCAACATACAGTAATGCTATGTAGTAATTACTATATTTACGAATTTAGCACCAAAATATCACGATGTATTGAAAAATGCGTTGGATAATCCAGAATGTTGGATAAACGAGTGTTGGATAAGTGAGATTCAGGGCCGTAGCCAGAAAAAAATTTCAGGGGGGGGTGAAAATTTGGGGAGGGTGAACCCCTAGCACCCCCCACCCCCGCTACAAACCTGTCAATATCTGCTGGAGATAGTGCCTGGAGGGGACTCTTAATGTTTTGCGTCTCATAGATTTAGCATGGGGATTTGGTTAACCAGTTAAAATTCATGAGTAAACCAGATTTTTTTTAATAACCCGAAAAATTTCGGGGGGGGGGGAACCCCTAAATCCCCCCCCCCCCTTCGCTACAGGCCTGGTGAGACTCTATTGTAATTTGATATATGCTCATAGTTTTGAGCTGTTCATAACATTTTACACTCCTAGCCAACAATGTGCTGCAGTCTGTAACTCATTTTCCAATTTATTTGGATTTGATACCATTGGGAAGCAAACTCCACATATGAGTTTCTTGTGTTTTTCTTGCATAGGCCAATGTGGTCCAACCTTTAGTTACCCAAGGGCCAATCAAACTTTAGTATAGGAATTTGAAGGCCAGAAACATTCCAGAAAGTAAACGAATTCTTAAAAACTTAAAGCAGTAAGAAGGGTAAACGATTTTTTTTCCAAATGTTAAATTAAAATATTTTTCCAGTAAAAAGGGCAAGGGCCAATAGAAATGAATTGGTGGGCCGCATGTGGCCCGTCGGTTGGACCACACTGGCTATGATAGAAATGAACATATTTATGTTTCTTGACCTATAGCCCCAGCAGCTGTGCATTCAGAAGATGAAGAAACAGCAACCGAATCTACGTAAGTTGACTAAAATTTTCAGATTGTATCTAAAGTCTACAATAAAACTGCTGGCAACATTGTTCTCCCCTCTTTGCAGCCTTTTCAAGCCAACTCCCCAAGCTGCAAAAGCAGAATCACTGGGCTATAAGAGGGAGGGGGCTAAAGAAATGTGCTGTTGGATAAACTAACATCTGCTTGTGCACTGCTGAATGTAATCCGTTGACTTCTGAGAGTTCCAAATTCCCACATGAAAACAGGACAGCTGTTGAGCTTTTATAGGGCTTTGTGTAGTCTAATACAGAATGTGGGTAAGAGTTTAGCTGACAACGCTGGTCACTTCATTTCATTGCGTTAATGTATTTAGTGACAGAATGATAAAAAGGAAATAGTACTGTTTTATTTATATATTTATGTCTTATGTTTTTTCTCCCTAGGTCAGAGCTAGATCCCTCTTCTGATTCTCAAGGGGTAAGTTCTGAAAAGAGGTAAAGTAAAGCCTAAAGATATAATTCTATATTGTACCTCCTTACCTAGAAGAATCAGATTAATCTAATCTTTTTAAAAATAAAATAGAATTACAAGCTTGGTAGATGAAGGGAGTTCTATGGCTATAGCATAACTTGATTTCAGTAAGGCCTTTGACAAGGTTCTCTATGATATTCTCATGAAGAAACAGTAAAACGTGGGCTAAACAATGCTTCCCAATGCTTCCTCATCATCCTGGAAAGAAGTGACTAGTGTGGTACCACAGGGATCTGTCCCGGGCTATGCTATGGAATCATGGGAGTTGTAGTGTTGCAAAGTCTTTCCTCTTCTCTGCCAAAGAGTGCTGCTGTCTCACCAAACTACAAATCCCAAGATTCAGTGGCATTGAACAATGGCAGTTAACATATCAAATTCCATTCATTCTATGCATCCTTGGACACAGAGCAACAGTTTCAAATTGAGAAAAACACGCCACCTAAACATTAGAAAGAATTTGTTAGAGTTGTTCAACAGCAGCATTTGGACTCTCAGAATATGATGGAGTGGTTTAGGAAGCTGGGTATGTTTAGCTTGGAGAAGAAAAGGCTAAGGGCACATGTTAGCCACCTTTCAATATTTGAAAGGCTGTCACATTGAGGATGTGGCAAGTCGTTTTCTGCTGCTTTTGGAGACTAGGACATGAGCAATTCATTCAAAATTCAGGAAAATATTCTGCCTAAACATTATGAAGAACTTCCTGACCTGGTTGGCAGTGGAATATGCTGCCTCGGAGTGTAGTGGAGTCTCCTTCTCTGGGGGTTTTTAACAGTCTGGGTGGCCATCTGTTGGGAGTGCTTTGATTGTGTCTTGCTGCGTAGAATCATAGAATAATAGATGGCAAAGGTTTGACTAGTCTTTTCCAAGTATGATTCTATGATCATTATTGGAACAGGATTCATTTCTAAGTTGATACACATAGGTTTCTTCTGTCAAAGGCTGCTTCTTTAAAGGTGGCAGGCAAATATTCTACATAAATAAAATTATGGTTGAGTAGCAGGGACGATACCTGAAATCCACAGGTTACATTGAGCCTAACAGGCCATTTGTCCTGTTCACTAGAATTGCTGTATGGGAGTCATACAGCATTTGAGTATTACAGCTATCAGAAGTTCTCTTCAATAAACTGTGCTGGATTGGGCTTCTGGGAATTGTAGTTCAACAAGCATGAAGACTACGTCCGCTCTTGGGCAGTAAATAATCATATGACAAAACAACTAAACTAGAAAACTCTCCTGAAAGAGTGTTTAATATTTCTTTCTTTTTTAAGGTTCCTTGCATTCTTAATTTAAGAGTAAAATTGTTTTTATAACAAGTTTTGATCTGTCATAAGATTGTGTTTAACTATGTTTCACTTTATATGGGGCTATGCTGAGAATGTGTTTGCCTTACAGCATGCTATTGAAACCATGAGGACAACACCAAATTCACAGAAGGCCAGCATGACTGCAAATCTCCAGGCTCAAGAAGATCCGCAAAAAGGAGAACACAAGGGTCAGTGGATCAGGAATAATGGAGTTCACTGAGTAACGGAGAACTACAACTTGAGTTAAAAGAGCATCTTTAAGGAAGGGGAAGCTTGATATTTCCTAGAAGATGCTGGTTTGATAGTTAGGGGAAAGGATACATGTTGTTCACAGCTAGGACACAGATGGCGGATACACAGCCTTGTACATGTTGATCAGGTACTATTTCTCATCATTCCACATTTATATTCAAGCTGGCTGCTGCTGATGAGAATTGGAATCCACTGGTAGCCTTTAATTGTAGAATCTTGACTGAGTACTTACCTTGTTCTTGAAGTTGACTATGTAAAATGGAGCCAGTTGCTGTCTCAGCTGAAACTTTTGCAGAACTTTTTAAATCAGTGTGGACTGCTATGAATTCTAGAAAGAGATAGATAAACATGTAATAAAATCTCTACTATCATGTTTCACTAGGAAATAGTAATACTTTTCATTCCTTTTTTCTGGCTGAAAAGGTGAGTGTGTGACTATTGATGCCCTGGGTTCCCCAATTTGTTTTTTTTTAACTGTCTTACCTCTGAGACAAAGAAGAAGGGGGGAGATATCAGTGCTTGATTAAGCAAGGAAAGGGTGAAAAAAACCATTTTGGGACCCAAAAAGGGGTGCAAATATTATAGAATCAGAGTTGGAAGAGACCACATAGGCCATTTAGTCCAATCCCCTGCCATGCAGGAAATGAGCACTCAAAGTACGCTTGACAGATGGCCATCCAGCCTCTTGTTTAAAAGCTTCCAAGGGAGGAGCTTCTACCACAGTCCGAGAAAGAGAGTTCCACTGTTGGACAGTTCTCTTGGTCAGGAAGTTCACCCTAATGGGTGAATCTCCTTTCCTATAATTTTCTCAGACTCATTGCTCTGAGTCCTGGTCTCCAGGGCAGCAGAAGACAAGCCTTCTCCTTCTCCTTTATGTCAGCCTTTCAAATGCGGTAAAATATGGTATATGCCACCCAAATAATAGAGGAATAACTGCACTGAGCCTATTCACTTCCTTCATATACATAATCATAACTCATATATTTGAATATGTAACTTAATCAAAATTCAATTCTATTTATGGGTGAATCAGTTTTTAGGATTGCATCTTCTAAACATGGCATTGATCTGAATCTTCAGAAGTGGATGAACTGTTTTTCCCTTTATAATGTTTGCTAACATAAAATGTGTTGCTGGTTTTTTTTTAAGTAATCGTAGCCCAGTTGCTTTTCTTTGTTTGCCTTATAAACACTTAGGTAAAGGGATTAAAATAAGTTTTTTAAAAACCTCTGTAAAATAGTAAATTATAAGCATATCTGTCCTGGCAATTACAAATGTTCATCGTCTTGATGATACAGTTTTCACCTCATGCTTTTATCACATAAAATAGTTCAGTGACCAGTAACTGTAGTTGCTTTTCTCTATGCAGTGGGCAGCCCTGAAAAGAGTGAAGAAATTCGAAAACCATCCCAGAACGTTGGGTATGTTGTCTGTTGGGTCTTTTGACAAACTTCATGACCAGTATTCTTTTCTTAACCTTGGTATATTTACTCTTGTATCTATTGTTTGTGTATATGCCTGTGCATCACCTATGAGTAAGACTACCAGACCATTTCTATTTGTTTGTTACTGGGAGCAGGAACAAAGCTTCATTGCTTGTTATCTCACATGAGTGACAAAAAGAGTGACCCAGTCATACACAGGTTCAAAGTGTTGGAAAATAAGATGAATGGAGGTACAGGGAAAGAAAAGAATGGGAAAAACATAAAATAGTATTCCTCTTTGTAGTTGAGGAAGGGAGAATTTTCAGGCTGGGTTACAAATAAGAGATAATGCCAAATTAGGTTCATGGATTTGAATCCCCTTCTATGTAAGGGAGACTTGGCTCCTTCTACACAACTGTATAAAATCCACATTGAACTGGATGATATGGCAGTGTGGACTCAGATAATCCAGGACCCTTCCACACAGCCATATAACCCAGAATATCAAGGCAGAAAATCCCACAGTATCGGCTTTGAACTACACATATGCCATATATTCCTGCTCAAAGCAGATAATGTGAGATTTTATTCAGCTGTGTGGAAGGGGACCCAGTTCAAAGCAGATATTGTAGGTTATCACTAAGGGCCCTTAGTGAAATCGAGATATATCCTTGAGCTGACATCTTGGTTGGGTTGCTGACCTGAAGGCTGCCAGGTTCAAATCCAGAGAAGCCTCCCACAAGGATGGTAAAAACATCAGGGTGTCCCCTGGGCAACATCCTTGCAGACGGCCAATTTTCTCACTCCAGAAGCAACTCCGGTTGCTCCTGACACACACACACACACACACACAAAAGCTGACATCTTGCCTAAGGATTCTTTTAAGCCCCTTAAAGGACTCAGAAAGAAGCCAAGGGATGGAAGATGCGTGGTGCTTTCAAGAGGACCGATGATAGAATATTGTACTGGTGTGTTCTGTATAATGAGTCCTCCGTTAATTTTTATATACAAAACTAAATTTACAGGAGACAAGCAAGTTATAAAAGAGCGCTTGGTGATCTAGAGGATGAACAAGAGAAGCTCTCTCCACCAAGAAAAAAGGTTCCGTCTCCTTACCTTGCCAGCAAGGTGAGACAAGTATTGTATCCTAGAGAACATGTTAAGTTTATTAATGGTTTCCCAAGGACTGATTATATTTTGTACTCTTTAGGTTGTCCGGCCATTCAAGACATTCTTGCACACAGTGCAGAAGAACCAAATGCTTATGGGAACCCCAAGCTCTGTGAGCCGAAGCTGTACAGTAAAATCATTCCTCAAGCAAAACACTCCTTTAAGGACCACTCCCCAGGTAACATGAGATCTTTTTATAGGTGGAAAAGGGGGGAAGAGCAGCTTCTGAACTAAAATTTACCTGCTCAGGTGTAGTGCAGGGGGAGAAAGTAATAATAAATATGCAAATTGTCAGGGGGATTCTTGGTATGGATGGGAGGACCAATCCACAATGCCTGGGTTTTCCCTACATGCCAAACCTAACTAGCAGGAGCTCAATGTTCTTTTTCTGTTTTCACTATTATGTTTTTTCATCATTAATAATCTTGCAAAAGTCTTCAGACTTGACAGGCATTTTTACATCCGTTTCATTTAAAATTTATTTATTTATTTACCCCATTTATACCCTGCCTTCTCCACCCCAAAGGGGACTCAAGGCAAGGTTACATATGGCAACCATTTGATACCTCACACATACAAATAAGCTTAAAATAGGATTAAATAAAAACAATTCATATTAACGTTTAAAAACATTACATTAATATTAAAAAAGATCAATGAAAAGGGTTGGGGGTGTATGCAAACAAATGCAAAATTACTGTGTTTTGCCCTTTTAAAGAAAAACTTGATTGGGTTTAGGGACCCAAGGGACTGAATGATGTTAAGTGCTGGCATGAGACAGTGTGACAGAATAGACAGGCAAAGGGACTGATTAATTTTATTAATATTTTATCTATTTATAAGACCAAATTATCAAAATATGCACATTGATTTGAACTATTTTATCTTACCATTAAGATTCTGGCGTGTTTGTTTAATTTGCAGACTATGTATTCAGTATCCCAGCATAAGTCTCTTGAAAGTGGTGAAGTCCATTGCTGCTTCTTGGGTTAACAGAATGGTAGTACAGGTCTTATGAAGTGTAGGTAAAGGTACAGTTGACCCAGCAAAGCTTTATGGCAATAGGGTGGAATGCTAGATGCAAGTCTATTTCGGTCATATTGTTAACAATAGATATCGAGTTAACAATACGATTCACTTTTCAAAGGTATTAACTATATCATAACTTTCTCTTCATACAGGGAGGGTTTGTTGTAAGTAACAAGATTGATCTTAGATTAGATGTGTTTGCACATAATTAACAGTGTGTCATCCAATGGCATCCCTAACATGCATAGCAACATCCATTCTTTGAAGGGGCTGCCTGGCCTTTGCAACAAACCTTACTAAAATGTAGACTACTTGCACAATTTCTAGTGGCATTTCACTGTTTTCTCAATGTTGTACAAGAACCATGGGCATTTCATTTCAGAATGTGATTATTCATATTTATCATTTCATTCATCCAATGTTTCAGTTTATTTACACTACCCACTTAATTTAATTTAGATTAGAAGGATCAAGACAGGCAACAAAGTGCAAAAGACAAACTATAATATTATTGAACATTGCTTCGAGGAGCTTTGTTGTCTTTTTTAGATCTTGCCCATTTTATTTTAATAATGTAGCTGTTCATAGTTAATTCTAGTCTTTTTAGCTGCCCAGATCAACCCATCTAACAGTTTCTACCTGAACTAAACATACAAAAAAGGAGGAGGAAAATAATGTTGAAAAGTGCATAGTCTGCATCCTTACTTAGAAGTAAGTCCCACAGACTTCAGTGAGACTTTCTCTCCACCAAAATAAGTGTGTTAGACTCCTTCCTCAATGTAACAGTTGTATTCAGCAGATGTCTGCTTAGTTAGAAAGAAAACCCTGGCATGGAAGTTATTCAAGTTACTGGGAAAACTAATTGATTATTCCATTTTATATCAAATCATTTTGCTTATAGACCCTAGTAGAAATGTTAGTGTTTGTGTGTTGACAGGTTTGAGATCAGAAAAATAAGCTTAAGAAAAATATCCCTACTTCAAAAGGACTAATGGATCAATGTCCCATCTCACATTACTAGATTTGGTTGATACTTACCGGTATATATATTTGAAAACGCAGACCAAAGAGAAGGCTGTAACACCTGGTATTGATTTCCAATTTACTGGTCTCTTTAAGTAAATAAAACTTCTCTGGGGTGATCTATGCCTAATTTGGCCCAGGTTTTGTTCCTCTGCAGTAAGTTTGTTGGCCAGTTAAAATTCAAATCAATTTGTGAAAATCTCTCTTTAGTTGCCACTCAGTACTTTGTACTTGCACATGCTACTTCAACTTCATTGGGGAAACAATAAACAAACCTTTCTAACATTGAGATTTCATTCTCTTCCTCCTCCTTCATGCTTCTTAGTGTATGTGTGGCATCTTGGCAGAAAATTTCATTTATTTATTAGTTATCAAGACTTGTTTCCTATTTAGGAAAGACGTGTTGTGATGACAGTTGGCAGAACATAATCTTTTTCAAGTGACAAAGCAATGCTTTAAGTACATATCTAGAAATTACTGTTGCTTTGAATAGATGAAAATCCAATGAGCATCCTACCCCAGCACCTGGAAAAGGTTACTTTAAAAACAATCCACTTCCATTGCTAATTATGCTGTTTGAAGACTAATTCATAGACATTATTTGTTGCAATGATGCATTGTTGATTGCTCATAGGACTGGAACAAGTAAAGATGGTGCTAGCAGAATGTGGCTTTATGACTGATAAGAGAAGGACATAACATTAGCCTCTTTTAAAAGATTAAAAACAGAATAATGATAATATTTTGTAACAATTCTAGGAATAAATGCCTTTGAAAAGTAACTGGAAGCTTACTTGTTGCACCAATGGAGTGACTTTCCAGTTGTTTCCAGTTGTTGTGTAGCTTTTACATGTGGCTTGGTTATGCTCTTGTCAATGGGAAAAATAGCAGTTCTATGTGCTTGTGACATGTTATTTCCAAGCTCCCTCTCTTGTAACACAATATTACATCACAACCCTATTTGAAAATGAGAAAAGATTCATATTTCATGACTGATAGAAGTCTCAGGATATTGTAGTGTTTATATTTTAATTAATAATTGATAGTAGTGGCTGCTGTTGGCAGTGCTGGGATTGAGATTGGTCACATTGATCTGTCATATTGCCATCTTCTTGGAAAACATTGCATTGACACTGGGATTCTTTCTGGTCGCTGTTCCACTTTAGTTATCATGGCCAATGTCACCGTTAAATGGATTTGCCCCAAAGGAAAGCAGGGAAGTGGAGGGAAAGCTCTTCTTTCCTTGACTAGAAGTGCAGCTGAATTGGTTGCCTTTTAGCTATTGGAGCAAGCACACCTATTACGATGTGTGCTAATGAGTTTCATGTTGTCTAGGAAAAGGAAAAGCAACGGTTGGAAAACCTTCGGAAAAAGGAAGAAGCTGAAAAATATCGAAAACAGAAACTGGAAGAACAGAAGAGGAAGCAACAAGAAGAGATGAGGCGGTATGTGAGTGCTTCCACTTGCTTCTTTTCTAGTTTGTCGTGGATACCATTTCTAAATAGAGTTTAATGTGTCCTCAGGAAACGTGAAGAACGCCTTCGCAAGGTGCAACAGGCTCGAGAGCGGGCAGAACAGATGGAGGAGGAGAAGAAAAAGAGGCTTGAGCAAAAGCTGGCTCAACATGAGGAGAAAAATGAGAAGGTAAGTCTGAATGTAGCAACAAGGCTACATTACATTATCAAGACTTGTATTCCAAATGTCAGGATACAATTCTCTTACCAATTTAATGAACTCTTTCCCTGTGTTGGTAATATCTGTTTGAGCAGTAGACCTATGAGTACCGTTGGTCCTCCATATTTGCAGGCTTAATTTTTTCAGATTTGATTATTTGTGGACTTGATAACTATGTTCTCTTATGCAATTCTACTGTCAAGCTCTGACAAAAGTTGACCATAGAGTCACTCTGGGAGTCATTCTATCTCTCAGATAGAATAGTGGATTTCTTTATTCCCACTTTTGCAAGGGTCCTGTGCTTCTAAACCCCATCAAAGGGGAGTGCCTATTGTAGTCTTGCTATTGAAAATTATTAAGATTTTTCAGTCTGGTATAAAAAAGGCATATACAGAATTCAATGAAATGGGAATTCTATAAGGAAAGATAGTGTACCTCATAAATTGCCAAGAGATGACTAACCAAGAGCCGGGCTGATATGATGACTTAAGTGCCAGTTCTGTGGAGACCCAGATTCTGCCATGCAACAATATCCCTGTGAGACTAATCGCTGCCTGTCCATTGACCAACCTATAGTGTAGTCATCAGGATAAAAACAAGGAAGGGGAGAGAAGCCTTGAGCTCTTTTAAGGAAAGATGTAGGTGTAAATAAATCAATATTCTAGGTACGAGAGGAAAAATTAGCAGAAGACAAAGTTAAGAAGAAAGTGGCTGCTAAGAAGCTGGAGGAAATTGAAGCCCGGCGCAAACAAGATGAAGAAGCCCGCAAACAGAAAGCTCTGCAGCTGGTAAGGTGAAAAGTGTTTGGGCAAGACTGGAGCATGGGATGGTGGCTTTCTCCAGAGATGGGGCCAAGGAGAAAGTAAACTTTCTTGTAGAGCAGAGTTGAGACTCATACAGCCTTCTAGCTGTGGGACTACAAATCCCATTAGTTCTAAACAATAGTGAATAATGCTCGGAATTGCTGTTGAATTGCTGCATGATTCGTAACTTGCTGTAGAAGCCCACTGCAATCAGCAAAGTTTTGCAAAAACATTCCATGAATCTTCTCAGGCTTATTAAATATTAAGTAACTTTGATTAAACTTTATTGCTATTTTAAGCCTGTAAGATTCTTCAGGGAAAATGTATGTCTTGTGGTTCAGTTCAGCTTTGACATGAAAGGTCAGGCAATTTTGACAAATTTTTGAAAAACAGTCTTTCTCGATTTAATTATATAAATATGTTTAGGATTCTGTGGTGAAAGAGGATACTGAATATTTAAGTTTCCCTTTCACAGCTGAAAGTAACAAACATGTTATGTGGACTTGTGGAAATTTGGTGCAGGCCTTCATCTGATTAGTCTTGAGCCACTTGGCTAGGATATAGGCTGTATGAAGCCCACTTGGATTGTAACCTCTTCTTTCGTAGGAGGAGGAGGAACGTAGGCACAGGGAGTTAATGCAGAAGAGGAAAGAGGAGGAGGAGCAGGAGAAAGCACGAAAGGCTGCAGAGCAGCGCCAGGCAGAACTAGAGAGGGAGAAAAATCTGGCTGCTGAGAGAGAACTGCAGAAGAAGAAGGAGCAGGAAAAGCTGCGGGCACAACGGTAAGGACAAAAGGGCCCAGAAGGCTTTCATTCATTTCATGATGTCTTGGGCCCTATTGCATGCGTTATTTTGAAGAATTAAGCCTCAGAAATGTGTGATTATATGTGGTGGTGTTACTCTGCCTAAAGCATTCCTCCTTTTCAATTCAGATAGTAACGGAGCTTGTCTGTTTGTAGGGAATATGAACGACAAGAGAAAGAGAAGGTGACACGCTTGCAGAAAGAGGTTATAGCAGCAGCGAAAGAGAAGGAGCGTCTTAGAAAAGAGGAAGAGGAGAATGAAAGGAAAAGGGTGAGATGCTTGTCGGCCTCAGAGTTATTGTCTTGCTTGCTTTCATTTGTCATATTGAAAGTTAAAGTTGTGGAAAACAGGTAGGAAAATGTAGGCCTACTGAGGGGAGAGTGTTAGCCTCTCAGTCCCTGAAACATCAATTAGAATACAGAGTGTGTGTGTGTGTGTGTGTGTGTGTGTGCGCGCGCGCCCCCCCAAAAATTGGTAAAATCACAAGCCAAAGGTTTAAAGAACCCAGCCTCAAAAGTGATCTGAAAAGAATTTCTGATTTCATTTTTTGTACAATTCTCAAGCAAGATATCCTTGCAGTCAATAGAAAATTGGCCTTCTTGCCCTTTGCTTTACCACCTTTGAGCTTGGAGCTGGTGCCTTTAACTAGCAATGTGTCGCCTTCTCTTTTTAAAGAAAGAACAATTGAAGCAAGAAGAGGAACAAAAGGCAGCAGAGGCCAAGACGGCTAGCAAACAACTGAATGTGACGGTAGATATTCAGGTGAGTTCTGAAAAACAGACATCAGAAGTTGGAAGAAATAATCACCCTATGAACTTGTTCAGCGAAGGAATATGTACTGTACTATACAAGGGCAGAGAGCTATGCAGACAAACAGGTAACCTAATTATTTTGCTGTTCCTCCACATTTCTTCAAACACCGCACCATATCCTGTAGTAACTCTTTAGGATTCGAAAGAGTTGTGCCCTATGCATGTGGTAAAGGACAACACTGCACAAACTTTTCTAAATGGAAAATGTATGTCATGAATTCATTTTTCTATATGATCATTCTCTCGCAACGCTACATAAACACTTTATTTTTATTATATCTTTGTGGGAATGAATGAAAGCAGAGATTTTGGCAAATATCTGAAAATGTTTGTACTGTGTAACATAGGACCATTCTCTTGAATTGTCAAGGACAGAACGCCACAAGATTCAAAGTAACAGAGTTTATTAGATTACAGAACTCAAAAATGCCCGTAAAACACAAGGGCCAGGCAGTTTTTGCCTTTAGGAAAAAAAAGGGGCAAAAGTAAATGTTCAAAAGATAAACCGGATTAAACCGGAGTTTAATCCGGGTAAAAACAAACTGCTTGCTTCAGCCTGGGTATAAACGAAACGAAAGCCAAGGAACAAAAGATACAAAGAATGCAACTAATTGGCAGCAGATTCCTCTCTGCTGCCAACACTGTGCTTAGAGTAACTTGCGTCGCTCCCCCACACACACAGCAGACAGGATCTCCAACACGAGTAAATCAGCCAAGGATTGTAGCAGTTGAGTAGACCAGTTCCGTTCCGTAGATCAAAGCCAGAAGCAGACGTTTGTAGTTTTTCCAAGTCCAAGAAAGGGAGAAGACAAGCCGTGGTCAGTTCAGTCCGAGTTCTCAAAGCAGGAGATGGCGTCCGTCAAGAAGACGACGGAAGGTCAAGCTAATAAGAGTAAGCACAGGTTTGCACAAACAAATGCCCACACAATCCCTCCCGCCGTCTGACCCTGGATTCCAATCAACTTACGTCACAGCACAGGAAAGCACACAAGTCTTCAGGGAAGCGTCCCACACACACACACGGATCCCAAGCGTTTGCCCAGATTACCTTGCCCAACGCAATTTGCAATTGCTCTCAAGCCCCATTTTATGCCAGTTACAAATCTTCATCACTGTCAGCTGTCCTCCTTAACCCGGGCGTTTCCTCATCACTTTCCTCGTCAGAGCTGGAACACCTCTGACTACGCCCAACAGCATCTCCAGCTGTGGATCCCGTCCCATCCCTCCAGCTAAGCCATGGGTCTAATCCTGAAGGTCCCCATTCATCTTCTGTCCCATCATGGCCAGTGGCACCCACTTCCTCCCTTACCCGAGTCCAATCCATCTCATCCTCCTCTGAGCTAACCAGCCCCTCCTCCATTCTCTCCGTAAACCCTTCGAAAGACTCCTCGTCAGATGGTGCTGCAAATATGTCTCGCAGTCTTTTTCTCTCTCGCTCCTCGAGAGTATCTGACTCTCGAGGAGTCTTACGCCCACGTCTGTCAGTAACAGAGCCATGAGGCTCAATCATAACACTATCCCCTCTCACAAAGGCCTCCTCCCCCGATGGCGGAGAAGTGGCAGTGATACCCTCCGCTATAGCACCACGACGACTAGAGGTATCAAGTTTCAACAGCGAACGATGAAAGACTGGATGGACCTTTAAACTAGACGGTAAACGCAAACGAAACGCAACAGAAGAAATCTTTTTAACGATAGGAAAGGGACCCAAATACCGAGGCGCAAACTTTCCCCCAGCCTGTTTAATATGTTTGGAAGATAACCACACCAAATCCCCTTCTTCCAACTCCTCCCCTGCCTGCCTGTGGCGGTCAGCCTGAGTCTTCTGCGTTGCCTTAGCTTCCAACAGTAAGCGACGGGCAACATCATGCAATGCAGCCATTTCCGAAGAGCGGTACACAGGGTCCGAAGAGACCACATTGGTCGACGGCGCCACACCTCCCCGTGGGTGAAAACCATAAGTTAGCTCAAATGGCGTATGCTGACTAGACGTGTGCACCGCATTGTTGTAAGCAAATTCCGCCACCGGTAACCACTTTACCCAAGTCGTGGGTTGATCTAAACAAAAACAACGCAGATACTGCTCTAAGAGCCCATTAACCCGTTCCGACTGTCCATCCGTTTGCGGATGGAAAGCTGAAGACACGTTTAACTTAGTCCCCAAACACTCATGGAAGTGTTTCCAAAAGCGTGACACAAATTGCGGAGCCCTATCTGAAATAATCACCTCGGGTGCTCCGTGCAAACGATAGATGTGCTTTGTAAATAGTAAGGCCAACGTAGGGGCCGCCGGAATGGTTGAACAAGGAATAAAATGAGCCAGTTTACTAAATAAATCCACCACCACCCAAATACAAGTATAACCCCCAGACTTAGGCAAATCTGAAATAAAATCCATGGAAATGATTTGCCATGGCCTCTCCGGAACAGGTAAAGACGATAACAACCCTCTAGGGCGCCCAACAGGCGTCTTACTCTGCTGACAAACGGCGCAGCTGTCACAAAAGCGCAGAATGTCTTGCCGCATCTTTGGCCACCAGTAGCTCCTGGTGATAAGCTGTACGGTCTTGAACCTGCCAAAGTGCCCAGCCATGGGTTCGTCATGGTGGGCTCTAATCACCTCCAACCTGAGGGTCCCTACTGGTACGTAAACCTGTCCCCTACGCACCAATACCCCGTCTTGATCCTGGAGATGCGGCAGTATGGTACGGTTACCTGCAGAGAGCAGCATCAGTTGCTCCTGAGTCCACACATCATCCTTCTGAGCCTCAAGGATCTGGTCATGTAACCCAAGCTCATTATCTACAACACACAGAGAGGCAGTAGGCAAGATGGTCTGACATACTACCTGCTCATTGGTCTTAAATTCCGGCTTGCGGGATAAAGCATCGGCCCGCAAGTTTGCCTTCCCCTCCACGAACTGCACCTTGAAGTTAAACCTGGAGAAAAACAAAGCCCAGCGGATTTGACGCTGGTTTAACTTCTTTGCTGTTTGCAAGTGCTCTAAGTTCTTGTGATCAGATCTGACCACGATCTGGTGCCGTGCCCCTTCAAGCCAGTGCCGCCACACCTCAAACGCCACCTTAATCGCCAACAACTCCTTCTCCCATATGGTATAGTTCTGCTCGAAGGGTGTTAGTTGCCGCGAGTAAAATCCACAGGGACGCAAGGTCCCTGAGGAATCCTTCTGAGACAATACAGCCCCCAACGCGTAGCTAGAAGCGTCCGCTTCTACCACGAACGGTCTGTCAACATCAGGATGGGTTAGTATGTTGTCCGATTGAAAACTAGACTTTAGTTGTAGAAACGCCTCGTGAGCTTCCCGCCCCCACACAAATGGCTGTTTCTTGCGCAGAAGCTGCGTCAAAGGTACCGTGAGCTTTGCAAAATTCGGAATAAACTCCCGGTAGTAATTAGCGAAACCCAAGAACCTTTGTACATCCTTCTTAGTCTTCAGCTCCTGCCATGAGTTGACGGCGTCAACCTTATGTGGGTCCATTTTAAGTTCCCTACCTGACACTACATGACCTAGGAACTCCACTTCAGGCACATGAAAGACGCACTTGGAAGCCTTGGCGAAAAGCCCATTAGCCCGCAGTCGGTGCAGAACCTGCTTGACATGTTGACGATGTTCTTTCTCGTCCTTAGAAAAAATCAAGATATCATCCAAATAAATCACTAAAAATTGGTCAATTAGGTCCCTGAACACATCGTTCATGAACCTCTGGAATACCGCAGGAGCATTACAAAGCCCAAAAGGCATGACTCGGAACTCGTGGCATCCGAAACACGTGTTAAATGCCGTCTTCCATTCATCCCCTTCCCGTATACGGATTAAGTTATAGGCCCCCCGCAGGTCAAGCTTGGTAAAGACCTTAGCCCCTTGCACCCTTGATAACAGTTCCGAGATTAAAGGCAGCGGGTACCTATCCCGAATGGTGTATTTGTTTAGGATCCGATAATCGCAGACCAACCTAAGTTCCCCAGTCTTTTTGGCTACAAAGAATACCGGTGCCGCAGTTGGAGAACTAGATGGGCGAATAAACCCCTTGGCTAAATTTTCATCTAGAAACTCCCGCAAAGCTTGCCTTTCCGGTACAGTCAAGGCATACAGCCTCCCTGCTGGCAGTTTCGCACCTTCTGCCAACTTGATGGCGCAATCATATGGCCTGTGCGGTGGTAATTTGTCCGCTTCTCTTTTACAAAATACATCAGAGAACTCCCCATACTCAGCAGGCACTCCCTCCATATCAGAATGAGTAACATTTAGAGTGCAACAATCCTGCCTCTTTAAGATCACTTTACGTGTTGCCCAATCTACTTGTGGGTTTACTACAGCTAGCCAATCCATCCCCAGGATCACATCATATCTAGGCAAGCTCGTAATATCCCACACAAACGTTCCCGTTACTCCCTGCACCTCCCACGTTACTGCTGAGGTTTCATGGTTAACTACCCCAGTCTCCAGCAGTCTCCCATCTGCTCCTTCCACCCACACGTCGCATGCCTTGCGCACTCTAGGAATGCCATGCTTCTTAGCAAACTCAATATCTACATAGGAGACCGTAGCCCCTGAGTCCAGCAGTGCCAAAGTAGAAACAAGTTCCCTTCCCCCAACAGATAATGTAATGGGTACGAAAACATGCTTCCTCCCCTCAGTTGACTGCTTGAGGAGCCCTAGTGCGTTGGACTCACGTCGCACTAGGGCTGGCCTTTTCCCGAAAGCTGGGAAGGTTTCACATTACAATTTTTGGCAAAATGCCCAGCATTCCCACAGTACAAACACAAGCCCAGCTGCCTCCTACGGCTCTTTTCCTCTGTAGACAGCTTTTTAAAGACCCCAAGCTCCATGGGCTCTTCCCCCATCACCACAGGTGCCCTGGTTACATGCATGGGTGGCGCACACATTGCTTTTGAGTGTTTACGAGCCTCGAACCTTGCGTCTAAACGCAGCACCTTAGCTACTAAGGCGTCCCAGCTTTCAGCCGGCTCCAAGCGTGCTAATTCATCCTGGAGCATATCACTTAACCCGGCAGTAAATAAAAGCATGAATGCATTTTCCCCCCAATCCAGCTGGTGGCGATACAGGTTAAACTTATTTAAGTAATCCAAAACAGTCCCCTTTCCCTGTTTCAACCGATACAGAGCCCACCCAGCGTTCTCCGTGCGGAGAGGATCCCCAAAAGTATCAGTTAACAACTTTTTGAAATTATTCAAATTGTCCTTGACTGGGTCATTTCCCAAAATTAAATTAGTGGCCCATTGTCCTGCGGGACCGGTCAACAAACTCAAAATAAAGGCCACCTTGCTAGTATCTGTAGGAAAAGCATGAGCACTGAGCTGAGAAAAATAAAGCTCCACTTGTGCCAAAAAGGTTGGCAACTTGCACCTGGTTCCGTCAAAGCGTTCAGGAGTCAAAACATGTCCTTTCACAGCCTGAGCTGTTTGGCTAACGGTAAAAGCCGTTTGCAATTGGTCTACTTTGGCCCGTAACTCATCCATCGTCTTCCTGACGGGTTTATTGCGGCAATAAACTTTTTATGGCGTTGGGCAATCTGTCAAGGACAGAACGCCACAAGATTCAAAGTAACAGAGTTTATTAGATTACAGAACTCAAAAATGCCCGTAAAACACAAGGGCCAGGCAGTTTTTGCCTTTAGGAAAAAAAAGGGGCAAAAGTAAATGTTCAAAAGATAAACCGGATTAAACCGGAGTTTAATCCGGGTAAAAACAAACTGCTTGCTTCAGCCTGGGTATAAACGAAACGAAAGCCAAGGAACAAAAGATACAAAGAATGCAACTAATTGGCAGCAGATTCCTCTCTGCTGCCAACACTGTGCTTAGAGTAACTTGCGTCGCTCCCCCACACACACAGCAGACAGGATCTCCAACACGAGTAAATCAGCCAAGGATTGTAGCAGTTGAGTAGACCAGTTCCGTTCCGTAGATCAAAGCCAGAAGCAGACGTTTGTAGTTTTTCCAAGTCCAAGAAAGGGAGAAGACAAGCCGTGGTCAGTTCAGTCCGAGTTCTCAAAGCAGGAGATGGCGTCCGTCAAGAAGACGACGGAAGGTCAAGCTAATAAGAGTAAGCACAGGTTTGCACAAACAAATGCCCACACAATCCCTCCCGCCGTCTGACCCTGGATTCCAATCAACTTACGTCACAGCACAGGAAAGCACACAAGTCTTCAGGGAAGCGTCCCACACACACACACGGATCCCAAGCGTTTGCCCAGATTACCTTGCCCAACGCAATTTGCAATTGCTCTCAAGCCCCATTTTATGCCAGTTACAAATCTTCATCACTGTCAGCTGTCCTCCTTAACCCGGGCGTTTCCTCATCACTTTCCTCGTCAGAGCTGGAACACCTCTGACTACGCCCAACAGCATCTCCAGCTGTGGATCCCGTCCCATCCCTCCAGCTAAGCCATGGGTCTAATCCTGAAGGTCCCCATTCATCTTCTGTCCCATCATGGCCAGTGGCACCCACTTCCTCCCTTACCCGAGTCCAATCCATCTCATCCTCCTCTGAGCTAACCAGCCCCTCCTCCATTCTCTCCGTAAACCCTTCGAAAGACTCCTCGTCAGATGGTGCTGCAAATATGTCTCGCAGTCTTTTTCTCTCTCGCTCCTCGAGAGTATCTGACTCTCGAGGAGTCTTACGCCCACGTCTGTCAGTAACAGAGCCATGAGGCTCAATCATAACACTATCCCCTCTCACAAAGGCCTCCTCCCCCGATGGCGGAGAAGTGGCAGTGATACCCTCCGCTATAGCACCACGACGACTAGAGGTATCAAGTTTCAACAGCGAACGATGAAAGACTGGATGGACCTTTAAACTAGACGGTAAACGCAAACGAAACGCAACAGAAGAAATCTTTTTAACGATAGGAAAGGGACCCAAATACCGAGGCGCAAACTTTCCCCCAGCCTGTTTAATATGTTTGGAAGATAACCACACCAAATCCCCTTCTTCCAACTCCTCCCCTGCCTGCCTGTGGCGGTCAGCCTGAGTCTTCTGCGTTGCCTTAGCTTCCAACAGTAAGCGACGGGCAACATCATGCAATGCAGCCATTTCCGAAGAGCGGTACACAGGGTCCGAAGAGACCACATTGGTCGACGGCGCCACACCTCCCCGTGGGTGAAAACCATAAGTTAGCTCAAATGGCGTATGCTGACTAGACGTGTGCACCGCATTGTTGTAAGCAAATTCCGCCACCGGTAACCACTTTACCCAAGTCGTGGGTTGATCTAAACAAAAACAACGCAGATACTGCTCTAAGAGCCCATTAACCCGTTCCGACTGTCCATCCGTTTGCGGATGGAAAGCTGAAGACACGTTTAACTTAGTCCCCAAACACTCATGGAAGTGTTTCCAAAAGCGTGACACAAATTGCGGAGCCCTATCTGAAATAATCACCTCGGGTGCTCCGTGCAAACGATAGATGTGCTTTGTAAATAGTAAGGCCAACGTAGGGGCCGCCGGAATGGTTGAACAAGGAATAAAATGAGCCAGTTTACTAAATAAATCCACCACCACCCAAATACAAGTATAACCCCCAGACTTAGGCAAATCTGAAATAAAATCCATGGAAATGATTTGCCATGGCCTCTCCGGAACAGGTAAAGACGATAACAACCCTCTAGGGCGCCCAACAGGCGTCTTACTCTGCTGACAAACGGCGCAGCTGTCACAAAAGCGCAGAATGTCTTGCCGCATCTTTGGCCACCAGTAGCTCCTGGTGATAAGCTGTACGGTCTTGAACCTGCCAAAGTGCCCAGCCATGGGTTCGTCATGGTGGGCTCTAATCACCTCCAACCTGAGGGTCCCTACTGGTACGTAAACCTGTCCCCTACGCACCAATACCCCGTCTTGATCCTGGAGATGCGGCAGTATGGTACGGTTACCTGCAGAGAGCAGCATCAGTTGCTCCTGAGTCCACACATCATCCTTCTGAGCCTCAAGGATCTGGTCATGTAACCCAAGCTCATTATCTACAACACACAGAGAGGCAGTAGGCAAGATGGTCTGACATACTACCTGCTCATTGGTCTTAAATTCCGGCTTGCGGGATAAAGCATCGGCCCGCAAGTTTGCCTTCCCCTCCACGAACTGCACCTTGAAGTTAAACCTGGAGAAAAACAAAGCCCAGCGGATTTGACGCTGGTTTAACTTCTTTGCTGTTTGCAAGTGCTCTAAGTTCTTGTGATCAGATCTGACCACGATCTGGTGCCGTGCCCCTTCAAGCCAGTGCCGCCACACCTCAAACGCCACCTTAATCGCCAACAACTCCTTCTCCCATATGGTATAGTTCTGCTCGAAGGGTGTTAGTTGCCGCGAGTAAAATCCACAGGGACGCAAGGTCCCTGAGGAATCCTTCTGAGACAATACAGCCCCCAACGCGTAGCTAGAAGCGTCCGCTTCTACCACGAACGGTCTGTCAACATCAGGATGGGTTAGTATGTTGTCCGATTGAAAACTAGACTTTAGTTGTAGAAACGCCTCGTGAGCTTCCCGCCCCCACACAAATGGCTGTTTCTTGCGCAGAAGCTGCGTCAAAGGTACCGTGAGCTTTGCAAAATTCGGAATAAACTCCCGGTAGTAATTAGCGAAACCCAAGAACCTTTGTACATCCTTCTTAGTCTTCAGCTCCTGCCATGAGTTGACGGCGTCAACCTTATGTGGGTCCATTTTAAGTTCCCTACCTGACACTACATGACCTAGGAACTCCACTTCAGGCACATGAAAGACGCACTTGGAAGCCTTGGCGAAAAGCCCATTAGCCCGCAGTCGGTGCAGAACCTGCTTGACATGTTGACGATGTTCTTTCTCGTCCTTAGAAAAAATCAAGATATCATCCAAATAAATCACTAAAAATTGGTCAGTTAGGTCCCTGAACACATCGTTCATGAACCTCTGGAATACCGCAGGAGCATTACAAAGCCCAAAAGGCATGACTCGGAACTCGTGGCATCCGAAACACGTGTTAAATGCCGTCTTCCATTCATCCCCTTCCCGTATACGGATTAAGTTATAGGCCCCCCGCAGGTCAAGCTTGGTAAAGACCTTAGCCCCTTGCACCCTTGATAACAGTTCCGAGATTAAAGGCAGCGGGTACCTATCCCGAATGGTGTATTTGTTTAGGATCCGATAATCGCAGACCAACCTAAGTTCCCCAGTCTTTTTGGCTACAAAGAATACCGGTGCCGCAGTTGGAGAACTAGATGGGCGAATAAACCCCTTGGCTAAATTTTCATCTAGAAACTCCCGCAAAGCTTGCCTTTCCGGTACAGTCAAGGCATACAGCCTCCCTGCTGGCAGTTTCGCACCTTCTGCCAACTTGATGGCGCAATCATATGGCCTGTGCGGTGGTAATTTGTCCGCTTCTCTTTTACAAAATACATCAGAGAACTCCCCATACTCAGCAGGCACTCCCTCCATATCAGAATGAGTAACATTTAGAGTGCAACAATCCTGCCTCTTTAAGATCACTTTACGTGTTGCCCAATCTACTTGTGGGTTTACTACAGCTAGCCAATCCATCCCCAGGATCACATCATATCTAGGCAAGCTCGTAATATCCCACACAAACGTTCCCGTTACTCCCTGCACCTCCCACGTTACTGCTGAGGTTTCATGGTTAACTACCCCAGTCTCCAGCAGTCTCCCATCTGCTCCTTCCACCCACACGTCGCATGCCTTGCGCACTCTAGGAATGCCATGCTTCTTAGCAAACTCAATATCTACATAGGAGACCGTAGCCCCTGAGTCCAGCAGTGCCAAAGTAGAAACAAGTTCCCTTCCCCCAACAGATAATGTAATGGGTACGAAAACATGCTTCCTCCCCTCAGTTGACTGCTTGAGGAGCCCTAGTGCGTTGGACTCACGTCGCACTAGGGCTGGCCTTTTCCCGAAAGCTGGGAAGGTTTCACATTACAATTTTTGGCAAAATGCCCAGCATTCCCACAGTACAAACACAAGCCCAGCTGCCTCCTACGGCTCTTTTCCTCTGTAGACAGCTTTTTAAAGACCCCAAGCTCCATGGGCTCTTCCCCCATCACCACAGGTGCCCTGGTTACATGCATGGGTGGCGCACACATTGCTTTTGAGTGTTTACGAGCCTCGAACCTTGCGTCTAAACGCAGCACCTTAGCTACTAAGGCGTCCCAGCTTTCAGCCGGCTCCAAGCGTGCTAATTCATCCTGGAGCATATCACTTAACCCGGCAGTAAATAAAAGCATGAATGCATTTTCCCCCCAATCCAGCTGGTGGCGATACAGGTTAAACTTATTTAAGTAATCCAAAACAGTCCCCTTTCCCTGTTTCAACCGATACAGAGCCCACCCAGCGTTCTCCGTGCGGAGAGGATCCCCAAAAGTATCAGTTAACAACTTTTTGAAATTATTCAAATTGTCCTTGACTGGGTCATTTCCCAAAATTAAATTAGTGGCCCATTGTCCTGCGGGACCGGTCAACAAACTCAAAATAAAGGCCACCTTGCTAGTATCTGTAGGAAAAGCATGAGCACTGAGCTGAGAAAAATAAAGCTCCACTTGTGCCAAAAAGGTTGGCAACTTGCACCTGGTTCCGTCAAAGCGTTCAGGAGTCAAAACATGTCCTTTCACAGCCTGAGCTGTTTGGCTAACGGTAAAAGCCGTTTGCAATTGGTCTACTTTGGCCCGTAACTCATCCATCGTCTTCCTGACGGGTTTATTGCGGCAATAAACTTTTTATGGCGTTGGGCAATCTGTCAAGGACAGAACGCCACAAGATTCAAAGTAACAGAGTTTATTAGATTACAGAACTCAAAAATGCCCGTAAAACACAAGGGCCAGGCAGTTTTTGCCTTTAGGAAAAAAAAGGGGCAAAAGTAAATGTTCAAAAGATAAACCGGATTAAACCGGAGTTTAATCCGGGTAAAAACAAACTGCTTGCTTCAGCCTGGGTATAAACGAAACGAAAGCCAAGGAACAAAAGATACAAAGAATGCAACTAATTGGCAGCAGATTCCTCTCTGCTGCCAACACTGTGCTTAGAGTAACTTGCGTCGCTCCCCCACACACACAGCAGACAGGATCTCCAACACGAGTAAATCAGCCAAGGATTGTAGCAGTTGAGTAGACCAGTTCCGTTCCGTAGATCAAAGCCAGAAGCAGACGTTTGTAGTTTTTCCAAGTCCAAGAAAGGGAGAAGACAAGCCGTGGTCAGTTCAGTCCGAGTTCTCAAAGCAGGAGATGGCGTCCGTCAAGAAGACGACGGAAGGTCAAGCTAATAAGAGTAAGCACAGGTTTGCACAAACAAATGCCCACACAATCCCTCCCGCCGTCTGACCCTGGATTCCAATCAACTTACGTCACAGCACAGGAAAGCACACAAGTCTTCAGGGAAGCGTCCCACACACACACACGGATCCCAAGCGTTTGCCCAGATTACCTTGCCCAACGCAATTTGCAATTGCTCTCAAGCCCCATTTTATGCCAGTTACAAATCTTCATCACTGTCAGCTGTCCTCCTTAACCCGGGCGTTTCCTCATCACTTTCCTCGTCAGAGCTGGAACACCTCTGACTACGCCCAACAGCATCTCCAGCTGTGGATCCCGTCCCATCCCTCCAGCTAAGCCATGGGTCTAATCCTGAAGGTCCCCATTCATCTTCTGTCCCATCATGGCCAGTGGCACCCACTTCCTCCCTTACCCGAGTCCAATCCATCTCATCCTCCTCTGAGCTAACCAGCCCCTCCTCCATTCTCTCCGTAAACCCTTCGAAAGACTCCTCGTCAGATGGTGCTGCAAATATGTCTCGCAGTCTTTTTCTCTCTCGCTCCTCGAGAGTATCTGACTCTCGAGGAGTCTTACGCCCACGTCTGTCAGTAACAGAGCCATGAGGCTCAATCATAACATGAATATTATATGTAGAAAATATAGATCTGCAGTCTGTGTATTGAATGTAATATGTGAACACCTGTAGGGAGAATTATGCTCCTGAAAGCCTCGAGTAGAGGCAGTTGCACTCTAAGGCAAAGCACAGATTTTGCTTGATTGAAAGAATTCCTTTTCAGGTTTTCCCTTTTAAAAAAACAAAAACTAATAGTGATCTTTGAGTTGCAGTTTTCAAAAACAAAACCAAACATTTTGGTTGTGTTTGTTGATCCTGTGTGTCTCTCAGAACTGGCCCCATATCTGCCAATGTTTCCCACTCCTACGGTTGCGTGTGTGAATGTATGTTTCTCTTTACACTGTGTCTGGCCTCAGTAACACAAGTCAGCATTTGATATTTATTTATTTATTTTATTTCCAATATTTATATCCCGCCCTTTTCACCCGAAGGGACTCAGGGTGGCTTACAACCCTGGCACAATTAGATGCCTATACAAAATCAATCAACAGTACATAAAATCAGTTAAAAAGCAATTAAATACAATATAAAATTACAATATATAAATTTTAAAATAACCAAATCTGAATGCATTGCAAGAATTGTTACATTGTGTTTTCATCTCATACACCTGACTCCAGGACATATGAAAAGAGTACAATTCATTAAGTCTGTTTCTCCTACAGACCAAATCTGTTAAATTCAATCTGCACAGATATTCTCCTTTGCTTCTAGCAATGATTCTCTAACATTTTCAATCAAACCTGCATATTCTTTGTGACTTCAGTCTTGGTTGTCATTGCAGCCTTCTGTGTCAAACCGACTTGAGGGGAAAAGGACAAACTTTTTTTCTAAACTGGTTGGGGAAAAGAGAGACTGCAGATTAGGACGCGGAACAATGGCTTCAAACTATAGGAAATGAGATTCCACCTGGACATCAGGAGGAACTTCCTGACTGAGAAGTGTTTGGCAGTGGAACTCTCTGCCCCGGACTGTGGTGGAGGCTCCTCCTTTGGAGGCTTTTAAACAGGCTGGATGGCCATCTGTCGGGGGTGCTTTGAATGCGATTTCCTGCTTCTTGGCAGGGGGTGGACTGGATGGCCCATGAGGTCTTTTCCAACTCTACTATTCTATGATTCTATGCAATAGGTATCAAAAATAACAATTGCCAATCTGTTAGGGTTTTTGCTTTTCTCTGATTTGTTGATAGCAGATATGTTAGCCTATCCATATTCATGATTTCCATTATTTTCAAAATCCATTGATCCATTGCCAGTACTTCTTTGTCTCTCCACAATTTGGCATAAACTATCCTTGCATAAACTATCATTGTTCAAAGACTACTTAAAAATGAAAAGATGAAAATATTAATTTGAAACAAGAAAGAATGAGGATAGAAGAAAAATAGTTGTTCCTTAAGTGAAATGGTTAAAGAAAAGGGATGCCCGAAGGAATAATATCAAATATACCAGGACTATGGAAAGTTTTTACCCAACACCATAAAGTAGATGGAAGTCAATAAGTATATCCTTTTTTAATTTTTTATTGTTATTACCACTGCTTTTTTGTAACACTCAGCAACTTCTTTTCTTTTTTGTTTTTCTTTTCTCTTTTTTTTCTCCCTTTCTCTTCTTTTTTTCTAAGCACTTGGGTTTTTATATTTTATTTATTTGGAAAATTTCACTCTAATAAAAATATTTCAAAAAAGGTATCAAAAATAAAAACATCAACTTAATTCCATTAATGTCATTAAAATGGGGCAAGATGCATGTAGTCATTGGCTTATGGAACAAGAATGCCACTAGCAGACTACCTATAAAGATTGTGTATAAAGTCTAAAAGAAGGTATGCTTTTCTCAGATTTGAATGCTTGGAACATTGAAAGATACATCTTTCAACACACACACATACAAGCACAAAAATTAGCAATATCCAGCACAAAGTGTAAGGTGTGTCTTATATAGTCACTCATGAAATGCCTGTTGGAATAGAAAATACTTTATTTGCCTTTTAAAAGAAAGTAGCGGTGGTGTCAGTCTAACTTTACTGGAAGAGAAAATAAGTAACTTATTGTTTGAAAAATGATGGAACCTCTCAGAAGCATGCTTGAGATTCTACCATGTTGCTACAACTTATCTAAGATTATCTGGTCTTAAATACAGTAATCAAATGTACCTTTCTGTCCAGAACTCACCTTGTAATTCATATGAGATGACACCACAGAGCCACAAGCACCCCAAGGTTAACATTGACGATTATGGGATGGATTTGAATAGTGATGACTCAACAGATGATGAAAGCCGGCCACGCAAGCCAATCCCTGCATGGGCTTCTGGTAAGTTTTTAATTCATCTGGTACTCATTTGCATGGTGGCAGAGCATTTCCCTATTTTTATTGTTGCTGCAATAACCACAATCTGATGATAGACAGATTCATATAGGATGTGTCTACCAACTGACATTTACCATGAAATCAAAGTAGGCTCCCTGTATATTATATCACTGAGGGACAGTTCTGGAGAAACAGTTTTGGGTAAGGCATTTGTTCTTGACAGCTTTCTGGAACCATGTTTGGGTTAAATGAGTGTTCGGTGTGATCCAGAGTATTTTTAATGTTTAAATGTATGAGTCTCCAAATCTGGTCTTAACAATGCTTACTTAGAAGAAAATCTGGATTTACTGAAATTTAATATGAGAATTTAGATAAGGTACTTTTCGATGATAACTCCCAGAAACTTCATAACCATGACCTCTAGCTCTGTTTAAGGTATTCTAAAGACTACAACCTTAGCTAATATAAGAATATATAAACATGTAATATTTGTCATGGGTTAGAAAATTAGACATTTTATTTTATACTAGCTGTGCCCGGCCACGCGTTGCTGTGGCGAAGTCTGGTGGTATGAGAAATAAATATTGAGGAATTGGTGGTAGTTAAGGTAAAGGGTAAACGTTTTCCCCTGACATTGAGCCCAGTCATGTATGATTCTGGAGGGTGGTGCTCATCTCCATTTCTAAGCCGAAGAACTGGCGTTGTCCGTAGTCTCCTCCAAGGTCATGTGGGATGACTGCATGGAGCAGTGTTACCTTCCCACTGGAGCAGTACCTATTGATGCACTCACATTTGCATGTTTTTGAACCTCTGGGTTGGCAGAAGCTGGGGCTAACAGTGGGGGCTCTCTCTGCTCCCCCAATTCAAACCTGTGGCCTTTCGGTCCAGAAGTTCAGCAGCTCAGCGCTTTAACACGCTGCACCATCAGGGGATATTATTTCCTAAAGGTTGTGAATATACAATATTTCTGATTGGTTTTTTTTTGTTTGTTGGAGGCAAGTATGAATGCTGCAATTAGGAAAAATGATTAGGATGTAATGGCCTTGCAGCTTTAAAGCCTGGCTGTTTTCTCCCTGAGTGAATTTTTTGTTGGGAGGTGTTAGCTGGCCCTGATTGTTTCCTGTGTGGAATTCCCCTGTTTATTTACTGTCCTGGTTTTAGAGATTATATTGTTCTGCATTATTCTATCCCAGTAATTATTTCATATTAAAGAAGAATCTCACTTATCCAACATTCGCTTATACAATGTTCTGGATTATCCAACGCAGTCTGCCTTTTCATAATCAATGTTTTTGTAGTCAGTGTTTTAAATTCATTGTGATATTTTAGTGGTAAATTTGTAAATACAGTACAGTAGAGTCTCACTTATCCAACATAAATTGGGCCGGCAGAATGTTGGATAAGCGAATATGTTGGATAATGAGGAATTAAGGATAACCCTATTAAACATCAAATTAGGTTATGATTTTACAAATGAAGCACCAAAGCATCATGTTAGACAACAAATTTGGCAGAAAAAGTAGTTCAATACGCAGTAATGCTATGTAGTAATTACTGTATTTATGAATTTAGCACCAAATGTCACAATATATTGAAAACATTGACTACAAAAATGCGTTGGATAATCCAGAACGTTGGATAAGTGAGTGTTGGATAAGTGAGACTCTACTGTATTTCCTAAAGGTTGTGAATATACAATATTTCTGATTGGTTTTTTTTTTTGTCTGTTGGAGGCAAGTATGAATGCTGCAATTAGGGAAAATGATTAGGATGTAATGGCCTTGCAGCTTTAAAGCTTGGCTGTTTCCTCCCTGAGTGATTTTTTTGTTGCAAGGTGTTAGCTGGCCCTGATTGTTTCCTGTCTGGAATTCCCTTGTTTTCAGAGTGGTGTTGTTTGCGATATTTTATGTGCTTCTGCTGTCTGTGGCCCTGAGAAAACACAGGATTTGCCAGACTTTGATGATGGGAATATTTTGTTGGGAGGTGTTAGCTGGCCCTGATTGTTTCCTGTGTGGAATTCCCCTGTTTATTTACTGTCCTGGTTTTAGAGATTATATTGTTCTGCATTATTCTATCCCAGTAATTATTTCATATTAAAGTAGAATCTCACTTATCCAACATTAGCTTATACAATATTCTGGATTATCCAACGCAGTCTGCCTTTTCATAATCAATGTTTTTGTAGTCAGTGTTTCAAATTCATTGTGATATTTTAGTGGTAAATTTGTAAATACAGTACAGTAGAGTCTCACTTATCCAACATAAACGGGCCAGCAGAACGTTGGATAAGTGAATATGTTGGATAATAAGGAGGGATTAAGGATAAGCCTATTAAACATCAAATTAAGTTATGATTTCACAAATTAAGCACCAAAACATCATGTTAGACAACAAATTTGGCAGAAAAAGTAGTTCAATACACAGTAATTCTATGTAGAAATTACTGGATTTATGAATTTAGCACCAAAATATCACAATATATTGAAAGCATTGACTACAAAAATGCGTTGGATAATCCAGAACATTGGATAAGCGAGTGTTGGATAAGTGAGACTCTACTGTAATTACTACATAGCATTACTGCGCATGGAACTACTTTTTCTGTCAAATTTGTTGTATAATATGATGTTTTGGTGCTTAATTTGTATAACGATTACCTAATTTGATGTTTAATCGGCTTTTCTTGAATCCCTTCTTATTATCCAACATATTCACTTATCCTGCCGGCCTGTTTATGTTGGATAAGTGAGAGTCTACTGTATATTGATAATCTTATATTATCTGCTTAGAACTGGATTATATGAGGCCCCTTCTTCACAGCTGTATAAATTGCACACTGACGTGGATTATATGGTAGTGTGGAGTCAAGATAATCCAGTGCAAAGCAGATAATATAAGATTATAAATGGGTTATATAGCTGTGTGGAAGGGCCTTGAGTCTACACTGCCATATAATCCAGTGCAAATCTGATAATCTGTGGAAGAAGTCTAAGTGAGGCCTAAATCTCCCTGTCCCCTAACTGAAACCTGGCTGTCCCTTGGTTGCTAGGCAACCAAGTGGGCAGAGATTAGCCCTCTAAACTGGCAGCAATTGGATAAAAAAAATTATTGCTCTCCCACTAATTAGGACTTTATTTTTCTTTTCTTTTTGTTGTATCAACCTTGAGGCATGGATGATGGGTTGTGCTGTCAAATTTCAAGGTTGGGGGGCCTGTACTTTTGTTGTTTTGTGAGTCGCCGTGATGCCATCACTCTTTTATATATATAGATATTGTGTTTGAAATTTGTTCTATTGGTAAAGTGGTTTTTTCTTTTTCAAAATGTTCAAAACAATTTTTAAAGGGTTAGAAAGTAGCTCATTCATGCATTACGGCTTTGGGGGTTATACATGCATGTGTTCACTTCTTAATGACCAAATCTGAATGCATTGCAAGAATTGTTACATTGTGTTTTCATCTCATACACCTGACTCCAGGACATATGAAAAGAGTACAATTCATTAAGTCTGTTTCTCCTACAGACCAAATCTGTTAAATTCAATCTGCACAGATATTCTCCTTTGCTTCTAGCAATGATTCTCTAACATTTTCAATCAAACCTGCATATTCTTTGTGACTTCAGTCTTGGTTGTCATTGCAGCCTTCTGTGTCAAACCGACTTGAGGGAGAAAGGACAAACTTTTTTTCTAAACTGGTTGAGGAAAAGAGAGTTAATTCTTCCTTTCAAATTTGTGCCGCCTCCTTTTAAGAGCTCTGAAACAATACAGCATGCATCTTAGATAAATAATTCCTAATGCTAGTAATATTGTGTTGTCTTCTCCTAGGAAATCAACTGACCCAAGCTGTCATGCACCAATATTACAATCCATCTAATGTCAGGAGGTTATTTGGTGTTGTGAAAAGTCCAAACCTGGAAGAAATCTTCTATAAGAGCAAACCACGCTATTTTAAACGCACCAGTTCTGCAGTTTGGAACTCTCCACCATTCCCAGGCGGCAAATCTGTATCATCTAATTTCAAGAGATGGTGATATATTTCAGAGCTGTTTGATATTTTAAACATGTACAACTGGTTTCACCTTATAATGTTAATAAAATTTTTTCTATTTGAAACTCTTAAGGTTTTCTATGATGTTTTGTCTTTATTTGTGAGAGGAAGAGAACAAGAGCCTTTTGTCCAGTTTAATTTTCAGGGATGAGTAACTAAAAATAGTATTACGACCCAAATTCAGTTCATTCAGCCCTCATGGTATACAAGAGTATCTGATTAGTAGAGATAAATTAGGTTCAAATCTTCAGTCATGGTGTCTTATGGAACAGCTTTGGAGCAGTTGCATCTCCAAATGTAATCCTTCGCACAGTTTGATAGATCAAAAACTAGGGCAAATATCCAATTCTATCATTTTAACAGAAAGACAGCAAAGTAGTTAGTTTAACTGAGAAAAATACATACCCATTTCCCCACATTGCTCTTCTATAGCCATGTTTGTATTCTAAAATTGCACCGCTTCAGTTTTCTAATCTGGCTTCGTTTATCAGCTTCTAGGTTTGTCTTTAGATCCTCATTGTTGCTTGGGTCTAGTTCTTACAAAGACTTACTCTTTTTGAGAACTTCAAAAAGATCTTCACAACATGCTTTGGTTAGTTCACATGAATTGAGCCTAAGATAAAAATAAGAACATGTTATTGCACGTCAATGAAAAAGCAAAATCTGCATAAAAATCTGCTGAAGATAACCCCCCAGAAACCTTAATATCCTTCATAGGTTTCTTTGCAGCTCTGATCTTAAGAAAGCTTTTGTCACAATAAGTGTACTGTTTTTAGGGTACCACAATACGCTTTGATTTTACTTTTAGAAAAGGACCTTTGGAATCAAAGGTTTTCTATTTTCTAAACCTTGTGTTAATGAATTTTAAAGAATAGAATAATGATACAAAGATGCTGATAAATTGGTGTAAGGTCCCCTATATGTTAGAGTCTGGTATATGGAAAAAGAAAAAAAGGAAGTTCTTCCAAGTATTTTGGAAGAATCTTGACTTCATTATTTTGTGATGTTAAAATTTTCATTGGCTGATTTTGGCCAGAAATTGACCAATGGGTCAATTTTAACTAATTCATTCTTGTGCCTATCTGTTTGAGCCTTCTGTTTTAAGGTCTAAATCATGCTGATTTAGGCATCCTTTCCAGCATTATATTTATGAACATGTTTTCCTAATAATATGTGTATCTTGGGATACTGAAGAAGAACTACTGTTCTAGTTTGCCTTTTGATACAGATACAGGCAGTCCCCAAGTTACAAACATCTGACTTACAAATTACTCATAGTTAAGAACAGGGATGAGACAACAGGAAGTTGTAACTAGGAAACCACCTCTTGAATATTTTTCACCTAAACTATGGAACTCATGGGAGTGTCATAGGTTTACGGGCAATTTAAAGGTACACAATGTTTTTCGATCTTAGGCCTTAGATTGGATCTTGAGACAATGCTGAAAAAGCTGTTATTATTTTTACGTAAAAAGACCCGATATGATCATGGCAGCTTATTCAATTCCAATAGGATATAATTCTTCATGAAATTTCTTTTCAACAAAGCAAGAAATAATTTTCTTCCCCTATTCAGATCTTAAAGACTATTCATAATTTGGGACTTATGCAGTGCAAAATTCCCATTGGATTTTCTGCATGGAAACAAATATTTTGACATAGAAATATGAATTATTCTGCAGAAAATGCTGTTTTTTTTTAATAAAATTGAATATTTCAGAATAAAAATATAGCAACTCAACTGTGTGTAAATGTTACACAGAGCTAATTCCCAAACACATCTTTGTGAAGCTCTGCTTGTTTTGCCCTGGGATTTTTGGATCCATATTCTTCTCTCATTCCCTGAATTAGAGTAGGAAAAGATGTGAGAAGCAAGTCAGCTATACACTGGATGTATATCAAAGCTGCAGTGACTTCAAGATACATTGCTTACTGGTCACTTTTGATAATAAACCTTAAGAAGGAAGCAAAGGACTCAAACCTTACATTGACCCAGGACTGGGTAGTCCATAGACAGAGGAAATGGGCTCCTCCCCAAGCTACCCTCCTCTAGAGGAGCTAGAAAGTTACAATGCAACTGTTCTGGAAAATAACCCAGCGAAATTGCAGGTTCTGCAATGTGCCTGAGACAGATTTCACCCACTTTACTGACAGAGGTAAAGGACAAAATCCTGACATATTCAGGGAGACTAGTACCTTCTGCTGCACCTCATATCAGAATAGATATGTAGGCATTGTAGTAGAACTATTTGGTTATATATACTTCTCTCCTTTAATACTTAGCCACTACTCTATTCACCCTCCTAGAGGATAAAAAGGTAAGCATTTTCCCAAGGGGAGCCATACAAAGTGAATAGAAATAACTGTCCTCTCCTGTCCAACATAGGATAGCTTTTTCTCATATGATGCTAATAAAAAGGAACCAGGTTCTTACAGTAAATATATCAACAACTTTTGAGGTCATGCAGCGGGAAGGCTGGTGCTGCCTATGAACCATCAGCTGAGCACCTGCAGTTTGCAGTCAAGATGTATCAGTATTTCACAGAGCTTTGTCAGTCCATCTATATTGTTAAAGTCTCAAGTAGAGCTCTCTCAGGTTCTGGTTTTAGAATGACAGCAGCTAATTTCATGCATGACTTGGATTGGAGGTTACAGCAGCGCAACCTGAAAGTGCAAGACAAGTTGAAAAAAATATGAATAAATTTTAGGATATTACATTGGATTTGAAAAAGAAACCCTACTTTTAAATATGTTCTGCAACAAATTTAATACATTCCAATGAATTATTTTGGCTTCCTCACTGGCAAGCAGCTTTCTCATGATCATATGCATGAACTTCCTTGTTAGTATGGATTGCTCTGTGGCAGAACATATGCTTGCTTGCAGAAGGTCACAGATTCAATCCTTGACATGTCTAGTTAACATAGGAGCCTCCAGTGGCGCAGTGGATTAAACCCTTGTGCCAGGTTGCTAATCTGAAGGTTGCCGGTTCGAATTCAACCCGGGAAGAGCATGGATGAGCCCCCTTTATCAGCTCCAGCTCCATACGAGAACATGACAGAAGCCTCCCACAAGGATGGTAAAAATATCAAAACATCCAGGCATCCCTTGGGCAAAGTCCTTGCAGAAGGCCAATTCTCTCACACCAGATCCGACTTGAAATTTCTCAAGTCACTCTTGACTCGAAAAAAAAAATCTAGTTAACATTAGGTATCTGATGACATATTTTTCTGAGGTTCTGGAAAGGGGATGCTTCTGGCAGGCAGACCCAATTTCATACCATTCACTGCTGGTTTTGTTTTGGTTACACCATCATGCAGTGTTCTCTGACCATGGAGCATACTCTCACCCCACTTTTTGATGCCTATAAACTATGTTGGCAATCAAAGGGAATGATATGGTGATAGACCAAATATTTTTGACATGGAATAAGGCAGCTTCCAGTGGTTCTAATATTCTAAAGATTATTGGGAAATGTTCTTTTAAAGGTCACAAATGTTAAACTGTTGCCATTTCTTTCTTAGAGTGCGATCTGTGCTTGTCTGCCATTTGACTAAACATGTACGGGAATGTGCTATAATAGTCTTCACCTGCGCACTTTAAGCACCCATTATTTTTGGGCTTCCTTTAAGACAGTGGTTCTCAACCTAGGGTCCCCAGATATTTTTGGCCTACAACTCCCAGAAATCCTAGCCAGTTTACTAGCCGTTAGGATTTCTGGGAGTTGAAGGCCAAAAACATATGGGGACCCCAGGTTGAGAACCACCGTCTTAGGAGATGACGTTCTGACCCGATTATTATTTTGTGAAATGACATGAGATCATCCTGAATAGCAGACAATATTCTAATTTGGGCAACTGTGGAAGATTTCTGAGTAAGGATATGAAAAAAAATCAAGTATTAAGTATCAAAAATCAAGTATCAAGTATTATCTTTTCGGAAGGCTATGAGAGTCTATGTAAAAAAATACTGTCTGGCTTTTTTTTTTTTTTGCACAGAAAACAATGTGTTGTATAGAGAAAACCTTTAAAATACATACGCACAATAGTTTTTGTGCCAAACATTTTTGCTTTAAAAATTTCCTTTAAATTTTGCATTAAAATTCCTTTCCAAAGCACTATTATTGAGAGGCAACAAACAAAAACAGATATTTTGTGACTTAATTGTTTCAGAGAGCTGTTTTGACATGTCAAACCATCACTTCTCATTGAGGACTTAAAGAAATGTCAATATTTAGCCTTCGTGGTCATGGCCTCTCCAATGACTGTCAGAAATGCTGATTTGTGGCTTAGAGATAGCAATGCAAGCAGAGAGCACTTTGCAGTAACTACATCATTTTGTGGCACATTAAGACTAACCTCTTATTTTCCATACGCTTTTTGCGACTGTAGACTTCTTAATCAGTTATTCCTGAAAAGTGTTAATTGTACATTGATGTGTTTATGGGCATTGAATGTTTGCCCTATGTGTGTATAATGTGATCCGCCCTGAGTCCCCTTCGGGGTGAGAAGGGCGGAATATAAATACTGTAAATAAATAAATAATAAATACATCAGCCTAAGATGCTGGCTGTCATTTGTGCAGGAAGATAAACCCGATGATAAAGGTAACATGTGCTTCCTTTAAGACTAAGAGGGAAAACTGGAGAAACACTCACCGAAGTATCTCTAGGCTGCAATTGGGATGCCTGAGTGCTTGCAGAATTTACTTACTATTACTTCTCATAGATCACTATGTTGTAAATTGAATTCTCTGAAGTAAGACACTCAAAGAAGACAACATCTCTGAAGTTACACCTCTTCAGCCTGAGGAAAACAAATATAGATTGCCAGCCAGACTAATCTTATTGCTTGAAAGCAAAATCATCAGATATTTAGTTTACTCTCTTTGAATGATGCGATAAAGGCTTATTAATAAGATGTGTCAGGGGACAGTTTGGGCAAAGAAGAGGACTTAGTCCAAATACGTAACAAAGTTGTGTTGTCGAAGGCTTTAATGGCCACAATCACTGGGTTGCTATGATTTTTTCCAGGCTGTATGGCCATGTTCCAGAAGCATTCTCTCCTGACATTTCACCCACATCTATGGCAGGCATCCTCAGAAGTTGTGAGGTATCATACCAAAGTTATCTTTATTGCACTTCGGATCTTTTGGTCCTTCAAAGAGGAAAGGTGAGTTTTCATCCACCTTTCCATTAAAGTATAAGCTAAACAAACAAAATTGTAAGTTGAGTATGAGAAATTGTTGGATTGTATAGGTAAAGGTAAAGGTTTTCCCCTAACATTAAGTCTAGTCATGTTTGACTCTGGGGGTTGGTGCTCATCTCCATTTCTAAGCCGAAGAGCTGGCGTTGTACCTAGACACTTCCAAGGTCATGTGGCTGGCATGACTGCATGGAGCGCAGTTACCTTCCTGCCTGAGTAGTACCTATTGATCTACTCACATTTGCATGTTTTCGAACTGCTAGGTTAGCCGAAGCTGGGGCTAACAATGGGAGCTTACCCCATTCCCTGGATTTGAACCACCAACCTTTCGGTCAGCAAGTTCAGCAGCTCAGCGGTTTAACCTGCTGCGCCTCTGGGTCAATGATAGGGAGCAGTATTTAGAAATTTAAGTCACATGGGACCAAAATGCTATAAAATATGTAAAGTGAAAGGCCCAAAGAGTCTTTAGATGTCTCCATTAATTTGGGAGCCAGTTCAGATAGGTGGATTGATGAATGGATGGATAGATAGATCTTGTCCATTAGCCTTCTTTAAATGATGGAGAAGTGGATTGAGTTTACATAACAGTTCATGGAATCATTTCCTTCTGCTTCCTGATTCCAGGACTGACACTGTTGCGTAAGACCATTGCTTATTTCAATAGATCTCTATGTCAATATTTGTTGAATAAGAACAGTAAACATTAAACATTTTGAAGGGAAGCCAAAATCTAATGGTCAAAGGTCAAACCTTTTGCTGTCAAAAAAGTTTAATTAAAACATTTTTCTAACTTTGGGAATAACTGTTCCCAAATGCCAATTAGTTATTTCTTTCATGTCATTTGTACTCTGTTGATCACATTCTACCCAGGGCAAATTCTACTAATGCTATTGAAATGTATTAATTTATAATAAGCCCCAATCTGGTGATTCCACTTACAGTGCTTTGCGGTGAAGAAGCAACCAATGAGCACCTTTCTACCATTAATGACAAAGTGCTTTCAAATTAGAGACGGTCGTTTCTTCAGTTTGGGGAGGTTGCATTGGACTCCCACAGTCCTTCTGAGGTCACACTCCATTTCACTGCTACCTAAATTTTGTAGCAACTGCAATAGCTCTATGATGTTGGAGGGTGAACAAGCGTACTCTAGTTCTAGAGAAGTCTTTAGTTCCACAGTGGTTCTCAACCTATGGGTCCCCAGATATTTTGGCCTTCAACTCCCAGAAATCCTAACAGCTGGTAAACTGGCTGGGATTTCTGGGAGTTGTAGGCCAAAACACCTGAGGACCCACAGGTTGAGAACCACTGCTTTAGGAAGAGTCTCATAGGATTTTAGATGAAACAGAGACCTTATTAGCAGGTTGATTTTTCAGTGCTAGGAAAGGAAGGTGGGTGCAATAAGGAGAGGGCTCAGTATTGGCTGGATTAGAAGAAGACATCCAATGCATTTGGTGGCACTAGAATTTAAATAATATAAGATTTTAGCATTTCTAGAAACAACGTCACCAGCACATGGAGAATATCAGGGTTTGTGAGAGGTGCAGAAAGTTACTATCAAATTTTAGCATTAAGGCAACCAGCAGTGCTGCAGACCCCCAAGGGTATAGGGAGGAACAAATCGCCCTCTTTGATTATAGAAATGTGGAGACTGAAAAAAAATTGATTTAAGGAAGCAGAATTTGTATTAAGGGAACAGTGTTCTCATTTTGTCCTCTCTTGCGGTAGTAGCCAGACCTCTGATTTTCAGACTTGTCATGCAAACTCTACTTGCTGAAATTCCGTCTTCTGCACAAGCCTTAAAAGTAGAGACATCCTGCTCTTTTTAGACTTGCAATCTTATCTCTACCCCAGTCTTGCTATGCCGGCTTAAGGAAGATTTAGACCAGTCAGCACAAAGATCTAACGGAAAATCTGTCAGCATATGTTTAGAGTGGCCCTGTGTCAGGAATGCAGCTTTATCTGGGTTTCTCATTGTATTCAGACGGGCATGCTAAACATATCACTTCAAAGTTTCCTGTTGTGCCTTTGAAGGTCAAATGTTGAACTGGCAGAGATAGGGACGTTGGGGGGCAGGGGGCAGGAAGGGGAAACATTGAATCTTAGAGCTGGACGAGACCACAATGACCATCCCCTGCCCTCATTCAACATCTGTTTAAAGACTTCCAAAGATGGAGAGCCCACCACTTTCTGAGGCAGTCTATTCCACCTCTTATAATAAAAAGGTCTTCCTAATGTTTAGGTGGAATCTCTTTTCTTGTGATTGGATTCATTTTCTAGCCATGGCAGCATCAGAAAACAAGTTTGCTCCCTCTTCTAAAAACAACCTTCAGATGGTCATCATATCATCTGAGATTGTATCAATGTCTCACTTTTCTTCCCGAATTTGCATTTGTGTGCATTATGTGGAACATCTCAGTAGAGCCACAACTCCCACGTTTTTTTTCTTCTCACCTTTAACATTAAAAAATCCAGAAGAGTTGAAAAATGAATGGGTCCAACCTTGGATTTGTTAAAAAGGAATAACCTTTAAAACCAGACCAAAACCTTTTTTATTCATACAGGTATTTAAAGTATAAAATTTTAAAGATCAGTTCAGGGGTACTGTGGTTTTTGACTTTCAATATGTTTTAATGGTTTTGAATTTTTAATACTATTTATGTTTAATTCTGGTTTAATCTTTGCATGTTTGTATATATTTTAAATTGTAAGATAATACTTTTATGTTAAGCCACTTTGAGTGTCCTTCAGGAGAGATAAAGCACGGTATAAATACATATAATTATAATAATAACAACAACAACAATATTTCAAGCCTGCTTTTGAGTGATTTTAACATGTGTGTTGTCCAGTAAATAAAGCATTTTATGAGTCGTGCTTTGTAAAAAGCAACATGGAAAAGCAGAGAAAGAGTTAGAAGGCACAGGGTAGGCAAGGTAGACAGAGGATGATGGAATCCATGTCCTCATGTGTAAGTATGAATCTGAAGTATTCATATTACTTTTTTTGTAGGGAAGCTGAATATGAATTATTTGTAAATCTCTTCTGTTGGTGGCTAAGATGACTCTTTTCTGCTTTCGTTTCCCCCAAAGGCAAAAAGGAGCTCCCAATAGCTTAATGGGTTAAATCCATGTGCTGGCAGGACTGCTGACCAACAGGTCGGTGGTTCGAATCCAGGGAGAGCACAGATGAGCTTCCTCTGTAAGCTCCAGCTCCCCATGTAGGGACATGAGAGAAGCCTCCCACAAGGATGGTAAAACATTAAACATTCAGGTGTGCTCTGGGCAATGTCCTTGCAGAAGGCCAATTCTGTCACACCAGAAGTGACTTGCAGTTTCTCAAGTCACCCCTAACACACACAAAAAACAAACAAACAGAAGGCAAAGACTATCCTATTTAGGCAGGGTTTTAATCTGTGGACAAAAGAGCTTTTTTATAGGGTTATTTTATTCTTTTACTTTAATTATTTTTAGAACTTCCTTGTAAATTGTGAATTGTTTTGGAAGGTGCCTTGGGTCCAACTCTGGGAGAAAGACAGCATATAAATGCAACAAACAAACAGGCAAGGGGAATCATCAGTACCGGTGTAGGACTGTCTTCATAGCTTTCTGTGCTGGGTTCACTCACTGCTGAGTATCAGTCCCTATATATGATTAGAAATGATGGTTCCATAGAATGCCTCTGGCCACTTTCACAACATTTTACATGCTTCCTTCCTTAGTGTCCCAAGTCAGTTATTTCCAGATCCCTCTGAATGCCAAACCACGTATTGAAAAACAGACGTTTGAATGCTATTCTCCCTCTTTACACGTTGCCCACCCCCGTCACAGCAGGGGAGGGATGTGTTTCATAATGTGCTTCTTCTATTTTTTTAATTCCCTCTCTGGCAGTATCAGGATCAATTTAAAGTGAGAGGATGGCACAGGAGAAATGGGTAGTCAGTCTTTCCTTTGCTGTCATTGTGATGTGAAAGAAAAGTGACAGAAGGCCTACTTCATCATCATTGAGGGAGGGCGCTAGTCCAGTTCTCTCTGTAGACTCTTATCTGAAGAGGTGTGAGTTGCTGCAATATAGCTCCTTAGGATTTGTCAGCCATTGTCACCTCCATGAGAGAAGCCTCCCACAGGATGGTAAAAACATCTGGGCAATGTCCCCTGGGCAATGTCCCCTGGGCAATGTCCCCTGGGCAATGTCCCCTGGGCAATGTCCCCTGCGCAATGTCCCCTGCGCAATGTCCTTGCAGACTGACAATTCTCTCACACCAGAAGTGACTTGCAGTTTCTCAAGTCGCTCCTGACACCTGGGAGCGTTCACTCATTCTATACATTTTGGATGCTGTCTGTAGCCATTTCTTGGACCTGCATTCAGCCTTTTCTTAACAAATGGAAAGTGATTTGAAAGGTTTGAAGTCTACAGTTCTCCCCTCTGAAGTGTTTTTAGAGTTATTGTTCAAAAGTTCACCAATGAGCCATGTCATTATAACTCTTGAAAAGAAAGAAAGAGAAGAGAAGGAGACATATTCAAATAAGAATAATAAGAACACCACCAACCCCACAACTCAATGATGTTCTACAATAACAAGCTGCAGCTGATGCCAACAATAGCCCTAGTCAACAAACACCACTACTAGATATTTATTTAAAACTCAAGCACTGCAGTAATAAACACTAAAAACACTTGGTACATTTGCCCCAGCCAGAAGAAATACGTCTTTACTTCCATTATCCTCTATATATTGAAGGCAGGAAGTCTGAAATGGAGGCTCATTGAGTGAGTTGGTATTGTAGAAAACCAGGATTCAGACTGTTGTCTTGAATGGGTAGAAGAGAAGACAGGGCCCAGGGACAGCAAGGTGTGCTTTCCCTTCTCATGTGTTAACACAACACACTTTAGTAATGACCAAACAGAACTAGCACTCAACTTGCATTAGAGTGTATTGTTTGGCCCTATGCTGCAAATCAAAGCAAACAGAAGGTTATTAATACTTTATTAAATTCTGCAAATAGAACTTATGCCATCACTCAAGCCATTACAGGCAGTCCCTGAGTTACAAACATCCAACTTACAAATGACTCATAGATAAGAACAGGGGTGAGACAACAGCAAGTGAGGGAACTCTACCCCTAGGAAGGGAAATTCAGTCCTGAAAGAGTTATCATGGGGAAAAGGGGACTCCACTGAAGCTTTATCACAAAACCTTGTTTCCACAATAAGCCAATTTTTTCAAAATCCAATTATCAGAGGGACAGAAAGTGAGGTGAAATCGTCTGAACAGGGGCACAGACAGCAAAACAAATGCCACAGGGGTGTTAACTCTTCCCTATGCTATCAAAAGCTAATAAAAACATATATATTTGGCAGGACATACACATAAACATTTACTTGTTCCGACCTAAATATAAATTCAATTTAAGAGCCAACCTACAAAACCATAACTTGGCGACTGCCTGTATGCATGAAATGGCAACAACCATAATAATAGCAAAGTAGCCTTTTGAATAAAATCTTAAACCAATTGGACACAATTTAATAATGTGAACAATTATAATTGTTGCTGTTGTTATTATTACAATTAATAATTGGACATACTAACTAGGGCTAGTTGATGTCTAACAGCATTGGCTGGGCCCCATGTGGGATAGCCCACATTTATCTTTTGATTAAGATGCATATTGGCTGATTGAGATAAGGTCAGGAATAGGGAATATGGGGCCTAGCCATGCCCGTAGCCAGGATTTTGATTCGGGGGTGGGGGTGGGTGGAGTTTTTTTTGTTTGTGGGGGCCTGGGATTTTTGATTGTGGGAGGGGGGCTGAGTCTGAGTGAGAGAGGATCTACCCTAGCAAACCTTTTGTATCAGTACCCCCATGCATATGGGATATATTGAGCATGGTGATCAGATCATGATATGAATAAACATAACAGTTTAAATAATAAATGTAAGGCCTTCTCATGGACCACTCTGAGAAATTTTTTTTGAGGGGCGGGTGAAGCCCCTCAAGCCCCCCCCCCCGGCTACATGCCTGGACCCAGCTATTATTGTTAGACACCAACTAGCCCTAGCTACTATGTCCAATGACCCAGGGGAATAGTCCCACCATATATTCAATAATGAGGAGCCCCCGATGGCGCAGTGTGTTAAAGCACTGTGCTGCTGAACTTGCAGACCAAAAGGTCACAGGTTCGAATCCGGGGAGCAGAGTGAGCGCCCGCTGTTAGCTCCAGCTTCTGCCAATCTAGCAGTTCGAAAACATGTAAATGTGAGTAGATCAATAGGTACTGCTCTGGCAGGAAGATAACAGTGGTCTATGCAGTCACGCCAGCCACATGACCTTCGGCTGAGAAATTGAGATGAGCACCAACTCCCAGAATCGGACACGACTGGACTTAAGGTCAGGGGAAACCTTTACCTTTACCTATATTCAATAATAGGCAGGCTTCATTCAAATGAGATTTTGAACTTCCCATCCATGGCTACATTATGATTTCCCCTTCAAACAAATAAACAACAACAGCAAAACATTCCCAATGGTTTTCCTTACATGTTTCACTTAAATTGCATAATTAAAAATACAACCTAAATCATATATTTAGAAAGTACCCCTTCTTCAACAATCCGGTGGTCGCATTTAAGCCTACAATAATGTATATATTAAAACTTAAAGCCCTGGAGATGGATATCAGAGTATTCCTGCATTTTAATGTCTTGTTTGGTCCTCTTGAGTGATTGTTCTGGGGATCAGTTCTATCCTTTCAAGCAATCCTTAAGATCCTGGAAAGGTCTTTGCAGGGGGTGGAGGGAGGGTGGGGGGCAGTCTATCAAGGATATGACTGAGAAGAAAAGAGGAGTGGTGCAATTGATACCCCCTTGGCTGGATAATATGATTTTCTAATCGAGAGTTACATCCAGCTCTCCAGGTCTCACTATGGATTACAATCAAGCCAAAGCACTTATTAAACAACCTATCACAGACATAGAGCGCCAACTAGATCTGGCCTCCATTCCAACCTTCCTTATCAATGAAGACAGCAGATATTGTGCATCCTCTATGGCTTATTTAACAAACTTAGAGGTGCCCATTCATCATAGGCTCTCCCAGTCAAGCTCTCCCAGCAGCCATACTTGAAGGCCACTATCGGAAGATCCCTTTCCTAGAGAGACTCTGCCTCTGTGATTTGGGTCATATAGAAACAATAGAACATGTGCTCCTCCCGTGCCTGTACTACAGGGATATCCACACCAGGCTTATCATACCTTTGATAGACAAGCACCCAGACCATTCAGGACAATTTTATACCTCCTTGCTACTTGTAGATACTAATTCAGCTACAACCTACAATGTTGCAAAGTTTTGTGCAGCACCATACAGAATCAGGGGATGACTGGTCCCAAAAGTTAACTATGTATTCAGTAATCATCTCCCTTGAGTCTATGATTTGCTGATAGACCTGTGCATTATATGTTTTTACCCTGTTTCTCCTTCCGCTTCACCCCCCCCCCCCTCGTATTGTGCTTCAGTATCTATTTTTACACTTTTAATGTACTAAACATACCAAGTTGTATGAAATGGTGTCCTTTATTTCCTGTGCTGATCTATGACCGAAATAAATGATTTGATTTTATTTGAACTTGTAATAATGGCTCAAATAACAATATGGGCTATATTAGCACATTTTGGAGCTGTGGGTCTCCTGAGCTAGATCAAAACAAGAAATATCAATCTAACCTGAAAGATTATTGACAGATTAAATTACTATCAACTAAGTCTTCACACAGAGTCCCTTGTGGTGCAGTGGGTTAAACCACTAACTTGCTGAACTTGGTGACCAAAAGGTTGGCGGTTCGAATCTGGGGAGTGAAGTGAACTTCTGCTGTTAGCTCCAGCCTCTGCTAACCTAGCAGTTCAAAAACATGCAATTTTTTTTCGTGTCACAAGTAACATTTAAAAAGTTCAAAAAGATGCAAATGTGAGTAGATCAATAGGTACCGCTCCAGTGGGAAGGTAATAGCGCTCCATGCAGTCATGATGGCCACATGACCTTGGAGGTGTCTATGGACAACGCCGGCTCTTCGGCTTAGAAATGGAGATGAGCACTACCCCTCAGAGTCGGACATGACTAGATTTAATGTCAAGGGGAAGCCTTTACCTTTTAAGCCTTCACATGTCACAATTATGGCACTCTGATCCCAGTTTGAATGCCTTGGCTGGCTCCTGGGTTTAGTTGGAGCCATAAAAATGGCTCCTTGTCTTAGAATTTTGAAACCTGCCCAGAAACTACAAATCCTAGGATTCCATAGGGTGTTGCCATGGCAGTTAAAGTGGAATCATAATGCCATGATTGTGTGTTATGAAAAAGCTCTAAATGTTTTTGACTACATTAGTAACCTATTAATACTTTATTTAGACTCATTTTGTCATAGCAGCTATATTGATGACACTCTGCAGTGGTCACTGTTCTGGCTTATTCAAAATTACCCTGCTACATTTTTTCAATAAATTTACCCAAATTTCAATAAATTTACCCAAATTCAGCATTTCATGTTTTTAGTAGGAAGTTGCTTGGTTCTGAGGATGGAATTTCCCTAAATAGTCTAAACCAGATTTGTAAATTTTGTAGGCATGGGAGCAATTCCAACAATATATGCACCTGTTGGCACTTTTTACTCAAAACACAGACTAAGAACTGTTATTTCCTTCCTGTTCTGTGTGTGGTGTCATATTTGAAACTGAGTACTGATATCATTGGCAACAGCAATATTTGTTTTTAAGCTTTACTTCATAACTATTGATGGGCCCAAGCTTGACAAGATGTCAATGAGCAATTGCGTCAATGGCTTTTCAAAAATAAACAGCAGGTGCGAAAGTCCTGATCCAAACATCTGCTCCTTTGTGTGGACCTCATCCACACCAACCCCTCTCATGCTTACTGTCTTCTTTCAAATTTAAATGATTCTTTGGACCAGTAATTTTGCCCCTTGAAATGGCAGGGAAGGGCTCTATTATCTAGATCAGATCAAAACTGACCTAGGACATAGGCAGTGAGTAAAAGGGCTAAAGCCTTTTGTGCCCCTTCCCATGAACCAGCTGCAACTGCCCCTTGCTTTTGATACTATGTGACCTAGTTCACAGACATAGGGACCCTGAAATATAGGAATATATATGCACACAGGAGACTATGAATTAGGCACCACAGCCTACATCCAATTGGTAGTACCACTGCCCATGTCCTCTATGGCTGTGTCCATTGGAAGCAGTACTTAAGCCAACATCCAATGAGGAAATAAGAACTTACAGGGAGTATGTGACTAAAGAAAAAGACCAATGGAAATTAAAACTGAGAGATGAGATAGGGATAGGTGACTGGTTCTGTTAACATCAACTGCATGATCGATTTAAGAAAGATGTTAAAATAGGGTTTGCTAACAGAAAATCGATGTTGGAAGGTATTATTGACAAGAGGAATAAGGGCTTAGTTACAATCTAGAGAATAACTGAATAAAAACCATGCTAAAGACCAAGAGAAAGATATAGTTCTGGAGAATTGGGAGCATCTATGAAAAAGTGGATTTATATTCGCAACAGCTGTCTCCATTAAAGAAAATATCTATAAGATGTTTTATAGCTAGAGACAATAGCCAAATTTTATAAAATCCAGCAAGGGGAATGCTGGCGATGCAAGACGCAGAAAGGCACATTCTTCCATGTTTGGTGGACCTGTAAGATAGTACAAGATTTTTGGGTAAAGGTGATTAAGGAAACAAACAAAACAATGACTAAGGAGGTTAAGAAAAATCCAGAAATGTGGCTTTTGGGAATATTTAGAGAGAGAATTAGCAAAGGAGATGAGGAAATTTATCAATATAGTTTTGTTGCAGCTAGACTTACAATAGCAAAATCATGGAAAGTCAAAAAAGACTATCTAAAAAGGATTGGAGAGAAATGTTATTAGAGTATATTCAAATGGTCAAGCTATCTAATGGTATCTGGGGAGGAAATAATGGAGGTTGGCATTTGAATACATGAAAAGGAAGACAAATAGCCACAAGGAGAATTTAATAAAGTAGATATATTGATAGATTTTATGAGCTATGAGACTCACAATGAGTAGTATCGGCAGTCATGGGTGGTGGGTTCACAGGTGGGGGGTAGGAAGGGAAATATTGGATAGAATATTTCAATGTATTAATTTGGGAAAAGAACAGAATCATAGAATCATAGAATAGTAGAGTTGGAAGAGACCTCATGGGCCATCCAGTCCAACCCCCTGCTAAGAAGCAGGAAATCGCATTCAAAGCACCCCCGACAGATGGCCATCCAGCCTCTGCTTAAAAGTCTCCAAAGAAGGAGCCTCCACCACGGCTCGGGGGAGAGAGTTCCACTGTCGAACAGCCCTCACAGTGAGGAAGTTCTTCCTGATGTTCAGGTGGAAAACAAGCTTGCTCCCTCCTCCCTATGACTTCCCTTCACGTATTTGTACATGGCTATCATGTCTCCTCTCAGCCTTCTCTTCTGCAGGCTAAACATGCCCAGCTCCTCACAGGGCTTGTTCTCCAGACCCTTAATCATTTTAGTCACCCTCCTCTGGACGCTTTCCAGCTTGTCAACATCTCCCTTCAACTGTGGTGCCCAAAATTGGACACAGTATTCCAGGTGTGGTCTAATACATACCTGTATTAGATGTATTTGACTATCTAAAAAAGTTTATCCTTTTTATATTTTGTTCCCCGTTGAGTTCACTCAATAAAATTATTAAATCATCATTAAAAAAAAAAAAAAACAGTGCCCATGTCCTAGGGCTGGTTTGGTCTGATTTCCCTATGGTCTCCTCTGCTTTCCTTCCTCGTTCATTTACTCTCAATGAGACAGGAGGCATAGTTCTTAGGGTAGACCACGGAAAGAGGCCTTGATTTCAGCTTTAAAAGGAACTGCTTCTAAGAGAGATTTTCAGAGGTGGTAACTTTGCTCATCGAGAGTGCTGTTCCTATGCCTAGCTTAGAAATGATCTCCAACCAATCTTGGAGCTTTTTTTGTTATAAAAGAAATGATAGGAAAGGAAGCAGAGAGAGGTGATAGAGTAAATAAAAGCTAACTGATAGCATTATTATTTATTACTTCTATAATTGGTATAATCCCATTGTTTGTTCCCTGTGTGTATTCATGTAAAATATGCAGGTGGGGGAATCTTTCCAAATAGCTCCTCAACATTCCCTGTGAGTTCCATGCAAATAGTGAGCGGCAAAATCACAAAACCAAACACAGGTGCTAGGGCAGCAGAGATATAAGATGCTTCAAATTTCAAGTGGGGGCTGTGCAACATAGCTTGGATATTACTCTCTGAATAATGACTATCTTCAAAAGAATGGAGTGTATATTTCACTCAAGCCTTTTAAAATAAAAATGTAAAAGATAAAAGTTATGAGTAGGATACAGACAAGTTGTAATGGATTCAGATAAGGGCAACAAGAATGATAAGAAGCATGGAAAATAAAACCAATGAGGAAAGGTTGGGGGAGTTGGGTGTTTCATTTTAAGGCCCGATTTTCACAAACCAGCATTAAAGAAAGTGGTTTTGTTGTGCAGATGGTTCCATAAGAAATCCTGGGACCTGTTTAAAACACAAACTTTAGAGCACTGATGCACATTATTTTGCACACTGTTGTGGAGTTTGTTGTCTGGCTGTTGTTGTCATGCATCAACCCCCCCCCCCCCAGCTCAAAATAATAAATCACTGAACACAAAGTACTATGGCAGAGAGTTCCATGGGTAGCGGGAGCCTGCAGTTTTACTGATTAGTTATACGAACATTTGCAGCATTAGATGAGCCTAGCAGCAGCTACCAGCGCCTGGGATACTTTTTGCAACAATCCTTCCCTTTTAATCAGTTATATTACAAAGTTACCGCTTCAATAAATGTGCACTGCCGTGTGTTGCCCTCTGATCTTGCTTCTTTGTATCTTCCTTGCCTCCTGTGCTTTTCTCTCCTGCTTTCGCCTCTCGTAACCAACCCAGTGGTCTACACGGCCGCCACGGCCCTCAGAACAGGGCTCTTTCCCCTCTTTCCCTTATAATTCACTAACCCTTCATTTCACTGAACCCCCATACTAACTCCCTCCCTTGTGGGTGCCCTGGTTCTCTCAATGGGAGCCCCCGGTATCCATGAACCCCAATTATGTATCCCTTTTTAATATCAGTTATATGTCTTTATATATAATACTTTTTGGAAAAATATGCCATTGATCACGACCTTGGTGACTTTTCGTCAGCACCACATGTCCCAGAAAATTCCCTTCAGCAGATTTCCTAGGCATCATCTCAATTATAACTGACTCAAGCACCCGTCATCTCCGGGGCCAATCCATCTCAATTGGCCCTATAGACTCAGGTGTACAGAGGACAACGGGAGCCTGAACTCGGATCACCGTCCTTTGTGCAGCTACTTAGACATTACAAAAGACACTCATCACCTGGCATGGCCATCTCGATGCTGGGAAGGTCATGTCCTGTTTTCCAAAATAACATTTCCCCTTTCCCAGGACTGGATTTGATAAACTGCATGGACATGGGCAACACTGGTTGCCGGACGCACCTTAATGGGCCACTCAACTACACAAAAGAATTTTCATAAAACTCTGGGACAACAATAATCCATTAAAAGTACTTTGCGCTCCTTTGTCTCCCAGACCAATTTGCCCCCGTCAGCCTTGGAGAACAGAAATCTGCATTGGGAGAGGGGGAACACTTTCTTATTTTCTGGCGTGTGCCACAATCCCACATCTCCAGGAAGTCTCCACCAGCTGGCCTGTGATGAAAACAGAGCTCAGCCAATCACAGTCAAGCTGGGTCCAGCTGGGGTGGGAGATTTCTGTCTATAAAATGTATGTTTTGTACTGTATGGCATCTCGGCTTCCTTCTGCGGTTTACCGCAAACTGGCATCCATTTCAGCTGATTTGAATAAAATATTTCAGTGGTTTCTTCTTCAACTTGGTGAGCTTTTTTTATTTGGGAACACTGGGCTAGCTTCTTCATCTCACCAGGTGCACAGATCTTACTGGAAAAACACCTACTGTTGGTGTTGTGGTTCAGCCTGATGGAGATGAGGGGCTTGGAGTTTCTGGGTCTCAGAGACCAGATGCAGTTTCAGGGCCTGGGGGAATGCTGGAATCAGATGCAGCCGAGAAGGGGGGAAAGAGGGGGTTTTAGAGCAAGAGGCTGTTTCTGTGTCTCAGTGTGAAAGTAGAGATGTTTTGGAATCCAGCAGCCAGGGAGGTGATCTTTCACCTACAAGCAGTCCTAATAACATTAGCTCATCTAGATGAGCAGTTAACTTAGGTACACATTGGAGACTGGCTCTGAGGAGAAAAGGATTCAGGTGCAGAAAATCAGACAGAATTTGTGAGAGAGATAAACAAAAGTGGGCCCTTCAAGGTCAGAGGAATGTGTTCATGCTTTGTAGTTCTTAAAGCAGAGGGAGCTGTGTGGGGATTTTAGATCTAGCAACATCACTATCCTTGTGAAGTCCTCTAGCCTCGTTCCTCATTCAAGCCTTAGTTCAAGACCCAAGATTCAAACTCATGTTCTAGCATCTTGTTTCATGGAATATTTTGGGATTTATGTTCAGGTTTTGCTCATGGTTTTCTGGATTTGCCTAGAAATTCCAATTTAAGCCTTGTTTTTGGATTTGTCCTACCTTTGGATTGTTTTCTGTGAACAGTTTGATCTGGCTTTTTGACTGTGACTTTTGCCTTCTATATTAACTCTTGGTTTTTACCTTTTATTTCCTCCACAGTGTTTTGCTCTTTTTTATATGTGATTTCTTAATAAACTGTTTTGACTTTCACATTTGGTTTCTTGGTGGGTGCTGTGAGCAAGGTGAAACCTTGTTGAGGTGCAACAGTTGGGTTCTTGTACAACCCACCTGTGATGTCTCTAACATTTGATGAACTCCTGCCATCAACAATACTGCCTCCCACTAAGAATTCAGTTTAAAGCTATCCTGATCTGGTTTGTGAGACTTTTGGCAAAAGGGTTTCTGTTAATGGCCATAAGGTACAATCCATTACTTGCCAGAAATCCATCTTTTTGAAACTGCATGAAGTCACATTGTTCCCATCAGCAACATTTGCAGAACCACTTGTTCACCTCTACCATTCTTATCTCCTTTCCTGACCATGCCCTTCAACTGGGAAGACGGGCAAAATGACAACCTGTGCATCCAAGTTCTTCAGCTTCCTATCCAGAACCTTGGAATCCCTTGTGATATCCTGAAGGCTATAACTTGCAGTATCATTGGTTTCCCTGTGGACCAAAACAAAGAGGGCTTGACAAGCCTTGTCAGACCCCAAGTTAAATCAATTGTTTTTGTCCTAAGGAGACAGCAATCAAGTCCAGCTGAGCATACATATTACTTCCTTTATCTGCAGATTATGTTGCAAAGAGAAACTACTCAGTCTAATTTTTTTGGCCACTCCATTCTTAAGAAAACAAGAACGAACGGATATAGTTATAGATGTTTTCTTTTCTGTCTTAAGAGCCATTTCATAGGAATCACAATAAAAATACTGATTATATTTCAAAAGATTTACGCAACAACATCATAGACTCAGTTGGGCGGGACACCACAAACCTCCTATATATAACAAACCTTAATCAGTGAAAAGCTAGACCACTACACAACATCATCTCCACCATGAAGCTGACAGTTGTCTTTCTGCTGGTCACCCTGATGGTGTGCTGCTATTCAGGTGAGTTGCCTGTCTACTACATTACATTTGGAAATATCACTGGATTAGTATTATAGATGGACAAGATTTACATGTTTCACAGCCTAGCAACTGTTACTTGACAATGGAGAAGATCTTGTATGAAAATGGAGGTCTTCTCTATAGTTAACGCATTGCCTCAAACCTTTTTAGCTTGAGTAATGTAGTAAGTTTGTCTTCAATTGAGCCAGTGTGATATACTGGTTTCAATATAGGGCTATGACTCTGGGGCTAAGATTAGAATCCCTGTTTGGCCTGAAAACCCACTGGGTGATCTTGAGCAAGTCACAAAGAAAAGACAAACTCCCTCTGAACAAATCTTGCCAATGTTTGATATTGCCTTAAGGGTAGTTAAATACACACAAATGAATGAGGGATCTTCAGGTTTCCCTATCATCAATAGCTCTGCTCAGTGCTCCAAACTCAGGGTTGCAGCTTCCTTGAGATGGTTTGCAACATCCAGAGGTCACCATGGCTTTGCTGGAGACAGGTTTAATAGGGCTGCAAGATGTTTCCCCTAATAAGTGCTTCCTCGTGGTATAACAAAATAGCCACCCACGCACTCTCACATGAAAGCCAGTGTGATCTAGTGGTTTGAGAGTTGTATTAGAACTGGGAAACCCCTCTGGACAAGGCAATTCCACATTTTGTTTGCCTTAATTTAGAAATGACTTGAAGGCACACGACAATAATAACCTCTTATTATGAACCCTTGCATTCTAGATACTGCTGTAGAGGTTTGTCCTCCTATCGAGGTCGTCCTCAACAAGTTCTTTTTTAGCTCAATGACTGACTACATGAAAATGATGGCTCCTTTTGCAACTAGTCCTGAAATGACTGAAGCAGCTTCACGGTTGAAGCAATGTACCCTTGAAGCTACACAGGAAGAGCTGCTGGCAAAAGAACAACTGCTGGTAATTCTTTTCACAGTCACCTCACCACACCCCAACACGTGTGTTAGAGCAACACTTCCCTATTCACTGTTTTAGGATTTACAGATTTGGAGCTGAACCAACCTTCTGCTCATGCAATATAGCATTCCTGTTAGGCGGTCATTCATCTTCTAGCAAAGGAGAGTTAATAAAGAGCAGCAGTTCAGTTCCATGATGAAATATCAATTACTATTAGGAAGCTTTTCCTATTGTTTAGCCAACCTCTTTCCTAGTGTACATTTATGCAGTAGAAATAATGTAGTTTGACACAACCTTAATGACAATGGCTCAGTGCTACTTTTTGTGTGTGTCAGGAGTGACTTGAGAAACTACAAGTCGCTTCTGGTGTAATAGAATTGGCCATCTCTAAGGACATTGTCCAGGATATGCCCAGATATTATGTTTGATGCTTTACCAGCCTGTGGGAGGCTTCTCTCGTGTCCCCGCATGGGGAGCTAGAGCTGACAGATGGGAGCTCACCCCGCTCCCCAGTTTCGAACCACCAACCTTTCGGTCAGCAGTCCTGTTGGCGCAAGGGTTTAACCCATTGCGCCACCTGGGGCTCTGCTCAGTGCTATGGTAGCATGGGGCTTTAATAGTGTAAAGCTACAATTCCATAGCACTGAGCTATGGCAGTTAATGTGGTATCGAGCTGCATTATTTCTAAAAAGTAGATTTACCCATAGAACTGAGATTTCCAACTATTCATTCAAGCCCTGGAATATGTCTGCCTTGTCCTTTGTGTAATGACCCATTAAACACAGCTTTCACATTTCCCTTTCCTTAGAGTAAAATGCAGGGCTTTATTTTGGATTTGGTGCCTTCATCAGAAAAATTCTAAAACTTTTTTCAAAACTTAAATCTCTTGCAAGGGGCTCAACGAAAGCACAGAACAATCATAGATGACAACTATTCAACCAGTGGGCTCTCACCAGTCAGCCACTGGGTCTTCTCCAGTTGGCCCTAACCATCAGGATCTCTGTCATCATGTTACTCTTCAGTTGGAGAAATATGTCAGGTTCTCTTGTTGGTTCATGTCAGAACAAATGTACCAACTGCTTTTTGAAACCAACAAAGCCAGACATAAATTAATCTCCTAGACATGGGTGACTTTGTTCAAACATGTTCAGCATTTTGTATTTCTATAATAAGCTGGTAGAAGGCAGGTGTGAAGTGACAGTATTTATTTATTCCTTCTATTAGTCAAGAGTTCAGAAGAAGAAAACTAAAATTTAACATGCAATAATGAAGGTAATATTAAAATATGGTATTAAAACAGGTTGTTTTAAATAAGGCGAGAATCAGAGGAGGTCACAGGGAGACAATGTTTTGAAACCATTCAAAGTCCTCAACCTAGATGGGCAGAATTGTAATTTCGCTTCTTCCCATGTCAAAATATATTGAAAATCGCATTTCTTCCATTGTTTTGCAAAGAAGTGTGTGAATTCTAGAACTTCATATGGGGGAAAGAACCAAATATATATTTTATCCAACTTTGGGGTGAGAAAAACTCGCCAATTACCTCCATTGGCTGTAGAAAGTGATGGGGCAATGTAGGATGGTGCATAGCAGAATGCAGAATGAACGTCTTCCTTCTGAACAGATTGCTATAAATATATGTACCCAATTTACACAACAATGTATTCATTGTAAAATCTGACAGATCTATTACAGCTGGGATTTTGTCCAGCCTTTTCCATTTACTGACACAATAAAACTCACAAATTATCAACGTTCTTTGTTCCAGAAAAATATCCTGGCAATGTGTGGATTGCTGCCAAAACTGCCAGAACATCTTCTGCCCCGCATTTCTGAAGACGGTGATGTGCATTGAAGTAGTGACTGGATGTGATTCCTTCTTACTCACCTTCCTTTCTCTCCTTTAAAAAAATAACAATAATTTTGTGTTGTCAAAGGCTTTTATGGCCGAAATCACTGGGTCGCTGTGAGTTTTCCAGGCTGTATGGCCATTGCCCAGAAGCTTCTGGAACATGGCCAAACAGCCCAGAAAACTCACAGCAATCCAATAATAATCTTGTTCATCAGAATCTGAATCCAAATGCTTTCTCCATTTCACGTACTGCTTACTTAATAAACAAAAAGCATATCAATTTTTTTGTTTGACTCTTTTTTCCCATCATCAGGACACAATAAATCGTTTAAAATAGCCAACCTCCATTAGTTTTAGTCACAATTTGAAATATTACATTTTCAGACCATAATTTCTAGAATGCAACAATGGCAACTTGTTGAATGCTTAAGGAGCTCTGGGAGCTGTAGTTCAGAACAAAATAATGTCTGAGTTCTGGATGTAACCAGGCTTTTACACTGTAGAATTAATGCAGTTTGACACCATTTTAACTGCTGTAGCTCAATGCTATGGAATACTGGAATTTGTAGTTCGTAAGACGGTAGTGCTTTTGGCAAAGAAGGCTAAAGACGTTGTAAAATAGAACTCCAATGACTCAATAGCATTGAACTAAAGTGGTGTCAAACTATACCACTAAACTGAAATAAAGAGTTTCAGAGAGTTCTAATTGCTCTTCATTTGTACTTCCTTTAAACTAGCTGTGTGTCTGTTTGATAGCCTAGTCAATGGATCAGCTGGTTTTTTATTTTTACAAGGCGGATGTGTGCTAGAGCAGCTTCCACGGGGGGGGGGGGGGGAGGTGGGGAGGAAATCATATGTTTTGCATGACTGAAAGGTTATACAGTCATGTGAATATGTGCATTTTCCAGCCAGAACATAAGGAGACTCCTTTACCATGCGTTTTTCCTCTGTTAATGAGAATGAGCACTAGTGTCATTTAGCCACCTCCCTTTTTAACGGTAACTTCCACATTTTAGGTGCTGTGTAGAAGGGCCCCTAGAGTACCCAACAAGGAACAAAGAAAAACAAGGAACAAAGGGAGCCTCCTTACACTGAGGCAGGTGGTTGATCCATCTACACTGCCCTAAATCCTGGAATTCTGAGAGCTATAGTGTAGAAAGTAATATTTCCAAACTGTGGTATATCTAGCCACGAGACTGGCCTTTATAAAGGGCTAAACACAGATACAAGATCCATCTACATTGTAAAACTGATGCAGCTTGATACTGCTGTTTGGCAGTGGAAAATGCTACCTTGAAGCTCAATGCTATGGAATCACTGGAGCTGGAGCTTTACAAGGTCTTTTGCATGTTCTGCCACAGTATTTTCAAATCAGGTGTGATGGGGTTGGTATGCATCCTGTCAGAATTCAGTATGCAACCAGTCATAAAAAATACAGGATGCATACTGATATAAATGGAGTATATCCCAATGTGATAAGAAAAGTAAATATTCATTACTTTTTAAAAGATATGCACAATGAAGAATTACTCTTTTTTGTATGCCAGCTATAATAGGGAATAGCAGCCAAGATCCTTTTTATTATAATGGCAAATACTGTAATCAGTTTTTCAAATACATTTCAAGAATGTATTTGTGAAGAATATAAAATGTGAGATCAATACATTTGTTTATTTATAAAGAAATCAATAAGGAAAACAAAGAAAGTGGTTCTGATTCTCAGGAATATAATATATATACAGTAGAGTCTCACTTATCCAACATAAACGGGCCAGCAGAATGTTGGATAAGCGAATACGTTGGATAACAAGGAGAAATTAAGGAGAAGCCTATTAAACACCAAATTAGGTTATGATTTTACAAATTAAGCACCAAAACATCATGTTATACAACAAATTTGACAGAAAAAGTAGTTCAATATGCAGTAATGCTACATAGTAATTACTGTATTTACAAATTTAGCACCAAAATATCACGGTGTATTGAAAACATTGACTACAAAAATGCGTTGGATAATCCAGAACGTTGGATAAGCGAGTGTTGGATAAGTGAGACTCTACTGTATATCAAAGCTTTATTGTGGTTGCTGCTGCTCCTCCTGTTACTGCTGCTTCCATTGTTGCTACTGCTCCTGTTGTTGTTGCTGCTGCTCCTCCTGTTGCTGCTGCTGCTCCTGTTGTTGTTGCTGCTGCTCTTGTTGCTGTTGCTCCTGTTGTTGCTGCTGCTCCTGTTGCTGCTGCTCCTGTTGTTGTTGCTGTTGCTCCTGCCACTGCTGTACCTGTTGTTGTTGTTGTTGCTGCTGCTTCTGTTGCTGCTGCTGCTCCTGTTGTTGCTGTTGCTGTTGCTGCTGCCCCTGTTGCTGCTGCTGTCCCTTTGCTATACAACGTGCCATGTAATTTTCCTTGATCAAAGATGAATGATATATGAAAATTAGGGCTGTGCGATCAATGAAAAAAAATGTTTCAAAACTCATTACAAAATTAGGGGGCACTGGGGTTTCATTTTTAGAGTGTTTCTAAAGTTCCCTTAATGAAAATTTTGTTACCATAATGAGAGTAACAAAATTTCATTACTTTTTCTTTTTATTAATTGTGCAAGTGGGGAAAGTTCAGAGGCTCCTTTCTCCACCATTTTTATAACTATTGGGGTGAAACGTGCTGCAATGGTAGAATGCATTTACCACTGTTAGCCCATACATTTTCAGAATGCTTCAATTATCTACGGATTTTTTGGGAAAATTTTTAAAGTTTTTATAAACAACAAATTTCTATACAATGACACAAGATAACATTCCCCCCAACTTTCAGAAATATTCATACAATTCATACTGATTTTAAGTATTTAAAAAAGCTTTTGACAAAAACATGTTCTTTTTTAAAAAGCCACAACAGCTATCTCATTGAATATTAACCAATAGAACTTCCACTTAGGGGTTTCTTCCCAGCCCAGCACAGAGATTTACTTACTAGAAATATCAGTCCATCTTCCTCTTTGCAGATTCAACAATGTATTGGAACTCTGGCTGGCTGCTGCTACAGAAGGACAAATCTCTCCCCTTTCCTGATTGGGGCTTTCTGCTGAGCAGAATTCTGGGAAATGTAGTTTAGGGCAGGGCCTATTGAATTCTCTGGCACAGGGCTCCTTGCCTTTCCCAAACTACATTTCCCAGAATTCTGTGCTTTCCCTGTCTCTATCCCAGTGAACTCTGCTTTCTACCTGCTGCTTCCCTCTCCTAATGGTGAGACGCCATTAATTTAAAGAGGAGTGGCAGCCCTTTTGGTTTTGCTTTGCTTGCTTCCACTGAAAATGAAACTGACTTTGGGAGGCTATCAAAGTTTACAAAATTCAAATTAAAACTCCTGGGTAAGCTTTGATTCTTAAGTTTTCAGCATGGGCCACACTCATATGTTGAATATTGCATTGTAAGTACAAATTTAATGGATTTAATCTGACTTTCGACGACGACAGTTTTGCACAGCCCTAATAAATGTCATGACTTACAGTGCCAGTGAAAGTGGAGGGTTGGTTAAAACCACATTGCAAATAACTGTGCCCCCTAAATATGCAACATTCTGTAAATGTTTAAATGCCTGCATAGGTCATACTTACAAAATATATTTCACATACATTCTGCCATTTTAGTAGAGCTGTAAAGTCATTAATAAGCATATGTGAATAATTTGTTAGTTTAGGAGAAAGTCATTAATAAGCATATGTGAATAATTTGTTAGTTTAGGAGAAAGGAATCACCAGCCTACATCCCTAATCTGGTTTATGAAGGGTCCAAGGGAGACATCCAGCTACTCCTACTCATCCAAATTCTCACTACCTAGGGGAGTCCTCCCCTTCACCTTTCCAAATGGGAATAAACATTGCTGTGGGAAACTCTTTATTTTTCTCCCAACAGTGATCAGTGATAGTTGAGTTTCGACTTCATCACGTTAGGAAATACTCCGTTTCCAATATTGTTTGAGAACAATTTAGAACGGGTCCTATCACATGATATTCTCCCCATCCTGTCAGTAATCCATCAGAATTCATCTGCAAAACATAGCAGAAACAGGTTATTTGCATGAGAAATTCCAGTCGTGTCTTTGGAAATACTACGGAGTCTTCCATTGCTGAAGTGCTATCAGAAAATCATTATGTATCCCATCAGCAATTATATGAATTGTCATTTGGGAATGTGTCCAGGGTAGGGATGGGGATCTCATGACTCTGGAGTTTTTGTGATGGAAGCAGCTGCCATTTCTGTTTTGGATGTCAAAGGGGAAAGATCTCCAGGATTCAGGAAATCAGTCATTACTCCTTTATCTCTCTCTCTCTCTTTTTTTTACTGGAATCTGTGCAAGTTCTTCCTTCCATTGTATGTGTATGTATACCAGAATGTTAATGTGTAAATGTTACATGTTATTTTTGAGTCTTATTTTTGGTTTAAATATGGATCTGCAAGAGTTTGGGGTGGAATGGTTATTTCTTTATATATTTTCTTTTGTACAGCATTGAATGTTTGCTGACTTTGTTGTCCACCGTTCTGGGTCCCTTTGGGGAGATAGGATGGTATATAAATAAAATTTTATTACTATTACTAGGAGCCCCGTAGTGCAGTGGGTTAAAGCCTCGTGACTTGAAGGTTGGGTTGATGACCTGGAGGCTGCCAGGTTTGAATCCCACCCGGGGAGAGCACGGATGAGCTCCCTCTATCAGCTCCAGCTCCATGCAGGGACATGAGAGAAGTCTCCCACAAGGATGGTAAAAACATCAAAACATCCGGGCGTCCCCTGGGCAACGTCTGCAGACGGCCAATTCTCTCACACCAGAAGCGACTCAGGTTGCTCCTGACATGAAAAAAAAATTAAAGAAGTGAAAAATTCAGCTGTACACTTGTCTTTTATATCACAGAAAAATTTGGCAATGTAATTAAAATATTTTGATACATATGTAATTGCTTCCTTTTGTTAATCAGCTATACTGCTACAAATGTCTTCTAAATTCCTTCCTCAGAACTGGGGTGAAGAAGATTTATGCCCACAATTGAAGCAAGATTTACCCAATCTCACTGAAGCAGTGCTAATGACTTACCAGATAAATGTCCGTGTTGGGACAAAGTACTTTCAGGAGGCTACTCACAGGCTTCCTCCATAGATTGAAAAGTACAACTCAACAACTAGGAGAACGGTGGGACAGGGGGACGGGGACAGACATTAGAATGCTACTGTTTTCAGATGACAATGATATTAACAAGCCACCAATGTGCACCCCAACACACAGGCAATGAGCTCAACAGAAGCCCACTACTGCAATTTTGTGGCTGGGAAATTACTCTCAACCATCTCCCAACAAAAAGTTGACTTACAATCAATTGGTGAATTGCTTCTTTGAGCAGAGGTGGATGTTGAACCACACATTTCTTCAACTTTGATGCCCCTTTCTTCATCAGAGTTGTTGTTGCAAATGGAGCAATTGCCTTCATGTAGGACTTGTATGGGCCTGAAAGGTACTGGTAAACAACATCAAGGGCAGCAGGGCAAACATCAGTAGTGGTAGCAGTAGCTGGAAAGCAAAAGTTTAGAAGAAGTCCACATCAACATTTCTACACACACAACATGGTTTTCTGCTGTTGAGGTTTTGGTGACGAAAATCTCATGTCTAACAGCTTAGTAGAAAATCCACAGCTTTATTCTCCTTGCCTTCAAGAAATTCTCCCATCCCAAAATAACATTAAAAGGACACCATCAGCTGGAACATTATGGATGTGAAAGAAGAAACAAAGCAGAGCAAGTATAAAGAAAACAGCAATATCCGGAAGAAGGAAACGAGAATAAACACAGGGCATAACTACAGGTTGTGAGAGATGAGGGCATTTTATTTCAGTCCCCAACAATCTACAAGTGCAGTAATTTTAAAACTTCACATTTAAATACAGTTCAAAGAGCCAAAGAAATGGGGTAGACCAAGTTTGCATGGGAATGAGAATGAAGCAGATAGAGAGCTCTGACTATGAGCAATTCTTCCTCCTTTCCTTTCTCCCTTTTCCCTTTCTCTGTGAAATGCTAGAAGTTTGATGACTGAATGTGAATTCACATTTACAGAGACACTGCCCCCATTTTGCTTTCCATCCCACCAATAAGATGCACACTTATTATGCACACATAATGCTGACCACTGCAAGGAGGAAGGGTTGGCATCATTTTAACTCCATTGCTCCAAAACAGACAAATTATTCAAAAGGGGGTTAACATGTACGAGGGCTATCCAGAAAGTACATGACGTTTTGGAATTAAAAAAGAACAAAGTATAGGATAAACCACTTACGATATGCAGTTGAAAGCCACACTGAAATAGTACATTTCAACATAGTCCTCATTCAGATTTAGGCACTTATCACAGTGAGGAATGACTTTGGAAAATTCATACCCTCAACACTTTCCCGCCGCTGCGACCCACGTTATTGCAACGCTGAAACTCAGCCAGGCTGAACAATGAATGCAAAGGGAAGCAAGGAAAAACTCAGCTCTCGCTTCTTTAGCAAAGGGATCTGAAGACAGACAGCATTGATGCTTCCTTTCCCTTCCTGCCAGCCGATCCTGGTTGCTTGCAAAACCTGGCCGATCCTGCCTGCTTCTCCTCGGGAGCTGCTCTCCTCCAGGTCGCTTTCCGGAGCTTGCTTGCTTCCCTTTGCATTCATTGTTCAGCCTGGCTGAGTTTCAGCATTGCAATAACGCGGGTCGCAGCGGCGGGAAAGTGTTGAGGGTATGAACTTTCCAAAACTGGCTACTTGCAGAAACTTCTAGGTGGAGGACACATATACATACAAGATTTGCATCTTGTTGGTGAATTACATAGTGAGTCAAACTTATGCCATTGCAATTTATGTTTTTTGGTTGTTGAGGAAGTTGGGATTCTGTTCCAACTATGCAATAACCAAAATCCTTCCCAAACCCATATTTTAAGCAGCACATCCTATACTCACTAACACAGCAATTTCCATATTGCTGACAAACAAAAGAGTAAGTAGGGATGCCTCTATTTCTTGTTTTCATGCCACCTGCAGGGACCTCCCAAGGACTGTTGGAGGTTTTTGTAGGTGTTTGTCATTGCATATACAATTAAAAGAAAATGGCTGGACACAACCCTGTTGATCCCCTCACCCTCCAACCTATCTATGGACATATCTATGTTGAGGGGAGGACTTGTACTGCTTAAAGTTGAAGGGTTGTTTTTTTTTTGGGAAGAAGGGCACCAGTTGTAGCTATGGAGACATAACTACATGTACATGTCATAGGACCTCACCACATGGAGGTCATCAAGCCGGAGGACAGCGGGGGAATCTGTGGGGCAGCGGGGCATATCCAGCAGGCAGCAGGGGAAACCATCATCCTGCACCCTGTATCACCCACATCATCTTCTTGTCCATCCTATGGGGGAGAGTATTGCTGCCTGGCTTTTCCCTCGTGCTGTCTTTGGCTTACCTAATGAAAGCATGGGAAACCTGCTGTGTTCTCAGGGCTCTGTCCTAGGACACTTCCAGGATAGCGCCAGGTCAGAGCTCCCCGGAATTAGCCCTGTGCCATGTGATGGGGTGTGGCAGGCTCTGTCCTGACTCCGTCCTAGAAGTGTTTAGAACAGAGCTGGAACCCAGTGTGATGAGCTCCTTAGCTAGGTATGTATATCTCCACATATCCCAAATGGCCCTTTGGGTTTACAATGTAACATTTTGTAGCACAATGTACTCAGCAACTCACCTGAACAGCAACCGATCACCAGGGAAATGAGAAGAAATAGAGTTGTCAGCTTCATGATAGAAATGGTTCTGTATACCAACTAGATGACAAGTCATAGACTTGTCTGAAACGAAACAGACTAAATATATATAGGACACTTCTGGTCCAGTTCCTCCTGATCTATGTCATGTTGCAACACTTTAGAAATGCAATGTTTGCTCATGGAACAGACACTAGATAGGGAGAGGGCAAATATAGGATCACTTCCCTCAACTTTTATGAGGATGTGGATGGTCAAAAAATGTAGGCACTTCTTTTTACTATTCTGCAGATATTTCCAATACATATTTATGAGAATGATGCAGCCTACGCAAAGCATAACTTTTATATGCATATTTATATTTTTATGATGTCTTGTGGGTGGAATTCGGAATATAAACTACGAAACTTTCCAAATGTTGTTGGGCTGCAACTTCAAGAAGATCTAGCCATTAGTGTAATGAGTCTGGTAGGACTACCAATTTAGGGCAAAATAAATAATGAGCACTCCGCCAAACTGATCTATAAACCTAGCACAAGAGCATTTTCCTCAAATGTTCACCCTGCTAATGATGATGATGATGATGATGAAAAAAAAGAAGACAGGGGAAGGGGAGGAGGAGGAAGAGAATTTATATAGCACCCATTTAAGAATGCCTTCTTTGCTTCTTTTGCCATTTCCATTTTCATTAAAAACTCCTATTTTTTATCAATTTAATGGTCATCACTAGCACATAATTGTAACTCAAAGTCAATTCTGTTTTGTTCCAAACCAAATAATTTAAAATCCATTTTATATGTACAGTGGAACCTTGACTTAAGAGTATCTCAACTTAAGAGAGTTTTGAGTTAAGAGCACCACTCGGTCAGGGTTTTGCTTTAACTCTGAACTCAAGGTATCACTGTATAATTGTCAGTGCCAGTACCATTTCATAGTGCATCTGCTCATCCCTTGTTTTGAATTTAGATTGGCCATTTTCCCATTTCAATAGATCTTGCACAATCCACCAGATCTGCCTTCAGAGTCTCTCAATGAATAAAGAATAACCAGAAGTTGGCAATGTAAACCTCAGTCAGACCAGCACAGTCAGTTCTTTCACTGAGAATCCCAGGATTTGATAGAATGGATCCATGGCAGCTAAAGTGGTATTGAAATTTGGAGATTTACAATGGGTGAAGAGAAGGAGATGGGAGGAAGCGGAGGAGGAGGGCGAGACATAAATGTACATAATATACATGTTTTTATTCATTATATGGTACATCCCATCCTTTAGCACAAACTGTCACTGGGGAAAATCACAAAAACATAAATATGAAAAGTATATTTTCATTTATGAATAAACAACAGCAACAGAATAGTAGTGGAAAGGCATAACAAAATGGGATAATGTGTTGTCGAAGGCTTTCATGGCCGGGATCACAGGGTTGTTGTATGTCTTTTGGGCTGTGTGGCCATGTTCCAGAAGCATTCTCTCCTGACGTTTCGCCCACATCTATGGCAGGCATCCTCAGAGGTTGTGAGGTATGGAGAAATGGGGATAAATGTGACCCAACATGAGGAATGAAAGTCAGAACATGCTGTGGGAAGTGGAAGTCATTTTTGACAGTAATCCTGCATGGTTGTATTTTTCACCTCTTGATACAGTGTCTGCTACATTATAAACATTTGTTGGCACTGTATTATCTATAGCGGATTAAATTTGATGCGGACTTCTTCAAATTTATGGAAAATTGTTAGTCATCTCTTGCATATCCCATCAGTTGGATTGGATCTATTAGCTAGAACACTAATTGGTTTTGGCCATTTATCTTTATAAGTTCTACCTTTGAAAAAAAAAAGGTTTCCTTTTAAATGTGATCTACCCAACAGGTAGATGTTCATAAAGCTGATCTTTGTTCTATATGATTGGGAACCAGTTAGGACTGCATTTTTACTTATTTATTTTTGGTTTCGTCCATAAAAAATAATCTCATGAGATCTTGGTTTTGTACATCTTGCAAACAGGTGTCCCTGCATTTTTGGACTCCTCCAATTCTAATTTTTTTCTTATTCTGATGGCATTTTATCTGATGGAGTCTAGTTCATGAGAAAAATTTAGTTTGCACTGAATTTCTAAAGAATGTATGCAATGTGACATAACTGTTAGATGGAACACAGGCAGAAGCCTCTCCAATATATATTCACATTTGATTTCTGAGGTTCCAAAGCAAGTCAACTGCCAGAATAGACAACCACATCCATCATGAAATTTGCAGCTATTCTTCTGCTAGGCAGCCTGATGATCTGCTGTGACTCGGGTGAGTTATTCACAACGTTATAGAAAAAGTTGCTTTCTGGAGTCATTAGATCAAATGGTGACACAACTTGCTACTGTGTGTCTTCATATCAGCTTTGATTTATCATGGCCCTATATGCTGCTTTTCAAGTTTTGTACAGCTGAAACCTCTGTATCCATGGCTGAGAGAAACTATGGACTCTGGAGCCATTTTCACTGCACAATTAACAGCACTTAGATTGTACTGTAAATGCCATAGCTGAATCCTATGACGTTCAGGGGTTTGTAGTTTGGTCACAGGCACCAGAGGTATGCTATGGTTGAAAATTCTCAAAGCCCTTTTCTAAACATCAGACTACAAGACTCCAAAGGATGGAGCAAGGGCTGTTAAAATGGGACCATAGCACTCAAATGTTCTTATGTCTCCTGTAGCCTAACACTTAAACCACTAATCACACTGGCTTTATAAGTCTACACCTTCCATATAAGACTGTTTAACATTTTTGACAAATTATTCTTTCATTCTCTTTGCACATATCTCTGTGTTGTGTTTGTTGACCATAAGTCCCACACATCTCTGATTAGGGCACAAAGATTCTTTGAAATTTCCAGTTTGAATTCAACTCGGGGAGAACTCAAATGAGCTCCCTCTGTCAGCTCCATCTCCATGTGGGCACACGAGAAAAGCCTCCCTCAAGGATGGTAAAACCATTAAAACATCCAGATGTCCTCTGGGCAACGTCCTTGGAGACAGCCAATTCTCTCACACCAAAAGCAACTTGCAGTTTCACAAGTTGTTCCTGACACGAAAAAAAACAACAATTTGGCAATATTTTTATCTGAGGGACTGAAATGCTATTAGTGGGTGGAGTGTGAGTGTGGTCTTGTTGTCCCTTTGGAAAGCATGGGGGTGCTTTCCAAAGACTTTTCACTGTTTTCCTGTGTTACCAAACACAACATTAATGGGACCATGTGTGCTAAAATGATAAATGGCCTCATATACCTTTTTGGGACTGTTGGAATTAAATCTAGTCTCTCTTTCTTCCTTATAAATATGCACTATGGTGTTAGTGGGCATGTCTGAATTTGGATCTCCTGGGTTCACCTCTGCTCCTCCTCCTGTTGCTCTCTTGCTATGGTAAAATATACATAAATATACACCCCACTGGGAATATGAGAATTTTAAAATATTTTTATTGACTAACATTTGTTTTATACCCTGCAATCTAAATCAGCTTTACGGTGTATGTTCTGAACAATTGTATTCCAGCTGCAGCTGTTGATCCATGCAAATCAATAGATGATTTCGTCGCTATCTATCTTTTTGGCACACATGATGAGTATGTGCAGGCAGCCACTCCCTTTGCAACCACTGCTGCTATGATAGAAGCCGCTTCGCAGACGAAAAAATGCGTAGAGAAAGTTCCATTGGTGTATCGAAAAGCTAAAGCTAAAATAATGGTAATTATTTTCACTAACATGCATCCCAACACACTATAGGTTCAACTAATGTGAATTCACACACACACATATTGATAACACCAATGCCATGTTATACCTATCAAAAACCATTTTATCTGTACTTGCAATAATAGCTGATTGCTCATACCACTGTCACATTTGTGTTGTAATGGCATAATTTGCATAGTTTTTTCATCTACATAGATGTTGTTATCCTCAGCCAACCACTGCATTTGTCTCAACTTGTGCTTCATGATAGGTTTGCTTATACACACAAACATACATATGCAGGCCCATAGCCAGAAAAAAAATTCAGGGGTTGGGTGGGGAGTTGAAACATTTTTTTAGCGAATCATGAAGAGTAGGTCCATAACACAAAACAATTTAAATTATATGATTCATTTTATATTTTTATATAGACTTAATTAAATCAAATTTCTATTTTAGTTACAAAGTTTCAAGTCTTAACTAAAAATGACTCTTATGAAAAAGATACGAGATCTCTGAAAGGGGGAAGAGCAAGAAAGAAGTGACATGATTAGTTTCATGTGTTTTTTAAAATAATATTTCAAAATTATTAAAGATAATTACATCGATAAAAAAATAAATGAACTAACATGATAAAATCTATAACTGTGTTCAAATTTCACGAAAAATATTGATTAGAATAAGAGATACAGCATTTTGAAATATCGCATATATACATATCTTCACTTTAAACTGGCATATCTTAAAATCAAGATCAATGACCCAGGCATATTATCAAATTTTTAGAAATTACATAAAATATCTTTAATCTAGTACCTAATTATTCAAAAAATACTTGATAGTTTAGGAGAAATTAAAATATAATCTTTTAAAGCAAGCACAAATTACCATAGTTGTTATATACAGTAGAGTCTCACTTATCCAAGCCTCGCTTATCCAAGTTTCTGGATTATCCAAGCCATTTTTGTAGTCAATGTTTTCAATATATCGTGATATTTTGGTGCTAAATTCGTAAATACAGTAATTACACATAACATTACTGCGTATTGAACTGCTTTTTCTGTCAAATTTGTTGTATAACATGATGTTTTGGTGCTTAATTTGTAAAATAATAACCTAATTTGATGTTTAATAGGCTTTTCCTTAATCCCTCCTTATTACCTGAGATATTCGCTTATCCAAGCTTCTGCTGGCCTGTTTAGCTGGATAAGTGAGACTCTACTGTACCTGGGAACATCATAAATTGCATTTAAACTTAAGTTTTTTCTTATAGAGTATTTTAGGATTATAATCCTCCAAATGGATGAGGCTTGGCATAAGACAAATGCCCTGAAAGACACTGCCAAGATATTCACCATACTGAATATAAGTGATATAATGAAGATTTATATTGAATCTGAATGTGTGTATCTTGTTATATGGCTGAGAGAGTGTGACTGCATAACTTCTGTGCCTTTCAGGGGGTTAGACTATGAGCCTGAGCAAGCAGGGCCTGGCAACTCCTCTCAAACACTGTAGAAAATGGCACCCCTGTGGCGGCAAAGGAAACAGCCTCCTTCCAGGAAGGGTCCAACATGTGGCCTAGTGTGAGGTGAAAATACAGCCCTGAAGACCACAGCCAGGACACCCTCTCTGAACCAATCACATGATGATTTATAATTCCAGTAGTGTGTCTGTGCCTTGCTCTGAGGCCCAGAGAGTATGACTGCACAGCTTCCAGAACAGACCAGTTCTGATGCCTTCTTGTTTGTTAGGCCTTGAATCTGAGCAGGCAAAATCTGGAGAGCCTCTCAGGTACCAGGGAAGACCACATGGCCTCCTCCAGAATGGTCCCAGCCTGAGACAGCCATAGCCCAAAGACATGAAGCCCAACATGAGGTCTGAACAAAATGGAGACCTTCAAAGGAAGGCTTCCTAATATTCTGGCAAATGCTATAAAGCTGAATGTGAGGCCTATAACAAGATGGATGCCTCCCAATATAATGGCAAGATTTAAAGCCTAGCACGAGGCCAGAAACAAAAGAGAGCCCCCCCCCCCCACTTAATACAATTGCAAGAGCTAAGCCTTACATGAGGCCAAAGCTTAACTCCTAACAGGAGGCATGCAATAAAATGTAGGCCTCCATATACCCTGTTTCCCCTAAAATAAGACATCTCTAGAAAATAAGACCTAGTAGAGGTTTTGCTGAATTGCTAAATATAAGGCCTCCCTCGAAAGTAAGACCTAGCAAACCTTTTGTTTGAAAGCATGCCCAACGAACAGAACACCAGAGCATGCAGGATCGGTAAATGTACATACCATAGAGTGTTGTACATGGAAATATTGGTAGTTCATTTTTTTGTTCAACAATAAATGTGAATTCTTCATGGAAAAATAAGACATCCCCTGAAAGTAAGACCTAGCACATCTTTGGGAGCAAAAATTAATATAAGACACTGTCTTATTTTCGGGGAAACAGGGTATGATAACAGTTAATGGGTGGAATTGCCTATGCCTTCCTGGGGTTGAGAGAGTGTGACTCCCTCCAAACTGAGAGGGATGTGGGTTTAGAAAAAGAATTTTCAAAGATACATACTTGTAATGACTATAAGTCCCATATGTTTTGATTGACCTAAGTTGCAAAAGGCCTATGTTTGAGGAAGGCCTGCACTTGAGAGAAAATGCTGATGTTTGGGAAAAGAGTTGTTCCAGAGAAAAGAAGTTACTTTCAAATAATAACAATACATCAAGTCAGAACGGGTTCCCATATGATTTCGAGCTTATACTTGCAGCAAGTCAGGGTCAGTAACATGAAAGCACCATTGTCTGGAGAATCCCATGTTGTTACAGCATAGAAAACCTATGGGATTGCATGGTGGTTAAGATGCTTGTGACATAGCCAACATTAGACAAATGGGGTAAATGATCTTTGTAAGCCAACAAGGATATGCTTACTAATTTCTGTGGAGGTGATAAAAACCCTTGCAGCCATTTTGAAAATTGGACAAATCCTTTGATTGCATGTATGCATGTATTTGTCACATTGCTATGGCCATGCAATAAATAGTTCTTTTGCAGTTTGAAGATCCAACTTTTTGTGGTGTCTTTCCTCGCCCTCTCCACAGAAAAGGGGCCTCCTGTTTTTGACTTTGGATTAAGAGGAGTATTTTTTTTTTACATCTTTTACATCTTTGCCCCTTCAAAACAACAATTCATTAAGCATTATTTTAAAGGAAGGAGTTGTCTGCAACCTTCCTATGTGGCCCAGCAATCATGATCTGAGGTCAAGAGAGTGTAATTCACCCAGGCAACAACTTATTAAGAGTTTATTCTAAAGGGGGAGGAGGGCAAACCTCCTCTGCTACAGGATGTGCCTTTCTTGAAGCAACCCTCCAGCTCAGCCCTTATGCTCTGCTGGGAAATCCCTGCCAATAAATCCCAAGGGTGGAAACTGCCCAAATTGTAGGATGAATCCCTGTGGCAAAGGCATAGCAATGGGAACCCTAATGTCCACTGGAAAAGGGGAGGAAGCGAGGAGGAAAAGGGCTAACCCCCCATTAGGAACCTGCCTCCTACCTCAAGCTGAAGCAAAGCCTGCCAGTTATGGGTGGACTAACTTGGTTGCTTCCACAATTTCAGCTATTGCTGCTATTGCTATCTAAATTGGTGGAAAGGTAGATAATGACAGTGTGAATTAATTGTCAAAATTTGATTGAGATAGTGCTTGCAGTTCTGGAGGGACTCTTAATTTTTGCTTTAGATTTTGCATGGGGATTTGGTTAGCCAGTTAAAATTCATTAGTAAACCAAGTTTTTTTTAACCTGAAAAATTAACCTGGCTGGAAATGTCATCTTTCTTGCACGCTGAGAGGATATATTGATTTACAGTGGTGGGGCTGGGATTTCTATCTAGCATTCTTTCATTTACTGAAATTCATGCACATTTATTGACAATCTATCTTGCAGAAAAATGTCAGCAAGTCGTGTTCAGATGCATCGCAGGCTCAGCAAAATTGAATCACCAAGGAATTTATGATGACAATTCAAAATGATGATCTTCATATCGAAGAAAGTTTTTGTACTTCATGTCTTTTACTCCAAGGAAAATTAAGATAATTCTGTTCTTCATGATCAGGGATCTTCAAATGCTTATTTTAACTAATTTACAGGGTAGTTGTTTTTTAAACAAAAATACACAATAGCAACCAAAAAATTATATCAATGCTTACATTGTGTAATATTGCTAAAGTGTTTTAATACATTGAGTAAAAATCTAAATAATAATGAAGAAAAGGCTATTTCTCAAATCTTTGAGATGCGACACAAGATCAGTGGGAGTGGGGAGGGAGAGGATGTGCATAATGGAGAAACGAGTGAGCAAAAACTAGGATATTTCAAGGAGTTTGGATGCAAAAAGAAGATTATCCAGGCGAAACCAAAACAAAAATAATTGGAAAGTCTCGACATGTTTTTCCTTTTTACTTAAGCTCATAGAATGTTTGCTCATGTACAGAATGGCTATAATTATTGGTCATAATTATTCACAAACCACTGATTTTCTAAAAGACCAAGTGATGAGTTGTAAAGAAATAAGAAAAGAAAGATCTCAAGAATCTAAGTAAAAGGCCAAAATGTGATTCAAGATCAGTCTAGTGCTTTATTAATTTAATCACAAATATAAAAGACATGTCTGGTTGGGGAGCCAGGTGCCTCTGTAGACACAAAAATGGGGTTCAAGGATTGCAAGTGGCCCATAAATAACACTTTCTGTATCCCTACTCTACCTGTTTGATCCCTTCCTGTTCAGCAAAGCTGGGGGAGTAATGATGAATTGTGTTTCTGTGAGTTTTCTGGGCTGTGTGGCCATGTTCCAGAAGTATTCTCCTGATGTTTTGCCCACATCTATGGCAGGCATCCTCAGAGGTTGTGAGGTATATTGGAAACTAGACAAAAGAGGTTTATATATCGGTGGAAGGTCCAGGGTGGGAGAAAGAATTATTGTCTGTTGGAGGCAGATGTGAATGTTGTAATTAATCACCTTGATTAGCACAGAAAAGCCTTGCGGCTCCAAGGCCTAGCTGATTCCTGCCTGGGGGAATTCTTTGTTGGGAGGTGTTAGGTAGCCCTGATTGTTTCATGTTTGAAATTCCCTTGTTTTCAGAGTGTGTTCTTTATTTACAGTCCTGATTTTAGAGTTTTTTTTAATACTGGTAACCAGATTTTGTTCATTTTCATGGTTTCCCTCTTTCTGTTGAAATTGTCCACATATCTCCCACCCTGGACCTTCCACAAATATATAAATTTCCCTTTCTAGTTTCCTCACAATCTCTGAGGATGCCTACCATAGATGTGGGCAAATGTCAGGAAAGAATGCTTCTGGAACATGGCCATACAGCCCGGGAAACTCAAAGCAGCCCAATGATCCCAGCCATGAAAGCCTTCGACAACATAATGATGAATTGGCTACCAATGACTCAGTTAATCCTACCCCTAGGGCTAAATTCATCACTAATCCCACAATGGAACAGAAGGAGGGTGTAATGAAACAGCACAAATTTGCCAGCATTTAAAACTCTAAAGAGATATCACATTAAAAAAAAATCTCAGCTGCACTCTGCCTGCTAATACTATATCAGTTATTGTTGCAATTGCATTTTAATACTTTTCAAAGGTGAGTTGCAACCCCTAACTAAATTTGGGGGTCATGAAAAATGTGTGCAGCTTATCACCTAGTGGCTGTTTCATAATTATAATAATCATCATTATTTTATTTCTTACCTACCTCTCCTTATGACTTGAGGTGGGTTACAACATTGCTAAAAACACACAATAATCTAAAAAAATTATAGAAAAATACACATATTAAAACATATTTTTGCTAAATGCATATTAAAATACACAGAACAAAGATTAAACATGAGACGCAAGTTTAAGATTTGTGATTTCAGACATTTGCATTAATCTGTTGGAAACTACTTGGAGCAAATACCTCAGCCACCACTTGCAGCTGCAAACAAAACATGCCAGTATGGTGTGAAAAGTGTTGAAAATGCCTAATGCAATATCAAATATTCGACCAAGATTTAATTCCTTATGTAAAATAAACAAGCACATCCTGTCATTAATATGTAAATTGACTTTCATCTTTAACCAATGATAAAATAATATGCATATCAAATCATTGTTTTAAAAGAAAGTCCTTTATGATTTATTTTCATTAAATATTTAATTTGTATACTGATTTTATGTACCTATATATTCCTATAACTAATTCTTACGTGAGTGGAAAACATTTAAGAACCACAGAAAACATTAGAATGCAGTGATTTGTGTGATATAGTGTGATATCAATTAATCGTTTAAAAAGAATATATGCATGGTGACAGAGTTCCATCCTATGCACACACAGAGACAAGCAAGCTGCATACTCCTAACTGTTAAAACTAAATACTGATATAAATATTCCTGAACAGCAATGGGTAACTGTGACTTTTTAGGTGTTGTTAGCAGGGCCGGCCTGTCAGGACCCAGACCGCGGAGCACCAATAACCATGCGCAGAGACCAGAATCTATCTAATATCTTTATTAAGGGAATATATAAAGTCAATAAAAATAAGTGTAGAATATAGTTCAGAAGTAGACCTTTCAGGAAAGGTCAAATATAGTCCAGGGAAACAATGTCCAATATGAGATATTAAAGTCCAAAGTTGTAATCCAATAACCGAAACACACACTTTGCCAAGCAAAGTGAGGGGAGATGACAAGGTCCTTTAGTCCATGGAACTTGATGCAAGGCTGGAGAGCAAATTAGTTTCTTGGCAAACAAGGCTTGATTCAAGGCAACAAAAACGAGGAACAAGAACAGGGTCCGTGGCGAAATCCGTGGCGAGGTCCGGGGAACAAGGCAGGGCTGGGACGAGAGCAAGGTCCTGGAAACTGGAGTAGCGTAGTCCACACACAATCTACTCCCGAAGCTGACGAATTGACTCCGCAAGGATTCCTTTGTGGGCAAACACCTATATAGGATCTTGTTTTCCCGCCAAAGAACACTTTCTCTGGGGAACAAGAAACGAAACCTATTCTGTGTCCAGATGCAGGACTCCTTAAACTTTCCCAAGGGAAACAGACTTAATCATCTAATTGTCTGGCAGCAATCCTGGCGCTCCTGCGAGTCGCCTCCCGAGCGCTTCTATCTTGATTATAATAAAGGCGGCGAGAAAATGGGGGAGATTTCTGCTCAAGGCTTGTTTGGCTGACTTCTTGTGGGCAAAAATCTTGCAGCTGCAAGGGCTCCAAATCCGGCAGAAACGGTGGGAAACCCAAGTTTTCCTCTTCATCTGTCACAACAGTACTAGGAACGGGACTACATGGCCCATGAGTCATCACACGGCCCTAGGTAATTTTCAAGTGTAAGCAAACAGTATTTTGGTGCCCCCCCCAAACCAATCACTGAAAAATATACTTTATATATACACACACACGCACACACACATCATTATATATACCATATCTTGGGACCCAAGAAATGATCCTAATAATAATAATAATAATAATAATAATAATAATAATAATAATAATACACACACACACACACACACATATATGTACAGTAGAGTCTCACTTATCCAAGCTAAATGGGCTGGCAGAAGCTTGGACAAGCAAATATCTTGGATAATAAGGAGGGATTAAGGAAAAGCCTATTAAACATCAAATTAGGTTATGATTTTACAAATTAAGCACCAAAACATCATGTTATACAACAAATTTGAAAGAAAAAGTAGTTCAATGCGCAGTAATGTTATGTTGTAATTACTGTATTTACGAATTTAGCACCAAAATATCACGATATATTGAAAACATTGACTACAAAAATGGCTTGGATAATCCAGAAACTTGGATAAGCAAGGCTTGGATAAGTGAGACTCTACTGTATATACGCACACAGACACACACCATATCTTTCTATATAACATATCTTGGGACCCAAGATATGATCCTAATAATTAAACAATTTTGTGCATGGAATCAAAATGTGCTTTTCTATTGCACTCAATGTGTATATATTTAAAAACCTCACAAAACGATGCCAAGGAGGAAAAGGGAGAGGGATGCTTTCTATTCCTCTGTGTCCACCATTTTGTGCCCCTGTTGAAATTGTCCACATGCTTGTAGATTTCAGTGACTTCTCTATATGATTTCCTCTGTGATTCCCCAAGGCAGGAAAAAGCCAGACTTTGAAGCTATAAGGCCATTCAATGCTAATCACGCTGGCCAATTGCACCATTCACACTTGCCTCAGATAAGTTTTCTCCCATGCTGGACCTTCCTAGTTTCCAACTGGGAACTGATGCTCAAACCCTCTGGAGTGCCAAAGCTCCTGGGCTATCTAGTCCAACCCCCTTCTGCCTTTATGCAGCAAAAGCATAATCAAAGCACCTCTCCATGGGGAAGAAGACGGGGGAGGAAAGAAAGGAGTTGGAAGAGGAAGGGAGAAGGATGCAGAGAAAAGGGAGAATTCAAAAATAAATAGTATCTCTGCCTCTTTCTTTACTTCCTTCCTGCAGTGAAGGGAGGGAGGCAAGAAGGAGTTGTGAAGAAGAAAGCAGTCTCCCTCCTGTCCTCCCTCCCACCCGCCTGCTGCTTCCTTGGGGGCATCTTGCAGGAAGAAGAGGAGGAGGAGGAGGAGGAGGCGGAGGAGGAGAGGAAGACCAGGGGGCCAGGCTAGAGGAAGAAGGCTGCTGCTGCTTCTTCCACAGTGCATTGAATAGCCTTGCAGATGGTTCAGCTAGGAAGGGAACAGGGCAGAGCCAGGGGCTGCCAGTCATTCAGGCAGCTCCTTCCCCTTTCTTTCCAGGCGCCTCAATGGCGCCCCTAGCAGATTCGGTGCCACCCGCAAATGTCCCCCCCACGTATAGCTTCAGCTGCCCCTAGTTGTTAGTTGTTAGTTTTTACCAGTACTGGAATTGGGACACTGTTGAAGCACGGCAGGAACAAAGACCTTCAGTTGTTGAGTTGCAGCAGTGTCTCCATTCAAAAATGCAAAGACGTTTGAGCTATGAAAGAATTCAGTATTTCTCAACCAACTTACTGTAGTTGTATATTCCTAACTTTGTGTCCCCATAACAGGCAAACTACCAGGAGCTGTCTTTAGAATATCTTCAGGCCCATGGGAACAGCAAAAGATAGAGAAGGGGAGAAAGAAAATAAACTTGCCCCCTTAGTTACTACCAGCACATATAGTATAGAGTTATACATCTCTATACATCTCTTAAGAAAATCAAATCACTGGGTGTATGAGGAACTGTATTAATGAGGCATTAGGAAGGTTGAGAACCACTGTTGTAGGGCATTGATCTTTTCCCTTATCATGATCCCAGTCTAGATCCAGATTCCAACTTTGCTAGAGGACCAAATCTGCTATCTGTGAAATAGTAGCTTTCTTCCATGGGCCAATTTTATTAGGCAGTGAAATTAACCTGATTTTTAGACATGACCTGTCCTGCCATGAAATTCAGGAGCCAGATTCTTGGTGAAGAGTACAATCCCCACTGCATTGGAAAGCTGCCATTATGCACTGCGATTTGACGCTGCCAAGTTCTTGAAGAAAAGAAGAAGCTCTTATGCCTGGTGCTGTAGGGAGCCATCACTTTATGCTGATGGAGAAGGAGGCTGCCAGGACCTGCCTCTTTCCCCACCCACTTCCTTCCATCCCAAAGCTGGCTATTTCTTAAAGGCTTAGCTTCAGGGGATTCTCAGAACCAAACTGGGTGTAGGGAGGGTGGAAAATTGCAATATGAAAGGGGTGCTGCCATAGCAAACATAGCAACACATTGGGTTGCTGAGAGGTTTCCGGGAGCAGCAGTAGTTATGGTCTTCTTATTCCCCTTCTACAGTGGGAGAGGCTGCAGAGGCACCTCTGCTACCTCTTTCAACCTTCTTCCTCGGTTAGAGGTGGTGCAGTGATGAAAGGTTAAACATCATCCCTGATCCTCAGGTAGTGGTTGAATTTTCATTACCTTGCTACACAAGCACTTGGTATAAATTTTCACCTGGAGCTGGACTAGAGAGTTCTTCAAATAGAACGTAGATCCACAGACATAGATCAATGTCATTTGAAAATGAGGGCTGCCCAATGTAAAGTAGGACATGGCCCAACCATAACTCAATGAGAGGTATCCAGAACCACCACGTTTTAAAAACATGCTTCTTTAACCAGAACCAAGAGATAGCATTCTTGGGTACCTGTCATTCACTGACAACACCTGGTATTGCATTTCTTGCTTGCTTTCTCTGCCTGGTTTCTAAACAAGTGATCAGGGATAGGTAATGTAGAAAAAACAGCTAAACCTTGATTTGCCTTGGTCACTTCTGGGCAGCTGTGTGGATTGGACTCAAAGACAGAAAGCAAGTAAATGAGGAACAGAATACAGAATATACACCCACGGAGGCCATCAGTCTCAAGGGACTTTCCTCCAGGAAATCTGGAATCACCTGGCCTTGTCCATGCATGCATTGTACACAGCTTTTAAGCCATCTTTCTTCTAGCTCATCGAAAGTGGCGGGCTTCAGCATATTTCTTGCTCATCATTACCCTGCATAACTGGCAAATGGAATACTACTCTGTACTGAATTGATAATGATTTGTGGAGACCTAGCCAAAGCTCATTCAATAGACAAAGTAAAATGTGCCCTATGCCTGTGTCACATGCAGATTCACCACACAGCTGTATGTGAAATGTAGCACATGAAGACCAACATTTTGTTGGTGACAGATGCATGTATAAGTCATTTCATAAGTCCCTTCTGCCTTCCATTCTGGCTGGATCCAGGAAAACTAGCTATGAGAAGGTCAAAATGTTTCTTTAATACAGGCATAGGAAAATAAAATCATCATGTAAACAGCTCCTCATGAAATATTATGCAGGATATGTTTAGCAATGTGTGGCTTCAGTCTCATTGGAGCAGTGAATTAACTACAAGTTGTAGTCTGAACTTTAAATGAAGATTGATCTACAAGGAATGCAAGAAGATTTTGACTAAAAATTTGGAGAAAATTCATCCGCTTTATTGATGTTTGGTAGGAACATTGATGTTTCCATCTTGGGAGGGAAAAGGTTTTCTTTGGCTGGAAGGGTACAAACAGAGAAAAGTGTTTCCTACTCTTGGCACCTATAACCATAATAAACACTTTTATTTTGTTGATATGAGGCCAAAGTTTTTTGAAACACACATCTTTTATTTTGTAGATATGAGGCTAAAGCTTCCCAATCACAGTACAAGTGGCCAAACAGCATGGTTCCATGGGCACCATTATTTCAAGCAAGCACAATTGGTGGGCAGTAGCATTAGCTTGGGTTCCTCAACGAGCCCACATTCTTGGGCTGCTCAGCATTGTTTGAATACTGTTTCCTGAAATGAAATAGAAATAATGGTCAATGCAAGCTGCTGAAGGAAAGGAGGACCAGAGAGTCACAGCACAATTTCCTCTGTGTGTTTATTTGAAAGTAAATCTCACTGTGTTCAATGGGATTACTGACAGGGATTTGTATGTTAGATATCAACTGATGGGAAAGCCAGTGTAACTGCTTGACAGGAGTGCTTCAAGATTAAACATTCTTCAACATTTCTGAAGCACAGCCATGCTCTTGCCACGAGAGCAGAAGGAAAGAAGGTGTTGCATTTGGTGTACATTTGTCTTATTTTAAAAAAATCTATTTCCATTTTCAGTCATGCCTTGTGAACAATGGGAGGCAAACATTTGTGACCAATACCAGAACTTGTCTAAATACACCCTAATTCTTGCCTACTAGGGTAGAGATCATGCATTTTACAGCATAAAATAAGTATTCCTCAGTAGAGTTATGTTATACAACCCCTATACTAAATATAAGTGTGACTCAATGAGAGTGGATTAATAATGCACATGGCTGACAACCCATTGTGAAAATGTGAAGTGCACCAAAATAAGGCATAGAGGCAAGGCACATACAAATACTAACTGATGTAATGTATGTGCCCCGATCCCAAAGCTCTATTGCATAGCACAACTTTTGCCTATGTATGTCATTGCTGCTGATCCTTTGCTCCAAAACATTTTAAATCAAATTAAGAATCATATATTCATAGAGTTGAAAGAGACCATACAGATTTCAAGTCAAACTCCCCTGCCACATAGAATCATAGAATCGTAGAGTTGGAAGAGACCTCACGGGCCATCTAGTCCAACCCCCTGCAAGAAGCAGGAAAATGCAGGAAAGGTACAATCAAAGCACCCCTGATAAATGGCCATCCAGTCTCTGTTTAAAAGCCTCTAAAGAAAGAGCCTCCACTGTTGAACAGCTCCTAAGGTCACAAAGTTCTTCCTAATGTCCAGGTGGAACCTCTTTTCCTATAATTTGAACCCATTGCTCCGAGTCCTAGGATGTTATCCCACGCACACCCCAGTTTCTTAACACTTCTAAAACATTTGAAAAACGTAGTTGATTGAAACCCATCACATGACGCAGGGAGACTTCCTCTGCATTCATCATGCTCTGTTACTGAGGTGTTTTGAAACTGGTGGTGTGGGATGAGAGAAAACCAGAAGAAATTGTCTCTTGTGCTCAGGAATTGCTATGAAACAGGAGAAAACAGTGAAAAATATGTGGGATGGGATCTGTCAGATTCACCTGCATTGAATCAATTTGGTGCTGTGAATAAATGGCCGTTCCTATGGCCCGTGTGCTACGAAACAGTGATGCCCCATTAGTCTCCCAAAATCCAGCCACTCAATCCTTGCTTTGCACAGTATTTTTCAAATGTATTTTATTTTGTTCATTAGAAATTGTGCTACTTCAGGAGATCCCTACACTGGCATCTCAAAGTTCCAAAACCCAAGATGTCAATATTTTGCAGTTTCAAAGATCTCAAGGTTTTTTTTTTCCTAAAGGGGGAGTGGACAGGAACTGCATTTGCTCATGTGATAAATCAGAAATTGATAAATTTGGAACCCAGGGCCAAAAACAGCAAAATGGGATGAAAAACAATATGCTTTGTTTTTTAATGCTATGGGACATAACATAGTGATTATGTGATGCTTCATCCAGCAGAAAACAAGCCTGCTCTCTCTTCTTTATGACCATCTGCTTAATGTAGGGGTCCCCAAACTAAGGCCCGGGGGCCGGATGTGGCCCATCGAAGCCATTTATCTGGCCCCCACGGCACAAGGGCAGAAGGGGGTTGGGCTAAATGACCCAAGAGGTCTCTTCTCCCATTATTATTATTATTATTATTATTATTATTATTATTATTATTATTATTATTAGAAACACAAGATGAGTCCACAGCAGACACTCTGCTGGCTGTTGAATTGGATCACACGTAATTTTGTCAACGCCGATTGTGTTTAAGTGCAGGCCAAGGCCTTTAGGCACTGCACCCAGTGTGCTGATCACCACTGGGACCACCTTGACTGGCTTGTGCCAGAGGCTTTGTAATTCGATCTTTAAATCCTCATATCGTGTCAGCTTGTCCAGTTGTTTCTCCTCAATCCTGCTGTCACCTGGGATTGCAACATCGACAATCTATACTTTGTTTTTTAACACGATTGTGAGGTCAGGAGTATTGTGTTCCAAAACCCTGTATTATTATTATTATTATTATTATTATTATTATTATTATTATTATTATTATTAACATTGAGGCTGGGTGGCCATCTGTCAGAGGTGCTGTGCTTGTGCTTTTGGTGCACAGAGGCAGAAGGGGGTTGGACTCAATGGCCCAAAGGGTCTCTGCCAACCCTCTTTTTATTGTTGTTGTTGTTATTATGATTTATTTATTTATTTATTTATTTATTATTGCTCGGTGGCCAACCATAGTCCGGCCCTCCAACGGTCCGAAGGATTGTGAACTGGCCCCCTGTTTAAAAAGTTTGGGGACCCCTGGCTTAATGCGTAATCAAAGCAAATGTTTGGTAATGAAACAAAAGGGAAACTCAGAGATAATGCATCCTAGAATGCTTCTACACTGGAAAATTAATGCAGTTCAACATCACTTTAACTGCCATGGTTCAATGCTTGGAATCCTGAGATTTGTAGTTTGGTGAGGCACCAGTAGTTTTGGGCAGAGAAGGCTACATTTAAAATCAATAAACTTGGTAACTTACTGCAAATCCCTCACAGTTATTTGTTAGTTTGGCTGTTTGCCGGTTTTAATGCAATTTTTTCTTACTTTTTTGGAGGTGAGAACATCAAGAAAAAAAGAACAAGGCATAAAACCTGAAATGTTCAACAGAAAACACCTTTGAAAATGCCATTTGAAGCAACTGAAAAAGATGTTATTCATTGTCCATATTGGTAGATGCTGGAATCCTGTAGGTGGCATTCATGCAATTTATGTGTTTGTCTCTCCTTTTAATTCACTGCACAAGAAGCTAAACCAGTGGCCCCATGCACAATGCCACTCCTCATTGAGTCACTAACGATACCAGCCTATGATTCTGAAGCCTCTGCCCATGTTCCTGATCTTCCTATTTCCCCCAAGAAATATAATAATACTCAGGAAGCTGTATGGTTCCCTCATACATTTCTGTCCCATGGTTACTAGTTGGATGTGTCCCTAGCATTCATCTGGTTGCCTCTGCATACCTGGCCAAGAAGCAGCAAGCCTTGTCCAAGGTGTGAAGGATTTCCTATGGTTCCCAAACTGCTGGGTCCTCCAGCAGTTTTGATCCTCAACTCCCAGAAGCCATAGCCAGCTTGGCCACTAATGAGGAAGCCTGGGAGCTGAAATCCAAAATATCTGGAAGACCAATCACTGGAAAACTGTCCCCGGTGATATCTCAAAAATGTACATCTAGTTGTATGCACATGGCTAGACGTTTTCCACTGCCACTCTCCATAAGCTGGTAAATAGCCAGAGGTATCATGTGGGATAGGATTATTTTTGTATAAAGCAGGTAGTAATTTTTTCTCATTGCAGCAAACCAAAGTAGATATACACCAGTGTTATGCTGGTATATATCCCTAAGAGAAAGCTAGCAATAATGTGCATTTTGCCTCTTTATAATTTCTTTGGCTCATGTGTTTGATCCATTGGGAGGAGTTGGTGTAATGATGGGTAGTTATATAATATTATAGATATCAAAATTCCCTAATGATTTCATGAGTATGCGTATTATCAATGTGAATTAATGTATCAGAAGTGGATGGCTGAGCAAGGTATCCGAATCCCAATTAAAATACTTGTTTGTATCAAGCAGACCATAAATAACATTTGATGAGGATATGAGATATATTAATTGAGAATCTCATTAAAGTTATCAACTGAAAAAAAGACTCATAATTACCACCAGTATAAGCAGGCCATCTTTCTCTTTCTGTGAAAATTGGTTAACACAACGTTTAATTTGGATTATAGCTTTTTTTGCATTTTTTGACCGATCTTGAGTAGCTTGCTCCACATCTGAATCTGAGCCATAAAGCATTACTTTTGCAATTTTTTCAACAACCGGGCACACGGCAGCAGCTAGGAGGAAGAAAAATAAAAATGCAAAAAGGATTTTTAAAATATGCTTTGACCTTTATGGCTTTCAGAAATCCAACTACAGAGACAACTGAATCATTTGCTGAAGGATAGGTCAACACTGATTTGGTTCAATGGGTCAACTTTTGTTAAGAGTAGAATTTGTGTGGTGGCAATTTTATTCAAAAATGTTAAAGTGTTTACTTAATTGGGGGGCTGGAAACAATATGACTCATCCAAGAACGCTCTAGTTTTGACCCTGTTTGGATGTCAGATTCCACAAGAAGACTGCAGAGGATGCTTTTGTTATGCTGGCATTACAGTGTGTGGTGTAAAAAGATTATTTAACTAGGTTTGCATGCCAGTAACATATACTCCACTTGCTGGGAAGCCTAAAGTAAAGGGGGTAGGGGAGGCTTTTCTGAGGCTCACATGTGTTGACTAATAGCTAAGACAGTATTTAGCATTCACAGCTTAGAAGTAACGATTAACTAAATATAAAATGTGAGTTGTAATTAGTTCCTTTCCTTCAGTAATGAAGCAATGGCTCCATCTACACTGACAGTGGTTTCACTGTGCAAATCCTGGAACCAGTTTGCATCTCAGATGGTGACTACATAAACTACTGATACAAATGAAGCTTCAAACTGCATTAATGGTCAGTGCAGATGGGACCCATGGCTACATTACCATTGGAACAGAGAATTTCACACCCCTTTCAATATAAATGTTAGTACTTTGTTGTTTTGATAGTTTTTATAGTTACAAGAGTGCAACCCCCCTTAAGAGAGGAAGGAAATCACATTGTGCAAGCCTTGTGCTGCTACATTCAGGACATTATCACATGAGGCTCTAAAAAGTGGTCTAGCATTGCAAACCCATTTTGGGTATCAGCTAAAGCATACCAGAATAGCCACTCTTCTTACGCACCAGTCAGTTCTGCATATTGCTTTAATTTTGTAAAATAAAACTTTCCAATGAACTCCCCATCACTGAACAACAGAAGTCAACTCCAGGTGATAAGTTCTGCTGCAATTGCAATTTGCTTGCCTTATGTTATAAACTTTAAAAGAATTGTATTACTCAGCACTGACAAATAGGGAAATAAATGGTCACTTTAAAATTGTAATAAAACCAGTACTCTTTGGAACTATTACTTTAAAAATTGCTTTTAAAACGCTGTGAAAATGATACAAAAATACAAACCACCCTATAAAAGAAGAACAAGTTGTAAGGACTAGTGACAACAAAGGAGTGAAAGAGAGAGAGAAAGATGGAAACTCAAGTAAGAAGCAGGTGGGGATTTTTTAATCAGAAGTTTGCTATTAGTATCTTCTAAGACTGAGTGGTTTTGCTTTGCCTACGGTTACCCATTCAGATTTGCTAGATTGGAATGACTTGAACCTTCATCACCTAGAGTCCTAGTTCAGCTCTCACATTATAGTGAATGATTTGATTTGTGTTTTTTTGGTCGGTTTTGACACCATTAGGATATCTGTGTGGCTTACCTGAAGAAGAGTAGCATGCCAGGGTAATAAGTAGAAGAACAAGTATCAGCTTCATGGTGAAGAAGAGTGACTCACAAGATGCAATCAGAGTAAGTGCTGAGATGCTTAAGCAGCAGGATAGATATATACATGTGGGCAGGAGAACTGCTCCACCCACACTATGACATGGGAGGACACATCACCATCTGGACAGTTATTTTCTCCCTTATATTTTGAAACAAGGGACAAGCACATGACAGGAATCCATGAACTGGCTTGTGAAATTTTAAGCATCTGCACCTGAGAATAGAATTTGAAGGGTGGGAAGACTCATGTCATCATTGCAAAAGTAGATGCAGTCCCCAAGTTACGAACAAGATAGATTCCGTAGGCTTGTTCTGGAGTTGAATTTACTTGTAAATCAGAACAAGTACATTTGTATTTGTGGTGTTTATTTTGCTGTTTGTGCCCCTGTGCAGAAAATGTCGCCTCCCTTTCTGCCCTTGTGACAATTGGATTCTGAAAAGTTTGGCTTGTTGTAATAAAGCTTCTTTTGAGGGCCCTTCCACACTGCCATATAACCCAGAATATCAAGGCAGAAAATCCCACAATATCTGCTTTGAACTGGGTTATTAGAGCCCACATTGCCATATATTCCAGTTCAAAGCAAATAATGTGGGATTTTATTCAGCTGTGTGTAAGGGGCCTGAGACACTTTCCCCCATGATAACTCCTCCAGGAGTGAATTTCCCTCCCGAGGGGTAGGTTTTTTTTCCCTCTTTCTGTTATCTCACCTACATTCTTTACTATGAGTAATTTGGTAGTTGGATGTTTGTAACTCGGTAACTGCCTGTCAGGACCCAGACTGCGGAGCACCAATAACCATGCGCAGAGACCAGAATCTATCTAATATCTTTATTAAGGAAATATATAAAGTCAATAAAAATAAGTGTAGAATATAGTTCAGAAGTAGACCTTTCAGGAAAGGTCAAATATAGTCCAGGGAAACAATGTCCAATATGAGATATTAGAGTCCAAAGTTGTAATCCAATAACCGAAACACACACTTTGCCAAGCAAAGTGAGGGGAAATGACAAGGTCCTTTAGTCCATGGAGCTTGCTGCAAGGCTGGAGAGCAAACTAGATTCTTGGCAAACAAGGCTTGATTCAAGGTAACAAGAAGCGAGGAACAAGAACAGGGTCCGTGGCGAAATCCGTGGCGAGGTCCAGGGAACAAGGCAGGGCGGAAACGAGAACAAGGTCCTGGAAACTGAAGTAGCGTAGTCCACACACAATCTACTCCCGAAGTTGACGAATTGACTCCGCAAGGAATCCTTGTGGCCAAACACCTATATAGGATCTTGTTTTCCCGCCAAAGAACACTTTCTCTGGGGAACAAGAAACGAAACCTATTCTGTGTCCAGATGCAGGACTCCTTAAACTTTCCCAAGGGAAACAGACTTAATCATCTAATTGTCTGGCAGCAATCCTGGCGCTCCTGCGAGTCGCCTCCCGAGCGCTTCTATCTTGATTATAATAAAGGCGGCGAGAAAATGGGGGAGATTTCTGCTCAAGGCTTGTTTGGCTGACTTCTTGTGGGCAAACATCTTGCAGCTGCAAGGGCTCCAAATCTGGCAGAAACGGTGGGAAACCCAAGTTTTCCTCTTCATCTGTCACAACAGTACTAGGAACGGGACTACATGGCCCATGAGTCATCACACTATCCCCCTCCTCAAGGCCCCTCTCCAAAATGGGCCCTCTCCCCGAGGTGCGGGGCGGCGGCTTGGCAGGGTAGGCCTGATGGAAGCGGCGGACTAAGTCGGGGGCATGAACTGTGGAAGCGTCTTCCCACGAGCGTTCTTCGGGGCCAAAACCTACCCAGTCAATGAGATATTGAAGGCGGCGGCGGTGGAAGCGAGAATCCAAAATGTCCTGAACCTCGAATTCCTCCTCCCCATCCACCAAAACAGAAGTGGGGGCCGGCCGGTCTGCATCGGGGCGGACACCATCCACCGGAAGGAGCAGGGAGCGATGAAACACTGGATGGATGCGCATAGAGCGCGGAAGTTGAAGTTTGAAAATCACGGGGTTAAGTTGCGCCACCACCGGATAGGGACCAATGAACCGGGCATCTAGCTTCCGGCAGGGACGGTGGGAGGGCAGAAAGCGAGTGGACAGAAGAACCCAATCTCCTACCTTGATGTCGGGGCCCGGCTGGCGATGGCTGTCAGCATGGCGTTTATAGTCCTCCTTGGCTTGGTCCAGTTGCTGGAGCAATAGTTGTTGCACCGCTGTGAGTTCTTGCAGCCAGTCCTCCGCTGCGGGGACATCTGAGGTTTCAATGATAGGAGGAAAGAAACGTGGATGGAAGCCGTAGTTTGCAAAGAACGGGGTTTCTTTAGTTGAAGCCTGGACACCATTGTTGTAGGCAAACTCTGACAGAGGTAACAGGGAAGCCCAATTGTCCTGCTGATAGTTTACATAACAGCGAAGGTATTGTTCCAGAGTGGCATTGGTGCGCTCAGTTTGCCCATCCGTTTGGGGATGGTGAGCTGAAGATAAATGAGAGTCTATGCCCAATAGTTTTTGTAGTGCCTTCCAGAAACGAGAGGTGAATTGAGATCCACGGTCTGTGACAAAACTCTTAGGCAATCCATGTAGTTTGAAAACATGCTGAAGGAATAAATCTGCAGTCTCTTTGGCCGTGGGGAGGCCATCGCAGGGAATGAAATGGGCCAATTTGGTAAAAAGGTCCACCACCACTAGGATCGTGGTGAATCCAAGGGAAGGTGATAGGTCAGTGATAAAATCCGCAGAAATTATTTCCCATGGACGAGATGGAGTAGGGAGGGGATGCAGTAGCCCTGAGGGCTTCTCTCTTCTTGTCTTGGAACGCTGACATACCGGGCAGGTATTGACATAATTCTCCACATCCTTGCGGATCTTGGGCCACCAAAAATCTCGTAGGATCAAATGCATGGTTTTAAATAGTCCAAAATGCCCTGCTGGCTTGCAGTCATGACACAGACGAAGTGCCTTTTCTCTGCCTGGTCCTGGAGGGATGTAGACGTGTTCTGTAGCAAAGTAACCCATCCTTAAGTGAGAAAGGAAAACGTAGTCCTTGGCGAATTTGGTCCTGAGCCCAGGCATCCGCCTGTTGGCTGGTTCTGATTTCTTGAGCACAAAGGGGCCCTGGAGTAGAAGGAGTTGGTTCAACTGCAGTGGAATTGGTGTTTCCCACTGTGAGCGTGGCAAAGTTCTCGGGCTGCAGCAATTGGGATTCGAAAGTCTCTTTGCGCCCTGCAGCATACTCTGGTTTCCGTGAGAGAGCATCTGCTTGCTTGGTCTGAGCTGGGGTTACATAATGGATCTGGAAGTCAAAGCGTTCAAAAAACAAAGCCCAGCGCTGCTGCCTCTGATTTAACTTGCGGGCAGTTCTTAGATGTTCCAAATTACGATGGTCAGTATGGACCTCAATGGGAAATTTGGCCCCTTCTAACCAATGTCTCCAATTTTCAAAAGCTGCCTTTATGGCCAAAAGTTCCTTTTCCCAAATAGTGTAATTTCTCTCTGGGGCTGTTAGTTGACGGGAGTAAAAGGCACAAGGATGAAGATGTTTTCCCACTGGTTGCATGAGTACAGCCCCAATTGCCACATCGGAGGCGTCAGCCTGCACAACAAAAGGGGTTTTAGGATCAGGGTGCTGTAGAATTGGCTGGGACGTGAACAACTTCTTTAGTTGCTGGAAACCTTTCTCTGCTTGCTCCGTCCAGCGGAAAGGCTGTTTTCCACGGATGCAGCTGGTGATTGGGTCAGACCAGCGGGCAAAGTCTGGAATGAACTTGCGGTAGTAGTTCGCGAACCCCAAGAAGCGTTGCACCTCTTTCTTGTTGGTTGGCGCTCGCCATTCCAATACTGCTGAAACCTTTGCCGGGTCCATGGAGAGCCCTAGTGGCGAGACACGGTACCCCAGGAAATCTACCTCTTGTAGATCAAAAGCGCATTTTTCCAACTTGGCATATAGTCCATGATCCCGCAATCGTTGCAACACCATTCTGACGTGTTTCTCATGTTCTGATTGTGAACTTGAGAACACCAAAAAATCGTCCAGGTATATGATCAAGAACCGATCTAGATAATCCTGAAAAATATCATTGACAAAGTGCTGGAACGTTGCGGGAGCTCCACATAATCCGAAATTCATGACTAGGGACTCGAATAATCCGAATTTAGTCTGGAAGGCGGTTTTCCACTCGTCCCCCTCTCTGATGCGAACTAGATTGTAAGCCCCCCGAAGATCCAGCTTGGTGTAAACCTTGGCCCCTCAAAGCCGGTCTAATAGATCCGAGATCAAAGGCAGGGGGTAGCGGTTCCGCTTCGTGATATTGTTCAATGCTCTATAGTCCACAACCAAGCGTAGGTCCCCTGACTTCTTTTTCACAAACATCACTGGGGAAGCGGCTGGGGATTGAGAGGGTCTGATGAACCCCTTGCGGAGGTTTGACTCTATGAACTCCCTGAGAGCTTCTTGCTCTGGTTCAGTCAGGGAGTAGAGGTGTCCTCGCGGGATCGGGGCCCCCTCCACCAAGTCAATGGCACAATCATAGGGCCTATGCAGGGGTAGTTTCTCGGCTACATCTAATCTGGGACGCACATTGCCCAACTGCATCGGCACCTCCTCACTTTCTCTGGGGTATGGGGCTGGTGGCGGGGGTCTCCACATTGGACGTGGCTGGATGCCGGCGGGAGCGGGAGGTTTTGCTCCTGCTCTTCCACCCTGGCCCCGGAGCCATTGTTTTCTGTTGGCAAGCATGACTTCGGCTCGTAGACATTGGTCAATAAGTCTTTCAAGAGAGTTTGGAGGATCCACCTTGGAGATTTCTTCCAACATCTCGATGTTGAGACCCTCCCGAAACTGTCCTCTGAGGGCTACGTCATTCCAACCGGTGTTTTGGGCCAGCACTCGGAACTCGGCTATGTACTGGGACAAGGGCCTGTCCCCTTGGAAAAGGCGCCGGAGTTTGTGGCCGGCCGCCTCCAAATTGTCCTCGATCCCCCAAGTCGCCTTAAGGTGATTCAGGAAGTTTAGCGCGGAACTTAGGTGTGGGGAGGCTTCATCAAACAGCGCCGTCGCCCAATTGGCCGCTGGCCCGTCTAGGACACTGTAAATCCACACCACCTTGATGTCTTCTTGGGGAAACTCGGCATGGCGGGCTTCTAGGTATGCCTGGCATTGGCGATGGAAAACATGAACCTTGGAAGCTTCTCCAGAAAACTTGGTTGGTAGCGCCAGGGCAGGGAGACGGGCTCCGCGTTCCTTCAAGCCCCGTATTTCTCCCTCCTGCGTATGGAGTGTATCTCGGATTCTGTCCACTTCATCCTTGGATGAAGTTTTCCTCTTCATCTGTCACAACAGTACTAGGAACGGGACTACATGGCCCATGAGTCATCACACTGCCTGTAATGGTCACAGTGAAGGCTAACACCATTTACCCTGCAAGAAATATCCCTTAGAAATAATAATAATAATAATAATAATAATAATAATAATAATAATAATAATAATAAGGATTGCGTAAATGAACTGCTGGAACTAGAACCCACCTGGGTTCTCTTGGCATGTATGCAAAATGTGCATTAGCATTTAAGAGGAATGGGGAGAGATAATGGGGTATCTCTCTGTGTGTAACTTAGGTGCAAGTTTGTGTGAGTGGAGTTCTGCGTATGATAGCGGAGGCAGCCATGTCCACCCTTTGTTTCAGCTTCAGCCATAGTTGGACTGTAACTTCCCACAATCTTCCGAGGAGCCTTGGGCAATGGCAGGCAGCCAGAGGAAAGAGAAGTGAGAGAGAAAAAGTGGGCAGAAAGAGTCTCATAAACAATACACAAAATGCAACACACGAACACCCTGGGACACAAGGGAGCAAATCTAGTGTGTCTAGCAGTGGCATTGTCAAAATGCCACAAAATACTAGAAAAAAAAGTGGTGACCATGAGGCTACCTCTAATTTTAAAAAAATAGGATTTAAAAAAATGTTAAACAGTGGGGGGTGAGGTGGGATAATATCTTTAAAAGTTGAGTTCATGCCACTGGAGACTCTCAAAAGGAGCATTTCCCCCTTTTTAAATTAAACTAGTAAAAGGATAGTCTAACAAGCCTGGAGGGGTTGGAGGCTGAAAAACAGCCACAGGAGGCCACAAACAGTAAAATTGTGGGGGTTAAACCAAAATGGAGTAATGAAACTTGATAGAGTGCCCACACGAGAACAATCCCTTTAAAGCAGTTGTTCCCAACCTTTGAACCTCCAGGTGTTTTGGACTTCAATTCCCACACTTCCTAACAGCTGATAAGCTGGCTGGGATTTTTGGGAGTTGAAGTCCAAAACACTGCTTTAAAGGAAGGCTTCATTGTTCTTAAATTGGGGGATGCAAGTAAAACACAATCATTTATTTATTTTTAATTCAGAAAAGTGTAAGTGAACTTAAAGAAATGTTCAAAACATTCCATATTTTCAAAAAGAGATTTATTTTTTTAAAAAGATTAATGGCATATGCAATCTAGAATGATCATCAAAAGGGATCTGCAGGCAGTCCATAGCATTCATGATTATCTTTGAATTCTTCAAAGCTTCAACATTGTTGAACATGGCATAACTCTCTGAATACTTTATCAAAATATTTGTCTAGAACAGTGAAAGTGATACACAAGATAGCCTTCGAAAATGCTACCCTCAAGCCTGCTTGTCTCATTTTGTGATTCATTGCTCTAGCTTTTGATATTTTTAGTTAGTTCTCTCAATGTATAGTTTGTTTATCTTCTAAACACATCTGTACATGAATTCTTCTTTCATGCATATGTGACTGAAAGCACGAATTCACTGTCAGGCTTTGGAACATATACATAAAGAGGTAGCGAGAGAAACAGAAAGACTCCATGTACCAAAGGCTATTGTCAGGAAATATGTAGGAGAAATATATGTCACCGCCACAGCCTTCCGTGTTGCCATTGGAATCCATGGAGGGAAGTTGTGCGATCAATTCTTCCCCCATGTGATTGTTCTCAACTGGAGGCGGGCAATGTGGGGTGTGGGGGGTTGGGTTCCCGATACCCCGCAACGACTTGCAACGTTTCAGGTGGCTGTGTGACAAGGTAGAAAGCCTCTTGAGCACTAGGAAAGGAGCCATTTTCATCCAAGTTTTGCATCCTTTTAAATATTGAAACATAGCTCTCATGTCCCTTCTCAGCACTTCTTTTCTCCAATCTAAACATACCCAGCTCCCTAAGCTGCTCTTCATATGGCTTAGCTTCCAAACCTTGGACCATTTTGGTTGTTTTCTGGATGTTCCAGCTTGTCAATATTCTTCTTAAACTGCTTAGAACTGGACATAGTATTCCAGATGAGAATTGACCAAAGCAAAATAGAGTGAGATTATGACTCCCGTTGATGTAAACACTATACTCCTATTGACACAGGGGTTTATACACTGAATATATGCACAAACTCTCCAGATATCTAATCTGTTCTAACATCAAAGGGTAAATAGTATATGTGGAGAAGTGTGACAGGGAGGAATCCTTTCAGATCCCACCGCTGCCACCAATTGTGGAGAGGTGAGAGAGGAATGGAATCCTCTTTTTTGATCCCACCACACACACAGATACCACCAATTATAAAGATGTCTTATGGATGTTGATTTTAATTAATTATTTATTTAATTATCTTCTTCGCTGCCACCAATGGAGGAGACGTCAGGCAGATGGCACTGGTTCTTTTTAATGATTTCTTTGTTTATTTTACCTCAGATGATGATGTTGCTTAACTTGGTATATAATTGTGACAGAGACTTAGGTGGAATAAAATCAAAACAAGTTTATTGCTTGTACAGAATTTGATGGTTTCTTATAACTTTTTAAAGGCACTTAGCTTAATGGTTACAAACAGATATGAGGTGTTCAAACTTTCAAAATACTTCTTCCTCTCAGCTAAACTAAAACCTGATCCTCCTGGATCTACTGGGATTAACTTTCCCTAATCCACAGCCTCTGTAAATGACCCTAAACAAGTCCCCTAACTTGCTTAGTCTGGCCTAATAGAGGTCTGTCCTTCTGGTTCCCCTTCAGTCTTGAAACCAGACAGCTCCCTGTGATTTAAAATGTCATCATTAAACAAAATAAAATCATACACTTCTTTACAGTATATAATAAATATCTGAAGCATATGAATGTCCTTGAACATTTAAAGAGTTTTAAAATAGATAATTTGGAAAAAAAAATATTTAAAAGTATAGATAATGCCCTGCAAAACCAGACAAGTGAGATTTTTCTTTTTGAAAAGACGTCTTTGTTCAAACACACATTTTAACAGGGAAGACAGAGTATAGATATTTCATAGATATGTATTTCTTTATAGCAAAAGACTGGAATGTGTCAATACCAAAGAGATATCTCGGAAATGAGCATAGATTTTCAACATTGTATTAATTTCATTCCTGGTTGAACCACAAATTTAAGAAAAGAGTAGATTGAAACTGCTGGTTGTAAAACATGATATATGGACAAATTAATATTCATATTTATATAGGGAAATTCCAGGAAATTGATATGCTGGTATGGGTTCCAATCAATGAGCAATATTCCAGGAGAGGGAAATGGTTTGAAATGTCAATGTTCCAGCTATCCAAACAAATGGAACCACAAAGAAATATCTGAAAATTTTGCAGGAAATTCAATATTTCTACAGAGCCATGGTTTGATAGCTATTCTGGAAATAAACAGTCCCCCACAACTGTTACTGTGGTGTGCCTTCAAGTTGTTCCCCACTTATGGTATCCTATGGCTGCTTCTACACAGCCACATAATCCAGATCATAATGTGGATTAAAGAAATCCAGTTTCATTCTGGAGTGTCTCTAGAAGCACCCTGAGAACCACGGAACAGCTCTTGCAATATCGCACAAAGCTCCCCTCATGTTGAATTGATCCAACAGGGTGACATTTTTTTTCTTATCCCATTGAGAGAAATACGTATGCTGGACTGGAGGAACCCATTAAACGAGAACAGCAATGGAGCTCATTTTCCAACTGAAAAGAAAAATGTGGAAGCAATTTCTTCTTGGGAAGGAAAAACGTGTTTGTTTATCTTCCTGAGAGTACCATATTCAGTTCCTTTATGTGAATATTCCATGGCACTATTTGCACAGGTTCTGTACATGTTTCTCTGTCACCCCGCAATGACTTGCAGCATTTCCAGCAACTGTGTGACAAGGTAGAAAGTCTCTTTAGCAGTAGAAAAGAAGCCTGTTTCATCTAAGTTTTACATCCTTTAAAATATTGAAACATAACTCTCATGTCCCCTCTCAGCACTTCTTTTCTCCAGTCTAAACATACCCAGCTCCCTAAGCTACTCTTCATATGGCTTAGCTTCCAAACCTTTGATCATTTCAGTTGTCTTTTCTGGATGTTTCAGCTTGTCAATATTCTTCTTAAACTGCTTAGAACTGGACATAGTATTCCAGAGGAGAACTAACCAAAGCAAAACAGAGTAGGACTATGACACCCTTTGATGTAAACACTATACTCCTATTGATGCAGTGGTTTATACACTGAATATATGTACAAGCTCACCAGATATCTAATCTGTTCTAACAACATATGGTAAATAATCTATATAAATAACAATGTAAATGTCAGTTTGTGAATGACTTCATATCTCCCAAACTACTTCACCAATTGTTTTGAAATTTGGACACAACGTAGCATTCGAACTGGTGAGTGTTTTACGTATTCACATACCTACTATTATACACATGTCACACCTGAGACTGGTAAAACCATGCTTTGGTTCACAAACAGTGCCATCTGCTGGACAACCAAGCAAGACATGTTGTACTACATATGACTGTTTAAGGCAGGAGGAGAAGGGCGCTAGGGCTGAGGTGAAACCAGAAGTGGTGGGGGAAAGGGAAGGGAGGAAGGTGACGGAGGGGAAGAAGGGCCTTTCCCTCTGCCTTGGAGATGGGCTATAGTGGGAATCACCTCCAAGGCAATGACGGAGGCAGAAGAGGCCTGCAGGAAGGCCTGAAGCCTGAGGGTGAGTGACTGAGAGGGAAGGGAAGGGAGGCATTTAGGAAGAGCCTCCTTGTGCTTAGGGAAGGGGCATCATTGGAGCCCCACTCACCCACTAAGAAGAACTACTACAACAATAATAGGGAGGAGGGGGCATTGGGGTTATTCCCTGGGAGGGGCCTATGGCCTCTCTCTTCAGGAAAATAACACGGGGACATGGCCTATGAGGAAACCTTGATCCCTGTCATTCTCCCTAAGGGGAGGACAGAGAGAGAAAGAGATCTATATCCATCCATCCATCCATCCATCCATCCATCCATCCATCCATGTATCTATATTTACACCCAGGGGCAATCTTTAGAATTCTGCAGTTTACATCTAGATACGGAATGCTTCTCACATAGACATATCTTACATGGACACATGGACTTCTCATACGTTGCGTATTCTAGAGTTGGTAAACCAAACAATCTCTATATCTGCACAGACAATGGGTCAACCAAAAATATTGCATACCCACATGTATTTGAAACCTGTTCTTTCTCCATTCTTTCATACCCATTTAACCAGGCTGGGCCACAGCAACGAGTGGCTGGCTACATCTAGTATTTAATATATATCTGAAACATGTGAATGAGGAAAGGGAAAATATTTAAAGAGTTTTAAGATAGATAATTTGGATAAATCATTTTTAAAAGTAAAGATAATGCCCTGAAAAACCAGACAAGTGGGATTTTTCTTTTTGAAAAGACTTCTTTGTTCAACAGGGAAGACAGAGTACAGATATTTCATAGATATGTATTCCTTTCTCGGAAAAGACTGGGATGTGTCAATACCAAAGAGATATCTCAGAAATGAACATTCATTTTCAACATTATATTAATTCCATTCCTGGTCAAACCACAAATTGAAGAAAGGGTAAATTGAAAGGACTGGTCATAAAACATGACACATGGACAAATTCATATTCATATTTACATAGCAAAATTCCAGGAGATTGATATGCTGGTATCAGTTCCAATCAATGAGCAATATTCCAGGAGAGGGAAATGGTTTGAAATGTCAGTGTTCCGGCTTTCCAAATCAAACAAAAGGAACTGCAAACAAATATGTGGAATTTCTGTAGGAAGTGCATCATTTCTATAGAGCCATGGTTTGATAGATATTCTGGAAATAAACAGTCCCTCACAAATGTTACTGTGGTGTGCCTTCAAGTTGTTCCCCACCTATGGTGATCCTATGGCTGCTTCTACACAGCCACATAATTGGTATCAGAATATGGATTAAAGAAAACCAATTCCACTCTGGAGTCTCTACAAGCCTCTAGAGAGCTATGGAACAGCTCTTACAGTGCTAACAAAGCTCCCCTCATGTTGAATTGATCCAACAGAACAACATTTTTCAGTCTTATTCTGTTAAGAGAATTATGTTGAACTGTAGCAACCCATCACATCAGAATCAGCAATATCTTCCAACTGAAACACAAAAAGGTTGAAGTGATTTCTTTTTGGGGAGGAAAAGGGTGTTTGTTTATCTTGTTTATCTGAGAGTGCCATGTTCACTTCCTTTGTGTGACTATTCCAGAGGTGACACTATTTGCACAAGTTCTGCACATGTTCCTCCTGAATTTCTGTTCTCCAACCTCCATGCACTGATTAGCTACACTGCATTTTATTGCCTATTTTAGACTATCTCCTGATATTTTAAACACGTGCTTCCCATGTGGATGTGAGTTGGAGCACACATTTGAGGTATGTGTTTTCTAGCCCTCTCTCCCCAGTAATCTACATCATTCTAGATTTTACAGTATGTGCAGATGGGCCCATGGTGAACCTTTCATAGAGCTTTCTTGGCCTCACCCATTGGGCTTCTTTGGCCAAACCAGGAATCAAATCCTGTTATCCAAATTTGTAGTTCACTGCGCGAAACAATACACCATTCTTCCCAAAAGCACGACAGAATGGTGACTTTTAAAAAAACCAGATGACCTCTTTTAACCTTTCAAGAAATAGATAGATGGGTACTATGATCCCTGAATGTTCCATATTCCACTCCGCACTGTAGGAAATGAACTATATTCAGTGATAGTGCATTAGAAAATCAACTTCCAAACAAATTAACCAAATCTGCCAGACATAAAGAATTACATGAGAGTAAATTATTTATTTATTAAAATATTTATCTCCTGCCCTACCTGAATAAACTTTTTTAAAAAAACATAAAGAGAGGCTTTCCCAGAGGTCCAGGATAATAAAAATGAGTCACAAAACAAATCATTTTCCTGATATATACTAATTTAGGCACTGTTCCATTATCCAGGTGGAGACCACAAGGGGGCACTAGAGAGAGAATGATAATCCATTTATGGGGGTAGAAGGTTGGTTGAAGGAGGGGTAAAAGCATTTCCCCCTGATTTCATGTTATTTTCCCCACGCATGTCCCCTTTGTGGAAACATCCTTCATTTATGATAATTTTTTTTGGGGGGGGGGGATAACCATTGAAAATGAGGTAAATTGTTTTCTTTCAACTCCCCCTCTGTAAAACGGATTGTCTTTCTCTCTCTAGTACCTCCTAGTGGCCTCCGCCCGGATAATGGAACTTTACCTTAATTTGTTATTAGATGTGAACCTAATCACAGTCTAGTGTAGGTTACATTATGCTTTATTGAAACAAGCCAAGATTGAAACATGGTTTCTGATCTTGGTTTCTTTTTTAAAACCAAACCAACCACAATAGTTGATTTAAATGAAACAAACTGTTGTTGGTTTCAGTCCTCAAGAGTGTCTTCTATCTTATGGCCATGCAAAAGGAGGAAAAGAGAAACCCATCTCCCAGATTTTCCTAGGAGGAATTCAGAGAGTTATATTTCATAAAGGTACCTTTTCCAAGGTGTACGCTGCATTTTTCCTTCTAATTCAGATTCAAGCCCTTAAGATAAATCTGTGTCCTTGAGAGTAACACTTTCACACAGCAGAAAAGATACTTGCACAACACAAAAAGGGGCTGATGGAGATGGCATTTGTTTTGTATTCTCCCTTAAGAAGTAATCCATGAAGACAGATGCAAAGGAAGCCATCTGACCTGCTAGTTCCAGTGGAGGGAGGAGTCAGCTTTTCTGGCTTCTGTATATATTGAGGCTGTGTGCCTGAGATCCCAAAAAAATCACCAAGCCTTTTCTTGCTGTAAGAAGACAGGGAGCATTTCTCCTGACAGCCATGAAGTCAACACTGATTGTTCTGCTTCTTGTCCTGGCAAGTTGCTATTACTCTGGTAAGTATTGATGCTGCCACTGTTGCTCCTGATCTTTTAGCCTCAAAAAGATGATAGAATCAAATTGAAACAGATTCAGTTTAGTTCGGGATCAAAGCCACTCTGGGAGAAATCTAGAATAGATACTTGGGGAGGGTGAATCCTAGGGACACAACAGACTGGTTTGCCAAACAGCCTCATTAACAGAAGTAGAAAGATATTCAAAGAAATCAAGCTACAGATGAAGAAGAACAGTAACTTCTTATAATGTCTGTATATTCAAAAAGAAGGTAACAAGTTATGCTTGTTTTTTTGTTTCGATATTTTCAGTTGAATATATCAGAACAAAAATTCCAATTCTGGGCTTGTGTTCACTTGATGTATTTGCCATTGAAAATACATCAGTCTCCGAAGTGAATGTACATATGATCTAAAACTATAGGAAAACCAATATTTAAAATCTACTGCAGATGGAGCCTCAGAAGCCCAGAAGTAGATGGGGGGCAAATACATTGTGTGGAAAACCCAAGACCTTGTCTTTTCCATTTTTGTTTTTCCTTCATTGCAGCCGTGCAAGGCTCTGATTTTGATCAAAATATGCTGTCATGGACTCCTAGAGCTGGAAGGGACCACAAGGAAATCTGGTCCAACCCCCTGCCAGCCAGGCATACACAGCTACAGCATTCCTGAAAAATACCCATCCAATTTCTGTTTAATGACTCCCAAAGAAGGGGAGCCTTCCAGTTTCCAAGGCAATCTGTGCCACCGCCAAACAGGTCTTTAAGAAGTTCTTCCTTGTGTTTGGTGGAATCTCCTTCCTTGTAATAAAAACCCATTGGTTCTAGTCCTGGAGCAGCAGTAATACTAGTTAAAAGACTTCCTCCCACTCCCCAACTGCTCTAAACCAGTTCTCATTCCCTTGGAGAGGTGTATTTAGATGAGAAAAAGAAACTGACAGTATGAAAGGTTTCTTCTTAAATAAATGTCCCATGTTTCCTCATTAAAAACCTAATCTAATTAACTGAATGTCCCAATTCTTCCTAGTCCATTGGTTCTCAACCTGTGGGTCCCCAAATATTTTGGCCTTCAACTCTCAGAAATCCTAACAGCTGGTAAACTGGCTGGGATTTCTGGGAGTTGTAGGCTAGAACACTTAGGGACCCACAGGTTGAGAACTACTGTCCTAGTCTAATTCTACCACTACCATCATTGTCATGCAGATGAGATATGACATAGAACTATGACATCAGATTTGTCTTCACTGAAGGTCACAGCAGCCTTATGGCTACATTCAAGGCACCATTGAATCCAGGGACAGAGAATCCATGGCTACAGTAGACCAACTACTTTTTTCATAGTTGTTGGTGCTCTTTAGTTTTTATCCAGTTTGGGTCACCAGATGTCATTGAATGACAAGTCTGATCACTTTTGATTATCCACCATGTGGACTGGGGATAAGGGGGGTTGCACTTGTGGGTTTGAGATTGGGGAAAGGTTAAAAAACATTTTAAAGTTAGAAATCATATCCACAAGCATTGTCTCTAAATTCAAACTTCACTATCCTGACTGAACAGAACAAATTGCAGCCTTACTGCGGTTACCATCTCATAACTCTCATCATCTCTAATCATCATGTTTAATTATGAGGAATACAGCATCTGAAGGACCGCATACGTAAAATGACATGGCGAGGGTTGAGTTTGACACAGGTGAAATAGAACATAGTCCCAACATTAAAAGAAATGCAGGTGAAGTAAGTAGCAAAACAAGTGGATTTCATAAGGTCTTATATATTTTTTAATTGACTACTGATTATATGAGCCAGCATGATTCTGGTCAAATTCTATTTGACCACAGAAACTCATGTTCTCAGCCTCAGAAGAAGGCAATGGCAAATCCCCTATGAAGAAATCTTGCCAGGAAAACCCCATGATTGGTTCGCCCTAGGGTTGTTATAAGTCATAAATGACATGAAGGCTCATAATAACAACAAAGTGATTGTGTCATCTTACATTCTGTATAACTGCAGGAAGAAGATCCAAATGAAATATATTATTTTAGTATGACAAAATATAATACAGTAGTACATGTAAAGATAGAGAATTGTATAATGTAGCAATGGCCCGGTGGGCAATGTGAGTATTAGAATAAAATAGTCCTCAGAACCTTATGCAGGAAGATAATGGGTGCATCTTGCAATGTAGAATGAATGCAGTTTGATTCCACTTTCACTGCTATGTCTCAATACTATGGAATCCAGTCACTTGTGTGGAGAAGTACCAGCACATTTTGGCAGAGAAGGCTGACTTTGTAAAATTACCAATTTCATGATTCCAAGCATTGAACCATGGCAGTTAAAGTGGGATTGAACTGCATTAGGTCTACAGTGTACATGCACCCATGCCGTGAGGGGAAATGCAGGTTCACAAAGATGCAAAGAATAAAGAACTGTACCAGAGGAGCAGACAATTCCTTTCAGTTCAAAATGTTCCTATAGTAAATCTAAGTACTGTGTGTTGTCGAAGGCTTGCATGGCTGGAATCACAGGGTTGTTGTGAGTTTTCTGGGCTGTATGGCCATGTTCCAGGAGCATTCTCTCCTGAGGTTTCGCCCACATCTATGGCAGGCATCCTCACAGGTTGTGAGGTATATAGGAAACTAAGCAAGTGAAGTTTATATATCTGTGGAAGGTCCAGGGTGGGAGAAATAACTCTTGTCTGTTGGAGACAAGTGTGAATGCTGCAGCATTCACAAAGTGATTAATTGCAGCATTCACACATGCCTCCAACAGAAAAGACTCTATCACAGTGGTTCTCAACCTGTGGGTCCCCAGATGTTTTGACCTTCAACTCCCAGAAATCCTAACAGCTGGTAAACTGGCTGGGATTCCTGGGAGTTGTAGGCCAAAACATCTGGGGACCCACAGGTTGAGAACCACTGCTCTAACAAGACCTTTAAGGGTGTCTGCCATAGATGTGGGTGAAATGTCAGGAGAAAATGCTTATTGAATATGGCCATACAGCCCAGAAAACTCACAGCAACCTAATGCAAATAGTTTTTTTCCATAAGTATTATTTGATCAATTAACTTACATTATTTTACTATTATTGTCATTGTTTTTAAAATACAAAATATGTTCTGTATAATATACTCTCTTAAACTACTACCTGTCCTTTTCTTTTCTTAATCTAGATGCACTTGCCTGTGAAGCTATCGACAGGATTAAAACTATAGGGATCTTTAAATCAAGTGACGAATTGAGGAAAGAACTTTCTAAGTACACAACTGACACCGATGCCTTAAATGTCGCAATTAAGGCTAAGGACTGTGTGATTGGATTACAATTCTTGGAAAAATTAGCTCTGTTGTCTGCAGCGGTAATGTCTTTTTGATCTGTTTGTTTGTTTCTGAGTCTTTCCCCCTTATAGAACTTCAATCAGAAATCTCTTCTTCTAACATGTTAATGCAAGTAACACTGAATATTTTAGCATCCCAATGAATTGAAAACATGTTTTCTAGCTACCAGGAAAAGGAGCTAGAAGCCTTTGTTGCCCAAACACTGCATTAAATGTTGGTAGGAGCTTTTGATATGCACCCATTGGCTTATGTGTGGTCATAAAAGGTTGGAGATTAGTCTTTCAACTTTTCCTCATTCCCAAACATTCTGTTAAATATTGTGAGATAGGCAGAGAAGGCAGATTCAGGATTTCAAAGGGAGCAAGAGTCAGGATGAATACCTCAGTTTGGATGCCTTCAATAGAATCATAGAATTGGAAGAGACCTTGTGGGCCATCCAGTCCAACCCCATTCTTGTTGCATCCAAAGTGATAACTCTGTAATGGAGATGTTTTGCATGCATGGATAACCTCAATGTTCTGATTCTCCAGGCTCATGGCCCTTCATTGGTTCTTATTGAGAGCCCCCTGAGATGATCACACATCTCCTCCTCTTGGTTTCAACATGACTTAAGCCACAATGAACCTACTGGGGTAGCATACCCCCCCCCCCCACACACACACACATGTGGAATCTCTTCGTTCTTAAATGGGACTACTGAACCTGGGCAATGTAATAATTGTTCTAGTCATTAAATATTTTATTGTATCCATCTTGACAATTCAGAGAAGAAAGCCAAATCATTGGCTTTCAGGAGGAGGGTCATTTTTGTACCAACTGTTGGAGACATTTGCACTATTGAGCAAGTAAGATGAATCTTTTATGGTCTAATACAGTGGTTCTCAACCTGTGGGTCCCCAGATGTTTTGGCCTTCAACTCCCAGAAATCCTAACAGCTGGTAAACTGGCTGGGATTTCTGGGAGCTGTAGGCCAAAACACCTGAGGAACCACAGGTTGAGAATCACCGGTCTAGTATGAGATATCTAGTGCCATGGGGATGTTGCCAATTGTTGACATCATTTGGCACATTCTAAGCCCCCAAATCTGTTGCTTGAGGACCAGCCACTGCCAGATTCTACAGTTTCTGGCTGCTGACCTGTTCTTTCTAAGCATGTAGGAATGGAACAAGGCAAGGGGCTGTGAAAGCCTCTGCTCACTTTGCCTTCTCTCTCTCTGAGGTTTTATGCAGTTTGAGTCCAAAGGGCCAATGGGGAGCAGTCTGGAGAAGATAGACCCACTGAAGCTATCTGCTTAAAGAGGCCTCCCTCCTCTGAGACCTGGAGTCACCTGGCATTGTTCATGCATTCAATATATGCATCTTTCAAGCCTCCCTTTAAGGCCCTCAAGCTGAAAGCCTAAATACCCCAAAGATATCAGATTGCATCTGAGCTTGGAAACTAAGCTGGAGGCCATCAAGAACAACATGTGATGTATACTACATATCATAGGGAGGCAATGGGAAGTTACCTCTTAGTATTCCTTCACTAATGAAACCTAGTGAAATCCAGGAGGTCAAAAATTGATAGCAAACTTGAAGGCAGATATACAGCCACATACCCTAAGTGGTAGACTACCAAATACCATTCTGCCTTATTCTACACTGCATGGAGTCAATTATCTAACAGGAAAATGAGTTACTGCTGAGCACTGAATTAGTGATATCTGAGGGGCCCTAGGCAGAACTCATTCAGAGCACAACAGACTAAGTTCAAGGACTTTACATTCATGCCAAACAGCACTCAAGAAATAGGCATGAGTTTGCAAAACATGACCCATGAAGGGTGTATGCATATTCAGGCAGGCAGAGTAGTGAGCTAGGAATTAAATTTGGAATCTGCATCCACAGTCTTGTGCACTTAACCTGTATCCGTGCCTTGAATCTTTGCTGGGAGAAAAATGGGATTCTAGACAAATATTGATATTTTAGAGGGATTCCTGTGCTTCATGCTGATTTTTTTCTCTGTTCATTTCATTTTAGACAAAAATATTGCTTACCTGCTGAAGTTGGCAAATAATGCTGTCTGAGTGACACATCCTTTGACTTTCTGGTTTCACCCTCATCTACCTTTAGAAGAAATTATGCTCTGCAGTAGTACTAAGGGAAGCCTCCTACAAATATGTGAATCATTCATACTTTTTGATTTGTTACATTCACTGATTGTCTCATGTTCTGTTGAGTGAATGACAAATGTTCTATCGGCTTTCTTAATAAATTCCTGGAAAACAGATACCAGATTTGGTTGCAAGTGGCCCTCTATATCAATTCATTTTTCTGTTAACAAATGATACCGCATAGTTGGTAATATCTGAGAGTTTTGTTCCCAACATAATATAGTTTTACAGACCATATTGTATCTGTTGACCAGATATGAATGTAAAATGAATGTAAAAATGAGCATCAGCCTCTCTTATAGAACTATCTGGAAAATGTTATCCTATTTCAGTTGGTAAGGATAGAAATCAAAAGAATTTGATTAAATAATTGCACCTTCCTATAGTCTACTCACACAGATGTTAGTATTTCCTGTTTTATAATCTAACTTTCTAGCATTTACATCATTTTTTCAGTAACACTTCTGGAATAATGGGGTTTCACAATGGGGGCATTTCAGTACCTCTTTTGTTGAGGTAATTGATACTATCACAAAAAAAAATCTGAAGAAAAAGCCATGATTTCATGAAGTGATACTTCTAGCAAATTACTCTGCTACATACACCCATGATTTTGGAGATGAAATAGGAAAACACATATAAATGTTCACTGTGTATTTGTAACCCAAATGTTATTAACTCATCATACATTACAAGTTGATTAATTTAATCAACATTAAGAAATCTGCTAGGGCTATACCAATTTACCTATATATTGTTAGTTTTCAACCCCTATATGAGCTCTAGAATGCAAATATTTTCACTACTTTAATATCTGCTATACCCTAAAGGCAGCACTTTACATCTGATCTGGGAAACTTAGCATGGTCAGCCCTTAGTACTTGGCCCTGTTTAGAATTAGGGAAACCACCCATTGCCTGAGATAGTTCTTTGAAATGTATGGGGTTGCCGCAAGTCAATAGGGGAGTTGAAGACACATATACATAGTTTATATAATTCCTCCCTTATCTCTATATTTTGACTTGGCTACACCTTTCTCTCTCTCTCCCCCACTCTATGTATAGTAGGACCATACTGCATTCAAACACTTCAAATCATTTTAGATTTATGGCGACCCCAAGGTGAACAATTGTGTTCATCCTGGAATATCAACTGAGACCTTCAGCTCCAACCCCAATTCTACATTTCAAGAGTAGCTTAAGAAAGGCAGGACAATGTGTGGACTCATGAGCATATATATGATACTCAGGTTTCACAAAAGCTATCTATCAGTGCAGGCTTCCGGATGGTCATCTACATGAACCAAATATTAATTTTTCTGGAAGTATAGCAGTACTTCACAAGGAATTAATTATTCACTTTTGAAACATACCCATAAAAATTGGATTGATTTTCTAAAATGACCCTAGATTAAGAAGTAGATTTTATGTTCACATTGATCATGTGTATTGGTGTGAATATTTCATTGGTTCTTGGTGATTCTGTTGACTATGAGGTTCCTCTCTGCCAAAGTGAAAGACAACATTAGAAGCAATTGCTTAGGATGATGGACATGAAGGTGGAAGATTATATTCTTTCTCCCATACTGGGTTACCATTTCAAATCTATGCTGTGGCTACTTTTAACAAAAGCAAAAAGACCTTGGGAGATTCAGTTACAGATCTCCCATCAGTATGAACCTGACCCCCCTTCCTGGCATAGAATCCAGGGCCTCCTATTCATACTTTGTGTTCTAGAACACTGGGAATAACTATGATGGTCAATTGTTGGTTTCTATGACAATTCCATGAAGATTCTTCTCACCCCATTGGTGCAAAGAGAGATGGGTTCTGCTTGACCTTCATTCCATCTTCTTCTCTCATCTTCTGCAGCCCTGCTGAAGAGAGTAAAGGAGGGTATCGTCGGACAACAAGGTTGCTCACATAGAGTAAATTGCCAAAGACAAAATAAGGTGAATTATCTCTGTCATTATAAACAATCCCTTTCCCTTTTCTTTTCTTCTATTACATATGGTATATTTTGAAAGCTTAAAAGCTAATAACAGCTATAATAGAGAAGATGTCAGCAGAAATTGCAAGGCGCACCAATCTGAATGATGATTGTACCCAGTTAAATTTTACCAAGTAGTTACTATACCATTTAAAAGTTACAAAGTAGAATAAGATGTGGAGGCAGATGTCAAAGATAACCCTAAGCATGAAGTGGATGTCCTTAAGTGCATTTCCATACCACCAGACACAGTAGATATACCCTTGAGTTCCCTCGAGCCGCCTCGGGTAAGAAAGGCAGGGTAGAAATACTGTAAATAAATAAAATATAAAAGTCTCTGATTAATCCCCCAAGGGCCCTCTGGTGGTGCAACAGATTAAACTGCTGAGCTACTGAACTTGCTGACTGAAAGGTTGATGGTTCAAATCCAGGGAGCGGGGTGAGCTCCTGCTGTTAGCCCCAGCTTAGGCCAACCAAACAGTTCAAAAATATGCAAATGTGAGTAGAACAATAGGTACCGCTCTATCAGGAAGGTAACGGCACTCCATGCAGTCATGCCAGCCACATGACCTTGGAGGTGTCTACGGATAACACCGGCTCTTTGGCTTAGAAATGGAGATGAGCACCAACCCCCAGAGTCGGACACAATTGGATTTAACGTCAAGGGAAACCTTTACTTAACCCCCTCAAAATCGTTGTGTTGTAGGTAGAACACAACTTGTATAAATGTATATCTGTCTGTGTGATCTGTATCTCATGTATAGTTGTTGTTTGAATTGTGGATCACCTCTGGGAATTAATAAAGAGTAGCAGTTACTCAGAGACTGGTATCGGCGAGTTGAACACAGTTGCTGAATCCTACCAACAGTTTTGTGGGAGAAAAAGAAGAAAACTGAAAAAAGCTACAGGTAAGAAGTCTTGGTGTAGAACAGCTTGTTACTATTGCACACAAATGTCAGGGCATTGAATGTCCTCCTGAACAATTTTGTAATACCGCAGGATCAAGTCCTCCCATCCAGCTCTCTCAGTGCCTAGCATTTACTTTAAGGAACCTACCTCCTCCAAGCAACTCCCAAAAATCCTAACAGCCGATAAACTGGCTGGGATTTCTGGGAGTTGTAGTCCAAAACACGTGGGGACCCACAGGTTGAGAACTACTGATCTAGAGAATCATAGGTTTCCTATGTTTGATGCATATGATTGCTGATGACTACTTTGTTCAATCAACCTATTTCAGTCTACTGAGATTGAAGGTGCTCTCAGATACTTCATGGGGATCTGTGAAGTCTTTCCTCCATTACAATGATTACACCATCACCTTCCCTTCTTTTATTTTCCATTATCTGCATACCTAACAGGAGAAAACTCTAAGAAGCTCCAGAGGGAGCTTTGTGCATTAAAATATAATGTACACATTTTGCTTCATCTGGATTCCTCTGCACTTCATTTTTGCCTAAAAGTTGATATTTATTTATACCAATCAAAAGACACTGTGGAAATACAACATTTCCCCTCCATAGCGGATTTCCTTTGGGATATTTTTCAAAAATCTGGAATTGTTTTGAAAACAAAAAAGTTTGGAACAGAGCATGGAAAAGTTACATTTGAGAGGGAATACAACCTCAAAGAGAACGAGCATGGTGTTGTGGTTTGACTGTTAGTATAAGGCTCTAAGAAATTTGGCATTGGAAATATATTGGATGGCCTTCAACAGGTCATACCTTCTCAGTCTTAGGAGAAGGGTGTGGGGTTCCTGCTCTGAAAAAGTATGACCAAGAAAAATCCATGAGGGTCACCATAAATTGAAGTAATCCCAAGGATGCATAACTGCAGCAAAGAACTCCAGAATGCAGGGGCCATCAATTGAGCTATAGTTTCCTGCAACCCTGGCCAGGTTGGCCCAGCAATCTCTAGAGAGTCATTTATACTTGGTCAGAATCCCTCCTACATTAAGATCCAGACATAGGATTTTTCTTTTCTTCATCGTCCATGATATTTTGTTATATAGCATGATCTAGCATGGATAATGAACTACTTAGAAGAACATGCACAATTTGCCTGTTGAAAAATCTTCTCTTCATTTCTCAGGCATTGGAATATAAGCTCCCATCATGGGTGATGAAAAATGGGTGGGAACATGGAGGCCTCATCGTCCAAGAGGCCCAATCATGGCCCAATTCACAAGCCCAGGGCCGAAGTACTACATACAAGGAGCAACAGGTAAAGAAAAAGAAAAAATGTAGTACAGTATTATGGTTTTAGAAATTAATCCAGTGTTCCTTTGAAATACAAATGCAAGTAAAATATATCCATGTCAGAAACAGCCTTCTGAGTCAACTTCCTTGCCTACCTTCAGTTGAGATAAGTAGAATAGGTCATACGCAGCTCGGAAAAAAAATCCCTGACTGATTTCCCTGATTTCCACTCTTTTATTTGATGTCACTATATTGCTCATCCTCATTATGCACAGCTACCTCTGCTTGTGTTTGCTTGTTCAGGTAAGCAAAGGAGGGCCTTTTCATTGGTTGTTCCCAGGCTGTGGAACATCCTCCCAAGAGAAGCCAGATGTCACTTCTGTAATTCTTCTGCCAATAAAGATGTTATTATTCAGGCACACTTTTCACATCTTTGGGGGAAGTTGGATGGAAGTTTTTAAGAGGTGTTTAGGTGCATATTCATGCATGGCAAAGGGTTGGATTAGATGGTCCTTGTGGCCCCTTCCAATTCTAAGGGCCCTTCCAAACAGCTATATAACCCAGAATATCAAGGCAGATAATCCACAATATCTGAGTCCACGCAGCCATACAATCCAGTTCAAAGCAGATAATGTGAGATTTTATACAGCTGTGTAGAAGGGGTCTAAGTTTCTATAATTCAATCAAGAAAACAGCTTGGGCATAGGACATCCCATATCCTCAGTTTTTCATCTGAAAGAAGCTTAAGAAAATATTTGCACAGAGATCTTGGAGTACTTAAGCCAACCAGGAAAAAATGCCGAGATTAAACTGACCAGTGATCTGAAACTGTATGATAGCTGTTTATACCAAAACGATTTGCATGAGATATGTTGTGAATTGCTCTTCTGATTCTGAGGGATAAGAAGGACAGGTGATTGAAGAGGTAGCACTTGGGGATTTAGGGTTAACTGGTGAGGAAGAAGGAGAGATAGCAGATATGGCAGAGATCCCTACTTTTTTGGAACAACAAAGGGAGAAAGAAGGCAGAAGAAGGTCAGAGAAAACGCTGAGCTATCAGACCTCGCCCTATGGTCAGCTGTGCTGGGGAAGCTCAGAGCTATAAATTAGCAGCAAGGTTAGGGGCTGCAACTGTCTTACAGTATTGGTTGCAACTGTCTTACTTTCAAGAGAGAGTCTGTTACCAGCATTGTGTCTAGCGTGGAATCTCTGAAACCTCCTGATGTTTGCAACTCGTAAGCCTGTATGTCAAAGACTTTGACATCTGCTGTAAAGACTGTTGTTTTGTGTTTGCTTGAAGATTACCATTGCAATTGTACTTTCTGTTTTCTAAATTAAATGATCTTTATTTTGTCTGGAGTAAAGTCTTTTTTATTTGCTTTCACTTGTGTCTAAGGCTGTTTCTGATGTAGAATTGGACAATATATATCTGTGCGGTTTTCTTCTAGGTCATGTATCACACATCCCGACCAAAAGGAAAGCCCCAGCCTACAGTATGCCTAGCTCAAGGCCTCTCCCCAGAAAAGACTGCTCGCCAGGTCCATATCCTGTGCAGGCCTCTATGACGTATAGGGGGAGAAAATCGGCTCCAGCTTATTCAATGGGTAGTCGACCCACAGCTAAAGTGGAGATTACCCCAGGTCCCGGTAAGGTGCATTCTTCTATCCAGAGTTTATGTGCATGATGTGGTTCTGTTCACATGCGCTCCCTGTTAGGTTTGCAATTCACCTTTGCTCATGAAAGGTTTCCTCTTTAACCTCACTACAACCTCTGCTTTTGGTCTTTCTTAGCCTCTTACTCACCAGAGAAGTCTAACAAAATTATCTACAAATCTGTACCTGCACATACCATGGCATTCAGGTCTCAAGGTTTTAAAACAGACTGTACGCCAGGTAAGACATATCCCGAGCAAATGAAAACTTGGAAAGTTCCTTTTTCTAAAAACGAAGAGTTACTTTTACAATTCTAAGATTCATTGAAGGAGTTACTGGTACCTAATGTCATGGCCTTAGAATTTAAAAACAATATTTCACTTCCTTGTTTTTCAAATATAATTACTTTTGAAACTTCTGAATGCTGTGGTACTAAATATTCTCTTTCCACTCCCATTTTGATAACCACAGCAAAACACAAGAAAGCAATGTGAAGTATAGTCCAAGCTAGAAAATGAAATATGTAATATTCTTCCTTCACAATTTAGTGAGGCAGCACTCCTATGACTACAAAAGTGACTGCAAGATATAGTTGCTGAAAAGTGCAACTATTGCATATACTCACTCATATGGAAGGCTAGAAATTTTAGTCCCCATATCGACCAAAAAATGTGAGTCGACTTATCTATGGATCAGTGTAAATATTTATAACTCTTAGCTGTTATCAAAAGAGAAACCCTCTCTCAATAGGGTGGTGACAGGTAAGAGTTTAGTCCATCCCAAGGGACCTAAAAGAGCCACTAATTCCCTTTCTTCTTTACACTACAATATCACTTCTGGGGTTATTTGTATACCTGGCTGGGAAAATGGTACTGGCAACAGGGTCGGCTGACCCCTGAGGTGGAGTTGGCAATTTCTCCTCTCTGTGAGATTACCCTTGACTTGTCCATGAGTCACAATTAGCCATAATTTTGGATCTCAAACCTGCCCTCAACTTTGACATGAGGTCAACCTATACATGAGTATATACATTAATTGCAATTGGCTAGTTGTTTGCAATTAGTTACTCCAAGCTCTGTTTATTGTTGTTGGAAGGAGCTGAGTACTGATTGCCTTAAGTAATTAATGCCACTGAAACCAACACAGAAAGAGTCAAACATTCCCTCTGGTGTTTCTGAGCTCACGGCAGCGTGTTGAAGCATGGTGAATCCCAGCCATCATCTGTCTACTCCCTGGACTCTTCAGCACTCTTCCTATTGCTCATATTTTCCTTTTCCAGGTCCCAATGCTTACATGATTCCAGGGGTGCTTGGTCCACACTTAGTGGACAAGACTTCTAATCCTTCTTATACCATGGTAGGAAAGACTATGCGTGGATCTTTCCTTGAAGACCTTCATAAGGTAGGCTCATGAATTTGCTTCATTTCTTTCTTTCTTTTCTCTGTTGGTTGCCAAGAGCAATGTGCCTGGATAAAATTTTGATGCTATCTTTTTCATTCTTTAGCCACCATGTTGCTAGTGAGTAGTAGATTACTGCAACGCACTCTACACGGGGTTGCCTTTGAAGACTGTTCGGAAGCTGCAACTGGTCCAATGGGCCGCAGCCAGATTGCTCACCGGAGCTGCGTACAGGGAGCATACAACCCCCCTGTTGCACCAGCTCCACTGGCTGCCAGTTTGCTACCGAGCACAATTCAAAGTTCTGGCTTTAGCCTATAAAGCCCTAAACGGTTCTGGCCCAGCTTACCTATCCGAACGTATCTCCTCCTATAAACCATCTCGGAGTCTAAGATCATCTGGGGAGGCCCTGCTCTTGGTCCCACCCTCTTCGCAGATGCGATTGGCAGGGACAAGAGACAGGGCCTTCTCGGTGGTGGCCCCTTGGCTATGGAACTCCCTCCCCAGGGAGATTAGATCAGCCCCCTCCCTCCTGATTTTCTGCAAGAAAGTGAAGACATGGCTTTTGACCAAACCTTCGGAAACCCGGTGCAGCAAGACATGAAAGACACGGAATCTGAACAATGGAACAGCCCGGACTTTGCTCTTGGATCACGTAATGTTAATGGTTTTAATTGTGTTTTTATTGTGATTTAATGTGTATTTTAAATTATTTTCTTTGTATGTGTTTTAAACGGCATTGAATTATTGCCACATTGTCAAGCCGCCCTGAGTCCCCTTCGGGGTGAGAAGGGTGGGGTAAAAGTATAGTAAATAAATAAATACATAGTATAGTCAACAGCTAATAAGTCCTGGCCCCTTTTGATGACAGCATTTAAAATATTGTATTAATTTTTCTGAATCATGCATCGACTTAATCATAATATTCTTTAGTTCTAGCAAAGATTAAATGATGGGATATTGTTGCATCTTCTGCAGTTCTGTTATTCTCTTCTTCGTCCAACTATATTTTAGCAATCCATTTTCATCCAATTGCCAAGTTTTGGCTTTTGAGAGCCCAGACTTCAATATCTACCAGTATACTACTGAGGCTATTGCACGTTGCTATTTTCATGTCACTCTCACGTAAAACACAGTCTTTCTCATGCATGGATACAGTTTATATATTCAGTTGCAAAATATCAACATTCAGTAATTAACTAATAAAAAACAATCTGTGTTCACACACATGTAAAACAGGTTTTAAACCTGCATTAATTTCCAGTCTGGTGTATTTGTTTGAATGTTGAACTCTGGGAGATCGGGGTTCAGATCCCAAACTGCTCTTGGGAATACATTGCGTGATCTTGGGCAAGTCACAGTCATATCAACCTCAAAGGCAATAGCAATAATCCCCTCTAAAGAAATTTTGCTAAGAAATGCCCATATTACAGTTACATTAAGGCAGCCATAAACTGGAAATTCCTTGAAGGGACACAAAAACAACAAAGTCCTTTTGCACACATACCAGCAGCTAAACCACTTTGAACTCATTGAAACATACGGGGCTGTGGCGCAGACGGGAGAGCAATGAGTCACTGACCAGGAGGTCATAAGTTCAAGGCCCGCTCGGAGCTATGTTGTTCGTCTTTGTCCTGTGTTAAAAAGGCATTGAATGTTTGCCTAATATGTGTAATGTGATCCGCCCTGAGTCGCCTTCGGGGTGAGAAGGGCGGAATATAAATGATGTAAATAAATAAATAAATAAATAAATATAAATGATGTAAATAAACATACGTCTGAATAGACTCACCATTGCTAAATAGATTACAACAGTTTCTCAACCATTGATTATCTACCAGTTTTTTAGCATGGCCGAGGATGTGGATTCTGGGAGCTGAAGTCCCAAATATCTAGAAGATCAAAGGTTGGGAACTACTGGACTAGATCAGGGGTGGGGTAAAATGAGAAAGAGCTTAAACAAAATGAGACCGATAGAGATTTTAGACGGAAAAAAACATGTTTCAGGTATTTCAGAGCAACATAGTTTTCTTATAGATATAGAGATACTGGCTACAACTCGTTTACTATTCCTAGTAATCTTCTGTTTCCAACTTATAGACCCCTGGTCCTGCAGCTTATCATAAACCACATACAGAGGTCTATAAAAAGAGAGCACCAAAATATTCCATGGGCATGCGAAATGCAGCATTACGAAGTGGGAAAATACCTGGGCCTGCTGATTATGAAATAGGAAAGGTGAGAGAAAACGGTGCTGCTGTTTTTGTGTAGTTATGTTAAAGAAATCACTGGCAACAGAGTCTGAAGTTTGCCACAAAAAACAGCTGGGGGAGGCTGTTTCTTTTGTCCTGTTATAGGGACAAAAGACACAAGGAGTTGGTCAAGTGTAGCAACAATACTTTTGATTTATAGACATTTGAAAGTACCTACACATTTGTTCAAATGGTTGGACTGGGACCAAAAAAAGAGCTTGGATGGTCTCTTTTCCTTGTGAACACACAGGGTTTCTTAAATCACAATTTGCTGTTATATTTAAACTGAAATACAGGTTTGAGTGTTTCATGGCAACCAGCAACACCGTTTAGTGGTTTGGATATCAACACTATTTGCTATTTACTCAGGAAATTATCTCTGCAGCAATACGAATAGTGTGATAACAGAAAGCAATACAATCACTATCAGTTGAAACCTGGATTGTAGATGTTCTCCTGTAATACCAATCGTAACTTGATAATAGTAAGCAATGTGATAGGTGGACACATACCTAATAGTTCTCCTATGGGGAACTATAGTTTCAAAATTACGGTTCTTAAAAGGAATCTTTCTCCTGGGAAGGAATCCATTTACGTAGTTCTGTCAGTTGCATTCCAATTATGGGAAGGAAGGTTCAAGAGTTACTGCTTATTTACTTGTGCATATGCAAAGTGTTGCAGTTCTTGAGCCCCCCCCCCTCCCCCGCGTGCGCGCGCGATGTTCTTGAGTTCTTTGGACCCGTTTTTGCATTAGTATAGAACTTTTTCTTAGCATTACATTTGATGTCTCTGTCATATTTTGAAGGTTTTCCTTTTTTATCTGTTATATGTTGGATCTCATTAAGATAAGAATCCGAGAAAAAGAACATTGTTTGTAATCAATTGGAAGACTAATCTGTTTATATATTTTCTCATCCTCCTTCTAGGTATCAATGATCAAATCTTGTGCTCCAGTTGTCACCTTTGGAATCAAACATTCAGATTATACAACACCTTTGATTGTGGATGTCTGCTGAGGTTGCCCTCCACCACTGAAACCTGATTTTTTCTACTGATAGTTCTATATCATGTTCATGTTTTAAAGCTACCTGCGTTCATAGCTTCTAAAGTAACTAGCAGCTGTTGACTTGTGTTTTAAAAAACAAATACCAGCACTGAAGGACCATTTCAAATATTCAGAAGCTGGTTATTGTTGAAGATTGAAATACTTAACTCCGAAAAAGGAACGTGCCAGTCCCTTCGTGTGATGAAGACACATTGCAAACTTGCCTTAATGCTTTGAGCCTGCTGAACACACAACTAAATTCAGAATCTAAGTATTTGTGTACATACGTTTTTTTAAAGAAATTGAGATTTGATGTACAGATATGTTTATGATGTTTATGATAGATATATTTATGTTTATGATAGATATGTTTATGTATATATGTTTGTTTTTTTGACAATTATCCATATTCCTGCTTCTAGAACTACTTCATATTACTGGTTTATTCCTTAAATAGCTCCTATAAATCTATTTTTGTATGTTTGTTTTACTGTTTTCAGCTGTTAAATGTTTTAGAATAAATAAATTAAAAAAGCAATTCTTAGTTGTTGTTTTAGCTTGCTCGCAAAATCTTATGATCTTTGAAGAAACACTATAGAAACTGTAAAGAAAGAGCTATCCTTAAAATAGGAATAGTTAGGTTTTCATAGAAATGGCAGCAAGGATTTATGCCTAACTATATTGTCTTCCAATTGAATAACATTGGGAGAAGAGCTGAAATCATTGACACTAGAGTAACAATTGTCATCAATTCAAAATGATTTGATGAAGGGAAACAGATCCCGTACAAATCCCCTTTGTTGCTGTTGTTTGCCTAAGGCCCTCGGATTTGAACTATGAGTAACAGTCATAGCCCAATGCTCAAACTATACACCATGTTGGATCTTATGCTAGCATCCTCTATATTATTACAATCATGTTTATACGTAGCAACTCTGTGGGCAAGATCATTTTATAGATCATTATCAAACAGTAGAATGAATTTTCCTCAAAACCACACAATGAATCTATAGTGGTGTAATCTGAAAGCATATTTAAATGTGCAATTCTGTGCAAGTCACCACAATTCAAGTCAACATCTACTGTTGCACAAGTACCCATATTTACTCAAATGCACCATCAAATTTAACGTGCATCTCTATTTTCAAAATGCTGAAGCCAAAAAAAAAATTTGCTGCAGAATGTAATGTGGAGGGCAAAAAGTGAACTCTTTGTAATTTGGCCAAAAAAGGTGCACATTACTGTTGCTAGCTGCTTAGAATTCCTTCTTTAAAACAAAACTTAGAACGCCAAAGCTTCCAGCAATGGAAAGGAAAATCATGGGATACATCTATGCTGTAGAATGAATCCACTGTAATTGCCTTGGTTTGATGCTGTAAAGTCCTGGAGGCTATAGTTTTACAAGGCTTTGGGTCTTCTCTGCCAAAGGATGCTGGTACCTCAGCAAACTACAAATAGCATAGCATTGAGCCCTAGCCATTTAATTAGAAATGACACCCCTCAAAGAGGAGCTCCAGGTGCAGCTTCTGAAGCACCTTCCCCTTTGGCTTTGGAGCAGAACGAAGACATCTGTATGACGTGACTCTAATACACACCCCAATTTTGGCAAGGTCATTTAGCCAAAAAAGGTGAGCATGAGATTTGAGTAAATACAGTAAATGTTTAATATCCTTTTGCCCCATCCCTGAAACTAACCCAGGAATCTATATTAAACACCGAAACCCACCTTTCTGAGGAAAAAAAGAGAGGGCAAAGAAATTCACTCCTATAGTTTTTTCAGTAGATGAGTGTTCTGCTTGAAGTATATTTACAAAAACATTCCCTATTCTGTGTTTACCATCCAAATGAAGCCCAGGACTAATATGCATATCATATAGCAGGGCTAGGCAACAAGTTAGATGTTTAGAGCAGGGGTCCCCAAACTTTTTAAACGGGGCCAGTTCACTGTCCCTTAGGCCGTTGGAGGGCCGGACTATAGTTTTTTAAAAAGCTATGAATAGTTTTTTAAAAAGCTATGAACAAATTCTTATGCACACTGCACATATCTTATTTTGAAGTAAAAAACAAAACAAAACGGGAACAAATACAGCCTCAATGTTAATAATAATCATAATAAAAATAATAAAGAGGGTTGGAGGAGATCCCTTGGGCCATTTAGTCCAACCCCCTTCTGCCTTTGTGCACCAAAAGCACTAGCAAAGCACCCCTTAAAAATTAATAAAATAATAATTAAATACCATTATAAACAAGCAAAGCTTTGGAAGGTGCACACCAGGCGAGGGAGGAAGTGGGAAAGGCGGGCTCCTTTCCCTCCTCCCTTGTGCTGCACATGCCTTCCTTGGTGGTGGAGGAGGGAGCCACCGCCGCCGGGGCCGGATAAATGGCTTCAATGGGCGGCATGTGGCCCCAGGCCTTAGTTTGGGGACCCCTGGTTTAGAGAGATGTTTTTGATCTACAACTCCCATTAGCCTGCATTGCCACTGGTGAGGGATTATAGATACTGCAGTGCAAAACTATCTGGCAGCAATTGTTTGTCCTTGCCAGATCACTCAATCATCATAATCTTAAAAACAACCTTCAGTGACGGTGCATGATTTAACTTTTTTAAAGGTATGTCAACATTGCTCTTCTTCCTATAGATGCAAGAGTTGTGGACAGCAAAAATCTAGAGGGTATAAAACCATGACATTATAAATAAAATGGCATACAGCAGAATAAGACACTTTCCAGAATATGACGCAGAAGCCAAGTACATCTTTAAAGAATATGGGATAATTAGGATACCACCGTGGAAAATGTCCTTCCCATGTGACAGCATGGCCCTTCCTACAGCTACTTTTAAGTCTGGATTAGTAAGGCATGACACAAAATGGTCTGGTTTCACAGCTAGCTGCAGATGACCCATCTTTATTGCCTTACTGGTATCACATATTATCAGTGATTTTTACTGATTTTAATGTATAGTTTGGGTTGGGATACCTTTAATAAAATGTGCTTAACTCTACAGTTGTCTCAAAGCCATTTTACACACTGCTGTGGGTGTACATATAGGGGTGTGGTGCAAAAATAGATTTTAAACAACATATGCGATATAGGTACAGTTTTCTGAGAATATAGGTATGCATTTAAGTACTTGTACACTTATAGTGGTCAATCTAATTGTAATCCTCAGTAGATTCTAAGGGCTGAGGTACAGAAGATTGACAAGATGAATTAACTCAATGATATGTTAATAAATAATCCTACAAAATAAAGTTGCAGTGAAGACTACATGTTATGCTCCAAATGGCTATTACAGTTGTGGCATCAATTGTCTTAATCTGCTTGAAGTCATGTAAAAAAGTCCTTGCTTTTTAACACGATAGCCTTAAAACAGCTACAGAATTATTAAAAACAATCTGCATTATTGCAGGATAGATCCTTGGAATATAAACATTTCTGTTAACCAAAGGCCCTTTCACACAGCCATATAACTCACAATATCAATGCAGAAAATCCCACAATATCCCACATACATGGCAGTATGGACTCAGATAACCCAGTTCAAAGCAGAAAATGTGGGATTTTATTCAGCTGTGTGGAAGGGGCCAAAGCCTTTGAGAAAGAAGCTCTTTACAAAGTCTTTTTATGCCTTCATAGGCTGTATTTCACATCCATACTTGCCTAGAAATGTTAATGAATGCAATGCAACTTTTGTTCCATGTACTTGGCTTCAATTTTGCTATTAAAACCTCATGGGCACTCCAAGTGCCAAAACCTGGTTAAAAATGTAAACTAAGGAGCTGTGGGGGAAAACACGATTGTTTGCAAATGGACAGAATTTGTTATGAAGCAGACAGCTATAGAAATTATAGTGTGCTCTTATACCGATCCACTGAGAAGTCTAAGTTCAATGAAATTTACTCCCAAGGCAAGTGTGTATATGACTGAAGCCTTAATCAGTGGATCATTAATACATATTTAATAGGTGAATCTTCACAAATTCTTAAAAATAAAGATACATTAACTTCTTATAGGGTTTTATATAACCAGGGATAAATATAAATTATGTAGTTAGAAGTTTGACAAGAATGAAAATCACAAACAAAAATGAAGACGAAATGGCGACATTTGTGTAAGTTCTCATGCTTTCTTCTTTCCGGAATTATTCCAAGCACATCTCTGTTCTATTAAGCAAGTCCTTGAGAACAACATGCAAAGAGATTGTGAACATATTATAAGTGCTGGTATACCCAGGAACAGAGAAAATAACCACTGATTTTTTTCTTGAAAAAAGCTGGATCGTAGCTAAATTGTTTCCAGTACACCAATGTCCTAATATCAGTATCCCGTTGACAGCACTTATTTTTCACTGAATTTAAGTACTAGGACATTTCTGTTATGATATGGATTGCAATCAAGATGTGGATCAGGATTTTCCTGCTGATGCCAACATCATCAATATGTTTCCCCTCCCACCCAGCAGAAAGAGAAAACCAATTTAAGAATGTTTCTTTCCAATATGGAAGTGAAGTTTGCTAAATTTATGCTTTCAGACATAAAATGGCACAATAACTTTACCCTTATTAAAGACAAATAAAAGTTAGTCTAGAAAAATGACAATGGAGTTCATAGAGAATTCTCTGGATCACTGTGAAATCTGGACAGTTCCTTAACAGGAAGTCTTCTAAAGCTCCCCCTTCCCTCCTGTTATAAGATTTTGTGCCACTGTATTACACACAAGCACCCGAGTATAATTTTTTGGTAATGCTTCTCAAGTTCGTGCCCTTGCCACCAAATAATAGAGGATGAAGAATACAGCAACAAGTCCAGCGGAGATGTAACAAAGAAGTTTGCGATTGTCCCTTCCTGAACGGGTCATGGTGGAGAAACGCTTCACACTCCCAGTCAAAAGGCCCGTTACACTCATGAAATCAGAGTCCTAAAGCAAAGAGAAAGTAAAATTTGATATAGAGAAATCATGACTTATATATCCACTCCTATATTGCCATGACCAATTTCTCTCCATTTAATGCCTATTTCTGATTAAAATTCAGTCAACCCAAATTACAATACAGCTTTTCCAGTTACAAAATCAGATCTTGTTTGTTCTCGTCACAATAATTACAAAAATCTTAGTTGCTCTGGGGCCACTAGGACCCCTTCCACACAAATGAATAAAATCTCACATCTGCTTTGAACTGGAATATATGGTAGTGTGGACTCAGATAACCCAGTTCAAAGCAGATATTGTGGGATTTTCTGCCTTGATATTCTGGGTTATATGACTATGTGGAAGGGCGCTAAGTGAGCTTTATAACTGAATACAAGGTAGAACCTAGGTTGCCAGATTCAGTGCAATGGACAGAATGGAAATGAAGAAGGCACAGGTCATAAAATAATGGTACAACCATATATTTTACTGCATTACATGTGTTACATGTGTAATAGGAATTTATAGCAGACTGCTGCTTCCCAGAATGTGCATATTTAGAAAACAATTACAAATCATTACATAAGAACTGTTCAGCAGTGGAATTCTCTGCCTTGGAGTGTAGTGGAGGCACTTTCTTTGGAGGCTTTTAAACAGAGGCTAGATGGCCATCTGTCAGGGGTGCTTTGATTGTGCTTTTCCTTAATGGCAGAGGGATGGGTTAGATGGGCCTTGTGGTCTCCTCCAATTTTATGATTTTATATATCACAGAAACAATAACAGCTAATATAGACGGCAAGTTTTTATTATTTTGCATTAATCAAAGTATTACATGAGTAAGGAACTCTAAATATTTAGAACTAGGAATCCAATATCACATTGACCTTACTCCTAACTAATACTATCACACAAAATTATTCAGCAGTATATAAACAATTTGGTTTCATTGACTTTGTGAATGGAGTGACTTACCATGCCATCTAGGTAGTGATTTTGATCCTCAGCATCTTTGTCAATGTCTAGTGCAAGCTATTCAAAGCACAGAAGACAACTGTTATCCAGTCATGTATTTTGTTAAACATCACATATAATGATTTTAGTAATGAGATGCTTTTAAGGTAGGATAATTAAGGAAACACAAACAAAAGCTTAAATTGCTTCCTACAACTCTAAGATAAAAAATATACAGTAAGGAAAAACCCGCTAAGTAGATGAAGTGATCTACTGACCGATTTTAGCCGGGTGACTTTAGAACTCAGGTTTTCGGTCATACGCTTGTTTTCCTCATCTAGCATATCATCCACAGCACTTGCATTCTGACCTGCAACAAAGAAAAAGAGCCCTGTCATTTGTTACAAGTCCAGTTAAAACTCACCTCTGGGGATACAGATAATATCTGTATTTCTATGGGCCTTCTGGGTAGCTTTTCTCAAGCTGTGGAGCCCCCTTCCAAAGAAGCTGGTCCTCTCCATATCATTTTCAATAAAGATCTTTTCAATCCAGACATAATGGATTGTTGTGAAAAGAGTTGTTAATAGACTGGTGCTATATTTTTCTATGATTCAATGCACTTTAATATTATAAGTAGGTTAATTGTGTTTAAACATTATAACTTTTCCATTATTTTTAATCTTGTAAGCCATCATGAGACCCCAGTTCCAGAAGTAAAGTGGCATACATTGCAGTTTTTTTTACAGGAATAAGAAAAGCCACAATAGATGAATCCAAAGGACCACATGCAGCAGAAACCACCAGCAACACCTGAGTACAACTCCATCTCCAAAGTCCCCGCGACAGATACACACCTGAAGTAGCAATCATTGATGGCTCCTTCCTCTATGAATATATGGAAACCCTCTTTCAAGCCATTCCAGTAGCGGCCATGTCTACATTTTGTTGCACTGAGTTTCACAGTTTAACTGTGTGGTACATGTGCTAATGTATTCACGCTCTGTATTTACAGCCACAGAGGACAGCATTTTCTCCAATATGTGGAGAAATTCCCACTGCTGTCATAGAAAGCCATGCTAGAAGTGTGCATGCACTTCAAATATTTGTATCCCACTCTTCTCAACCCCAAGGGGGACTCAGAGAAGCATCACATATTGACAATTAAATGCCTTAAAGTAACATACAATTGGTAAACATCTATATTAAAAACCAGAGAATTAAAACATCTAAAAACAATTACATCAATTACTAAAATAACAATCTAAAATCGTAATCCAGTGCCATTGCAATTGTCATTGCACAGATTCTACATTCATTTATTGCACTGCAATTATTCTCCAAAAGCTTGGTCCCATAGTCATGTTTTAACTTTCTTTCTGAAGGCCAGAGGGGAAGGAGCTGATCAAATATCACTGTGTGAGTTCCACAGCCAAGGGGCAGCCACTGAGAAGGCCCTGTCTCTCATCCCCACCAACCGTGCCTGCAAAGGAGGTGGGATGGAGCAGGGCCTCCTCAGACTATCTTAACCTCCGAGATGGTCCATAGAGGGAGATATGGTTGGACAGGTAAGCTGGGCCGGAGCAGTTTAGGGCTTTATAGGCTAAAGCCAGCACTTTGAATTGTGCTCAGTAGCAGACTGGCAGCCAATGGAGCTGACGTTGTATGCTCCCTGGCTGCCGCCCGTTCGACCGCTTGAAGCTTCTGAACAGTCTTCAAAGGCAATCCCACATACAGCGCATTGCAGTAGGCTCTTTGAAATGTAACAAAAGCGTGGGCTACCGTGGCCAAGTCTGACTTCCCAAGGTACGGGTGCAACTGGCACACAAGTTTTAATTGTGCAAATGCTCCCTTGGGGTTCCAGGCTCAACTTGAATCCCAGAGAACATTCAAGCTGCGAACCTGTGATTCAGGTTTGAAACTTATTATGTTTATTTATATCTCACTTTATCTCTCCCAAAGGAGACTCAAACAGCTTACATTAAAAGTATGACCACATAATTTTAAATATGCAAACATTAAAACAGAAATAAATATAACAGTATTAAAAATTTATAGTTTTCACACATAAACACCCAAAATGAAAACAGGATGAATGAAGAAACCAATCATAGAAATACAGGGTTGGAATATCCCTTATCCATAAATCCCCAAATCCAAAACTGTGTGCATGGATGGATGAGAAAGTAACACTTTTGTTTTTTCTAAGGGTTCAATGTGCCCAACCTGGTTTCACACACACAATTATTTTTAAAAAGCATTGTATATAGAACACTCTTGTGGTTATATATGGATGCATGAATCTTAAAATTAATGTTGCACGAGATACATCTCCACGATGTCTCATTACGGATAGGTAAAGACAGTAAAATCTGAAAAAAATCCAAAACATTGCCATCCCAAACATTTTGAGAACAGAAGTCCACTGAAATGAGATGGTAGCAAGACATTTGCTTTCTGATGGATCAGTGTGTACCAACTTTGCTTGACGCACAAAATTCTTTAAAACTGTTTATAAAAGGACTCTTAGGTTATGTAAAGTCATTCTTATCCTTCCTTTTGACCATAAGGATAGGACTATAGAATAAATAAATATGCCAGTAAGTCAACAAATTAAGTAAACTTTTAAAAAACGCTGCTTATATTTAATCCTGTTTTAATTTTTGTATATTTTAAATGGTTATGCTGATCTTTTATGTCAAGCCGCTTTGAGTCGCCTTCGGGGGAGATAAAGTGGGGTATAAATAAACATAATAATAAGGTAAAGGTTTTCCCCTGACATTAAGTCTAGTCGTGTCCGACTCTGGAGGGTGGTATTCATCTCCATTTCTAAGCTAAAGAGCCAGCATTGTCCATAGACGCCTCCAAGGTCATGTGGCCAGCATGACTGCATGGAGCGCCACTTTCGAACTGCTAAGTTGGCAGAGGCTGGGGCTAACAGCGGGAGCTCACCCCACTCCCCGGATTCGAACCGGCGACCATTAGGTCTGCAAGTTCAGCAGCTCATAACGTATATTTACATATACATAAGGTAAAGGTTTCCCCTGATGTTAAGTCCAGTCATGTCTGACCCTGGGGGTTGGTGCTCATCTCCATTTCTAAGCCGAAGAGCCGGCATTGTCTGTAGACACCTCCAAGGTCATGTGGCCGGCATGACTGCATGGAACGCCGTTACCTTCCCGCCGGAACGGTAACTATTGATCTACTCACATTGGCATGTTTTCGAACTGCTAGGTTGGCAGAAGCTGGAGCTAACAGCGGGCACTGACTCCGCTCCCGGGATTTGAACCTGCGACCTTTAGGTCTGCAAGTTCAGCAGCTCAGTGCTTTAACACACTTCGCCACCAGGCTCCTACATAGATACAGCAGAGTCTCACTTATCCAAGCTTCGCTTATCCAAGCCTCTGGATAATCCAAGCCATTTTTGTTGTCAATGTTTTCAATATATCGTGATATTTTGGTGCTAATTTCGTAAATACAGTCATTACAACATAACATTACTGCGTATTGAACTACTTTTTCTGTCAAATTTGTTGTATAAGTTTTGGTGCTTAATTTGTAAAATCATAACCTAATTTGATGTTTAATAGGCTTTTCCTTAATCCCTCCTTATTATCCAAGATATTCGCTTATCCAAGCTTCTGCCGGCCCATTTAGCTTGGATAAATGAGACTCTACTGTATATACAAACGAAACAAATGAATGTCCTGTTTAGCCTTCGGTCCCATCTCTATTCCCCCCTCATTCTATACAGGCGAATATTCCAAAATACTTCAGGTCCCAAGCATTTCCGGTATAAATAATTCCTTTTCTTTTTATTCAGTGCATCTACACTTACGAACTAATGCAGTCTGAGACACATTCGACTTCCACGGCTCAATGTTATGGAGATAGGGTTGGCGATACTGTGCCTCACTTACTATATCAGCTGTCAAACGGCATTATTGTGAAAGACAACCAAAGAGACGCGAGGGAAGAAGGATTTAAAGCAGGCCTGGGCAACCTTTGGCCCTACCGGCTGTTAGGAATGGTGGGAGTTGAAGTTCAAAACACCTGGAGGTCCGAAGTTTGCCCAGGCCTGCTTCAAAGGGAAAGGGGATCCTCCCCTCAAAACAAAGGGAAGGCTTAACCGGGCAGAACGAAGGGCGCCCACTCTCCCCGCCGCCCTCCTCCTCCTCCCGAGGTCTGCCGGCTCCCCTCAGAGAGAACTCTCTCCCTACCTCGGCCCCAGTCCGCCATGGCTGCCTTCTGCCTTCGTGTCCTATCCGGAGCCAAGACGGGAGGCGGAGACAAGGAGGGCAAGCGATCGGAAGAGCAACCAATCAGGAAAGAGGGCAAGGAGGCCGCGGGGCGGGGATTGGATAAGCGCCTCCTCCAAGCAAGAAAGAGTGCGGTTTAGGCCGCCATTTTTCCTGAGGGAATGCTCTTTGAATGGGAATGGGCCGTCATGTTTCTTGAGGGCAGGAGCAGGAAGTGGTTGCCCTTTGGCTTCTCTGCCTCGGGCACCCAAGAGCATTGGCCCCGCCCCTGTTTGTGACGTTGGTTGCTGTCTCTGAAAGGTTCACAGAATGAGCTTGAAGGGAACTCTAGAGGCTATCCAGTCCAGCCCCATTCTAGGCAGACTCGCAAATCAAACAAGTTGCTGTGAGTTTTCCTCGCTGTATGGCTATATTCCAGCAGCATTCTCTCTTGACGTTTCGCCCACATCTATGGCAGGCATACTCAGAGGTTGTGATGTTTGTTGGAAAACTAAGGCAAGTGAGGTTTATATATCTGTGGAATGTCCAGGGTGGAGAAAGAACTCTTGTCTGTTTGAAGCGTGAATGTTGCAATTGGCCAGCTTGATTAGCATTGAATGACCTGGTAGCTTCAAAGCCTGACTTTTTCCAGCCTGGGGGAATCCTTTGTTGGGAGGTGATTCGCTGGCCTTGATTGTTTCCTATCTGGAATTCCTCTGTTTTCAGAGTGTTGTTCTTTATTTACTCTCCTGATTTTAGAGTTTTTAAAATACTGGTAGCCAGATTGTGTTCATTTTCATGGTTTCCTGCTTTCTGTTGAAATTGTCCACATGCTTGTGGACTTCACTGGCTTTTCTGTGCAATCTGACATGGTGGTTGTCAGTGTTCCAGCATTCCTGTGCTCTCAAATAATATGTGGTGTCCAGGTTGGTCCATCAAGTGCTCTACTATGGCTGACTTCTCTGGTTGAGCTTGTCTGCACTGACTCTCATGTTTCTTGGTTCATGTTTGGGCAATACTGCTGCATTTGGTAGCCCCTATGTAGACTTGTCCACAGCTGCATGGTATATGGTAGACTCCTGCAGAGGTGAGAGGATCCTTCTTGTCCATTGCTTGCTGAACATAGCATTTGTTGGATTTTCTTAGTGGGTCTGTAGATAGTTTGTAGGTTGTATTTCTTCATCAGCTTCCTTATAGGGTCAGTGGTTCCCTTGATGTCTGGTAAGAACATCTTTCCTCTGGGTGGATCTTTGTCTTTCCTCTTGTGGCTTGTTCTTGGCCTTGCAGCTCTTCTGATGTCTGTGGTGGAGTCTCCATTGGCCTGTAGAGCCCAGTTTATTTATTTATTATTTATAGTATTTATATTCCGTCCTTCTCACTCCAAAGGGGACTCAAGGCAGATCACATTACAGTAGAGTCTCACTTATACAACATAAATGGGCCGGCAGAACATTGGATAAGCAAATATATTGGATAATATGGAGAGATTAAGGAGAAGCCTATTAAACATCAAATTAGGTTATGATTTTACAAATTAAGCACCAAAACATCATGTTATACTACAAATTTGACAGAAAAAGTAGTTCAATATGCAGTAATGCTACCTAGTAATTACTGTATTTACAAATTTAGCACCAAAATATCATGATGGACCCGACTCTGGAACACCCTCCCCAAGGATCTCAGACAGGCCCCTACATTGGCAGTCTTCAGAAAGAACTTGAAGACCTGGCTGTTCCAATGTGCCTTCCCAGATTAATAGGAAATCTCCAACACCAAGTCCCATAAGCACTTTATTAGAACTAAGATCGTATATCGCACTCTGCATTTGCCCTATAAGCCTTATATATCACCTGTCACATCAGCACTTTTAATCTTGTACCCATTACTCTGGCCCGGCCCAGTTTTATTGTGTTTTAGCGTATTGTTTGTTGCTTGTTGTTTATACTGTTTTAATTGTTTTAATTTGCCTTTTGTTTTGTATTGTTATACTGGGTGTTGAGGCCTTGGCCTTTGTAAGCTGCATCGAGTCCTTCGGGAGATGCTAGCGGGGTACAAATGAAGTTTAATAATAATAATAATAATGTATCGAAAACATTGACTACAAAAATGCGTTGGATAATCCAGAATGTTGGATAAGCCAGTGTTGGATAAGTGAGACTCTACTGTATATACATATAGGGCAAACATCCAATGCCCATATAGACATAGAGCCGAGACAGAGACAGACGCAGAGGCAATTTAACCTTCTCCTGAGGGGATGTTCAGTTCTGGCCACAGGGGGAGCAGCTGCTTCATCGTCCACTGTGACGGCACTTCCTCATTCCAACCTCGTAAATTAGTTAAATTTGTCTCCCCACTTTATAAGTGGTACCTTATTTCCTACATGATAGATGCAACTATCTTTCGGGTTGCTAGGTCAGCAACAAGCAGGGGCTATTTTTTATTTTTTAAACTGATTTAATTAATTTAATTTAATTGATTTAATTTAATTGATTTAATCAATTTTTTTTATTTTAATTTTTTTTAGTTCACCCCGCCATGGGCTGGCCTCGAACTCATGACCTCATGGTCAGAGTGATTTATTGCAGCAGGCTGCTCACCAGCCTGCGCCACAGTCCAGTTTAGTTGGTTGAAGGAGGTGAGGTTCCTAGATTCTTTTTTGCACGGTCTGCCAGGGCTTGAATTGTGCTTCTTATTTTCTACCAGCTGTTAGGAATTGTGGGAGTTGATGCCCAAAACACCTGGAGGGCCCAAGTTTGCCCATGCCCGATGTTGTTGTTTATTCGTTCAGTAGCTTCCGACTCTTCGTGACCTCATGGACCAGCCCATGCCAGAGCTCCCTGTCGGCTGTCGCCACCCCCAATCTCCTTCAAGGTCAAACCAGGCACTTCAAAGATACCATCCATCCATCTTGCCCTTGGTCGGCCCCTCTTCCTTTTTCCTTCCGTTTTCCCCAGCATCATTCTCTTCTCCAAGCGTTCCTGTCTTCTCATGATGGGGCCACAGTACTTCACCCATGCCCGATAGACTTTAGCTTTCTCTGCCAAAGAGTGCTGGTGTCCCACCAAGCTCTAAACCCCAGGGTTCCATAGCATTGAGCCATGGCAGTTAATGTGGCATGCATCCCACGGCATCAATTCCACAGTGTAGCAGGAGCATCCTTGCCGCTCCTTCCCGCCTCCGTGCAGCGCCGAGGGGCGGAGAGCAGCCACTGCCAGGCAACTGAGGCAAGGCTCTCCGGGGACCGGCTGCCCTTCTGCCGCCTCCACCTCCGGCAACCGGCGCCCCCTTTCGGCTTCCTTTCCTTCCTTTAGGCTTCCCCGTCTTCGCGTCTTTTTCTGGGAGAAGGAGGAAGCAGCCTCTGCGGCGGCGCCCAGCGCAGGGAATGAGGCGGAGAGCCTGACCTCCCACCGAAAGCAGCTCGGCTGCAAAGGAAGGTAAAAGCCTCCCTTCCCCTTCCTTGGGGTTCCCCAATGAATAGGGTGGCGGGCCTTGCTGGGAGGGGAGGGGTTGCATTGCAAAGGGAACGTTTGCTTTTAATGTATACTGATATTATCTCCATAATGATAATAATCTATTTTATATCCTAGATTAAGAAAGGCAGATTATTAAATTAAATGTTTCCTAACCCCCGCCTTCCACCCCTTTGTAAAAGTAGATAGATATATTATCTGGGCATTAGTGGGATTCAGGAGATTTGGGGGGATGTAAACAAGGCTTGACTAAATGAAACCTTAGATGCAGGTAAAAAAGGTAAAGGTTTTCCCCTGACGTTAAGTCCAGTCATGTCTGACTCTGGGGGTTGGTGCTCATTTATTTATTTATTTACAACATTTATACCCCACCCTTCTCACCCGAGGGGACTCAGGGCGGTTTACAAAAATTGGCAAAATTTAATGCCCAAAATGCAATCATAAAAACAAAACAATATAAACAGATCCATTAATAACATTGTTAAAACACATTATAAAAAACCTTAAAAACGTATATATAATTAATTCCATCTCCATTTCTCATCTCCATTTCTAAGCCGAAGAGGCAGTGTTGTCCATAGACACCTCCAAGGTCATGTGGCTGGCATGACTGCATGGAGCGCCGTTACTTTCCCGCCAGAGTGGTACCTATTTATCTACTCACATTTGCATATTTTTGAACTGCTGGTTGGCAGGAGCTGGGGCTAATAGCGGGCACTCATTCCGCTCCCGGGATTTGAACCTGGGACCTTTCGGTCTGCAAGTTCAGCAGCTCAGCGCTTTAACACACTGCGCCACCACCAGGGGCCCTAGATGCAGGTACACTGTAGAATAAATCCAGTTTGACACCACTTTAATTTCCATCACTCTCTGCTATGCAACATGAAAGTTGCATGTGTTGTTGAAGGCTTTCATGGCCAGAATCACTGGGTTGCTGTGAGTTTTCCAGGCTGTATGGCTATGGACTTCATCACACTAGAGCTTAGATCCGCTTTAAATCCACTTTAGGGAGGGGGCTTTAAACAGCTCAGCCAGACAGGTCCTGGGCCTCACCAAACTACAAACCCCAGAATTCTGCAGGAGGCAGAAACCAGATTTAAAGTGGATCCATGCTCTAGTGTGATGAGGCAGTAAGTTCCAGAAGCATTCTCTTCTGACGTTTTACCCACATCTATGGCAGGCATCCTGAGAGATGTTGGAAACTAGGCAAGTTTATGTATCAGTGGAACAAATATATAAACCCCAGGCAGGAAACAACCAGGCTTTGAAGTTACCAGGCTATTCAGTGCTAATCAAGTTGGACAATTGCAACATTCACACTTGCCTCCAACAGACAAGAGTTTTTTCTCCCACCCTGGACCTTACACAAATTTATAAACCTCACCTACCTAGTTTCCAACACCTCACAACCTCTGAGGATGCCTGCCCTAGATTTGGGCAAAATGTCAGGAGAGAATGCTTCTGGAACATGGCCATACAGCCCAGAAAACTCACAGCAACCCAAAGTTATAGTTTGGCGAGGCACCAGCACTCTCATGCAGAGAAAGCCTTTTAAAACTACAACTCCCAGGATTCCTGGCAGCTAAAGTGGAGTCAAACTGCATTCATTCCACAGTGTAGATGTACCCCTACCTTTTTGTTCATGACAAGTTCAGGCTTTTACTTGTATAAAATACGCAGTAATTTCTGAATGTTTCTGCCAGTGCACTCCATAGTGTTTATGACCCCTATAGTGACCCTTATAGTGGAAAATATACTGGCTGGGTTGCATCTCTTATCTGGAATTCTGACATCTGAAATACTCCAAATTCCAAAATAGATGGCCAAGAGACTGATATCTCTGCTTTCTGGCGGTTCAGTGCACACAGCCTTTGTTTCATGCACAAACTGATTTAAAATGCTATGTGTAACATTATCTCCAAGCTAGGTGTATAAGGTGTTTATAAAGCATAAATGAATTAGGTGTTTAGATTTGGGTCCCACCTTGAAATAGGTCTTAATCATATTTGGGATATGCAAGTATCCCAGAATGTGGAAAAAAATTCCAAAGCACTGTAGCCCCAAACATTTTGGATAAGCGATGTCTGTATTCCCAAATTAAAGAATACATACCAATGTATGTGAAAGTATTAATCAGTACCTGTAAACAATAACATAGTGGCAGGTATTGTTGCCAAATACTCCTTTTTTTAAGGGAACTAGCATTCTTTTGCAGTCTTTTTTCTTATTTCTAACTATTATGGCCCAGGTAACAAAAAAGACCTAGCACTCATTCATACTGTAGAATTATAGCACAATGATTCTGCTTCACTGGCCATGCATCCATCCTGTAGAATCCTAGGATTTGCACTTTAGGGAGAAGAGTTTACTATTATTGGCCAAAGTGCTTCAGTGCCACACCAGACTTCAAATCCCAGGAATCTATAAGTTGCAGCCATAGCAGCCAAAGTAGAACAAAAGTACTGCAATTCTGTATTGTGAATGGGCCACTTGTTTCCCAAACCATCACAAGCCTATTCAACACAACCAGCTGAGGCTCGGGCCTTATGGTTTGATAAACTATCACTTGTTGATACAGTAGAGTCTCACTTATCCAACATAAATGGGCCGGCAGAACATTGGATAAGCGAAAATGTTGGTTAATAAGGAGGGATTAAGGAAAAGCCTATTAAACATCAAATTATGTTATGATTTTACAAATTAAGCACCAAAACATCATGCTTTACAACAAATGGATAGAAAAAGCAGTTCAGTACACGATAATGTTGTATAATAATTACTGTATTTATGAATTTAGCATCAAAATTTTGCAATTTAATGAAAAATTGACTACAAAAACATTGACTACTAAAAGGCAAATTGCATTGGATAAAACAGAACCTTGGATGAGCGGAGCTTGGATAAACAAGACTCTACTGTAATGTTTTTTCCATTCTAATAGAAAGAGTACTAGCAATTGTTACAGCAATAATGGACATGGGCACATCCCTGCTTACCATTCTAAAACAATTTTATATTATCTGTACCTCCCGTCTTCTTGGCCGAAAAAGGTGGTTCATTGCAGTGTATTCATATCTGAATGATCCCACTTTGCATACTGTATAGAAAATACTATCTATTTTGCATTTTAAGAGCCATTTCATGCAATCATTCCTTACTTTGCTGTTCAGTGGCTCTTAATGAGACATACCTCATTATCACAGGATGTCTATGCCCACACCACTAGAGAAATTATACTGTTCAGCTGGTATTGCACCACTTAACATCCGTTAGGAGGTAGCTGTCTGTAATGAAAGAACGAAGGCATTGATATCTCTGGCCCATCCTCTGTTCAGATATCTTTTGACCCAAATCGGGATTTTAATATTATTGTGTATATTGACTTTTATGACTGTTTTTAATCATGTTGAAGTTTTACTGCTCGGTTTAATGTTTTATCTGATTTGTGCTGTCGTGTCTGGGCATGGCCCCATGTAAGCCGCCCCGAGTCCCTCCGGGGAGATGGGGCGGGATATAAGAATAAAATTATTATTATTATTATTATTATTATTATTATTATTATTATTATTCAGATATCAGCCAGCATGCCAACACCTTAAATCAAGAAATATCTTCCTAAGATCTACAGAGATACTCGCAGGAACACCTCAGCAAGTGAGAGTCCAGAAGTGGCAGGTTAAAACCCGGAACCTCAATCAGTGGCTGATACCAGATGAGAAACTCCCTCATCTGGGCAATTTGGAAGGCGCTGTGGTCTGGCACCACGAGATGCAGAGCCAACCTTAAGAAATGTGGCTACGAAGTGGAGTCCACGACATGCGAGTGTGGAGAAGAGCAAACCACAGAACACCTACTACAATGCCCTGCCACATGCACAATGGAGGACTTTCTTACAGCAACACCAGTGGCACTTCCAAGTGGCCAGCTTCCGATCAAAGGAAATTTAGAATTATTTATTTATTTCGTGCCAAAAGCATTGCATAATAAATAAGTTTAAAAGCAATAAAATAAAGGAATCACAAACAGCTAAATAGTTTTAGACCAAAAGTTGGCAACAGCAGTCACATTGTCCGTAACTTTGAACAAGTCCTCCTCTGTGCATGAGGCAGGGCATTGTGGGTAAGCATACATATGAGGGGTTGTTTGTTCTGCTCCACAGTCACATAAGGTGGAGGATTCCTCCAGGTAGTGCTATCTTGCCAGGTTGCCATAAGGTCCACAAAAACTGTTCCCATAATGCAGCCTTTCTCATAGCCTTCCTCGATATGCTCAGTCAGATGAAGAATTTGACCTGTACAGTTTTTCCCTGGTCTGAGACCTGCTTGTTGTGCAATAAGCTTAGGTCAATGACAGGTCCTAATTGATTTAATAGCATCCTCTCATAGACTTTATATAGATGACATAAGAGGGAGATTGGTCGGTAGTTCCTGGCATTGGACGCATCTTTACCAGGTTTTAAAATGGCAATGATCTTAGTTTTCCTCCATGCTCTTGGAATCTGTTTGTGTGCCAACCATTGATTGTAGAATTTCAAAAGCCAGTTTTCAGCTTTGGGCCCCAAATGTTTGATTTGCTCTATCATTAAGTCATCTAGGCCAGGTGCTTTACCAGTTTTACATTGCTTGATGGCTTCTCTGAGTTCTTTCATGTTTAGAGGAGATGACAACTGGTGGGTTCCAAGTTCTGGCACTCTGTTGATTTTCATCTTTACTGCAGTTGGTTTTCCTATTCTGAATTAGCTGGTAAGCTATCTGGTCTGGTGTCACATTTGCGTGTCCATGTTTGACCAGAGGGTCACTATCCAGGCGTCTCAGCAATTGCCAGGCTTTTCGGCTACTCTTGGACATATCAAGATTCTCAAGCAGCTCTATCCAGCGGTCTTTCTTAGCATTAGCTATGGCTGTAGATAATTTTTGGTCTGCTGTTATAGTCTCATCGCTGTATGGATTCTCTTTAAATAGTCTGAGATATTCCTGTAGATGATTTAGCGATTCTTCATTTAGGCCTGGTAGGTAGCTTGCGCGACAGCCTCTAGGGATTGAGAGCCTCGAGGATCTTTTCACAGCTTCTACAAACAGATCGTAGCCTTCTATAGAAGGTTCTATATCAGGAATAGTTGCTTCCAAGGTCTCTGTTTAATACCCTTTTAATGCATTGATGGATTATTCTTTCATTTACAAAAATCAGATCAGGGTTATAATCCGGCTTCCATCGGGGTTATAACACAATAAATAAAGTCCAGTGGCAAATGAATAATTCAAATCATTTGCTGGACACAGAAGGCAGGTTGCAAATCCATGAGAAATGTTCATAACGTGAAACAGTGTCCCAAGTTGAGAAACAGTGTCCCAAGTTTTGCTTTAAAGAGAGGAAGGTAAAGGTTTTCCTCTGACATTAAGTCTAATCATGTCTGATTCTGGGGGATGGTGCTCATCTTTATTTCTAAGCCAGCGTTTTCCATAGACACCTCCAAGGTCATGTGGCTGGCATGACTGCATGGAGTGCCATTACCTTCCCACCGGAGCGGTACCTATTGATATACAGTAGAGTCTCACTTATCCAACATAAACGGGCCGGCAGAATGTTGGATAAGCGAATATGTTGGATAATAAGGACGCATTAAGGAAAAGCCTATTAAACATCAAATTAGGTTATGATTTTACAAATGAAGCACCAAAACATCATGTTAGACAACAAATTTGGCAAAAAAAGTAGTTCAATACGCAGTAATACTATGTAGTAATTACTGTATTTATGAATTTTGCACCAAAATATCACGATATATTGAAAACATTGACTACAAAAATGTGTTGGATAATCCAGAACGTTGGATAAGCGAGTGTTGGATAAGTGAGACTCTACTGTACTCACATTTGCATGTTTTCAAGCTGTTAGGTTGGCAGAAGCTGAGGCTAACAGCGGGAGCTCACCCTACTTCATGGTTTCCAACTGCTGACCTTTTGGTCAGCAAGTTCAGCAGCTCAGTAGTTTAACCTGCTGTGCTACTGAAGGCTCCTAGACTATGTCTACACTATGGAATTCATATCATTTGATGCCCACTTTAACTTCCATGGCTCAATGGTATGGAATCTTGGGATTTGAAGCTTGGGGAGGTGCCACACTCTTGGCAAAGAACACTAAAGACCTTGTAAAACTACAGTTCTTCTGATTCCACAGCATTGAGCCCTGGCAGTTAAAGTACTGTCAAACTGCATGAATTCTACAGTGTTGATGCACCCAGAGATTACAAAAAAAATAATAGATTAGAAAGCATGTAGGATAGATCAGGAGTGTCAGAGCAAGAATAAATACAGCTATTGATCCCCAGAATATCTTTTTAAAAATCATACCAGATTTAAATATCCAAAAGCGACAGGGATGCTAATCTTTTTACAAAACAAAACCAAGCAGTAGAAAAGATAGGTCCTGGTCCTATCTTTACCTCTGGTAAAGTAACATGATTTGAATATTAGTAAATGTGACTTGGTTAGGTGGGTGCCATAATGTTTCTTCTTACCCTATAAGTTCATGGGAGGTCTAGGGATAGAACTGAACTGTGATTCAGGTCTAGTTGCACATAATTATTTGCAGTTAATAGTGCCTTGGGATGGGGAGTGAATTTGTTTTGTGCAAGGAAGGAGGCTGTTCATTACCATATACTTTATTTTTAGAACTGATTATACTTTCAAACTCCGTCCTCTCCTTTCTGAAGGCAGATTGAATTTATTTTAAAGGGAAGGTGAATGCTAATGAAGGGTGCCTTTTAGAATCCACCTACTAGACCCAATGTTGGTGATACTTTACTAGAATTGGGAATATCTGCACCAAAGAAATACATATTTGGGCACATGGCATATTATTCCTCACCCTTCCCTCATTATTTAGATTTTTTTGGATCTCCTCTGTCCTAGTTTGCAAAAAATGGCAAGCATTGAAATATGTCTATATAAGCACGCAGTCATCAAAATATTCTCTAAATGTACCAAATCCCATCTGATCTTGGAAGCAAAGCAGGGCCAACTCTGGATAATAATTGGATGGGAGACCATAAATGAATACCAAGTGTTTTCGGGTATATTTCAGATGGAAGAAATGGCATAACTGTTGGGCAAGTGGGCATGTTAACAAAAGACCTTTCCCCATAAATGTACAGCAGAGTAAATTATTAGCAGCGGCGTGACCCAGCCAAAAGTGATAAAAAAACAACAAAAACACACAGCCCAATGTTATCTCTTCCTTTGGAGGCTTTTCTTTGTAGCAGAATAATATGGTTGCAGTATTTACAAAAACAAGGTTTCCATAAAACCAATAAAGTTATTTATACTTCCTTCTTTGCTTCCACGCTGGGCTTCTTTCTCCTGCAGATAAACAGCTTTGCTCTCACAGAGCCTGCTCTCACACTGAACTTACTCAAGAGCTTCACACAGTAGCTTTACACACAGCAACCTTAACACTGGAGCTTTACACACGAGGCCTCCTCATACTGAAGCCTACTAACACTGAGACCTACTAACACTGAGGCCTACGCATTCTGAGGCTTACTAAGCTACAAGCACACCTGCTTATATTGAACTGCAGCTTTTGCTGAGTCATTGCACCCATTTAACCCTTTCAGTGCTTGACTCACATTTTTGTAATTAAAAATACCTAGTTAATTTTTAATATTTCTAACAAAAACCACCTGAGAATACTCCTTGCCTAAGAACAGCCTGTAAAATTTACAAGGTTGCCATAAATTGGCAGGTAATTTGAAGACATATATGCACACACAAATAATGCATGTAAGAGCCACTTCATAATTCATACAGAGTCTGACTACATGGATTTCACAGATATTTTCCTTACTATTCATGTAAAGTGCAAAAAAAATGTAAATATAAAGTTAGAATTGTCTCTGAGTACAAGTATTCTGGAAATGTTCCCATGTTTTAATATATTTTGGCTTGTGTACAACTTGCAAGTCTAGGCGAACATGTGTCCAAGCCTTTCCCAGTTACAAAGGCCAAGACAGTTCTATAGAGGGAATGCTCTAGGACAAGGACCCATAATGTGGAATGAGTCAAGGATGGACTTTTGAATTGCCTTTTTCCAGTCTGCATGCTTACTGTTTGTTAATCCCTCATTCCAGTAACCCCAGATTTCATCATTTATTGTGAAATGTGTGATTATTACACTGTCTACTAGAGGGAAAGAAACATCACCCTTCCTGTGTCCTGATAGTTTTATGGTGACATATTTTGAATAAACATCACATGTTTAAGATTGTAGTGTAGGAAAAGAAATAACATTAGCTAAATTCAGGGCTAGAGGTGGCCAAAATGCCCTCCTCCCAGTGTTGTGTAAACAGATGCAGATATGTGGATCTGAGATGCACATCCTTCTGATGAATTTAGATTTGTAGCCACCGCTTGCATGATGCAATTGTCTCCCCCTTTTGCCTTTTTTTCATCCCCGAAAAGCATTCATTGCTGCATTCAACGGAGCCTCAATGTACATGTTCATCTGTTTTGTGCATGCCATGTTTTGGAGATCTCTGGGCATTTCTGTGCAGTGGCAGAAATCAGGACAGTGGGTGGAGGAGAGGAGAGGCTATTTGAGGGAGCTGCAGCATGTCGATAATCTGTTTGGAGGTAATCCTCAGACTCGGAGGGAGAGGGAGGGTTTGCTAGGTGCTTTGCTGGGAGGGCATTTATTAAATGCTAAAAAGCCCAAAGAGGATTAGTGTGTGTGTGAGCGAGAGGGAGACGGAGCTCCTGGCTGGCTTTACTAGAAACATCTATCTGTTCTGTGCTTTGGTGTGCCGGAGCCTGCAGCCTCACTGGTTTGCCTGTTTTTTCTTCCTGCTCAGCTGCTTGGCGACAAACCCTCTGTGTTCCTATAATTACCCAGCCGGACTACAAAGCCCCCCTGCCACGCTCTCTCGTGTTTTGGACCACCGCCGTTCTCTGGAGCAATGGCAGTCCAGGCTGTGCTGGAGACAATAGAAAATGGGGAGCAAGATATAGTCCTCAAGGTGCTACAGATCTACAACCAGGAGGTAAGTGTCCCTTGAAAGCAGTTTGCCGGATGTCCCTGCAATGGGCCTGTCGGAGAAACCACATCCGTCCGGCAAATATTCTGGTGCTGTCCTTTTGGCCCACTCCTTTAACTTACATCTGCCCATGTTTTGCTTCCATCAAATCTTGTTAACCTTTGGAAGCAAGCTTCTGTTTTCCTTGCCAAGAGAATAGTAGGCCTTTTGTGTGTGTGTTACCATTTATGCCTGCTCCCTCTCCCTTTCTTGCTAAAAATTACATGCAAATATCTACTGGTTGTGCCATTTCAGCTGATGTGATATTGCCAGCAAAATTAGCAATGAAGACCGATTTCAGACAGCAGAAGGAAAAAGAGGAGTTTTATGTGATGAGCAGATGTGTGACACTAACAAACATGTGGTCCCATGTTTGTTAGTTAGGAGATGCTGTACATGGAGGAGATTTCTTGTGGGACATCTAATTTCAGATAATTTTAATGTGATCTCGGCCAAATGGCAATAGCAGCAGAACCCTAAACCAGAAGTCTACCCTTGTTTTTGTTAGAGCCTCTGGGAATTGCACTTGGAGCCTTCTTTATGCAAAATAAGTGATTTACTACTCAAATCTTCTTTTTTGAATAAGAAGGAAGAGTTTAAACACAGTGGAAATTCCAGGTATAGTAAGCACAAAGAGGCTAAATTGGATGAAACATTAGCCCGCCTATATTCTTAGAACTCCAGGAAATTCTTTCACATAATATGGGATATTTTATTTATTATGTATGAAGGCAGATAGATAAAATCATTATGTGGGTAGGTATGCCATCCAACCTAGGCATTTGCAAAGCAAATTAAGACCTTTGTTAATAAGGAGACCAGTCTTTAGTGTTTCTCCATCATTACTTTATAGATACAGTAGAGTCTCACTTATCCAAGCCTCGCTTATCCAAGCCTCTGGATAATCCAAGCCATTTTTGTAGTCAATGTTTTCAATATATCATGATATTTTGGTGCTAAATTCATAAATACAGTAATTACATCATAACATTCCTGCGTATTGAACTACTTTTTCTGTCAAATTTGTTGTATAACATGAAGTTTTGGTGCTTAATTTGTAAAATCATAACCTAATTTGATGTTTAATAGGCTTTTCCTTTATCCCTCCTTATTATCCAAGATATTCGCTCATCCAAGCTTCTGCTGGCCCGTTTAGCTTGGATAAGTGAGACTCTACTGTATTATTATCATTCTTTGACTACACGCAGTAATCTTTCCCTTGTTTGTTGTTTCTTGTGCAGAACAGAAAAAAAAAATTTAAAGACAAAATGTTCATAAATTATTCAGGAGTTATTATCCATGTGGAAAGAGAAAAATACTGAAATGTTCTGTGAATACAGAAAAAATTGCAACCTGTAGATTATGGAATGCAAACTTAGGTATTGCCTGAAATAGAAGTTTTCAAACTGCAAAGCAGGATGGAAAAGCTTAGGCATATACTTAGAATATTTCTCAGGATGTTCTCAATTGGCAGATCAGTAATAATAGAGAAGCTTCCCTGAAAGGTGGTTTCATTTATTTCTAACTATTCCATGGAATATGCAGTTATAGGTCAGTGCGAAGTTGTTTGGATGCATACTCTTCACTTATTCATTCATATCGGACCACTAAGCCTAGGCATATGAATTGCCTTGAAATATACTTCAGAATCTCTTGCAGCATATACAGTGGTTCCTTAGTAGACAAGGAAAGCTTTTCCTGGAGTCAAAAGATTTGAAATCCAGTATCCTAACCAGGATTTCTACTCAGGAAGTATAAGCCAACCCTAATATCTTCTTCACTCACTATCTTAGCTAATGAGAAGGTGCATAATATATTCTAGCTGTTTATCTACTGTATTTATCAGCATGATTCCTTCATAAGTTATTATATGTTGTCGTCTTACAGTTGTGTGAATGAAATCATAGAAGCCTTCCCTCATACTGACATAAAATGTACTTGGATATGCTCCCCATTAAAATCTATTAAGGCAGTAGCTATTTAGGATGGCAAGCAGAAGGATATCCTTTAATTTATATTTATCTTTATTTCATATTGGAAAAGACAAAATAATTCTATTAATAGAAAACTCTCTACAGAATTCCAGGGGCTTTGTGCAGGAATACAGGTTTTTAAGTACAGGCTGTACAGCCTATTTATTTATCCAGTCAGTCCAGGGACACAAGAAATCCACAAAAGTGAAAAAATGCAAATAAAAATGCAATTTTATCTGAGATAATATCTTTCTAGGAATTTCTACATCCTCCAGCATGACTCTGTGATCACCTTCTAGTGAAACTGTAGAGCTGCATGGAGGACCCAGAAACCTGTAGAGAGAACATTTAAATCAGATATTTGAATAACCAAACCCATAAAAAGTCAAGCCAACAATTGTGGAGGGCTAACTGTAGTATCTCATGTCAAGCTTTAAATGTATGTAAAGGGTATCTCTGGCCAGGTGGCCCACCATTTCAGGTGTTGGGTTGTGATTGTGTAGGGCAGTGGCTTTTCAACAGTGCCATGCAAGAGTTGGTGATCCCATGGAAGCTTATCAAGGAATTCACTATTGTTTTGGTTATTTGTTTTGTACTCTGGAATTCACCAGAGTCACCAACATAGATCACAGTGGATCCATGAGGGGTAGAACGAGGTGGGAATGGGATGAGAACCAAAGAATTGATTGAGAAGATCAGTAAAGACTAAAGAGAGTTATGTGTTCCTGTATTCCACTACAGTATAATATGTAGTAAGAGTGAAACATATTCTAGGCTGCATGCTCAGTCCATGAGGAAACTGTGAAGCCCAGCGGACTTATGAGATAAGAATGCATACCATATTGCATACCAGAATGCTCTGAAATATGTGTAGGATTCTACAGCAAATACAAATCCATCCCCTAACAGACACTTGTTGGGTAGTTCTATGCAAATTTCCTATTCCCTCTCAATCTGTGCCCTCCCCAGTCTGCCATATAGGGGATAATAATGCTTATCTTAAAGGGTTGTGATTAAGATCACACATATGAAGAGTCCTGAAGGCTTGAAATGATTAAAATATTATTAAATATTGTGGATTGTTGCATCCATCTGGACCATATTTTGAGAACAAGAGGGGGTTATCTTTTCCCAGTGATTTTGCTTCTTTCACCAGAACAAGTTTCAAAAAATGATGCAAGAGGATATGGCTGTTTTTCCCCATTATAGCTGAGATTTCAAAGGGATCAGGTTTTAAAACAGTTGGACCTGCTAAGGGCTGATCATTCATGTATGCTGACAACACCAAGGCTTATTAGCCAAGCTAGGCATTATGTGGGAGCTTTGTGATTGGAACTCCCAATGTCTTTTTCTTTTACTAAAAATAGTGTTGAGTTTGATTTACATTACATTTCATAGTGTGGGAGAGAAGGTGTTACATTATTCCCCCCCTTTGACATTTTCCCACTAAAAATCAACCCACTGCTTAAACTCATCTTATTATAAAAACAAACTCAGTTCTGTGAGCCCATGATTTTTCCACTGTGGTTACTTGTTTCCTTTAGAAACTGGCCAGTTGGAGTAGCCTCATATCAAGGCCTTATAATGGTCCTGTTACACTTTGAGTGACTGACCTGTTTTGAAGTCATCCACATGAGGAACCTTTTCTATTTTTAAACCTGTGTGCGTGACTGCAGTTTTCAGAGAGCATTTCCTAGTGCATCTCTACTGGCTTCAAGGGGCTTTCGAAGTGCAAGTAGCTTTAGAGCAGTGGTTCTCAACCTGGAGTCCCCAGGTGTTTTTGGCCTTCAACTCCCTGAAATCCTCATAGCTGGAAACTGACGGAGTTCTGGGAGTTGTAGGCCCAAAACATCTGGGGACCCTAGGTTGGTTTTATTCTGTCTTCCGTCATAAACCGCTTAAACCACGTAACACCAAAAGATACTTAGGATATTGTCTTAAGTATCTCTTGGTGTTACCTGCTGTCATCTTCATCATATCACATGAAACCTGGGATATCTTCAAAGGCGCCACATTCCCTTAAGCCAGTGGTTCCCAATCTTTGGGCCTCCAGGTATTTTGGACTTCAACTATAAGAAATCCCAGCCATCTTACCAGCTGTTAGGAACTGTGGGAGCTGGTCCAAAACATGTGGAGGCCCAAAGGTTGGGAACCACTGCCTTAGACCAAAACCAGTCCATGCGTCTCCATAACTGTACCTGTTTCCTCCTTCTTCCTCCTCACCTCCATTGGTTTGTGGTTCACTGGGCTTCACACTCTGGCTGGGTGTTCACAAGAAAACAGCCTATCATCATTGCTCTTTTCAAAGTTTTCTGTGCATTTAAAAGATATTTATTTTCACAGTTTGTTTCAGTCTTGTGCTTTGCTTTCCCAGAAATCACAGTGTTTCACCTTTGAAGATGAGGAACAAGAAGAAAGGAAGGTAAGATTAGTCTTATTCTGCTTCATCAGTCAGGAACGTCGAGGCTGATAATTAGAACTTCCTTGAGGACACTGGCTAGGAGGAAGGGATAAACAACAATGCCTTGACTTTCCTTCCAAGCCATGTTGTGAATGAGTCTTCTGAGGCTGTGAGTGATAATGGTGGGATTAGGAGAGGAAGGAAGAACCCTCACGAGGAGGGCTCGCTGGAAGATTTACATAGGAAGAGAATCAGGGAGATTGATGGGGAGTCTTCTGAGGAGGATTCATGTGGGGACTTGGGAGGGGATCTTAAGGTGGAAATGGATGCGGAGGAACCGGTGGTGACGGAGGAAGTTGGCATAGATTGGGCACGGGCTCCGGAGGATCTTGGGGAGAAATCTGGATCCATGGATGCTGTGGATGCTGGAGAGGCTTGGGTATCTTCAGAAGCAGATCCCACATGGTCTGCCTGGAGGATTGAGGGTAGTTCCACAGGTGTGGACAGAGTTGGGTGTGAGCAGGATGATGTTGATTCTGATGAGGAGTTTGGGATGCCTGATCCTAGGGCGTTGGCTGTTTGGAGCTCAGATTCTGATGATGAGCTTGGGACACCTGACCCTAGGGCGTTGAAATCTTCCAGCGAGCCCTCCTTGTGAGGGTTCTTCCTTCCTCTCCTGATCCCGCCGGCTTGACTTTGCTACAATGCTACGTTCCTTTAGCTCCTGGCCTGGTTTTTGACTCTGCAGCGGCTTGCCGCTAATTCCTCAGCGTTTTCCAGTTTCGTTTGTTTGTGCTGCTTTTGGTGAAGAGCTTTTAGCCCGGTTTGGGTTTTTGCTTCAGTTTGAAATCGCTGCTGTATTCCTGGGTTTTGGGGAAGGTTTGGGGGCTTTGCAGTGATTTACCTTTGTTTGTTTTGCCATTTTAAGCCCGTTTTGTGTCTTTGGGCTGAGTTCAAGTACTTTATGTTAAATCCGGATTATATCTCTGGTTAATCCGGATTATATGCCAGTTCATGTTTTTGCCGTTTTTTTCTGTTTTGACTGCTTAATAACACTGAAGATTAAGTGTTTTAAGCCTCTGACAATTTACTGAGCTGTTTTTGAGTTGTTACTTAAATAAACTATATTTTGCTCTCAGTTGGTGTCTGACCTTTGACAAGCCAAGATTGCAATTTTGAGCATTAAAAAAACCCATTTTGAGTATGGTTGGTTTAAAAAGGTGCTTAACATAATATGTGATTGAACCTTTTGCAAAGTTAAAGTGGCAACAGCTAGAGTGAGGGTGATATTGACTTAGAGCAATGGTTCTCAACCTGTGGGTAATTGGACATTATTGCTGTTATGTGCGTTTTAATTGTTTGATTTATGGTAACAAAAAGGCAAGCCCTATCACAGGCTTTTCTGGGACTGAGCATGTGTGACCTGTCCAAGGTCACCCAGTGGCTTTTCATGGCTGAGTGGGCATTCAAACTTTGGTCTTCAGAGTAGTAGTCCAGTACTCAAACCATTATTCCACAGAGGAGGACTGAATTTCAGACCCCCCCCCCCCCCGGTGGTGCAAATATATTCTGTTACAGAGCTAGGTCCTCTGTTTATTCTCAGAAAATCTTCATGTGGTCCAGACTGTCAAAAAACTTTATTTGAATTATCAGTTGTGATCAGGTTGCTGCCCTGGCAACATTCATGGTACTGTCATGGTGATAAGTGGTACTCATGAGTGAATATGGGGACTGGTTTGTTGTTTTCTTTGGCTTCTCTGGTTGGTAGCCTCTAATTGCAGCCATTTTCCTTTGGGTATTCATCATCTGTTTATACTCTTGGCTGTTGCAGTATCATTTAGCAAAATGTTCCATAAATTAAGTGCTATTGTCTCAAGCATTTTTCAGTTTCATCTTGGTTCTAGATGAGAAACTGCCAGTTTTTCTCTTGTATATCATTCAAATAAATACCTGAAACAGCTGGATCCAGTTGTGGTTCTGGTGCATTACTGTTCCTTTATCCAACTTGTGTTCTTTTCTGCTGCTGAAACAAGGATTCTAATTTTGCTCTGCAGCTGGAAAGAGAAGGCGGACACTGGGGGAATGATTGGGCAACATATGTAGCTGTCAGTTCTACTCCACGTTTACATATGGGCACTCTTCTAAGTGAAAACTTGGGAATGCTACTGTCAGTTTAAGTAGCTGAGCAATAGGGATGTTGGAAATTTCTTAGGAGTCCTCTCCTCCTGGCCCAGTTTGTAGCAGATTTGCAACCACATCACCAGAAGAGGCTACAGTCTATTGCTCCCTCTTTTTTCCTCTCCATCTGATCGATTAATTGGTTTTCTGGTAGACCTTAACTAGGAGAGTAGTTCGACTGGCTGACTGCTTTGTCAGCAGATCTCTGACTGAGATCATCCGGCAAAATAAGGTTCTGTCAGGAGAAGGATTTCCTTCAAGAGAAGAGTATCTACTCCTTAAACCCTTACATCCAGTGCATTTTTGACTGACAATTGGACTTTAATTTATGTATTTGTTTTGGAGAGTTGATGTGTATATGGAAGTAATCTAAGTTCATTGTCTCACTTCTGAAGTTGTTACTTGAATCACTGATAAAGTTTATGCAATAATTATGTTATGCCTCCTAACTTCCATGAGTAACTCCAAGTATCTATGTAAATGTTCTATAGAAAGTGAGAAAAAGTGTAGGAAGAGGACATTGGTAGCAAATTGTGTACTTGTGGATGATGTGATACAGGCCTGCCTTCAGACAAATAATAATGAAAGGATTTAGCTTTGTCATTAGGCAGTAGCACTAAGCCAATTACAATGAGCTACTCTAAGCCCTGTAAATCAGTGGAGTTTGTGATCCTTTGATACTACATATCTAATGACATGTACCTACCAAAATGTATCCCTAGCTCAGCTAACCAGCTATGTCAAAAGTCAGACGCCAATTAAAGAGCAAAATAGAGTTTATTAAAGCAACAGTCCAAAAAATAGCTCAACAAACTAAAAAGACTTAATAACACTGAAAGTTAGTGTTTTAAGTAGAACAAGCGGGTAAAACCCCAAAAAACAAGAACTGGCAAATAATCCGGATTATCCAGAGATATAATCCGGGTTAAACTTAACGTTCTAGAACTTGACCCAAAAGTTCACAATGGGCTGAAAAACGGAGGCATGAACTAAAGCAAGTAGTATTGAAGCCCACAAACCTTTCCCAAAACTCAAAAGTACAAATAGGAGTTCAAAACAAACAAACGCCCAAACTGAGCTAGGGAACTCCCAGTTGAGAGCAGCAAAGCCAACGAAACAGCGAGACGCTGGTGAGTTCGCAGCAACCGCTGCTGGAACATACACCAAACCAAGAGTTAAAGGAGCAGAGCGGGAAAGCGTCGTCAAGCCGGTCCGAAGTCAGGATAAACCAGCAGCGGTAAGCTGCTGCAGAAGCAAACGCCAAGCCAGGAGTTAAAGGAGCAGAGCAGGAGAACGTCGTCAAGCCGGTCCGAAGTCGGGATAAGCAGGTAGCGTCGGTATCAGGAGTGAAGGTAGTAGTCAGCAACAGCAGACAGCCACGGAATAGAGAACGATGCCAAGCCACAGATTGAGAGCAAAGAGCAAAGCCGAATCAAGTTCCAGTCCGAGAGGTTGAAGTCATCCAAGAAGGTCACAACACGAAATGGCACAGAGAGCCAAAGCAACAAGGGCGAATAGCAGCTAATACAAAATAGTAATAACAGTGCAGTCCAGGAAAACCCACACAATTCCAGCCCTCCGTTGCAGAATAACCCAGATTAAACTTACATCCATTGCAAAGTCCCAGTCCAGTCTTCAGTAACACACACAGGAAACCCAATGGCACCCAGTAACACCTTGCCAAACGCAAGGTATAATGGCCAAACAACCCCAATATATCCAGGTCTCCCTGGGCTTCCAAACTATCCACGCCCAAAGAGCAGGTGTCTCAACTTCTTAATCTGAATCAGAACTCCACACAGCCAATGACCTTGGGTCAGGTGTTCCAAATTCCTCATCAGAGTCCCAATCATCCTGCCCATGCCCAACTCTATCCACACATGTGGACCCCCTCTCACTCCTCCAAGCAGACCAAGTGGGATCTGCTTCTGAAGACACCCAAGCTTCCCCAGCATCAGCAGTATCCATGGGCCCCGATTCGTCCCCAAGCATCTCCGGTGCCCGTGCCCTGTCCGTGCCCAATTCCTCCGTTAACACCTGTTCCCCAGCATCCATTTCCACCTCAGGATCCCCACATGAATCCTCCTCAGAAGACTCCCCATCAGTCTCCCTGACCCTTTTCCTAAACAAATCCTCCAACAAGCCCTCCTCGCGAGGGTTTTTCTTTCCTCTCCTGATCTCACCACTATCATTCACAGTCTCCGAAGGCGCATTCACAACAGCTATTATAGAAAAAATGTGTTAAAAGAAGTTTAATTATTATAATTAGTTATTGAAAAGCTTATTTATTTTGAATATGTAACTACTTCTTATGTAATAAGGCAGTTTTAATTATGAATTTTTCATACATTTATGTAAATAAAAGTCTTTGTTTTGTTCTATCCTATGCACTATAATAATTATGATCATCATCATAATCTATATACAGCAGTGGTTCTCAACCTGCGGGTCCACGTGTTTTGACCTACAACTCCCAGAAATCCCAACCAGTTTACCAGCTGTTAGGATTTCTGGGAGTTGAAGGCCAAAACATCTGGGGACCCACAGGTTGAGAACCACTATATACAGTATATAATAAAAGACAAAGTTTGTCTATTTGTATCGATCTATGCATGGGAGTTGTAGTTCATCTACACTTGGAGAGCACTGTGAACCCAATTGATGATGGATATGGAACAAACTTGGCATGCATACCAAAAATGGCCAATGTTGAATTAGAGGAGCATTCAAGGGGAATAACCCACGATTTGGGGAATTGTAATTCAGCCAATCAGTCCTCTTGTTTTAGACCCGGTAAAGCAGATTAATTCAATCTTATACTTAAACTTGGGGTGGTAATGCAAACTGCCACTCCTACCCCTTAACTGTAATACTGGATTATTTTATCACTTGAGTTTAGAATGCAGCCACAAATATTTCACACCTGGATTTTTATCTACATGGTCAGTTTTCTCCAAATGAATAAGAGTAAATGGGATGTTGGTCAAAAGTAGTGGGACCTGCTGCGAAGTGTTGCAGTTCAGAGTGCCACTTCCTGTCATCTAATTTTCTATTCCCTCTTCAGATTTTTTTATTTTGCTTCATATTATCACCATCCACAAGTGAATGTGTGGCTGACAACAGGTGGATTGTGATAATATGAAGCTTAATAAATTTCACTGAAGGACTTCAACCAATACAGTTATAAATTAATCCTTTCTCACATGGAAGCATATTGCTGTGTTTACTAGATTTCTTATACTTCCTGTTTTTACCTTCTCATGTTATAGAAAATGGCCATGCTCCTGATCAAGTTCTTGGAGAGGGAGCTGCAGCCATCCTGCCAGGTTGTATGTTTGGAAAGCATCCGGATCCTGTCCCGGGATAAAACCTGCCTTGAACCTTTTGCCACCATGGAAGGCTTGAAGACCCTTGCCAGGCATGCTGGAATTGATTACACAGAGGAGCGCATTGTTGAAGTCCCAGATCTGGATGTGATCCTGGAAGCCCTTAAATGCCTCTGCAACATTGTCTTCAGCAGCCGAGATGCTCAGGAACTGTCCTCTGAAGCCCGGATTGTGGTGGGGCTCACAGACCGCATCAAACTTTATAACGAGAGAAACTTCCCCCACGATATCAAATTTTTTGACTTGCGTCTTCTCTTCTTGCTGACGGCACTCAGGCTGGACATCCGGCAGCAGCTTGCTCAGGAGCTCCGGGGAATCAGTCTGATGGCGGATACCCTGGAGCTTACCCTGGGGGTTAAGTGGATTGACCCCCATGAAGTCACTGCCATGGAGAACCCTACTCTGCCTTTACCTCGGCAGGAGACTGAGCGTGCCATGGAGATCCTGAAGGTGCTCTTCAATATCACCTTTGATACTAACAAGAGGGAAGTGGATGAGGTAAGTCTTCCTTTTAGCTATGATTCCTTAGGATGTATTCTGTGAGAGTGCTTACATACTTGGCCAGCTCACTGCTTTTTCTACATTGACTGACTCATAAACATGTTTGTTTGTTAGGTACACAAAGGCACAAATCTGTTTTAACAACAGAAGAGAATGACTCACTGGTAACAACGTCTATTTCTAAAATTGTGTGACAACACGTTTGCTTCTTTTGCTCTAAGATGGGGAGGCAACCAGTGTCCTTTAAATAGTTTGAACTAGATTCTCTTTAGAGCTGATGAAAGACATCTGGGGAAGGGAAACAGATTGCCAAGCCCACTCTAAAAAGTGGTCAACTTCAATATGTTACAATCTGGTAGAATGTCTTTTATCAGTAGCATATAGCTATATAGGGAAAGGAAAATTAAATGCTTCCGAAATATATGTGTCGCCACAGTTAAGATAAGGCCCCTTTTGTATCTGTTTTACTAACTTAATGGACTACATGGATTAAAGTATATGTGGGACATGTAACTACAATTTCATTGCTCTATATCTGGCGAAATAGATCCTCTTCAGGCATTTCTAGTGTGACTCTATGGTATTCTTTGGACGGAAGGTTTTTATTTCAATAGGGTGCTATTATCTGCAGTGTCATATATCCATTCAAAGATTAGGAATGTATTCCCCATGAATATGGGGGTCTTACTGTGCATCATAAGAAACTGATCTCTTTCACTTTGTGAATAAATAATTAATTGCTATGGAAGATGTAAATGTGTAAGAGGGTAAAGTATAACAGTCACATGAGAGTTAAGAACTTTCTAGAGAAGGTTTTCCTTATTTGCATTTTGTTTCATTTTTTATGATTAAGTATTTGATTTTGCATAAACAGGTTGGGATTCTGTGTTGAACGTTTGTCTTTTTACTATCTAGCTGTAATGTTGCAGTTTTGTTGAATTTGATATTTGGGGAAAGTGGGATTCCCTGTACTTCAAAATATTGTGGATCTATTATAGTCAGATGGACAGAGGGGTCAAAGTAAAAGAAATCAGCCATCTCCTACTGATCCATTCAGAGATTTTGTTGCTGTGCATGTATGTTTTTCACAAAAGTGGATGAAAGGAGCTTTAAATTCTCAATGGTGGAAATTCTCAGGTTTCCTATTTGAATTTTTTATTGATCCAAAAATCCAGAAATGCATTCTGTTTTGAGTCATGTGAGTATACCTCACTCTTTGTACCCAACAAACTGCAAAAGAGTTGTGTGTTTCCATAGGATAATCAGTCTCTTTCATTATGTTTTGGGGGCAGGAAGACGCAGCTCTATACCGACACCTCGGTGCCCTCCTCCGTCATTGCCTGATGATTTCAGCAGATGGGGAGGACAGGACAGAAGAATTTCACAGGTAATTATTTTTCCAAAAGAGACATTACTTAGAGTATTTCTGTTAAAGTTACTTGAACATGAAAAATCATTGAGTTACACAGTTTGTGTGGAGTTTACCATTGGTTACGTTTGATGATGGGCTTGACTTGAGTAATACAAAGTTTTTTAAAGATAAAAATAATTTTCTATGTACATGGCACTTCCCAAACAATACGTTTGACAGAAATCTAAAATGGGCAAAGTGTCTGCTTTTGAAATCTAAAAATGGACACAGGGCAAACAACAGAAGAAAAGAAGATGGACAATGGGACACTGAACAATACGCTGTTATTAGATGTTCTGAATATTGTTGAAGTCACAATGCCAGGAAGGAACAGTTTAGGGACTTGTTCTCATTTTGTTAGAACACGAAAATTACTGGATACTTGGTAAGTCTGAGAAAAGCTGCCCTTCCTGTGTAATTCTGTTATTTATTCTTTCTTTTGTCTTGTGTTGTTCTGCTCAGTCACACAGTCAACCTCTTGGGCAATCTGCCTCTCAAATGTTTGGATGTCTTGCTGGCCCCGAAGGTACATCCAGGCTCACTTGAGTACATGGGAGTCAACATGGATGCTGTCAATGTTCTCCTGGATTTCCTTGACCGACGTCTTGACAGGGTGGGTGAAACAGATAGTTTTCAGAATTTCCAACTGATCAACATTGGTTTTTAATTTCAATTGCATCTGTGCTTAGAGTTAGACAACTTTTGGGATCCTGATCGGATGTTGTGACTTGATTATTCTGTGTTCATTATAGGTCTCTCTGTAACTTATTGCTCTCTCAGAAAGCTGTGACAGTAACAATAAACAGCGGTAGTGAAGAGGCAGCAACACCATATGCTAAAGGATGTTATGAGAATTATGAGTAGGATGAGAGGTGATTCACATGGTGAATAGAGAACATTTTGTGATCAGATGAGTGATTTGTGTGATCAAAAAGTTAACTGTTTGATTGGTTGTTAAGGCATTTGATAGGCTTGGATTTGACCAAATAACGCATTGAAATTTTAAGACTTTTTGCTACTCCTTTTTTTTAGACAGGAAGATGAAATTTTAAAAATGGGCAGATCAGCTCTCTGTCTTTCAGCTTATGTTCCTGCATAACTATCTGGTCCCTAGTGTTTCTCCATTGACATACTCACTTGTTTTTCCCATAGCTAAGTGTGTTCTTAGCTTTTCTCTTGGAATCTCTAGAGTGATAGTAGGATTCTGCAGAGTGCCCAGAACTGAAGTTGACTAAAATAATTGGTCAAGGCTGCTTAGATAGTTATCAGACAGAATTCTCTCAGGACTATACATAACACAGCCGGCCCTTCACATTTGCAGATTTGACTTCTACAGATTTGGTTATTCGCAGATTTGTTTAAAATGTTATCTCTAGAAACCTCTAGGTTTTCTAGTGTGACTCTACGGTTAGCTTCTGTCAGATCATGGAGTCATATTGGAGGGCCAAGAGATTCCTAGGTCCTTGGGCAAGTCACTCTTTCTCAGCATCAGAGAAAGGCAAACTCTGAACAAACCTTGGCAAGAAAATCCAAGGACAGGGCTCCCATGCATTCAAAGTTGATTTAAAGGAACATTACAACAACAGATTATACTGGTGATGATGTTAATTATTAATACTAAATTAAAAGGAACCAGGATTTGCTACAATAGTGACAGGTGTAGACTTAGTTCATAGGGCATTTAGTGCTATCAATTATTTCAACAATAAAATTCTCAGTAGTACTGAAGATCTGTTAAAAATGACTTGGAAGGCTCCATGTAGCCTGCAAACTAGACTTTGCCTACTATTCTAGAGCTACAGAGAGAAATGTGGAACTTTATACAGATACAACCTTTTGGAGAAGTTCTTCATATGACTTTGTATTTGAGTAAAGCTTTACCGTAAGATTAAATGAGACCTATCTATCTTGTCTACCATCCTCAATGTAATTTTCCCAATGGCTGGCCTGCTAATATCTGTACCATGTCACAGCACTGAGACTAGAATATTTGGTTTGCATGTTATAAAAATAATTAGTTCTATGAGTATTTACACGTGTTAGATTTGTACATACGAGAACAAGAGTGTAATACTTTATTTGGCCTCTTTCACAGGGTCATAAGCTAAAAGAAAGCCTGACTCCTGTGCTGAACTTGCTGACGGAAAGCGCCCGGGCCCATCGGCAGACAAGAAAGTTTCTCAAAGCGAAGGTACTGTATTTTGACTGTGTTGCATGCATCAAGCAAAGTTTCTGTTGAGCAAGCAAAACCATATGGCAAGCCTCACCTATCTCATGAATTTGGAAAATTATTTGGAATTGCTGTAAAATTGTCTTCCAGAGATTGTAAGATATTTTATACATACAGCAGATACAGAGTTTTAGATTGTCCCATTATGAGAGAAATTCTTTGACATATCCTGAGGAAAAAGTGTCCTCTTCTCCTAATGCTAGTACTGCTATATAAATTGTTTTCATGGAGTATGTGATATAATAATAATAATCATCATCATCATCATCATCATATTATTATTATTATTATTATTATTATTATTATTATTATTATTATTTATTATACCTGCCTCTCCTCACGGTTGAAGGCAAGGTACAACATAGCTAAAAACACAAGACCATTAATATATACAGTAGAATCTCACTTATCCAAGCTAAACGGGCCGGCAGAACCTTGGATAAGTGAATATCTTGGATAATAATTCAGGAAAAGCCTATTAAACATCAAATTAGGTTATGATTTTACAAATTAAGCACCAAAACATGTTATACAACAAACTTGACAGAAAAAGTAGTTCAATGCGCAGTAATGTTATGTTGTAATTACTGTATTTATAAATTTAGCACCAAAATATCACGATATATTGAAAACATTGACTACAAAAATGCATTGGATAACCCAGAACCTTGGATAAGCGAGTCTTGGATAAGTGAGACTCTACTGTATATATTAAAAATGTAGAACAAAGGGGTACTCAAGGAGCACGGCTGGTGAAATATGGCTTGACTACTTATCTGCATAGTCATCCAGATTTATCAGATCTGGTGTAACTTGTTTATTGTCATGATGGATTTAATCAAAAATTTGATCTGTTTTTCATATTAAATGACTCTACGCCATTCAGACCATGCTTCAATATTAGTTTAATTTGTATTGTTTAACTCATGGCACATTAGCATTTTATAGCATTACTGGTGTGATGACTTACTTTGTAATGGGAACTAATCTACACTGGATGGCAACCAATAACAGGGATTAGTCAAACAATGGCTTTGCTATTGTAAGTTTTTCAAGGTCTAAAGCAGTGATTCCCAAAGTGGGCGCTACCGCCTCCCGGTGGGCGCTGGAGCAATCCAGGGGGGTGGTGATGGCACCTATTAGGACATGGGGCGGAGCCAGAGGAGGGGCGGGGCCTCTTCCCAAGTGCCAGAGACAGGGCTGAGCACCTGAGGTGTTTATTAGGACACACAGGGGCCAGAGCTAAAGGTGTGGCTTCTTCCCAAGAGCCCGAGACAGGGCTGAGAATCTTCTATACCTCTCCTGAGGCTCTTGTTGGGACACAGAGGGCAGAGCGACATGGCTGAGCCTTTATACCTCTCCTGAGAGGCCTTTTAGGAGTAAAGGGCAGGGCTAGGGGTGGGGGTGGGGCCTTTTCCCAAGAGCGCGAGACAGGGCTGAGCCTCTCTATACCTCCCCTGGGGCACTTGTTAGAAAACGGGGGCGGGGTATAGAGGTTCAGCCCTGTCAGGCACTTGGGAAGAGGCCCCGCCCCCTCCTCTAGCTCTGCCCCCTGTGTCCTGGCATGTGCCGCAGGACAGGGATAGAAGCTCAGCCCTGCCTCAGAGCTCGTAACTCCGCCCATCCCAGTCCTGGTCGCCCATTTGTGGTCCCGCCCACCTTCCCTTGCAGCCCTGCATCTTGGACTAGGGGAGAGGCTCAGCCCTGCCCTCTTAAGCAGGAGCCATGCCCACCTCTCTAAGCCACGCCCCCTTTCCAGGGGGCGCTGAGTCATATTTTTTCTGGAAAGGGGGCGGTAGGCCAAATAAGTTTGCGAACCACTGGTCTAAAGAGAAATATATCAGCAATTTACTGGTGGATGCACTCCTGTATGTTACTTACTAAGTGGCTATTTTTATTTTTCTCTCTCTTAAAATTAGAGGGCTGTATCTGCCATAACTCTGGCCAAAATATAGCTGGCATTTTAGATTTTGTATGTGCTATTTTGTTGTGTGTTGTAACCACTGCTTTGCATTTTTATCATGTTTTTGAAAGTGTCCTTTTAGCAACTATGTCTCTTTATTATGTTATGTTTTGTCTTGGCATTACAACCTTAAACTTATTCCCAGTGACTTTTGCTTGACCCTGGCAAAATCCTCTCTCTTCCCTGCCCTTTACACACGGGCAGGGCATGTGGACATCCTTTTCTATGTCTTATATGGTTTTCTCAAAAAAGTGCTCACTTCAATAGTATTGAGCTTGTTGGGAATGCTGAATGAAAGTTGAAACATACTACCATTTTAAGCTTTTGTACATCTAATTAAATGAAAATTCATTGCAAAGCAATAAGCAGCTGCTTCATTACACGCCTATGTAGCTTCACAGCCATTCCTTATTGCTTTATTCATTTTTTAATATTTGCTATGGTGTCTCAGAATATCTCAGTACTCATCCATTTGTGAAAAACTGAAGTAATCACATTTTTACTTATGCAATCATCTATGGGTCTTTCTGTATGATCAGTTGATTAATTGGCAAATGTGCAGTTTATGACACATTTACTACCTCTTTCGTATTTGTTTGCTCCATGTTGTGCTGCCTACAATACTAAGACAGCTTTCTTTCTTTTGTATTCCAAGTCTGATAGGATAGGAACATTAAATTTCATTCTTCTCTCTCACCAGAGAGAGTTTTTATTGCTGTTGTGACTGAGCGCTAAATGAGTCAAATTGTTGTGGCTTCCCATTGTGTATTTTTATATATTAGTTTATAAGCCTATTTATTTATTGGGGAGCTCCTGGTTGCGCAGCATGTTAAAGCGCTGAGCTGCTGAACTTGTGGACTAAAAGGTAGCAGGTTCAAATCCGGAGAGCGGAGTGAGCACCCGCTCTTGGCCTGAGCTTCTGCCAACCTAGCAGTTCAAAAACATGTAAATGTGAGTAGATAAATAGGTACTGCTCTAGCAGGAAGGTAACGGCACTCCATGCAGTCATGCCAGCCACGTGACCTTGGAGGTGTCTACGGACAATGCCGGCTCTTCGGCTTAAAAATGGAAATGAGCACCAACTCTCCAGAGTTGGACACAACTAGACTTAATGTCAGGGGAAAACCTTTACCTTTACCTAAGCCTATTTATTAGTATTAAAAACTTTGTGTGTTCAGTTTGTTTTATGGGTCTAGTATGGGTATCTGATATAAAAGTGACAAATATGACAGTGAGAGGCTGTGAAGGTGGATATTGTTGTGATAAGGCCTTATGAGAGTTAGTTAATAGGACACTCTCCTTTCTCCCCCTGACTTTTTCCTTTCCCTGGCTTCATAGGTGCTCCCTCCACTGCGGGATGTGAAGAACAGGCCAGAGGTGGGGAACCTGCTGAGAAATAAACTGGTGCGCCTCATGACTCACATTGACACGGATGTGAAGCACTGTGCAGCAGAGTTCCTCTTTGTTCTCTGCAAAGAGAGTGGTGAGTGTCACCTTTTTCATTCCCTTACTGCAACCTGACGCAAAACCCTATGAGAAAGGAATTTGGTAGATAAACTGATCCATCTAGTTTTATCACCTCTGTAATATGCTTTGTGCCAAGGGTGCAAGGTGAATTTAAGAGGTCAAACTCATGAGTCATAAAACAAACTTACATTTCATGGAACAAATTGGGAAAATGTGAATAAGGCATCTTAAACACAGATCTAAGGGTCAGAACAAAAATGGGGGGGGGGGGAGGCGGGCTTTTTCTCTTCATAACCCATTTTCTCAGAAAAATAAATAAGAATAAAATTGGGCTAAAAGGGGCTAATGGACATGGTGTTCATACATTTACTCCCACAACTTTATTTCTAAACCTTATGTAAGAGGAAAAGTGCAAGACTATATATAGTATAAGATCATTTAGCCAGAGAGTTGGACTAGATGGCCCATAAGGCTCTAGCTTTATGAATCTATTACTCTTGCTATACTAATTATACTAATACTTGTTATACTAATCTCCCTCCCCAGGGAGATTAGGCTAGCCCCCACTCTGTTCGCCCTTTGTAGGGAATTGAAAACCTGGATGTTCCAGTGTGTATTTGATGACAGTCTCTGTTCATGAGATTAGGTTGTACTCAGCACTTTACCCCTCGCCCTGGCCCTACAGTCTGCTTTTTACCCAAGCCCATACCCAGCCCTCTCTAGTCTGATCATGCCCATCGTATTCCTGGTTGCTGTTTGTTGATTTCTGCATGATATAGTTTTAACGCTGTTTTGTATCTTGCTTTTTCTTAATTGTGTTTTAATTGGATGGTTATGTTATTATGTTTTAACTATGTTTTAATTGGCGAATTTTGTTGTATGTCCTGGGCCTGGTCCCGCTTGTAAGCCATCCTGAGTTCCTTCAGGGAGATGGTGGTGAGGTATAAAAATAAAGTTATTATTATTGTTGTTGTTGTTATTACTGCTGCTGCTGCTGCTGCTGCTGCTACTACTACTTAATCTTAGTCCTTTTTATGCGAATGGGTTTTATGTCTGTTTGGCATTATAAAAAAATAGTGCCCCTTCCTTCCGTCTGTCCGTCCGTCCTTCCTTCCTTCCTTCCTTTTCTGCTGTTACTAGTGTTTGTTTTTGCCTGCTTCTAATAAACTGGAAAAATCAAGGAGTTTCCTTAGAGTTTAGAGGCCCCTTAGCATTCAGGAGCATATTATTATTTAAAAAGTAAATCCAATTTGTAATTATACTTTGAGTATACCAAATATAATTTTGTGCCAAGCAAGATTATACATAATACAGTTTGTGTTCCCTAAAGTAACAAGAATGACTTTTTGTCTGTAAGTGGTGCCAATACAACATTTTAATGTTTTTTCCTGAACATTTCAGTGTGTTTTTTCTTCCTTAGCATCAACATTTTTTTCAAAACTCAGTTAACAATTCACTAGCCGTATTCCTATAACAGGCAAAGGCCCCATCTACACTTCCATATAATGCAATCTCCACAGTCTCCATTTATTTCTCTGGACATTATGCTAGAGGAAGCAGTTTCGTTTTTTCTTCTCAAAATACATTCAGTGTCAGTGCCCATTATTCCTGATACATACATCATTTGTGTAGAATTTGTACAACTGTTCCTGTGTTACAATTTACATATTTTCTCATAGAACATTTTCTTAATGAAATGAGAAGAGGCTGAAGAGCCAGAAAATCAGACTATCTTAGATGAAATTGCACTTCTGTAAGTTCATAGAATCATAAAATAACAAAGTTGGAAGATACCACATGGGCCATCTAGTCCAACCCCCTGCTATGCAGGAAAATCACAGTCAAAGTATCAATGACAGATAGCTATCCAGCCTCTGTTTAAACCAGTGGTTCTCAACCTAGAGTCCCCAATGTTTTTGGACTTCAGCTCCCAGAAATCCTAACTGCTGGTAAACTGGCTGGGATTTCTGGGAGTTGTAGGCCAAAAACATCTGGGGACCCCAGGTTGAGAACCACTAGTTTAAAGGTTTGCAAAGGAGGAGTTTCCACGACACTCTGAGGCAGAGAGTTCCACTGTTGAACAGCTTGTATGGTCAGGAAGTTCTTACTAATGTTCAGGTGGAATCTCCTTTCCTGTAATTTGAACCCATTGCTTCTAGTCCTAGTTTCAAGGGCAGCAGAAAACAAGTTTTCTCCCTCTTCCTTATGACACCCTTTCACATATTTATACATGGCTATCATGTCTCCTCTCAACCTTCTTTTCTGCAATCTAAACATACTCAGTTCTCTAAGACGTTCCTCATAGAGCATGGCCTCGAGATCTTTGATCATTTTAGTCGCCCTCCTCTGAACACCTTCCAGCTTGTCAATGTCTCTTTTGAACTGTGGTGCCCAGAACTGGACACAGTATTCCAGGTGAGGTCTAACCAAAGCAGAATACAAAGGCACCATGACTTCCCTCGATCTAGACCCTATAATCCTTTTGATGCAGCCCAAAATCCCATTGGCTTTTTAAGCTGCTGCATCACACAGTTGGCTCATGTTCAACTTGTTGTCCATGAAGAAGCCAAGATCTTTCTCACATGGATTGTTGCCTCCTTAAATGCCATGCCTAGCAGACTCAGTAAGAGATCAAGCTGATGTTGGTTCTAAACATGCTGTCAGAACTTGTTCCTGTGTTGCAGCCACTCAGAGTCCAGATCAGTTGCTCATTTCCACCTGAACTTTGAGGGAGACATGAAATGCCCTGTTCAACAAGGTGGTTCAGAATAAATTAATAAATAAACCATATCTGGTTTTGATGTGAACAGTTGGAAGTTACTTCTAGTCCCCTTTTTCCATCCTGCCTCTAGAGTTCCTTCCAGGGTTTATGCACCACTAGAGAGAAAATGAGACTCTGCAGTTCCCCTTTCCTATTTCCAGTTCAGACCTGACCATGTTGACCTGCAGTTGTATTGGCAGACTTCCTCAGGAAGTCTCTCAGCATTTCTTGTTAGAAGTTTCTGAAAAGTTTCAACAATCTGTTTCCTGGAAAGTTGCCCTAATAAGAGAGAGCCATATCATCTTTTGAATTCAACAGTTGTCTTCATTTGCCCTTAAAGAAAGTTATTGATCCCTTCTGTTTTGTTTTGTCTCAACAGTGTCTCGGTTTGTGAAGTACACGGGATATGGGAATGCGGCTGGGCTGCTGGCAGCACGGGGCCTCATGGCTGGAGGTCGGACTGAAGGAGAATACTCTGAGGATGAAGACACCGATACAGAAGAATACAAAGAAGCAAAACCCAAGTATGGCCTGTTTGTATGTTTGTGCATTGCTCCTTTGGATGCACACCACACTATGTAACAAAATTTGAAAATAATTCTGTTCCTGGTTTGAAAGTGTTATTTCCTGTTTAATTGTGTGTACTTACTTTGAAAGTAGTTGTTATACTCCAGAAACCTCATTTTTGTGGCTGCCACAAACATATACATATATACTTCCATGTAATTCTAGGGGGGAAATTAGTCATGGGCAATCACTCACGGCTCAGTATGATTGTCTTCCAAAGATAGAGTCTTGGCAGTGGTTCCATAAATGACTGTTTAGACCTATGCTGGATCCACATGGTCTTTCACGTTGAGGACATAGATTTCCAGATGGAAGGCGATCACAACAAGGATTTGTTTGATGAGTCTTCCTCTTGGCACGCTTCTCCCTTTTGGAGGATTAGTATATGGGCAGCTAAAAACAGCACTGAACAGATAGATAGCTGAAAGAAATTTTGTTCTGCATGTTATTTAGGAACAGATTTGGCAACTACTAACCCTTTTCCTCTATTTAAAAAATAGTCCATATTGGAAGAATGGGAATTCAAATAGTTTTGTCAGTAGGAGGATTATCATTTATCCTCTCAAATTGCTGGCACCATTTTGGTTTTTTACAGAGGTGGGAAAATGAGACTGCACAATGGCCCATAGAAAACATAGTTTGAAGAATGTTGGCTATATCCCTGGAGAAGTCAAAAGATACATCAGTAAATTCATTATTTCTGTTAATTTCTCTAGTTATCTCATATCTCTGTCTGCTTTAAATTCACATTCTTCCCCTTTGTTTTTCTGTCATTATGACTTACCTGTATAGCATTAACCCTATAACTGGACGTGTGGAAGAGAAACTTCCCAACCCAATGGAAGGGATGACAGATGAGCAAAAGGAGCATGAAGCAATGAAACTGGTGAACATGTTTGACAAACTCTCCAGGTATGACCTACCACCTAGACCCAGTTACTGCACATCTTCTGGTCCATTAAGTAGAGGTTTAGAGATATTGTACACAGACATTTGCCTTGCCCCCAGTGGAATATATTCACTGCGCCTGACTATTAGCTATTGGTTTTGAGTATGTTTTAATGTATTATGTTTTTTTTATTTATTATTTATTTATTTACTACATTTATATCCCGCCCTTGTCATCCCGAAGGGGACTCAGAGCAGCTTACAAATTAAATTTAGATACAATATTATATTAGCATAGCACAATACTGGCATTAAATTACTTCCTTAGGGATGTTGAGGCAGACTGTACCTCCCCTACCAAAGTGTCTTGGGCCTCTTCCACACTACCCTATATCCCAGGATCTGATCCCAGATTATCTGCTTTAAACTGGATCATATGAGTCCCAACTGCCAGATAACTTGGGATAAACAGATAATCTGTGATCAGATCCTGGGATAAAGGGGCATTGCGAAGGGGCCTTAGTCTGTTTGCGCCTCATGTTTTATAACCTCTAAGTTGTAAGCATCTGGAAAAGTTCACACTTCACCCAAACGGATTATCCTGATTGGACAATTGTGTCTCCTGGTCTCTGTTACTCCAGGTGATGCTAATCCCCAATTAACATAACTCTTAAACCACCACACCATTAATCCTTTGTTTACTTGGAAGAGAAATTATACCCTCAGCTGTCCTGCCCAGACAGTGGGAGAGCTCATTATCACACCTAGCTTCACTGCATATTGAGAGCAAAGCTTTGTTCATTAGCATCAAAACATAATTGTTGACTCTGTTAAGGGCAAATTATTTCAGGTCTCTTTCTAAAATTTAGAATGTTTTCTGCTTGCTTTATCTTCAAAAATAAAGAAGTTGTGGGACTATATGGGAAAGAATAAGTAGGTACAGATATTCTTTAACTACTGGAGTCCAAAAACATCCAGAATTACTCAGCTTTAAAAATATGAAATAAAAAGACTGCCTATCTTCAAATGCCTTTCACAGTGATGACAATTTTCTTTTTAAAAATAAGAGATGTCCCTCACATCCTGAGAGAGAGGATTAGCAGGCAGGCGTGGAATCTAAACTTAGTGTCAATCCTGGGGGTGATGATATGAAGGTAGAAGGATTTAATTTTACTAGTTCAAGTATTATTATTATTATTAATATGTGTTTTGTCTCCATAGTGCAAAATCATGCTAAAATAATCTAATATACAATATGAAATCTAAAACAGAATTAAACCAAGTATATAACCCAGGATACTTTTAAAGCAGCATTTGCTTTGAGCTGGGAATATTGAGGGGGGGGGGAGGAGGAAGAAAAAACCCCAGGAAAGCAAAATCATACAATTTCTTTGAAGATTTTTATATTATTTTTTACATTCCTTTGAGTATTGTCACCACCACAGAATACTTCCTGAAGTTTCTATAGTGATCTCATTAGATGACCACTCCAGGGAAGTATTCGATTTCAGAGACAGGTGGTAGCTAATGCTACTTGTTCTCCTTCTCAGCAGACAGGCACTCTGTAGTAGTTGCTCATGCATCGTTTTAGAAAAGTTTAGGTAAGAATCCAGGAACTAAACAAAGTTTAAAAGATACTTTGAAGAGTAGTGAAAGTAGCTGCAGACAGACATGTTTTGTGCAAGATGCTCCATCTTTCCAGAAATGCCAGGCGTGAGCATCAGATTAACCACATTTCCATCAGAACTTCACTTCTCCTTGGCATTGAGACTGATCAGGAAGAATCTCAGAAACCTTTGACAGCCAGAAGGACAGGAAACATTTTCAGAGTATCTAAATCATAAATTTTCAGTGCTACCTCTAGCATAACCCTTGCCTGACAAATTAACTACACTGCAGTCAGGATCATAGTCTTACCCTTAACATGGTGTTCCCCAGAAAGGAATTTACAAGGCTGACATTAAGCATTTGGGGTTTGACAAGGATGCCCTTATAGCTAGTGATACAGCAAGAAAGAAGGAAGGCTGTAAATGGCAGGATTATGCAACAATGCATTGCGAGGACAGCACTATAGCACAATTATAGAGAAGTGTGATAGTGATTTTTTTCAATACAAGTATATTATGTTTGCTTCAACAACACAATTGGTGCGAATGACAGAATGTTGTGATAAAAATCCCAATATGAGAGAGTGTTAGGCTGGTTTTATATGTCCTGCTTGTATGTATTGATTCTGAAATATATCATGTATAGATAGAATATGAGCTAAGGGTCCCAAAGTGAACACATCTCTGATCACGACACAGAACTACTTTGATTGCAGTTTCTCTTTGGGATCATATCTCCCATTAAAATATTTCTCCCTCTTTCTTTTCCAGGAAGCAGGTAATCCAGCCAATGGCAATGGATCCAGGGGGCAATTTAACCACTCTGGAAGATGCCATTCCTCAAATGGTTGAGGAGAGGCCATCATCTGACTCTGACTTAGAATTGGACTAAACTTGCCAGTTCCTCAAAACCTGGGGATTTTCTATTCTCCCTCTATAATGGGTACTGCATCAGAAGATCAGTCCCAAGAAAGGATTTCCAATGGGCTGAAAACCTATGCTCAAGCTGCTGAAATTCCTGCTTCTTCTGTAGCCCTCCTACCTTTGAGAGCTTTTTACACCTAGGGACACTCTTGCTCTCTTTTTCTCTCTGTATCCCTAAGAGTTTTGTATTCATTCCATGGATTTTCCAGCATATTTTATGAAGACGGGGAAAGAGGGAGAGGAGAAGGCACTTTTCATTGTAGTCAGAGGATGCAGTAGCACATAAGGTACGCTGAGTGCGTGTGTCCAGCTACTGCTATACAAAGAATGTTGCAGCAAGGGTATGTATTGATACTTGTGCCAAGCACATAATGTAGCAGCCATACAATGCTGTGAGAAAGCATGACTATTCTAAATAGCTGTGAACATATACTTGCAAACAGTTTGACTGAGAAATGTGTGAACAAAGATGAACTTGATTTTTTCAGTTTGCGATTGCCTTTTTAACGCAGAAGGCATAGTTGGAAGATATTTGGTGATTTAAATGCATATTAGGCAGCTCCCTTTATGATACATTATTGCTGACAGCAAGAAAGGAGGGATGTAGAGTGCTAAAATAGTACGTACAGTATGTGTGTATGTATGTATGTATGTATGTATGTATGTATGGGATAGATAGCAAGATGTTTATTAGGAAGGTGAGGGATGGAATCTTTGGAGACTTTTTGGCTTATAGCATAATACATGTTGACATTTCCAGATTATAGAAAGCCAAAAGGACTCTGATCCCTATATGGTCTGACTGTATTGTGTTCTTCTTTCTACCATATTTAGTCTTCTGAACTAAAACACATTTTGTGCTGTTCAAATAAAAAGCAGTGATTAGTTTCTTGACTACACTCTAAATATATACTTCAGTTTCCATATTTTCATAGTGTTCTACAGATTGCTCTCAGGCATCTCCATCCTTTACATTGATTTTAAACATTTCTGTATATTAGAAAGGAAACTCCTTTCAGCTTGTTTCCACTTTACCAGCAGTTTCTGAACTTAGCACAAATGTAAATTCAAGGTTTTCACTAGAATAAATATAACCTGCAAGTAACCACATGTGTGCATCTGATTCTTGGGATGTTATTTCTGTGAGCACTTACAAGACTGATGAATGCCTCCAAAGGAGATAAGGGACAGACAAAGGCAAACTGGGATGAGTAGAGCTAAAGCAATATTATACTCAAGCATAGTGCTGTGTGGATGTGTCAATGGTAAACCCTTCTGTACATGCAATAAAATGAAAGCCAGTACAGAGATTGTAAATGATATAGTTCAGTCTGATTATAATGTAGAGAATCCTATTTAGTACAGGGCACTAGAAATGGTCTTTCAGTATGTGCTATCTCTGAATCAGTTAACATTATACATTTTAAATGTTCGAAACTTTTGACATAAACTGCCTTCATAATTGTGTTCCTGATATGTGTCCTAGTCCATCTATATAATGCAGGTTAAAGGCTTAAGCTATATAATTAACGTATATTTCAAAATAATGAAATAACAAAAAAGCCCTGCTGGATGAGATCAGTGACCAACTAAGAGTAAGAGAAAACAGACCACTCCCAGTCACATCAGGGACTGTAGTGCCCCTGAGGACATGATGAAAAATGGTCCCAGTCCCCTGCTCTGATTCATATTTCTGTAAGGACGTTGTACAGCACAATCTACTAACAAGGTTGGACGTATTCCTTAAATTGTTTGTTTTTACAGAAGTAGGGAAGAATCCCATAAATCATACCAGTTTATTTGTTCAACAGGACAGATGGCTTAGAAGTACTGAGGCATTTCAGTTGTTTCCATAAACTCGTCTTCATGAATTAGCTGGTTAACTACAGTGCATAGTAGGAAACACATCAGATTTTCACTGGGTTGGTGATTCAGATGTCTTATTTGAATGGCTTATCCTAACCTCAAAAACTTGCCAATACAGTACAATATTTGAATAACACATCCTGATACACAAATCTGTTCCTTTGAATGTACAGATTTGAATGTGCAGGATCTTGTTGCAAAAACTTCCTTTCTGCAATAAAGCTTTATAGAATTTTTTAAAAATATAGCTGCTGAAAGCTACTTGGAAAGAAAATACAAGCTTTCCAACTTTGGGAAACATGGGAGAATTTCTAAGTGTGGAGGAATCAGGAAATATGAGATTAGTATGGTTGTAAGTACAACAGTTTCAATTTAGTCATACTTATTCGTCAGATGCAAAGAAGAGATATTAGCAGGAAAAAAATTTGCATTGGTATATTGCCCTATTTAATCAATTATCACAAAATGTCCTTCATTTGACAAGGCAAGGGGCGGTGGACATGCAGGGGGCCCTAGACACTTTAGGAGAGAACTGTAGGGTTAGAGTTTATGGCTGGGATCCTACTTAGTGACTTACACTCGTGTAAGTCTCTTTTATGGATAGAGCTAAAAGTACCACCGTATTTACTCAGTCTAATGTGCCATCGAATCTAATGCACACCTTACTTTTCAAAACCTTGAAACCAAAAAAAGTATTTGCTGGCAAATGTAATGTGCAACAGCAAAAAGTGCATTCTTTGTAATTTGGCCAAAAAAGATGTGCATTACAGTGGCTGTATGCTTATAATTGCTTCTTTAAAAACAAAAGATTTGGAACACCAAAGCTTTCAGCAACAGAAAACTTTGGGGTGCATCTATGCTGTAGAATGAATCCCTTTAACTGCCCTGGCTCAATGCTATGGGGTCATGGGGGCTGCCAAAGAATGCTAATGCCTTACCAAACTACAAATTCCAGCATTCCATAGTATTGAGCCATGGCAATTAAATTAGAGGTGGTGTCCCTCAAATAGGAGCTCCAGGTGCATAGCTTCCCATTTTGCTTTGGCTCAGCACTAGGATTACCATATTATGTGAATCTAATGCACACCCTAATTTTGGGAAAGTGATTTAGCCAAAAAATGTGAGTATTAGATTTGCGTAAATACAGTATTTTGCTGCTGTGCCTTGTTCAAAAACCTCCCATGCACAATGACTATTACAGTATATTCTTAAACAGAAGGGGGGAAAGGAAGTGAGAAGGTAATTCGTACCATGAAAACCCAGCTGCTATGAACTCCTGAGAGAAAGAAGATAGGTGGATTGTGTTTGAGAGGACCATTGCCAATGTCCTCTCCTCTCCTCAAATCATGCATAACTAGTAAGTGATCCAGGTCCCATGTACATAGGTACAGCTGCTGTACAATGTGAAAGCTGGGTCTAATTTTTCCTGTTCCCTAATAGTATATCAATCAATGTTGTACAGAACTGGCAGTGATAAGAGGAATGCACTGGTGATTGTGAAGTTCATAATACAATACTGGAATAGCAGGTTGACTATGTCCAAGTATAATATGACTGAACAGGAGATTATTTTCTCTAAGTCTCTTTTAATTTTTCAAATTACTTTTAAATAATGAACGAAAACATCTTGGAGCTTACACCAGGAGCATCTGTGCTAAACGAATGGTGAGCATACGGAAGGCTCACATTCAATAATCTGATATACTCTGAAAAAATCACAAATTATATGTTAAATCATGGAATTAATAAAACCTTATGCAACACATTTCCATTTAGGAATCAGTAAATTAAAAACATAGTTGAAAGGTGCTTTTTATTCGGATTAATAATTACTGCTATTTGGATGAATATTTTTTCCTAATTCAAAAAGCAACTTCATGAAAGTTTATTCCAATTTAGACAGCAGTTATAACATTCCTTGTGAGCTATTTTTCATTAAAAATGTCAATGTACAAAAATCAAGGTCTCTGCATGTAACAAATATGCACTACAAATTAATATAGAGTACATTATTGGAAGGATCTCTGTTTCCAGACTGATCTTCATAGTAACTACAGCAGCAGATAAAGACTCAGCCAGACTTCCATCACTTCTGTTGAAAACTGCAGTGCCATTTGACTTCACCTGCATACTATTGCAAGCACACAGATGTTAGACATTTAGCCAATTCCAGTTAAGGCTGCAACTGTATCTGTCATGCTTTATCAAGCACTCCAAGAATCCAAATGGAAAAAGTCAAAATGAAAGACAAAAATCTATGAGGTGAACTTTACTGTGAGGTAGCTTCTATGTTGAACTTCTTTCTCTCCTCATCTAAGCCTCTTTCTGTAGAAGTCAGTTCTGCAATCTTACTTTCAATCGTCGTTTTCCAAGTGTCTTTAGAAAAAGTTCTTTGTTGATACTTCGAAGAAGTTCAAATACAACTCAGCTAGCTCTCCAAATAATTCTTATTTCTTCTGATCAATTAGTTTCTCATCACTGTAACCTTCAGCTATGGTGAAGCACATTCTTTTAGGAGGTAAACATCACTTTCAGCAGCAGAAGTCAGAATTTCTATTTGTCTTTTGCATCCAGCTAAAAACAGAAAGAACAGGCATTGCTTGTTTATGAAGCTTGCTTTTGTTTCAAAGACTGTCACTTCAACTGTTGATAATGACAAAATGATAATGCAAGAATACAGAGAGAAGGAAATTGTGGCATCTACAGTTAAATTAAAACCATTTGCAATTCAGAGATAAGAGAAACACCTAAGAATGAACCACTGAGTCCAGATCATTCCAAGAAAGAAGCAGCCAAAAATAGTTCCTTGGTGCAGTGATTTCCTCAGGTTTTTTTACATTACAGAAGCAAATGAGTTTTAAAAATGAGATTTATACTATGAAAGACAACAGTAATGCTATTATGTATATACTAGTCTCCTATGGATTTCAAACACCACTTTTTCTCAAAGGAGGCATCTGCTTCAGAAATAAGGCAGCTGGATTTACCTATTTGCTAGAATAACATATTTTTTCCATCATCTGATTTAACTAGTTACTCTGCAAATAATCTGAGCAGTTATATTACACTAACTAGGTAAGAGTAGGAGAAACATATATTTGAGAAGGCAGCATTACAGCTGAAGTGTTTTATATACAACCACACTGTTTCTCTTTATACAAAACAGATTAGGAATATACTCCTCACATGCCTTTATGTATCCACATGGTTGAACATTGACACCTGATGTCCAACAGTAACCTTTTCACTTTTCATTTTAACTGTTTAGTTTCTACTGTTAAGCAGCCCATGTTATTTCTCAATCTAAAACTGGAAACATTGGAATTCCACTGTAAGACAACTGGAGAACAGAAAACGATATTTTTTTGCATATTTTCTGATACGTTTGGACGTATGTAGTTTCTGGTTAAGTGATTACAGTGCTCTGCTTGCAAGCATAATAAATTTCAACTATTTTAACCCTGCTGAACTGCAATTATACATAGAAACATAGAAACATTACATAATTATATATTCTCCAGTCATCCATGCAGATCCATCTAGGCTCAAGCTTATGCAACAAATACTCAGAAATGTAAAACTGAACACCAGGATGTACAGATTTCTGAATAAATTATGCAGACTGTGTTACATAGCAACTGGCGATTAATTCTGTTTTTACTCAAACTCATTAAAGATTTTATGAGAAATCATGAATGAGGAACAGCAAGGCTTTTAAGGCGAAATATTCTTACCTTTTCTTTTTCTTTTTTCATCAGATCTTGCAACTCTGCCTTCCAGCCTAAGAGTTCCACCACTCTTTCCACTCCACTAACAACATCCCCCAGTTCAGCCACGTCATTATGTTGTGGCTGATATGCAAATGGCCCCACCAAGTCCCGATTGATGAGCACACGGGGAACGGAAGCACAAACTGTGCCTGCCAGACTAGCAAAGGGTTCCACCTAAAACTCAAACATCAAGAGGAAAATGCTATGTCAGTCCCAAACCAAAGGTCACAGCACCAGAGAACCTGACAGAACTTTGCTACTTGTTCTCTTGTCAGAAATCAATGGCAAGGCCACAAATGCTAAACTACAATACAGAGTTTCTCTCATTGCCTGCTCAAATACTTTTCAAGTAATGATGCGACAAACTAGTCTGCTGACATAAAGAACAGTATTCTTAGGATGACGATTTTTAGCATTTATACATTCTTTTAATTTATTCTTCTAGCAATCCAGGAAGGTAAGCCAACAATATTCATCCATATTTCACAGTTCAGCTGGGACTATGAGATAATGGCTAGTTTAAGAGCACTGAGTTTATAGCTGAGCTAATGACTGAATTCAGGTTTTATTGCCTCATAGCTCACTCTCTTCACAATACACCAGGCACACACTCGTTTCATTCATTCCAACATAAATTAAAGAGTTATACAATTCTTGTTTAGGGAACTGGATATTCTTATTCATCCCATCTGATTCTTACTGCTCATGTATGCAGGCACTATATTGCTCCCCTCCCCACTTGTAGTTGACAGGATGTTTAGGAATGAGAAAAGATGGCATACTGGTCTTTCTAGTATTATTTCAAGAATCACTGTCCCAGAGGAAATATTTTGAGTACCTATTTTTCTTTTTCTTTTGTGTATAATTGTTATCGGAGATCAACCTTATTTCTGGAATCACTGAGTGACTACCAGAGTAATCTTTTCCAGAATTTGTTAGAAGTTGTTCATCTTTCCTTCATTACTCGATAGTCAATAATCCTTTCTTAGGAATTCAGTCCATGCTTACCAAGCTCTTTTATAAACTTGTCTCTCACATGTCCTAAAATGCATTGGGTTTTGTTGGTTTCTTTAACAGCCACTGTGTCTCCCTTTTTGCATTCTCATTGTTTACTCTATACCTTTCAGAGTCCCTGAACCAATCTGTCTCGACAACCCAGCTTTCATTCTCCTCCCATGTTTCTGGCAGCTCAGACCTCAAGAGAGGTTCCGATGATAAAGAGCAGGTCTGCCATAGGGAAATCTGTCACATGCAAGAAGAACCGATGAGGGAGCTCTTCCCCAAAGAACACAATGTCGGGCTTGATTATTCCAGTGCAGACAGGGCATTTGGGGATCTTCTCGGCCATCACATCCCCCTAAAACAAAAGAACAAGTAAGAGAATATAACCACATATAGGACACTGTAAGTCACATTGTGACATCATATCCCCTGAAAAGACAATTCACACTTTGTATGCGCCAAGCTCTGATGAAACCAAAAGCAACTCTGTAAGAGCTTCCAAAGTAGAATCCAGATGGACAGTGTAATTTCATTTTAAAATATGCTTCTAATATTCCTGAAGGGGTATATGTTGTATTGTCACTCACCCTGAAATCCTCACCAGGGTATGATCTTCGACAGACTGTACATGTTGCTGTAGCAAATGTGCCATGAGCCTCAACTAGTTTATCTGGAGGAATTCCTGCAACTAGAACACAAAAGGCAGAGAGAAGATCAGTTGAGCCAAACTCTTGCATCAACCACAGTTTAGTAAAGTGGATGACACTACCAATTCCACAACCCAAAATCTCATTGCTACAGACATTGCCCCCATTTTGGCTTTTTTCTTAGTCTCTAGTGTGTGTATGTCTCCAGCTTACCTCTTTCCAGTCCATCAATGTTTTGGGTGTATAAGCGCAGCAGGATCCCTTTGTTATACAAAAGTCGGAGGAAATAGTGGGCATAATTAGGCCTGTAATTGCCTGGGTACAATTCCTTACTTAACATGAAGAACGGCTTAGGATTCTGAAAAAAGTAGTTAAGTTCAAAGATGGCTTCTGGATATGGAATATTATACTGCTGGAGGTTACTGTATAACCCACTCCCAGGGGACCTGCAAAGAGAGGGGGGGAAGGGGGGGTGTAAAAATGGGATGTAGAATATGTTAGGGAATTAAGCCACTGCAAAGTATCTTCTATCTGTGAGAGTGAGTGAGTGGGATTAATGCCCTATCTACACTGGCCTAATGTAGGACCCTGCCAAGAAAGGAAAAATGCTCTTTATAATTTTAAAAAGCACTAAAGTCCACTCTTTCTACCTATGCTCTGCTTTTCATTTGACCAATGTGAAGACTAATGAAACTATATTTTACAGATGAAGATGCAATATGGTCCCCATCTACACTGGCCAGCTTAAAACTGCAGAGGCCAGACAACAAACTTCCACATAAGCATGCGAAAGAAAGTCCTTAATGCACATCAATGCTTTGTAGTTTGAGGCCCATCTGGACCTCAAGCTAGTTCCAGAGTTTCCTATATAATCATCTACACAGTAAAACCACTTTCTTCAATATCAGCTTGAAACTACATTAACTGGGCCTGAGTGGTAGCCATGGGGTAATGTTCGTGCAGTCAAGAAGACAAGGTCTCCACCTCAGCTTTGGCGTTACCTGAAATCCGGGATGCCACTGGGAGTACTGAGCCCTGCTCCGACCATCACCACTATTCTGTGGCATTCTTTCTTCCGAATTAATTCTGTCACATCTTTCAGGGTGAGCTTCGCTTTTCCACTATTGTCTCCCCCTTTGCCAGCTCCAAAGAACAGCATTGGAGCAGTGGATAGGGAAAAGTGCCTTACTCCTTGGATCCTGCCAGCAATATAATAAACGTGCAAGAGATTACAAAGGAACACCAAAATGGAATTATTGAAGATAGGAGAAAACAGTCTGAACAAGTATTAGGGAAATTAGGTCTTGCAAATTGGCTTTATTTATACATAGGGATACTAATCCATGTATCTTTCTGGCGATTATCCTTTCAAATGTAAACAGAAGTATATTTTGTAGAATCTCTCTCACATACTTTTTTGGGTTTGGAATGCCATTGATTGATCCCATTCTTCCAAGCCAACAAGGATAGCATCCACCTACTCATTTCCAATGCCTGTAGGTCCAACTTGTACATTGGAGTAGAATTCAAATGTGTTGGAGAGGTGGGAAAAGATGGCAGTAACAACAGTTGCTTTACTCATTATTTCTCTTCATAGAACTAGGCCGAGAGTACCAGGGGAATGGTACCAGGACTATTAGGAGCTGCATTGGGTTAAACCCTTATGCCAGCTGAACTACTGATCTGAAGGTTGGGTTGCTGACCTGAAGGTTGCTGGTGTGAATCTGTGAGATGGTGTGAGCTCCTGTTTTTCAGCTCTAGCTTGCAGGGACATGAGAGAAGCCTCCCAGCAACACGTCTGGGCATCCCCTGGGCAACGTCTCTGTAGATGGCCAGTTCTCTCACACCAGAAGTGACTTGCAGTATGTTCTCAAGTCACTTCTGACACGAGTAAAAAAAAACCCAGGACTATTATCTACCCACTCTGGTATCCACCATTAACTGCCCCCTAGTAAGGTCAAAAGTGGTGGTGCTTCTGGAAACCACTTTCCTCAGAGCCTTGTTAAACCTGACATCAGCTCTTGAAGTACTTAATCCAGCTGTATGCTACAGAAACAAAGATCATGTGCATTTTGAATCACAATTAGCATTTTCCTGGATTCATACTCTCAGCATTGTTTTAGAATGAAAGGTGATAACAATGGCAGATTTGACAGGTCCAGGATATTGGCGGAGTGTGCTTGGCAATATAAAGGAGCATCTGATGGTCTTTGTACTAAGCAGGGACGCAATTCTCATGACTGAAGCAAGAAGAACAAAGATAAGGGAAATAGCAGCTGCTATTTGGAAGTGTGTGTCTTGGTTATTCCTTTTTCCAAAGCAATCCCATAAACCCTTAAGTAAACTTCAAAGTGATCATATTTGTGTGCGCTGTGGCGCAGACGGGAGAGCAATGAGTCACTGACCAGGAGGTCATAAGTTCGAGGCCCGCTCGGAGCTATGTTTGTTTGTCTTTGTCCTGTGTTAAAAAGGCATTGAATGTTTGCCTAATATGTGTAATGTGATCCGCCCTGAGTCCCCTTCGGGGTGAGAAGGGCGGAATATAAATGATGTAAATAAAATAAATAAAATAAATATTGTGTCCTTCTGCTTCTTCAGATGCAAATCCCACAACCAATTATGTGTGTTGCAGTGCAGAATCTGAAGGGCTTCAAGTTCTCCAACCCTGACTGTAAAGAAATCCTTTTAAAACAGTGTAAGTTGTCCTGAATCCATTGGCTTGCAGAGTCATCAAACAGAGACCGGAAACTTAAGGCTAGCCTAGATTATCAAATTCAGTAAGGATATTTGATATGTACCAGGAATGACTATAATTCAGCAAGTTAACAAGAAACATGCCAGAACTAAAACCCATAGCAGAAAGTGTACAAAAAGGAAACATGAGTTCATACCTGACTCCAGACATGCTTGCCATTTTGTTAATGTTATCTCCTGGACTCCTCTGCAGTAAGACATGTCCATTTGAAGGAGAAACGTTTGGTCTTAATGAAATGAGGGGCATATTTTTGTGTGCTATAGAACTAAAAGAGTTCCTATGATGAGACTGCTGAGCACATATCCAGAAATACCTCCAACCTTTTAAAAACAAACAATTATTATCAAATGCAGAATGTGAAATGTTACACAGAATGAAAAACCACACAGTTAATTCAAGTTATATATAGCTGACAGTTTTCCGGAATATACAGGGGGGGGGAGTATTTAGTCAGATACCAATTGTACAAGTTCTGCCACTTAAAAAGATGAGAGAGGCCTGTAATTGACATCATAGGTAGACCTCAACCAGGAGAGACAACATGAGAAAACACAATCAGAAAATCACATTGTCTGATTTTTCATGAATTTATTTGCAAATTATGGTGGAAAATAAATATTTGGTCAATAACAAATGTTCATCTCAATACTTTGTTATATATCCTTTATTGGCAATGACAGAAGTCAAAAGTTTTCTGTAAGTCCTCACAAGGTTGGCACCCACTCCTGCTGGTCTGTTGGCCCGTTCCCCCATGCAGACGTCTTCGAGAGCAGTGATGTTTTGGGGCTGCCGCTGGGCAACACGGACTTTCAACTCCCTCCAAAGGTTTTCTATTGGGTTGAGATCTGGAGACTGGCTAGGCCACTCCATAACCTTGAAATGCTTCTTATGAAGCCACTCCTTCATTGCCCTGGCAGTGTGCTTGGGATTGTTGTCATGCTGAAAGACCCAGCCACATTTCATCTTCAGTGCCCTTGCTGATGGAAGGAGGTTTGCATTCAAAATGTCACAATACATGGCCCCATTCATTATTTCATGCATACGGATCAGTCACCCTGGTCCCTTTGCAGAGAAACAGCCCCAAAGCATGATGTTGCCACCCCCATGCTTCACAGTAGGTATGGTGTTCTTTGGATGCAACTCTGAATTCTTTCTCCTCCAAACACGACAAGTTGTGTTTCTGCCAAACAGTTCTACTTTGGCTTCATTTGACCATATGACATTCTCCCAATACTCTTCGGGATCATCCAAATGCTCTCTAGCAAACTTCAGTCAGCCCTGGACATGTACTGGCTTAAGCAGGGGGACACGTCTGGTACTGCAGGATCTGAGTCCCTGGCGGCATAGTGTGTTACTGATGGTAGCCTTTGTGATGTTGGTCCGAGTTCTCTGCAAGTCATTCACTAGGTTCCCCCGTGTGGTTCTGGGATTTTTGCTCACTGTTTTTGTGAGATCTTGCGTGGAGCCCCAGATCGAGGAGTGGTCTTGCATCTCTTCCATTTTCTAATTATTGCTCCCACTGTTGATTTCTTCACACCAAACTGCTTGCCTATTGCAGATTCAATCTTCCCAGTCTGGTGCAGGGCTACAATTTTGTTTCTGGTGTCCTTGGACAGCTCTTTGGTCTTCACCATAGTGGAGTTTGGAGTGTGACTGCTTGAGGTCATGGAAGGGTGTCTTTTAGACTGATAACAAGTTCAAATAGGTGCCATTACTACAGGTACTGAGTGGAGGACAGAGGAGCCTCTTCAAGAAGTAGTTACAGGTCTGTGAGACCCAGAAATCTTGCTTGTTTGTTGGTGACCAAATACTTCTTTTCCACCATAATTTGCAAATAAATTCGTGAAAAATCAGACAATGTGATTTTCTGGATGTGTTTTCTCATGTTGTCTCTCATAGTTGAGGTCTACCTATGATGTTAATTACAGGCCTCTCTCATCTTTTAAAGTGGGAGAACTTGTACAATTGGTATCTGACTAAATACTCCCCCCCCCCCCACTGTATATTACTATTGTCTATGGTGTGCTTGCCTCTAAGCAGGCAAAGGAATAGGATTTTGCCCCAAATACAAGCTCACCAATCTATGCATGCTAAGAGAAAAGATAAAAGGAATACAAAGGGGTATCTTACATTTTAATTCTCCTTTTACTATTGAGATAATATTGGACTTATAAAACGTTCTGCATACCAAAACTTTTTTTGTAAACAAGCATAAATCTTGGGTTATTGGATTATTACTTGTTAGGATCATAACCTATTGGGTAGCAGAGTTTCAGAAGTGTTGCTTTTGGTTTATTGGGTAATGGAAGATCACTGGGCATGTAAATATCTTGTTTCTGTCCGATGCTCTCAGCAGACAAAGATTCAAGCAGACTTCTTTTAAAGTACCATGTTTGTTTACTCATAACTTCATGTATTTAAATATACAGGTACATTTCTTGTCAGATTAAACTTTAAAACATTTCAGTTCTCTTCAAAACTATATTGTTCTGTACAAGCTCACTTTAGTAACAGAGTACTTCCAAAGGAACTCAAGCCTCAACTGACTTCTAACTCATAACACTGGCTTCTCCTCTCTAACAGACTCAAGCCTCAACTGTCTCCTAACTAACACTGGCTTCTGCACTCCAACAGAATCAAGCTCCAACTGTCATTTCTGACTGTCATCCTTTAAAAAAACCAAACATTCTAAACAGTCACATGACCAGCAGCCCCTCCTACTGCTTCAAGCACATACAGCTAAGATAACTGCAAACCAAAGAAGACATACACTTCAGGAAATAAACCGACACATTATAAAACTGATAAAACATTAAATAGAGGAGGCTTGAGAAGGTTGTTATCTCCAACAATAAATGTAATGCAGTTTCAATTCTGAGTTGGGGTTCAGTAGTATATGCTTTGCATGCAGAAATATACAAATTCAGTTTGTGACATAGCTAATTTTAAAATCTCAGGCCGCAGCAGGGCCAAGAAAGACTTCTGTCTTCCAGAGATTCCGAAGAGATGCCATTAAAGCAGTCACTACTTTCTACTGAGGAAACCATAACACTGCTTTCAACATTTACTTTTCCTCCTTGTATAATAAGATTTTACATACACATATGTAGGATTTTCCATTCCAGTTCTCCATATTCCTCCCAATATTTGGGGTGCCCTTTTTAGATAACTGATACTCTTCCCTCGAATTAGTCTTCTACTCACCCATTAACCCCTCAAAACTTGTAGAACAAAGTACATGCTTTGCTACAGTGACTCTGAAATGTAATCGCCAGTTCATTTCCCCGTTCACTGTTGGGTCCTGTATCAGAAATAAAAAAAGCAAGAGACAGTTGTCCGATAGGTTTCTGAATGCCTTTCCTTCTATTGCTCGTGAAAAAATAAATGGTTCCACCAACACCGCTGGACAAGAATATCTTCCTCTTCCTCCTCCCCCTTGTTGTATCAGTGATGTGAAGGTTGTGGGAGATTATCTATTCTAGAGCAAAGCACTTTTCTGTTTGCTTTCAGTGATCTTCAGCCAGGAAGAACAGCTGAACAGCTCTTTACCGTAATGTTCCTAATAGGAGAACCTAAATTTGTTTATGCTTTGTAATAGCCTAACCTTTGAAAAGAGGAAGAATGCAGATACTAGGAAATTACAATTACTTTCTCTCATCTGGTCTTTCACTGTTGTAATTTCCCTAGAAGAGTAGCACATTTTAGTTCAAAAATCTCAGTATTAAAGCAAAGGCAATTAAAACCTTTGCCTGTTTTTTTTTGTGCTATTAAGTACATCTAGATTTTTTTTGCAGATCTCAGTACAGCACTCCCTTTGCTGAAGACACTGTCTTGTTTCAAATAAACATTGATGCTGTTCATTTTAAATTATACCATCTGTAGTTATGAAAAGGTGGTTCATGCTGCTGGACTGAGCAAGACAGCCAAACAAGCAAGATTCTTGGTGACTGACACATGCTTATGAAAATAATAAAATACATGTAGTCGAATTTTCTGCCTCAATGAAGCTATGTTCCCATCACCTCTCCAAAGATCAAATAAGATCACAGCATGCTACTGAGGATGAAACTCATCACAGAAAATCCTATTATACCTTATAGAATTAGAAATTATTTAGTGCATGATCTCATTTCATAAATGTTTTAAATAATCACCTTTTCTTCCACAACTGTGATAATTTTTGTCAAGGCTAACAATACTGATCAGTTGTTAGGTGGTAGGCATACAGTCAGCACACCAAAACTGAAGTCCTTGTAGAGTAATATGTCCAGTACAAATTTAGCTGTTAAATACTGTGGTTTTGAGAATGTTAGAACAATGAATCAATGAAATAACGCTAAGCAGAACAATGCTAAGACGACTCAGAAATGCTGGCATGACTGCATATCATGACAATTTTGGCCCAGTGTTGTGTTGCTATGAAGAAAAATACTTACACAAGCAAATCCAAAAGTACAAATAATGCTGCAAATACATGGAATTACTGATAGTGTGTGTGTGTGTGTGGGGGGGGGGGGGGCTATCAAAATAAGAATCACTACTACATTTTCTCCACTGTTAATTTATTACCCTGTCCTATCTCAATGATAGGATATGTTTGCAAGAAACTTGCAATTTGTTTAACCATGTTTAGGCTGTTGTTTCCTGTGGATTTTTAACAACGTGTTTTTAGTTGGTATGAACCACTATGTGTCCCATGGGGGGGGGGGAGCAGGATAGACATATGTATAATACATAATATTTTTCAGTCACTGAATATCCCATAATGTTTATGCTTGTACATTTTGGCATCCATTGCAGTACATTGCATCCCTTCTGCAGATTGAACAAAGCCTCTGTCGTTTGCCTTCAACTGGTGGGCCCTGATCTCTTTCCGGAACATTGGTGGTTAGCGGATCTTGCCAGGCAATGGGCCATTGTTATCCTCAGCCCTAAGAAAACCAAAGTTTGCCTTCAAACACGAATATATAAAATGATGCTTTAAATGTCCAGTGTTCTGCAAGTATTATTTTGCATTTTTGAATGGGGAAAAGGGTATATATTTTTGTATTTTCCTTACCAAACCTCTTTCCCACTTTTAGTTGTATGTACGTATTTTCTCCCAAGGTGGCTTCTACTGGACGGGAGTTTGCCTTTCCATTCTCTGAAGACCTGCTCCCATCAACTTTTCCCACAGGCTACGGTGACCATGGATTCTGGGATGTGAAGTCCAAAACCTCTGTTAAACTCTCCTTCATCTTTAAGGATACATTTTCACTGCTGCCCTCAAAATGCTGTAACAGTACCTCATGTGCAGATAACTTCAACAGTACTCAATACTGAAGTTGCATATCCTGAGAGAGGCATTTTCGCAATCAAAACACGAGTGCTAAATGGGTTGTCGAAGGCTTTCATGGTTGGAATCACTGAGTTGCAATGAGTTTTCTGGGCTGTATGGTCATGGCCAGAAGCATTATCTCCTGACATTTTGCCCACATCTATGGAAAGCATGTGGACAATTTCAACAGAAAGGAGGAAACCATGAAAATGAACCAATTCTGGCTACCAATATTTTAAGAAACCCTCTAAAATTAGGATATTAAATAAAGAACAACTTTCAAAAACAGGGGAATTGCAGACATGAAACAACGCTGCGACAGCAATTTTGATTGTTATTTTGTCAACAATAAGACTTTATCTGGTTTTGATTTCTATTTGACATAACTGACACTTAAACTATAAATAGGAATAGTTTTTCCATAATATCTTTGTAAATGTTGCCAAGTGTATTCCTTTATGTTAAGAACTATACTAATGTAGTGAATGAGAATATAAGTAGTGAATACCTTAAGTAAAGTATTCATTGCAATATATACTAGTAAAGGTAAGAGATTCCAGAGGGCTATGATCCACCACTGTTTCTAGTCAAATCCAGTTTAGATTGATGTTAATACGACACCATAATCCCCTTCTTTTGCAGCTTGTATAACAAGTGCCACTAAAAGTTGTTTATATAGAAGATAATATTACATTACCAACGTAGTACTCATACATTATATACCATACTTTCCTTTTTACGTTTCAAACAATCAGGGCCAGGTAACATTTCTCAACAAAGGATTCTCCCAGGCAGGAATCAGCCAGGCTTTGAAACTGCAAAGCTTTTCAATGCTAATCAAGGTGGCCAAATGCAACATTCACACTTGCCTCAAGCAGACAAGAGTTCTTTCTCCCACCCTGGACATTCCAGATATATAAACCTCCCTTGCCTAGTTTCCAACAGATCTCACAACCTCTGAGGATGCCTGCCATAGATGTCGGCGAAACGTCAGGAAGGAATGCTTTTGGCATATAGCAATACAGCCCGGAAAACTCACAGCAACCCGTGTGCTAAATGCTAAGGCCACCCAACAGGTCTATATGAGGGGCGGAAAGGGGCCTCTTACTTAGAACAGCGCCACTGGAAAGCGCAGGCCCCAGAGAAACCCAGGCCTCCGTTGTCATGGTGACCGACCTCTCCCAGCCTCGCCCCCCTTCCCCTCACGCGGGGTCGGCCGAGTTAAATTATGCTGCGGTCTCATTGGAAGGCCCCGGTAGAGGAGCTTAGGCCACTGTTTCCTTGGCAACCAGTCCTCTGTGGGACTGGCGTTGTGAATGAATGCGGCGGCCCTATTCGAATGCGCAGGTCTCGACAGAGACGACTAGGCCTCAGTTGCTATGGTGACCAGGCCCTCCCTCCTTCCTTTGGCACTCCGAAGCGTTTCTGCTGATGCTGCGGCGGCTATGAGGGGCCATACGGTACCCGACATGCCCTGCGCGGCCACTGCCGGAAGTGAGTGTGCATTTCCGGCGGCTGGGCGCCCGGCCTCCTGCTTGTGCGGCTTCTTGGGGTCACTGTTCAGTCGCTGCTCCCGCTTCCCACCCCGGCGCCGCCATGAAGGACGTCCCGGGCTACCTGCAGCAGTCCCAGAGCTCGGGGCCAGGCCAGGCCGCCGTGTGGCACCGCCTGGAGGAGCTCTACAACAAAAAGTGAGCGGGGAAAAGGGCGGCCGAGGCGGGAAGCAAGCGGGCGGGCGCGTGTGGCCGGGGAGGGGGTCGCCTTCGGAAACCGTGGGGCTGCTCAACGTCTTTTTTTCCGGGGCGCCTCACTCAGGAGGTGTTTAGGTCTTGGACATCCTGATTCTGGACCCCCCCCCCCCCAAAAAAAAACCCCCCACTAATGCAGTTTGGTGAGAAACCATCACTTAGGCAGATCTTATGAAACTACATTTCCCATGATCCCATGGTATTGAGCCATGACAATTAAAAGTGATGTCAAGCCATTCATTATACCGTGTGGATGCACCTATAGCAGACATGCGCTGTGAGGAATTGTGGGAGTTGAAGTCCAAAACACCCGGAGGGCCGAAGTACGCCCATGCCTAACCTATAGTCTGCTTAGTACAGCTCTATTTTGCCTCTTCTCTTTCTCTTCCTATTTGGTGGGGAAGCATTTTGTTCACCAAACGCAGCATTGCCCAAACATGAGTCAAGGAACATGAAGGGCACCTCAGACTAATCCAACCAGAGAAGTCAGCTGTAGCAGAGCAGTTGATGATCCAACCTGCATACAGCATATTATTTGAGAACACAGAAATGCTGGAGCGCTCTAACCACCACCATGTCAGACTACAAAGAGAAGCCATTGAAATCCACAAGCATGTGGACAATTTCAACAGAAAGGAGGAAATCATGAAAATAAATCTGGTTACCAGTATTAAAAAAAACTCAAAAATCAGGACAGTAAATAAAGAACAACACTCTTTAGGGGGATTCCAGAGATGAAACAATCAGGGCCAGCTAACACCTCCTAACAATGGATTCCCCCAGGCAGGAAGCAGCCAGTCTTTGAAGTTGGAATGCCATTCACTGCTAATCAAGGACTACTAATTGAAATATTCACACCTGCCTCAAGCAGACAAGACTTCTTGCTCCCACCCTGGACATTCTACAGATATACAGGGTGTTTGAAAAAGAACTCACTAGTTTTAATGATTCTATGCATAAAACTAGGGAGTTCTTTTTCAAACATTCTGTATAAATCTCACTTGCCTAGTTTCTAACAGACCTCACAACCTCTGAGGATGCCTGCCATAGATGTGGGTGAAACACCAAGAGAACTTCTGGAACATGGCCATACAGCCCGGAAAACTCAGAGCAATCCATTGATTCTGGCCATGAAAGCCTTAGACTTTGTCTTGCTCATGCCTGTTCCTCTGCCTTGACAAATATTGTTATTCTATTAAAAGGTATCTACCCAGATTATGCAGTTTTCCTGCCCCTTTCTCTGGAAGCGTGTACTACAGATGGTGTTTCCTGTATCTGAAATGTTTTAAGACCAGCTGTGTTTCAGGTTTTGGGTTTTTTGGTATTTTCAAATACCTGTATTCACATATATGTACATGTTGGAGATGGGGCCCAAATCTAAACATGAAATCAATTTATGTTTCATATTTACCTTATATACATGGCCTGCAGGTCATTTTATGCAATATTCTAAAGTATTTTTTTGTATGAAACAAAATTTGAGTGTATTGAACTATCAGGAAGCAAAGACCCCCCCCCCCCCCCCCCAGCTATCTTTGCTACTTACATGCACAATTTCAGATTTTGGAGCATTTCACCATTCTGGATAAGGTATGCTCAGTTGTACAGTTGAAAGGTAATTCCTCCCAGATTAAGTGATTTTGCTTCCCCTTAGTCTGGAGACCTGTAGCTGGACCTTAATATCTTCATAAACATACGTTTTGAAAGCAGTTGCATCCTTCAATGAATTTTTACGCTGAGATGTTTCACCTTGTGCCCCTGTGGTTGGTGATGCCTTAATAGCTTGTTCTTTTGATCTGACGTACATTGCTGAGTATTTTCAGCTCACTGGTTGCAGTATATATCCAATTTTGATCTGCTCACAACTGAATATTTTCCTTTCCTTTTTTCATAGCAAGAGCAAAATGTCATCTATTATAGGGTTGCTATACTGGCCATGTTCCAGTAGCATTCTCTCCTGACATTTTGCCTGCATCTGGCTGGCATTTTCGGAGATGAAGATGCCAGCCACAGATGCAGGTGAAATGTCAGGAGAGAACATGGCCATACAGCCCGAAAAACAGCAACCCAGTGATTCCGGCCACAAAACCTTCAACAACACATTATTATACCTTCACAAAAACATTTTAAGTATGGGGCTCCAGTTTGTGACAATGCCTTAAAAATAACATGAACAAACAAGCCAATTATTTTGTTTGTTTCATTGAAGGATGTTCTGTCATAACATGTTTGCATACAATGTATATATAATACATAACAAACAAAGTGTGATAGTGAGCATATGAAATGCTCTTTAATGAGTCACGGGTTTGATTTATCTAGCCCAGTATTCTTTACAATGGCTGGCAGCAACTTTCCCAATCTCATTTATAGGGTTGTGTTTTTTTAGCTGTGTCGCCTGAAATTACAAAAGTAGGATCAGCAGGCTAACTACAAGGCAGTGATCCTATATATGTTACAGTTAACACATCTTGGAGCAGATATAGCATACATTTTCATACTGTATCCTCCCTCACCCTCCCTACATCGATTTTCTGTGTTCCCCTCCAAGCAGTCTTCGGTGCTATACATCCAGCTATAGAAATATATACATGCATGTTTCTCCCACCTGCTTTGCAGAAGCCAGTAAATGATCATGTTGATAGAGCGATGCGGTAGCTAAAAGATGGAGTCTGAAGAACATAAAGGAGAATACATGGCTTAGTTCTGCCTGGCAGATTTTTATACAACATTTTTGATCCAGAATCTTTTAACTAATAATAGTTGAACAATTTTTATTTAACTTAACCTGGCAGCCTGATAAACTATCAACTTGTCTTGATGCCTTCCTGAGAAATTAATTTGGTTATTAGTCTTTGTTTCTAATCCTAGTCAAATTAGACTTTTAATTCACAAGTGCATTTATTTTTGACAAATAACAATATTTGTGTCTCTACAGCTATCCAGAACACCTGGTTTTACATGTAGTTCCTACTGTATTGGCATTTTAAGTTCTCATTAGTATCTCTCTATTTTACAGACTCTGGCACCAACTGACTCTCCAGGTTTTGGACTTTGTTCAGGACCCCTGCTTTGCCCAAGGAGATGGGCTTATCAAGGTAAAGTTCCAAGTATTATAGTAAGTTGTAATGATATTGGGTTGTATTATGAATATTTTTACTTCCTAGATGTCTTGAAATTGTGATAAGTAAACCTGAATTTTCAGTAAAATAGAAACACAATTTGTTTCCTCAGTATTTGAGAAGGGGAAGTAAATGTATGTCCTTAGCCGTTTGGCAATACAATACAACCTCAGTGTCCATGGGGGATAGATTTCCGGACTTACTACAGATAGTGAAAATAATTAATAATAGCACACTCGTGTCACCAACATGAAGAGTTTGGAAAGCTCTGTCTTAGATGATTGTGAACAACAAATATAATATACTAAAACTGATTTTTTTATTCATAGTTATATGAGAACTTCATCAGTGAATTTGAACACAGGTAAAACTTCTATAATGCCTTAAAAATGAAAATAACTTATATTTTCGTATTTACTGTTTATGACTTCATTTGTGCATGTTATTTCTTTTATTCTAGGGTGAACCCTTTGTCCCTTGTAGAAATTATTCTTCATGTAGTTCGACAGATGACAGGTAAAACCAATCTCTTTTTCTTTTCTTTTTAAAATAATTTTTATTAAGAGATTTTGATTTAATACAGCTGTGTTTCTAAAGGTAAGGTATAGTGAGGGATTAAGAGTATGGAGATAGAGAGGGGCAGATAGTTTGAGTGAGGGATGGGGGGGTGGAGATGTGGAGAGGGGGGCTAGGGAAGTTGGGGGGGAAGGTAGGGATGGGAGGTTCGTTCTGGACCAAGGGCGGAGAGGCCTACTAAGAGAAGGGGGGGGGGGGGATTGTTGACTTCCAATCTTCCATTTCTTTCTTTCTTCGGTATTCATTTAAATTCCTTTTCTAAGTATTCCAGTCTGTTTCTTTCATGGCTCTCCCGGTTTTTTTTCTTTATTAAAAAAGTTAATGTATCCATATTTCTCATCTCTACACTTTTTTGTAACCTCATATCTTTAGTGGGAGTACTATCTCCTTTGCAATGTTTAGCTATTATTAATCTAGCTGCTGTAATAATATAGGTAAATATTTTATCGTTATTATCCCTGTCTCCGTCTTTATTAAAGTCCAAGTTATTTTCCATATTATGTAGTCCTAACCAATAAATTTCTGGCCTGAATTCTAGGTCTATTTTTAGAATCTCCTTACATTCCCTGTGTATTGTTTTCCAATATTTTGTTATTTCTTTACAGCTCCACCGCATGTGGAAGTAGTAACCCACTTGTTCCTTGCATCTTCAGAACTTATTATCCACATATTTATACATTAGCCCTAGTTTTTTTGGCGTTAAATACCACCTGTGGAGTGTTTTTAACCAATTTTCTTTAAGATCAGTAGAGGGTGTATATTTCATTTTCTTGTTTCAGATTGATTCCCACTCACTCATTTTTATCATTCTCTTTTTCATTCTGATATGTTTTTCACTGAAAGAGTTCATGATGCAGTCATGTCACCAGATTTTTAATAAAATCTGACAATTGTCTCTTGGGTGAAAAGACTGAACCATACTTTTAGATTTCTATTGATGGCAGCTATTAAAGTGATGGGTTTTTAAGATAATTATATGAATTCCATAGTGAAAGAATATTAATGTAGATATTGAATGCCTGTCCCTGGGGGGTTCCAGACATTAGGAAATGTACAGCCCAAACAGAAATGAAACAATTACTGGATGAATATTTGGATATAAGTGCCCATTCTCTGACTTTAAGCATTAAACCAGAGCCCCGGTGGTGCATTGGGTTAAACCCTTGTGCCTGCAAGACTGCTGACCTGAAGGTTGGGTTGTTGACCTCTAGGTTGCTGGTTCAAATCTGGGGAGATTGTGGATGAGCTCCCTCTGTCATCTCCAGCTCCCCATGCAGGAATGTGAGAGGAGCCTCCTAAAAGGATGGTAAAACAACAAACATCTGGGCATCCCCTGGGCAACATCCTTGCATATGTCCAATTCTGTTACACCAGAAGCGACTTGCAGTTTCTCAAGTCACTCCTGACACGATAAAAAAACCCATTAAACCAGAATCTCCTTGAGACCAAAGGTGTAAGTAAATGTTTGATGATTCACTTTTGCTGGGAATGAAGGGAGGAAGACAAGCTGAGCACTGCCCCCACCACCATCAAATTCACCCCAAAACAGACTCTCAGTACTAATTTTTTTTGTAAAAGACTCTTAACATGAAATATTGTGAATTTTAATGTGATTTCCGCTTAAACGTTTTTAGATCCTAATGTGGCCCTTACTTTTCTGGAAAAGACCCGAGAAAAGGCAAGTATGATTGTATAAACAGTCTATCAGCAATACATGCAACTATTCTTGTTATGTCTGCAAACTACTAGATTTGCTAAGAAATGGCTGATACAGGAATAAAGTCAGTTTTTGGACCCAGTGAAAGTGATACTGCTGGTGATAAATTGCCATGAGTGACTGTTTAGGGAGAAAATAAAGTTAATAGAGTTTTAGCTGATTTTTAAGTGTATTTTTATGTTGTGGCTGCAGGTGAAAAGCAGTGATGAAGCTGTGATTCTTTGTAAAACAGCAATTGGGGCTCTGAAATTAAATATTGGTGACCTGCAAGTCACAAAGGTAAGGCAATATTTATATTTGAGTGTTAATGTGTCTTGTCTGGATATGTGATGTCAGGTGACTGGCAAATTTTGTGCATGCTTAGTTCTTTGTGTTTCTGTCTGTTAGTATATTTTCATCTTTTAGTTACTGAATTCTGTGGAAAAGACTAGAGTCTGTCCAATTCTTGTGTTCATTTTTGATGTGTATCACTGCAAATACCATACCACAGGTTGAGTATCCCTTGTCCAAAATACTTGGAACAGAAGTGTTTTGGAGTTCAGATTTTTTCAAATATTGAAATACTTGTATTTGTATATACATACATAATGAGACATCTTGGAGATGGGATCCAAGTTTGGACACAACATTCATTTATATTTCATATACACCTTCTACACATAGCCTGAAAGTAATTTTATGCACAATATTTCTCAGACTTCTGTTCATGAAACAAAGTTTGTGCACATGGAATCATCAGAAAGCAAAGATGTCACTCTGTCAGCCATCCATCTGGACAATTTTGCATTTTGGATGTCAAATTTCTGGATAAGGAATGCTCAGTCTGTATTGAAAATTATAATGTGAGTTTTTCTAACAAGGGTGTAATCATGATATAAATTCTCCTTAAGTGGCTAGAGATTGCAACTTTTGATATTTAATTTATTCTTTCAACTGTTATAATCTATATATAATCCTACACTATAGTCCATAACAGAGTGTAAACTTTTCATATTTGTCTCAAAGGCACAGCTTCCAATGCATTCATTCTGTGCAGAAATGAAGGCTAGTGTTGAATTTGCCACAAACAAACTTTTAAGGTTTCTGTACCTTTAAAGTTTTCTTTGATTATTTGGGACACAATATATAGCATAAATAAAAGACTGTATGTATCTTGCATATTGAGTGAATCAGATTTGTACCGGCAGAGTTTTCTTTCTAATTTAAAATATTATTGATTCTTGTTGTCCTTACTGTTTGAAAATGTACTGCAATTTCCTTGTGATATTAAGAGGAAATGTAACAAGTCTAGTCATATGCTGATGCGTGTAAAACCCTTGGAGATCGAGATAAAGAGACAATATCCCATCTATTTCCATTAGGAAACCATAGAGGAAGTTGAGGAGATGCTGAATAATCTGCCTGGTGTGACATCTGTTCATAGCCGCTTTTATGACCTCTCCAGCAAGTATTACCAGACAATCGGGAATCATGCCTCTTACTATAAGGATGCTCTAAGGTTTCTGGGATGTATAGATGTCAGAGATCTACCAGGTAGAGTTCCTTTTTTCTGTTCTTCTTAAACACATTGCAGTTGTACTTATGGATATTTGTATCAAATGGAAGTTTCTGCAGTGGTAGTTGGACTGTGGATGAATGGGTGTTGTTTTTGTGATGTGTGCTGGGGAAAGCATTTAATTTCATTGTATAATGTACAATGGCAATAAAGTTATTCTATTCTTCAGAGTATTGCTTGCACTCTGAGTCTCAGAAGATGAAGCTTACAGCAAGGAAGAAAATTACTTGGTCATGATAGCTCATTTATTGAATCAGTAATACAGTAATATTTAGTATGTTAGAACCATGGGTCTATGTATTACAGATTTCTAGCTTTCGTTGTCTAGAAAATATTGTATTTTGTGTCTGGAGCCACCTAGAACAGAAATGATTAGAGTAACGCCTCTGTAGGATTTTTTTTTACAAATATTCCTTAATTAAAAATAGTGGCGGCTTCTTCTTTGGAGGTTTTTAAACAGAGGCTGGATGACCATCTGTCGGGTACTTTGAATGTGCTTTTCCTGCATGGCAGGGGATTGGACTGGATGCCTATGTGGTCTCTTCCAACTTATAATTCTATGATTCCTTATTTTTACAGTTGCTTCCTCCCTCAAAATAAACTAACCAAGTTTTGGGGGTTTCCTTATTCCCTTTCTCCTTCTTTCGGAAAGCCAACTCAGTTGATTTTCATTTTTTTTAAAATCCTTTAGTACATAGGAATTTGGCATTGTGTGTGTGGATATAGAAGATTTGTTTTGCTTTTAGGGGAAATCTGCATTTGGATTAAGTAATGTATACATGTGCTAATGGAAAATATATGTGATCCAACTTCTATTTCAAAACTATATTGATGCCACTTACTGGAGTCTATCATCCACTGTGAGCTTGGGAAATCTATAGATACTAAATGACTGGACTGTAGGACTTTTGTTTGACCCAGGTCATTTTTCTTCCCAGTGGCAGACCAGCAGGAGAGAGCCTTTACATTGGGCCTGGCAGGACTCCTTGGGGAAGGAGTCTATAACTTTGGCGAACTGGTAAGTAGTAGAACTTGATTGTTTAAATTATTGTAGTAGAGGAACTGTCTTCTCTATTTCAGCATCTTGCCTCATTTCTATTCTCAGCTTATGCATCCAGTGCTGGAGTCTTTGAGGGACACTGACAGACAGTGGCTGATTGACACTCTTTATGCCTTCAACAGTGGCAATGTGGAAAAATTCCAGGCTTTGAAGTCAGCATGGGGCCAGCAGGTAAGTACCTGGTACAAGTTAACAACTTATAGTTGAACAGGTGTTTCTGCAGTCTGCAAGGAACTAGAAAAATACGAAAGTACTGTACATGTCTATTAACATGTCTTCTAATGAAACATAAGTTGGAAGCCCATTTATAATTTATGTTTGAGGCTTTCTCATTACATTGGACATTATTTAAATACTTTGGAAGAAGTTGGATAATTACACATTTTATCTGTGGCTTTATGAAATGGCTTTAAGGAATTCATCTGGACATTCCACCCACACAAGAGATATTGAAAGCTTTGTAATGATTTTGAGTTCTGATCATGTTGGCTCATGAGTAATGAAACAACCAGTACTGTTTGTAGGATGGGCTTGGAACATGCATCCTGCTGCATTATATACAGGGAAGTTTTTGGATTAACTGAAGTTTTGAATTATCATGTTTTACAGCCAGACCTGGCTGCAAATGAAGCTCTTCTGCTGCAAAAGATCCAGTTGCTTTGCCTCATGGAGGTGAGTCTGTACCAGAGATATTTGTCATTTTTTGTGCTAAATAGTGTCCTTTTTACCCCAAACCTTTCTATTATGGTTCTATTTTCATTTATTTTTCTAGTACATAATTTCTCATTAGGTATGTGGTATTCTCCTTGGACAGCATGTGACTTTTATGTTATATTAATTCTGGATGATATTTTAGGATCCTGAAAATAACTGGTCTTACTAGATTGCTGTTCTACAATCATCTATCAATTATTGTTGTGAACCATCAGATAGTTGTCCTTTATCTTACAAAGCTAAAGAAAGGGGCCACCACCATCAGTAGTACCTCACTTTTCTCTCTGGATTGAGACCTAAAGTGATTTACAATCTTAAAAACAATACAAATTAAAACCTACAAAATATAATTATGAAACCAAGTTAGTTAAAATCACATAAAACAAATAAGTAAAAACTGTTAAAACAAATTGAAACACCATTGTGGTTGAAGTAACCAAAGGATTTGCTCAAGTATAAGGTCCCACATCTGTGCAAATGAAATAGCTCAATATTTTGGGCATTTGCTGTTGTTAATCTGTTGAGGAAAATAATAGACATGAGGCATCTAACAGCCATAACAAATGTATTGGCCCATATACTATGGGCTGTAATCCATTGAAGCTCATGCTATATTAAATGTATCAGGTAAAAATAGGGGATCCTTAAGAACTAGTTGCAAGTGTTTGTAACAGCCTGACATCCTTTAAAATCTTTCAGATACATATCCTTTTGTAGTGTCCATTATAATTGCAGACTCTTTTGTTTGATATTTATATTATAAATGAAACTAGCAGTCAGGTATGATTGTAAATAAATAAGCAGCTTTTGCGCACTTGTGCCTTTTCTTTTTAGGCAATCTAGTTTTAACTCCTTTATTCCTCTGCAGATGACCTTCACCCGACCAGCTAACCACCGGCAACTCACTTTTGAAGAGATTGCTAAAAGTGCCAAAGTCACTGTAAATGAGGTGAGTCACATTTAGTACTAAAACAGAAGGAATGTAGATATTCTTGACCCTTACTTGAACAGAACAATTCACTGATCAAACTCATATGCAATGTCCCAGCTTCAGTTTTAATCCAGGTTTTCATTTTAAATAATTAATATTAAATTTCTATTGTTTCACCACAAATTATCTTGGTCCTTTTTTTGGGAGGGGGGGTGTTTTTGCAAATTTCATTTTTGATTCGTAAGAAGTGATCCAGCTGGTGTGCTGTGCAGTGACTTGTCTGGGAACAACCTGAAATTTCGGTTGAAGCAAACAAATCGTTTTTGTCTTCTTGCAGGTAGAGCTGCTAGTGATGAAAGCGCTTTCAGTAGGTTTGGTAAAAGGCAGTATTGACGAAGTGGACAAAAAGGTTCACATGACTTGGGTCCAACCACGGGTGCTGGATTTACAACAGGTAAAAAGCAGCTTTCTTGGAAGAAAGCAGGAAATATTGTTGCTAATCGGCTGAACGTACTTAGTCATCATTGTACTTTTGTGAATGTCTTGAAATCCTAAAACAAGTGAATTTACTGTTTTAGCTTGCAAAATAATCAAATCCATTCAGTTGATGTACAGCAGGTCATATTTCTTGCACATTCCTTTATAAGAATACAGCATGAGAAGGAAAAGCACTGGGAGACTAATTGCATTTTAATGCCTCTAAATTTTTACCAGAATCAAAGTGATATTTCTTTAGGCCAAGGTCTGCCAAGACATGAAGTGTACTCCTCTTTAGCTTTCCTCCATTCCTCCCCCTTTTTTCATTAGTGATGCCAGTAGGGTGGGTGGGGTAAAATCCTGCATCAGATTCAATCCAGTGTAAGAAACTCAGTTTTGGGGGGCCCAAAGAAGACCTGTGTTATGTACCTTTCCTTGCAGTGTCTGGCTTTGGTGTCCTATGTCAGGTTTCTGTCCTGCATAGTAGCCTCCACACCCAATAGAAGCCAGAGGAGCACTATCGTCTTACTCTAAACACGTTGGAATGAACAGTTAGGATGGACTGTTGTAGGAGACTGGTATATAATTGTTTAATGTGTCTCTTTTACAAGTTTTTCCCTTTGTTTGTTTTCTAGATAAAGGGCATGAAAGACCGCCTGGAGTTCTGGTGCACAGATGTTAAGAGCATGGAGATGTTGGTGGAGCACCAAGCCCATGATATCCTAACATAAAGGACTTTGCACTGGCTAAGGGAATATCTTGTGCTGTTCCTGAAAGTGGCAGTGCCTGACCACTGACTCTGTACTGAATTCTATTAAAAGGGGGGCTAGGGGAGGAGGGGGAAGAACTACTTTTCTGATGCTTGTACAGAGGACTAAGTGGCCTTTGCTGTATAACCCTTTGGTGCTTGGAGTCGGGAATTCCCTCTTAAGCACTAGCATTTTTATTAGTGCTTTCCCATCCTGTTGTCACCAAAGGGGGGAGCTGAGGACTCCATAACAGTGGATTAATCAGTCTTGGTGTGATGTTGCAGTGGAGGATGCTGGGGGGACTATGTGCTAAGGGGTGGAGGGCATTGGTTCAGCAGTGGGAGGGCAGCAAGTCTTCCATTTTGCATTAATTGTGCAGGAAAGAAAGGCCACCATTGACAGATATGGGGGAGGAGAGTGTGACCTTCCCCCTGCCAGCCCAAAGGCAGCATAACTGAGAAGACATGCTTCTTTCCCCTTGCCTCCCCCCCTCCATTTTTTCAGTAGAAGCTGCTCAATCCCATCAATGTTTTCCAAGAATAAAGTCATACATTTAATGGATTTGTTTTTATATTATACTTGGGTTTGCTCTTGTCTTTTATGAACATTTAACCAGAAGTGTGATGCAGGGGAAAAAAAACTGCTGGAATAAACGTCTGCCTTCCCTCTTGTGCGTTTCTATTTTTGTGCTTTTACAATGAGCTGAACTCAGCAGCATTCCTGTTTATAATATATTATTTTTACTCTTTGGAGGTCAACAGGAAAAGCCAATTTGTCTTCTGATAAAAATTGTCTTCTATTTTAGTAAGTTGTTAGGATATAGTGACCTTTTTATTTTAAAAGGTGTAGTGGGTATACTTTGGAGATCACACATCTGTTTTGACTACACAGCAGTTAGTAAAATAAGCACTTATTTTCAGATCAGATGTTCTTCCAATGGGTGTGGGTTAGAATTATACATAATATGCTTAAAATCATTTTCTTAGTGTGATATAAACATTCCTAAATCCATTTTGAATTGGGTTCATATTAACTGTGATGGTCATGATGTAGATTACATCTTCAAACATTACTAAGAATTATAAAAATCAGCAATTGAGTTTACATCTCTTTGTCATTGCTCATTTGCCAAGAAGGAAAACAGATTAACTAAACACTGATCCATTATTCAAGCAAATAAGCTGTAATTTCAATGCAGTAGTATGGAGAAGTACAAAACCACTAGCCAATTATTTTGGGTTATCATCAGTTGACATATAGGTTTGTAACCTTAATAAGAACTAAATGTTTCTCAGCAGTGTTAGATGTGTAGCCTTTTTTTCTAGAGGCTAGATTTTCATGTGTAGCGAATTTGCAAAGAATTTCTCACCTACAGTTTCAAGTGGTACAGACTAACTGGAGGCTTCCTTACTTTGTGAGTACTAGGTTCATTTATTACTTGCTGCCTTGATGTTCTCCGAAAAACTTCTGTTTGAAGAAAGCGTTTCCACCTGGATATTGGGAAAAACTTTCTACAGCCAGAGCTATTGGACAGTAGAATGTGCTGCCTTGGGGGATGGTGGAGTTTCCCTGGAGACTTTAAGAGGCTGGATTGCCATCTGTCAGGAGTGCTTTGGGTGTTCCTACATGGCAGAATGGAGTTGAACTTGATGGTGCTTGTCCTCTCATTCAACTCTATGAATTTTATGCATTTGGGAGCACCGAATGCATTCTGAACGAGTGCCAAGTTGTGACATCTAGGGGACGGTTTACTCATCTACAATCTGATCTATCACTATAACATCACTAGGTTACTTCCAGTGGTTTTGGAGTTTCAGAACATGCTAGAAGAGACATCTCGCTTAATTTGGACCAGGATCCAACCATTATAATGCCCCAAATAGCTGAATGCTCCCCCCCCCCCCACTAAATGAGCTTGAAATGTCATGGATTGGCTGATCCCAAAAGCAAACAACGTGTTCATCCCCAACATCTTTTCCTAGAGAGGAATTAATGCTGTACCTTATTGTCACTCATTAAAAAGTTATTCTGAGAGCTTGCTCTCTCACTAGTTCCTCTGTTATAGCTTTCTTTTTTCCTTGGTTCTTTTCCGTTATAGACAGCTAACCCCATACCAGTTATTAAAGTAATATATTATGTTTTTAACACATCTGGGATATAGGTGCCCATTTCACTGATTATGTACATATAGAATTTAGCATTTTCAGAATCTTGTTCCATCTTTTATTAAGGTGGACTTTCTACACATCGTCTTAAAAACTAGAAAGTCCATCTTAATAAAATATGGAAAACAGGAGCTTCTTCCATACAAACTCCAGATGTAGAGAGAGCTTGTGCCTATCTAGGGAAGGTGAAAGATGGATTACATGTGTTCTGCAATGGTTGAGGCAATTTCCTTAGCACACACTGGTCACTCAAGTCACAAATGCATCCCTTTCCCTGCGTATCCATAAAATCAATGCCCTGCATCAGAATTTTGAAACGGCAAATACAGATAACTGCTTTGTGTTTCCACAATGAAGTAGATGTTATTGAGAATGTGTATAGAGAACTGAATAGGTTAAACTGGCTTTTCCGTATATGTTTTTTAAAATACAGCACTAACAGATCCAGCACATCTTTCCAGCGTTAGTGTACTTTTTTCTCTTTTCAAAGAAAAAACATTTGGCCCCAGTGATTTTTAACTATTTTTAATCATGAAAATCTCCAGAGACAGCTTTGTGTGAAACAGGATACAATTTTCTTTTTGATACTGCCTTCTTTGTAATTATACTTATAGCAGAAGCCTTTTGCTTGCCCTTCATTCCCTGGAATGGTTCTTGTAGTCCTCCAGATGGCTCAAAACCCAGCCTGATGGGATCAAGAAAGCTGCAAACATCACACTCAGTGCTATAACTTGCTCCTGCAAATAAAATAAAAAGATACGATTGATATCTGTAGCAGGTTGCTTTGGGTAATCTTGGGTTCATGACAATTTATAAATGGACAGAAACAGGACTACTATATAATGTTGGATTTCCACTCCCAGCAGCCCCAGCTAAGATGGCAGCGGTAATGCATAACAGTATGGCTAATCTATCAATCCCCGGAGGCCTGCAGTTACTCTACCCTTTCCCTAACAAGTTGTGTGTTTTCAGACCAGGGAATAGGAGTTGAAGTTAGACCTGGAGTTAAGAGATGAACGTTCTGTTATCCAGTGGGATATGAAATTCACTGTGACATTGAGACACACTGATCTATGCCATTAGGCTTGTGAAAATTAAATGTTGCTTTGAGTTCACTGGAGAAAACAGTATGTAAATGAAGCAAGTAACCTGTTAATGATAAGGAAAGCATGTGCCATATATATTGTTGGCCATACTATAGTTTGCCACCTTTTCCACTGAGGAGTGAAGTCTTCATACTGCAATACATACAGAGTTGTCATCGTGATTTGAAAAGGTTCTCAGTTGTTTCAATAGTAGAAGCACTAGGTGCCAGAAAACCTAAAGATTGTTCAAAGCACTGCTTATTAAGCCATGAGTCCTGACCCCAGATGGAGTTCCCTTAGCTCAATGTTGGGGTCACAAAAAATTGTCAGCAGTAAATGGTTTCTGAATACCATTCATGTACACAAATCAGTTAGCAACAACATGCAGGAGTTACCAGGGACTCTGCAGAAAATGTTGCAGATGTACCCCACAAAATGGAAAATCAACCTATTTAGCAAGCTTTGCAAAGTCCAAACGTTTGATTTTTATGCATATTTTATATACCTGTATACCTGGGATCACGTAAAACTTTCCTGAGTGGAAAGGTGTCCTGAGTGGAAAAAGTTAAAGAAGCCCTGGTTTAAAGGAACCCTGAGTCCCCTCGGGTGAGAAAGGTGGGGTATAAATGCTGGAAATAAATAAATTCTGTAAATTTCTGTTTTAACAACAGCCTCTCGGAAAGAACCTAGCTTGTATCACCAACAAATGTCACATACATTCATACACAAGTTGTTTGAATAACTGTTTTGATATACAGAATACATATGGCCACTGTGACACAACCACATTTGATACTGACTTGAAGATAGATCATGCATATGCTGGTGAGAATGAAACAGTTCTTGATTTATGTACTTTTCCTACTTAAAGGATGGAGGTGATTTTCACCCTTTAATTTCCCTCTCACAACTAAACTGTGCCAAAATTCACTTGATCAAGGAATGAAGAAAAAAAATCTTCCTCAGAAATTGATGTTTTCTCAAAACACGGCATGGTGCAAAATATTAATTTCAGCCAGGAAATTAATATGTACATTACAATAACTGAAAATCAGAAATAATTTCAACAACAGTTTTATAAGACTTGCATACACTGAAGTACTCAAATTGTATGTTCCACTCTAAAACGTCTAGTGTTTAAAAGGCTTATATGTATGAGCAGTGTTTTTTTGAATGAAGGCAATGAAACGAAAAGATACCATTTTTAAAGATGAATATTCCTAACTGATTAACTTTCATGCAACCTTTGTTGAAATTCATAATCTTGAAAGTTGCAGAATTATTATGCCTAATGTCTCTCGTCCTAGTAGAGCTCATTTGACTTGTGCTTTTCTTTTTAAAAAAACCAAGCATGCCAAACATCAGTGTAAATCTGAATTTCTGTTTCCTGGTACGTGTGGCAGATCTTAGGAACAATGGCCCAAACCAGGCACATTGCCAAAATTCCCAATACTCTTCAGCTGTCAACGGTAGGGAAGTGAAATGTTGAATTATACTTGTGAGTAATTTTAACTAGTATATTTGGTGTTTAAGAAAGAGGAAGTGATCATACTTGTAGTATCTCTCTGTGTGCAACTGTAGTTAGTATGTGCTTGTAGGGAGGAGATTCCATGTAATTCTTAAAACTGGGTTCTCTCCCTCCCCACTCTATATTTCCTGGAGTTTTGTGATTGATTACATAGCAACTCAGTCGTTTTAGGGGAAGGCACTTAAAAATGCTTCTAGATCAGGGTGGTTCTCCCTTTATGTACACTGGTGTTTCCTTTACTGAAGTGGGGATGCCAGTAGATAATATGCAAACACATTTTGGAGCCCCCTTCTTTGGAGCTTTTAAACAGGCTGGATGGCCATCTGTCAGGGATGCTTTGAATGTGATTTTCCTGCTTCTTGGCAGGGGATTGGACTGGATGGCCCACAAGGTTTCTTCAACTCTATGATTCTATGATTTTTAAGCATCCTTGGTCCCAATATTCTCAGATGTGTTATGGGAAACAGTGGCATAAGGTATGGTTTTACATGTTGAATGAAATATGGAGCTACACTTGCACCAAGTTCCTGCTTTGGCTAACTGGAAATGAGACTGGGGAGAAACCAGTTCTGATACCGTATTTTCTCATATCTAATGCACACATTTTGGGGGCTAAATTACCTTGCCAAAATTAGGATGTGCATTACATTTGCGTGATACAGTAAACTTAAGTGTTGAGCCAAAGCAAAATGGGAAGCTGTTTCAAGAGAGCACCCAGAGCTCCTATTTGAGGGATATCATCTCTAATTTAATGGCAAGGGTTCAATGCTATGCCAGCCTGGGATATGTAGTTGGCTGCATTCTTTGGCAGAGAATAATAATATCTTATTTATAACCCGCCCTGTCTCCCTGAGGGGACTCAAGGTGGTCTTAAGAAGGCTAAGACCTTGTAAAACTACACTCTCCATGATTCCATAGCACTGAGTCTATTTATTTATTTATTTATTTGCTGTACTAATACCTCACCTTTTTCACCCCTGAAACTTACAAACTATGGCAATAATTCAGTGCCATTCAGACAACAATATCAGTAAAACACATTATAAAACTGTAAAAAATATACATATCAATTAAAATTGTCTTTCAAATGACCCAAATGTATGAACAAATCATACAGCAACTGTAATGCATAGCTTTTTTGGTCAAATTACAAAGTGCACCTTTTGCCACTGCCCATTACATTTGCCAGTAAAAAATTTTTTTGGGGGGGGGTGGGGTTCAGGATTTTGAAAACCCCCCCCCCCCCATTTGATAGCTAATTAGACTCAAGTAAATACAGTAAATATTTATGCTGCAGTTGAATCAAGATTTATATCCAGTCAACTACTACTGCACATTAAAAGAGGAACTAGCTGGACTCACTTAACATTATTGTGGTTTCTATGTATTCATAGATGGACAGCACCTTTGGGAACACAATATAGGGGATGAAGGTGCAATGCCCTCACCTTTTGATTTCTGAGGGAGGGCTTATGACACCCTAGATACTTAGAAATCAGTTATGTGTTTTGGTTGAATGCCACAGTACATTAAATATACTAATGTCAGCACCACCTTAAAAAAACCAAAACAAGAAGTGGTTGGCTCAGGGACTCCAACCCTGTCTGTCTGCTTCTCATCAAATTTATTTGCTATCACTGACTCCCCTGCATGTTAGGCATTCAAGTGGCAAGAATGTTTTTTTCAATAGGAAGATGTTGTGAAAGGAGAATTAATTTATTCATGTCCCTTAAGAATGTAGTTGTGGAAGATGAAATCCCAAATACAAAGAGGGCCAGTATGGTGTAGTTGTTCTGAGGATTGAACTAGCACTCAGAAATCATGGTTCAAATCCTCACTCAAGCATTGGGAACTCCCTGGTTATCCTTGGGCAGATAATGTTCTTTCAGCCTCAGAGGAAGGTAATGGTAAATCTCTAGATAAAGCTTGCTGAGAAAATGTCTAGAAGGAGCCTCTCTATCTTAGATATATCCCAGGGCACTGTAGTGGTTAAGCATTAAATTACGACTAAAAGATCAGGCTTGGAGTCCCTGCTGAGCCAGGGAAAACCATTGGTTAACCTTAGGGAAGTAACACTCTCTCAGCCTCAGAGAAATGTAAACCCTCTCTGAACAACTCCCCCCCCCCCTCCCAAGAAAACCCCATGATAGTTTCACTTTTGGGTTGTCACAAGTCAGGAAGGGCACATGACAAGTGGAATGTATTGCTAATGTCACCCACCAGCGTCCATTTCAGGAAATAAACAGCTATGATTTCATTTTGCAGTGTCAGCGAGTGAAGTAGACGGCAAGGTGACCTCTATTCGTTTCTTTCCATTGGTTTCAGTTAACCATTCACAAGTTCTACAAGGACTACCGTCTCTTCTAAGAAAAGTTTCTGCCAGGCCAGGGTACAATAACACACTCTCCGGGCCAATTTTTAACATTAAGTTCCTCTCTCGAGAGAGAGCTATAAAGTATACAACCTCTGAACTGTTTTAATAGCTTTTAAAAAAACAACTTATAATGGTATTTTATCTTTTTATTTATTTATTAGGGAAATTTTAATGCCTAATAGGATGAACCCATATTTTAAAAATATACATACAAACTTCAAAACCGTAGCTAAACAAGTATTAGAGGTCCAATAATCCTTAAAACATTCCGCATTACTGGACATTAAAAGTTAAAATCAATCTAAAATTCCCCATTCTTCTGTAATCATATGTGCCTGGCTGCTTCGAAGAGGAAAGTCTTCACTTCTTTCCTAAATGTCATGAGGGTGGAAGCTGATCTAAGGAAGAGTTCCACAACTTAGGAGTCAACCCGAGAATGTACCTTCTGTAGTGATTTTTAAGTGAATGTTGGCCAGGGACAGTGTTAAAATACCTGTTGTTTAAAATTATTTTAATACTGTAAACGTTTACTCCTGTTTTGATGTTCACTTTTAGTATGTTTCTGTAAATTTCAGGTCTATTGTAAATTGAGATAAGCTGCTTAATAGGCTATGTCACCATTTAATTTGAGGTTGTAAGTTTTAATTGCACTGTAGGTGTTTTTGTGATTAGGTCGGGTTGTTATTTCATTTGTATTTGTGGTTGTGTCATGCATTGAATGTTTGCCTTTTGTCTATTGGAATCTGCCCTGAGTCCCCTCGGGGAGATAGGGCGGAAAACAAAAGTTTTGTGTTTATTATTATTATTATTATTATTATTATTATTTATAATGTGTTTTTATAATATAATAATAATAAAATTTTATTTATAACCCATCCTATCTCCCCGTGGGGGATTCAGGGCAGTTTCCAACAAAAGACGACAAACATTCAATGCCATAATAAACAATAGAAACAAACGAAATCAAAACAGTAAACAAACATATCAATAAAAACTTATAGTAATTAGCCAAAAAGGCAAGTAATTAAATAGACGTGGTAGATCTGAATCAGGCATAGGAAAACTTCAGCCCTCCGGGTGTTTTGGACTTCAACTCACACAATTCCTTACATACTACTGGCTGTTAGGAATTGTGGGAGTTGAAATCCAAAACACCTGGAGGACCAAAGTTTCCCCATGCCTGTTCTAAATCAATCACACTTACAGCATAATAAAAATCTAATAAGCTAAAATGCATTAAAATTAATGAATTCTTTACATTAAACCCCCCCCCCCCTTCAATCCCAATTTCAAGAGAAAACTGGAATGCAAATAGCAGTAACAGCCAAAATAACGGTAGCTGGCAATACCTTTGCTGTCACTGCTGGCCCACTTCAAGTCAGGAAACCCAGGAAAGTGTCTCTGCCCTTGTTCTCTCTCCCACAAGGTCACCTAAAGCTTTTGCATTTTTTCTAAAAATAACCCCTTTTGAATGAAGGCTCAGTCTACATCAGGCATTGGCAAACTTCGGTCTTCCCTCCAGGTGTTTTGGATTTCAACTCCCACAAATTCCTAACGGACTTGGCCCAAGGCGATGGAGGCCTGGAATAGGAAGTTAGGTGAGGGCCCTTCCAGACAGGCCCTAGGTAGGCAGTTAGGAATTTGTGGGAGTTGAAGTCCAAAACACCTGGAAGGAAGACCGAAGTTTGCCCAGCCTGGTCTACATGGTCGAATAAACGCTGTTTGATACCACATCAAACTGTCACGGCTCAAGGTGATGAAACCATGGGAGTTGTTGTTTTCGCCTTCTCTCCCAAAGAGTGTTGCTGCCTCAGGGCCTTTCCAGACAGGCCCTATATCCCAGACTTTCTGTTTATCCCAGATTATCTGACAGTGTGGACACATATAATCCAGTTTAAAGCAGAAGATCTGGGATTGTTTTTGTATCGTGTCAGTCAGAAGCGACTTGAGAACATACTGCAAGTCACTTCTGGTGCGAGAGAACTGGCCGTCTACAGAGACCTTCCTCAGGGGATGCCTGGGTGTGTTGCAGGGAGGATTCTCTCATGTCCCCGCAAGCTAGAGCTGACAGACGGGAACTCACCCCTGTCTGGCGGATTCGAACCGGCAACCTTCAGGTCAGCAGTCCAGCTGGCAGAAGACATGGACAAACTTGGGCCCTCCAGGTGTTTTGGACTTCAACTCCCACAATTCCTAACAGCCTACCGGCTGTTAGGAATTGTGGGAGTTGAAGTCCAAAACACCTGGAGGGCCCAAGTTTGCCCATGCCTGGGTTAGCCCATTGCGGCTCTCCTGGGACTAGAGGCTGGGATATCGGGCCTGCCTGGAAGGGCCCTCACCCAACTTCCAATTTCAGGCTTCCATCGCCTTAGGCCGCGGCAGTTACAAGTGGCGCCAAACTGCGTGGACGGACCCTCTGAGGGAGGCATTCTCTGAGGGAGAAGGGTGACTTCGACTGCAAGCGGGCTTGATTTCCCAGTTCGGCTAAAGAAGGAAGTACTCACGACAGGAGAGACGGGGTCTTTGGGCGGCTTGGCTATAATGTTGGCCTTCGGGACGACTTGGAAGCCCCTCGCCGTCGCGCTGAGGAGCCTGGAGGCCTTTTGGAAAACCAGCATGGTTTCTTTTTTGGAGGGGAACCCGCTTCTGTCAATGCTAAAGGAGAAAAGCGGCTGCCCTTTATGCCCTGTCTGCAGCTGTCGCTGTCTGTCGCCTGAAGAGAGAGCGAGAGGCTGGGAGGTGGCCTGGCTCCCGCCTCCGCTCCGGACGCCTTTGCAACAAGTGGATCTAGTCCCGTTGGTCGGCTGCTCGCGGAGAAGCAACAGAGGGAGCTCAGCCTCGTGGGGAGGAGGGCGGGCTCCACAAGAGAGCGACATTCAATGCTCTAAAAAGGAAGTAGGTGCTTCACCTATGTGATTTCACTGGAATTAACACTTTTTTCTGTCACAATAGCTACATATTTCCTGTTTCTTGGCAGGGGGTTGGACTGGATGGCCCATGAGGTCTCTTCCAACTCTACTATTCTATGATTCTACATATTCAGAAGCTACCAAACTCTCACAAAGTATTTTTATAGAATATATATTTTTATATTCACACCATACACTTATCTTGTTACATCATGTATTCCCGGATATAAACTCCCCTCACCCCCACCCCAATATTGACATAGTGTTATATACAATACAGCTCTGCCAATTCCATACCACAACTTATTGTAGTTATATCATGATTAGATATAATTGCTGTAATGGGTTGTTGTGGACCCATTAAAAAACTCCAAAATCGTTAAATAAGGAGCAACACTCTGAAAACAGAATTCCAGACATGAATCAATCAGGGGCAGTTAACGACTCTGAACAAAGGATTCCCCCAGGTCAGGATATGAAGCTTGGAAGGCAATTTAATGCTAATTAAGGTGATTAATTACAACATTCACACTTGCCTCTAACAGACGAGTTCTTTCCTCCACCCTGGATCTTCTACAGATATATATATAAACCTTCCTTGCTTAGTTTCTTCATATATCTCACAACTTCTGAGGATGCCTGCCATAGATGTAGGTGAAACGTCAGGAGAGAATACTTCTGGAACATGGCCATACAGCCCAAAAACACACAACAACCCTGTGATTCCAACCATGAAAGTCTTCGACAACACAATTGCTGTAATATATGTTCTAATTGGGTTGATGTGAGGTTTCCGGCCGTGTTCCAGAAACATTCTCTCCTAACTTTCGCTTGCATCTATGGCAGGCATCCTCAGAGGTTGTGAGGTATATCCGAAACTAAGCAAGGGAGGTTTGTATATCTGGAAGGTCCAGGGTGGGAGAAAACTCTTGTCTGTTGGAGGTCAGTGTGAATGTTCTAACTAATGACCTTGATTAGCATTAATGGCCTCACAAGTTTCATTCCTGCCTAGGGGAATCCTTTGTTCGGAGGTGTTAGCTGCCCCTGATTGATTCATGTCTGTAATTCCTTTGTTTTCAGGGTTTTGTTCTGTTGCTGTGAAGTCTGTGGGAAACTAGGCAAGTGAAGTTTATATATCTGTGGAAGGCCCAGGGTGGGAGAAAGAACTCTTGTCTGTTGGAGGCAAGTGTGAATGATGCAATTGGTCATATTGGTCAGCATTTAATGGCCTTGCAGATTCAAAGCCTGTCTGCTTACTGCCTGGGGGAAGACTTGGTTGGGAGGTGTTAGCTGGCCCTGATTGATTCATGTCTGGAATTTCCCTGTCTTCTGAGTGTTGTTCGTTATTTAATTTCCTGATATTAGAGTTTTTTTAAATACTGTTGGCCAGATTTTGTTCATTTTCATTTTCCTTTCTGTTGAAATTGTCCACATGCTTGTGGATTTCAATGGCAGCCTGGAAAACTCACAGCAGTCCTTTTGAGTATTTCCCTGTATTTTTTTTCCAAGTCACTCGCAAAAGCTGAAAGAGGAAAAAAGAGCATTGGTAGCCATATACTGGGGGGAGCTGCCTTTATGATTTGACTCTCACATCTGGAAATGATTTTGGCTTTGGTATTTAGATTTCGTGTTCTCATCATGTGACTTCATAATTGCATTTCTCATTCCTAGGGTTCCTCTACACCAGTGCAGTAAATGTGTAGCTTCTTTCCAAAAGGTAAGTCCTTCTGAAAAAAATGTTATAGAAATTGGAAAGAAAATTGCTATAATATGCCCTGGACTCAACTGATATGATACATTTTGATAGTTTTGATCTGGACATAATACAGAGTTGCCTCACTACTTTGCGGTTCGCTTTTCGCGGATTCGCTGTTTCGCGGTTTTTCAATAAACTCTAAAAGAATATTATAAATAAAAAATTACAATTTACAGCCTAAGGAAGGGAGGAAGGAGAAGCTAAAGGGAGAGGAAAGGAGCCCAAGCGGCAACGGGAAGAGAAGGAGGCAATTTATCAACATCCGATTGGTTGATAAAGACTTAAAATAGTGTATAACAACTACAATAATGTATAAATATTAAAATAAGTGTCCCTACTTTGTGGATATTTTCTTATTGCGGGTGGTCCTGGAACCTAACCCCCTCAATAAGTGAGGGAACACTGTATTCTACTTCTAGTGTACAATACGCTGCCACCTATAACTCGTTTTTCTTTTTCTTTTCTCTTTTTACTTGGTAGCTTTTAGAAAAAAAAATCCACTCATATGCCCTGGAGCAGCGTTAGTTTGCTCCAAATTCAGGGCCATTGTTCAGATGGTGGGAGATAACTGCTGCTCCACTGGGGTAACATACATCTTACCTCCTCTGTGTTGCCACTGCTGCTCCTAGCTGGCCACAAAGTTGACTACTTTGTGCAAGTTCCTGGCTGTTGTGGGTACCTCTGCTGACATCAGAATGAGGCATCCACACCACTAGCATGATAGAAATGGGAGATACCCTCTCTTCTTCTTGATTTTGCAGATGCCCTGTTCTGATCTCAGCAGAGGCGCCTGCATAACCAGACAGACGAGGGGAAGCCACTTGGTTGCATGGCCACCTCTGCAGCATGAGTGCCATCCATCTGCTTTCCCTGTGCTAGTGTGCACGGGGAAAGGGTGATGACACTAGTACTCAGTCGGGAATACAATTCAAGCTGAATTGGATCTGAACTTACTGTTCAGACTGCTCCAAAGCCGCAGGATATTCTGGCGTTCCCAGAAAAGGTGAATACTCACCTGACATAGCTGTGCATCATGAAGACAGACAGCCTTCCATTGGGGTGAGTCCAGTGGTTTTGACCAGTGCATACAAGACCCCGGTCTTTTTCTGATTTCTTAATTATACTCTCCGTTATGACTAATAACTGAGCCAAGGTATGGAAAATCTTTTAAGAATTTCAATCTAGTCCTTATCCACTTTAAATCTTATACATTTTAAGGGGTTATTGTTTTTACTTTCTTAATGGATAATTTAGCTCTTAGCTTTGTATTTTCATCTTTAATTTTCATCAGCAACCTATTTAGTGTCTTTGCTATGCTCTGATAGTAATATTGTGGTGTTTTGTACCTTAAATTGTTGATTTTTTTCCTCCTGTTTTTATACCTCTCTTCCTCTTAATCTATTCCCACATTCTGTATAAAATTTGTGCACAACCTAAATATACTCCTTCTGTCCTTTCAAGTTGCTGCAGAGTTTGTTTGCTTTGCAGGCTAAAGTTTTTCTTTTCCTCTTCCTTATATTTGGTAGGTGTGGCTGGTTAGGCTACTTGTTGTTACAGGTGTATTATTACAGGAACATTTGGAGAGGAATCTGGAAAGTAAACGTGCAAATAACTGATAGAGGATTTATAATTATATAATACTGAGAGACATGGCTATCCATTAGCACTTTAAAAGCACATGGTATTTAGAATTTCTGACTGATTCATTTTTAAAATTCCCAAAATGCTATAAAGAGAACTATGCAGTTCATTCATGCCTTGCCTGTTTCACATTGCCATTATATATATTTGCACTGGTAAAACGTTATGTAAAAGAATATTGTTCATATAATTGCACATAAATTATTTTTCTCCCAAACTTATGATCTTGCAACCTTGGTGATGCTCCTGCAGGAAGGAGGCACTGCTTCAGAGAAAAAAAACCTGTTTGCCCTTTTGGCAGTGGAAGCATGTGAAGCAATTGATGGTGGAGCGCCAGAGATTGACTGGGATTTGTTGATTGTTAATTGTAGCAGAATTTAGCTGTCTTAAGTCATGACCAGCTTGGTTCACAATCAGGACATCAGGGTTAAGATATGCATCCTTTTGTGGGTGCATCAGCACTGTAGAATTATTGCAGTTAGACACCACTTTGACTGCCCTGGCTCATTGCTGTAAAATCCTGGGAAGACAGGGACCTCTGTAGCAGAAAATTCAAAAGACCCTGCCCTAAACTATATTTCCCAGAATTCTGTCCGTTTCCCGCGTTAAAGCCTCAATGTAAATGTGGTCTCTGCCCGTCTTTCTCTGGTCTGGCCATATGCTGGAGGAGTTTATTCCTTGCCTGGCCATCCATCCAGCCAGACATCCCTCACACCCTTCCTCCCCCCCTTTGCCACCCCCTTTGGGGAAAGAGTGGGGTTTCTCTCTTCACACTGGCCTTGCCATCTTCCTCAGGGCCCTTTGGGAGAATTAAATCCAGCCCTATTGGGGGAGAAGCGGTGTCCGCAACGGAGACCTGGAGCCATTTACAAGACTTACATAACTCTTCTGTAAGTCGTTGGTCAGTGTTTTGAATCTTAAGTTTTTTGCATGGGCACCTCTTGCATTTGTTAATATCGAGTCGTATGTATGAATCTTACAAAATAGATATGACAAATGAGGAACAAATTAAATGTTGCACAGCCCTACACCTCATGTAAGAAATTGATCCAGTGTGACTTACACAGAAATAATCAAATTGATTCAATTTATTAAAGGGTTAAACATAATAGAGTTTAAGGGGTACAGCTGCTGCTAGGTCCATTCCTGATCCTAATGCTTCGAAACCCCACAACTTTGTACCCCAGGAAAAGGTTTTTAATAAAAAGGAAAATCATATATAAGTCCGTGCCTTATGGGACTTATCAGCCTTTCGCAGGGCATATAAAACACACCTGTTTCAGCAGGCTTTTGATCTCTGTTACTGCTATTTTTAAATTATTTTAGATTTTAGCCTGTTCTTGTAAGCTGCCCCAAGCTCTAGGGGAGTGGTGGCATATAAGTTTGAATAATAAATAAATAAATATCTATTTGTAGTTTTTGTGAACTATAAATCTTTCAAGTGGGGGGAGTACTGTGGCTAGATAACAATTGCACCAATTCTGTATAATTCTTGTGTCCATGGTCACTACATTATTGATATGTGTGTTTGTGTGGGTTCTAAAGAAGTGACCAACTCATTAGAAAACACCTTTAATAATAATAATAATAATAATAATAACAACTTTATTTTTGTATGCCGCCTCCATCTCCCCCAACGGGGACTCGGAGCGGCTCACATGGGGAGCAAGCCCAGTCAATCACATTTAACATCAGAAGGTCATCCGTCATACAAAAAGCATCATAATAAAAACAATTTAAACAAAACATAGTTAAAAGACATCATTAAGACACAATAATAAAATTACTAACAATCACCATATGCCAGTAAAAAAGTCCAATATAGAACATAAATGGGCAACAATCCAAACTGATAAAAGTATCTATATCAAGATAGGCATACTTGGAAAAAATATAAAAGGGAAGATGAATCTAGGTGGAAATACAGTTGTAAAGTGACAAGGAAGTTTCAATATAGATAAGGGTCAGGTATAACAGACTTGTTTAGTCGAAAGCATGACCAAACAGCCATGTTTTTAACTGTTTCTGAAAGACATCGATTTGTCATGAAATACATTTGTCATGTATTTCATGACAAATAACAGGCAGCATTTAAAACTGGGCAAAAAGAAATCCAACGCAAGGGACAACTGAGCATCACCAGTACATTGCTCTTTTCCGGTCAACAGACTGGGCTATTGATGTCCCCTCTGTCTCATATAGGCATCCATGTGCAAGTTTAAAAGAGAGCTCAACTACATACAGACTTTATAGGGATATTAAAGACCTTGCACCCAGTATTTAAAATGCCCAGCATTCAAGGTTTGCTATGCCAGGTGCAGACATAATAAAAATTATCTTCCCATAAATTTGAGGCAGATTTTAAAAAGAATTAAGGTGTGTTTATAGAACAGCCTCAAGAGAGAGAGATTTCATTTACTGAGGTCGAATTTTCATTTCTGCATATTTGTAAGAATAATGGTGTCCCTTTCCAGCAACCCAGTTGATGCCATCAGCATAAGAGGTATGTTCCCCCCTGAGGTACAGGCCATTCAGGTTGGATGTGTGGCAATGACTATACCACCAGCCTCCCTTATACATCACAGCACAGCTTCCTGATTCATAGCCATCATTGTCCCTGTCTCGTGTGGAGAATGCAAAGCCACTGTGCCCTGAAAATGAATCACCTGAAAGAGAATGAAAAAAGGAAAAGCAGATATAAACTCTTCAGAATCAACTTAGTATGTGTTCTCTATGTGATGAAAATGCAAATTTGTTGCTAGAAAATATTAAACAAGTGATCAAACCAAAGGAAATTGTTTGCATTCAGAAGGTCCCTGTTTCTCTGTATAAGTTTGGGAAAAAAACCCTTTCTTGGACCAGAAAGATTAACTGCCACTTCATGTAGACTAGGGTATGGACAAATTTTGCAGGTAGGAATGGGAGCTTACATCCCTCATTTCAATGTAGTGGGGCCAGATATATGTTCAACATTGGATTCCTCCAAAGCTTTCTAAGGGTCCTATTCCTTTCGTTGTTTCTAGTTTTGTTATTCATTTAGGACAGTTAACTAAATATTTAAAACAATGCAAATTAAAAACAAATCACCCACTAACATAGCATATAAACGTCATATTTACAAACAATTAAAATATAACTTAAAGCATTATTATTATTATTATTATTATTATTATTATCATCATTTATACACCATTTTTTCTTTCCACATTAAACATTAAAGTGTTGTAGTAGAGCCTGTGAGTAACGTTACAATCAGTAGTATGGGCGCCAGAAGGGGAAAAAGGGTTACTCAGGAGCAGGAATCCAATGATGAGCAGCAGAGAAAGAAGATCCGGGACATACTTACAGCATCTATAGATGAGGAGTCGTTTGAGGGATTCTCTGGGGATGATAATGTTGCAGACAGTAGTATGGGTGTCAGAAGGGGGGAGAGTTACTCGGGAGCAGGAATCTGATGATGAGCAGCAGAGAAAGAGAATTCGGGACATACTTACAGCACCTACAGATGAAGAGTCGTTTGAGGGATTCTCTGAGGATGATGGGTCAATGAGTGAAGGAGAAGAAGGAGACACCATGGATTGGACTAAGATAAGAGAAGTGCAAGCTATTTGTGAGGCACCAACAACTAGTGATACCTGTATGGGGTTCTCTGGGAGTGAAGACTGGTAATCAGGGGATCCAACTTATTCTTGGGGGGGATCTAAGTCTTGACAGGAGATGGAGGAATTAGAGGGAGAGTCAAAGGAATTCACGTGAAGAGCTGGGAGCAGCTGTGGGGGATGGTGATGGGGCGGTGGTCAGTTCATCCTCTGATGATGGTTTGTAGATAAAAGTGGGTTCAGGGGTGAGGGGTCTTTGCAGAAGGCAAGGTGTTGATGTGTGTTCGTGTGCTGTGTATTGGGAAAGTTTCTTGTAGTCTTGCTGCTTCCTGTTTCATGTTCGGCGTTGGACTCGGATCTGCAGTTTGGACTGGTTTGGCTGGAGACGCTGCTTCTGCAGACATTGGAGCAACACTGCTTTGATTCCTCCTGCTTTGACCTTGGACTTTGGCTGACCATGCTTCTCTTCTTGCAACTCCCTCTTTTAACCATTTGTGTAAGGTGCCTTTTGTTTTGCCTTAGAGCACTTTGTTTGACTTGTTGATTTTTGCATCCAGTTGATTTCTGTTTACCTTTTGTACCAGGTGTGGTTTTTGAGTTTTTGACCAGTGGAACTGCATTTAAGTATCCCTGCGTCCTTTTCCTTTTGTTTCAATAAACTCTGTTTTGAAGACACTTTTAAGTCTGGCCCTTTAAGGCGTATGTGATTCCAACATAAAATATTACAATGCATTCAAAGACTACAGGCAATCCCCAAGTTCCAAACAAGGTAGGTTCTCCAGCACATATATATGATGAAAATGCAAATTCATTGCTAGAAAATATTAAGCAATTGATCATATGTACATACATACATGCATACAAAATAGGGAAGGTTTAAAACCTCTGTGGTGTTTGTTTTGCTGTCTATGCCCCTGTTCAGAATATTTCACATCACTTTCTGTCCCTGTGAATGATAACTGGATTTTGAGAAAATTGTCTTGTTGCAGAAACAAGGATTGGCGAGAAAGCTTCAGTGGAGACACCCGATAACCCTTTCAGGAGTAAATGTTCTTTCTTAGGGGTAGATTTCTGTCACTTCCTGTTGTAAGTTGGGGACTGCCTATATATGCAAACTCTTTAAAATCCCTTAGAAACATGCACTATGCATGGTGTTTTAATAAAGGTTCAGGCAAATTTATGTCAGATAGGACACATCTGTCAAGGGCAATTTGCACACATCTTTTCATATCCTTACCGATAGTTACTTTACACATCCTCATGTTCAAAAGTGTAACTCACCCATGTTGCCACCTATATAAGAGCCCACTAACAGTGTGTAATTTTCTTCCTCACTTGAGATTTTGAAATTAGTGTACGTTGCATAAGTTCTAGTGTCACTCATGTCCTTCACCTCAATCCTCAACTGCTGTGTTCCTGGTAAGAGACATCACAGAGGAAGTATTATTTTCAAGAGAACCCCATAGACTTGGAGACAGAATGCTCTGTCTGGGCTTCACATTTGGTTAACGTGTAATTTCAATCCAAAAATATGGGGAATGAAAGATTAAGGTAGTGAGTTTCTTCAAAGAGTCTTTCTACTGATGTGTTTCCATGAAACAGAGGAATAAATCAAGAACCCTAGCGACATGGCATGGGTGAAGGAAGCTATGGGTGCAACTGCATTATACAATTAGAGCAGTTTTATTCCACTAACTGCTATACTTGCATGCTATGGGCTCCTGGGATCTGTAGTTTCATGAGGTGTTTAGAATTTCCTATTAGAGGGCTCTTGAACTCCCTTGAACTATGTCTTTCCAAATACGTTTCCCATATTTCCCAGGGATTAAGGATTAAATCAAGACACCTGGAGATCTCTACTGCAGAAGAAAATGCTAACAGAACCAACTGTTCAACTGTTAAATTGTTTAATTTCTGTTGATCAAGCACTGTATATCAACCTTCAAATGGAATATTTTAGCATCTTCCCTCCTTTGCCACCTCCTGGTCTAATGGCTGACTTCCAAAAATGCAGTTGAGACTTGCTGAGGGGGAAGGGAATATCCTAAAGGGAAGGGGCTAACTCTGGATCCCTCCCATAATGACTATTTACAATATGCAGGATAACCTCTCCTAACTAAGCAAGAAAACAGAGGAGGTTTCTGTGGGGGCTTGACAAAACTAGTTCTAAAAGCCTCCATATCCCAAATTCATAATCTCTTACTGATAGATTTTGTGTAGAAATATAAGCTCTAACCACCCAGTTCAGTAAATCACATACTCACACTGTTCCACATTTCATTTTTCAACAATCATGAATATTGTTCTATTTGTAACAAGCAGCAGCAACATGGGTTTACCTGTGATTGTGAGTAGATGGATTTTATCATTGCCCAGCCAGAATTCTGATGCTTGGTTTCCAAACCCATTTTTGTAGGATGACCAGTCACGGTAGAAATCCACTGATCCATCTTGCCGCCTCTGGAAAACCTAGGTGTGGACAGAGGGCAATGATATATAGTATGCAACCACCATGGAACTGATTTGCCCCCACTTTGGGATAAAGGGTCCGTGTAATTAGGTTCTGTGACACAAATTGAGTATAATACTGATTTTGTGGAAAGATCTGCTTACTGACTGACATTGCACCCAGGAGGCAAGTGTGCAAGATGGGAAAAGGTTGAAATTGCACAAATGAAAGTTGTGTGAGCATAATGACCCCCATCGGCAATGTTTTTAAAAGGATTGTAAAGGAGAGATTTGCACATATCTTCATTACTCCCTTCTTAGAATCATAGAATCATAGAATAGTAGAGTTGGAAGAGACCTCATGGGCCATCCAGTCCAACCCCCTGCCAAGAAGCACCCACATGACCATTGATTCAGATTAATAATTTGGGTACTCGGTTAGTATCCACCATGTTTCCTTAGGGAAACTTCTGTGACTTTCCCTCCACATTATATGGTGGTTAGTGCAGATTGTAGGCTCATATCTTGCACCCTTTGTTAAAGCTTACCAGCCAGCCTCCTCCATCAGTCTCCATGTCACAGAAGACGGCCATTGCTTTCCCCGTGGCAGGGTAGATTGTATACCAACCACTCAGTGTCTCTCCACGTCTGAGAAGCTCTTTGCAGTCTTTGGCTCCTGCCGCTACATGACATATCAAAGAGGAATGTGTTAACCCGTAAATGCAGTCTCCATTCTGGTAATATAATATGCATGAGGAGGGAAATAGGCCCTTTATTGCAGGGGTGAACAATTTCTAGAAGCGGTGTAGCCTCACAGCCTTCCTGCCTGAACTCCTGGGGGCTGCACCATCTCTAGAAACACACCTGCTTCTCTAATCCCCTCTGCACTCTCTACCAGCCATGGAGAGGCTGTTGAGGACAGGATGGTGGTGGTATTGAAGCAACCTAGTGAGTCCGGCAGATGGCCACAAGGAAGCTGTAATAGAGTTCCACATGCAGAACACATAATGTTATGCACATACAATTTATCACTTTTAAACTTATTTATTATGCAGTGCTTTTCCCATGAAATAAATAAATAAATATAAAATCTCAACTGTGAATTTTTGCATGCAGAAACAGTTTAATGCAATATTTTTGAAACTGATATAGGGCGCTTCCAGATAGCAATTTATTGCAGGTGCTGCCCACACGGGTGCCCAAAAGAAGTGGGCTTTCCGCTGGAATGGGGGCAACCAAAAATCCTGCTCTAAAACCTTTAAAATAAAGATTGGGCCCACGAGGCCCAAAGAAGTGAATTGGGCAGTGGGGACAGACTACTGGGTCCATGCTCCATTAGATCTGGGTCTTTCAGGAAGAGCTGGGTCTAATGAAGTATCAAAATAATTCATTACTTTTTTTTTTTTACCTAAGGTGTCGTTTGGATGCCTCTGGTAAAAGTCTGACGGGGCCCGCATTTCGGGCTCTGCCTGGATGGGCCCATAGTGATCGATCTTTGCTTCTTTTTTTTAAAAAAAGCAATGGCAACTCCACTAGAAAGTGGCAGTGTGTAAGATAATGAGTATATCTGTATCAGTCCGCTGTGACCCAGTATTTGCAGCACTTCCACTTTAGTGTCCTCCAGACTGAAAGAGCAAGAGGCAAAGGTCTGGTTGATGCAAAGCTGACACTGAAAATCAGTGACTCCCAGGGACCACAGACAGCTTTCAAAAACTATCTGCACATTTGATTTTTAAAGCCTAATGGTTAACTTTAAGCCATAGCTGTTCTTCTAACATTTCTTGCTTTGCCTATACAGTAGAGTCTCACTAATCCAAGCTAAACGGGCCGGCAGAAGCTTGGATAAGCGAATATCTTGGATTATAAGGACTGATCAAGGAAAAGCCTATTAAACATCAAATTAGGTTATGATTTTACAAATTAAGCACCAAAACATCATGTTAGACAACAAATTTGACAGAAAAAGTAGTTCAATACGCACTAATGTTATGTTGTAATTACTGTATTTACGAATTTAGCACCAAAATATCACGATATATTGGAAACATTGACTACAAAAATGGCTTGGATTATCCAGAGGCTTGGATAAGCGAGGCTTGGATTAGTGAGACTCTACTGTATTTGACATGATAATTTTATTCTAGAAGTAGCAGTATCACATTCATCCATGAGATGGCAGACTTCTCTAACCTGCCCTTGGGAAGCTGAAATCAGCTCTAAGAAATACTTTTCAGCAGACAGCCTCTGGGTTGCTTTCCTGGGAATTATAATCTTCCCCCTTTTGCTCCTTAACATTTCAATAAATTGCATTTGTGAGAGAGAAAGAGAAGAAATGCCACTGCCTGACAAATGGGAGAAGCATGAACAGAGAAAAAGACTAAATGAGCATTGGGATGAAGAAAGAGAGAGAGAAAAAAGAAAGGAAGGGGAATAGAAGAGGGGGGAAACAAAAATTGACATGGTAATTAAGGGACATCTGTTTCATATTACATTCATTGTTAGCTGGCTTGAGCACCTATACTGGTGAGATATAAAACAAAGTTAATAATAATTTCTACATGAGGTTTCAGATCTATTTTGTCTATGTATGCATATGCTTCATCATTTAATACATTTTGATTGATATTTCCTAATGAGACTAATCTTCATTGACCATGACTGATTATTTGAGATGGAAACTTATACCCCTCAGCCTTGCTTAAGGAGAACTGACCCATACTATCAGCCCCTGCCCCCAGTTTTGAGTCCGTGCTGAAGATGGTATTGGTGACAAGACATACCTTGGTGATGACAGTTGGCAAGGCTGCATGCCTCTCTTGTAGAAAGAGAAAAGCAGTTTCTGAAGTCAGCAAAGATGGTCCCCACATCATAATTAAAATGAGAATAAGAGCAGTTTCAGGGGCACTGTCTAGTGGCACTACATTTGTTTTTTTTTAAAAAAAATACAAATGTATTTTACCTGGGGAAGTAGAATTATGCAAAGTTTCTTCCACTCTGGACCTATTTTTGCAGACAAATGTAATAAGCAGAAGCATAAAGGCGAGTGCAGCTTGTAATGTTTGTGTGGGTTAGGTGTCACCTGTAATCCTGTTTCTATTTCTTCAAATGAGGTTGTAGTGAACTTACCCTGGTCTCCTTTCTCTCCCTTGGGTCCAGCTTTCCCAAGTGCCCCATCGGGGCCTCTGTCACCTGAGGGAAAGAGATCAGTGACTTTTCGGAAAACATTTGAAACACCTCTAGAATCCATATTTTCAAGCCATCCAATATATTGGTAAAATGTAGAAATCAATAGAGACCAGCCTGATAGATTGGAGTTGGTTGGTTTTCAGAACCTGGGTTAAATTTCAGCTTGAATTTGTAAGGACTCCCTTGAAGGCACTATCCTAGGTCACATCCACTTTAGTAATTTTTGGTCATTGGTTTTTGGAGAACATTGTTTGATGGAGCTTCAATGCTGCTGTTTTATACTTTATGTTTTAATTGTGTGTTTATCTGGTGTGGTGTATTTTATGATGCTCTTATTTTAATGGTGTGTTTTGTTTTAATTGATCATTTTTTTAATGTCTTATGGACATTTTGTCCCATATTAAGCCGCCCTGTGTCTCTTCGGAAAGATGGTGGTGGGTATAAGAATAAAGTTGTTGTTGTTGTTGTTGTTGTTGTTGTTGTTGTTGTTGTTGTTGTTATTATTATTATTATTATTATTATTATTAAATAATAGTAAGTAAATCATAATGACTCTGTCCCTGCCAGAATGGCTTGAACTCTTACTCTTTCACCCCCACTTCTATTGTCTCTGCCCATAAGATTGCCCATATATACCCAAGGTATAAATCCACAGCCAGAGTTTAGAAAAGTTGCTTTTTGGATGAAAAGCAAATGCAGGGATTTTTTTGTGTGGACTATGTCTTTTTAAAAAACACAGCTGGCTGTGCTTAATGCGGGATTGTATGGCTGCACAGAACTGTACAGAACTGATCCAAGGTAACATGAGGCAAGAATGTGGCTTTGTCCCTGTGTTAAGTAAACTCAGGGGATTTGGACTATACCCTGACTTTGGTATGTCTGAACAGTTGGGCTGATTCCACAGTGGAACTGGCTGCAACCGTTCCCTCTTCCATCCTGTGTTTCCCGCATGGGCAGTCCAGGGCCCTGAGATAGCAGTCACAATTCCCTCCTGCCCTCTGTGTCATGGAAGTCTCTGTCCGTGACGCATGTCTTAATGTCTGTCATTACCAACAGTGGCATTAGGTTTTTTTCCCTTCGTGTCAGGAGTTACTTGAGAAACCGCAAGTCGCTTTTGGTGTGAAAGTATTGGCCGTCTGCAAGGAAGTTGCCGAGGGGTCACCCAGATTTATTTATTTATATATATATATATATATATATATATATATATATATATATATAACCATCCTATGGGAGGCTTCTCTCATGTCCCCACATGGGAAGCTCGAGCTGACAGACCCAGACAGAGGATGATTCAGCATGGCATATCCCAGATTGTCCCCTGATTATCAGTCAGTGTAAATTCTCCCCGTGGTCCTTTTGTAGTCTGCTTACACCCCACCCCCTCCTCCCTGCTGCACATGTTTTTTTGTTTTTTTTATAACTGCAGAACAGTAAGAACGAACAGGGAACACACCACAATTCTAGCAGGATAATCCTAACTGCTTTAATTGTGTGTTAAAGGACACTTGGTAAAGAAAGTGCAGAAGAGGAGCACACATGTTTTGGCAATTTGGACGCAATAATGTGGAATGGAGGCATGGTGAAAATAGATGGGTTTTGATAAGGTGAATTACAAGTCAGAAAATACACACTGCCTTTGGTGTAGGACTTGTTGGCAGTGCATTTTCTGTTACAGAGCCTAAGAGTTACCCTGTTTCCCAAAAATAAGACATTCCCAAAAAATAAGACCTAGTAGAAGTTTTGCTGAATTGCTAAATATAAGGCCTCCCCCGAAAGTAAGACTTAGCAAAGTTTTTGTTTGGAAGCATGCCCAGCACCTGCCAAACAGAACACCAGAGCATGAAGAATTGGTAAATGTACATACCAGTTGTACATGGAAATAATGGTAGCAACAAGAAATTCTTGATAGGATTCACAGTTTGTCTGGTTATGCTGGTTTGTGATGACAACTACTGTACAGTATATAATAAATGTTCATTTTTTTTGTTCAACAATAAATGTAAATTCTTCATGGAAAAATAAGACATCCCCTGAAAATAATACCTAGCGCATCTTTGGGAACAAAAATTAATATAAGACACTGTCTTATTTTCGGGGAAACACAGTAGCTTTTCTCCCCAAGACAGTGCCTTCCCTTCAATCCCAGTTAATCATTTACTTGTTTCTGCATTTTTAACTATGCGTTTTGCCTCTCTAATTAAATACTTCATTTACACAGTTCCTTCCCAAATGTGATATATTCAAACTTGCCTATGAACTCAATTATTTGATGTTGCAACTTGCTTTTTTAAAAAGAAGTCAATGAAGTTCTGATGAAACATAATTGCACATCGACTTTGAGCTGGGAGGGGAGCAAGAAAAGATCTTCAGACTTTGGTTGCTTAACTGAACAAACACGGGAAATCCCTTGCCCTTTTATTTTTCTGTGTAAATGGAACTAAGGATTGGGGAAATTATGTTCTGCAGAGAAAATGATGGAATGTACTGAGTTCTGCACAAAACCTGGAGGAAAAATTAGTACAACTTGATCAGGGCCGGTCGGAGATAAATTTAAATATTAAGCGGGGGCGCTGAAAAGCGCCCCCCGCCGGCCCCGCCTCCTGTGCCCTGGCCCCGCCTCCCAACCAGCGTGCCCTGGCCCCGCCTCCCGTGCTGCGTGGGAGGCGGGGCCAGGGCACGCTGGGTGGAAGGCGGGGCCAGGGTTGGCCCCGCCTCCCATGCTATTCGCCCTGGCCCCGCCTCCCACGCAGCGTGGGAGGCGCGGCCAGGGTTGGAAAGAGGGAGGCTTCGCCGCCCGGGGAGGGGAGGAGGGATCGCCTCCTCCCCTCCCCGGGCGGCGAAAGAAGCAGGCTTCGCCGCCCGGGGAGGGAAGGAGGCGATCCCTCCTCCCCTCCCCGGGCGGCGAAAGAGGGAGCCACAAGGCCAGAGCGCACTGGTCGGGCGGCGGGGCACCGTCAGAGCGGTGCCCCGCCTCCCTCCCAGCCTGACGGCGCCCCCCGGGACCTGCGCCCGAGGCGGCGGCGTCACTGGCCTTTATGGTGGGGCCGGCCCTGAACTTGATAAACATTCTGGTGTTGAGCTTCTTCATCTTCCTGGCTATATGTTTCTTTTCATAAAAAGGGGTCTTTAAAAGGCTGTGTGTTTTTGTCCAATGCTACAGGAAGCTGCTCCAATCTTTCTTATAGAGGAAATGGAAAAGGCAACCATGTTCCTGCTCTTCTATTTTATGTGTTGCAAACAAAACACAATTTTGATTGTAATTTATATTTTAATCCGATAGCGTTAATAACGGTGTCCCTTCCAGAAGCAGCTTTTGTCTGATGGTAATTTTAATATGTTAGTGATGAAAGACAGAAAAGAAAACTGTTGCCTCTGGTTTGCAACAAATCTGTGGTCCAGCCAGGCCTTGTCTCACCTGGGGGGCCCTGGGGGCCGGGGTCTCCCTTCATCCCGGGTAACCCATTTGTTCCTGGGATGCCGGGAATTCCTGGGGTGCCTGCCTGACCTTGGAAAAAGAACTTGTCCGTTCCACACTGCGATAAGCCCTTCAACTCTGCAACAAGATGGGAAAGCACAAAAAAATGGTAGATCATAAATCTAAGTGAGTCATTACAGTGTAACAAACAATACTGGGTTTGCACCAGCTCTATACTATCAATTTTTCACATGTAATCTAGGAATGTAGTTGAATATAGAAGAAGTTCAGCCAGCATCTCTTGTGAAATTGTTACAATAATGTGAGCAATGCCTAAATTCTCTTTCTGCACATACTTGGAAGGCACAGGAGTCCTCTGCTCCAGTGACCTGGGTCCTGCCCAGGAGAAACAAATACCATTTGTCCTTCCCTCCCAGTTTGACTCACGTGCACAGCAGCTGGCTTCTGTTTCTTCTCCAAAGCTTCTTCTCTCCATAGACATTACAGCAAAGCAGGTCACAGCCAGGTGAAAGACCATCCGGCCAGCCATCTTGCCTTATGAAACGGACCAGGTTACCTCCCTGAATTTGTTTCTGAATGAATGCCCTAGTACCCCTTATATAGAGAGCAAATAGTTCTGTAAACAATAACATGTGGAAATGTTTATATTTCTTGGCTGGGGGGGGGGGGGGGCAGGACTGAAATATTCTCTTCTGAAACCGCTGCTTTCACAAGAGTTGGCATACCCGACATTTTATTTAATATATTCCCTTTCTACAGCAAACATTTGAAATCTCTGAATTGTGCAATGCCCTTGTTTTGCAAGTATTTCATCCTATTGAATAACACCCACTTTTGAACTCTGATCCCTTTACTGAGTTGTATAAGTTTCTTTTCCTTTGTCTCATTGCTGTATTAGATAGAAGTGCTTCTTCCTGGAACCTATATATCGTTGTTCGCTCTTATTTACTTTCTGCTTATCTCTTGTTTGCCTGAGTCATAACGATTAATGAAACAACCTATACTGTATTTTATAGTTGTTTGTAATTGTTTTCCCCCTGTAGTTATACCTCTCCACCCATCAATATTTTCCATCATTACTGGAAAATCTTTTTGTCACATATCTCTTATTCACACAGATTACTATCTGCTTCTTTTCTTCTTCATCAAAGTTGAAAAATGTAGCCTCAGTAGCTCTCACCTTGTTCTTAATGTGTGTCTTTTGAAGGCACATTTTGTTTCCTGTTTTTCCAAGTAGTGGAATGTCTGTCTTCATTTATGTGCCTCTTTCAAACCTGGGACATTCAGGGTCAATAATTTTATATCTGTCATTTTACTTCATCAGTTTCAGTCTGTATCTGTTCCACCTTGCCCACTTGGGCCTGTGTCTTCTTTGTCATCCCTTGCCTTGTCCACAAGCTTGATTCTCCTGTTTTTCCTCTCTTTCCTTTTATATGGACCAAAGCTATCTCTGTATGTTTCCAGGAATTCTTTCACGTTTTGCACTGCATTCAGCTTGAAATTTTTTGATTGGAGAGAGACTTTTTCCAATGTCCTTTCCCTTCATCTTTTGTTTCACAAAGAGCTATATCCTTTAAAAAAATCAGCTACTGACTATCAGCTGTCTTTTTATTTAGAGGATGTTATTGTAGAACCAAATTGCAGGTCTGAGATCTAACAAAATTAACCACCATGTCTCTGGACAAATTTTTGTCTGATCACATAGAAATTCATTATGTGTATCTTATCAGTCTCACAGTTGAAATCTTTATACAGAACATCAAAAAAATCAGTCAGGGCTTCAGTAATTTTTGCAGAAATATCTTCATGCTGTCATTCTGGCAAACATAAACTCTTGTGGATCTCCCCCTCACTTTGAGATGTAAAAGTGCAATTCATGAAAGATGCCCACCCAATCTATGTTTAAAGACCTCCAAAGATGGAAAGTCTATTCCACTACTGAATAGCAGAGGAATTAGAGCAGTGGTCCTCAACCTGTGGGTCCCCAGATGTTTTGGCCCTCAACTCCCAGAAATCCTAAAAGCTGGTAAACTGGCTGGGATTTCTGGGAACTGTAGGCCAAAACACCTGGGGACCCACAGGTTGAGAACCACTGAATTAGAGCTTTTGTGCATATGCAAGGTCCAGATCTTATTGAAGGGAGATGGAGCCTCTGTGGACTTCAGACTCAGTTTGGTATCCCCTTTTGCGACATTATATCATGGGCAACCAGGGCCCTGATCAATTTGAGGGCATGTGGCCCACATTCAGGTGGCAGAGGAGACACTAAATTTTGCCTTTACCCACATGGAATTCCCCATACATCACCCCGGATATACCCAGCACAGCAGCTGGATGAGTTGGTTGTCATTGATCATCAGGCATATTGACTCAAAGCTTTAGACCCATTCATAGCCTTGCTCTTCCTGCCATAACTTAGGGTATAATTTGGTATATTTGGTATAATTCTAGTGTCCAAGATCACTACAGTGTGTTTGTATGTGTTCTAAACAAGTGGCTAACTCTAGTTCATTAGAAGATAGTTTCCAATGCAGGCAGCATCTCAAGCTGGGCAAAATGAAACCCAACAAAAGGTACAACTGAATAAAGATCACCATCAAGTCACCCTTTTTCAATCAAGCTTCAGTTGTACCTTTCTCTCACATAGAGATTCCATGTACAAGTTAAGAAGAGATCGCTCACCTGTATTCTCACTGTATGGGGATGTTAAAGATTTTGCACCCAATAATTCAAATGGTAGGATTCAACATTTGCTTTGTTAGGCCCACACTTAAATACAAAATCTACCAGTAAATTTAAGGCTCATGTCTATAGAATAGTTCGAAGAGAGAGATATTTTATTTACTGAGGTCGAATTTTCATGTCTACATATTGATAAGAATAGTGGTGTCCCTTTCCAGTAGCCCAGTTGATGCCATCAGCATAAGAGGTGTGTTCCCCTCTGTGGTACAGGCCATTCAGGTTGGAAGAGTGGCAAACACCATACCACCAGCCTCCCTTATACATCACAGCACAGCTTCCTGATTCATGTATATCATTGTCCTTGTCTCGTGTGGAGAATGCAAAGCCCCTGTGTCCAGAAAATGAATCACCTAAAAGAGAATGAAAAAAGGAAAATCATACATAATCTCTTGGACTGCTAAGAATCATATCCTTTATTTCAACGTAATGGAGACAGACATTGGGACCAAATTCCATAGGTATGGAAGGCTCAGTCTACATATTGCAGTTGAAGGGAGCTGTGAGGCACTCCTACCCCGTGGAGATGCTGAAGAAACTTTCTGTTGTGCACCTGTGTTTTGTTTGTGACCCATCAGATGAGGACAAGTTTCATCATGTCAGGGCTGTTAAAGTTTCAGATTGTGGAATATTTTCATTTTTCAAACAAGCAATGCTCATCCTATAATATTGTACGTCCAGTTTATGCTATTGTAAATACTGAAAAAGATGCCAGCCAACGTGTACTCATAAAGATTCTGGCCACTGTTCTATGATTCACTATGGCTTCTTACAATGGGTTACAGACTAGAGTGAAATAACAAAAGGAGCAAATAAAGCACTGACTTAAAACATTAGAACTTGAGAGTCAACTGATCAAATCACCTGAAAAGCAGTAGTCAGTGATCTCCCCTGTAAATGAGTGGTGAAACCCAATTATTATACACCCTAGCACTCTGTTGGGGGCACATCTGGGCTCCTGCGGATTTCTTCAGCACATCCTGAGGATACACCTACCAGATCAATCTCCAGACATTGTGCTTCTATTGTTACCAGGGCATAACCGGAGAAGGTTCTCCAGGTTTCCCTGGAAAGGGGGGAGCTACTAAAGTCAGGTCTCCTCCTCAGCGGGCACTTTTCTCAGTACAATTGCAGCTAAAAAGAAACTTTACCGTATGTTATTATGTGTGAGCTAGTCAACTCTTACTAATGGTATAGCCATTGTAGAGCTTTCCCCACAAGATTTGATCAGAGGAGAGTAGATTTCGTCTTCCTCTGAGGCTGAGAGTGTGACTTGCCCAAGATCATCCAGTGAGTTTCCACAAGGATCCAAATCCTGATCTCCTAGAATCCTAATTCAACATTCAAACCATGAAACCATACTGACATACATTTCCATATGCAAAATGTAATGACTGAATTCACTATACATGATATTTTAAGAAATATTTATGCAAATTTACATAGGAGACAACACATTCATCAAGGGCAACAGCAACTGAAGCCTTCTCCACATTATTATTGTCATCTGCTATATAGATCCTCCATGTTCCAAAATTGTAACTCACCCATATTGCCATCCATATAAGAGGCCACTGAAAGTGTATAATTTTCTTTCTCGCTTGAGATTTTGAAACTACTGTATGTTGCATAAGTTTTAATGTTACTGAAGTCCTTCACATCAATCCGCAGCTGCTGTGTTCCTAATGAAAGATGTCATAGAGTAAGTATTGTTTGCAAGAGAAACCCATTGACTTATTTATGATCACACTGGAGACAGAGTATTCTCTAAGTGACCAAGTAAGATGGTGAACTGTGGGCTTCTTCTCTGATAATAATCCAGGGGTGAACCCATCACCTGTGGAAAACTACCAATTCTGAGAAATCCTGAGAGCAGTGGAGACACCCACCACCCCACACAAGGAGGAAACAGAGGGTTTCAAAAGACCTAGTTTCTGTTTCTAATGCTTTGTCAAGACACTTTCCCCCCCTTGGTAATGCAGAGACTGCTGATGTTTTTTCATGAAGCAGAAGAACAAATCAAGAACCTAGCAGCATGGCAAGGGTGAAGGAAGCCCTAGGTGAATCCACATTACACAATTGGAGCAGTTTTGTCTCTCTTTAACTGCTATAACTGCATCCTATGGAATTCCATAATCCCATAGAATACCTCATTTTGTTTTTCAGCAGTTTAGGAATACTGTCATATCTGCAACAAGCAGCAGCAACATGGGATTACCTGAACTTGTGAGAAGATGGATGTTATCATTTCCCAACCAAAATTCTGATGCTTGGTTTCCAAACCCATTTTTGTAAGATTTCCAGTCACGGTAGAAATCCACTGATCCATCCTGTCTCCTCTGGAAAACCTATATGTGGATGTGGAGAGTGATATTTTAGTGTTTATACTGATAAACAATCTGTTTTCTGATTCAGTGCTAAATGGTCTGTTTTAGGCTAGCCTAATGCTCTGAAGAGGAATCTCCTAGTACAAGGAGGCATTATGCGCGCTATCTAGGACAGACAAAGGCCGCAAACTAAGACCTGCAGGCCAGGTGAGGCCCTACAACGTCATTTACCCACTCCCGCCCTAAACTTTAGGCCTAGGTTTGCCCTAAGTCTGAAATGATTTGAAGACATACAACAACAATCCTAATTAACATGACTCTCATCAGCCAAAATTAGGCCCACACTCCATTGAAATACTGGTAAATTATGTTGGTTAAAATTGTTCTTAATTTTAAATATTGTATTGTTCTTTTATATTTTTTACACTGCAAATAAAATATCAGCAGTATACATAGTAATTTGTTCATTTTTTTCTAACCTATCATCTGCCCCCCCCCCCCCCCCCCCAAACAGTCTGAGGGACTATGAATCTGCCATCTGCTTTAAAAGCTTGAGGACTCCTGGTCTAGGAGAAAGACTCATATAGTATAATGACTAGAACAGTGGTTCTTAACCTGTGGATCCCCAGATATTTTGGCCTTCAACTCCCAGAAATTGTAACAGCTGGTCAACTGACTGGGATTTCTGGGAGTTGTAGGCCAAAACACCTGGGGACCCACAGGTTGAGAACCACTGGACTAGAATGTTCCTCAGTAGGTGACTGGAAATACCATTGAAATACTGCTAAGTTTATGTTGATTAAAATTGTTCTTCATTTTAAATATTGTATTGTACTTTCATATTTTTTTTGCACTACAAATAAGATATTAGCAGTATACATAGTAATTTGTTCATTTTTTTCTAAACTGTTATCTGCGTCTCAAACTAAGGGTCTGAGGGACCATGAATCATATCTCAGTTTTAAAAGTTTGAGGACCCTTGGTCTAGGAGAAAGAGCTGAGTAGTATAATGACTAGAATGCTCCTCAGTAGATGATTGCTACTTTTAGTCCACTGAAAGAATATTGGAATAAAAAGAAAAATCATTCTTGATGAGAACATAGTCTGAACACAAGCCAGACTTCCTTTATTTGACAATTGAGGCACATCTACACAGGCCACCAATGGCAATGCTGGGGTACTCCATAGTCTGTATGGACAGTCACTGAAAAGGCTGAAGGGCTGCATGGAAGCTACACAAGCATGCCCCCAAGCTTGCCTGGTGGCTGGATGGTGTTCATGCTGCCCAGCAGTGCCAGAACTGGTTCAGCACTGCTGGACTGCCACCCTTACCTTGCCCCATCATTCTGGATGTTAGAATACCCATCAGCACGAAAATGGTGTTCATCGCTTGGTGACTGGAGTGATGATAAATGGAGCAAGTAAGCAACATGAGAGAGGGGAGGAGGAAATGAAGTATTGCTTCCTCTTTTTGACCTTTCCTACTCTGCTGGCATTGTTCCAGCCACTCCTTTCCCAAAGCAACATACACTGGAAAAAGCAATGTAGTATCACACGACTTTAATTAATGAGGTTCAAGACTGTATTAATTCAAATCAACTCACACAGTCGCCATGAAGCTGATTTGCAACCCCCACAGGATAAAGGGTCCATTGTAGATGTGCCCTATGTCTAAGGTTATTCAGTCTGCTTACTGAGTAACACTGGTTGCCAGGAGGATGGCAACAATCAGCAGCAGCCAGGAAAATGGTGGCAGGATCTTCTGGTATCCCCAGAGCAGGCTGGGCGCTTCTGGTGTCCTGCTCTGAGTCAGTGATTGCTTCTCTAGGCCCTGTTACGTGTATGTGTGAGGTGGTAGAAGAAATGTTCCTGATCAACATGGAGAATGGAGCAAGTATTCAAGGTGTAAGAAGATTAAATTACTGGCACACCTGGCAATTATGTGAACAAAAGGATCCAATTGTGAAATATTTTAAAATAGAGATTTGCACATACTCTCGTGGCTCCCTTCTTCTCACCCACATGACCACAGATTCAGGTGAATATAGCTCTGGGATTCATGTAGTATGTACCATGTTTTCCTTTGGGAAACTTCAATGACTTTTCCTACATCTTACATTGTTGTCAGTTCAGATTATGGACATGTCTATGACACATAGCAGTTTTGCACCATTTGTTAAAGCTTACCAGCCAGCCTCCTCCATCAGTCTCCATATCACAGAAGACACTCATTGTTTTCCCCGTGGCAGGGTAGATTGTATACCAACCACTCAGTGTCTCTCCACGCTCCAGAAGCTCTTTGCAGTCTTTGGCTCCTGTCTCTAGATGAAATACCAAAGAGGAAAGTCTGAAGCTGGTAAATGCAATCTCTCTTCTGATAGTATAATATGAATGAGGAGGATGGATAGTACAGACATAACTCTCTGCTGCAAGAGTGGACAATTTATGTAAGTGGTGAGGATGCACCGTCTCTAGAAAGACAGGTGCTTCTCTGAAGCTTCACCACTCTCAACCAGCCATGGAAATGCTTTTGGGTGGCATGGGGGTTCTATTGCACCAATGTAGTGAGTTCTGCAGCTGGCTACAGGAATGCTCTAACAAAATTGCACATGCTGAACTCTTAATGTTCTGCACCACCATATGAATTTGGTGCATGCACAAACAATTTGATGCAATGATTTAAAACTGATATAGTGGACTATGCCCATTAAAAAGCAATGGTGATTCCATTGAAAAGTGACAGGGGGTAAACATGTGTATCAGTCAGTTGTGACCCATTGTATATATCGGTGCCTGTCATCAATAATGGACAGGATGAGGGCTAACAAATTGAAGCTAAATCCAGACAAGACAAAGGTGGTCCTGGTCAGTCGGAAAGCAGATCAGGGTATAGGATTACAGCCTGTGGTGGATGGGGTTACACTCCCTCTGAAAACTCGGGTTCACAGCTTGGGGGTAATCCTGGACTCATCACTGACTTTGGAACCTAAGGTGTTGGCAGTGGCCAGGAGCGCCTTTGCACAATTAAAACTTGTGCACCAGCTGCACCCATACTTTGAGATACCAGATCTGGGCATGGTAGTTCACGTCTCAATTACATCCTATCTGGACTACTGCAACGCTCTCTATGTGGGGCTGCCTTTGAAGACAGTTTGGAAACTTCAGCTGGTTCAGAGATCGGCAGCCAGATTACTAACTGGAGCACCGTACAGAGAGAAGACCACTCCCATACTGCAGCATCTCCACTAGCTGCCAGTCTGATTCTGGGCTAAATACAAAGCGCTGGTTATTACCTTTAAAGCCCTGAACGGTTCGTGCCCAGACTGTTTGGCAAACTGCATCTCCTTATACAAACCAGCTCGGGCACTATGGTCAGCGGATGAGGCCCTGCTCTCAGTCCCGCCCCCGTCTCATGCAAGGCAGATGGGAACGAGAGAGGGGGCCTTCTCTGAGATTGCCCCCGACTCTGAAACTCTCTCCCCAAAGAACTAAAAACAGCCTACACCTTACTCTCTTGTAAAAAACTGCTAAAACGCATCTATGGTCCTTAGCATATGGAGAGAAGGAGGTTTAGAATATCATGTATAATTACCTCAGTGTGGAAATGGCGTTTCACTCTAGCTTGGCTGGCTGTATAAAAAATCTTAATAATTTTAAACAGATTTTAGATTTGCTTAAATTTCTGTCATGTTTTAATGTAAGATATGCAGTGGTTGATCGGTTATGATATTACCTAATTTTTATCTGTTGTAATCTCAATTTTGTTATTGTTGTGAATTCTCTTTTGGGACGGGGTTGTTTCTTTTTTCTTTTTTCTTAATGTGTTCTTGCATTGAATGTTTGCCATTTTTGTTGGAAACCATCCTGAGTCCCTTTTTGGGGAGATAGTAAAGAAAGATGATGATGATGATGATGATGATGATTATATCTGCTGCATTTTCACTTACGTGTTTCCATCACTGAAAAAGTGGGGGGGGGGGAGCATGCCTGATACATAGTTGACACTGAAAATCTAGGACTCTCAGGGCTTCATCACATGGGGGACCCTCCCCGCTTGCTGTTTTGCCAGCCTCCGTCACACAGGGAGAGCATCACCGAAGCTGTGCAGAAATCCCCCGTGTTGCAATGAAAGTGTCATTTATGCTTCCATTCCGGTTTTGGGCAGGGCATCCGGCAGAAGTCTAGCTATGTTGTGTGATGGGCAGCAGATCCCCACACCCACTGGGCAGGCACCGCTGAATTCACTGCAATCTGTGGTGATTCTGGCAGCGTTTGTGGCAAGATCCCTAATCAGTCTCGTCTACTTTGACTTTGACTGTGCAATATTCCTGTTTACTTGGGTAGGAGGGTCACACCATTGTTAAAAGAGGCCTCAACCATACTGTCTGTGGTAGTGGTGACAAGACGTACCTTGATGCTGACAGCTGGCAATTGTGCATGCCTCTCCTGTAGGAAGAGAAAAGCAATTTCTGAATTAAACAAAGATGGTGCCCTTGTTGGAATTAAAATGAGAATGAGAGCAGTTTTGGCAGCCTTGTAAATTGGCACTGCATTAAAAAATACAAGTTTATTTTACTTGAACAATTAAAAAGTAATCAGTGGTTCTTCCACTCTATCCCTATTTTTGCAAACACATCTAATCAGCTAAAGCATAAAGTCTCACGCAGCTTGTGATGTTTGCCTGTGCCAGGCTTCACCTGCGATCCCTCTTCAAATGAGGCTGTAGGGGAACTTACCTTGCTCTCCTTTCTCTCCCTTGGGTCCAGCTTTCCCAGGTGCCCCAGCAGAGCTTCTCTCACCTGAAGGAAAAAGATCAGAGAACATTTGAAACTTCTCAAGACACCATATTTTAAAGCCCTCCAATGTAATGGTAAAATGCACGTATCAGTAGAGATCAGCCTGAGCAATGAGCAAGGAATTGGAATTGGTTGGTTTTCAGAACCTGGATTAGGGGCCTCATCACATTGGGGTTGTAATTCATTGGGCATCTGCGAGATTTGCCACACAACGTGGCAAATCCATGGGGCAGTGGGGGAAAACCATTGCCACGCGACCTGCATTGCCCGCTACACCCCTTGCCTCATCCCATGGGGAAGCATTGCTGCCCAACTTCCTTCCATTTTTATGGAACACGGGAAACTTCCCGTGTTCTGGGGGAAGTGTCGTACCATGCTGTCAGGATGCTTCCTCCACAGCGCCCCCCACCCCAGAAGTTGCTTGACGTTTATGTGATGGCGGGCTCTGAGGAGGAAACGTCCTGGCAGTTTACTAGGGTGCTGATTTTTCTACATGTGAAGAGGTGGTTGGTTTCAGCTTGAACTTGTACAGATTCTAATGCCCCCTTTAATCTGCTGCTTGAAGAGCTCTGTAGTATATTATAGAAAAGGGGGAGCTGAACTTTCTCCATCTAGACAACTATATCCTGATCTATTATATTGTGCATATGTCAAACATAATTCCAATCGTATTTATTAACACAAAAAGTATCACAGAGTATTTCTCCAAGACAATGGACCGATTGGATCAAACTGAAACAATATCTGCTAAGAAAGAATATAGAAATTGTGTGATTTTCGCTTTCAGGAATTCTTAGACTTCAGGTTACATATGGTGGTCTGCCGAAAAATGTCAAATGTTCAAAGGTTGATTTACAAAGCAATACAGAGGAGCTGGAAGTGGCTTCAGGGTCTTTGTTTTTGTGTGTTGCTGTTTCTTTGTTTTTTTCTTTCTTTTTTCTCTTTGTTTTTCTTTTTCATTTCATTTTTTCCAAATTTTATTTTTTCCAAATGTGTTCTTTCTTTATTTTTATGTACATGCCAAAATCATAAATAAAATAATTTAAAAAAATAAAATAAAAAAACATAATTCCAATCGTAATTGTGCGCAACATTTTAATAATTTATTTATTTATTTGCAGTATTTATATTCCGCCCTTCTCACCCCAAAGGGGACTCAGGGCGGATCACATTATACACACATAGGGCAAACATTCAATGCCCATAAACACATCAAACAGAGACCGAGATAGACAGACGCAGAGGCAATTTAACCTTCTTCTGAGGGGATGTTCGATTCTGGCCACAGGGGGGAGCAGCTGCTTCATCATCCACTCTGACGGCACTTCCTCATTCCAGGTCGTAAATTAGTTAAACTTGCCTCCCCACTTTATAAGTGGTACCTTATTTCCTACTTGATAGATGCAACTATTTTTCGGGTTGCTAGGTCAGTAACGAGCAGGGGCTATTTTTTATTTTTAATTGACGGGTGTTCACTCCGCCATGGGCTGGCCTCAAACTCATGACCTCATGGTCAGAGTCATTTATTGCAGCTGCTCAACAGCCTGCGCCACAGCCTGGCCCCATTATGGTAATAACCTCCCCCTTTCAGACACACCTTTTGTCTGATCATGATAGTAATTGGTAAGTGATGAAACACAGAAAACTGCTGCCTCTGGTTTGCAACAGATCTGCAGTCCAGAAGATCCTTGTCTCACCTGGGGGGCCCTGGGGGCCGGGGTCTCCCTTCGTCCCAGGCAACCCATTTGTTCCTGGGATGCCGGGAATTCCTGGGATGCCTGCCTGGCCTTGGAAAAAGACCTTGTCCGTTCCACACTGTGATAAGCTCTTCAGCTCTGTAATAAATTGGGAAAGCACAAACAAAACGGTAGATCACAAACCTAAGTGAGTCATTACAGTAAACAATACTGCAGTGGTTCTCAACCTGTGGGTCCCCAGGTCTTCTGGACAACAACTCTCAGGAATCCCAGCCAGTTTACCAGCTGTTAGGATTTCTGGTAATTGAAGGCCAAAAACATCTAGAGGCCCCAGGTTGAGAACCACTGCAAAAATGGGTTTGCACCAGCTCTGAAGTACACATTTCTAGTTGGATGTAGAAGTTCAGCCAGCATCTCTTGTGAAATTGCTACAGCAGTGTGAACAATGCCCACATTCCCTATCTGCATATACTTGAAAGATACAGGAGTTCTCTCCTCCAATGACCTGGGTCCTGCCCAGGAGAAACAAATACCCTTTGTCCTTCCCTCCCAGTTTGACTCACGTGCACAGCAGCTGGCTTCAGTCTCTTCTCCAAAGCTTCCTCTCTCCATAGACATGACAGCAAAGCAGATCACAGCCAGATGAAAGCCCAGCCAGCCAGCCATCTTGCCTCATAGAACTGACCTGGCCACCTTCCTGGACCTTCTGAACCTTCTGAACAAATGCCCTAATACTCCTTTTATAGAGAGCAAATAGTTCTGCAAATAATGGCATGAGGAAGTGGTAATATTTCTTGGTTGAGGGGGGGTTGGGCTGAAAACCTGTTTTGAAATGGAAGCTGTCGTAACAGCTGGCATTCCTGACATTATGTTATTGAAATATATGTTCCCTTTCTACAGTGAACATTGGAAGTCCCTGAATTGTGTAACTCCTTTATTGAGGAAGTATTTCCTCTTGTTGAACAGCATGCATCTTTGAGTTTTGATCCCTTTGCTTAGTCATAAAGGTTTCCTTTGCTTTGCCTCAGTGCAATAGTAGAGAGAAGTGCTCCCTCTTGGTGCCCACATGTCGTTTTCACTCTTATTCGCTTTACTGTCTATCTCTTGGTTGCCTGGGTAATAATGATGAGTGAGTTGAACTATACTGTATTATATAGTCCGTTGTTAATGTTATTACACCCTGTTGTCGTAGCTAATAACTGTTATTTGTGTCTAACTGCCGAATGAGACCACACAGCTGAATTCAGAAAGGATATAGGCATTCTCTTTAACATTAAGCAGACTACATAAACAGTTGAAATCTTTATACAGAACATAAAAAAAAATCAGTCAGGGCTTCAGTAATTTTTGCAGAAATATCTTCATGCTGTCATTCTGGCAAACGTAAACTCTTGTGGATCTCTCCCTCACTTTGAGATGTAAAAGTGCCACTCATGAAAGATGCGCACCCAATCTATGTTGAAAGACCTCCAAAGATGGAAAGTCTATTCCACTAGTGAATAACTGATAGAGTAAAATGAAAGTCTTAAACAGAGCAAGTAGAGCAGTGGTTCTCAACCTGTGGGTCCCCAGATGCTTTAGCCCTCAACTCCCAGAAATCCCAAAGGCTGGTAAACTGGCTGGGATTTCTGGGAATTGTAGGCCAAAACACCTGGGGACCCACAGGTTGAGAACCACTGAATTAGAGCTTTGGTGCATATGCAAGGTCCAAATCCTTCTGAGGGCAGATGGAGCCTCTGTGTCCATCAGACTCAGTTCGGCATCCCCTTTTGTGACATTGAGATCATGGGCAACCAGGGTCCTGATCAATTTGAGGGCATGTGGCCCACATTCAGGTGGCAGAGGAGCCACTAAATTTTGCCTTTGCCCACATAGAATTCCCCATCCATCACCCCGGATATACCCAACAAGGTGGCTGGATGAGTTGGTTGTCATTGATCATCAGGCAGATTGACTCAAACCTGAATGTCATGCTGGGTCCAACCCATTAAAGTAGTCTGTTTCACACTAATGACTGTAATATGTGTCCTATTCCAAGTGAGACCACGCGGATGAGTTCACAAAGGACACAAAAAATCTCTTTAACTTCCAGCAGACTACTTACATTAGAAAGAGGGGATTTTGCTTTTAAGTGCTGTGGTCTCATATTTTGAATAACAGACATGCCCTCTTGTTTTACTATTTCTCTTTCTGTACCCCCAGCCGCACGTCATGAGTCTGTACTTTGAGTAGCCTTGCTGCAAGAAATCGTCCTTGCTTGGAGGGCAGAAACCCATTTGCCCCTAGTGGCAATAGGAGGCTGTGGAATAGTTACTTCAGATAGCATTTATTAATTTAAAATTTTAAATTTCATTTCTTGTCCTCTACCTAGAAATATCAAAGAAATGTACATTAAAAACAATTCAACAATTTTTCAACACTTTAAATTAAAAAATAGTTTTAAAAGACTACAGAATATTAAACTATTAAGGAATTAAAAAGACAAATTGAAACAAGTTAAAAGATCCAGAAATAGTTTACTGCCAGGCCATCCTGATCTCATTTGATGCATAACACATCTTTCCCCATGGCTCCAATCCAAAATTGACAAAATAATATCAAAATGACTTCAAATACAATTGTGCATATATACAAACTTTATTTCCAGTTCAATTTTCTCTTTGTATGCTTTCATAATGTTTCCTTAATTTAAGGTTTAGACACATTCATAGCCTTGCTCTTCCTGCCATAACTGAAGGAATGAGGTTTTTGAAAAATAGAAATTGTGTTGTTTTTTTAAAAAGCAGTTGCACCAATTTGGCATAATTCTTGTGCCCAAGACCACTTCAGTATTGATAAGTGTGTTTGTATGTGTTCTAAACAAGTGGCCAACCCGAATAGTTTTCAATGCAGGCAGCGTCTCAAGCTGGACAAAATGAAACCCAACACAAGGTACAACTGAGTTAACATCACCATCAAGTCACCCTTTTTCAATCAAATTTCAGTTGTACCTTTGTCTTGCATAGAGATTCCATGTACAAGTTAAGAAGAGATCGCTCACCTGTATTCTCACTGTATGGGGATGTTAAAGACTTTGCACCCAATAATTCAAGTGGCAGGATTCAACATTTGCTTTGTTAGGCCCACACTTAAATACAAAATTTACCAGTAAATTTAAGGACCATGTCTATAAAATAGTTTGAAGAGAGATATATTTTAATTACTGTGGTCGAATTTTCATGTCTACATATTGATAAGAATAGTGGTGTCCCTTTCCAGCAGCCCAGTTGATGCCATCAGCATAAGAGGTGTGTTCCCCTCTGTGGTACAGGCCATTCAGGTTGGAAGAGTGGCATTTACTATACCACCAGCCTCCTTTAAACATCACAGCACAGCTTGCTGTTTCATGTATATCATTGTCCTTGTCTCGTGTGGAGAATGCAAAGCCCCTGTGTCCTGAAAATGAATCACCTAAAAGAGAATGAAAAAAAATCAAATATAATCTCTCGGACTGCTCAGAATCATATCCCTTATTTCAACCTGATGGAGACGGACATTGGGACCAAACCCCATAGGTATGGAAAGCTCATTCTACATATTGCAGTTGAAGGGAGCTGTGAGGCACTCCTACCCTGTGGAGATGCTGAAGAAACTTTCTGTTGTGCACCTGTGTTTTGTTTGTGACCCATCAGATGAGGACAAGTGGCATCATGTCAGGGCTCTTAAAGTTTCAGATTGTGGAATATTTCCGTTTTTCAAACAAGAGATGCCCAACCTATAATAGTGTATGTCCAGTTTATGCTATTGTAAATATTGAAAAAGATGCCAGCCAAGGTGTACTCATAAAGATTCTGGACACTATAGCATCTTACAATGAGTCGCAGACTAGAGTGAAATAACGAAAGGAGCAAATAAAGCACTGACTTATAAAATTAGAACTTGAGAGTCACCTGATCAAATCAACTGAAAAGCAGTAGTCGGTGATCTCCATGAAAGTGAGTAGTGAAACCACTTCAGATTGTGTTCTTATAATAAAAAATCCAATTGTTATATACCCCAGCACTCTGTTGGGGGCACATTTGAGCTCCTGGGGATTTCTTCAACACATCCAGAGGATACAACTACCAGATCAATCTCCAGACCTTGTGCTTCTACTGTTACCAGGGCACAACCGGAGAAGGTTCTCCAGGTTTCCCTGGGGAGAAAGTCAGGTCTCCTTCTCAGCAGGCACTTTTCTCAGTACAATTGCAGCTAAAAATAAACGTTACCATATGTTATTATGTATGAGCTAGTCAACTCTCACTAATGGTAAAGCCATTGTAGAGCTTTCCTCAAAAGATTTGATCAGAGGAGAGTGAATATTGTCTTTCTCTAAGGCTGAGAGTGTGATTTGCCCAAGATCATCCAGTGAGTTTCCACAAGGATCCAAATCCTGATCTCCTAGAATCCTAATTCAGCATTCAAACCATGAAACCACACTGACACATATTTCCATATGCAAAATGTAATGATTGAATTCACTATACATGATATTTTAAGAAATATTTATGCAATACACAGGATAGGACACATTCATCAAGGGCAACGGCACCTGAAGTTGACTAAAAAAATACAGCCTTCTCCACATTATTATTGTCATCTGCTATACAGATCCTCCATGTTTCAAAATTGTAACTCACCCATATTGCCATCCATATAAGAGGCCACGGAAAGTGTATAGTTTTCTTTCTCGCTTGAGATTTTGAAACTACTGTATGTTGCATAAGTTCTAGTGTTATTGAAGTCCTTCACATCAATCCGCAGCTGCTGTGTTCCTGATGAAAGATGTCATAGAGTAAGTATTGTTTGGAAGAGAAACCCATTGACTTATTTATGATCACACTGGAGACAGAGTATTCTCTAAGTGACCAAGCAAGATGGTGAACTGTGGGCTTCTCCTCTGATAATCATCCGGGGGTGAACTCATCACTTATGGAAAACCACCAATTCTGAGAAATCCTGAGAGCAGTGGAGACACCCCCACCCCACACAAGGAGGAAACAGAGGGTTTCAAAAGACCTAGTTTCTGTTTCTAATGCTTTGTCAAGACACTTTTCCCCTCTTGGTAATGCAGAGACTGCTGACGTTTTTTCATGAAGCAGAGGAACAAATCAAGAACCTAGCAGCATGGCAAGGGTGCAGGAAGCCCTAGGTGAATCCACATTACACAATTGGAGCAGTTTTGTCCCTCTTTCACTGCTATACCTGCATCCTATGGAATTCCATAATCCCATAGAAGACCTCATTTTGTTTTTCAGCAGTTTAGGAATACTGTCATATCTGCAACAAGCAGCAGCAACATGGGATTACCTGAATTTGTGAGAAGATGGATGTTATCATTTCCCAACCAAAATTCTGATGCTTGGTTTCCAAACCCATTTTTGTAAGATTTCCAGTCACGGTAGAAATCCACTGATCCATCCTGTCTCCTCTGGAAAACCTATATGTGGATGTGGAGAGTGATATTTCAGTGTTTATACTGAGAAACAATTTGTTTTCTGATTCAGTGCTAAATGGACTGTTTTAGGCTAGCCTAATGCTCTGAAGAGGAATCTCCTAGTACAAGGAGGCATTATGCGCGCTATCTAGGACAGACAAAGGCCGCAAACTAAGGCCCGCAGGCCAGGTGAGGCCCTACAAGGTCATTTACCCACCCCCTCCCTAAACTTTAGGCCTAGGGTTGTCCAAAGTCTGAAATGACTTGAAGACACACAACAGCAACAATCCTAGTTAGCATGACTCTCATCAGCCAAAAGCAGGCCCACACTTCCCACTGAAATACTGCTGAGTTTATGTTGGTTAAAATTGTTCTTCATTTTAAATATTGTAATGTTCTTTCATTTTTTTGCACTACAAATAAGATGTGAGCAGTATACATAGTAATTTCTTCATTTTTTTTCTAAACTATTATCTGCCCCTTAACCCAAGAATCTGAGGGACTGTGAATCCGCCCTCAGTTTTAAAAGTTTGAGGACCCCTGTTCTAGGAGAAAGAGCTGTGTAGTATAATGACTAGAATGCTCCTCAGTAGATGATTGCTATTTTCAGTCCATTGAAAGAATATTGGAATAAAAAGAAAATACATTCTTTATGGGAACGTAGTCTGAACACAAGCCAGACTTCCTTTATTTGACAATTGAGGCACATCTACACAGGCCACCAATGGCAATGCTGGGGTACTCCATAGTCTGTATGGACAGTCACTGAAAAGGCTGAAGGGCTGCATGGAAGCTACACAAGCATGCCCCCAAGCTTGCCTGGTGGCTGGATGGTGTTCATGCTGCCCAGCAGTGCCAGAACTGGTTCAGCACTGCTGGACTGCCACCCTTACCTTGCCCCATCATTCTGGATGTTAGAGTGCCCATCAGCACGAAAATGGTGTTCATCACTTGGTGACTGGAGTGATGATAAATGGAGCAAGTAAGCAACATGAGAGAGGGGCGGAGGAAATGAAGTATTGCTTCCTCCTTTTGACCTTTCTTACTCTGATGGCGTTGTTGTTCCAGCCACTCCTTTCCCAAAGCAACATACACTGCCATTTTTCTGCCAGGTGGGCACCACAAAGTCCAAAATGATGGGGCAAATTAGATGCCATTCCTGTCCAGGGAAAGTTGGAAGGTGGTATAAAAAGCCACAGCAGCTTCCTGAATAGGAAGTGGTCTAAAATGTGGAAAAAGCAATGTAGTATCACACGACTTTAATTAATGAGGTTCAAGACTGTATTAATTCAAATCAACTCCATACGTTACACAGTCACCACGAAGCTGATTTGCAACCCCCACAGGATAAAGGGTCCATTGTAGATGTGCCCTATGTCTAAGGTTATTCAGTCTGCTTACTGAGTAACACTGGTTGCCAGGAGGATGGCAGCAATCAGCAGTAGCCAGGACAATGGTGACAGGAAATTCTGGTATCCCCAGAGCAGGCTGGGCGCTTCTGGCATCCTGCTCTGAGTCAGTGATTGCTTCTCTTGGCTCTTGTTACGTGTATGTGTGAGGTGGTAGAAGAAATGTTCCTGATCAACATGGAGAATGGGGCAAGTGTGCAAGGTGTAAGAAAATTAAATTACTGGCACACCTGCCAATTATGTGAGCAAAAGGATCCAATTGGGAAATATTTTAAAATAGAGATTTGCACATACTCTCATGGCTCCCTTCTTCTCACCCACATGACCACAGATTCAGGTGAATATAGCTCTGGGATTCATGTAGTATGTACCATGTTTTTCTTTGGGAAACTTCAATGACTTCTCCTCCATCTTACATTGTTGTCAGTTCAGATTGTGGACATGTCTATGACACGTAGCAGTTTTGCACCATTTGTTAAAGCTTACCAGCCAGCCTCCTCCATCAGTCTCCATATCACAGAAGACACTCATTGTTTTCCCCGTGGCAGGGTAGATTGTATACCAACCACTCAGTGTTTCACCACGCTCCAGAAGCTCTTTGCAGTCTTTGGCTCCTGTCTCTAGATGAAATACCAAAGAGGAAAGTCTGAAGCTGGTAAATGCAATCTCTCTTCTGATAGTATAATATGAATGAGGAGGATGGATAGTACAGACATAACTCTCTGCTGCAAGAGTGGACAATTTCTGTTAGTGGTGAGGATGTAATGTCTCTAGAAAGACAGGTGCTTCTCTGAAGCTTCAGCAATCTCAACTAGCCATGGACATGCTTTTGGGTGGCGTGGGGGTTCTATTGCACCAATGTAGTGAGTTCTGCAGCTGGCCACAGGAATGCTCTAACAAAGTTGCACATGCTGAACTCTTAATGTTCTGCACCATCATATGAATTTGGTGCATGCATAAACAATTTGATGCAATGATTTAAATCTGATATGGTGGACTATGCCCATTAAAAAAGCAATGGTGATTCCATTGAAAAGTGACAGTGGGTAAACATGTGTATCAGTCAGTTGTAGTGACCCATTGTATATATCGGTGCCTGTCATCAATAATGGACAGGATGAGGGCTAACAAATTAAAGCTAAATCCAGACAAGACAAAGGTCAGTTGGAAAGCAGATCAGGGTACAGGATTACAGCCTGTGGTAGATGGGGTTACACTCCCTCTGAAAACTCGGGTTCACAGCTTGGGGGTAATCCTGGACTCATCGCTGACATTGGAACCTAAGGTGTTGGCGGTGACCCGGAGCGCTTTTGCACAATTAAAACTTGTGCACCAGCTGCACCCATACTTTGAGATACCAGATCAGGCCATGGTAGTCCACGTCTCAATTACATCGTATCTGGACTACTGCAACGCTCTCTATGTGGGGTTGCCTTTAAAGACAGTTTGGAAACGTCAGCTGGTTCAAAGATAGGCAGCCAGATTACTAACTGGAGCACCGTACAGAGAGAAGACCACTCCTATACTGCGGCATCTCCACTAGCTGCCGGTCTGATTCTGGGCTAAATACAAAGCGCTGGTTATTACCTTTAAAGCCCTAAACGGTTCAGGCCCAGACTGTTTGGCAAACTGCATCTCCTTATACAAACCAGCTCGGGCACTATGGTCTGCGGATGAGGCCGTGCTCTCAGTCCCATCCCCGTCTCATGCAAGGCAGGTGGGAACGAGAGAGGGGGCCTTCTCTGAGATTGCCCCCGACTCTGAAACTCTCTCCCCAAAGAACTAAAAACAGCCTACTCCTTACTCTCTTGTAAAAAACTGCTAAAACGCATTTATGGTCCTTAGCATATGGAGAGAAGGAGGTTTAGAATATCATGTATTTTTACCTCAGACTGGAAATAGCGTTTCACTCTAGCTTGGCTGGCTGTATAAAAAATCTTAATAATTTTAAACAGATTTTAGATTTGCTTAAATTTCTGTCATGTTTTAATGTAAGATATGCAGTGGTTGATCGGTTATGATATTATCTAATTTTTATCTGTTGTAATCTCAATTTTGTTATTGTTGTGAATTCTCTTTTGGGGTGGGGGTTGTTTCTTTTTTCTTTTTTGTTAGTGTGTTCTTGCATTGAATGTTGGCCATTTTTGTTGGAAACCATCCTGAGTCCCTTTTTGGGGAGATAGTAAAGAAAGATGATGATGATGATGATTATATCTGCTGCATTTTCACTTACGTGTCCACATCACTGAAAAAGTGGGGGGGGGGGAGCATGCCTGATACATAGTTGACACTGAAAATCTAGGACTCTCAGGGCTTCATCACATGGGGGACCCTCCCCACTTGCTGTTTTGCCAGCCTCCGTCACACAGGGAGAGCATCACCAAAGCTGTGCAGAAATCCCCCGTGTCGCAATGAAAGTGTCATTTATGCTTCCATTCCGGTTGTGAGCAGGGCATCCAACGGAAGTCTAGCTATGTTGTGTGATGGGCAGCAGATCCCCACACCCCCTGGGCAGGCACCGCCGAGATCACTGCAATCTGTGGTGATTCTGGCAGTGTTTGTGGCAAGATCCCTAATGAGTCTCTGATTGTGCAATATGCCTGTTTACTTGGGTAGGAGGGTTACACCATTGTTAAAAGAGGCCTCAACCATACTGTCTGTGGTAGTGGTGACAAGACGTACCTTGATGCTGACAGCTGGCAATTGTGCATGCCTCTCCTGTAGGAAGAGAAAAGCAATTTCTGAATTAAACAAAGATGGTGCCCTTGTTGGAATTAAAATGAGAATGAGAGCAGTTTTGGCAGCCTTGTAAATTGGCACTGCATTAAAAAAAATACAAGTTTATTTTACTTGAACAATTAAAAAGTAATCAGTGGTTCTTCCACTCTATCCCTATTTTTGCAAACACATCTAAACAGCTAAAGCATAAAGTCTAGTGCAGCTTGTGATGTTTGCATGGGCCAGGCTTCACCTGCGATCCCTCTTCAAATGAGGCTGTAGGGGAAGGTACCTTGCTCTCCTTTCTCTCCCTTGGGTCCAGCTTTCCCAGGTGCCCCAGCAGAGCTTCTCTCACCTGAAGGAAAGAGGCAGAGGACATTTGAAACTTCTCAAGACACCATATTTTAAGCCCTCCAATGTAATGGTAAAATGCACGTATTAGTAGAGATCAGCCTCATCACATTGGGGCCTTATCACATTGGGGTTGTAATTCATTGGGCATCTGCGAGATATGCCATACAGCATGGCAAATCCATGGGGCAGTGGGGAGAAACCATTGCTACACAACTGCATCACCCGCTGCACCCCTTACCCCATCCTATGAGGAATCATTGCTGCCCAAATTCCTCCCATTTTTATAGAACACAGAAAACCTCCCATATTCTGGGGGAAGTGTCATACCATGCTGTCAGGATGTTTCTTCCACAGAGCCCCCTCAGAAGTTGCCTGAAGTTTGTATGATGGCATCCGGCGGGCTCTGAGGAGGAAGCGTCCTGGCAGTGTACTAGGAAGCTGATTTTTCTACACGTGAAGAGGTGGTTTGTTTCAGCTTGAGCTTGTATGGATTCTAATGCCCCCTTTTATCAGCTGCTTGAAGAGCTCTGTAGTATATTATAGAAAATGGGGAGTTGAACTTTCTCCATCTAGATCACTATATCCTGATCTGTTATATTGTGCATATGTCAAACATAATTCCAATTGTAATTTCCATTTTAATAAATTATGCCAATAACCTCCCCCTTCCAGATGCACCTTTTGCCTAATCATAATCTTACCACTTCATCACATAACTTAAATTCCACTGAGTTCTACACTTAAAATCTGGTATTTTATGGATCCAATACATTTGTTTTGATTAAAGTGCAGTTTTTGAGTCTTTTAAACATCGAGGGCAGCATTTTTTTTCCAAACGTATCAGGAAGAGGTGAAGGAATGGATTTTCCTCAAAACTCCAGATGTTTTGCCAAATTTCTAATGAAGTAGCACTTATTGTTCTTAGGTTAGGATCACCCAATTTGTGGGAGGAGAAATTGGGGGAGGAGTGAAAATAAACTTTTTTGGGCAATTTCCTTTTGCTCCCCAAGCAGGAAGGTTTGGTTGTAAGCTACCTCATAAGACTTCTACTTTGTAGAAAAATAAAATAGCCTATTAGGGTACATTTTTCCTTCCTTCCATGATTTGTCTGTGTCCTGTGTTGGGAGGGCCAGTGCTGTTGCCCTTCCAAATGGGATTCCTTCCCATCCATTCTCTCTCTCCCTCTTCCTCTCTGTTGTTGGGAATTGTGGGAGTTGTAGTACCAAGAAGCACCAAGAGGCATGTGGGCGGGGCCAAATGTCTGCAGTGTGGAAACCTCTTCATTGAAAAATACGCAGAATAACTGAATGCACTAAACAGGGTGATCCCAAGATAGGGAAAAACTACTTTTTATTACAGAATGGAGTTAGACTGAACTGTCTTCTTCTGAACACTTCTGAACACTTTCCAGTGTAATCTGATGAAGTCCTTTATCTGTTAGTGATGAAACACAGAAATCTGTTGCCTCTGGTTTGCAACAGATCTGCAGTCCAGAAGATTCTTGTCTCACCTGGGGGGCCCTGGGGGCCGGGGTCTCCCTTCATCCCGGGTAACCCATTTGTTCCTGGGATGCCGGGAATTCCTGGGGTGCCTGCCTGACCTTGGAAAAAGACCTTGTCCGTTCCACACTGCAATAAGCCCTTCAGCTCTGCAACGAGATGGGAAAGCACAAACAAAATGGTAGATCATAAACCTAAGTGAGTCATTACAGTGTAACAAACAATACTGGGTTTGCACCAGCTCTATACTATTCATTTCTTACATGTAATCTAAGAATACAGTTGTATGTAGAAGTTCAGCCAGCATCTCTTGTGAAATTGCTTCAGCAATGTGAGCAATGCCCAAATTCTCTTTCTGTACATTCTTGAAAGCTACAGGAGTCCTCTCCTCCAGTGACCTGGGTCCTGCCCAGGAGAAACAAATACCCTTTGTCCTTCCCTCCCACTCACGTGCACAGCAGCTGGCTTCGGTCTCTTCTCCAAAGCTTCCTCTCTCCATAGACATGACAGCAAAGCAGGTCACAGCCAGGTGAAAGCCCATCCGGCCAGCCATCTTGCCTGATAGAACTGACCTGGCCACCTTCCTGGATTGGTCTCTGATCAAATGCCCTAATACCCTTTTTATAGAGAGCAAATAGTTCTGCAAATAATGGCACGAGGAAGTGGTCATATTTCTTGGCTGGGGGTGGGGCTGGGGGGCTGGGCTGAAAACCTATTTTGAAATGGAAGCTGTCACAACAGTTGGCATACCTGACGTTGTGTTACTGAAATATGTGTTCCCTTTCTACAGCAAACATTGGAAGTCCCTGAATTGTGCAACTCCTTCATTCAGCAAGCATTTCCTCTTGTTGAACAGCATGCATCTTTGAGTTTTGATCCCTTTGCTTACTCATGAAGGTTTCCTTTGCTTTGCCTCAGTGCAATATTAGAGAAAAGTGCTTCCTCCTGGTGCCCACATATCGTCTTTCACTCTTACTCGCTTTCTATCTATCTCTTGGTTGCCTGAGTAATAATGATGAGTGAGTTGAACTATTCTATATTATATAATCCTTTGTTATTGTTATTACTCCCTGTTGTCGTAGCTTCGCTGTTTTACGCTAATAACTTTTATTTGTGTCTAATTGCCAAATAGTCCTCACAGCTGAATTCAGGAAGAATATAGGCATTCTCTTTAACCTTAAGCAGACTACTTAAATTAGATGGAAAGTATTCTGTTTTTTAGTACTGTGATCCTATATTTTGAATAATGAACATGCCTTCTTGTTTTATTATCTCTCCCTCCCAAACTTCACCCCCCAGATTGTAATCCTGTAATTTTAGTAGTCCTGGTGCAAGAAAAATATCTTGCTTGGTGGGCAGAAATGTATTTGCCCTTTAGTTCTGCAATTGATTAGACCTGACTGGTGTTAATAGGAGGCTGGGAATAAGTCAGTTCAAATAGCATTTATTTATTATTAGTTTATTTCTTGTACTGTGTCTAGGCATCTCAAGGAGGTACAGTATATAATAAAACCAGTCAAATAAATTTCAAACAGTTTCAATAAATAAAAATGATTTTAAAAGGCTAAACAATTTATGGAGTTAGAAAGACAAATTGGAAAAAGTTCAACATTTTAAAACATTTTAAAACCTTAAGTACGAATGCACATGCATGCAAACTAGATGGCCAATTCAAATTAATCTTTCTGTGCTTTCAAAAATGTTTCCATAAGCTAAGCTTTGACACAGTCATGGCCTTGCTTCTCTTGCACTAGTTTCAGGAGTGATTTTTTAAAAATAGTAATTATGTTATTTTAAAAAGCCGCTACACCAGTATTTTGTGTCCAAGGCCATTACAGTATTGGTATGCGTGTTTGTGTGTGTCTCAAACAAATGAGAGTCTTTCATTCATTAGAAGCCACCATTCATGACATTATAGAAGGCTGTGCCTCAAACCAGACAAAAGAAAATCCAACTCAAGGTACAACTGGGCAAAAATCACCATCAAATTGCCTTTCTCCAATAAGTATATTGGGACTATGAGTGTCCCCTCTGTCTCATATAGGGCTTCCATGTGCAAGAGGGTTCATCTACATGCACAATGTATGGGAATGTTAGAGCCCTTGCGCCTAGTATTTCAATGCCTAGCATTCAACATTTGTTATATCAGGTGACACTTTAAAAAAATCATTTGCTTTTAAATTTAATGACAGAACAGTCTGAACAGATTTCATTTACTGAGGTCGAATTTTCATGTCTGTGTATTTGAAAGAATAGTGGTATCCGTTTTTAGTGGCCCACTCAATGCCGTCAGCATAAGAGGTGTGTTCCCCTCTGAGGTACAGGCCATTCAGGTTCGATGAGTGGCAAGCCGTGTACCACCAGCCTCCCTTATACATCACAGCACAGCTTGCTGTTTCATGGCTATCATTGTCCTTGTCTCGTGTGGAGAATGCAGAGCCACCGTGTACTGAAAATGAATCACCTGAAAGAGAAAGACAAAAAAGGAAAATCATAATTTTATCAATATTTGTATGTATGTATTTTTATCCTTTACAATTTTATCTTGTAAAAATCGCCTAGAGCATCTTGGATGGAGGGCGATTAATAAATAATTAAATGATGATGATGATGATGATGATAAATAAACCCTTTAATAGTTCAGAATCCACACAATATGTGCTATGGATGTGGTGAAAATGCAAATTCATTACTAGAACAATATTATACCCAAAGCAAATTGTTTGCACACAAAAGGTTGTGATTTCAGTTCCTGGTCTCTCCCTGTCGGTTAGGGAAATACTCTCTTTCTTGAACCAGAAAGACCTGCTGCCACTCCATGTGGACTAGGGCATGGGCACCTTTTGCAGGGTGGGAATAGGAGCCCATTGGGTTTCCATGACAATCCAAACCCTGGTTCAATAGTTAAGCCACAAAATCCCTCATACACATTTCTGCATACAAAATGCAGTTATACCACTACATCACATAACTTACATTCCACTGAGTTCTACACTTAAAATCTGGTATTCCACTGGGTTCACCACATTCGTTTTGGTTAAAGTGCAGTTTTTGAGCTTTTTAATCGTTGAGGGCAGCATTTTTTTCCAACGTATCAGGAAGAGGCGAGGAAATGGATTTTTCTCAAAACTCCAGATGTTTTGCCAAATTTCTAATGAAGTAGCACTCGTTGCTCTCAGGTTATGATCACCCAATTTGTGGGAGGAGAAATTGGGGGAGGAGTCAAAATAAACTTTTTTGGGCAATTTCCTTTTGCTGCCCAAGCAGGAAGGTTTGGTTGTAAGCTACCTCATAACGCTTCCACTTTGCAGAAAAATAAAAAGCCTTTATTCCTTCCTTCCTTCCATGATTTGCCTGTGTCCTGTGTTGGGAGGACCAGTGCTGCTGCCCTTCCAAATGCAATACCCTCTCACCCTTTCTCTCTCTCTCTCTCTCCCTCCCTGCTCTTGGGAATGGTGGGAGTTGCAATCCAAAAGACCACCAGAGCCACTGCTGCTGCTGTTCCAAATGGGCTTCCCCACCATCCCTTTTCTCTCTCTCTCCCTCCCAGCTGTTGGGAATTGTGGGAGTTGAAGTACCAAACAACACTGTGAGGGATGGTGGCCAGGGCCAAATGTCTGCAGTGTGGAAACCTCTTCATTAAAAAATACGTAAGACAACTGAGTGCATTAACAGTGTGACTAAAAGGTAGGGAAAAACTCCATTTTATTATGAAATGGAGTTAGACTGAACTCTCTTCTTCTGAACACTTCCTAGCATAATCTGATGAAGTCCATAGAGTTAACCATGCATGGTGTTTTAATGAAAGTTCACAGGCAAATTTAGGTCGGATAGATAGCACACATCCATCAAGGGCTATGATACCCGAGTAAGCTGCACTAAAATTACACATTTCTCTCCATATCCTTATTGGTAGCTAGCTATTATACAGATCTTCCATGCTCAAAAGTGGAACTCACCCATGTCGCCACCTGTATAAGAGCCCACTGAAAGGATGTAATTTTCTTCCTCATTTGAGATTTTGAAACTAGTGTACGTTGCATAAGTTCTGGTGTCATTCATGTCCTTCACATCAATACGCAGCTGCTGTGTTCCTGGCAAGAAATGTCATAGAGTAAGCAAGCGAAACACCTGGACTGTGTTTATGATCACTTTGCATACAGTGAAATCTCTCTCCAGGCTTCACATTAAGTTAAACGTGCAATTTCAATCTTAAAATATGGGGAATGAAAAATTAAAAGTAGTGATTTTTAGCAGCCTAACAATACTGTTTGATTTGCAACAAGCAGCAGCAACATGGGATTACCTGAACTTGTGAGAAGATGGATTTTATCATTGCCCAACCAAAATTCTGATGCTTGGTTTCCAAACCCATTTTTGTAGGACTGCCAGTCACGATAGAAATCTACTGATCCATCCTGTCGCCTCTGGAAAACCTAGATGGAGACAGAGTGAACTTATATTTTAGTGTTTTTACTGAGAATCAATCTTTTTTTTATTCAGTGTTAGATGACTTTGAAGAGGCTTCTCTTAGAAGAAAGAAGCGTCATATGCGCTATCTAGGACAAAGTACCATGTGGTATAGTCATGTAAGTATTACGTAGATGATCCTAAAAAATTCAGTCTTTCAGCCTCATTCATCACATAAATTGGTTGTGCTGATCCAAGGAATAATTTTGATTTTATTTATTTTTTACTTTTGGTCCATTGAAGGAACAGAAGACTAAAAACGAAATGAGACACTGATGAGATTAAGGCAGAGGCTGGACACCAACCCGACCTCTTCTATTTGACACTAGGAGCACATTCTACGTGGGCCACAAGGAGCAAGGTTGGGGTACTCCAGCCTCGCTCCTTGAAGCCACAGTCTGCATGGCCAGCCACCAAGCAGCCTTTGGGGCTGGATGTCAGGACCCAGGCTGCAGAGCACCAATAACCTTACATGGAGGCCAGTCTCTATCTAATATCTTTATTAAAGAAATATATAAAATCAATAAAAACAAGTGAAGAATATAGTTCAGAAGCAGACCTTTCAGATAAGGTCAAATATAGTCCAGAAATGTATTGTCCAATATAAGATATTAGAGTTCAAAGTTTTAATCCACTTGACCGAAACACACACTTTGCCAAGCAATAGTGTGGGGAAATAACAGAGTCTTAAAAGTCCAATGAAGCTTGACAACAAGGCTGGAAATAAACTTGATTCTCGACTAGATCCGTGACTGGAGGCAAGACGAACATGAAGCATGAAACAGAGTCCGTGGTAAATCCGTGAGACAAGGCAAGGCTTGAAGCTTGATCCGGGAAGCAAGGAACTGGGATTACGAAGTCCACACACGATCTCTCTCCTCAAGCTGATCAATTGACTCCGCAAAGTATCCCTTGCGCCAAACACCTATATTGGGTCTCGTTTTCTCGCCAACAGAACTCTTTCCCTAGAGAACGAGAAGCGAAACCCAACTCTGTCCAGATGCATGACTCCTTAGAATTTCCCAAGGGAAGCAGACCTAATCAGCCATTTGTTTGGCAGCGATTCTCAGGCTTCTGCGATTAGCCTCCCTGGCTCCCCTATCTTTAGCATAATTTTCCCTCCTGGAAAACGGGGGGGAGTTCTGCCCAAGGCCTGTTTGGCTGAATTCTTGAGGGCAAACGTCAACATCCTGCAGGTGAAGAGGCTCCGGCTCTGGCTGAACCGGCGAAAATCCCATGTTTTCCTCTTCGTCTGCCACAATAGTACTAGGAACAGGACTACAAGGCCCATGAGTCATCACACTGGATGGCAGTCACATTGCGCTCTTCCAGGCTTGCCTGGTGGCTGGATGGTGTCTAGGTGGTTCAACATATTTGGAATGGTTTCACCATCACTGGATTGCTAATTTTACGTTGCCCCACCATTCTGGAACTTGCAGTACCCACTTAGCACGAGAATCATAGAATCATCAAGTTGGAGGAGACCACATAGGTCACCCAGTCCAACACTCTGCCATGCAGGAAAAGCACAATCAAAGAACCTCCAACAGATGGCCATCCAGCCTTTGTTTAAAAGCCTCCTAGGAAGGAGCTTTCATGACACTCCAAGGCAGAGAGTTCATAGCTCTTACAGTCAGGAAGTTCTTCCTAATGTTCTGTGGAATCTCCTTTCCTGTCATTTGAACTCACTGCTCCGGGTCCTAGTCTCCAGGGCAGCAGAAAACAAGCCTGCTCCCTTATGGCATCCTTTCAAATATTTTAACATGGCATCATGTCCCTTCTCAACTTTCTCTACTGCAAGCTAAACATACCCAGCTCTTTAAGCCGTTCCTCATAGGGTATGGTCTCCAGACATTTAATCATTTTAGTCACCTTCTTCTGGACAGGTTCAAACTTGTCAATATCCCTCTTGAATTGTGATGCCCAGAATTGGACACAGTATTATTCCAGGTGAAGTCTGACCAAAGCAGAATATTGGGGCACCATTATGGTATTCATTGCCTGGCACTTGCAGTGATGATAACTGCGAAGGAGGAATTACTCCATCCTTTTGGCCCTTCCTTCTTGGATTACTTTTCCCCCCTCTGGCTAACATCACTCCAGGCTCCAAGCAACAAACACTGCCAGGTAGGTCTAACAAAGTCCAAAACAACATGAAAAGGTAGTTGACATCCCCTGCCCAGAGAAAGTGAGATGGTAGTGCAAAAAGCTGCAGCTTCTTCTCAAATGAGAAACGGCACGACTGTTTACACTTATTCAAAACATGGGTAAAGTGTCAGAGTAACCCAAGACTTTTATTAGCACAAGTTGAGGCTGCATGAACCAAAACCAGCTCCATGCAACATGAATCTGAGCCCTGTTTTTGAGATCCAGTGTAATACTAATCCTGTCCAAAGATGTGCTTACTGACTAATACTGGTACCCAGAAGGATGGAAGCATCCAGCAGCAGCCAGAATAATGGTGTCAGGATTTTCTGATATCCCCAGAGCAAGCCAAGTGCTTCTGGTGTCCTGGTCTGAGTCAGTGATTGCTTCTCTTGGCTCCTGGTGTATGTGTGGGGGGTAGATGGTATGTTCCTGACCAACATCGAAAATAGGGCAAGTGTGCAAGGTGTGAGAAGATTAAATTACTAGGACAATTTGCAATTATGTGAGCATAATGATCCAATTGGCAATGATTTTAAAAGGGTCACAAAAAAGAGATTTGCACATATCCTTATGTGGGTTCTTTCCTCCCCCCCCCCCCCCCCCCCCAATATACACCATATTTTCCTTTGGGAAACATCAGTGACTTTTCCTCCACCTTACATGGTTGTCAGTGCAGATCATGGGCATGTCTATGACACATAGCAGTTTGTTAAAGCTTACCAGCCAACCTCCTCCATCAGTCTCCATGTCACAGAAGACGCTCATTGCTTTCCCCGTGGCAGGGTAGATTGTATACCAACCACTCAGTGTCTCTCCACGCTCCAGAAGCTCTTTGCAGTCTTTGGCTCCTGTCTCTAGATGAAATACCAAAGAGGAAAGTCTGTGCTGGTAAATGCAATCTCCATTCTGGTAATATAATATGCATGAGGACAGCAATGGGTTTATCATAGGAGTGAACAATTTCTAGAAGTGGTGTAGCCATACAGATCTCTGCTTGAACTACCAGGGGCTGCACTCTCTCTAGGAATAAATTTGCTTCTCTGACACAAACACCCTGCCCCCAGCCTTAGAAAGGCTGTTGGGGGTGAGCGTGGGCTGGTGGGTAAATGCAGACTCCATTCTGGTTATATAATTTGCATGCTTATGCAACTAAACCTTTATTGCTGAAATTGATAATTTCTAGAAGTTGTTGCAGCAGCACAGTGAGTACTGTGGTTGTCTACAGGGAAGCTGTAATAGTTCTGCATGCAAGACTCTGCACAGGTGCGAAAAATCTTGGCCTACATGTGCATGCACAGAATTTTTAGTGCAATGGTTTGAAACTGATATCGTGGACTATGCTTATTTAAAAAAAAATTCAGTGGTGATTCCATTGAAAAGTGACAGTGGGCAAAAATGTGTATATCTGTATCAGTCAGTTGATGGCATGATGGGTTAAGCCCTTGTGCTGGCTGGACTGCTGACCTAAAGGTTGGGTGGCTGACCTGAAAGTTGCCGGTTCGAATCCGGAAGATGGGGTGAGCTCCCGTCTGTCATCTCTACTTGTGGGATGTGAGAGAAGCCTTCCAGCAGGATGTGTTACCCGGGCATCCCCTGGGCAACGTCTCTGTAGACTGCCAATTCTCTCCCACCAGAAATGACTTGCAAAATGTTCTCAAGTTGCTTTGGACACAATAAAAACAAGTCAGTTGTGACCTATGGTTTATATCATCTTCACTTCCAAATTAGTCCTCCTGACTGAAAGAGTGAGAGGGAAGGCCTAGTTGATGCATTGCGGACTCTCTGTGACTCCTGGGGACCTCCAACAGCTTTCGTAGACCATCAAATGTTTATAGAGCCTAAGTTGTTAGCTGATGCTTTTGTTTAAGGTTTAACTTCCTAGAATTTTAAAGAGAAGAAAATATTCTCCTATACTGGGAGAGAGCAGGATATGAAATAAATAGTAATAGTAATACAGTAGAGTCTCACTTATCCAAAACTCGCTTATCCAACGTTCTGGATTATCCAACGCATTTTTGTAGTCAATGTTTTCAATACATCGTGATATTTTGGTGCTAAATTTGTAAATACAGTAATTACTACATAGCATTACTGCGTATTGAACTACTTTTTCCTGTCAAATTTGTTAAACATGATGTTTTGGTGCTTAATTTGTAAAATCGTAACCTAATTTGATGTGTAATAGGCTTCTCCGTATTATCCAAAATATTCGCTTATCCAAAGTTCTCCCGGCCCGTTTATGTTGGATAAGTGAGACTCTACTGTATTAATAATGGTCCACATGAAGTTGGAGGTCTATTTTGTGTATAACAATAATATAATAACTTTATTTTTGTATCCCGCCTCCATCTCCCCGAAGGGACTTGGGGCGGCTCACATGGAGACAAGCCCAACAACACAAGTTAAAACACAGAAAAATTAATTTAAAACATTATAACTACATAAAACAATAAAACACATCAACAGAATTAAGACCAGGACAATAATAATAACTAAATATTCAGATGGTAAAATTGTGTAGAACTCTGAATGTGCTTGATCATTTAATACATTTTACATTGGTACTGCCTAATGAGTCTCATCTACTTTGATCTTGGTGGTGCAATATGCCTGATTATTTGTGAAAGAAGCTCATAACTCTCAGCCTTGTGTAAGGGGAGCTCAACCATACTATCCGTGCACCCACCCAGTTTTGGATCCGTGGTGAAGATGGTATTGGTGACAAAACATACCTTGGTGTTGACAGCTAGCAAGATTGCATGCCTCTCCTGTAGGAAGAGAAAAGCCATTTATGAACGAACAAATGTGGTTCCTGGGTCAGAATTAAAATGAGAATAAGAGCAGTTTCAAGTGCTCTGTATAGCAGTACAGTACTTTATTTTATTTTACCTGGAGAAGAAGAGGTAAGCAAAAGTTTTTCCACTCTGGCCATGTTTTTCCTGACAAATTTAATAAACCAATGCATAATGTCGAATGTAGGTGATGGTTGCACTGAAAATTGTTCTAAGATTGACCAGTTCCTTGGGCTGGTCAGTGCATGGACAGAGGGTGCTTTTTTGTGTGATATCCCCTTATTTAGGCAACAGGAAACTATACAAACTGAGTCCATGAATACCCTTTGACCATATACATTGCAAAGTTGTAAATTTCTCATTAGCCAGATAGGCCATGAGATACTAGCTGCTAGAGATATGGTGAACAATAAAACCATTTGTTTTTCCTACACCTAGGCTAGGCAGCTAACACACATGTGAACTTTTGATTTTTCTTTTCTTTTCTGTAAGCCTGACTAAGCCCTACTCTTGATCCAAGAAACCTCTGGTCATTTTCCCAATTCTTGAAGCTTCTGAAGCTGTTCATTCCTGGCCTGATGGTGACAGCATGGTCCAGGCTTCATCTGTGATCTCTCTTCAATTTCTTCAAATGAGGTTGTAGAGGACTCACCTTGATCTCCTTTCTCTCCTTTGGACCCAGCTTTCCCAAGTGCTCCAGCAGAGCCTCTCTCACCTGAGAAAAAGAGATCAGTACCTTTTCAGAGAACATTTGAAACATCTCTAGAAGACATTCCCCTTTTGTGTAACCAACCCACCCCATCCCTCCTCAGCACATTTTCTGTAATTGAGTACATTAGAGAAAATGGGGAGTTGAATTTTATCCATTCAGACTGCGGTATCCTGCTCTGCTACTTTGTATGTGTGTCAAAAACAATGCAATTCCAATCGTAATTTACATTTTAAAGTGCTAATATTCACCGTATGCCTTATGTTAATGTTAATCTGTTAGCGAAAAAAAAGACTGCTGCCTGTGGTTTGGTTTGCAACTGATTTGTGGTCCAGATAGGCTTTGTCTCACCTGGGGGCCCTTGGAGGCCAGGGTCTCCTTTCATCCCGGGCAATCCGTTTGTTCCTGGGATGCCGGGAATTCCTGGGATACCTGCCTGGCCTTGGAGAAAGACCTTGTCCGTTCCACACTGAGATAAGCCCTTCAACTCTGCAACGAGGTACGAAGGACAAACAAAATTGTACACCATAAACTTAAGTGGGGTGCAGCAAACAGTGATGAGTTTGCACCAGTTCTATACTATCCATTTTTCTAAGAATGAAAAAGATTGTCCTCAGTAGTTGTATGCATTAGAAAGAAATTTTGTGAAATTGCCCCAGCAGTTTGAACAATGACCATATTTTCTTTCTGCACATACCTAAAAGATATGAGAGCCCTCTCCACCAGTGACCTGACTCCTATCCATAATTTCCACATCTCTCCCAGTTTGACTCACGTGCACAGCAGCTGGCTTCAGTCTCTTCTCCAAAGCTTCCTCTCCCCATAGACGTGACAGCAAAGCAGGTCAGAGCCAGATGAAAGGCAGCCCAGGTAGCCATCTTGTCTTGCGAAACCGAACTGGATTTGTTTCTGAATGAAGGTTTTTGTGCCCCTTATATAGAGAGCAAAGAGTTCTGTAGATAAGGACATGAGGAAGTGCTTTTGTTTCTTGGCTGAGGGGGACTGGGCTGAAAACTTGTTTTGAAACAACTGCTGACATTTCACTTTCTACAGCAATTATCTAAATCTCTGAATTGTGCAGCCCTTTGTTCAGCAATAATTTCCTCCTGAATAATGTGCACCTTTGAGTTTTGGACCAGTGGCACAAAGTTTCCGTTCCTGGAGTCTTTTGGATTTCCAGATAAGAGACACTTAGGCCCCTTCTACACTGTCAAATAAAATTCAGATTATCTGTTTTGAACCGGATTATATGGCAGTGTAGACTCAAATAATCCAGTTCAAATCAGGTTATGTGGATTATCTGCATTGATAATCTGGATTATATGGCAGTATAGAAGGAATCTTAGCCTGTGTTGTTACAATATATCATATTGTATTAATTTTTCATTGCCTCCTAAATATCCTGCAAATTTCTTGGGAAGACAGGCAGACAAATGTCAGCGTACTGGAAGAAGCAAAGGCCACCAGCACTGAAGCGATGCTCCCACGCTACCAACTCCGCTGGACTGGCCACGTTGTCCAAATGCCTGATCACCGTATCCCAAAGCAGTTACTCTACTCCCAACTCAAGAACGGAAAATGGAATGTTGGTGGACAGGAAAAGAGATTTAAAGATGGGCTTAAAGCCAACCTTAAAAACTGTGGCATAGATACCGAAAACTGGGAAGCCGTGGCCCTTGAGCACTCTAATTGGAGGTCAGCTGTGACCAGCAGTGCTGCACAATTTGAAGCCCCCCCCCCCAATGCTTTCATACAATTGGTGGTGGACTCCCAGCCACTGAAGTGGAGAGGTAGGGGAAGCTGAGCATGGGTCCTGAAGTAGGAAGTCTGGCCTCTGCACCCCTGTAGTTTCTGTCTTGTTTAGAAGCCAAGATCAACTCAGAGGCCATCATCAGTGAAAATGAATGTGATTCACCCACAACATAAAGCACACATAAGAAAAGATTTAATAAAAAGCAACAGATGTATTATTTGCTCAGTAAACAAAGGGCAAATAGTTCCTATATCAATAAGGAAACCTGCTAAAATGGAAGAAAGAAGTCCTATGAAGAGGTACAAGGGACAGACTTGATGAAGATCCAAAGCAGCTTTGCTTTCCACGTTTGGCTTTTTATTCAGATGCTCATTACAAGGGTAGTCTGAATGTTGGTTTCTTCTTTGTTCATCCATGGCAGTAGCTGACATGTTTCAGCGAAGGTGCACTGGACTCCTGTATTTGTCCACATCACAGCCTTCCAGCACCATTACTGCCCTATTTATGTGTCTATGGTCAGTCTAGGTTTCATCCGTTTCAGATATTTAAGCTCTCGCACTGTGTCTTCACTCAATTCTTCAATATCAAGACTGTAAACATGAGAAAAAGACAAATGCTCATGCTCAGGTCAGTTGCAACAGGAGTCTTATCCAAACCACTAGACCCTCCTGTTCTCTTGACAAGGAAAACCTCTTATCTCCATTTAGAGAGAAAAGATCCCTGTGGTCTATCACAACTGCTTTGAGACTTTCAAAAAAACCTCTACTTCTCACTTTGGAAGTGTGTGAGTATATATACAGGTTTGGATAAGACAATCACATGCTCTTGCTAGTACAGATCTCCCTATGTCCTTGCCTGAATCTAATCCAATGTAATTCCTCCATCCTGTTTCCTATGGCAAGGCATTCTCATTATCTAGCATGAGTTACTTAAAAGGAAGGTTGTGTGTCAATAATACTAGTAGTAAAACTCACCCTATTGACTTCAGTTTGCAGTTGGGGTGCTTCAGTCCTTCACACAGCAACAACACTCCTGAATCTCCCAGTTTGTTATTTTCCAGCTGCAGCTTCTTCAGGTTCTGGTTGGTGCTGAGAACACATTGAAGATCCCCACAGGAAGCTGATGTGAACTTACAGCCCCACATCCTGCAGAAGACCAAGAGCAATGAATGGCTGCTATTTGTTAAGCATTTCTCCTTAAACTTCGGGGCACGGCACCCATTTTGGAGAACTCTTCTTAATTTTTTGCTGATTTCTTATGATTTCTTTCCTACATTTCTGCTATCTTTCATTCATATAGTAATAGAATGGAGGGGAAATTCAAGTTTATGTTATTTTTGTGGGAGGGACAGGAGAACAGATCAATATTTCTGGCTCTTCTCAGTTAAGTGTAGACAAGCATGATAGCATTACTTTCTCCCAGTCATTCCCAGCAATGTTTTCTTATTGCTGATTTGTTAAGCACCACATTTTGCAAATTATTTGATTTTTTTTACAATTATTTGTGATTCAAGGAGACATTGAGGAAAAGATATCTGTATAAGATTGATAAAATTGATGTTGCAAATATGTTTCACATCATGCATGTACTTACGACAAAACTTCCAGCTTGCAGTCTGGGTGTTTGAGCCCCTCGCACAACAGCCTTAGTCCCGAGTCCTCCAGAGTGTTTTGCCATAAATCAATGTCTTCCAGCGCCTGGCTTGTGCTGAGGACAGAAGAGAGCTCCATGCAACCAGCTGCTGTGATTCCAGTGTCGCACAAGCTGCAAGGCACAAGAGAAAACTTGTCTGGACTATTCTGACTATGGTGATATGTTTGGGGATTATAGTTGCCTAAAGCTTCGTCTGGGTTAGCAAATAGGCTTGTTTTGAGTGAGACCCAGGTTAGATCTACACTGCCCTATATCCCAGAATCTGATCCCAGATTATCTGTTTATCCCAGATTATCCAGCAGTGTACACATATCCAGTTCAAAACAGATAATCTGGGATCAGATCTTGGGATATAGAGCAGTGTAGATCTAGCCCCAGAAAGAAAGGAAGGGTTACAGCAATGCAATGCAATAACAATGAAGATTTGGCTTTTTTCCAGAAAAAATGAACAGGTAAAAAAATAGATTTAAGTCCCTTCTACACAGCCGGATAATCCCAGTTATCAAAGCAGAACATCCACATTATCTGAGTTGAACTAGATTATTTTAGTCTACACTGCCATATAATCCAGTCCAAAGCAGATAATGTGGATTTTATACAGCTGTGTAGAAGAAGCCTAAGTCTCCTCAGAGATGAGTTACAGTAGAAAGGGCTCCTTTGAGTGAGAGGGCCCATCTGGACAGTCCTTTAAATCAAGACTTGTCTCGGTTTTACTGGAGGCGTCCAAATGATGCCTCCAGTAAAACTGAATTAATTAGGATCAAACCAGGGTTTCCCTGAAACCAAGGATCCTTCCTGAAAGGCCTGGGTCTAATGGGGTATTGGGCCTGTGGGGACTCACCCCCGGATAGTTCCAGGACCAACTAGAACTACCTGGGGGTGAGTCCCTATTTGCCATCTCGCACCTTTTGCGCTCTTTCTATGCAACAAGAGAACTGAAGGACCAGGCCCGTAGCCAGGATTTTGTTTTGGGAGGGGCTGGGATTTTGGTTTGGGGGGGGGGGGGCTGAGTCTGAGCAGGAGAGGGTCTACCCTAGCAAACCGTTTGTATCGTTATCCCAATACCCCCATGCATATAGGATATATTGAGCATGGTGATCAGATCATGATATGAATAAACATAACAGTTTAAACAATAAATGTAAGGCCTTCTTGCGGACCACCCTGAGAATTTCTACAGGCTACATGCCTGTGAAGGACCATGTTAATGGCAGCCTGGTATATATATATATTTAATTTTAAGGTTTGTTTTGCAGGACTTTAGGGTGGCTAGATGCCACCCCACCCTACCCCCGGAAAGGCCTGGGTTTTTGGGGGTGGGGATGGGAAGCGACCTGAGTGACAGAAAAGGAAGATAAGTAGGGTGACAGCTTTTTCTCAGGAAAAATATATAGTTCTTGAGCATGTCACAAAACACAATGCCAGAGCTCACAATTCCAAGGATTCTGGCTCTTACTTACCACAGTTTTTTAATCTTGCATTGGGAGTGTTTCAGTCCCTCACACAGCTGCTTCAAACCCGAATCCCCAAGCATGTTACCTCCTAGGAATAGTTGTGCAAGGGTTTGGTTACAGCAAAGGATGGAGGCAAGATCCTTGGTGCAAGCAGCAGTAAGATCACAAGTGAACAAGCTAAAGGAGACAAAGAAGCTGAGTTATGACCACACAAAATCTTGAAAGAATTCCTAAGTGTTCCCTACCATCTCTTTTTCATTCTATACTTTTGCACCAACACCAGTTTCTCCAGAATAGGGGTGAATTACTATAGCAATTTAGTGGACTAGTCCCTCATCCCAGGAGCTACCTGTTTCCATTCTACGCTTTCAAAATTCAGAAGCAATCAATTCTAAGCAAGATATACATTTTGAGGCATGTTACCATAGATCATTTAGTGCAAGCAACAATTTTCTTGAAATGTGATTTCTTTAGTTGCTGCCAATATCTGGTGGTACCATTTTACCATTGAATAGCAACACTGCAGCGATGCCTTGGGAGGGCACTCGTTGGTTGCCCATTCCAAAGAGAACATGACATAACAGAGTTGGAAGAGCTTGATTGTTCACTTAGAATTGCAGGTTGAGTATCTATTATCTGGAATTCTGAAATATTAGATGGTTGGTTGAAATAATAATGCTTTTGGTTCAGTGTACACACAAATTGTGTTTCACGCAAAACATGATTTAAAATATTGTGTATAAAGTTACTTCCAGACTATGTGTCCTATCTCCAAGACACCTCATTATGTATAGGCAAATATTCCAAAACCCAAAATAGAAAATCTGAAATATGGAACACTTCTTGTACCCAGCATTTCAGATAAAGGATACTCAACGTGTTTCTTGGTTGAAAAGAAGAAGAGGTGCTTGCACTGCCTCGTTTTCTTCTTCTGCCATTTATTTTCATCAAATAAAACTCCAGCCTGTAACATGGAGCAACACTTTCCAATCCAACAGTACAGCAGCTTTTTGCTCATTCCTTAGCTATTCTTTCAGTTGACAAGAGCTACTACTGAACCTAACTAAATGGCAAATAAATTGGTTCAATGTTTCTAATTGACACAGGATGTGAGTTAGAGAAACTTTCTTAAAACCTTCATAGAAATTCTGCTAATCCATGGCAGGAGGAAACAAAAACCTAATAAAGTGGAAGTGAGGGATCTTAAGGTATCTTTCAAGAGAGAATATAACATAATCAGGGACCTTTTGTGGCAGGAACATTATTAAAAACATGGGAAATATCAACAAACCTGTCCTTTATTATGTTTGAGTGTTGCACATCCTCTGATGTTTTACAGATGAAAGCAGGGACATGTGTGGCCAAAATGTGGCCAGCAGGTCATATGTTTTGAATGAGGAAGAACATACAGACTGGAAAACAGCAGCACTTTGCTTTTCCCTGAGGTTACTGGGAAGGGCAAGAATCTGGCTCTTCCTGTCCTCTTCCCTTTGCTAAGTTAGTTTGCACATAGAACTCAATTTGCAGCAACTGAAGTAAGGCCAAAGGGAGCAAATGGGATGAGGAGAAAGAAACAGAGATGGTATAAAAAGTGAGAAACAGATAATTAATTGGGATCATTCCTGCCAAATTTGGACAGTCGGAGAGTGTGAGCGCTGACAATTGTGCCATAACATAGGCTTCAGCTGTGCTATCTTCCCCAGAGGAATAGACCAAGTTTGCTACTTGCTTTAATGTCTCCATCCTGCAATGCGGATGCTTCAACCCTTCACACAGCATCTTCACTCCTGAGTCACCAAGTTTGTTATATTCAATATCAAGGTGTTTCAAAGTCCATTTGACTGCCAGGGCACATGCAAGATCTCCACAAGAAGCTGCTGTAATGCCACATCCGGCCAACCTGAGGAAAACAGAAAAAGCCACACTGAAGGGTGCTTCCAGACAGCGCCAAAATGCACGTGTTAGATCTGGGGCAAAAAATCCTGGGACCTGACAGCAGGTTCACACACAGACCTGTCAGTCCCCGGGAAATGGTCCTCCTGTCATCCTCACATTTTCCATTGAAGTGGATCAAGATGAAAGGCAGATGGGGGACATTTGCATAAAATAAGTATTTCTCTATTAATACTAATGGTCAAAAAAAGAGGATTGAGGGAAATACTGATCTTTTTACTCTCATGTAAAGGCCCAAATCTTGTGGTTGTCAACAGTTTGTTTTCTACTAGGGTTTTGAACCTGTCAAGACACATGTTCTCATCAAGAATTAAGAAAGGGAAAATTTGTGACTTCTCTCCCTAGAGCCTATAGTGACACAACCCTTTTGAAGTCTTAGAATCTTCAAAGTTATATTTTTTCATGATGAAAGAATAAATGATGAGTGATCCATCAAGCCAACTTGATCTGCCACTAAGAGCCAAAATCTATATAGTTAAATCAGGATACACAAATGCTGAACAATTTATTCCTGTTCACTTTCATGCTATTTTCTTGTTCCCCTCTACAGTTCTTCCTTTATCTTTTCTTTTTATAATTTCTCTCAGTGTGTTGATTAAACTGTTGCCTCCTTGGTGGAAAAAGAAGTCAGTCCTCCACATTTGTGGATTTAACTTATGCAGATTTGATTATTTGCAGATTTGCTTAATATGTTCTCCCTGTGAAAATGTTGGTCCTCTGGCATAATTCTGTAGTCTGCTTCCTGTGGACCTAAAGATTCCTAGAGAGGTGTACTCTCAGGTAAAAATAGTGGCTTTTTCATTTTTTTCCCATTTTTGTGGCATTGCTGCAGCCCTAATTTTCTTGAGCTAAGGTTATCTTTCAAGATTTTTTTTTACAAACTGCAGTTCTGCATGCAAATATACTTAACTGAAATTGCTTTATGTGACCAATTTGTGGCTATCATTTTCCTTAAGAGTATTTTTGCTTTGTAGCTCTCTGCATTCCTTACTGAAACACACCAAATAATGACAACACCATATCAATAAGTCAAGATGGAGATTGAAGAAAGCCAGCTCTTTGCTCACCCTAATTTTTCCAGTTTGCATTGTGGCTGCTTTAGTCCCTCACAGAGTAGCCTCAGCCCAGTATCTTCCAGTTTGTTATACTCCAGTTCCAGCTCCCTCAGTGTCTGACTGATGCTGAGAACAGAGGAGAGATCTCCACAGCAAGCTGGGCTGAGCTCACATGTAGCCAGTCTGTAAGATAAAATAGAGTGACACAGTGACATTCAGCACTCATCGGTTTCTCTAAGCCCTTAACATTTCTTCCTCTGATGTTAAAGAGCTATTTAATCAGAATCAACACAAAACAACAGTCTTTCCTTCTGACATTTTCAAAACATTTAATGAATATTTTTCACAAAAAAACAGAATCCTGGGGTAGCTTTCCCAATCTATGCAGCAAGCGATGAACAAAAATGTAGGGAAGGAAGGAAGGAGAAAGGGAATCTATCATTTTCATGTTTCACATTTTCAAACTTTTAAAATCGTATGATCTTTTCTCTTGTTTAAGTAGGAACTTTCCTCTTGTTTAGGAAGGAACTCTTATCAATCTACTGGCCTGAAGAAAATCTGTACCTTTCTCCATGGACATGGTTCAGCAGTTCCGTATTATTCTAGCACGGAGAAAACCAAATTAAACCTACTTACCATCTTGATGTAAAAAGATGAACCTCTCCAAGAAAGAAAAGTGTCTTCATAAAAAAAAAAAAACAACCCTGGTGGCTTCAGTGTGAGGAGGGGAGATGAATCCATTCCAAATTTCAATCTGAACTTTAAAATAGCTCTCCAAGGTGCTGACCTTATTTGGGGAACTAGAGCACCTTGGGACACTCCATTAAAGTTCAGTCTAAAATCTGGAATGGGTTCACTGCCTCACTGTCCTCAGGGCTATCAGCCTCCACAAATTACTTTACCGCCACAAATACAACTGAACACACAGGGAGGCAAACCCAGCCATTTATGAGCCAAACATTCAAAGTATTTTACCTGGAAAAACAAAATATTCCCACTCATTAAGAACTCTCATTAAAAACAATCTCAAAGTGTTTTCATCCTGTTTACAAGGAAATTGGCAAATTTGGGTACCGTATATGCTTGAGTATAAGCCGAGTTTTCCAGACTTTTTCCAACCCTCAAATAAGGGTCCTGGCCAGCTTAAATTCAGGTCAGCTTATACTCAAGTATATAGGTAATTAGAGTTGGACAGTCTTATCTTATTAAAGTCTTATTATCTTAAATTATAGTTTTATGTAAATATTCAAAACATTTAACCTACTGATGCCTCAATTAATGTAATTTTATTGGTATCTATTTTTATTTTTGAAATTTACCAATAGCTTCTGCATTTCCCACCGTCATCTTATACTCAAGTCAATAAGTTTTCCCAGTTTTTTTGTGGTAAAATTAGGTGCCTCAGCTTATATTCAGGTCATCTTATACTCAAGTATATAGGGTAAGTTCTTATCAATAAACACAGCAAATAAAAAGTCCCACTCATTACTTCGCAGGAAGGTCTGCATGTCTCAGTACTTGTAATGCATTTCTATCTATATATAAGATGATGATATCTACTTAATCCAAGCACTGCATTTGTCTCAAATATCATATAGGACTATGCATCTACCGCTTTCTGTTCTGATCCCAGAGAAGTCCCCTGTATGAGAAATTATTGCATTCTAACAATATTATGCCAGTAATAAATTCAGCAGTCGTGCTATATATGACATAGAGGAAAACAGTGATGCTTTCCTGGCATTAATGGCTGCTTTAAACAGCCAGCACAGCCTCCATCTTGCAGTACAATTCTGCAGCAGTTAAACATTGGAAATTTTAGCCATGAGTTTCAAAGCTGTTGAGCTGCACAGGTTGCTCTAGAGAAGGCTTTTTAGTGATTTTAGTAGAAAGGAACTAACTCTCTTACGATAAAGTTTCCAGTTGGCACTGTGGATGTTTCAGGCCCTCACATAGCAGTTTCACTCCCACATCTCCCAGTTTGTTGCTCTCCAGGGTGAGCTTCCTTAGTGTCTGGCTGATGCTGAGGACAGGGATGAAATGCTGACAGCCAGCAGCATTGAGACCACATTCATCCAGCCTAGATGGAAAGAGTATGTAAAATGAATTATCTCTCCTTTTTAAGACCCTGGTTGAATCAGCTTAGACTGCCAGCCCCAGACACGACAAGCCACCTTCAGCTTGATTTATGCCACAGGAGGGGCAGTTGTTAATACCCACCATCATCTTTTCTGACAAGAATATAGTGATTCCCTCTGTACATAACCTGAATGAGCAAATCTCTACTATGAACAGATATAAATTTCTTTCTTTCTTCTCAATCTATGTGGGCTATTAAGGGCTATTAAGATGTGGCTTTTGTGCCAACCACACACTTCATGCTTTCTGCTCACCCACACAATGCTCCCTGGTTGGTGAGGACATGTGTGGAAGTCAGCTATGGCCCCTTTTCTGTAATCCTGATCTTGGTGTGAAATCCTTGACAGACTTCTCTAGGAAGGGAGTTCAACTAGGAGGGTACTCCCATTGAATATGTTCTTTATTTCAGCACCTACTTCACCTCTTTGGGCAAGTGCATCTGGAAGAGGGTCTCAGAAGATATCAGCTGGGATGCAAATATAGGCATCTTTTTTCTTTACATCAGTGATTCTTTAGATCAATGATTCCCAAACCCTAGTCCTCTGAATGTTTTGGACTTCAACTCCCAAAATCTTCAGCTGCCTTGGCCAAAGATCAGTGATTATGGGAGTTGGCAAACATCTATTTGAGTATTAGCTTTAAAATAGCAGATTCTCATCACTTGGATAGTGGAAAGCTAGGGGTCCCAAACTGCTAGGATTCTATGACTGCCTGAGGGTATATTTGGACGATAAACATGTTTTATTATTTTTAATTGAGGGACGGAAAGACTATATGTCTTAAAACAAGGCTGCATATGGTCCACCTTCTGCACTGAGACACCCCCATTACTTAGCTGGTTGGTCTTGGTCTCAACTTCTGCACACTTACCAGAGAAAACAATATCCAAGTCCAATTAAAAGTCTTGCCTGTCTATTATTTAAAAGCCTGCCCCTTTAAAGAACCCCCTGCCTTATAAGCAACGTTTTATTCTCCAAGCAGCATACTTTGGCTGTTTGTTTATCCAGAAGAAGCCCTCCTCCTACTCACCCCAGGCTCTGCAGCTTGCAATTTGGGTGTTTAAATCCTTCACAGAGCAGCTGAACTCCTTGGATTCCCAAGGAAGAATTGCAACCCAGCTTGAGCTCCATCAATGTATGACTGTGGCTGAGAATAGTGAAAAGGTCATCACCACAAGCATGAGTCAGATCACATCCCCATAACCTGAGAGAAAAGCAGAAGTTCAATGAGGAAAACATAAAGCACTGATCACATCATATGACTTTTGACTATTTTTTGAGGTTCATGAAAGAAAAGAAGCCAATGCAGCAAAAAAGGATCTTACATCATTGCAACGCTTTTAACAGTATGGACCACTTTATACCCACTTTAATCCCAAAAGGATGTACTGACATCTGAGAAAGGAGGGGGCAGTATTGGACAATTTTTCTGCTCTGGAAACCTTCTAGGCGAGTCCAGAGATGGGGGTGGGGCATGGGGTGATGGTTATAGGTTCAACCCCCTCCCCAGAAACTCGAATGGGGTTCCTATGCCCCAAGGAAAGCTCCCCTCCAAACTCAATTCTGTCTTTGCAGGAATCTCAAGGAGACCCAGGACAAGAAGAAACTTCTTCATATTTCTGTGATATTGCCAGTTTCAACAGCAAAAAATGAAAAGTCGTTTTCAACTCTTAAACATTTGAAAACATACATAAGAAGCACAATGGAGCAAGAAAAACTGACTGGACTTGTACTCTTGAGCAAAGTTTGTCTATAGAACCTGATTTCTGTCAAAGTGTATTGACACAGTTTTCAAGTGTTTCCAACAGGTATTGTGGTATTCTTTTGTAACCACTAAATTACCAATTAAGAGTCAAAAGAAAAGGAAATTGATTGAATTGATTTAGCAATGCAGAAGATCTGGAAGGATTGGGTGTGGGTACCCGCTAATACACACACACACACACACACACACACACACATATATATATCTTTTCTTTTCTCTCTTTTCTGCAAATCTTGCAGATCCATCTGTTTACTTATCATATATTGTTTCCACACTTTTTATGTATTTGGAAAACTATAAATAAAATGTTAAAAAAAGAGTAATTTTCAGTTTTTACTTGAAAATTTGCAGCTAAAATAGAAATTTGATTTAATTAAGTCTATATAAAAATATAGAATTAGTCATACAATTGAAATTATTTTGTGTTATGGACCTTGTCTTCATGATTCACTAAAAAATAAACATTGTTTAAAAAAAAAACCCTCATTTTTTCTAGCTATGAGCCTGCTTCCAGGAGTATATATTGACAGTGATAAATACCAAATAATAATGAAGGGGGAAATTATTCTAAATGTCTGGAAGCCCACTTCTGTTTGCCTCTACTTTGCATAATTTGAATACACAAAGCAATATCATTCTGCTAAGAGAATGGTGAGTGTTTGTAATGCTCACCCCAATTTGTTTAGTTTGCAATTTGGATGAATCAATCCTTCACGCAGAAGCCTGACTCCCGAGTCCTTCAGATTAGTCATCTGCAAATCCAGTTCCACCAGCACCAGACTTGTTGAGAGAACAACAGATAGATCTTCCCAGAATGTGTCTGTGAACTGGCATCCATCAAGCCTGCACAGTGAGATAGAAACTGTTCTATTAGACCAGTCCTTTCATTGAACATCAAATACACAACTCCCTTAAATATTCTATTCTATAAAGGACACCTGATTGCGTGACAATCTCTATCTTTTCCAGTTCTCTGTTTTCTGCATTTTGTTTCTGAAAAGGTGCAAACACCCACAAGATTTTACTTAGAATCTAAGTATTTTAGGACTGGAAGAGATCACAAGAGCCATCTTAGTCATGCAGGAATACACATCTAAAGTGCTCCCAAAAGACACCTATCCTACCTCCAACTAAAGGCATTCAAATATGGAGAGTCCTCTAGTCACTGAGATAATCTATTTCGCTATCTAACTGCTCCCACACTAAAAAAAGAAAGAAAAGAAATTACAATAGAGTCTCGCTTATCCAACCTTCGTCATCCAACATTCTGTATTATCCAGCGCAGTCTGCCTCTCACCCAGATCCACAGCTGTTTCTTTAGGCAGCAATTCTATCTTGATTTATAGTCAAGTTTTTAGTAGTCAATGTTTTTGTAGTCAGTGTTTTCAATACATTGCAATATTTTGTTGCTAAATTCATAAACACAGTCATTACTACATAACGTTACCGTGTCGTGAACTGCATTTTCTGTCGATTTGTTGTAAAACAAGATGTTGTGGTGCCTAATTTGTAAAATCATAATGTAATTTGATAATTAATAGGCTTTTCTTATTATCCAACATTTTCAGCTATCCAACGTTCTGCCGGCCTGTTTATGTTGGATAAGCAAGACTCTACTGTCCTTATCATTTGAATCTGTTTGATCATGTTCAAGCAGCTCTGTCTTCCACATGACCCCCCCCCCCCCCAAGATATTCAGATCCCTCTGGCTTCAAATTTCATTTTTTTCCCAACGGATTAACCAAACATGTTCCCTTTAGATTTTGTTATTCTTGTGAGCCTTTAAATCTGATCTGTGGCAGACCTAAGACAAACCTGTCAAAAGGGTTTTTTGGCAAGATTTCTTTAGACACACTATCTCAGGCTGAGAGAGTATGACATGCCCAAAGTTACCCAATGGGTTTTCATGAATGAATGGGAATTCTTACCCAGGTCTACAAAGTTGTAGTTCAATGCTCAAACCACTATACTATACTGGCTCTCTGGTATTAAGAGGTTGTATAAATAATATGAAAAACAAGCGAATTAGCCAAGACAAATAAGGCCTCTTCTACACTGCCAGATAATCCAGATTATCAAAACAGATAATCCACATTTTCTGCTTTGAACTGGATTATATGAATCTACACTGCCATATAATCCAGTTCAAAGCAGAAAATCTGGATTGTATATGGCAGTGTAAAAGAGGCCTAAGTAATACTTGAAATGCTCTCCAAGGAAAAAATTGCATTATAAAATGTAACCCATACATATAGAATTGATTTATTAGCCTGCCCCTAAATCAGTGGTTCTCAGCCTGTGGGTCCCCAGATGTTTGGGCCTTCAACTCCCAGAAATCCTAACAGTTGGTAAACTGGCTGGAATTTCTGGGGGTTGTAGGCCAAAACACCTGAGATGAGGAGAAATCCCTAGAAGCTGGTGACTCTAAGGGAAGTAAAACACTGCATACGCGCAGAGCCTCAGTCCAGATTTTTCAAAAGCAGTCCTAGGTGACGAATGCTGTCTTCTAAAACACATTCAGCACATTGGATTTCTGTTTTAAATTTTCAACTAAAGCCTGGAAAATGACAGCCTAACATGTGATCTTTATCAAAAACTTGTTTGCCCATCATGGAATCTATGCTGATCCATCTTTGGACCTGTACTTCTCTGTAACAGCTCGTTGTTTTAATTGCTTTTAACTGAGCTGGCACAACAATGTTCCTTCAGCCCTAAAAGCAAGAAAAGTCAACATGGAGTGGAATAATCTGGCCAGATCAAGGTCAGAGGTGGTGGTTGTTTCAGTTCTGGAATGGCCAAACTGGCACATCACTCTGTCAAAGTAACCAGGTTGGTTCAGTGACTTACTCCACTTTCTTGATTTTACCATCTGGATCCTTCAGTGTTTGGCAGAGTAGGTCAATCGCTGAAGGCTTCTCTGTCTTCTGAAGTGGCCTGGAAATGCAGAAATGATTAGTTTGACTTGTCTCTGCTGAACAGCAAGAAAAACATGGAATTTGTGGGTTCCACGATGATGATGATGATGATAATAATAATAATAAGAAGAAGAAGAAGAAGACTTTATTTATAACCTGCACTCTCTCCCCAAGGGGACTCAGGACAACAAACTACTCTTCAGCTGTGGCAGGCTTGCTCTGAGGGCCACACCATCACAGTAGGAAGATGTAAGCCCCTATTCTCACTCAGAACATAGGTTGCCAGTACTCTTGATATTTCTCTAAACTTCACACTTCAATATCCTTTGAAACAAATTTTACTATCACTGATTCTTTGGAAAGCAAAAAGCAAAACACTTACAGAAGTTTGTAGTTTGCAAGGATGTTCATATTCCTTTGGTAGGAGGCCTTTGTATTTCCTCAGATCTAGGGTTTCCAAAGCTCTTTGGCTGAAAGATCCATCATGAGGAACATGTTTGACATTAGATCTAGACTAAGTTCTTGCTTCCCAGTCTAAAACTAAACTAGTTTTACACCCTAGACTAGACTATGTTCTTACATCTTACTCCCACTGAAATCAGTGGGGTTAACGTTAACTATAACTGATTTGAGCTATGGATTTAAATGAGACTAAAGCACAACTGATTTGCCTGGCTCATGCTTTGACTCATACAGATGTCCATGATTGCTTGGTAGATCCTTGCAAGTTGGGTTTTAAATGCTCATATATACTTTCCAGCTCTCTATGCATACATCTCAATCAGACTGTGGTGCTAGGACATACATAGACAGTTGTGACTTATCTTCTGAATAAAGATATGCTTTAAGATCTCTCCAGAAAATAAAACTATATAAGTAAGCTTTAGGAATAAGCTGAACACTCTTCCTTGATGGCATTTTAAACAACGTTGCTATATCAAATAAGAGAGAACCAGCCATAGGGCAGAAAAGGTCTAGCAGGTGATTAAGGCTAATACTTACAACATCAGAGTTATCAATGTGAAAAAGCCCTGAAGCTCAGCATAATGACATCATCCAAATATGGAGGAGAAGCATGGAAGAGATCAGTGCACATTCCAAAGAAATTTAAACCAATGAATAAATTTAACCAATGATTTTTTTTTCTGGTTTGCAAGCTACAGTTGTAATTTGCAGAATTATTCCTCAACAAATTCCTATCAGGAAGTCAGAAAGGTAATATCAGATCTGCTAAATGTTTATAAATTGAAACATTTCCACACTACTTACTGATCTGGATAATTGGGGAGTCTTTGAAGTACTTCTGTCTCACATTCTTCCAACAGAAACAAACATCTATACAGGGAAAGAGTTTCTAAATTCAAACAATTATTTATGCAGTAACAGAGAACCACTTGATCCATTTGAGTAAAAGTCAAGTCTTGTAAAGTTAGTTCAGTTAAGTGATTTAGTGCATGCTTAACAAATTCTTCTTCTTCCTTGACTTCATACAAAGAATAAAAACGCTCCAGTTGACCATAATTTGGACGAATGAACTCAATTTGTGTGTCTAATTGAAACCACTCTATTAAGTCAGTCTTAATTTTAGGTGAAATGTTCCACTCAAATTGTTCTTTTAAGTATTTCATTATTTCTTTGTTTAAAAGGCCAAAGACAAACTGTACCGTTAATGTTAAATCTCCTCGAACTTCATGGCAAGCATCCAGGAAAATGTTCATGTTTTCCTTAGTAGTCTCAGTACCTCTGGACAAATCTTCAGAAACATAGAACAAAGCTGCAAGAAATTCTTGTATACTGGGGTGGAAGAAACTGTAGCTGCCTTCACAATCAGGATCCTTCCGAAAGAGAGTTCCATGCAAAGCCAACTCTTTTCGAATGTCCTCTTCCTTCAAAAAGGGTTTCTTTTCCCAGAGTCCATCAGCAGCTAACGAGCAGAGTGTTTTCATCAGATCTAATTGTTCAGAGCCAGTGCAAAAAGACTTAAACAAATGAGAAAGATAAAGTGCATACACTCCTGTGAGTGTGTCCGAAACTGGCACCAGATCTTTCTCAGCTCTGTCCAGCTGCTCTTTCATCATCGTGCAGATGATCCAGCATACACCGGGGACAAAGGAGATGGCAAGGAGTGCTTCATTCCTTTTAATGTAGCTCAAAGCCTGTGCTGCTAATTCTTCCTCCCCAAAGAACTTGCAGAAATATTCTTTCTTGCCTTCTTCAGAAAATCCCAGGTGCCTGACATAGCGTGGTGACGGCAAACAATCCTCAAGGCTCTCCAGAGTATTCGGCCTAGTAGTGATCATTAAGCAGGACTCAGGAAAGAGGGTTTTGCAAAACAAACTGCTCAGGATCAGCTCCACCGGCTTCTTTTCATAGGGACTGATGCTCAGGTTATCCCCCTCTTGTTTAATGGAACAATTCAGTTCCTCAAAGCCATCAATGATGAAAAGGCATTTGCCTGGATTAATGAGAAGTTTGTTAATTGCTTCTCCGAGTCTAGGTTCGGAGTGATTATTTAAAATCAGTTCAGCCAAATTCACCTCTCCCACAATGAGATTCATTTGCCGACAACTCAAGTAGAAAACAGAATCAAATCTTTCTGGAGATTGACTTCTAGTTGCCCAGTCTTGCATGATCTTTCTGGCCATCAGAGTTTTCCCCACCCCAGCCACCCCAAAGAGCACAACCGTCTGTGGTGCGTCATTCTCAGTATCAAAGAGCACGTCTATGGTTGTAGCAGGCATTTGCTCAAATAGCAATTGTGTGTGTCTCCATGGCCTAGTCAGTATTTCATGTTCTTTTTCTTTTCCACTTGCAACAACCATTTTAGTGTATTTCTCATTTGGAGGTATCTGGACCATCAAGCAAGGGTTCCCATCTTCAGGTGAACAATATTTTTTTCTAACATGTTCTCTGTATTTCTCCCTGTAATCTAAATCAAACAGTATTAATCATTATTATTATTTATCACGCCTTATTTAAGAAACAATCAAGCTATCAATATATCTAAATATATGCCAAAGTTCTAAAAATGACTGGTGAACGCAGGTGAAGATTATCTTAATAATAATAATAATAATAATAATAATAATAGCTTTATTTATACCTAGCCCTTTCTTCCCGAAGGGACTCAGAGCGGCTTACAGCAATGTAAATAACACAATAATAATCAAAATAAAACAATGATGATAAACTTATAAACCAAGAACCAATTTAAATAGAATCAATACAAGTAACTAAACAATCTGTAAAAGTGAAAAAAGGAAACCAAACTCAAGGGGACAATGGGCTTGATTTAATTTGATTTTAACATATTAAATTAACAACAGACATCATCCTTTAAAACCAGAATTATATGGTATAAAATAATTTATACCATTATCCATCATCTTTCCCATTCTTCCACAAGCAATTAATTTCCATGCCTGTTTTCGAAAACTTCAAACAGGATGACTAAAATTGCCATAATTGCATATTACAGTAGAATCTTGCTGTGATGACTCATGGGCCTTGTAGTCCTGCTCATGACATTGTAATGCCTGATGAAGAAGAAAACTTGGGTTTTTTACCTTCCCAGTCAGAACTGGAATCTTCTCAGCCAGATCTTTCCCAGGCAGATCTGGGAACCTTGCACCTGCAAGAAAGTTGTGTCCCAGAAGTATGTCAAACAAACCCTGAGCCTACATCTCCCGTGTTCTCTCGCCATGAGTTTTGTAAACAACAGAGGGGTTTGGAAGCAGCTTCGCGCAGGAGTGCGAGGATAGCAGCTAAGAATGTACCCAATTAAGTCTGCTTTTCGTGAGAATCTTTAAGGAGTCAGACATCTGGTCTCAGAGTTTAGCTTTCGTTTCTGGTTCCCAGAGAACTGCTTCGGCGGGAAAGTTAGACTCTATATAGGTGTTTTACCCGCGTAGTAACTTCGCGGAGTCAATTCGTCAGCCTCCGGAGCGAGTTGTGTCTGGACAGCGCGCTCCGATTCAAGCCTCGTTCCTGCTCAAGCCTTGCCTTGTTTCCAGCCTCCGCTCCTGATTCCCAGCCTTTGTTTACCTACGGATCTTGCCTTGTTCCCAGGACTAACCCTTGCCTTGTTTCACGGATTTTACCAAGTTATTCCACGGACCTTGTTCTTGTTCCTCGTTACCTTGTTCCACGTTTCAAGCCTTGTTTCAAGTATCAAGTTATTCCCTAGCCTTGCTCAAGTTCATGGACTAAAGGACCTTGTCATCTCCCCTCACTTTGCCTGGCAAAGTGAGTGTTTCGGTTATTGGATTACAACTTTGGACCTTAATATTTCATATTGGACATTGTTTCTTTGGACTAATTTTGACCTTTCCTGAAAGGTCTGCTTCTGGACTAACTTTTACATTTGCTTTTACTAACTTTATATATTTCCTTAATAAAGATATTAGATAGAATCTGGCCTCTGCGTATGGTTATTGGTGCTCTGTAGCCTGGGTCGTGACACTTGCTTATCCAACCTTCGCTTATCCAACGTTCTGTATTATCCAATGCAGTCTGACTTTTAGTAGTCAATGTTTTTGTAGTCAATGTTTTCAATACATTGCAATGTTTTGGTGCCAAATTTCTATCAATTTGTTGTAAAACATGATGTTTTGGTGCTTAATTTGTAAAATCATAATGTAATTTGACATTTAATTAGCTTTTCCTTAATCCATCCTTATTATTCAACATTTTTGCTTATCCAACATTCTGCTGGCCCGTTTATGGTGGATAAGCGAGACTCTACTGTACTTTCTTAATGAAGAAAATTAAGAATTGCCTCCCTAGCTAGAATGAGCAGTGTCCCTGACATAATCATATGGGGGTGGGGGGAGGGTATTCCTATCTGAACTAGTATGAGTTTGGAATCAGTTGTCTTTAAAGATTTGAAGAGTGAAAAATAGCTAGCTGCACCTTATACAGCTCCCTGTTCAGGAGTAGAACTACGTATAATCTTTTCATTCCCCTCCCAAAATCAATGTTTGCATGTCAGTTCACGCTGGTCCAAATTAAAGTCTCTGTGCAGAAAGGCTAGCTAACGCAATTTGCATGGAATGACTTGCTCTTGTTTTTAATCTACTTTTTACATTTTACTCTTTCTAACATCTCCAAGTTCCAGGTAATATCAATGACAACATCCTTCTCCCATTTCAACTTTGATTTTTTTCAGTAGCTATTTCCGCTTTCAGAACCTCTTATAGCTACAAAGCACATCACAATCTCATCACTTGCATATTATAGCAATATATTGAAACAGGACTATGATAAGCAGCATAGCCTTCCAAGAAGTAATTTATAACCCCTCTGTTCCCTCACTTACCTGGTGACATATCTGGGTTTGGAATTTAAACCCACAAGGCTTTGGTGTACAGAAAATTAATAGCTTCAATTAATTGAAATACAGAAGTGTTTCTTTTAGATCTGTCACATAAATACTTTTATCTGTTTTTCCCTTTGATGTTTTTGACCCGGAGAATAAAGCCTAGTTCCCTTAATTCCTTCAATGTCTGTGTTAACAAGTAATGACAGCATTCAGCAACCAGGAAGTTGATTTTAATGAGGGAGGGAGGATCAGTACTGCAAAATTTCCAGTAATGTTACAACAAAACAGCAGCATCTAGTGGCAGAAGTAAAACCTTGGCGATGACAAGACCAAAACCATAGTTCAAGGATATTAGCAAGATGGAATGTGTTCAGAGGAGGGTGACTAAAATGATCAGAGGTCTCAAGACCATACTCTATGAGGAGCTGGGTATGTTTCACCTGCAGAAGAAAAGGTTGAAAGGAGACATGATAGCCATATGTGAAAGGATGCCCTAAGGAAGAGGGATCAGGCTTGTTTTCTGCTGCCTAGGAGACTAGGACTGGGGGCAATGGGTTCAAATTACAGGAAAGGAGACTCCATCTGAACATCAGTAAGAACTTCCTGATGGTAAGAGCTGTTCAACAGTGGAACACTCTGCCTTTTGAGTCTGGTGGAGGCTCCTTCTTTAGAGGCTTTTAAACAGAGGCTGGATGGCCATCTGTCGGGGATACATTGATTGTGCATTTCCTGCATGGCATTCTAAATAGTCACATGGTCTGCAGCCCCTCCCACTGCTTTAAATACATAGAGCTAAGGAAACTGCAAACCAGATAAGACATGCACTTAATGAAATAAACTGACACATTGTAAAACAGACAAAACATTAAATAGAGGAGGCTTGAAAAGGTTGCTATCTCCAACATTAACCATAATGTTGTTACCGTAGAATAGACAAATAAACCGTAGAATATACAAATAAACCTAGAATTTGTAGAATATAAAAATAAACCTAGTATGACTATGATTATAGCTGCACTGGAACACCCCTGGCTTAATGCTGTGGAATCATGAGAAGGGTTAATTTATTTTATTTATCATGTTAGAAGCGAACCAAGGGTATAAATTGTAATGTATTTGAGAACATAAAGTTTGAAAAAAACTTGGCATTATACTAAATGTCCTTTGACCAGGAGCTAGCCACTAGGAGTGCCTCTGGTATTGCTATAAGAAGGTCCTCCATTGTGCATGTGGCAGGACTCAGACTGCATTGTAGTAGGTGCCCTGTGGTTTGCTCTTCTCCACACTCACATGTTGTGGACTCCACTTTGTGGCCCCATTTCTTAAGGTTGGTTCTACATCTCGTGATGCCAAATCAAAGTCTGTTCAGCACCTTCCAAGTTGCCCAGTCTTCTGTGTGCCCAGGAAGGAGTCTCTCATCCGGCGTCAGCCACTGATTGAGGTTCTGAGTTGTAGCCTGCCACTTTTATACTCTCGCTTGCTGAGGGGTTACTGCAACTTGCAAGTATCTCTGTAGATCTTAGAAAACTATTTCTTGATGCTGTGCTGGCTGATATCCAACAGGGGATGGGCCAGAGATGTCAATAGCTTGGTTCTTTCATTGCTGGCTGCTACTTCCTAGCGGATGTCAGGTGGTACAATACTGGCAAACAGTATAATTTCTCCAGTGGTGTGGGGCGTAGACATCCTGTGATGTCTCATTAAGAGCCACATCCACTGTTTTAACGTGGTGAGATGCGTTCCACACTGGGCATGTGTATTCAGCAGCAGAGTAGCAAAGTGCAAGGGCAGATGTCTTCACTGTGTCTGATTGTGACCCCCAGGTTGTGCCAGTCAGCTTTCGTATGGTATTATTTCTAGCGCCCACTTTTTGCTTGATAATCAAGCAGTGCTTCTTGTAAGTCAGAGCAGGGTCCAGGGTAACTCCTAAGTATTTTGCTGTGCTGCAATCAATGCTCCAGTGGGATTCCTTCCCAGGTCGTCCTCAGAGCGGGAGATGCTTGTCTGTTCTTAAGGTGAAAAGCCTCCCTGTAGGATCATGACCCATCCGGGCGTCCCCTGGGCAACGTCTTTGTAGATGTGTTGTCGAAGGTTTTCATGGCCAGAATCACAAGGTTGTTGTGTGTTTTCTAGGCTGTATGGCCATGTATACCTCACAACCTCTGCCTGCCATAGATGTGGGTGAAACGCCAGGAGAGAATACTTCTGGAACATGGCCATACAGCCCGGAAAACACACAACAACCTTGTCTTTGTAGAGGGCTGATTATCTCACAACCAGAAGCAACTTGCAACATGCAACCAACCAATTGAGAAGGGTAATTTTACACCAGAGAGTTCTGGTGCCTCACCAAACTACAACTCCGAGGACCCCATCGCATTGAGCCATAGCGGTTACAGCGGTCTCAAACTGCAAGAGTTCTACAATGTAGACACAGCCCTAAGAAGAGAAAGGTCTCCAGGGAGAAAGCGACGTCTTGAGGAGTTCAGGAGGGCGGGAGTGGAGCAAAGGGGCTGGCCAAGGCGGAGCCCAAGGGCCGAGTTGGTCCGGCCCAAGCCTTCTCCGCCCTGCCCGAGGGACTCCCCCGTCGAGGGCCCCGCCAGTGGACGCGGCTCGGGTCTGCCCAGGGCCCAACTCCCCGTTGTCTCGCCCAGATTCTCCGAAGCGGCGGCGGAGGAGGAGGCGGAGGGGCGAAAGTGTTGGGTTTCGTTGAAGGTGAAGAGGAGAGGCGGGCGGAAATTTGGAAGCTGCCCGCGTGGCAGGAGCAGCGAGAAGCACGGCCGCCCGGCGACCAGCTTTTAAAGTCGTTTTCGCAGGGTCCTGAGCCAGGAGGAAAGGGCGTCTGGCGCAATGCTGTGGAATCTCGAGAGCTGTAGTTTGACATGGTCTTGTGACTTGCACTAAATTCTAGCTCCCAGGCTTCCATGGCATTGAGCCAGGACAGGAGAAGTGGGGTCAAACTGGACTAATTCCATTGTTTAGATGGGCTCTGGGTCATTGCAGAAGTGCAGGCGCTCTTCGAGACTTTTCTTGTACCTAAGTTGCTCCAGATCAACAAACCAGATGCGCCTTTCTTTCTCGCCACTAGAAGCAGCCCCTTTGTCAGGCCTAGGAATTTCACTCACCCCTTCAGGACTCAGGCTGGATCTTCACTGCTATATAAAATCCAGATTATCTGCTTTGAACTGGATTATATGGCAGTGTATACCAGGCATGGGCAAACTTTGGCCCTCCAGGGATTTTGGATTTCAAAAATCCCTGTTAGGAATTGTGGGAGTTGAAGTCAAAAATCCCTGGAGGGCCGAGGTTTGCCCATGCCTGGTATAGACTCATATAATCCACTTCACAGCAGATAATCTTGTTTATTTATTTTGATAATCTGGATTATATGGTAGTGTGGAAGGGGCCTCAGGTTGGATCTATACTGCCATATAATCCTGTTCAAAGAAGATAATCTGGATTTTTTTTATGGCAGTGTAGAAGGGGCCTCATAGGTCTTTCATACTAGGTATTTCTATAGTAAAGATAAAGGTTTTCCCCTGACATTAAGGCTAGTCATGTCCAACTCTGCGGGTTGGTACTCATCTCCGTTTCTAAGACAAAGAGCCGGCATTGTCTGTAGACACGTCCAAGGTCATGTGGCCAGCATGACTGCATGGAGTGCCTTTACCTTCCCTCTGGAGCAGTACCTATTGATCTACTCACATTTGCAAACTAGGTTGGCAGAAGCTGGGGTTAATAGTGGGGGCTCACTCTGCTCCTCGGATTTGAACCTCCAACCTTTCAGCCAATAAGTTCAGCAGCTCAGCAGTTAACCCACTGCATCACCAGGAGCTCATTTCTAACACTATAGTTCCACTTTAAATGCCATGATTCCATTCTAAGGGGTGCTGGGATTTGTGTTTTTGAGTAGGGTCTAAATTCTCAGACACAGCTCTAGTTTTTCAAGACACTGCAAAACCCAAGTTTCCATAGAATAGGACCATGGCAGTTAAAGTGGAATCATAGTGCTTGTTCTTTCCACAGTAACATGGGCACATTATAATTGCGCCTGGTGGGAATAGCCAACCCATGTAGGTAAACTCAGAAGCAGAATGCAAGTATGCTCAGAAGAAAAGCTTGTTTGGGGAGAGGGAGCAGGTAGCAGATAATGATGATGTCCTAGCATTCCAACTTAGGCTGGATCTACACTGCTCTATATCCCAGAATCTGGTCCCAGTTTATTTGCTTATCCCAGATTATTTGGCAGTGTGGACTCATATAATCCAGTTCAAAGCAGATAATCAGGGATCAGATCCTGGGTTATAGCACAATGTAGTTCCAGCCTCACAGAAACTGTCTGACTCCATAGAAAGCACCCTTTTGCCACCTGAGACTATTGTTGTCTGATGCACTTCAACCACATCTAGTGATACAGCTTTAAAAGTCTTTTTGGCAATGTTGCTTCGAGCTAGTCCTTAAATGAATGTCATCTTTCCTACCTAATTTAGCTCCCTTCTACACTGCCATATAAAATCTGGATTATATGGCAGTGCAGATTCATATGATCCAGTTCAAATCAGATCATATGGGTAATCTGCTTTGATAATCTGAATTATATGGCAGCGTAGAAGGGGCCTAATAGAGGCATCTTCGATGCTCCCCAGTGTTGGAACAAGAAGAGAGCCAAAACGAGCACATTCACCCAAAAGTACAATTATCTCCCCCCCCCCCCCCGATATTTTCTTACAGTTTCCAAACTTTTAGCACCATAGTAATTTATAATTTCAGTTTAGAAATAGTTTAGGCCAGTGGTTTTTCAACCAGTGAGTCCCCAGATGCTTTGGCCTTCAACTCCCAGAAATCCCAGCCAGTTTGCCAGTTATTAGGATTTCTGGGAACTCAAGGCCATAACATCTGGGGACCTGCAGGTTGAGAACCACCGGTTTAGTCATTCAAAGAAACAGGCAAGCACAATTGCCAAGGGAATATGATTGCAGCACATATATTAATTCTAGATGTGAATGATTTTCAGTGTCTCTCGCCTATACTAGAAGTTATAAATAATAAATAGATACTTTATTTGTAGACCACCCTCTCCCCCCCGATTTTCATATAAAAAAGGCAAACATTCAATGCCATAGAAAATATACTTATATCAAGGAGATAATGGAATTAAAATTAGAATAATAAAAGAGAATACAAATATGTAAATAAAACATAATTACATTGCAAAAACATAAATTACACTAAAAATGTCCCCCAAACAATTAAACAACTTGAATACATAAAAAATGCCAATGTCAGGTGTGAATTAAAATAGACCGTAGCAGCCATAGAATGCAAATAGATTAGTTCTGGTGAGATTGGTTTAAAATGTACCGGTACTTACTAGTCCTCCTCCTCTAGGCTTCCCATCCCACAAATACTCTTTTATTACTCCCATTCCCCCAAAAAACAAAATATGTCCACTCTGGCTGAACCCATAAGGATGGGCAACTATAGTTAACTAGGGACTGAAGAAAAATGTCACAGAAAGGGACAGAATTCATGTTTGGGGGGGAGCAATGACCTCATTCTCCCTTTCTTGTGCACCTATGCCATTATTATTATTATTATTATTATTAATAATAATACCCCGCTTTTTATCTCCACAAGGAGACTCAAAGCCCACCAGACTCACCCATCTTATTTCTGACCTCCTTTCCAGGCCACTTTAGTACTGGGGAACAGAAAATCTCATGAATAGATCTTCTTAGCAGCAAAAACCACATTTGTTTAATTTTATTAAAAACAACGGAAAAATGAACTAAATTTTTGCTTTCCTTCCATGACATGTAAATCTGCTTCCTCACCTGGTCACCCTTTTCTACAGAATGGGTAGGCCAGCCCTGCTGATTCGATTTCATTCTATTTTATCTCCTGTAAGAAACCAGAGAAAAAAGCAAGGCTATTATGGGAGAGGCCAGCTAGGCTGCTGGTTTTAGAAGTCACCATAAGGAAACCATGGTCAAAAAGTTTATTTAGCCATGCAGCTTGATACAGGAGGAATCAGGCAGTGTCCTAGGTTTGAACATGCCCAATGTAAAATCATACATTCATCTGTTTAAATTTGTGGTTTTGATCATTCATGAATTTAATTTAAAATCTTATTCCAAGGTCCTTCAGTGTGACTGTGATCAGCTTCCTCCAGTCATGTGAAGGACCTAAAGATTTCCAGAGATAAATCCTCACTAGGAATCTCTAGGTCCTCCAGTGCAATTCAATGGTCAGCTTCCAACAGACATTGACCATAGAGTCATGCTGGAAGACCTAAACATTTCTAGACTGTGTTATCTCAAGTTTAAAAAAGCAATTTCTTTATTTGTGTTTTTTTACTTTCATGAGGCCCTGTGCCCCTAGCCCAAGTGAATGTAGTCTGTTGTTTATTTTATCTCCCTTTTCCTAACATAATTTCCATTCAGCTCTTTTCCAGCATGCAAACGTTAGTTGTTTATTATGACAGTATGAGTGTTTCACCTGACAGAATAATCACTGTTTGCATTATACTGCTTTCAGCTGGAGAGACAACCATTCCTTCTTCCCAGGCTCATGGAAGACCCCACAGTGTTTTCATGTAGCGTTCTGCCCTCTGATCCCCGTCTTCTTGCAACAGTGACCAATGCCTACCTGGGCACTCGTGTCTATCGGAATATTCTCCATGTGAATGGTGTATATAATGGAGCAGCTGGAGACACACACCGTGCGGATATCCCCAGTCCTGTTAATGTCAGAATGAGCGTGACTGCTGGAGACAGCCTGAGTGAGACTTTCTCTTTGGACACTAAGACAGGTAAGTGGCTACAATGGCTTCATTCATGGCATCATGGTGTTTGCAACAAATACAACAGTGCCATTGTGGTGTGTCTAATTTATTAAACAGATACACTGGAATTAATCTTCTGGAAATAAATTTAATGTTCTTGCTTTTGAAAAAGCAAAGGGGTCTTTTGGGCTTGTTGGACTTGGGATGGGGTGTTCCTGGGTTAAAGTGGTGACTAAACCTTGGGTGATCACAGACTCCCAATCCAGTCAGTTTAGAAAACAAACTTTGACAGAGCGTACAACTCTGCAGGAATATTTTCATGGTGGGGATAGAGTTTTAATTGCTTGGCAAAGTGACTCAGACTCTGGTAATACTTTTGTGTCTTCAGTGACTCACGGGAATTTTTTCAGTTCTGTAAAAAACAGCACAAAGTTCTGCAATTTGCTCTAAATGGATAGTCAGAAAAGAGACAGTAAGAGACACCTTTTCTCTTCAACACTTGGCCCCTACCTATATAGATTGGATATAGTCCAAAAGCATTTTATAAATAATAATATGAACAATTATAGTACTGTCAGCCCTCAACATTCACTGGGGTTAGGGACACAGGACACTGTTAAATGTTTTTAAAAATGAATTTTAAAGTTTCTCCTTTTTTTGATGGAGAGAACTCCTGTCTTGGTATCTCTAGGTCCTCCAGTAGACTTTATAGTTAACTTCCATCAGATGTTTGTCATGTAATTGCATAGAGATATCTAGGGAGGTCTTTTGTTGAGGAATCTCTAGGTCCTCCAGTGTGTCTCTACCAGAAGTTAACCATATAGTCGCACTGGAGGACCTAAAGATTTTACCGTGTTTCCCCGAAAATAAGACAGTGTCTTATATTAATTTTTGCTCCCAAAGATGCACTAGGTCTTATTTTCAGGGGATTCCTTATTTTTCCATGAAGAAGAATTCACATTTATTGTTGAACCAAAAAAACGAACATTTATTATATATTGTACAGTAGTTGTCATCACAAACCAGCATAACCAAACAAACTGTGAATCCTATCAAGAATTTCTTGTTACTACCATTATTTCCATGTACAACACTCTATCGTACGTACATTTATCGATCCTGCATGCTCTGGTGTTCTGTTCGTTGGGCATGCTTCCAAACAAAACCTTTGCTAGGTCTTACTTTTGTGGGAGGCCTTATATTTAGCAATTCAGCAAAACTTCTACTAGGTCTTATTTTCTGGGGATGTCTTATTTTAGGGGAAACAGGGTAAGACAGAACATTTTAATTACAGTAAATCTGCAAACAATTAAATCTGCAAAAGTCAAACTTGCAAATGTGGAGGGCTGAGTGAAGTTCATTAATAGTGTAATATAAGATAAAGGTTTCCCCTTGACATTAAGTCTAGTCGTGTCCGACTCTGAGGGATGGTGCTCATCTCCATTTCTAAGTCAAAGAGCCGGCGTTGTCTGTAGATGCCTCCAAAGTCATGTGGCCGGCATGACTGCATGGAGCGCCACTACCATCCTGCTGAGGTGGTACCATTGATCTACTTATAGCAGCTCAGCAGTTTAATCCGCTGTGCCATCAGGGGGATCCATCAATAATGTAATATAGTAGACAATATTTCAGTGTTGTTGTTCCATCAAAAACGTCAATCCAAATCTTTTAAGAATTTGCATGGTTAGACTGGTTGACAACACAGTCAAATGAAAGTCATTTGACAGTATGATTAAAACAAATCTCTCTTCCTCTCTCTCTCTTGACTGCAGGAACATATACCCACACCATCAAGTCCTTTGATTACACAGCTACTCACAGAATCTACGCTCACCACTCTATTACTCACCTTGTGGCTTTCAGTATAACCATCCAGAGGTCAACTCTCAATGCTCAGCCCATCACAGTGAATCTCCAGGCACAATTCACACCAGAGAGTCCAGACCTGGACTTGCATGCAGGGCCAGATTTCCAGGGCGCTCAGTGAGTACTGTCATGTGAAAGTTTGCCCAGTCTCTTGTTGGAAGGAGCTTTCTTTCCAAGGAGCTTTTAAAAAATAGTAGAAGGAGGAAGTGGATATTTTCTTCCCTGTGGTTTGGAATGCCATCCTCAGTTGTGCCCAATATATGGACTGCAGCCCTGTTCAGAAAATGAGGACAGGCTCAGTGACAATACCAAGAACCACAAGCAGAAAGAGAGTTTGGATATACTTTGGAATGGTTTCTTGGTATTCTAGGAGAACTGCCACTGAATCTCTTTAACTTCCATCCTTTGGTCTTTTCTGTTCTTCTGTTTCTTGCTGGTGTTCAAAGGGCTTTATGTATAAATAGCTTAACTTGCTTCAAGTTTCTTGCTTCAGGCAGCAGTGTTTCAATGTTTTGCCATGACTGAAAAGTAAATGCAATTTTCTCAGGTCCCATTCAGATGCAATCATGTTTCACTTGATGTCTAGCAGGCTGTGAGGTCCTTTTTAGAAAAAAACCATACATAAAGCAGCTGGATCTGTCCCAAAGGAATTTATAGTCTATTTTTATTTGGTGGAGAAAACAATAGAGAAGGAGAGGAAAGGCCTGTAAAAATATTTGGACTTCGGGTCACATAATGTGGAACTCTTCAAGGTGGAAATGATGGGGTTATACGGGTATTGCTGAATGGTAACTCCCAACATTCTCATCATGCTGATTAGGACTGTTGGGAGCTGCAATGTGAAAGCATTTGGAAAACTGAACAATCCCCGCCTTCTAAACAGACATTATAGAGCACAGAGTCCAGAAACAATCAACCAGTCACTTCATTAATATCCTTCCTATTTTTCAAGAGTGGAATCAGAAAATGGGAGCTGCTTGGAGCAGAAGGAGTGGAAAAAAATAACTGTTTGAATACTACTAAGGAAAATGCCTGATGTCTCTGCAGAAAAAAGAAGAAGAAATTGTCAAAATTTTAACTCATTTCAGTGGAAAGTGGGGAGGGGGTTATGTACATCGTGTACAGTGAAGGCTTGATGTTTTCCCCCTATATCCAATCGATGTAAACATTATGTCTGCATATAGAATGTCAAAATATTTGATTAGATAATCATAGCACTGAGGCTTAATTACATTATATAACTGTGTATATGTTGCCTGTCGACCTATGGTGACCTCACAAATTTCAAAAGGGGTTTCCTAAGCAGTAATCTCAGATGTGGTTTTGCCAGGCCCTTTCTCAGTGTTTTAAGTCACAGCACGGTATTTGGTGGTGGACTCCCATCCAAGTACCATTGAAGGTTGTCCCTGCTTCGCTTCCACAGCATCTGGCACCTTTAGGGTATTTCAGGTTCCCCACAAATAATTATCCAGAGCATTAGCAGGTGTTCTGGGCATAATTCTGAGCAGGAGGGAAAGTGAATCAGGATGCAAAATCACAAAAAAGAACAGAAAATGGGAGAGGATTTCAGATCACACTAAATTGGAATGATAGGAAGACCATGGAGAGTTTAATGGTGGGGAGCAAAGACAGGACTATTTCCTTTATGGTCAGCTGACAGAAACATAAGCTTTCCCTTTTCCTCTCTCCCCTTCAGCTATCTATATGGAAAGACTTTGGTCCCTGAAGTGGAAGGTGGTCCTCAGCCTACTGTACACATGATCTGGACTTCTGTGCCACATACAGTGACCCTCTCTGAGAAGGAAGAGGAGAAATGCTGGGACTTCCTCACTGCCATTGCAGAGACTGAAGAAGATGCCAGAAGGAGCTTCTTAGAAGGGATGTCACTGATTGGCTCTGGATCCTTATACTTGTCTCATACCAAAGCTTGGGCAGCCCTCTGGCAAGGATGCTGCGTGGAGGTTGATGGACCTCTTTCACTCAGACAGGCCCTCTATGGCTGCCTTTATTACTTGCTAAGTGCCATCCCCCCTCTGGATGCACCTGATGTCTTGTTCTCTGGGATCAGCCCTGGAGGCCTTTCTAATGGCACTCAAGATGAAGATTACTGGGGTCATGTCTTCTGGGACCAGGTGAGCCAAAAATCACGAGAGTTTCGCCAGTTGTCCACTAACATATAGAGCAATGTCCACATGAGTTGGAGAAGTCATGACAGTCCAGGAGGAGTTCCCCATCTTGTTCAGAGTGTACTTTTTTGTTACTTCAGAAGTTTTTGAGGTTTGGGTGTGTATAGGGTTGCCAGAGTTGAAACTAGACAGGGCTAACTTTAATGGGTACTATTCATACAACCAGGTAACAACAAATCAGCTCCTTTTGGTGGTTGTGTGCCTTTCAGTCATTTATGACATATGGTGATTCTAAGGCAACCTTATCATGGGATTTTCTGGGAATGAGTATGTGGGAATGAACCCTGTGATAGAGTTGCCTTAGGGTTGGCATAAATTGGAGATGACTTAAAGGCACACAACAACAATAATGTTGTCCCTATGGCTATGGGTACATGTTAATGTTTCAGGGCTGAGCCCTGGTATGAGAGAGAAGTCGGTGAAGTGAAATGAAAGAAGAGCCCTGTTCCTCCATAAGTTGGTAGAGAAGGTTGTTTGCCTTGTTTCCAACCAACCAAGCACCTTCCAAATACATTTACTATATTATTCTCATTATTTCCAGGCATAATGGGTCTGGTGGATATGGTCCATTATATCTGGTAGACACTTACTTGAGGAACGCCAATACAGATTCAGGGATTTGGGCATTGGGCACACAGATACACACATGGTTTTTTCAAGCTCTGACTTTAAATGCTTCCTGCTCTTAACTCATGCCAGCATTTTATTTCACTTATTGACCGCATATTCATCTAATAATATTTATGTGTGCTCTTCTTCTTAAACTCAGGATACCTGGATGTACCCGAACATCTTACTTTTCTACCCTGAAGCAGCTCGTGCTATTCTGAAATATCGGATCAAAACACTAGAGGGAGCTGTGTTCAATGCGCAGAAAGGAGGATACAAGGTAGAGGCAGTAGGTGGTGCAGAAAGGAATGACAAAAAGTGATTGCAGCTATAGCTGTAGCCAGGTTTTGCAGAAGGAAACCCTTTTATTAATGCTGCTTACTAAAGTTGTCATGTGTCTGCTTTGAAAGTGGCCTGATGGTTTTTCATATTACATATTTAGCAGAGTTTGAAAACAAACAGTAAAAACGCATTGGCATCAATAAGCTTTGAAATATGCATGAATTTGTGTGAAATTAGAAGGGGCTGATGAAAACCTTGACACATGTTTGCACATTGAAGTGGCCATTATTCAACGCAGAAAGGAGGAAGCTGAATTGGTGTGTCAAAGTTGCATCTAAGTAATAGCATTAGTCTTTAGGTTTGCCTGGAAAGTTCTCTCACCCATTTAAGCACTGTTCTAGCGGGAGAAAACTCCACTCAATTTCTGGTTAAGCCTGGAGAGCCAGAAGAGGAAATTGGATGCTCAACATGAGTTTCAACAGAAACAACTTTTAAAAGAAGGTCTAGAAATGAGCAAGAGAAGGATTAATGGGGATTTTGCATCCAGAGTTTATCTTGAATTCCTTAAATATCATGATTGGTCCAGGGATCAGTAACTTGTGATCAGTCTGTGATATTCTTGGCATTCATTTGGGATTTTCTTGGAATAATTTACCAGCTCCATGTTATGGGTTAGGATGGAAAATATAGTGACTGTGTCCTAAAAATAGTGATTACATAAAAATAATGTAATTCCAATTGTTCATCTCTATTATACCTCTATTATGCCATTAGATACTATTGTTTCCAGGAACACCTTATGATTTTACAGATTTTAACTTTGAGTACCCTCTGATATATATATAAATATATCTGCTTATCCAGTATAAGTATATTTGCTTATCCAGAAGAGCTGGAATTCTGGTGGTAATGGCTGAAATTAAAATACTGAAGTTCTCCAATCCAGTATTCATTCCTGATCTTGAGTGTCGCTTATTAATTTAGACTTTAACAAATGTGTTTGTCTAGATCAGAACAAATGTATTACAGTCTAAATAACTATGGCCCTGTAGTACAGTAGAGTCTCACTTATCCAACATAAATGGGCTGGCAGAATGTTGGATAAGCGAATATGTTGGATAATAAGGAGGCATTAAGGAAAAGCCTATTAAACATCAAATTAGGTTATGATTTTACAAATGAAGCACCAAAACATCATGTTAGACAACAAATTTGGCAGAAAAAGTAGTTCAATACGCAGTAATGCTATGTAGTAATTACTGTATTTATGAATTTAGCACCAAAATATCATGATATATTGAAAACATTGACTACAAAAATGTGTTGGATAATCCAGAACCAGAACGTTGGATAAGTGAGACTCTACTGTATTCCCATTTCAATAATTTTAGGAATCTAATGCATGTATGGAGCCCCGGTGGCGAAGTGTGTTAAAGCACTGAGCTGCTGAATTTGTAGACCGAAAGGTCACAGGTTCAAATCCCGGGAGCGGAGTGAGCGCCCGCTGTTAGCTCCAGCTTCTGCCAACCTAGCAGTTCGAAAACATGCAAATGTGAGTAGATCGATAGGTACCGCTCCAGCGGGAAGGTAACGGCGCTCCATGCAGTCATGCTGGCCACATAACCTTGGAGGTGTCTACGGACAACGCTGGCTCTTCGGCTTAGAAATGGAGATGAGCACCAACCCCCAGAGTCAGACATGACTGGACTTAATGTCAGGGGAAACCTTTACCTTTTTAATGCATGTATAATAGACAGTTTAGAATATGATAACAGTACAACCATGACTTTCACACAGTGAAAAACATCTCATTCTTTGGTTTTGAAACTCCTATGGAATCAAAAAAACTGACTTGTTAGTTCTACCCTTTCTATCTGAGTCTCTTGAGCTGTGGAGTACATGTGGTCTTTTCTCTCCCTTGGTTTGGGTTTTTCTTGTGGCAGGGTGCAAAGTTCCCCTGGGAGAGTGCAGCAACAGGCCAAGAAGTCTGCCCCGAGGAGGTTTATGGAGCTGAGGAAATTCATATCAATGGAGATGTTATGCTGGCATTTGAGCAATATTACTACATCACACAGGTAATGGCAGCATTGTCTTCTCTTGTTTTACTGGCTTTACAGTGACATTTCTTTTGGCTTTAAGCAGTTGTGCTGGAAATTTAAGAAAGGCTTGGCATTTAAATGCCATTTTTATTGTGATATTTTCCTCTCATGTTGCTCATTTACCTTTCTCACTTTTCTTAAGAAAGGGTGGGGGCAATCTTTGGGACTCTATTGATATTGAAGAACACTATTCTCCCTGGGTAGTACAGCTGGGGGCAGTGGAAAATGTAGCACAAAAACAAGTTCTCTGCCTGTTAGTCATGCTCTAAGGCAGGAGGTGGAACTATTTTTTTCTATGTGATTCCAGGACTTGACTCTCTTTCAAGAGGAAGGTGGCTTGGATGTGGTCTGGGCTATTGCTCAGTACTGGTGCAGTCGAGTGGAGTGGAATTCAGAAGAGCAGAATTACCACATCAATGGTAAATTGGGGGCCGAGGATGCCTTAGGAAGTGGAAATCCCTTGCCTCTTTGCTGAAAGTTTGTAATCCTCCATGGCTACCACCACTGGACTGAATGGACAAACTTATGTATGACAGAGCCACCAGGTGTTGGGTCACATGGCTAACCTTTTCATCCTGCATCCAGAGTAACTAGTTTCTCAACACTTGAATGATACTAAGTGTGCATATCCTTTGATTAAAGTAAATTTATTAGCCCAGGAAGAAGCTTAGAAGTGCACTGAACTGGCAAAATCTTCAAAGCGATCTAGTTACCTATGAAATCCAAGGGCCTATCCACACAGGGCCCAAAATGCGCGAGCTCACACACTTTTACCTGAGGCGTCCAAACAACGCCTCAGGTAAAAGGGAATTAATTTGGGACAAAGCAGAAAAAACCTGCTTTGTCCTGAACTAATTAGGTACTGGAGTAGACCTGGGTCTTCCTGAAAGACCCGTGTCTAATCCAGTATGGGTCCTGTGCAGACTGCCCCCTCGGTAGTCCTGGGACTTCTGAGTGGGCAGTCTGCACATCCTTCGTGAGTTTTCAGGGCTGAATCAGACTGGAAAACCCAGAGGGCTGTAAACCCCTCCCCAAAACCCCTTAACCCCCCCCCCCCTTCCTGGCATGTCATTTCTAAGGGGAATTGCAGTTGGGGAAGTTATTTTATTTTCAAAGGGGTTTTTGGGAGGGGGTGTGAGTGTCTCCCTGCCCTCCAAGAAGGTTCTGGGAGGGCATGTAGATATCCAGCGACAAAAGCACGGTTTTTTCCCTTGTGTGGGGCCAGAAATCCACCCTGACCAAGTTTTTTTTTAAATTTGTTTTTATTAATTTATCAATCCAAATGTACATGCTCACATTTTCCTCATTCTACAATATCTCAAACACATCACGTTGCATACAATCTGACAACAACAAAAAATCAAGCATCCCCAAGCATATTTCCCATCAGTCTTTTAACTTTTCCATTACAACTTCACTATACATCTCTCCACTACACACCCTTCATCTACCTATACATGTTTTATTTTCAATATTATTATTATTAATTTATAATTCAAAATGTATAAGTATACATTCTTTCCTCTTTTTACAGTATCCCAGACATATCACATTGTATGCAATCCAACTATAAAGAAAAATCAGAATAAAAACATCTTTATGCATATTTCTTATCAGTTTTAGACTTTTCCATTACAACTTTACTACATATCTCTCTACTACACCTTTTTATCTACTTATACATGTTTTATTTATTATTATTATTATCATTATTATTGTTATACTTTTCCCCCCTCTTCCCTTCCCCTTATTTTGTGCCACCTTCACCAGGACCAACCAACTCATATTGTTTCACAAGTCCAAAATTTCATTGTCTCTGTTGCTGGCTTATACCCCTTTCCCTCATTAAAAATATACTCAATAAATTTTCTCCATATTTTCCAAAATTCTGTTTGTTTCGATATTCCCTTTTTAATTTTAATACTGCAAGTCAGCTTATCAATGATCACTGACCAAGTTTTTAAAACCCAGATCGGAGCGGACTTTTTCCCTGTGTGTTACCGGCTTTAGTAACAATCAAGAGGCTGACTGTGAGAAGCTAAATTCTGTGATGAGATTCTTGAGTAGGTTGAGCCTAATTTCCATAAATCCACCAATCTAGCACTATTTGTTCCACTGTTGAATATGTGTTTACTTTTAGCTTCTTCCTTATTATTATTATTATTATTATTATTATTATTATTATTATATTTATTTATACCCTGTTTTTATCACCCTGAAGGGACTTGAAGTAGCTATGACTATTCATGGTGAGAAGATGTGGGAAGTCTCATATATTCTGAATTGTTTGCTTTCTTCTAGGTGTCATGCCCCCAGATGAATATCATCATGCTGTAAATAACTCTGTTTATACCAATGTTGTTGCCCAAAAAAGGTGAGAGACTTCATAGAAACATAATGGCATTTGCTCGCCAGGCTCTTCTGGTGTTGGCCTTCCTTTTTACATAAACAGTGATGGATACCAACAAAGACTGACCTATAACTTATATTCAAGTGTTTTTTTTTATAAAACACAGAAATCAACATAGCAATTCAAATATGATATAGCATATCTTGCACTGAACAGAATGTCAAAATAAATGAAGGCACAAATAAATAATTACCTTGTAATGCAGTTCCAGAAAATGAGACCAAATATGAGGGGGGGGGGGGGGGGAACAATGCATATGAAAAAGCAAGTGAGGTGAGGCAGTCCATGAATAATCAAATATGTGGAAGAGGAACTCGCAATGTGGATGATCATCTGTAAACACAAATGGAATAACTCTGCTATACTTTCTGTTCCAAATGCTGTTAAGCTCTTTGCCTTAAAAGAAGCATGCTAGATCGTGCCTTGTCACACTTGGTTAAGTGAAAGAGGAAAGAGCACTTGCTAGCTACTATTTGAAATGCTCCCATTAGTTCTAACCAGTGTAACAAGCTGTAGTAGTTATGGGAGATGCAGTCTGACAGTCTGGCTGAGGAGTTGCAATCCAGCTGAGGAGCCACAAGTTCCCCACCCCTGTAATACGACTTCTGCTTTTTCTCTCAGCTGTCAGATCCCTTCAAATAGTGAGTGCCTGGTCTGAGATATTGACATTTAAGATTGGCTTTCCACCTTAATTTGGGAGAGAAATTGCTGGCTCAACCATCTTAACTGAGTTATTAAAAACCCATATTTTAATTATGGTGCTTCCAGATGGAGGAGTTTCTGAGTAGTGCATGTGGTGATTGAATTGTCCTTTTCCCTAACAAGAACCAAGCTTGCATTTTCATAAAATGTTTGCTCGTTTTCCAGGGTATGAGGAATTTATCCCCTGGTTTACAGGAAAATATGTAATTTGGCCTAAGATACAATAAGGAAGAGATAAAACACAGGGAGTGGACTTTTTGGCAATTTCCCTAGCATTTCCTGAGGGTTATACAACGCCAACATTGTGTTGCTATGCTATACACCGACATGTGAATACTGGTTTATTTTTTCTGTCTTCCTCCCAAAACGAGACTCAAAGCAAAATACATATGCTCTTTTGAAAAAAGACAAACTTGAAAAAGCATAAGTGACATTTTCAAAACATTCCCTGTATCTCCTTAAGTGGAAAACTCGTACTAGCAACAGTTTAAAAAGCACTGTAAAGCTATTTTGCCTTTTTTTTCTTAAGTGCATGTAGAGTGGATACAGGGCACTGTGAAGAGACTATCATTTCTTGGACCACCCATAAAATTTTGTTAGGGAGGCAATTGCAAGCGAAAAGCCTCACTTGGAAGTCAACTCTCTGGAGAAATGGTGGGTGGGCAGTTAAAAATATTATTTAGATGGAAACCATCTGTTCCCAGGGTAACACAGGCGAAATTATAATGTAAATCTTGCACATGTATTCTGACAGAGCTCTTGCTGATACTCACGAAACCTGTCTGCCACAGCAAGTGATTTTAGAGCTCAGAACTGTGTTTAGAGACATGCATGGAGTCACTGTAACACAGCCAGCAACTGCAGTTAAATTGTACCATAGTTTAAAAGGGATGAAAATGAAGCTCGGTGTTTGATTACTGTGGCATCCTAGGTGAGCCCCAGAGAAAAATATTCAAGAAGCCCTTTTAAAAACTGGTCTGCAGGGGCAGTTGCAGCTGTTGTGGAACTACTGTGAATTTCTGACTTTTGTAAAAATTGATTCTATCACCTTTTTAAATTTGTTCTTTTTATGCTCTGTTAACCCAGCCTAAGTTTCTATTTTTACTGCTCTTTTTCCAGTTTGAATTTTGCAAGTTACTTGGCTTCCCAGTTGCATATCCCCATCCCTAAAGAGTGGAAAGAAGTTGGGGAGAAAATTAAAGTGCCTTATGATAAAAACAGGCACTACCACCCAGAGTATGATGGGTACTGCCCAGGTGAGTGGATGTAGGACAAAAAAGCAGGCAATACAGTCTGTCCTTTTAGTGCCACCTGCACTGGAGGTCAAATCATATAATGACAGTGATGCAACCATTACTCATTCTAGAAATATAATTGAGTTATTTGGGGTGAAGTGTAACTTGTCAAAATGAACAATGTATGCTGAGGAAGACCACCTGTACATTCAGGAACAATTTGTATTTTTAAAGACCCCACTATCTATAAAACCACAGCATAATAGGGGCTGATGTTTGTGTGTGTGTGTGTGGGGGGGGGGGGTCGGGGACTGTAATATCACAAGTGAGACAGTATCTCACAATTGTTTATAGCGTCTCTTCAGGGTTTCAGACACAAATCCTTCCCAGACCTGCCTGGAGACACAGAGACCAGCAAAACAAATAAACACACAAGTTTCTGAACTACCAAACTGGTATTTAGCTGTAGTTTCCTTGTGCCTGAGAAGTAAATGTCAAGGGAATTCAGATCAGAGGGGGTACACAGTCAGCTGCACCACTTGATTCCAGTTATAAAATTCTTTTAAACTGCAAAAAGGGCCATACTTCCAGGATGATGTGAAGAGTGGGTGACAAAATGAATTGATAACAGAGGGCAGAGCCTAAAAGAGGTTTAGTTTCTCCTTTGTAGATACCAGGACCATGGAATTGTTAGCTTGTGACATTTTTTAAAGCGAATGTCCTCTGAGCCTAGTTTCCTTGCTTATATAATGAAAGTATTCGCAAGTTCAGAATGTTTCAGACTTGGTTAGCAATGAGTTTGCTTACAAAGAATTCATTACACTGATCTTAAAAAGTAACTTTTTAAATCTTCTTTTGCCTATGTGATGGGAAACATGGCTTCATCTTCTCAGGCCACCTTATAAATATGGAAGAAGAAAAGCATTGCTTTACCATTGGCTGGTTTGCAGGTTGGCGGCTTTCTTCTAGTTTCTTTTAGGCAGTGCAATTGCAGAAACATGACAATTGTGACAAATGTGGCATCTGATGAACCTTATTATTTATGCATAAAGCTTCCTGGGCTTTAAAATCTGAAAATATTGCATTCTTTCTACACTGTCTTCTTGCCACCCAAGGGAATTTGGCCTTGAGCTATGAAAGGATATTCTTGTCATAGTCATCGCCAAGCAATTTCTCTTGTGCAAAGCTTCTTTGATATTTTTACTCTTTTTTGGTAATATTTTTATTGAAAAGAAAGAAAAACATGCAACAACATAAGAGACAAAGAAGAAAAGACTCACAAACCAAGCAAACATAACATAATCCAATTAAACAATATATAATACAAAAAACTTTTTTTCCCTCTCTTTGAGATAGAGGTTCTTCTTAAGTCTTCTTGCATTCCTTTTGGTAAAAAGAGAAACATTTATAACCAAAGCTTATTTTTGTTTACAAAGACATTCCTAAATGTTGTTTACATTCCTAAAAATGATTGTCTACTTTCTCCCACTCTTTCCACACCTTGCTTCTTTGATATTTTCATAGGTGAATCGGTGAAACAGGCTGATGTTGTGTTGCTTGGATTCCCTGTCATGCATCCCATGGACCCAGAAGTCAGAAGGAATGACCTGGAGATATACGAACCTGTGACAGACCCTCAGGGGCCAGCCATGACCTGGGTAAAGTAATGACCATGAGCAAGAGGGAGGAAACATATGGGTTTTGATGTGTGGAGAGCATTTGAATGGATTCTCTGCAGAGATTCACCTCTTAGTATGGGGTACAGTGACAGCGATGCCGTTCCTTCACCTCTTTTCAGAGCATGTTTGCTGTTGGATGGCTGGAACTGAAAGAGACAGAGAGAGCACAACACCAGCTGAACAAGTGCTTCAGCAACATCACTGAGCCATTCAAGGTCAGGCAGGTAGCAAGTACTGTAACTCTTTCTCCCCTATCCCCCAACTTTTCCTTTATATTGTTTGTATCACATCACCTTTTGATAATTCCTTGTCTAACTCCCTCAGATCTGGGTAGAAAATTCTGATGGTTCAGGAGCGGTGAACTTCCTGACAGGGATGGGTGGATTTCTGCAAGCCATTCTTTTTGGATACACTGGATTCAGGTACAAAATGTATTGCAATTTATGAAACCAGTATTTGTTGGAATCGTGAAGATGGAAGATCCTATCCAAAATATTCATTAGAACACTGAATCACAGATAAATACTAGAACTGACCAGACTGACTCACAACAGGCATCATTTGGCACAATGTATCACATTTCTAGCAGCGAGACGAGAAATTCAAAACAGCGTTTCACAAAACATCAGTTGGTCATTTCCATATAATATCAGTAGAAGTCCTCTCTAACACCACATTTCAAATGAGTTTTTTCCTGTGTAGCTTTCAAAACATTCATAGAAATTAGAAATACTATGGCATGGATACCCCTGATTTTGGTATTAAATGAAATATCTTAACACTTGAGTATATTATCTAGTTCCTTCATAACAACCCTTCTGAAATTATTCTTGAGATTCCTTGAGTACAATCTCAATTTTGATTTAGAAATGAGGCACAGTACAGAAAATCTTTGATTATCTGTGTTGCACCCCAAGACAGTGTGAGCACCCGAAAACCAGGCAGGAGCCAATATAACACACAAACTGTTTATTGAAGCAGTATATATATATATATATATATATATATACACACACACACACACACACACACACACACACACACACGCATTTAAGGTGGAACAGTCAGAATAAGAAATAGTCCATAATATATAGTTTATTGCAATTCAGAAAGAGTTTATCAATGTCCAGTTTGTAATCCACAAGTGAAGCTCAATAGCTTCCTTTAGAAATCAAAGTTTGTCCATGAAGCAATAGCAGAAACAAAGCACTGCAAATCCACTTGAAAAGTCCCGTAGCAAAGTCAAGGAAGCAAGGCAAACAAAGCAAGTCACGGTAACTCGGGAGTCGCGGCTCGACGCGGCTCGCCTGAAACTGGGAACTCAGCACGGATTCAGGAGACAAGGCAGGAGCTGGAAACTGGAATCTCTTCCGAGGAAAAGCAAAGTTGACACCGCAATCAGAATAGAGTGAGGAGTACTTTTAACAGAATCCCAAGTCTGCAAAAATTAGGGAGTACAGGACCCACAAAGTTCTCATGGGGAATTTAATCATTATCCAATTTGAGAGCAAGTCTTTGACTTCTTCTCACCCCTTGTTTCCTGCTTCTATCACATTTTATTGATTAGCCCATCGGCCGTATCAAAACATTTAGCACATAGACATACATACAACATACAACCCGCGGTACAAAAGAAGCTAAAATAAACAAGCTGTTAAAAAGATCCCGTGCAGGATTCTGGCCGGCCTTTTTTTTTTGGGGGGGGGGGGGCATAAAGCTATAATGAATTTTGCAAAAAGAAAAAAAAAACAGAAAAAGAAAAACAAGAAACCCAGAATTAAAGTAAAATACATGATTGATGAAAGACAGAGGGGAGGTTTAGCTACGCCTGATTTAAAACTATACTTTGAGGTGGCAGCACTATTGTGGGCCACAGATTGGGCAAAACTTGAAAATATTAAAATTTTTGAATCTGAAGGGAATAGACCTGAGATTAGGGTGGCACTCTTATCTCTGGTATGAAAAAAAGATAGAAAATAATTTCGTTTTATAAGGTCCTCAATTCTTAAGATATGGGAGAAATATAAAAAAGTTATATGAAAAAACACCATTATGGATATCAACATTAGAGGCCTCCCAAAGAAGAAGAATAGGGTGGGGAAATTGGCTCAAATATAAAGATCTATTAATAATAAAAAATGGGAATTGGGCACTAAAAACACAACAGGAAATGAATAAATTAGATAAAAATATTTCCTGGTTTCAATATTATCGCATAAGGAGGGGTAGATTTGGGCCCATCTTAGTGTTAAAGTCTCCTCCCAAAATGACAGAAGCATTTGAGTTCTGCATTATGAGATCACCAACATAGATTTCCAAATCGGATCACTGGGCTCTGATTTGTGGTTTCCTCTTCAGTGGGGGCATATATACATTACCAGCAGCGTGTGATGTTGGAATTGGATCAACATTGCTATTGCACTCTTTTTGGATGGAGGTAGGGCCTAGTGCAGACATGTAATGAGGTGGAAACCAGGATCCCTATTCCTCCTTTAACTCTCCCACATTTTGCCCCCGGCTAGGTCTTCCCCGTATATGAATGGAATCCACTAAAAGTCAGTTCATCCACTGTCCCTGTTTCTTGGATTCGTAAAATGTGGTGACGAGTGAGAAAGTCTGCAAAACAGGAGTCTCTAATAAAAGCATGGCAACCAGCAACATTCCATGATAGAAACGAAAAGTTGTGTTTGGAACTTAATTTGTCATGCCTCGAAAGGAGCATGGACTTTGACTTCAATTACCCTTCGCCTCCCCATCAGACACCTGTCTCTATATGAGGATGAAGGGGGTTGTGCTTCCAATATGGGTCCTTGGGGAATAGGAGCCCCCAGAGCGGCAGTTTGTGAGTTTCTGATAGGAATGTGTCCCATTCCTTTTGTAGAGGTTGCAGTGCCACTCTTGTCAAGTGAGAAGCGAGGTGGGGAGGACTGTTTTCTCTGTGAAATGAACCCTTTCTGCATTGCGGAAGACTCAGTCTGGGTTATTGTATTGCTTTGATGTGACTTGCATTGATCCTTAGAGTCTGAGATTTTGAGGATCTCCGCAAGGGCAATATCATCGCTGTCGAAGTTACTCATGTTAGGGTTGCCTGTTGTTTTTCTGCAGCTATTTTCCATGAGTGAGGGGCTCAACAGGGCAGCCCTAGGATTCTCCTGTTGGGTCTCCATTTCGTCATCTACTGTAAATGATTGAGTGATCATATTTTGGAACTGGTCTATTTTGTTTTCCAGTTTGTTGAGTTCTGTTTGAGTATTGGAATTAGGTGTCTTGTTTGAGTTAATTGAGTTGTTGACTTGTAATTGGTGTTGTCGAAATGGAGGGTCATACACTCTACCAGATATAAGTTCTCCAATCCATGGGTCACGGAAAACTCTAGTAATAGCAATAGAGTGTCTGTTCCAAAGAAAGTCCTTCAGGTGTAAGAGGCGGCTGGGGATTGTGGAATTACCAAAGATGAGAAGAACCCGTTTTGCATTAGGGCAGCTTGGTAAAAAATGATGGTCTTGGAGGTCCATCGCTCCATGCTGGAGCTGTAATAAATGGGACAGAGACATTTTTATGGACTTTTTGTTTCTCCATCTGCTGTGGTCCCGGTGTTGAAATTGAAGCAGAATCTGGTTCTTTTGGAGGACCCACCTACCTCTTCTCTCAGCTACTGGATCACGGTGATTAACAGCTGCTGCTAAAGAGGGGTCAGCGTGTCTCAGCAAGCTTTTGTTAACCCCTTGTTTGCCCTGAGAGGGAGGCTGCCAAAGGGATTCTTGTAGATTTTTCACTTGTTCAGCAATCTCATTTAGTCTTTGTAAAATGAGAATCATAGATTCTGCTGAAAGCAAGCATATCTCTTTGCAGGATTGATTAATATGTTTGTGGGAGGTGCCCGGAGCATGTCCAGAGAGTTCCAAAATTCTATCCCCACTACTTCTCTGCACAGGCGAGAATCCTGGGCTAGATCCTTGAGAGTTCAAAGGGGACAAGGCGGTGACCAGGCTTGTTTTTGCCGAGTTTATAGTGTCTAATTTAGGGCCCAAAAGTGAAGATCTGTTACTCACTGTTTCCGTTGCCGTCTCCCTGGCTGGTAGGTAGGAGTCAATTCTCATTTGTTTTGTTGTTTGGAAAGATGTATGAATCCCTGTAATATTGCTGGGGCTAGCTTGGTTTCTTTTCCTGCCCTTGGATGGCATTTTGGCTTGGGAGTTGTTGATAATGCCAGGTTTTTTCAGAGCTCAGTGCAAGAGCTGCTTGCAGGACACCATGCTCCAGCTCCCCCGCCTCTGTTTCCTGCTTCTAACTTTTGTAACAAAATCTCTCCGATTAAAAGTTCCATTCTCTCCCAAGTCTGTACCATCTGGTACGGGTAACACTGGAGAGACTTTGGAATGTTCATCAATTAGCGGATCCTATGATTCCACAATATCTGGCACCTGCAAAGCCATGGGGCCTGGAACTGAAGCAGGAATGCCCTCGAAATCCATCGCCTCATATGTTTATAACTCTAACTCTCGATGAAACCTGGGCCATGATGGCTGAGCCACAACAATTTGGATGTCTTCATCATCCACTTTAAAACTGCCAGACTAATCTTATTTCTTTTTTAGATAGAATCACAAGCTTGGTAGATGCAGGGAATGCTGTGGATGTAGCATATCTTGATTTCAGTAAGGCCTTCGACAAAGTCCCCCATGACCTTCTTGCAAGCAAACTAGTCAAATGTGGGCTAGGCAGTGCCACTATTAGGTGGATCTGTAATTGGTTAAGCAACCAATGGTTCCTCTTCATCCTGGAAAGAAGTAACTAGAGGAGCGCTGCAGAGTTCGGTCCTGGGCCCAGTGCTGTTCAACATCTTTATTAATAACTTAGACTTTAGAGGGCACATTACCAAGTCTGCAAATGACACCAAATTAGGAGGAATAACTAATACTCCAGAGAACAGGATCAGAATTCAAAATAATCATAACAGATTAGAGAGTTGGACCAAAACTAACAAAATTAATTTCAACAAGGACAAATGTAAGATACTGCACTTAGGCAGAAAAAATGAAATCCAAAGATATAGAATGGATGATGCCTGGCTTGACAACAGTACATGTGAAAAAGATCTTAGAGTCTTAGTGAACAACAAATTCATGAGCCAACAGTGTGATGCAGCATCTACAAAAACCAATGGGATTTTGGGCTACATGAAAAGGAGTTTAGTGTCTAGATCAAGGAAAGTCATGGTGCCTCTCTATTCTGCTTTGGTCAGACCTTCCCATCTTTCCATAGGGAAAGGTGGGTTGAGACAGTTTACTGAGGCCTCCCTCCATGTGATGAGGTAGAGGGAAGCCAGGATGATGTGGGGTGGAGGGCAACAGGTCCACATGCCTTCTGGGTGGGCGCTGCCAAGATCACCCGCAATCCGCAGCAATACTTAGCGATTTCAGCAGCATGTGTGAAGAGGTCCTAAGTCTAATCCAGGTTTACGTATTATAGCTTCAGCATGTAAAGTAAACCAATAGAGTGATAAAGTACAGCATTGGCCAATCCCCTGCCAGTTTTATTTTATGTCTTCAAATTTTTTCCTGGTTGTGGCCTCTTGTCCTATGTATAGATTGTACATCAGGAAACAAAATGTTGTGGCACAGCCATTTCTTTTATAGCTACCCACAATTTTAATTATCTATACAATCAAAGGCTTTGCTAGACTATAAAGCACAAATTGATTGCCCCTTCCTGAAATTTTTGTTGCATTCCAGTATCCAATGCATTCTTGTAATATGAACTCTAGTGCCTCTTCCTTTTCTGAGCCTATTTTAGGCAACTTGCTGGGGGATTTGAGAAGCTGTAATCCTAAAAAGCAAATTGTCTAATCTCTGGGTTTTGTAATCCTCTTGTTTGCAATATAATTTCCATGCTGAGCAAAATGTCATGATTAAATCACCTACATTTTAGACTAGGACCAAAAATATATCTGTGAAAAGGCATTTGCAGGGAAGTGCTATTGTCTCCAGTGGTGTAGGTTTGGTTTCAGCTGGCCAAAGTTAGAATGGAGTTCTGTTTGCTCTATCATGGTCTCTCATTTATTTGCAATCTGAATGTTTGGGGAGCACAGTTAAAGCCACCACGTTTGTCCTCAACACCTGAGTCAATACTGAAGGGGCATTGAGCCTCTGATACCACAAGTAAAATTAACCCTACTGACATCCCTGTAGCGAAGGAAGGAGAGCCGAAAACAACTAAAGCACCTTAAAATAAATCCAGTGCAGAGAGCCCTTCATTGTGATGTGTGAGTAGGTGAGGAAATTGGGTCTGACTTCCTTGTTTATTTTTTCAGCTGTGCCTGGAATGTCCCAGTATTAATGCCAAATAACTATTATGCTTATGCATTTGTACATATATTAGAAAGCCAGGAAGAAGTTGTCATAACAGATGAATATTTTTAGAGACAGTATTGACAAACTAGCACATATGTTGTAGCTATGCTGGGGCATTTGCCAGATGGTTGTAGTTACGCTTTTAATATCTCCCATTCATTTGGGTTGGCTGATTCTGATGTAAACACTTATTTTTCCTGGTCCATGCAACTGGTAAGAACTGCCTTTAACCATCCAATCTGTGTATTTGACTTCCCACAGTGGAAACTAAACTACACATTGTGTTAACTGTTATGTAGCTTACGGCATAAGAGTGCTTTTATGTTTGCTCTCAAACTTATGTCTCCCCCCCCCCCCCCCCAGTTCATATCAGGACTGTTGCATGCAGATGAGAGGCTGAAGCCTTCTTTTCACAGCTTGTTTTTATCTCAGAATTCCTTTCACCATCCCTGTCAAATATATGGAGACTAAAATAAAACCCCTCAATTGGTGCCAATTTTTCTCTATTTTTAGCTACTGGCAGAGAAAGGGGTGTTAGGCAATTTTTAAAAAGCAGTTATGGAGAGGCATAAACTTTCCCTGGTCAGATACAGTAGTTCTGATTCAGATTGGGCCTGTGAACACTTACATGACTAAAGGTTATTTTAACTTGCCTTCGGCACAGTGTGTTGTTTAATTCTGTAGATAAATACCTTCCTCTCCTTACTGGGGAAGATCCCCTATAGTTATTTTTCCATGCTAACATTTGGAGCTTGCAAAAATGTAGACTATAGGATTACAACCCCAAGTGTCCCTGTGCAGCAATATTGCTAGGAAAGGAAGAAACTGCCATAGTTTGGGTTGTAAATTCCTTGACTTGGACGCCATCCAGAGCCGGCCCTAGGTATTTTTCAAGTGTAGGCGAACAGAATTTTGGCGCCCCCCCAAATCAATCACTGAAAAATAAAAGCGTTGGATAAGCGAAAATGTTGGATAATAAGGAAGTATAAAGGAAAAGCCTATAAAACATCAAATTACATTATGATTTTAAATATTAAGCACCAAAACATCATGTTTTACAACAAATCAATAGAAAAAGCAGTTCAATACATGGTAATGTTATGTAGGAATTACTATATTTGCAAATTTAGCACTAAACATTGAACAGGGATATAGGGCAGTGTGGACTCAGATAACCCAGATAGCCCTCAGTATTAAAAAAAAAAAACTCTAAAATCAGGACAATAAATAAAGAACAACACTCTGAAAACAGAAGAAATCCAGACAGTAAACAATCAGAGACAGCTAACTCCTCTCAAAAAAAGATTCTCCCAGGCAAGAAGAAGCCAGGCCTTGAAGCCACAGGGCCATTAAATGCTAATCAAGGTGATTAATTACAACATTCACACCTGCTTCAAAGAAAAGTTCTTTCTCCCACCCTGGACCTTCTACAGATATATAAACCCCACATACCTAGCTTCCAAGTTCCTACAGACCTCGCAATCTCTGAAGGCCCCAAAGGTGGGCTTGCGTGGTGCGAAGGTGGGTCTGCGCCGGCCGGAAGGCCCTGCGCGGCCGCCGGAAGGCCCGAAAGAGAAGGAGGTGGAGAGTGGTGCCCCCGGGACGATGGCGCCACAGGCAAATGCCTATTTCGCCTTATGGTTGGACCGCCTCTGACGCCATCTCCAGTGACCACTTAGGTCGTTATACAGCCAGATCAGTCACACCATGGTCAAATGCTGCACAGGGTTGATCTGGGGCAATGTGGGGCAAGACCACCTAAATGTGCCCTTGTATGATGTTATCCAAAGTCAGGAGTAAATCTGAATTCTGGCACAGAATTTGAATTAACTCTCAGTTTAGGGCATGTGGAAATATTTAGGCTGGTTCTGAAACAGAACTGACTGCAACTATCCCCAAGGTTATCCCTGGCTCAAACATCCTGAAGATATGGGATGGCAGACACTTTTCACTTCCACACTCTGTGTTGTGGAGGTCTGTGTTGTGGAGGTCTCCAGCTATGACATGGGTCCTGGAAAGAGAAGAGAGGTGGGAGAGGAAGGAGGCTTCCTCCTCATCAATCCCCGGCATCCTCTCATTCCAGCTAACAACTTGTCTCAAAGGGGTTGTTGTGTGGGTTTAGGGAACTAGAAAGCCATAGAGACCAGTGGTTCTCAACCTGTGGGTCTGCAGGTGCTTTGGCCTACAACTCCTAGAAATCCCAGCCAGTTTACCAACTATTAGGATTTCTGGGAGTTGAAGGCCAAAACATCTGGGGACCCACATATTGAGAACCACTGATATTGACTATATTAATATAGCCGCCTTGAGTCCCACAGAGAGGTGGGGTGGGAATGGGCTATAAATACGTTGTTGTTGTTGTTGTTGTTGTTGTATTTATACTTATTGTAGGAAAGGTAGGATACAAATGTAGAACACAAACAAATCAATATATGGTAGCTACCAAGATACTGTGTGGAAAGTGCCTTTAATTTGTTTCATGTTTCTTTTTTACTTAGAGCTCCATTGGTTACGATCTGTAATAATCCATAGGATTTAGTACTGTGTCTCATTTCTACCTGTCCCAGGATCACAAAGAGGCACCTGTACTTTGACCCTGTTTGTCCTGATAATATGGAGGAGTTAAAGATCACTGGGGTATGCTACTTAGGAAGCAAGCTGAATTTCACCCTGACCAAAAAAATGATCACCATCAAAGTAACAAAGTCCTCATCTATGCTGGAGGCTGTATTACCAAGAGAAGGCATACGCTGTGCCCTCAATGAAGGTATGACATCTTCATTTCTTCCAAAAGAATCTTCATTACAGGTTGCTGGTCTCTACCACCGAGAAATCCACTTCTGCTTTAAAATGTTATGGGAAGGCTCAGCCATTTAGGATTAAAACAGGACTCATCATAATCTCAAGCTGCACATTTTTGTTGAGCTGACACTGGGCCTGTCTGGAAGCTGACAATTCAGCTCTCTTTTCCCATTCTCTGTAACAGAATAATAACAATAATAAATAATAAAACTTTATTTATAACCCACTTCCATCTTCCCGAGGGGACTCGGAGCGGTTCACATTGGGACCAAGCCCAATCAACAGATAAAACAATACAACAATGCCATAAATAATTAAAACAAAGAAACCAGTTGGATCGTTCAGCCTGGATATGTTTTACAGTAACTGAAGGAAAAGTGGCTTGACAAATACCTAGCTGGATGTATTATGTAGCCATCCTTAACTGGATGAGGGCAACTTTTGTTTGTTGAGATCTTGTTGGATATAAACCCCATCAGGTCTAACTGTAATACATCACATAGAAAAAAACAAGAATAATAACTATTATTGGAAGGATTATTGGTGTGAATAACCTCAACAAGTTCTTGCCTTTCTTTACAGAAGAAAGTGTCTCCTTCCCTGTAGCTGATGGCTGGATCCAGAAAAGGACCTCTTGACACATTTTGCATGCCTGGTATGTGATGACAGAGAGATAGAGTCTGATCATTCCAAGTAACTAAATATCTGGCATCACAATGGGGTATGAATGTTTGCTGTCTTCTGGGCATATAAATAACCTGCCTTATTAGTGTTGGTTTCAAAATTGCCACTACTGCCATTATATTGGAGAATGCCTCAGAGAGGGCAGTGGTAATAGGATGAGATAGTCTGAATGACCCATAATGTCCCTCATTCTTGTCTACCTATGATATTTTCCCACCTTCCGGCCGACAGGAAACTTTGGCGTGGGCTGGTCTATGAGGTCACAAAGAAACAGAAGCGACTGAACGAATAAACAACAAACTTCTCTTCCTGCCTGTTCTCTCTCAGTTCTCTCTTAAAATGAAGCTAGATTAGTACACTGAGTAATATTCCCATCCGAGAATAGGATTTCTATAACAAAGCCTTTAGTTTTCTTCTCTAAGCCACTCATGTCTTTCCTCCTTCACTAGGGTCTCTAACTGCTGCATACACTCTCTGTTACATAGATCATGCAATATCTGCGAGACAATTTTCCCCTTCCACCACCTCCTATAGGTTGTACTTCCTAGGAAAATGAGGCTATTCTGCATTTTTTACAAAATTAAAAGTGACCCAAAATTCACTTCTGGCTTTTCACAAGGACTGATGAACTCTATTCCACAGCCCACTCCCAGCCCCCAATCTAAATTTTAGTAGCTAAAGCAGGATCTGATGCCTTGTCTAAAGGTGAATCACTGTGACAGGAACCACAGGTTTTTTCCTTTTTAACAAGCAAAAATGGTATCAGTGGTAGCACCCATGCCCACAGCACAAAGATTGGCAGGAGTCTTCATATTGGCCAGCCCTATCCTAGCTGAAGAGTTCATTGTGATATTGGAAATTCCCTGTCATAAATCCAAAGTGTGTTAGCTTGGATATTAGTGCTATCAAAATTAGTCTTACCAATAATTTTTGCTTGCCTGGCTTTATTGAGTTAAGCCTGTGCCAGCAGGCTCAAAATTATTAAGATCAGCCTTGTTTTGCCCAGAGAGCAACATGCTAGGACAGGTCTCTTTGCAAGAAGCACACTAGTTTATCTGAGTTCATAAGCTGGGACTCTGAAAAACATCTATTTTGTATATATTTCCTTGTTGGGGGTGTTTAATTTCTAAAATGAGATGTGGGGCCTGCCTCCAAAAATCACATCCTCTGACATAGAAGTCCTGCCTATTAATCCTAGATGTGTGAAGCCAGGTTTGTGGTTAGGAGAAGATTTTCTTTGCTCGTGCTCTGAGGATTCATCGCATTTATTTGGATCTGATTCCAACCTTGGTTATAAGGGGTCCCCTTGTCTTAATGGGGTTTGGGAAAAGTCATTGTTGTGTCATTTCCTAATGAGGAAGGAAATCTGTGAATTTTAAGGTCAACGTGGATCCTTGACTGAGATGAAGAAAGCTATTCATTCTGTCCAAATAGTGGAACAGTGTCTGAGACATGGCCAGCCGCTATAGAGCTGTATATGAATGGGAGTTGATGAAGGCAGATAATTATTTAAAGGAATTTGAGAGACATAACTTGTTTCCACTTTTAGCCTTTGAAAGTCAACAGAACAACCTCAAGATGGCATCGAAACCACAAATTCAGGGTGGGGGAGGCCCACTCCATGGGGAAAAACATCTAAGGGGAAAGTGTGCTTGTGTCATGGCTTTGCCCTCTGGCCACTCTAACCAGGATTACATAAACTGGCCTTTGCAACCTTTGGCCCCAAAATACTGTTAGAATAGAGCTACCAGCAATTCCTTTTAAAAAAATAAAGTTACATTAAAAGTAAAAAAAAATGAATCAAGAAAAGAAATATAGAGTAGAAACACAAAAAAATTCAGAAAGAAAATAAAAAGAAAGAAAAAATGAAAAAAAAATTACCTCCCATCTATTCTCACCTAGCCAAAAGGAACATCATAAGCTTCACCCTCTAGGCCAGTGGTTCTCAACCTGTAGGTCCCTAGGTGTTTTGGCTTACAACTCCCAAAAATCCCAGCCAGTTTACCAGCTGTTAGGGTTTTTGGGAGTTGAAGGCCAAAACATCTGGGGACCTGCAGGTTGAGAACTCTAGGCCTTCCAATATTGACTCCTTTCTTGAACAATCCCCCTCCCCATTCTTCAAAACTCAAAATTGCGAAGTCCTTCTCTTCTTCACACAAAAAATGAATAAAAGGTTTCCAGACTTTAATTTTTTCCTCCAATGTCCCTTCTTTCAGTAAACAGGCTAATTTATCCATCTCAGCCAAGTCCATGATTATTATCATCCAATCAGCTGTTGTTGGTGCTGCTGAATTTTTCAATTTCTGCATATAGAGCAATATGGCTGCTATGATCATATATTGCAACAGTCTATCATGGTCATTTACATCAGTCAGAGCAAGTAGAATAGATTCCGGTTTTAGCTGGATATTTTCCCCAAAACGTTCTAGATCAACTTATGTATTTGAATCCAGTATTTTCTGGCATACATGTGCACCACATATGGTAGATAGACCCCACTCTCTGTTTACATTTCTGAGCTCCCATCAATTCGTGATCATCATTCCTGCAGTCTGAGCCCTGCCACATGCACAATGGAGGACCTTCTTATAGCAACACCAAAGGCACTCCAAGTGGCCAGCTGCTGGTCAAAGGACATTTAGTATAATGTCAAGTTTTTAAACTTTGTTTGTGATTTTAAATGCATTACAATTGTACCCTCAGTTCGCTTCTGATACAATAAATAAATACATCCCTGGTGGCTGGGGATAATTCCATCCAAAGCATTTAAATCCAAGTCCTCTGCTATCATAGCTACTGTTGTTGTTTTGGTTTCATCCAAGCAAAGTTGCAAAGTTGCAAACTCTCCATCCAGCATTGACAGAGGTGTTTCTGTGTATGTGTGCACATTTTGTGTGTATATTACACATATAAACCTTCTTCCAGATCCCCTGCACGCTTCAGCTCCACATGTGGAAATGTTTAAGCAGTGAGAGGAATTGGGCTCCTTGCCTTCTAATTAGAATGACTGAGGCCCAGGACTTGCCTTTTTTAAAGAACAGTGTAAAGCTTCTAATCACCATGGACCCATAATGCTTGGGTCGCTCAGTGGAAGGGGTACTGCCCTTAGTATCCCCCCCTTCCACTTTATAGCAGCTTTTATTCTTCACTGAGAATAAATCTTTATGCTTATTCTTGTTAGGAGGACCCTTTGAGACCAGGACTTTGGGAAACATAGGAAATTATGGGACAGAGGTCAAGGCTGGACATGTGCATGGATACTCAAATACAGTTTCAGTCTCACTTCAGTTTAATCAATTATGCTTGGACTGATTTAGAACAAGTCTGTTTCAAACTGAATCCTGACCCAGAGACTTATCTGGAAATCTGTGGAGTTAATATGGCAATGTCCCTCCCATTAATTATTATGGGATGTGAGCACTAATACGCATGTGCAAAGATACACGAGCTTTTAGCAATGGTACAATATGATGTAGATTCAAATAGAGATGACTATTGTGTTGAGTTTCATATGAAAATTTATAAATAGCTAGCTTCTTTATGCTGGCTTTGTGCTAGCTTTGAAAAATAGTCCCTAGCATCTTTCTTCTGTGCAGAGAGAAATAAAAGAGAGTTGGATCTCCACTCTGGTATATTTTTTATTGACCTAACAGACATCAGAGTTGATGTTTCCTGTTCATAATTATGGAAATTACAAAAAGTGTTAATGCTTATCCTGCTGGAGGGTCTGCTAATTTTGTTTATTTGTTTGTTGTTGTTATGTCATATACAAATGATGGTGACCCTGGTCTCCAGAGTCATAGCCCAGTGCTGAAAACACTACATCACATTGTTTCTCACTCCTGATCTGGGAAGAGTTAATTTAGATCAGGATAATCTCCATCTTCAGCAGAAAAAAGCCACACTTTCATAAGTACTAATACTCCAGCTTAGTTGTCTCACTGTTGTTGTTGCTGTGTACCTTCGAGTAATTTCCTAAAGTGAACTTTTCGCAGGGTTTTCTAAGCAAGGGTTATCCAAGGAGGTTTTATAAGAAAAGATGGGTTCCCAAGGGTTGTACTGACAAGGACCCACTAATGGAATAATAACAAGGTATTAGATATAATTAAACATTGTATTATGTACAATAAATGAATATAAATGCCAGATAAGCAATTACAAATCGCAATCAAACTGTTGCATTCGCAGTATGACAAATGGTAGTTGCATTCACAATGCAGTACACTTCCTTGTTTGTTTTCTTAATTCTTCATAAAAGATGAGTAGACCCCTGATCCACAGCATGTGTCGACTATTTGGAGTCTTTGTCTGGTGGTAGGGTTTTTGTTATTTAGTTCAAACAATTCAATAATGTGATCAATGAACTGTAAAATCTTGCATAGATATCGAGGAACAAAGCATTCTGTTTCCAATCAGTGATACTGTGCCTTCGGACAACAATCCCCTTGAGCATGTTAACTAAACCTGATATGATAATTGATAATATTTTGGACTATGTTTCTTCTACTGCTGGCTGGGGAATTCTAGAAGTTGTAGTCCAAATTCACACAACTGTGTTCCCAGTGTAAGAAACCTCTATCCCAATCCTCCACATGTTTGTATTCAATGGTCTTTACTAGGCTTGCTCAAATAATTCGATTTCCCCGTTACCCGTTATTAATTCGTTATTTTCGTTTGTTTTGAAGCAATATACGGCCTTGATTGTCCACACGTCTGGATATCGCGGTTTCGAATTGCGAGAGGCCGTTTTTTCTTATTTCGTCGTTTTTTTTCGTTAGGAAAAAAAAGCTTTTGCAAATCACCCAAACTCCCACCATTCAGGCCCTTTCCTTTTGCTCCTCAGCAAAAGGGGCGTCACGGGCTCAGCCAATGGGAGGGGGCGAGGGGGAAGGAGGCCGAGGAGGAGGAGGAAGACGGAGGGGGGAAATGGCCGCCGCCGCCGCCTCGCCTCAGCTCAGGCCTGGTGTCTCTCTGTGAGGCGGGAAGGCGGCGGATGGAGCCGGGAATGGAGAGACCGAGAGAGACAGAGAGGGGCCCGGCGGTGAGGAGGAAGAGGCCCGGGATGCGAGGGGGTGTGGGCCAGGCCCGTCCTTGGCTGCTCCCGGGGAGGGAGGGAGGGAGGACTACAACTCCCAGGGGCCCAGATTCGCACCCTCCCTCCCCCCAATACAGGTCTCCATACCACGCTACATGAACTTGAATGGATACTGTGGTTGTGTTGTCGAAAGCTTTCATGGCCGGGATCACACTGTTGTGGTATGTATTCCGGGCTCTATGGCCATGTGCCAGAAGCATTCTCTCCTGACGTTTCACCCACATCTGTGGCAGACATACTCAGAGGTTTTGACGTCTGTGCGAAGCTAGGCAAGTGGGGTTTATATATCTGTGGAAGGTCCAGGGTGGGAGAAAGAACTCTTGTCTGTGGGAGGCAAGTGTGAATGTTGCAATTGGTCACCTTGATTAGCATTGAATAGCCTTGCAGCTTCAAAGTCTGGCTGCTTCCTACCTGGGGGAATCCTTTGTTGGGAGGTATTAGCTGGCCCTGATTGTTTCCTGTCTGGGATTCCCATTTTCTGGGTGTTGTTCTTTTACTGTCCTGATTTTAGCTTTTCTGTAGCTAAAAATGCATATAAAATTGATTCTATAGGGAGGATAAATGATTGGATTTCAACTCCTACAGCTTGGCTTTCTCTGCCAATAATGGTACTATACCAAACTAAACCTCCCAAGATTCTGTAGCAGTGAGCCATCTTGGATATTGTAAGGGATTTATTATTATTATTATTATTATTATTATTATTATTATTATTATTAGACCTTGCTCCCAGGAAGGTGCCTTCGCTGTGGCTCCCAACTTATCCTATCTACCTTTCCACATATTCTCCACATTGTGTGTATGTGTATGTATATTATATATACATGAGCCCCGATGGCGAAGTGTGTTAAAGCACTGAGCTGCTGAACTTGCAGACCGAAAGGTCCCAGGTTCAAATCCCGGGAGCAGAGTGAGTGCCCGCTGTTAGCTCCAGCTTCTGCCAACCTAGCAGCTTGAAAACATGCCAATGTGAGTAGATCAATAGGTACCGCTCTGGCGGGAAGGTAATGGCACTCCATGTAGTCATGCCGGCCACATGACCTTGGAGGTGTCTATGGACAACACTGGCTCTTGGGCTTAGAAATGGAGATGAGCACCAACCCCCAGAGTCAGACATGACTGAACTTAACGTCAAGGGATACCTTTACCTTTACCTATATACACACACACACAAACACACACATATGCAGGGACTATATATATATATACACAGTATATATCACACACACACCAATTTAACAAAGTTTCAGCCACAAAAACAAAGTTTCTGAAGTAGAACAATGACTTTCACAGTAAAGACAACCCAATTTAACAGGAAATAAGACTTTCAAACCAGGAACAGATTTCTGCAATTATTAAAAAATGGTTTATTATAAAAGCTATGAAAATTCGCCAAAAATCAGAGGATAAGGGAAACGTTCCAAATTTTGGTGAGCTATCAGTGTTAAATGTGTTCTACCACTGTACCAAGTTTGAAGAAGATCACTCAAAAAATGAGGGTGGGAGAGTCCTGTAAAGTCCTCTCCCTCTGTGCTGTTTTTGGGAATTGTGCATGCGCGTCCGCCATTAACGAATTAATTTTGAAGATAACGAATTTTCGTTAATTTTGAATTTTTTGGGGGGCAAAATTCGGAAATACCTTCAGAAACGAAACGCTGCCCCCCTCTAGTTTTGAAACGAGTTTAGAATCAAATTTTTCGTGGATCGATCAAGCCTAGTCTTTACTCAATATGCTCATAGTTGTTTCCTCAGTCCAATGATGTAAACAGAAGCCCAGCTGCTCTGCACGACAGATGGAAAATAAAACTTTCAGAAGCTATAAATGTTGTAATCCCAGTGATATTTGGGTGTCAATGTTCTGACTGATGTTAAAGGAGTAGTTCTTTGGGCATGTTACTTTGCTCAGTCAAGATTGCCAGTAAAGGGTTCCTGTTAATGGATCGACACGTCTAGTAGGTTTGCCAAAGCCACAGGCTGCAATATTTAGCTGATAATGACAACATGATTGCTGTCCCAAGGCTTTCAAAGGTGCCTAGTATTTTTTTGCCACCATCCAGCAAAATAGCTGAAAACATAGAGCACGATGTCCAAGCAATGCCACAAAGTACTTTGCCACTAAAGCTTCAAAGAACAGAACCTCACTGCTATTATCTTAGATCAAAATAACTTTGTTCTGTGGGAAACCTGCAGCCCCAACAGGCAGAGAATGAGTGGCTAGGATAGACGACTGCTGCATGTGCAAGTATGACCCAGATGAAAGTTGCCTTTTTCTACAAGGGAACTATTTTAGACCAAACAGCAGCCCATATACACTTGTCAGGGACAGGGGGTGGGGATGCAAAACCAATAAATTACAGGGCTGTGTCTACACCACAATCTTGGGCTTTAAATGTAACCGGGGCTATAATGATGGGCCAGCCTCAGAAGAATGTTAACTAGGGCTTGTGAACCAATAGGCGTTTAGTAGAACATCATCCGAGAAATCCCAAATGGCCAAGCAAGCTGGAACAGCCCCTGAATGTGTGATATTTGGGTGATTTTCTACCATGTCAGAAATGAAGGCATTTCTGGGATAATACAATTGAACCTATCTTATATTTTCTGTCTCCTGTTCCTAAGGGTAAAAACAAGAAATTCACAAATTGCAGTGACAATGTGATTAATGTAAAACAACACTGAGTGATAATATTTGAATGTATGGAAATAGTGGCCACCAAAGTCTATGTGGCAAATCATTACACCCTTCCAAATCTTGACAACTTCCAGATATGTTGGTCTACAAATGCCAGCATAGCCAATTGCTAGGGTAGCTGGAGATCATGGAAGTTGTAGACCAACCTAACTGGTGAACACCAGGTTGGGAAAGTCACATCCAAAGCTCTGTTTGTGCTGCCTCTCCTTTCTCCATTGTGGGAAGAGTTTATCAGAGACTTTTTTTCATGTCAGGAGCAACAGGAGAAAATGCAAGTCGCTTCTGGTGTGAGAGAATTGGCTGTCTGCAAGGATGTTGCTCAGGGGACACCCAGATGTTTTGATGTTTTTATCATCCTTGTGGGAGGCATCTCTCATGTCCCCACATGGAGCTAGAGTTTAGAGGGAGCTCATCCGCGCTCTCACTGGGTTGGATTTGAACCAGCAACCTTCAGGTCAGCAACCCAACCTTTAAGTCATCAGTCCTGCGAGCACTAGGGTTTAACCCACCATGCCACCTGTGTCTCCTAACAGGAAGAGCATGTTCTGAGTTGACCCAGTTAAAAGACTTCAGCACAAACACAGAATCACACTAAAATAATAATTCTTTGGGTTCATCTAAACTGTTGAATTAATACAATTTAACACCACTTTAATTGCATTGCTCTATGGACCGGCAAACTGGCAGAGAAAGTTAAAGACCTCGTAAAACTACCACTCTCATGTTTCTGTAGCATTGAGCCATGACAGTTAAAGTGGTGTTGAAGTACATTCCTTCTACAATGTGGAATGCATCTTTGTTATGTAGATTTTCACCATCTGGTTTTTGAGTTTGTTTGTTTTACTTTTAATTATGTTTTATACCATTCTGTGTTTTCAATTGTTTTAATTGGATTGTTTTTATATGCTGTTATGTTTTTAACTGTGCTTTAGTTGCTGTATTTGTAGTATGTTCAGGGCTTGGTCCTGATTATAAGCCCCTCTGAGTCCCTTTGGGGAGATGGTTGGCAGGGTATAAAACTAAAGGTATTATTTATTATATAACTCCCAAAAATCCTAGTCAGCTTACCAACTTACAAATTGTGGGCGTTTGTGGGATTTAAATGTTGTAAATAAATAAATAAATAAATAAATAAATTAAGTCCAAAACACCTGGAGGGCTAAAGTTTGTCCATGCCTGGTTTAGAGTGATCCATCAAGTGGAGACTGGATGCTCATCTAGAACAAATCCTCCAACTTTTCAGAGATGACAACCGGGACAAATGCTATCAAGCAGCATCAGAATATGGTCAAGATGGCAGACGCTATTAATGAGGAAGAACACAAAAGCTTGGAGAGGGCACAGCAGTTTGCTTTGGCCTGAATCTCTATGGAAGGACACAATTATGTGATCTCTGCCCCTCCACTCTTTCACTTTGATTTCACTTTGCTGCAATTCAAATAATGTGATGATAGAGGAAAGTGGGGAAAATTGAAATATTTCAAAGTGGTATGATGGGGGATCAATTGGTACTGACTTTGCCAAATTGGGACAGTTGAAAGGTATGGAAATTTCTCCGGATTATTGTCATAATTCCATTTACATTAGATCAAGGCAGGGGACTCTGTGACCTGGCTTAAGTTGTTGATCTAAAACTCCTGTAATTCCTTGCACCGGGCTGTGAGGCCTAGGATTACTGGCAATTGCTTGTTTCCCAGACCTGCATCTCACAATCACTTCTTGAAGCAAACTGAGATTGTAATTCCCCATGTATGGTTAGTCTGGAGCAGTGGTTCTCAACCTGTGGGTCCCCAGATGATTTGGCCCTCAACACCCAGAAATCCTAAACCTGGTAAACTGGGTGGGATTTCTGGGAGTTGTAGGCCAAAGCACATGGGTACCCATAAGTTGAGAACCACTGGTCTGGAGTAAGCCTTTCTGACTGAAACAAAACATTTGTGAGGGAGCACACGTACATTAGGAATTAACTGTAGGCTACTTGCAAACTCATTTCTCTGTCTATGATCACTTCTCATATTGGGCCTACAGAGGAATTCCACACAAGATTTCAATAAAGTCTTGTAATCACATGTTTATATTCTGGCAGGATCTTCTAGGATTTGTGAGCTTGCAAGCAGGGTATGCAAAAACTATGATTTAGCTAGAAAAGAGGTACGCAGAGACATTATGCTGTGATCTGTTGACAAGGTGATGAATTCTTATTGTTACTAAACACAGATTGAAAACATGAGCCAGTTGAAAAGAAATAGTATTATTTTATTATCATGGGCATGTATACAAGACAAATGATTTATAAAAGTATGTAATCACTTAAATAGTAACAATCAAGACAGTCTGGGGTCAATGCTTAAGGAAGAAACAACTGGGTTTGAAGGAAGATTCTAAGTTTTTCTCTTGAGAAAACAAATGTTATGGTGTGGATGCATGAGGTGTGGCATTTCAGACACTGGGCTGCAACCTTCAATGTTCTTTATCATTAGCTAAGGCTTGGTAGTACTTGCATTCCAACAACACTTGGACACTAATTCTAAAAACGGCTAAAAGATATTGGCTTGATCGTGCCCTGCCCTGGTTAACAGACTAAACATGTTTCTACAGACAAACCAATCCATCAGTACTGACCTTATCAGTTAGCATTACAGTAGAGTCTCACTTATCCAGCATTCGCTTATCCAACGTTCTGGATTATCCAACACATTTTTGTAGTCAATGTTTTCAATACATTTTGATATTTTGGTGCTAAATTTGTAAATACAGTAATTACTACGTAGCATTACTGCATATTGAACTACCTTTTCTGTCAAATTTGTTGTATAACATGATGTTTTAGTGCTTAATTTGTAAAATCATAACCTAATTTGATTAAGGCTTCTCCTTAATCTCTCCTTATTATCCAACATATTTGCCTACCAATGTTCTGCTGGCCTGTTTATGTTGGATAAGTGAGACTCTACTGTACCTTGTTCTTGAATCCAACCAATTCATAGTGAATCAATTTGGCACTAGAAACTAACAAGGTGTTTAAAAGCTAAGTTTGCATATTTGTGAATGTAATGAGGAATTCCACAAACATATTTAATATTACTATTTGTGTATAAGATTTCTGTGTAGTTGTTACATGTTGTCACCCAGTAGAGGAAAGACAGAAATGGACACAGAACAGTGGGTAGCAATGGAGAAGGGAACTGTACAGTGCAACAGGTTCAAAACACTGCTGCTGACAGCCCAGCATTGGAACTATCCCAACCATCAAGCGTGAATGTCTGTATCAGCTTCAGCTCTCATCAAAGATGAGCTGTGAAGTTAAATCCATATTAATGCAACAGTGAAATGAGGACCTGAGTTAGAATGAGCAGAGATTTTGCATTGTGCAGTGGTTGGAGGCAGATAGTTGGAGGTTACATCAGTTGACAGTCTCTTAATGGTCAAAAAGACACTTCCTCTCACTTCTTCCCCTCACTTCTTATCTTCATCTTCATTAGGGAAAAGCCTGAAAGCCAAGTAGTCCATGGACTCTTGAGCCAGCTTGGACAGGTGGAGCACACCAGTGACTACCAGAGCAATGAGCACTAATGGCACCACCACATTCCACAAGGTTGCAAGGACATTGTAGCATTTGGCTTTGGAGCCATAGCGACGAGCAGCTTCCAGGTCACCAGCCACCTTCTGATCCCTTGCCTTTAAGAGAGAAGGAGAAAGCACTGGTAAAGAAAAGGACTGAAAAGAGACTGAAGCTGAGAAGTCAAACTTTCGATACAGATAAAGAACAGATCAAACGTGTTTGGAAGAGCAATACATTGGTAAACCTCAGACGCTGAAGCTGCAATGTTAGAAGCATCTCACAGTGAGAAGTCAGGAGATGCTACACAGGAGTGTGTGGCAGAGAATATGTGTATATGGACCTCATCACATTAAGTGCTCTATTACAGGCAGCAGCAAGGGAATTTGCTAGGCATCACAGCAAATCCTTGGAGCAGCGGGGGAATCCATTAACCCATGCCCTGCATTGCCTGCAACACTGCCTTCCCCATCACACAGGAAAAGCGTTGTTGCCTGTCTTCTCCCCATGCTGTCCCCAAATCCTCCTGTGTTGTTCTTGCTCTGTAGTAGGACACTTCCAGCATGGTTTGGGGACAGAATCCTGCTGGAAATAGCCGTGCATCGTGTGAAGGGATCCAGCAGGCTCTGTCCTGGAACTGTGCTGGAAGCGTCCTACGAGGGGTAAGAAAGCCCTAGGGGAGAGAGGGCGGGCTATAAATAAAGTATTATTATTATTATGAAATCGTATGTGTTAGCAACTTTGATCTATATGGTGGCTACAACACTGATGTGAGAACTGAAAGTTATTTGGTGTGCACGCAGAATGTTATGCAAGTCCAGTCAGCATTTCCTCAGGAATATATGAGTCCCCACTGCCAGATAATTTGGGATAAACAAATAATCTGGGATTGGATACTGGGATATAGTGTGGAAGGAACCTCAGAATCTCTACTCCTGAAGTTTGTGCCATATACTTTAAATGTTAAAATTTTAAAGTGAAAACATGAGAATTTCCTGTGTAGTCATGCATCCAAAATTGGTGGGTGCATGATCTGGAAGCATAATAAGAACAGGAATATGTTATAGCCTAGTTTGATAGAAAAACCCTACCAATTATATTTTGGAGGGGAATATCATTCACTTATTTCAAATAAAACATTTAAAAGTACATTTTATACTTGTTTATTTCCCCATCCACCAGTGGTTCTCAACCTGTAGGTCCCTAGATGTTTTGGCCATCAACTCCCAGAAATCCTAACAGCTGGTAAACTAGCTGGGATTTCTGGGAGTTGTTGGCCAAAACACTTGGGGACCCACAGGTTGAGAACCACTACACTACACACTATGAGCAGCTAAAAGATTGCTTTCCTTTCCAAGCTTTTGTTTTCAAAAGATATGTGTTACTTTTATAGTGATTGCACAAACTAGAGAGTACCCTTTCTTAATCCTAAAATGTGAACAGATTAATGATTCACCAGTAGTGTCAGATACAGGGCGTAAACTGTAAACAGCTAATCCAAAGCTAAATGTTGATGGTAATTTAAAAGTGAAGGGATCCATCCTTATAGTTGGATCCAGCATTCATCTCTGTCTGAACGATGGATAAAGAAAAATGTATGGTCATGCCTAGAAAATTGTAGTACAATGTTCAGGTCCCTAAGAAGTAATTATCTACCTTCGAACTAGGGCCATGTCAACACCAGATAAGTTACTCCAGTGTAAGCTCAGACCCAACCCCAGATCTAGTATGTACTTGCTGAATCTGTTACCAGCATCCTGCTGGGATGTCACGTTGTTGTATCTGTCACTGCCTCTGCTCCTTGTTGACTATAGAACTCACTGTGAGGTGAGAAGGGATGTATGTGTCAATCTACCCACTTCTTGCTATTTATGTTGGGTGTTTTGTTGTTCGGACATCAGCAGATGTGACCACAATGGGCATGCACTTGCAGGGAACTCAGTAGCCAGCAAGCAGGGCCGGCCCCACCATAGAGGCCACGTGACGCCGCCGCCTCGGGCGCAGGTCCCGGGGGGCGCCGTCAGGCTGGGAGGGAGGCGGGGCACCGCTCTGACGGTGCCCCGCCGCCCGACCAGGGCGCCCTGGCCTTGTGGCTCCCTCTTTCGCCGCCCGGGAAGAGGAGGAGAGATCCCCTCCTTCCCTCCCCGGGCGGTGAAGCCGGCTTCTTTCGCCGCCCGGGGAGGGGAGGAGAGATCCCCTCCTTCCCTCCCCGGGCGGTGAAGCCGGCTTCTTTCGTCGCCCGGGAAGAGGAGGAGAGATCCCCTCCTTCCCTCCCCGGGCGGTGAAGCCGGCTTCTTTCGCCGCCCGGGAAGAGGAGGAGAGATCCCCTCCTTCCCTCCCCGGGCGGTGAAGCCGGCTTCTTTCGCCGCCCGGGAAGAGGAGGAGACATCCCCTCCTTCCCTCCCCGGGCGGTGAAGCCGGCTTCTTTCGCCGCCCGGGAAGAGGAGGAGAGATCCCCTCCTTCCCTCCCCGGGCGGTGAAGCCGGCTTCTTTCGCCGCCCGGGGAGGGGAGGAGAGATCCCCTCCTTCCCTCCCCGGGCGGTGAAGCCGGCTTCTTTCGCCGCCCGGGGAGGGGAGGAGAGATCCCCTCCTTCCCTCCCCGGGCGGTGAAGCCGGCTTCTTTCGCCGCCCGGGGAGGGGAGGAGAGATCCCCTCCTTCCCTCCCCGGGCGGTGAAGCCGGCTTCTTTCGCCGCCCGGGGAGGGGAGGAGAGATCCCCTCCTTCCCTCCCCGGGCGGTGAAGCCGGCTTCTTTCGCCGCCCGGGGAGGGGAGGAGAGATCCCCTCCTTCCCTCCCCGGGCGGTGAAGCCGGCTTCTTTCGCCGCCCGGGAAGAGGAGGAGAGATCCCCTCCTTCCCTCCCCTGGCGGTGAAGCCGGCTTCTTTCGCCGCCCGGGGAGGGGAGGAGAGATCCCCTCCTTCCCTCCCCGGGCGGTGAAGCCGGCTTCTTTCGCCGCCCGGGGAGGGGAGGAGAGATCCCCTCCTTCCCTCCCCGGGCGGTGAAGCCGGCTTCTTTCGCCGCCCGGGAAGAGGAGGAGAGATCCCCTCCTTCCCTCCCCGGGCGGTGAAGCCGGCTTCTTTCGCCGCCCGGGGAGGGGAGGAGAGATCCCCTCCTTCCCTCCCCGGGCGGTGAAGCCGGCTTCTTTCGCCGCCCGGGACGGGGAGGAGAGATCCCCTCCTTCCCTCCCCGGGCGGTGAAGCCGGCTTCTTTCGCCGCCCGGGAAGAGGAGGAGAGATCCCCTCCTTCCCTCCCCGGGCGGTGAAGCCGGCTTCTTTCGCCGCCCGGGGAGGGGAGGAGAGATCCCCTCCTTCCCTCCCCGGGCGGTGAAGCCGGCTTCTTTCGCCGCCCGGGAAGAGGAGGAGACATCCCCTCCTTCCCTCCCCGGGCGGTGAAGCCGGCTTCTTTCGCCGCCCGGGAAGGGGAGGAGACATCCCCTCCTTCCCTCCCCGGGCGGTGAAGCCGGCTTCTTTCGCCGCCCGGGAAGGGGAGGAGAGATCCCCTCCTTCCCTCCCCGGGCGGTGAAGCCGGCTTCTTTCGCCGCCCGGGGAGGGGAGGAGAGATCCCCTCCTTCCCTCCCCGGGCGGTGAAGCCGGCTTCTTTCGCCGCCCGGGAAGGGGAGGAGAGATCCCCTCCTTCCCTCCCCGGGCGGTGAAGCCGGCTTCTTTCGCCGCCCGGGGAGGGGAGGAGAGATCCCCTCCTTCCCTCCCCGGGCGGTGAAGCCGGCTTCTTTCGCCGCCCGGGGAGGGGAGGAGAGATCCCCTCCTTCCCTCCCCGGGCGGTGAAGCCGGCTTCTTTCGCCGCCCGGGGAGGGGAGGAGAGATCCCCTCCTTCCCTCCCCGGGCGGTGAAGCCGGCTTCTTTCGCCGCCCGGGAAGAGGAGGAGACATCCCCTCCTTCCCTCCCCGGGCGGTGAAGCCGGCTTCTTTCGCCGCCCGGGAAGGGGAGGAGACATCCCCTCCTTCCCTCCCCGGGCGGTGAAGCCGGCTTCTTTCGCCGCCCGGGAAGGGGAGGAGAGATCCCCTCCTTCCCTCCCCGGGCGGTGAAGCCGGCTTCTTTCGCCGCCCGGGGAGGGGAGGAGAGATCCCCTCCTTCCCTCCCCGGGCGGTGAAGCCGGCTTCTTTCGCCGCCCGGGAAGAGGAGGAGAGATCCCCTCCTTCCCTCCCCGGGCGGTGAAGCCGGCTTCTTTCGCCGCCCGGGGAGGGGAGGAGAGATCCCCTCCTTCCCTCCCCGGGCGGTGAAGCCGGCTTCTTTCGCCGCCCGGGACGGGGAGGAGAGATCCCCTCCTTCCCTCCCCGGGCGGTGAAGCCGGCTTCTTTCGCCGCCCGGGAAGAGGAGGAGAGATCCCCTCCTTCCCTCCCCGGGCGGTGAAGCCGGCTTCTTTCGCCGCCCGGGGAGGGGAGGAGAGATCCCCTCCTTCCCTCCCCGGGCGGTGAAGCCGGCTTCTTTCGCCGCCCGGGAAGGGGAGGAGACATCCCCTCCTTCCCTCCCCGGGCGGTGAAGCCGGCTTCTTTCGCCGCCCGGGAAGGGGAGGAGACATCCCCTCCTTCCCTCCCCGGGCGGTGAAGCCGGCTTCTTTCGCCGCCCGGGAAGGGGAGGAGAGATCCCCTCCTTCCCTCCCCGGGCGGTGAAGCCGGCTTCTTTCGCCGCCCGGGGAGGGGAGGAGAGATCCCCTCCTTCCCTCCCCGGGCGGTGAAGCCGGCTTCTTTCGCCGCCCGGGAAGGGGAGGAGAGATCCCCTCCTTCCCTCCCCGGGCGGTGAAGCCGGCTTCTTTCGCCGCCCGGGGAGGGGAGGAGAGATCCCCTCCTTCCCTCCCCGGGCGGTGAAGCCGGCTTCTTTCGCCGCCCGGGGAGGGGAGGAGAGATCCCCTCCTTCCCTCCCCGGGCGGTGAAGCCGGCTTCTTTCGCCGCCCGGGGAGGGGAGGAGAGATCCCCTCCTTCCCTCCCCGGGCGGTGAAGCCGGCTTCTTTCGCCGCCCGGGAAGAGGAGGAGACATCCCCTCCTTCCCTCCCCGGGCGGTGAAGCCGGCTTCTTTCGCCGCCCGGGAAGGGGAGGAGACATCCCCTCCTTCCCTCCCCGGGCGGTGAAGCCGGCTTCTTTCGCCGCCCGGGAAGGGGAGGAGAGATCCCCTCCTTCCCTCCCCGGGCGGTGAAGCCGGCTTCTTTCGCCGCCCGGGGAGGGGAGGAGAGATCCCCTCCTTCCCTCCCCGGGCGGTGAAGCCGGCTTCTTTCGCCGCCCGGGAAGGGGAGGAGAGATCCCCTCCTTCCCTCCCCGGGCGGTGAAGCCGGCTTCTTTCGCCGCCCGGGGAGGGGAGGAGAGATCCCCTCCTTCCCTCCCCGGGCGGTGAAGCCGGCTTCTTTCGCCGCCCGGGGAGGGGAGGAGAGATCCCCTCCTTCCCTCCCCGGGCGGTGAAGCCGGCTTCTTTCGCCGCCCGGGGAGGGGAGGAGAGATCCCCTCCTTCCCTCCCCGGGCGGTGAAGCCGGCTTCTTTCGCCGCCCGGGGAGGGGAGGAGAGATCCCCTCCTTCCCTCCCCGGGCGGTGAAGCCGGCTTCTTTCACCGCCCGGGAAGAGGAGGAGAGATCCCCTCCTTCCCTCCCCGGGCGGTGAAGCCTCCCTCATTCCAACCCTGGCCGCGCCTCCCACGCTGCGTGGGAGGCGGGGCCAGGGCGAATAGCATGGGAGGCGGGGCCAACCCTGGCCCCGCCTTCCACCCAGCGTGCCCTGGCCCCGCCTCCCACGCAGCGCGGGAGGCGGGGCCAGGGCATGCTGGTTGGGGGGCGGGGCCAGGGCGCAGGAGGCGGGGCCGGCGGGGGGCGCTTTTCAGCGCCCCCGCTTAATATTTAAATTTATCTCCGACCGGCCCTGCCAGCAAGGAGTTGCAGTGGTGATCAGTGGTGATCATCTGGTGATCAGGCCAAAATGGACTCAATCCAGTTGTCAAAACTACTGCAAAACTCTAGGATACTCAAAGGTTTCCTGCAGACTTTGCCTAAAGTGGAACAAAGTTTTATTAAAGACTAGAAAGCATGGGATACAGTGTTGTTGTTATTGTTGTTAGTGTAGACAAGCCATGGGTGTGTCTAATATGTTTGTGTCTGTGCTAAAGTTGGGGTCCAGCTTAACAGGCAGAAGGAAAGAACCACCTCCATTTTTTCATCTGTGGCTAGTTAACAGCCTAAATTCATAGGTCTTCTGCTGCAAGACATTCTTTGAATATTTCTGATTACAACTGTCATAGCACATAATGTGGTCCAATATACCTAAACAAAACTAGAGTGGGTTTACATTGCCTCCTGCGAGTCTACCCAGATAATTTGTAAGTTATGGTTTTTAAAGTATTGATAGATTTTAATATGCATTGGTTTTATATTCTCTTTTAAATGATGTGGCCCTGTTGATGGAGCATATTGTAACTGATTTCGATCTTTGTGATTGTTTTGAATTGTATATTCTTGTTTTATGTTTATTATTTTTACTATGTTTAATTTGTTGTATGGTTTCTTTTGGGCAATTGAATGTTTTGCTATGTTGGAACCCGCCCTGAGTCCTCTTGAGGAGATAGGGCAGTATATAAATAATGATGATGATGATGATGATGTGATGTGTAGTGTTATTAGTTGTTGGCTTTTTAAAAAAATGTGTGTTGTTATTTGTTGTTCTCTGACTCAATCCATAGGAGAAGTGGTAAGAAATTGTTGTTACTATTATTATTTCTTATGAATTCTTACTAATTACATTATTATTTCCTAAGACTCTTACAGCAGCACCAATAGAGATGTAAGTATGAATATTTCCCCTAGATACCCTCTCCTCATGTTCTGAGTGAAGTGTCCCACAAGTACAGCATGCCACAAGAAATGTTATCAGACAGGGTTTTGGAATAGATGTCCAGAGCCAACAAATAGCAAGCTGGCTTGCCACATCTTAAAAGTAAAGGAAGTGGCGCATGCTACCTTCTAAGTCCATTATCAAAAGTCCATAATTATTAAACTGCATGCCTTTAAGCCAGTTTTCAACTCCAGAAGATAAAGCATCCATGGTAAAAACTGGGATAAGGTAAGTGGTCTACATAAATCAAGGGTGGGCAAAGTGTGGCCTAGGATGGCAAATTTACCCTTGATTTCACTGCAACTCCCCACACACTTTCTCCAAACTGAGAAGGATGTCTGCTGTTGCCAGAAGGGAGAGGGCATCTCACTGGGAGAACAATTCTCATTCACAGTAGCTGAATGAGGAGTGGCAGTGGGGTTCTTCTACCTGTACAGGGGATCTCCTGCCCCTTGTTCTGAATCCACCCCTTCTCTGTGCTGTGGTGGATACATCAGGAGGCCCTTATGTTGCCCAGAGTCCATGCATGGTCCGTGTTTGTGCAGCTCCCGAATACCCCAAAGTTTAACACCACAATTAATTTGTTTGAGCAAAAATAAATAGTGAATTGCTTCTCCCAGAAGAACCCAACACAGTGGCTTACCTTTTCCATAGGCCAAGACCTTCCTTGTGGCTTTATTTTTGTTATTGGTGTGGATGTTTGTGTGCTCCCTTCAGAAGGGGACCCACAAAAATTGCCCACCCAATGTAGTAGTAGTAGTAGTAGTAGTAGTAGTAGTAGTAGTAATTAATTTGTACCCTGCCCTGTCTCCCTGAGGGGTCTCATGTAGAGATGGGGAACATTAGTCCTTTTGCACATTCTCACTCTGCATTTATCATCTGGAAAAGCCAAAGTGAGATGTTTTTGTAGTCCAGCAGACATTCTTAGAATTAACAGCTAACTGCTTATAGATAATGGCACTCCTTTATATTTTATCAGATTCTCTTTGTAATACTTGGCATCCAAGTAGTGGTTCTTGTAATCACTGTTAAGTACTGTGTACATTTCACCCTCTGCATCATCCTTATATCTATATCTTAAATATTTATGAAAACAATAGCTTTCAGGGAATCCAGGCTACATTTCATCAATCTTTCCCTTTTCAAGTCATGGATCAATTAGTTCAAAGTAATCTTTTTGATATTCTTATTGTGTATCTGTTTCTCTTCTCCTGGTTTTATTGTTAACCACTTTACAAAGATTTGAAAAGTATAGGGTATTGAAATTTACCTGCTCAAAATTCTTGGCCAGAAATTACATTTAATTTCAGCTCTGTCCATATTTTTTTGACAGGGAAACCATAGGAAAAAGATCACCACATGATTCTAGCAAAGAAATCTTGATATATAAACTTCTGAGTTCCACAGAACTCTTCAACATAATTCCTAGGTTTTAGTACACCCACTGCTAGAGATTTCTGGTGCCTGGCTACTTTGTTTTGCCTTCAGGTAATTTCCAACCTTTGGTAAACTTAATGTGAATCTATCACGTGGTTTTCTTAGCAAGATTTCGGAGGGGGTATGAATTGGCTTTCCTCTGAAATTGAGAGAGTGTGACTTGTCCAAGGGTCACCAAGGTGGTTTCCAAAACCAAGCAGGGATTTGAACCCTATTCTCCAGAGCAGTGGTTCTCAACCTGTGGGTCCCCAGGTGTTTTGGCCTACAACTCCCAGAAATCCCAGCTGTTAGGATTTCTGGGAGTTGAAGGCCAAAACATCTGGGGACTCGCAGGTTGAGAACCACTGCTCCAGAGCCTAGTCAAATGCACAAGTCATGCTATATCTCACCAGAGGTCTAAATGCCCCTCCCTGAACTGCAAATCCCTGGATCCCTTGGAATGGAGCCATTACAGTTAAAGTGATACCTACCTGCTATAGCTCTGTAGTATAGATACAGTCTAAATACCATTCCTGTTTCTAAGTTTTGGTTGCAGATTCTTTTGAGCTGATCCTGCTACAGAATAGCTAGGTACCGTTGGAAATAGCTGCCTAGTAGAATTACTTGAAGGCTGTTTCCTTGTAAATCTAAAATTCTGCAGAAGAAAAAGAGGCTGCTCAGAAATGTCTTACCTTGACAGAATAGGTAAGGGCTACAAAGCCGAGGCAGCAGAGGTTCATGTAGATCGTGTTGAAGATAGACCAGACCATGTAGTCTCGTGGCACCACCGGAGGCCTAACCTTGATGACTGTGGGGGATGGTTCCTGCTTGTGGGATGTCATCGGCAAGTAGTCTTCACGCGGGTAAGATGTGTCCATAATTCTAGTTGGAGAGAAACGTACCTTTTCCCAGCTAGTAAGAGCCTGTGAGGGAGCCTACGGGGATAACCCTTTTATATGCTACAGTGCTGAAGCACACATTCATCTCTGTCTATATATAAACTAGGGAAATTACAGCTGTAGTTTGACTGTGGTTATCAGAAATGCCTTGCTGGGGCTAAGAGAAATATTTGGTTTCCAATCCTGCCCTAACCCCCTTGGACAAGGCATGCTTTTTATAACCAAGCAGTTGGTTTTGGCCTACTCCCCAACCCACAGAACTGGTCAGTAATTCAGGCACATGCGGCTTCAAAGACAGCCAAGGCAGATGCAGTGTTCAGCAAGCGGCAAGGTGCTACTTACGCATTTACGCTACAAGTGCTCTCATATGTGAGAGACCCTTAGATCAATGGGCAGCAAGGCATATCTTGTAGTTGATTGTACCTTATAGCAGGAGAAATGTCTCCTGGTTATCATTCTTTCTGCTGAACTGTCTCCCCTGAACACTTAGCCTGTTTTCCTGGTATATGGCACCATCTGAATTTCCTTCATGTAAATTGAAGAGTATAGCTGAGGCCACTGGCTAAGTCAGATATGCTGATGACAATTTGCAATTAGAGCTTTTCAAATACATAAATGCATCCATACACTTTGCCTTTGATCAAAGTTGCAGTGTTGAGACTTTGTCCAACTCCTGGATTGTAGTGTTTGTTGTACCTGCTTCACTTCTAGGTAAAGGTAAAGGTTTTCCCCTGACATTAAGTCCAGTCGTGTCCAACTCTGGGGCTTTGTGCTCATCTCCATTTCTAAGCCGAAGAACCAGCGTTGTCCGTAGGCACCTCCAAGGTCATGTGGATGGTATGACTGCATGGAGCGCCATTACCTTCCCACCGGAGCGGTACCTATTGATCTACTCACATTTGCATGTTTTCAAACTGCTAGGTTGACAGAAGCTGGGGCTAACAGTGGATGCTCACTCTGCCCCCCAGATTTGAACCTGCAACCTTTCTGCAAGTTCAGCAGCTCAGTGGTTTAACATGCTGCACCACTGGGGGCTTCACTTCTAGTGCTGCACAATGTTCCTCAGAGACATAAGCTCATGGTTCAGTTTCAAGAAAGGAATGAAAACAAACCATAAACAAAGATAAACAAAGGAAACACAAGTGTGAGGAAGAGTGATATCATAGGCAAGAGGGAGTATTCTTAAGGAATTGGAGTCAATGTTTAGTCGGGAGATCAACATTGAATTTCATGTGTCAAATTGCCTGTCTTGGGAGCTCCGAGTTAGTTCTGTTCTTGGGTCTGTATCTTGTTTTCATGTTTAAGTTCCATGTCTCCTGTTTGGATTCCAAATCTTGTTTCAAGCTTCAAGCCTTTGGAATTATAGTCAAGTTCAAGTATCAAACCTTTGAATTATGATCATGTTAATGTTTTAAAGCTTTTGGGTATAATTCTAGTTTAAGTGCAACAATCCTTGCACTTTCTTGCTTTTGCCTTTTTATTTTTTATTTTAAAATTGTAATACACCCGCAATATACATTACAAACATATACACATACATAGACAACCTGCCACCCACAATACAATTACCCCTCAACCCACCCCCAGTGCGACCCACAACCTTGGCTTCCGGCACTGATCAACGTGGAGTTTAGGCATAGTTTTATTTAACCCTCTGTATTTCTAAATCAATAAACTCCTCTTGTTTTTATTTCTTAAATTCTCCCATCAGGTACGCTAAGACCAGCTTTTCATTTCTTTCAAAAACTTCATGACTTTCATATTTCAGATTGCTAGAAATCTTGGCCATCTGTACATAATCCTACAATTTATCCATCCAATTTTTGATACTTAGCGTTTTCTTTGCCTTTCCAGTCTCTGGCAATTGTGATACTTACAGACGCAAAACGTAAGTGATTTTTGGAATTCCTATTCAGAGTTAGCCATTGCTTTTTGTTAAGCTTCTGGAAATCTAGCTCATGGATGTACTGTATTTTGAAACTGTTTTCATATTAGATACTCTTTTCTTAATACACTTACTATTATTGTTCATCTGTGTGATGTTTTGGTGAAAAAAGGATCAAGTAGGTAGCTGGGCTGCAACACATGCTGTTATTGGAATGATTACTTTCACACCTCATTACAATTGCATTATGGTCGGACTTTGTTGATGTGAATTCTCACTATCAGTCTTTTGCATAGCCTTGCTTCATACCCATGTATGCCCTACCTCATATGTGTATAGTGCCATCGTTTTTTTTTCCTTCTGATTTCCTTTCCACCCCTGTTTTTTCACAATTGTGCAGATGCATGGTTTGAGTGTTTTTGTGAGACCTCCCTCCTCTTTGCAATACTGGGACTACAATAGAAGGAAATTATCACACAAGAAAGACTGATTGAAGAACAGCAATATTTGGTTCATCAGTGTTTTTTTTTTCCTGCTGGTGAATAGAAACAGTCCAATCCCAATTCAAGTGCAGTACAACTAGGGGAGAGACACAATGTTGTCCAATACACCCCATCCAAAGACACTTTCATTCTTCCATAATTGTGCTTTATCAGCACAATTATAAAATTATAACATTTTATAAAATTATTAGCTTTGTAGCAAAGGTACTAGAGATATTTCCTAGCAAATTGTGAAAGTGGTCATTAGGGCGAAGGCAACAAATCTCCTGATACATATTGAACAGTGCTGATGCACTGCACACCAGCAGTCTCTGACTTTTATAAAGATGGGAGCTGGGAGTACATTAGTCCCAATATGCAATGTTCAGTTTGCTGGTTCTTCTAACTGGTAATATCATGGCAGCCTTTTCCTGAATACGAACACTGTAAAACTGCTCAGTTCTATTTCTTACAGATGAAAGTACACTTATGGTGAAATAGGTCCCATGCTGAATTCCATCTGAAGTGTATCCATCTATAAAAATATAGCTGGATGCTTCACCATCATACCCTCTGTTCTCCAGTCACCAGGAAATGGTTGTATTGTGGCCAAGGGAACCTCAGTATGCTTCGTGGAGCCCCAAAGGTGTTGCAGAGCACATTTTGAGAACTGCTGCTCTAGAGGACAGTGAGGTCCCACTGTACATTCAGAATTTTACCTGCAATTTAATTTATTATGTGGAAAATTGATTGCCATTCCTATACATTATAACAAACACCTGAAAACATTTTAAAAATTGCTTAAAGCCCTCGTCATCGTTTTTGTTGTTGTTAACTACCACCAGGTCAGCTTTGATTTATGGAGACCTATGCATGAGGGCTCTACACGTGTCTTCAAACACAGAAGAAACCAGGATAAAAGGGGTGGTGACTAAATGATGTTTGGGGAAACTGGGGGTGGAATCTGGTTAACAAACTGAAACGTACGTGTTTAAAAGATGCTCTTAAAATCTGATTCCACCTATAAAAATGTGTACCTTCGCATGACTTTATAATCCCTGCAGACATGGAAAACACGTGTCTTGTTTTTAGAATCATAGAATCATAAAGTTGGAAAAGACCTTATGGGCCATCCAGTCCAACCCCCTGCCAAGAAGCAGGAAAATCACATTCCAAGCATCCTATTCCAAAGCACTTGGAATAGAAGATATTGTAGATGGAATTTATTATATGCTAGCTAGAGAATAATATAATCGTACCACCCCTCCACACCCCAGGTGTTACAATAGACTCCTGTGTGGCACAATCTAAGCACAGTTGGAAAGCAATTAGAACTCCCTGTAACCATTCCTTTGTTCTGATATTTATTACATTAAGCAGAGCTTGAATTTAGAATTGAGTGAAGAGAAAGACTAAGAAATCTGCTTGTGTGTACATTAGGATCTCCACATGAGTGCACATAAGGTCCAGCGCCTCTCTGAATTTTTTTTTTAAAAAAACCTTCTGCTGGATGTCCCCTGTCCCCCCTCCATCTTGCAGAACTGTAAAATCTGCTTCAAAGGAAGGCATGAAGATGACAGGGGAGCATTTCCCGGAACTGACAGATGTATGTGTGGACTTGCTATCAGGTCCCAGGATTTTTTGCCCCACTTTTTAAACCTGCATTTTGGTGCTGGAAGTGTCTTGAGAAGACCCTATCTTCAACAGCCCTACACATGTCTTGCACATTTAGGGCCATGGCTTGTCTGTCAGAGTCTCTTCATTTGGAATGTGGTCTTCCCTTTTCTTACTGCCTTCTTCCTTGCCATAGAATCATAGAATAGTAGAGTTGGAAGAGACCTCATGGGCCGTCTAGTCCAACCCCCCGCTAAGAAGCAGGAAATCGCATTCAAAGCACCCCCGACAGATGGCCATCCAGCCTTTGCTTAAAAGCCTCCAAAGCAAAAGCTTTGCTTACCAAGCATTATTGTCTCTGAGAGGGTTTCCGTGGTTGAACAAGGATCTCAACTCTGATTTCCCAGAGTCCAATTCAGACAAGACACCACTCTGGAACCAATACTTCTATGATCCTCTTATGCAGTGGTTCTCAACCTATGGGTCGTCAGTTGTTTTGGCCTAAGAAATCCTAACACCTAATAAACTGGCTGGGATTTCTGGGACTTGTAGGCCAAAACACCTGGGGACCCACAGGCTGAGATCCACTGCTCTTATGAAACACTAAGGCCATGTAGATGCAGATTCATCTATAAAAACAATCTGAGAAAGAATGCATATAAAGCAGTATAGTTGAAGGTTCAGTTTCATGCTTCCCTTTTCTTTAGTTCTAACTCCATCAAGTGGCTTTTTGAAGAAATACAAGAAAGATGGTCAAAAGAAAGAATATGGCAACATCTAAAGCAGGGCTGGGGAAAGTGTGCCCACCAGACACAAAATGTCGCCCTCAAGTCTCTGAGTCGCATCCTCACCCCATGTAAAAGTTGAGAGATCCTCGCTACTTGACATGGCCAGTATCATTTGCCACATATTGGGGTAAACAATGCTCTGCTTGCTGTGGCAGCCAAGATGCTCTTATCATAATTTCATTCCTCCTCAGTCCTGGCAGCAATCTTGTTGGACCCTTCAAATGCTCCCATCCTCTTCCCATGCCTTCTGGCCTGAATCTCTGTTTATACATCCCTTTTGCTCAACTCCATTCAGAATAAATCTTGTTGGTCGTTGCACCCCACTAGCATCCCCTTTCCATTCTCCTTTGCTGGAATCTCTGCTTTAAAGCATATTTGCCCAATAACTTTTAACAGAAACCTTGACAGTCCCTCCAAATGTTGGCACCCCTTTTTCCTGAAATACAGTCAGCCCTCCACATTCTATTAGGTTAGGGGCACAAGGCCTTTGTGAAAGTGAAAAGTTTGCACCTCAAACTGCAAACCCAACCTCGAGTTGCAAAAAGAGGTGAGTAAATTATTATTATTATTTTATTATGACACAGCAAAAAAGATAGATATGCTGGATTTCGTATCACAAAATCACAAGTCGAACACTTCCCAAGTGTCTAGGACTGTGTGATGTATTTTCGGATGATGCGCGCAGATCCTAGTAGGGTGGCCTTTTGCAGTTGGCAGATCGTAATTTTGTCAATGTCTATTGTTTCCAAATGCCAGCTAAGATCTTTTGGCACGGCACCCAATGTGCCAATCACCACCGGGACCACCTGCACTGGTTGCTGCCAGAGTCTTTGAAATTCAATCTTGAGGTCCTGATAGTGGCTGAGTAGTAGTAGTAGTAGTAGTAGTAGTTGTTGTTGTTGTTGTTATTATTATTATTATTATTATTATTTAAAAGTGCAAATAAATTGCTATTTTATTACCCGAGAGAACACCTCTCTGGGTATTCTAGGTCTTCCAGCATGACTTGATGGACAACTTTTTTTTTTTAAATAATTTTTATTGAAATTTTGCTTATACATAACAGTGATCCAGGGGGCAAGAAACTAAGGGAAAAGATTGTGCGGGAAAGTTTTTGAGGGAGGGAAGTGGGTAGGTTTAGGGGGAGGGGCAAGAAGAGAAAGAGAAAAAAAAGGGGGGGGGAAGAGGGAAAAGAGGGGTAGGAATAAATTGAGGAGGGTAGGATGAGGGGGCCGGGGAAGGAATGTTGCCTAAAGTTTGGGGGGGGGGTTGGGTGACTTCCGTTCTTCTCTTCCAATATGGCATCTTCTCTCTTCAATCATATTCTTTTTTGAGATACTCGTCGAAATCTTCCCAGTTTGTTCTTTTCATGGCCTTACCGGAGTTACTCTTCATCCAAAAAGTTAAAATGTCCATATCTCTTATTTCTATAATTTTATTTAACCATTGGTCTTTTGTGGGGGGTTCTTCCGATTTCCAGTGTTTCGCCAAAATTATCCTCGCTGCCGTTATAAAATACGTAAAAAGTTTATCTTTATTTGTCTCCATTTTAATTTCAGAATCATACAACCCTAACAGGAGGAGTTCTGGTTTAAAGATCATTTTTAGTTTAAGAATCTTATTACATTCTGAGTGTATTGTTTTCCAAAACTTTTCATTTTTTTTACAGCTCCACCACATATGTAGGTAGGAGCCCACTTGGTCTTTGCATTTCCAACATTTATTACTAACATTTTTATACATTAAGTTCAATTTTTTTGGTGTCAAGTACCACCTGTGTACTATTTTTAACCAATTCTCCTTTAGATCTGAGGCGTATGTATATTTCATTTTTTTTTCCATATTGATTCCCATTCATCTATGTTTATAGGCCTCCCTATATTTTTGGCCCATTGTATCATTGATTTAGTGACTTCTTCTCTTTCGGTAACCCAATCTAATAACTTTTTATAGAGGATAGTTATACTTTTCTCCTTCACTTGCAGGAATTTGTCCCAAAAGCCACTTTCTTGATTGAACCCTACTTGTCTATCTTTTTTATAGAATTCCTTAATTTGAATATATTGAAACCACGAGACGTTTTTGTAATTCTTTTGTATCTCTTCCATGCTTTTTACAAAGGGCTCTTCATCTCTGTTATTTAATCCACCCAGGATCTCCTTGTATGTTGGCCAGATTGTCCAGCCTAAGACCCTGCTTTGGTTTGCCTCAAGGGGCGATAGCCACAATGGAGTTTTTGTGTAGAAATAATTTTTATATTTAATCCAAACTTTTAACAGGGCTGAGCGAATAAAATGGTTTCCAAAAAAATTTTCTACTTTCATCATATCATACCACATATATCCATGCCACCCCCTTCTTAAATCAAATCCCTCTATGGTAAGTATTTTTTCTTTTTTAAGGGTTACCCATTCTTTCACCCACTCCAAAGAACAGGCCTCGTAATATAATCTTAGATCAGGGAGACCGAAACCGCCTTTTAGTTTGGGAGTGATCATAATTGAGTATTTGATTCGAGGTTTTCTATTCTTCCAAATAAATTTGGATATATCTTTATTCCAATCTTTGAATATTTTTGTATTTCTTATAATTGGGACATTTTGAAAAAGATATAATAATTTAGGAAGTATGTTCATTTTGATTACCGCTATTCGCCCTAGTAATGATAAATTTAGATTTTGCCAATTTTCGAGGTCTTTTTTTATTTCTTTCCATTTGGCTAAGTAATTTAGTTCCAGGAGTTGTTTGTTCTTTGCAGAGATCCAGATCCCCAGATATTTAATTTTTGTTGCTATTTCTAGTCCTGAGATTTTATGTAGATTTTCTTGTTTTTTCTTAGTCATGTTCTTGGTTAAAATTTTTGTTTTCCTTTTATTTAATTTGAAACCTGCCACTTTGCCGAATTCCTCAATTTTTTCTAGCCAATTGTTTAACTCTCTTTGTGGGTCTTCTACTATACAGATTATATCATCTGCAAAGGCTCTTATTTTTATTTCTTGTTTATCCAATTTTGTCCCATGTAAGTTTTTATCATTTTTTATGGCTTTAAGTAGTGTTTCTAGGGCAAAAATAAATAACAGCGGAGATAAAGGACAGCCTTGTCTAGTTCCTTTTTCGATGCGGAATTCTTCTGATGTCAGGCCATTAATACTAACTCTGGCTTTTTGTTTGTCATAGATAGCGTTAATAGCGTTTTGAAATTGCCACCCTATATCTATTTCTTGTAACAGTAGTTTGAAAAATTCCCAATTTAGGTTGTCAAATGCCTTCTCGGCGTCTATTGAGACAAGTCCTAACTCTTTTTGAGGGTTTGATTCATAATATTCTATTATATCCAATATGATTCTTACGTTATCTTTTGTACTTCTATTTTTCAAAAATCCCGTTTGGTCCTCGGAAATCCAATCGTTTAAAAACTCTTTAAATCTATTTGCCAGAACTTTTGTGTAAATTTTATAATCTATATTGAGTAAGGATATAGGCCGATAGTTGCTGATCTCTTGTGCTTCTGTTCCTTCCTTGTGTATCATAATTATTTCAGCCTCCTTCCAAGATTCAGGGATTTTTTTCAAGTTTAGCGCCTGATTCATTATTTTTTTCAAATATTGTATTATTTCCTCTTGTACTGTTTTATAAAATTCTCCTGTGAAGCCATCTGGGCCTGGTGATTTATTTACTTTAAGATCTTTTATTGCTTTTTTTATTTCCTCCTCTGTAATTTCCTTATTTAGTCCAAGTCTCTGGTCTTCCGTTATTTTTGGTAGCTTTTGTTCTCCTAAGTACTTTACAATGTTTTCCTGGCCTATGGGATCCTTTGAGTACAAATTTTTATAGAAGATTTTAAATTCCTCCTTTATTTCCTCGTCTTTAATTATCTCTCTATCTCCTACCTTTATTTTAGCTATGTGTTTATTTTGTTTCCTCTTTCTTATCATTCGAGCCAGCCACCTACCTGGCTTATTGGCATTTTCGAACGTTTGTTGTTTCGCCCATTTCAACCGATTGGCTAGTCTCTCTATTTCCCAAGTATTTTTTTGTTTTTTTAATAATTCTAATTTCCTTTTCGTCAATTGGTTTTTAGGATTTTGTTTAAGTTTCTTTTCTTCTGAATCAATTTGTTTAACCAACTCGTTTATTTCTTGGTTCCTTCTTTTATTTTTACTTGCGCTTAATTGAATCAAATCTCCTCTAATTACAGCCTTATAGGCATCCCAAATTATCTGTGGGCTCACCTCAGGGGTATCATTTAATTTAAAAAATTCCTTTGATTTAATTTTTATTCTATCTATATCTTTCTCTAATTTTATTAAATTATCATTTAGTCTCCATTTTCTCTTATGGTTTTTATGATTTATTACCATAACAAGTGGGCAGTGGTCCGAAAGGTCTCTTGATAATATTTTAATTTTGTCTATTTTGGTTAACAATGTTTTGGTCACCCAAATCATGTCGATTCTTGACCATTGATGATGTCTGCTAGAGAGATGGGTATAGTCTTTTTGATTAGGATTAAGTTCCCTCCATGTGTCTTTCAGGTCAAATTCTTCCTTAAATCTTATGAACATTTTTGGCAGGGTACTGAATTCTTTTTTCCTCTTTTGATTATAGGTTTTGTCTAATTTATTGTCTAGCACCCCATTGTAATCTCCGAAAATCATAATGTGATCGAAATCTATCTGGTTGATATTTTCCCAAACAAATTTTATAAATTTCGTTTTGGGCCGTTTGGAGCGTATATATTACATAGAAGGATTTTCTCATCTCCAATCTCTATCATTACCCCTATAACTCTTCCTTCATTGTCCTTGAATTTTTCCAACGACTTAAATTTGGTGTCTATATATAGTGCAACTCCTCTTTTTTTCTTAATATCCGAGGAGTAATATACCTGTCCTAATGGGTCGTTTATCAAATATTTTACATGTTTTTTTGCTATGTGTGTCTCCTGTAGGGCTGTAATATTATATTTTTCTTTCCATAATTTACTAAATAGTCTTTTCCTTTTGGATGGCAAGTTCAGACCGTTAATATTGTTTGAAAAACATTTTATTGTTTGGGTAAAATCATTCATCGGTTGGGTTGTCATCGATTGGGCTGTCGTCGTCCTCTTCATCATCTGCCTCTGAAGATGGGGCTGCTTTGTCCATCTTGTCTTTCCGTCTTAGGTTTTCTTCGATTTCTTTTGGTGAGTCAAATCTTCTCTTTTTTGGATTTTTTGGATTGAGCACTTTCTCTTTATTTGGTGATACTGACTCTGGATCTATATCTCTCTTAAGTTTCCTGTAAAAGTCCCTGGCTTTATCTTCTGATGTCAGCCAGAATTTCTCTCCTTTGTAAGTTGTCATAATCCCCTCGAATTTTTCCCACCTAAATCTGATGTTCAGCTTTTTCAATTCATCTGTGAGAAAATAGTATCTCCTTCTTCTATTCATTATTGATGTGGGGATTTCTTTCATTATTGCTACTCTTCTTTGTTTATAGTAGGGTGGGTTGGTCAAATTACTTTTTAATATTTCATCTCTGGTATTTTTCTTGATAAAGCGGACAATTACATCTCTTATTGATTGGTTCTTCTTTGCGTAGTTGGTTTGTATTCTATAGACCCGATCAATTTGGGAATCGGCCTCTAGTTCCGAACATTGGAGAATTTTGGCGATCAACTGTGACACCACCGTTCTAATATTTTCTTTGGAATCTTCTTCAATATTTCTAAATCTCAATTGGAATTCTGACTCTTGTTGTTCACATTTTTCTTGTATTTTTTCTAGTTTTTGATTTTTGGATTCTAAGCTTTCCAGTTTCTTTTGCATTTTACTTTGGATCTTTTCCGTTTTCTTATTGTCCATTTTCAGTTCTTTTATATCTTTTGTGTTATTAATCGTTTCCACTTTTATATCCTGAATTTCTTTTGTATTATTGAGCATTTCATTTCTTAGGGAACTGAGTTCTTCCTTTAGATCTTTCATATCTTCTTGTAGCGATTTCTGTTGTTGATCCTGCTTAGCAGCAATGGCTTGTACCTCCTTTTGGATCATGTCTTGCTTAGCTGAGATCGATTGAATCTCCTTCATTAGATCCCTTAGATTTATCTCATCATTCAGCGATCCTCTGCGTAACATAGATTTGTTGTCTTTCGGGTCTTTTTCCATTTTCCACTTTGCTGTTATCATTATTTCCTTTGAAATCCCAGGGATTAACACTCTCTTAGTGCTACTTTGTTATCTGTTGAAATCTTAATTGATTAATTAATAGAGTAGTTCATAAATACAGATAAACAATTAATGTAAATACTCCCAATCTTTCCCTTCCCTGAAACAGTTAATCTGAATAGCAATTACCTGATTATTTAAGTTCTTAATTAATTACTTGTTTATAGTTAATTTAATGCCCAAAATTTAAATTACATATCTTTAATTGTTTTCTATGTGGACGAAGGGAAAAAACACACACACACACACACACACACACAGCAAAGGGGGGGGGAACCGCTGGCTTCCACCTCTGGGGGAGTCCCCTTCTTCTTCTTTCTTCCTCCTGCCTTCCTTCTGCTCTCCCCTCTCCCTCCTTTCTTCTCAATTGAGTTTTCACGCTTTATTTAATTATTCTTGAGAAGTATATTGTCTAACCTTCATTAGTATCTTGCCTTAATTCTCTTGTAGACTCTCTATTGGGTTGCCCGATCCAATGCTGTCTTCTCACACTTCTCAGTCCTTAATCTTCTACAGACTCTCCTGTCTATTTTTTTTTTTGTGCTGTGTGCTATAACTCGCTGGTCCGCGGTGACAGGTTCTTTAGTTACGGCTTCTAGCCTCCAAAAATTGATACGCTACCCCGCAGTCCCATCTAAGTCCGTCTCTTCCTGTTCTTCTGTCCTTCTTTTAGTCTCCCTGGTATGTGTTTCTGAATGGGTGTCCGTGGAGCAACACTTCCTGTTTTTCTTCTTCCTCCTTTTGGTAATGCCCCTCCTTCAGTAAGCTTGCCCCTCCTCCTTACACATCGCCACTTCCGTCCGTTTGCTCACGCACCCACACAGCGTTGTAGACAAAACATGCCAAGGACTTCAAAACATGCCGAGGGCTTCAAGGTCGGAGTAGCTTTTGTTTAGTGGGAGGGGATATTGTTTATAATGTCTTTGCTGGCCGTGCTTCTCTACTAACCGACCTGGGACTCGATGTTCAGATTAAGCTATCTATTCTTGTAGCTTTCCCGTTTCAAACAGCGAACAAATTAAGCTAAATCTTGCAGTAAACAATGGTACAGTGAAAATAAGTCTTGAGGCTTGAATTTATCTTAACGGATATTGGCAGGAGAACCGACAGGGGAGATTTTTGGGGGGATAGCCCGCGCGTTCATATGTTTCCCTGACTCAGTCTCCCCCGAATCTTTGCCCTGCCCTTAGTCCCCCAAGTCCCAGCTTAGCCAGAAAGATGGAAATAAAGCATTTATCAACTCACAATTTTCGTTCTCTTTCTTAGTTCTCCATAGTTTTCCTTGGAAGCTAAGAACAATTTTTTTTATTCTTGCCGTCTGCCCCCTCTCAGGCAGCTTTCTGCTTGAGTCTTTAGTCTTTGTGAGCGAAGCGTACGGCTTGTGCAGGATCCCCTGCTTCCCGTGCCGCGCCTTGCTGTCCGGATCTTCCCGGACCCTCTCAGCCACCCACTCTTGGGGAATGGGCGCCTGCTGGGGCCATCGGGTTCTCCAGCCGACCTTGCAACTCCTCCCGTCTCTATCCGCGGTAAGGAGGGGAGAGCTAGGCTCTTCCCAGGCGCAGCATTCGGGTGGTCACCAGGAGCACTGGTGATCCGTGTCCGTCGCCATTTGTCGCTCACCGGAAGTCTGGACAATATATAATTAATATTATTATATGGTAATACTATTAGTGTTATATTGTATTACATTATAATATTATTATCAATATTATATGTATATACAATATATTATATTATAAAACTGAGGGCGGGGGCCAGGTAAATGACCTCGGAGGGCCGCATTCGGCCCCCGGGCCTTAGTTTGGGGACCCCTGATCTATAGTTTAGAAACACTTTAGAAACTAAATGCCAGCACTCTCCAGTTTTGTAATGACTTTTTAATGGATCGCACACTGCAAATGCACCATAAGCAGTTTTCAGGTAAGTATATTGGGTGTTTGGTTTTTTACTTTAATCCACCTTTGCTCCACTTCAGGCCCAGTAAGGAGATACTAAAACTCTTAGTGCAACTTGAAGCTCTTAGTGCACACATGTCACATGCAAGGACCACGGGCCAAATCCAACCTGCCACATCATTTCACATGGCTTTCAATGCCAGGGCAACATACAAACATCCAACTTAGAAATGACTCATAGTTACAAATAGGGGTGAGGCAACAGAAAGTGAGATAAATTTACCCCTCAGAAGGAAAATTCACTCCTGAAAGAGTTATCGTGGGGAAAAGGTATCAATCTTGCCAATTTCATTATCAATCTTGTTTCTACAACAAGCCAACTTTTACAAAATACAATTATCACAGAGACAGAAAATGAGTGGAAATATTCTGAGCAGGGGCACAGACAGCAAACAACACTACAGGGGAGTTAACCCTACTTTTTGTTATCCAAACTGTAACTGTTCTGACTTACAAACAAATGCAACCTAAGAACAAGCTTACAGAAGCTATCTTGCTCATAACTTGGGGACTACCTGTAGTTACATTTATACAGTCTTAGGATTACAAATGGTCCTTGGAAGGCAGCTATGAGGCTGATGTGTCCCTTAATGAAAATGAATTTGTTACCCCTTCTCCAGTGAGTCCTGGGCCTTTAAGGCAGTCTAGACTGCCGAGTTGGGTCTGTTTGGGAACGATCTGCCACCCAGATGACACTGCCACCATCCCTCCTTCCCTGTACTGATCCACACGGAAACAGGATTGCTCTTCCTCAGGCTATCACTGCCACAGCTTCCTGGCAGAGCTCTGCCCAAGCACTTGGCCACCAAGGATGTATTTGGGGATATCATAAAAAGGCATCTGCAAAAACCAGAAAGAAGGAGAGGAGATAAATGGGATATAAATCTTGCATCCAGGATCTTCTCTCTGACATCATAGCCATGGTCAGGGGAGATGGTCACATAGAAACCTTGTTATGATACCAGCAGATGTGACCATGATGGCCAGGTGCTTTGATGGTGACCTAGGAGTGGCAACACAGAGGATAACATTATAGACTATCTGGGTTACTACAATCCTGGTCCATCTGAATACCAGCCCCAGATTCCGCATGCAGATCTGGAATAATGCTTAATGTAGACATATCTGTAGTCTGGTATTCTGTTCAAACAAGGAACAACTACTGGGTTGCTGTGAGTTTCCCGGGCTGTATGGCCATGTTTCAGAAGCTTTCTCTCCTGACATTTCACCCACATATGTGGCAGACATCCTCCATACAGCCCAAAAGACTCACAGCAACTCAGTGATTCTGGCCATGAAAGCCTTCAACAATACAAGGAACAATCATTTCCTTACAGGAAGTTTACAAGCAAGAAAAGCTATATGGGTGAGTAGATGGACAGGAAGCAGGAATGGAGGTTAAGTAAAGATATAGAAATCAAGAGTGCATTGAAAAATAAACTCCCAGCCTTTCCCCTTTCCTTGGCCCCTCTGGCTTAATGCTTCGTTGGTATGTAAGGGCCAACAAGAATAGTTCTGAGTATGTTGGTTGTTTCCCATGATTTCTACAGCTCACTGCCAATAAATAACAGCCTTGATTATACTGCTGATCAAAAGCAGGTGTGGTGTTCTGTTACTGCTTTTCCTAAAGTCAAAAGTGCATAAGGATGAATTCGACTGCAGTCAAAAAAGGAGGAGGAGCTCTCCCCTGTTCTTGGCTGGAAGCAGAAGAGGATCAAGTAGAAAGGCTATTTAGCTGCCAAGAAATTGTCACTATTTAAGGCAGGGCCTGGAAAACATCTCCATCTGTGCCCTTTATTGTTCCCATTATTTATTTACTTTACAAACTATGCTGGAAAAGGAGACTGTTTTGTTTGACATAGGAGTGCTATTCAATAGATAATAGCCCATGCCATGTGGGATGTGGGAGACTGCTATCTTATGCTCAATAGATATGAGCTGTAAGCAAGTTTAGGTAGGTAGTTGCCTCTTGACAGAGTCTGAATTAATTACAAAAGGCATTCTGGCACAGTAGGCAGTTATATTCAGGATTCCTGGCCGTCTTGGAAGAAGTCCAGCCTAAAATATAAACTGGAATTTCCCTTCAAAAACCTTCCCTCCTGTGGACAAGGAAGTGGTCTCTTTGCATTCAGGGAAGCAATAATTGTTTGACTATCTTGTTTACTTCTACTGAATAAAGACCCTGCCAAGCTAGCTCAGACTGTTACATAAACTTCATTCTAAGATATTTTGCAGTTTCCAGAGGTTAGGCAATCCTCTTTATATTTGAAAGAGAGCAAACGCCTATATTGGATTGTTGCCCAATGTAAGTCCATGGTTTCATCTTCCCAGACCACTTAAGAGTTATTCCTAGTACCCAAAGGATCATAGTCAAAGATTATATTTACATCTGCCCTTTGGACACAGACCCTTTTTGCACATGAGGCACAAGCTTTACGCATGTCACTTTAAGCACAATGAGTATTTTTAAAACTGCCCATAGAATAACATTTAGGTCATGTTTTGCCCCACACAGACATGTCTTCTTTACTCCGAGTGATAAATTATTCACAGAGAGTGTCTCCTAAGGATCTTCATGAAGTCTTCTTCAAGATTTTGCTTCTCAGCCTTCTCAGAGCCCTTTTATACTGCCCTTATATCCCAGGACCTGATCCCAAGTTATCTGATTTGAACTGGATTATGAGTCTCCACTGCCATCTAATCTGGCATTAGCAGATAATTTGGGGTCAGATCCCGGGATATAAGGACAGTGTAGTAGGGGCTCAGTTGATAGTGCTGCTGCTGCTGCATCTTCAACCATCCATCTTACCTGCACTTCTCTTCACATCAGAGGGTAAGAAAATCCATGTGTGTTGTGGGATACATTTTGTTGTGACTGCGCCTTCGGGGATTATGGTTGATGGGGATGGAATTCGAAGAGGAAGAAAAAACCCTCGTGATGAGGGTTCACTGGAGGAGTTGCGCAGGAAGCGACTTAGAGAGCTATATGGGGGATCTTCTGAGGAAGATTCAGATGGGGAGATGGATGCTGAGGAACAGGTGGTGGCTGGGGAAGCGGGCACTGAATGGGCACAGCCACCGGAGATGTCTGGGGATTTGGGGTCTATGGATACTTCTGAACCTGGGGTTTCTGCAGGAGCTGATCCCAATTGGGATGCTTGGAGAAGGGAGGATGGTTCTTTAAGTGTTCATGGGGCTAAGTGTGGGCAGGATGATTGGGACTCCGACGAATTGCTAGGTACTCCAGATCCACGAGCTCTAGCTGTGTGGAGCTCAGACTCTGAGTAGATTTGGGACACCTGGTGTTTGGGTGTGAGTGTTTGGTCACCCAGGAGGAAGGGGAATAAAATGGGAATGTTTGGCCACTGCACTTTGCGTGTGGCAAGGTGTTGCTGAGGCGCCATTGGGATCTCTGTGTTTCCATGAAGACTGGACTTGGACTATGATTTGAATCTGCTGTTATCACCTAGCTTGGCTCTCGCTGTGTCTTATCATGGACCTGTTTTGGATGACTGCACCCTCTTCAGACCTTGGATCGGAATTTGACCTTGCTACTGCCTTCGCCCTGTGATTGATGACTACTATCGGCTTTTGACTCCTGGCTTGCTCTTTGGACACCGCTGTTATCTCCTGACCTGACCTTGGAATTCCGGACGACGTCTTTTCACCATCCTTTTGGAGCCTTTGGCTTTATCCACATTGTGGAAGCAGTCTACTGCATTCTTAGTTTGTTTGTTTCCTGACCAATTTGGTGTTTTCTTTTGGGAACTGTTCCTTTGAAAACTACAGAGCCGGCTAGCAGGGCTTGGACTCAGAAAGTGCAGTTTGCACTAAGTTTGTTTAGCTTTGTTTTTACCTGCTTGTGTTGCTGAATTATATTTTTGTTTGAACTGCTCTTGAAGCACTGATAGTGAAGTGTTTCAAGGTTTTTTCTGTGTTTACATTACTTTTTGGCTTATCTGCTGAATAAACTCTATTTTTGTTCGCTAATTGGCATCTGACTCTTGACACATTTACTTTACAATGAATGCAATTTGATATCACTTTAACCACCATGGTGGAATGTTATGGAACTCTGGGAGTTATAGCTTGTTGAGGTGTTAGCACTATTTACAGTGAAAGCTAAAGGTCTTGTAAAACTAGTTTCCAAGATCCACAGCACTGAGACATGGCAGTTAATGTGGTGTCAAAACGCATTAATTCTGGGTTGCTGTGAGTTTTCCAGGCTGTATAGCCATGTTCCAGAAGCATTCTCTCCTGATGTTTCACCCACATTATTTCTACAGTGTAATGCACCCTCTGTCTATAAGTCCTTAAGTATAGCTGTACCTACATGGACTTCTTAGACTGGTCAGGAGTAGGGCTTTTATCACTGTCCTTGTCTTTTGAAGAACAGCTTGCATTGACACGAATTATTTTATTGAATTTCTCTTGCTATCTTTTCAGTCTTCTTAATAAAGATTTTTTTCTTCAAAATCAGTTTGTCCTCAACCTGATTCCTCTCCTATTTTACAGCTGCTCTGGTAAATTGTCCATAAGATCCTGGATTGGCCTGTACGATATTACAGTGCTTAAAAAAGCTCCTTCCTTAAATTAGTCAATCCAGCAAATTGCTGTTATCACCTATATTCTGCAGAATGATTGTTGATTCCTCGAAGAGTTTAAATGTGTTTTTTTTAATCAAAAAGAAGGATGCGGACACTTGAATTAAAAGAATATGCCTTTATTTGGTTAGAATTGGCCACACACTTCATATTGGTATCGAAAAAAATGCAATATATTGAATAAAAAGCTTATAAAAACATTGAAAACAAAATAGAAGAACACAGTCAACAGGCACTGGCAAAGCCACAAACCCAGATTGTGGGTCAGAAAGGGCATAATTCATACAAACAGGGCATGATTCAAATTTCCTGTCAATATTGATAAGGCAAATAGCGGCTACAGAGCTCTAGATAAGAGTATACGTTTCTGCCATCTCTCGCTTGCAAGTACTGCTAGCTGGTTTGCATACAGCAGAAGACACGGTTCTCATTGCTGAGCGTAGGTATGATGCCAGGGAGAGGATTCTGGATGCAAGATTTGTATCTCACTGATCCAGTTGCGATTACGACCTTTTCCGGAAATTTTCAATCATCGTAGGTACAATGATGAAAAGTATGATGATGGTGATGATTGTGAAAACGAGGCCTATTATCAAAGCAAAGATATTCAGCCATTTGGCTGTCTTGGCATGGCGAACTGCACCTTCAGAGTCTCCAACAACTTTACAGTCCCTCGACTGAAAGAAAGAAAAATAGAGTGTCAGAATTGGGAGAAGAAACATCTGGGTACATTGCTTGAAGTTGCTCATTGTGCAAGTGCACCATTCATGGCTCAACATCACAACTAACTTTTCCCGTACATTGCTCTCAGTGCCCACAGACCTGTGGAAAGTGAAAAATCACGCTCTCTTGAGCAGTTGTAGTCTGCTCAAAACTGAAGTTTTACTAATTGAGGTTTTCAACTGCTTGGATTTGAATGAATTTGTTTATTTTATAATATGTAAATGCATGGCATCAAATTGTTTCCTGTTGTAAGGCTGATCTGAATCCCCTTTGGGGTGAAAAGGGTGGGGCACAAATGCAACAAATAATAGTCTAGCCATAATTTCAATTTTTCCACAATCTTCACTTAATGCAAGGCCCACTTTGTTATGTCTCTTTTTGAAATTATTTATTTATTAATTTTTATTTACCATATTTATACCGTGCCCGTCTCATGCCGAAGGGGACTCAGAGCGGCTATCCACTTTCTGTGAAATGTACACCACTTCATCATCCCTATTGCAAAGACTCAAGAACTCCAGAGCAATTCTATTTTGAAAATCATGCTTTTCCAGGCGAATGGGAAACATGAAGATCAAGTTGTGTTGCCAATCATTCTTATCTTAGCCCTAAGAGCTTTCAAGCAAAACAGATCATATCTCTGTACACATAATACATTTTTGTGGATGAATCATAAAAAATAATCATCTGTGTTAAGTCAAAGTTACTATACAGAATACACAATTCATTCATATTTCAAGATAACAGCAGAACAAAGTCTGAAGCAGTACTTCAAGGATTATAAAACAATGGGCTCAACACAGGGACCAAGGAGTATACATTTAAATCAAACAAATAAACAGATAAAATAATTCATCACCCAGGGCCGTAGCCAGAAAAAAATTTCGGGAGGGGTTTTGAAAATTTCGGGGGGGGGGGGGTTGAACCCCTAGCACATACCCCTCCCCGCTACAAACACTATCTCCCCGCTCCAGGCACTATCTGCTTGAGATAGTGCCTGGAGGGACTCTTAATGTTTTGCATCTCATAGACTTAGAATGGGGATTTGGTTAACCAGTTAAAATTCATGAGTAAACGAGATTTTTTTTATAACTTGAAAAATTTGGGGGGGGGGGGGTTGAACCCCTAACCCCCCCCCCCTCGCTACAGGCCTGTCATCACCCATGCTGTATATTGGATACAATGAGATGGTCAAGCAACATGCTACAGGGAGCAATAGTCACCCCCTCACCTTCAAGGGCATATTAATATTGAAGATATAAAGTACGGATCAGATCCTGTTGTGGCAAATATTAAAATAGTATATTTTAATACCCATCCTATTCTTGAGATAAATAGAGTAACAAGTAAGAAATGTGGGGAAACTGCTACAAGATAGGGAATTTCCCTCCATGGATCGGGACCTACTCAAATGATATGGATAGTGCAATATGGATGGTTGGGAAACTCAATGTGTGCTTTTCAAGAGGATTTAGCACACAATGGGTTAAACCCTTGTCCCAGCAGGACTGCTGACTGAAAGGTCGGCAGTTCAAATCCGGGGAGCGGGGTGAGCTCCCATCTGTCAGCTCCAGCTTCCCATGCGGGGACATGAGAGAAGCCTCTCACAGGATGGTAAAACATCCAGGCGTTCCCTGGGCAACGTCCTTGCAGACAGCCAATTCTCTCACACCAGAAGCGACTTGCAGTTTCTCAAGTCACTCCTGACACACACACAAAAAGCATATGGATCTTCAAACTTTTTAGGGATGGGCCAGTTTATGGTCTCTCAGATTGTTGGGGGATGGGGATAACTATAGTTTGAAAACAACATGAACAAATTCCTATGCACACTGTACATATCTTATTGGTGGTGCAAAAAAACCATGGAGGAATACAAAATTTACAATGAAGAACAATTTAAACCAACAAACTTGGCCTGCTTTTGGCTGATATGATAGTCAAGTTCATTAGGATTGTTGTTGCGTGCCTTCAAGTCGTTTTGTGCCTTCAAGACATAGGGCAATTCTAAGTCTCATGTTTAGGGCGGGGTGGGTAAATGGCCTTGGAGCTTGCGGGCCTTAGTTTGGGGACCCCTGATTGAGCTAGTAGCCAGCATGTAGACAGTCATGAAAAATGGAATGCAGGATCCACTTGCACTTATGGCACAGAAAAACAAGATCATGGGGGGGGGGGGACATTAACCAAGCCAGCAGGAAACCAGGCACCGCCTCTGAGCAACAATGGCCAAATGTCTCCCTGGAGAACTTTGAGGAAACTATGCCCCAGCTTCTCTATTGTGAAATATTCTGAGAGACCATTTGAACAAATGCAATCTGAAACAGACGTACACCCTTCCGCCCAAACCAGGCTTTCTTCCTCCTGTCCCCCTTTCATGACCTCACCTGACTTTTTAAGAGTTACTCTGGGGAGGAAAACACTGAATTATGTACCGTAGGATGTTGTGGGTGCCCTTCTTTTGAAATACAAACACACACACACACACACATACAGTACAGTCTCACTTATCCAAGCCTCGTTTATCCAAGCTTCTGGATTATCCAAGCCATTTTTGTAGTCAATGTTTTCAATATATCATGATATTTTGGTGCTAAATTCGTAAATACTGTAAATACAACATAACATTACTGCGTATTGATCTACTTTTCCTGTCAAATTTGTTGTATAACATGATGTTTTGGTGCTTAATTTGTAAAATCATAACCTAATTTGATGTTTAATAGGCTTTTCCTTACCCCTCTCCTTATTATCCAAGATATTTGCTTATCCAAGCTTCTGTCGGCCCGTTTAGCTTGGATAAGTGAGATTCTACTGCCTTCAGTATATATATACTGTGTATGTGTGTGTGTGTGTGTGTGTGTGTGTGTGTGTGTATATGGAGCCCGGTGGCGAAGTGTGTTAAAGCACTGAGCTGCTGAACTTGCAAACCGAAGGTTCAAACCCCAGGAGCGGCGTGAGCAACCTAGCAGTTCGAAAACATGCCAATGTGAGTAGATCAATAGGTACCACTCCAATGGGAAGGTAACGGAGCTCCATGCAGTCATGCCAGCCACATGACCTTGGAGGTGTCTACGGACAACGCTGGCTCTTCGGCTTAAGAAATGGAGATGAGCACCAACCCCCAGAGTCGGACACGACTGGACCTAACGTCAGGGGAAACCTTTACCTTTATATATATATATATATATATATATATATATAGATATATAGATATATAGATATATATTCCTTGGAAAGGGAATTAAGAGGAGCACGGATGTAGCAATAGATATGTGGCAGGTGGCGAGGCAGGCCTTTGAAAGGGCTGCAGGTTGTGAAAAAAGTCTATAGGTAACACTTTTACAGCATAAAGAACAAGGAGAAAAAGCTTCCTCGGTTGGATTTTGATCTGTCTCCTAGGAAAGGCACTAAGGCAGCCTGGAGAGAGAGTAGTGATCCTGAGCCAAAATACCTCCAAAGCCACCAGATCCCCAAAGGGATCTTGGAAACGGAGCAGGAGTAACTCTGGACAGCCCTTGGATGAGAAGCTGCCCAAGTATCCCATGGAATGCTGGCTAACCCACTTGTATTTTATGGCTGCACACTGGTGTTAGCTATTTTTAAAGCCATTTTAATGTAATTGTATCTTAATTGCTTTTAGGATATATGTTGTAATGTTTTACCCGTGTTTTAGTTTACTACATCTTATTAAATTGTTTTTATTGTTATTGTTTTAAAATGTTATTATTTTCAACTTGATGCTTAATTTTTTATTGTAAGCTTACGGTAGCTACTGTGCATTATTTTGATGTGTTTGTATTCATTTGAGGCACTGAATGTTTGCCTTTTTGTTTTGTGTCTGTAAACCGTCCTGAGTTCCTTTGGGGAGAGAGGGCTGTCTAGAAATAATAATAATTATTATCCTAAATCAAGAAATAATATTCTAAGACCTACAGAGATTATCACAGGAACACCTCTGCAAGCAAGAGTCCAAAAGTGGCAGTCTAAAACCCGGAACCTCAATCAGTGGCTGATGCCGGATGAGAGACTCCCTCCTGGGCAAACAGAAGACTGGACGACTTAGAAGGTGCTGAACAAACTGCACTCTGGCACCATGAGATGCAGAGCCAACCTTAAGAAATGGGGCCACAAAGTGGAGTCCATGACATGCGAGGGTGAGGAAGAGCAAACCGCAGACCACCTATTTCAATGCAGCCTGAGCCCTGCCACATCCACAATGGAGGACCTTCTTACAGCGACACCAGAGGCACTCCAAGGGGCCAGCTACTGGTCAAAGGATATTTAGCATAATGCCAAGTTTTTAAAACTTTGTTTGTGTTTTCAAATACATTACAACTTGTATCCTCTATTCGCTTCTGACACAATAAATATATTATTATTATTATTATTATTATTATTATTATTATTATTATTATTATTACCACAAGCTGGAGATCAGGGCGTCTTACAAATTCTCCACTTGCGACCCCTTTCTGCCTGAGAAAGTTATCTAAACCAAACATTTACTGAAAATAAATCAGCATTTGCAAGTGGGTTGCGGTGAATTTTCTGGGTTGTATGGCCATGTTCCAGAAGCATTCTCTCCTGACGTTTCGCCCACATTTATGGCAGGCATCTTCAGAGGTTGTGAGGTATATTGAAAACTGGGCAGGGAAGGTTCATATATCTGTGGAAGGTCCAGGATGGGAGAAAGAAATCTTGAGTGATGGAAGCAGGTGTGAATATTGCAACCAATCACCTTGATTGGCATTGGAAAGCCTTGCATCTTCAAGGCCTGGCTGTTTCCTGCCTGGGGGAATCCTTTGTTGGGAGGTGTCAGCTGGCCCCGATTGTTTCTTGTCTGGAATTTCCCTGTTTTTGAGTCTTGTTCATTATTTACTATCCTGGTTTTAGAGTGTTTTAAATACTGGTAGCCAAATGTTGTTGATTTTCATGATTCTCTCCTTCCTGCTGAGCTTGTCCACACACCTGTGAATTTCAATGGCTTCTCTATGTAATCTGACATGGTTGTGATATACCTCCCAACCTCTGAGGATGCCTGCCATAGATGTAGGCGAAACGTCAGGACAGAATGCTTCTGGAACATGCCCATACAGCTCAAAAAACTCACAGTGATTCCGGCCATGAAAGGCTTCGAGAACACAGGCAAGGCTTGTTTTGTTTTGTTTCGTGTCAGGAGCAACCGGAGTTGCTTCTGGAGTGAGAGAATTGGCCGCCTGCAAGGACGTTCCCCAGGGGACGCCCGGATGTTTTGATGTTTTACCATCCTTGTGGGAGGCTTCTCTCATGTCCCCGCATGGAGCTGGAGCTGATAGAGGGAGCTCATCCGCGCTCTCCCCGGGTGGGACTCGAACCTGGCAGCCTTCAGGTCAGCAACCCAACCTTCAAGTCACAAGGCTTTTATCCCCTAGGCCACCGGAGGCTCGCAAAGCTTGTTAAAAAGCGAGTACAGGGACCGCGTTTTCTGCAGAGCCCGCTGTCAACGCTGCAGGTGGTCTAAACGGGTGACTTTTTAAGGTTGCCAACTACTTCGCGACCCCGACACTGAGCTAAAGAGGTCGGGACCCGCTGTTTAAGAAGTGACGCTCCGATAGGCTGCGTGTCGAGGGAAGGGAGGGTCTGGCAGACCCCGCTCTTGCCTGGAAAACCATCCAAAGCGTCCGGAGGCGACTTGAGGGCAGCACCCTACCCTTGGCGTCCAAAGCCGAGTCTGCAAGAGGCAGGACTCGAAGGGACCCGAAGCCCCGCTCCCAGGGCGCGCTCACCTTGACGGAGTAGACCAGAGCGACGAAGCCCAGGCAGCAGCTATTGAGGAAGGCGAAGTTGAACATGGACCAGAGGAAGAAGTCGTTGGGCTGCTCGGCGGCGGAGCGCCGCGCCTGGGGCATGAAGGCCCGGTTGGGGTCCTTCTCGTAGCCGCTGCTGTAGGGCTGCATGTTGAGGCACACGGCGGGGTCTGACGGCGGCTGCATGCTCCTCCTCGGGCGGCGCGCTCCGAATGGGCGGCGGGGAGGGCGAGGCCGCCAAGGGGAGGCAGGGAGGGGCTGGGAGGGGGGGCTCCTCGGCCTCTGATTGGCCGGAGGGGGCCAGGGGCGGGGCCTCGCCCCCACCCCGTTCTCTTTCGGGGAAGAAAGGAGCCCCGAGCCCCGAAGAGCGGGAAACGAAAGACGGGGCCTGGCATGGGTCGGAGAAACGAAACTGACTCTGGTCGAGGTGGCCTGCCTTTGCCACACCTGCCCCACTTTCGAACTGACTGAAGCCAATAAGAACCGCTTCAGATTGGGAAGAAGTGCCTGGAAACAAGTGTGTTTGGTGCAGTCCAAGGCTTTCATGGCCGGAATCACTGGGCTGCTGTGAGTTTTCCCGGGCTGAATGGCCATTTTCTCCTGACATTTCGCCCACAGGCATCCTCAGGTTGTGAGGTTTGTTGGAAACTAGGCAAGGGAGGTTTATGTACATGTACATGTTTATGTATCTTGGATAATAAGGAGGGATTAAGGAAAAGCCTATTAAACATCAAATTAGGTTATGATTTTACAAATTAAGCATCAAAACATGTTTTACAACAAATTTGACAGAAAAAGCAGTTCAATACGCAGTAATGTTATGTTGCAATTACAGTAGAGTCTCACTTATCCAACATAAACGGGCCAGCAGAACGTTGGATAAGCGAGCATGTTGGATAATAAGGAGGGATTAAGGAAAGCCTATTACACATCAAATTAGGTTATGATTTTACAAATTAAGCACCAAAACATCTTGCTTAACAACTAATTTGACAGAAAAAGTAGTTCAATACGCAGTGATGCTATGTAGTAATTACTGTATTTACGAATTTAGCACCAAAATATCATGATATATTGAAAACATTGGCTACAGAAATGCGTTGAATAATCCAGAACTTTGGATAAATAAGTGTTGGATAAGTGAGACTCTACTGTACTGTATTTACGAATTTAGCACCAAAATATCACGATATATTGGAAACATTAGCTACAAAAATGGCTTGGATAATCCAGAAACTTGGATAAGCGAGGCTTGGATAAGTGAGACTCTACTGTATCTGTGGAAGGTCCAGGGTGGGAGAAAGAACTCTTGTCTGTTGGAAACAGGTGTGAGTGTTGCAATCAATCACCTTGATTTGCATTGAAAAGCCTGGCAGTTTCAAGACCTGGCAGATTCCTGCCTGGGGGAATCCTTCGTTGGGAGGTGTTAGCCCAATCCCCCAATTTCAGGAGAATTCCAGACATGAGACAACCAGGGCCAGCTAACACCTCCCAACAAAGGATGCCCCAGGGGCCATCCAGTTCAACGCCCTTCTACCATGCAGGAAAAGCACAATCAAAGCACCCCTAACAGATGGCCAACCAGCCTTTGTAATAATAGCAACAGAAACCCCAGTTCAACTCCCTCTTGCCATGCAGGAAAGTCACAAAGCACTCCTTGAGTGGAGGGAGGGAAATAGAGTTTTGGAAGCAAGATGAGAGGGAAAGGATCTGGGCAGCAAGGGGGCTGAGGGACAAGGGCTTTTGTTGGCAAGGGAGGTGCGGGAGAGGGAGGGGGAGGGAAACTGAGCCCCCAGGGCTCCACTGGAGCACACTTTGAGAACCACTGCTTTATATCATTGGTATCTTAAGTTGTGTATGAGGAGCACCATGACTCTTAAAAGGGATGGGGGCTAAAATACTATTACTACAGTAGGTGGATTTTCCATGTTAAGTGTAATTGCAGCGGCAAGGCTTTTCAGTGCTAATCAAGGTGATTAATTGCAACATTCACACCTGCCTCCAACACACAAGAGTTCTTTCTCCCACCCTGGACTTTCCACAGATATATAAACCTCCCTTGCCTAGTTTCCAATATACCGTAACTCACAACCTCTGAGGATGCCTTCCATAGATGTGGACAAAACGTCAGGAGAGAATGCTTCTGGAACATGACCATACAGCCCAGAAAACTTACAGCAACTCAAGTGTGTTTTGCCAGCCCTTTTGCTCCCAGATGAAGCATATACAAACAAGCATCACTCAGATCAGTCCCATTGAAGGCACAAATAAAAAAGGTCAGGGCCTGTTGGGGCAAATACAATGGTATAATTCACCCCCTCCCCCACTGTATAGTTGATACATGACAAGCAGGAAGATCAGGGAAACTGCTACAGAAGCATGTACTTAGCACAGATTGGGTATTCCATATCCAAAATACCTGGAATCCGGAGTTCTTTTGTATTTTTTGGAGAACTGAAGCTGATAATGCTGTCACGGCTTCTCTTTTCTATTTCCGTTTTTGAAACTGCTCAGCAACACAGGTTTGAAATCAGTACCACAAGATGTGTGTTTTGCAAGCCCTCTTCCCGCCATCTGGGTTCTGGAAAGACCTTTGGGCACTGAGGAACAAATATCATCACTGAGATCTCCAGTCTGTGTTTTTATCTGATCATAATCGAGCAGACGATTCACATGTGTGTGTGTGTGGGGGGGGGGGGGGGGGGGTCTTAATATAGTGAATGAGAAGCTTATCAAAACGTTGAAAATCAAGTCAGAAGGACAGCAATGGCTCCCATAGTCAACAAATGCTTAGACAGCCACAAAAGGAGATCCTGGGACAGAAAAGGCCTGTCTCCTACAAGTGCCTGGAGGAGCTTTTTTCCTGAAACCAGTCAATCCAGCATACTTTCACCTAACTTCTGCAGAATGATTGCTTCTGCCCTGAAGTATTTAAATGGATTTCTTTTTCTAAAAAAAGAAACTACTGACATTTGAACTAAAGTGATACATGTTTAGTAAAGGTAAAGGTTTTCCCCTGACATTAAGTCCAGTCGTGTCCGGTTGATGCTCATCTCCATTTCTAAGCCAAAGAGCCAGTGTTGTCCATAGACACCTCCAAGGTCATGTGGCCACCAGAGCTGTACATACTGATCTACTCACATTTGAATGTTTTCAAACTGCTAGGCTGGCAGAAGCTGGGGTTAACAGCAGGAGCTCACCCCGCTCCCCAGATTCGAACCACCAACCTTTCGATCAGCAAGTTCAACAGCTCAGCGGTATAACCCGCTGCACCACTGGGATATAAACAAGGGATACATGTTTATTTGTTTAGAATTCATCACACGCTTCATATTGGTATAGGAATAACTTAACATATTGAATGAGAAACTTATCAAAACGCAGAAAAGAAGGTACAAGAACATAGTCAACAGGCCACAAACCCAGCCCCTAGGACAGAAATGGCATCACGTACACAAACAGGTCATGATTCAAATCTCCTGCCAGAATTGGGAAGGCAAATAGTGGCTACAGAGCTCAAGATAAGAGCATATACTCTGCTGAATAATGTGCAAGTAAAAGCATGCAGCAGGAAACAGAGTGCTCAGTGCTGAGCGTGGTTATAATTCCAGGGAGATGACCCAGGAGGCAAAATCTATATCCCATAGAGCCAGGCTCAAATACTGATGCTTCTTCCAAATTTCCTTGAGTTGTTCAACAAAAGCAGCTAAATGGTGACCATGGCAATGATGAAGGAAAATGTAATACTGAGGGCTACTACCAGAGCCGCAATAGTCACGCGTTTGGCTTTCTTGTCATATCTAGCTGCACCATCAGGATCTCCAGGGAGCCGCAATGGGTTAAACCCTTGTGCTGGCTGAATTGCTGACCTGAAAGTTGACTATTTGAATCTGTGAGACAGGGTGAGCTCCTGCCTGTCAGCCCCAGCTTCCCATGCGGGGACATGAGAGAAGCCTCCCACAGGATGCTAACGCATCCGAGTGTCCCCTGGGCAACGTTTCTGTAGACGTCCGATTCTCTCACACCAGAAGCAACTTGCAGTATGTTCTCAATTCGTTTCTAACATGATTTTTGAAGAATCAGGATCTCCATCAGTTTTACGGTCTTTTGACTGTACAGAGGGGGAGGGAAATAAAATTAGAATTTGAAATGGAAAACAACTTTGCACATCCTTTGAGTCTCTTTTAAGAAAAAAGTAGATGATGATTATGATGATAGTAACAACAACAACTTGAACTGCTCACTGCTTGAGGGAAATATTCATGACTTTACATCACAGGTAACATTTCCTTTGCACTGTTCTCAGACCTGTGAAAAAAGAAAATTCATCCTTTTCTGTGCAGATGTAGTCTTGTCTAGCCTGAGTTTCAGCTTTTATCCTTCATATTTTTACTATAGTCTTTCTTACAAATTTTGCTCAAGGTAAGATCCACTTTATGTTATTACTTATCCTTCTGAAGTTTCTTATTTGGTGGCACTGAGTTTTAAAGCGCTGAGCTGCTGAACTTGTGGACCAAAAGGTTCAAATCTGGGGAGGTTCAAATCCAGGGAGCAGAGTGAGCGCCCGTTGTTAGCCCCATCTTCTGCCAACCTAGCAGTTTGAAAACATGCAAATGTGAGTAGATCAATAGGTACCGCTCCGGCGGGAAGGTAACAGCGCTCCGTGCAGTCATGCCAGCCACATGACCTTGGAGGTGTCTCAGCTCTTCAGCTGAGAAATGGAGATGAGCATCAACCCCCAGAGTCGGACACGACTAGACTTAATGTCAGGGGAAAACCTTTACCTTTTACCTATCTAATGTACCATCGCTTGATAATACCTGTTAAAACTCTTTTGGTCAAATTCTTCTATGTTACAAAGCAACTATATTCTGAAAAACTATGGTTTTTCAGAATAATGTTGTTAGACCCCCAATCATTGTTATCTTGGCCCTCAGAACTTTCAAGCAAAACAAGTCATATACCTCTGCATGAATTTTTCCTTCACATTTTAGGAGCTGAATCATACAAAATGACCATCTGTGTTAGTCTTCTCAGCAGATTACACAATTTGTTCATAGGTCAAGATACCAGCAAAATGAAAAGAAAAGCATATTATGGCAGGTATTGTAAAATGGATGTTATTTGGGCCTTATGTAGGGGCAAAGGGATATAAATCTCTGCAGAAGTCTACCGTATGCCATGCAGCTGTGGACAAGTCTCCATAGGGACCACCAAATGAAGCAGCATTGCCCAAACACGAATCAAGAAGCATGAGAGGCACTGCAGACTAACTCAGCCAGAGAAGTCGGCCATAGCAGAGCACCTGATGATCCAACCTGGACACAGCATATTATTTGAAAACACAGAAATGCTGGACCACTCTCACAACTATCATGTCAGACTACACAGAGAAGCCATTGAAATCCACAAGCATGTGGACAATTTCAACAAAAAGGAGGAAACCATGAAAATGAACAAAATCTGGCTTCCAGTGTTAAAAAAACTCTAAAATCAGAACAGTAAATAAGGAACAACACTCTGAAAACAGGGGAATTCCAGTCATGAATCAATCAGGGGCAGCTAACACCTCTGAACAAAAGATTCCCCCAGGCAAGAAGAAGCCAGGACATGAATCTGGCAAGGCCAATAATGCTAATTAAGGTGATGAATTAAAACATTCACACTGGCCTCCAACAGATAAGAGTTCCTTCTCCCACCCTGGACCTTCCACAGATATATAAACCTTCCTTGCTTGGTTTTTTCCCTATATACCTCAGAACCTCTGAAGATGCCTGCCATAGATGTGATGTCGGGAGAGAATGCTTCTGGAACATGGCCCTACAGCTTGGAAAACACACAACAACCCTATGATTCCAGCCATGAAAGCCTTCGACAACACATTAAATCTACATTAATAAAAATAAATAAATAAAACAATTTTCCGCCAATCTTGGATACTGGGTACAATAAGATGGCATGGCAAAATGTTATGAGGCAAGACTTTCAAGCACATGCTAACAACTGCCATTAAGATCTCTAGTCAGTTCAGTCATATTGAAGGTACAAACAAAAAAGGACAGGTTAAAGCCTGTTCTGGCAAACATTAAAAGCAGTATGATTCATCATCCATCCTGTACAGTGGGCACAGAGAAAAAACAAACAGGAAAAGCAGGGAAACTGCCATAGAAGCATGTGTGTAGTACAGATTAAGTATCCGTTATCTAAAACGCTTGAGGCCACAAGTGTTTTAGACCTTTTCGAGAAATGAAACTGATGGTGGGTGGTTGTTACTGTCTCTTTTGGTTGCATCCTGCAAGTAGCGTGAAGAAGAACAAACCACAGACCACTTACTACAACACAGTCTGTGCCCTGCCACATGCACAATGGAGGACCTTCTTACAGCAACACCAGAGGCACTCCAAGGGGCCAGAACAATCATAATATATAAAAAAACACAAAGTTAAAACTTGGCAAACTTAGGAAATTTAGCATAATGCCAAGTTTTGAACTTTGTTTGTAGTTTTTAATGTATTATAATTGTATTCTCAATTCGCTTCTGACATGATAAATGAATAAATATACTGTCTCTTTTTTCTTTTCCTGCCACAATGTTGAAACCACTCAGCTAAGAACCAACCTAAGTTTTGAATAAGTGGCAGAAAATGTGTTTTGCCAACCCTGGTACTGGATGCGGTTTCTGGATCCCGCTCATGCAGCAGTGTCCTAGAGGTTAGGACAGGCATGGGCGAACGTCAGCTCTCCAGGTGTTTTGGACTTCAACTCCCACAATTCCTGGCCTCAGGCCCTTTCCTTTTCCCCCTTAAGCGGCTGAGGGCGAAAAGGAAAAGGCCTGAGGTCAAGAATGGTGGGAGTTGAAGTCCAAAACACCTGGAGGGCTGAAGTTTGCCCATGCCTGGGTTAGGACTATAGGACTATAACCTCAATTTTCTAGCCAAAACAGAAAAAAATGGCAATATCCTCAATTATAAAAAAGCAGATGCAGCAAAACCAACACATGTTTTAAGCAGCAGAGTGTATTAAACTCAAACTGTTTTGCTGAATTGAACTCTAACTATTGTGTTACTTATGCATATATGAGTAAAAGTTTAACCCTGCATTATATGCTTTAAGCAGCAGAGTAATTAAACTCAAACTGCTTTGTTATATGAACACATACTTGTGAGAATTTAATTCTGAAATATCTGTTTTAGAAGCACTACATTGCTACGTGTTTATATTTTGGTGGATGTATATGCATAATATTACTGTGACTTAACAGACACAACCTTTGGTTACCTCCTCTAACCAGGTTTGCCCATCTTCTTTCTTTACACCACTCCAGTTTCTAGCTGGGTTCTTCTGTCTTGAACAGGTGTGTATGATACGTTCTTTTGCACACTATAAGCGATGATGACATAATCATCTTTTGACATCAGAGAGCTATTCTAAGACATATATGGACAGTTTTAACAAATGTTGGAAATGTTTCTTGTGGAAATGGCCATATAGGATAAAAAGTCTCAAATGTTTTTGCCAGTGGTGCAGTGGGTTAATCTGCTGAGCCGGTTAACTTGCTATCTGAAAGGTCAGAGGTTCAAATCCAGTGATCAGGGCGAGCTCCCGCTGTTAGCCCCAGTTTCTGGCAACTTAGCAATTGGAAAACATGCAAATGTGAGTAGATCAATAGGTACCGCTCTGGTAGGAAGGTAATGGCGCTCTATGCAGTCATGCCGGCCACATGACCTTGGAGGTGTCTATGGACAATGCCGGATCATCAGCTTAGAAATGGAGATGAGCACCAACCCAGAGTTAGACATGACTAGACTTAATGTCAGGGGAAAACCTTACCTTTATCTAATGGTCTTGTGGAAATGGCCATATAGGATAAAATGTCTCAAGTATTTTTCTGTAAAATACCATCTGTACATTTTATGCAATGAACAATCTTTTATACAAAAAAAAGCATTGCATTTCTACAGCAGTTAATAAGTACTTTTTAAAAAATGTTAAAAGCAAGAGGAAAGCAGGTTTCACTTGAATTATTGTGGTCACAGAAAAAAAAAAAAAAAGCAGCTGCAGCTGTGGCATCATCTCTTAAGCAAACCAGCTCATATAACCATTGCATTGCAGGACAAGGCCTTGCATACAAAGATATACAGGTACCATCTCGTAGTTTAAGATCATCTGGGGAGGCCCTGCTCTCAGCCCCACCTTCCTCGCAGGCACGACTGGTGGGGACAAGAAACAGGGCTTTCTCAGTGGTGGCCCCTTGGCTTTGGAACTCCCTCCCTAGGGAACCTGTGCAATAAACAAACGGATATGGATCGATGGGAGTATAGGAATGGCCTGGTTTCTGCTTGTGGATCATGTGATTAATTATGAATGTTATTTTAAATGTTTTAATGGTTTTTACTTGAATTTTATGATTTTTTAAAATGTCTTTTATTGTTATACTATTATTATCAAGGCATTGAATAGCTAGCTGCCTTCTAAGTAAAGCTGTCTTGAGTCTCCTCCGGGGTAGAGAAAGATGGGATAGAAATACTGTAAACAAGCAAGCAAGTAAAAACAAACAAATAATAGTGCAACCAAAGAAAACACCATTTCAAAAAGTAGCAAGTCACAGGAGCTTTTGCCTATTTACCCTGTTACGTCAGCTCCACTGGCTGCCAATTTGCTTCCAAGCACAATTCAAAGTGCTGGCTTTAGCCTATAAATCCCTAAACAGTTCTGGTCCAGCTTATGAGCCGGTGGGTTCAGGGTTCTCTGGATAATGGTGAACTACAACTCCCAGATTAGAGGTCAACCACTCCCAAAGCAGGCCTGTATGAACAGTTTGGTCTGTGTGCCAAATTTGGTCCAGATCTCACATTAGCTGGATTCAGTGCTTTCTGTGTGCAGATGAACTATAACTCCCAAAATTAAAGTCCATTCCCACTAACCCTTGCAGTATGTTTAGTTGATCATCGCTAGTTGGATTAACAGTGCTCTCTGGCTGTAGGTCAAGTACAACTCCTGTAAATCGTGGTGAATTCTCCCCAAACCTCTTGTTCAGTTGCTGATCAATTCCTCTGTTAACTGTGTGCCATAGGAAAGGGTAGGAAAGGGTTACGGTAGAGGCAGTGGGCGGGGGCATGCAAATTCGGGAACTCTGGGATGTCCATTCTAGAGAAAAAAATAGAACATCTAGGATGAAATTGTCCCTGCATGGAAGTCTTCACTTGGGTGGGGGGCAGAATAGTGTTTTGGGGGGACTCTGGCAGGGTTTGGTCTACATGTTCATGGTGCTCACGATAATCTGTATGTCAGTGAAGGCGGGAGGCTGTGTGTGTAGGTGGACACCTCCATCACATGCACACATACACATTTTTCACTTTTATTATGTGTATAGAAGACAAGATTGTGTTTTACTGATATTGTTATTGTCTGAATATGGCAATGAATTATTGCCATAGTTTGTAAGCCACCCTGAATCCCCCTTTGAGGGTGAGACGTGTTGGGTATAAGTATAGTAAATACTTATAAGTACAGTAGAGTCTCGCTTATCCAACGTAAACGGGCCAGCAGAACGTTGGATAAGCGAATATGTTGGATAATAAGGAGAGATTAAGGAAAAGCCTATTAAACTTCAAATTAGGTTATGATTTTACAAATTAAGCACCAAAACATCATGTTGTACAACAAATTTGACAAAGTAGTTCAGTACACAGTAATGCTACGTAGTAATTACTGTATTTACGAATTTAGCACCAAAATATCATGATGTATTGAAAACATTGACTACCAAAATGCATTGGATAATCCAGAACGTTGGATAAGCGAGTGTTGGATAAGTGAGACTCTACTGTACTTATAAAATACTTATAAATACTTACTTATAGTAAATAAATAAATAACAATAAACAAATTCTTAACTGTTCTTTACTAAAATGGATTGACACAGAATCAAATAGATATTTTTTATTTGAACAAAATGCACACCAAACCTCATATTGTAATATATTAATTGTTCATGACACAAATTTTACATCAAGCTTATCAACATACTAAAACAGAAAACCAATGATAACTTTTATGAGTAACATGGATTCGCGAGACCACAAACTAAAAACCTGGTGAGACACAGAAAAAATAGCTCATATACACACTGGTGCTGTTCAATAAAAATCTCAGACCGGATGGGCATCCAAATCGCCATTCAGTATTGGTAAGCAAGCAGTGGCTACAGAGCTGTGGGGGTGAGGATACATTTCAGCATTTCCAGAAGACCCTGTAAAAGGTTGCATTCCTTGCAAACAAAGGGAACATGCAGGTACGACCACAGGACAAAGAAGAATGTGATGCTGGGGAAAATCATTCCAGATGACTGATTTAGTTCCTGCTGACAGGTTTATGGGAACCATTTTCCTGGCCATCAGATATTGCTTCCAAGAATCTGTTATAGATAGATGGTATACTAGTGGCGAACACAATGATGAAAGTGATGATGAACACAATTAACATGGACAGCGCAAAAGCATTCAGGCACCTGGCTGTCTTGCCATTCTCCTCTGCACCTTCAGCATCTCCTATCACTTTAGAGTCCCTTGACTTCAGGGGAGAAAGGGAGAGAAAATAATATTTAACAAATTTAAAAGAGCAGAGGAAACATCTTTACCCACCTTATTTTACAAAACAGAACAAGTAAAAAAATCAGGGAAACAGGTTGAGCATTACCTATGTGAAATGCTTAGAACCAGAAGTGTTTTGGATTTGGGATTTTCCTCCTGGATTTTGGAGTGCAGCTAAGTATTTGCATATAGGGGGCATAATGAGATAGATGAACCCAAGTTTAATGACAAATTTCATTTATGCTCCATCTATATCTTGCACACAAAGCCTGAAGTTGATGTGGAGCACATTGTTTTTTAATTTATTTGTGCAAGAAATAAAGTTTTTTTTTTTATTTCAGAAAGCAAAAGTTTCAGAAAACAAAAACAACCTATCTCAGGCACTCATGCGAACAAGTTTGGATTTTGGAGGTTTTGGGACACTCAGGGTTGTTGTGAGTCTTCTGGGCTGTATGGCCATGTTCTAGAAGCATTTTTCTTCTAGAACATGGCCATACAGCCTGGAAGACTCACAACAACCCAGTGATTCAGCCATGAAAGCCTTCGACAACACTTTGGGACACTCAGTCTGTACCACCACTATGGCTGCTTCTGTAGAATGAATGCAGCTTGACACCAATTTAGTGACCATGTCTCAATGCGATTGAATCATGGGAGTAGTAGTTGGGTAAGGCAACAGCCGTCTTTGACAGAGAAGGCTAAAGGTCTTGTAAAACTACAACTCCCACAATTCTTTAGCATTGAGCCAGGACAGTTCAAGTGGTGTCAAATTGCATTAATTCTACAGAGCAAATGCACACTGATACCTAATTCCTTTTGAACTTTTGCAAGCTGCCTTTTATTCTATTTTTGGGCAAAAGCTGGGCTATGCATTCAACTAAATCAATAAACTAAAGGTCATTGTGTAAGCACCATTCTTTGAGTGCATGAGGAGGTGAAGGGTGGATTATGATTTTGGATGACGTGATTGTAATAATTGGTTTGAAATTGTGTTGTTTGAATGTCTTTGATTTTAATTTAACTGTTTATTTTATTGTATGTTTATTTATAATATTTATACGTTGTCCATGTGTTGTGAATGCTTGGATTGTGTCCTGCTGCATAGTAGAACGGGTTGGGCTGGATGGCCCTTAGGGGTCTCTCCAAACTCTTGGATTCTATGCTTCTATTATTATTATTATTATTATTATTATTATTATTATTATTATTATCATTATCATCTTCATCATCATTATTATGTAGAGGCTGGATGGCCATCTGTCAGGAGTGCTTGGATTGTGTCCTTCTGCATAGTAGAAGGAAGTTGATCTGGATGATCCTTAGGGGTCACTCCAAACCTTAGGACTGTATGATGATGATGTTGTTATTATTATTAGTAGTGAGAGGCTGGATAGCCATCTGTTGGGAGTGATTGGATTGTGTCCTGCATGGCAGAATTGGGTTGGACTGGATGGCCTTTAGGGGTGTCTTCTAACTGTCTGATGCTATGATTCGATGTGTATTATTATTGTGCAGATATTGGATGGCCATCTGTCAGGAGTGGTTGGATTGTGTCTTCCTGCATGATATAAGGAAGTTGAACTGGATGATCCTTAGGGGTATCTGCTAAGCTTAGGATTGTATGATATTCTTATTCTTATTGAGAGGCTGGCTGGCCATCTGTAGGGAGTGCTTGGATTGTATCATCCAATGGCAGAGTTGGGTTGGACTGGATGGCCTTTAGGGGTCTCTCCTAACTTGTATTATTACTGTGCAGATCTTGGATGGCCATCTGTCAGGAGTGCTTGGCTTGTGTCGTCCTGCATGGTAGAAGGAAGTTGAATTGGATGATCCTTAGGGGTGTCTCCTAACCTTATGATTGTATGATATTATTATTATTCTTATTATTATTATTATTATTATTATTGAGAGGCTGGGTGGCCATCTGTTGGGCGTGCTTGGATTGTGTCCTCCATGGCAGAATTGGGTTGGACTGGATTACCACATATTACAGTAGAATCTCACTTATCCAACATTCGCTTATCCAGTGTTCTGGATTATCCAACGCAGTCTGCCTTTTAGTAGTCAATGTTTTTGTAGTCAATGTTTTAAATTCATTGTGATATTTTGATGCTAAATTTGTAAATACAGTAATTACAACATAGCATTACTGAGCATTGAACTACTTTTTCTGTCAAATTTCTTGTATAACATGATGTTTGGTGCTTAATTTGTATAATCATTACCTAATGTGATGTTTAATCTGCTTTTCCTGAATACCTTCTTATTATCCAACATATTCACTTATCCAATGTTCTGCCGGCCTGTTTATGTTGGATAAGTGAGACTCTACTGTATATTTATAATCTTATATTATCTGTTTAGAACTGGATTATATGAGGCCCCTTCTACACAGCTGTATAAAATGCACACTGAAGTGAATTATTTGGCAGTTTGGACTCAAGATAATCCAGTTCAAAGCAGATAATATAAGATTATAAATGGGTAATATAGCTGTGTGGAAGGGCCTTGAGTTTACACTGCCATATAATCCAGTTCAAATCAGATAATCTGTATCTTATAGGCAGTGTGGAAGAGTCCTGAGGCCTAACTGTGCCTGTCCCCTGGGCTGAGTAGGTTGCTAGGAGACCAAGTGGGCAGAGTTTAGCCTTGTAACTGGCAGCAATTTGATAAAACACAATTATTCCTCTCCCTATAATTAGGACTTTATTTTTCTTTTCTTTTTGTTGTATGAACGTAGAGGCATGGATGAGGGGTTGTGTTGCCAAGTTTAGTGTTTCTGGGATGTGTAGTTTTGTTGTTTTGTCCTAGGCCGAATTTTTTTTATCCTTTTATATATATAGATTGTTTAGTTGCATGTTGCAATTAGCTTCTGTTAGAGAATCAGCCGTCTACAAAGATTTTGCCCAGAGGATGTATTATTATTCTGCGGGGAGGCTTCTCTCAGGCAGAGCCAGCCTTAAGAAATGGGGCCACAAAGTGGAGTCCACGACATGCGAGTGTGGAGAAGAGCACACCACAGACCACCAACTGTGATGCAGTCTGAGCCCCGCCACAGTCACAATGGAGGACCTTCTTATAGCAACACCAGAGGCACCCCAAGTGGCCAGCTATTGGTCAAAGGGCATTTGCTGTCATGCCAAGTTTCTAACTTTGTTTGTGTTTCTAAATACATTACAACGGTACCCTCGGTTCGCTTTTGACAGGATAAATAAATAAGTACACAACTGAAGTGGTGTGGAATTGAATGAACTCTAGGGCCGATGCACACTGATAGCTAATTTCTTTTGAACTTTGGCAAGCTAATGTGAGATTCTCGCACCCCACATTTGGGAGAAAGGGTGGCTGTACATTCAATGAAGCCCAGAAAAGAGAGCACTAAGTGGAGCCACGTGGAGTGGGGAGGGAGAGGCGTCCAAGGGCGGCGGGGGCGAGGCGCGGAAGGCGCCCAGGGGCGCTGGCTCACCTTGATGGAGAAGACCAGGGCGGCCAGGCCGAGGCAGCAGCAGTTGGCGTAGGAGAAGGTGAACAGGGAGCAGGCCAGGTAGTCCCGGGGCACCCTGTGGACAGGCAAGAGGACGGCCCCCGGGTAGCGGTAGTAAGGCCCGTCCCCGCTCATGCCCTCCGGACCCATGCCCTCCGGACCCATGCCCTCCTTGCCCTCCGGCTCCTTGCCCTCGCTGGGCGGCATCCCGTCGGCGTGGGTGTGGCCGAGCATCTTTCCCCGGCCGAGGAGGCGGCGCCGCTCCTCCGGAGGCCAGCCAGGCGCAAACCGACCCAACGGTCGCGGACCCGCCTCGGGCGCCCCTTCGGTTCTGTTCTGCTCCTTCGGAAGCGGAGGGAGGGGGCTGCGGGGGAAAGGCGCTTCCCGGACCCCTCTCCCGGGCCCCACTCCTCCCCGGAAGCCGCCCCCTTTCCAAACTGAGAACCTGGGGCAGCTTGGCACCCCTTGGACTGGCCGTGGCTCCATGCTGTGGGTGCTAGCGTTTGGGGAGGCGCTAGCCCTCTTGGACTACCACTCCCAAGATATACCATAGCTTATTGTGCCAGGACCAAGTTACATTATAAAATACTACATCCATCTGACTTCTTCCGCTCCCAGGATATCATAGCGTTCAAGTTAAATTACAAACTGGGTTGCTGTGAGTTTTCCGAGCTGTATGGCCATCCCCCAGAAGCATTCTTTCCTGACGTTCCACCTGCACCTATGGCAGGCATCCTCAGAGGTTGTGGGGTCTGTTGGAAACTAGGCAAGAGGGCTCTGTATCTATGGAAGGTCCAGGCTGGGAAAAAGAACTCTTGTCTGTTGGGGGCAGGTGTGAATGTTGCAGTTGGCCACCTAGATTTGCATTGAAAAGCCTCAGAAGTTGAGCTATGCCTACCATAGATGTGGGCGAAATGTCAGGAGAGAATACTTCTGGAACATGGCCATACAGCCCGGAAAACATATAACAACTCTCTGATCCCGGCCATGAAACCTTCGACAACACAGTCCCTGATTGATTCATGTCTGGAATTCCTTTGTTTTCAGAGTGTTGTTCTGATTCCAGACTACACAGAGAAGCCATTGGAATCCACAAGCATGTAGACAATTTCAACATAAAGGAGGAAACCATGAAAATGAACAACATCTGGCTGCCAGTATAAAAAAAACCCTCTAAAATAAGGACAGTAAATAAAGAACGACACTCAAAAACAGGGGAATTCCAGACATGAATCAATCAGGGCCAGCTAACACCTCCCAACAAAGGATTCCCTCAGGCAGTAAGCAGCCAGATCTTGAAGCTGAAAGGCTATTCAATGCTAATCAAGGTGGCCAATTGCAACATTCACAGCTGCCTCAAACAAACAAGAGTTCTTTCTCCCACCCTGACCATTATTCCACAGATATAAAAACCCCACTTGCCTAGTTTCCAACAGACCTCACAACCTCTGAGGATGCCTGCCATAGATGCAGGAGAAACATCAGGAAACTATGCTTCTGGACACATGCCCATACAGCCCAGAAAACTCACAGCAACCCAGTGATCCTGGCCATGAAAGTCTTTGACAACGCATTAAATTATAAAACTCTGTAAAAGGTTTCATACCTGGCAAACAAAGGGAAATGGCAGGTATAAGCACAGGACAAGGAAGAAGGTGATGCTGGGGAAAAAAATTCCAGTTGACTGATTTAGTTCCAGCTGAAAGATTTCCGGGAATGTTGTTCGTGGGCATCAGCCATTGCCTCCTGGAATCTGTTATAGATGTATGTCATACTAGTGGCTATCACAATGATGGAAACTATCATGGACACAATGGCCAGGGTCATCGCCACAACACTCAGGCACCTGGCTGTCTTGCCATGCTCTTCTGCACTTTCCACATCTCCTAGCACTTTAGCGTCCCTTGACTTCAGGGGAGAGAGGGAGAGAAAAGAGTACTTTAAAAATAAATTAAAGGGCCCATCTTTGAACACCTAACTCTCAAACTGATAATTCACAGCTATGCTAATATGGTGTTTGCTGAATACACAAGTTATATAAAAAAGGCAAGAAGCAGAGCCTGCTATGGCAAGCATTATAAATATATGTAGTTTACAACCATCCTGTAAAAGAGATAAATAATATAATAATAACTTTATTCTTATACCCTGCCACCATCTCCCCGAAGAGACTTGGGACAACTTCCATATGGGACAAAATACCCACAAAACACTAAAAACAATACAAGCAATCAATTAAAATAAACAGGATTAAAATAAGAACATGATAAAACATAACAATCTAGATAAAACACAACTAGATAAAACAGCAGAATATAAAACAGCAGCAAAAGTTCAAACAATACTCAACAAACCTATTGCGAGTAGTACTATGGCTTTGACCAGGCTATAAAAAGGGCCCGGGCATGGGATAGTGCAAATAGCATGTCATAGGGATTGGTATTGGATGAAGTGCAGAGAGTCAAATAATATTAGGGAACCTCGAGTCTGGGTATTTATAACTTGGGACAAGGCATTCTCAAATGCAGGCTGATACATGCAGCAAGTTTTTAACTCCCTGTGAAAGAAGGACAACGAGGGGGCTTGCCTAATATCCGGGGGAGGGGTCCAAAGTTGAGGGGGCCCACCACCAAGAAGGCCCTCTCCCTCGTCCCCACTAACCGTGCTTGTGACTGGTGGGAGTGAGACTAGGGCCTCCCCAGCAGAGCCCGCCTCAGTTCAACAGACCTCACAACATCTCAGGATGCCTGCCATAGGTGTGGGTTAAGCGTAAGGAGAGAAAGCTTCTGGAACATGGCCAGGCAGCCCGGAAAACATGCAGCAACCCAGCCCAGGCACGGAGGGCATGCCGGGCGTCGCGGGTGGAGACCGAGGTCAAAGGCGATGAGGGCGAAGATGGTGAGGGCAGTCCGGCAAAGCAGAGGAGGCGGCGCAGCTGCCTGCAGGGGTTGCACTGTGCACCAGGTACTGATAGCGGAGGTGGGCCAGGCAGGGGCGAGGGCCGGTGGGGTGGCACGCTGGAGACAGGTCGCACAGCCAGCCGTGGCAGGTCACCTCCAGAGCGCTGCTGAGGAGGGCCGTGGACTGGGGCAAAGGCTTGCCTAGGGACTCCGGGTTTGCCTAGGCCGAGGCCCTCCTCAGCGGTGCATTGGAGGTGATCCTCTAGGGCTGAGGAGGGCCTCGGCTCGGGGCAAAGGCCAGGTCTAGGGATGCCGGGTTTGCCTAGGCCCTGGGCTGAAGCCCTCCTCAGCGGCGCACTTAGCCTTTGCCAGAGGCGCACTCTAAAGGATGGAGGAAGATGGTGCCTTCCGCAACCACATATTTCGCATAGCGCTTGGACCGCCCCTGTGTACATGAGGTAGGGCATTGTGTGCAAGCTTACAGATGCGGAATTGTTTATTCGGTTCCACAATCTCACAAGGTGGAGGATTCTTCTAGGTCAGCATTTCTTTACCTGGAGATCGGGACCCTGGGGGGGGGGTTGTGAGGGGGTATCAGAGGGGTCGCCAGAGACCATCAAAAACACATATTTACGTGTTTAGGAATTCCTTTGGCAGAGAAGGCTGGATGTAGATAAACTACAACTCCAAAATTCAAGGGCAGTGCCCACCAAACCTTTCCAGTATTTTCTGTTGGTCATGGGAGTTCTGTGTACCAAGTTTAGTTCAATTCCATCATTGGTGGAGTTCAGAATTCTCTTTGAATGTAGGTAATTATAAACCCCAGCAACTACAACTCCCAAATGACAAAATCAATCCCCTCCCAACCCCACCGGTATTCAAATTTGGGCGTATTGGGCATTTGTGCCAAATTTGGTCCAGTGAATGAAAATACATCCTGCATATCAGATGTTTACATTACGATTCATAACAGTAGCAAAATGACAGTTATGAAGTAGCAACGAACATGATTTTATGGTTGGGGGTGTAACCGCAACATGAGGAACTGTATTAAGGGGCTGCGACACCAGGTTGCCTTTTGATCTGCCCATTCAGTTTCTGAGTCTGTTCAAGGACTTCCTAGTTGCCCATTCTTAGTTTGCCCCTGGGATTTCCTGGTTTAGCTGCCCAGAGGATCTTGCTATTGCTGGTGGTTCTCATGAAACTTTCCTTGATTTGCGTCTACTGGGAGGAGGCTGATAGCTATGCAGAGGATTGTTTTCACAGTGTTCAACCTTACTTTTCTCACAGTTAGCAGCAACTTCCCATCACACATCAGGAGGGATGATGCCAGCTAGCTTGTAGAGTCTATAAACAGGTGTAGCTTTAAGACATCCTGTGATTATTCTGCATGTTTTGTTCAGTGTTATGTTCACCTTCTTCATGTGGACAGACTTGTGCCAAACAGGGCAGGCATCCTCAGCAGTTGAGTAAGACAAGGCCAGGGCTGATGTTCTTACTAATTTTGGGTCTGCCCCACAGTACGTTTCCACAGGATGTTATTGCGTGCAGCTATTTTGTGCTTGATGTTCATACAGTGTTTTCTAAATATTAGTGTTTGATCTAAGGTGACAGCAAGATATTTAGGATGGAAACAGTATTTGTGCTCTTGGCTTTCCCAGGTAACTTACAATGTCCTTTCAATTTTGCTTTTAAATTGTAGTTTGACAAGGTAACAGCAGTCTTTGGCAGAGAGGGCGGTACAACTCCAACTCCCACAATTCTTTAACATTGAGCCAGGAAAGTTCAAGTAGTGTCAAATTGATACCTTTTGGACTTTTGCAAGTTAATGTGAGATTCTCGCACCCCACGTTTGGAAGAAAGGGTGGCTGTACATTCAATGGAGCCAAGAAGGGAAAGCGCCAGGCGAAGCCATCCTTCTTGGGGGGCGGGGAGTGGGAGGGAGAGGCTTCAAAGGCTCACCTTGATGGAGAAGACCAGGGCGGCCAGGCCGAGGCAGCAGCAGTTGGCGTAGGAGAAGGTGAACAGGGACCAGAGCAGGTAGTCCCGGGGCAGCTTGCGGACGGAGACGAGGGCCGCCCTCGGGTAGGGGTAGTAAGGCCCCGGCGGCCCCACTCCCCACGGCGCCCTGGCCTCGACGGGCGGCATCCCGTGGGCGTGGGTGGGGCCGTGCATCTTTCCCCGGCTGAGGAGGCGGCGCCGCTCCTCCGGAGGCCAGCCAGGCGCAAACCGACCCAACGGTCACGGACCCGCCTCGGGCGGCCCTTCGGTTCTTTTCTGCTCCTTCGGAAGCGGAGGGAGGGGGGAGGGGCCCGCCCCCCCGGGACTGGGGAAAGAGAAGCCTCTCCCGGACCCCTCCCCTCCCCGAAAGCCGCCCTCTTTCCAAACGGAGAAGTTGGGGGAAATCCAGAAGGAGGGCAGCTCTTGCCATGCTCGAGGGACCAGGCAGGAGCGAACTTTCTAACTTGGGGGCCGCATGCTCGCATTCCCTGCCAGGAGGACTGGCTGCCCCGAGGTGGAAGGAAGGAAGGGAGGGAGGGAGGGAGGGAGGGAGGGAGGGAGGGAGGGAAGAGAGAAAGAAGTAAGCACGAAAAGGAGGAAGGGAAGGAAGGAAGGAAGGAAGGAAGGAAGGAGGAAAGAAAGAAAGAAAGAAAGAAAGAAAGAAAGAAAGAAAGAAAGAAAGAAAGAAAGAAAGAAAGAAAGAAAGAAGGAAAGACAAAGGGAAGGAAGGGTGGAAGGAAGGAAGGTGGAAGGAAGGAAGGAAGGAAGGAAGGAAGGAAGGAAGGAAGGAAGGAAGGAAGGAAGGAAGGAAGGAAGGAAGGAAGGAAGGAAGGAAGGAGAAAGGAGAGAGGGAAGGAGGGAGGAAGAAAGAGGGCAGGAAAGACAAACGGGAAGGAAGGTGAAGGGAAGGAAAAAAGGGACGAAGAGAAGGATGAAAGGAAGGAAGGCAAGGATGAAGGAAGGGAAGCATAAAGGAATGAGGGAAGGAAGGAAAGACAAAAGGGAAGGAAGGGAAAGAAGGAAGGGACCAAGAAAAGGATGGATGGAAGGAAGGAAGGAAGGAAGGAAGGAAGGAAGGAAGGAAGGAGGAAGGAAGGAAGGGAAGGATAAAGGAAAGAGAGAAGGAAGAAAAGACAAAAGGGAAGGAAGGAAGGAAGGAAGGAAGGAGGAGAGGGAAGGAAGAAAAGGCAGAAGGGAAGGAAGGAGAGCGGGAAAGAGGGGGTTAAGGAAGAAAGAGAGGGAAGGAGGAAGGAAGAAAGGACAGGATGGTGTGAGAGAGGAAGGCCCGGGGCCTGAGTTTGCCCATACCTGATGTGGACTCCTGGGAGTTTTAGTTTGGGGAGGTGCTAGCACACTTGGCCTACATCTCCCAGGATACCATAGCATTGAGCCAGGACCAAGTTAAATTAAAAAATAATAGGTTGTGAAATTATTATTTCACTTCTTCCAAAGTTCAGCTCCCAGGATTTCATAGCATTGAGCCATAGCGGTTAAAGTTAAATTATAAAATACAGGCAGTCGCCAAGTTACAAACAAGATAGGAGATTTGTTCTGAAAGTTGAATTTGTTTGTAAGTCCAGTACTGTTCCATTATCGGGGGGGCTGGGGGCTAGACGAGAGGGAAAGTCTCTTTTATTTGGGGGGGGGGGAGTTGAAGGAGGAAAACAATTTCCCCATTTTCACTGGTTTTTCCCTCTCCCCTCTTCCCATTTCATAAAGATAGATAGATAGATAGATAGATAGATAGATAGATAGATAGATAGATAGTGCTTTGCATAGCATAGTAAAGATAAAGGTTTCCCCTGACGTTAAGTCCAGTCGTGTCCGACTCTGGGGGTTGGTGCTCATCCCCATTTCTAAGCCGAACAGCCGGCGTTGTCTGTAGACACCTCCAAGGTCATGTGGCCAGCATGACTGCATGGAGCGCCGTTACCTTCCCACCGGAGCTTTACCTATTGATCTACTCACATTTGCATGTTTTGGAACTGCTAGGTTGGCAGAAGCTGGAGCTAACAGCGGGCGCTCACTCCGCTCCCCGGGTTTGAACCTGGGACCTTTTGGTCTGCAAGTTCAGCAGCTCAGTGCTTTAACACACTGCGCCATCGGAGGCTCAGCATAGGGAAGGAATAACATGCCTGTGGTGTTTGCTTTTCTGTCTGTGTCCCTGTTCAAAAGATTTACGGGAGAGGCAGTGGGTGGGGTCATGCAAATTCCTCACCAATGGAGAGAGAAAGGAACACTGGCATGTGGTGTTTACTGTTACCTGCAATGTCAATGGAGGGAAGGCTTTGGTGGCTCCTCAGCACTGTGGGTTAAAGCTGTTTGTGGAGGCGGGAGGCTGTCTGTGTAAGTAAGTGGACACCCCTGCCACATACATACATGCAGATTTTCACTTTTATTATGTGTATAGATTTCTATCCTGCCCTGTCAATCAATCTGGGATTCCTTTTATCCTTCCCCCTCAAGATTAAGCAGGTTTAGGATTAGGGTGTTGCATTTTATTGGCCAAAAGTGTGCAATCTAAAATGTATCTGGATAGAGACATACACAGGAGGCCTGTTTACATCCTGGAATCTGTTATAGATGTATGCCATACTAGTGGCCATCACAATGATGGAAACTATCATGGACACAATGGCCAGGGCCAGCGCCACAACACTCAGGCACCTGTCTGTCTTGCCATGCTCTTCTGCACTTTCCACATCTCCTAGCACTTTAGCGTCCCTTGACTTCAGGGGAGAGAGGGAGAGAAAAGAGTACTTAACAAATAAATTAAAGGGCCCATCTTTGAACACCTAACTCTCAAATTGATAATTCAGAGCTATGCTAGTATGGTGTTTGCTGAATTCACAAGTTATATTTAAAAAGGCAAGAAGCAGAGCCTGCTATGGCAAGCATTACAAATACAGTATGTGTAGTTTACCACCATCCCGTAAAAGAGATAAATAATATAACAATAATTTTATTCTTGTATCCTGCCACCATCTCCCCGAAGGGACTCGGGGCAACTTCCATATGGGGCAAAATTCACACAAAACACTAAAAACAATACAAGAATCTATTAAAGCAAAACAGGATTAAAATAAGAACATGATAAAACATAACAATCTAGATAAAACACAATTAGATAATACAGAAGAATATAAAACAGCAGCAAAAGTTCAATCAAACAATACTCAACAAACCTATTGCGAGTAGTACTATGGGTTTGACCAGGCTATAAAAAGGGCCCGGGCATGGGATAGTGCAAATAGCATGTCATAGGGATTGGTATTGGATGAAGTGCAGAGAGTCAAATAATATTAGGGAACTTCGAGACTGGGTATTTATAACTTGGGACAAGGCATTCTCAAATGCAAGCTGATACATCCAAGTTTTTAACTCCCTGTGAAAGGAGAACAATGAGGGGGCTTGCCTAATATCCTTTGGGAGGATTTCCAAAGTCAGGGGAAGGGGCCACCACTGAGAAGGCCCTCTCCCTCGTCCCCACTAACCGTGCTTGTGACAGTGGTGAGAGTGAGAGGAGGGCCTCCGTGGCAGATTTTAGAGCCTACTCTGGTTCATAGAGGTCACAAAGATAGGCAGGATCTGAACCATTTAAGGCTTTATAGGTCATAACTTGCACTTTGAATTGGGACCAGAAGCATATCGGCAGCCAGTGGAGCTGCTTTAATAAGGGTGTCATGCGCTCCCTAAACAGATAAAGTAGGAAAATAAAGGAAACAGGCTGAGCATTCCTTATCCAAAATGCTTTGGACCAGAAGTGTTTTGGACCTTGGATTTTCCTCCTGGATTTTGGATTGCCTTTAATTGCATGTAGACATAATAAGACATGTTGCTGCAAGTCTTGCTGCAAGGTATCTTAGAATCATAGAATCATAGAATAGTAGAGTTGGAAGAGACCACATGGGCCATCTAGTCCAACCCCCTGCTAAGAAGCAGGAAATCGCATTCAAAGCACCCCCGACAGATGGCCATCCAGCCTCTGCTTAAAAGCCTCCAAAGAAGGAGCCTCCATGGAGCTTCTCCATCTTGATGGAGAAGAGCAAACCACAGACCACTTACTACAATGCGGTCTGAGTTCTGGCACAATGGAGGACCTTTTCACAGCGACAGCAAAGGCACTCCAAGTGGCCAGCTTCTGGTCAAAAGACATTTATTGTAATGCCAAGTTTTTAACTTTGTTTGTGTTTTTTAAATATTTTATAACTGTATTTTCAATTCGCTTCTGACATGATAAATAAATAAATAAACGAGATATCTTAAAGATGAACCTTTTTTGGAGGCTTTTAAGCAGAGGCTGGATGGCTTTAAATGCGATTTTCCTGCTTCTTGGCAGGGGGTTGGATTGGATGGTCCATGAGGTCTTTCACAATTTTATGACTCTAACCCAAGCTTAGTGACAAATTTCATTTATGTCCTATCTATATCTTACAAACACATTGTTTGTACTTTTTGGCCACATCGTTTTTAATAGTTCTGCGCAAGAAATAATTTTTGTTTTTTTTCAGAAAGCAAAAGTTTTAGAAAGCAAAGGTGGCCTATCTCAGGCACTCATGTGAACAAACTTGGATTTTGGAGGTTTTGGGGCACTCAGCCTGTACCACCACTATGGTTGTTTCTACACTGTAGAATTAACATAGTTTGACACCAGTTTAGTGGCCATGGCTCAATGCTATTGATTTATGAAACTTTTCATATGATATTTTTATTTCGTGTTAAAAGCATTGCATAAATCAGTATAAAACACAAGCGGCTAAATAATTTTTGACCAAAAATGGGCAACAGTGACTGCATTGTCTGTAGCTTTCAATAATTATTCCTCTGTACATGAGGTAGGGCATTGTGGGCAAGCATACAGATGCGGAGTTGTTTGTTCTGTTCCGCAATCTCACAAGGTGGAGGATTCTTCTAGGTCAGCATTTCTTTACCTGGGGGTCGGGACCCCGGGGGAGGGTTGTGAGGGGGGTGTCAGAGGGGTCACCAGAGACCATCAAAAACACACATTTATGATGGTCTTAGGAACTCCTTTGGCAGAAAAGGCTGGATGTAGATAAACAACAACTCCAAAACTCAAGGTCAATGCCCACCAAACCTTTCCAGTACTGTCTGTTGGTTGTGGGAGTTGTGTGTGCCAAGTTTGGTTCAGTTCCATCATTGGAGAGTTCAGAATGCTCTTTGATTGTAGGTTAATTATAAATCCCAGCAACTACAACTCCCAAATTACAAAATCATTCACCCCCCAACCCCACTAGTATTCAAATTTGGGCGGATCGGGTATTTGTGCCAAATTTGGTCCAGTGAATGAAAATACAACCTGTATATCAGATGTTTACATTACGATTCATAACAGTAGCAAAATGACAGTTATGAAGTAGCAACAAAAATTATTTTATGGTTGGGGGGTAACCGCAACAAGAGGAACTGTATTAAGGGGCTGTGACGTTAGAAAGGTTGAGAACCACTGCCCATTCCGCTTCTGAGTCTGTTCAGGGACTTCCTAGTTACCCATTCTTGGTTTGCCCCTGGGATTTCCTGGTTTAGCTGCCCAGAGGAGCTTGCTATTGCTGGGGGGACATTAAGAGGAGTGGTGGCTCTCATGAAGCTTTTCCTTGATTTGTGTCTACTGGGAGGAGGCTGATAGCCACGCAGAGGATGGCTTTCACAGTGTTCAACTTTATTTTTCTCACAGTTAGCAGCAACTTCCCGTCACACATCAGGAGGGATGATGCCAGCTAGCTTGTAGAGTCTATCAACAGGTGTAGGTTTAAGACATCCTGTGATTATTCTGCATGTTTCGTTCAGTGTTATGTTCACCTGCTTCATGTGGACACACTTGTGCCAAACAGGGCAGGCATCCTCAGCAGTTGAGTAAGACAAGGCCAGGGCTGATGTTCTTATTAATTTTGAGTCTGAATCCCACGTGCCGCCAGTAAGTTTCCACAGGATGTTGTTGCGGGCAGATACTTTGTGCTTGGTATTTATACAGTGTTTCCTAAATGCTAGTGTTCAAACTAAGGTGACACCAGGATGGAAACAGTGTTCGAGCTCTTGGCTGGCAACTTCCAATTTCCTTTCAATTTTGCTTTTAAATTGGTAAGGCCAAGGCAGTCTTTGGCAGAGAAGGCTGCATGTCTTGTACAACTACAACTCCCACGATTCTTTAGCATTGAGCCAGGAAAGTTCAAGTGGTGTCAAATTGTAAAGTCAATGCAAACTGATACCTTTTGGACTTTTTCAGGCTAATGTGAGAGTCTCGCACCGCATGTTTGGGAGAAAGGGTGGCTGTCCAGTCAATGGAGCCAAGAAGAGAAAGCGCCAGGTGGAGCCACCCTTCTTGGGGGGCGGGGAGTGGGAGGGAGAGGCGTCCAGGGGCGGCGGGGGCGAGGCGTGGAAGGCGCCCAGGGGCGCTGGCTCACCTTGATGGAGAAGACCAGGGCGGCCAGGCCGAGGCAGCAGAAGTTGCCGTAGAAGAAGGTGAACAGGGACCAGACCAGGTAGTCCCGGGGCATCCTGCGGAGGGAGACGAGGGTGGCCCTCGCGTGGGGGTAGCGAGGCCCCGGCGCGTCCACTCCCCCCGGCCCCTTGCCCTCGACGGGCTGCATCCCATGGGCTTGGGCGTGCATCTTTCCCCGGCCGAGGAGGCGGCGCCGCTCCTCCGGAGGCCAGCCAGGCGCAAACCGACCCAACGGTCGCGGACCCGCCTCGGGCGCCCCTTCGGTTCTGTCCTGCTCCTTCGGAAGCGGAGGGAGGGGGCTGCGGGGAAAAGGAGGACAGCTTGGTAGCTCTTGAACTTGCCATGCTCGGGGCACGGCCAGGCAGGAGCGAACTTTCTAACTTGGAGGCCGCATGCTCGCACTCCCTACGAGGAAGGAAGGAAGGGAAGGAGGAAGGCAGGAAAGAGAGAAGGAAGGAAGGACGAAAAGGAGAAAGGGAAGGGGGGAGGAAAAAGAGGAGGCAGGAAAGACAAAAGGGAAGGAAGGGAGGGAGGGAGGAAGAGAAGGATGAAAGGAAGGAAGGGAAGCATAAAGGAAAGAGAGAAGGAAGAAAAGAAAAGGGAAAGAAGGAAGTGACAAAGAGATGGATGGGTGGATGGAAGGAAGAAGGAAAGGAAGGATAAAGGAAAGAGAGAAGGAAGGAAAGAAAAGGGAAGGAAGGGAAAGATAAAAGGGAAGGAAGGGAGGGAGGAAGGAAGGAAGGAAGGAAGGAAGGAGAAAGGGAGAGCGGGAAGGAGGGAAGAACAAGAGAAGGCAGGAAAGACAAACGGGAAGGAAGGCTGGAAAGAAAGGAAGGAAGGGAAGGAGGGAGGAAGAGAAGAATGAAAGGAAGGAAGGGAAGGATGAAGGAAGGGAAGCATAAAGGAAAGAGAGAAGGAAGGAAAGAAAAAGGAAGGAAGGGAAAGATACAAGGGAAGGAAGGAAGGAAGGAAGGAAGGAAGGAAGGAAGGAAGGAAGGAAGGAAGGAGAAAGGGAGAGCAGGAAGGAGGGAAGAACAAGAGAAGGCAGGAAAGACAAACGGGGAGGGAGGCTGGAAAGAAAGGAAGGAAGGGAGGGAGGGAGGAAGAGAAGCATAAAGGAAAGAGAGAAGAAAAGAAAGACAAAAGGGAAGGACAGAAGGAAGGGAAGGAGGGAGGAAGGAAGAGAAGGATGAAAGGAAGGAAGGGAAGGATGAAGGAAGGGAAGCATAAAGGAAAAAGAGAAGGAAGGAAAGAAAAGAGAAGGAAGGGAAAGAAGGAAGGGACAAAGATGGATGGATGGAAGGAAGGAAGAAGGAAAGGAAGGATAAAGGAAAGAGAGAAGGAAGGAAAGAAAAGGGAAGGAAGGGAAAGATAAAAGGGAAGGAAGGAAGGAAGGAAGGAAGGAAGGAGAAAGGGAGAGCGGGAAGGAGGGAGGAAGGAAGGAAGGAAGGAAGGAGAGAGGGCAGGAAAGACAAAGGGGAAGGGAGGCTGGAAGGGAAGGAAGGAAGGGAGGGAGGGAGGAAGAGAAGGATGAAGGAAGGGAAGCATAAAGGAAAGAGAGAAGGAAGGAAAGACAAAAAGTAAGGAAGGACAAAAAGATGGAAGGGAACGATGGAAAGAGAAAGAGAGAGGGGGAGGGAGAGAAGGGAGGGAGGAAAGGAGGAAGGAAAGACAAAAGGGAGGGAAGGATGGGATGGAAGAAGGAAGGACAAAAAGGAAGGGAGGGAGGAAGGAATAAAGGAAAAAGGAGAAAGAGGGAGAGAGGGAAGGAAAAAAGGACAGAGAGGCGGAAGGGAAGGAAGGAGAGCGGGAGAAGAGGGGGTTAAGGAAGAAAGAGAGGGAAGCAGGAAGGAAGAAAGGATAGGATGGTGTGAGAGAGGAAGGCCCAGGCCTGAGTTTGCCCATACCTGATGTTTGGGGAGGTGCTAGCACCCTTGGCCTACATTTCCCAGGACATCATATCATTGAGCCATAGCTGTTAAAGTTAAATTATAAAATACAGGCAGTCGCCAAGTTACAACCAGGATAGGAGGTTTGTTCTGAAGTTGAATTTGTTTATAAGTCGGGTACTGTTCCATTATGGGGGGGGGGGGGGGGGGGAGGCTAGACGAGAGGGAAAGTCTATTTTATTGAGGGGGGGAGAGTTGAAGGGGGAAAACATTTCCCCCATTTTCACTGGTTATTCCCTCTCCCCTCTTCCCATTTCATAAACGAAGGTTGCTTCCACAAGGGCAACATAAGTGTGGTGTTAACAGGAAAAACGGGGTGGGGGGGGTGTAATGGTTTTACACCTTCAACCCCCCCCCCTTACATAAAATGGACTATTCTTCTCTATCTAGCACCCCCATTTGCCTCCACCAGATAATGGAACAGTACCACAAGGCGAATCAGGTACATTCTTGAAGTGTAATTCCAGCCCTATACACACACACACACACATATAAATAGATAGATAGAGAAAGAGAGAGAGAGAGCACGCTTTGCATAGCATAGGGAAGGGATAACATGCCTGTGGTGTTTGCTTTTCTGTCTGTGTCCCTGTTCAAAAGATTTCCCTTCACTTTCTGTCCCTGTGATCAATGGATTTTGGAAAAAAATGGTTTGTTCTGAAAACAAGGATTGGTGAGAAAGCTTCAATAAAGATGCCAATAAAGACACCTTCAATAAAGACACCTAAAGGAATCCAAAGCAAGATATATTTTTAAAACACAATTTTAAAAACTGTTAATACAGAAGTTCAAACACCATTAAACTAAATGTCTAATTAAAACAAGCACAAGCTACAAACAATTAAAACCAGCATGGAAGAAGTCTTAGATATATAGTAAAATAAAACCATTGCATTCCCGTTAAAGGTTTTTCCGGTTGCATGCATATACTAAAAACCAAAATCTTCTACAAATATGAGCAGAAACCGGGAGGAGACTAACCAAATTTCCTGAGGAAGTAACCTTTACAACTTGAGAAAAGTTACCAAGAAAACTCTTAATCTTAGCACAAAATGACTGATTTAAATTGATGGGGCCATTTGTTTATTTATTAAAGTACTAGCTTGGGTACCCGTCAGTGTCCGGGTTATTTGAAAAGGGCAATGTTTATTGGGTAGTATCAGTTTGGTTACATGTTACATTATATCTTAGAAAAAACTCAAGTCTTTGCTTTTGTCTTTTATTTATTAGTACTTCCATTTGAAAATACATAAGGATGTGGCTGAACTACAATTGAAAATACATAAGGATGTGGCTGAACTACAATTCCCAAAATCTTGGGACAATCCTCCCCAAACTCTGTCAGTATTTACAGTTGGCCATCTTGGCTTAGTGTGCCAAATATGGTTTAGATCCGTTATCTGCTAGGGTCAGTGTTTTCTCAATAGGAGTGAACTTGGGCTCGGGCTGTGGCGCAGGCTGGAGAGCAGCAGCAATCAATCACTGCAATGAATCACTCTGACCAGGAGGTCATGAGTTCGAGGCCCGCTCGGAGCCTATGTTTGTTTGTCTTTGTTCTATGTTAAAAGGCATTGAATGTTTGCCTACATGTGTAATGTGATCCGCCCTAAGTCCCCTTTGGGGTGAGAAGGGCGGAATATAAATGCTGCAAATAAATAAATAAATAATAAACTACAACTCCTGGATGCCAAAGTCAATGACCCCCAACCCTGCCAATATGCCAATAAGCAAAGTTGACTTTGTTGGGTCTATGTGCCAAGTTCGTTCCAGGTCCATTGTTGGTGGGTTCAGAGTGCTCTTTGATTGCAGATGAACTATACATCCCAGTCCCGACAACTCCTATAAATCATGGTGATTTCTCCCCAAACCTCTCTCTCTAGTATGTTCAGTTGATGAATGCCATAGGAAAGAATAGGAAAGGGTTACGGGAGAGGCAGTGGGTGGGGTCATGCAAATTCCTCACCAATGGAGAGAGAAAGGAACACTGGCATGTGGCTTTTACTGTTACCTGCTATGTCAGTGGAGGGAGGGCTTTGGTGTCTCCTCAGCACTGTGGGTTAAAGCTGTTTGTGGAGGCGGGAGGCTGTCTGTGTAAGTAAGTGGACACCCCTGCCACATACATACATGCAGATTTTCACTTTTATTATGTGTATAGATTTCTATCCTGCCCTGTCAATCAATCTGGGATTCCTTTTATCCTTCCCCTTCAAGATTAAGCAGGTTTAGGATTAGGGTATTGCATTGTATTGGCCAAAAGGGTGCAATCTAAAATGTATCTGGATAGAGACATACACAGGAGGCCTGCCTACATGGGGTTGTAAATCTTGGTCATGCCAGAAGTCACTCCTGAACATCCATGTGACATTCACAGATTTCTGGCCCTTAACGTGGGGTAAACTGGCCAACCCAATTTTACTCTGCATCAGCAGAAGTCTGGGAAATGCCGCTGCTGTCCACATGGGCCAGTGCTGCCATACACCTTTGCTGATGTCAGGAAAAGGCAACTGTGAGGGAATTTGAAAAAGGTGCCATGATGTAATGAGTTGACCGGAAAGACACGTGTCAGCAGCTGATTGGCTAAGCGTGCCAGGGGCCAACATTCTACTGTCTCTGGCTTGCTGTTGAGAGAAATGGTTTGAACAGGCACTTTTACCTCAGAGAGCAAAGAGGTAACAGCTAGGGAATTAATGGCTGCCGACACTCTGAAGCCTGATAATTTCTAAGGCAATGAGGCATATGAGTGCTTTAAAAGGACTAGTTATTCCCTCTGTTCTCTGTTTTTATTGTTGCTCTGTTTGACCTATTGAACTGAAGTAAAGTTACTGTTACTTATTTCACAAACCTGAGTGGCATGTTATTACACTGCAGTATAAACTTTAGTTCAGAAGTAGTGGTAAAGCCTCTATTTATTTACATGTACAACATCCAACAAACTGGTGATGTCCAGCAAAATAAAAGCTTCCACTTCTGCCTCTGAATTCATACAGTGCTCCATCCATATAGATGGGCCCAGGAAAGGATTAAAAATATAAAACTTTGCAGTCATTAAATAGTATCCAGAGAAAATATAAAAATACCATACAGGGGAAACATTTTTGAATTTCAGTTCAATGCACAAAATTTCAAGAAAGAGCAAACTTCTGGCCCAAGAATACCATGCAGCCACAATGGAGAACATGGAAAATGCCTAGAAAGGAGATCTTTTGTTGGTCCTGAATAAATGAATGCCCGATACCAGTTGCACAGGTATGGGGGGGGGGGGGGAGGCATACTGTACAACATAAAGCAATTTGACAAATGCAGTAGAGTGTCAGGCCCCATCTACACTGCTGTTACATGGTCAGTGTAGATTTCTGTATTCCAGTTTAACTGCATTGAACTGCATTATGACACTGACCATATAAAGCTATTTCTAATTGCATTTATGGCAGTGTAGATGGTGCCTCAGTTAACTGGCACCCATGAGGATTGAAAGATGCCAGATAAATGTAGTTTCCGGTTGCTTGAGAATTCCTATTAACTGTATCATACCATAAACTCTGTGACTTGATGTTAATGTTGAAATACAGTAATTAAAAACAAATAAAGGCAAACTTAATTTAATGTGACACCGTTTTATTGTATTATGAAAGCAGCATTGTGACTGTAGTATATTTTTTCCCAATTGCCTGAGAGTTCTGGTTGCTTGCATTTCAGTTAATGGAGTGCCTCCTGTACATGTAATCCAGATATGCAAGATTACAAAATAAGATTAAACCAAAATGCGGTTTCCTGCTTCTCGGCAGGGGGTTGGACTGGATGACCCATGAGGTCTCTTCCAACTCTATGATTCTAAGTGTCCTGAGTGTGGTAAGTGACTTTATATGTCTCCTTGGCCACCTAACACTTGGGTGCCTTGGCAAAAAAAGTCCTGAACTGGTAACCTGTGCCAATGTTTCCACTGATGTTGAGGAATTGTCTGTAATTCCCTACTGTCATTTGTTTAGAATTTGCTAGTTGTTTAGCAAGCTAAAATTAAATAATATTGAAGTGTCAGTGTATTGACAGACCCAGCATAAGATACATATAGGGTTCTGTCTAGAATATTGAATGTAACAAAATAGTGCATATATTTAATCTCTCCAAAACCTGCCCAGAAACAGAGGTATATATACATTGTGCTTTGGCTAAAAAATAATACATTGCATTCAGTGAAATCAATAAGATTCCTGACCTCAAAGGCAACACTTGTTCTCTGGATTACTGAGAAAGCATGGGAAACTCAGATACCTTCTTTCTGAGAGAACAGAAAGGCTGCCCTTTTGCATCTGAACTTATGACAGCACCCTGCATGGCATGACTCTGACTTGATATTTTCAGTTTCAAGGGCTTGGAAAATAGACTCCTTTGTTCAAGCCCAACTCTGCATCTGAAGCAGCTGTACAGGCTGCTTCCAAACATCCTATCATTGCTTTTTTTTTTTCTTAGCCTGATTTCATGGGAAATTTTAAGGGGAATGCAAACAAGAGTAGTCCATGATTCATCTTAAAAGATGACACCAGTGTTTCCAGAACACTCTGTGTGCTATTAGCATTAATGTCTTTTCAAGGGCCCTGGTAGGATGAGAAATAGCAAATAAATGCAACAAGCAAACACACAAACATATGCAAATTTGCAATAAATACCTAGCCAGGAGGAAATAGAATGAGAATACATGTCTGTGCTGTGATTTTATTAGTGTATGGCAGTAAAGGCTGTTGTTGTTTTTGTTGTTGTATGAGAATTAGAAAGAGGTATAATGTGTAGAAGTTCAATTGATAACTAAACTAAAATTCTAACTGATACCCTTTTGTCTGAGTCTTCCATCCTTATATAATTAATCATTTAAGATTTCTAGAATTAGCACTTCTAATAGGAGTGGAATGAGTCAAGTATGTATCTCTCTTCAACAACTCAGTGAAGACTGAAGTCCACCATGTCACTTGTTGCCTTTCTAGTCACAAGCTGTGATATTCATAAGATCAGCAAATCTGCCAGAGTCAGATAAAAATCCACTTTTTTCTCTCTACTATGTTATGTAAAACTTACATATGATGTAGTTTTTCCTTGCATCAGCTACACTACAAATATGTATTCCATGTCATGGATTGTTGATAGAAAATTCCCTTCCTTATGATGAAGGGCCCATCCAGACAGACGTTTAATCCAAGACCTGTCTCGGTTTTACCTGAGGCATCCAAATGACGTCTCTGGTAAAACCGAATTAATTCGGGACAAAGCTGGTAAATCCTGCTTTGTCCCGGATTAATTAGATACGGATCTTTGATAAGATCTGGGTCTTTCCAGGTGTGGGCCCAGTGTGGATTGGACCCGGGGGCCGTGTCACATGATCCCCAAGCCCAATCCACACAGCTGTCTCTGTGATTTCTAGGCTTCATGAGCCTGGAAAACCAAGGGGACACCCACCCCTTCCCAAGAACCCCAAAACAATCCCTTAAAATTAAAACAACTTACCCAGCTGGTACTGCTGGAGTCCTCCTGGAACGTAGAAATGACATGCCAAAAGATGGGATGGAAATCCTCTACTGGTCCATCATTTCTACGTGCAGTACTTTAATGGCAGCCAGGTAAGTTGATTTAATTTTAAGAGCTTATTTTGAGGGGCTTCTGGGTATATGGATGCCCTCCCAAAAGTTACCGGGAGAGCATCTAAACATCCTCCCTCCCTGGGAAAGCACGGGTTTTGGGGAGAGGCATGGGGACTTAAATGCGTGTCGAAGTGGGTTTCTTAAACCCGCTTCGGTACATGTTTAATTAAAGTCTAGAAGCACCCTGATGTGAAGGAGTCACTAGGCTCAGTTGGCCATTGATTATTGGTAGGAGCACTGGTAAATTCAGCTTGCTTTGTGATGGCCACCTCACAAGAATTACTCACAAAGCAAAAGCAATGGAGGTAAGGAAGACGATCACATTGCAAGTTTTATAACAAATGCAAAGTCTGCCTGAACCCATTTTTCAGACTCAGTTGCACAGAACAAGGGCCCACAATAGGGGGAAGAATGTCTGAGAAATCTCATATCTAATCAGAGACAAGATATATGCTCCAGAAACCTTGTCTCAAGGATCTATGAGTCCCTCCCTCCCCCCTCCCTCCCTCCTTCCCTCCCTTTCTTTCTGTCTTTCTTTCTTTCTTTCTTTCTTTCTTTCTTTCTTTCTTTCTTTCTTTCTTTCTTTCTTTCTTTCTTTCTTTCTTTCTTTCTTTCTTTTCTTCCAGAGTGTATCATGTACGCAGAAAAACATAATAAATATTAGGGTGTAAAAGGTAAAAGTTTTCCCCTGACATTAAGTCCAGTTGTGTCCGACTCTGGGGGTTGGTGCTCATCTCCATTTCTAAGCCAAAGAGCCGGCATTGTCCGTAGACACCTCCAAGGTCATGTGGCTGGCATGACTGCATGGAGCACTATTACCTTCCTGCCGGAGCAGTACCTATTGATCTACTCACATTTGCATGTTTTCAAACTGCTAGGTTGGCAGAAGCTGGAGCTAACAGCCGGCGCTCACTCCACTCCCCGAATTTGAACCTGGGACCTTACGTTTTGCAAGTTCAGCAGTTCAGCGCTTTAACACACTGTGCCACCTAAGGCTCCAGTGTTAATTTTTAAATTGTAAGTCTATCTAATTTGTAAGTTTTGTATATATGAACAGATATTATGAAACAAGGGGGGCACACAAAAACTTAAGAATCAAAACTCACCCAAAAATTTTTTGTTTAAATTCTGTAATGCTCAGAAGTCAGCTTCATTTTCAACATGAATGAGGTGAAGTCAAATAGGTTGCCATTCCTCTTTAAATTAAGAAGAGATGAGCTGCCTCTTGCCATGAAGAAAGGAAAGCAGCAGCGTGGGATGAGCTGAGTGAGCTGGGAAAGAGACTGAGAGAGCACAGAATTCTGGGAAGTGTAGTTTGGGAAGGCGATGAGCTCTATAATAAGGGATTCAAAAGGCCCTGCCCTAAACTACATTTCTCAGAATTCTGCTCAGCATCAGAAAGTCCCAATTAGGATAGGAGAGAGATTTGTCCCTCCTAATAGTAGCCAGCCAGAGTTCCAATAAATTGTTGAATCTACAAAGAGGGGGAATGAATACTAATAAGGAAATCTGTTCTGGGTTGGGAAGAAATCCCAAGTTCTATTGATTAAAGACATTTGATGAGATAGCTGCTGTGGCTTAAAAAATATGTTTGTCAAAACTTTAAAAAAACTTCCCAAAAATCAGTAGATGTATGAATATTTCTGAAACTTGGGGGAAACAATCCCCTGTTATCTTGTGTCATTGTATAGACAACTCAAGGAAATAGCTTTTGTTGTTTTTAAAAAATGTTGTTTGTTAAAACTTTGAAAATTCCTCAAAAATCCGTGGATGAGTGAAACGTTTCAAAACTGGCTAGACTGAACCACCGTGGATATTAAGATCTTCCTGGGAGGCCCTGCTCTCAGTCCCGCCACCATCACAGGCACGATTGGTGGGGATGAGAGAGAAGGCCTTCTCAGTGATTCCCCCCCCCAGGCTATGGTACTCCCTCCCTGCGAGATCATCCCCCTTTCTCCTGTCCTTCAGAAAGACGGTAAAGACCTGGCTGTGGATCAAGCCTTTGGATCAGTGCAATGAGGCAATAATAGGAAACCTACTTCGCTGACCAGAGCCAGCATGGTGTCCTGAGTTGGTTTAAATAGCTGATTTTAAAATAGATAGAACTGATTTTAATGTTTAATGTTTAATGTTTTTAATGTTTAATGTTTATGTATATTTATAGTTAATGTTTCATCTTGGAATGCTTGCTGTATATATGTTGTGCTCCGCCCTGAATTCCCTTCGGGGTGAGAAGGGCAGAATATAAATGTTTTATATAAATAAATAAATAAATAAATAAATAAATGTGTTCTATAACCGTAACAAGTTTCATGCCAATAGCTCTAACAATGAGGGAGAAAGCAGCCCACGAAGTTTCCCTGTTGGCACAATTACCTAACAAAAAGTAACGAAAAAGTAATTAATTCGTTATAATTATGATATCGACCCAGTCCAATTTCAGAAACACTTTAGACAATACCCCCCCCCCCCCCCCCCCCCCGCTCACTAATTTTGAAATGAGTATTGAAACATTTTTTCTCATTGATCGCTCAAGCCTAATAAATATTATATCTTTTAGCTACATGTGTGCACACAAGTTCAGGCTTAGCTTCATATACAGCTGCTGGCATACTTCTAAATGTAAAGGCATAAAGATATTGTTTATCATCATCAATAGTTCCTGTTCTTCCTGGTTAGCTTCTTGTTTGCTTGATTTCTCTCTTCTTCAGCCATCTGTTGTTTGCACATAGAAGCCAAGATACTGTAGTTTCTGGAATTCAGTGAGACAGAAGTTGCTTTATAAAACAGAAATCCCCAAATAACATAGATGGGAATGGAGAAGCCCAATTCAGTTCTCAATTTAACTGTTGGGATCAGTTTGCAAGCTGGTGACTGAGGCCCCTACTACACTGCCATATAATCCAGATTATCAAAGCAGATAATTTACACTCCCATATAATCTGGATTTTATATTGCAGTGTAGAAGGGGCCTTAATCAGGAGCTGCCCCTGATCACCATTATTCTTCTCAGATTGGGGTTGCAGCACTGATGCTCTTCTCTCAGTATATAAAGTGCCAAGTAGACCAGCAGTCATGTATTGTGGCCCCTACTCATGTTTGTCTCTTGCTCCTATTGTTACTGTCTGAAAGCAGTCACAGTCTATTGCTAAAGACCTTGATGGGCTACCATACATACTGGACTGTGACTGGATGGTAAAGTTACAGAACAATTCTAAAATACAGCATTTTGTGTTTAGCTCAATACTCTGCAACTTGCAACTTGTTCCCCTCACTTTCTGATAAAAATGTTTTTATTCTAGCCCTCCCCTCAATCAAAGTGGTGTTGCCAGATCAAATGTTTAAAACATTTTGGTATTCATTTTTGTTTTCTTTTCATTTTGGCAGAGCTACGCTGTATAGAAAGGAAATGATTCTGCACCTTCCTCTCAATTCTGTGAAGATACAATGTTCCGGTACAAAAGGGATTGCCTGGAAAAACAAACACATGTTGAAAAACAAGCTTTATCAGCTGGCTCTGGCTCAGTTACAGTTAATGGTTTCATAACCAAATCTTGTCCATCATTGTCAGGAAGCCTGGAAGGCTCTCACTGACTTACAGAACAAGAATGTGCAGAATAATATTGATCTAATTCTTTTTCTCAGGTTTGTAAGGAAGGAAAGTGTTTGATGGGAGCCATGTGCATTGTGTCCTGGACAGTATCTTCTCCTCTTGTGTTGAACTTGTGTTGTGCTGGTTTCTATTGTATAGTCTGGTATAGTGTTCACATACACAGAAAAAAAGTCTTTTAGTCCAAAAGGCAGCTCCCATCCCCCAATCTGTATGAAAGAAAACTATTTGGATTGAAGTGTACTCCCTTCAGTACCTTCTCCATTCCCCATAGGTTATATTTTCGATTTGTGTTGTTGAAGGCTTTCATAACCAGAATCACTGCATTATTGTGAGTTTTCTGGGCTGTATGGCCATGTTCTAGAAGCATTCTCTCCTGATGTTTCACCCACATCTATGGCAGGCATCCTCAGAGCTTGAGGGGTATGTTGGAAACTCAGTTTCCTTCCATCCTCAACCTCTGAGGATGCCTGCCATAGATGTGGGTGAAACGTCAAGAAAGAATGCTTCTAGAACATGGCCGTATAATCTGGAAAACTCACAACAACCCATATTTTGGATTGATTCATATTATATATTATTCCACAATATACAGTTATACATGTGAACCAAGTTGCAATTAGCCCATTTGCAGTTCTTTAGTGTATTAGGCTGTTCAATAATTAAGTGATTTTTTCCTAAAGCCTTTAACATTTTTTCTCTTTTGCCTTTCATTTTGTTACAGAAAATTTTTGAATTTAAAAAAAACTCCATCAAAATTTAGGAAATCATTCAGCCTTTAATTTTAGCATGCTGCAGAATGGAGAAAATAAGCCCTTGAAAAAGTTTATAAGGTGCCTTTTTTCTAAACTACAGCAATATGAACAGGAATTTATAACCTTGTATATTTACATAAATGCTCTGTTGATTGGCTACAGCAAATAGCATTATAAGACAACCTTATTATGCATATTCATAAATAATTCAGATAAATTAAAGCTTGTACAACAGTTGCACCTGTACTTTGGGAAGTCTGACTTGGCCATGGTAGTCCACGCTCTGGTTACATCCTGTATAGACTACTGCAATGCGCTCTATGTAGGGTTGCCTTTGAAGACTGTCCAGAAGTTTCAATTGGTCCAATGGGCAACAGCCAGATTGCTCACTGGAGCGGGGTACAAGGAGCACACAACCCCCCTGTTATGCCAGTTCCACTGGCTGCCAGTCTGCTTCCAATCTCAATTCAAAGTGCTGGTTTTAGCCTATAAAGCCCTAAACAGTTCAAACCCAGCTTACCTGTCTGGACATATCTCCCTCTATGAACCACCTCGGAGGTTAAGATCATCCAGAGAGGCTTTGCTCTCGGTCCCACCTCCTTCATAGGCACGACTGGTGGGAACGAGAGACAGGGCCTTCTCAGTGGTGGCTCCTCGACTGTGGAACTCCCTCCCCAATGAAATTAGATCAGCACACTCCCTTCTGGCCATCAGAAGAAAGGTAGAAACTTGGCTATGGGACCAGGCCTTCAGACAATAAGCAAAAGGAATGATCAGAGATTATGTGCAATAGATTGATATTGGAATGGCCCTGGACTTTGATTTTTTGGACTATGTGATTTTAATGTTTAAATTATTATGCTTTTAACTCTATGCTTTAATGTTAATGTAATTGTGTTTTTTATTATTCAATCGATAGTTGTATTTTATTATTGTTGGGTAGGCATTTAACTGGAGCCCCCGATGGTGCAGCTGATTAAACCGCTGAGCTGCTGAACTTGCTGACCATAAGGTCGGTGGTTTGGAGAGTGGGGTGAGCTCCCGCTGTTAGCCCCAACTTCTGCCAAGATCAATAGATACCACTCCAGTGGGAAGGTAATGGCGCTCCATGCAGTCCTTTGAAGACTCCATGCAACGGACGCTTCACATGACCTTGGAGGCGTCTACATACACACAATGACGGCTCTTTGGCTTAGAAATGGAGATGAGCATCCACCCCCAGAGTCCGATACGACTAGACTTAATGTTGGGGGAAAACCTTTATCTTTACCTAGGCATTGAATTTTGTCATAATATGTTTGGAAACCACTTTGAGTCCCCCATCCAGAGTGAGAAAAGCAGCATACAACTGAAGTTAATACTACTACTACTACTACTACTACTACTACTAATAATAATAATAATAATAAAAGATAACAAGAATTTAACATAGAAGTAGCTATGAATATTTGTATGTAATGAAGACCCTTTTTAATGTTGGTTTGTAGGAGGCAGAAGTCTTTTTCTGTTTGCATTAGGCAGTGTGAAAGGAATGTCTTATCAGACACTTTTCAGGCTCCTTGTTCATTAACTCTGTGCTTTCCTAACTGCCTTGACTGAGTAAGAAAACAGTTTCCCCCCCTCTTTGCTTTCTTTACAAAATGGGGATAGCATGGATCATCAAATCTCACCCTCTTTGTAGCAAACAGAAATGTAAAGTCACAGTGCTATCACCTCTTCCTCTCCTTTCTCACTCCACTGTAATTGTACAAGGCCCCATCTACACTGCATATAATGCAGTATCTGAAATGTAATTGTACTGCATTCTGAAACTACATTATATGGCAGTGTAGGCTCATATTATCCAATGCAGTGAAACTGCATTCCGAAACTGCGTTATATGGTTGTGTAGATGGGGCCTAAGATAGGTGCAGAGAAGAATTGCCTTGTTAGATACCTGGTAATTAAAACAGCAGATTCCAGATATTGTATTTGGGATTCCTTGGTTCCTGTGTGTAATTTGCTTTACTTCCTAAATTGTATTTGGTATCTATTAGAAGTGGTGAGAATAAAAGAGAGATGCTGATGATTTGATGAGGTTGAATTGACCAACTGAATTGATGAGACTGGAAAATAAGATTCCATGCTTTGAAATAGCCTTCACCAACCTAGCAGCTTTCAGACATATTCGACTCCCACCATTTCCAGATAACAATCAATTGGCTGTGTAATTAGTCATCCTGTGCTGGAGGAAGGCTACTTTAAAAGGATAGAAAAAGCCCATTTGAAAGAGCAGGTAAGGAAATGTGTTCCCCTAAGATTACAAATGACAATCTCCATGCCATTCTCCGTAAATCCCGTTTTCACCTCCAGGCTATCATGAATTAAACAGTAACTCACCAAATTAAACAAATTCAGTTATCAGTGTTGATTCCAATGAATTAATTTCCAATATTGTCATCAAATCAACTATCAAATCAATTTTTAATGTAACATTCTAGAAAAAGCTGATCCAAGTCCACTTCAGACTTGCTTGAGGATTTGGTTAACTTAGCACAGTGGACCCCAAATTTTGGTCCTCCAGTTGTTTCAGACTTTAGCTCCCAGAATTCCTGGCTGTTGGCCAAATCAGCCAGGGCTTCTGGGAGCTGTAGCCCAAAACACCTGGAGGTCTGGGAATTTGTGGATCAATGCCTTATTACATAATTTGCAATGAGAACTGGCTAGTATGACTTGGCTTAGCTTAAGTTCCCATCATCTTTCCATATCATCAACCAGGATTCTGAATTGCCTGGTACAGATGGCACTGTGTTGCAAAGCTAACGCCAGAAACTGGTGTTGACGGGACCCATGTTCAACACCTTGGATGTTCTTCCACAAGGCTCTATTATGTTCGTCATGTTATTTAGACTCTGCAAAGAACAACTGAGAGAGATAGTTGATTGGGTTTGAGTCACAAGCGTGCAGATGACATCCACCTTTACCTTTCCATCTCTTTTCAAGGGTACTGCTGAGGTTCTTAATCAACATCTGGCAAGAATCCTATTGGTCCAATATGCTGATATGCATAGTTGGAAGTCACATGAATTCCTACCTCACTCCAATTCTCTTAGAGAATGTTTAGCACTTTGTCCATTTACACTCCCAAAGGGTATTACAATACATATCCTTGCACTTTTGCCTAGACCGCCCTCCCATTTTACTCACTTTGTTACTTAACTGTGGTCCTTTTATGCTTTTTATTGTTATTACAGTAGAGTTTCACTTATCCAAGATAAACAGGCTGGCAGAACATTGGATAAGCGAAAATGTTGAATAAGGAGGGATTAAGAAAAAAGCCTATTAATCATAAAATTACATTATGATTTAACAAATTAAGCACCAAAACATCATGTTTTACAACAAATTGACCGAAAAGCAGTTCAGTACACAGTAATGTTATGTAGTAATTACTGTATTTACGAATTTAGCACCAAAACATTGCAACATTTACTACAAAAACATTGACTACCAAAAGGCAGACTGCATTGGATAAATACAGATCACTGGATAAGTGAAGCTTGGATAAGTGAGACTCTACTGTATATTGTATTACCTTGATTTTAATGTGTTTTTATCTGTTTGAAGATGCTGTTTTTAATATGTATTTTAGCTTGCTCATTATTTGTTCTTTGGGCTTGGCCCCGTGTTAGCTGCCCCGAGTCCCTGCGAGGAGATGGAGGTGGGATAGAAAAATAAAATTATTATTATATTCCAGCATAGGCAGCAGTGGCAGGAAGAAAAAGGCTGTAGGAACTTGAGCATGGTACTTGAGCAATGGGTCTTTAAAGTTTGCAGATTTTTGTCTGGCATTCCTACCCAGCTAGAAAAAGTACAACCACTATTATAGTGTACCAACAGGACTTCATCCTGTAACAGCAACTAAATTAAAGCTTGACCCAACCTAGGCAGAAATGTCTAAATTGGATTTCACAGAAACATGTAATGTCAGACTAACTTAATCTCTTTTTTCCAATAGTTATAAGATTGACTGCTGTGGATGTAGCATATTTTGTTTTCAGTAAGGCCTTTGACAAAGTCCCCCATGACCTTCTTGCAAACAAACAAGTGAAATATGGGCTGGGCAATATCATTGTTAGGTGGATTTGCAATTGGTTGAGCAACTCAACCCAAAGGGTGCTCACTAATGGTTCCACTTCATCCTGGAAAGAAGTGACTTGAGGAGTGCTGCAGGGTTTGGTCCTAGGCCCAGTACTGTTCAGCCTCTTTATTAATGATTTAGATGAAGGTTCAGAGGGAATTGATTATCAAGTTTGCAAGTGATGCCAAATTGGGAGAGATAGCAAATACACCAGCATGCACGATCAGAATTCAGAGCAACTTTGACAGATTGGAGAGTTGGACCAAAACTAACAAAATGAATTTCAACAGTGAGAAATGTTAGATACTGCACTTAGTCAGGAAAAATGAAATTTTCTCTTTAATTTATTATTATATGTGTGTTTTTTTGTTTTAATAATTGATAGCTCCTTTGATTTCTGAAAATAAAATCAGCTATAATGTTGTACAATGAGAACTGAGAACTGTCTCTGGAACTGGAGGTAGCACTTAGCCTTCAGAACTTGAAGTTATTGATATGCCTTCAATGCCTTAAAAGCAGCTCCCATTTGATCATGGAAACTAAGCAGGGTCAACTCTAAGTACTTAAATGAAGACTGCCAATGAGTATCATGCTGTAGACTATATTTCAGAGGAAGGGACTGACAAAACCATCTCTGAGCCCAAGAAAAACCCTTGCAGTATATGGTATGAAATAGAAGGCCTTTTGTCCCTCCTGTTGAATGTCTCTTTTGTTTGAGTTCTAGTGTTTTGAACAACAGAAAAGGGATATTTCCTTTCTTTTTACAACATGCAAAATTTTGTCATTTTCCTTCAATCTTTCTCTCTGTGTATACCTATAGAAAAGTGTGGTAGCCCCAGAACCAGTTTGATTACCTATAACCTGCTTATTTGCATTGTTATTTCCAATTGTAGAGCTGGAAGGGATCTTGCAGGCAATCTAGTCTGGAAGGGGTTGTGCCACCAGTTTGGCCCCCTGCTTGATGCAAAAGCTCATTCGCAACCAGCAGCTGGTAGCAAGGGAAATCCCACTATCATTGGTGCTTCCCTCTAGAACCACAATTTTGGTATATGTGATGTTTAGGACTGTTGCTCAAGAGCTATTTGGCCCACCAGTCAAGACATAAAATAAAAACACACATTGTTTTTCTACAAATGTATTAAAGACTATTAATGTTTACCAAACCAGGCTTTACAGACATTTTTTACTACAAAAGTCATAGGAGAAAACATGACAAGTGGAGGATCTTGCAAAAAAAGGAAGAAGCTACGTAGAAAGCCCTTTTTCCCGCCCACCCATGACTTTATTTGATCAGAACAGAGTGCATTCTCACATGCATCTTCAGCCCCAAGCCACATCACTGCTTTTGGGGTTGTCTACATTCAATAGAAAAGGTGGTCGGTTAAACACAATAGAATAATAATTCAAGAGCATGGAAAAGGCACCAGGATCATATGGTGAGAAAAAGCAGTCTGGAACAACACACTTCCACTGTATAACTGTGCATGAAATGGAAACTTATCCACCTCCATCTTGGCAAAGCTAAGAGTGACATAACTAAAAATGCCATGCCAGGCATACTAGACTTTCAAGCCACTCTTTTTGGCAAATTACACATCGGTATCTGAATAAACGAAATGACAAATTCTCAGAGGCTACTTTGTGAAGTAAAAGGAAGATTTGGAAAAGACTATAAAAGAGTTTTTAAAAAGAAGCCACTCCGCAGTACAGCCTAACAGGGCTTACTTTAGATCAGGGCTTCTTAAGCCTTTTCACCTGAGAAATTTTTATATGAACCCAGGTATATGAAGGCTCAGACAGAAGAGAAGGGAAGACAGAAACACACATGTGTGCACATGTAGGGGAAAAGGAAAGAGAGAGACACACATGAGAGAGATTGAAGGCAGAGAGACGTACGTGTTCATGTGGGAGAGAAGGGAAGGCGAGCCCAACATACAATTATGGCGACCCCACTTGGGGTCCCAACTCAAAGTTTAAGGAACTCTACTCTAGCTGATAATTAAGAGCGATAACACCTGCAATTAGCACGAGGATCACAGTGATGCTTGCTAGGAGACTCAGGATGTTCAGGCGCTTGGCAATAGAACCGTATCTGCTAGCTCCACTGCGGTTATCAACCACTTTACAATCTCTTGCCTGTTGGGAGAGGAGAGAGAAATGATATTTAAAAGGTGAAATGAAAAAAGACGGCTGATCAATTGCACCCCAAACGCCCAGCAAAGAGAATATTGCATGTACAAAAACCCTATGCTAGTTATCCTGAGGGTGTCCCCTGAAGTGTCCACTGGAATTTACTTTACGCTCAGGGCCGGCCCTAGGTAATTTTCAAGTGTAAGCAAGCAGTATTTTTGGCGCCCCGCCCCCAACCAATAATTGAAAAATAAAAGGTAGAAAGTAGAGGCAAATAGTATGTGTGTGTGTGTGTGTAATATATATATAATGTGGCACATATGGTCCCTGCATGTGTGTTTATATGTGTGTGTGTCTTATATATACATAGACATACACACAATGTGGAGAATATGTGGCAAGGTAGATAGATAGGTAGGGAGCCACGGCGGAGGAACCTTCCCAGGAGCAAGGCCTAATTAATAATAATAATAATAATCATCATCATCCCAACAAAGGATTCCCCCAGGCAGGAAGCAGCCAAGCTTTGAAGCTGAAAGGCTATTCAATGCTAATCAAGGTAGGCAATTGGAACATTCACACCTGCCTCCAACATACAAGAGTTCTTTCTTTCTCCCACCCTGGACCTTCCACAGATATATAAACCCCACTTGACTAGTTTCCAACAGACCTCACAACCGCTGAGGATGCCTGCCATAGATGTGGGCGAAACGTCGAAAGAGCCCACAGCAGAGCTGGAAACGAGCCACAGGCTGGAAGTCCATGAGGCTGCGGAGCAGGCGGGCCATCGTCCCCACCATCCTGCCCAGGTGGGGCGGAGGCCAGAGGGGGAACTCGCCCTGCTTTTCCCTTCACGTGCATGGAGGGAGGGGAGACCACGACACGCGTTGCAAGGAGAAGGTGGAGGAGGAGGCTCCCGCAGGAAGGTGCCCCGCCAACAGGTGCAGCCGTCTTAGCTCCTTAGCTTTACCGCAGGTGTCCCTGCCTCTCCTCCCTGCCTCTATTTCCTGGCCTTGAGGCTTCCTTCCTGCCCTTAAGTCCTCCTCCCAGCTCATCTTCGTCAGCACGGTAGTTGCGGAACTTGATGAGGCCATCGCCTCTGCCTCTCCTGCGAAGCCCGGCAATTACTTAACAAAATTGTAACAAATCATTTATTACTCTTGTTATAGTAACAAAATGAACACTTATGATATTTTAGAAACACTTTAGAAACAACTAATCAGAGCCTCCTAATTTTGTAATGAGTATTGAAACATTTTTTCATTGTTCACACAGGCCTAGTAGCTACCTTTAGCATGTGCATAAGAATATAAAAGACGCATGTTCTCATGTAGTGTCAAGGTGTTTAACAAGCACTCAACTTAATTCAGATATGTAAGTATTTGGCTTGCTTGCTCTTCCATTGGCCACTGAATTTGTGAATGTAAGTTGGAACAGGTACATTTTTAACTCCAGCCAAAATTATGTCTTTCAGCTTTGGATAGCATAGAGAGGGGCTAACACGTCTGTGTTGTTTGTTTTGCCGTCTATGCTCCTGTTCAGAAGATTTCATCTCACTTTCTGTCCCTGTGATAATTGGATTTTGAAAAAAAATGGCTTGTTGTGGAAACAAGGAGGCACCTTTTCCCCATGATAACTCTTCCAGGAGTGAATTTCCCTTCTAGGGGTAGATTTCTCTCACTTCCTGTTGTCTCACTTCCATTCTTAACTATGAGTTGGATGTTTGTAACTCAGGAAGTGCCTGTATATACAGTTGTGTGAGTGAAACAGAATGTAACTGGATCCAGAAAGAAGAAATCTACATATGATTCTCGCCTTAAATCTTCAAATCTTTATGTTTGAAAGCAATAAATCTGCTTAGCAACCATCAGTTTCCTAAAGGTTGAACCCTCCTCTGAGGATATTCCCTTTTCTATATGTGCAATAGAAAGGATTCATGTACTGTATTAGGGCACTATGAAGTTATCATCTTTGTTCTTTTCTTTACTAATGGGTTGTAATTTGTTAATATAATTTAATACAGCTGTTCTCCTTTGCACTCTTCCTTTGTTATGTATTGTATATCCAGAAATGTTGAAATGCTTTGCAACTAGCTTTTGAGTCTAATCTCAGATTTGTGTACATTTATCCTTTTGTATGCCTGCACAAGGTGATGATGTGTTTTTAAATAAAGTATTTGTAAATTTGAAGGAAGGGCCATCTATACAAAAGCATATGTTTGTCAGTTTGCAGTAAAATCATTGTGTATTTAATACACAAAGCCTTAAGCCTCTCTTCTTTAGTCTTTTTCTGTCAGTTTGTCAGTACATCTTCAGCCTGAAGTACAAGGGAATGAGGTAAAGGGCAGGATGCGAAAATAACACAGGGCTACTGCCTAAAATATATTTTGCAGCCTAATCCAACGAGGATGGCTCAGGAGCGTGAACTGTTTAGATAAAATTGAGTGTATGAGGATCCTGTTCTTGTTTTTAAGGGAAATAAGAAGGGTAGTCACAGATGGGGTTGCTCTAAATCAGTGGTTCCCAACCTTTTTTTTTTTGACTAGGGACCACTTTGACCAGGGACCACTCTCCAACATTTGCACCAAAAGGGATACGAATCAGTTTTTGGTCAACTTTAGATTTGGTTTGGTTATTTGGGGTGCTGATTCAGAAAATTGCATTGGACAGACCACATCGGATCTAGTTTCTGATAAAGAACATATGCCATCCAGCAGTTGCCATCTGCTCACCCACAGAAAATTATATTTAATAATCTAGAGTGATGTGGTCTATCCAATGCAATGGTCAGCTCTGTGGAAAGGAGTGGAAATAAAATAAGTAAATAAAGAGGAAGGAGGTTTGCAGACCTCTTTGCTGCCCACTGCTGGGTCATGGCCCACAGGTTGAGAACCATTGCTCTAAATTATTTCAATATCACTCATGTAAATAAAACCTCATTTAAGGACTGCTTCTGATGCATGGAGGGTCCCTGATGGTGCAGCGGATTAAACCTCTGAGGTGCTGAACTTGCTGACTGAATGGTCGGTGGTTTGAATCCGGGGAGCGGAGTGAGTTCCCATTGTTAGCCCCAGCTTCTGCCAACCTAGCAGTTTGAAAACATGCAAATGTTAGTAGATCAATCAGTACCACTCCAGCAGAAAGGTAACAGCGATTCAGGCAGTCATGCCAGCCACATGACCTTAGAGGTGTCTATGGACTTCAGCTTAGAAATGGAGATGAGCACCAACCCCCAGAGTCGGACACGGCTAGACTTAATCTCAGGGGAAAACCTTTTCCTTTACCTCTGATGCATGCATTCAAGATCTGGCAACAGAAACCTCAGGACTTGACTTGTATGTTATGAATTGTCTGTGGTAGACAAAAAACCACGGATACTATCCTTGAATCTACATGCACTTCTTTTAGTTTGTGCAGCTGCTTTGCCACAGAATTTTCCATTGCAAAGCGATGTTTGTGCAGGTGTAAACAAAGGAGAAGGGGAAGGGGGCTTTTGAAGAAACCTGACTCCTCTTCCGAGAACAAAAATAATCTGCTGCCAAGTTACAACCTGAACTGTTCTGTTTGCAATTGGGTGTCTTTGAGTCCTTTCCGACCCTAAGGAAAATTTATCATTGGGGGAGGGGGGTTGTTGAGAGAGTGTGACTCCCCCAAAGTCACCCAGTGGGTTTCCATGGCTGAGCAGGGAACTGAACCCTGTTCTCTAGAGTTATAATCCAATTCTATACATCTGTAAGTTAAGCAGCTCACTCCTTAAGGTTGATCAGGCCTTCTATATCACAGAGGATAACCTTATAACACTAAGCTGAAGGAGGCAGCCACATGGATACTTGTCTACTTTCCATATTAAGCAGGGATTAATGTTTTCTTGTCAGAGGCACTGATAACAACAGAAAAGCCTCTCCAGGTTTCTTTTATTTATTTATTTATTTTTATTGATGAATTTTTAGTACATTTTAAAAACAGGGGAGAGAACGAAGGCCTCTCCAGGTTTCTTTTGCTATCATTGCTAGGACTTTCTTTCCTGCACTGTTAGAAGAATGCCAATTGGGTTAAAAGTCCTTGAAGACAACCTGGCACGGCAATGCATCTCCATCTCCAAGGCTCCTTTCCTTGCAAAACAAACCATCCCAAGACATTCCAACTTGCATTGAAACTAGGCTTTATTTTGTCTCTGAACCATAAGGGTGTCTGTACACCAGGCCTGCACAACCTATGGTCTTCCAGTTATTTTGGACTTCAACTCCCATAATTAGTGACCATTGGACAAGGTAGTTACGGCTTCTGTAAACTGGAGTCCCAAACATCTGAAAGGCCACAGGTTGTGCAGGCCTGCTCTGCATTGTAGAATTGATATAGTTTTGCACCACTTGAACTGCCAGGGCTAAATGCTATGGACTCCCGAGAGTTGTACTTTTAAAAGGTCTATAGTCATCTCTGCCAAAAAAAAGGTGGTGCCTGACCAAACTGCCAAGATTCCAGAGCACTGAGTTCATGGCTGTGGTATTGAGGGAGATGTAGTTTTAAATTGGATTTTCATGGATGCTTCCAATGATAGTAAGTCCCATATGTCCTGATTTACAGAGGCCTTTGGGAAGTTTGGAAAAAACTGCCACAGGGAGGTGATTACTCTCAAGGATAAATTCATCAGAGTAGAACTGGCTAGATAGTACTCCCTAATTTCTCAGCCACTTGAAATCTGTGTTTGAAACAGAAAGGCAGTTAAGACCAATCCACAGACATTTTGCAATTAAGTGCTCAGGGTCAGAGACATGAAAGACCATAATTGTGCCATTGTTAGATCCACCCATTTGCCTTTCTGCTTATTAGAGACAAAGAAAGCCAGTGAGAATCTGTATTAGCCAACTTAGACCAATGAAATAATTGATCTTTGTACACCAATGAGAATATGCTTTTAGGGTTGTTGTATGTTTTCTGGGCTGTATGGCTATGTTCCAGAAGTATTCTCTCCTGATGTTTCGCCTACATCTATGGCAGGCATACTCAGAGGATTAATTTTTCCGCACTTTGCCTCTTCCGTGGAGTCAGGCAAGAAATGCCTCCTTCTGGACTTGCCAGACTTTAAGGATGCATCTGTTAATGCAGTTTGGCACCATCTGAACTGCCAATGATCAGTGCTTTGAAATATGGGAGCTGGAGTTTGACAAGGTTTGTAGTCTTCTCTGATAGAATGGTGGTGGGTCCCCAAACTACAGCTTCGAGGATGCCATAGCATTGAGCCATGGCAGTTCAAGTGATGTCAAGTTCTCCTAAAAAGACAGGGATTAGGAATCTGTGGGGATCAATCTCCATGGGAGGCAGGGGGGAATCTAGAATGAATGTAGCTTGACCCCTTTTGGCTCGATGCTATAGAATTTTGTAAATTATAGTTAGGTGAGGCACTAGCAGTCTTTGGCAGAAAAAGTTAAGATCTTATGAAACCCCAACTCCTCTGATTCCACAGCACTGAGCCCGGGCAGTTCAACTGGTATCAAAAGTTCATTCATCATACAGTGTAGATGAACCCTACACTGCAGACATTATTGTTCCTTATGACCACTACTTTGTAAACTGTGGGTCCTGACCTCTGGCAACAGTAAAAAGTTTCTGAACGCCACCCACTTACACAAATCTACGAGCAGTTTTTACAGTGGACTCTGCAAAGGATCCCTCAGGCGTACTATGTAAAAAAAAAATCAGCCTGTTTAGCAAGCCTTGCAAATGTTAGTTTTAATCAGTAATTGTTTGGGTTGTTGTGAGTTTTCCGGGCTGTATGGCCATGTTCCAGAAGCATTCTTTCCTGACGTTTCGCCTGCATCTATGGGGAACCACAACAATGGATTCCCCCAGGCAGTAAACAGCCAGACCTCAAAGCTGAAAGGCTATTCAATGCTAATCAAGATGGCCAATTGAAACATTCACACCTGCTTCAAACACTTTGAATGTGATTTTCCTGCTTCTTGGCAGGGGGTTGGACTGGATGGCCCGTGCAGTTTCTTCCAACTCTATGATTCTATGATTCAAACAGACAAGAGATATTTCTCCCACCCGAAATATTCCACAGATATGTAACCCCCACATGACTAGTTTCCAACATACCTCATTACCTCTGCGGATGCCTGCCATAGATGCAGGCGAAACGTCAGGAAAGGATGCTTCTGTATTGCCATGTTTCAGAAGCAGGTGTGAATGTTTCAATTGGCCACCTTGATTAGTATTGAATAGCCTTTCAACTTCAAAGTCTGGCTGCTTACTGCCTGGGGGAATCCTTTGTTGTTGTTCCCCATAGATGTAGGTGAAAAGTCAGGAAAGAATGCTTCTGGAACATGGCATTACAGCCCGTAAAACTCACAGCAACCCAGCGATTCCGGTCGACAGTAAATGTTTGATTTTTATACCTGTTTTATACACCTATATACCTAGAGTCCTGTCAAAATGTCTTGGGCGGAGAGGAATTGCAAATGGAAAAAGTTGAGCAAGCCCTGCGTTAGACCCAAACCCCCTATGATTCGCTCATGAAATCCAAAGTGGGTGGATGGTGTGATTGAGTCACTTTAAAAAGATGCAATGTTTAAGCCCCTTGCTTTTGAAGCCCCTTGAGTCAAGCCCTGGCTTTTAAATCCCATTGCCAGACCATACTGCATTGTGTTGTCGAAGGCTTTCATGGCTGGAATCACTAGGTTACTGTGAGTATATGGCCATGTTCCTGAAGCATTATTTCCTGATGTTTCGCTACCATCTATGGCAGGCCTCCTGAGAGGTTGTGAGGTCTGTTGGAAACCAGGCAATTGAGGTTAATATATCTGTGTAATGTTTCAAACCATTAAAATGAACTAAATCTGGCTACCAGTATTAAAAAACTCTAAAACCAGGACAGTAAATAAAACACACCACTCAGAAACCAGGGGAATTCCAGACATGAATCAACCAGGGCCCGCAAACACCTCCCAACAAAACATTGCCCTAGGCAGTAAACAGCCAGACCTTGAAGCTGTAATGTCAGATTACACAGAGTAACCACTGAAATCCACAAGCATGTGGACAATTTCAACAGAGAGGAGGAAACCATGAAAATGAACAAAATCCGACTACCACTATTTTTAAAAAAACCCTCTAAAATCAGGACAGTAAATAAAGAACAACACTCCGAAAATAGGGGAATTCCAGACAAGAAACAATCAGTGCCAGTTAACACCTTCCAACAATGGATTCCCCCAGGCAGGAAGAAGCCAGATTTTGAAGTTGCAAGGCTATTCAATACTAATCAATGTGGTCTATTACACCATCCACACCTGCCTCCAACAGACAAGAGTTCTTTCTCCCACCCTGGACCCTCCACAGATATACAAACCTCACTTGATTAGTTTCCAACACACCTTACAACCTCTGAGGATGCCTGCCATAGATGCAGGCAAAATGTCAGGAAAAAAAATGCTTCTGGAACATGACCATACAGCCCGAAAAACTCACAGCAACCCAGGGCCCTTCCACACCGCTCTATATTCCAGAATATCAAGGCAGAAAATCCCACAGTATCTGCTTTGGACTGGGTTATCTGCGTCCACACTCCGATAACATGAGATTTTTTGCCTTGATATTCTGGGATATAAGGCTGTGTGGAAGGGCCCCCAGACTGTATTCATTCTTCAATGGAGATGCACATTGACAAGGTTTGTAGACTTCTGTGGCCAGGACATGGAACTTGCCAGGCCATTTAATGCTCATCAAGATGATTAATTACAACAGTCACACAGGCCTCCAACAGACAAGAGTTCCTTCTCCCACCCTGGACCTTCCACAGATATACAGTGTTCCCTCACTACTTCGCGGTTCACTTTTCGCGGATCCGCTGTTTTGCGGTTTTTCAATAAACTCTAAAAGATTATTATACATAATAAAAAATTACAATTTACAGCCTAAGGAAGGGAGGAAAGAGAAGCCAAAGGGAAAGAAAAGGAGCAATGGGAAGAGAAGGAGGCGATTTATTAACACATGATTGGTTGATAAAGACTTAAAATACTGTATAACTACTAAAATAATGTATAAATATTAAAAGAAATATACTGTTAGCTCCAGCTCCTGCCAACTTAGCAGTTCGAAAACATGCCAATGTGAGTAGATCAATAGGTACCGTTCTGGCGGGAAGGTAATGGCGCTCCATGCAGTCATGCCGGCCACATGACCTTGGAGGTGTCTATGGACAACGCCGGCTCTTCGGCTTAGAAATGGAAATGAGCACCAACCCCCAGAGTCAGACATGACTGGACTTAACGTCAGGGGAAACCTTTACCTTATAGTGTCCCTACTTCGCGGATTTTCACGTATTGCGGGTGGTCCTGGAACTTTACCCCAGGGTAAGTGAGGGAACACTGTAAAAAACTTCCTTGCATAGTTTCTTCGAATATACAGTACCTCACAATCTCTGAGGATGCCTGCCACAGATGTGGGCGAAACGTCAGGAGAGAATACTTCTGGAACATGGCCATACAGCCCGAAAAACGCACAACTCTGTAGCCTTTTCTTCCAAAAAGGGCGCTCATGCCTCAGTAAGCAACAACTCCCTGGAAGGCTGTCGAGCTGCGTTCATTCTACAGTGCAGACCGGGCATGCACAAATTTCGGCCCTCCGGGTTTTTGGGACTTCAGCTCCCGCCATTCCTAACAGACGGCTGTTAGGAATGGTGGCCGCGGAAGTCCAAAACACCTGGAGGACCGAAGTTTGCCCGTGCCTTGTGTAGAAACACAGACACACATCCTCTCGCCTCGCCCCCTCCCTCCTCCTCACCTTGATGGAAAAGACCAACGCGGCGAAGCCCAGGCAGCAGAAGTTGAGGTAGAAGGTGTTGAAGAGGGACCAGGCGAGGTGGTCTCGGGAGGGCGGCATGGCGATGATGGTGGCGGCGGCCTCCCGAGGCACTCCCGACGGGGCGTCGGCCAACTCCACGTCCCGCTCGTCCTTCAGCGTCTCGTAGGGGGGCAGCCCGCCCAGGCCTTGGTGGGGGAACGGGAAATGGGCGCCGCCGGACATCTTCGGGGCGAGTGGAGGCGAGGAGGAGGCGCGGACTCTCAGGAGGAGGAGGAGGAGGAGGGGAGCAGCGCCTGGGGCCTAGGGAGGGGCTGCTTGGCCTTGTGGGACTGCAAGGCTGCGGGCCCCTCTCGTTTCCTGAGGAGAAAGGCCGGCCTTTTGCGGGGAAATCCCCTCTTCTGCGGTCGAGATTGCAAAAATTGCTTCCTTCTCTCCGGATGCGTCGAGGCACGCCTCTTCTCCGAACCCTAGAGCGGGAAGGAGGCATCCAGGCCACCCCTTGCTGCCAAGCGGGAAGACACAATCAAAGCATCCCAAACAAATGGCCAGCCATCCATCCAGCCTCCAGCCAGCCAGCCAATTTGAATCTTCACAAGGGCTGCTGCGGGGGTGCCTTTACACCAGGCATGGGCAAACTTGGGCCCTCCGGGTGTTTTGGACTCCAACTCCCACAATTCCTAACAGCCGGTAGGCTGTTAGGAATTGTGGGAGTTGGAGTCCAAAACACCCGGAGGGCCCAAGTTTGTCCATGCCTGCTGTAGAATTGTTTGATATCACAGTAGAGTCTTACTTATCCAACATAAATAGGCTGGCAGAACGTTGGATGAGCGAAAATGTTGGATAATATAATAAGGAGGGATTAAGGAAAAGCCTATTAAACGTCAAATTACATTATGATTTTACAAATTAAGCACCCAAACATCATGTTTTATAACAAATCGACTTTTTTTCGTGTCAGGAGCAACTTAAGTTGCTTCTGGAGTGAGAGAATTGGCCGTCTGCAAGGACGTTGCCCAGGAGACGGCCGGATGTTTTGATGTTTTTACCATCCTTGTGGGCGGCTTCTCTCATGTCCCCGCATGGAGCTGGAGCTGATAGAGGGAGCTCATCCGCACTCTCCCTGGGTGGGATTCGAACCTGGCAGCTTTCAGGTCAGCGACCCAACCTTCAAGTCACCAGGCTTTAGTCTACTACGTCATCAGCTCAATACACTGTAATGTTTTGCAGTAATGACTGTATTTACAAATTTAGCACCAAAACATCAGAATGTATTGAAAACATGATACAAAAACATTGGCAACTAACAAATTGACTACAGATAAAGATAGAATTGCATAAAATGAACTTACAGTAACAACACTGTCAAAAATTAAATCCGTAAAAAGTTGCCTTGCCTGCCTAGAGAAACAGCTGAGGCCGACTGCGTTGGATAATCCAGAACATTGGATAATCAAATGTTAGATAAGTGAGACTCTACTGTATTATGCAAATGTTTAATATACAGGAGATCTTCTTGACTTAGATAATCTCCCTTAAAGACATTGCATAAAGCAGAGTGCTTGGAAAGACAAAAGACATGCACAGCTGGAGCTTAGAGCAAAGGTATGCCACAAAGCAACACCGGCAGAGTTTAAAAAGCTATGTCAGAACCATTGATCCAACAGCCACCCCCAATTGAAGCATCCATGGAAAATGATACTCAGAAGAACACCAAAATAACGTGGTAAAAAAAGTTTACTCACAAACTTGCATGAAAACGATCATACAGGTTAAAATCCTGGGTTGCAGGTATATATCCAAAATGCAGCAAGTCATGAGGCCTAAGATGCAGAAGGAGGTCCCATGTAACATGCAGAATCTACATTGCCAAAATGGTGCTCAAAACAGAGCTAGGCAATGCAAGACTGAAAGTGAGAAGGAAAACACGAGGAGAGAGCAGAACAAAGAATCATGTCCCCTTTTATGAGGCTTGGATACCAAAAGGATGCCTACGTGCCTTTGCGATAGTTCCCCTAAACCCCAACATGCAAAGTTTATGGGAAGCAATAAAACTGTCAAGCAACTTGTGATGCTACACAGACAAAATGCAATGAGGGGCTTAACCATTCCGATATGCATGCAGGATTCTTAGTTTTCCCAACAAGAACGGATGGCGTTTGATACCACTTGAACTACTCTGGCTCAATAATCTATCAGACAGATGGCAAGCTATTTAACCTCAGCATATTGAAAGCCAAAACCAAGGTCACAACAACATTTGTTATAGAACTGCAATATGCTGATGATAATGTTGTCTGTGCACATTCAGAAGACCTACAAGCCACTCTAAACACCTTTGCAGAAGCATACGAGAAGCTCGACCTCTCATTGAACAATGAGAAAACCAAAGTGCTCTTCCAGCAGGCACCAGCCAATCCCTCTGTAATGCCAGGAATACAGCTTAATGGTGTAACATTGGAAAATGTTGGCAATTTCCTCTACTTTGGCAGCCACCTCTCCACAAACGTCAACATTGACACTGAAATACAACAACGCCTGAGCTCTGCGAGTGCAGCATTCTTCCGAATGAAGCAGAGAGCGTTTGAGGATCGGGACATCCGTAAGGATACCAAGATGCTTATTTATAAAGCTGTTGTCCTCCCAACCCTGTTATATGCCTGCGAAATGTGGACAGTCTACAGATGTCACACTCAACTGGAATGATTCCACCAGCGTTGCCTCCAAAAAATCCTGCAAATCTCTTGGGAAGACAGGTAGACAAATGTCAGTGTGCTGGAAGAAGCAAAGACCACCAGCATTAAGCGATGCTCCTACACCATCAACTCCACTGGACTGGCCACGTTGTCCGAATGCCCAATCACCGTATCCCAAAGCAGTTACTCTACTCCGAACTCAAGAATGGGAAACGTAATGTTGGTGGGCAGGAAAAGAGATTTAAAGATGGGCTCAAAGCCAATCTTAAAAACTGTGGCATAAACGGTGAGAACTGGGAAGCCCTGGCCCTTGAGCGCTGTAACTGGAAGTCAGCTATGACCAGCAGTGCAGTGGAATTCAAAGAGACACAAATGGAAGGCGAAAGGGAGAATGTGCCAAGAGGAAGGTGCCTCAGGCCAACCCTGACTGAAACCGTCTTCCATCTGGAATCCGATTCCCTCACTGTGGAATAACATGCGGGTCAAAAATAGGACTCCAATCACCTACGTACCTACCACCAAGACACTACACTTGGAGGACTGTCATACTCAGACAATGAGGGATCACCTAAACAGCTGTGAGATTATGGGAGCTTCATTCTGGACTCTTATTGAACCCTTGTGAAGATAGATGAATTCAGTTTGTACCAATCCTCTGGGGAAAACACACACAAATAGGGTGTAGTTTCTCTGTGTATTGAGTACACAGGGTATCATATTTAATCAATAGTCCATAGTCTTTAGGTTAGTTGTACTCACTGAAGTCTAAAAGTCGTACTTCTGTACTGAAGTCCAAACAGTAACATGCATTCACCTCCACTGAGGTCTGATGCAAAACATGTTCCCACCTCCACTGAGGTATAAAGCAGACACGCATCCACTTCTACTGAGGTGTGATGCAAACTGAATACAAAATGGAGTCCTGAATCTGAACATGCTCAGTACAATCATATGTCTATAACCTCTCCGACACCAAAGAGGTACAGTCAAACTGGCAAACATACACATAGAATACAGGTTAGCAAACATATACATTAACAAATAAAAAAGTTTTTAAATAAAAAAGGCTTGGGAGGTTGCTATTTCCAACACTTTTGCCTTCTCTGCCAAAGAGTGCTCATGCCCCAGTAAACTATAACTCCTAGATGTCAATAGCATTGACCCCTAGCAGTTCAAGTGGTGTCAACTGTATGGCTGCACCCAGAGAGGAAGCGGTTCTCCTTTTGGGGGTAGACAATACAAAGGAAAGTCACCAATCCATCATGTAAGTGAGGTTGTGGAGAAGCTGTAATGAAGGCAGAAACCAAATGTGGAACAAAGCCTTCTTTCCTTCCCAAGAAAAAGTTGGGGAGTTGGAAAGAGTAGTTCAGGCAGATGTAAAAAAGATCAGAGTTCATACTTCTTCACAGTTGTGTAATGAAGGAAATTTCAGTGTGCATGTTTGAAAGATTAAGGGAGATTTCCTGCCTCCCATAAATGCCTAGTTGGACCCTCCCACTTTAAAAATAAAAGCTCTCTATGTTCTTTGTGTGCATCAATGTCAGAGTCTGCCACAAGAAGAAGGTGGCAGGGCTCCTGAACCCTTCATTGTACAAAAGTGGGAATTTCAGCAGGTGACAAGGGCACCTCCTGAAACTCCCTCTTATATGATTAACAGCCTTTATTAACATATACAGTGACTATTCATTTGTGTAAAAAGCCTTAGTTCAATAAAAGCAGCCTACATTGTGTTATGGTTTGAGCATTAGACTAGGGCCCCTTTTACACTGCCAGATAATCCAGGTTATTAAAGCAGAAAATCCACGTTATCTGATTTGAATTGTATTATCTTGGGTCCCTTCTACACAGCTGTATAAAATCCACATTATCTGGTTTGAACTGGATTTGAACTTTCTGCTTTGATAACCTGGATTATCTGGCAGTGTAGAAGGGGGTTTAGTCTATCCTGCCATATAATCCAGTTCAAAGCAGATAATGTGGATTTTATACAGCTGCCTAGGACTTTTAGGATCTGCTAAGTAGGGCTGATGATATTTGCAAGACAACAATATCGAGAGGGCCATTCATTGTCCACCTCTGTTTCAATAGCTCTGCAAGCATTTTCCACATGCTCATACTGTTGCACGTTTTCTTGTTCATGCCCTATCTTAAATGCATAAAATGTTTGTTTTCCTCCATGTTTCTAACTGTATCATTGTTTTTAAAAGAACAATTCCACAGTCTAGTTTGAATGGCAAGTTGCTAAAATTTAAAGATCCTATTTAAATGCTGACAGAATTGGAGTCTAAGACTCCTTCCACACAGCTGAATAAAATCTCACATTGTCTACTTTGAACTGGGATATATGGCAGTGTGGACTCAGATAACCCAGTTCAAAGCAGATATTGTGGGTTATTCTACCTTGATATTCTGAGTTATATGACTGTGTGGAAGAGCCCTAACTCAGTCAATGGCCACTGAGCTTTATCTGCTGCCATGGGTTAAATCGCTCTATTAAGTCAGTGGCCAAAAGGACAGCCTGTGCACCACTGACCTGCAGAAAAGGGAACAGTCATTGCCCTGTGAGACTTTCAGTAACCCTGAGGGCGATGATCATTTCTTTTCCCTAAATTGTGCAACTGCAACCGGATGTGGTATCTGAGACTCCTGGAAGGTTGTAAAAAACCTGGTGCCTACACAATGGGGATTTTTTTGTACTTTATCTGACCCCAGCAGCTTTTCCCGTTAGTCTAATGAACTTGGATGAAACTAGAAGTTGCAGCCACAGGTGATTTGTGGATGTAACTTCTAGCTAATCTGTTTCCAACCCTGTTTCCTCTGCTCCACAGTTGCCTATGCCTGGTGTTGATTCTAGCACAAAAATATCACAGGCAACAACGGCTCTGACATTTGAGCTGCTTTTTGCAAAATTCTTTTAAGCCCTTCCTATTTCTTCTCCCTCTTTTTCTCCTGGCTCAACTGTACATTTTTAGTAGCATTGGCATTGGGAAGATGGTGAAGGAGAAACACATACTTTCCCCAGTATGTTGTACAGTACGTAATCAATGCAATAAAGTTTGAGCTGGGAAAATGGCATTCTCCTTTAACCAAATTCACGGTAGCTGCCTCTGCCTGCCTATAGCAGGCAAAGTAAGCAGCAGCTGTCTCCAAAATCGCTTTACAAAGCATGCTTGAACATAAAAATGGAGAAAAGGGGGGGGGGGGAGGAGAGAGAGAAGACCAGCTCTGCTCACCAACTATGGCCAGCCTCTTTTTTTTTTTTGGTTAAGTACGGATATATACATTTGGTCACCAAAATGGAAATAATAAAAAGGAGAAGATGGTGAAAGAAAAAAATTGCAGAAAACTTTAACATAGACTACTTCCAGACAGCAATTTGTAACGGGAGAAGATGGGTTAAAGTAACTCGTTTTTTCCAGCATTGCTGTCCTTAGCACTGCATTGGCACATTCCAAAAAGCATGCCAAAAGGCCTTATGGCAGCCCAGTAAGTTTTTCTTTTATGTAAAAGGGAAATGTGGTGAGGCGGTGGGTTCCCTCTTTGCTTCTCAAGGCCCACAGGGCCGAAGAAGCAAATTGGGCTGTGCAGACTGACCCTTTGGTAGTTACAGGACTATCGAAGGGTCAGTCCCCACAGGGCCCGTACCCCTTTAGACCAGATCTTTCAAGAAGATCCGAGTCTAATGGAGTATCAAATTAATTTGAGACAAAGCAGGGTTTTCCTGCTTTTCCCAAATTAATTCAGTTTTGCTGGAGACGTCATTTGAACACCTCTGGTAAAACTGTTGTTACTAAGAGTTTACTATAGCCATTTTGCTAAGTAATAGTAAGGATCTGAACCATCTTATTATAGCAGTAAAGCAGCTGTTATGGCTTAGTTGGGTGTGTTATCTGCTTCTGTATAAAACAAAGTATTAGGTTTGCAGTTTTTAGCTCTGCTTAGCTTAGTTTAGCTTAGAGCAGGTAGTTCATAGGGGTGGCTGTTTTGTTGCTGGGAACTGACATGCGGTGTTTGGAAGCTGGCAACAGAAACTGAAGTCAATGGCAAGAAAGACTGCCATTCAAGGACATCTTACTTTCAACAAAGTAGACAGAAACGGAACTATTTACTATGTTTTTTTTTTCCTGTTGTAGAATAACAAAGACTCACTGAAGAAAGTGTTTATTCTTATACTTTGGTGAGATCAACTGTTCTGATTTGCTTTGTATTATTGTTGAACTAAAGTGAATGAACTGTTTTCTTTTCTACTTAAAGCCACAACTGACTCGTGTGTATTTCTGAGTTCCGGGTCACATTACATTAAAAGGGGCTGAAATATCTTTCACAGGATATGGGCATGCTTCCGCATACTACTATCACCAGTCTGACAAAAAACGACGGGAGCTCCTGTGTTATGAGCCCTGTCTGGATGAGCCCGTAGTCTCTAGAAGTCTCAAAATACTATTGTTTACTTAAGTTTTTACCCAACCTGATTGTTTCATTCCATATATTCATTGTGTGTTTTGAACACAAAGTTTGGTGAAATATGTTGAACTTTTCTTTTCATGTATGATGTGGAAACCCATCTTCATTCTTTCCATATTATTTCTGGCTTGGTACCATATTTTCTGTTAAAGAAGTATCGCTCTGGCATACATTCATTTCAATAACATAGGCATATCTGTAACCTTTTACAAAAGGAGATAACATACAATTGGAACCTATTTTTCACCAGACTGTACTCATCCTATGTGTAATAATGATGATAGTTTTAAGTGAAAAGATGGGCAGATGATGGATAATGTCACCTATATCACAAAGGACTCATTCATACTATAAATTAAATCAAAAAAAAAGAAAAGAAGAAAGGGAAAGGAAGTAGTTTTTGTTTCACATGTTGAAAAAGACGTGTATCTATGCAGCTAAAGCAGAGTTGGAACATTTGTTTTGTGGACAACAACTGGCCAGAATGGGATTCTGGAAGTTGTAATACAAACAAAAGAACTGGTAGTTTCATCATGCTCTGATGAAACTACCATTCCATTGCAGAAGCACCAACATATGTCTGCCTTGGATGCATTATGTAAAAAGACAAACTATAAATCAAAGTTTTAAAAAACCTAACTTCTGGCCACATTTAAAAAAAAAACATGACTTCTAGTTACACTTTGTACTTACACTGGTTTTTCATTGAAACATGTACTGGTAGAAAATCTCTGATGTATTTGTATTGTTGGCTAACAAACCTTGCATCATATTCTATCATGGGGCTGGCAGTCTGTGCCTTGCCTGCTACCCACCTGAAATGCCATTTTTGTATTCCTCTCAGGTACAAATGGATTGGCAGCACTGATGTCATTCATTCGGTATGGTAGTCACAAAATATGTGCGTTCAAAGTGCACCCTGTTGTTTGAATCCCTGCAAACAATCCTTGTAGACTTTCTCTGAACACTAGGTTAATGTGTAAACCACACAAAGTTAAACCATGAAGCTATTTGTTTTCAGTTTCTGATCTAGTCAGATAACACGTGTTGAAACATGGACAGCATAGTCAAACACATTACGAAAAAGGCACAATAAATTTTGTGGATGTACTTTGCTTGTGGGTGCAGTGGTACATTGCAAGATTAGGGAAAGGATAAGGTGGCCAGCTGAGAAAATTCATGATACCCATCCAGCTCTTATGTATTTATCATCATCTTGCTAAGCCACAATTAGCCAGCCAGTGAACTTCTGCTCTGTTCAATGAAATGAGCATTTTCACTGAATGTCTGAGCACAAACTATCTGTTCAAAGACAGTAGAACCAGTGCTATCATGAATATGACTAACATATTAATAAACACAGGAGCCCCCAGTGGTGCAATGGGTTAAACCCTTGTGCTGACCAATACGAACGAATCCGGGGAACAGGGTGAGCTCCTGCCTGTCAGCTCCAGCTTCCCATGCGGGGACATGAGAGAAGCCTCCCACAGGATGATAAAACATCTGGGTGTCCCCTGGGCAATGTCCTTGCAAACGGCCAGTTCTCTCACACAAGAAGCGACTTGCAGTTTCTCAAGTCGTTACTGACACATACACACAAATTAATAACACATAGACATAGAACTGGTAAGCAAAAGGCGAATGGAATTATCTAGAAGAGCAAATTCTTGAAAGATACCTTATCACATTTAGAAAAAAAACGCACAACATCAACAGAGTGTTTAGAAAACTGGCTAGTTGCCAAACAACACATCCCACACCATTCCATGTATATTTCCTTCCCAACCCTTCCTCCTCGCTTTCCTTTTTAATGAAAATCAGATGCATGAAGCTGATGTAGAAGTAGAATCAGTAGAGAAGGAATACAGAATTTCCAACTGGAGAAATAAATACATAAATGAATTAGCCTGTTTTCATTTTTTAATTTAACAGCAGCTTGCTATGCATGAATTACAAGGTTAAACATTTCATGTAATATTATTACCAAAATCAGCGGTAGTTAATGTTACAGGTTAGGGTTTGAAAAACAAACTGCATGCAGTCCTGTCCAGACTTATCCAGCCTTTTGTTGCATCCACAATGAGCAAAAGAAAACAAGCCAGGAAAATGGAAGAAAAATCAAAAATTTACTCTTAAGTAGCAGAGTCAAAAAGAAACAATAAAACTTCCAGCAACAAAACTCACATAAAATTCCTTGCATTAAACTCATGCATCTTCATAGTAGGCTCTCAGAAAGTATTCAGTAAGTCTCCAAAAGACATTACAAACATTTCCCAAAGTTATACCCCATTCAGGGAGTGATTCAAACTTGTTAGCCTTGATTGTTCTAATTACTCAACTATGAGTTGTAATTGACCAGATGTTTTTCCCTTAACACACACATACAGAAGTAGTGATCCCACAGAAACTTAGTCAGATACATGCAGTAATAGTTAAAGGCTTGGCAGGAGGGGAAGGGAGAAAGGGAACAGCTCCAAGACTCAAGACTGCCAGTCCTATGCCTTCATATCCTTCTCCCTCACAACACAATACCACTGGATTTTAAAGTTTTAGGCCCTTTCTGATGTGTGAGAAGTTGCTTGTGAGAACTGCTTTCTAGAGGGAAAAGGTTAAATGCTCACTTCCACCAACTTTGTTTGAAGCCTGGGACCACTTCTTGCTGGTGGCTGTTTTCCCTTATATAATAATCCCCTGCCTTTATCCTCCAAACCTCATAAGTATTTTAATGAAGTTTTTTAGGAAAAACTTCATTTTAGTCTTTGGCTGTATCTACACCGCCCTATATCCCAAGATCTGCTCCTATCTTATCTACTCTATACTGGATTATATGAGTCTATACTGCCAGATAATCTGGGATAAGTAGATAATCTGGGGCCCCGTCAAGAAGGTACCTTTATGCCAGGAGCTCCCGCAGCAAACAGGAGGGTGGCCAGATGCCATCCCTGTAAACCCAGAAGCAATTGCTACAAAAGCAAAAAAAAAGTGAAATTTCCAGATACGGGAATGTCACGGGTTTTAGCTGAATATCTGGATCTTCCCATGTCTGTATGTCCCTGCAATTGGAAATCATGGAATTTTTTATCTGGGTTTGTTCCTTGGTTTTAGATATTTGTTCCTGGTTGATCAATTCCTAAAAGGAAGGTGACACTTGAATAGAAGGCAAAAACTTTGTCCCGGGAAGAGAAACTTTGTCCTTCACCTGTTTAATTAAGTTTGTGGCAGAAAAATGAAGTTCCTGGGGTACTTTCACATTCATTAGTACACAGTGACACAGAACAGACACTTTTTTTTCCTTTTAAAAATAAGTAATAATAATAAATCTTTATTGATATCCCGCTTTTCTCCCTCACGGGACCCAAAGCGGCTTACAACATATTAAAATCACATAAACAACAATCATAGTATATCAATAATATAAGCATAATAGGATAAATAGATTAAGAAAAACAACTACAGTATATATTCAAGTTCATGAGACAAATAAGAATTATGAACCAATGAGGGACCATTTCAGAGATGTTTCAAAATGCATCCAGGGATTTTCTTTCTCCTCCTTCCTTCCTTCCTTCCTTCCTTCCTTCCTTCCTTCCTTCCTTCCTTCCTTCCTTCCTTCCTTCCTTCCTTCCTTCCTTCTGTTGTCGACCGCACTTTAGGGGATCGGGCCCCTTAAGGAGAGAGCCGATCCGGTCCTGAGGGAACGGACCTTGGCGAAGCCAAAAGGAGAATATAAGCCGCAATACAACCTGAAGCCTGAAATGAAGAAGGTCCGCCAAGTTGAAGGAAAATCCGCCAAGGAGTTTTTATTGAGCAATTCAGCTGAAAAGGACGCTAATAGCGATCATTCAATCTACTAGCGTAACATATGTTTCAAATAAAGCCATATTTATACAATGTTTCGGTCTGACAGCCCTTTGAATTTCCCGCCCCGCTTCCCTGCCCATCTGATCGCGGATAGGCTGAGAGGTTGAACGAGGCGGGCTTTCGTTTCCCGCCTTGCTCTGCTGGCCCAATGGGAGCCGTTTTTTGTCCCCCCTCGGGCCAATCAGAGAGGAGGAGGCGGGAGCTATTGAAACAATGAGGTGACCGGACAGGAAATATCAGATTAATTCTGGCCCAGCCGATTTCTAAAGGAATTAATGGCACCCATTAAGGGTGTCCGGGGTCCTTGTCACGTTCACAGATTTTAGATATGCCTTGGGGTGTCAGACGGGAAGTGGTGATGGGTGGTGATGAGCCGTCATTGACGGGCCCCACAGGGTGCCTTCCAGCGGCGTCCTGGCCTGGGATATGACAATGTTTGCCTTGGGGGCGAGTCACCTTTAGGAATTTGGTGACTCTAAACCCTATATTGTCCATGCGATCGGAATGAGATTGGATTAAACTGTGGCAGATTATCCTTTTGTTTTTGGGAAGGGGAGGTCTGGGTCATGGGACTAAGGTTCACGTTGGGGTCATAATATTTCCCATTTGATTTCATGATTTGACAATTATATGGGATAAAGTGAAAATTAAAATAAAGTTGGAACATAAACCCAGCTGGGAAAAACACATATTTTCCGGGGATCCCAAAGAGTATAAATACATATAGGCAGATAGGTAGATTTCGAGGAAATAAGGGAGAATCCATAAAGGTGGGTTACATTGCATAAAGGGGAATCATGAATGATATAACCAATTGAAAACATTTGATAAGAACAAGGTTTACAACATCTGGGGAACCCAATATGGAAAGTCATAGAAGTGGAGTTTTAGCAGCATGATTTTACAATTCATGAAGTTGTTATCTCTTGCCTCAGAATGCAGGGATAATCCACAGTAAACTCCAGTAAAAAGTCTCAATCACCTTCTACTATAAATATATGGAATATAGAACATAAAGTCTTGATTTTTGAACTATCTTTTACAAAGTCCTGGAGGGGAGGTCACCTCGATCACATTTTCCCCCCTTCGGGGCTTGGAAATGGCTATGAACATTTCCCAAAGCCCCGACATTTTACTGCATGCAGGGCCTCTGCCTTGGTAGATCAGATTGTGCCTTTTTGTTGGAGGGCAGGAGCTTGAAGAGGTGAAAGCTGAGGTTCAGTCAGTGGTGGGTGATCCCATGGTGTTGAAACAGATGTCCCTTGGTCTGGAGTCATGGGAAATGGAGCGTGAAGGTGGAGGTGGTGAGGGCTGGGGATGATGGAGGCTGTGATGCAGTACTCCCATTTGGCTGCCTTTTCTTGGCTGCAGCTTGGGCCCCCCTTTGTAGTTGGCAGCTGGGGGCAACTGGGCACAGCTTCTGCGCCTCACAGCACGGCGCCTCCTGGTGACTGCAGGCAGGTCCAGCACTCCAACAGAGGAGACGGAAAGGAGAGAGTGCCTAGGGAAACTAAGGACAGATTATAAGCCCCCCTCCCTCCCGTGGTGGGGTTAGTCAGGGAAGTCACTCATACCTTGTGAGGGCTCCAGCAGTCCTGGGGTCCTTCTTTGGCACAGCTCTGGTGAAAGTGGAACATCCTTCCCTCATGGTGGTCACTGGTAGAATCCTGTTCATTTCTTCTGGGACATCTTCTGCCATGGCGGCCAATTCTGTCCCCTGGTGATGTCATGAGGGCCTCCTTGGCAGCGTCAAAGGCAGACCTGCACTCAGTAGCCCTTTGCCAGGGCAGAACCAGGCCAGCTGGAGGGCACCATACGGTGGTCTGGCCATAAAAGCCTGCCATGTGCAAGAATCCTTTCAGCAGTGTCTTAGTCTCTAGCCCCTGAGCCAGGCAGATGGGGCTGCTTCCCCCGTAGGGGTCTCAGATCAGCCACAGGTGGGGCTGTCTCTTCTGGGTGACTGGGGGTCCGGGCTTACCCTCACAGGACCATCTCCAATGGCCTCTGAGTTCTAGCTGCTGCATGAAATCCACAGCGCACTCCGAGAGCCCCTACCCAGGTCTTAGAACTGTTCATGGTGGCAGGTATGGATTATGGGTCTTGCAGTCTGGTCTGATGTCCTCAGTCAGGTGGTTGGGTCCGGTCCTCTGGATCTCTTCAGCTGTGCCTGGAAGGTCCCCTGGACTCTGTACTGCCCCCCCTCATAATTAAAGGCAGTTAGAGGGATTTTTAAAACATTCACACGCATGCACTCAGGGAAAGGGAGGGAGAAGGACCCGAAAGGAAGAAAGGAGATTGTTGGGGAACTGTGGAGAGTGAAAGAGTGCCTTTACTATAAAAGTAAACCAGGATTTTGACTGAATGTTTATAAGGAGAAATGGGGATGCTGGGAAGGAAGGGGGGGGGGAGCTTTGAAAAAGGAGAATGTTGAAGTGCATTTTGGCCTAGGAAAACATGAAGTGGAAGAGAGAGAGAGAGAGAGAAAAAACTCACATATAGAAAAATACATCAATTCTTCCATCCCCCCCCCCTTTTCTCTCTAAGATAAGGGAGGCTTGAGGAGAGAGAGACAAGAAAAAGTTAAAACCACAGAAGCAGCAGGTTTTCTCTGGGGGGGGGGGTCTCACAAAATATTAGGGCTTGAACCTTTGAAAATAGGGAGGTGAGATGGCACAGAAGAAAAGGGAGAGAGAGAGAGCATAGCACTAAGCTAGTCCATTCCAGCCCTCCTTCCCAGAAAACTATATATCACTGGTGGCTTTTAAGGCAACGGGATGAGTAGAGAAGAGTTTACAGCCCACACATTACATAAACACACAAAATTTAATCAACACTTTTCTGGGAGTCCCCCTCCCCCACCCAAATCCTTTGCCATGCTTCCCAGATGGGAAAGAAAGAAAAAGGGGAAATTAAGAAACAGAAGCGGCTAAAGGAATGGCCCCCCTCCCCCCCTTTGTAAGGACCAAAGGAAATATAAGACAACACTGAGGTAAAATCTTAGGGATAGTGTCTAGAAAATGGGAACAAAGGGAAATAAGGGATTTTAAAAGGTGAGAAGAGAGGAAGGAGAGGAGAAATGGATTTGAGATTTGAGGGAGAGAGAGAGATTTTCACTCAGGCCGGGGAAGAGAGAGAGAGAGAAAAGAAAAAAAGGGTACAATTTGAGGGTAGGCAAGGCAGAATATCAAGTTGGAGAAGATTTGATTTGAAAGAAGGAAGCAATCCTTGGAGAACTATAGATCTTGGTGGCAGGCTTCAGGACTGAATCTTCTCCCCCCTTTGCCCCTCCAAAAACAGGAAGAGGAAAAAAGTGTCCTCTTTGCACAATCTCCCCGCGGCCCCTCCTTCTCCTCTCTCTCCAAGAGAGGAATGAGCGCAGAGAGAGAGAGAGAGAGAGAGAGAGAGAGAGAGAGAGAGAGAGCCTGGTGGGGGCAAGAGAAGGAGGGGGATGGTGGGGCGATTCTTCCCATCTGAGGAAAACTCAGAATGTGGCAGGAGTTGAGTGGCAGGGGCAGATACAATTTGGGGGGGGGGGGCATCAGGCTTCAAAGGAACGGCTGGGATGGGGGCTGAGAGAGTGTGACTTGAGAAGAGGAACAGTGTTTTGGATCAGGTGTGTTTCGGGGTGAGAGGGGAGGGGGCTGGGAGCCCTCCTTCACGTTAGACTGGGCTGAACTCTCTGGAGGGGAATTTCTTGGGGGGGGGGATCCCTGAAGTAAGGGTTCCCTTGGAAGGCCAATTTGGGAGTCCTGGATCAGTGTAGGACTCAGGGTGAGGAGAAAAAGTAGGGATAGGGATTGGGGGAGAGGGCAAGCAAATGTGTCCAGAAAATCCTCTGGAGGAGGGGGTAAGGGGAAGTAGGTCTAGAGAGGAGCTTCTGAGGAGGGTAGGTTTGGAGCCCACGTCCCTGCATGGGAAGACTTGGACCCCCTCTCCCCTTCCACTCTCCCTCTGGCTTAAGGCCATGAACATCGCAGCATAAGCAAGTTGGGACCACTTGCCCTCCCCCTGGCGAGTCACCTTAGGTCAACACTCCGAATTCGGCGACTCGAGCAAGGGGGGGCAAGCTGTTCCCCCTTCAAGGGCCACAAGGGCCACTTATGTGCTCTGAGTTAGCCCAACCTGGCCTGCACCATGTTTTTCGATGCAAAGCCCACCCCAATTGGCCAGGATCTTTCCCAATGGAGAATCCTTGGGGATGTCTGCTGGGGTGGGACACCCTAGACGTGCTTGAACAAACACCCATTCTTGGCTCAACCCCTGCCCAGTACCTGACAGTTAACGGAGTAACGACTCACCCAACCGGCTAGGTCAGCTCGTCCTTCCGAGAGTTCCCTTCACCAAGACTGAATGGCTGGCGTCCGTGGAATCCGCAGGTGCCCCGGGAACACAACCGTTCCCCTACCCCGCGATTCTTGAACCTGTAATCTTACAAGCCAGACTGTTCTCACACGCCCCCCCGGGCGCCAGATGTTCCCGCGTTTCACCAGGAATTTGTTACCGAGCCCTGATCCGAAGTGCAATACCTCCAGAACTCCGCCCACCTGGGTCTTAACAACGGGGCCGGTTCCCTTTTATTTTTACAGGGCGTCCCCTGTTTCACGTTGGCGCCTTTCCTTCGAGGAGCTAAAAATCTGCTTCCTCCTATCTGGCTCCTTTGTTCAGTACCCTGAATCAGATCTGGAGAGAGAAAGGGGCTGCCAGGGAAATTTGGATGTGAAATTAGGTCAAATTGTTGGTCGGAGGGCCCTCCTTGCAGCCGTTTCTCTCCCCAACCTGTCCCAGAATATCTGGACCAAGATCGCCGCTTGGAATTTTAGCCTAGAAATTGATCTTTGGAACTTCCAAGCAAGTCCCTTCGTGGTAAAGCCAAATTATGTTGTCGACCGCACTTTAGGGGATCGGGCCCCTTAAGGAGAGAGCCGATCCGGTCCTGAGGGAACGGACCTTGGCGAAGCCAAAAGGAGAATATAAGCCGCAATACAACCTGAAGCCTGAAATGAAGAAGGTCTGCCAAGTTGAAGGAAAATCCGCCAAGGAGTTTTTATTGAGCAATTCAGCTGAAAAGGACGCTAATAGCGATCATTCAATCTACTAGCGTAACATATGTTTCAAATAAAGCCATATTTATACAATGTTTCGGTCTGACAGCCCTTTGAATTTCCCGCCCCGCTTCCCTGCCCATCTGATCGCGGATAGGCTGAGAGGTTGAACGAGGCGGGCTTTCGTTTCCCGCCTTGCTCTGCTGGCCCAATGGGAGCCGTTTTTTGTCCCCCCTCGGGCCAATCAGAGAGGAGGAGGCGGGAGCTATTGAAACAATGAGGTGACCGGACAGGAAATATCAGATTAATTCTGGCCCAGCCGATTTCTAAAGGAATTAATGGCACCCATTAAGGGTGTCCGGGGTCCTTGTCACGTTCACAGATTTTAGATATGCCTTGGGGTGTCAGACGGGAAGTGGTGATGGGTGGTGATGAGCCGTCATTGACGGGCCCCACAGGGTGCCTTCCAGCGGCGTCCTGGCCTGGGATATGACAATGTTTGCCTTGGGGGCGAGTCACCTTTAGGAATTTGGTGACTCTAAACCCTATATTGTCCATGCGATCGGAATGAGATTGGATTAAACTGTGGCAGATTATCCTTTTGTTTTTGGGAAGGGGAGGTCTGGGTCATGGGACTAAGGTTCACGTTGGGGTCATAATATTTCCCATTTGATTTCATGATTTGACAATTATATGGGATAAAGTGAAAATTAAAATAAAGTTGGAACATAAACCCAGCTGGGAAAAACACATATTTTCCGGGGATCCCAAAGAGTATAAATACATATAGGCAGATAGGTAGATTTCGAGGAAATAAGGGAGAATCCATAAAGGTGGGTTACATTGCATAAAGGGGAATCATGAATGATATAACCAATTGAAAACATTTGATAAGAACAAGGTTTACAACATCTGGGGAACCCAATATGGAAAGTCATAGAAGTGGAGTTTTAGCAGCATGATTTTACAATTCATGAAGTTGTTATCTCTTGCCTCAGAATGCAGGGATAATCCACAGTAAACTCCAGTAAAAAGTCTCAATCACCTTCTACTATAAATATATGGAATATAGAACATAAAGTCTTGATTTTTGAACTATCTTTTACAAAGTCCTGGAGGGGAGGTCACCTCGATCACACTTCCTTCCTTCCTTCCTTCCTTCCTTTCACTAACCCCTCCACTTCTCTTCCATTTTAGTAGCCAAACACCTAGTTCTCTGTCTGTCAGGAAGGACTGTGCAAGGTGAAGGGAAATACAGTTGCAAGGCCTCCGGCATGTCAGGATTCATTGCAAGAAGCTAATCATCCGACCAAATAACTGAAGCCAAAAGGGCAAGACAAGGATATGTAGAACAGACACTTTTAAACCAAGATGTCATCATTACTGTAGTTAGTTAGACCTTGTTGTATGGCCATCTGTACAGACAGGTTTTGTGGTGTACTTGTGCCAGGGAACAACAGGATGATGTCACTGGGTTATACATGTTGGCTCCTCATTGGGTGTGTGTGGACAACATGGGTATAGTTTATTAAATACAGTAGAGTCTCACTTATCCAACATAAACGGGCCGGCAGAATGTTGAATTAGCGAATATGTTGGATTATAAGGAGGGATTAAGGAAAAGCCTATTGAACATCAAATTAGGTTATGATTTTACAAATTAAGCACCAAAACATCATGTTATACAACAAATTTGACATAAAAAGTAGTTCAATATGCAGTCATGCTATGTAGTAATTACTGTATTTACAAATTTAGCACCAAAATATCAAAATGTATTGCAAACATTGACTACAAAAATGCGTTGGATAATCCAGAACGTTGGATACGTGAAGGTTAGTTAAGCGAGACTCTACTGAACATGCCTTTTGTCTTTTACTTTTCCACTGGGAGAGGGGGACACAGCAGATACAGTAACACACCAGTTCAAGGAATGAGATCTAGATCTCCCACCAGCAGAAAAATGATAATTTGAGTGAATAATTTATGTCTGCATCCAATTTAACTCTATATTCATTCATCCTGCTCTCAGTCCAGTTATTTGCTCAGCAACCTTAACTGAGTGCTGTTAGGGGTCAGGGAAAACAGGGAAAGAGGGGGACTGGTGAGTATGGAATACAGTTGTAGATGCAGCTGTTTGCTGCTTCCTTGCTTTAAAAAAAAATTTGAGCATTTAAAGGTGTGCACTTCTGTGAACGTTTACTCAGAAGCAAGTCTTGGTGCGTTTAGACATGAAATTGACAGGCCTCTGGACTGAGAATCAAGCTCATGTTATTTTTTGTGTGTATGTGTCAGGAGCGACTTGAGAAACTGCAAGTCGCTTCTGGTGTGACAGAATTGGCCCTCTGCAAGGATGTCGCCCAGGAGACACCCAGATGTTTTTGATTTTTTTACCATTTTGTGGGAGGCTTCTCTCATGTCCCTGTATGGGGAGCTAGAGCAGACAGACGGGAGCTCAGACTGCTCCCTATATTCAAACTACTAACCTTTTGGTCAGCAGTCCTGCCGGCACAAAATTTAACTCATTGCACCACCAGGGGCTTCAGGATCATGTTATGACATTGCACTTATCCTATCTCATCCTCTCTTTTAATCAAATGTCAACATCAGTCACCCCTTTAGCCATCAGTACTAGGACTGGCAATTAGCAGAGCAATTGCTACTTAATTGCTTTACTTTGAACTCACTGGAGTGTTTTATTTTGCTTTTGTTTGGGGTGAACAGAGCACTGCTGTCTAGCCAGGAAAATGCCAATTTTGGTCACAAAAATGATGTCAGCTTTCCAGGGTTCAGCGAGTTCAGAAGACATTGTCTACTTTGTTCACTGCTTCTTGGTTTCAGTCACTTCCATGGGGCACATGGGAGAGTTTTTATTAAGAACTACTTAATCAACTGAAACAGCTAGCTAATCTCCCTGGGCCTGTTGCTTTGTTACATGTTTAAGTCATTGTTCTGTATTTGTATAGAACAGAAATCAGTATTAACTGATAAGCTATTTCCTAATTGCCTTCCTAATTCCTAATTAGCTGTACTGAGAGCCAAAAGAAATTTGAGAGAAGGAAACACTGATATTCCCTAGCAAGAATAATGGTTTTCATTCTCAGAATATATTTCCTATCTATCTATCTATCTATCTATCTATCTATCTATCTATCTATCTATCTATCTATCTATCTATCTATCAAACTTTTGATAACTGTGTTCAGAGAAACTCACCATTTTTACATAGGTTTGTTATTAGTCACAATGAGTGCATCTACACTGTAGAATTAATGCAGTTTGGCATCCCTTTAACTGCCATGGGTCCATGCTATTGAATCCTGGGTGTTGTAGTTTGGTGAAGTACCAGCACTCTTTGGCAAAGAAGGCTAAAGAGAAGCCCATGTAAAACTAGTTCGCAGGATTGCATAGCACTTAGCCATGGCTGCTAAAATGGTATCAAGCTCCATCAATTCTACAGTATAGATGTACCCTAAATTGGCTTTGACTTAGAGCTGCCTTATGAACGAGACACTGTCATTAATTGCAATCATCAAGAGGCCTCCAGAAGCAACTCCGGTTGCTCCTGACACGAAAAACATCAACAACAAAAACAGGCCTCCTTGGGCATAACCAGCTTTCACAATATCTATTACTCTATAGATCAGTGGTTCTCAACCTGTGGGTCCCTGGGGGTTTTGGCCTTCAACTCCCAGAAATCCCAGCCAGTTTACCAGCTGTTAGGATTTCTGGAATCTGAAGGCCAAAACATCTGGGGACCCACAGGTTGAGACCCACTGCTATAGATGGTGCTATGCCATAGGAGGGCTCAACCATAGTAGCTGCCTTAATATTCTGTTGTGTGTACATTTAGTATAGATGTGGCTGACAATTCCTGAGGGGACGCAGCTGTATAGGAGTAATCATAGACTAATCTTGACACATCAGATCCCAGGCTTCTTCTCAAAATGGAAACAGTTTAATGTAGACTGGGTAGAAGGAAGACCGGAGATCAGCAAGACCACAGTTTCAACTAAAGTTTTCCACTGTTGATTTTTTGAAAAAAGACTACTAGAGAGTGGGATCAGAAATGAATGTAGAGGCACTCTCTTCCTACATAGGACAGGTCTGCGGAGCTGATTGGGCCATTATTTTCCACTTGGTTCAAGATGTTGGGTCTGAAAAGCCCTTTAGAAATGTACATAGAGAGCACCCCAAGAGCCTGAAGTGTGCCCATCCCTGAATTAGAATACATTTACAAGAAGTTCACCAAGGAAATGAAATTTTCTCCCACTTACAACTCCACTTTCAAGTAAATTGGATGTATTGATGGGCACGACTCATTCACATTAAAATACTGTCAAGGGACTCCTTTCTCACTGTTGTTTTATGTTATGGCCCCACCTAGTGCTCTTAGGGATGTATTGTACATATTAAAACACTACTGTCATCCCTCCACATTTGCGATTTGACTTTTGAGGATTTGATTTAAAATATTCTCTCTAGCCATTTTTAGGTCCTCCAGGATTGTTGTGATATGTAAGAAATCATTTAATGTGTATGTGTCCAGTCCACTGCAAAATAAGATGCATGAAGCCGATTGGTTTAGCCAAGGCTGGAGAGCTGGTAAGCCTGGGAGTTTTTTGATACTGTTGCCATTTTGTTCAGGCTTGAGCTAAACAGGTGCAGAGTGACAGTTGGAAGAATGAAGCAGAGAGGGAGACACAGAGTTTGAAGTGTGCTCCTGCTTCATGAGCTGCTGGAAGGAATTTATCCCCATGGACAAAGGAAAGACTATTTTAGATCTCTCATGAAAGGACATTATGTGAGTTGGTATAACTAAGGAGATTGTACATATGTTGGGTTAAGAAGAATAAACCATTTGTTCTTTATTGTTCACTTGTGTGGGACATATCTTCTTTCTCTGGCAAAGCAATGTGTGGATTGCACATTCTGATTTTTCATTACGTCACAAGGATGACTCCATGGTTCACTTCCTTCAGTCATGCTGAAGCACCTAGATATTTGTACAGAGAACACCTGTCTAGGAACCTCTAAGTCCTCCAATGCAATTGTCAGTTTCCAGCAGAAATTAACTATGGACCCATGCTGGAAGGCTTAGACGGGGGCCTGTCAGGTTTTTAAAAACCACTTCTTTATTTGTGTCTTTACGGTTTCATGGGGATCTTCTGCTTCAAACCCCAGCAAATATGGAGGGCTAAATTTACTTTTTTTGCTGATGTGAGCTTTGCCAGGGAAAAAACTGCCCTCAAAGAGAAAAGGAATAAGAGCAGTTGAGCACCATAATGAAGTAGATGGTATCCCAGGAGGGAGCATGTCAAGAATCAAAACTTTGGACAGTTGTCAATAGTAAGAAATTAGCGTACATACACGGCCTTGCCTGGGTTAGGGATTTTATAGTACTCTTATCTATTAGAATTTTTTTGATTTTATGAATGATCCCATTTGAAAAAACATATCCATATAATGGGATCTTTTATAAAATTATAAAGCTAACGGTCGTTTGAGTCCACTTTGGAGAGATAAAGCGAGGTATAAATAAATATAACAATAACAATGGTCTGCAATTTCCAACAGCCCCAGATCAGGCTGTGCAGAAAGTCATGGCATTCATCCTAAACGGTCGGACGAGTCAGCCTTCATGTTGGACTTCAACTTCCATCATCCTCAGCCTGTATAGAGAAGGAGTTAAGATGTTGGGAGTTGCAGTCTGGAAAGTAGGCTGAGTCATCTGACTGGTTGGTAGAAGAGCCCTGCCTTCAGTTGTGGATGGGAAATATGTGCCTCTCCAGGCTCGAACTTATCATTCTCTATCATCTCTCAAACCTCACCAGTATTTTAAGTTGGATCATGAAGGGTATGTGTACCAAGTTTGGTCCGATTCATTGTGGGTGGGATTCTTACAGTTTTCTGAATGTGGTAAGATCCGACTCCCATCATCGTCTTTTAGCTTCCAAGACCTAGTTGAGTTGTAACTCCCATCAGCTCTATAACTGATCAGTTGCAACTCCCATCAGACCCAGATCTAGCCAAATGTAACACCCAAGAGCACCAGATCTGGCTGGCTTGCAATTCCCATCAGCCTTATATCTGGCTGGGCTGCAACTCATGACTCTCTTCCTAACTGGGCAGATGGCTCCAACCAGTTAGAAAGAGAGCCACACCATTGGTGGTGGGTAAAAATTATGCAGCTCTCTGATTTGGCTGCAGTTCCCATCAGCCCAAGACCTGTTCAGGGTGGAAACTCTATGAGTACCGGATCTGGCTGGATGCAACTTCCATCAGCCCAAGATCTGGGTGGCTGCTAAGATTCTCAAAGGCAGTGGTTCTCAACCTGTGAGTCCCCAGATGTTTTGGCCTTCAACTCCCAGAAATCCTAACAGCTGGTAAACTGGCTGGATTTCTGGGAGTTGTAGGCCAAAACATCTGGGGACCCACAGGTTTGAGAACCACTGCTCTAAGGTTTGCTGCATGCATTTATATATTGTTGTACTGAAATACATGAGAGCCATTTTGGGAAAGAGGCTTTATCTCATTTGTCTTGGGAATGGTTTGGGCAACAGGAGCCCTAATGAACCTAATGTGAGTACTAGGAACACTAAGCCAGCAAGATGCTGGTGGAATTACACAGAAAAGCCAAATGATGGTGATCATATGTCAGGATGGGAGTTGTGTAGCTCATGACCACATGTAGACCTTTTGGGAGGTCCAGGACAGTCCTTAGAACACCAACAGATTTTCCTGAAATGGCATTATGTGGCCTCCTGGGCTGTAGAGCATATTCATCCCGAGTATAGGTAGGATACTTCTGCAGTGCAGAAGCCATGCAGAGTGTCACCACTTTAACTATCATGATTCAATGTTATGGGATCATGGGAGTTGTAATTTTACAAAGCCTTTAGCCTTCCCTGCTAAAGAGTGCTGGTGCCCTACCAAATTACACATCCCAGGATACCATAGCATTGAGCCATGGCAGTAAAATTTGTATAATGTGTAATAACGCTACAGTGAAGGCACACCTTCAGCCTATTCAGAGCAGGTTTGAATCTAGAACCCAGGTTGCCTCCATATAATTTACGAGTGTTGAGGGAATGGCCTCAGTACTGTTACCAACATGAAATGTCTGGGAAGCTCTGTCCTAGAACATTGAGTAGGTAAGAAAAAGACAAGAGCTTGGGAGTATGTACAGTTACTCTTAATGGTCAGAAGGTGGCACTAACATGCTGTAACTAAGCATCTGGAAGAATCCAGAAACACATGAGCTCAGAAGCAGCAAATAGGCTTCTTTTCCCTAAGCTAATGGAGGAAGATAAAACATATGGATTGTACCTTCTCTGTATAGGTGGCCCAGCACATTACCACAACTGCCCTCATCACTCTACAGGCTAGCCCTACATAATCAGCTCAAGAATCTTTCTTCCCCTTTTAGGCAATACAGTTGTGCCTCCACATTTGTGGTTATGACTTTTGCAGATTCACAGATTAGATTACAAAGGTTCTTTCTGGGAATCTATAGGTCTTCCAGTGTGATTTCCTTCAGTCATCTTGAAGAACTAAGAGTTTTCTTGAAAGAACACATCTCTCGGACTCTCTCTGGGCATGTTCAGGTTGGTGCAGAGAGACATCTTTTTAAATATCTTATGGGCTGCCACAGAAAGAAGGATATAGGCTTCTTTTCTGCTGCCTCAAAGGGTAGAACTTAGGTTTAACGGTTTGAAGTTACAAGAGGGTAGATTTTGATTGAACATTAGAAGGAACTTCTTGACAATCAGAATAGTTTGGCAATGGAGCCAATTGCCTAGAGAGGTCTTGGGGTCTCCTTCAAAAAGAAGACAGATGGGGATGATCTAGTGGGAGATCCTGCCCTGAGCAGGGGGCTGCACTAGAAGGCTCATGAGGCCCCTTCCCACTCTAGGATTCTACAATGATATGAGGATGAAAAAACTGTATGGAACAACTACCAGGATGACCCACCTGTGTCCGTATTGCAAGAGAGAGTTCACATTATTGCTGTCAGTGATGTACCTCAGGTCTTGAAATGGGGATGGCTCATGGGTACTAGAGATGTCACACTTTTTGCCTCTTCATCTTGGAAGACATTGCGACATTTTGAATTACATTATTGGTATATGCCCTACAGCAGTGTGGCCCAACTTTTAGTTACACGAGGGCCGATCAAATTTTAGTATAGGAATGTGTGGGCCAGAGCCAACCCAGAAAGAAAACAAATTACATAATTTATAATGAATTACATAATTAAAATATTAATATTTAATTACATAATTAAAATATTTTTCCAGTAAGAAGGGCAAGGGCCAACAAAAATGAATTGGTGGGCCGCATGCGGCCTGAAGCCCACGAGTTGGACCATACTGCCCTACATACAGCATTGAAAAGGAATAATCTGAAAATCACTGTAAAACAATTGCCTGACTTAGCAGGAATAGACATTTCTCGGCAAAAGCAGACAAACCAAGCATCTATTTATGTCTTAGTTGTTTTATGCTTTAGTGGGTATCTTATCTAATTGCATTTGCTCCTATTTTTGAAACAGAAGAAAGCAAAGAGCTGAAAGAACAAAGAGTTTCATTGCACATTAAGGGGGCAATGATGGAAGCCGGGGGAGGGGGGGGGGCGAGGCCCAGCACCACATGTGGCTTCTCCCCAACACATTTCAAATGACCCACCCTCACTGCTGAACTACTAGAATACCACTGCTGGCATACAAACTGCATACCACCCATATGTGCCGTGGTATACCAGTAACAGTAGGAGAGCGTGCTTTGAGTTTAGGGTTGCCAGATTAGATCTGGGAAAGGGTTCCTGTAGTTTTAATCTTTAGCAGATCTTTGAATACCATAAGGCACAGTGATGATATGCAGAGAGATGTCCCACAACCAGAGAAAACTTGGCATTATTCAGGTCTGTGAAACAAATGTTACAGGGGTGTTAACCCTTCTCTATGCTATCCAAAATGGCAATACAGTAGAGTCTCACTTATCCAAGCTAAACGGGCTGGCAGAAGCTTGGATAAGTGAATAACTTGGATGATAAGGAGGGATTAAGGAAAAGTCTATTAAACATCAAATTAGGTTATGATTTTACAAATTAAGCACCAAAACTTCATGTTATACAACAAATTTGACAGAAAAAGTAGTTCAATACGCAATCATGTTATGTTGTAATTACTGTATTTACGAATTTAGCACCAAAATATTACGATATATTGAAAACATTGACTACAAAAATGGCTTGGATTATCCAGAGGCTTGGATAAGCGAGGCTTGGATTAGTGAGACTCTACTGTATATATTTTTGATTACCCTTAAAAATATACATACAACTTGCATACACATTCAACTTAAGAACAAACCTACAAACCCTATCTTGTTCATAACCAGGGGATTGCCTATATCCTTTATATACATATCTTGAAGGTAATTTTATACAATAATTTAAATATTTTGTGCATGAAATAAAATTTACATACATTGAACTATCAGAAAGCAAAAGTATAACTCTCTCTGTTGTCCATGTGGACAATTTTGGATTTTGGAGTATTTTAGATTTCAGGATAAGGGGATATTCACCTTTCAATACAGGCAGAAACTCCGTTCCTTAATGGTCATTAAAAATATTGTTTGTTTATTTTATTTTTATCCCACTTTTCTCCTGATACAGGGACTCAAGGTCCACAACATGAAATACACCTATACCAGGGGAATCCTAAACAAGACTGTGACTTAACTCTTTGACATTGTCTACTTCCAACAAAGGTAAAACTCTTTCATTGAATTACCATTTGGCAGGATTTAACTATACAGCAAATAAAGGTTTTCCAGATGTCACAGTACAGATGGAGCTGCTGGTGGCATTGCGGGTTAAATTGCTAAACTTGCTGACCGAAAGGTTGGCAGCTCGAATCTGGGGAGTAGGGTGAGCTCCTGCTGTTAGCACCAGCTTCTGCCAACCTAGCAGTTCGAAAACATGCAAATGTGAGTAGATTAGTAGATACCACTCCGGCGGGAAGGTAACAGCGCTCCATGCAGTCATGGCAGCCACATGACCTTGGAGACAGGGCCGTAGCCAGAAAAAAAATTCGGGAGGGGTTTTGAAAATTTGGGGGGGGGGGTTTGAACCCCTGACCCACCCGCCCCTTGGGTTCAGGCCTGTCAATATCTGCTTGAGATAGTGCCTGGAGGGACTCTTAATGTTTTGGGTCTCATAGACTTAGTATGGGGATTTGGTTAACCGGTTAAAATTCATGACTAGACTTAATATTAGGGGGAAAACTTTGCCTTTCCCTTTTACACAGTACAGAGACTACTGAGAAATTCAGTGTTCTCTAAGAAAGAAGCAGTTAGCTTTGCACATTGCAGGGACATATGGATCTCCAAAGAAGTTACTATTTTGTTACTAATGGGAGTTGAAATTATATTATCTCATTTCTTTGTTTCTAGTCCTCATATCACCAATCAGGAAAATGACCCCTGCCTGCATTGTAATCTCAACTGCAATATCTCAGGTAGAATGTAAGCCTGTGATTCTAATATTGTCACCATTTTATCCTGTATGATTTGTAACATATTTGCCTGATGAAGAAGCTGGTGAAGCTTCAAAATCTTACATATTGGAATAGAGCTTTGGAGCTGGCCCCAAAAAGGTATAGCTGCTTGTGGATTTTGTATTTTGTATATTCATGACAGTTACACGATGGCTGAGACCTTGTTGATTATTAGAGCAGATCTGTTTAAGCAATTGTTGAATTCAACAGCTCTATTTCATTTAGGACTAACAACAGGATAGGCCTATATTTTTAAGTGAAATGTCAGCTACACTTAATGTGATCCCTTTCTCCATCCAATTTTGCACAACTATGTTTGTGAATTCATGGAATTGCATGTTTTCATTTCAGTTGCTTCTTGCGGGACCATGACTTTTGATGCTTTACCTGAATGTACTTATCAGTTTGCTTACAAAACGAGGCAAAATACAATTTCTTTCAGAATATGAAATCCTATTAAGCAAGGATGTCAGAGGGAAAGCTATGCAATTCTAACTGTTATGTTTGGGATAATCAAAGGTTAATGCCTACCTTGCTCCTTTGAGGAAATATGGTATCAAGACTAGATAGAAATGAATAGTGTTAACTGAGAACACTGCATCAGAGTGGTGCAGAGGGGACAGGAGGGGGAGAAAGAGAAGCCAGTTGTAGAGACAAGGCAGAGCAATGTGGAAGTACTGCAGTGAGTGTTCAATACTAGTGTCACATGTACATTTATTTCATTTCATAAAAATTGCTTCAGGCTTCTCTTAAGGGTAAAACCCTCTCAGCATATGAATGATGTCTACATCAGATAAATATGGTGAATGCTCAAAAACAAATGAAGTGCTCGCTGATCTCCTTGCTGCTATCACCAAAACATAGCTGAAAAATATCTCTGTGCAATATCACATTGAAAGTCAAGAGCTTAAAAAAAAAAGAAAAAGAAAAGGTTGCCCATTTTTTCATAGCAAGACAAGCATTGCATAGGGAAATAATAATACAGTAATAATAATAATAATAATAATAATAATAATAATAATAATAATAATAATTTATTTATAAATAACCCAAGGGGACTCGGAGCAGTTCACATGGGGACCGAGCCCAAGAAACAACAAATAAAAACCAAACACAATAACAACATATATAATAAAAACAATAAAATAAACATTCATATAAAGATTCACTTCTTTCATTTAGACATGCGAGGACACATTATTTCAGAAGTTGATGTTACAATGTTAAATGTTTCCCCCTGTCATTAAGTCCAGTCGTGTCCGACTCTGGGGGTTGGTGCTCATCTTCATTTCTAAGAGACAGCGTTGTCCATAGACACCTCCAAGGTCATGTGGCCGGCATGACTGCATAGAGTACCGTTACCTTCCCGCCGAAGCGGTACCTATTGATCTACTCACATTTGCATGTTTTCAAACTACTAGGATGGCAGAATCTGTGGCAAACAGCAGGAAGTCAGCCAGTTCACCAGCTCATCTGCTGCGCCATCGAGGGCTCCACCTACGCATTATTGGATGGTTTTTTCCTCGTACCAGGACTTTTCTGTCAAAAACAGCTCTAAACATATTACTTCACTTCTTCACTTCACTTCACTTTATTTCTTAATTAGTCGCTCTCCATCAGGGTGCTCCGAGCGTCTTACAATTTGAAATATCATTCCACAATATAAAAACATTCAACTTAAAAACATTCAACCGTGACTATTTGGCAAATTAGATCTGATTATCTTAAATGCACAACCTAACAGCCAAGTCTTGAGCGCTTTTACAAAAGGTCGCAACTCCGACATTGCTCTAACATATGGAGGCAATGAGTTCCACAGAATTGGAGCATAGGTCGAAAAGGCTCTATGCCTTGTAGCTTCCAGGTGTACCTCCCTAGGGCCCAGTACGTATAGGAGATTTTCCTGGGAGGATCGAGGTGACTACTAATGAATAAAAAGAATGAGGCGGTCCCTAAGATATAATGGTCCTTGGCCATTTCGAGCTTTAAATGTCAGGATCAGTATCTTGTAAGAGATCCGATCTTCTATTGGTAGCCAATGCAGTTGTTTCATAATCGGTGTAATATGTAATAAGCCGCCCTGAGTCCCCTAGGGGAGAAGGGCGGGGTAGAAATACCAGAAATAAATAAATAAATAAATAATATGGGATCTTATAGATGATCCTGCTAGCAGCCGGGCCGTCGCATTTTGGACCATTCGGATCTTCTGGGTTTTTGTCTTCGGAAGGCCGGCATATAAGGCGTTACAATAATCCAACCTAGTGGTGACTGTTGCATGGATTACCGTTGCCAATGCTTCTGTTGAAAGGTAGGATGCCAATTTCCTTGCCTGGCGAAGATGAAAAAAGGCCTGCTTACTTATGGCAGTGATCTGGGCCTCCATCGTCAACGATGAGTCCAACACAACCCCAAGGCTTTTAACAGTAGCAGACGGAACCAGAACTTCTCCATCAAAATCAGGCAGTGACTGGATTAACTCTGGTGGCTGGCCGGGCCAGAGTATCTCAGTTTTTGCGGGATTCACTTTTAGTCTACTCGCTCGCAGCCAACTCATCACTGCTTCCAAACACAGCTTAAAGCTCTCAGGAATCGTGGTTACAAAGTACAGGGTGTTTGAAAAAGAATTCCCTAATTTTACTGTATTTATACTTAAAACTAGGGAGTTCTTTTTCAAACACCCTGTATTGCAAAAAGGACTGTAATATTATATGTCCTGTTTTCTTTATAAAATGTATTTTATGCCAAAACCCAAGCCATGTGATTCTGCATGGGAGACATAGCTGCAATACATTCCATCTCCTGATCTACCCTTGAAATCAACCTCAAAAGCCAGTCAGTTGTCCCAAGCAACATTCAGCTAAGTGGGACACTCAAGGACGATGTCACCAGCTTCCTCCTAAGAGTCTGCAAAGGTGCAGGAGTTGTGACAGAAACACAATTGAGGTCCTGCTTCTGCACCTCTCACCATTACTCACAGTCCTTCAGCTACCTGCCTGCCAGCTCCACAGAATGTCAACGTTTAGGATAGCTGACTGGCTATTAATTGGGGTTTAGGAGCATTTATGATCAAGGCAATGGAATCCTGTAAGTAAAAGATAATGTTTTAAGCTAGGCTTATAGATGCACAACTGTTTCTATTCACGTGCACAGTTATGTAGCTGTAAGCCTAGCTTGAGGCATTATCTTTTTCTAACAGGATGCCAGCCAAGTCCCCCTCCCCCTCAATTTCGTAATGATAAAGTAATTTAACAACTTGCAGCCATTGATCATTTCCGTGATAGGTTGTCTTGATGTGTTGAAACACCCTTTCTTATCAGGGTATAACTACACGTATTTTTGACATTTTTATCATGAAGTATCTATAAACCAAAAACAACAGCTATGTAGTGAGGATATGCCACGCACCTTATTCTATACTGCGACCCCACCAATCACCAGTGTTAGGGTGTGATCTACTTCTACTAGAAATGTTCTGGATCTACTTCTACTAGTCAAATGTGGGCTAGGCAAAACAACGGTTAGGTGGATCTGTAAGTGACTAAGTGAACGAACCAAAAGGGTGATCACCAATGCTTCCTCTTCATCCTAGAAAGAAGTGGTGAGTGGAGTGCCGCAGGGCTCTGTCCTGGGTCTGGTTCTGTTCCACATCTTTATTAATGACTTAGGTGAAGGGCTAGAAGGCATGATCATCAAGTTTGCAGAAGACACCAAATTGGGAGGGATAGCCAATACTCCAAAAGACAGGATCAGAATTCAAAACGATCTTGCCAGATTAGAGAGATGGGCCGAAACTAACAAAATGAAGTTCAACAGGGACAAATGCAAGATACTCCACTTAGGCAGAACAAATGAAATGCAAAGATACATAATGGGGGACGCCTGGCTCGACAGCAGTACATGTGAAAAAGATCTTGGAGTCCTCATGGACAACAAATTAAACATGAGCCAACAATATGATGCAGTGGCAAAAAAAGCCAATGGGATTTTGGCCTTCGTAAATAGGTGTAGTGTCTAGATCGAGGAAAGTCATGCTACCTCTCTATTCTGCCTTGGTCAGACCACACCTGGAACACTGTGACCAATTCTGGGCACCGCAGTTTAAGAGAGATGTTGACAAGCTGGAAAGTGTCCAGAGAAGGGCAACTAAAATGATAAAGGGTCTGGAGAACAAGCCCTATGAGGAGTGGCTTAAAGAGCTGGGCATGTTTAGCCTGCAGAAGAGAAAGCTGAGGGGCGACATGATGAGAGCCATGTATAAATATGTGAGGGGAAGTCGTAGGGAGAAGAGAGCAAGTATGTTTTCTGCTGCCCTGGAGACTAGAACGCGGAACAATGGCTTCAAATTACAGGAAAGGAGATTCCACCTGAACATTAGGAAGAACTTCCTCACTGTGAGAGCTGTTCAGTAGTGGAACTCTCTGTCCCAGAGTATGGGAGAGGGTCCTCCTTTGGAGTCTTTTAAGCAGAGGCTGGATGGCCATCTGTCAGGGGCGCTTTGAGTGTGATTTTCCTGCTTGGCAGGGGGTTGGACTGGATGGCCCACGAGGTCTCTTCCTACTCTTATGATTCTATGGATGGCCAAAATACAATTTGCTGGAAACAATGATGCAAACCAACCCAATGGTGGTCACATGTGGCTTCTTGTTAAGAGAGCATATATAACATTTTAACCTCAGACTAGAAATGTGTTATCTTGTGGAGCAGTAATTACTAAAGGGAGAACTACACATATTAACCAGACATGCAGCTGTATGCCTGACTCACATAAGGTGAAGGCTTATGGCTATCTTGCCAGTGAGATGATATCACTCTAGTTTTTAATCTGAACATTAAAGCAGTTACCCAATTTTGGAGGGATTAAAGGATATCTCTTTTAAAGTTCAGACTAAGGGAATACATACACTATGCAATTACTGTTGGCCCTTCATATTTGCAGGTTTGACTTATGCGGATTTGATTATTCATGTTAGTAAAGTCAAAGTATCAAAAGGAAAACAAGCATTACTGATCCTACTGGAGGATTTAGATGCCAAATAGGGCTTTTTGCACTATGCAATTATAACAACATGATTCTACTTTTTCCCATAGCTGTATCTAGGCTGATACTTCTAAATGTTTTTTCCTAAACTGCAAATCCCATGATTTCATAGGATGGGATAATATCTGCTAAAGTGGAATCATAACTGTAACTGTGTAATATGAAAAGACTCTTAGTGAAGATGACATCTCTTAGTAACTTAGGTACTATACTTGAGTATGATTGTCTTCCAGGGATAGTGGATCCATAGGTGACTGTTGAGATCTATTCTGTCTTTTTTGACCACAAGGTAGTGACACTTCTGGATGCAGCAATCCAGTTAGGGATAAATAAAAGAGCCAGACTATGTTTAGGGCACCTTTTCTAGTGGGAGCCGCAGTGGCACAATGGGTTAAACCCTTATGCTGGCTGAAATGCTGACCTGAAGGTTGGGTTGCTGGCCTGAAGGATGCCGGTTCGAATCCGTGAGACAAGGTGAGCTCCCATCTATCAGCTCTAGCTTGTGGGGACATGAGAAAAGCCTCCCAGCTAATACATCTGGGCGTCCCCTGAGCAACATCTCTGTAGACAGCCAGTTCTCTCACACCAGAAGCGACTTGCAGTATGTTCTCAAGTAGCTTCTGACACAATTAAAAAAAATCTTTTCAGGCCTCTTCTCCATATCGGGTGACCAGAGTGGATTCTAAATAGGGCTGCCCAGTCATGGATACAGCTGCCAAACTGCTCAACTGCTTTGGACTTTAAGTTAGAACAACTGAATTCATATCCACCGTCCGTGTGCCGGTCTGTAGCTAGGGGCTTCCAGATTTCACAGTCCTGCCCCTGTCACTACTCACTGATCACCATGGGACTTTTGTTGTTTTTCGTTTGTCTGTGAAGATGCCTGTATGCGACTTTGTTTTAGGTGTGGAGACTGGTGTGCAGTAACCTACACACAGTCTTCACAGAAAGAGGTTTTAATCCAACGGCATGGTAAACATGACGATCAGCGACCACTCATCTGTTGCAGCCATTGTCCACCTTCACAGCCATTGTAACATATGCCATGTTATAATCAGCCTGCTCTGCTGTTGTCTTCAGATCATTCTTCATATGGTTTCTCCCCTGTGGCCTTGCTGCCACGGGTGACCCCGCTGGGAGTACGACGCCGACAAATTTGCTCATAGGTTCACTGGAACACACATGCCACCTCACCTCGACAAGGTCATAATCCAGTGAGAAGGAGAAACTTAGATATATGTGCTGTCATTAACACAGTTCCCCTGGTATGTGGTCCAGATTTCAAACCTACTGATAGCTTTCTATACTTTTGCATGGTTTTTTTGTCATCATAATTGATGTTTCAGATGGAGAATCAAGCCAGAGGTTTACTTCACTGGTAGGGACACACTTGACACATATAAGAAATCATTTTTTCAACTGATAGTGCTAGGATTTCATTTTAACTCTTATGGCTCCAACCTATTAAATCCTGAAGTCTGTAGTCTGGTGAGGCACTACACTAGTTCTCTAAGTATCCCTCCTAAACTTCAAATGGCAGGATTCCACATGATACAGCCAAGACAGATTGTGGGATAAAAGTGCTATAACTGTGTAGCATTAACAACTCCCCTGGCAGCTGAACACTGATATTCACATGTTTGACAGGAGGGCATGATCCCAAGCTGGACTACTGCTTGACCCAGGAATTCTTCCAGGAAGAAGTATAAGCAATAGGATTATGTGGTCATTCCTCTGTTTTTCTTTCATTTCTTTTTCACCTTCTATAATTCAAAACATGGAACAGACCTGTGGCACTTAATGATGGGTTTATGCCACAATAAATGTGTAGTCTTTAAGATATCACAAGATTCTGCTGAATTTAGAGTTATGAAAGAAAAGAGAGGAGATGGGAGTAAGGAAGAGTGGGAAGCCAAGTTTGCTGCTGGATATGGCCAGAGAAGCCCCCGGCGGCGCAGTGGATTAAACTGCTGAGCTGTTGAACTTGCTGACTGAAAAGTTGGTTGTTCAAATCCAGGGAGCAGAGTGAGCTCCCGCTGTTAGCCCCAGCTTCTGCCAACCTAGCAGTTTGAAAACATGCAAATGTGAGTAGATCAATAGGTACCGATCCAGTGGGAAGGTAACGGCGCTCCATGCAGTCATGCCAGCAACATGATCTTGGAGGCAGACAATGCCGGCTCTTCAGCTTAGAAATGGAGATGAGCACCAACCCCAGAGTCGGATGCAACTAGATTTAAGGGAAAACCTTTACCTTTACCTTATGACCAGGGGATGCCTCTTTGAAGTTAGAATAGCAAAGCTTGCAAGGCCACGTAGGAAAGGGAAGGACATCACTTGGTTGATTCACAACCTGTGATTTTAAGCAACTCTTTAGAAGGACCCCCAAAGTGTCATCTCGGTGATTCAAAATCATTTGAAAAAAGAATTACTGTAATGATGATTGATAGTTAAACCAAAATTCTCATCATTTCTCTGCATCCCGTGACAACATAACTACAAAGCACAAGCACACTGATAATTCACATGCTGTTGATCTATAAAATGTATTTTGGCAGGCATTGGTTACTAGGGGGAAAACACAGTGTGGAGGAAACTATCTTGAGTCTAGTAGATACTTTGTCGTGGTATATATGACTAAATTCTACTTCAGTGGAAACACTGAGAAACTTGTTGTTAATGAAATTGGCAGCTTTTGACTCAAATCACAGTGTTATGCTTTTAAGCAGAGATTTAATCTGCAACAAGCCAGAAATCTATAGGTAGACTACAAGAGCATTTGTGCTTTTTCCAGAGCTGTCTTGTGCTGCAAGAGAAGGCAAACAAAAACCACAATCCTGTATAGCTCCATGTAGTGCACTAGGTCCTTGTGTGGTCCTACACAACACTGAGCAATACTCCACCTTTAACAAAGCAAGGAATTGCAAGGTGTGGGGCCTCAGAATGCCAGTTCCCCATAGCATCCCAAAATGGGCATGTTCACATAACGGAAACTTACACACTGTATGTCCCTAATTGGTTGCTAGCCAAAATCTGTAGGCTTTGAGAAACTGTTTGTCCAAATATCCTTTCCCTATATAGTTGTACCTGTGGCCTTTCCCCTTTTGCTACTACCACTTACAGTGGTATAGTGCTCGTGTAGTGCACTAACAGAGTTCCATTCAGTAAGCAATATGGACTAGTATCATGTTGCTAGCAAATTATGATTGTGAAAACTGGACTTTTTGTAATAGTTGTTGTATAGAACATAATTTTTTCTGTTCTGATCATACAACAATCAACTTTCCTCGCAGCTCCTGGGGAGTTAGCAACCCTATCATGAACTGGAAAATCTGACTCAACACCTCTGTGTCCCAAAGTATCCTGACAAGCATGTTACATAAGTGGCATGAATAGTCAGAATTTCAGCCTGGAATCATTGTGAAGAATTCAATGGGTACTCATCCTCTGCAGAAGAAAACCCAACTCACTAACAGCAGAGATGGTAACACTAAAACAACTTGTCTATCTAAATGTAGTGTTTCAGCAGAAATTTATTACTTTTTATTTAAAAATAATATTCATCACCTTGGATAGCTCATTTTTAAATAATCCCCGTAGTTAGATATAACACATTTTGTAAGCACAGATTACATGTCCTCTATACCTACAAAGCTAAAACTCTGTCCTGATTTACTTTTTAAACCTTCTGATAATGCACATGCATTCCAGTTAGAGCTGTCATTATTACCCAAGTACAAGGATGCTTTGAATCAAGTTGTTTCATCTGCACGCACTACAAACGTGCTATTGTTTTCATTCTTGCTGATTTTTTTATAGTTGCTGATTTTATCAAGTTTTCTGGTAATTTAGCTACAGTACTGTGGAATAGTCTGATACGGGAGGAGGTGACAGCATGTGTTATTGCACTGGGTGACCCCAAACCTAATGACACTCCTGAGTCCAAGATGCCAGCATGATTAACTAAAAGATCTTTTAAAAATGTGATTCAGACTAAGTAAGTATAAAATAAAAAATACTGGGGCAACCCTTCCCCAAAAGCCTAGCTTCATATATGTCAGAGTTAGGGAACCTGTGGCTGTCTAGATGGATCTCAACTCCCATCAGTCAACACCAGCATAGCACATGGCAGAGGTGGGCAAAGTGCAGCCTTAAAATGTGGCTCATATGAACCTCATGGCCATTTTGGTCCCAAGAGTGGCCTCCAGGTCACTTCCAGTTGCAAAAAAAAGTCTCCTCTGAGCCTGAAATGGCGTGGGGCCCCAACAGCATGGCTAAAATTCCCACAAGCCCTCCCCAGATATTATTTTGAGACATTCTTTTAAAATATTGCAAGGGGAATAGTGAGGAGGGCAGCTCCTCAAGAAGTCTTAGTGCTCCATTCCTGCTTGGTGTACCCATCCCTGCCCTATAACCAAGGGTTAGGGATCCATAGGCTAGCAAAGCTGGAGAGCTACAAATCCTAGGGCCTGAAGACATAACATTGATGAAGGCAGAGCTGGTGATAACCTACCAGGAAAGAGCCCAGGATCATGGTAAAATAGCTCAAAATCCCCTGGGTGACCTTGGGGAGGTCACACCCTCTTGGTTTCAGAGAAGGGAAAAGACACAGATTACATGTCCTCTTCTGAACAAAACTTGTCAAGAAAACCCTGCATTATGGTCACCTTAGGGTCTCTATAAGTCAGAAGCCATTTGAAGGCATACAACAACAGCAACAAAAACTGTTTTTAGCAGTGCTAGCTTGGGGTTTCCATGTGAGTGGGGTTGTGAAGTCACTCCTGGTTTTAGTTTGAAATATTAAGAACTATCTCAGGTTTTGGACCTATTGAGTAGATAGGATCCATCACCTTGGATAGCTCCTTTTTGGGGGGAAGATTTGCTTTCCCAATGACATGGGAAATCCATCAGTTGTCACTGGTTTAAAGTTGTTTTATGGATATTTATCTACTCTGACCGTATAATAAAAGGTGGGTTATGAATTTAAATAGGAGGTGAGGCAGGAAACCCATTTTGATAGCCTATATACTACTTCTGAGATGGTATGTTTCTGAATTTTACTTGCTGGGACAATAGCAGTCTGAGAGAGTCATGTCTCCTTGGTGCTGCTAGTGGGCTTCTTAGAGTTAGGAAATAGATGCTAGGTTAAAGAGCTTGAAAAATGTATTGCTCTGGATTGCAACTTCAGAATCCCTTTGTTAGCATGGGCCTTGGTCAGTGTATTCTGGTTGTCTTCAGTTCATAAAGACATAAGGTTCATATATATTCCTTAAGTTGCAATGTATGTATTCTTTAAGATGTACATTCAGAAGGGGAAAGACACACTCCCAAGCAAGTTTACCTTGAGTATGGGCTCAGTGGAAAACTCCTGCTGCATAATGTGTGCAATAATCTATGGGAAGTTGTGCCTGGGACAAAAAGGAAAATCCAAGGCTCCTCGTTACTTAAGATTAAAGGTTTGACAGATTTTATGACTGGGGGCAGTGAGGAATCCCAAGCCAGAACACTGAGATTTCCTGCTTCTCGTTTATCATGCTGAGGATGTAAATACAATTCAAGAATCAAGACAGAATTTAAAATGAGGACAAAATCCACTCAGGATTGCTCACCCCCTGCCAACATCTGGTTTTATACCACAGAAATCAATAGAAAAGCTGTTTAAAAGGGAGAGGGAAATTGGTGTTGCTTCCAGCAAAATCTCTAGAATGACTGAATGCAAAAGACCAATAAATCCTTCTTTAGATTGATTGATATGTAGCCCCAGCAGTCTGTCTTGCTGGGTTATTCCTGTCAGCGACTCTAAATATCCCAGCCCCATTGATTAGGCTCAGGCATCAGTGCAAAAAAAAAAAAAGTTGAAAGAATGGGTCAGAAAAAGGCCTGTAATAATGAAACTGGAGAGAATGTTCTCCTGCAGTCCTACCTATGACTGGGGGAAAGAGGCAAATGCCCAGTGGAGGTAACTTATTGTACCACCTTCATTAGGCTATGTAGCCATGTCATGTGAAGGCCAAGATGATGTTGCCACCGTCATGATACACAACTGGGTTTGTAGTTACATTCTTTGGGAAGTCCCACTGAATTTGAAGGGACTTACTTTTCAGTAAATGTTAATCAGGTTGCACTGCAAGGTTGCCATTCTATGCATGCTAGAAACAAAGTCGAAGCCTTTAGAACACTCAATAAAGCAGAAATAGATGTTTTTCTGAAACTCCCTAGCTTCCTCCATTATCCAGCGGATATTGACTATTTGGTCTCTCGTTCCTCTGCCTTTTCTGAACCCAGCTTGGACATCTGGCAACTCTCGCTCCATGTATTGCTGGAGTCTGCCTTGCAGGATCTTGAGCATTACCTTACTGGCATGGGAAATAAGCGCCACTGTATGAAGGTTTGAGCATTCTTTAGCGTTTCCCTTTTTTGGTATGGGGATATAAATTGATTTTTTCCAATCTGATGGCCATTCTTGTGTTTTCCATATTTGCTGGCATATGGCTTTCTGTATGTAATGCCTAAGCAGAATTCTAGGCATTTTTATTTGAAAATAAATGTGTTCCCCCTTTTTTGATCAGTTAAATATGCATGAACTAGGGTAATCTTTTGTACCAGCAAATCCATATGCCAGATGCACCAAAGTGCCTCTTGCAATAGCCTGATGCCTAATGTCTCCAGACGTAAAGAAAGATCAACGAAGCTTTGTACTGGCTGTGTTTCTGCTCCCCTCCCTCCCACTCTTTGCTAGAGGAGGAGGGAGGGCAGGTAAGAACTCATCTCAATGCCTGATTCTTTTTTTGCAATTCAGAACAGATGTGTTCTGCAAAATGAGGGAAGGAATTCATGAGCCTCCAAGGACAAAATGAAAGCAAAAAGTCCCCCGAAAGAAATGTTACTGTGTTGATATTACATTAACATTATGTACATTGCCTCGGGTATTTTAATAGACTGGAAAGTTATAAATATTGGTATTGATTTATAAAGAATAGTACATGGCTATGCAGGGTAGGAGTAGCCTTGATGGTTTTCCTCTCTCAAAAAAGAAGGTGGCCTATTGATTTAATTCATGCATTTGCCTGTCTGCTATCAATAATTCTATATAGTTTATAAAAACTAGGATTGGCAGAGCAGCCGCAAATAGTGAAAACAAACCAGGCAATAGATCAAAAGTTTGGTTATTATGTTGAGACTAGTAGTAAAGGTAAAAGTAAAGGTTGTCCTCTGACATTAAGTTTAGTCGTGTCCAACTCTGGGGGTTGGTGCTCATCTCCATTTTTCACCTGAAGAGCCAGCATTGTCTGTAGACATCTCCAAGGTCATGTGGTCGGCATGACTGTATGAAGCGCTGCTATCTTCCCTCCGGAGCTGTACCTATTGATCTACTCACATTTGCATGTTTTTGAAAAGCTAGGTTGGCAGAAGCTGGGGCTAACAGTGGGAGCTCACCCCGCTTCCCAGATTTGAACCACCAAAAACTTTGCATAAAACAGAAAAAGTACAGAGCCTCTACGAACATTTGGCACTCCTATATATGTATACTAGAATATACATCCCATTGTATTTCATAGGACTTAGACCCAAACAAGGGCTTTAGAATGTCACCTTAAAGTCACAGAATGGTCATGGCACAGAGCGAAAGAAATCTACTTCAGTTATTGCCTTATGACTTAAGCCAACCTCCCCCAAACTATTGCCATACAGATGTTTTGGAGTTTAACTTCCATTGGGTTCAGCCAGCATGAAAAATGGCCAGGATTTCTAGAAGGTAGTTAGCAACATACATAGAGAACAGTAGGTTTGGGAAGGCTGTCACAAGGCCCAAGGTGAACTATCACAGGGTTGTATTGATAAGATTTGTTCAGAAGTTGATTGCTTTTGCCTTCCTTTGAGAGAGTGTGACTTGCCCAAGGACATGCAGGGGTTCTATGGTTGAGCTGGGATTCCTGTCCTGGTCTCCCAGTATCCTAGTCCAACATTCACACCATTTATACTACGCTAGCTCTCATTACACTTTCTTCCTGGCAGAAAATTGCATTTTCTAAGGAATAACATGTGCATTGTAGAACCAATGTTCAACAGGAACCCAGCAAAAAACATGTGTAACAAAATAGTGACAAGAAAGAACTATGATCTGTTTTCTCTAAAATATACTTGTAGCCTGCACGGCTTGGCTTTTGTTTCAGGATTCAACTTCTCAATGTTCACTTGAAAGCTTTAACTGCTTCCTCTTTCAACTGCGGTTGCCACAAACACAGGCTTGGTGTACCAAAATACTTCCAAATGATGTTTGGAAATAAATTTTAGTAGCAGGGCAGCCTCAACTATATCATTTCTTCCATTACCCTTAAGAGTATCATCTGTAGAGATGGGATGAGTGTTGATGAGTATCCTACCGAGTATACATTGGATTCCCCCCACACCTTCTAAGCTGTTTTGAACAACAAATGTTTCATGTTTAGCAGCTGGAAGGAGCCCAATATTTTCACTTATCCTTGTACAGGATTGTCTAAGAACAGGTGAAGGGAGGAGCTGAGGAAGGCTAAGGCCATCCCATGCATTTGGAGGTCTTTTTCTAGGTTTTATTTGTAGGGGGGGGGGGGTGAGAAGCTTGTTCTCAATAGGCTCGTCTCCCCCAGCCCACACACAATGCTTCCTATACCTGGGGTCCTGTTGATGAGTCGACCCTTGTGCTATGTGGAGGAAATGGCCTGCATCCCTTTCTTATTTGCAAGAAGTTTTGCCCAAGGAGGATCCAGCAATAAGCAATCAACATCAGTAGGCAAGCTCATTCATCTGAGAGCCCAGGGGTAAAGGCTGGCCCTACAAGAGCTGCAGGAGAAGGTCTGGAATTGGGCATGGGATTGGCCTCTATTGTAGAGTCAGAAACTGATCCAGGGTGCTACTTGGTGGTATCAGACCACAATTCATCCATAAATTAACAAAGTGGATAATAACTGGCAGGAAAAGTTAGAAGGTAGGTGCTAATGGTAGGTAGCATCACATTCCCATCTTCCTCCCAGTGTCTGTTTACACACAACCAACATCTTACCTATTAGAAAATTCCAGCATTCTCTTCCCCAACTTGCCCCACCTCTTGCTGTTAGAATGATTGCAGTTTTAGATAGGACAGGATTTCTTGCATGTGAAACTTCTGGTTTCTTCCCTCTTCTAAAGCCTCCCATTTGATCTTTCTCTTCTTTGAAATTTCAAAATCCTTTGAAATATCCTTTTTGAGTATCCAAGTAACTAGACCATATGACCCTGGAAAGTTCCTAAGATCATTGGTCACATAAAGATTCCCTCTCTCTTTGTCTCTGTGATGTGAGGTGATTTTCTCTCTTCAATCAGATCTCTTCTTTTTCCTCTCTTCAGCCATGCTTTGATTCTCCATCAAAAGATAGTGAGTTAAGAAAAAAGCCACTACTTTTACCTAATATTTTCATTAGTTAGTTAAAAGGTAGGGAATCCATGTGTATGTATTACAAAAGTCATTAGAAAACTGCATTATATGGCAGTGTAGATGGCACCTGAATTTGTAACATGAAGCTACCTGCCTTGTTTATTTTTTTGAGTCAGTTTTAGTTCAAAGAAGCAATGTGAATTTGAAGTATGCTTTATCTTCTAAATTTAAAGAAAGTTGATTCCTAATCAGGAGAATGTAGAGGTGCAAACCACACCAGGTGTCACCATCAAAGGAGTGACATCAAATTGACTGTCTATAAAATGTTGTTACAGTGTTTCAGCAATGTATTATATATATATATATATATATATATATATATATATATATATATATAATAGCTGTAGATATAACAAAATAATTTTTCTAAGTGCTTATGTTTACATGTTTCATATCAATTATCCCTACAAAGTGAATTTTTTCCATGCTAATTTACTTTATGAATCTTCTAGTGCATGTGTGCTCTGTTCAGAACTGTCATTATTACCCAATTATTTTATCACATGGTTTGTCTGCATGTGCTTCAACATAGGCTGTTGTTTTTGTTGCTGTTGGTTCTTTATAGTAACTTATTGGTCAATTTTTCTGGTATTTTAGCTATAATAGTGTGTATGGACTAGTATGAGAAAAGTCCCAAGGAGGTGACACTATGAGTTACCACACAAGGTGACACCAAACCTAATGAGGCTAAAACTGTTAGGCTTCCATGGAGTTTCCCAAAAAGCGTTAACATCCTGGGAAACTAATTCCCAACAGTAACCACTGATCTTAGGTCTCATGTCTCAGGAGCTCTTTATGTCTAAATAAACACCTTGGTGACTTTTTCCCATTATAACTTAAAGCCCTTTCCTCAGTGGGGTGTGTGTGTGTGTGTGTGTGCACGCGCAGTATCAGGTACCTAGGTTGGTACTATATTCTTATTCTTCACATACATTCCACAGTTACAAAAGTGCTGGCATCTTGCTTTTTAGAAATGTTTTTATGAATACAAGAATGTGATCAAGAATTGGCCTTCTCTGGGATTCCATCACTTTTAGGTTAGGGTTTTGGATTGCTGAAATTGCCCGAACAGCTGGAGAGGTTTAAATTGTCTTACTCCTTTGCTAAGCAAATCTGGATGCTATATGTTTTTGGACTTAAATGGGAATCTATCTTCCTGAATGTCTAAGGCCTAGCTGCTGGGAATGTACTGAAGAGAAAAAAACCTACCATATAAGAACTGAGACTTTATCCTTTCCTCAGAGCAAAGAATATTGCTGTTTGAGGCTAGAAGCTGAGAAAAAGAAAATGGGTTTGGTAAAAGGATCTTAGGGTGCCAGCAGCCTCACTCGCTACCTCCACCACATGTCCTCCAGATAGGTTTGGACAATTTAAGTTGTATGCTGCATGTTCAATCTAGGCTAATAAATGCAATTACAGTCAGCACTCCATGTTCATTAGGATTAGGGGCACAGAATACCTATCAATGTGAAACTGCAAATTAAAAAACACACTATTCTTTCACCTAAGAGAAAACACCTCTCTATGAATCTTTCTTCTGGAGGATCTACACAACTTCTAACGCACAACGACTTCCAGTGAATATCCTGACTTGTTTTGGTTTAAACTGGCTTTGCCCGACTGCAAAGTTTATGGATACTCCAGAGTTTGCTCAAAATTCTGGACAGCTAGATAAAGTCTGATTTAGCCTGATCTGCAGCCAGAAGGGCTACTGGCACCATCCCCATTTCCCTGCATTCATCAGTGCTCCCCAGCTATGTGATCGTGTGAACAGCAGCCCACAGATTTGGCATGAATGTGTCAGATCTTGAGATGCTATGGGACATATTTTTGTTATTGTTTATTCGTTCGGTTTGACTCTTTATGACCTCATGGACCAGCCTACGTCAGAGCTCCCTGTCGGCAATCACCACCCCCAGCTCCTTCAAGGTTGAGCCAGTCACTTCAAGGATACCATCCATCCATGTTACCCTTGGTCAGCCCCTCTTCATTTTTCCTTCCATTTTCCCCAGCATCATTCTCTTCTCTAAGCTTTCCTGTCTTCTCATTATGTGGCCAATGTATGTCATCTTTGCCTCTAATATCCTTCTCTCCAGTAAGCAGTTGGGCATTATTTCCTGGAGTATGGACTGGTTTGATCTTCTGGCGGTCCAAAGTACTCTCAGGATTTTCCTCCAACCCCACAATTCAAACACATCTATCTTCCTTTGTTCAGCCTTCCTTATGGTCCAGCTCTTGCATTCATAGGCTACTATGGGCAATACCATTGCTTTAACTATGAGGACCTTCTTTGCCAGTGTGATGTCTCTTCACTATTGTATCGAGGTTGCTCATTGCTCTCCTTCCAAGAAGGAAACGTCTTCTGATTTCCTGGCTGCAGTCTGCTTCTGCAGTAATCTCTGTGCCTAGAAATATAAAGTCTGTCACTGCCTTCAGTTTTTCTCCCTCTATTTGCCAGTTATCAATAAGTCTGGTTGCCATAATCTTGGTTTTCTTGATGTTTAACTGGAACACAGCTATGGGACATATTTACACTGGGCCAAATTACCTGATGTAGATGAGCCCATAGAGACTCTTAGAAAGACTGTATTAATCAAATAAATAATCAAATCTGCAAATACGGAGGACCAAATGTATTATAAAAACATTTGTGGATCAGGCTCTGCTTTCCTGAACTTGGATGAACCTTGTAGCTGTAAAACGTTTCACTGCTCAGAGAACTGGGATGAACACCCCCCCCCCCAGGCAAAGTTGTGTATCCCATCTTCCAGCTATACTAGTATGGTATGTGCTTGGGCAGAAGCTCCATGAGTACCCTGGTCCACATATTTTCTCTCTGTCTAGTCTCACATACAAGGTCTTCGCAAACATAAAATAGGAGACAGGAAAAGAACTATGCATTCCAGGTTGGGCTCATCATAACCCAGAGTGAGGAAAGCTGGGAGCTGCAGTTCCACATCTAGAACAGGGCTCCTTAAATATTTTCCACTCACGAACCCTTTTTGCCCAAGTAGAACAACAAAAGGAGTGCGGCTTTCTGTGACCCCAGGTATATAGGTATATAAAATAGATATAAAATCAAATATTTACTGATAATAAATATGTATTTGCAAGGCTTGCTAAACAGGCTGACTTCCCCCTATTTATGAAGTACAGATGAAGCATTTTCTGCTAAATCCACTGTAAACACTACACATTGTTCCTAATAGATTTACTGTTGTCAATTTTTTGAAACCCCAACACTGAATGAATGGAACCAATTTGGGGACCCACAGATTAAGAGACAGGAATTCAGAGAACTGTCTGATTCCCACCCCTGCCTTATGGCATGTAGATTTTGGAGACTATCTGCCACAAAATTATTGGGAAATAAATTCATCTTGCTTTGGAAACAAAAAAGGTTAGACTTCGGTATCTTTTTAGCAAAACAAGAAACAGTGCTTTCCTAGATTACCTACAATTCACATGTTCAAATTATATACAATACAATTGTCCAAGATTTATAGAAAGGTCACAGAAACCCGCACCCCTTTTGTTGTTCTCCACTACAAGGCTTACAGAGAGACAGAAAGAGAGAGGGAGTTGGCCTCAAGGCCAGGCAGTTTATATATGGAACAGACTCTGGAGAAATGGCTGTTCGATCAATTAAGCAGCTTAAAATGTCAACAGAAAAGAAAAGCAACAGGGAAAAAAGGAGGCAGCAATAGTTCTCAGCATCTATCCAGGGCATTGATTTCTAGAAGCAGATGAGTGCCAATTGAGAGTCATTTCATCTGATCAGGGGGACCAGTTTTCACTTGGTTAAATGAAATCTCAGCAAGTGTCGGCTGGGGAGCTGACAGTACTCAGAGAGAGAGAACGAGGGACAATCTGTTTTCTGCCGGGGATGCTATAAACCTGATTGGAAGCACAGGTTGTGTTCAGACAGCAATGAAAGCTAAAGAGAACTGTTGTCACCAGTTCCTCCTTGTAACTTTCACCAAGTGGTTGGTTTTTACCAGGGGCAGGGAAGTATTAATTTCTGGGGCTCCAGCTCCCAAAATCCCCCCAATCAGCATGAATTTTATGAGCTCAGCTCCAAAACAGAAACATTTCCAACCTTGTATATTTTATCTACAACAGTTATTTTCAGTCATACATCTGCTGATGAAATATTCATACATAATAGCAAAATGCCAAAAAAACTCCTTCTCAAATAGCTCCCTTCACAAAAATGTAGTGTTTTAAATAGAATAAACAATTATCTACAAGAAAATAAAAACATACTACATAGCCACAGTCTTTACCTTTATCAGAATATTTTATAGCATCTTCATTAGTCATATTAACAACCATGCTGTACATGACAATATATGACCCAAAGTTATTTTAGTTAATTTTTCCTGTGCAGCTCTGTATCTATTGATTGTATTTGTCAATGAGGAATTGCAGAATTAGATTTTTAAGAATTATATTTTATTTTTTAATTAAAAGTTAAAAACAGTTTAAGTAAAAGCAATTTTTGGTTAAAATGTTGTTCTTAATTTTTAATTTTCAGGAAAACAGTCAACTTTTAAAAATCAAGTTACACATAGACCTAGTCTTAACAATAAAGTGGGCTCTCAGTATCTTTTGGTTCCAAAAGCCCCTGTGGATTCCAAATTCTCATTATACACAATAACATAGTAAAAATGGTGTCACTTATATAAAACAGCAAGCAACTCAAACTAATGCTGGAAGGAGTCCAAGGATCTGTGAAATGGTAGGCGGATACAGTTGGGTATGTCTGCACATCAGTGCAGTAAGTAGTGCATGGCAAAATCAAAGTTTGCTTTTGGTATTTTTCTTTGAATATTTTCAAATTGTGGTTGGTTGAATCCATGGATATAGAACCTGTGGATACTGATGGCTGACTATAGTTGCAACTAAAGTGGATGCGTTGAATCAATTGCTGAATGGTGAGCCAACACATAGATAAATCCCATTAATTCAATGGGTCTACCAGCAGCATTCATGCCACGGTCTTGCAATGATTGTGAGAAGTATAAGATTCAACTGAACACCTACATAAACCAGCTATGTCCCATATATATCACTGCTGTGGCTTTATGTATTCATGGGAAGACCTAAAGGCAGTGTGAAAGTAAAAGTGGGGAAAGAGCGCAGAGAAGCACCCCTGTGTCATATCCTATTATATTCCTCACACATTTACATCAGTGTCATAATTTCACATAAGCCATCTCCCAGGCATATTAAAAACATCCCTCCCACCAACTTGAATGAAAGGGGAACTACAAAACACAGCTCTCCCTGCAGGCTGCCTGTAATTAACTCCAGATGTGGCTTTTGACGGCTTGTAAAAGGTTTAATTCTTCTATTAATGCAATAGGAAAGTGGTTGAAAATTTTACCATTTTCTCAACAATTCAGCTAAAGGAATGTTTCACTCAAAGTCTTGGAAAACAAGACCAAGATTCTCTTATATGACTTTGTTCCTCCTCTCTTTTTAACTTGCCAATATGATGTCACAAACAAAATAGATTTGGGTTATCTTAACACAGACAGGAAAAAATAGTAATAAGAACCATGTCAAGAAATCAGTGAAGCAGTTTTTTCTCTTTGACACATTTTGATGACATGATATTAAATGTTCTTGTGACACAGTTAACAATAAAAGGTTTGTACACTTTTCCCTGGGAGTCTAATGTCGTGGCCTGGATTTGAATTCTCACCCAGTCATGGAAACCTACTGGGTCACCTTGGGCAAGTCACATTATCTCATCCTCAGAGGAAGAGAATGTCAAACCTCCTCTGAACTAATCTTCCCAAGAAAACCCTTTCATAAGGGTCTTCATATTTCAGAAACTACTTGAAGGCACACCACCACCACCATAACAACAATGCTACTTGTCTGATGGAGGTAGCAATGCTTCCTTAAGCAACTGTATCAGCTATTCTGTGCAGAAAAAGCTGAATTAGAAGGCCAGCTTTTTAAGTGTGATCCAGCATAAATAAAACATACTAATACATCTCATCTCAGTTCCAATGGGAGATATCACGAAGGAGAGGTAACTGAGAAAGTCAGTGCCAATACTGCTGTTGTAGCTTTCCGTCTGAATCCTAGCCTGAAGGAGTCAGAGGCTGGCACTTCCCACACCTACATTGCTAATTTTAAGACAAATATGGAAATTATCAAAGATCAACTGATAAAGAAAAACGGAACAGGAACATTATGTTTCCTTTGAGGCACAACTGTAGGAATGTGTAAGTTGGTTACAAAACACCATAGCAGCTTAGCAAGGGAAACATTCCTTCTTTGCAAAGGTGTTATATTCTTCAAATGTGCAGCCCTAGCAGAAGAAAGCATATTGTATTCATCACATCTTTACAGCTGAATAAATTGTATGTATTTCTTTGATATGCTAACTTTCTCCTGAAGTCTCCAGAACTGCACAATAATTATATAGACATTGCTAAGAATCAACTGTGACAGGACAATGTTCTCTTATTCTGTTGAGAAGAATTGGGAAATTCTCAACAATCCTCAAATGAGATTTCCAGCTCTTGTTCTCCTATGTTCATCTAAGGATGAACATAGTGTGGAATGTGTAGTGCATAGTGTGAATGTAGCATAGTGTGGGTGTGGAAGTAGCATAATGACTTCCACACCCTGCACTGTAGGACTTAGCTTTGGAAGGTTTGCACTTTTTTCAGAAGATATGGCAGTTGGTTGTTAATAGGAGCTTTACTCTATTGAGCAAATAAAGCTCCTACACCCAAACCTCCAGCTGCCATTTTGAAGAAATGTCTTTCATTTTAGATATATATATTCCCCTTTCCTTTGGAGACCATGCATTTAGTCTGTCACATCTCTGACCATTAAAGGAATCAATAAATGCTATCCCACTCTGCACCAAAACTGAAATGATATAAAAACAGAGATACATCATAATTTACTAACATCAGGCATAGGAAGTGGAACCAGGATTGGAGCTGAACTAGATGAGCTACTCACAGAATTAACATTTGTGTGAAAGACTTTTGAAAAGTAGATTGCAGGTCAAAAATACAAAGTCCTAACATTCCTCCCCACTGGGTAAGCACTGATAGGATATGCAGTCCAGTAATATCTGAGGTTTGTATGATTCTCACATTTATGTGCATGCTAGGTTAGGATCATCAAGCATTATGCCTTGCTTAGTCCAAGGGCTTTAAGATGAATTGTACAGCTCAGCCAACACTTGAGTGCTTAGAATAAAGAACAGTACCATTAAGTTAAATAGAACTGAATCCGCAAAGTATTCAAACCTCACCCAAAGTTACAATTATGACACCAAAGTTACAATTATGGTGATTTTCCCCACATGTCACCTAAAAAAACAGGAGATAGTCTTGTGGAGCCTTAAAGATTAACAATTTTTATTTGCACAAGCTCTTAGGGACACACTAGTCCATTTCATTTGATGCCATGTACTGGACCCCATGAAAACTGATGTGCCATAAATATGTAAATCTTTAAGGGGCTACAATGGTATTAACTGCTTATGTTCTTTTGTATTGTGTATTGGCATCTAATTCTGTCAGTTTTGTAAGCCGGCCTGAGTCCCTTTGGGTGAGAAGGGCGGGATAGAAATGATGGAAATAAATAAATAAATAAATAAATAAATAAATAAATAAATAAATAAATAAATAAATGCAAGACCATTCCTTAGAATTATAGAGTTGGAGCAGACCACAAGAGCCATCCAGTTCAACCCAATGCCGCAAAGAAATACACAGCCAAAACACTCCATCCAGCCTCTGCATAAAAACCTCCAAAGAAGGAAACTCCATTATGTTCTGAAACAGTATATTCTACTGTTGAACAATTCTTATCAAGAATCTCTTTTCTTGCACTTTGAAACCATTGCTTCATATCCTATTCTCTGGGGTAACAGCGAGCAACGGTGTTACACTCCCCACATTTTAAAATGTAACTAAAATCCAGCTCTGCAGTCTTCAGTGCCCCTGCATCAAAGATTAGGACACCATCACTGACAGCTAACCAGCAATAGATGACTTAGAATCCTACACCATCATTTCTGTGCAAAGAGATGGTTGGTAAGAGAGAGACTTACCAAGCTCTGATAGGAACCTTGCTGGAATATAACAGAGATAATTCCATCACAGTGTGAAGGAAAAGGGTGCCTAACTCCAAGTGTGCATACAATGTAATCTTGAATAAGCTAAACTGCACTTTAGAACTTTATTTTAAAATAACCTATCAGTCATGACTCAGCCAGATGAAAAGCCCAGATAAAACAGACGGTGTGCTATATCTGGAACACAGTGCCATTGTTAACATAGACTGCTTTCTTCTTCATCTTCACATTGGTTTATTATAGTGTCATAAAGAGATGAGGAATCTTTCTAAGCCCCATGGCTGGCTTATTTACACATAGCTTTCCTATGTTTTTTTTTCAGACAGAAGAACACGTGCCAAATCTCAGTGGACCTCCTGAATTATTGCAGCAAGAAATATTTATTTATTTATTTACAGTATTTATATTCCGCCCTTCTCACCCTAAAGGGGACTCAGGATGGATTACAATGCACATATTCATGGCAAACATTCAGTGCCATTAGACATATGACATATAGACATACACAGAGGCAATTTAACATTTTCCAGTTTCCAGCTTCATGAAGCTATGCTCGATTCCAGCCACAGGGGGAGCTGCCACCTCTCCATCCACTTGTGACACCAAGTCCTTGATGGAATTAATTCCTCATTCCTTTCTGTGCTGCTGGCAATTTTATGGTGTTGTAAATTAGTTAAATTAGCCTCCCTGCATAAAGCAGTACCTAAATTTCCTACTTGACAGATGCAACTGTCTTTTGGGCTGTTTGGGTTAACAGCAAGTTAGGCTATTAATGATCGGGGGCTTTACCCGACCTGAGCTTCGATCTCATGACCTCTCGGTAGTGATTTATTGCAGCTGGCTACTAACCAATTGCGCCACAATATCAACAAAGACCCCTTTGCTTGAAAAAAATGTAAAAATGACTTTTACACTTTTCCCAAATGTAACAAACAAAAGACAACCAGGAAGAAAATGGCACCTACTATTATGGTGCATAATTTAAGACTTAGAGCAGTTCTCCTTTCTCTCCAGCATTTAACGACTTATCTAAATGGATTTCAGTTGGACAGGGCTCTGGCGATTCAGCTGGAATTTGAATAAAGTTACAGTATTCAAATATAAATATAAATCTTGATATCACTGCAAAATTTGGCCAGCCAGATCCCACTGAGATAAACTGAACTTCCTACTTGATCAATAGCTGTAAGATTTCAGATTTAAATAAGAGGGCGAGGGAAGATATTTTATGTAGTGAAAAATAAGGAGACCGATTTAGGTTGTATCTATATTGTAAAATCATAGCAACATGACACGATATTAAATGCTATATTATGGAATTCTGGGATCTGTAGCTCTGCAATCTATTTACCCTTCTCTGGCAGAGAGCCCTACAAACTACAAATCCCAGAATTCTATAGAATGGGATCATGGTTATTTTGTCAAACTACTTTAATTCTGTAGTGTAGATGGTCTCTCAGTTACTGGACAGAGAAGTGGAACGTTTTAAGTGTGAAGGAACAAAAATAATTTCTAGATCTTCAATACAGAAGCACTTTGCAAAAAAAGAGCACAACATTTTTCTTACAGATCAATACAATATAGATAAAATAATATAAGCAGAGAAATAGATAAACCATAGTTCAATGAGTAGAAGAAAAGGGAATTTGAAGACCCAAAAATCAATGAGATCTACATTCCCCAAATGAGACCCTCTGATGGCATATGACATACCAAGTCAGGGTTTTGACAAAGAGCAGCCCTGCTCGTGCTGTTGGACTACATCCCACAGCATTTCCCATCATTAAGTAAGCTGGGCACAGCTGGTGAGAGCTGCAGTCCATCAACACACTGAGGGCTGCATAATTTCCATCCATTCTTTGAAGCAATCAAATCCTTATGCATCATTCAATGCACTCCTCCTCCCCCTCCTCCTTGTGGGGTTTACAACAGCTTCCTTCCAGGTGGAAGGGCAGCACATATGGAGAAGAGAGTTAAAATACTGCTCTCCTGTAAGGGATAAGGATTGTCTGTTTATGGGTAAAGCATCTGCTCAGACAATATCTAATAAGGCTTTGTGGTTAATGATGTCTCAGCCTGGAATAGCATGAACATATTTGGACTAATTTCACTACTAACTATGGCTATAGCTAGGGCTCCACAGCTCTCACATTCAAGGGGAGTCACAAAATATTTCATACTTTTCTACCTCTGAATTGCATCTCTTACTTAACTGAGGTGCTACGGAATGGTCATTCCCCTAAGAATCTACTTTGATTTCAAAACCACAAAAATGACCTTTACAGTCCCAACTGCATGACTTCAAGTGGCACTTTTACTGAGATTTCTGTTGTAGTATCCTGGTTATCTGGCATTTGAAAGGAAGAGGAAATGGACAGTGTAATTTAGGTAATTTAGGACTGTCTCATGAGCAGTGAACCATCATGCTTAACACTCGAGAGAGTACACAGATTGGCCTTCTCCCATTTGATGCCTTCCAGATGTTTTGGAATTCAGATTCCATCAGTCACTGGCAGGATGGCTGATGGTCAAGAATGGTGGCAGTTGTGGTCCAAAACATCTAGAGGGCATCAGATTAGGAAAAGATGACTGAGCTGTTCTTGTTGTTTATGGTTATTAAACTGGCTTTCATTAATTGCAATTGTATAATGCCCTGTTATTAATAGCCTTGTTGAGATCTTGCAAGCTTAGTGTTGCTACCTCCTTGATTGAGTCTATCACTTGTTAAGATCTACTCCTCTTTTCCTACTGCTTTCAACTTCACCAAGTATTATTATCTTTTCTAATGCATCCTGTCATCTTGTGATATGTCCAAAGTATGACTGTATCAATTTAGTTATTTTCATTTCTGTGGAGAGTTCAGGCTTCATTGGTTTGCAGCACCTTAGTTCCTTCTAACTGCCATTTCTGATCCTTTTTGCCCATCTCTTGACTCAAACTGAGACATTTTGAATTATGACTGAATCAAGGCACAGGGACATTTTATTATCGCAGGATCCTTAACATTCACTTTGAAGTTATGCAAATCAACTGTGATCACTATTTCTAATTTTGCAAATGTTCAGCTCTAACTTACCTTTGCACTTCGTTCTTTAACTTTCCTCAATAGCTATTCCCAGGTATTTGCTCTTTTCTGCTGGCAATATGGCATTATTATTTATTTATACAGTGCATGGGATCATCTACATATCTCAAATTGCTAGTGTTCCTCCCCTCAGTTTTCACATGCTCTCTCCTGAGTCTTATCTTTCTTTCCATATGATATGTTCTGCATGAAATTTAGTCTTGCTGGATTCCCTTGCCTATTGGAAACCATTCTGTTTCTATATATTCTTTGATGACAATGGTCTCTTTTCTTAAACATTGATTACATAGCCCAACAAAAATAATTCTTGGTGTCTTGGTTTTTAGGCCTGTTTCTAGGATTATTAGGGGTGCTGATACAGAAAATCACATTAGATAGACTGCATCAATTCTCGTTTCTTAGCTATGGTTACCATGATTTCTTATGGGTGAGCAAATGGTGAATGGTATATGGCATCTCAAAAAATATAGCTGACAAGGGGAAACTGGTGCCAGTTTTGAAATCAGCAGGTCAAATATACTAAAAAACGGAGGCATCAAGGTACAGGTTGGTCAGTGTGATACGTCAGGACAATCAAATGCCCTGGTTCATCTATTCCTTTTCTTGTGATCCATCATTTCTAATGGTTACACAATCAAGCTGGCTGGTAGTAAAAGTAACGGTACAGGCTTTCCCCTGACATTAAGTCTAGTTGTGTCTGACTCTGGGAGTTGGTGCTCATCTCCATTTCTAAGCTGAAGAGCCGGCATTGTCCGTAGACATCTCCAACATCATGTGGCCGGCGTGACCACATGGAACACAGTTACCTTCCCACCGGTGCAGTACCTATTGATCTACTCACATGTGCATGTTTTCGAACTGCTAGGTTGGCAGAAGCTGGGGCAAAAAGCAGTAGCTCACCTTGCTCCCCGGATTCAAACTGCTGACCTTTTGATCAGCAAATTCAGCAGCTCAGCGGATTAAAAATGAAATGAAATAAGAAAATAGCAAAATGAAATTTTTAAAAAATAACCCTAAGTATAACTCTTTAATAACTCAGTTTTCTTGATTTGAGGGTGTGGGGCGGTGCAGCAGCAAGTTGGTACTTTATATATTGTATATTTGGTTACCTAAGAGAGTTCTAGCAAAGCCATTTCCTTTTTTATTTTAAGCGGAGGGTCAAAAAGTAATGCTTCCATTGCTCTAACTTTTATTTCTTTTACAGCTACTGGACTATCTATGCATGATATGATAGAGGTAACTTTTACTCTACTGATACAGCCTTTTCTTTTTCAGCATGACTGATTAGAACCATGAAGCTAAAAGAAAGAGTTGTCATTGAATTTCTGGCAAAAGAAGGTTGTGCCTCTAAGGAAATCCATCATTACTTGAAGAATGTTTATGGGGACTCTGTAATGGACATCAGCAATGTGCGGCATTGGGTGAAGAAGTTTGAAAACGGAGAAACGGAAATTGCAGATAAACCGAGAAGCAGCCGGCTGACAACATCAGTCACAGATGCAAATTGAGAACGTGCTGATGAATTGTTTCGAGGAGACGCGGATGCATTGAACGCCTGGTATGGCTCTCCCAAGGAATCATTGCTGACTTGGGATATCACAAAGTGTGTGCTGAGCGGATTCCCAAGCGACTGACTGATGATAATCAGTATAGAAGTATGCTTAAGGATTTCAGTGAGGACAAGTATATCTAAAGACTATGGTCTATTGATTAAGAATGATACCCTATGTACTCAACACAGAGAGAAGCTATATCCCATCTGCAACTGAACTTCAATAAGAAATGTGCCTGTATGGTGAATTAATAGCAAGATATTTATGAGTAAACAAGATACGTTATTTTTCAAAGAAGACTTTGTTTTTTAATAGAGTGCATATTTTAAACTAAGGGGTTTCAAGGGAGTGCATATCTTTTGGGCAACTTCAACTGCAAAGAAACAACCATCCTCTGCTAGCCAAATATATTTTGTAGTGGCATGTCTTTATCCTTGGCAGTTTAAAGATGTGGTTCGTTAGTTTAACAGCTGAGTTACCTGTGTGCCATTACATGAATGCTTATGAATATCACTTGTTCAAAGAGTTGACTTCTAAAAAGGTCATGCTTTCCTTGACTAGTAGTTTTCAAAAGGCGATCTCCACATGTTTGTGGAGTTTTACATTTGTTGTAGTCCAGCCTCCATCTGAGCTGTCAGGCGAGCCTGAAGTTGGACCTATTCAGCTGGTGATTTTCCCTGCACCTGCCTTGTCAGAGGTGCAGCCAGAGTTTGTCCCTGCCCCTGCCTTGCCAGAGGTGCAGCCAGAGTTTGTCCCTGCACCTGCCTTGTCAGAGGTGCAGCCAGAGTTTGTCCCTGCACCTGCCTTGCCAGAGGTGCAGCCAGAGTTTGTCCCAGCACCTGCCTTGCCAGAGGACTCTGGGTTTGGGCACGAGATGCAGCCAGAGTTTTTCCCAGTGGATTCTGGGACCAGAGACAGAATGGTTGAAGGTAGGCAGTTTGAACTGCAGTCAAGGTCGGATCTCCTGGTGCCAGATGGACATTCTAGTTCGGATCCTGTAAGAGATAAGGCAGAGAGGGCTAATGAGCTTAACAGGAAGAAAGCGATAACTCTGCAGAGAAAAGGGAGTATGTTAGAAGGAGTAGATGTTGGCTTGTGAAACAAAATAATGAGCAACCTTCTCACGGGAAGGGACCTTGAATTCTCCTTAAGAAGGGCTGCTTTCTCTGACAGAGTCAGAGGTGGTAACTAAGCTAATCTAAGAGAGGAAGATCTTTGTTTTGTCTTCCTGTGACTTCGTATCTTGAATCGAGTTCCAGCCTCGTTTTTGTTCTTGTGCATTCCGTTGAATGTTCCAGTAATTTTGCAGTTTGGATTTCTGTTCCAGCCAAGATTCTTTGCTTTGTGTTCCAGCTTGGACTTTGTACCTTGACTAAACTTGAAGTTTTGTTCCTGTATTCCAGTTTTGCCTTGGATTAATCCATGAATTCTTGTTCAGACTATTTGTGATACGTTCCTTGGGACTTACTTTGGACAAAGTTCTTTGAGTAACTTTTATAGATTCTTGCTTCAGGATCTTTAAGTGCTTTGTTCTTGTGGATTCAAACCCATTTATTGACTTTGAACTTTGATTTGCCATTGCTTGTATATAATCTTCAACAAATAGCTTGCTTGCTTATATTCTGGGGCTCCAGTGTGGTTTTGAGGTGCCTACGCAGCCTAGGGGTGCAACAACATTTGCCAAATGGATGTCACATCATTTTTACCTTTTCCATAAGGTTATGGTGCAGTTATTTCCAATAGGTTATGAGATTTCCAATAGGTTATGCAACGCAGCCCTGATTTGGCCCCTTCTGACTTTTCCTGGTTTGGACCTCTGAAAGACAACCTATGTGGTTTCAGATTCAATGGTTGAATGACGCTAAAACAGCTAAAACGAAGCAAAAACCCTGTATTTTTCCAAAATGGTTTTGATGCCTGGGTTAAAGGACAGTGCGAATGTGTACAAATTGATGGTTACTATGTTGAACGGTAGTTTTGTGTAGAGGAGAGTTCAGGCTATGATCTGTAGCAACTTCTGCTGTTATATGTTCATTCATATAGGGAGGAGGGAGCAAGCTTGTTTTCTGCTGCCCTGCAGACTAGGACACGGAACAATGGCTTCAAACTACAGGAAAGGAGATTCCACCTGACCATCAGGAAGAACTTCCTCACTGTGAGAGCTGTTCAGCAGTGGAACTCTCTCCCCTGGACTGTGGTGGAGGCTCCTTCTTTGGAGGCTTTTAAGCAGAGGCTTGATGGCCATCTGTCGGGGGTGCTTTGAATGAGATTTTCCTGCTTCTTGCAGGGGGTTGGACTGGATGGCCCGTGAGGTCTCTTCCAACTCTACGGTTCTAAGATTCTATGATTCTATATTTATTTATTTATTACATCACTTCTACCCTGCCCTTCTCACCCATCAGGGGACTCAGGGCGGCTTACAATATAAACATATACATCAAAAAAACTTTACATCAGATTTAAAAATCCATTGAGATTAAAAATTACAATAAAATTAAGAGCATACATTAAAAACATACATAATTATACATTTAAATATACATTTAAGGCGCGTTTTTATGAGCCAGAAGGCAACATTTTTATGACCCAGGAGGCAACACTTTTTGACCCACCCGCGAATTTAGAAGCGCCATTCACATTCAGGAGCAGATCCTGCTGTAGTTCCCAAGCATTTCCAGGTTCGTGCTCTGCTCTGGTTGGATTCCAAGAAAGTTTGGCCCGAAAGTGGAGCCAGGGTGGATTTATAAGCATCGCAAGGAAAGGCGAAGCTACCGCCACAATGTGAGTTACCTTGCGCCGTTTGTGCACATTCAGACATAGCCATTGACCTCCCGCACCCCACCCTCAACCCATCTTGGAGCATCTTCGCTGCTTTCCCAGCAGACGAGGCTCAGCTTGCATCTGTTGGGAAGGTACCATCTGCACGAAAGGGAGGGGAGTCCAGCATCGGCAACTCGCCTGAGCCAAGGCGAAGCCTCCGCGCGCAGACAAAGGGCGAGGCGCCTTCCCTCCCGCGCCGCGGCGGGGATCCTTTCCGGCGGCGAGGCCCTCGGGGGTGGGATGCCGGGAAGGCGCGCCCCCTCCGCCGAGGAATGCGCCGGCTCCGTCCGCTCCCCAGGTGGATGTTTGCACGTTGGCGTGGAGATGAGCGCCGCTCGCAGCCCAACCTGCCTTCGGTCGCCGCCCCCTCGAGCCGGGGATTGGAGGGGAGGAGGAATCCGGGGCCCGGATTGGACCTGGCGGGGCTGTCGCTCCGGCCGGCCCCGTCCAAGCTGCGTTGCGCGGCAGCGAGGAGATGCTGCGAGGCGGAGCGGCGGCGGGGATGGTGCTGCGGCCAGAGCATCGCGGCCAGGCGAGCGCGCAGCAGCAGCAGCAGCGGGAACCGGGGCTTGGCCGCCTCCTCCTGGCGGCGCTGAGGAGGAGGAGGAGGATGATGGGGGCCGTGTAAAGCGCGGGCCGAAGAAGAGCAGCAGCAGCAGCCTCTCCGCCCCTCCATTCATTGCCTCTCTTCTCTTGTCTTCTCCTCGCCTGGCTCCGGCGGGAAAGAGGCTGCCGAAGGGGCGAAGGCGAGGCAGAGGATTGCCAGTCTCCCCGATGCCGCCTCCGCGCTGTGGCCCGGGTGCCTTTGTCCCTTCCCGCCGGGGGCTGGTGGCGGGAGGCGGCGGCAGGGCTCCTCCTCCTCCTTCTCTCCGGGAGCAGCGCCCTTAGGAGCCCACTCTTCGGGGCAGCAAGGGAGCCCTCCCTGCCTCTCGTCCTCCTCCTCCTCCGTCCTCGCCTCCGAAGTTTGCACGCCAGGCGGAGGCGCCAAAGTTGCGGCAGGTGAGAGGCGGGCCCCGAAGAGCGGGCGAGGGCCCCGCCATGAGCCCCAGGGGCCCGGGGTAGGCGCCCCCTCGCCCTCTTCTCCTCCGCAGGTCTGCCTCCCGCCGCCTCCTTGCCCCCTTCTCCCGCGCCTCCGCTCCTGCTCCTCTCTCACCCCCCGGGGGCAGGGCGACCCCCCGGGAATGCAGCCTGGAGGATGCTGTGGTTCCCGGTGAAGAAGATCCGGAAGCAGTTCAAGCTGCTCCTGCTCCTGGTGCTGCTCACCTTCGCCGTGTGGTTCACCTACCTGCACATCAGCCTGGTGCGCCAAGGCAAGGCGCTGCGCCTCCACTTCGCCTCCGGACGCGGTAAGGCCAGTCCCGGGAAAAGACCTGCCGGCCTGCCCCCCTCCCCTCCCTGCTCCTCCTGGGTCTGAACCCTAAGCAGCCTGTGCCACACAAAGTGGGCTTTGGAGGGGTTGCAAGACGCCCCTTGCTCTTGGAAACAGGCCTGGCTCTGGGACCAGGTTGGGGTACAACAGAGTACTCGACCTGTTATTTTCAGGGACTCCAAACAGACCTGCGCTCTCGATATCACAAGCCAACAAAATCAAACTTTTTGTAATCATCAGAAATGAGAGTAGTACAGTTTAAATCCTTTTTTAATGCTGATTTTAAATACAGTAGAGTCTTGCTTATCCAACATAAACGGGCTGGCAGAACAGTGGATAAGCAAAAATGTTGGATGATAAGGAGGGATTAAGGAAAACATCCAATTACGTTATGATTTTACAAATTAAAGGGGCCCCGGTGGCGAAGTGTGTTAATGTGCTGAGCTGCTGAACTTACGGACCAAAAGGTGCCAGGTTCATAGAATCATAGAATAGTAGAGTTGGAAGAGACCTCATGGGCCATCCAGTCCAACCCCCTGCTAAGAAGCAGGAAATCGCATTCAAAGCACCCTGGAGCTTTCAAATCCCGGGAGCTGAATGAGCGGCCGCTGTTAGCCCCAGCTCCTGCCAGCCTAGCAGTTCGAAAACATGTAAATGTGAGTAGATCAATAGGTACCGCTCCAGTGGGAAGGTAACAGCACTCCATGCAGTCATGCCAGCCACATGACCTTGGAGGTGTCTACGGACAACGCTGGCTCTTTGGCTTAGAAATGTAGATGAGCTCCAACCCCCAGAGTCGGACACGACTAGACTTAACGTCAGGGGGAAAACCTTTACCTTTACCTTAATTTACAAATTAAGCACCAAAACATCATGTTTTACACCAAATCGACTAAAAAAAGAGTTCAATACACGGTAACGTTATGTAGCAATTACTGTATTTACGAATTTAGCACCAAAACACCACAATGTATTGAAAACATTGACTACAAAAACATCGACTACTAAAAGGTAGACTGCGTTGGATAATACAGAATGTTGGATGAATGAAGGTTGGATAAGCGAGACTCTACTGTATGTCTTTTTTCCCATCATGTCATTTTTTAAAAAAAATATGACAAATGGTACATTACAGCGGACTACTGTAAAGTCTGCACTTTTCACATCACATTTGTGTAGCACAAGCCAACAAGTATTATTCATCAGATATAATTTTAGGTCATTCTTATAGATTTTTTTGCACCGAATTAATATCTGTGTTTATTTTTTCTCTATCACGTGTAGTTTTTGCGATGAGGCTAATTGGATAATTAATGCATATACACACTGATATCAATAGACTCTAATTTATATCAGTGCCTAAATGTATTAATTATTCGATTATCCTAATTGCAAAAACAACACATGATAGGAAAAAAAGTAAACACAGATCTGACTTCTGCCCAAAAAACTCTATATAAGACTGGGTTGTTGTGAGTTTTCTGGGCTGTAGGGCCATGTTCCAGAAGTATTCTCTCCTGACGTTTCACCCACATCTATGACAGGCATCCTCAGAGGTTGTGAGGTATTCTAATCTAAATGATCTAAAATTATATCTGATGAAAAATACTTGTTGTCTTGTGTATTTACTCCATAGAATCCTAGAGTTTGAAGAGACCCCCAGGACCATCCAATCTAACCCTCTTCCGTGCACAATCAAAGCACTCTTGACAGATAGCAATCCAGCCTTTTTTTTACAAACCCCCAGAGAAAGAGACCCCACACTCCCAAGATGTGGCATATTCCACCTAGAACAGCTCTTGCCATCAGGAAGTTCTTCCTAATGTTTAGGTGTGTGCAGTATTATACTTTAGATAGCAACAGAAAGTGCCATTTCCAGAGATGTTTCCCGCCATTTAGGATATTTGAAGTGATCTTCATAGTCACCTTCTTAAGCATAGCAACTCAAAAATTGAACTCCTGAAAGCGCACACTTCCGTGTAAACCTCATCTAGGGAGTGGAATTTCTTTCTCCCAAAACATACAGGGAAGGAGGCAGTGACTCACCTTTTCCGAAGTCTAGTTTAGAATACGTACAAGTATTTTGCCTCTTTTATACCACTTTGCTTGTGACTGAGAAGTGAGGTTGTCCTTTTGCCAGTCCTTGGTTTTAAAAGTTGCCCTTGTAACAACTGAAGACAAAGTAGGAAAAGATGAGGAAAAAGAGGGGAGGATAATCTCATGTGCTTTAAAGGGGCCTTTTGTGGATTCAGAGGTGGAGCCTTTGAACTTTAAAGGGGGGGGGGGGGAGACTAGGATCTATTCAGATACTTCATTTTGCTATGTCTTCATGCTTTTGAGATTCTCTGCTGTAACATCCAAAGGTGTGTCTGTGCAAAACACACACTGTTACTTGCAGACATGATTTGCAGTTACTTGAATTGATCCTGTTCAAGGATGACTGCCAAACGCTCTTGCCATTGCCAAGCCCTTGATCTCTTAAGGGGCTCATAGTTTTCCACTTGCTCTGAATGAATAAACCCCCTTTCTCTATAGCCAAAGAGTCAATGTTGGTTGCTGTCCCTGTGGAAGTTCACACTGAACTGTGTTCAGTAGGACTTACTCCCAAGTAAAGGGATCTCAAGACAGCAGCCTCCGCCTTGGCAAAGCTGTGGGTCCACAGTGCCATCCCCACAGAAGAGTCTCTGTGCCATTAGCTGGCTTCCAGAGCTCAGGTCAGGCACTTGGCTGTAATTGCCAACAAACTGTCCAAACCTTCCAGGTCTTTAGTCTTCGTAGTAGAGTATTTGTAGCAGCAGCTCAATATTTCTTTAGAGCTGGGCTGTGTAATTATTTCTGCATCAGAGTGCACAGAGCCCCCACTGTAGATGTTGGGGAAAGAATTTCAAAGCACACAGAAAATCCAGCACTTTGAGCCTGGGCAGTTGCTGAGTTATTCACAGGCTTGTTAAAAGCATCCTTCTTGCTAACACAGCAACAACTTGTTCGCTCTTTATTTTGCTGAAATCTTGTGAGTGGCTCTTGTATAGATTGAGGAGGCAGGAGGGTAGAGCACTTCCTTTATGTGCTGGTTGCTGTGTAACAGTTCATATGAAGCAATGTGGAAAGAACAGCAGAGGACCAAAAAATTAAAAATTAAAATTATGGAAGGGATAGGAGAGCATATCATAAATACTTTTAAAGCATAGCATTTACATTTTGAGGAAAAGAACCAAGCACCTGTTAATTATGTATGCATACAAGTGTGAGCATAATAAACCTGAATATAGATTCTTCTTAACAAGAAATTATTTAGAGCCACAGACAACTGTTAAACTGGCACTGTTTTAAGTCTTATTCTGCGACTATTGTTTTGACCAAGCTAGCCTTTTAGAGTAGGGCTTTGCATGGTTAGATATATAGAATAATCCCTTTGGAAATTGTGAATATACCTTTTGAATACTAAACCTTCTGAAACAGTAGTTTTATGCTTGGATGAGAAACCAAAAGAACCAGAAACCTGTTTTAATGCTTAAGAAAGAACATCCAGGTTTAAAGTGGTCTCATGGCATAAATAAAGCAAGGAAGAGTGAAAGGTGGTCTATGGAATCTGTATCTGATTTTAACCACAATGTGGGAAGAGGGAGAGGTTATAGATATCCAGATCAAGGTCTGCCAATACAGAAATGATTATACTTCAAGGAGAATGAATAATAATAATAATAATAATAATAATAATAATAATAATATAATGTGATTTGGTAACATTTAATTTGGTTTTCCTTCTTCTGCTGGTGAAACTTCCAAAACTAGGTTTACACCTTTGTGATCTATGTCTATCAGATTCTGAACTTCTGAGAATTTGGTGTAAGATATCGAACTCTTTGATAATAACATCTTATCACCATCGTTTAAACATGCAAATACTTGTTTAACATAGTCAAAAGAAAACTTAGTGTCTAAAGTAAAGTTAAACAAAACTGTTACTGCTGATTAGTACTCAACTTAAGGGAGGATGTGCGAGTATATCACAAAACTGCTTTTCCTCCTAGGAGGCTTGAGTGTAAGAAGATTTTAGAAGCAAAAGGTAGTAGGTTTTAAACACTGAGCCTATTCTAGAGATGAAACTGTTCTTGGGAATGGACCAAAATTCTCTACAAACTGTTTATTGAGGATGTAAGTGAATGAATGCTTGTTTGACCTTGGATTCATGTTGTGAATGTGTGGACCATTTAAAAATGTTTAGACAGTTTTTTAAATGAGCCTTTTTGAACCACTACTCTTAGTTGCTTGGAAGCCCTTTTCCTTTGGGTTTGCGTGGATGGGCTGAAGTAGCTACAGAATTATCTTGTGTAAGAGATATGAGAACAACTCAGTTTAGTTATGGTGTTTACCAACTCAGTTTGAAAGGCTCAATATTGCTAAGGAGTTGTATCGTGTTGTGTCTTCAAAAATAGTTCACTGGTGGAAAGAATGCCTTATCTGACAATAGACCTGCTCTTGGATCCTGAGTTCCTTTTAGAAAAAGTGTTTTGATACCCTAATAGATAAATTACATTGGGAACAGGATAGAATAAGGGCAACCCAATCCGTCATTTATTTTTTCTGTATGAGTTTCCCCACATCTTGAACTCGTCTAGAGAGGTTCTTCTCCTTGTCTTGTCAATATCTAATTGTATCAATCATGACCTGGCCCAGTAAGTTTGTGGACTGAATCAAAAGTGCTGGCCTTAATTTCTTAGGGATTGACAACTTACAGGAGCAGGCATGCATTAGCCCTCCTATGTTCACTGCATCCCATTCATTTTGGTGAGTTTACAATGACACCTATCTCACCCATTTACGTTTAACATTAGATACATTGATAATGTGTGGCTTCTTTTCAAGCTGAATTTTTAATTCTTGGGACTTCTTGGAACACAAATCATCTTGAAATCAAGGTGTATGCTAAAAATAAATCACAATATTTTGCTGCATACCCAGAAATTACAAGGAATGGTGGCAAATTGGGGGAAGCACAAAACTTGGAATAAGGGCAAGGCTGGTGGCCACATATCACCTGCGCTCTGCTTGGGACCTCATTTCTTGAAGGACCGTCTTTATATTCCTGTTGTTAGGACCTGTTTTGAAGAGCCTTATTTATTATCTTACATTGAGGTCAATGGGGATGATGCACACTGGTGAAGAATTTTCTTCACGGTAGTCTGAAAGCTTTGGAATTCTCTTCCAGTTGACCTATACTGTAACTTTTCAGCTGCTGCATTTAGTTTAGTTGGGATGAGCAGATGCCATTTATGCCTTGATTCTCCCAGGTTCTGAAACCCTCTTTTGGAGGACATAGCCATGAAAAGTGACTTAAAATAATTGTAAGTAAGGAAACAAATCAGTGATGCCACAAAACCTGTCTGGGTTAAAGCATCAGTGCATCATCTTAAGTAAACAGCAACGTGACAGCAATGCCTTGAGTTATACTGGCATTTGTGTTCCTGCACATAATTCTGTGTTGTTGTGAGCCACATAAAGGATTGAGTCATTAGACTATAATGTTAAGTGCTTGAGGTGGAAAAGTCCGTCTTTCATATATTGTTACAAGTGCAGAGAGATAAAATGAGATCTATTTAAAGAAATAGATTTCTCATGGAAATGGAGCCACCGGTGGTGCAGTGGGTTAAACCGCTGAGCTGCTGAACTTGCTGACCGAGAGATTGGCATTTTGAATCCAGGGAGTGGGGGTGAGCTCCTGCTGTTAGCTTCAGCTTCTTCCAGTCTAGCAGTACGAAAACATGCAAATGTGTGTAGGTCAATAAGTACCGCTCCAGCAGGGAGGTAACGGCGCTCCATGCAGTCATGCCGGCCACATGACTTGGGAGGTGTCTACGACCAATACTGGCTCTTCAGCTTAGAAATGTAGATGAGCACCAACCCCCAGAGTTGGACACGACTAGACTTAATGTCAGGGGGAAAACTTTACCTTTACCTATTTAAAGAAAAATAGTAAGTGGTCCATGGGAGGATCTTAAATGTGCACTTCTTGCTGATGTTCTTTATCAAAATTACACAGGTTCAAGAGTTCGTGTTCTGATAGTAGGTGTGCTCAGGTTTGGATGCTTGTGGAATTATGGTTGCAGTATTGAAGAGGAAGAGAAGGTCAAACAGGGTGGGGCTGGCCTTGTGTCTGCTCACTTGCAGCTGGGGTATAGGTTATTGTCAGGTGCCTAACCTTATTGGTATGAATGATTTCTGCTTGAAGTTACCATTAAGTCACTCTGGAGGACTAGAAAATTGGTGCTGTCAGCTTTGGTGCTAACACTCCCACTGGTCTTTCAATCACCATGAAGAAGTGTTTTATTTGGTTTTGTTGGCTAGTGATATAAAGCAAATGAACCTGTCTTGGTGTGGTATGGATAGGGAGAAGGAAATATGAACTCTTTGCATATATTATGTGCGTAAGGACACGTTGTTCCACTTTTCTAGTGGAACTATCATCTCAGTTTCTAGATGAAGTGTAAATTACAGACCAGAATAGCATGCAACCCAACCTAAAGTCAAAGTTATTAGCTTGATCACTTTGATGATCTTGTTACAGCTCCTAGCTGGGTTTACAAACTTTGTAGCCTTCACATTCACACAGTAAAAACATGGGTGAAAATAATCTTTTTCGGAGTATGCAAAGGAGATGGCCAGTTGCTTGGGGAGGTTCAAGCCTTTCTTGTCACTCCTAAGAAAAGGATGGATGTTTTGAAATAATTCATGACACAAAGTCTTGAACCACCTAGATTTCAGCCGTGGAAGATATGGAACTTCATCTCCTCATACCGTCTCCAACTCTTTTTGCACATACTGTATGTGGTACTGCTAGAGTCACTAAGATCTAGTTCTAATTGTGGATCATTAAAATGAAGGACCTATGTGTCTGGACAGTATGACATCAGGCTTCAGCTAAAAGTGTAAAAGATTGAATATTTCTTTACACAAACAATTCCCTTTGCATAGAAATAAGAAACATTAAGGAGACAGGTGGAGATGATAAAGACTCCACATATTTTTGTATACCTTGACACGAAAATGAGCTTGTGGTTGAAGAAATTTGATTAAATTAGTTGCATTCTAGCTATGTCTTTTGTTTTAAGTTTTAATGTGCTTTTGCTGCACTTGTTTTTATATTATGTTTTAAAGATTTTTAATAAAATGCTTATTAAGCTTAACATGTTATTTTATTATTGTTAGGTTTCGTGTGCATGATGTGTAGCAAAAATGGTAAATTAAAAAGCAATAAAATAAATTGGGGGATGGAAGGAGAAGAGACATCCAGTCACATGAGCTCCCATTTGCCATTAGAAGTGCTACAGCACTGGCATTTTGTCAATTCTTCAATGACTACCAAGTGCTAGTCAAAAGTCTAATTTGCTCTCCTTTTGTTGACGGTGGGCCTTTAAATGTGAGTCAGTGTAGTCAGTATTCTCTTCCACCTTTCCACTGAGCTAGAGGTGAGTAAGCACCATCCGCTGAATGTATTAGTCACGTCTTCATCTTGACTGATGGAGCAGACAGTGACATCTGTTTTGAAACAGCTTACTTGGTGGCGGTCAGCAAACACTTGCCTTTTGAAACCTACTGTCAGCTCTGTGTTAGCTCTTAGACATGTCTGTACCTATATGGGGCCTTCTGTGTGTAGCATTTGGCTTGTTTGTTGGAAGACATTCTGCAGTGGTCTGCATCATCGACACTAGTGGGTTCAGTGGGTGTTGTGGCTTGTGCTGTCCTGATACTGACAGGATGTGGATAATGAAATGTCTGAGCTTGCATGCAGTCCCATCACATCCTGCTCTCATGCATGCAAATATTAAGAGGAAAGCCACTGAAAAAACCTTGCTATGAGAGACATGCTTATTAAGATCTGAGGCCTGTCTTCCTAACCTGGCAGCTGATGTACATTATAAAAGGCAGTCCCTTTTAGGGGATAGAAAACACCAGAGTTTGATTCAGGTTCATGATAACGGCAGCTGCATGAACCACAGTTACACAGCTGCAGGTTGCTAGTGTGGGAAGCTTCCCCTTTCACGTAAAAGCACTAGGATGGTAGAGTGAAGTGACTTCATATTATTTCTGTATTTCTCATTTTTATTGCGGCACTAATTATACCTCATCATCATCTAATAGAAAGCACCATCTTTAAAATAAAATGAAGGTACCCCTTATATGTGTGTGTGTGTGTGTGTGTGTGTGTGTGTGTGTATATATATATATATATATATATATCCATACTAGCTGTGCCCGGCCACGCATTGCTGTGGCTTAGTCTGGTGGTGTTGGTCAGTCTACATTAGGTTGTATTTATGCTGTGACCTCCACCCTTCTTTATACTCACATTAGTAGTAGTATTTGAAGTCTGTTACCTTCTTCAATTTTTGTGTTGATTGATAATTGCTTGAGATCCCTGTTGTCTTTGGTTTGTTGTTAATTGTGATGTCTGATTCTGCTGAGTGCGGTTTGCATCTTATTCTGGTACAATAGTCTTTTTTTGTTTTGCCTGTGTAGGTGTTTATTATTGTTGTTGTTGTAGTGGTCATGAAGGCTGGATAAGTTAGATGCTATTGTATTGTTTTTTGGAGGCCCAGTGTAGCACTGACTGGCCTCTCAGCCTCAGTGCCTGGCTGCTTCTTGCCTGTGATGGGGTAGATTCTTATTGTTGTTGTTGTCATTGTTATTATTGTAATTGTTTTTTTGGAGGCCATGTGTGAATGTAGGGATTCGGGAGGTGGATGAGCACTGAATGGCCTTGTAGACTCAGTACATGGCTGATTCTTGCCTGTGTAGGTGTTTATTATTAGTGGGTGAATGGATGGATAGATGAGTGGATGGATAGATAGAGTGGGTGCTCTCCTTGTTTCCTTTATTCCTATGCTGTTCCCTTTCTCTGCTCCAATCCTGAGCTCGCTGATAAGAACACACTGGTCAGAAAGGAGGGTAAATATAACCGGATCAATGGTCTTTCTCTCCCTTTTGCTCTTGGCCTTCCGGGCAGAGAGTGAGGGCTCTTGTCCTTGGCGTTCCTTCGCTTCCCTTCCCTTCCTCCTTCCTTCGTTCTATCCATCCCAGCCTTTCCTGCCTGCGGAGCCATGGAACTGGGTCAGTGGGTTGGATGGCGGGGAAAGGGAGAAGGAAGAGGCCTCTAATTAAAATGCATGGACTCCATGCCATGGGGTGCTGGAATTTGTAGTTTGCATCCAGTCCAACCCCTTTATTTTTGTCATGGAGGAAGACCCCACCCAAACCCCTCAGACAGATGGCCATCCAGTTTAATTGTGTTGTTATAGTCACGATGTGTTGTTGTGAGTTTTGTGGGTCCGGATTGTGGTTTTGTGGTGTGGTTGAGTTGTTACAACTGGGAGGCAAGGCTTTTGCGTTGTGTTGTCAAGTTTTGTATTTCTAGGGCGTTTATTTGTGTGCCAAGTTTCGTATTTCTGGGGCGTTTAGTTGTGTTGTTATAGTCACAATGCGTTGTTGTGAGTTTTTTGGGTCCAGATTGTGGTTTTGTGGTGTGGTTGTGTTGTTACAACCGGGAGGGAAGGCTTTTGTGTTGTGTTGCCAAGTTTCGTATTTCTGGGGCATTTAGTTGTGTTGTTATAGTCACGATGCATTGTTGTGAGTTTTCTGGATCCGGATTGTGGTTTTGTGGTGTGGTTGTGTTCGTACAATAGGGAGGCAAGGCTTTTGCGTTGTGTTGGCAAATTTTGTATTTCTGGGGCGTTTAGTTGTGTGCCAAGTTTCGTATTTCTGGGGTGTTTAGTTGTGGTGTTATAGTCACGATGCATTGTTGTGAGTTTTGTGGGTCCAGATTGTGTTTTGTGGTGTGATTGTGTTGTTACAACTGGGAGGCAAGGCTTTTGCATTGTTTTGCCACGTTTCGTATTTCTGGGGCATTTAGCTGTGTTGTTATAGTCATGATGCACTGTTGTGAATTTTGTGGGTCTGGATTGTGGTTTTGTGGTGTGATTGTGTTGTTACAACCGGGAGGCAAGGCTTTTGCATTGTTTTGTCAAATTTTGTATTTCTGGGGCATTTAGTTGTGTTGTTATAGTCACGATGCATTGTTGTGAGTTTTGTGGGTCTGGATTGTGGTTTTGTGGTGTGGTTGTGTTGTTACAACCAGGAGGCAAGGCTTTTGCGTTGTGTTGTCAAGTTTTGTATTTCTGGGGCATTTAGTTGTGTGCCAAGTTTCGTATTTCTGGGGCGTTTAGTTGTGTTGTTATACACGATGCTTTGTTGTGAGTTTTGTGCATCCGGATTGTGGTTTTGTGGTGTGGTTGTGTTGTTACAACCATGAGGCAAGGCTTTTGCGTTGTGTTGTCAAGTTTTGTATTTCTGGGGCATTTAGTTGTGTGCCAAGTTTCGTATTTCTGGGGCGTTTAGTTGTGTTGTTATAGTCACAATGCATTGTTGTGAGTTTTATGGGTCCGGATTGTGGTTTTATGGTGTGATTGTGTTGTTACAACCGGGAGGGAAGGCTTTTGCATTGTGTTGCCAAGTTTTGTGTTTCTAGGGCGTTTAGTTGCGTTGTTGTAGTCATGATGTGTTGTTGTGAGTTTTGTGGGTCCGGATTGTGGTTTTGTGGTGTGGTTGTGTTGTTGTAACCGGGAGGCAAGGCTTTTGCATTGTGTTGCCAAGTTTCATATTTCTGGGATGTTTAGTTTTGTTGTTATAGTCACTGCGCCCGCAACTTTATCCTTTTTTTTTATTTATATAGAAATATATAGAAATATGAAACTTGGCAACACAATGCAAAAGCCTTGCCTCCCGGTTACAACAACACAACCACACCACAATATATATATATATATATATGTAAATGTATCACTATATATGCCTAGCCGCTTTGAGTCTCCTGCGGAAAAGATAAAGCAGGATATAAATAATAATCATCATAATAATCGTAATAATCATAATAGTAACAGCTCTCAATGACAATAGGTAGATAAGAAATTATGATAATAAAAAATAATAATAATACAATTATATATACCAATTACAATATAATCAACCATATCCACTGGAGATGCATTCCTGAACTTACTGTGGGAACAGGAGACAATTGATAATAGCAAACCCTATTGATATGAATGATTTCTGGTTTAAGTTACTATTAAGTCACTCTGGAGGACTAGAAAATTCCCAAAGAGGTATCCTTTTGGGAATTTGCTAGTTCCCCTGAGTTGACTCTGTTGGTAACTTCTGATTGATGCATATCATAGAATTATTTGGAGGACCTAGAAATTGTGGGGGAGATGAAACTGGATACTGGTCTCAGAGGTCCGGGAGTTATACTTTGTATGAAAAGCCAAAACTCCTACATAACAAATAGTTAAAATTACAAACTCAAAACAAAACTGGATGGTAGTATGAGCTACCATATGCAGATATAAACAGAAAAATCTTTACATTCTCTCATACTGTAATATTATGGGTGCATGTCTTGTATCAGGGGGTGGGGAGGCTACTTCAGAGGATGAGCACCATTACAGAAAGTAATGGTCTGATTACTTATTTCTCTTTCAGATCCTGGTTTGTTGAGAAGCCATTAACCACAATGCATGTTTCTGTGTTAAATTAAATAATCCAGGAAACTGCAGTTAACTTTTGAGGATGGGGGAGCAAAACAGTAGTGCAGGGCTCTATGTCCAGGTGAAAACTGTGTGTATTCTAGATTATTAAACCTGGATTGGATAACCTGAACATGGCCTGTTGCACTTGTGAGAGGCAGGGGGTGGTGGAATAAGGGCCTTCATACTTATGTGTCTGCACTTGTACTCTGCTTGGAAATGGTGGTGTAGCAGGTGGTTTTCTAATATGAAAAAGTGAGAACAGATAATTTTTCCATGTTGAGGGAAAGTATGAGAGGCTGGTTTGTATGGGTGACATATTCCTTGTGGCTTCAATGGCTGATAATGATGTTGTTCAGTTTTCTTTATCTGTTTTCAGATACTAGCATCTGAGAAGATTATGACTACACAATATCTGTTTCTTCTTGATTTCTATCTATTGATACTGATCATGTAAGGAAGCGCAGTCCTGGCAGGACTGATGACTTGAAGGTTGGGTTGCTGATCTGAAGGTTGCCGGTTTGAATTCAACCCAGGGAGAGTGCGGATGAACTCGCTCTATCAGCTCCAGCTCTAGTTCCATGTGGGGACATGAGGGAAGCCTCCCACAAGGATGATAAAAACATCAAAAAGCGTCCCAGGGCAATGTCCTTGCACACGGCCAATTCTCTCACACCAGAAGTGACTTGCAGTTTCTCAAGTCTCTCCTGACACGAAAAAAATGTAAAGAAGTGACTGAGCAAATAATAGAAAAATATGGGAATCATAGCTGGGGTTATTATCTAAATATTGACTCTCTTGATATATTGGCAGATGTGCCTTGGAGATCTCAGAGACTGTATTTGTGAACAAATAGGACAATTTATTTACTATGTAAAGAGTAGCATATGTTGGCTTGAATTACAGAGTGAAAGTCCAAAGTAACTAATACACACACAGACACACAAAGTTCACAATTCTAAGAATCTGTGAATCGCTATATAAGAAAATGGAAAAATCCTGTTTTCTTCACATACTTGTCTTAAATCCACACTTATAGGTTGTGAAAAACAGTTGCCTCTTTCTAAGGTGAAGGGCTTGGAAGATGACACAGGGAAAACTTTTCCTCCGAAATGAGAAGTTAGTAGTACTTCTTACAAAGCTTCCCAGAAGTTGTAAAATTTCCTGCTTGTGCAGCTTTGATTCTTCGGTCTCCTAATAGAAATGTAAGGAGAAATGTCTTTCTTTCTTTGAGAGAGAAAGGGAGAGAGGTTTAGATGAACTCCATTAAGGTGGACGGAAAATATGTATTAAATCTTGACAAAGACAGATTTGTCAACTGGAGTGCCCCTCTGGGAATTTGATTTATGCAAGTATAAATATCTTTGTTACAATGATGGCTGTCATGTGGATTCTTCAGGCAGGTCGGAATGGCATCTGTTGTTGCTCCCCAGGGGTGCTGGCACTGCAATAGCTTGTGCTTTCTGTCCCATCCAAATGACTGTGGGAGCTGTAGTGTACAGACCTATTCTGGAATGGTTGAACCGAGAAGAATAAATTGTTGACATTGACAAGTGGGATGAAATGCTGCCTTCTACTATAACTGATTGAATGTGCTATTTAAATTGGATTTGAAATCTGTTTCCCTTTGGTGCCATAGGAAGAGACACCTATGGGCTGCCTCTCCAATTTCTTAACATGATGGCATGTACTGTATGCCAAGTAGCAAGCGAACATGAATGACCACCAAGTTCCCCATGTTCCCCATCCCCAGTGCCAGCAGTTTCTCTATGTGGTGTTATTTTTATTTAACCTGGTTTTTATTTTTATTTTTATTGATTTAGGCTCATTTCTGTTGTATATTCTATGTGTTTTGTTTTGCAATGTTTTGTCTTGTAAACCACCCCGAGTCCCTCCGGGGAGATGGGGCAGGATATAAATAAAGGATATAAATAAAGTTTATTATTATTATTATTTGTCATTCAGATGTGGTCTTCAGAGCCAAAACTGTTGGCTGTAGAAATAAATTGCTGTGTGTTTTTTTTTTTAAAGACAATGGTTCCATAATTTTTAAAGCCAGATGTTATAACACTGAAACTGATAGTGGCAGTGTCATTTGGGTAGGTGAATACAGGTAGAAACATGCTGTAAATCTGTAGGTAGCATGTTATTCTCCTTCTAAGAGCAGAGCAGGTAGCTACCATAGTGGTGTGTTGCAGTTGTCCTGATGAAGAAAATGGAGCTTGGCATTTTGTGGCTGTCCATGTGTTTGTATGCTCTTGCTCTTTCTGTTTTTCTATATTTCTTTTACCAAAAGGAAGCTGAAGATTAAAAAAAACTGACAGCTCATCCTTGCAATAGGACATGAGAGAAGCCTTCCACAGGATGGTAAAACATCAAAACATCTGGGCATCCCCTGGGCAACGTCCTTGCAGACGACCAATTCTCTCACACCAGAAGCGATTTGCAGTTTCTCAAGTTGCTCCTGACTAAAAAAAAATCCTTTCAACAGTGCACTAGCGTGGTTTCTAGCTGAAAAGAAAGACAGAGCTGCATCAAGAAGCAGCAGTGAATGGTCAGGAAGAGGCTTCTGGTATGTTGGATATGACATTGCCTGGTGAGGAGTTGGATCAAGAGATGTAAAGTCATTTTCCAAATAACAAACTCAAGGAATCTGTGGTCATGAAGATGTGACTGGATTGCAAGGCCCATGTACTGTAGCCATCATGGTGGGTGATTAGGGATGATAAATGTTGTAGTTCAACAACAGATTTCCATGTCATCCACTCCATCTACAATGCCAGCAAGATTTTAAATATGACATTTGTTATGTATTTTCTCAAGTGTGGATTTCCTCCTCAGGCAGCATAGAGCCTGGTGCCCTTTAGAGTGCTGTGTGCTCAGGTGGGGAGTGCAGTTCCTGGGCTGCGTTTCTTCTTGTTTGTTGTGCATCTAACCTTGTTGTACCAGGGCCACTTGATGAAAGGCTAACCTTCCTGTGACCTCCAGTTCTAGAGGAAGAGGCTGATGACCATCTGGTGCACCAACTGGGTAGCTTAGTTGTACAGTTTTGTGCCTGGCAGAGAGATCGGTTGTCAGCTGACTGGTGCAGCAGAGGAAAGATATTTAGATCTGGAATCCATTTAATTTAGTGCTAATAGACTAGAAGAAGGGGGCAGTATCCACTGTGGGGGAAGGTGGAGTGAAGACATTTTGAGATTAAATTCAATTACAGGTTGCAACTTCCTTTCATCCGACTTCATAGTATTGCAGCATAATAGTAGTTCAGAGTCTTGAATGTTTCCTAACTTGTCTCCCAAACACACATCCTCCATCTAGTATATGTGTGTGTGTGTGTGACTAAACATGCATATTGCTAATCCTTCAAAAACCATACTGTCTGAAATAACTTAGACAGAACAGTGGCTTAAAGCAGGCTTCTGAATAGCCAATCACCTAAGGGGAAGACAGCTTTTGAGCAGCCAGACATCCAGGATTTTCCTCAGTGTTTAAATGCAAAACATGGAATCAGAATGGAATACAGAAGCATTTTATCTTTCTTTGAAGAAACTGTGCAATAATGTAATAGGGAATGTCTGGTGAATGGGTTAAGGAGCAGAATATGACAGGAATGAAGAAAATGGGAATTTAAAATATAATGCTGCATTTGAATGGTAGACGCACTATGAACCATGTGTATACAATTCAGAAGACATAAACAGTTCACGTTGTCTTTTATTTTAAAATACTTTAAAATATTAATATATCCAGAAGAGTTACTCCCAATTTCTACTAGCTTACCTGATTCGCAAAAAGCAGTAGTCTTTTGTGCCTGCAACACAATTCTGTCTATATTCTTCAAAACAGAGTCTTTCTCATGCAGCCGAGTAACTGGTTACAAAGTTATTTTAACCTTAAGATATTTCTGGAGTGTGAAATAATATTTTTTTTAAGAAAATCAATTCATCAAGACCTTTTCCCACACTCATGAAAGGTATTGATTTTTTTAAAAAAAGATTCTAAAATAACTAGATGATGGACTTCACAGGGCAGTTGTTAAGCATTTCATTTTCAATATCTATACATCAATAACCATTTTGCTTACTGTATAAGCCTTGGGACTGGATGATATACAGCTGACCCTTCACATCCACAAATTTTCCATCCATGAATTCAACCACTCATGGCTTGAAAATATTGGGAGCTGAGGACACCAAAAAGCAGGCCTTGATTTTGTTGCATGCTGAGAAGTATGCTGATGTGTAGTATATCCTGCTGTAGCCTCCTGCCATTTCACAGATCCTCAAGTTCTCCTTGGCACTTGTTTGAGTATTAACCATTTTATAGATGGGTCATTATTTTGCCATGCCATATATAATGGGACTTGAGCGTGATGGATTCTGGTGTCCATGGGAATCCTGGAATCAAACCTCAACATATACCGGGGCGTAGTGTATTGTTATTTCTCTAGTATAAGAAGATGCTTTTAATTAAGTTGGACTCCATATTGCCAAAAAATTTGGAAATATTGTGAGAAGAAATAGTAGCTGTTCCAATTTAAGGCTTGATAGATTCATGAATCTAATGCCCCAAAGATGGATTGCTTTTCAGAGAAGGTTTCAAGTTCTTCCAAGCTCCACTCTGCTGCAAAGTGCAAGAGCCATACCTTTAAAATTACATTCAAAATGCTGGCTATTGGTATCCCTCTGAAATTCTCTTCAAGCCAAGGTTCTGTTTAGGATTTTGCATATTTTCCTGGTTGTAACAAATATCAGTACATGGCAAGAGAAGAAGTATTAACTAAATAAGTAGAGGATCTTGTGAAGATATCTTGGGGGCAGGAAGTGAAGAATATCATTGTTTTCCTTCCAAATTCAAACAGAAGTTGATACAAACTCTACACCTTTGCTGTTTGCTCTAAGCTCAATATAAAAATATGGATACTATTAAGGGACCTCAAATTTAGTTTGACTTTGAGACCCAACCAAAATTTATTCTTGCCGCAACACATTCATCTTCCCATAGACCAGTGGTTTTCAATCTGGGGGCCCCAGATGTTTTTGGCCTTTAACTCCCAGAAATCCTAACAGCTGGTAAACTGGCTGAGATTTCTGGGAGTTGTAGGCCAAAGACATCTGGAGACCCCAGGTTGAGAATCACTACCATAGACAAAGAAGGCAAGGTCTTGTTGCCCATTATACCATGGTCAGCTCAAGGCCTATGGCATTTATGTAGAGAGCTTTATCCGTAATTTCTTCTCTTTTTCTTTCTTAGCTCTGAGCAGGAAACAGATGAATCGACCCAGTTGGACTGAATCTCAGAAAGCAATTGTAAAGTTTCCAGTTCTTACCAAATGCACTATTATGCAAAAATTCTACCCTTCTTTGGACTCAAAAGAACTATGGCAATTGTCCGTGATACTGCACTCAGAAGGTTAAGAGGGGCACTTACCAATAGTGAGCTGTTAAGTGCATTTATAGATCTTTGGCAGCAGTTTGAGTCCAGTCCCCTACAAAGATATCAGGTTTTGCAATGAGCTTGGGTGAATGGCTGGCTGATTTGTGTATTTTAAGTGCATGTCTGGGAGGGCCTGAATGTATAACTGATTAAAGCAGCATCAAGTGCAGAGAGCACTCGGGATACATTTTTCTCAGAGAGCAAGGAAGATCAAGGCATTTCAGGAGCTGCCCTTGGTCTACTTTTTACCAGGAAGTGTATGAAGGGGAATGGATATATCCATGAAGGATATAGATCATTGGTGAAACACATGCTTTACATAAAATAAGAGGTTTATTGCTTGAGAGGGTGTGTTTTTTAAAGGCAAGAGTTGGGGAACTGTGAAGGGCCCCTGCTTGAGACCATGGAGACCTGCTATTGGTTAAGAAGATATAGTACAGGATCAGACCCCACCAGCTTAAACTTATCTCCATACTTCTGAGATGCAGTCCTAACTGTCTCCCTTGTGAATGGGTAATGGGGCAGAAAACAGGAGGCATTTTAACTGGCCAGCCCAGTGATTCTCTTTGGACCAGAAGAGAAGTAAGGCCGGATGTGATAATAATTCCTTGTATTGGTACATTTGGTTGCTGGGAAGGTGCTGCTACTGGCATACTGTGTTTTTTGTGTAGCACCTTTAAAAGAAAAGACTGACTCCAGTGACCATCTTCTCTCCTACCCCAAATGCCCGTGTCATACATAGGGCACTTAAGCATTATGATGGGAATGAGAAAGAACAGCAGTGAATCAGTGTTGTTGGCCAGCTCAGTACTTTTCCTTTCAGGACTGACCTCTTTAAAATTGATAAAATTGTTAAAGAAAATGGAAGTAGTGGTGTTAGATGCAGTTGTGATATTCTCCAGCCAGCAGGTGCCCCAGGAATCAGGTAGTTGGATTGTAAGAGCTCTGGAGGATGTGTCAGTCACAGGATATTCAGCAGGATGAAGGAAGAAGCAAGAGGGTGATTGTCAGCCAGTCCTGAAGTTATTTAGCAGTCAGTAGTCCAAATATATCAGCAAGAGGTAAAACAATCCTAATGGTTCAAGGTCAGGAAAACAAAAATGGAAGAGTACTACTAGCCATCAAGAGGAAGACAGATGGCCATCAAGAGGCTGGATGGCCATCTGTCGGGGGTGCTTTGAATGCGATTTTCTGCTTCTTAGCAGGGGGTTGGACTGGATGGCCCGTGAGGTCTCTTCCAACTCTACTATTCTATGATTCTATGAAGGATTGAATGTAACCAAGGAGTGGTTGTGAGATTGAGAGCTACGTGACCCAAGTGCTTAATTTGATCAGGGTCTCCTACTTAACCACTAGTAATGGCACAATCTCTCCTTGTCTCTTTGTAACTTGATGAATGGTGGTAATGGAGCTTTAGCATCTGCAGCCTTCTACTAAGAGGTAGGTCCTTCCTGTATCTTGACCCCAGCTCCTTAGATTTAGAAAGGTCATTGCAATCAGCCTTCCATTTGAATAAACCAACTCTGGAAGATGGATTATAACAAATTGGTTCTGTGGGACCCAAAGTCCTGGCATTTGTCCAGATGCCTAATTTTCAACATCATACAAAGGAACATTATTTTGAATGTATCTGAATTAGGCAATGTGACCAGACTTCTGGACTCCAAGGAAGATGGTATGGGAATGGACACTATACAATTGATGATTCCTCCAACTGTGATTCCTGTCCTTTGCAAACACTGGATGTTATTTTGCTAAATATGGAATGTAGAAGGATTCCTTCTGAGTTTATTTAGAGGTTAATGGTAGGGACAACTGAGAGTTTCCTTCCCCCCCAAGCATACTATCAACTCCCTTCTTAAAAAAATTCCAAAGTTTGGCATTGTGTTTAGGTTAGTTGTGTGCCCCTAGAATGAGTAATGATCTTCAATTGCAGTGAGGTGCACTTTAATTTCTTCCCTGGTTATGGCTCATTTTGCTGATCTTGGATCAGACACAAGGAGGGTGTGCAGAAAGGTTAATTACTTGTTAAATCAGCCAGTTCTAAGCAGATGCATTGTATATAGGCTGAGGGATTGGGCATGTGTTGTATTGCTTGCTGTCATCTGAATTGTTTTGGAAATACCAACTTACAAAGGTTATGACAATTGGCAAATAAGGTTCTATTTTAAGGGCTGGGCCGAGCAGGGCAGGGTAAAGGTTTCAGAGCGTTCTTGAACTTTTAAAAAGGGTTAAGCTTCTAGCTTATGTTCTTGGCAGGAATGCTTGAGCATCAAGGTGGCTACTAGGGTCGTGTGTCTCACTACACTCAAGGGAAATGCTTAGCTCTTGTGTTTGGTATTGTACAATTTGGAGAGCTGGATCCAGACCAGAATAGCATTATGTTCCTGATAAAATAAACCTCTTTCTTATCTCCTACAAGTAGATAATTACCCTTCTCTGCCTAATTTAACAGAGATTCCTCAGTTGAAATAATGAGGCCATTACGGTACTCTTCAGGCTGCAAAGCACACCGAGTCAATGGCGTGGAAACTGTAGCACCGGCCAGGTTAAAAAAAATACAATTAAAAAAAATAAGATGAATCTTAATGGGGGATGCTAGCACTTTGCAAGCTGGAGATTTCCCTGGCAGGCGCCTTGCTGAAGGGAGTGATTTAGTACTTTAGGTTATTGCAGGAGTCAAACAGGAGACGGGTTTTATTTGTGAGAAGCTGTAAACAGCAGCTCTAATAGGTTCACTTGCAGAATACTGATGTCCTGGCTGTCAGCAGTGGGGTGAAGGGGCATGGATTTAGGGAGGGGAGATCTGCCAAGACATGAATGAGAGGATTTTGAGAGGTACTTGTTGGAATGCAGGAAAAACAGAACGAACTAAGAGTCTGTACATTAATAGGTGGAGCAGCAGTCTTTCTGTGATGTATTGGGCAGAGGTGGCATACTGAGAGCCAGCTCTCTTTCTTACTACTTGCAGTTTCTGTCCACATAGGGAAGAGACTTGATCTACACAGAGTCCCATGAACTTTCTCCCAATTATTTCTTCTTCTACATTACAAACACATGAAGCTTCATCAGACAGAAACAAGACTATAGGACCATCTGGATTATTTGCGTTTACTGTTGTCAGTAGCTTTAGAAATTCTCAGGCAGAAGACTGTTAGAAAGCTGCTGTCTCACATCTTATAGCAGTTTGAGATGACTGGGAGTGAGCCTGGGACTGTGGGAGAAGAAATTACCCACAGGGTGGGTAATCCTTTTTCAAAAGAGAAACACAGTGGTGTTTGTGTATGCTTACACACATCACGTTACCTCCTAGATATTGCCCCACTATACTAGTTGAAGTATTTAACAGAGAAGGAACTTAAGAGATCTAGGTTCAAATTTGCGACTTTGTGAATTCTCGTAGCCTGTCCTACCTCATAGGATTGTTATGATAAAATGAGAAGGAGAATCATGTGTGCCTCCTTGAATTTATCAGAGCAAACGTGTGATGTATTTAGCAAATATTTAAACTTGCTTTATTCCTATTATTGTTGTGTTATCATCAGCATGGTGGACATGCCTTTCCCTGTAGAGGTTTTTGATATCACTTGGCTTCAGCTGGTCTTTTAAGATCCCATCTACACTCCCATATAAAATCCAGATTGTCTGCTTTGGACTTGATTATAGCGCAGTGTAGATTCATATAATCCAGTTAAAGCAGATAATCTGGATTTTATATGGCAGTGTAAGAAGGTAAAGGTTTCCCCTGATGTTAAGTCCAGTCATGTCTGACTCTGGGGGTTGGTGCTCATCTCCATTTCTAAGCCGAAGAGCCGGCATTGTCCGTAGACACCTCCAAGGTCATGTGGCCAGCATGACTGCATGGAGCGCCGTTACCTTCCCGCCGGAATGGTACCTATTGATCTACTCACATTGGCATGTTTTCGAACTGCTAGGTCGGCAGAAGCTGGAGCTAACAGCGGGTGCTCACTCCACTCCCGGGATTTGAACCTGGGACCTTTTGGTCTTCAAGTTCAACAGATCAGTGCTTTAACTCACTTCGCCACCGGGGCGAAGTAGATGAGGCATTGTAGATGAGGCCTAAGTCTCATGTTCGATCTTCCTTCTTAATGCAATGGTTCGTATTTCAGGAAAACTATTGTACAGTATTGGTGAATTACTGTGATGCAGGAATTCATTATTTTGCATTTCATTTCTTCTCAAAAGAACTATTGGCAAAAATTGAACAATAGAACAAATGTGTAATTGCCCAGAATATTTTAAGGGGTCTGCAGATGATTGAAGTATTTGTACACAGTGAGAGTAAGGCCTCCCTGGAGCCCTTTTCTGTGTGTGTTTACTTCATAACTGCCAATAGTGTCTGCTTCCAGTAATGCTTGATGCCTTCTTCAGTGGGAAATTGGCATCATCTTTGACAGTTTCTCCACTGCCCACTGGGCACTGAACAGCAGCTGAGTGCTGACTGTCAATTTCATTAATGTTCCCTCACTCGTGTTGGGTGAAAATATGAGTTGCATCCATGGCTGAGATGGTTTGCCGTGTTGCTGTGCTGAAGCAGAGGTTGCTACGGGGGTCCCTGCTGAGTAGGTGTCTTGCTATGGAAAGAGGGTGGCAATGTCTTTAAGTCCCATATTAAAAAACAAAAACAAACCAGTGTTCATAAGACGCTCTCCAAATCTATAGGAGTGTATGTGTAAAGAAGAGGAGGGGGAGGAGATGGAGATGGAGGTGTTGGTGGGATTGATTGGTGACCCTCTCCTTAAAACTTTAGCAAACTGGGGTGAGGTCAGTTTGCTGGTGATTAGCAGATCTGTTGGCCTCTAGAAAGACGACTTTTCCATTAGCAATCTTAAGATACAATTCTCTGTGGGTAAAATTGTGATTAGAGCTAATGATGTATAGGATATGCCAAGGCTGCACTCTGGTGACTGATAATTTGTCCAATGACTAAGCCTTCTTTTCCCAGAAGGAAACCCTCCTCGTTGCCACCGCACATCTCCAGAAGATAAAGTGCTTCTTCTTTTGGACCAGCTCTTTGCCTGCTCAGGATTTTGCATAATTCAGAATCCATTGTGGCTTGTTAAGAGCAGACTGACATATTTGTCTCTCTGTATGTGTCTGCTTTGGAAGGGGAGAAATCATAGCAGTAACCATCTCATCCCCAGAGAAGACCTGTTTTTGAAATCTGTTGATAACCTTTTCAACATCAAACCCACTCTATTCCCAGGAATAATCTGTCCCCCCCCCCCCAAAAAAAAACAAAACAATTCAGCAGGACATGTGTGTCAAAGGAGTAAGGTTAAGATGATACAGTAGTCCCTTTCTCCTCAAACTACAAAGCTGGAAAAAGCAGCAATGTTAGTTTCCCCTTAAAAATTGCATCACTGCACCTTATGACAATATCTGATACACTTCTTTGGGGCTTTTTGTAACTCAGTTCAGGAGCTTGGTGCCCTGTACATGTTGTTGAACTTGGACTCCCATCATCCTCAGCCAGGTTGAAGGATTTTCATCCACTATTGTTCAAAAAATCAGAAATAAAAATTCTAATCACAAGACAGTCTGCTCTCTTTATCATCTTTTTGTGTGTATTAGTGTTTGTATTTTAACAGATTTCCACCATCCAGAGAACCTTGGTAAGTGGGTGGTTTGAAAGTGCACTAAAAGAAAATGAGTGGATGTTTACAAATGCCCCATTGTTTGTCTATTTCTAATTAAATATCTACCTTGACATCTCTCCATGCATATTATTCTCAACCTCATGCAAATAAATCAAAACTTAGAAATGTTAGTACTCCTGATTATGTGGGAGGCTACTCTGGACACCTTATCTCTCTCTCTATATAAAAGAGTGATGGAATCCCGGCGACTGACAAAACAACAAAACTACAGGCCCCCCAACCTCGAAATTTGACAACACAACCCATCATCCACGCCTCTAGGCTAATACAACAAAAAGAAAACAAAAATAAAGTCCTAATTAGAGGGAGAGGAATAATTGTTTTTATACAATTGCTGCCAGTTAGAAGGCTTGGTCTCCTAGCAACCCACTCAGCCCAGGGGACAGGCAGAGTTAGGCCTCACTTAGGCCTCTTCCACAGATTACACTGGATTATATGGCAGTGTAGACTCAAGGCCCTTCCACACAGCTATATAACCCATTTATAATCTTATATTATCTGCTTTCCATTGGATTATCTTGACTCCACACTGCCATATAATCCACTTCAGTGTGCATTTTATATAGCCGTGAAGAAGGGGCCTCATATAATCCAGTTCTAAGCAGATAATATAAGATTATCAATATACAGTAGAGTCGCACTTATCCAACATAAATAGGCCGGCAGAACGTTGGATAAGTGAATATGTTGCATAATAAGAAGGGATTCAGGAAAAGCTGATTAAACATCAAATTAGGTAATCATTATACAAATTAAGCACCAAAACATCATGTTATACAACAAATTTGACAGAAAAAGTAGTTCCATGCACAGTAATGCTATGTAGTAATTACTGTATTTACACATTTAGCACCAAAATATCATAATAAATTTAAAACACTGACTACAAAAACATTGATTACTAAAAGGCAGACTGCGTTGGATAATCCAGAACATTGGATAAGCGAATGTGGGATAACTGAGATTCTACTTTAATATGAAATAATTACTGTGTTAGAATAATACCGAACAATATAATCTCTAAAACCAGGACAGTAAATAAAGAGCAACACTCTGAAAGCAGGGAAATTCCACAAAGGAAACAATCAGGGCCAGCTAACACAGACAAAAAAAAATTGTATATTCACAACCTTTAGGAAATAATACCCCTGATGGCGCAGTATGTTAAAGCGCTAAGCTGCTGAACTTCTGGACCGAAAGGTCGCAGGTTTGAATTGGGGGAGCTGAGAGAGCCCCCACTGTTAGCCCCAGCTTCTGCCAACCCTAAAGTTCAAAAACATGCAAATGAGAGTAGATGAATAGGTATTGCTCCGGCGGGAAGGTAACAGCGCTCCATGCAGTCATCCCACATGACCTTGGAGGAGTCTACAGACAACACCGGCTCTTCGGCTTAGAAATGGAGATGAGCACCAACCCCCAGAGTCAGACACAACTGGACTTAATGTCTGGGGGAAACCTTTACCCTTTACCTTATCTACCACCAATTCCTCAATACTTTAATCATCTCTGCCAGCAGCACCTCCAATACCTTGGGTAGTAGAGTGGTAGTTCCAAATGACATGGAAGCAAAGCGAATTATCCCGGTAGTTTGGATGGTAGTTTATTTCATATTGCCTTTCAGGTTCCATTTTATTTCTTGCACTTTAAAACTATATCTTTCCCACTCCCTTCCCCTCTCTGCCTGCTTGCATTTTAACTCAACCTGACTTAAATCTCTTCTTCCTCTCCCCTGCTATGACCCACATCGTTCCTGGCTTTCAGACCAGCCCCCCCCCCCCCAATACTGCTAGATTTATTTAGCTCAAGGTTTTCAGATTATTTGTACCCCTAGCTTGACCATCTGTATTAAACCTTTGACCAGGGTGTCGTATGGTCCTCTATTTCTTATGTGTATACAACTCCCCACATTCCTGGATATGCTGGTGAGGGCTGCTGGGAGTTGCAGTTCAGCAACATCTGGAAGACGATCTTATTTTCACTCCTGCTCTTGAATGTATCTTCATATTGTATAGAAGAGGCAAGGAGACCAGGCTGTCCCTGTTTGAAGAATATACATTGAGTATGAAAACAGATCTGCCCCATGTCATAGCAGCTTCTGAGAGAACTTGGGTGATCTGGGAACATGGGAAGAACATATAAAGCAGTGGTTCTCAACCTGTGAGTCCCCAGGTGTTTGGGCCTTCAACTCCCAGAAATCCTAACAGTTGATAAACTGGCTGGGATTTCTGGGAGTTGTAGACCAAAACACCTGGGGACCCACAGGTTGAGAACCACTGATATAAAGAAATGTGTTCTGCCTGTTTCAACACACTTTACAGGGTAGCCATTTTAATAACAGTGTAGTAAATTTCTGTTGTCTTTTCCTTCTTCCACATGAATCAGTCTCATTAGCATTTTGAGAATCACTGCTTTCCCCAAACCAATCCACAGGACAGAAAAGAATAAACCAGAGCTTTGGTTTACTGAGGATTCCTATCACACAAAACTAAACTGATTATTAGATTGTTTTTGTTGAGTTTTAGCAGGTTATTTTTTTTATAAACTTAATAGCATTACCAGAGAATCCAACTTCAGTTCATAAAGAAGTTAGTTCATAGACTTAGCCACTCCATTCCAAATGTTTAGGATCAGGACAGTATTGCCACACGTGCAGAAAATCAATGACATGATCTTTGTAAGTGTGAGTTTCATCCATTTGGTACCCTTTTACTGAGTTGTTCACTTAAGCAGAGTCTTCACACAGTAAAAGAAATAAGGGAACAGTTTCCTACAGTTTCTCTGACCCTTGTACTCCCATCATCCCCCCCCCCCCCAAATCTGCTTGAGGGGGTTGGGTAGCCATTCAGAGCAATGTTTAAAGTGCTTGCAGCAGTAGGAAATTGCTGGAATTTCTTTCTCCCTTCCATTGAGAGAAATCTCCAGTGGACCAAAGTGCTTTCTATCAGCATAGAGACACTAATTGGAAACAACCTAGTGGAACTACATCATTTCATAAATTCTGTTCAGCCTCTGATGTGAAGTACCGTGTACACATAACTTTGTACTATATTTCTCTCAAATATAAAGATGAGAAAAATGACCAAATAGATTCATGTATCAAGTTGCAATCCTCTTCTATTGTTGGAGCATCTAAATCAAGAACCCATTTATTTTTATACCTGTCTTCCTTTAAGGTAACACTCAGAAGCTACTTATAAATCTTAGAGAACAACTCTCTACTTAAAAATTTCCTTTAAATAATCTGGTCCGTTTATGTACTGGAGCTTTACTAGGCAGGAGTTTGCCAACAGCCTATAAGAGAGGTTGTGGACTCTATTTTAACCAACCCTTTAGAGTTATAAATTGGAATATTATTGCACAAAGTTGTCATCTTGTGGTATTCAAGCAACCAGTGATCATGAGTACTTACGGGACTGGCCAACTTCCTTACTTCATGCCTCCATGATGGAGCAAATATGCCAGTTTGCCATTCCACAGCTGGAATTTCTACTGGGGAGGAAAATCTGTCCTTCAGCAGTTCCATCTTACATTAGGTGTTTAAATCCCTCCAAAGAACTTCATGGTTTCTCAAAGCTTAGGAGGGGGAATGAAATGATTTTAAAACATTTACTTTGAGTGGGAAAGCGAGATAATCCCACCTACTGATGTGACTTCTGTGCTGGCATGCCAGACCTCATCACAGCAGGTATGCCCCAGAACTATGGAGGAATCAGGGACTGTTGGTGGGTTTTTCTTGTTAATATTCAGAGATGGCTTCATAAACACCAAAGATGATGGTCCTGCTTCTGTGCTAGTTTCCACCCTAATGCGATAATGTCCTAAATCCACCCTAAAAGGTTCTGTAATTATATGCAGTGTGTATGTTTGTGTGGCTTCTTCCTCTGGAAAATTAGTGTTCACATGTTCCGCATTCACCGCTGGTTAACAGATTTTACAGGGCATTGTCTTTATGGAGAAAAAAAATATCTATAAATCCTCTGTCTTTCTGTGAAAACATTTCAACTTTCTTAATGGCCATTGTCTTTTTCCAGGCTTTCGAATAATTTAGTCATTTGCTGTGCAATAGATTAGGAATCTACGGTTTGTTGTTTTGCCCTCAAGTCATTTGTCACCTATGGCAACCCTAAGACTACCCTATCTTGAGGTTTTCCTGCCAAAATTTGTTCCAAAGGGGGTTTCCATTTCCTTTCTCTGAGGCTGAGAGAGTGTGGCTTGGATCTCAATGCCCGAGTGGGAATTCAGAACCTGGTCTCCCACTGTTCTAGTCCAACATGCCAACCACCTCACCACACTGGCTCTACTGTTGAAAACAGCTGCCTTGCACCCCAGTTTTGAGGGAAAGGTCCAGTATAAATATATTGGTGGTAATAGCGACCTTTTTGGCTACCTGGATGCTGACAAATAATTTTACCCATCTCTAGATCAATGATCATAACATTTTCCCAATGCACAGGAAGCATAGACTATGAGCCAAATGTGTCCTCTACTAAAAATGCTATATGGTAACTTCTTATATCTTAAGGTGAGCTTTAGGCCACAAAACCTGGTGCTAAAATACATTTTTTGTCTCAAATGTGCCATAAAACTCCTTGAAATTTCTTTTGGAGGATGTACCTTGGGCCCACATCCCATCACAGTGTCTTTACACCGCTTTGTTTCCATATCATTATGAAGAGCTGTATTCTGTGGCAAGGGAAAGGGAAGAATGTTGTACTATCAGGAAACACCATATTGTTGGCTTAACCAGTGCTGGCCAACACCAACCTTTGTCTTATTATGCACATGCTCAACCTTGAATCTGTGTCTGCAGGAAGAGGTTGGAGCCTCACTCATATGCTGATTATATTATGTGGGTATTAGTATCGGCATTGTTCCTTGTCTTCATAAGCTTGCATCTTATGAACATATGGGAAGAGATAAGCCTCGAAAGTGTGGCCAACAGCTTTCCTTGCAGACAGCACCTGGCTGTTCTCAGACCCAGTCATCCAAGTTCCTGGAGTGTGGCAAAGTCTGGAGTTGCTATTATGAATGCCCTAGACTGATTTTATGGTTCAGCTAAATTTCCTTGCTTGGCATGAGCCTACCTCCATATTTTTTCTTCTATTTTGTCCTTTTAGGAGGCTTGCACTGTGAACTAGAGCTTAATTCTGTTTATAGTGAGTTGGTAATGACCATGAGCTAGTTTATCCTAGTGAAGTGCTGAAACTATCTAATTTAGAGCAAGCTTGTTGAGCGGGGAAACGAAGGGCCTCCTTAAACATTCAGTAAATGTACTGGATCCAATAGGTTTTATTCACAAAGACTGCTTTCCGAATAGAACCTATGGGATCTAATCTCTGAAAGGCCAACTCAGGTGTTTGCAAGCAAATGAAAGATGGTTTGAACAATATGTGGTTTACATTTGAAGCTTTGTTTTTCAAATAGAAGAGTGTTGCTGTGCTCATACTTTTTCACATCCTACTTTCATAAATTTATTTATTTATTTATTATTTGAACTTATATGCCGCCACTCCCCTAGGGCTCGGAGCGGCTTCCAAAAACAGACTAAAATCTAAAACAATTTAAAAACAGCAATAACAGGAATCAAAAGTCTACTAGTAATAATAGTGACCACCAGTGAGTCCTTGAGCTTTTTTTTAGTAATGAAGACAAATACTTAATCCTAGTCCTTGGCCAACTTTAAGATAAAGTCCATCTTTTCCCTCAGAAGTCACTTCTGCAGATTTGTGACTTGACTGGTGATGCAGCTTTGTTGAGGTGGCAGTCATCTTTGATGTTCTGGGGAAATTATGCTGTTCATGCACAGTGCTTATGGTTTTGGGGAATTGATAAATAGATTTTGAGTATGAAGTCACATCCAAAGTTGCCCTGGAGATTGGCCCTTACGTCTACCTCAGAAGCATGAGAGCTATATTGTTAGTCTGTTTTAGGAGGATCCACGTGGCCTTGCTCTTCACTATACCAGCATTACCTTCACATGCTTTCTTCTAGCAATGAATTCAAATGGCAGGAAAGGAGATTCCACCTAAACATTAGGAATAATTTCTCTGCCTCGGAGTGTGATGAAACCTCCTTCCTTGGAGGCTTTTAAACAGAGGCTGGGTGGCCATCTGTCTTGGGTGCTTTGATTGTGCTTTTCCTGTATGGCAGAGGGTTGGACTGGATGACCTGTGTGGTTTCTTCCAACTCTGTGATTCTAGTACATACCCTCCTCACAACTGAGTACTCTCCAGGTATGTTGGATTATAATTCTCCACCTGAATTCCCCATATTGGGTCATCCCCACTTGTCATGTGCTGCTTTATAGTCCAACAGATAGGTTGAACACACAGTAACCACTGTGTAGTAGTGGAGAAAGAAACCAAGCAGCAGCAGCCCCTTCCCACTTGGATAGTTGCCAATTAGTGTGTTGCCACTTTCCCCACAGCACACATCCTGTTGCATTCTACCCCACTGTCTCTTTGCATTATGAGGATAATATAAAGGTATTCCTCAACTTTAGCAAAAAAAATACGCGGAAAAGCTTTTTGTTATCAAGTCTGGTCAGTGCTTTATTTGATCTACATATCAACCGGCAGCTGTTCTTTCACCCAGCATACCACCATCTTTGTTGTGGATCTAGCTTTTCATGTTGCCGCCACTGGAATGCTGGTCCTGTTAAGTTGTGTTCTGTGTCTCATGAGTTCCATATTACGTAGCGTCTCTCCCTGTGGCTTCTCATCATTCTGTCCAAGTGGGGTGGCTTTTCAGCAGCACAAGTAAAGACATTTTTCTATAATCCAAAGAAATTGTTGTGTGCTGCGTTGATAGCATGCTGTGTAACAATGATAGCAATTTCAAAAATAGCAGATACAATAGCAGTAGAAAAATCTTTTTGTTAAGTTGTTTCCTTGTCCTTGCCTTTCCTGTTCCAATGCAATTAAGATTAAAAATCACATTTAGGAAGTGTTGTCCTGCAGCTTTACTCCAGAGCTATTTTCATCCTGTAATTTCAAATCTATAGCTGTGTTTGCAAGATGCTGATATGACTGTTCCCATTGCAAGTGAATCCTCTTTCACTGAAATCTCAGCACAGAGAGAAGGCTCATTCTCTTTTGGGGACTACGTAGTTGCTGTTAATTTGTTTTTTTTTTTAATATCATTATAGGAAAGCTGAAGTGCTAAATGAATATAGTACAATTCCGCTGATTTATATATATATATATATTTTATCATATCAGAAGTGAAACTGAGGATACAGTTGTAACGTATTTGAAAACACAAACAAAGTTAAAAACTTGGCATTATACTAAATGTCCTTTGACCAGTAGCTGGCCACTTGAAGTGCCTCTGGTGTTGCTGTGAGAAGGTCCTCCTTTGTGCATGTGGCAGGGCTCAGGCTGCATTGCAGTAGGTGGACTGTGATTTGATCTTCTCCACAGTCGCATTTTGTGGACTCCACTTTGTAACTCCATTTCTTAAGATTGGCTCTGCATGTCGTGGTGCCAGAGTGCAATCTGTTCAGCGCCTTCCAAGTTGCTCAGTCTTCTGTGTGCCCAGGAGGGAGTTTCTCATCCAGTCTCAGGCACTGATTGAAGTTCCGGGTTTTAATCTGCCAAGACTCTTGCTTGCTGGGGTGTTCTTGCGAGTATCTCTGTAGATCTTGGAATCTGATTTAAGACTTTGGCGTGCTGGCTGATATCTGAACAGAGGATGGGCCAGAGATGTCACTGCCTTGGTCCTTTCTTTATTGGCTTCTATTTCCCAGTGGATGTCAGGTGGTGTAATACCAGCTAAACATATAATTACTCCAGTGGTGTGGGGTGTAGACATCCTGTGATAATGCAGCATGTCTCATTAAGAGCTACATCAACTGTTTTAACGTGGTGAGATGTATTCCATGCTGGACATGCATACTCAGCAGTAGAGTAGCAAGGGCAAATGTCTTCACTGTGTCTGGTTGTGATGCCCAGGTTGTGCCAGTCAGCTTTCGTATGATGTTGTTTCTAGCATCCACTTCTATATATCAACTGACTATCAAGCTGATATATAGAATTAATATTATATATTTTATTGTTAATAAACTATTGAGTCTTCTGTGTGCATGAGTAGGTGGATGATGTTTTGTGCATTGCTCTTTGGGGCAATATCCCAATATCTGCAAGGTGTTTCTAACATCTGTATGGGACTTTTAGAACATTTTTAATTACTGTTCCACATCTGAACTAGCTGCTCTTTTTTCACATTTAGAGATCATCATTCATTTGCCAGGTCCCTGGGTTATATAGTGACTTGTCCAATGGCAGTTCCCTGTCAGTAGTGAGAAAGAAAGGTGTGGTTTCCCAATGTAAGAATCGTGCACCCAAAATTCTGACCTTGTGAGTAATCACAAACTCAAGGAAAATCAGTCGCAAGCATAGCCTTTGGTTCTGTTTGGAGCAGTCATGTCTCATTCTGTGGATAAACTCCCTGGATAATCTGTATGAGCAGCTTTGCAGGAATCTGTCTTGGAGAAGCTTGTCAATCTCTTTATGTCGGTTGCTGTACTTGAGGATTCTGGGTGGACCTGGAGTGCGAGCTCTGCAGCCTCTGGACTGCCATAGCTCTCTAACTCATACTCAGCATTGGCAGCAAGTATTAGGAGGCCAGATCCAAAATTAATAGAAGTGGGAGGGTTGAAAGACAAAGGATCTGGGTTGAAACATAAGTAGTATATATTCGTTCTTTTTGTTTTTTTTAAATGCAGCAAATTCACTTTTGACTTCATCTCATCCAAATGATGCCTATGGCAAAGAAGGCTGTGGGAACAGCTGGAGTGTGTGCATATGTATGCGAGAGAAACCGTCAACAGATGCACTCTCTGTGCTTGTAGATTAGATTGAGAGACGCTGCCAAATTGCAGAAGAGGTGCCAGCAGGCATGTTAATCGCTACTGTGGTCTTTTGTAAGCAACAGCCTCCTTCATCAGGGTCCTTAAGGTTCCTTCGCATAGGACCGCTAAGTGATGTTGGACTATCATTTCCCAGTAGCCTCAACCCATCCGGGGACCAGCGGAGAAGAATGAGTTGAACAATATCTGAAAGGCCACAGCTTTTCCACCTGTGATTTGCATGCTTCATTTAGAGGGGCAGATGTTAAAGCATGTACATTAGGACTGAAAGGATTAATACTAATTGAAGATGCATAATACAGGCTTTAAAATGTACTGTATCTGTCCTTTAAAAAAAAAAAAGGCTTGGGGTTAATATAGTCACTCCTCACCAACAATCTGTGTGTATCTCTTGAGTGAGGGAATGTATTTTAAGAAAATTTACCAGACAACACATAGTCTCTTTGTAAATATATCATTGGAGAGATACTGCTTATCTTAATTACATAGCCTCGAAATAGCACTTGCATTAAGTGAAAGTAATATTTATTTTAATTGGCCAATTTAACTATTGAAAAGCTAATTGTGTAACTCAATATACTATCACATTACTGCCATTTAATGCAAGATAGATAGATAGAATCGGTCAAGGCTCTCAAAAGTATAGACCTCCACTGTGACTAACAGTCACATTCCTAAAGTTATTGCTTTACTGAGGTTGAAATGGCAAAATAATGTTCATGTAAAAATAAAATTGTGATTCAAGCTCCAGATTTTTAATGTGACCAAATAACACTGTTTTAAATTTAAACCCATTAATTAAAGACTATTCTCCTCTTTTGATGGAATTGGCAGAGTTTATCACTTGAGTGCTATTTCCTACATGAGAGTGACACCAGTGTGAAAATTCTGTCCAGTTGAGATTTTTTTCCCCCATGTCAGGAAACTGCAAGTCGCTTTTGGTGCGAGAGAATTGGCAGTCTGCAAGGACATTGCCCAGGGGATGCCCGGATGTTTGATGTGTTACCATCCTTTGGGAGGCTTCTCTCATGTCCCCGCATGGGAAGCTGGAGCTGACAGATGGGAGCTCACCTCATTCCCCGTTTTCAAACCGCTGACCTTTCAGTCAACAGTCCTGCCGGCACAAGGGTTTAACTCATTGCGCTATCAGGGATATAGGGCTGTGTGGAAGGGCCCTCAAGCACCTTCCACACAGCTGTATAAAATCCCACATTATCTGCTTTGAACTGGGTTATATGGCAGTGTGGACTCTGATAACCCAGTTCAAAGCAGATACTGTGGATTATCTGTCTTGAAATTCAGGGTTATATGGCTGTGTGGAAGAGCCCTCAATAGGATTTTGAAATAAATGAATTACTCCAAAAATATATATATATTTTTAAAAAAAGAAACCAGCGTATAAGGAGATTGCCAATAGCTAAGAAGTGAATTGTTGCAGATAAGGAAATAACTATGCGTGCTGTCTAGGTCGTGGAACGTGTGGTGGCCGCACAACTCCAGGCATTCTTGGTAGATACCGATTTTCTGGATCCGGCTCAGTCTGGTTTCAGGCCGGGGCATGGTACCGAGACAGCCTTGGTCGCCTTAGTCGATGATCTACGCCGGGAACTGGACAGGGGGAGTGTGTCCCTGCTGGTTCTGCTGGACCTCTCAGCGGCCTTCGATACCGTCGATCACGGTATCCTTCTGGGGCGCCTTGCTGGGATGGGTCTCGGAGGTACTGTTTTGCAGTGGCTCCAGTCCTTCCTGGAGGGGCGTTCCCAGATGGTGTCATTGGGGGACGCCTGCTCGGCCCCACAACCATTGACTTGTGGGGTCCCGCAGGGTTCAGTACTGTCCCCCATGTTGTTCAACATCTACATGAAGCCGCTGGGAGAGATCATCCAGAGTTTCGGGGTGAGGTGTCATCTGTACGCAGATGATGTCCAGCTCTGTCACTCCTTCCCACCTGTCACTAAGGAGGCTGTTCAGGTCCTGAACCGGTGTCTGGCCGCTGTGTCGGACTGGATGAGGGCGAACAAATTGAAACTGAATCCAGACAAGACAGAGGTCCTCCTGGTCAGCCGCAAGGCTGAACAGGGAATAGGGTTACAGCCTGTGTTGGACGGGGTCGCACTCCCCCTTAAGGCACAGGTTCGCAGTCTGGGGGTGATCCTGGACTCATCGCTGAGCCTGGAGCCCCAGGTCTCGGCAGTGGCCAGGGGAGCCTTTGCACAACTAAGACTTGTGCGCCAGCTGCGCCCGTTCCTTGGGAGGTCTGACTTGGCCATGGTGGTCCACGCTCTGGTTACATCCCGTTTGGACTACTGCAACGCTCTCTACGTGGGGTTGCCTTTGAAGACGGCCCGGAAGCTCCAATTAGTACAACGGGCGGCAGCCAGATTAATAACTGGGGCGGCTTATAGGGAGCGTACCACTTCCCTACTTAGTCAGCTCCACTGGCTGCCGATATGCTACCGAGCCCAATTCAAAGTGCTGGTTCTGACCTATAAAGCCCTAAACGGTTCTGGCCCAATCTACTTGTCAGAACGTATCTCCTCCTATGAGCCAGGAAGATCCCTAAGGTCATCTGGAGAGGCCCTGCTCTCGGTCCCACCTGCCTCACAGGCACGGCTGGTGGGGACGAGGGACAGGGCCTTCTCGGTGGTGGCTCCCCGGCTGTGGAACACCCTCCCCAGAGAAATACGGCAAGCCCCAACCCTTTTGAGTTTTAGAAAAGCCCTGAAAACATGGCTATGTGCCCAGGCTTTTGAAGATTAAATGATAATGACGACCCGGACTGATTTATGGCTACAGCACGAGGATTTTGGAGGAATGGATTTTAATCATATGTTTTTATATTTTTTATATTGTTTTAATTGTTTTATTGGATTTTTATTGCTGTTTTAATTATGTATAGGCATCAAATTGTTGCCAATTTTGTACGCTGCCCTGAGTCCCTTCGGGTGAGAAGGGCGGGATATAAATGTTGGAAATAAATAAATAAATAAATAAATATGCAGTTAGGTCTGCACAACTTGCTTTCTCCTTAGCTCTTATTCCTACTTTGTTATCCCTACACTTAATTAATATCCCTGTATCCCAGTACATGACCAAAGGTGGCTTACAACAAACTAAAACAAAAAGCAGCTAAAATCTTATTACCCAAAAGTTTAAAAAATAAATCTATTAAAAGCATAAAGTTAAAAACAATTTCAAATGCATTCAAAAGATAAAGCATAACATATTCTACTAAAATACTCATCAGCTCCATGGTTTGAGACCAAATGCATGCTTACATAAAAAAGGTTCTGCTTGTTGGCAGAAAGTAACAGAGTAGAACCAACTACACCTCATGTGGGAAGCAGCTTTCTCCAATGATCTTCTCAGAAGTGGGACCAAGAGAAAGCCCTCTCCTTAAGATCTTAAAATTCAGGCTGGCTCTCATATAGAGAAATGGTGTTTTGGATTATTTGAATTCAACCAAAGATTATAGCCAGCACTTTGAACTCTTCCTGGATCGGTAACTAGTAAAGCTCATTCAACACAGGCATTATATACTCCCTGTATCATCTGTGATGTAGAACAACTTTTTTTATTCCAATTAAGTCATGAATGGTACTACTGCTATTATAGACTGAGCTGGTAACAGCATTACTGAACCTGAGAGGAGGCTGGTAGAGCCACCTAGATCTTGAAGGATAGGAGGAGGACTGAAACATGGGATAGGTTTCAAGCATCTATCCTTACCTGTCACTTCCAGTCCACAGTGCTATACTGGCCAAGATTATACTGCTGAGACATCTTATTTTTCCTCCTCTTCCTGAATTCACCAAAGCAAATATACAAACAACACAACCACTATATATATATATATATATATATATATATATATATATATATAGTGGTTGTGTTGTTTGTATATTTGCTTTGGTGAATTCAGGAAGAGGAGGAAAAATAAGATGTCTCAGCAGTATAATCTTGGCCAGTATAGCACTGTGGACTGGAAGTGACAGGTAAGGATAGATGCTTATATATATATGAGAAACACTGCCAATGCAGTAAGATCAGATAAGTAACAGATGTGATTTATACATAGAGCATTTGACACAGACACATATCCAAACACACAGTACCTAACTTACTTGAGCAATTATTTTTATTCATGTCTTTAACTCAGGGAGATTGCAGGTGATGCTTGCAGAACAAGTCTATGCTACTACTATAAGCAGTACTGTTCACCAACCTTGTCCTTTCTAAGGCCCCTTTCACACAGCTGAATAAAATCCCACATTATCTACTTTGAACTGGAATATATGGGAGTGTGGACTCAGGGCCTTTCCACACAGCCATATAACCCAGAATATCAAAGCAGAATAACCCACAATATCTGTTTTTGAACTGGGCTATCTGAGTCCACATTGCTGTATCTCCCAGTTCAAAGCAGATAATGTGGGATTTTATTCAGCTGTGTGGAAGGGCCCTCAGATAACCCATTTCAGATAACTTGATATTCTGGATTATATGGCTGTGTGGAAGACCCTAAGTCTTCTCTCTAAGCCAGTGGTTTTCAACGTGGGGTCCCTAGATGTTTTTGGTCTTCAACTCCCAGAAATCCTAACAGCTGGTAAACTGGCTGGAATGTCTGGGAGTTGTAGGCCAAAGACATTGGGGACCCCAGGTTGGGAATCACTGCTCTAGGCATTATTTAACATAGGCCCCTTCCACACAGCTGAATAAAATCCCACATTTTCTGCTTTGAACTGGAATATATGGCAGTGTGGACTCAAATATCCCAGTTCAAAGCAGATATTGTGGGATTTTCTGCGTTGATATTCTGGGTTATATGGCTGTGTGAAAAGGTCCGTAATCAACCAAAAGAGGAGTGTCCTTGACCCTAGTTCTCCTCAAAGTGAGCACCAGCCCAACAAAGACTTTAATTCTGTAAGAATATGGCCAACAGACCACTATGGCAAAATGCTAGAATTCTTCAACCATTCAGTGGAATGCTCAGGAGATATGACTTAAGTTATCAGGATTTCCTCTTGCAAAGTGACCAGAAGGATGGCATACAGAACATCTGCCATGGTTCCCTGGGCTGGGTGAGAAGTAGAGTAGGGAAGCTTTACCAGCCAAGGATGTGCCCTTTCACATGCAGGGGAGTAAGATCTGATACCCCTGATAGCTACTGAGTTTTTGTTTACAGGTCTGCGAGACCAGCTCTTGATTGCCTCCAGCACCCTCCCTTGTCTTGAACTTTCTCCCATTTATCACTTTAATTTTATAATGACCTTTTGATGCATTAATATTCTTGTCTTGTTTCTCCATTGGATAGTTCAGTTTGCTCCCCCCTCTCTATTACAGAGCAATGGATTACCAGCTTACTCACCGGTTACTCTTCATGGGAGTGGAATCTCTAAGCCCCTCTCCCTGTCTTTCAGCTTAATATGGTACTTTGGCCTCTACTGGGGCAAACGGTATGGTTATCCTCTTGCCTCTGCATCATGCTTTTCTTGCATTTCCCCTGTTGGAGTAGATTTGCCCATCAACCAGATGGACTGTATGAGTTCACAGTAGCAATTAAAGCACAAATGGATATGCCATGCTAGACACCTTGCAGCACATTTGCTCTCTGTGCTGAATCATTGTGAAATACATCTGCCGGAGCAGAAGACTTTTTCATTCCCTCTGCTCATTCAGCCCAGCAATCCTTCTGCCCCATACATCTCAGTCCCCTATCTTACCTCCTCCACCCCTCCCCTGTACTGACTGACAATATTCTTTCTCAGTAATAGTCCTGGGAAAGCTCCCTTGCAGTCTAGAAAAGCATTTTCTGCCCCTTATTTGAAGGGCTACAATTGGAGTAACGTATAGCTCTTGTCATCCTTTTAACTTGTCTTTTATTTTATGGCTTATTTGTTCTCACTTGCAGCAGCAGGGAGCCAAGATAGCCCTCATTTGTTGCCTCTGTTAGTTTCCAAAATGCTTGCAGCCAGACAAGTGAAATCAGTTAGCACGTGAGGTTCAGAGAGTGGTGTTTCTTGTGGCGAGTAGAGGGGAGCTTCAGGCTTGGCTGCTGAGCTATCAGTGAAATGAGAAGCTAGTCCAAGTCTGACTTATAGCAGGTAAGAGGGGTAAAAAAAAACCTAGCAAGAGCAATTTGTAGGTGATGATCATGATCATGATGGCAATGATGAATTTACTAAGCCATCCGTGTGTGTGATGCATCCCAAGGGGCCTATAATTTAAAATTCAATACAGGAGGAGGCAATGAAATGGCTATAACCTTTTTGAGGCACCCACTGATGTCTCACGGCACTTCACATGGAAATATGTAACAAGGGAAATTTCTTTTAAGACGATGCCCTGAATCAGTTCTCAAGATTAGACTAAAGGAAATTTATCTAAACCATTGTCCTCCAGATGCTTTAGGACTGCAACCCCAACTGCTCCTTGTAGCCTGCTGATGATAACTATGGTCCAAGACATGAAGGGCACTTGAGGAAGAATTATGCAAATTAATCCCTCCCCCCCCCCCCCCCCAGGCTTAATTTAGTGGTTAAAAGCCATTGGTAAGAATTTAGCTGTAGCTGTATTTCAAAGGAGGAAACTCACAAAATCACCTTTGAGTATCCCTTGTCTATAGAAACCCTATGAAATTCATGAAGTCACCATAAGTCGACAGGAGAGGTAAAGGCCCGCACACACAAACATGCAATAATGTGGCCCTGGAACTGTAAGGTTGATAGTAAATGTCTTTCTTTGCTAGCCAGAGGACAAGGTCCTGGTAAGTTGAGCATGTTTGAGGTGTATGTTGTTGTAGTCTGTTATAGTCACTTTGGGGCTAATTTGAGGGAATCATAGAATAATAGAGTTGTAAAAGACCACGTGGGCCATCTAGTCCAACTCCCTGCCATGCAAGAAGAGAACAATCAAAATATCCCTGACTGATGGCCATCCAGTCTCTGTTTAAAAGTTTCCAAGGAAGGAGCTTCCACCACACTCCGAGGCAGAGAGTACCACTGCTGAACAACTCATATAGCCAGGAAGGTCTTCCTAATGTTCAGGTGGAATATTATTTCCTGTAATTTGAACCCATTGCTCCTAGTCCTAGTTTCAAGGGTAGCAGAAAACAAATCTGCTACCTCTTCCTTATGACACCCTTTCACACATTTATATATGGCTATCATGTCTCCTTCTCAACCTTCTATTCTGCAGGCTAAACATACCCAGTTCTTTAGAACACTCCTCACTCCTGGTCTCCAGACCTTTGATCATTTTAGTTGCCCTTCTCTGGACGCTTTCCAGCATGTCAATATCTCTTTTGAACTGTGGCGCCCAGAATTGAACACAGTATTTCAGGTGAGGTCTAACTGAAACAGAATAAAAAGGCACCATGATTTCTCTCGATCTAGACCATGACTACTCCTTTTGATGCAGCCCAAAATCCCATTTGCTTTTTTAGCTGCTGCATCACACTGTTGGTTCATGCTCAACTTGTTGTTCACGAAGACTCCCAAGATCTTTCTCACATAGACTGTTATCGAGCCAGGCATCACCCATCCTGTATCTTTGCATTTCATTTTTTTCTGCCTAAGTGTTTGCAACATAAGGAATGTTCACAGAGTTTTTCAAAATAAATAAATAGATTCATTGCTACCCTGTCACTGTTTATTGTGGAAACAAATTCCAAATATTAAATGAATTATTGGAATCAGTTGTCACCAGTGGTGAAAATGAACTGAATATGTACATTTATATTTAATTCTGATGAAAATCCAGCAAAAGCGTGCAGTTCTTCTTTTGATGCCCTGTCCCAAAGTTATCCAAGTGTCACAGAGAATTCAGAAGGGAATTAATGCTCAGGCCCTGCTTAATATGAAGTAGCTGTTACTGTCATGCTCAGGTTCCTCTAAAATATATAGAAGGAGTTCATGCACTCACAGTTGCAGTATAAATAGGTAATAGGCAAATAAGAACTGAGCAAGTTCTTAAAGGAGTGACTAGTGGTTTATATTACCAACTGATAAAAATCAGCAAGACTGTTAATTTACACCTGGGTAGTCTGTGTTCAATGAGATGGCCGTGTTTCACTATAACCTAGTGGTTCTCAAACTGGGGTCCCCAGATGCTTTGGGCCTACAGCTCCCAGAAATCCCAGTCAATTTACCAGCTGTTAGGATTTTTGGGAGTTGAAGGCCAAAAACATCTGGGGACCCCAGGTTGAGAACCACTGCTCTAATCCAACTTGATGGCCCTTATGATGCATTGAACCTTATTGCCTGTGCCCTGTACCTCCTTCCCATGTGTTACTAGATCTTCTGTCCTTCTGCTTTTCATTCCACTCATCCTCCACCATCTCTGTTTCACCCTTTTGCTTCTCTCTGGAGGAGAATCTCTTCAAGAATTTTTTCTTGTAATTAAGTAAGACTAAAAATTTTCTTTCTCCCTCCCTTTGTTCCTTGTGCCACATCAAATCTTCTTCCATCATGCTTTCCTTTTCCTTTATAGCCAGGAAATGCTGCTAATTGCAGCTCTGAAGTTGCCCTGTGTGACATTTGAGTAACATATGCTGTTTAATGTTACACACAGGGGAGGAGAAATCATAAGGAGGTGAACTCCATAGCAGCAGCCAACCTGTGGTCTGACCTCTTCTACAATAAAAGAAACATGGGAATTCACGTTGAGACAATGGTTGGCTGTGATCTTTGAGAATGTGAAATAGATATTAATTGAAATGTACTTCTAAGTACATTTTTCCACTGAACTTATTAATTGCCTGGAATTTATTTCCAAATGCTTTTAATTACAGCTTTACTTGTGAGTTTGAAAAGTGTTGTCAGACTTCTGTGGATGGGGAAGTGAAATGGTGATCGGTTATTGGCTAAGGATTTGAATTTTCTCTTTAACTTTGGTGATACAAGCAGCCTGATTAAAAGCATCTGTGTTATTACCGTATTTTTAATATTGCACTGGCATGGCTTTGGGTACAACCCTTTGGAAGTGTTTCCTGGTTTAGCAAGGCTTTAAGATTGGGATATAAATCAGACTCATTCAGAAGAGTGGAGTTCATCTGAGTTAGGAAGAGAGTGGTAAATCAAGGGGAGAGGAGGGATTTGGAAGGCGCCTTGGCTAAGGCCAAGGTGGAGGGAAGTCTGCATCTCCAGCCCCTCCCTTTTTGTTCATGTGATGTAACAGAAGAAGAGGGTAGAGTCAGGCATAAACTGGGGAGATGGAATGTTGTTTTGATTAGCTTAACGTTACACTTCTAAGAAGGCATACAGGCCCCATACATCTGGAAGTGCTTGGAGGGGGGCGGGGCGGGGCGGGTTTACAGAACTGTGTTCTGCATTCCAGAATTCTAGGAGTCTTTGCATTAAAGCTTAGAGTTGGGTGATGGGGGAATGGGAAATCGCCCAGTGATCGAATCTGATACTTATCTGCAAGGATGACACCGTACTTTCAAATATTGATTTATTTGATTCACAAATCTCTAATGAAAGCAATGGGACTTAACATTAATTGTGGTCAGTCATGGCAGATTTTAAATGGTCCGAGGGCTCTAATATTTAATGCTCAAACAATGTCTAGTTCCTTTAAGTCAGTGGTTCTCCAGGTGTTTTGCCCTTCAACTCTCAGAAATCCTAGCCAGTTTACCAGCTGTTAGGATTTCAGGGAGTTGAAGGCCAAAATATCTGGGGACCCACAGGTTGAGAACCACTGCTATAAGTGCTTACTTTTGAGTTGGTACTGAGATTGGAGAAGTACACTAGTATGAAGTTATTTTTAATTCAATTCAAGAAATAAAGATTGGATAGTTTGCACTTTCTTCCTATCCTTCAAGAGCAGTGTTAAATTTGATTCAGCTTTAGTAGTTTTCTAATTTTTTTACTTTCAAGTTCAAAATTGTGCAATCTGGTGACAGCCCTCATGACTCGATCGAATGCAAGAAAATATCTTCCTCTTTGCTCTTCAGATGCTTCGTTCTGAACACTCCATTACTTTTGAAATGGAAATTAGAGAACTGGTAACTAAGTAGTGAACAGTAGAACCAAAGGAAAAGCTTAATTTTAGAGGATTTGCCTCTAAAATACCTTAAGTAGTATTTATGCCAGATGTTCCTTTCATGGGTTTGCTGAATAGAAAATAAATTAGTCGCTCTTCAAAATATTTGTGTTTAATGGCACTTGCTTCTAGGTAAATGTAGTTATCATTGGCATACTGATTACATACCGTTTCTTCTTTATAAAGAGCAAAATGCCAGAAAAGGTTAAGAGTTGTTTGAGATGGTTCAGAACTCAGGAATATTGGGTTTGGGTATGGTCGAATGAGCTTTAAATCCTCACTCAGCCATGAAATTCACTAGCTAGCCCTGGGGAAGTCATGACCTCTTAGTCTAACCTGTTTCCATAGAGTTATGAGGACAAATATGTCAGGAGTTGAAAATTCTGTAATACTGTATATTGAAATGTTTTTGTTTTTGTGGCCTTTTTTGTATCAAAAGTAGATGCATGATTTGTATTAGTGGGAAGTTTGAGGACAAACACTTCCTTTTCGTGTTGCCTACCAACTAGCATGGAATTGCAAACCAAATTGTGGTTTGCAGTACTGCTTGGTAGGCAACACTTAAAACACAATTTCCTCATTCATGTGCCATGAGAAAAAAAAGCTATTGTTTATCAACCCAGGATTCTACTTTCAAGCTGTACACATCTGAGGCATTGGGAAGAAGAGTTTTCAAGCTCATTAATTCCTGCTCCAGCAGCAAGAGGAGGGAACAGCAACCTTATTTCTAAACTAGACCTTTTGAGTCAGTTGTCATCTCTTACTGCTGCTACTGCTACTGCTACTGTTTTTGTTGTTGTTCTTCATCATATCTATCTGATAACTGTTGTTAACATGTTTAGAAACAGATAAAGGTATATACAAGGCTCCTGGCAATCATCTAGCTATCAGATCGGTTCTGTCCTAATCCTCTTTGGTTATTCTCTCTTCAATACCATGTGTGTATGCATATCTGCCTTCAATTCAGCTGTTGACTTAGAATGACCTCATGAATTTCATAGGGTTTTCTTGGGCAATGAATACTCAGCAGTGCTCCCCAAATCTATTGTTTCTAATTGGCAGGGAAACAAACTCTTCCCCTTTTTTGCTGAAAGAAAGTATCAAGGAGAAGACAACAATGAGGTTCCATAAGTGCAGCAGAATTCTCTCTCTGAATCCTTCAGAGGCTGAGTTACAACAGTGAACATAGCAATTCACTAATAATTTAGGATGAGGGTGCAGGCGTGTCCCCCACTTTTTGACTTGGCATTCAGCTGGGAAGCAAGAAGAGCTTAAGATCTTTCTCTGCCTTCTGGCAATTCAAAGTACAGCCACATTGTAGGTTTTATATTGGGAGTCATGGTTCTGCAGACATCCATCTGGAGACAATCAGAAGTATCCTTGCTCATGTTGAAACTGCTGCAGTGGATGGCTGACAGATCAGCCCCTCCTATTGTTTAACTTAACATATTTGTGTATGTGTGTGCTTTCCAGTTTGCACCATCTTTCCTTTTATGTTTGTTTAGCTTATTTTATTGGAAGAGTTCTATGAAGCCTGTCACTAGTTATCTGCCATGCTCAGCTGTCACCCTGAGACAGTGGGAATACGATCGACTGGAAACACCTCGTTGACATGTTTAGGCGAGAGACTCTTGTCACAGAATGAATTGCTCCAGAAAGAGCCTCCCAGCAAGTCCCAGATGGGCCCGCCACATCTACTTCAGGGAGAAAGGCTTACAGTTTTGAGCAGGCCCTGGATTTCTTGACGTTTTGAAGCTGTTTGACTGTCAATCTATTCCTGTTGCTGCTTGCTCATTAGAGAGAATTCAAAATGCACATTCCTCTGGGCCACAGAAGGCAGGAGCCCCTGGGTATTTGAGGAATGACTGACTGGGGGCTTCTTGCACTGATTTATTTTCTTCTGTATTTTGGATAGCCCAGAGAGTTACTGCTGTCTCTTCTGAAAACAGAGGAGCGGGTGGACCTAGCAATGACCTGCTATATGACAGAGTGTTCTTTTAGCTTGTTTCACCCCACTGCCAACCTTTTGTTTACATTTGAAGTTATAGAATCATAGAGTTGGAAGAAACCACAGAAGCCATTCAGTTCAACCACTGCCATGCAGGAATACACAATTGAAGCATGCCTGAGAGATGGCCATCCACTCTCTGTTTAAAAACCTCCAAGAAGGAGACTCTACTTCACCGCAAGGTAGCACAGTCCACTGTCAAACAGTTCTTGATGGCAGGAAGTTCTTCCTAAAGTCTAGGTGAAACCTCTTTTCCTGTAGTTGAATCTCTTGCTTTTGGTCTCTGAAGTAGCAGAAAGCTCTCTCCCTCCTCAGTATGATATCCTTTCAAATATTTAAACATAGCTGCCATGTCCCCTCTTAATTATCTCTTCTCCTGGGATCGAAAATACAAGTCAGTCTGATGATGGAGGGGAAGTGGTGAGCAATGGTGGACTCTGTTGCTAAGCCAAAAAGGAAACCCCACTAAACATAGTGACCTGACTCTGGGAAACCAGGCCATGAAGTCTAGTGCCACTAAAAACCTTGAAGACCACTAGGACGCCAGATAGTGGTCGGTTATGCACACAGTCCCTCTTCCCCTCCCCATTGATGTATGGCATATGGATGGGTTGGGGACATCTGTTTGTGGCCCAGGGATCATACCGACTCACCAGGAAAGTCACCACAACAGCAGGTCTGTTCACCAATGCCCCACTGGCAAGAATTTGGAGGGTGGTAACACAATTCCGTATTTATTAGTCGTTATAAACTTTATAGCTTTGACTTAGATAAAGCTGCTTTCTGGGAAGGTCTTACAGCAGGTAGTAAAAATCTAGGTCATTGGAACATCAGCATCACCCACCCTAATTAGGGAAGCTCTGGCAGGTCTGCAAAACTAAAGAATGTTTCTCACGAATCTGCTGGACAAAGGAACATTGGTCTTACCTGTGATACACTCGTTTTCAGCAGATAAAGGATAAAGATCTGTTGTTGGGTCCTCACATGAAAATGTACTAAAATATACATGTTCTCCTTGATTGGGAGCAGGTGACATCACACACTATTATTTGACTTCATTTATATCTAGTTCTGTAGGTCCTTAATACATTATTTAAAGCAGTGGTTCTCAACCTGTGGGTCCCCAGGTGTTTTGGCATACGACTTCCAGAAATCCCAGCTAATTTACCAGCTGTTAGGATTTCTGTGAGTTGAAGGCCAAAACATCAGGGGACCCATAGGTTGAACCACTGATTTAAAGTTTTCCTTTTTCTGGAACCTTTGTCCCTTTGGCCATCTTAGTGACTGATTTTCTAGGGATTTCTCCCTCATATGCAGATACTGGAAGATCTTTCTTCTTCCTACCTATTGTAGCAAGTGGGAGGAGGACCTTGAAACTACTGGATGTTCCTCCCTGATCTGCTGAAAACGAATGTATTACAGTAAGACCAATTATCTTTTTTATCCACAATATACAATGTGGACGAGAAATCTACAGAAATACCTCCCCATAACAGAATATGTCTTCCAAAACACCAAAAAGGTGAAGCAGGGAAAAATGACTAAAATAGTGAATGTAATGAGTCCAGAAGGGCAACAGATTGCAATATACCAGGGTTAATACACTGCAGGCTGTTTGTGTACGTAATCAGCTACGATAGTTTCAGAATTGCTGCCAGACTAAATCAATGCTTACAACAGTAGGAAGTTTCATTCAAGCTGTAAAGGGCATGGTGGCTGCAGAAAAGCTGGTCCACCATTCCTACTGTGACTGATGTCATCCCTGATGGAAATAATATGAGTGAATACAGACCCCATGTATAGCGCGCACACACACAAATTCTGGAAGCCTCTTAATAGGAACTTGGTCCTGTGCTCCATCTTGCACCACTTGTTTTTGCTTGAAATCATATCTATAGAAATGCTTAAAGATAAAATGTAATATTATTAAAGTTGTTCATACTACTGCTTCTGGTATTCAGTGATGAATTCCTTCATTTTATTATGAGAAGTACCATAATGAGAGGGATTCCTTTTTAATACTAAACTCTAGACTGGATCATGGAAACTGGAGTGGCTTTTCCGGTTCACAATATTTCCCCCTCATAGGTGGCAGTTTGTTTACTACCTAGAAACATCTAGATCTTCCATCTCTCTCACTCCATGCACCTTTGATCTAGTGACAGGGAAATGTATTTTGCCTACACCTTCCTGGAACCATGTCTTCTCTCTGATTTGTTTCCCAACAGATTGCCCTGAAAGAGAAGCTGAGAAAAGGGGTGAAAGAGAAATAGGGGAGATCAGTGAGTTGCCTGCTTTTGTGTGGGAAAGTTCACTCCCAAAGCAAAACAAACAAACAAACCACAAATAGAGTTGTTGTATGTCTTTTGGGCTGTGTGGCCATGTTCCAGAAGTATTCTCTCCTGACGTTTTGCCCACGTCTATGGCAGGTATCCTCAGAGGTTGTGAGGTATGGATAAACTAAGTAAGGAAAGGAAAGAATATATATCTATGTAGAGTCCAGGGTGTGGCAAGAGTCCTTTGCCACAAATAGCATAAACTCTGGCACAGTGCAATGTAGGAATATATTGTGCTGGTCAAAGAGCTCTTCCACCTCATCTTACTCCTCTTTTATGCTATGCACAACCAAAATTTGGACCTGATTGTTACCTAGATGGTAAGCCCTCCACTTATACAGAGGTTAGGAGTGCAGGAACCTCATGAAAGTGAAAAAAAACTGAAAATAAAAACCCACTGCTTTTTAAACCTTAGTGGCTGTTTCTTTAGAAATCTCTAGGCTCTGGAAGATATTCATGGAATCACACTGGAGGACCTAGAGATTCCTTAAGAGTATTCTCTCTAGGAACTTCTAGGTCCTCTAATACTACTCAATGGTCAGTTTCTGCAGAATGCTGACTGTAGAGTTGCCCTTGAAGACTTAGAGATCCTTAGAGAGAATGTATGTTATTAAAAATCCACAGATAATCAGATCTGCAAAAGTTGAGCCTACAAATGTGGGGTATCTTTATAGTACCTCACAAGAGAGCAAAAGGCCCAGTTTTTATCAACCAGGAGTCAATAGGTAGTGCCATCATAGGTCTGAATGATAATTTAAAGGAACAGTGTATCAGCAGGAAGCAAGTCAAAATTGTAGGTGAGAAATCAGTCCTATTGATTTTTTCCCTAAAGGGACTTGCTTACAAGAAGAGAAGATTTAAAACAGCAACCTGGGTTGGAAACTGGTGCCACTGGAGTCAGAAGGAGCTCTTTGAATAAGTATGCTCAACATCACAGTTTTACAGGAGCTGTTATTGACTGAAGTGCTTCAGTGATACAGCTGGCAGTCTATACAATTGAAGCTGTATGATTTTTCTATGATGTAGGTGGCATTAATTTGAAAACCATAAATACTCCCAGGCTCATGGAATTCACTACTCCTCTTAGTAGCAGATATCTTTCATTTCAACTCTTTTAACATGAGCACAACAAAATGTCTTTTCTTGCCTTTGAGGCATCAGGACCCTGTCAAAATGCTAATGATGCTCATATTGAATACCCACATGAAATCATATTTTATATTTAATTTTATGCAAGTAAAGATGTATTTTTGTTGAATTAATCAGTGGAGCTGGATCATGCATACTCAAATGGGTTAGCCAGTCAGAGTAAAAGCATCTTCAGAGTTGGATTGTGCCCGATTCTGTTTCTTCTGAGAGCTTTTCTCTCAAAGATCCTCTGGATATTCAAGTGTGATGTTGTCTTTGGCTGGGAGGATAAAATGAAGTAAGGCATTATTGGAATCTGTCTTTGGTATGGTCTGTGAAAAAAAATCAATCACCCCCACCCCAATACCCTGTGCAATGAAGCTATTCCCAGATGTGCAAACCTACAAAGATTTTTTTTTGTAAATGTGACGGGTGTTGGAGATCTTCAGTGACTAAGCCCGAGATCATAACTGCTGCCTGCTGTTATATTTGCATAATATGTGGAAACACAAAGGCGAGAACTGTAATGAACAGTGGCGCAAGTGAACGCAGTGAGTCTTGGAGACACATGTGCAATTAAGCAGACGTGCTTTCTGTTGTCAGCTCTGCACTTACAGTGGTGTGACCTTCTGCTTGCATTTAAATGGTGCCTGTGTCTTTAATTATGCCCTGCATGCTAATCTTCTTTCTTCCTCTCCCTGATTATGACTGAGGCAGCTGCCTGGTGTCCAAATCCATGATATATCTGCCAGACCCAGAACCTGCATCTTCTAAGGGTCACATAGTAGACCTTTTCATCTAGTATGCTTTTAGCACCACAGCATTGGAAGAAAGTGCTTATTAACAGCATTTTTTCTTCTATGAATCTCTTAAATATATCAGATTAAGATGGTCACATTCTGAAATCAGATTTGACTACTGTCATGTGGAGGAGGAGGAAGAGCAACACACATTCATTAGCTATGTGTATGCACCTTCCAGTCACCTGTTAACTTACAGTTGACCCCTTGAAATTCATAGGGTTTTTCTAGGCAAGGAATAGTTAAAAGTTTGTTTTGCCAGTAGCTTTTGCTGAAGTGTAGCCTATAGTACCAGGTATTCCATTGTGGTCTTCCATGCAAGTACTAATCATGATACCCTGCTTATCTTATCAGGGTATTTAGATGCCTCATTAGCTACATATCAATGATAAAAATGACAAGGGTAGTTTAATCTACCATCAGTGGGCTGTATTGAGTTGGATACCCAAATTGGCTTAATACGCTTAATACAAATGTGACTGTTTGTAGTACGGAGTTTGTAGAAACCATCACTTCCACCACTTCCATTGGTTGGAAGTGATGAGCTGTGATCATGTTCTGTTGAATGTATTTTTATTTTTTACTTTTTAGCAAACTGTTCTAGGAATGTTAATTAGACCACAAGGTATACATTTCAGAAATAAAATAAAATATACATGAGTGTTAAGGAACATGGTGTACAAAGGTAATGTGAGACTAAATCATAGCAGTTGAAACCCTGCAGCCCCTATGATCAGCCATTTTAAACATCCTAAAAGTAATCACAGTGTGCAAACTGGGTTCTTTCTAATCGACTTAATGAGAAGTGGCAAGAAGACAAGAAGGAGTGTATATATAAATCAATAAGCGATCTCTTGCAGCATTTGGTGTCTGTAGGATGACTAAATAACAGAAATACTGCATAGATTGAAAAGAGGATGACCTAATTTTAAGCTGCAACAGTACGCTGTGAAAAGGTAAAAGAGTGTCATAATGAAGAGGGAGCAGGCATGTTTTTTGCTGCCCTGGAGACTGGGAATTGGGGCAATGGGTTTAAATTACAGGGAAGGAGATTCTACCTAAACATTAGGAAGGACTTCCTGACTGTAAGAGCTGTTCAGCAGTGGAACTCTCTACCTTGGAGTATGGTGGAAGCTCCTTCCTTGGAAGCTTTTAAACAGAGGCTGGATAGCCATCTGTCAGGGGTGCTTTGATTGTGCTTTTCCTACATGGCAGGGTGTTGGACTAGATGGCCCATGTGATCTCTTCCAACACTACCATGCTATTATTCTATTCTGTGAGGTATGTGATTTGAAAGAGGAAGAGGGATCTGTTTTAGATTCATAATTTCAAGAATTAAAACTGCATTTGAACTGTGGACAAAGTTATGCTTTTGGACTGTAGCTCCTAGAATCCCTCAGCTAGAATGCCCACTGGTCATACTGGCAGGGAGATACTGGAAGCTATAGTCCAAGACTTTTCAAGATTGTTGATGACACAACAGAGCCAAGAAAAAACATTTCAGCAGGCAGTTGAGAGCCTCTGACCGGACTCCTGTATTACCTTGCTGGCATGGGAACTGCAGCAGAACAAGGTAAAAAAGATGATGTGAGGTACATGTGAGGAACCATCCTGCTTTTGCTTCTCATACCAACACAGGAATGATTGTTCCCAGGCTTCTCACATTTCGCTTGACAGCCTGGGAAGGCAAGGTGCTATTTCTGCCATAGCAGCTCCTATGCTGGTGAAGTAATGTAAGAACCTAGCCCTAGAAGCATCTTTATTAGTCTTGTTATGCTGACAGAAATGAGTTCCCCTTCTTCAGGGGTGGGGGAGAGGCGAATACTGTGCCCCCAGTACACAAGTGTCTGCTTCTGACACTCACTTCATCAAGCCTTAGTGGATGAAGCTGCCGAGAGTCTGGGGCCAGCAAGGACTCAGATTAATTGGCGGCTCTGCTAAATGTCTAGAACATTATTTGATGTCTGCCAGCCAGCACGATGCGGGGTAATTATCCTTCCAACCCCCATGGCCTGCATTAGCCATACATCACTTTGCTGTCATAACACACCAAACAGTGTTTTTCATACTCTGAAAATGTGATCCAAGAGGACAAAAGCATATTCTTAGTTTTTTCCCCTTTTCCCAGAAACAAAATTGGGAGAGGGGAGGAGATCTCAAATTCTTAATATATATGGATATGTATTCTTGCCAGCTGCTCAAATCTCCTTTTTTTGGCTGGGAATTTGGAAAATATGAAAGGTTTTCTTTGTATAAGGAAACTGCTAGTACACATGCATATGCCAATCTGCACAGCCATTCCTAAAATTATCATCATTTAATAAAAAGAACAGATGAAGTGCTAGGTTTCATGTGACAACCTAGCCTTGAACTTGCTGGGTGCTTTGGGGAAGGTCGCGTCCTCTCATTTGGTTTTACTTGGCAAGAAAGGGTTAGATTGTGCAGATGGATCAGAGGAAATGTAAATCACATTCTTAGAGCAAAATTTTGATGATGTAGTCTATTTAATTTCTATATTTGCCGTCAGGTGATGCCCATGTTTACTTTTGTGTTGCTGGAAGAATGAGTTTGCAATGGGCAAACTGTTGTATTTGCAAAATTCAGTCAGTGACTCATTTCTTTATCCTAGACCTAACTTTGATTGGGCAAACATTTAATTTGATCTGCATGTCAATTTGGGGATAGGGCTTTTGGATGTTATATTGTTTACCGTCTCTGCTTTGAAGTAATATTTTAATGGTTGTAATTCTGATATTTAATACTGTTTTAATCCTAATTTTGTATTTTAATGACTTCTGTTTTTACTGTTTGTTATGCTTTTTTTGTAAACCACCTTGAATTCTAGTTTGGAATAAAAGTGGAATAACATAATGAATGGATGGAATAGAAAACAGCCTTAGAAAGCCAAGTTGGAAGCTGAAGATTATTTTGTCTCAAAGTTTTATGCTTAACTGTCAACTACATTTGATGATATACTACAGATTTATGCTGGATTGATTCATTTATTTATCTCCTCTTGTTAGAAGCTCCCATCCCATTGAATTGGGCAGGGACTATAAAAAGCGAAGGGTTGATCACATCTTGTGCAGTTTTTCTGATCTGAATCCTCTTTACCTGTTTGCGTTGAGAAAACTTATCTGCCTTGTTTGCAAATTCACTCCCATCCCTACCTCAGCATAAATACCAATGGACAAATCAGGTTTAGATCAGGAAAGGTTTGAATCTTCCCTTTCCTAGCACTGCTGCGCCCCTTTTCCAATTTTGAGTATCTTGTAGATGTCCTAGATTTATAGATTTGTTAAGGGTTCCATTCAGTTTAGCCTTTTGCTTTTAAAGACTGAAATATTCTAATGGAAAGGATGTTATATTGAAGAGGGAACATACTTGTTTTGTTCAAGTCTAAAGGCTAAGACATAATGCAACAGAATCAAACTGCAAGGGAAAAAAAGATTGTGCCTAAACATTAGGGAAAACTTCCTAACTGTAAGTATGACAATCCAATATGCTGCCTCAGAGTGTGCTCGAGTTTCCTCTGGAGGTCTTTAAACGGAGGTTGGATGGTCATCTGTCGGCAGTGTTCCTGCATGGCAAAGGGTGGGACTAGATGGCCCAGGTAGTCTTTTCCAACTGTATTATTCTAAGAAGAATTCTACCTCTGTCCCCATGAGGTCCTGATGGCACTGTTTCCCTTACAACAGCTCTATGCAAGGGTCATGATCAGGGACTCTGTAACAGAAAAGATGGTCGCTTTATTCTCTGGCTTATGCGAGTTTCTTCTAGGTTTCTTCTTGCTTAGCAAAGTGCTTGCTTTCTTTTTATCTGGGCCTCATTTCTTGCTTCAGAGCCTAAGCTATTGCCATTGTTTGCAGCTTTCACTTTACGTGAATAGATAAACATACACACACACACACACACACACATATATTTATTTATTTTAACACCTGAAGAGAGGCCTTGCATTTATAAAGCAAAAAGCAGCATGAACAAAGAGCAGTTGCTGATTTCTTTCCCTCTTCACTGGGTGTCATCCTGCCTGAGGCTTCCTCATTGGGGTGCATAAATATTCAGCCGATCTGTGCAGACCTGTTTTTCTCATCAGAAATACCAGTACAGGGGAGAAAAGGACTGCCGACCTTGAATCCTGGTTCTTTGTTTCTCCTTCCTTTCACCAACAGAGATATTTCACAGCAACCCTAGAGAAATGCTGCTTCTTGGTCTTGGCAAGTAGGACAAAGGCGGGCATGCATAAAATACAGTTTATGTGGTGTGAAAATACTTTATTAAGCCAGTTCTTTCTACTGCCATCACCACCAATGCACTGTATCAAGTGAGTTTGCTAGGGATATTAACCTTCATTTATTTACTTTTCCCCAATGGTAGATCAGTGAGACTGTTCACTGGTCCAGAAGTAATTGGCCCAAGTTATTGGTGAGAAGAAATTAGCAGAGGAAAGTTGTCTCCTTTTGGGCCCTCAAGCATAGCTAGCCAAGTGCTGATCATTACCTTCTGCCAGAGGGCATTGGGTTTGTTTCAGAGCAGGAGAAAGAGAGGTGCATCTGATACCCTCTGACTTTTCTTTTCCATTACTGTTACATACTTTTGCCTGAAAGACTAGGTTGTGGAACACAACAGTAAACTTGGCAAAAGGAAGGACCTACAATCACTAGTTTCTAAAAACAGGTATGGAGGCCTCTGTCCACTTCAGATTGTTTTGCTGTATCTGGGATTGTCTATAGCTACTGTTCCTTTTGAACTAGGCACAGTTTCAGGTGAGGCCTTTTTCATCCTGCTTCATTCACTTAATGTGGGTCAGGGGACAGCTTAAGACAACTACATTCTCCACTCATCACTGTCCCTTTGTCCTTTCAGCCACTGCTACTGTCTCTTTTGTTTTGCTGCAGAAAACCCATTAAGCAGAAAAAGACAGAATTGCTGCACCGTGCCTTCTAATTGTTAGCTTGAGGAAATGTCCTAGGAGAGACCTTTCTAAAACTAGATTTTCAGGCTGTGTGTGCATAAGAAAATGTACACATGCATATGCAAGCACGCCAGCAAGTAGCAGAAGCTGCGAAGTGTTCTTGTCCTTGAGAAATTGATCTATACCATGGATAGCATTCTGGCTTAAACTCCTGAGTGTGTTGGTGGCAATGGAGCAGCATTAGTAATGATCCAAAGCAGTCTTCACGTGGGAATAATTACTGGAACATGCTTGCTAACCAGAATTTGCCCAGCTCTGCTATTAATTATTACCATTCGCAGAGACAGATAGCTTATTTTTTAAGTTGTCTAGAACCTTTGGGAGAGGTTGCATTTTCCTCTTCAGCTGTTATGCTTGGATCCTTGTTCATCCTATACTTTCCAATTACAACTATATAATGATTTTGCCCTTTCTGGAAATAGTTTTGCCCTTTCTCTGCATATTGTGTCCTTTCCAACACTGCCACATTTCAAGCAATTCCTCATTACTTAACATCTTTCAGATTTGGTTATAAAGGGAAAGTGGACTTAGATTTTTCTTTCCTTTCCTTGCAGGCTACCATGAGTGAAATTACCTTTTCTCGTTATTCGTGTTGCTTGAGACTAGCCGAGGTCATGAGGTGAAATTTGGGGAAGTATTTTGCTTGTTTCTTCTTACTGCTCCTCTTCATGGTGAATATCAAGATTTAATAGCTCAAGTTGAGCAATCTCAAAAGATGAGCAGATATCATTTTGTTTGTTTTTCCGGAATTGTGTTCTCTTACTGCTTCTTCCTTCTGTGCATGCTTTTCAAGTATGAATCCCATCTTTATCTGCTGGTCAGTTTTTAGGTGCATAGGAACAATATGAATTGAGTAATTTTTTTAGGTTTTAGGAATTTGTGTGGGTTTCCTACAATGCACATTAGAATAATGTTGAGATGGGTAAATTTGTACAATTTTTAGGAGGAATGCCTTGTCTTCAAGTAAGCTCTGCTGCCACCTCAAGTTGTGGCATGCTTGCTTGCTACAGTCTGGCTGTAGTCCTAGGACAGCATGGCATCTTACACAGTACTACATCATGTCACCATGCAGCTCTTTCTGAAGGACATTTGCAGATGGGGGATGCCTGGTTCTTCGTATAACCAGTGTAATAGTTGGAGCAAAGCCTCCAAAACCAGCTTTAATGCTTTAACTAAGCATTAGTCTCCCCTCTCCACCACTAATTTGTATTGTGTGGGATTTGGTTGCTGTTTGTGTTTTATGCCCACTGACTACTTCTTGATTTCATGGCAGATTTTCCCATTTCCTTCTCAGTGTGATACATCAAAAATATTCATGTGTATATAGTAGGAGTGATCAACACATAGCCTTTCAGATGTTGTTGAACAGCAACTCCCAGCAGCCATAATCAGCATAACCAATGGTGGGGGATGCTGGGACATGCAATTCAACTGGAGAGATACACTTTCCCTGTTAAACTGTGTGTCCCAGTATCCCTCGCCATGCTTGCTATGCAAGTATACTGGAGGTCTTCAAGAAAAAGCTAGGCAGGAGTCAACTCAGAATGCCTTAGCTTTGTGTTTCTTGAATTGAGGTGCAAGTTGGGCTAGATGACCTGAAAAGTCCTGTCTGACTCTGACTCATGGCTGTATAACAGCACTGAACAATCCACCAACCTAACATAGCCCTTCCACCATAACGGGATCCAGAGGTAATTCTGTTATCTGCCTACAAAAAAGAGCACAGGAGAATTGTTGGTCAAGCACTGTGCAGACAGGGCAAGCTAAGTTAGTTTAGTGGTCCTTCACATACCTTACAGATTGACTCAGAAGGGAAAAGAAAAATCCAACAACCCAACTTGACCATTCTGAGAGGTGATCTTTTGTTTGTACAGGGAATACAACTAAAGAAGTACTGAGATAATGAAAGACTTAACTGAAAGGAAAGGAACTACTTCAAGAGACTTTACTGCATACAGACAGATATGTCCTTAGGCCTTCAGCTGCTGTGTAGCTTATACCACTGCTGTAGAACTACAGCCCCAGGCTTGCTTTGGAACAAAGCTTCCATAACTCTTCACTGACTCCCCTTTTCAGCCTGAAGATGGCTTCTGGTGAGTTCTGCTTTAAGCCATGTCTGAGGATGCTCAGAAATAAATTTCTTGGGGACTCTTTTCAGGTTTACAGGTAATGATCAAACATGACATAGAGACCACCAGGGCATCCCACTGCTGTCTTGTGCTAGTGTTTCTTGTGTTATCTGAGACTGACAGGTTGTTGTGATTTTTAATGTGGTTGATTGGTCCTTGACTAGAAACTTTCCTGGAAATTCTACACAGACCAACAGCTGATGGCTTATTGATCAGTACAAGTCCACAGACAACCCCCCCCCCCCTCAATAGTAATGAGAGGTGCAGTCTAGGACCACCAGCTCTGGATTTCTGGCCCCAGTGCCACCTCCCCAACATGTGGAGATCCTAGATTGGTGTCAGCTGACACGATTTACTGATAAAGGCTTAGGAAAATATATTACTGAAACGTTTACAGGGCACAGTAGAGTCTCACTTATCCAAGCTAAACGGGCCGGCAGAAGCTTGGATAAGCAAGTATCTTGGATAATAAGGAGAGATTAAGGAAAAGCCTATTAAACATCAAATTAGATTATGATTTTACAAATTAAGCACCAAAACATCATGTTTTACAACGAATTTGACAGAAAAAGCAGTTCAATACGCAGTAATGTTATGTTGTAATTACTGTATTTACGAATTTAGCACCAAAATATCACGATATATTGAAAACATTTAGTACAAAAATGGCTTGGATAATCCAGAAACTTGGATAAGCGAGGCTTGGATTAGTGAGACTCTACTGTATTAAATTAGATGGATTTGCTCTGTTTTGATATTGCGTGCCTTCAAGCTGTTTCTGACTTTTGGCAACCCTAAGGGAAATCTGTCATTGGGTTTCCTTGCAAGAGTCATTCAGAGAGAAGTTGCCATACCATTCCTCTAAACTGAGAGAGTTTGACTTGTTCAAGGTCACCCAATGGGTTTTCCTGGCTGAGTGGAGATTCAAACACTCAGACCATGATTCCACATGGATACATTGGCCTATGTACTGCAAGAAATGTGTTGATTCCTTTATGACAGCCTTCCCCAAGCTGATGCCTAGCTCATTTTTGGATGACAGGTTCTATCACCCTCAGTATGGCCAACTACAGTATGTCCAATCAGGGCCGTAGCCAGAAAAAAATTTCGGGAGGGGTTTTGAAAATTTCGGCGGGGGGGGGGTTTGAACCCCTAGCACATACCCCTCCCCGCTACAAACCTGTCAATATCTGCTTGAGATAGTGCCTGGAGGGACTCTTAATGTTTTGCATCTCATAGACTTAGCATGGGGATTTGGTTAACCAGTTAAAATTCATGAGTAAACGAGATTTTTTTTATAACTTGAAAAAAAATTTTTTGGGGGGGGAGGGGGGTTGAACCCCTAAACCCCCACCCCCCTCGCTACAGGCCTGTGTCCAATGCATCTGGACAACGCCATCTGAGAATGCCATTAGGTCTTGAAATGCTAGTCTTTAAAGTAATTGCCTCTTGGGTTTTTTTGTGTCAGAAGTGACTTGAGAAACTGCAAGTCACTTCTGGTGTGAGAGAATTGGCTGTCTTCAAGTACATTGCCCAGGGGTTAATGTTTTTACCATCCTTCTGGGAGGCTTCTCTCATGTCCCCACATGGAGCTGGAACTGACAGAGGGAGCTCATCCACGCTCTCCTCAGGTTGCATTCGAACCAGCAGCCTTCAGGTCAGCAATCCAATCTTCAAGTCAGCAGTCTGCCATCACAATGGTTTAGCACATTGTGCCACTGGGGTCTCCATCATTGTTTTGATATTATTGAAAAAGCTGGGGCCTTCCTCACCCCTGACCAGTCCCAGGACAGCCTTGGGGGTGGAATAGGGATGGAGTGAGAGTCACTCCTCTTACTCTTAGTATGGCCTGATTTTTCTTTATGTCAGTTTGAGCTTGCCGTTTGCTACTTTCTCAAGCAAGGAATCCCATAATAGAGCCACTCGGAGATCACTAATGAGTTTAATTTTATGGCCGTTCGTTGGCCTGTTGCTCACTGTTTGATTGCCCTGTTTTATTGCTCTAATTATATTGTTAATCGAGTTTATTACTTGTTTCTCTCTCTCTCTCTCTCTCTCCCCCCCCCCCCCCTTTTTGGATTAAATGTAGATTTATGTCCCCTTGTCACCCACCCTACGGTGCTTCTTTCACTCTTCCTATTTTGCTGGCTCTGAAACCAGGACTTTGTGGGTTGCCAAATTAATGTTTCAAAAATAAGAGTATATTCAAAATGAGAGACATCTCGCCAAACTTTGAGGGATTGGTAGAAAAGAGAATCAGAGGGTTCCAAATAAATTGGAGGATTTATTGTCTCCATATTGCAAAGGACATAAATACACAGCAAAATCCCTTGTCTGTAGGTTCCTAAAGGCAACTGTAGACCGGGGGAAATGTGGTGCACCCAGGAGCCACATTTTTGGCCTTGGAACCATCCAGGAGCTGTACATACTGCTAACCCCCCCCCCCCATGCAGCCCCCCCCCACACACACAAAATGATGGGTTTGAAAAACTAGATTTTAAAGCCATCCTAAACAGTTTAAATGGTGACTTGTTTCTTCTGAAAATTTCTGGGAGCAACATTCATCCTCCCCTTTTTTGGCGTAGAACAGTCTGGAGAGTCTGAAAATATCAAAGATTATAAGCTGAAACAGATTTATTGAAGGAAACCAAGGATAATAAGAGGTGTGAAAAACAAAACATATCCGGAAGGGTTGATGAAGCTGGACATGCCCAGCTTGGTGAAGAGAAGACTGAGGGGTGACATAATTGCACTCTTTAAATACCTTACTCACTGTCACTTGGAGGAAGAGGCAGGCCTCTTCTCTGCTTCTTCAGAGAGTAGGACCAGATCTAATGGTTTGAAATTACAGAACAGTAGAATTCGATTGAACATTAGAAGCATCTTTTTTGACTGTGAGAGTGATTCAATAATAGAACCAATTGCCTAAAGAGGAATTGGAAAGTCTCTTTCTCTGGATGTTTTTTTTAAAAAAGGCTGGTCATTGTAAAGATGGTCTAGGTCAGTGGTTCCCAACCTGTTTTTTGACCAGGGACCACTTTGACCAGGGACCACTCTCCAACATTAGTACCAAAAGGGTTACAAATCAATTTTTGGTCAATTTTAGATTTTGTTTGGTTATTTGAGGTGCTGATTCAGAAAACTGCACTGGATAGATCACATCAGCTCTAGTTTCTGATACAGAACATATGCCATCCAGTAGTCGCCATCTGCTTTCCCACAGAAAACCATATTTAATAATCTAGAGCTGATGTGGTCAGCAGAAAGGAGTGGAAATAAAATAAAACAAAGAGGAAGGAGGTTTGCAGACTGGATTTTCGTTCTCATGGCCCACTGCTGGACCGTGGCCCACAGGTTGGGAACCACTGGTCTAGGTGAAGGTCCAGCACTAAGCAGTGTTCAAAATTCAAATGTAGTTAGCACTCAGTTAACACGGCAGCAAGGATAGAAGAGGAATCTTGCCTTTCCATGTGGGCAAAGCAAACTGTTGCATTTACCTGTAGTTTGTATGTTCCTCCTCATTAATACTTTTTGCCATGTTGCCTACACTCTGATGTTGTTTGACAACATGTGCCTTGGTTTTAATCTGTGAAGTGTTGGGGGAAGATATGGGGCTACATCTGGCTCCAATGTCATTCTTTGCCCATCCATGCCATATGCTAAGAGGCTTCCTGTTATACTGTGTCAGTTTTTAATTAGCCTGGCCCTGTTTTTTTCTGTGCTCATGCTCAAGAGCTATGTGGTCGGCAGGACTTCTGCATTAAGACTAGTGGTAGATTTGCTTGCATTAATAATAGAAATTTGAGTTTCAGATGTTGGAAATTCCAATTTTTGAGGATTTCAGATGAAGGGAAAGATATTCAACATTATTTCCTCTATGGATAGTTATGTCTCAGTTTATAGTTGTAGGTAGTGATAAATAAGCAAAGAATCTCTTTTCCTTTTGTTTCACTTTTTCAACATTAGATTAAATACCTTTTGGAAAAAATGTAAAGTCACTGGGAAAATTCACATATATTGTTATGTGTATATTTCTAAATGCACACATTTTTCCTACATAGAAGTAATTCCTACATACTTTTCCATTTTTGACATAGATTTGCATTTGTGAACTGCATCCTATAGTTTGGAATAGTGTAAATATTGTCATATCACTGTGTTCAAATTCACGTATGGAACAAAAACTGCTAACTTTGCCTGCTGCAGCCTGCTATATACCAACAATAAGTTCAGCCTTGAGGTTTCCTGAATGGTTATGATGTCTAGCATGGTGGTTTCTCACTATACAATAACCACACTAGATTATCTTCCGGTAGCGAATAATAGTATACTTCCCATAAATGGTCTAACAGTGAGAGGACAGTGGTCGGGGAACCACGGCCCCTTATATTTAAAACTGGGATTTGACATCCAAAAATTAGAAAGAAAATGGAGATTTAACCCATTAGTTACTCTAAGAGATGATGATGGACTAAGGGGAAAAATTAACCATTACTTTAGATTAAACAGAACGCCAAAATTAAAGGAAAGTATGTTTAGCCTGCAGAAGAGAAGGCTGAGAGGAGACATGATAGCCATGTACAAATATGTGAGGGGAAGTCATAGGGAGGAGGGAGCAAGCTTGTTTTCTGCTGCCCTGCAGACTAGGACATGGAACAATGGCTTCAAACTACAGGAAAGGAGATTCCACCTAAACATCAGGAGGAACTTCCTCACTGTGAGAGCTGTTTGGCACTAGAACTATCTCCCCCGAACAGTGGTGGAGGCTCCTTCTTTGGAGGCTTTTAAGCAGAGGCTGGATGGCCACCTGTCGGGGGTGCTTTGAATGAGATTTTCCTGCTTCTTGCAGGGGGTTGGACTGGATGGCCCATGAGGTCTCTTCCTACTCTACGATTCTATGATTCTATGATTCTAAGAATAATAGAAAACACAAGGAATTGAATCAGACTATCCTTATGATTAAACAAATTGAATGAATGATAAAGAAAATGTACAACTCTTCCAGGAGGAAGGGGGTGAAAGGGAGAGGGAGGGGAAAAACAGTGGAAAAGGGATGGATATAAATAGGAGAATATAGATGTAGAGAATAGGTGTAGAGAATAGGTGACATTGGAAGGGGGTGAATATGTATGGTATGTAGATGTATACTTTGCCTTTTTTGTTTTCTAAACATCCTTGTGAAGAAATGTGGATATGTTATATTCTACTTGTATGGTCCAAATAAAAAATGTTTTAAGATACTTTTCCATTTTCGGCATACATTTTTATTTGTAAACTGCATTGCATAGTTGGGAGAAGTGTAAATATTGTCATATCACTGTATTCCAGTTCCTGTATGGAATCAAAAACTTTTAACTTTGCCTGCTGCAGCTTGCTACATACCAACAATAAGTTCAGGCGCAAATTTTCCTGAATAGTTACGATGTCTAGCATGGTGGTGTCTCACTACGGTATATGTAGCTTCCATTTCTCTCTGTGTGTTTGCATGTTGTGTTTGAAAAATCTTCATATTGGCAGAGGTTGCCTTGTCATGATGAAGCAAAATATAGTATAGTCTGACCTCCACATTCAGTACTCGTTCATTTGACTGTTTGCGAGTTAGCTGATCCACCCCCACCCCCCCACCCCAAGTTTGCTGGTTAGCCTGCTTTGTGGGGTGGTTGGCAAGCCCCTTTCTTCATTTGTTACTTCCATTGCTTTGGGGATATATTTCCAAGGAAGGACCTTGCATAATGACTTTTGGGTATTCCTTGCTTAAGAAAACTCTGTTTTGGGGAAACTTGCAGGTAGCATTTTTGCAATTCTAGAATTCTATTCTATATTTGGTGTACAAACTTATACAGAAGATCTACTTGGTCAGTGTTGGAGATTAGTGCAATTGCTGATTTTTAAAGTTTGTGCAAAGGAATGATTTGTTAAACGTTGCATATAAATAAGAATTCGTTCAATTACCTTCTTTCAACTGTTGCAGCAATAAAGAGGAGAAGGTGCAAGTGCTGAAATGTTTTTTCCATTTATTTCTATTAATCTGTTGACGATATGGAAATTGCTTAACCAAATGTTAAAGATACAGTGTTGTCCCATATGTAGCAATTTTAATAACAGCTAAAAAGTCAAAGGAACAGATCTTTTAAAAGGTGTGTTATAATGTATGGATGAAGTTTAAAAAGGGAGTAGCATCAAACGGGCGTATTTCAACATTCCTTTTCTGCACAGATTTGACCTGGATCAACCTGCATTACAACTTTCATTAATATAACAAGATCTTGAGAAACTTTTTTAGACTATAGCTCCTGGAAATCCTCAGCCAGCATGACTCCTTTTGTAGTCCGGAAAGATAACATTTTGTAGCTCTGATATAGTGTGAAGATTGCCCAGCAATACCACCAAATGGGGTTTTAGACAAGCCTTTTGCCTTCTGAGTTACTGCTTCAATTATGGCTTTCCAGCCGCCTCCTGCATCTGTGTGCATCTGAAAGAAGGAGGAAATCGAGAGAGAGAGAGAGAGAGAGAGAGAGAGAGAGAGAGAGAGAGAGAGAGAGAGAGAGAGAGAGAGATGGAGGAGAGGGGGAGGAGGGAGGGAGGGGGGAGAAAGAGAGAGGAGATTTGGCTTCCTGATGAATCAAAATCTCTGTCCGAATTTTTATTTGTGCAGAGCTCAGCTTGCAGTGACTTCCTTTCCCACTTGCAGAGAGATGTCTTTTGCCAATTCTGTCAAACAACTGTAATGTTTTGCTCCCTCTGTCTTCATGGACAGAGGAGGACTTGGGCTTTTTCTCCTCTCCTTCCCCAGAGCAAGGGACTGGCACAGCAGAGGACAAAGGAGAGCCTTCTTTCTCAGGGGGATGAACGAGATGCTAGTATTCTTCCAAAGGTCAATTCCTGCCCCCTCCCCTTGCCTCTTTACACATCTTGCTCTTTCTCTCACGTCTGTATGCATAGCGCCAGCTGGCTCCTTGCCTCAACTTCATTCTCCCTGGGTATTCATGGCTTAAATTAACACCAAGCTTCAAAGATTTTCCCTCCTTGGGGTCAGCAGTGACTTAGGCTGAGGGCATTGCTGCCTTTAGGTAGGTCGCTTCTTTTTGCTCCAATGATGGAAATCATGATTTTTGGTTTGGGGAGGGGAGACACAAACATAGGCAGCTGTGTGCACTTATCACACTTATCTTCCTTTTCCAAAATAGTTTACAGTCTGACATATTTTCTACTAGGGTGGGAGAAACAAATCTTGTAAAAGTCTTTACCAGGAAGCAATTCTTTCTTGAGGGAAAGACAACCAGACTAGCAGGTCGGTGACTTCCAGTCATAGTTTTCAGCCATTCTCATGCCAGAGATTATGGTTGGATTTAGAAAGACACCTCTCTGGACTTTTTTTGTAGGCTTATACAAAAAGGCACACCTTACTCATGTGTTTTCGAAGAAACCTTTGGCAGATGTAGTTATTCTATGCAGGTGTGAAGATCATGTATCCCCTTGGACTGCAAAGCATATTTATTTCCCACCTTTCTTCCAAAAGGGTCTAAAGCTTACAACATGAGTTTAAATCAGTACAACTAAAACAATATAAAGTACAAACATTTTAAAAGGCATTCAACAATCAATTGAATTAAAAGTGCTTTTAACATGAAAACAAATAAAAACATGTGAAATAAGTTTTTTTAAAAGCAAACCAATTGCCTACTCCATTAGTCTGCTTGGTTAAGACAAAAGTCCTGTTCAAACAGGATGGTCTACTCCTGCTGAAAAGACAGTAGAACAGGGGCAGACTGAACTTCTCTCATAACCTAGAAGCAGCTAATGAGAAGACTTTCCCCTTAGACACATTTTAGTGGTCCCTTTAGGTTGGTTTCTAAAAGTTTCATACCATATGTAGACCATCCCTTATCTAGAATTCCAAAATCCAGAATACTCCAAAATCTGGAATCCAAAATCTGAAATTGTCCACCTAATTGGCTCAGAGTGACATTTTTGCTTTCTGATGCGTTAATGTACACATTTTCATGCACAAAATTATTAAAATATGGTGCATACAATTACCAACAGGTGATATGTATAAGTCTAAACACATACATGAATATATGACTCGGGTCCCATCTCCCAGATCCCTCATTGTGTACTCCTGAACTTCTGCAGGTACTCCAGAATCACAAAAACTCTGAAATGCAAAATGCTTCTGGTCCAAAGCATTTCGAATAAGGGATACTCCATCTGTATTGTCAATCCTAAAGATTAAAAAAAAACAAATATGCAAAAAGCATCAGAAAAGTAGGAAATAACATTACAAAAGCAGCACACTGCAGCAAAACGCTGCAACCTTAGGGATATGCAATAGGTTATGTAACAAATCATTTTTAAAAAGCAACTTTCCAAGATTAATATGCCCTGGTGATGTTCTCTCCCTTTCTAGTTTTGCTGTTGCGCTAATAACTCTATTGTATATCTTCAGTGTTGGGAGTCACATGCTTAGTGACAGAGTTGTAGTCTGATCTCAGGGACTGAGGGAGCAGCAGCAGCAACAGCCAGTGTGCTGTGTCTGATAAGCCACTCCGAGGGTGAAGTGCTCAAGCAGGCAGTAAGAGGGTGGTAATCATTCAGGCAATATATATTTCTTTCTAGGAGGAGGAGGAGGAAGCAAAGCCTCCTGTGTGACCTGAGAAAGACTATAAGCTTTAATTTCCTGATGGAAAATGAGGGGAGCATTACAAAGGGATATGATAGATGTAACATACCTACAGTGCTAGAGCTGGTTTGTGACCCTGGCAACTTATACTCTGGATGAGTTTCTTTGTCACCCTGGATGCAGAAGGGAAGATCAGTTTCATAAGGTTTTTTTAGCAGAAGCATTTGATGTTGCATGCAATTTATGATTCTGAAAATTTACTTCTCTACCCCATGGGATGTCTGTCTGTCTTTACAGTTTTTAAAGCAAAAAAAAAGCACGGAGTAACAGTCATTAGTGGAAGCATAGTGGGTGTGTGAGTGGATAATTTTCCCTAGGTATTTATATCAGTTATAGGGCAATAAAATGTTTTCAAAGAAAATTTAACAATATCACAAACATCAAATGCAAAATTCTCCCGAATAGTAAAAGTCTGAAAATTTCCTATTGTTCACATTATGATTCCAATCTCCCATTTTGGCCTCAATCAAAGTTGAAATTTTTCACAATCAGTTAACTGTTCAATGGTTTGCTTGATGTTTAGATTGCAAGAATCACTTTGAAATTACTGTCTATACATAAAAATTAGGATATGCACTTTTATGCACTCAGTCATCTCTTGATCTCTGTTTTGATCATGCATTTATGTGTGTATGTAAATAACCATCCTATATTTATGTAATATATTGTCACTTTTCTCTCTCTCTCTCTCTCTCTTTTTTAAAAAGACTCATATTTCACATATATTTTGAAGCAAAATACTAGATATTTTGGGCATTAGTTCGGGCACTGTGTGGATCACATGACCAAATCCGATGGGGATCACTCCGCGGTCCATATGGGCGGCTGCTACTGCCATCCCCCTTTTACTGTACATCAGCACAGGGGAAAAGGGGCTGATTTGGTCGACGTCACTACCATTATGATGGTCCTATCCTTCTCCCTGGTCACTTGGGCACCTCTGTTGATGTCAGCATGGGAGCCTGCAAGAGCCGGAAGCTTTCCTGGAGCTATGGCCATCTGGCAACAAGAACAGTGATGATAAGGTAACAGTCCAGAAGGGCTGGAATGATTTTGGCCTGGCTGGACCACGTAGATTCTGCCCCACAGGCAGTTGAAAATGGATTTTGAGGCCAGTTTGGAGCATTATTGCTCTGAACTGGCCACAGTTTAAACTGGCCAGTGTAGATAAATCCATAAACAATTGAAAGTCAAGAATGCGCATATTTATGCTTAATATCATCATAAATCATTGTTGTAAAATCATTATATGCTCAGAAATCAAGACAAAAAGTAATGTTCTCCTTGATAATTCTTAGTAAGAGATATACCGATTGCTAAGCTATACCTAACTTCTGGAGTCTGATGTTTGCAGAGGCAGAATGATTTATCAGAGATGCACTGTTGACTAGATGGATAATCTTCCAAAACTGGACTTCTGAAAACACCACTCTAGTGTGAGTGCTTCGATTCAAGGCCTTGTAACATTAGTTTCACATAAAACTACTGTAGATGCAGCTACAACATGAGATATTTCAAACAATTTGACATGGTTTTCTTAAACGATGAGTGGAATAATGATGTGTATTTTATCGCTATTCAGATATGCAGCAGTATACCAAAATGTAATATTTTTTCTCTTTGCTTCTTCTTCCCCCACAATAGGGCTTAACAAATAAAATTTATCAATTAATACTTGCAAATGAGAAATTGAGACAATGTATTGTGAGAGGATGAAGGGCAGTCAAAAATGGTGTTTTGAAAACAAAATATTTTAAAATAAATTTTGAAAGGTACAAATGAATTATAATAATGTATCACATTATAATACAATTATTGAAACACCACCAAATGAAAAATAATGTTTTAAAAAACCATAAATAAAAAGTATAGTCCTCACTCCTTCCACATTTTGTTACCTGCCTCTCCTCACTTCTTAAGTTTGGGGTACAACACAGTCAGAACACCCAGATAAAATACAATACCATAAAATACATATATTAAAATACACAGTAAAAAGATTAAAACACAATGCTAATAGAATGTAAATTTAAAATTCACAGTTTAAAATTGACTGCATAAGCCTGCCAGAGTTCGGGAACAGCTAAAACCTTCAAAGATGCCAGGGAATTAACCCGGTATTTTTTGCATACAGATGATATGTCTGTAATGAACAATGGATTTGGGGGATCTTTTCAGAATTAAAATGCAGTTGGCAGTTGTATTGTGGGGAATGCATTTGTGAACTAAAAATAATGTCTTTGAGAAAGATACAGCAGGCAGCAGAAATTGACTATAGAGTCACTCTGAAAACCTAGAGAGATGTTCTCTCAGTTAAAAAATATACACTAACATTTTTAAAATTCAGGTTTTCACTTTCATGGGGCTTTTGTGCTCTTTGCCTCAGCAAATGTGGAGAGCTGAATGCATCTCTCTCTCTCTGTATAGCAAGATCAAGAGACACATCTTCACTTATTAGTTAAAGACTGGTTGATGTTAGTTTGGTTTTGATCAGTTTCAGCCCTCTTTTGAAAATGCCACCATACTACATGTAATATCATTCAGATATTGCATCTTATTTTCCTTGAAATCTGGTTCCTCATGTAATTATTGTGTCCGATGCCTAGTCTTTGGGAATGTTTAAACATAAGCTTCCTGTGAATAGGAAACACTTTACAGATCTCCTCCATAACCAGATACATTATTTTTGTATCCTTTGCAGAAGTGAGAATTTTACTGAAATGGCCAATGTGTAAATTGTTGAGGAAGCTTTGCTGGAACATCTAATTAATATGCGTGCACCAATGCATTACTAAAGCCTAATCTCGTTCCTCACACTTCTCGAATCGTGCTTGGACCTAACCACAGCTGATTCTCAGTTATTGCATCTCTAATTCCTGTGTCTCTTTTTGAGTCACTTCAAAAATGACTCACAAATTTTCATATGAGTCATCATTATCTTAATCTGTGCTGAGGTTGTTCCATTCATTGCTCGTATAAAATGTCTGCTAATGTTATAAAGCAATGCTTCTGAAAGTGGTGGTGCCTGGCCTGGCGCCAGTCCCTGAACCATTGACTGCCATGCACTGGCAAGTTTCCAAGAAACAGTTTTAGCCAATAATCACAAATATGGTTCCTGTCCCTGGCACGTTAAAGAAAAAACAACTACTGGTCCCCTATATTACATAGCTTGAGAAGCATGAATAAATAATATCTTGTGTGATTTGGGCACCATCCAGTTAGGGAATTGGGGGGAGATGAAGTGGTGCAATCACTTGTCAGTGGAAAGCTGGAGAAGGGAAGATCCAAATATTTTGGAGTAGAAGTTCTTTTATTCTATTGTTACGACTGAAAATAGTAAAAATTGATTTTTTTGAAGATCAGTAAAACTTGTAACGATAAACATGGTATGAATCATATAAACATCTATTTTTAGAATAAGTGTGTTGATTTGTATTCTGGAAATACTCATAATAATGACAAAGGCTACAAAGAAACATGAAAAATGTCTTTTTCACTGGTAATAGTGGTGGAAACTTTGGATGCCTATACAGTGCCTCTTGCATTTCAGTACACAGTTGTAAAATAAGATTTATAGATACAAATAAATATATACAGTCTTCAGCACTTTCTTCACTGCATAAATAAATACATTTTCCAGGAAAATAGAGATTTGCATGAATGAGAGTTACAGATCTGAATTCTGCTCCAGATTTTGCATTAAAAAGGTCATTACATCTTTATTCTTAAAACAAAGATAAAATAGTCGGGCCTTGTGACTATAGTCCATAGAATGATGTGAGTATCTGGAACGTGCCAAAATGCAGAAGGCTGTTGTGTTGGCATTTACCTCTATTGCCTGGTTTCAAATTGGAACAGGGACCTTTTCCTGCAAATGTCCATACTATGTACAGTGTCCCCTCACTACTTTGCGGTTTGCTTTTTGCAAACTCGTTGTTTCGCAGTTTTATAAAATAAACACTAAAATAATATTATAAATAATAAAAAATTATGATGTACAGTGACGGTGGTCTCAGTTGGGTGCAGGCGGCGGGGCGGAAAAGGAGCCCAAATGGCAGTGGGAAGAGCATGTTCCCCTGCCTCTTTCTCCCCTCCCTCCCTCTCTCCCTCCCTCTTTCTACTTCCTTCCTAAGGAGAAGCCTAGCGTCCCTACTTTGTGGATTTTCACTTATCACGGGTGGTCCTAGAACATAACCCCCATAATAAGTGAGGGAACATTGTACATGGATGTAAAGGCATGTGGTAAAAAAGCAGTCCTATCTTGGGGGTGAGAGCAGACCTTGGAGAAATTACTTTTTTAACTACAGTTTTCAAACTCTCCCTGCTAAGGTGGATTGCTAGTCATGATGCCTAGAAGATTCTGGGAGTGCTGGTATAAAAGTATAAAATTTTCAAGCTTTGGGTGAGACCAGCACATTGACCCATTTTTTGTATAGATATCTTTGGTGTGAAGGGAGCTATTTTCTCTGTAGACATGTATCGTAAATAATTTGCCCAAAGTGGCTTAGTAACTATACAATTTTAGAACATATGAACAGATTGCCTCTACTGGGAATTCACTGGGGAACTTCTGGCTCTTAAGCTCTAAAGAAGCTCTGAGTTCGCTGGAACATACTTCAGAAATCATTACAGTAAAAGTAAAGCAATACCTGTACACCAGTGATCCAGTTTAGATGTAATGTTCCTCATTAATGAGTCACTGTTCATTAATTTGAGAACAAGCATTGAGGCAGAACACTGCCCCTCAATTTTCACATTGCATAGTGTTTTCAGCATGTTAATATGCCTTCCTTAAAACACAGTTGCAAATTGAAAGGAAATTGCTCAGAATCTTAAACCAAGATCGAACCATGGTTTGGGATGTAAAAAGGAATGGTCATTTCAGTTTCTTAACTGTGCTGGTATGATTCTTCCTTCCTTGATGGAATGGAGATATCTGGTGAAGGCAGCTTCAAACTAATCTATAAAATATTATGGGTAATGAGGAGGTTAGTGAGGTTGGATTGTTTTTTTAGCATCTTTGTATATTCTGGATCTAAATGCCACTTGGTGTTGTCCCAAAAGATGTAAGTTAACAAGAGACGCAGACAGTTTTGTCACCTCTTTTGTAAATCTCTAAAAGGGTCCAGTGAAAGAGCAGCTATTCTGTCAGGCAAAGTTCTTCATTCTGCCCCTTTCTCCTTCTTATGCCAGGAGTTGACAGCTTAATGGCTTGCTTCCTGAGGCCCATCCTGGTTGAGCTTGGATAATTACAGTCTAATGACAGCACTGGTTGTGATTGTGGAGGGAAACAGTCTTTAGATACACCATAGGTATTCTGCCCTCTCCAATGGATTGTTTAGGGGCGGATTTCAGGTTATCAATTGATGTAATGTCTAGGAGCAGTAAAACATATGGCAACTGGGGTCCTGATGTTTATGTCCCATTTCCTGGTTGTCCTGACAGCTTGCAGTCAGAGTGGGACTAAATCAATCTCTCTCTCTGTCACACACACACACACACACACACACACACACTTGTTGGACTTCCCAGACTGGTTGTGGTTACATGAGGATGGGGAGAGTATAGATGCCAGTTTACCATGATCAACACATAAGTTCAGATTGAGAAATGAATCATTTGTCCAGTGGCAATCTGGGTCTAAGAAGAATAGTTGCCAGGAGATTAAGGGGGCCCATCTGCAACTATAAGGCTATCATTTATTTTTTGTAAGAAATACATGAAATTTTTTAAAAGTACACATGTGAAAAAAGGGTACAGGCAGTTTCTGGGTTGAACAAGATAGGTTCTGTAGGCTTGTTCTTAAGTTGAATTTGTGTGTAAGTCAGAACAGGTACATTTTAAAGTGTAACTCTAGCCAAAAAGATTTTTTTAAAAAAGTTTTGTATAGCATGGGGAAGGGATAACACCACTGTAACATTGGTTTTGCTCTCTGTGCCCCTATTCAGAAGATTTACCCTCACTTTCTGTCCCTGTGACAATTGGATTTTGAAAATTTTGAGTGGTTGTAGAAACCAGAATAAGTAATAAAGCTTCAGTGGAGATACCTTTTCCCCATGATAACTCTTCTTGGAGTGAATTTCCCTTCCTAGGGGTAGGTTTCCTCTCACTTCCTGTTGTCTCACCCCCTTTGTATGTAATGTATGTAAGTAAGTCAGATGTTTGTAACTGTGGAACTGCCCATGCAATTAAAATTATTTTTAAAATAGTAATACAACATACATCTTAGTAATATACAGCAATAATATTGGAACTTTGATTATATTTTCAAGCTATGAAAAGGTCATTAACATTTTAAACATATTGCCTAATGTTTAAAAGGGAGCAGGGCACTTGCCATTGGGGAAACTGACACCCTGGCCAGTCCGCAGTTTGCCCATAGTTTGGGTAGACTCAAGCTGTGGCTCAAGTCTTCTTTTGTCACATAGAATAGTTGGTGGCAAAATGTCCATTTAGTTTTTCCTTTTTAACAAGCATTTATCTGGGCAGCATTACCGTCTTGTGCCCTGAATAATACTGGTGGGACTAGAAACAATGTCAATATTGCCTGGTTTCTCACTGGTCTGATTCCTTCCACCATCATGGCATGGGTCTGTATGGTAGAGCTCTTTCTATTTTACCATTGTTTGCAGCTGTTATTTGTTGTCTTGTCTGCTTTGATTTATGGTAACTCTATGAATGGGAGACCCAGTTATCAGGCGTTGCTCAGGCATTGCACTCAGAGCCGAGGCTTCCTTTATTGTATCAAAAATACATTTTCTGTCTATATTCTGAACTCATTCTACTTTTGAACTCATGGCTGCTTCCATTTTACCTTTTTTTCCTGCTTTGCGTACCTCCCTCCATCTCTTATTATGGCTGAGCCAAAGTCCATATTTACTGTAGATTCACAGCTTCATAGTTTCATGTCCTACTTCTTTCTTTAAAGCCAGTTCAGCCTGGGGATTTGCAGTGAGGCTTACTTGGGGACTTCTGAGTTCACTGTGGGTTTTACTTAGGTGCCAAAGGTACTCTACTAAGCATACAAAACTTGCTGGTTGTACTTTCAATGCACTCTGCTAGTGGCTCACATCCTTGCCTGCTGTATCCCTGTCAATGTACTAATTAACTGATATCTGTCTCCTGTAAGTCTAAACAGGAGTTAGTACCAAAAAATGGGAGATGTGCATAAGGGCTACATTTAATATGAAATCTCATCTGGCTGCAGGGACTACAAAATGGACTACATGTAGCCTTTAAACAGGGCCCTGCACAGGAAAAAGAAGCATGATCTGAGCATTCAGTACCATCTGCCATTCTCATGATGTCTTCCCCTTCCCCTTTGTTATTTTAGGCTGATTGATGCTTTCTTCTGAAGTGCCTAGCTTCTGCTATTGTTCTAGTCCCTTGGGACTAGTTACTTTTCCCCAAAACAAATCCCCTGTTTAGGTTTCTTGACACTTTTTTCAGAAGGAGAATAGCCTTGCAGTACCTACATATGTGGGACCCTAAAAGCATCAGATCTCATCTGATCTTGGAATGAAATCAAGGTCAGACTTTGTTAGTATTACTTGGATGGGAGGCCACTAACAAACACTAGGTGCTGTAGGCTGTATTTCAGAGGAAGGAACAAGCAAAATCATCTTTGAGTATTCCTTGTTTTAGAAAACCTGATATAATTCATGGAATCACCATAGATTGACAGGCAACTTGAAGCCACATACATATCTACACATTCGCAGCCAGAATGTATTTGAATATTAAAATGCTCTTTGCGATCAAGTGTTGATTTGATATCTGGTATTGTGTCTTTCAAATGCAAATCCCTCATACTGGCTATTTCCGGAAGCTATCTTCTAGATATCAATGGGCCAACTGCCAACAGATTCTATCTAGACTTTTGTTGCTAATTGTGGTTTGTGTCTGTAATATTTTCATGTTAACATTGATATTTGCTCAGGTGTCTCTTTAGTTAAATATGTTAAGGGAGTCAAGAAGGCTGGATTAGATCCCTAATGTGTAACTAATCTCATATCCATCCACCTCCCACCACCCTCACCCCCCACACACATTTCCTGCCATCAGAGAGAGTTAGCTCATTGCCATTTGTCACAGGCTGGCGTGACAAAAAGGTTTGAGTGAATAAGAGTTTTGGTTGAGGAAGTAGGGACTATTGCTCTCTCACTAAAAAAATACTACTTTTGCTCTCTCACTAAACGTGTGGGTGAGGAGAAACTTCAGCTTTTAGAATGATAACATGGATTTGCATACCCTCTGGATGAATGGTTCCCAACCTACGGGTCCCCAGATGTTTTGGCCTTCAACTCTCAGAAATCCTAACAGCTGGTAAACTGGCTGGGATTTCTGGGAGTTGTAGGCCAAAACACCTGGGGACCCACAGGTTGAGAAATACTGCTCTAGATTAAAGTGCTGCTTCCTTATTGCAAAGAACACTATTTGTTTTGATGCTTTCTTTGACAATAGTTCTTTTTAACAACTATTGTTACCCAAAGGCAGGGGGGCTGTGTACATACACATATACCTGCATGCAGCAAAGGAGTTTTAAGGCCATTAGAGGTAATGGATGAGCCAAAACATAATATTGTTTGTATGTTTGGTTGTGTTCTTACAGCATTTCAGTGAATGTTTCAATTCACCCAGTGTTTTGGCTGAGATTTTTTGGAAGGCACAAAAATAATTCCAGGTTGTAAGACATGGCAGTTCACTTTGTAAAACAAAAAGAAAAACTGGGAATTGTGCATGAGTTCAATGAAGACTTAGAAATGTGAAGCTCTTCTACTTTGTAAAATTGAAGTCAGTTATTTACTTCTCTTTGGTCTTTGTGAAAAAGTAAGTAAGTACTACTTTTCTAGTCCGTGACCTCTTCTGCACTCTGGGGAGCGGTGGGAAGTGTTCATGCCACAGTGGATGCAGGCTTAATGTGATCAGTGTCACTGCCTTGGCATTACTTAATCATCTCTGCTGGTGTGTCTTAATTGGGATGCAAAATTGTGCAATTAACGCTACCCTAGCAGATCTGCTGAAACTTCCCAGCTATGGTAAGGGGGGGGGGGGAGATGTTAGGGCACAGCAGATGTCCCATAACTCACAGGGCCAGAGGGCCAGAGGGGTGACCAATTGTTGAAGCTCCTAGTAGGTTAGGCCCTTGGATGAAAAGTGACATTGGTGTCCCTGTCTGTCAGTGCTAATCTTCTCCGCCTCCTCCTCCATCTCTTTAGCTAAAAGGCACTCCTTCAGCACATTTCGTGACCTGCTTCAGCAGTGCCAGTTCAGTAGCTTGACGGCTGTCCTGCTGGGTTAACAACAAGTTTCATTAGTGCCCTGCCAGTCTGTAGAATGACTTGGCCTTGTGCCCTCCCAGATTGTTCCCTTCTTTGCCTGTCCCCCTCCATTAGGTCAGCCTTGCAAATAACCCTTCAGGATATGATGGCCTACCTCCTGTTCCAGTCATCCATGACACTTGCCTTCTTGCCTGCTGTATGTTGCTAGATGCAACCATCTCTTTCTCTAGCCATGGGGAAGCTGTTACAGTTCCTGGTGGAGCTGCACACCACCCTGGACCACTTGCAGTAAGATTAATTTAACAAAGAGACAGTGCTGTGTGAAGATCCACCCTCAGCCCCTTCTTTTGCCACCATTGTTTAATAAGAGGAATTTAAAGGCCATGCATGCAGCCACCATAAAGCAGCTATTTTCCCTAGACCATGTCTGCACAACCTGTTTGGGACTCCCAACTTCCAGCCCTAGACAACTTGTCTAATGGGCAGGAATTCTGGGAGCTGAAGCCCAAACCACTTGGAGGGCCACAGTTGTGAAAGCCTGTCATGAAGCCAAGCTGTTTCCAAACAGGAGATTTGTCAAAGCAGCAAGCAGTCCAAGTTCAAACTGAATTCCAAGATCACCAACAGCCCGAGGCCACAGCTTCAAATACCAATACTGGCAGCAACAAGATGAAACTGCTGACAACCTTTTATATTACGTTCTCAGGTGTTGCCTATTGATAGCTCATTTTTCAGTTAATCAGGTGGTTCTGTGAACTTGAGCCTTTTCCATTCACAAGTCAAAAGAGCCGCTTAACCATTCCTCTGCTTGCCCAGATGTACTTGTTCTTGTTCTGCAGGCTGAGAAAGGCTCTTCTTCCAAGCTTGGCTGAGGAAGCTGCTGGGCACTGCTGGACTCTAACTCGGGTGCTGGCCCTTCCAACAACTCTTTCACACTCTTGCTATCAGAGCTGGCTATGACAAGGCCTAGACCAATCACCACTTTTGGTTGCATTCCACTGTTTTCAGAATGTGAATAGACTTGCAGTAACTACACAGTAGAGCCAAAATACCAGAGGAATCATATCCTGTCCAATTTAAAATGCTAAGCAGGGTCAGCTCAGGTTACTTCTTGGATGGGAGACATTTAAGGAATACCAGGTGGCATAGGTTATATTTCAGGGGAAGGAACTGGCAAAACCACTTCCAAGTATTACTTGCATAAGAAAACCTTATGAAATTTATGGGGTCGCCATAAGCTGACAAGTGACTTGAAGGCACATATGCACACAGTTAAACAGTACAACCCACTAGTCCTGATTTTATCTTTCTTTTAGTGGCATCTCATGGCTTCCATGTCAGTGGGACAGTGATATTTCTCTAGATTTTAGTCTAAACTTAACTAGACAAAGAGCCAAGGCCTACTCTTCTTCAATTAGTTTCAGCACCTTGGATAGTTCCTTCCATACCAGACAGATTTATCCACGGATATCAGAGGCACCAGCTTTTCCTTCTAGCCTTAAAGACTGAATACTCTTGTCCAACTGTGTGGTGTAGAAGAGACTTCGAGAAAAATACACATTTAGTTGTATTAACACAACATGTATTAACATCAGGTAGCATAATAGTGACTACTAATGTGGCTTTATAATCCACGGTGGGTAATAGGTGTGGGTATACTTTATCATCTGGAAAAAGACTGTGATTAGGCAAAAGGAATGTTCTCAGATTCTCAACATCAGATTTTTTAAATGTAGGTTTCCTCTGTATAATCTGAAGCTTGTGATATTTTAAAAAGAAGAAATAAACATGGCTGTACTGACATAAGTGCTTTTATTTTGCTGTTCCAAAAAGTAGGGTTGGCGGTTTCAACATCTCCTGCATGATGCTAGTGTCCACTATTTTTGGTTGAGAAGCATATAAAAAGTCTAGTTGATGGTTAAACACGTAGGGATGTGTCTGTGTGTAGAAAAAATTATGCAATATCTTTTCAGTTAAATATCAGGTCTGGTTCACACTTGGGTGTGTTCACAAAAGTCTTTGTGTTCCTTCTAACTTTCCAGGAGAAGGCTGAAGCAAGCAGCCGTTATATTAAAGTATCTCTGGTACTTTTACCTCCTTCTTGTTAGTCACACTTAAGAATCTGCTGCTGCAGCATACAATGCTGGGATCTAAATGAACTATGGGTCCCTCAACTTCCCACTGTTTTCTTTTCTTTTCTGGCAGCAGCTGGGATCCAAACAAAGCATGATGAAGTCGAGGCCACAGCTTTAGAACAGTTTCTTTTGAGCCCAGTACTGTCCAGCTCTAAGGGACTACTATACAAGTGAATATGGGATGGAATGTTGTCAGGAAGTTCTTTGTACACAAAAAGTGGAGCTGGATATGGCAGCCATGAAAAGCAAAAACATTAAAGTTCCATCCAATTTCTGTTTGGATGAATGTACAAAAAAATTAACAGTTGGTTTTTCCAGATCAAAAGGTTGGAATGTATTGTTCTTGTTGTCTTCCAGCTCTGTATTTCTATTATTCTAACATGTGCACATGTGTATGTACCTTTAAGGTGTCTGTTTACTTACTGTGACCTTGTGAATTTCATAGGGTTGCTATAAGAAATATTCAAAGGTGGTTTTCCTATTGCTTTCTTCCTACAGCACGTGGTATTCCCTGATGGTTTTACACCCAAGTACTAACCAAGGCTGACTTCCATTAACTTCCAAGATCAGATTAAATCTGGTACATTTAGGGGTACCACATGTGCAGGTACTGCAAGCCTATGCTCATTCTGAAAAAGGATCACAGGGGATCTGGTGCCTTCATTTAGGCCTGTTACCAATGCATGCATATAGTTAGTATGATGATAGTGCTACCTTGACTTTTTTCCTCCTGTTGCTGGTCCATTCTTTTTGCTAAACATTCACACATACCACCCTGTTCTTTGGGGTCTGCCCTTCTTATAAGGCCATATAATAAAGCCTTCAGTATGACATCTAACCACTTACGGCCATTTTGGGAGTATTATTTCTAGCTCCAAACATGATTGACAAAAAGATATCACATGAACACCTTCATGTAGAAGATTTATGTTGAAATGGCAGAGTTTACAGCTGTATCTAAATAGCTGAGGAAAAGTGATTGCTGCCAACAAAGCAGTTGGGCTTCAATGACTGCTTTTTAAAAAGTCTTTTGGCACCTTGTAGACTAACAGGTAATGTAGCAGTTTAAGCCATTGAGCTGCAGAACTTGCTGACTGAAAGGTCGGTGGTTCGAATCCGGGGAACGGGGTGAGCTCCTGCTGTTAACCCCAGCTTCTGCCAACCTAGCAGTTTGAAAACATGCAAATGTGAGTAGATCAATAGGCGGGAAGGTAACGGCACTCCATGCAATCATGCCGGCCACATGACCTTAGAGCTGTCTATGGACAACGCCGGCTCTTTGGCTTAGAAATGGAGATGAACACCAACTCCTAGAGTAGGACACGACTAGACTTAATGTCAGGGGAAAACCTTTACCTTTACTAGAATAACTGAAGTTTTTTTTTCCCCTGGGCGGACAGGGACAACAAATGTTTTTGTGTACTAAGGGAACTTCCAAAAGTGTAAACAATGGGATCAAAACCCCATGAAAAGGTCTGTAACATCTTTATACAAAACTCTCCATATGATATACATGTACAAAGATTTCAAGGAAATTTTCTAATAAAATCTTAATAGATTTGAAATTTCATCCCTTTGGTCCCTGGTTACCAATTGCTAAGAAGAGGAGAGATCTTTGGCTGCATTGAAATTTCACCAGACTAACCTAATTGACTACAAATGTATCATCTGAGGGAAACTATAAGTCTTTGATTGTAATATCATATTCTTTCTTCTGTATAATTTTAAATCATCTTTTGCCTGATGAAAAGGCCAGTGTAGCTTCAAAAGCTTGCATGATGTATTTTGTGCATAAAAATTGGCTGATAAAGCCTTTTGTTTGTTTTGATTTTGTTGTATTTACAAAGTAAGTAAACCTTTATTATAACTCAGGTTGCTCCTGACACACACACACACACACACACAAATTAGCAACAACTGACAATACGAGAATTTCCCTAGGTCTGCTTTTCTGTTTTGCCATTTATAGTGAGAATGCAACTCCTAGGTTCAGTTGAAGCCACTTTGAATAAAATAAAATTTGTTGATAACATCTAGTTAGAAATTTTGCCCTGAAACTTCCCCTATCCTCATTGAAAAGCAAATTCTAGTAGATTGCCTTGGAAAGGTCAAATTTTCTCCCACATGATTCTGACTGTTGTTATTGTTAGTGTCTGATTTCCTTCTGCATGAAGACTGGTTTGTTTATATTGAGCAGACAGCAGAAAGATATTATTGGCAGGTGATGACATATATTATGTTAGAAGCAAGGAACTGAATGAACCCCATATGGCTGATGTTATTAAATCTTGTAATAGTGTTGCTTGAGTAACTGTAAGGATGGAGCTGGCATCTGGGTTTACTATAGGCTTAGTTCCTGCTTTTGTGACTACCAGATGGTACTGGCAAATCCTGGATAATTTTTAAATGTAGATAGAAAAGTTGCATTTTGTACAATAACTTCAGAATTACCCTTAGTAGTGACCATGGTAGCTCAGGCCCCTTCCGCACAGCTGAATAAAATCCCACATTATCTGCTTTGAACTGGAATATATGGCAGTGTAGACTGGGATAACCCAGTTCAAAGCAGATATTGTCGGATTTCTGCCTTGATATTCTGGGTTATATGGCTGTGTGGAAGGGCCCTGGGAAATTAATTTTTTTTATCTTGCTGTGGAACAGGATTACTACCCCAGACTGTGAAACAATGAGTACTGTTGTTTTGGGGAGGCAGGCAGCTATAGTTGAAAAAACTACTTGTTTCAAACAGCAATAAGAATATGGCTCTGTGTTATTCTAGTCCAGGGGGCCTCAAACATTTTAAGCAGAGAGTTGGTTCACAGTAGTTCAGACTATTGGGAGGCCGGACTACAGTTTGAGAAAAAACACGAATGAATTCCTATACACACTACATATTAGTAGTGCAAAAAAAAAAAGGGGGGGGGGGAAAAAGGAAAGAGCAATACTATCTCTAAAAGGAAGAACAATTTTAGGCAGCATAAATTTACTAGTATTTCAATGGGAAGTGTGGGCCTACTTTTGGCTGATGATAGTCAATAATAATAATAATAATAATAATAATAATAATAAGGGGGCTTAACTGCTCCAATGATGACTGAGGGCTGTGCTGGCGGTAGTGTAATTACCGGCAGGTCCAACCAAGCCAGAGAGGCCTCAGCTGAGGAGCAGAACCAAGAGCACCTAACCCATTAGCATTATGGAGAATCAAACCCAAACGAAGTCTATACTGGCTCGGTCGTCACCCAGGATAAAAAGGACCGCGGTGGATGCTGCTGATTCTGGACATCCATCGACAAGTGGGCTACGGAATCATCAAAACCCAAATGAACAGTCACAGAAGCGGCAGAAATACACAATGCCAGAAAACCGCACAATTATGAAATGCTACTACAAATCTGAACCTCAAAGGCGTGGCTACCAAAAAAGGATGCATCAACTGTGGAAACAAGAGTACCCTGACTCACAGATAACAGAACCCCGACTGGCTGACCAACGAAGATTCATAATCAGAAACAAAGTGTTCAGTGAAGTTGAACTCGAAGAAATCCAGAAAATTTGCAAAGTAAATTACCATCAGACCACAGCACACACAGCAGCAGAGACCCCAGCAACACTTGGAATGGTGGAACAGATTGAACCAGAAGAAAGTGTGGAGCTTTTGCAAGAATTTGAAGAACCAGCACTTGAAACATCTGCTGAACCACCAGGAACCTTGACAGCAAGACAACAAGAGCTCAAGGATAAGATCATGGCTCATGCTGCAGCAAATGCAATCAGAAAGCGGCTCCCAACTCTAAAAACAGTGCCCAAGAGACACCTGGCACCTCTCATGAAAGATGTGAATACAGTACTCTCCACTGTCCAAATAACATCAATTGAACAAACAAACCAGTATGCCTACAGTACAGCAGTGATAGTAACAGAAGAGCTTGGGCTCCTACAACCAAGGCAGCCCCAAAGAAAATCAACTGAAAAACCAAAGTGGAAGGACAGGCTAGAGTTGAAAATCAAAAAGCTTAGATCAGATGCAAGTAACCTGAAAAATATGAAAGACAAGAAACTGAAGAATGACAAAATCAAGCAATACCTGATCCGAAAGTACTGGCTGAACACCAGAAAAATTGAAGAAGCTTTGGAAATCGTGAAAGAACAAATTACAGCAACAGCCAGAAAAATTGAAAGATATGAAGCCAGAATCATCCAGTACAGACAAAATCAACTGTTTCAATCAGACCAAAGACGGTTCTACCAGAGTCTGAACCAAACAACAGACACAATAACCATAAAGCCAGAGAAAACTGCAACAACGAAGTTCTGGAAAGAACTTTGGGAAAATAATAAAAACTACAACAAAAACGCTGGGTGGATAAAGGAGTTCGAAGGAAAATTCTCACAGAACAAAATGGAGCAGATGGAAATAACAACTGAAATGCTCAGCAAACAAGTGCAAAAAGTCAAGAACTGGACATCGCCTGGTAGTGATCAACTTCATGGATTTTGGCTCAAACATCTGATTAGTTTACATGGAAAAATGGCCCAACAATTCAATGAGATGCTGCAGAAAGGAAGTATCAGTGAATGGCTAACAACTGGAAGAACATACCTGATACAAAAGGATCCAGCAAAAGGAGCAGCACCAGGAAACTACAGGACAATAACGTGTCTGCCCACTATGTTTAAACTACTGACTGGCATCATAGCTGACAGAATTCAAGACTATCTTGAAGAAAAAATCATCTTGCCAGATGAACAGAAAGGCAACAAACGGAAAAGCAGGGGCACAAAAGACCAGTTATTGATTGACAAAATGATTCTGGAGAACCGTAAGAGCCGAAAAGCTAATCTTCACATGACGTGGATTGACTACAAAAAGGCCTTTGACTCACTCCCACACAGCTGGATCATCAAGTGCCTGGACGCCATCGGGATTAGTAAAAACGTTGGCACCTTCATTGAAAACATGATGGAGCACTGGAAAACTGAACTGTTTGTTGGAAATGAAAGCTATGGACTTGTCAACATCAGGAGAGGAATTTTCCAGGGAGATTCATTGTCCCCTCTGCTTTTCATTATTGCCATGATCCCTCTGTCAACAATCTTACAAAAAACAAATCTCGGCTACCAAACATCTAAGAATGCTCACAAAATTTCACATTTGATGTACATGGATGACCTGAAGCTATATGGGAAAACGGAAACTGAAATCCAATCTCTGACCAACACTGTCCGAATTTTTAGCACTGATATCAACATGGAGTTTGGTTTGGACAAATGTTCGACAGTGGCATTGAAGAAGGGAAAAATCATTGAAAGTGAGGGCATCAATATGCCCAATGGCCAAACAATAAAGTGTCACCAGCCAGAGGCCTATAAATATCTGGGCATATTACAGCTGGACAACATCAAGCATGAACATGTGAAAACTGTGGTCAGCAAAGAATACACACAAAGGGTCAGAAAAATTCTCAAAAGCAAGCTCAATGGAGGCAACACCATCAAGGCCATAAACACCTGGGCCATACCTGTCATAAGATATACTGCTGGCATTATAAATTGGACACAGGTGGAACTGGACAATTTGGACAGAAAAACAAGAAAACTCATGACCATTCATCATTCACTGCACCCTCACAGTGATGTTGACCGGCTATATCTGCCTAGAAGATCAGGGGGCAGAGGACTCTTACAAGTCAAACAAGCAGTCAAAGAAGAAGAACATGCCCTGGCAGAATATGTAAAGCAAAGTGAAGAACCTGCTTTGACTGAAGTCAAAAATCAGAAACTCCTCAAAGCGCAGCAGACAAAAAACCAGTACAAGAAAACCGCACTACAAACTAGAGCTGACAGCTGGCACAACAAAACACTGCATGGAAAGTTCCTTGACAGAATTGAAGGAAAAGCTGACAAGGAGAAGACCTGGCTCTGGCTCACGGATGGGACCCTGAAGAAGGAGACAGAAGGTCTGATCCTTGCAGCCCAGGAGCAAGCCATCAGAACAGATGCAATCAAGGCCACGATCGAAAAATCAGCTGATGACCCAAAATGCAGACTGTGCAAGGAAACCGATGAAACCATTGATCGTATCCTCAGCTGCTGTAAGAAAATTGCACAGACAGACTACAAACAGAGGCACAACTATGTGGCCCAAATGATTAATTGGAACTTATGCCTCAAGTACCACCTCCCTGCAGTAAAGAACTGGTGGGATCACAAACCTGCAAAGGTTGTGGAAAATGAACACGCAAAGATACTGTGGGTCTTCCAAATCCAGACTGACAAAGTTCTGGAACACAACACACCAGACATCACAGTTGTGGAAGAGAACAAGGTTTGGATCATTGATGTTGCCATCCCAGGTGACAGTCGCATTGATGAAAAACAACAGGAAAAAAATCAGCCGCTATCAGGACCTCAAGATTGAACTTCAAAGACTCTGGCAGAAACCAGTGCAGGTGGTCCCGGTGGTGATGGGCACACTGGGTGCTGTGCCAAAAGATCTCAGCCGGCATTTGGAAACAATAGACATTGACAAAATTATGATCTGCCAACTGCAAAAGGCCACCTTACTGGGATCTGCACACATCATCCGAAAATACATCACACAGTCCTAGACACTTGGGAAGTGTTCGACTAGTGATTTTGTGAAACGAAATCCAGCATACCTATCTTGTTTGCTGTGTCATACAACGTCGTTGTGTCAATAATAATAATAATAATAATAATAATAATAATAATAATAATATGCTTTATTTATACCCCGTCCCATCTCCCCGAGGGGACTCGAGGTGGCTCAAGTTAATGAGGATTGTTGTTGTGTGTGCCTTCAAATCATTTCAGACTTAGGGCGACCCTAAGTCTAAAGTTTAAGGTCAGGGTTGGATAAATGACTAGAGGGCTGCATCTGGTACTCGAGCCCGAGGGCCCTTCCACACAGCCATATAACCCAGAAGGTAAGACTGTCTACACCAGCATTCCTATTACCTGCCTTCTGGACAATAAGAACTCTGTGTGAGGCCAGCTGTACCTGCAAACTGAGTATGTCTCTTTACAACTACGTGTTAAGTGTTGTTACACTGATGTCTCGTAATTTGTCTTTTGTGTTTTTACTTTTTTGCATGTCTTTTTTGCCCTCTATTACTTGTTTTTAATTCAATGTATATAGAACCTGGGGTGGTAGGCCACCACAAAATCTCACCTTACTCTTAAGTAATGCCAGGTCAGTAAAAAATAAGACTCATGTAGTCCATGATCTTATCAAAGTTGAGGGAGCTGACCTGGCATGCTTCTCTGAAATTTGACTGGGAGATGATAGTGCCCCAACCTGAGCCCAGCCAGGTACTGCATCAGTGAGCAGATGAGGGGAAATAGGTGGGGTGGATAGGGGGTGGGCCATTTTAACGTGTCAAGACTAGCTACTAGGAAACTGAATCACATTGAGCATGCGTACCTGTGTCTGAAAACAAGGGATAGACTGGGGATTGTTTTTAAAAAGCAATAGTTAGACCACTACTGAAGAAGCCCTTCCTGGATCCCCTGGACATAAATGCTTACAGATCAGTGCCTAACTTCCCTTTTTTGGGTAAGATGATTGAGAAGGCAATTGCCTTCCAACTCCAGGCAGTCTTGGATGACACACACTTCATTGAACCATTTCAAATTGGCTTCAGAGCAGGATACGGAGTTGAGACTGCTATGGTCGCATTAGTGGATGATCTCTGTCTCAGCACTGACAAGGGGAGTGTATCCCTATTGGTGCTCCTGGACCTCTCAGTGGCCTTTGATACCATCGACCAAGGTATCCTTCTGGAACGCTGGAGTGGGGGGGGGGGTATCAGAGACACTGTGCTGCAGTGGTTACGGTCATACCTCTCAGGCCAATTCCAGATGGTAGCACTTGAAAATAGTTGCTCCTCAAAAAAGGAGCTGTTACGAGGTGTCTCACAAGGTGCCATACTATCCCCAATACTCTTTACTATTTACATGAAACTGCTGGGAGAGATCATCCATAGGCATGGGGTGGGGTGTTATCAGTATGCTGCCGATGACACCCAAATGTATTTCTCCGTGCCTTCAAAAACAGCTTAAGCAAAGGATAGTGTGTCTCCTTTGAATGAATACCTGGAGGAGGTAATGGGCTGGATGAGGAAAAACAAATTGAAACTGAATCCAGACAAAACAAAAGAGCTTGGCATGACTGGTCCTAATTTGGGGATGGAAGTGTGTCAACCAGTTCTGGATGGGTTTATACTCCCCCTGAAAGACTGTTCGTAGCTTGGGAGTTCTCCTGGAGCCGCCTCTTCAAATGTCAGCCAAGGTAGATGCAACTGTCAGGAGTACTATCAGCTTCAGCTGACCCGCCAGCTGCGTCCTTTTCTAGATTTGGAGGACTCTAAGAGAGTAGTGCACATGCTGGTAACCTCAAGTTTGGACTTGTGCAATGCTCTTTACATTGAACTATCTTTATACCAAGTTTAGAAACTCTAGTTGGTTCAAAATATGGCAGCCAGATTGGTAACAGGAACATCTAGGAGTGAGCATATTACACCCATCCGAAAGTCACTCCATTGGCTGCCAATTCGTTTCTGAATAAAGTATAAGGTGTTGATTTTGACCTTTAAAGCCCTACATGGTTTGGATTCAGGTTATCTACCTGATCGCCTTTTCCCGTACAATCTGCTCTGAACACTGAGGTCCTCTGGGGAACGGCTACTCCAGCCTGGCAGAAACTGAATTGCAACCGTCACCCAGAGGGCCTTTTCATTGGCTGCCCCACGACTATGGAGAGACCTGCCGTAGACTACCTACAGCTAGTTCAGCTGTCAGAATTTGAGACACAGTGAAGACCTATCTCTTCCGGCAGGCCTACACAGATAGTTTCCTCAGCTATAGAGTTCTACTCTATGTCTAACTTTTGTTTTGCGTGTTTTAATATGTATTTTATGGAAATATGTTTTAATATGTTTATTTTATGGAGTGTTTTTAAATAATTGTGTGTTTTGATTATGTGTTTTAGCAGTGTTGTAATCTGCCTCGATCCGTGAGGAGAGGCGGATAAGGAATAAAATTATTATTATTATTATTATTATTATTATTTGGTCTGAAATGGAAAAAGATTGTGGATGTCTGCTCCAAACCATTGAGTTCATACATTGTTGAAGAAGCGTTAAATCCTACTGAATAAATCTTGATCCAAACCAAATTACTAAATGAGTGACTACGAAGAAAGCAGCATATGTGATACACTTGGGTGCTTGAACTGGGTGGTGTGCCTCACTGAACAATGCAAGTGCATTAATCTTCATAGTAGCAATGCTTATGATGCCAGCAAAGAATGGAATAACAGGCTTTAAAAACAAGACAAAGAGGCCAACAGCATAAGAAGGCTGTGTGCCGTGAACACAGAAATGTAAGTTATGCCACAAGCAAACACAATAAAATTTTGTGCCTAGAATGAAATTATGCATGCACCTATGTTGCTGTATTTATTCTGCATCCAAGATGGGAATTAAGAAGGCATAATTTCTGTTTTTACTGTTTGTCAAAGTTTGTAGTACTGGAAAAGTGGAAATGGTGGGAACAGTCACAACAATTGGGATTAGGAGGCCAACAGAAAACAAGAATGAAAGCTGCAGGAAAACATGACATAGAAGCAGCAGGGCCAGCTGTTTGGTTTTCAGCAACCTTGCAAATGGCGGATGCATCATATGGTCTTTCCAACCGTGATGAGACAACTTTGTACCTGGAATGAGAATGACAGCTGACTTTATGACAAATTAACACAGCAAGTCATGGCCTTAGGGGTCTGAGGTCCAAAATGTAGTATATTATATTTGCTTCATTCTCCTCAAACCAAAATTCTGAACCAAACAAATTTTAGGATATATTTGAAAAATCAGCTATGTCCAATAGAGTCCAGTACATGTATTATAGAGCTTCACAGATTGGATATTTGATTTTGAACTTGATGGGTTTTTAAAAATATAATAATGGAGAATAATGGTACGCGGTGCTTAGTTTGTATTATACAGTAGAGTCTCACTTATCCAACACTCACTTACCCAACATTCTGGATTATCCAACACATTTTTGTAGTCAATGTTTTCAATACATTGTGATATTTTGGTGCTAAATTTGTAAATACAGTAATTACTACATAGCATTACTGCATATTGAACTACTTTTTCTGTCAAATGTTTTATATAACATGATGTTTTGGTGCTTAATTTGTAAAATCATAACCTAATTTGATGTTTAATAAGCTTTTCCTTAATCTCTCCTTATTATCCAACATATTCGCTTATCCAACATTCTGCTGGCCCGTTTACGTTAGATAATCGAGACTCTACTGTATCTCCATGCTGGGTGCAGCGTCACTAGTTGGATTTCTTCTAAAGCAGGATTGAAGAAACCTTTCTTTCAGACAAGAGCTAACTACACCGAGATAGTCATTGGGGAGCTAGCTGGTGGTGGGCCAGGTCAAATTCAACAGTGGCTGTAGTCAGCCTCAGAATGTATGGACCATCTGCTTTGTTGCTCTTTTACCCCCTCCCCTTTTCTGCTCTCCACCTCCTCTCCTCCCTCCCTTTCTCTCTGGCCCCTTCTATACTGCCATATAAAATCCATAATATCTGCTTTGAACTGGATTATATGGCAGGGTAGACTCATATAATCTAGTTCAAAGCAGATAATGTGGATTATTTGCTTTGATAATCTGAATTACAGTAGCGTCTCACTTTTCCAACATAAATGGGCCGGCAGAACGTTGGATAAGCGAAAGTGTTGGATAATAAAGGAGGGCTTAAGGAAATACCTATTAAACATCAAATTATGTTATGATTTTACAAATTAAGCACCAAAACATCATGTTTTACAACAAATTGACAGAAAAAGCAGTACACGGAAACATTATGTAGTAATTAGTGTATTTACAAATTTAGTACCAAATCATCGCAATGTATTGAAAACATTGAACAAAAACTTTGACTACTAAAATATTGACTACAAATAAAGATAGAATTGTACAAAATGAACTTACAGTAACAACATTGTCGGAAGTTACATCCGTAAAAAGTTCAGTCCTTGCTGCCTAGAGAAACAGCTGTGGATCTGGGCAGGAGGCAGACTGCGTTGGATAAGCCAGAACGTTGGATAAGTGAAGGTTGGATAAGCGAGACTCTACTGTATATAGCAGTATAGAAGGAACCTCAGTCTTTCCCTTTTTCTTCAGGTTCATTTGGAAAGAGAGCTGGGTGCTCTTACCAGAATTATAAAAAGATTCTGCTGTCCAATGGCAGTTAATGAACTATGAAATTTCTGCCCCTCTGAGGTGCCAACCTGCCATTGATGCTTTAGGCCAGGGGTCCCCAAACTAAGGCCCGGGGGCCGGATGCGGCCCTCCAAGGTAATTTACCTGGCCCCCGCCCTCATTTATAATATAATATTTTAATATCAGTTTTAATAATATAATATATTGTACAGTAGAGTCTCACTTATCCAACATAAACGGGCCGGCAGAATGTTGGATAAGCGAATATGTTGGATAATAAGGAGGCATTAAGGAAAAGCCTATTAAATATCAAATTAGGTTATGATTTTACAAATGAAGCACCAAAACATCATGTTAGGCAACAAATTTGACAGAAAAAATAGTTCAATATGCAGTAATGCTATGTAGTAATTACTCTATTCATGAATTTAGCACCAAAATATCACAATATATTGAAAACATTGACTACAAAAATGCGTTGGATAATCCAGAACGTTGGATAAGTGAGTGTTGGATAAGCGAGACTCTACTGTATATACATATAATATTGATAAGAATATTATCATTTTATACAATATAATGCTAACAATAATACCATATAATAATATTAATTATATGTTATATATTACATATAATATTACAGTATAGTGGTATAGTTCAATATAGTAATATATAATGCTAATATTGTGGTATGCTAATAATATAATATATTGTATGTACATACAGCTGCTCTGAGTTCCCTTCAGGGTGAGAAGGGTGGGTTATAAATGTAGTAAATAAATGTAGTAAATGAATAAATAAATAATTTTGTACTTAGGCTCGCCCAAAGTCTGAAATGACTTGAAGTCACACAACAACAACAACAACAACAACCCTAATTAACCTGACTATCTCATTGGCCAGAAGCAGGCCCACACTTCTATTGAAATCCTGATAGGTTTATGTTGGTTAAAATTATTTTCATTTTTAAATATTGTATTGTTCTTTCATTGTTATTGTTGTTTTGCACTACAAATAAGATATGTGCAGTGTGCATAGGAATTTGTTCGGTTTTTTTCCCCAAATGATAATTTGGCCCCTCAACAGTCTGAAGGATTGTGGATCGGCCCTCTGCTTTAAAAGTTTGAGGACCCCTGCTTTAGGCAGTGTCTGAGCAGAAAATCCAGGAGGAATTGTGGGTCGAAGATATATTTGTTCCTCCATCAGGCATGCCCTGTCTTCTTCATTACTGATTGGCAAAGCGGAGCCTGGGGAAAAGAGCCAGCTAAGCAGTCAATCACAGACACGTGGTGGCAAGACAGTCCTCCTGTGTGCATAATTGGTGCTGCACATCCACGGGTGCAAAAAGTCAGGTGGCCACAGCTGGAACCTCAGTCCCATTTCCCTTACAAATCAGGCAGCATTCATGATGGAAGAGCAGACTGCTTTTTTCTGCCTTTTGTGGTGCACACAATAGGTGTGGGGAATATTATGCTTACTAAAAGGCAAGGGCTCAGTGTCAAGGAAATGGGAGGGGGAGTTATTTCGAGAGTCAGGAGTTGAGCCAGTGCTTGATTGTTTGTTATATGTAAGATTTAGCAGTGCTGGAGTGTGAATCAAAATGAAAATTTTACACAAAAGATTGGGAATTATCAAGGAAAATAGCAAAGATTCCTATATAACTTCTCCGAGAACATCTTTCAAAATATAAATAGCACCAGATTGTCAAAAAGTAAATTGATTCCACCTCTGCCTCTTTTCTCTCACTTGAGGGAAAAATAAGAGTTTGCTGGGTAGCAAAAGAGAGTAAGTAGGGTAGGCTTTTTTGCCTTCTGTATTTTATTTCTTTATTTCTCAAAAAGGTTCAGTTGGGGATTGCTGCTACTTGTTTTAATGGGATTGCAATTTAATCTGTGTGGAAACGGTTCTACCTTTCTGTTGCAAAAAACTACAGGTTTTTAGTGTCAATTAAATTTGGCAGCTGTCAACAGTCTCCCGTCTTTATATTTTAAGGCACAATTCAGGGTGTGCTTCTTAATGTGCTAGCAGGAACAAGAAAGTCACTGCTTTCAAATGTCCATGACTGATCCATGAAGGGAATCAGGGTTTCTTTCCTAATCCTCAAAAGAGTGGGATTTCTACCCAGCAAGGATTCCATCTCCCTGGCCGTGTGCCAGAATGGCAAGATGTAAAGCCAGGGGAGGGGAGACGTGTGCGTGTTGAGCTGCTTTCCTTATTGTTTTCCTGTACTCTGCAAAATGAGTTTTAAAAACAAGGAAGCAATAATATAACACAAAAGAGAGTGTGGTGGTGGGATAAATCCTCAGGGACATTGTCTCTTTAAGTAAATGTAAAAAGAAGTAGCAGCTGATACCCTTCACAAAGGCCTCCTAGTCAGTAGAGAAAAGACTGAAAGCTGCATGTGGGCATTGTCTAAATGCACATATGTTGAATCTTGAAGCAGATGAAGGGTAAAGAACTGGACAGGCAGGAGTTCAGAGAGTAGAGTATAGGGCTTCAGTTACGTTTTGTTATTTTTGACTTCAGGGAGTAGAGTGTGTTGTTGTTGCTGTTATTGCTGTTGTAATTTATTGCCTTTAGGTCATTTCTAACTTATGGTGACCCTATCAGTGGATTTTCTTGACAAATTTTGTTCAGAAGCATTTGTGCCTTTTCCTTCCTCTGAGGCTGAAAGCATGTGACTTGCCCAGTGTTGCTCAGTTTATTTCCATAACCAAACAGAGATTCAAACCCTATACTCCAGGATCTACTCAAACGCTAAAACCACTATATCGCACCAGTGTATGTGGGGTGACTCGCCCAAGGCCACTCAGAGGGCTTTCATGGCCAAGTGGAAAATCGAACCTTGGTCTCCAGAGCTGTAGTCCAATGATGAAACAACTATACCAACTACAACTACTAGGATGAAAATTATGTGATCCTCCAGATGATGAATTACAAATTCCAGCAGCATCTCTAGCAAGTAGGGCTCATTGTGAAGAGTGCTGGGAATTGTAAGCCAGTGACCTCTACAAGGTCATACAGCTCCCATCCCATTTCTATAGGCTTTTTGTTCTCGTCCTGATCGATTTTACTTTCTACTATTTTTTCACCAAGTGCTTGCAATATTAATGCGTAGGAAGATGACAATTTTTGTTGTTGTTTCTAAATCTCCAAAAACTAGTATCTTAAAAAATCAAGGTTAATTAAGCAAAACAAATGAATGCAAACTTGTTGAAATTATTTAAACTTACAGTGTAAGCCGCTTTGAAGACCATATTGTGAAAAATAGGCTATAGATCACATAAATAAATAAGGAGACCCCGGTGGCACAATGGGTTAAACCCTTGTGCCAGCAGGACCGCTGACGTGAAGGTTGCGTTACTGACCTGAAGGTTGCCGGTTCGAATCTGGGGAGAGCACGGAAGAGCTCCCTCTGTTAGCTCCACTTCCCATGTGGTGACATGAGAGAAGCCTCCCACAAGGATGGTAAGACATCAAAAACACCTGGGCGTCCCCTGGGCAATGTCCTTGCATATGGCCAATTCTCTCTCACACGAGAAGCAACTTGCAGTTTCTCAAGTCACTCCTGACACGAAAAAAACCCCTAAATAAATAAATGTCAGATAATTTGGCTTAATTTGCTTGTATTTATAGGGATAAATTTGGAAGGGGAGTTTGGTGCTGTCAAATGTTAAGCTATCCCAAAAGGTTTACCTTCTTAATGCATGCCAGTGCTTTGGTGTTTTCCAGTTTAGGCAAAAGGTATGGGAATTTTCCAATAATATTTGTTATTTCTTTTTAAAATTACTCTACAATCCGTATTTTATTCATTTTTACAACATCCTTTTGAAATAAGCCACTACTGCTCTTTTATAAATGTAAATGGGTATGGGGAAATGTAGGTCACGTAAAGCCTGCAAGGTCATTGTTGAATCCTACACATACACACACACACCATAATCCCCATCCTTTTTTTGTCATGGATCTCATATTTTTAAAATACCCTTCCTAGGCTTAAAGCAGCCTGTCAAGGTACCAAAATTGTAAAAAATGTCCCCTATTTTGAACCATTTTTGCAGAGTTTAACATTTCAGGGGCATACAGTATTTGGGGGGCGAGGGGATTTGCATCTAAATCCCTGACTGCTGCCTTCCCTGCTGTAGCAACTGAAGCTAAAAGGATGTCCTGCTAAAAGCACAAGCAGTGTGTTCACGGCTGAACTGATGTAACTCACACCCCCCAGCTCCAAGTTGCCTCCCCCACAAGCCTAAATCCAATTGTCAGTCCCTATTAGAGCAGACCAGCTGCATCAGTGGAATTGATATAAGTGGTGTTGGCTTACTAAATTCCCACTGTTTCAGCGGGTCTGCTCTTGTAGGATAGGCCTTTGATTGACTGGATGAAGTTGGTTTAAACACACACACCGGCACATCGAAGTCTAGAGAGGGTAGAAAGAATACGGCTGTCAGTGATGGATAGCTTATCACATTCTTTCAGGCTGCTGGAAAAAGCCCTTCTTGTTTGCTACTGTTAGCGTGAAAACTACTGGTGGCACTGGTGCCCTTTTCTAAAATCCTTTTAAAAGATATGTGGGGTTTAAGTGGTCCCTCCTGAGCAATGGTAGGGATCGCTGCTTGTTTTGCGTCTGTCTTTGAGTGGGAGGCCAAAGTAGCTTGAACGCATGTTTTCAAGAATAGCACAAATCAGAAAATGTATATCTAGACATCGCTTCATGCTTCTCTTACCTTTAGACCCAATCACTGTCTAGCCCTTGAGATTTACCACTTCACTTAGGTGAATTGAAGCAGTTGCTAGGCTGCTGAAGACTACAGTTCTCTGTCTGAGGGGTTTCTGAAATATGAGGAATTGAAAGCTATTTCTGACTCACCCCCCACTTCCCCAAAGTGCCAGTGTTCCTTTTCTAGACTTGGATTCCATAGTAGGATGCCTGCAAAAGCCACCAGGGTTGTAGCTTCAGGGGCAAATTGTGCATTGAAATGAAAGTACACCTTATTTTTATATGACAGTGAGATCAAAAAGATAAAATTGCATTTTCTTACATTATAGAAAAATGGGTTAACTGAGGTAAGATGAGGATAGATGATGTTTTCTTTGTATAGGGTAGCAATGCATTTCAGGAAGACACTCCAAAACATTCATCAAAGTGCCAGGATTCTATGAGAGATGTATGAAAGGTTCCTGCTCATAATTTGAGAACTTGAAATCTATTATTCTGGGAGGGCAAGATAATGCTCATTGCAAACTAGCATTTCATAGAATAAGTGCAGATGGGTAGAAATCCATGCATGGCATGGGATCTGACAGCATGTAGAATATTGCCTTATAACCTTGTCCAATTGTTCTGGTCCTTGGAAATTTTAATACTGGCTGTTGTCTGGAAAACAACCACTGACGGAGTACTATTTGACCAAAGAAATTGCAGTTGCTGCTGAATTGAGGATAGCAGGCCCTGGTATAATCCCCAGCCTTTGTAGCAGACCATGCTAAATTTCTGCACCCAAAGTCATTGTGGTTGAGTTGTATTATAATTAACAAAATCAACACAGAGTAATCACAGTAGTTCAGACCTGGGGCTCAGCAAAGATCTTATAGTGTGTAAACCTTTAACTTCTCATTGGTGGGCCAGAGAGAGGAATACATCCCTTAGTGTTGTCGAAGGCTTTCATGTCCGGAATCACAGGGGTGTTGTGTGTTTTCTGGGTTGTATGGCCATGTTCCAGAAGCATTATCTCCTGATGTTTTGCGCACATCTATGGCAGGCATCCTCAGAGGTTGTGAGGTATTACCTCATAACCACTGAGGATGCCTGCCATAGATGTGGGCAAAATATCAGGAGAGAATACTTCTGGAACATGGCCATACAGCCCAGAAAACACACAACAACATCCCTTAGTGTTTATGTGTTCAGACTGTTTTCCAAAATATGTGAAACTATGCTTTTTCACTAGAGATGATAATGGCTCCAGACAAAATTGTTTTGTGCTTTATTGATTCTGGAGAAAGGGTGAATTGCCTCTCCAGGAAGTGTCTAGCAGCAGCAGTTCAACAGTTAACCTTTTAAATAGGCTATAGATGCTTCATGTACACATAAACATCAAAATACATTTTCCCTCCAAATCAAAGGTGGGCTGTGTTTTGTTTTTAGCATCAACATTAACTAGGAAGCCTTTGATTTCATCTGTGTAAATGAATAGTTACTATTATTTTGTATCCTATTAAACGTAGATGTGGAGCAAAGCAAAATGCTGCAGTCAGTGACACTGTTATGATGTTTCCACTGTCAGGAATTTCACTAGCCTGCAGCATAGGATAGATGGGATCGGAGTGTATTATGCAGATTCTGCCGTGATCCCTGCTGCAATAAATGGGGTTATTGTCCGCACTTATCCCCTTGCCATATATAGCATACCACCACCCAGAAAAAAAAATCTGGGATTATAGAGAAAGATTCATGAGCAAGAAAGCCAAATTTCCACTCCCACTCCTCTTTTGGAAATCAACTCCTGTACCGTCCTGATGAAAGCTCTTAATAGTTGAGGAAGCATGAAGATATTTGTGCTGGGCTTGTGCCAGTGAGAGCCCTTGCTGTTCTTTCTGTTCCCTGCACTGCTGAAGTTTTCTCCCATGTGGGCAATCACTTTCCAAGTGGCTAACCACCTTTTCTATTTAAGCTACTTTCCCCTTTGGAATTATTAATCATTGTTGAGGGAGTGAAGACAGAAAGAGAGGGAAATGAAAAAGGAAGGCAAAGGGGCTGTTGATCTTGGACAGTCCTGGACATTGATAGTAGTTTCTGAAGAATATCTTTTTCTTGCTTCTGTGGGGGAATGATATACTGTGCTTAGAGTTTTCTTCTGTTTTCTTCTGCGACACACTAGAATTATATTTCTGTCAAAGTTAGCCCTATTAATAGAGTGGTCATCTTGATTGTCAATAAAGGACAGAACATTTATCATTCTTGTATTTTTCCTTGTAAAGGACAGGTTTATGTGGGAAATTCTATTAAAACAATTACACCAACTATTTATTTATTTATTTATTTATTTATTTATTTGTTACAGTGTTTCTACCCCGCCCTTCTCACCCAATAAGGGGACTCAGGGTGGCTTACAAATATGAAGCACACATATAAAAATTACAATAACATTTCAATTCAATTTAAAATTAAGTTCCATTAAAACATGCATAAAATACACATATAAATATTCATGTAGGTGCGTTTTGAGTCCAAACTGGGTCTGTCATTATATCCTGAGACATATAGTTATAGTTGATGCTGCTACTATTGTTGAAAGGCCTGGTCCCACAGCCAAGTCTTAACTCTTTTACGGAAGGATAGGAGAGAGGGAGCCTGCCTGGTTTCACTTGGGAGAGCGTTCCATAGGCAGGGAGCCACCACTGAAAAGGCCCTATGGCTGTTAGGAAGAGGATATGTTCTGTAACTCAGATAGCATAATGCCTTAAACTGACTGATTGTGACCCTACAGAGAGGATTAGTTTGGGTTCATCCTAATAGGCATACTTATAAATTGTACATGAGGTTTCCTACCTTTGGAGTTCAATGAATATGCAATGTCTTATTTTTATTACCCCCATTTTGTTCTCCATTTCAATCATGAAGATTTCCTGTGGGTTTTAGACTTTCCCTTTAAAAGCAAGCACTTATAATGATGATAAAGTGTTTGGATCATAATTATTCTATCCTCCCTGTGTTAAAAAAATTCAAAAAATTCATGGTGCCCCACTTCTTAAAGTCCTGCAGCTCTTTCTATCTACACCACACAGAAGAGATTCATAGCTTAGTTATGAATGAGAGGAATGAGATGAGTTAGCAGAGGCTTGAGCAATATACAGAATCACCAAAAGAAAGTAAGTAAGAAGAAATTCAATTGTTAAATCTCTGTGATGGCTGGAAACAGGATAAAAGACTTTAACACTTAATTTCCTGTTCCTGTTATGCAGGTCTTGTTTGGATGGTATTTCTGCTTCTGTCTCCTAGGAGATGGGGAGGGAGGAGGCGAAAGAAAGGTTGCTTCAGGAATACTAATGACATCAGAGCCACATACTGTGGCTTGGTGGCAAAGTGAAACAGGGGCCTGGTTGTGTGAGAAGTATTCACCTTATTGTTATTTTCTGTATCACAGGGAAGATTATCAGAGAGACCCAAGACTGAAATATAAGTGCTAACTTCCCTGTTCTCATAGATATTTCTCCTTTACTAATTGCACTTACATGAATCGGGTTGACCCAGCCAAAGTAAAATGGAGCCTTAACTCTCTGGGTGTGGGTGAACTATAACTCCCAACATTGAAGGTCAATTCCCTCCAAACCCTGTCAGTATTTAAAATTGTTCATGTTGGGTTTGTCTGCCAAGGTTGGTCCAGATCTATTGTTGGTGGGATTCACAGTGCTCTTTGATTGTGAGTGAACTAAAACTTTCAATGTCCAGGGTTAATCCTCCTCCCGTGAAAACCCTCACCAGATTGTTAAGTTCGTCATGGTGGATATGTGTGCCAGTTTTGGTCCAGATCCATCGTCGGTGGAGTTCACAGTGCTCTGTAGATGTGGGTGAACTATCACCCCCATTGTGCACAGTTAGTTCCCTCCAAACCCCTCCAGTATTTTCAGTTAGTCAGGGTGGGTATATGTGCCAAGTTTGTTCCAAATCCATCATCACAGGGCTCTCTGGATGTTGGTGGACTGCAACTTCCACCATCCTCTTTCATTGACACCCAAGCCCTGCCAGTAACTTAAAATTGGTTATGACGGATATGTGTGTCAAGTTCGGTCAAGATCCATTATGAGTTAGGTTCAGAGTGTTCTTTGTATTGGTCATAGTAAGCATGTGTGCCATGTTTTGTCCAGATCCATCACCGGTAGGATTAACAGTGCTCTTTGGAAGTGGGAGTCATCTTGGAAGATACATATATACATAGATAGAAAGATACATACAAACATAATATTGCTTTTATAGAGAGCTTTGATTGTGTGTTGGTGATATTTCTGCTGAAGAGCATGCCTATACCACTTGTGGATGCTTATTATCATTATTATTCCAAGCTAGAAATTATCACACAGAATGATATGAGCTACTGTGGCCTCAGTGTAGTAATGGTACACTAGAGCCTCACTTATTCAATATAAACAGGCCAGCAGAACGTTGGATAAGCGAAGATGTTGGATAATAAAGAGGGACTAAGGAAAGGCCTATTAAAAGTCAAATTATGTAAAGGTCAAAAAAGCAGTTCAATACATGGTAACATTATGTAGTAATTACTATATTTACAAATCTAGAACCAAAACATCGCAATGTATTGAAAACATTGACTACAAAAATATTAACTACAAATAGAGATAGAATTGCACAAAATGAACTTACAGTAACAACATTGTCAGAAGTTAAATCCATAAAAAGTTCAGTCCTTGCTGCCTAGAGAAACAACTGTGGATCCAGGAAGGAGGCAGATTGCGTTGGATAATCCAGAAAGTTGGATAAGCGAAGGTTGGATAAGCGAGACTCTACTGTACATTAATAAAAGGATGGATGTAGATATGTTTCACAAAGTTTTATAAGTCATGGCACCATGTCCCCTCTCAAAGAATTTCTGAAATCAAGAGTGAAAAGCAGTTATCATTACCAAAGCTCCTTTTGCTCTTACCCATGTAATAACGTGCAATCATGGGTTGCTGTGAGTTTTCTGTGCTGAATGGCCATGTTGCAGAAGCATTCTCTCCTGACGTTTCACCCACATCTATGGCAGGCATCCTTAGAGGTTTTGAGGTCTGTTGGAAACTAGGCAAGCGGGGCTTATATATCTGATGCTGCTAGTGCTGAAATGGATCTTGCCTCACTGCTTCTACTTGCATGCTTCTCAATCCTTTTGTTTCTCTACAACATTAGCTAGCACTCTTTAAAACTCTGCTCCACACTTTTAAACATTAACAAATTCTTGTTGAATTGAGTAATTATCATCATTCGGTGCCTAATGGCATATCAGTGCCTAATGCAATTCAGTGAATAGAGTAATGAAAGATACATCAGATAATGCCCTTTCTTTCTCACTTGGAAACATCTGGTTAAAAAAAACAGAACGACCCCCTCCACACACCTCTTAGCTATTCATTTGGATAAAGAATTAATGTTAGCTGCTATATTTAAAACTTTGTGAAAATAGATGGTTTTTAGTAACAGTGAATAGATGAGAATACAGAGTCCAAAATAATAGGGTGGAGTGTTTCTAAGTGCAGAAAAAAGATAATCTCAAGTCCCGAGAGATGTATTTCTTGAGGTTGCACTGGATGGGAATGGGGCATCCACGATGGCCCTATTGCTTCCTGTGGGAAATACTCCTATATTACATTTATAAGATATAGCATTGTGCCAGTATGTATCTTTTACTGTCTCCCTCCTGGAGAATGAATCACCATAAACATACATACGTCTTTCCTATTTTGCTTCCCCCTAGCTCATGTCTATGGTGATATTTGAGGAATGTTTGCCGAATGACTTGAAAGCAAACTGAAGGATTCCCCCCCCCCCCCCATGCTAGAAAAGAACTAGAAAAATGTAATGGTGGGAAGAAGTTCTTTCTTTCTGAGGAAAACAAGTACAGTAGAGTCTCACTTATCCAACATAAACGGACCGGCAGAATGTTGGATAAGTGAACATGTTGGATAATAAGGAGAGATTAAGAAAAAGCCTATTAAACATCAAAATAGGTTATGATTTTACAAATAAAGCACCAAAACATCATGTTATACAACAAATTTGACAGAAAAAGTAGTTCATTACACATTAATGCTATGTAGTAATTACTGTATTTACGAATTTAGCACCAAAATATCATGATATATTGAAAACATTGACTACAAAAATGCGTTGGATAATCCAGAATGTTGGATAAGTGAGTGTTGGATAAGTGAGACTCTACTGTACTTAGGAATTCCATATTCCCAATAGATAAGCAGGGTCAGCTCTGGTTAGTACTTGGATGGGAGAGCACTAAGTTATACCAGGTGCTATAGGTTAGATTTCAGAGGAAATAACTGGTAAACCACCTTTCCTAAGAAAACCCTACGAAATCTATAGGGTTTCCATAAGTGAAGAGGCAACTTTAAGGACCATCCATAGTAGACTGTTAATAAGAACTGCATGCACTAGAAAAAGTAGTTTAAATGACAGATATTATTTACTGTGTAGCCCTTTTGCCCTGGTGTCCTTGCTCTAATGATTAATTTTCGTGGCCCCTTGAAGTCTTCTTAGTATACTTGCTGTTATTGCTGACTTTTACATTCACAAAACACTGTGCCTGGCTCAATTTTACATTGGCAATTGGCCATTGTACATGTCTTTGCTGCTGTGCATTCACAAAATGTTGGTCACGTTCTCGGCCTCTCCTTCTCTCTCTTCACAGGACAAACCCAGCTTCTGTCTTTTCTCCTTCATTCTGATCAAGTCAAGATAGGGAGGGCATGTGATTAATGGGAGCAGCGTTTCTTGCAGTTTCCCCCTGACATTCTGCTGAAGTTTGTTTCATAACCTTCGTGCTCATCTGAAATTATTTTAGGTGTATATTTCATAAAAGAGGCCAACTATGCATCAGTCAGCAGTGAATATATTTTAAATATATTGCTTCCTTATTGGAAAAGGTGATTTTGGGCGGGGTGGTGTGTGTCTGTGTTGTGGTGGATTTGGCCTTTACTGAGAGAAATAAATCCATAGTTCCAGTCTCTGGAGTAAAACAAAATAGTAAGAAATAAATCATATTTAGGAACCCGTTACCTGTCAGTTAACTACATAGAACTGTTTAATGTATTTCATATAAAGCACACACCTTTAGTTGTTTTCGTGTAGATCCAATTTTGGTTGTTTACTCAGAAGAACCAATAACAGAAATATAAAATACCAAAGAATTGCAGCAAATTCTAACAGGTTCATAACAAAACCTTTCTTGTTATTATAAAAGAGCACATAACTAAAGATTTTGGTAGGAAATAGGATTTCCTAAACATTCTTTGACATCAAAGGCCTTCTCTGTTGTCATGCCAGCCATGTGGAAGGGCCTCCCCATGGAGATCAGGCGGGATCCCAGTGTGGCAAGTTTCTGCTATCAATTAAAGATTTATCTCTTTACATACACATTTTCCTGATTATTTTCACGATTGTTAATCTTGGATTTTTGTTTTTCCTGTCTATAAGGAATTAATTGTTTTTTTTTTGTTTGCCTGTTTGTTTTATTGTATGTCTTGTAAATCAGTTTGAGATTTTTTTTAAAAAACACTACAGTGTACCCACACTACTTCGCGGTTCACTTTTCGCAGATTTGCTGTTTCACGGTTTTTCAAATAACTCTAAAAGAATATTATAAATTATAAAAAAATACAATTTACAGCCTAAGGAAGGGGAGAAGGAGAAGCCGAAGGGAGAGAAAAGGAGCCCAAGCGGCAATGGGAGGAGAAGGAGGCAATTTATCAACACACGATTGGTTGATAAAGACTTAAAATAGTGTATAACTAACTAAAATAATGTATAAATATTAAAATATAGTGTCCCTACTTCACGGATTTTCACTTATTGCGGGTGGTCCTGTAACATAACCCCTGCGATAAGTATGGGAACACTGTATACACAATAAATAACCTAGTGCTAGTTAGCCTGAAGGCAAGGTCTCCTCTAGATGCCACATTTCCTGTTGAGCTGTTCTTCTCAGATAGACACAGGATTGGTGAGCTTCTATATCAGGGGTAGACAACTTTTAGGTGCCATGGTACCCATTGCCTGCCCCAGAACCCAAACTCATCCACCTCTGCCACTGATAGTTCTTAAAGTTGTTTTCTCAGAGCTGGCAGCCAAAATCACTACTTTCTTTTAACAGGTAAGTGGAACACATGCCTTGTTTTAAGGGTAAATCATATTCTATGGCAGTGTTTCAACCTGTGGGTCCCCAGGTGTTTTGGCCTACAATTCCCAGAAACCCCAGCCAGTTTACCAGCTGTTAGGATTTCTGGGAGTTGAAGGCCAAAACATCTGGGGATCCACATGTTGAGAAATACTGTTCTATAGAACTTCTATGAAATATGATCAGCCTTTAAGACAACGTGCATTCTTTTCCTCATAGCTTATTTACATGTAAAATAAAATAGTGGTTATTTTTTGCCACAGGATGAGATTTGATTATGGAGATGTTAGGGGAAGGGGGAGATGACTCACACCTTGAGAGTTGCCCACTCTTGTCCAGGACAGCATGGAGCAAAGTCATGCAAAACCAGACTATAATTTTTGTGCTGAGATTTTCTCACAGCTAATATTAACCACTGGTCCATAAATTAGGCTCAAAAGTCTTAATTATGCCATTGTTACTGAACATTTTAGCAATTAAAATGTATAAGAAAAGGCTTAAGACATAGATTTGAGGCTAGCTAAGATTAACTGTGAAACCTTACCATGGAGAAAAAAGTTAATTACTCAAAATGTGCTAATTAAACTTACCTTCTACTGCCATATGATATCAAATATTGTGAGGTATATGCCTTATCCAACGATTTTCCTATTAATTGATAAGCAAAAGTATGAAGTTAAACCCTGACACAGAATATTATAGTTTTCCATTTCTTCATGACTCAAAAAATAATTGGACTCCAACAAATAGGACCTCACAATTCAACATTCTTTAGGTACTACAGTAGAGTCTCACTTATCCAACATTCGTTTATCCAACGTTCTGGATGATCCAGCACTGTTTGCCTTTTAGTAGTCAATGTTTTTGTAGTCAATACAAATGTAGTTTTCAATACATTGTGATATTTTGGTGCTAAATTTGTAAATACAATAATTACTACATAGCATTACTGCATATTGAACTACTTTTTCCGTCAAATTTGTTGTATAACATGATGTTTTGGTGCTTAATTTGTAAAATCATAACCTAATTTGATGTTTAATAGGCTTTTCCTTAATCTCTTCTTATTATCCAACATATTCACTTATCCAATGTTCTGCCGGCCCATTTATGTTGGATAAGTGAGACTCTACTGTATATGGACATCATAACAATTGGTTATTGTTGCCAGTGCACCAGAATTTATTGTAAGCTCACTTCAATCATTTGTATGTTCACTTTCCATTATAATTACTGTTTTTCTCGTGTGTACATTTTTCAGTTGTTAATACTTAATCCTCAGTGTCTTCCACTTACTCTTCCCTTAGTAACAAGAAACTATACATTGTTCAGAGAAAGGCAAGTTACAATTTTTCTGTAGCTTTCCCAGAAAGTTCAGTGAACCTTAAATTTCTGATGTACCCTTCCTTGCCTCGTAGAATTTTTCTGGTAAATCCCAGTTGTAGCAGTTTGAGAGTCCCAGTGTAAGAACAGCAGTAATGAGATACCTAAAATTATCCCTCCTAATAGGCACTTATCTTTTTTTTGCTTCCCCCATTCCCATTTTTCCTTCTCCAATTACTGTTCCTTTACACTTTGATGTATAGCCTGGAGTCAATGGGAGTTCACCCACTGACTTAACTGGAGTTCAGACAAGCTACAAATCATCTTGAATTGGTCCACTAACATTCATAATTCCTCACTAGGAGTTTTAGAGATCTGCATAATGGATCAGCTAGTTTGTCTCAGGGTCAGAATGTGAGATCGGAGGCAGTAGAACAGTATCAGCCTCTGCATTTTTTTTTAAAAGCCACTAGTTATCTTGAGTTGTGGCTGATAAACCTAAAAAATTGTACAACCAACATTGGCTAAAATTCTTAGATCCTTAATCTGGTTTGACCTTAATCCGGGGTAAATGGCAATCTAAACCCCTGGTAGCTCACTTTCTCTGGTACAGTGTGTGTTTGGGTGGGCGTGTATCAGTTGCTGTTTTTTCCTTAAGTGCACAACGGCAGAGGTGACCCTTGTAATAGTCTGGCCATTTCAACTGCTTTTTAATATTGTACCGTGATAGATGTCTGAGTTACTCAGAAGAGTTAGTAGCTGGAATTATTAGATTATGGTGATTCAATTCCTCCTTAATCAGGTACATCTGAACAATTAATAGCTGAAGTACTGAGATTTAACTGTGCAATGTTCTAGTGTTTCATCCTATACCCTTTGCTGGGAGGAAGTTAACCAGAAATTTGGATTGAGGGGTCATTACCAAGGCTGTTCTGTATTTTATCTTTAAAGGTACAACTAGTGGCAACATGGAGTAGGAACTTTTCAGTAATGGCACCTTCATTGTAGAAGTCCACCTCCTAAGGAAGTACAGGCAGTCCCCAAGTAACAAACATCTGATTTACAATGTCATATAGTTAATAACGGAGGTGAGACAATAGGAAGTGAGAGAAATCTACCCCTCCAAGTGAATATTCACTCCTGAATGAGTTATCATGGGGAAAAGGGGTCTCCACTGAAGCTTTCTCACCAATCCTTATTTCCACATCAAGCCACATTTTTCAAAATCCACTCAACACAGGAACAGAAAGTGAGGTGAAATCTTCAGACATCAAAACAAACACCGCAGGGGTGTTAACTCTTCCCTATGCTATCCAAAGCTTATAGATAGATAGAGTTGGCTGGAATTACACTTTAAAAAGTACCTGTTTTCCAACCTACATACAAATTCAAATGGTGAACAAATCTACAGAACCTGTCTTGTTCATAATTTGGGGACTGCCTGTATCTTTAATTTTAGGAGGTCTGTATAACCTTCTCTTCCCCCCACGCCCCAACACCACAACTTTTTCAATTGAGATGTATGAGCTGTTGTTGGTTTCTGTCTTGAAACCTGGCAGGTAGCTTTTAAAATATATGCAATCCAGATACTCTCCCTGTATTATTGATATGATGTCTGCCTATGTAATTTATATCATTATTGATTTATGTTGTTTTAATTACCGTATATATTCGAGTATAAGCCAACCCTAATATAAGCCGAGGCACCTAATTTTACCACAAAAAATTGGGGAAACTTATTGACTCGAGTATAAACCGAGGGTGGAAAATCTGCAGCTATTGGTAAATTTCAAAATGAAAATAGATCCCAATGAAATTATATTGAGGCATCGGTAGGTTAAAGGTTTTTCAATATTTACATATTTCAAAGAAAAACAGTAAACTTGCTCTGTAAGAGGAAAAGTAGGGTTAACAAAAACAATATGGTATTAACAATAGCATAATAATAATAATAATAATAATAATAATAATAATAATAATAATAACAACAACAACAACAACAACAACAACAACAACAACAACAACAACAACAACTTCATTTGTACCCTGCCCTATATCCCCAAGGGGACTCAGGCCAGCTTCCAACAAAGTATCAGGCAAACATTCAATGCCTACATAAACAATGCAGAGCTAGATATAGATCTATAATTATATATACTAATTTCACATATGCATTTCTCCCTGAAACGTTTGCAAATCCTCTCTCTTTGTATGTGCATTTCCCTCAAACTATATTTGCAAGCCCTATATATTTATGTTTATATCTATCTAGAAATCTCTATATGTGTGTGTGTGTGCATTTCCCCTGCAATATTTGCAAGCCCTACATATCTATATTCATATATATCTATCTAAACATCTCTCTCTATATATTTATATCTGTATAGGATTTGCAAAGACTTGCAAACATGTGGTGTGAAAATTCATATATAAAATAACGTATACACATAGATACAGATATACAGGTACATGGAAATCTCTAGCTATCTACATGTATATAGGATTTGCAAAGACTTGCAAACATATGAGGGGGAAATTCACATATAAAATTAATGTAGATAGATAGATATAAATATAAAGGTACATAGGGATTGCAAAGGCTTGCAGGGGGAAATGCCTATATATCTGTAGCAGAGATTAACAAATATTTCAGGGGAAAATGCTTTTATAAGATTAATGGGTATATATTCTTCTTCCTGACTTGCAAAGGCTTCTTTCTCTTTTCAAAATATTACCCTGGTAAAGAGTAAGGGAGGCTTTGGAAAAGAAAACACTGATAAGGGAAGGGAAGATGAGAGATAAATATATCATAAATTGCAAGCAGCTGCCTCAGGGCTCCACTGCCGGCTTGACCTTGACCCAAATGTAAGCCGGGGGAGGCTTTTTCAGCTCATAAATAAGGGCTGAAAAACTCAGCTTAACTTCGAGTATATACGGTATATTTCTAATGCTGTTGTTCTGAGGGCTTTCTGGAAACATATTTGGTGTAGTACATATTATAACATATAATGGGGCTGCATGCTAAACAGAATACAGACCCTCTTTCCTAAACCTGGAAGAATCTTGTTTGCATTAAAATGTTATAGATTTTAGAGCTTGCTTTTCTTCCATTCTGTGTGACTGAAATAAAGTTAACTCATATGGGAGCTGCTACCCAAAACTTGTATGGGTCAGCAGTGTCAGGCTGCAATTCTGTTCAGTCTCTTCAAGGCCAGAAGTGCCTTGTTTGTGCCAAATCATAGTCCAGAATCAATACATGGAGTGGATAGGTCTTTTCAATCCACTTAGTGTGAGTGAGGGCTCTGTTGCAGTGTCTTCCTCCCAGAAGCAATTTATTGAGTCCTTCCTTCCCTTCAAGTCTGGTAAATGTGAGTTTGAGTGATGGGAGCTCCCTGGCTAAGAGATTCTTATTACATGGGAGAACAGTCTTGCTGCCAATATGCAGTTAAGATCTGTGATGGCTGTTGCCCAGCCAAAATGAGGTACCTTAAGAAACCTTTTTATTGTGTCCATCCCAGTTTAGTTTCATGGGGCTGGCATTACCTACTTATGCTGAAAACTCATTAGCAGTTAGCTCAAGCCTGTTCAAAACTGCCCCCCCCCCCCTAAAAAGTCTATGCTGTTTTGAATTCAGCAGAAGATAACGGTGAGCAGGGACTACATGCTTTTGTGTTCAGTCCAAACTGGCTGTCATAGACAGAAGTCTACCCCAGGAAAATTTCATTGGATGTCAGAGCTGAAGAGTTGTTTGAGTAACTTTATCTCCTGAGCAGTTCTGCCTCTGGAGTTGGAGTCTGTGTGTCCAGGCAGCAATTTTCCACACAGCTAAATGTGTGAATCAGCAGCAAGCAAAAAATAGGGCCCAGGAAAAGGTGTAAAACTGTCTGTTATTTTGCACAGTATCCTTTCCAGAATTGTTTATTAGGAGTAAGAGAATCATACTGGCCAATCATGATAGTCCACAAGTCTTCTGTTGTATAACAAGCAGGGAAGTCAGCATGAGATTGGGCGCAGTCCTTGCATAGCTTGCAGTTGTTGAATGACTATGCACCAGCTTCAGAAAATATTTGGGACAACTACTTGTGCAGCCTGATTCTGAGCATGCTTACTAAGGGGTACGTTCCATTATGTCTAGTTGGTGTGCTTATAACTACAGCCTTGGACATCTGGCTGTCGGTGCACTCTTGGTTGTGTCTTTGGTTAATCTAGACAAATCTTGTTTCAGGTTTAAGCTTGAACTATGGCGATCTTTCATTTGTAAAATTGTCATAAACTGAAGCTTGGCTTGACAGAAAATAATAACAAAAATCCTGCAATAGTCATCCATCATGGACGGGATACTGGTTGTTTCATTTTATCTGTTATTTACTAATCTACTTGTCCTGAAGTGTTTTGTGACCTTTACTTTTATTTATTTGTTTTAATATGTGTATGATTTATGTTTAACCCCATCATCCTTGTGAAGTAGGTCACGCTGAGAGAGAATGTAACTGGTTCAAGGTCTCCTAGTGAATTTCTTGACTGAATGGATGCGTGAACCTGGGCCTTCCAGCTCAGACACTCTCATCACTACCCTGTTTCCCCGAAAATAAGACATCCCCAAAAAATAAGACCTAGTAGAAGTTTTGCTGATTTGCTAAATATAAGGCCTCCCCCAAAAGTAAGACCTAGCAAAGTTTTTGTTTGGAAGCATGCCCAGCGCCTGCCAAACAGGACACCAGAGCATGCAGGATTAGTAAATGTACATACCAATTGTACATGGAAATAATGGTAGTAACAAGAAATTCTTGATAGGATTTACAGTTTGTCTGGTTATGTTGGTTTGTGATGACAACTACTGTACAGTATATAATAAATGTTCATTTTTGTTCAACAATAAATGTGAAATCTTCTTCATGGAAAAGTAAGACATCCCCTGAAAATAAAACCCAGCACATCTTTGGGAGCAAAAATTAATATAAGACACTGTCTTATTTTCGGGGGGAAACGGTATAGTGATCAGCTGGTGGGCAAGTGAATGGAGCCAAGGAGCAAGTCACAGCTTCTTCCATTTCCCTCAAGAGACTATGTATGTCTCTTGGCATTGAACTAATATGATGAGACATCACTTCTGCCACAAGTAGGGAGGTAAGCTGTGCTGCCCTGACATGAAATCCTGTTATTGACAGTGTTGCAAAAGTCTTGAGCAGTGGTTCTCAACCTGGAGCCCCCAGATGTTTTTGGTCTACAACTCCCCGAAATCCCAGCCAGTTTACCAGCTGTTAGATTTCTGGTAATTGAAGGCCAAAAATATCTGGTAACCCCAGGTTGAGAACCACTGGTCTTGAGATTAACCATTGGGAGAATACAGTGTTTCCTTGGTGTCTGCTGGGCTTTGGTGCCAGGACCCCCTATGGATACCAAAACATGGGAATGCTCATCTTCCATTATATACAATGATGTAGTAAATTGGTGTCTCTGATATGAAATGGCAAAACCAAGGGTTGCTTTTGGCTATTGGAATCCATGGGTGCGGAATCCATGGATATAGAGTATCAACTGTGTTCTCCAACCAGAACTTTGGAGACCTTCCTTTCTAATGCTTGTTAATATAATTTAAATATTTACTATTTATTACTAGTGTTCAGTGTCACTTTTAAAAATCAACATTTTCAGTTATTAAATTAACATGAGAGGAGGAATAACAGACTCTTCTGCACTGGCAGTTTCCCAAATCAGCCCTGCCTGGACTTCATGGAGATATACAGGGAGGAAGTGGTCCATTGAGTGAAAAGGGAACAGGGACTGTTGCATGTTGGGAACAAGGACATTTGCATCTCCCTTACTTTGTCTTCCATGGCATTCCTGAACATTGTATAAAGTTCTTGAACCATCTGGAATGCTCACGAAACCTGTGTAATATTTGGACATGATCTAAAATTTAATACAGTAAATTACTTAGAGAGGTGATAAATATCAGTGAATTCTAAAAAATCTTGGAGAATCATTATGGAAGAAGATTCTTATCCTCTGAGAAAATCCTCTTGAAAATCCTCTCCCCTTGCATCACTAGCCACTGTGCCTGAAGCCAAATGTTAGAAAGAAATGCTTAACAATCCCTCCTAGGCTGGAGTTTATCCTTGCAGTTATGTAACAGTTGCATTAAATATAATTAAACATGACACTGATGAGCCAAGGCAAGCTGCTTAGCGCAAGTGTAATGAGGGAAGCTTTGACAAATGCAGTGCCTGTCTATTACCCAAAGCAGGGGCAAGCTCCACAGGTTGACCGCGGAGGGGCTCAGTGCTAGAGCATCCCCTTGCTGCTGGCTCGCTCTCCATCTGTGGTAGTGACATTCTTTCTTCCCATCCCATAATCCTTTGCTAGGATGGCTTCTAGCAAAAGAGGGCACAGAGGTTGGCAGCATGCCCTTCCGCTGGAAAGATAGTCATGGGACTCCCTTCTATCCAGGGAATTCTGAGAGTTGCGGCTCATGAAGGTAACTTTTAAATGATGATGATGATGATGATGATGATGATAATATTGCTGTGTCTTATTATTATTATTATTATTATTATTATTATTATTATTATTATTATTATTATTATTTCTTGTATACTGCCACCATCTCCCCGAAGGGACTTGGGGCAGTTTACCCTGGGCACAAAAACATAAAACAAAAAGTCAATCTAAAATAAAACACAAATTGAACGAAACAAATAGCATATAAAACCACGACTAAAACTCAGTTTTAAACAGCAGTCATCAATCCACTAACAATTAGCTGTGGTAAACATAGCCAGGCTGTAACACTAGGACAAGGGATAAATGCATAAGTGCAAAACTATTACCATGGGACATGGGCATGGGTGGAAGTATAAGGCTCCATAAAAATTACGTTGGTCAGCTGGGGTCTAGGCATTCTCAAAATGTTGTTTAACTGGGACCTAGGTGTTCTCAAAAGCTTGTTTAAAAAGCCAGGTCTTCAGATCCCTAACTTTTCCTAGCTATGCACCAGATCTTGGGACTAGTCACAATACAGTTGTAGTACCATAATTCCCCATTTACTTTCATAACTGCATCCTATGGAGTCCTGGGATTTGTAGTTTGGACAGAGGTGTACACTTGTTGATTTATTCATTTTTCGTATCAGAAGCGAACTGGGGGTACAGATGCAATGTATTTAAAAACACAAAGTTAAAAACTTGGCATTATACGAAATATCTTTTGACCAGTAGTTGGCCACTTGGAGTGCCTCTGGTGTTGCTATAAGAAGGTCCTCCATTGTGCATGGGGCTTCATTATAGTAGGTGGTCTGTGCTTTGATCTTCTCCACTCTCGCATGTCGTGGACTCCACTTTGTGCCCCCATTTCTTAAGGTTGGCTCTGCATTTTATGGTGCTAGAGCGCAGTCTGTTCAGCACCTTCAAAGTTGCCCAGTCTTCTGTGTGCCCAGGAGGCTCTCATTTGATATCAGCCATGGATTGAGGTTCCAGGTTTTAACCTGCCACTTTTGGATTCTCGCTTGCTGAGGCGTTCTTGCAATGATCTCTGTAGATCTTAGAAAACTCTTTCTTGATTTAAGGCGTTGGAGTGCTGACTGATATCCGAACAGGGGATGGGCTAGAGATGTCACTGACTTGGTTCTTTCATTGCTGGCTGCTACTTCCAGGTGGTGCAATGCCAGTTAAACAGTGGTGTGGGCCATAGACATCCTGTGATGATGCAGCATGTGTCATTAAGAACCACATCCACTGTTTTAACATGGTGAGTGTTCCACACTGGACATGCATACTCAGCAGCAGAATAGCAAAGCGCAAGGGCTGATGCCTTCATTGTGTCTGGTTGTGATCCTCAGGTTGTGCCAGTCAGCTTTTATATGATATTGTTTCTAGCACCCACTTTTTGCTTGATATTCAAGCCGTGCTTCTTGTAGGTCAGGGCATGGTCCAGGGTAACCTCCAAGTATTTTGGTGTGCTGCAGTGCTCCAGTGGGATTCCTTTCCAGGTAATCCTCAGAGCTCGAGAAGCTTGTCGGTTCTTATGGAGAGAAGCACACATCTGTGTTTTAGATGGATTAGGGATCAGCTAGTTTTCCCTTGCTGATAATTCCCCACTAAACCTAGGAGTCTTAGTAGATTGCAAGCTGAACAAGAATCAGCAATGGGATGCAGCAGCCAAAAGAAAAAAAGAAAAAAAAGAAAAGAAAAAAGGTCAATGCGATTTTAGGCTGCATCAGTAGTAGATTGAAGTAACATGATCACTCTATTCTGCGTTGGTCAGATCTCATCGGGAATAACAATGTCCAATTCTGGGAACCACAATTCAAGAAGGATATAGACAAACCGGAATATGTCCAGAGGAGGGCGACCAAAATGGTCAAAGGGCTGGAAGACAGATCTATGAGGAGCGGTTTAGGGAGTTGATATTTTTAGCTTGGAGAAGAAAAGGTTGAGAGAGGACATTAGCCATGTTTAAATATTTCAAAGGATGCCATATTGAAGGTGAGACAAGCTTGTTTTCTGCTGCTCTAGAAACGATGACATCAGATAATGGATCCAAAATGTAGGAAAAGCTATTCCACCTAAACATTAGAAAGAACTTCCTGATTGTAAGAGCTGTTTGTCAGTGGAATATGTGGCCTTGGAGTCTGGTAGAGTCTCCTACTCTGGAGATTTTTAAACAGAATGGATGTGTGCCTGCAGAACAGGGGTTGGACTAGATGGCCTTGTGGTCTCTTCCAACTCTATAATTTTATGATTCTATAATGGGCACTGCTTTTTTTGTGAAACAAAGGATGGAGTCTCCTGATTTATACAGGTGCTATCATGAAATGCCAAGGTAGACTAGGTGGTGAAGTAGAGGGGGGAGCAAAGAGGCAGTTTACATAGCGAAGGAATAAGCTCTCTTGCACACATGGTGCTTTGCCAGCATTTTCTAGTATGGGAGACTGGCCTAAGCAGCAGATGTTTACATGAAGCTGATGGTATCAGGATTTTTCATTAATAATTGCAGTGTCTGTAATCCCTCCAACCAGGATAGTTTATCTGTTAGGATTCAGGGCTTCATGTGCCAGCACCAGAGATGCAAGGAAGCTTATGAGAGAATAAAGCCAGGAGTCTTAATTGGGTTGATACAATCTCCTAACTAGGGAGAGTTCAAGTGAAGCCATCCCCCCACCCCCCAGGATATGAAGAGTCTTATTCCTTAGCTTTCATATTTATCTAACTCATAATTTTAGAAAGTTAGCACCTTTCAGGGCCTTTGGTTGATTTAGTACTATAGACATCCTTGTGCCTGTGAAGTACCAGTAGACTAATTGTCAGTCTTTGTCTCATCAGTGTAAAGGTGAGGGATTGAAGCTTTCCTGCAGGAAGAATGTGATGATCCCTTCTCTCCCCCTCTTCTTCAACACATACACTTTTTCCTTCCCAGTGAAGAGAGACGTACACGCATCCAGGGACTGGGGAAAGCAGGGCACAACCTTCAAATAATTTGTTCAAAAATAAAATTAAAAGTTAATTAATGTGGTGGTGATGCATTGCTGAGGAGAAAGAGAATAGCCTTGTTTACACTCTTGCTTTTAAAAAGTGAAATGTTTCTTCAGTGGCAGACCCCAGGGAGCGCTCGGCCTTTAAGAAATCTTTGGGGTGAGAGGGAGGAAATTAACCTTTTACCTTTTTGTCCTTGTTTTTAAAAAGGTCACAAAATGCTGAAAGCATGAAGAGTGTGGGGTAGGTGCTGCCACCTGTCACTTCAGACAGGCTGCATTCAAATGACATTTGTGCAATGTTACATACACAGCTAACAATATCAACATGCAGTAAGAAGAATACATAAAAACAATAAAATGTCGACAGAGTTTCCCAGTGACAAAAATATAATTGCTGTAATGTACAGGGAGCTCATAAAATGTATTCACAGCACATATACTTTTCAGGACAGATATTTGAACTCTAAATGAGTTGTTGTTGCTGCTGTTGTTATGTGTCTTGAAGTCATTTCCAACTTACAGCAATCCTAAAGTTTTCCTATTGACAAGATTTGTTCAGAATGGGTTTGTCTCTGTCTCTCTTGAGGCTGAGACAGTATGACTTACCAAAGGACACCCAGAGAGAGTTCTGTAACCAAACAGGAATTCAAACCCTGTCTCCAGAGTAATAGTGAAGCTCTCAGGCCACTATACTTCTCTCTGGATATTTATTGCTGCATACCAGGCATGGGCAAACTTGGGCCCTCCAGGTATTTTGGACCAACTCCTACCGGCTGTTAGGATTTCTGGGAGTTGAAGTCCAAAACACCTGGAGGGCCCAAGTTTGCCCATGCCTGCTCTATACAGTGGTTCTCAACCTGTGGGTCCCCAGATGTTTTGGCCTTCAACTCCCAGAAATCCTTACAGCTGGTAAACTGGCTGGGACTTTTGGGAGTTGTAGGCCCAAACACCTGGGGACCCATAGGTTGAGAGCCACTGCAAACTGACCATCCAAAAAAGATTATTAAGATAGTGAAAGACTATGGTAGACCTGGGCACTGAACTATTTCCAATGATTATTTCGTTTTTGTTTGTTTGTTTGTTTGTTTGATTTTGTGGCACCTTCTTTTAGAACTCATTTTGAAAAAGGAGAGAGATAAAATGAGCTATGATTTCACCTATCAATCATTACCAGCCTCCTCCCAAAGGCTAGAGAGATTTGAGCTGCTCTCTGTATCTGAAATAGGGCTCCTGGATTTGATTGCTATGGGGTTATGTCAGGTCCACAGCTTTTGTGAGGTTTTCTCATGTCCTAACAACTGCATCTGCCTTTTCTTTTTGCAGATGGTGAGCGGCTGGGTGAGGTGACAGACCCTGGCAGGCGAGCGGCTGCGGCCCATGCATCCTCTCCACAGAGGAAGGCAGAGGACTCCAGCGAAAGCCAGGAGGATGAGCAGATGGTAAATCTCACTTGTTCCTGGTTTCTTGCTTCCTCTCCACCTTCACCAATGTCTGTGCTTGTTGTAAAAAAATATTTATATTCCATTGCTCCTATTTCTATTATAGGTTGAGTATCCCTTTTCCGAAATGCTTGCACCAGAAACATTCCATATTTTGGATTTTTTTAAGGTTTTGAAATACATACACATAATGAGATGTCTTAGAAATGGGACCCAAGTCTACACATGATATTTATTTATTATTACATGCATTTATGCCCCACCCTTCTCCCCGAGGGGACTCAGAGCGGCTTACATTCTGCCACGAGGGCCAGCAACAAATATACTATAAAAACAAAACAATTAAAACATGATAAAAACATGATAAAAAGTATACCAAAATTAAAACGCTGCATTTATGATGGATATTCACCATGTACACATAGCCTGAAGATAATTTTATATAAAATATTTTAGTACTTTTGTGCATGGAAGAAAGTTTTTGCACATTGAACCATTATAAAGCAAAAATATCATTATCAAAGCCACTCATGTGGACAGTTTTGGAATATTTTGCAGTTTTGGACAAGGGATATTCTACCCGTATTACTATGCATGCTACAAAAATGGAGATGTGATGCTTATTCATCCCAGTATGTTTAGGGAATTGGGAATATTGCGGAAATGCTCATTAATATTGCGTATGATAATGTATTAATGTGAATCTAAGTGAATCTTCAGAATATGCCCCCCCCCCCCTTTATTGGTTTGCTTTTTCAGCTATGATTCATTGGTGTTGGTTTCTCTTTGGTAAAAAGAGAATTTGCAATAGCTTCTTCCTTTTGAAGCTACAGATCTTTCCTCTTAGCACCTGTGTAATGATGGTTAGTAAAACAGTCAAAGAAATGATGGTTTGTAAGACGTCAGTGGCTTTATGCCTGAAAACACATAGATTATACCCAGGGCTTGATTACTGCTTCCTCAAACAGACTGAGAATGGCAAGTGGGTTGGCAGACATACTGGAAGGGAAAACTAATATGTCACCACCTGCCAGTGATGCTTCCCTCATGATAATAGCGGTGATTATGTGAGGTATTAGCCTGGAGAAGGAAATATTGGCTAGGTTGGAACAGAAAAAAACACAGAACAATTAGCAGAGACATGGCATGTTACACTCCCCCACCCCCAGTATATCTACAAATGCTAATTGAGTCCTGTGCAGCAGCAGCAGCAATAACTCTTAACATTTAACAGTACGTTGATTATATGTCCTTAGAGACTAGGGAAGAGCAGGACTCAGAGGGAAAATACATGTTTGCACAGAAGGAAAGCCATTTAACTTTTCCAGCCTGCCTCTTAGAGAGACCTGCATTCAGACAACGATGCAGCTGCTATTGTCTCACTATAGCAGTGCAGCCATGTTTACGCCCCCTCATTTTTGGCCGTACGCTCAGGCTGATGCATCTGAAGCAAGCACTCAGAGTTTCTACTTTAAAACTGTATTGTGCAGGTGGCATTACAGTACTTTTTATATTCATCAACTGCAGAAGGATTGGTGCTTCTAAGATGTTTTTTTTTATCAGGGAACTTTCCTTCCTCAAAACATAATTTTAAAAGCAACCTAGATGTCATTCCCTTTCTTTTGTAACCCCCCTGTGTTTTCTCTTCTCATTTGCTATCTTTTCTCTTACAATAAAAACCTGTTTGGGAGGAGGAAGGGGCTAGCCAGAAGCTATCCCCCTAGGAGCCCCCTTGGCTAAATTGTCTGCGGAGCTGGGAATAAAAGCAAAGAAGACAGAAAACCAATTCTTAATTTGTCGCTAGTTAATAATTTGTCCTTTGTGCAACTCTGATTCCTAGTGTATCAGTAATGGATTTCTCCAGTGAATTCCACTAATTCCTTACTGGTCTTATCAAACATTTGTACAACAGAATATATCTCCAACTGTTTATTGGGGGGAGGGGGAAAATCTGTAGTAGGAAATTCAGTGTTTTTCCTCATTCCAAATTAATTATGCACATTTAAGTCAATTTGCTAACATGTACATTTATATAATTGACTGCACTGAACCTAGAACATTTGTTTCATTTGTATTCATCTCATTATTTGTTTAGGAATTAGGAGAATATTAATGAGGAAACAGTAATGGGCACATTAAGCGCAGAAGCAAATATTCAAAGAAATGGAGCACTCATTCTCCTCAGTCTCTAGAGTTCACTCTAACCCCATTAGGCTCAATTTTTTGACCTGGACGCAAGGTCAGCCAATGGGAACAACAGTTGGGGTCCAGAAAGAAGTATCAAACAAAGGTAGTATGCTGTTTTGATTTATGTAGTGATGCCCTTCCCTCAAAAGGGAAGTATTATATGCACTGGAACCACTGGAATCATTAATTTTAACTATATGAGCCTGCAGTTATTTCTGATGAAGGAAAGGGTCTTTGCACATGCAGGGGCATTATTCTTAATTATTACTTTCCATATTCATACATCCAGTTTGATTATAAATTTCAAGTCTGACTTCTTGAGAGCCAAGCAATTTTTAAATATAAAAAGGAATGAAATCCTAGTAGAAGAAATTGCACACTTTCTTGGCCTTAGCTTTAGAAGCAGAAGAACGAATAGAATTTTGTCAGCAAATGGCAAGAAGGCCTTCAGTCTCCCACTGTTGCTAGACACAACTTATTTTCATAGAAACTATATTTCGCAACCATGAGTGGCCTTTGTATGACGGTACCTGTGGCTCTCTGAGGAGGGTCTTGGGGGTCACCCCCAGAGAGGGGTTCAGCCATGAGAATGGCAGAGCAGCAGTTATAGAGTGTGTCGATTGTATCAATGGGATAGAGCCTGACGTCGATGCCACTACCGAAGGGGGTGAAGTTTTTACAGATAATTTAGATGCCGTCCTTGCTGCCGATGTCATCAAATTGTTTGATGATCTCGATGCCTGGGAGGGCACGAGAAAAGGCATGTCGGACGTTGCCAGTGCGAGGGCCTTTTGGTAAAGCCTTGCCTCTCTATTTTTTCTGGCTTGTGCAGTGAAGGCCTGGCAGTGCAGCTATGCTCTGACAACATGGCCTTCTTCAAGGCAGAGCAAGTAACCGTCTGAGTCAGGGATTTTAGCAGAGCAGCTCATATAACATTTGAAGTGTCTGGTGATGACCAAAGCTTCCGAAGTAGCGGCAGTGACAGAAAAAAAGAAAAGAAATGGGGAGCAGCCGGCCAGGGTGCCTTTTAAGCCCTGGGGAGGAGTGGTCAAGGTTACCGTCAAAACTTAAAGTTAGAGCTTGGAAAAACTTTCTGTTGGAACCTGCGCGAGCACAGTTAAGCCCATTTGTGTGAATTTGCAGGGGGGCACTAAAAAAACCTCCACAGTTACAGGTAAGCAACCTGTCCTTCCACTGTGTCGATAGACAGCATAAAACTCATGAGCCACACACAGCCCTTTTGTGGCCATCACAGCCACTGACATTGCTTCTACATTGCTAAAGTGAGAGATACCATTGCGGCAAACTGCCAGCAATTTTCTTTGAGATCAAGATGTACAGGGAGTATATGTATTCATTTAGAGTGGAATTTAGGGCTTCAAATGTTAGGTTTGAAAATTAATTTGATAATGATAGATGTTAGAGATTGGGAAATTGGAGGTGAAAGAATTTATAATCGGTTATGTTTTGACTGCCTCTAATCATATGCAGAACATTTTTTTTCTGTACAGCTGAATCACTGCATGTTCTCTGCTTCCTCATTTCCCATCACGAAATATGATGTCCAAAAATAGTGGTAGAGCTCATGTTTATAATAGTACAATACAACAGTCGATCCCAACCGCTGACCGGCCTGTTACATCCCGTTATAACTTCGCTGCCACCTATCTATTGGTCTACAGCTACACCATTCACTCTTCCCTATCTCACTGGCCCAGCGACCACTGGAGTCAGTTCACAGAGCCACTCAAAAAATGAATACCTGTGGTGAAGTATAAACAGATTTGTGAAGTTTATTTGAACTAGAACAAGAAGGTTGCATATTGGTTTCAGAAGATTATCAGGCAGTTTCCTTAAAAGAAGATGGTTCCTTAATTTGTTTTCCACAGAACTATGTTCACTTACAGGAGAACTAAATCAGGCTTTTCAAAACCCCTCAGTCCTCCCTTCCAGAGGCTCTTAATATAAGCACTCTGTCCCTTAGAGGCTCTCTAAAATGCAGCACTTCTTCCCGAAGGCTATTTTTAATTCCCCCCTCACAGAAATTCCTTTCTCCCAGCTCCAAACACTTCCTTCTTTCTCCTAAGACTCTTGAATGGATCAAGAAGATCATTTGTAGTCAAATAAGGCATAATTTGACAATGTGCAGTTCTTGCCAAACTTTTTAGAAAGAATCTTTCTACGATCATTTCTTTTGATTAGATTCTTTAAAAGAAAGACACAAGCTTCAAGCTGCCCAAATACCTCAAAATGTGTGATTCACTGAAGACAGTGGTGGGTGCAAATGCAGAATGGGAGAGACAGGGAAAGAGAGTAAAGCTAAGACAGAATAGCATGGAGAGGAACTAAGAAAAACATCCAGCGTTAACAACCCACCACTTTGTAAGCAACGTTAAACATTGAAAGGCTTACAAAGTGGTTCAATGGACTTTACTTCTGAGTATAGATGGGAAGGACATGAGTTTAATCAAATGATTCTTTTGTTTCCAAATTCATAGCTCCGTCCTCACCAAACCTCTCAAAGCATATGACCCATTGAATCATGGACTGGGTAGAAAACAGAATACGAGGGAAGAGAGAGAAGGGAAACAACAAAGAGGGAGTAATGTGATGAGGTGCCATTGGCAACTCCCCCCTCCCAACTTTCACTTATTTACACAAGTGCCTCATACTTATGAGCTGCAGCAAATACATAAAATGATTACCAAATGTATTGCCAAATGAAATAAGGTCAGGTTCGTATACTTTTAATAGTTTTCAGCAGGTGAAGTTTGTATGACAAATAGGAGCAGGGTTCCTGTACCTTTATTAGTATTATTTATTTATTATGTATTTATTTGTATCCCACTTTTCTCCCAGAGTGGGACTCAAATTGGCATACAACATAACAAATACAGATTACATATAGCAAAGACTTTAGTAGCTGTATAGCAGAGGGGTTTCTGCACAATTATTAATTAAACTGACTTTAAATAATGATATATAATATTGTGCATTGTACAATAATATGCAGTAGAAATCAAAATAAAATGAACAGGAGAATTGAAGAGAATCACAATGCACTACGTATCTGCCAGAATGGCATACAAGTCAATGGCAACAGGAGGAATATGATCTTTACAGGCCTAAAGAAATTGATATTCTGTAAAGGCTGAGCAAACAAATCAGCCCCCTTTCCCATTTCTTCCCATTTCATCCCACCCCATGATTCTCTCTCCCCTCCCACACCAGGATTTCTTCAGCTTCTCCCCAATCCCAATTCTTTGTTTCCCAGTTCTCATGTGATATATTTCAAATTCTAATTCTCTGTGTCTCTCTCTGGGCCTCCTGTTTTACTAAATCTTCTAGAGGAAGAGCTGTCCCATCACTAAAATGTGATACTGTGGCATCAAAAGTGTCTGTGGTCCAGTCTAACTCTCCCATTCTACATTTTTTTCAATATGTAATTCAGACATGGGAAACATATGGCCCTCAAGGTGATACTGGGTTAGCACAAACTGGTATGAAGAATAATGTGTTTGGAAGTCCATCAGTATCCAAAGCGTTTCCCACCTCTGATTGCAGTTATTGGGCCAATTCTGAAATCTCAAGAGTTGTAAGGAGAATCTTCATTTTGTGGAATTTTTCAAGCATATTTCCTTTGGAATAAAACTAAAGTAACTAATGAAACAAAAGATTCCTTGCTGACAAAAATGACAAAGACTTTCTAGCCTAGATTTCATTCCTGTGTAGTGAAGGGGCTCCATGTAGGGCTTGGGTGTTTTTGTTATTTTTAAGGACGACTGTATTCCAACACAGTTTTCCCTACTTGCACTCTGAAATGTCAGAAGGCTGTACAGTATGATCTATCTGATGTGTCACCCGTAGTACTTGGACTTTTTTTAGAGGTAAGGAACCTCCCTCCTCCTTCCATGTTGACTTCTATTTTCCAATTAGTTTCCCTATTGCTGTGCAAGGGAAAGTAATTGTGAGAGGGAATAGCTGCCATATGGAGCATTTGAGGCCCATTTTAAAGCTATTGTGCTGAATACAAATCAAAGATATAATTCAATGTTAATCTGTTTTGGTCTTTCCTTTTAGGGGTAAATAAAACATTCTGCAACAGAACATCCTTCTGTTGTCATTTGGCTTGTCTGCTTGTTCTTCACAGCCCGTGTTTATTACAGAATTGAAGCCTGGTAATTTTCATTCTCCCGGTGCCAGTATCCACCTAACCTCCTGGCATTAACTCCTGTTTTCCCCTGCATAAATATGAGAATTGGCCCATTGTCCAAAGGCAGGGTCTTTGCCAGCAGATAAGCAGAAGCCGTAGTATCGCGGCTGCCAGAGGTGGAGATTAGAAAGGCAAGAGTTAGCTACATTTTAGAAGTCCATCAAGGGTCAGATGGTAGATTATAATGTTCCTTGGCCCTAGATTTGGTATTAGCCCACAAACCATGATGCTGTTGCTTGGCTGCGCCATTAAAATGAAATGGGAATGCACATGCCTTGTGCATTGTACTCTCTGTTTCCACTAAAAGCTTGGGAACAGTATAGCGAGTAGCTAGTAAAAGAGGGGAAAGAAAGCCTGAATTGTTCTCCTCAGCCTTCAGTAACAATTGTTTATGCTTTCAGGCACACTCTCTATGCTTAGGAGTTAAGAGCCTCTTATCCTACCCTGCCAACTGGAAGATTTTCAAAATTACTATCAGAATTTGGGGGTTTTATTATTTTTATTTTACTGGCACAAGTCCTTCTGTGGCATATAAAACAAATAAGGTAGCTAAGTGTTGGTAGTCCACTGCCCAAGGATTTAGGGATATGAGTAATGTTTGATTTTCTGGCAGTCCTGTCTCTTGGCATCAGCTGTAGTCATTGTATCCATTGTTACTTCCTCATGCACTCTTATTACCATCATTTTATTTATTATGCGTTCAGTTTTTGAAAATGGAAGGTATGTCATTTTAAATCCATTATCATAGAAAGATGTGCTGCTTGAGCTTATTTCATTATTATGGGAGAGATAATCTTCTATTATGCTATTGTTTATCAATAGAATTCCAAAAGAAAATGCTAAAAACTATGTTAATTCTTGTGCACCATTATTATTATTCTACTGGAGAACTAGAGTACGAGTGTGTTAAATAGAGGGACACGGCTGTGGCTAGAGTTGTAGCAGTAACCAATGTCAATATCTTATATTTCCTGATTCTGGAATGTGTCCAGAGGAGGGCAACTAAAATGATCAAAGGTCTGGAGAACAAGCCCTATGAGGAGCGGCTTAAAGAACTGGGCATGTTTAGCCTGCAAAAGAGAAGGCTGAGAGGAGACATGATAGCCATGCACAAATATGTGAGGGGAAGTCATAGGGAGGAGGGAGCAAGCTTGTTTTCTGCTGCCCTGCAGACTAGAACGCGGAACAATGGCTTCAAACTACAGGAAAGGAGATTCCACCTAAACATCAGGAAAAACTTCCTCACTGTGAGAGCTGTTCGGCAGTGGAACTCTCTCCCCCAGACTGTGGTGGAGGCTCCTTCTTTGGAGGCTTTTAAGCAGAGGCTGGATGGCCATCTGTCGGGGGTGCTTTGAATGCGATTTCCTGCTTCTTGGCAGGGGGTTGGACTGGATGGCCCGTGAGGTCTCTCCCCACTCTACGATTCTATGATTCTATGATCCTGTTATACATTGTTTTTTTCTCCCCTGGATGAGTCAATTTACTGGTAACCAGATCAAGTTACTTCTTGTCACTATGGCCTGTTCCTCACCTCACCCTAAAATGAATGACATCTTTTTTGGTGTGGGGAATGCATTACTATGTTGCATTGAGCAGAATTTGTTAGAATAATTTTGACCCAGTTACGCATATCTGATGCAAAACAAAACTACACATCATGGCTCAAAGGGACTGTTGGTTTTGTTAGTATTGATATTATGGCTCTTAAGATAAGAGTGCCACAGAATGCCTATATTGTAGGTCTTTTGTGCTGTTTATTCATTCAGTCACTTTCAACTCTTTGTGACCACATGGACCATCCCACGCCAGAGCTTTCTTCAGGGTCAAGCCAGTCACTTCAAGGATACCATCCATCCATCTTGCCCTTGGTCGGATTCTCTTCCTTTTTCCTTCCATTTTTCCCAGCATCATGATCTTTTCCAAGCTTTCCTGTCTTCTCATTGTGTGGCCAAAGTGCTTCGTCTTTGCCTCTAATATCCTTCCCTCCAGTGAGCAGCCGGGCATTATTTCCTGGAGTATTGTAGGTCTTATTCTGTCTGAATTCTGTAATTGCAACAAACCATGATAAAATATGGGGCCTGAAATGTCTTGATTGGGTGTAAGATATTTAATATCCTTGTGAGGCCCATTTTTGGTGTTCGAAAAGTTGGGCAACTGGTGATCTCAAGGCCCTGACATCAATTATGGAAACAGTTTTGCAATGGCTGGATCCAGGGTAGTTACCCTAGCATACGTTTACACCTTTCTAAAACTGTATAGAACTATAACCATACTTTTCAAGTTCTTCAGAACTCTTCACTAGACAAGATAGGAAGCTAAGCATTTTTTTTAAAATGAGGACATGTGGCAGATTTTAAACCATGTAGACTGTGCCTACTATGAATATTAAAATGAAAAAAGGAGAAAAATGCTGTATTAGGAGATGAAATAGTAATAGAAGTACAGAGACCTACCCATGGGTGCTAGAAAGTAAGCAAAAAAGGAAGTATTATTTACAGGCCCGGTGCAACGTGGACGCCGTTGAAGCGGCGGCGTCGGGCGCACGTCAGGGGGGGCGCTGTCGATGCCTCTACGGCGCCCCTCTGTACATTTACCAAGGGAGGCAGCGGCGGGGACCATCGCCTCCCTCCTCGGCGAAGAGCTAGGCCTGAAATGAGGCCTTCGCGGAGGAGGGAGGCAATGGTCCCTGCCGCCGCTGCCGCCTCTCTCCTCGGCGAACGCGGAAGACCTATCTGGCTAGCTATTCTCGCGAGGTGGGCCAAAGGCCCGGCCTAGGGACACCCGGTTTCCTTAATCCCCGGGCCGAGACCCTCCTCAGCAGCACGCTGGAGGTGACCTGCCAGGGCTGGCTGCGCGATCTGCAGCTCCAGTGCGCTGCGCCGCCGCCCCCACGTGAGGGAAGGAGGAGCAGGTAGGGAAAGAACAGTCAGAGAGAGAGAGGAGTTGGGCAGAAAGTTGACGAACTCGGGTGCACTCTCAGGTAGCGCGCTCTCAGGAGGGGAAGGGAAAGAAAGAGAATGGGGCGTCTAGGCGGCAGGAGCACGCACAGGCGCGGCCTCACCCCCAGCTGGCCTCCCAGCTGTGTTTTGCTTCCCTCTTCGGGTTTTCCTTCAGCCAAGTCCACTCTTCACCTCCCTTCTCGCCCTCACTGCCGGGACAGATAACCCAAACCGAGCCGACTCTTCCAGGACTGGGGCCCTTCCACACAGCCACATATCCCAGAATATCAAGGCTCGGAAACACCTCAGGGAGACTAGAATGAAGGCATGGAGCCCACTTGGCCCAGGCACAATGATAGGGAGATGAGAGAGGGAGAGGGATGATAGAGAGGGAGAGCGAGAAAGAATCCCTTAATGCGATTCTATAGCACTGAACCTGGCAGATAACGCGGTGTCGAGCTGCATCGATGCAGCCTTCATTTCCCCTCCGTGCTGCTTAGCCCGGTGAGAGAGAGGGAGAGAGATAAAGGGGTTGTCGGTGGTGGGGAGGAGAAGGGAAAGAGGAGAGGGAGGGCTGGCCCAAGCCTCTGAGGGACTGAGGGGAGTAGTGTGTGTGTGTGTGTGAGTGAAAGAAGGAAGGAGGAAAGAAATTGCCACCATTAGAGCCTCTACTGCATTAGAGCCTCCCTTCAGTTCCCATATCCTCTTCCGAGGGTGATCCGTGGTTTTTTTTTGGGGGGGGGGGCAGCCTTTGGCGGGAGTTTCTCTAGCGTGCCCAATGTGCTTCAACATCTGGAAACACCCTCGCTGGATCTACACTTCCCTATATGCCAGCATCAGATCCCAGATTATATAAATCTACACTGCCAGATAATCTGGGATATAGGGCATGTAGATCCACTCCTAGAACTGGGGGTGGGGTAACTCTTGGAGGCTCGAGAGAGGGGAGATTGACAGAGAGGAAGGATGGCAGCACAGCGGCAAAGTTACTGTGACTTTTGTTTGAAGGAGCACTCGGTAGCTGGGCTGCTGTGAGTTATCCAGGCTGTACGGCCATATTCCAGAAGCATTATTTCCTGACGTTTCGCCACATCTATGGCAGGCATCCTCAAAGGTTGTGAGGTCTGTTGGAAACTAGGCAAATGGGGTTGATATATCTGTGGAAGGTCCAGGGTGGGAGAAAGAACTCTTTTCTGTTTGAGGCAAGTGTGAATGTTATAATTGGCTACCTTGATTAGCACTGAATGGCCTTTCAGCTTCAAGGTCTGGCTGCTTCCTGCCTGGGGAATCCTTTGTTGGGATGTGTTAGCTGGCCCTGATTTATTAATGTTTGGAAGTCTTCTGTTTTCTGAGTAGTGTTCTTAATTTACTGTCCTGATTTCTCAACCAGAGAAGTCAGCCATAGCAGAAAATTTGATGAATCAACCTGGACACAGCATATTATTTGAGAACACAGGAATGCTGGACCACTCTAACAATCACCATGGCAGACTACACAGAGAAGCCACTGAAATCCACAAACATGTGGACAATTTCAATAGAAAGGAAGAATCCATGAAAATGAACAAAATCTGGCTACCAGTATTAAAAAAAACTCTAAAATGAGGACAGTAAATAAAGAACAACACTCAGTAGACAGGGGAATTCCAGACATGAAACTATGAGGGCCAGCTAATACCTCCCAAAAAGGATTCCCCCAGGAGTAAGCAGCCAGACCTTGAAGCTGCAAGGCTATTCAATGCTAATCAATGTGGCCAATTGCAACAGTCACACTTGCCTCCAACAGACAAAGAGTTCTTTCACCCACCCTGGACCTTCCACAGATATATAAACCCCACTGGCATAGTTTCCAACAGACCTCACAACCTCTGAGGATGCCTACCATAGATGTGGGCGAAATGTCAAAAGAATGCCTCTGGAACACGGTCATACAGGCTCCCTACCTATCTATCTACCTTGCTAAATATTCTCCACATTGTGTGTATGTCTATGTATATATAAGCGATACACACACACACATGAAGGAACCATATGTGCTATATATCATGGGTCCCCAAACTAAGGCCCGGGGGCCAGATGCGGCCCTCCAAGGTCATTTACCTGGCCACCGCCCTCAGTTTTATAATATAATATTTTATATCATTTTAATAATATATTGTATTTACATATAATATTGATAATAATATTATAATGTTATACAATATACTAATACCATATAATAATATTAATTATATGTTATATATTACATATAATATTACAGTATAGTGATATAGTTCAATATAGTAATATATAATGCTAATATTCTGCTATGCTAATAATATAATATATTGTATGTACATACAGCTTCTCTGAGTCCACTTCAGGGTGAGAAGGGTGGGATATAAATGTAATAAATAAATGTAGTAAATGAATAAATAAATAATTTTAGACTTAGGCTCGCCAAAGTCTGAAATGACTTGAAGGCACACAACAACAACAATCCTAATTCACTTGACTATCTTATTGGCCAGAAGCAGGCCCACACTTCCCATTGAAATCCTGATAGGTTTATGCTGGTTACAATTGTTTTCATTTTTAAATATTGTATTGTTCTTTCATGGTTGTTGTTTTGCACTACAAATAAGACATGTGCAGTGTGCATAGGAATTTGTCCGTGTTTTTTTTCCAAATGATAATTTGGCCCCTCCACAATCTGAAGGATTGTGGACTGGCCTTCTGCTTTAAAAGTTTGAGGACCCCTGCTATATATATATATATATATTCTATTCACTTCTATCTTTTATTTTTCAGTGCTCTTCCACACAGTCATATAACCCAGAATATCAAAGCAGAATAACCCACAATATCTTGCTTTGAACTGGGTTATCTGAGTCCACACTGCCCTATATCCCTATTCAATGTTTGGTGCTAAATTCGCAAATATAGTAATTCCTACATAACATTACCATGTATTGAACTGCTTTTTCTGTTGATTTGTTGTAAAACATGATGTTTTGGTTCTTAATTTGTAAAATCATAATGTAATTTGATGTTTAATAGGCTTTACCTTAATCCCTCCTTATTATCCAACATTTTCGCTTATCCAACGCTTTTATTCTTTAGTGATTGGTTTGGGGGGGGGGGCACCAAAATTCTGTTCGCCTACACTTGAAAAATACCTAGGGCCGGCCCTGATTATTTATTTATATATAGATCTCTATTTAGGGGTGGTGAGAGGGGTGGGGATGACAAAATGAATGTGAAGGTAACTCAGGTTTGCCAAGAGACAAAATTTTGTAGTTTTGAGTATTCAGGGAAAATGCAGTTTCTTCACTCTAGAATGGATCTTCAGGTTTTCTAGTGTGAACCAAGTCATTACCTTTTAATCTCAGTATGCACTGTCTCAATACAGACTGAAGATTAAGATGGGGTGCTGTTAATGAGGGCAGTTAACATTCTGAGTTTCTATTATGCAGCCTGTATCAATACTGGGAATTGTTGGTAGCTCTTTCTATGCCACTGGTATACCAGAGGCTTCCCGGTCAGTGTGGAAGACAGATTTCAAGGAGTGTAGGATATGTGTGTGTGTGTGTGTGGGGGGGGGGGGGGGATGAGAGAGAAATAATTGGTATTGTGAGTAGGACTAAAAGAGTTCAGAATCTCCTGCCCATCTCCAAGAGTCCTCAGGCTACTCAGGCTTGTTGCTATTTTAAGAGCAATACAAAAACAAACAAATGCTGCACTTGATTGCATCCACCTCTCATTTGGCCCTGAGTGGTGGCATGCCCAATGGCAATTTTTTGCTTTTGCAAAGCAGTCTTGAATTCTCCAACAACAGGGCAGAGCAGCAGAGAGCTGAGATAACAAAACCAATCATATTTTTCTAAGCTAAGCTTCAAATACTGTAGTTTTTCCTCTTTTCTTCTAGAAACAAAGCTCAAAGCCACAACTCATTTTGGTTCTGCACCTTTTCCAGCACTTTAAAAAAAGATGGGGAACCTAGAAGGTTAGTATACATGAGGATGTGAAATAAATCTCACTGCTCTAGACATTTTAGATGTTTCTGGCGGTCAGCATGGCACGATAAGACTGCATTGCAAGCATTCAATAACCTCTTTGAGAGAACACATTTCCAGCATGATTGAAACACCATGCCTTTGCCCCAACATTTTTTTTTTTGCAATTTGCACATAATATAACTTGAACAAACTTGCACAAAATATAACTGTGAGCAAAAATTGTGTCTTTCTTTTTTGCTATGTGTGAAGTGTGTACATGATTCATGGAGCAAGTCAAGGGTTGGCACATTTTCCAGAAATGCACAAAAGCACTAAATGGCAATGTACACATTTTATCTGAGACCAGCCACTCAAAACCACTCACATTGGGTTTAATTTATGATGGGGGAAAAAAGAATGAAGCTTTCCTGCTTTCCATGGGAGGAGAAAGCAAGTCAGACTTCACCTCCCAGCTATGTACAATTTTCCACATATGCCTGCTCTTGAATTTATGTGTAGGCAGCATTATACTAGACAATTTATTTTCAGTCTCTTTCTTAATAACAGTCATCATGGAATTTGCTTTCTTCATTGTCTTAAGCACATGAAATTGTGTTTTCCATTAAGCTTGCCACATTGATTCCAAGAACTCTTTTCTCGTTATTAATTATTTAATTTCCTGTATAACCATTTGTTTTGTTTTCATATATTTTGTATAATACACTATTAATTCCATATCTGTTTTTATGCAAATATACATGTATACAATCCACAATATTATTCCAACCATTTACTATTGTCTTGCATTATTTTTTTTACTTTTACTTAATAGTTGTTGCTGTTGTTGTTGTTGTTGTTGTGTGCCTGCAAGGTATTGCAAATGTCTCATAGCAAGATTAGTTCAGAATGAGTTTGACTTTGTCTTTACATAGTTCTTGAAGCATTGTATAATTCTCCTTATCCTGCACTTTATTTTTCTAGAATATAAGAGAAATATATAAAAATTTCAATAAAACTATTTCCTTATCTAACCTCTCTAATTGAATATGTTTTAATATTAATTCTAACTCCCAAATCCTTGTTTTCCTTTTATATTCATGGACCATCCTTTTGTTTCCATTTACAACTAACTGAAATTGTGGGAGGCATTAACACATTAATTATCGTTTTTTAATCTTCTTGGAGCACCTTATCCTTGACCTATCCAAACAAAATGAGAAATGACTTACATGCACGGTATGCCCTGTTATTTCATCAGTAATTTCTAATATTTCCCAAATAATCTTAAACATTGGACAGTACCAAAAAAGTTGTTGGGTGATATGTGTATAGCTCTTCCTCCAGTTGGTTCAAAATATGGCAGCCAAACTGGTTACGGGAATATTTAGGAGTGAGCATATTACACTGATCCTAAAGTCATTCCACTGACTGCCAATTAGTTTCTGGGCAAAGTTCAAGGTGTTGGTTTTGAACTTTAAAGCCCTACATGGTTTGGGTTCAGGTTACCTACAGGATTGACCTCTCCCATACAAACTGCCCCACACACTTAGGTCCTCTGGTGGGCAGTTACTCCAACTAGCCAAATTCCAACTGGCAACCACCACCCAGAGGACTTTTTCATTGGCTACTCCACAACTGTGGAATGACCAGCTGGATCAGCTGTCAGAATTTAAGATACAAGTGAAGACTTCTCTCTTCTGGCAGGCTTACCCAGACAGTTTTAATGGTGAATTTTAAACTCCACTGTATGCCTTGTTTTGTGTATTTTGATATGTATTTTATGGAGGTATGTTTTAATATGTGTATTTTATGGAATGTTTTAAAATGATTGTGTGTTTGCTTATGTTTTAGTAATGCTGTAACCCGTCTTGATCTGGAAGGAGAGGTGGGCAAGAAATAAAACCACTATTATTATTATTATTATTATTATTATTATTATTATTATTATTATTATCATCCTCCACATACATATAGGCAAAGCTCAATTTTTGGATGATAAATACCATATAAATTTATGAAGGCTTTACTTTTAAAGATCCTTACGATCCATTTCCAAGAGTCTTTTGATACCTAAGTCTCTTTCCTATAGGTCTTATTAGATATTGCCATTGAGTGCTGAGGGGAGAAGGATGGTGAGAAATGAACTGCCGCAAGCAGAACAGCACCACTGAGAATAGCCGCATCACGGAGAGATAGTCAGAGAGGTGGCTGCTTCTCTCAACATCGCTTGGTACTGAGAGACCAAGCACTTGGCAGTCTGGATAGGGCCATCATCATTTTGTCTCATCCAGAATGCCTCTCACCCTGACATAGCATTGCTGAGAAACTCCATATTAGGCTCCTGAAACATTTTGAGAAAAGTGAGGTAGTGATGGCTCCAGTTCACTCACAGTTCCTTCTCTCAAGGCCAGGCACTAAACACATTGAATACACCCACACTCACACACACACACACACTCTCTCACACACACAATATTAACACATCCGGATCTCACCCACTGAATATCTTATGGTGTCTTCCATCCCAACATTTGTCTGAGGATGTTTATAATTGATTCTGAGCCTGCTCTGAAACATAAAACAATAGTTAATACAGCAATACTTGAAAGCATGGGGGAGGGATTTGGAAAACCCAGTTAAAATGAAAAATGGCAGAACATATCAATAGAGCAAAAGCTTGCCAGGAAAGAAAAGTCTTCATGGAGGGCTATGAAGGGAATAAGGGGAGTACCAATGGGAAGGAAGATCCCTAAGATACATCTGCAGAGAAAGCCTGCTACCTTCTCTAGCAATTAGTTCCTGGCACATCAGACCCAATTAGGATATATATTAACCTTGTTTGCTGTTCTGTTGCCCATGGTTACCTTTGGAGGGACCTCCTTGTAGAGTCTTCACAGGTTGTTCATGTTTCCACTGCCCTGGATAATTCTATCTCAGTTCCAGCCTGGTTGCCTTCACTGTTCACTGCTTCAGACTCAATTGCATCTATGGACAAGCACTGCTCCCAGCAAAGGTCACAGCACTCCATTGTGAGAATGAAATTGTTCTACTACTTCCAAATTTGGGTTTGTTCAGACATGGGAAAGGGCAGTTTGGAAGATACAACACCCAGCTTTCATCATCAGCAGGTCACTCCAACTTACACACACTCATATGCCCTGCCCCAAATCGTACCACAGTGAGCTAAATTTTCATTCAGGAATTCATGGTAATGAATATATTAAAATCCTAGTGAGAGATTGTTTGGGCTGGTGATAAAGAAGCTGCTCTGAGGCAAAGTTGCATGGGGAAATGATGCAGGGAAGGACAGAGGCAATGGCAGATAGTAAAAAGAGAGCCCATTAGGATGCACAGTGCTAAAGAAATAATTAGCCAACTTTGTTGAAGTGAGCTAATTAAAGCCCCAGAGGAAAGGAGCACAATGCCCGCTGTAGGCATTATCAGGGAGACAGCATAATGGCATCCTTGATTATTTCAGAAAAGAAGAATTCCCTTCCATTGCCTTGGATTTGTAGTTTTTGTGACTGGAAGAGAATTGTCTAAAGGTTTGGATGGTGAAGGAAAGAAGATAGTCCTGGAGTGGTTGTGTATGTTTGTCTGTTTTGTCTGTCTGTCTATCTCTCCCTGTTTCTATTCTAGAATATGTATAATACTCACCACCCCCACCCCCACCCTCCCCACAGCATACATGTGCAGCTTCTTATGGTACCGATTCCAAAAGCCTGACTCTAACCCTCACTGAAATACCAGATCAAAGGCAGTTAAGAACCCTATTTTGAAGAATCCTAATGGGCATGTATTTGACAGCTGCAACTCAAAAGGAAAGCACAGGCTTGGTGAAAATGGAATAAACTGACCTTTTCCATCCTTCCATCCTTCCTTCCCCCTTTCCTGCCTGCTGCCACCTCCTTTCCAATGGTGCCTGAAGCGGTGGTAGATTAAAAATCCCCTCTGTTCTTCAGCAGGAAAGACCAAAGGCTGCTTCTCCACAGCAGCCAGCAGAAACCAGAATTCTGCACAAAGAGGCATCGCCAGCAAAGGCAATGTGCTTATGACACAGCTCTTACAATTTCGTTCCTTTCAGAGGGCCCCCTGCAAATTAATATAGCTCTAGTGGGGGGAAAACCTCTACTTCTCCTTCCTGTTCCTATTTAAAAGGTATATTTGTTTTGGACCAAAAAATGAATTGCAGCTTGCTTCTAAAACAGAGTGCACTTTTTGTACTTCTTGAAATTTTAGGAAACTATTGAGAGTTAGGCTGATTGGATCCAACCACATTCTCAGGTATTGTAGACATTAAATTCCTTTTATTATTATTTTTTTAAAGAAGGCAAGGAAAGGGGAGGAAGCAGCTCTTTGATGTGATGCTTGGCAAATTCAGCCACTTTTTGCAGAGCTCACTCATTCTGGCTGTGAATTTTTAGATATTGGGTAATTAATACACAGTTATTGTCTTTTATGTTGTTGTAGGAGTTCCAAAGTTTTTCTCTCCTAATTGCAAGACTCAAAACATGAGGAAAAACTACTCCTTCCTTTACTACTATTCCTTAATAGGTTTTTAAAATCTTTTTTTAAACAAAATCAAACCTATCAGTTCTACCTTGGGTGTTTTCTTCTTTCCAGCATTAGACTAGATAGGCTATCTATCTATCTATCTATCTATCTATCTATCTATCTATCTATCTATCTATCTAAATCTCCTCAAGAAGACGTAACCGTCATTGCAAGAAGAATATATATATATATACTATCATATTCAAAAATTCTCCATCTTGTGGGATTAACATATTGAATTATTCTAATTATACACCAGTATGCTTAATACTGGAAAGTAGGTAGTATATATGTAGCCATTATAGTTTTGTATACTATATAAAGGCATTGATTTAACTCTTGTCCAGGGTAAGCCCCGTCATGCACAAAGGTGAACCAGACGGATTAAAGCAGCAGCAGTGCAGCATTTGCATGACACAAAAGTCAGAACGCTTGGTGGGGTGACTCACATAGCATCCTCATGCTATGCATGTCTTCATGTCCAACACTTCATTTGAGTATACTGTTATCAAACCTGCTAGCTACCACTTCCTACCAGTGATAGCCAGTATATAAACAACCAGATACAATCTATATATATAAATGAGTGATGGCATCACGGCGACCCACAAAACAACAAAACTACAGGCCCCCCAACCTCAAAATTAGACAACACAACCCATCATCCATGCCTCTAGGTTGATACAACAAAAAGAAAAGAAAAATAAAGTCCTAATTAGAGGGAGAGCAATAATTGTTTTTATCCAATTGCTGCCAGTTTAGAGGGCTAATCTCTACCCACTTGGTCTCCTAGTGTTGTCGACCGCGCTTTAGGGGATCGGGCCCTTAAGGAGAGTCCCGATCCGGTCCTGAGAGAACGGACCTTGGCGGAGCCAATAGGAAAATATGAGCCGCAATACAACCTGAAGCCGAAATGAAGAAGGTCCGCCAAAGTTGAAGGAAAATTCCGCCAAGGAGTCTTTATTGAGCAATTCAGCTGAAGAGGACTCTAGTAGCGATCATTCAGTCTACTAGGGTACCATATAATCAAAATAAAGCCATATTTATACAAAATTTCAGTCTGACAGCCCTTTGAATTTCCCGCCCCGCTCCCCCCGCCCTCCTGATCGTTGATAGGCTAGAAGGTTGAACGAGGCAGGCTTTCGTTTCCCGCCTTGCTCTGTTGGTCCAATAGGGAGCTGCTTTTTGTCTCTACTCGGGCCAATCAGGAAGGAGAAGGCGGGAGTTGTTGAAACAATTAAGTGACAGGGCAGGAAATATCGGATTAATTCCTGCTAGACCGATTTCTAAAGGGATTAATGGCAGCAATCAAGGATGTCCGGGTTTCTGTCACATATACAGATTTTAGATATGCCTTGGGGTGTCAGGGGTGGAAGTAGAGATGGGTGGTGATGAGCCATAATTGACAGGCTCTGCAGGGCGCCTTCCTGAGGTGTCCTGGATTTTCCTTTGGATGAGATATGACAATGTTTGCCTTGGGGGCGAATCACCTTTAGGTCAATACTCCGAATTCGGCGACTCAAGCCCTATATTGTCCATGCAATCTGAATTTGATTGGGTTTAGCAGTGGCAGATTATCCTTTTGTTTTTGGAAAGGGAAGCCTGGGTCATAGGAACTGGGATGGGTTCTGGGGTTCAGGTTGAGTTCAAAATATTTCCTATTTGATTTCATGACTTGACAATTATATGAAATAAAATGAAAAAGATAAAATAAAGTTGGAATATAAACCATGCTGGGAAAAATACATATTTTCCGGGGATCCCAAAGAGTACAAATACATATAGGCAGACAGATAGATTTCATGGAAATAAGGGAGAATCCATAAAAGTGAGTTACATTGCATAAAGGGGAATCATGAATGATATAAACAATTAAAAATATTTGATAAGAACGAAGTTCATAACATCTGGAGAACCTAGCATGGAAATTCATAAAAGTGGAGTTTTAGCAGCATGATTTTACAATTCATGAAGTTGTTATCTCTTGCCTCAGAGTGCAGGGATAATCCACAGTAAACTCCAGTAAAAAGTCTCAATCACCTTCTACTATAAATATATGGAATATAGAACATAAAGTCTTGATTTTTGAACTATCTTTTACAAAGTCCTGGGGGGGGGGGGGTGGTCACCTCGATCACACTAGCAACCAACTCAGCCAAGGGACAGCCAGGGTTCAGTTAGGGGACAAGCAGATTTAGGCCTCACTTAGGCTTCTTCCACAGATTATCTAATTTTCACTGGATTATATGGCAGTGTAGACTCAAGGCCCTTACACTCAGCTATATAACCCATTTATAATCTTATATTATCTGCTTTGCACTAGATTATCTTGTCTCCACACTACCATATAATCCACTTCAGTGTGCATTTTATACAGCTGTGAAGAAGGGGCCTCATATAATCCAGTTCTAAGCAGATAATATAAGATTATCAATATTCAATATACAATTCCTCAATACTTTATTTCCCATACCACCATACTTCGCCACAGCAACGCATGGCCGGGCACAGCTAGTGTAGTATAATGTTTGAGTGCTAAATTAAGGCTCTGGAACACCAGGATTTGAGTACCCTCTCGGCTATGGAAACCCACTGGGTAACCTTGGGATACATCACACACTCTGTCTCAGAGAAAAGCATTGCCATAACTGTACCCCACGATTTGGCCTTCTCAAACATCTATAAAAATTGGATCACATCCTGTCCCATTTTTTCTTTGAGTTTAAGTAAAGTTCACATGTCTCTATGCTGATAACATCTTGATATTTAGAAATGAATGTGGCACAGGAAAATGTGCATTATGCTGTAGGTGTTGGCAAGTCATCAATCACACACTGGGTGAAGGGTCTGCCTCCTCTCATAATATATAATATCATTTATAATAATAAATATATATTGTATATACATGTAATATTGATAATAATATAATGTAATGCAATATAAAGCTAATAATAATATTAATTATATATTATTTATTACATGTAATATTATTGGTAATATTACAGTATAGTGGTGTGATGCAATATGCTGGTATATAGTGCTAGTGTTGTGCTGTGCTAGTGATATAATACACTGTAAATATTATGTATATGGACCAGCAGAATGTTGGATAAGTCAAAATGTTGGATAATAAGGAGGGTTTAAGGAAAAGCCTATTAAACATCAAATTACATTATGATTTTACAAATTAAGCACCAAAACATCATGTTCTACAACAAGTCTGCCATTTGTTTGGGAGCGTGGCTGCACTTGTTGGGCATGTTGGACCACTACGGTTTGCTACCTAGAGAAACAGCTGTGGATCCAGGTGGGAGGCAGACTGTGTTGTATAATACAGAACATTGGATGAGCGAAGGTTGGATAAGCGAAATTATACTGTATCTGCTTTGAACTGGATTATCTGGCAGTGTAGACTCATATAATCCAGTTCAAAACATATAATGTGGATTATCTACTTTGATCATCTGGATTATAGGGCAGTGTAGGAGGGGCCTCAGGATGAATCTACACAGCCCTATACCCCAGGATCTGATCCCAGGCCCCTTCCACACCACTGCATAAAATCCAAAATTGAACTGGTATATGGCAGTTTGAACTCAGATAACCCAGTTCAAAGCAGATATTGTGGATTATCTGCCTTGATATTCTGGGTTATCTGGCTTGATATTCTGAGTTTTCTGGGATAATCTGGGATCAGATCCTTGGATATAGGGCAGTGTAGATCCAGTCTCAGATTTATTTATTTATTTACTACATTTATATCCTGCCCTTCTCACCCTGAAGGGAATTCAGAGCGGCTTACAAATAATATTTACTTATGTTGGATAAGCAAGACTCTACTGTAATCTGGGTTTTATATGACAGTATAGAACGGGACTGAGAATGTGCTTAGTCTGCTAGCCTGCAGTTATAGTAGAAACTGTGATATTTGCTTGAAAAAAATGAGCTAATTTACACTGACAGATACAAGCTCCAAATTTGTTGGAAATCAAGCACTATGTTCTGAGAATGGTAAACTGATGAAGGGCTGACTGATTATTGTGACACCTAATTTGTAGAGGAGTATGCAAGACCAGATGTGCAGAGCACAAAGTAGTTAAACGTACCTTTGAGAAATTTAGAGGTTTATTCTAAGTACAACCTAGCGTAGTATAGATGCTGTTAATTGCATGAGGTGTTGACTGTGATGTTTATGTCAGGTCTATGAAAGCATCCAGAAGACATTCCATTACTGGCTTAATTAATGTTTGATATATAGAGCCATCTCTAAGAACAGTGTCTATCAAAGTTTGAAAAAAAAGAAGGCAAGTAGTAAGACTGTCAAAAATTATTATATAGTTCTTATTTACAGAAAGAAGGAAATGTTGGAGAAAAACTTCAGGGGACATATGGGGCTTTAGCTGTTTTTGAACTGGCATATCAATCAGCTCTACGCATCAATGGCAATGATGAGGTCTAGTGGGAACTTTCCCCATCCCTACTTTAACCCTTGTAAAATGTAAGGAATTATCTCCTCCTGTGGCAGACTCCGATTGGTTTTGGCAAAAAAAGTTCCTATACTTTGTGAAGTATTTACTCAAGATTCCACCCACAGTCATCTTGACAAAATAAAATGAATAGATACATGCTTAGCAATGAGATTAGAGATTTAATGCAGGTCTGTCACCTGTTTTCCAGATCTATATTCTAGATAGGTCTTTTCAATCATCATGCTTAGCATATTGGGATCCATATGATAGGAATTCACAATCCTGAGTACAGGATAATATTATTTCACTTCACTTTCCACAGCCTACCACTATTTCCATTCCTGCTGTCTTGAAAAGACTCATTGATGACTTGCTTTTTCTTCAATACAAGATAGGTAGCATGGGTTTTATGAAGTAGAAAGGACAGGAGATTCATAGAGAGGTTGCCTGTTGGTTATTTTCTTGCTTCTTGGAGGTATATTGCAATTTGACCAAGCCAAATTATGATGTTGAAGTAGCTTCTCACAATGCACTGTTGTCCTGTTAATACAACACCGGGCTTGTCTGCCTGGACTACAATGGAACACATTTTGGCCCTGGAATATAAGGGAGACAGGAGAGTTATTCTATCTTATAAAATCACCAGATTCGTTGCTTTCCTCACATACCGTAAGTAAAAGCCACTTCTATTTGTAGCAAGAGCAGAGCTTGGAATAACTATTTGGAGGTGGGGTGTTAGTTATCACCCAAAAGTTATATTTTCAGATTCTGAAAAATGATTGACCCTGCAGACCACAAGGGATGCACAATGTAGCTGTTCTTATTTAGTATTAAGAGCTGTAGAAATGAAAGGGACAGGTGAAAGTGTGTGTTTGTGTGTGTGTGTGTGTGTGTTGTAATGTCTTTTTCTTCTCCCCATTTTTCATTTTTTGCATAGAAAGAAACTCTCCCCTAGGTCTCCAGGGCTCCCTGCTATCAGTGGTGCAAAACATCCTGGCAATGTCAGATGAAAGTCAGGGTAGGAGTCCATAAAGCTTTTGTCCACCGCTTGTGGGACTGTACAATTGTGTTCCTTCCACTACACAGCATTTCTAAAGTCATCTAATGTACAGCATATCTCTCTGAAATAAAAATCAATAGAAACTTTTGCATCCAAATATGGGGCTACTTTGTCCCCTGGGGGCCGGATTGTTGTACACTGCTCACAAAATGTCATGGCTTCAACAAAAGAACAATTTCTGCTTCTCTTAACATTTCTGATTGTCACATGACATGCTTTTAAACTGAGCCAATTCCCACCTTGATGCAGTGGCAAAGAAAGGTATCTAGGTCTCCTGATTCTTTCGGCCAAAAAATAGGTCACAGGTCAGCCCTAAGGGCCCAACCTATAATCTTACACATCAGTGGCTTCTTGCTGAGGGTTCAAGAAGTTCAACATCAAGAACCAAAAACCTTGCTAATTTTAGTTATAAAGTACTGGGGGTTATCTGCTAGCAGAAAATAGTTATTTGTATTCATCTGTGCTGTAAAAAATAAGGGCAGCATGGCTAAGAAGCATGCATCTCAAGACACTTCCCACTAACAAGAGACATACTCACACCTGGAAAGAAGCCCCCCTATAGCAGTGTGAATGCTTCCTGCTGGAGTTGCTGCAGGCTACTGCCACTAAGGCTTGCATGCAATATTTATTTGTAATAAATAAATAAATATTGATAGGAGTATGTGGGAATTCCATGACCTGTGACTTCACTGCATTCTGACTTTGCGTGAATTCAAGTTATTTTTTTACTTGAGAGGACTTAAATTATTCAGTCTTTTTGTACTTTTTGAATTTTTTGAGATTTTTGCAGCTGTTAAACTCTAGTGTGAAATCACCATGTGTACTTTTAAAGCAGATTTGTTCCATGCTTATATTTATTTGGGTCTTTGAATATTGATAGATTTTGTAGACTGTGTGTCAGTTATTCTCAACCTTTGGCCCTGCAGATGTTTTTATTTCAGTACCCAGGAACCCTAGCTTTTAGGAGCTGAAATTGAAAACACCTGGAAGGTGAAGGATTGCTAACAGCTGCCATGTGTGATGTGATTTAAATGTGAAAATTTAAATATTTTCAGCTGTAAATATTTGAACAGGGTTAGCCCCATCAAGTACATGGCAGTGATCCACATGTTCTAGAGCAGTGATTCCTAAAGTGGGCACTACTCCCCCCTGGTGCAGCGATCTAGGGGGGCGGTGATGGCACCTATTAGGAGACGGGGCCAGGGCCAGGGGAGGGGCAGGGCCTCTTCCCAAGTGCCGGAGACAGGGCTGAACCCCTGAGGCGCCTGTTATGACACAGCATCTAGGACTAGGGGAGAGGCTCAGCCCCGTCCTCTTGAGCAGGAGCCACGCCCACCCCCTCTGAGCCACGCCCCCCTTTCCAGGGGGCGCTGCGTAATATTTTTTCTGGAAAGAGGGCGGTAGGCCAAATAAGTTTGGGAACCACTAAAATCCACTTAAAAATCAATTGTGTCTAGCCAGTTCTATTTTTCAGTGAGATAAATCTTATAAAGAAATTTTAAAGGTTGCTATTAGGAATACACCTACTAATAACTAAGTTCCATTGAACACAGTGGGTTTACTATTGAATCAATATGCATCAGATTGCTCACACACAACATGCCATCTATATGAATAAAATAAGTTATATCCTAGTTATAATCTCATTCTGTTTAGATATCAAAGTCCCCTAGATAACACACATATGGAAAATGTCCCAGTCTAATGAAATTGGACATTATGTATGGTTTTGTTCATGTTTATGGACATACATGAGAAAATGAAAAATCGTACTGTCACAATTAACATGGGCAGTTAATAGAAGACAAGTTGTCTCCCAAAGCAAGTGATAAAGTATTTTAATTTCACCCAGATTGGTATCGGTCCTAAATACACTAAAGGCACCAAATTCCATCTGAACTTAAATACTGTGTGCCGTGGTTAGTACTTGGATGTAATACGATGAATACTAGGTGCTTTAGTCTACATTACAGAAAAAGGAACTGACAAAACCATTTCTGATTATTCCTTGCTTAAAATAACCCTGTTTTCATTTATTGAGGGAATGCTCCTAGTTGAAGAGTTTTTGGAACATCATATTTATAGAAATTGGTAACATTATAGGATTAAATATCACCCCAGATGCTAGGTTAGCATTATTAATGGACGCTATAAAGTTGAATTTAGAAATGGAAAATAAAGAATTTGTGATTATTTTACTCACAGTGGCGAGACTTATAATTGCAAGGAATTGGAAGATAGTAACCAACCTCACACTGGAAGGGGGAGGTATAGAATGTAGCCTTAAATGATAAATTATCAATGGAAATGAGGGTGTTCAGGGGGGAAACTAATAGATCTGATTTTGATTTATATTGATCAGTTTTTATTAAATATGTTCTAGAAAGTGAAAAGGAAAACAATACAACCTTGTTGGTCAGGAATTATGGATATGACATTTGTTTAATGTCATATCCAAAGACTTATGAATCTTATGGTAAAGGAAATGATACTTGTTCAGGCCTTGGTGGTAGGGTTATGTGTTTGTAAAATGTTCATTGTTTTGTGTTCTGTTTCACTGTAAGTTGTCAATGTATGTAAATAAAATTAATTAAAAAAAGAAAACCCTATGATTTTTATTGGCTTTATACAATTCATTGTTTCAACAGGAATCAATGGGCATGTCTAGAAAAACCCATTACTTTGAATCTGCTGCAATCAGGTCAGATTAAGTATGTGCTATTCTGCTACTTTTCACCTTTAATATGGCTTAAGAATACTCATGAGTTACTCCACAACATCCAGGAAATGTCTATGTTCTCCCAGTGTTTTTGAAGCATGAACAGCAAGATTGGATTAGATGCAGGGTGATTCAATTGGCCTCACATCACATCAAAAAAAAAACTCACTGGGGCACATTGGTGCTGGCAAGTGTTGCTATTTTCTGTATCCCTCAATGATCAGCCCTGGAAGGATATGTTAGGGACTCACCCCTGGCAGGCTGTGTGCGATATCACTAGCAATGCTCTGCCAGTGAAGGTGAGGTAGCAATGGCAGCCCCAAGGAGAACAGGGCACTGCTGCCTGGTTGACCATCTGAAAAGCAAGATGGCTTCAGTTTGCTTTATTGCAGGTACATTTGGCTTCATGTGGTGAATCTGGATTATTTTGGTTTATGTAGACATATCCTTAAATGCACACACACACAACCGGGCATATTTACACACATTCCCCCTTTAATATGTGGTTTCCTCATACCTTAAAAATGACTCTGAAATCTGCCAGTAGTTTTGAGACAACTGCAAAGAATGGAGTAAGACATCTGATAGGGGCAACATCTTGAGCTGCTCAGCACAGGTATTCTGTACCATGTTATCATGGAACTGGGAGAGTACACAGACCGTTTACCCAGTAGTTTTTATGTGCATCTCAGAGAAACCTTTGGTATGGCCCATTTACTTCTAAGAAGTAAAATCTGCTAACAACATTGGTAAATAAATATCTCCTTCTTCAACCTCCCTAGAAGTGTCTCACAGAATAAGGTTTATAAGGCAGTGAAAGCTAGATATTAAGAATTTCTTTCTGTTAAGGGGAAATCTGGTTTGCTTTCTCATCTGATGCAGAAAGAGCTAGTAGCACCCTGGAACCTAAATTGTAGGGAGCTCCTGTCTCTAAAGCCTCCTGAAGAATTAGTGCTGTTTCTGCCACAGAAGCCCCACAGTCATGCATGCTAATCTGGGTTGTTAATAAGCTTTCAATGTTTAATTTTTATTGTTTCCAAGTGAGAGGCTTAGAAATTACTTCAACATGCCCTACAAGCAGCATGATGGAATAATGTGTATATTTGCTTCTCCTTATTTATTACATAAAGGTGAGCCACAGACTAATCCATCTCCATTAAGAGATACAAAACCAGAATCGGATTAATATAATCCTTTTTTGAAAAGAAGGGGAACTCAAGAAGACATGACGCGCGTGCACACACGCACTGCACATTAGAGTCTGTTTGTGAAACCATTTGCCCAAGAAGATGTAAGCTAAGTAGGCCAAACATTAGATGATCCTTCAAATTTTGACTACTTTCCACAAATGGTGGCTTCCATGTCAGTGGGGTGTATGTAAATCTAATTCAGATTTTAGCCTAAACTTTAAAGGAGCCATCCAAATTGTAAACCTGCTTTGGTAACAGTGTTCATTATTGGGTTTCTGTGAGTCTTTTGGGCTGTATGGTCATGTTCCAGAAGCGTTCTTTTCTGATGTTTCGCCCACATCTATGGCAGGCATCCTCAGAGGTTGTGAGGTATGTTGGAAACTAGGCCAGTGGGGTTTATATATCTGTGGAAGGTCCAGGGTGGGAGAAAGAACTCTTGTCTGTTCAATATTGGAGTGTTCAGTATTGTGAATAGCTCCTTTAAAATTTGGAGTAAAAAATGTAATGTGTTCACTGTCTTATTGATATTAAAGCTGTCAGCCATCATTATATTCCTTTGGCTACCAGAGTGTTTTCTTCCTCATAGTTCCATTTCTTTGTGTTCTTAGAACTGATTGCAGGATTCAAGGATAAATTTCAGATATTGCCTTTGTATTGCAGTAACATTTATGTTGCTGCCATGTTGCATTTTCCTTGTATGTTTTCTAATGTTAGTGACCACCACCACTTTGTTTGAGTTACACTTTTTGTCTCTCAGATGTCAAGAACATGTGAGCTGAGCCAATATTCCAGAGTTGAGTGAGTTAGCAATACAATGGGGATTTAGCAGGTTTAAATCAAGTTGCTCTAAGTATATTGGTAGGGAAAAATCCATATAATAAAGCCACTAAAAACTGAGTAGCCTAAAGCTGCTGACAAGAGGTTAGGGATCTGTGTTCAAAAAAGCAGTATGCACAGCTCAGGACAATATCGGGCAAGAAAAAAAAAACAATATCGGGCAAGAAGGTGCAATTTAACAAAGGACTCTTCTGCGATGAGGCAGCTGCATTGTATATTAGTAGAAACTCAAAATGGATGGATTATCTACACCCTGTACTAGATCCTATCAATTATAAGCCTGACAATAATATACCACTCTTCAGTAGCCAGTGGTTGCTGAGCAAATCAGCTATATATTCGTAGCTGAAAAGGAAAGGTAACATAACAATACTGGGGCTGTGAGAGAGTGGACAAAATATTGATGGTTCTGCTCTCAGGTTTGTTTTTAAAAACTAAGTGACTATATGCAATGCAGTTGGTATCAGTATGGCACACTTCCAGATGGCACAGTCACCCTTGCAGTGTTGTAGCTCAGTCTAAGCAGAGGGAATTCATATTTTATTCTATAGTTGCTTAGGTGCTTTGGCATACGCTGCTTTTTCTCAGTAGCAGTTCTCCTTTTCTTCACCCCTGATAACAACATGAGAAAACCAAGAACCAATTAGCAGCAGTAGCAATTCACCATTTTAATTTTCCACAACAAACCAGAGTGCCCACATAGTGCCCCTCCGAGGCATTGGGGGGATTTCAATTGAAGGAAATTAAAATTGAGCTGCTTAGTGTGGGGATGCCATGACTTATGTTAGTGCTGGTGGCCATGTGGAGTCCCAGGGATGCCAGGTGGTGACCCTTAACAGTGAAAATATTAACTTTGACTTATTGTAATGATTAAAAACATACCGTATTTCACTGAATGTATGGCACCATCATAGAATCATAGAATCATAGAATAGTAGAGTTGGAAGAGACCACATGGGCCATCTAGTCCAACCCCCTGCTAAGAAGCAGGAAATCACATTCAAAGCACCCCCGACAGATGGCCATCCAGCCTCTGCTTAAAAGCCTCCAAGGAAGGAGCCTCCACCACGGCTCCTTCCTTGGAGGCTTTTAAGCAGAGGCTGGATGGCCATCTGTCGGGGGTGCTTTGAATGCGATTTCCTGCTTCTTAGCAGGGGGTTGGACTAGATGGCCCATGTGGTCTCTTCCAACTCTACTATTCTATGATTCTATGATTCTATGATTCTATGATGGTGCCATACATTCAGTGAAATACGGTATGTTTTTAATCATTGCAATAAGTCAAAGTTAATATTTTCACTGTTAAGGGTCAAATGTTAGGCACACCCCCATTTTTGAAGCTTCCATTTTTGAGAAAACAATTTTCTTATATTTTTCAAATTTCCTCCGTATGCTCAGTATTTTGGTTTTGTTTCAAAATGGAAGTCATCTTATGACCCTTTTTTCCTAGCTCTATGGACCCTTTTGGGAGGAGGGGAAGCAAGAAGCGGGGCTTAGTTCAACCAGACCAGTAAACAGCTGACTGGCTCCTCCCTTGCTCCTCCACTTCTTCTCTTGGAGTCAAGTGAATTAAAAATAAAGCAAAGTAAAATTCTTTGGGACTGGAGCCCCTCCACCTCTTGAAGCAAACACACTTTTCTCCCATTCTAGAGGCCTCAAAACCCATGAATCTAAGGTGCCATTGACTACAAGATACACCCCACTTTTGGAGCCCCTAAAATGGAAAAAGGTAATAGGTAAAGGTTTTCCCCTGACATTAAGTCTAGTTGAGTCCGACTCAGGCGGTTGGTGTTCATCTCAATTTCTAAGCCAAAGAGCTGGTGTTGTTCCTAGACACCTCCAAGGCCATGTGGCCAGCATGATTGCATGGAGTGCTGTTACCTTCCCACCGGAGCGGTACCTATTCATCTACTCACATTTGCATGTTTTCAAACTGCTAGATTGACAGAATCTGAAGCTAACAGCGGGAGCTCACCCTGCTCCCCAAGTTTGAACCACCAACCTTTCAGTCAGCAAGTCAGCAGCTCAGTGGTTTAACCTGCTGCGCCATCGGGGGCTCCAAAATGGGAAAAAGTGCACCCTAATATCAGTGAATTACTGTAGTTCTTTTAACAAAAACAAAAAAAAATAGGGTTTGCCCTTTACAAGAACATTTTATCTACTGATTTGCAAAGACAAAGACAAGATTGCTAACTTTCCTCGGCCACTCTCAGTATCATTTTTAACAACATGATTGTTTTTTTTTAACTGCACTATTAGTTACACATAGTATTAGATAATAAGAAATATTGCATTTCTTGATGGTGTATAAGTTATTAGAAGGATGAAGTAATGTATGCTTGTCACAGGTGCATTGTCACATGTGACAAACGTGTATGTGTTTTGATGGATGCACAGGTTGAATACTGAACTTGCACAGCAGAATATGTAGCAAAATAGAGACATGATCTCTTCACAAGGGGTGACATTTCCTTTATGGAAGTTAGCATCCCCCCTACTTGTTCTTTGCTAGAATTTGACCATTGTAGATTATATACTGCTCAATGTGGTAATGTAATAATAGTTTCGATGTATAATTTCCCAAGACTATATGCAAAACTTACTATAGTTTGTTTACAACTGTTTCTGTTATAAACTTCTGCTTCCAGAGCATCACCTGGTAGTACAGATGTTTGGTCTCAACTACATAAATAACTGTAGCTTGTAAAAATTCTCAAGGGTAATGGAAATATGGTTTCTTAGGGCAGGCGGATCAATTATCTTAACCTGTAAATAGTCAAATGCTCAAATAGCAAAATAGTGAAACATAACAGACAAATGCTCCTCCTCTCCCTGCTCTCTTGTTCCCCATTTCCATCATTATCTTGAAAATGAAAGTGAAACAGTTAATACAGGAATACAGTACTTTAAATCGGAATCCTATGGGTTTGGGTATTCATGCCTAGCTTATACCCTGAACAACTGCAGACAGTGATGAAAGAATGGGGCTGCTCAGTTTTCCTGCATCGCTATAATAAAAACATTTGAAGTTATAACGATAACAGCAATCAATTTGGGCCTAGTTTTGGGATAGAAAACTCTGGAAGAGGGAAGGGTCTTTGTGGGTTCAGGGGCCACAAACATGGCATCTAGGAACCACTTTTGGCCCAGGACTCACACCATGCCCAACCCCAGCCCAGATTGTTAGATTTGTTTATACAAGGAAAGCTCTGGGCCTGAGTCATCAACCTACCGCCAATAGAAGCTTGGGAAATGGAAAAGTTGTGGCAAAAGACTTCACTAACCACAAGCTCTAACTGTACACCACCACAGATTCTGATATTGTTTGCTTTCTGATAAGATAACCATTGAGACCTAGTATACAAAGGGATCTTGTGGGAAACTAAGTGAGTTGGTAGCACAAGCTTTCATAGATTACGTTTATGAAAAGCATTGAGACCTGGAAGCATTGAGATCTAGATTTGTATTACTCAAAGTACTTCAACTGATAATTATTAGATCCTAATTAGGTTCCTTTGTATATCCAAGTAGTGACTGCCATTGTGTTCTGTGTTGTGGGGTTGTGTTTCCACAGTCTCCATGCATGACAGGGTGCTCATTTCTATCATTTTTTAATGTAAGATCACCTTTTCTCTCCATTCTTATTAGGTTTTCCAAAATTGGTAAAAATATTTAGCAATATTTCTGTAGTCACTATGCCTTTTTGTCTTCAGTACAATTGCACACTATTTTCAGATCATACAGTTATTAGAATTCTGCTTTAAGGACAGAGGCTTTTCTTGCATTGAAACTAGGCTGGTTCATGTACCAGGTGAAATTACTGATATATAGCATTTTCATATTAATCCCTTTCCCCACCTATTCTGAGTCTTTTTTCGTGTCAGTTCCCAGGCAGTGTGTCTGGGCATCTGCATAAGTGACAGTCACCCTCTTGCATACTTCTGAGGAGAATATATAAACTAAATGGAAGTCCACTCAGAGATAATGCCATTAGATACGGCTGCCATCAAATGCTTTTTGTTCCTTGGCCTGACTGGATGAGGCTGCAATAATCTCTGCTGCCTGCATGTGTGAAGATTTTTCTTCTGGAGACTTGATCGCACACTTGAGACCAAGAGGGACGACAGAGAGCAATATTTTGGGAAAAGCTCCCAGTGTGTTGCTAAGAGCTATGCTAAGAAGCAGAGGCTATGCAGGAGCCATCTTACTGCCAGATAAACTGCAGGGATGTGTCTTGTACAGGGGGACCTTGCGGATGGGAGAAAAAGCATAGACTATCAGTATTTTGCCAAAAAATGACAACCTTCTCAGGATGAGAAAGCGGAACAGTGAGGGCACATGTTACCCCCTGCTCTTTGAGAAAGAGGAATACAGACAAAAGGACTCTCAGGTTTATTCTGCATGTTGGCAGAAATTGGGTGGTGATCATTGAGATACGTGATTATCATAATAATCTTTTCGTTCCGTATCCATGCTCTTTCTAAGCCAACAACATCTATGTGTTTCTGTAATCTTTATGTCTGTAAGCTCACAAATTCTTTCTTCTCAGAAGTCAACATTTTGCCAAACAATTATTATAATATCTATTTATCTTTTCGGTCACAAGGTCTTTTACATTATATACTCAAGGTTAACCTGAAGTTATTGTTCTGTTTTCATGGGTTCTGACCTTTGCTCCCAGAGCTACCAAAAGGCGGCAGTTGGGATTTATCTCTGTCCCTCATGACTTTTGCAGATATCTCTAGGGATCTATTGGCTCTGTTGTGAACTTCCTCATGTCATCCTGGAGGATCTAGAGATTTCTAGAGAGAATATCTCTCTAGGCACTCCTTAGGTCTGATTCTGTGGTCAGTTTCCAATAGAAGTTAACCACAGAGTTGTTCTGGAAGACCTAGAAATTCCTAAAGAGGTGTTCTGTCAAGTAAACAAAAATAGTTATGTTTTTATTCATAGTTTTTCACTTCACAGTGGTCTAGTGCTCGTGTTCTGAAGGCTGACTATACAATAAGATACAAAAGTGTGGCCATATCAATTCAGCGCTGAGACAATATCCTTATTGGACATACTCTATGACTGCCATTTTGGGCAACTGGAATTTATGTCACCCGCAGTTGCCTTCTGGAACCATTGAAGACTTGGTCCCAGAAGTCTTCAGGGTGAGATGGGGCAAGACAGAATTTTGAAAGGTTCTGGAGCTGTTTTGACTTACGGTTTTGTCTGAAAATGAGAAGGATTGGCCGAATACATTCAGGAACTTGGGAATGCCAGTGGCATTTGCAAGATTGCATTGAATCTGCCTCTTCCGAGTATTACCTATAGCCTATGAGCTGTATAATTCCCCACCTCTAAGCCCTTAGGACTAGTCAGAATGCAACTAAAGTGTGTGTTATTTTGACTTTCCCAAATTTTATATTAGGCTAGGTGTTAACGGTAGAAAATTGTAAAGCAGACCCCTAGCTGTGTTTGTGTGATTTGCAGTTCAACACATTGTCAGGATGGTCACTAAGTCTGATGAAGACTACAGTAAGATCCCTGTATCCATGAGGGGTACACTCACAATTTTACCACAATGAGAAAAAACTAAAGATAAAGTGAACCCTATTGAGTGAATGATTTCTAGTTATGCTGGAGGACCTAGGAAAAGCCTAGAGAGAAAGGATTGTCATATGTCAGTAAATAAAATAGCCAATTTTATTTACCTACATACTTGGCTTGCAATGTGGATGGATAGGAATGGATGACTAGTAAGAAACCAGTTGTAATTCAGCTAATAGGGACGGGAGCAGGCAGGGTGGCCTGAACCGGCATAATTTGTGTTGCCAGTGATTGGCGAGAAGTCCATGTGTCAGCCTGTGTGCTGATCTTGAAACTCCAGAGGCGGTTTGTGCATCCTCTTTCTTCAATAGTTGCAGCTGTCTGAGAATTAATTCTGCCAGAAGAGGAATTTGACAAGGAGTCATTTGTCACAGGCTAAGGCTTTTGTTTCCTTCCTTGAGTACCTAATTGCTTGGGTAATTTGTCTCTATGTAATGAGGAATGGATGGCACAACCTGATGCAGGCAGGCCTGACTCATTTTCTACCTGTTTCCGCACTGCTAGAGGTCTTTGCAGCAGCAGTTGTGCGCCTACAAATAAGCCTCAGGATCAGAGGGGAATCTGCCCACCCCGTTCCACCCTCTCCTTTGGCAAGTTTCCACACAAGTCTGGGAGGTATTTTTGAATCATTTGTAGTTTATTCTGTTATCTTTGTGTAACAGGACCAAGTGTATACTTCTTTTGGCTCTCCTCTGGCATCCCAATGGCTGTTGTTTGTTTTCTTTGATGAACCGCTTTCTGCCAAGTCAAGTTGTCTTTGGTCTTGCCCTGAAGATATCCTGAGATATCTGGCTGTAGTTTTGTAGCGTTCCATGTAACTCTACTCCCTGTGTCCTTGAACATGAGAAATGAGCATATATATGTATGGAAATTATGTCATTCTCACTTGCCTTCTGGAACCATGGAGGAGTTAGTGTTTCAGGATTTTGTCTTGTTTTTGTGTCAAAAGCGACTTGAGAAACTTCAAGTCTTTTCTGGTGTGAGAAAATTGGCTGTCTGCAAGGAGTTCAACCCGCTCCTCGGATTAGAACCACCAACCTTTCGGTCAGAATTTCTGCTGGCACAAGGGTTTAACCCATTGTGTCACCGGGAGCTCCTAGTGTTTCAGGGTAAGGAGGGGCAAGACAAAATTTTTAAAGATGCAAAAGGTGAGAAAATGGGGAAAACATTAGGAAAAGCTATTATAACTTGTCTGTGATGTATTGGAGTACAATGCCAGTCGTTTTTTGATTTGGTGAATACTATGGAAGGTATAATCCAGCTCATCAGAAGGACACCAGATTAGGAAAAACTGTAATAACTTGTCGTTTTTGATTGACATTATTTCTTGGCTGATTGGGAAAAATCAACTGCATATCCTAGCCAATAATTGTCCGATATTGACTTTTACAGGATCTTACTGTTTTATTAATTCCTCATACCAAATAAAAACAATTGAAACTCAAATTACATCCAAATCTCCATCCCTATTTAGAAATGAAAAAAAATGTAATTATAGCTATCCATCCTTGATTAATCATTTTAATTTTGTTTCGTTTAACACAAAACCAGCAACAATGATGGAATATCTCCAGAGGCAATACATACAAACATATGGTTTTATATTTATTTGTGTAGTCACAGTTCACAAGATCAGTTTGCAAATATGCTAACTAGTGATCACAATTCTTACATAAAATGATCAGTTTTTTATTTTTCCATTTGAATCTTAATTTTCTGTGTTAATATAGCTGTACTTAATAGCTCCATTTAAAAAAAAAATCCAGCAGCCTTCTATATTGTTCTTGATAGAGTTGTGCTTTTCCATTATTATTAATTGGATAGCCATTGACAATTTATCAACTCATTTTTAATAGAAGAATTGTAAACCTTCATTAATGAAATCCAAAATGTATGCAAAAATACTACGCGTGTTTACTCAGAAACACTCATGTATAGGTCTAGAAATAGTCAAAATATCAACTCAGAAACCTGGCTAAGCTGATCCATGGGTCAATGTGAACACTTTATTTTAAAAGGAACTATCTGTCACGACCCAGGCTACAGAGCACCAATAACCATACGCAGAGGCCAGATTCTATCTAATATCTTTATTAAGGAAATATATAAAGTTAGTAAAAGCAAATGTAAAAGTTAGTCCAGAAGTAGACCTTTCAGGAAAGGTCAAAATTAGTCCAAAGAAACAATGTCCAATATGAAATATTAAGGTCCAAAGTTGTAATCCAATAACCGAAACACTCACTTTGCCAGGCAAAGTGAGGGGAGATGACAAGGTCCTTTAGTCCATGAACTTGAGCAAGGCTAGGAAATAACTTGATACTTGAAACAAGGCTTGAAACGTGGAACAAGGTAACGAGGAACAAGAACAAGGTCCGTGGAATAACTTGGTAAAATCCGTGAAACAAGGCAAGGTTTAGTCCTGGGAAACAAGGCAAGATCCGTAGGTAAACAAAGGCTGGGAAACAGGAGCGAAGGCTGGAAACAAGGCAAGGCTTGAGCAGGAACGAGGCTTGAATCGGAGCGCGCTGTCCAGACACAACTCGCTCCGGAGGCTGACGAATTGACTCCTTAAAGATTCTCACGAAAAGCAGACTTAATTGGGTACATTCTTAGCTGCTATTCTCGCACTCCTGCGCGAAGCTGCTTCCAAACCCCTCTGTTGTTTACAAAACTCATGGCGAGAGAACACGGGAGATGTAGGCTCAGGGTTTGTTTGACATACTTCTGGGACACAACTTTCTTGCAGGTGCAAGGTTCCCAGATCTGCCTGGGAAAGATCTGGCTGAGAAGATTCCAGTTCTGACTGGGAAGGTAAAAAACCCAAGTTTTCTTCTTCATCAGGCATTACAATGTCATGAGCAGGACTACAAGGCCCATGAGTCATCACACTATCCCCTTTTCTCAGGGGGCCACGGTGGCGCAACAGATTAAATCGCTAAGCTGCAGGATTTGCTGACCAGAAGGTCAGCAGTTCGAATCCACAAGACAGAGTGAGCTCCCATTGTTAACCCCAGCTTCTGCCAACCTAGCAGTTTGAAAACATGTAAATATGAGTAGATCAATAGGTCCCGCTCCAGCGGGAAAGTAACAGTGCTACATGCAGTCATTCCAGCCACATGACTGGAATGTGTCAATGCCTGCTCTTCAGCTTAGAAATGGAGATGGGTACCACCCCCCAGAGTTGGACTCAGCTAGACTTAATGTCAAGGGAAACCTTTACTTTTTATCCCCTTCTCTAAGTGGTAAAAGGAAAAAAAATGGTCAATTCAGGGAGAACCATATCTAGTGGAGAAACTATGTCAGAAGACAGAAGCAACTAGCCCACTGAGACGCCACTGGTGTTTACCCTTCTATCCATTGGCCATATCAAAATCCATAATTTTGGCCCTGAACCTGCTCTGGATATATGTATGAGGTTGACTTATACATGAGTATATAACATATTATATATGTGTGTAATTCAGATATAATGGACACATATATATTGCTGTATATACTCAGAGTTTTGTCAATAACTATGTTGTGATCTGTCTTGTTTATTTATATGACTTATATAATCTCTTTGTAATAAGTGATACTTAATCATTGTGTTCTCTGAATAGAATAAAAATTAGCCTAATGGACAATCCACCCACATATACAGTTTGTAAACTACTCTCTTAATTTGTTCTTGGCTACAAATTATACAATAATGGTATTATCTTATGTTATAAGAGGGCAGGAAAGAAGTGTCAGACACTCTTTATCACATTGATGTGTATAATCTCCCATTTGTTTTATTTCATTTATTATCTTATCTCATACTTGGCAAAGGAACTCCTTGGTGAAGCAGAATGGGTGGTGGTATTAATACTTTTCTGATTATATAGATACTTGGTAATGGTGTTCTCCTCATCTTTTTGCCTGGATATAAACTCCCACTGACATTTTTGTCCTAATATTCTTGATTTGAATGGTTTAAATTAGTTGCTGTGTTCTACTTTGATATGGGTGGTGTTCTGCTTGGCATTCATACGTAATACAGTGCATTGCATATTAGGTGTACAGATGACTTCAGCAAACACCCAGCAGTGTAGTGCAGTAGATAATTGATCTTCTTAAGGGGAGAGCATGTTGTTCTGGCAAAAGCTAATAACAGAAAGGGACTTGATATTTTTGTATTGTTCTTTTTATTTGTTGTTCTCTCTTTCATTTGTTGTTGTTTCTTCTTTTCTTCTGATAGGTAGAAGAACAAGGGGTTGATGGTTGGTTTTCCAAAAGGCGAGGCTTTGACAGAGCTGGAAGACCTCCAAAGCCAAATGTAACCAGACATGTTCTGCCATGGAATGAGCAGGTAAGCTGGACAAGGCACATATTGAGAGAAGAAAAATAATTTGTAGGAAAGCAATGTTATCTGTGCATTTAGTGAGTGTGCAGAAAGCTGAGATTGTTAGATGTTGTAGACATAATCCACCCAGCAGTCCTTTAAACATAATCCACTCAGTCTTTTTTCTTAGAGAAAGCTGTGTGAGAATCATATAGATGTCTTGCACGGCTCATATTTGTTTCAGTTCTGCTTTCAAAGAGGAATGGAAAATGTGGAATCCATGCACAACAGAATTTTACCAGAATGATTTTATAACCTCCAGAATTCCTCCCTTCATTGTAGGAGTGAGGGGATTCAAATGGAGAATTGAGCCACTGGAATTCCCCTGCCTGAAAATTTTGCCTAAAATAAGGTTCACTGAATTATTCTACTGAAACCACAAGAGATCCACTGCCATTTTAGGCAGATGTGGCTGACACAGCATGCAACACATGGGAGATCGTTCTCCGACCTTTTGGGTGGCAATTTTTGCTCTGAAGGTATATGAATATTGATTTTTGAATTCCATCCTAGGTTGTCCCTTAAAAGAGCACACCTATCAAGATTAGATGAAGGCCAGTCTCAGCACAAAAACCTTGACTAGATACCCTATTGAGTCCACTCAGGTCTTATAATTTAAGATACAGCATTATTTATTTATTTACGACATTTATATCCTGCCTTTCTCATCCCAAAGGGGACTCAGAGTGGCTTACATGAGTGGCATTATTCCATGCCCGAACAACAACAACAATTAAAAGCAATCAACAACAATTTAAAACAACATTAAAACAACATATGTAAACATTAGACAACTATTGTGCATAGATCCAAAGCCAGATAATCAATCCAAAGCCAAATCCAACTATATTGCACAGATAATTATGCTGGGCCAAATGCTTGCTCCCAAAGCCAAGTTTTTCCTTGTTTGCGAAATGACAGGCGGGAAGGGGCCGATCTAATCCCACTAGGGAGGGAGTTCCACAGCCGAGGGGCCACCACTGAGAAGGCCCTGTCTCTCATCCCCACCAGTTGCACCTGCACAGGAGGTGGGATCGAGAACAGGGCTTCCCCAGAAGATCTTAACCTCCGTGGTGGTTCATAGAAGGAGATGCATTTGGATAGGTAAGTTGGGCCAGGAGGAGTCCTATGTGTAAATTCAGCCCACAAAACCAACAGTGACATCTTGGCTATGTTAAAATTTATGATCAGTGTATGACTTCATGGAGTTTGGATAAACTCGTTACATCATAGAATAGCTCTCCTCTTATAAGCAGTGTTTTGCACATTGCTGAAACCCATTCTTGTAACAGCTAGATGGAGTTTTTGGATAGTATAATCTGCCCCATATATTTACACCCTCTGGGGGGACACTTACTCCAATCACCCAGAACCCAACTGACAACCTTCACCCAGAGAACCTTTTCATCAACTGCCCCAAGAATGTGGAATGACCTGCCGGAAGAGCTTCAACAGCTAAATGAACTGTCAGCATTCAAGACAAGCCTGAAGACCTTTCTCTTCCGGCAGGCCTACCCAGTCAATTTTAACCTGTACATTTTAATATACATTCTATTTGTCTTTTAATATGTATTTGTATTGTATTTTAACCCTTCCTCTATCTATATATATAAAAGGGTAATGAAATTTCGGCCTAGGACAAAACAACAAAACTACACATCCCAGAAACACTAAACTTGGCAGCACAACCCCTCATCCATGCCTTTATGTTCATACAACAAAAAGAAAAGAAATATAAAGTCCTAATTAGAGGGAGAGGAATAATTGTTTTTATCCAATTGCTGCCAGTTAGAAGGCTAAGCTCCACCCACTTGGTCTCCTAGCAACCCACTCAGCCCAGGGGACAGGCAGAGTTAGGCCTCACTTAGGCCTCTTCCATACTGCCTATAGAATACAGATTATCTGATTTTAATTGGATTATATGGCAGTGTAGATTCAAGGCCCTTCCACACAGCTATATAACCCATTTATAATGGACTTAATGTAAGGTAAAACCTTTACCCTTTACCTTAACTACCACCAATTCCTCAATACTTTATTTCCCATACCATACTTCGCCACAGCAACGCGTGGCTGGGCACAGCTAGTGCATTATAATATATGTAATTGATGGTGATGTGTTTAAATGTATGTATTTTATGGTGATTTTTCTTTTAACTGTTGTGTTCCGCCTCGACCTATGAGGAGAGGTGGGTAACAAATACCATTTATTATTACATTATGTATTATAGTAAGCTGGAGAACATTACAAAAACTTTCAGTTTCCCCATGCTTCAAAAAAGTAGGGATACCTAGGAGCATTTCATCCATCTTCTTCTATTATCTTTATCCAATTCACATCCCAATGATTCTATATCAGAATTGTAAGCCTGGAATTGCAAATCAGATGTGCAGACACCTGTGCTGATGCATATGTCTGTTTAATGAACATTCAACTAGAATTTTGGCTGCCCCTCTAACAGACAGAGGGACATCCTTGGAGAATTGAGACTGAGACAGGGAGGTGGTTGTTAGCAGAATGCATTCAGTTGGGTGAGAGAGTGAGCAGGTTGGCATTGCATGATACTCAAGGGTGATGTTGTTTGATCACAGAGCCAGAGCCAGGATCTGCATCACAAATGGGCAAGCACCAGTATCAGTAAGCACCATCAGTCCCAGATAGAAGTCAATGACATGCTGTGTGGTGCCGAATAGATTGTGTTCATAGATTTGTCAAATGTCAAGTGTCATTATCGCTAAGGTTTCAGAGGAGGTTGCTCAACAGTAGCTTTGTGCAGAATTACAATTCTGATGTGCAAGACCCTCTAGAAAAACTAGTTCTACAATATTCATCCTCTCTTTCCATAGAAAGCAGGGCTATCTAGTGGCTATGGGAGATATCCTCTACAACAAAATGGTGCACTACATACCAGTGGGATTATGTGACAGAGTTACTTTTTGCTGCTACCGTTGTTTTCCTACTTTGCTATACTTTCCAACAGTTTCTTTTGTCCCTTAGTTCCTCTGGATTAGTATTGCACCACTGGTTTCAGCGAGACAACACATCTGCAGTAGCAGACTGATCCAGCTCTCCATCTTAAGTGTCACACTAATCCCTAGGGAGTAACAGCTGAGACATGCCAGGCTATAGTCCACAGACTTGAATCCAGGAAGAACGGCAGGTCATTAATCACTGTTTGAATGGAGACACTGTTGTGGTAACTAGAGGAAGATTGGGAGAGAAGTATTAAGAGGAAGGTCCTTTGTCAGCATTCTGGAGGGTGTAGATTTGAAAGTCACCATAGGGACATTCATATCTTATTCTCTTAATGATGTACGGATTACTGAAGCCCTCAATCTACAGTATCAGGAAGTGTCAGAAGCTTTGGATTCAGATGTGCTCTGTGAGTGAAAAAGGGGTGCTGGCTGCAGTTATTTCTGTACCACAAGTATAGACCATGGGACTCCCTGACCAAAGCTGTCTCTGAGCTAAAGAAACACTTCTTTTACATAATTGTCACACACACAGAAGCCCTGCTGTCGTCTGGAGATGACTAGTAGTTCACTATGATTTTTAAGAAGGCATTGAAAACCTTTTGATTCCACAGTCATTTGAAGGCAGCAGAATATCATTGTTTGATTGTGAAGCTTTATAAATTATGTTTTCATGACCACATCTTTATTTATTTATATTTATAGGTGACTTCACTGTTAAACCATTGTCAGTGAAGGTTATGAACATTTTGTTTTATGGTCAGTGAGTTGATTAAAGGCGTGATAAAATTGATAGAACCAGGGAACAAGAGTAGGTAAACTTCTGTTCACATAGTCCCATGTTATGTAGATAAAGTACATATGTATGTATCTAGCTCAGGAGTGAAAACTGTGAATCCCCATCAGATGACATTGAACTGCAACCCCCGTTATCCCTAGCCAGCATAACCAGTGAATATAAATGTTGGGAATTGTGGGACAGTATCTCAAAATTTGGTGAATTGCCCCTTGTGATCTACTTGGATGCCTACCTTCACTCCACCTTTTCTGTATACATTTTTATTGTGGTATATGAAGAAAAAACATACAGTCTTCAAAATTCAACAATTGAGATACACGTATTATTTCCCCAACCCCACCACCTTCCCATTCCCACCCGTAAACCACCACCCATGACTTCCAACACCATATGGAATTAGTATAACAAAAAAAAACTCTATCCTTATCATTACATTAATAAATTCCTCATGTGGCTATTTCAATATCTATTTTTATCTTCTTTTTTAAATACCCAAAGGCAAGTCCCCAATTTACTAGCAAATTCTTCATTGATTTTACCCCTTACACCATTAGAGAGCTTGGCCATTTGGATATACTCAACTATTTTTTTCAATCCTTCATAAGTAATTCTTTCACCCCCTTCCAAGACTTTGCTAATTCTCGCAGCCAAAAAAACTATATTGGCAAATTTATACATCATCTTTACTAATTCTCTCTTGAAACAATCCCAATAGACATCTTTCTGAGGTTTTTTTTTATCTTTTCATAAATTATTTTATTCGTTTCTTTCATCACCTTTTTCCAAAATGTATTTATCTCCTTACATGTCCACCAAACATGCCTTTCTGCACTTTACATCTCCAGCATTCCCCCCATTGGGTTTTCTCAATTTTGACCATTTATTCAAACATTATGTAACTTCTATAAAACATTTTATATATGTTTTTCTAATGGACCCCACTACTGAAAATTTAAATCTTTTATTCTGGTTTCTCTTTAGATTGTATAAATATTTTGCCTTTTACTCCACCAGCTTTTAATACAAACTCAAATAAGAAATGCTGGGATATTATGCCCACAAATGGTGCTGAACCATAGTCCATTCCAAAAGTGTGGTTTGTCTGTGCCCCTGCTAGGATTAGATAGTTTGGAATGTGGTCTGAGTAAGAAATTACTGTTTTTTTAATGTCAACACTTTTTGCCTAATAAGAAGCTGTGTAGTTTCATAGATAGTCGTTTTTTTCAGTGATTCTGTATCCATGGATTCAGCCATTCATGTCTTGAAAATATATTTTTAATTCCAAAAAGCAAACTTTGATTTCACCATTTTATAAAAGGGACACCATTTTACTGCACCATATACAATGGGACTTGATCATCCATGGATTTTGGTATCCACGGGGGGTTCTCAGACCAAACCCCAGTGGATATCAAGAGCCCACATATGTAGTTGTCCCTAATGACCTTATTTCATATTGTCATAGCACATCCTGGATAAATGTTCTTTTATTTATTCATGGAACTGGTATGCTACAGGGGTTTTCTAGTTGTACCTTAGAATCACAAAGGGCAGATGAACTCACACATACGTGAACTAGATTTCTGTTTTCATAGTTAAACTGGCTTGACCACAAGAACACTTACATAATTGTAAATAAGTGTTTTTACCTACAACTTCAGTAGCACTCAAGCAACTACAGCTGCAAATATGGAAAAACCATCACAGTATATGTTAGTTTGATCAGCCATGAAGCAAGTCTAGAATGTGCAAACTTTTGACCTGATGCAAATTTGACATTGAAATCTTTCTTCAGAAATTACTATAATCATGCTAATCCAATGCAAGTCCATTTCTTTATTTTTGTTCATGTTATGCTACTCAGTCCCATGTTTTTATTTAGTATGCTGAAAGTGTGGTCAGTAGTAGTAATAACCGAATAAGTATATTGAATATATAAAGTCAATTAATTAGGTGTTTGTGCTTAACCAATGGAATAAACCTCAGAGGGCTGAAAAAATAATGAGAACAAAATTAAGAAATAATGAGAGGAAAGTTTAAAGCAGCCTGCCAGAACTGGGACATATTTTCACTATAAACTTAAACCAATTAAATTGCTACGGCTTTCCCCAAAGGAACCAAGGGAATTATAGAACTGTGCGTGGGCTAGGATTTAAGAGTGAACTTTCAACATCCAAACAAAACTATAATCCCCCTAGGTCTTTGAGAATGCTATCAGAATTAAGCAGGATGGATGCCAACATAGGTTTGTAGTGTAATTGTGCCTGGACTGATCATGGCAATATGTTGAGCCTGCCATTTCAAATGGAATGACAGTGTTGATTAGGACAGTTTTGTGGCTTGGAAAGCTGTATTCACTGGATCGTTTGTGGCTTGGACAAAACTGAAATTGGGCAGGCTTATTTTCTCAGTTAGGTGGCATGGACTAGTTACTGTCCATCGTTAGGAATCATGATCGACACAGATGGTATGGAATGGTCTTCAGCTAATATCTACATCATCATTGGCACAAATGTTGGCAAGGTATGGCTACTCTCAGCGCATGGCTGTTATTTCTTAAAGAGAATCCTTACATCTCTAGCTGAAGTGAGAATCATTAAGAACCAGATGGCTTTAAGTAGGGGGAATATAATACCATGAAGGATTTGTTTCTTCTTTTTAGGTTATATCTAGCCAGGAAACATCTACCTAATGTTTGGCTACATGGGCTTTGGCATTGATGTGACCACCATGGGTTATTTTTTACTCTTCTTTCATTGTGCTGATTATGTCAGAAGTGTGAATATAATTGCAGTATGACTTTATAGAGTTATCAAGAAAGATATACCTCAGTTAACAAAGTAGATGTGTGCGTAGGTGTTACTTTTTTGGTAAAAGAGACAGAAGTAACATAGAAGGAAGAGGGATGGGTTTAACACAAAAATGGAGAGCAGTTCCATATGTTTCATTAGACATTTTATTTAAAACTGCCGTGCCCCATGAAGACCCTCACTGTTTATCCCTAGTTAAGCCCTTTTTAGTTAGAGGGATTAGTATTTTATGTACAGTTTCTGGGGGGTCAGTTTAGACAGCCTCTTTGCATCTGAAGCCTCCGTCACCCTGCCCCTTTAAGAATCCTCCCAGGGCAAGAGCCTTTTGGAAGAGTTCACCTTTTTCATGACTGGAAGGTGAAGAGAGAGGAAGGCCAGAAGGTCTACAATATAGCACGACCAGTAGGAGCTGTACTATTCATGTCCAATCAGAGCTGTATTCATGTCCAGTCAGAGTTGTATTCAAGTCCAGTTGGAGCTGTATCAATGTCTAGTCAAAGCTGTATTCATGTCCAGTTGAAGCTGTATTCAAGTCTAGTCAGAGTTAAATATTGAGACCATCTTAGAGACAGTTGAACACCATCCAAGAAAGAGACAATAAGAAGAAATAAAGATTCAAGAGCCTCAGTTCGGCCAGAACTGTCTATCTCTCAAATACTTTACCTCTCCTCATGAAGGCTTTGTAGTAAGACTCAGGAGGAGAGAAAGTCTAAAATTCTTGTCAGTTAATAAATTATTGTTTGATTCAACTACCGTATATAGACTCTGATTTGTTCCCTGCACAGCTACTTCACCTTCCAAGTAGCATGGGGACAGAACACTAACTGTGCACATGTGAAGTGAAACAACCAGGTCAAGTAACCCTGTGTAAGCAAACAAAAATCTTTCTAGAGAACATTTGTAGGCTTCTCCCAAAATGCATTCAGGGATAATGTTCTTTCTTCTTCTTTTCTACCTTTTTTGTGAGTTCTATTTTGATTGCCAAATCTAGAGATCAGTGCTATTTTTAAAATATGTTGTGGGTAGCTGTTGAGGAAGCCTGAGCTCTTGTCTCCATTCTTTTTGTTTTACTGTGCACACATGCTCAGTAAGTGGTGCTAGAGGCAGCTGCCATTTACCTTGCCAGTTGCAGACAAGTCCACACAGCTTCAATGAGATCAAATGAAACAGCATCTAGCTTTTCTAGCCCAACTATATTGCAGTGTTTATTGCAGTCCAACACCAAAAATTTGTGTTTCTGCAATCATCCCAATTCAAGTGAGAGATGGAATAAGGAAGATGACTGTGGCTGAGTAGACATGCAGTCTATAAGTAAATTTCAAAGGTTGCTACTCTACCAGATAGAAGATTCAGCACTCAGTCCCCACCCAAACCATACTCAACAGCTATCTCTTAACTAGAAAGTTAGTTATGGCAGTGGGAAAATCTAAATTTTCCATACTCCCCCTTTTCTAACTTTTTGGGATTCAACATTTTGACTCTCCCAAGTTTTGAAATCATTCCGTTTAACAATGTATCTATTTTTTAGATCCTTACAACTGCTGCTGTCCTCTTCTATTGGTTTTACTCAGGTTTTAATCTGTGGGTGTTTGAATCTGTTATATTATTTTACTGTTTGAAATACCCCAACATAGCTATATTTCAGAGGAAGGAATTAGCAAAATCAACTTTGCGTATTCCTTGCCTGAGAAAACCCTGTGAAATTCATGGGGTTGTCATAGGTCAAAAGGCATCTTGAAGGCACGTAAACAATCACACTGAAATATTTATTTGTTTGTGGAGTAGATACCCTGCCTTTCTCCCAGGGTGGAATTCAAGATGGCTTACAATAATTTAAAAATGATTTTAAGCAATGAATCAAAATTAATTTAGAAATTAATCTAAAACTAGTTTACAACAGTTAAAAAACAGTATTATTTCCCAAAAAATGCTATAGAAAGATTAAAACACTAAAGCATATTTAAAACATGAATTTCAAAATAAACATGTAAACTGTGAACGACATGCCCACCATTTAGACACTCTTATACATAAACATATATCTGCCTACATCCAAGATATTGCCTCAAAAAACTTCCATATTGACTGTGTGGTGTCATTTTGCTCTGCAGTACAAAGGAAAAGCAAACCTGCATGTTTTTGAAGACTGGTGTGGAGGAGCTGTGGGACATCTAAGGAAGAATCTACATTTCCCCCTCTATCCTCATGTAAGTGAAAGCTCTTCCTCAAGTCAGAGATGCCAATTTCTGTACTACAGGCAGTTCCCAAGTTATGAACAGATAGGTTCTGTAGGTTTGTTCTTAAGTTGAATTTGTACATTGGAACAGGTTGCACTTTTAAAAGTGTAACTCCAGCCAAAGATTGATAGACAGACAGACAGATAGAAGCAAGCTTTGGATAACATAGAGAAAGGTTAACACTCCTGTGGTGTTTCTTTTATTGTCTGTGCCCCTGTTCAGAAGATTTCCCTTCACTTTCTGCCCCTGTGATCATTGAATTTTGAAAATTTTGGCTTGTTGGGAAACAAGGATCAGCGATAAAGCTTCACTGAAGACAATTTTTCCCCATTATAACTTTCAGGAGTGAATTTCCATTCCTATGGGTAGATTTCCCTCACTGCCTGCTGTCTCTTTCTCATTCTTAATTATGACTCATTTGTTAGATCATATGTTTGTAACTTGGGGACTGCCTGTACTTCTGGTAGAGAAATTTCTGTTCATCTTTGTGTGGAGCAAATATCCTAAGCTATGTTTACAGTCAATTTGCATTTTGCTAAACATTTTAGTTTCATCTCAACTCTCATGCACCAGAATTTTGTGTATTTGTGGGTTCTGGTTTTTTTTTTTTTACTCCCAACAAGAATTCCAGTGTTATTGTGAGTTAGATACTCAGAAAGAGTTGAGACCAAAAAGAACCCTCTCAAAAACATACCTTATTGGACTACAATGGCTATTTTAAGCATTCTCCTTCTCACTTATGGAAAAAACTTCTCTTGAATGAGCTTAACTCATTGACAGTCAGATCATATCACTTCAGCTTCTCTGCGTCATGGCTTACCAAAAATATGGGACAATGTGTTACATTGGTTGGAACAGTATACTTATAAATGTACCTCAACTGGATTTGGAGCAAACAAAATCTAGGGGTCTCTCATAAAATCAGATGTTCATATGGAAATATATTCATATGAAGTGACAGTTGATGGCTTCCGGGTTGGTTAGTTAGTTAGCCCAAACTTTAAAGAAGCTATCAAAGGAGTCTGTCCCCAAAATAGATCCTGCACCTCGCATATCTCCTTTACAATTAAAACAAAAAAACAGAATGCATTCTTTGCCTCACTGATACGGAAGCCACTAGTGGCCACTTCTGTTGTGCAAGCAGGAGATCAGATGTATAGAAAGAACATGTGGCTTCAGTGCACAACTTTGAAGGTGCCTTACTCTTCCAATGACCCATTTGCTGAAGACTCTCACTATGAGTTGAATGACAATATGTGGAAGTAAGATATAAAAGTGAAAGAAGAATTTAAAATAAGTTGTAGATAAATTAATCTGTTTTCCAATATGAAAGCATGAGCAGAAGTTATTTTGGTAAGATTTGTTTAAAGCCTGTGCTCTGAATTGTTAACGATAAAACTCCTCCCTTTCTGATTCATAGACCCGTACAACAGTGAAGAAGTTGGCTGTGTCACCGAAGTGGAAGAATTATGGACTACGGATCTTTGGGTACATTCATCCTTTCAAGGATGGTGAGTAGAAACACCACCCTTTTACTCTGTTCCCAAGAGCTGGGGTTCAAAGAGTAGACATCACAACTGAGGTTCTTCTTACTCACTTTAAGCAAGGATGCCTCTGCTCTGCCATAAGCACCCTGTCATTGTTTCCCCCATCTTTTGAGACACTGGGAAAACATACTGAGCAGCCATCAAGGAAGCCAGACCAGCAAAAACCATCATACTCCTTAACTCTGATTTTTTCATTTCATTTATGTTTGTTTGTTTGTCGTTCAGTAATTAGTTTCTTGTAGAAAGGAAAAAGTTGTAAGAGAGTTACAATATTAGGAAGAACTTCCTGACATTCAAAAGTGGCACTGACTCAAGTTTGTGGGAGTCTCCTTCTTGAGAGGTTTTTCATCAAAAGCTGAGTGTCCATCTGTCAGGAGTGATTTGACTCTATATTCTTGCATGATGGAGAGCTAGATAATCCTTGTGGTCACTCCCAACTCTAATTCTAAGTTGAAAATAATACATTCTCTGGGGTGTTGTGTGGTTTCCGGGCTAAAGATGCTAGCCACAGATGCAGACAAAACTTCAGGAGAAAATGGTGCTAGAAGATGGCCGTACAGCCTGAAAACCACACAACAGTGCTTCCGGCCGTGAAAGCCTTAGACAACACATTCCACCCCTATTCTTTTTAAATTCCTTGCTGTCTTGAGGCTGTGAGATCGAAAAAAATTAAAAGCTCTCCTGAAAGCACACCCAGAGTTTGGGCTTTTCTGGGCCTAAATGTGCTCCAAAGCAGCTCCAGGACTGTTGCTTATATGGCTGGAGAGTGCAGTTACTCTTCTAGGGAAGTGGGCACAGTGCACATTATCTCCTCCTTATTGTTATTTCTAACTAGCCACAGAGCTCCTGATAGTCCGGAGTGCTTCTACTGGTCACAGGGGAAACCTATTCTGACAAGGGTAGAGGCGGTTGACCAACCAGGAGCTCTTCCCTTTTTCCTAATAACATGGGAACCTCTGCCAATGTCAGAAGGGGGCACCTGTGCAATCAGGAAAGAGTGAGGAATCACCTCTCATTCTAATCTTCATGCTGGTCAAGTGTGCGCCCTGTTATGATGTTAGCAGAAACACCCATAATGGCAATGAGCTCTCATGGAGTCCCATGGCCAGCTAGGAGCAACGGCGGGGTGGCAACATGAAAGAAATAAAGTGTGTGTTGTCGAAGGCTTTCATGGCTGGAATCACAGGGTTGTTATAAGTTTTCCGGGCTGTATGACCATTTTCCAGAAGCATTCTCTCCTGACGTTTTACCTACATCTGTGGCAGGCATGCTCAAAGGTTGTAAGGTACATTGGAAAAACTAAGCAAGGAAGGTTTATATATCTGTGAAAGGTCCAGCATGGGAGAAAGAACTCTTGTCTGTTGGAGGCCAGTGTGAATGTTGTAATTAAATAAAGTGCGCATTATCCCAGAGGAGAGTCGGTGCTAGTGCAGTCACAGTCCAGTCCCTTTCCCTGCACTGATGAGCACAGGAAATGGCACTGGTGTCCCATTCAGACAGAAGATCTGGCTGAATCAAACCAGCTGCCCAGGTTGCCCGAAAACCATGGGATACTGTGGAGTTTCCACAAACCCCAGAGGATCCCAACTTTATGGAAGAAAGGCAAAGCTGATTAAGAGTTTGAAACTCTCACATACCAGAATTAGTTGTGCATCATGAAGACAGCCAGCCTTTCATTTGCAGTGAGCTCCGGGCAGGAAGGGGTAACTTATGTAGACAATGCCTTCTGCCAGGAATGAGGTTTTGCCACTTACTGCCCTCTGCAGGTCAAGAGGCTTAAAACCTGCAAGGTTGAAAGTAGAATCTTGGTGTCTAGGGTAGGTCCAGTTTTCCCAGGTTCTTAGAGTCCTAAAATGCTGCACTTAAGAAGCCTTCACACTTTGACTTGGAAAGATGCCATGAAGATAACTATACCTACATGTCCTTCTCACCCATACAAGAAGCACATTTCATCTCATCCCCTGTTCTTCCCTGTTCTTGCTGCCCAATCCCACAGCTCTTTTCTCTTCTTCGTCTCGTAGGGGACTTCCAGTTCTCTGTAGCTTCTGATGATAACTCTGAATTTTGGCTCAGCTCTGATGAGACTCCAGCCAATGCACGACTGGTGGCCTTTGTGGGCAAGGTGAGCATACATTTTCATTCCTAGCACTGTAAAAGAGAGACCCATAGACTCACAATAACGGCGTTATAGCTTCTTTCTGTGGCTAGAAGTGCTTTTTCTACTCTTCTCACAGACGACGCCATCTGGCATCATCTTTCTAGTTCCTTGCTGGGATAGTTAAATGTAAATGGAACCAGTGGTATTGCCATTGGGAGCCATATAAACCTAGCGCCAACTCAGCTGTGATTCTTACAACTAGAGGCTGTAAAACTGAAACCTGGATCTGTTACACAAAATACAGATATGTGTGTATATGTGAGCCTTTTCTAAATGCTGGCATGTTCTGCTTGTAATATTGCAGGATGCAGCCCCCCCTTGCAGCTGTGGTTTGCAACCTGAACCAAATTGGTTTGCTCACTGACATTGATTTGGAGGTTACTCTTGGTGGATTTTTTTGCCAGTTTGCTCTAAACCGAAGATAAAGTTCTTATTTCCATATTGGGTGCAGAGAGAGCAGTTGATCTCTTCTACAGAATAAAGAAATTATGAAAACAAATAGCCCTTTTCTCCATATAAGGGAAGCACTGCCATTTCAATTTGATGGCTGGCAAACAGGTTTGGATTTAGGATATTAAAACTGAGCTCATACCATGAACGCTTTACTACACTGAGGGGGAAGAGACAGGCCAAGAAGCACAGCTAGGATCTAAAAACATCAGGTAAAGAGATCATCAGTTCTGCAAAATTTTCTTGAAATCTTCCCGCTGGTATGGTGCCTTTAAAATGCTTGAAAGCCATTTCAGCAAATGTGAGCAATCTCTCCTCTCCCTCATTCAATACTGCTGATACACTTGTAAGTAAAATTAATATCACCCTGCAGGTGATGAGGAATCAGCAAAAGATGTTAGACTGCTGATTAATACTTTGTAGGCTAGTGGAGGTAGCGTTCGGGTAGCATACACTCGTATGCCATGCAGGTAATGAATATGGCAGTTTGAAAAGTTCATCAGCTAAGCTACTGGGTTGTTGGACTCTGCTCTTAGCTCCAGCACTCATGAAGAAGAGTAATATCATCTGTGATGTGTTGAATCTTTTTAAGATTATAGGCACTGAAGAAATTATCTCCCATATTATGTGTAAAAGTTTCAAAGCCTTTTCAGATAAGAATCCTAATAAAATAGGGTTCCCATATGTGAGAGTTTTCTTTTGAGCATGTTACAGGCTTCTTTTCAGATCTTTGCTTTAAACTGCCACATAGATGCCTGGGGACATTCAGGAATGGGGTTTATGTGCCCATCCATGTCTCATTCTGACTGAGTTCTGTTTGTATCAAAAACAAATTCCCCATATAGTTTTAGTTCAGGCTTTTGTTTCTCCAGATGTCTTTGGATTCCATTTCAAGTACCTCAACCATTGTCCTTGCTGACTGGGGCTTCTGGGAGCTCTAGTCCAAAATAACTAGGAGAGAAAGGTTTCCAAACCAATCTTTTAAACTATATACTGTATATGTTCTAAACTATATACAGTGTTCCCTCACTACTTCGCTTTTTGCGGATTAGATGTTTTGTGGTTTTTCAATAAACTTTAAAAGAATATTATAAATAATAAAAATTACAATTTACTGCCTAAGGAAGGGATGAAGGAGAAGCCAAAGGAAGAGAAAAGGAGCCCAAGCAGCAACGGGAGGAGAAGAAGGCGATTTATCAACACACAATTGGTTGATAAAGACTTTAAAAAATAGTGTATAACTACTAAAATAATGTATAAATATTAAAATAAATATAGTTTCCCCGCTTCATGGATTTTCATTTATTACGGGTGGTCCTGGAACATATTCCCTGCGATAAGTGAGGGAACACTGTACATTTTAAAGTAAAAATACAGCTCAAAGTCTTCAAGAAAACGGCTATCTGAGATATTGTTTTTGGAGTGGCACATCTGGGATCTCTTTGCACAATCAAGAGTAGAAGATCAGTTGGGGGGGAGAGGAGGCGAGGCTGCTTAACCTTTTCCTGCCATATGCTCATAATCTTGGTTGCTTTCCATTAGGAGGCAAAAAGATAAGGGGATACATGTGTTTCAGTGCAAAGAGGAAAAACAACCCCAGGCAGAATATTCTTAAGTTAGAAAGTTGTAGGAAAGGAAGAGGTTAAGTCGCATTTCTGTTCTATTGAAATGAGAGGCTTTGAATATGCTGCTTGGTTAAAAAAGGTCTGTAGGGGGAAACCATTCGGAGAAAAAACACACAATTGTATGTAATGTCTGGTTTCTCACTAGGAAAATGGTCAAGTCCTGCAAGGTGGTGTGCATCTAGTCAATGCAAAGTTGTACAGATTACAGTTTTTCTTCCTGAACAAAGGCAGTCTCGGTTATTAGCAAGCTCTGTTGCCCTCATGCTAACATTAAATAGATTTATACTTATACTATAAGGCCCTGGTGGATAAAGCTCTTTTCATGCCAAGACTGAAAATTTCACACATACGTTTGCTTCCTAGCCAACAAGTAATAAAAATTATCTTCCTTTGTGTGTTGAAATACACAGGCAAAGAATTCAGTGGTTGCGAGTCTCAGGATAACTATAACTCATATTTTGTGTGTGCTTGCAAGGAAGTCCAGTGTCGATCTTGTACTTTTGCAATGAGAAGAAATAGGAGCACCTGCAAGACTGTGGCAGTTCTTTTTAACCCATCCATTGCAGAACAGCCTAGTCACAGAGAGCCAAAATGAAGTGAAACATACCTTTTTAATCTTATTTCTGAGGAAACCTCTCTCAAAAATCTGACAGCTCAGTTCTTGCACAGCTGATAATGAGATTGTAATGCTAGAAAAGTCTGGCTTTTCTTAAAAAAGAAACAAAGTAATTTACAGTACTAGGTATAACACAGGACAAGTCACAAGCAAAAGAAGGTAGGAAAATTATGAAACAATAAACGAGAAGGACATTTCTTTATATAAGCTTTGGGAAAGGTTGTGCAAAGTGCAGTATATCGGTTGCACAAAGCACTTGGGGGCCCCCAATTTGGCTTTTGAAGCTTCCAGATCCTTTTTGGGCCGGTTTTGTGACAAATCTTACCAAAAGTGGTTAAATTGAACTGATCCAAAACCGGTTGTAAATGTGGTAGTTTATTTCCTCTCCCTAAAGCAATCAAAACAGAAAAAGGGGCTGAAAAGCAGCTCAAGTAGAGGGCACACCAAATTGCCATGATGCAGCTGGCTAGGGCAAGCACAGGGGAGAAATGGCTTCTTCCTGGTTAGGGCTGGATGGTTATGCATCAAATCATTACTCTGAAGAACAACCTGTACTCAAAGCCATCTAGACTATGATTTTCCAGGGAAAATGCACTGGCATTCCTTTGGATCATCTTTCCTCCCCTTTTTCTATATTTGATTTATCCATTGTCAGATCTTAAGTTTGTTTTCTATGTTGACATCTTTTCTTCTTCTTTAGCTGGGCTCTGAATGGACTGCTCCAGGAGAGTTCACAAAATTCAGTTCTCAGGTCTCCAAGCCAATCCGGTAAGTGTGACCGCTATGTTACAGAGATACAAAGGAAGAAAAACAGTGATTTCTATTAGTGTCAGGTTGTCTTGATAAACAGAACACTATGTCAAATTTTTGCGTGTGCTTACAGCAAAAGAGATTGATGTAACAGCATTTTACTGGTTTGATATCACTCGTTCCCTGAGATCTTATGCTCATCATTAACATGCCTCTCAAATAGTACATAAACAGAGAGTGTTGAAAGGCATGAAACAGCAGGATCACAAGATTACTTTCATCCTTTAAATAGCACTTTTGGTTGGCAGAGTGTACTATGGTCTTTATTGTGAAGTAGATTACAATTCCCCCAGTATTCAGATGGAAAACAGAGACTGAGAGATGTCTTGCTGATAGCAATACAGTGAGGTCTCCCCAGAGGGTGAGCTTTGAACCCAGGCCTCTTATATCCAAAGTGGCTTCAGCCACTTGATTACTAGTTCTGCAAGCTTGTTAAAATTACTTTTTAAATTTCTTTCCTTCATTAGAATAAAACCAGAGTGGAGGAGACCATAAGGGCCCTCCTGTCCAATCCACTCTGCCATGCACAACCAAAGCACTGTCCACTCAGCCTCTATTTAAAATGCTCCAAGAAAGGAAACTCCGCCAGCCTCTGAGGCAGTGAGTTCCACTGTCAGACAGCTTTGATAGTCAGGGGTTCTTTGTACTGGTTTTTAGGAATCTCTTTTTCTGCAGTTCGAATTCATTTCTCCTTGACCTAGTCTCTGAAGCAGCAGAAAAAAACATGCTCCATCTTCAATGTTACCTGTGTTCCCCTTTCTGATTTCCTTCTTGAATCTCCTTCCCCTCACTTCATCACTCTTTTCTGTCCTCCGTCTCTTTGTCCTTTTCCAGGCCTGTCAGATTGAAGCTTCTTTCTGTGTACATACAAAGTCTGTCAGCTCCCCTCACATTGCCTTGCCTCCTTGTTTGACACAGCTCTAGCTGGAGCTGGCAGCTCTCTTCCGGGCCTGTCTTTGCTTGCTCCATCAATTCACTGCCAAGCAAGACTGTCCTTGACATGCCAGAGCTATGGTCTTTTCCTCCCACTCCTCATCCGTGTGATGCTTTTATGTTTTACGTTACACCAAGCTTATATTACACAGGGCACACATGGCTCCTACGTCAGTGGAATAGTGAATCCATTCCAGATATTAATCCAAGTTATAAAGGAGCTCTCCAAAGTGGTGAAGCTTATTTCTAAATACAGTAGAGTCTCACTTATCCAACATAAACGGGCCTGCAGAATGTTGGATAAGCGAATATGTTGGATAATAAGGAGAGATTAAGGAAAAGCCTATTAAACATCAAATTAGGTTATGATTTTACAAATTAAGCACCAAAACATCATGTTATACAACAAATTCGGCAGAAAAAGTAGTTCAATACACAGTAATGCTATGTAGTAATTACTGTATTTACGAATTTCGCACCAAAATATCATGATATATTGAAAACATTGACTACAAAAATGCGTTGGATAATCCAGAACGTTGGATAAGCGAGTGTTGGATAAGTGAGACTCTACTGTACATCCAACACCTTGGGTTGTTGTTGTATGACTTAATGTAATTTCTGAGCTATGAAAATCCCTAGGCAAATCCACCAGTGGGGTTTTCTTATCAAAATTTGTTCAGTGAGGTTTCCTCTGAGGCTAAGAGAATGTGACTTGCCCAAGATTACCCAGTGGATTTCCATGGCTAAGTCAGGATTCAAACCCTGTTTTCCTGAATCCTCATCCAAACTACAGCTCTTTTCTGGCTCCAACTTTTTTAATACTTGATTTAAAACTAGACAAAGTTACCATGCCACTGGACATGGGAACTATTACTCAGAGGCTGTGTTTGTGGAATTTTAGAATTGGAAGAGACTTTGGAGGGGACTCTGGAGTTTCTCTAGGCAAGAATAATGAAAAGTTAACCTTTTAGACTACAATTCCTAGGTTCTGCTGACCAACAGGGCCATTGGTCATAGTATATGGGGGATCCTAGAAGTTGTCCAAAAAAGGCTCTGATTGTCATATCTTTCCTGGAGGAGGCCTGTTTGGATGCAGATAAGAGCTGGGCATGTTTAGCCTGCAGAAGAGAAGGCTGAGAGGAGACATGATAGCCATGTACAAATACGTGAAGGGAAGTCACAGGGAGGAGGGAGCAAGCTTGTTTTCTGCTGCCCTACAGACTAGGACACGGAACAATGGCTTCAAACTACAGGAAAGGAGATTGCACCTGAACATCAGGAAGAACTTCCTCACTGTGAGAGCTGTTCGACAGTGGAACTCTCTCCCCCAGACTGTGGTGGAGGCTCCTTCCTTGGAGGCTTTTAAGCAGAGGCTGGATGGCCATCTGTCGGGGGTGCTTTGAATGCGACTTCCTGCTTCTTAGCAGGGGGTTGGACTGGATGGCCCATGGGGTCTCTTCCAACTCCACTATTCTATGATTCTATGATAAGGAAGAGGTATGCCAAGATAATAACATGTTCCCATTTGAACCAGAGGAGGTGGCAGTCATGCTACGGCACCAACAGAGGCACAGCCTGGTCCATCCCAGGCATCCACTGCACATCAAAGGAGGCAAAGATACTTCCTTCCACTGAGCACCAAAATTAAAGCAGCAGCAGCAGCAAAGGGTCAGGCAACACCCTGCTCCACTTGAAATGTAGGATGCTGACCAGTGAGGCCAGCTGGGCTGCGTAATAGCTGGCTATACATTTACCCAACCATTGCTGCAGACAACAGTTTCAAAATTTTCAATTAACTACAATTAATATATCTGGCTTTGTAGAGTTATGGCCTTCAATTTGTACCTTAGTTTTATTTTCCTTCTCAGCTTTAATCTCTGCTGTTTTTCCCTTTTGAACTTCTTTGGACCATGCTTCTGCTTGTAAGACCGTGTAAGCCCTGAGACTGCACTGGACTTCTGTGGACTGGCCTGCTAAATAGGCTGATTTAGGGAAGCCCAGATCTAGTCTCAGTGCCAACATATGATGCAAATACAGCATTTTTCACAGATGGTCATCCATCTTCTGCTGAAGTAGTTCAAGTAAAGAAAAGCTAAACACTTCCCAATGTCATCTGTTTTTCTCTTGGACATCTGTTTTTATTAGGAAATTTTTTTCAGATTTCTCCTGAAAATCTGGTCCTTCAGGATTTCTATCCATTTGTTTTAGTCCTGGCCACTGGACAAGACTGTGCCATCCTTTGCAGAGTAGCTCTACAATGTCTCCCTATATATGTTGTATGTTCTTTGTATGATTAGCCAATGACTATAGGTAGCTTGTGCCCTTTTCACCTGTTATATGTACTCCTTTGTTCTTCAGTAGCACACAACCTGAGAACTGGTACTCAAGTGGGCTGTTGGGAAAGACTGGTCAGGGTTATGAACTGTTTGTTTCCTGGTGGTAGCTTGTGGGGTGTTGTCATGTGCCCTGTATAAATATCTCCCTGTACCTTTTGGCATCGATTCCTGTTTCTCTGTGATATATCCTGTGCCATGACCTCAGACTGGCAGAGGGACAAATGTGAAGAACGGGACATGCAGAGTTTTCTTGCTAGGGTCAAGACACAAAAGAACTCTGAAATATCAGGAAGATGTGCACTGAATGCTTATTGCTTCTTTCAGCTGCTGGGGAAAAGAAATAAGGGAAGCTGTCCAAATGAAAAGAGAGAGAGAGAAGAAGAATATGAATGAGCAAGCACCTGCCCAGAAAATAGAGGAAAGCAATAACTGGGTATTAGACTGGCAGATTTCCAGAATGTGTCATCATGCCAGTGTCTCAACAGAGCTAACAAATGTGTTTTTTTCTGTCTTTATGTCACCAATATAGCACTATTTTAAGTAGTGAGGAATACCACTAAGAGCCTGCGCATGCTAGGAAATGCTCTGCCTTTTTAATTTAGGTGCTCAGCAGTTTAATAATCAGATTAGGAATGGGGACAAGAGTGAGTATCTCTGCCCCTCTACCTCTGTTGGCAAATAATACAAGGCAAAATTCAATGTAGTTTGATTTCCAATCTCAGCTTCTCAAAAGGCAGTGGGTCTAACTGTTTTTTGCTCACTGATTTCATTACCATTGAAAACACAAGCACCTAATGTAGAGCACTAAAATTTAGCACAATCAAATCCCATCTGGGTTTTTTTATTTGTTTTTCCTTTTCTTCAACTCGACTATGCCCCATATTGCTGAGCAGCCATAATACGGTACATGCTGTAGGTTCACAAAGCACGTTAGAAACAGGAGTGAATTGAGTCTAACTACCCATAATAAAGCACATATTTGGGAGCTATTAATCTAATTTAATTTTGGCAGACATTGAAATGCAAAGTAAAGCAAACTGAAGTGCTTTGCCCAGGTTACCTCAGAAATACCAAAGCAAAGTCAGGAGAAGACTCTGCCATGATTTGAGAAATGGGGATTTACTTGATACACACAATCTTTTCTTCTTCTTTTATTGCACTGTACTGTGGCCCTTTTAGTTACATTCTGAAGGATATAAATATCTAAACTACATCTTGTCAGTGATTCAGTTAATGTTTACACTATGTAACAAAATTTGAAAACTTTTCTGTTCCTGGTTTGAAAGTGTTATTCCTGTTTAATTGTGTGGTACTTACTTTGAAAGTAATTGTTATACTCCAGAAACTTCATTTTTGTGGTTTCCACAAACTGTGTTGAATTGCTTGAGACTCTGTCAGATATTCACTGATAAACAATAGCAAAATGTCCTGCAGGATGTCCCGCAAAAACAATAGTTTTGCAGTATAACAAACTTTTCCCATGTTTTTTATGATATAACCAATTTGGAAATGACATTTATAACCCAGGAACAAAATTCGTATTTCATAGTATTATTTGTTGCCAAGTTCTGATAGCATGTGAATAATTTCACACATTGTACACCTTTGGGTATCTCTGAATTGGCAAAAGGTTCATAACTTATTTACTGCATGTTTCTAAGAGAAGAGTGGGTGCAGAAATTTGTGGGGGGCCCTGCAGAAAGAGCTAACGGAAGAGAGTACAGTTTGAGGCTAGGGACCATGAGGGGGTGTTTTTCTTTCCACTTCTTGCATTTTCTTCATGATGATATGTTTCCATCTTGCAATATTGCAAATGAGCTGTGATAAATAGAAATGGCCAGCTGGAAATGTGTAGGCCACATGCGGTCCTCCAGCTGGTTTCTACCCAGTGCTGGGAATGCTGAGGAGCAACCCGGCCCAGAAACAGCATATTGAACTTGGCCTTCCTCAGCACAGGATTATTTTTCTTTTTTAATCATGTTAAAGAATATGGGGATGTGTGCTGCCACTCCACCCACGGCATCCCCACATTGAAGATCTCCAAAGAAGGTGTGACTGTGTTTGGTTGCATGTAGGTAGAAGGCCTCCATAAGATTAGGAAGCCTAGCAGAGCAAATTCCTTATGGCATGGGACTTTGTTAGCACTTTCTCAGTTTTCTTCTCAGATATTCTGTGAGGTCCATGTGACTTCTCCAAAAAGCAAAAATAAAAAACAACTTTCTGTTCTATTTCTGGTTTTAGAAAAAAAGAGTTTTTTACAATGTTACATAGTTTTATGTTAAATGGAGGCTGGGGGCTGCCACATTTAAAATTTGAGTTGTTCTGGAGATTTCACTCTTTTCTGTCACCAAAAAGGGCTGTCTGGAGAGTTTGGAGCACTGGATAAGCCCAAAAAAGCAGCCTTGGCACAGGTTGGCTAGGGTTCTAGCATTGTAATAAGTCAAAGCAATTTAGAGTTTTGAAAGTTGACAAAAGGGGGCAAAGAGAGCTTGGGATCATGTAGCTCTTTATCAACCCAAGTCATACCTCATAACCTCTGAGGATGCCTGCCACAGATGTGGGCGAAACATCAAGAGAGAATACTTCTGGAACATGGCCATACAGCCTGGAAAACATACAACAACCCTGTGATTTTATTTTCCGTGTCAGGAGCAACTTGAGTCGCTTCTGGAGTGAGAGAATTGGCTGTCTGCAAGGACGTTGCCCAGGGGACGCCCGGATGTTTTGATGTTTTTACCATCCTTGTGGGGGTTTCTCTCATGTCCCCGCGTGATCCCGGCCATGAACGCCTTCGACAACACAAGTCAACATAGTCAGTAGGAGCCTCCGGTGGCGCAGTGGATTAAACCCTTGTGCCTGCAGGACAACCCAGGCACCAGTGTAGCCTATAGGTGAAAGAATACGTAGTTGTTGCCATTCATTTCTTGACTGTGAAAGGGATTTCCTAATCAGGAACAACATAGGCTGCTGTGAGCCTACTGCAAGATTCTTTGTACTTCAGGAAGTATTTTCTGGTAAAAAAAAGTGTTTTCTGCACAGAAACATGTATCTTTGCACAGAATGTACTACTCTTTCTGTCAGCTTTCTTAACCTTGAAGAAAGGAATACTTAATAGGCTTCTGAATAACTTGAGAGCTTCCTTTATGATAGTACACAGTGAACCTGGTATCTTTCAGATGGTGTTGTTTTCTTTCTTATCCTCCCTAGCCAATGATCAGGAATGATAACAGTACATTGAAGATTTTTTTCAGTTCATGATTTCTCTGAAACTGAATTTAATTTCAGAGAAATCAAAGGCCATATACTAGTGGTGACTAGGGTCTAGACAGAAGCAAAAATGTTAGAAGTAATTGAGGCTTTGATGAGACATTTCCACTTGTTTTTAAAATTGATTTTTACATAGAGGAAAAAGAGAGAGGAGGATACATAGGACCAGACAAGGGTTGGTCATATATCTTAATATAAGGCTGATCGTATAGTATAGAAATAATGTTGAATGCTATGCAGTCCTGTGATTTAAAGTTTGCTGAGGCCCCAGCACTCTTTGGCAAAGTCTAAAGACTTTGTAAAATCACAACTCTGTGAATCCATAACATTGAGCCATGACACATCAGGTGTGGTCAACTGCATTAATTCTGCAATATAGGTACACCTTAGGCCAGTGGTTCTCAATCTGTGGGTCCCCAGATGTTTTGGCCCTCAATTCCCAGAAATCCTAATAGCTGAACTGGCTGGGAATTCTGGGAGTTGTAGGACAAAACACCTGGGGACCCACAGATTGAGAATCACTACCTTAGGCTGTCCATATTTCCCGAAGTATATTTTCTTGAGACTGAAATCTATAGAATATATTTTTTATATTTAGCCAAAACAGTAAGGCAAAACTAGAGCAGTAAAGCAGGCTTTAGAATGGGAAGGGAGGAAACTATACAAGAGCTGAGAAACTATGAAAACATTGCCTCTGGAGAGAATATGTCCCCCTAGGGATCCAGCCATCCAGCCTGAGCTTTCTCCCTCCTATTCTGGAGGAGAAGATAAGGGAAGGAGCCATGAGAGCTTCTGTGGACTCCTGTGGAGAAGTGGGTGCTTAATTAAAGGGGATATTAATTTTCCATGCCAGGAGGTGGGCACTTTGTGTTCTGAGATGGCATTTAACCAAGAGTTTCTCCTCTTTGAGGCTAAACCATTTGTAATGCATGTTTTCCTCTACCATGGAGTGCTTAAAAACATCCCTCCCCCCTCCTCACAAAAGAGCTTTGTGGAACCTTCATTACCAATGCATTTGCTATGGCAAAACTGTTTTTGTAAAGTGGTTGGAATCTTCCCTGGGGTTGCCTTAATACAGTCAACCCTTTCAATACGACAGCTTAGTTTGGGAAGGAACTTTGTGGCAATATGAACTTTCAGTCCAGTGAAAGCAAAGCACACAAGCAAAGAATTCTGCTTCTGGGGAAAAAAAAACTCACCCAGCCAACCTCTGAAATTATGCAATTTATTTTTGTAATGTGGTTGCAAACAGTGCACCAAGGACCAAATATTTTTAGATTTCCAAAAAATCCTCCCCATATCCCTCACCCCTATCAGGTATCAGGTACAACAGTTTGTACCTGTGAGCTGGCTTGATTCCGGCCCTAGGTTTGTCTTAAAACTGTTGTTATAGCTGGGAGGAGCTGATTTGTGACGCTTCACGATGGGTTCACAAAGGAAGCACGCACAGGCCTTACACAGTTTCTGGAACCCTGGGGACTCCCCTTTAGAAGCGCTCAGTGTGGGGTGTTAATACAGGACAGATTCCCTTGCAGATGATTAACCAAGGACAATTCAGTACCCTAATCTAATTAGGGAGCCAGTGAAAGAAAATGGGAGGGGAGGGTGGGGATTGTTGGTGGTGGCAAAAATAGTTTGGGCAAATTTGCCATGCACTGTTCAATGAAGCAGCTGATTGGAGCCTAGCCAGTTTCAATAGCAAGAGCCTGGTGTATGTCCTGGAGTTTCCCAAGGGAAATTAGAGGAGCTTTTTTTAATCGCTGTCATCTTCTTCAACTAAGCCACAGCTGTGGTGAGGAGGCTTTGATGTTTTTGGTTTACATGCCCTGGTTGTACATAGCATTGTGCATACACGCTACAACACATGGAGAGAAAGGATTGAGAGCAGAGGAAGAGGAAAAGAGAGGAACAAATCCAATTTTCTTTTGTGTTTCCCATAAAAAAATAGGAAGTAATGTCATAGGAAAGAGTTTTACATGCTTCATGTTAGTTTGTTTTTCTGCTTGTTGTTTTTATAACTGCAGGTGTTGCATCCCATATTTTACTGTGAGCTCTTTTTCTCTTTTTGTTTTGAAAACCTTTCTTAACTCTCCAACTGAACTCAGCCTCTATGATTTATTGGCCAGAGTTAGGCTGCTCCTTTGTAGTCAGTCTAGCCTGGGCTTCCCCAAGCTGGCCAGATATTTTGGGCTACAACTTCTGAAAAAGAAACTTTGGTTGCAGTGATGGGAATTGTGGCCCAAAGCTTCTGGAGGGTACCATGTTGAACAATTTCAAAGACTTCAGTACACTGCGTCTGCGTCTTGTCTCTGTCTCTGTTCTATGTTACGGTATTGAATGTTTGCCTTTATGTGTGCAATGTGATCCGCCCTGAGTCCCTTTCGGGGTGAGAAGGGCAGAATATAAATGCTATAAATAAATAAATACACTGAAATTTTACTCACCAAAGCAAGATAAATTGTTTTGGTAATTTCATCTCTGCTCCCACCATGTTGATGTTGTGTAGAACACCCTCCATAGTAGGTATACAGGTTGATAAAAGAAATTGTGTATTTGCCATTGTTTCATTTTAACAAAACCTCAGTGATCCAAATCCCAGAAATACCTGCTATAACTAGCGTTGAATACATTTAATTAAACTCTTTTTATTGGATTGAAAAGTCATAGTTTTTAAGCTGTAGATACAATAATTTCTGTGCTTGAGTTTCCAAGGCCTGAAAGTTGTTTCGAGATTTCCCCATATTAAAAATTTGATAAGCGCATTTGTACTGTATTTTGTACAGAACGTGGAGTTTTTGGACTTGTAATTTTGTAGTTGACAGGAGAACCTTGTGCCATTTGAAATATTCTACATGACATGTTTAAGAAGAGGTTTTTAAAAAAACATCCAAAAATAAATTCCAGACAATAAGAAGAAAATTACAGGTAATGAAAAAAATACATCTTCCTAAGGCAGGACCTACATTTTCAAGATTAAATATAACTGATTTCCTTAGCCATTACATTTGTAGATCAACTCACTCCAGCTGTTTTTAAAGATACTACTATGCAGTTATAGCACTATGGTCATAGGTACTGTCAGTGTCTATAAAGACCGCTGTCCCTTGTGACTTTTTAATGCCTGTACCTTTAGACTGGAAGGGTAATTTGCTGCAAAGTGATGAACACCATCTATGTTTCCCTACATTAGCAATTGCTGTAGCTGAGTTGAGCCAGTGTGGTATAGTCATTTAAGTGTTGGTCTAGGACCAGGGTTCAAATCCTCCATCAGCCTTGGAAACCCATTGAGTGACCTTGGACCTGTCACACTCTCTCGCCTTTACCAGAAGACAATGCCAAGCCTCTGAATAACTCTTGCCTATAAAACCCTATGTTAAGACTGCTAGTATTCAGGCATATAATAATAATTGAATTTGCTAGTTGATAGCCAACCATCATTTCTCCATTCTCAAGTCTGAAGAGTGGCCCTATGTTCCTTCTCCGCACTCAAGAAGCACCAAAGTTCAATCAGCCTTGTGAAATTGGGAGATACGCTCAGCATCTCAAGTGTTTGCTGTCTTGGTCAGATTAATACCGAGAGGCGTCCGTCTCCCCTTATGTGAGAGATGGATATGGTTTCCATGACAGCAGTGACCAAGCCAGCAAGTGTGTCTGGGAAAGATTTGAGGAGCCCTCTGCTCTCACTGATCCGGAGTGACAGGCAGCAGCGACAGAACAGCAGGATCCTGGCAGTGAGCGGAGTGTGTACGCCTTGCCTCTGTCATCTGGGTGTGGGCATCTTTCATTTCTGAATCTGCTGACAGCATTCTCTTCATATTTGTGTTCCACTTCTCCTTTTAACCTTTAAAAGGCTTGCCATCTTTTATATCAGAATGCATGCGTCCTCCTTTTCAGCACGTAGAATTGCTTTCTGAATCTCTGAAATTTTGTCACAGTCCTTTCTCTTGTGCTTTCTACTTGTTTTTGGAGAATTGTGATGCAGTGTCTATCCATGTGTATGATTCTGCTACATATGTTTAGAATCTGGTCAAATATTTCATTTCTAAAAGTAGTCAAATTTTAGTTGGTAAGGGACGGAAAGTGTGTGGAAAAAATCATCAGCCTTCTCATCATTATTTACTGCTTTTTTCTTTTAAAAAAGATTCAGAGCAGTGAATAGTGGTAAAAACAATACAATTCAATTTAAAGTCTAAAGACTATAAACATTAACATAGAATTAAACTTAAAACCATCTAAAAATGAATAATTCAGACAATTAAAACAGTTTAAAATACATTAACACCACATAACACCTCCTGCTTGGTCTTAAAAACCTTCTTCTTGCCTAAAAGAAAGATCTTACCTGCTGCTGGGAGGACAGTAGGGAGGGGGCCATGCTGGCTTCCCTGGGAAGAAGGGAGTTCCAGAGTTGAGGGGCAGCCACGGAGAAGGAAGGCCCGCTCTCTCTTTCCTACCAACCAAGCTTGCAGTGGAACTGGGACTGACAGAAGGGCCTCTGGACATCTCAGGGCCAAGGCAGGTGCATACCAAGAAATACAATCTGCAAAACAGCCTGGACCTGAGCCATATAGGGCTTTATAAGTCACAACCAGTACGTTGAATTGTGCCCGGAAACAAACTGACATCCAGCAATATATATTTGGAGATATAATAATTTTGCACAGATAATTGGACTCATGTGGGCATTTTGTGATATGAATTATGTCATCAAAGAAAGTGGTGGCCACAGCTTTCACTTATTAGAAAGAATGATCTCTGTCTGCAATATAGACCTTTTCCTCCATTTGCTATATTGGTTCCATTTCCTCATCTCTTGGAACTTGCCTTCTTCCCATCCTTCCTGTTCCCAATCCTGCTTGCCATTATCTTATTATTATTATTATTATTATTATTATTATTATTATTATTAAAATTCTATTTGGGATCCAAGTAGTTATGATAGCATCAGTTACATTTTTGACTCACATGAATGCCCTATTCACATACAACTTGGAGAGGAAAGTATTTAAACAAGAGAAGCCTAAGAGAAAGTAACTTCTTGCACTTTACTTCCTAACAGTCAATTGTCTTAGAGACGTTTTCATGTCCAGTTCACCTTCTATAATGGGGGTGGGCTAAAAGGAAACTTCTACAATCTTATTAAGACTTGACACACCAGAAAAAGAGGGTGGCAGTGTAGGAGAAGATTAAGTCCAGCACAGTTTCTTCTCTCCCTCTGAGACTAGAGCAGTTGGCATGGAGAGAGGACTTTTCCTCGGTTCCTGGACTTAGGCATGATTTAACTGAAGCTGAGAGTCAAGGGCTTCACTAACAAGCCTGAGGTGGCATTTTAATCTTTCTGGTCATTCCTTAAACATTTAACAGCTACACCACCACCACTTATAACTTTATTTTTGTACCCTGCCTCCATCTCCCCAAAGGGACTCGGGGTGGCTTACATATGGCACAAGGTGTCTAAAACAGCGCATAAAATAAACACACAGTACAATACCAAATAAAACCACGATTATATAAATTTGAACTCAGAACAGTTCTTACTTACTGTCATGTCTGCTACTGCATGGGTTTTGTCAATTCTGTGAAAACGTGAACACTCCCATGACAGTGCCCTTGCTACACAGTGACTTTGCATACCTCAGTATAATTAGTTCTGTAAGTGGTGAATATAGATTTGTTTTGCACACAGCTTACAAAGGAAGGAGAGCGGGTTTTTTTTTTTATCAAGCTCACTTTCAAGCCATTATTTTCATTGCCACTTTTATGCCAACTTGCAGAGAGGAGCCAAAGAACCTCTAGCACTTTGAAAAATATTGGAAAGGCAAAGGAGGAGATTCACTAGAGTCCCAGGGTGAATGAATAGTAAATAGCATCGTATCCTGGCATTTTAGTTTGCCTCTGGATGTATGTATTCATTGTTTGACACTCAGCTAGAGACAGAGTTTGAGGCAACCTGACATGATTTTGGACAGTAGTATTCAGAATCTCTTACCATTGGCCATGCTAGGTGAAGTTTTTGAGAGTTGTAGTGCTAAACCTCTGAAAAATACCAGCTGACCCTAACTTGATTTATGAGGTCTGCACATCTACTGTACGGCTAACTTGTGATTGTTTTAAATAATGATTTTAATGGGAAGATAACTGATTTTAGTGTTTATGTATATTTATGGATTATTTTATGTTCCGGCATTGAATGTTTGCCGTATATATGTTGTGCTCCGCCCTGAGTCCCCTTTGGAGTGAGAAGGGTGGGATATAAATGTTTTAAATAAATAAACAAACAAATACTGCATCTGATACTCCCCCAGGAACAAAAAAAACCCATAAAGATCCTGTATCCCAGGTAGTAAACTTCTTGTTTTCTAATGTTCTTTCTTTCCCCCACAGTGTCCTTTCCTCCAGGCGTTATTACTTTGAACTCCTTCACAAGCAGGATGACCGTGGGTCAGATCACGTGGAAGTTGGTGTAAGTGTAAACCCGCATTACACTTTTTCCCATTTCAGGTACAGTCACCTAACAGAAAAATTAAAAGCAGGGGAGTGGAAGGACTGGAAAAGAGACAGCACCTGTGGACATCCGTTTCTTGGTCTCCTGGCTATAAGTCATGATAGCAGATAGCATCTTGCTGTCCATTAGAGAGACCTTCACAGCCAAAACAGCAGAATTTCTGCTTCGATCCTCATTAACTTGTGCCTCAACTGCAGGCCACCATTTGAATCGAGGAAAGGTACCTGACTGTGGGTGAGGAGAAGGGACTGGTTAAAAGTCTGTGTTTGTCAGATTAAGGCAGCAGAAGGAAACATGCTTTTTTCTAGCCTCCTTAATCAGTTTTACAATAAAGTTGAGGTCAAGGGAGGAAGGTGGGAGACAGAGAGACAGAGATTGCTCCCCAGGCCCTTTCTCTCCTGCTGCAGAGATGGAGAATGTCTTTTCTCCTTAAAATTAATTGTGTCCTTCTCTGGGGAAAGAGTAAGAGAGTGTTTGAGAGGGATTTCCTAGCTGGTAATTTCTTAAACTCTTTTATTCTCAAGATGAAAAGTCTCCCATCTCCTCGAAACTTTAAAATAGCTTCATTTTCATGCCTCTCTGAGGAGCTGTGTTCCCTTTACAGAAGCCTTCGATGCACTGCAGGCTGCTGGAGGTGAAATATTAGTCTTTTAAAAGAGGCTCTATTCATCCCACTTCTAAATTAAAAGGAAGAAGCACCACTCAGTGTAAATGTTTTCCCCTCCCAAAGGCTGGCTGTCCCTGCTGTGAAGTATCTGCCAAAGGATTCTAGGTCATTCCAGCAGGTGTAACACCCAGAGTGAATGCGGGAAGTACCAAAAGTGCCGCATGGGATTATCTTTGCTTTAAAATCATATGCACCAATCGCCTGGCAGCTCGGGTGGGGGGCAGGAAATGCATATGCAGGCAAGGTTATTCTCTCTGATCAGCAGCTACTTTAGTATGCCTGTGGAAATACTAAATTTGCAGAATGAACAGCATGTATAGACCTGTTTAAAGGCAAGCATATAAAACAGAGAGACAGACATCGGCACATAATTCCTTTTGTCACTTTGCAGACTGTCCAAAAACTCCTCAGTCATTACGTCCCTCCTCCAAACATCAGGATTAACAGTACTAAATCTAGAGAGTGAGACAAGAAAACAGCCTGTATTATGTGACTAGTGTTGTTTTGGATCCAGATGTTACAAATGGTTATAGAGTGGCTCAGTTGCTCAACTCAGCTCCACAAATAGTATTAATGTGATCTTTGCCTTTTGCTAAAACCCTCCTCATAAAAATGGCATATGAAAGCTTTCTTTCTTATGGTACCGGTAGACATAATAAATATGAATGGTGAAGTGGTCTGCTTGGGATTGCTGCCCGGTAGCACATCATTTTAAATTGAACTTTTCCTTTGCTGAGTTTGGAGAGGCAGGAAGCTGAACCAATCAGCAGCGGTCTCTGGGGGCTCATAAGCACAGAGCAGCACTAGAGTCATGAAAAGATTCCACCTTCCCTTCCTTATTTTCTACACTGGCTATATTCATCTTCAGAAACAGAGTCCGATTGGCCCCATAGAACTGCAGTTACCTCTGGTTGTGATTGGCTGGTGCCACTGATGTTGCAAAACCACATTCTAAGAGCAGGGTTTTTAAAAAACTAATTTAATGCCACCCACACCCACTCCCCTGAAAAATAGTAAGTGTTTGTGTACTGAATTCAAGAAACATGCATGCAGTACTGTGGGAAGCAGGGAAGCAAACAGTCACACAAGCACAAGCATTAAGGCAAGGACGGTACAGTTGATTGAACTGCTGTTTGGTCTGATTATTTTAATATACGGTATTTCCATTTTAGAATTGGGAGGAAACTAGGCTCAGTCTCTAACATGCTGCAGCTCCTGTTCTTTTTATTACATCTATCAGCATTTTAAGCTGTGGAGCCCCCAGTGGCGCAGTGGGTTAAACCATTGTGCTGGCAGCACTGCTGACTTGAAGGTTGGCTTGGTGACTCAAGTTTGCCGGTTTGAATCCAACCCGGGGAGAGCTCGGATGAGCTCCCTCTATCAGCTTCAGCCCCATGAAGGAACATAAGAAAAGCCTCCCACAGGGTGGTAAAAACATTAAAACATCCGGGCATCCCCTGGGCAACATCCTTGCAGATGGTCAATTCTCTCACACCAGAAGTGACTTGCAGTTTCTCAAGTCTCTCCTGACACGAAAAAAGCATCTTAAGCTTGTGTGTGTTTGTGTGGGCCTTCAAGTCACCTGTTGACTTATGATGACCCCATTCATCTAATAGGGTTTTCTTAGGTAAGGAATACTCAGAGGCAGTTTCACATATTCCTTACTCTGAAATATAGCCAACATCACCAGGTATTCTGTGTTGGTCTCCAATCTAATTATTAGCCATTTTTAATAGGTGGCATACTATAGTTCCTTGCTCTAAAGAAAAAACAAGGGTTCTTCTGAAAATTACAGAGCATAGATACATTACCAGAACTCCCTTTGCACATGGCATAGTGATTTCCATGCAGCTGGGAACATGTGACCTCACCAGTTGATAAAAACTTGCAAGCATTTGGTTGTTGTATGTTTTCCGGGCTGTATGGCCATGTTCCAGAAGTATTCTCTCCTGACGTTTCACCCACATCTATGGTAGGCATCCTCGCAACCTCTGAGGATGCTTGCCATAGATGTGGGCGAAACATCAGGAGAGAATACTTCTGGAACATGGCCATACAGCCCAGAAAACATACAACAACCCTGTGATCCCGGCCATGAAAGCCTTCGACAACATATTGCAAGCATTTTCCTCTGATTTTATATTCTGTAGATCTCCTGGATCCAGTACATTTGAAATGAAATTCTACACCAGTATAGTGTTTGAGGTATAAATCTTATTCACTGCAAAGGGGATTTCAGTGTATTCCTGGTGTCTGAAATTAACCTGTAAAAAACTTATAAACATGCAAAAAAACCTGCTTGTAAAAGAAATGGATATGCCAGACTTTACTGGGACTTTGCTGGGAAGAGGGTCTTATTTGATGGTGCCATATTGTTTGAAGAACTATATGTGTGGTTCAATGGGGAGCACTCAAAGAAGAAGGGTAATTGGGGACGGGAGTGCAGAAATTGGCCAGGAACTCGGTGGTGGTTTGGTAGGTTATATTGTGTAACACTGATTATATCTCTAAATACTTTCTTTAATGTTGTGGAAGGAGGTATCTAGTATATTATTGTATAGCACTTTTTGCCCAATGTACAGGAACGGATTATAAGCTTCTGGGAATTCCAATACCAGCCACAGATTGTCCTCAGGGATGTATTGAGGAGCAGCAAGTTTTTGCCTGAAACTAGGAGAGACATTTGATACACAAAAGTGATTAGGAATATTAGTGCATGCCTTTTGGTACCATGTCTGTGTTCCTCCCCATTCACATTTCTGCCACCAGTTTCTCCCTAAATTTTATAAACCCACATGATTAAATACACAGATACTTGATTGACTTGTCACTTTCCCATCTCTTTCAGTGGCGAGTTTTCCTTCCCAGCTTCAAGTTTGAGGTGGTTGATTCTCCCTACATCTCACTTTATACAGGTAAAGCCTTCCATGACTATCTGTGTTGCCTTAGTTTTGTGCACAATTTTCCTGCATCAAAGGCGGTTGCCCTGAGATGTATGTACTTAATGTGTCTGTAGAGGACAGTGCATGCATACTTGAGAAACCTGCAATATCTTGTGTGGTTCAGTTGCCTTATCTGTACCAAGCTGTTTTGTTTTGATACCTGAAACTGTGCCAGGTGTGAGTTTCACCTTATTAAAGTCATGTGTACTTGAACCCCAAATGCAAAGGACCCTTATTACCCGCACTTACCTACCCCCCCCCCTTCCGCACATGATCCCTTGCATAAGAAACAGGAAAATCTAATACAATAGAGAATGAAGGTGGTGGGTGTTTCTCCAATTAAGGAACCTCTTTCTAATTATACTGACCTTTCTTTTCTTTTTTTTAGAAGCCAAGCAAAATCTGAACTTTTCACAATTAGTAATTTCAAGAATTGGTGTTTTTAATTTAATGTATAAAACCATTTTCTCTTTTATTGTTCTTCAACTTGATTGACCTTGCTGTTTGCTGATTTTTTAAACTACTGTTCAATTTGATTGACTGCATCTTGCTATTTTCATCATTAATTTGGTTTTAGATTCTCTTGCCTCTTATTTTATTAATTGTGGAAGTGCTTTGATAAAATTATTGTTTCATAACATAGCTTTCTGGGGCGTGTATAGGCTTCACTGAAGGCCATTTTTTGGGGGGAAAGATAAGGCAGAATTCCTTTGGAGAAGCTGATAGAACTAAATAAACTGCTCTTTGGCCTTCCTCCTTCAGAGGGACATTTTTCAGAGCACTGCTGGCTGCTTTTATTAACCCCAAAGTGTTACCCTCTGACATCTGCACCAGCTGGATTGTAGTTTTTCTTCCTCAGCAGATCTCCAGCTGATCTCCCTAAGGCCCTGCTGGCTGCCACAGCTCACACAAGAGACTAGGAACTAATCTGACAGTTGCCCTTCCTGGGCATTTTTGTGGATGCCATCATTTGAATTTTAGACTGCAAGCCTCTCTCAAAAGGATACCACCAGCTGCTTGAGAAATTGATACTACACTTAGGCATTACTAGCCTTACAGGCATAGTTGTTGCAATCCAGAAGAAATTATTGTTTTTATAACTGAAATGTGAAGATGCAATACCACCAAGAGGCAGAGCGGGATTGAGAAACTGAGGGATCTCTTTACTTTTTTATAAACAGGGTGACTAAGGCTGATGTTCTGGGCATGCTCATACCTAGGGAGTACAGGCAGTCCCCAAGTTACAAACAAGATAGGTTCTGTAGGTTTGTTCTTCAGTTGAACTTGTATGTAAGTCGGAACAGGTACATTTTTAAATTTTAACTCCAGCCAAAATACATATTTTTAGCTTTGGATAATATAGGGAAGGGTTAACACCCTGTGGTGTTTGCTTTGCTGTCTGTGCCCCTGTTCAGAAGATTTCACCTCACCTTCTGTCCCTTTGATAATTGGATTTTGAAAAATATGGCTTGCTGTGGAAACAAGGATTGGAAATAAAGCTTCAGCGGAGATTCCTTTTCCCCATTATAACTCTTTCAGGAGTGAATTTCCCTTCCGAGGGGTAGATTTCTCTCACTTCCTGTTGTCTCATTCCTGTTCTTAACTATGAGTCATTTGTAAGTCAGATATTTGTAACTCAGGGACTGCTGATAAACATATTTAGAGTTGGGATGTGAATGTGCTCTTCTTTGGTCTCTATAAAAGGCAAAATAATAATTTGTTCATCAGGATTGTCTTGAGTGTCCTATGAATCTCCCAAAGCCTGTTTTACCTAGCATTCTTCCTTCTCAGTGGCCAATCAAATACCAATGGGAAATCCACAAGCAGAATATGGGCACCCCTTTTCTTGCCTTTCCCAGCAGTTGGCATTGGGAGTAATATTGCCTCCAGAATTTGGAAATATTAGTGCTATTGTTGAAGCACTAACCCTAAATTGTTTAAAGACAGAATTATTTATTGATGTTAAACCCTTAAGAAAATCTTATAAGATTGATTCATTGATTTGTTCATTAATAACATTCAAAATTACTAAAAAGGGCTGGTAACAAACTAAAGTGCCAAGTTACATTAATTATTACTCAGAGGTAATGTTGCTGCCATTTGGCACAGAATAACAAAAAGTATTGTTGAAATATGTTATGAATTGGGAATAGCAAATTAATTTTAACAGGGTATTTCTTAGCCGGGGCCCTCAGTGGTGCAATGGGTTAAACCCTTGTGCCAGCTGGACTTCTGACCGACAGGTCGGCGTTTCAAATCCAGGGAGAGCAGGTGAGCTCCCTCTGTCTGCTCCAGCTCCCCATGTGGGGACATGAGAGAAGCTTCCCATAATGATGGTAAAACATCAGACATCCGGGCGTCCCTTGGCCAATTCTCTCACACAGGAAGCAATGTGCATTTTCTCAAGTCGCTCCTGGCACACATAAAAAACCTTTGTAGCTACCGTGTTTCCCCGAAAATAAGACAGTGTCTTATATTAATTTTTGCTCCCAAAGATGCTCTAGGTCTTATTTTCAGGGGATGTCTTATTTTTCCATGAAGAAGAATTCATTTTTATTGTTGAGCAAAAAAAATGAACATTATATACTGTACAGTAGTTGTAATCATAAACCAGCATAACCAGACAAACTGTGAATCCTATCAAGAATTTCTTGTTACTACCAATATTTCCATGTACAACACTTTATGGTACGTACGTTGACCGATCCTGCATGTTCTGGTGTTCTGTTCGGTGGGCATGCTTCCAAACAAAAACTTTGCTAGGTCTTACTTTCGGGGGAGGCCTTATATTTAGCAATTTAGCAAAACCTCTGCTAGGTCTTATTTTCTGGGGATGTCTTATTTTAGGGGAAACGAGGTATCAAAAGTAATAGATACTATATTAATAAACATTGGTCTCCCTGAAGTTTCCTAATCCTCTTTTAAAAGAATCCAAGTTGGTAGCCATCATTCAATAACTAAATTTTACCTAACCCCCCTTTTGCACACAGCATCTCTAGTTTTCTCCACACCTGTACGGTGGGAGATATATTGAGTAAAATAATCTGAGATGGATCATGGGCCATGAAAGGGGTGTAGTCTGACCTCTGGGCATACACATACAAGAAGTAAGCTAAAAATAAAAGAGCAGGTTGTCATGTCCACAAAAAGGCAAATGGGCTTTATAAATATGTGTGTGCAGATTTTATTGGCACTCGCCATCTTTGCTGGTGCCCTGTATAAGTGTCTGGCCTGTTCTTTTCCCAATAGGCCCTACTGCCCTTTTAGCTTGTGGCCTCCTCGATCTTGGAGCAAAAAGGAAAAGGCCAGCCCAAAAGCACCTCAGGCAAAGGCCCGTCAGCTAATGTTCTTAAAGCTGAGTTATGAACACCTGTCTTGTAAGCAGGGATGGATAGTGTCGAATTTAATTAAATCCATAGATCTTCTGCTTCCTTCCTCATAACCTGGCCTGGCAGCAGGAGGTTCTTGATGAATAGATATCTGCCTGGTGCTCAATACACAAGGTGCCCATAATTAAGTATCCTGTAGAAGGTGGAGATAAGGTGGAGGGGTTGGGTGAGGCAGCCTCTGCCGTGCACAAGCACAGGGCTCAACTGGCACAAGAGGGATAGTAGCAATTGGGATATTGACAGAAGTGCCTGCAAGATAGATGAGCTGTGAGGGGATATTTCCTTCTGGATACATCAGTCACTCTTAGTTTTCTCCTCTGTCCTCTGAGCAGCAGCTTGCACTGCACAAGGGGTGATTTTCTTATTACTTCGCTCTCTACTAGCATTCTTCTTTGTACTGAGAGATATTTATTCAACATGACCAATAGTACAAGATACGCTGTCATCTTTTAAAGTTTTTTAAGTTCTGTTCTCTGTCTTCAAAACTTGAAAAAGTTTCTTGTTGGGCTGTAACTCCCAGATTTTCCCTAGCCACCATGGGCATATTGTCAAGGATTTTTATGAAGTTTCTCTAAAAAAAAACACGTTTCCAAGCTCTGGGGCCTTATATATTTAGCTGTAGCACAGATTGGAATAAATATAATTTTTAATCACCATCAGAGGAGATCCATTGAATTAATGGGTCCTATTAAATTATCACTTATTCAATGGAGCAGTTTTAGCTTAGATCAGCAATTGGATTTAGCCCATAATTATCATCATGTTTAATCTTTGCATTATCATCATTCTTCATTATCAAAGGGCACTCCTTAGATGTATCCACAAATGCAGAAGATGTGACCACTAAGGCCTGAGTGACTTTCATGTTGCTGCAATAATTAATCTAAGATGTATCTTGGTTGTATAATGTTTTGTTTTATTGTAGGATTCATATTTTCTTTTTAAAGTAATTTATAATGCAATTTTAAGTATAAAAATGTAATGGCACAACTGACAGCAATTTTCAAGCAGAATGATCTAAAATTAGAAATAGTTCAGGAGCAATTTGGCACCTTGTGACCCCAAAGTGTAAATGGAATAAATGAGTTTTTGTTAGCTTTCAAAAACATCACATGGGGTTAAGTGAGGGCATTCAATATTGTTGAGGCAGCTACTGAGAAAGGGTGTGGTGCTAACAAATGTGAGCTTGCATTACTGAAAGATTAAATAATGGGTAAGTCCCCCCCAGCCAGCCAGATGATCATAAAACTTGAATATCACATGGGAAAAGGTATTCCTTTACGTAGTCTAGGGTAGGCCTGGGCAACCTGTGGCCCTTCAAGTGATTTGGACCTCAGCTCTCATAATTCCTGACCATTTGATAAGTTGGCTAGGGCTGCTGGGAGTTGGAATCCCAAACACTTGGAGGGCCACAGGTAGTGTAGGCCTGGTCTAGACCAAGACTATTTCAAGGAAAGCACACCCTGTATAGTATACTATATGTGCCCTCAAGGTCATTGTGGAGTGTTTTTGCTAAGCCTATTGTCACTTTCAGTTTTGGAAAGAAAACCTACACTGAGCTTAAAAGAAGCCCTCCAGTTCGCTAATTCAGTGGGAGTGGACATGGAGTGGTTGAAATAGTGGATATGGGGCAGATGCTGTGTTCTGAGGTCCAGGATGAATATATTTCCTTATATGTTGTCCACTGCAGAGCTAGACCGTTTAGGGCTTTGTCATCCAAAACCAGGACCAAGAATTGGGTGTAGAAACATATTGATTGCATCTGTGTGTCTTCAGGAGCAAGTATAAATGTTTCTTAGTAATGTTTTCAGTCAGAAAGCAGTGATGATTGAAACTAATTGAAGTGTCTAAGTTTTGTAGGACACCCCTCTATTTCCATTTTCTATGTTTGGTTGTAAAGTCTGGACAGTGAAGAAAGATGATAAGAAAATCAGCTCATTTGAAGTGTTCTACAGACACCATTGACTGCTAAAAAGACAAACAAATGGGCTCTCCCTAGAAGTCAAGATGACTAAATTGAGACTGTTCAGTAGTATCCTGAGAAGATATGACTCACTAAAAAAGACAATCATGCTTGGTAAGCTAGAAGGCAGTAGGAAAAGTGGAAGACTACATTATAGATGGATGGACTCAATCAATGAAATCACAGCTGTGGGTCTGCAATGCCTGAGCAGGACTGTTGATGATAGCGTTACTTAGAGGTCTCTCTTAAACAAGGTCGCCATAAGTCAAAATCAGTTTGAATTCCATTAACAAGAGTATGAAAGTCACTAAAGCATTAAGGACAGTGGTTGAGTTTAGTCATGTGAATGAGCTATAGTATCAAAAAAGTGAACTAAAGTGCTAAAAAATTCAAGAGTATAGTCAGTTGTGAACGACAGGATTGACTAGTACTTTTCCCATTGAAGACCATTATTCACCTGTAGCCCTGCACAACTGCACACTCAAGCCATATCCACCTGGTTTCCCAGCCTTTCCTACTTTATCATACCTCAGACATACCTACCTAATATTGTACTTATTCTTCCTGCTATAGTCCCATGCTTTCAGCGACAGGGTCTAAACTCTATACCCAGAGAACATTACTATCTGCAAAGCATCTGTCAAAGACAGTCTAGATCAGGGGTGTCAAACTCATTTTCACTGAGGACCAGATCAGCTTTATAGTTCCCTTCAAAGGGCTGTTCATAATTGTAAGATTACAAATGTATAGATATAACTAAGTTTCCCTGGCATTGAAAGCCTTGTGGGCCACATAAAATGATGTGGCAGGAAGATTCGGCCTTGCGTTTGACATGTGTGGTCTAGATCTTAAGCTTGAAAAGGTTACACATGGAAACTACAAGTCAGATTTTCCCAGCCACTTTCTAAACTTGACTAAACCCTAATCCATACCCATCACCAAATCAGGAATTACATTTTCAATAGGAAAAATAGTTTATTGCTATCTCCAGCCCTTGACAATTGTCAAGTATTAGTTGTTATCGAATAGGAAGCAACCGTTAATTGGGTATTCCCTTGGGAAATCAGCAGGTCATGGGAGCACTGATCATGGAAAGGGACAACATTGCATTTTTCCTCCTGTGTTGGCAAGAGACCAAAAATTGTGGATTGCATTGTTTCACAATAGTTTGGGGAAGGTATTCTGAAAAACTGGCCCACTTTTGCTTGTGCAGGAGACTGTTTTACTGGTGCTTGAAAGAATATGTGGTACTGTTCTTTTATCCAGGCAGTCACCACAAGGGGACGCTAGACAGAGAAGGATAGTCCATTTTATGGGGGAAAGGGGGTTAAAGGAGTTAAACTATTTACCCCTGTTTTCCTGTTATTCCCCCATCCCTGACCCATGTTGCTGTCAAGCATCATTTATGGTATGGGAAAAGCGAGGGGGGGGGATAATCAGCGAAAATGGGAAAAATGTTTTTCCTCCTTCAACTCCCCTCCCCCCAATAAAATGAACTATCTTTCTCTGTTTTGGCCCCCTTTGGCATCTGCCCAGATAATGAAACAGTATTGAATATGTTAAGCAGCTGTAGTCAACACTTTTTTATAGCGGTAACTAAACCAGAAACTGACTGCTTTTGTGTGGTTCAGAATCCTCTACAATTTAATTTACATAACTCAGAAATCTAATTAGTGCTCTTTCTTACATCTTGTATCATTGCTGGTGTTTCATCTTCTTAGCTATCATTAATAAATATTTCTGTGTTTCATCTCATTTCTGTAATTCCTGAAAACGTGTACCAGATGGCAAACAGTCCCATACAAGTATGTTAATATTTGGAGGGGGAAATTATAAAAATATCAAATGGAAATATTTCTTGCCCAGACTTTCCCTAGGATCTGAAATCTAATAAAGGAGTTGACATTTTTCTAGTCAAGAGTTAACTGCAAGTTCTACCATCTCAGATCTATGGTGGAAAGTAAGTTAATTTGCTCATTAATAACCTTTGCTGAGTCCTTTGCCTAACCCTTGTGCGAAGACACAAGGGCATTATTTTGATTGCAGGCCACTTTGTGAGCTGCGTTTTGAATTTCTATCTGCTCAGGTCCCATTTCGTACTTCAGTTGTTTTGGGACTTGCCTCTGGTTAGCTTGGAATTAAAATTGAGCGGGGAAAGTTGTTGACACGGGAGACTGGCTGGCAAAGCTTTCTCTTGCTTTCCTGCAGCTGTATCAACTCCATGGTGTTGACATGGGTGAAAACCTGTTCTGTCAGTGAGCTAAACAGATGTGACGAGAAAATCCATGAGGCACATTTTATAAATAAGAGTGAGGTGACCTTTATGGTTGTCTTTTCAGTGCTGCATGGCAGGGAGGTTTTGCTCTCGTTTTAGAACATCAGTTGTTTATTTTTGAGACATTAAATGACTCAGTAATATCACCTAGCAGATTTGAGGACAAATGCCCCAAAAGGGAAAATATGTGTCTTTTCTACATTATTTACGTCCTGTTGGCTCCAGGCCATCTTGGGAAAGGGCTTGAATCCAAAGAGATCTCAAGCATCACTGAAAGCTTCAATTTCAATGTTATACTTGGGGAATTAGAGATTGGGACAGCTTTCATTATGTCAATAGATACTTTTTCTCTCCCCAGGGCTGGAAAAGCTTTATCCACAGCAAGGGCTCCGAGTGGTTATTTAATTCTTTTTATTTAGAATTGTATTACCACAACTAAAATGTCTTGCAAGAAATTTTTTATTAGTTACTCAGAACAATGTTTAAGCAGAAAGAGCAAACATTTGCAGAAGCAAAAAATAATTGATCCACTTGAAGGTCCCACCCTCAGGCTCCTAGAGATGACCATCCATTGACTGTTATATCTCCATTATCCACTGTCAGTAACCCCTAGCTCTAGCTCTATTGCATCCTATTTTCACATTAATCTTTTGGTTTGTTTTTAATCCTCAACAGAATACATATGTAGTCCACGTTTTTAAATGTTTTAATTCAAGTATGTATTTTACAGATTTTTTTTTTCAAATAAAATCTTTTTGAGTTGAAAACTGCATTGTGGAACGGTCAGGAAATGCAAAAAATCCCAACTGTTCCAATATATCTGTCCAAGAAATACGGATCATATCAGTTGATACCAGAATTCACAAAGAACCCATTCTCAAGCAGCAATATTATAGCCCCATCATTTTGAATCTCTGGCCAACTTAATAAACCAGTTTATGTCAGCAAGCCTCTTATGACTTCAACAAACCAGATATCCTCTTTATGGTGATAATCACCTTCTTCCCCAAGTGGGATTGGTGCCAGCCTTTCTTTTTGGCAATAAAGCAAAATGTTCCTTTTGGTCAGGCATTTTAAATGCTCATAATTTGTATGTCTGCTTACTTCCTTGATTGTGTCTTTCTTTTCAAATAGTTAAAATGCCTTTTATCTGGAATCTTGTGTGTGTATATATATATCTATATATATAAAAGAGTGATGGAATTCGAGCACCGAGCAAAACAACAAAAGTAAAGGGCCCCCAACCCCGAAATTTGAGAACACAACCCATCATCCACGCCTTAAGGTTGAAACAACACAAACTCACTTCATGCACCTCCACATGGAGAGAACCCACAACACCCCATTGGTAGCCATGCCGGGAGGGAAACAGAAAGTATAATGGCCGCCGGCAGCAGGGAAGGCGGGCAATGGGAAAAAGCTGTCCCCTGGGTCCTAGCGCCCGCCCATCATCCGAATTTTTTCTCTCCATATACTCTCCCTTCTACAATAGCCAACCCATTTTAACACTCAATATTTTAAATATATGATATCAACCATGACAGTCAACACAATCTGACTCCTAATATTTTAACAAGCTTAAAATCACAACACCAAAATAAAAACAACACTCTTAAAACACAGGAATGCCAGACACTAAACAATCATGGCCAGCTAACACCTCCCACCATCTGCCATGCAGGACACAATCCAAGCACTCCCAACAGATGGCCACCCAGCCTCTCAATAATAATAATAATAATAATAATAATAATAATAATAATAATAATAATAATAATAATAACAACAACAACAACAACAACATCATACAATCCTAACGTTTCTAATATACCGATAACGTACTCTATACCCATTCAGAAAACCTACAACATCTCTTATACAACTACAAAATCCCGATGATAACATACTCTATACCCATTCACAAAAAAACCTACATCACTTGCACAACTGCAATATCCCTATGATAACGTACTCTATACCCATTCACAACACCCACAACATCTCTTATACAACTCTAATATACCGATGATAACGTACTCTATACCCATTCACAACACCTACAACATCTCTTATACAACTCTAATATACCAATGATAACGTACTCTATACCCATTCACAACACCTACAACATCTCTTATACAACTCTAATATACCGATGATAACGTACTCTATACCCATTCACAACACCAACATCTCTTATACAGCTCTAATATACCGATGATAACGTACTCTATACCCATTCACAACACCTACATCTCTTAGACACCATTCATACTTACCTCCAACAGACAAAAACACCCAATAATCACAAATATTGTATATTCGCAACCTTTAGGAAATAATATCCCCTAATGACGCAGCGTCTTCAACCGCTAACCTACTCAACTTCTCCAATGAAACATCGCACGTTTGAATTCGAAAAACGGAGTCAACCCCCACTATTACCCCACCTTCTCCCAACCCAACAGTTCCAAAACATCCAAATATCACTACATCCAATATCATCCAAATAAACAACCAAATATCAGTACTCCTCTGACACAAAACTAACAGCGTTCCATACAGTCATACCACCCACATGACCTCCAAGAACTCTACAAACAATGCCACCTCTTCGACTTACAAATACACATGATCACCAACCCACACACTCACAGACGACTGGACTTAATATCAGGAAAAAACCTTTACCCTTTACCTTAACTACCTTCAATTCCTCAATACTTTATTTCCCGTACCACCAGACTTTGCCACAGCAACGCGTGGCCAGGCACAGCTAATATATATATATATATATATATATATATATAGAGAGAGAGAGAGAGAGAGAGAGAGAGAGAGAGAGAGAGAGGTGTGTGTTTATATGTGTGTGTGTGTGTGTGTGTATATATTTATAAAATTCTCATCACCCTGGAGTCCTCTTGTGGATTAAGGGTAGTTTATACATTTTTTCATAAATATATAATACCAGGTGTTATTTTCTGAGGACACATTAAAATTCCCAATTCTAGCCTATTCTCTAAAAACATAATGAGAAAACTCTGTACCAGGTGGAGAGGATTAAACTCCTCTTTCCTTGTTTTATCTTGTCCTTGATAACCACAGAACCCAAGAGTTTTATTCCAAGAAAACCATTCATCTGCTGCTTTTAATAAACAGTGATCAATATGGTCTAGAAGAGAGAGTCCTGAAGGTGGCCTCATGGAAAATGGCATCAATGGAGATGGTAAATGACCTTAGTCAAGTCATCTTCACTCACAGTACTTTCAGCTTAACATTTTACACATACAAGTTGTTGGATTGTGGGCATTAAAGCTTTAGTTTTCTGTGTTGTTTTTTCACATGCTCACCTGAATAGCTTTTTTGTGAGCCCAGAACTCTATACATGAAGAGAGTTTACCCTTTGTCCTCCACCTGTAAAATCAGAAGTAGTGTAGCCAGTAGTAGATGTCAAAGATGTTATACCATTTGGCATGTAAGAATGTATAGTTAATAGTAACAATGATGATAAAGCTGTCAAAATTAAACATGTTTCTCACATTCCTCAGTGGACAATCAAAATGCTTTTATCAGCTGCCCTTCAATTTGTTTTATTTTATTATTTTATTTTATTTAAAATATTTATATTCCGCTCTTCTCACCCCAAAGGGGACTCAGGTCAGAGCATAACATATATACGGCAAGCATTCCGTGCCGGGACATAAAATAACTATAAATATACACAAACATTAAAATAAGTTACATCTACTTTAAAATCAATTGTTTAAACCAACTCAAGACACCATGCTGGCTCTGGTCAGCGGAGTAGGTTTCCTATTATTCTCTCATTGCACTGCTCCAAAGGTTTTAGTGAAAGCAGCTTTTAGAAATGAGCATTTCTACCAAAGATGTTCTCTTGAGGCATGAACTATGCTCTTTGTTGCAACCACATTTGCCTCCCTTTCTGGAGAGATGGAGTGAGCTGGTGTGTGGAACATGAGCACCTTGGCAACACCAGAGAATCACCAACCATCACTTCTCCTTTGTGATGGTTGCATCTGACTGGCTGACAACACATCATGCACATGTTTTTGCTGTCACAAGAAAAAAGAGTTAATATTGCCAACCCTCTCCTTTGCTCCAGACAGCCAAACCATGTGAAAAAGACATTGCTCTTCCAGAAAAATGATACACAGTGCAATTAAGATCCATAATATGTCCTATATCCTTTCTCTCCCCCTGCTTATTCTGTCTTATTTATTGGATAAATAGAGAACTAGGCCAAAATCCAGAAAATTAAGTGTAGCTGAGTCACCCCTTGCTGCTTCAGCTTTGCAGTTTGCTTTGAGGCTTGTCTGCCCCCTTTCCCTCCTCCAGTTGTGCATCTCTCTGCCTTTGGGCTTTATCACATGAGGCTGGTGATTTGCAATTACAGCAGGAAAATAGCATGTTTGGCTGGTATTTACCAGACAACATTATGCCTCTCCTGTTGCTGCTTTGCATTTTATTCATTAGAGGGACTCCTCTTTTAATGGATGGGGAAAATAAATAAAAACCCATCACTGGTTCTCACTGCTGTTCCAATACTGCCTCTAGTTCAATAAGTCCCTTCTGCTCTAGTTGTGATATTCCAGCAGTCACATGGCATGAGTGGCTATGTTTCTCCTCCTCTCCCCATCGCTATTCCCAAACAACGAGTTTGCTTTTACTCAATTTTTCTTTTATATTTCTTTTTTATTTTGTTTTATCATTTTGCTGTAATTATGCAATTGCGGGGAAAATGAATTAAAATTGATAAACATGCATGGTCTAGATAAGACATACATAGGCAGGAAGGTGGGGTTAGCAAGACAATGATAAGGGTTTTTTTGTTTTTGTTTTTTATATACCAAAGGCTGCCCCTAATTAAAGAGGTTCAATTTCTCCCAGTCAGTGTTAACAGAAATCCCATGCTCTCCATCTTCCCCATAACGCATTCCTTTTTCATATTTTTTCATGATGAAAACATCCAGAAGAAAAGAATTCAAGAAAATGTAAGGGAGTTAACTGAAACAAAACTTCCTTCTATCTTATTTTAGGATTCAATCCGTATTTTAGACAACCTGTAAGTTTCCATCACCTTCTCTTCTTACCACACACCACATTCCATATTAGTCAAGATTGTCCACTGATGATACCCCATAGATCTGTGGATCTGGGGCTATCTGACGTGAGGGATTGACACTTTTCAATGTGTCAGGGATCAGCACCATGTATGTGTCAATTAGTTCACTTTCTTTCCTAGCACCTTGTCAGGGACCATCATTCACAGCTAGTGCACAAGTGAGGCGGTGTCTGTGTGTTTAAAAAAATGAAGTGCCCCAAGAACTATAATCTAGATGTGTAGTAAGAGCTGCATTTTTAAAATTAACTAAACTCCTTGTTAATTAGCTTAATATCCCTCTTAGGGAAATTCTGGTTCTCTTAATTCACAGCATGCGCTCTGTCGTTATTACCATCTCAGTATAGCAAGATTTTCTATTTATTTAAGCAATCATTTGATCTGTGCTAGTACTCTGATGGCTCTGTAGACATCTTATTTTACTAATTTTAAGCTTTGTCCCTCTAAAATAACTTAGATCGATTAGGATTAGATACCTCCTTCCCATAGTACAAGTGCAAGCTGTATAGCTGCAAAACTGCTTGTGTCCATATAATTTCAGGACTCAGTGGGAGGTTCCTCTTGAGTGTTGTATCTCAACCATTCATTATCATTAAGATTGTGGAGACTTTGGTCAGCTCTATTTTCTATGCTCTGGCTGTGCCATCTCAAGTGCTGTGTTCCCTCTCTCTCTCCCCCCCCCCCCCCTTTATTAGGACTGATTGGGAAACCAAATGAGCAGATAGTAATGGACAGCAGTCCTTTTAATTTTGTGCACTTCTCTATTTGCCTTGCTTCAGTTACCTTGCACTGATCTGTGAAAACAGACAGCCTCATCTAATAAACATGACATTAGAGGCAGCCAGCGCTTAATTGATATGGCATTTTGTTCCTCCCAGACACCGATGATGTCGTTTCTGGCAGCGCTGCAGGATTTGGAGGGGAGGCAGCAGAGTTGTGCTTTGTCTTTGTGAGCACTTTCATCCCAGGAGAAATTATTTCTTGCTTTGTTTTCTGTTTGTTCAGTGGATCAAATATTTTCAGAGTAACTCTAGTGGGGTTTTTCTAAGTGGGTGAATCAGCCCTACTGAGAGCCAGCATGTGAGGCATCTGGTGGAGATCTGTGAACTGCCAAGCCTTTTAGTTGCTTTGATTGTTGCTTGCTATAAAGATCATGTGGTAGCATAAGAGCCACAGCTGGGAGCTGTATTCTCTTAGGGAGCGGAGGCTGCAGGATGAAGCAGAAGAAAGACAGAAGTTAGGTAAAGCTTCTGCACTATTTCTGGAATCTATGCTTGAAGGGTATCTGTGGCACCTCTGAGGGGGCTACAAAACTCATCTGATGTTCACAAGAAAAATATCTGCCAGAGTAAAATATTAATAAGAACCTGGGCAGTGGAGAACCTGTTGAGATTCCTCTTATGAACACCTGGAGGCCTATTGGGTCCAGCCTAATAGGCGATCACATGCAACCTTCAAGGTCATGGTACAAATTGTCACTAAATACGTTGAGGACAAAGTGGTTTCTAACTGTAATGTTACAGGCTTTACAATTCATTTAGTTCAGCCCATGCAGGTTTCCAGGATATCTTACATTTGAATATTGAGGGATGGCCTCCTGCTTTTAAGGTCCAAAATAATGGACAAGTAGCTTGGTCAGGTTTACTCAACCACTTACTTGCTCAGCTCTTGTATCTCTTATGACTTCACTACATCTAGCAGAGAAGGGATAATCAGTTGGTCCATTAACTCCTCATAGAGAGAAGGTAATTTCAGTCTTTTAGAAGATCCAGTAGTATGGGCCACTCCTGGGGACAGGGGATTAAAATCGAGGAATCTCTAGGTTCTCCAGTGCAATTCCCTGGTCAACGGCTGATGGAAATTGACCATATAGCCTTGCTGGAGAATCTAGAGATTTCTACAGAGGGGTTACCTCAGATAATATATATTTTTTAATTCATAGTTTTTTCATTTTTGCTGGAGTCCTGGTGCCTTTAGTCCTGCAAATGTGAAGCTGACTGTACTTCTTTGATTTTCCAATCCAATACCTTTTTCTATTCTTTCAAGCCTTTCAACTTGCTATATGTTCCACAATACAGATTTGTTTTAAAGATTTGACATAGGGCTATGTTTTATCACCATGGATTAGCTTTACTCTTTTTATTATGATTTTTGATCATTAGTCTCTTTTATTTTATATTGTGTATTGGTGTGCTTAGTTTTTATTCTATTCCAGTGTTTTTACTAATGTTATTGTGCTTTGCCTGTATTTAAATTACGTTGAAAACTTTGACTATAATTCTTTTTTGTAATTAAATTTTATTTAGACAGATTTAAAAACCTACATACAAACATACCAAACAAATCAAAACAACATCATCAGCAAGAAAAGATTTAAATTACTTTTTCTAGAATAATGCTACTACATTCTAAACATCAAAAAACTAATGACTACAAACTACAAACCGTCTTGTTATCTAATCTAAGAGCTTGATTTTATCTGTCTAGTGGTTATGTTCTCTCAGTTTTCTACACCCATTCAGTGAAAAGGAACCATTGGTACATCCTTTCCCCACATAATAACACACTTTTAGTCCAAAAAAACAGTGATGGACTTGGCCCCCCATCTGTGCTGGAGGAACACACTAAATGGGACCCAATCTTTCTTAAAGATTTAATTCAACTTACAAGTCAAATGTATCAATGAATGAATAAGTGGATATGTGAAAGCCACCAGTGATTATTGAATGGGGAAGGAACGAGGTCCACTGCTGCAACAAGAATGTCCCAGAGATACTAGGTGGTTGCTCAAGAAGAGCATCCTTTGCTTAACCAAACATTTTCAGAACATGCTGGAGACATGGGCTGCATGGTCCTTCTTAAAGGTTCAAGGCTATTTGAAATGGGCTGTCAGAATTTAAAAACAATCTAAATATGTCACAATTTCTTTCTTTTTCTCCCACCCCTTTAGATGAATCCAGCCTAAAAATGAATGAGGTGGACCATGTGCCTCAGTCCCTTGGCAGCTATACCAGCAGCTACCTCTGGAGTGAACGGAGGGATGAGCATGTAGCAGATATGCTGAAGTCTGACCCACGAGATATTTTCTTCCTTAGTAAGTAGAAATTACTTAGAGTGAGGAAAGCAGGAGGAGTGAAAATGTCCATATTTGACAGCAGACATAGAGGGACAGACCTATCAACACCACCACCGCATCATGATCCTGCCCCATTCAGAAGACAGACAGTGAACCCATTTGTGCTATAGAATTATAGGGCATGAATCCACTTTAACTGTGATGGTGACATCCTGTGGAATCCTGGGGTTTGTAGTTTAAGGAGATTTATCTGTCTGAAGTCTACTCCTTCCACTGCTAATCACAGGTTCAGTGGATTGTTGCCATGGCAGTTGAAGCGGAATATTGGACTATAAATAGGTAGTGTGGATGGACCCAGTGTGCAAGTACAAATGAACCTTAGGCTTGAAGCTGCAGTTCAGGTACGGTGCTCCTCTCTAACTTTCCCCAACCAGGGAAGGTGAGGGAGGAGCAGAGACAGGGGAATTCAAACATTGCAGAGACAGGGGAATTCAAACATTGCTTTCCAGGTTTTCATGCCCTCAAGGAAAGTACTCAGTCGGCTTCTAAGCCACCAGCTCTGTGTGCTTTCCTTAACTATAGTTGGGATAGGAGGAGATCAAATCCACTTAGCTGGCACATTGAGGTGGGGAAAGGGGGTTGCTTCACCATCCAAAAAACTTCTTCCTTCTGCTCTGAGAAAAGATGTGTAAAAATCACAAAGAACTGTTTTCAGAAAGTAGCCTGACAGTTCACTGGAGGGGGTTTTGGGCTAGACAGTAAAATTTGTGTATATTTTAAAATATTAAGGCCATGAAGCCTATATAATGTAAAAAAAAATGACAGCAAGAGTAATAGTCAGTTTACTTTGTAAATCAGGGATCCCCAAATGAAAGCCCGTGGCCTAATCCGGCCCTCCAAGGTCTTCTTTCCATTTCCCACTACTACCACCATGCATGCACGCATGTGACACAGCTGGCATACTGACACATGGCACATGCAGTGGTGGCAGCAAATGCTTGTGTGTAGCAAGTGATTGTGAGCAGCGGTGGCAGTGTGTGGTGTGTGGTGGCAGCGGCGAGTACATGTGTGTGACAGCGGTGGGTGTGCAGTGAGGGTGAGCAAGTGGTGGTTGCAGGTGTGGCGGTGAGTGTAGGTGTGCGGCGGCAGGTGTGTGGCACACATCACTGAACGACACATATACGTGCACATGGCCAAAGCATGCACGCACACCCAATTCATGCACCTGCACACAAAGTCTGGTCCCCCAACAGTCTGAGGGACTGTGAACTGGCCATCCACTTTAAAAGTTTGGGGAACCTTGCTGTAAACAGTAACTCCTCATAGATTTAGCAACATATAATAAAATCATTTCTGGGTGTGAAGCCATACTTTATTGGTGCATATTTAATCATGCTGAATCATACATGATGTTATCACTTGATGGCTGGCAGCTAGAATAAGGAGTACATTTCCATTCAAATAGAAATCCATATTTATTGAATGTTAGCTGACAGGAGAAAGCAATCTGGCATTTACTCAGGGTGCAGAAGTGAAGGTAGTGATAATTTAGACAGGGGGGAAATGAAGTGAGCCCTGGTACGTGTATCCTGGATGGTGGCTTGGATTGTTCCTGTGGCTTCCTGTTACAAAACTGATTTTATTTCAGCTCCCCAGATTGAACCATCCCATGTGGAGAATGTGTTGGTGCCCTGTGCTTACAGCCCCACTTATGTGGTGAAGGACTTCCCTATTGCCCGCTATCAGGGCCTGCAATTTGTAAGTCTCCTATTTGCTTGAGATCAATTTTTTCTGTGCATTGAGAGGTATCACCACTCTATTTGACATTATCATTCATCCAAGTTTATCTGAACTTCAATGCAGAGGAGTATTATGTAAATAGACAGGGCCACCCTTGGTATTAACTGAAATCAAGACATTTTAGCTGATGCTGGAGCAAAGATCATGGGGAGGAGTTGGTTCATGTGAAAGAAAGGTGCAGGGATTAAGAAGGAATTGCTAGGGAACTACACTAATTAACACACCTGAATACTGGAAAACCTGTTTAAGCCTTCTTTGTTTGGTTCATGGGCTTTAACAGGCCCAGCATGCTGAAATTGATGCTTGCTTCCAAATATGCACAGGCAAGCACAATTGTTATTGAATTTGGCATGTTGAGAGAGCTTGAAGCCCCATCCCAATGTAGCATCATTTATCACAGGATGTGCCCCAGGAGCACCTGCTCCTATGAAATATAATTCATCCCCTTCCTCTTCCTTCTCCTCCTCCACCTTCTCTGTAGAAACTGGGAACATACATATCCTTGCTGTGACTCTTCTCACCAGGTTGCCCCTCCCACAGGTCTACCTCTCATTTGTTTATCCCAACGACTTCACTCGGCTTACACACATGGAGACAGAGAACAAGTGCTTCTACAGAGAGTCCCCGCTCTACCTGGAAAAGTAAGTGTGAAAGATTAGGGCTATCTGTCTAGTTATTATGGGAACTATAGATTTGAGAGTCAACAACTTAGTATCTTGCATTGAGGGTGAATGGAGAAAATGTCATCTCCTTACAAATTCAGTGCATAGATGCCGCAAACATGTATGTGGCCTAAGGTCCCCTGCTATTTATGGCAGCAGCCAAGTTGATAGCATCAGTCAAACTTTGTTATTTGAGGATGGGATGACAAAGTCCATTTTGGAAACTCTACTGAGAAGCTACCCCTGAGCAAAAGAATTAGTTCCCTCAGGGATGTCTTAGATTAGATTAAACATAAGCAAAACTCCATTTGTAATTCTAAGTACCGAACATTCATTCTTTGTTAGCCATGTTTGCCCATCTACCCTTGATCCTGATGTACTTCAGAATATAACAAAGCCCAGTGGAAATTTCAGCACTCTGCCATTATAGCATAATTGCAGGGCTGATTTATTACCTTTCCTTCTTTGCCCTGCTCTACATTATGGTGTCACATATTTCATTCACATGCATCCAGAGCCTAGTATGGCTGAGACAGAATTTGTGGCTTCTGCTCTAGAAGTACTCGAAAGATCATTTTCAACAACACTCTCAATCCATCAATATGTCTGCATGAGAATAGATAGGAGACCATTTTGTGTATTTAACAAAGCAGGCTTTGGCCTACAAATCTGATGCTTCCAGGACAGCAAGTAAAGAGCAACACTCAGAAGATGGGAATTCCAGACAAGAAACAATCAGGGCCAATTAACACCTCCTACAAAGGATTCCCCCAGGCAGGAAACAACCAGGCTATTCAGTGCTAATCAAGCTGGCCCATTGAAACATTCACACTTGCCTCAGGCAGACAAGAGTTCTTGCTCCCACCCTGCACATTCTACAGATATACAAACCCCACTTGCCTAGTTTCCAACAGACCTCACAACCTCTGAAGATGCCTGCTGTAGATGTGGGTGAAACATCAGGAAAGAATGCTTCTGGAACATGGCCATACAGCTCAGAAAACTCACAGCAACCTAATCTCTAAGTTGCTATTGGGCTTTGCTGTTCTGAGTATTACTGGCTACCTCTTCTGAAATACAGTAGTCTGGATGCCTCATGTACTCAGGACTACAGGCAGTGTTGCCAGGCATCCCAGATTTTAAGGAACAGTCCCATATTTGAATACAGTTGTCCTGTATTTCTGCCAGTCGCATGCACCAATCTGAGCATGTGCTGAGTGGGTCCAGACCAGGTCAGCCTCTCCCTCTTCCCCTCCTTCCAGTGTCAGCATCCTTCCTTCTGGGCACCCAGGTGAAGCAGGCTCCCTCTCCTGCGGCCTCATCCAACCCCCCCCCCCCCATCCCTTCTCGCCCTTCTCAGGAGGCCAGGTGCAGGTGCTGCCTGGACACAACCACCTGTGGTAACACTATGGCAATGTCTTCGCTACTAGGAGCTCCCTTGCCAGAGTGTCCCTTATTTTCACCTGGCAACCCTGACTACAGGCAGCCAGTTCTGTTTATGTGCATTAGCATCTGTTATGTCATCACTTCAGATTTGGCTTTTACAAATATATGAAGATGGATGAAGAAGAAGAAGATCCACACCAGCGAGCCTTTCTCTTCCTTAATCCTGAGAGTAAGTGGCCTTGGGAACATCTGGATTCCTTTACTTGGGGATGGGGGGACTCACTTGGATCTCTCCATTATGTGAGCAGCCTGTAGACACTCATGGTTTTGACAGACTGGTCTGTTGCACCTGCTGTTTTGATGCATTGTATTCCCAATCCTGTGGGGTCATGTTTCTTTTGTAGATCTCTGCAACAGATTACAGTAGAGTCTCACTTATCCAACATAAACAGGCCGGCAGAACGTTGGATAAGTGAATATGTTGGATAATAAGGAGGGATTAAGGAAAAGTCTATTACACATCAAATTAGGTTATGATTTTACAAATTAAGCGCCAAAACATCATGTTTGACAACAAATTTGACAGAAAAAGTAGTTCAGTACACAGTAATGCTATGTAGTAATTACTGTATTTACGAATTTAGCACCAAAATATCACGATATATTGAAAATAATTGACTACAAAAATACGTTGGATAATCCAGAACGTTGGATAAGCGAGTGTTGGATAAGTGAGACTCTACTGTACTTGGTACAAAACTGAGAATAACTGCAGGCAATAGAAACATTTATATCAGGGAGAATTAAAATATACACAGTGAATATCCAAAGTTTTAGAACATCCAGTGACACTCTTGCTCTGAATCAGTTCCATACAGAGTGATGTCCTGCTCTATTCTTAAGTGCTCTTTCTTTTGGCACTGGAAATTTGGATTAACAAAGTATCTGTTGTTCCCTGTGGCTGAGAGTTATTTGCCTATTCAGAGCACCAGACTGATTTCTGAATGCATTTGCTTGTAAACTGTCTTTTCAGTGCCTCCCCACTACCACCAAATTAGTTTCTCAGCATACCTAGTGAAATACATGCAACTTAGTGGGGGAAGGGGTTGCCTGCACTGATGGATATGAATGAATGCCACACCCCTTTAATCTAGTTTTTGCAACCCATTCTCTGGGGCAATTATTGTATCTTCAGCAAAGTATTGATCTCTGCTCCTACCTGCAGCTCTTCCCCTAGGTTTCCAAATGCTCATCAAAATGCTCTGCAGTGCTAGAAGACATTGCCCAGAGCCATTTTAATTTTTTTTTAATCTAGGAAACAACCTTGTGATTACCTCAAAAAGCAATCAATACCTTTCCCATTTAAATCTTGTGTGCAATACAGTCCTTCACCATTCCTTTGGCTTGTAGCCTGAGCCCTTCTTGGTAAATTTATGTGGCTTTAATAATTAGTATAGGAAGACTATCCTATCTCTCTTGATTCCTTTAGTGGAAATTTATGAAGATCTAGAGCGAGCTGTGCCACCACAACTCCTAGTTCGGTCCCTAAGACACTCACATGGCGCATGTTAAGATTAATTAAGTAAATCAGTACTGGTATAGCACACTTTTCCATTTAGCATTAACTTATTTTGTTAGTATATTCAATTGTGCTTCTGCAGAATGTACTGGACAGGGCAGAGTGGAGGCAATGCAAGAGCTGTAGGCTTGTGGAGGGCATTAGGAATTGGTAGATAAGGACAAGACTGAGAGGCCCTGCAGAAAGGAGAAGTATCTATGTAGGACCACACAATGTTCCCCACCCCCAAGTACCAAAGGTATTTACATACGCTGTGCATTTTCAGATTTGTTTATAGAATCATAAGGTCTCGAATCTTTCTTTTTCTTTAAGGCCAAGTTCCTCAGAAATCCAAATTGCATAGATAATTCCAGAAAGGAAATCACCCTGGCTTAATGGCCCAGTTTTTTTAGTTACAGCAGTGGCAATTATTAATTCCAATACAGTCTACTGTTTACTGTAGAGTGCCTTTGCCTACCAGTGTTTTATACTCACACTGCATACTTTTCTGCTTGCGGCCTCTTTAGGGTTCTCTTTCAGCCCCTTCTGCATCAAGGCTTCCTTCTTTGCACGTGAAGTCTCTCTAGAAAGCAGACACACTTGTTGAATGACTGAGATGTCATCTGCTTTGTTAATTATTGTTTTCTAGATTTTTTGGAAGAAGAGGAGGAAGGAGCTGACAGTCCTGAACCTACTGACCCACCTTCTGACACCAAGGGAAAACGCCCAAGTGTCTTGGATCCCCATGTGTTCCCTGGGATGAAACAGAAAGAGAAGCCCCTAACTACAAAGGATTATGGCACTGACATGGATTACTATCCCTTCCATCAAAAGCTAAAGAGGATTAATGAAGAGAGAGCCCTAAAGGGAAAGCCTGTCCCCACAGGTACAAACAGTGGGCCCAGCATAAGCTCTGTAACTCCTTCTAAGGTGTTCCAGGCATTTGAGAATAGAGCACCTCTTGGAGAACAAGTGGTTATCCACAGTCGATCTCTCAGATGGGTACAGGAGAATGAGGAGGATGATAAACAAAAGGATGGCCAGATGGAGCTGCTGTCACCATCAAAGCAGGACAGCTCGCTTGGCTTCCAGCCACACTTGTCTGTACCTTTCTTTGCTGGAAAGGCCAAGCAGAGCCTTAAGCAGGAGAAGCAGAGCAAGAAGGAGACAAAGGTATCCCCAGACAAAGTGTATGTGACCAGGCTGCAGCCCAGCAAAAAAAAGGCTCCCTCACAAAAAGATGTTTTCCGTGGAGTCTTCCTTTACCCCAGGCCACCAAGGAAGATGCACTCCAGGACCCCTCAATGGCATCCCTCTCCCTTCAACAAACTCAGTGTGATCCCTGCCCGTAGGACTCCATGGCTCACAGGCAATGCCTCCAGGGAAACAGAGCCTTCTAAGCGAAAGGGCCAGCGAGCCACCCGGAAATGGGAACAGCTGTACAGTCGAGAGGCCCGCAAGGCTAGGAGTAAGCAGAGGATGCGCCCCAGTGTCTCAACCTTGCCTGAAGAAGGGGTGCTCAGCAAAGAAACCTTTGAGGTCACCACCCCAGCAAGGACCACCCTAGATTACAATTCCTCAGAGGTGGTGGTGTCTGAAGGTGTACGAGTAACATCCTTTCTGCAGATGTCAGAGATGACAGAATCTCAGCAGGAGGAGGGTGAAGGCCTAGAGAAGGTCCAAGAGGAGGAGATGGAGGAGGAGCTGTCTGACTATAGTTATGAGAACTCAGAGCTTCAGCAGAGCTGGCTAGAGGATTCCATCAATTGGCAAAGGACGTTCAGCGTCAGCCCTGTCGACTTTGAGTTGCTGCGTTCTGACTGGAATGACCTGCGATGCAATGTCTCGGGAAACTTGCAGCTGAGCGAGAGTGAGGTGGTGGATGTGGTGGCCCAGTATATGGAGAAACTCAATGAGAAGAATGGCGGGTAGGAAGAGGGAGTTGGGGAAGGGTGGTATTATGTACACTGGTGTAGGCAATTTAGTTATCCCCAGCTGTTGTGGACTACAGCACCTAAACAGAAAATGAAGTGAGATACTCCACACACAGTGAGAGGAGATGTGAGTATTGGTGAAAGTCTGCATTTGTTTTTGGATAGCAGGATGTTTTCTCATGGTGAATAATATGTCAACAAATTTAACTGAATTGAATCTTCCAGAATAATGCAGCCTATCACTTTTAGAACAGGGATAGGATAGGTCATGTGCAACTCCAAGGACATTTTTAGTGTCTCCCAACGTCTTCAAAACATGTTGTATTATACAAAAACGTGTGTAGAGGAAGAGAAATGTGCTTCCAGAAAAGGGAATGGATCTTATCTGAAAAAAGAGCATATGGTTTTTATTGTTCTTGTTTGGAGGGGGGTGGGGACTGTTTTTTTGAAAAATTGAAGCTGATCTTTTGGTCACCTTCAGTTTCACCAAGAGGTGCAGTTCCAATGGGTCTTGGGCTGAAAAATATTTTCTTGATCCTCCAAAATTATCCAATCCTGTTTCAGAATCCAGATAGTAACTATCTTGGGAAAAATTACCACAAAAGGTAATATTTACAGTAGGTTTTGCAGAATGACTCAAAAATAATAATTGAAGATCATTGTAAGGAAACTTTTAAAAATTGCTACCCCAATAAAAATTCAATACTTACAGCAAGTTTTTTGCTGTAAGTGTAGTGATCAATCCTTGGGTCCTTTCCAGTCTACCACCAGATCTTTGTCAGACCCACTTCTGACGAGCTTAAAGCCTTGGATTTCTAATAAGTGGTCCGGCAAACCAAGCCAAGCTAGTTGGGGAGATTTTCTGCCTACTTCTGTTTATGGGACTGTTTAAGGATACTTTCTAGGGTGAAAACTATAGTCAGCTAAATGTGTAATTCCTACTTTTATAGCCTACCTATTTATCCCACTCTTGAAATTTAGGTACTGTATCTTGGTTCAAACACTGCCTAGGAAAGTGATTCCTAGTATGCGCTCTAAGTGCTAGGGTGCATTCTATGTACATCTCTTAATCTATTTCCAGAGTATCTAAACAAAAAAATAGGGTTTCTGGAGTAGGGAGAGGTTATAGTTTAGGGGTTGAGCACACAACTTCCATACAGATGGTCCCAGGTTCAATACTGCTGTTGCTGTTTTCAGTTAAAGATATCAGGAACCAGGTGATGTGAAAGATATTTCTCCTCGAGATGCTGGGGAGCTGCAGTCAAGACAGCACTAATATACTGACCTGAAAAGAAAAGGCGGTCGGGGGGGGGGGGAGTTGCACTCCCAGAATCCCGTAGCCAGCATGGGTATTCAGAGTTGTAGTTCTCCAAAATTAACTTTTCCCAGCTCTGTATAGTTTTATCTTATTCTACCCATAGAATTTATACCCTCTTGCGGATCATCAATGTGGAGAAGCGGAGAGATACTGCCCGAGGCAACCGTTACCTGATGGAGCTGGAGCTGATGGAGAGAGGTCAGCGGACTGTGAGACTATCAGAGTACATCTATGTCCTCCTCCATCAGGGCAAGTCGGAGGACAGCACTGAAGTCAACCCCAAGGGGGCTGCTACTGCTTCTACTGAATCTCAGCCACCACCTAGTGCCTGGAGCCTGCTGTATGGGAAGCCCATCCTGTGCCGACCTCTGAAGCTCAGCTGGAGGCCTGATGTTATGGTGCATTTTGTGGTGCCAGGTGAGCGAAGGTCCTCTGTGTGCCAGGAGTGAATTACTCTTTTCCTGAGAAAGAATGGTGAATTTTCAGCAGAAGGCAAGGGGATCAAATCATACCAAAGCTGGAGGCCAGCAGATGTGAGTGTTAGTAAGAGAACAGGACTCCTTTTGAACTACACAATTATAGTGCTATGATTCCACTTCAGCTGCCCTGGCAACATTCTGTTGAATCCTGAGATTCTCAGCCAGTGAGGTTTCCATAGGGTGCACCCATGGAATTTTTTTCGGGAACCTAAAGTGAGACAAAACTTCTTAATTTCATATGTTTTTAGAACATAATGGAATGTGTGTTTCTTGACATGACTATTGCTTGTAAATTTCACAAAATATAAAAACATGAAGAATACATGATATTAAGTTTCATAGAGATGGGGTGGGAGGAGGGACAGAAGCAAAAAGCCACATTGTGTGTATGTGTTTTCCATGACCTAAATTACCGTAGTTATAAAAAAAAAGTCTGCATCTTTCTGCACATACAAAAACCACTTTCTGTGTTGAAACTTGTGGAAGAGCCAAGATCAATAGTAGATAAGGAAATGAAACTGGTGCTTAACTGTGGATTTGTATCCTCTTCACTATATAATCATTTCCTCCTTCCGCTAGTTGAATGCTGAACTGCTGCAGTCTGAATACAACTGAATACTGAGCTCCATCTGGAACACATGCTGAGAACATTACTTTGTTGCCATTGCTGATTTGTGTCCATATGTATTAGCCTTTTTATGATAGAGATACTCTTCTATGAATAATGTACTGAGTGCATGTGTTGAAATGCTAATTTCTTGTAGTGAAGAACCAAGCCCGCTGGGTACAGCAGTTCATCTCAGACATGTCCAACCTATACTTGAACACCAAGGATGCCAACTTTAACATTATCCTGGTGGATTTTGATAGTGATGACATGGATGTCGAGAAGGCTCTTCGGGAGACACCTCTGCCCAGGTAACATCAAGCAACACTGGAAGCCCTAGAATCGTTTTCACTGGCTCCTCTTCTTCAACTTCAAAGCTACCCAGCTGTCTGCTTTCTGATTGCTAGAGCTGTCTAAACACACTTCTTTGCATTGTACAGTGGATACTGCTGGCCGCTGGGGAGATGAGTAAGCCTGTTTAAATAAAATCTAATTTCCTCTCCAGGTTTTACAGCATCATGCATGGTGAGCTTGTTTTTTTTTCAGCTTCATGTGAGAAATATGTCATGAATAGCAAAAGGCAAACAGAAATGGCTTAACATATATATGTATGAAAGAGGAGTAGAGAGTAGAGCAGTTTCTGCTGAAATTAGATTCCCTGTTCAACATGAGTAAAGAGGAAGAGAGGCATTGTGTGTAATTATAGCCACTTTTCTGCATAGTCTATGTTTGAATGATATCGTTGCTTTATGAGCTCTTGCCAAATATCAAGCTGATTTCATCTGCAAATAGAGGCTGTGTGTTTTAATCAGTTTAATGGGTAGATTAAGGATGCAACCCTAAATACATTCACTAAGCCCACTGAAAACCGTAGATTGTACTTCTCAGGCTACTAAGGATTGCACTTCATTTGCTTATAGCAACCTCCCACCCCTCACCCATGTCTATAAGGGGATTGTGGAACATACAATCCCTTGCTTGTTTTTGAAGTTTTACTGGACCCCTTCAACCTGTCCCCAAATAACAATAACAATAATAGTAATAATAATTATTTATTTTTAGACCGCCCTCTCTCCCCAGAGGGACTCAGAGCAGTTAACATACATATAAACAACAAACATTCAATATTTCACTAATACCAAAATTATAAAATGACAATAGCATACCTGTTATAATAAAAAATATTATATTTAGAAAATTTAGAAAAAACAAATTTAAACATGACACTCAGTAGAAACATTATTGCACAGAGCGAGCATATACCTGGACCGATTTAAATGACCAAGTTGCTGAAAATGTTTAGTATTTGTTGTAGTTTCACTTAGACCACAGCTGCTGTGGGGTGGCAGTTATGTTAATCCTCCTCCTCTCCATACACTAAGGTGCATAGATGTGTCTTTAACTGTTTCTTAAAGAAGAGGAGGGTGGGGACTATTTTTCTTCTTTAGGGAGGGAGTTCCAGAGGCAGGAGGTGATCACGGAGAAGGCCCCCTTTCTTATTCCCACCAACTGCACTTGTGACAGGGGTGGGACCAAGAGCAGGGCCTCCTCCGCTGACCGAAGTGCCCGAGATGGTCTATACAGGGAGATGCGATTTGACAAATAGCCTGGACTTGAGCCGTTTGGGGCTTTATAGGTAACTACCAGCATTTTTTATTTAGCTCGGAAACGAACTGGCAGCCAGTGGAGCTGCCGCAACATGGGAGTAGTTCTCTCCCTGTACGGGGCTCCAGTTAGTAACCTGGCTGCCAATTGCTGAACTAGCTGTAGTTTCCAAACTATCTTCAAAGGCAGCTCCATGTAGAGAGTGTTGCAGTAGTCCATGTGACTGGGTAGCTTTGGAGTACAATGGCCAAGTCTGGCATCTCAAGGTATGGGTGTAGCTGGCACACAAGTTTTAACTGTCTCCTGGCCACTACCGAAACCTGAGGTTCCAGGGTCAACAATGAGTCCAGAAGCACACCCAGACTGCGAACCTGTCTGTGTCTTGAGGGGGAGTGCGACCCCATCCAACACAGGTTGTAATCCCACACCCTGATCCGCCTTTCGACTGACCAGGAGTACCTCTTTCTTGTCAGGATTTAGGTTCAGTTTTTTTGGCCTTCATCCAGTCCATCACTGATGACAGGCATCGGTTCAGAATCAGAATGGCATTTTGGACCAAATGCTGGTCCAAAATAACTCCCCAACTCCCCAGGGGACATGGGGACATTTTGCCATGCTTTGTCTGTCACACATTGTTTGGGGCCTAAGTGAAGCTTTTTCTTGGACAAGTAATTCACTTTTTTAAAGGCCTCTCCTGGACCTAAAACTTTTTTTTTAAGTTTTATTTTTAAAAAATTAAAAATCATGTGACACATTGCAAGGGGTTGCTACAGCCCCCAAGTCCCATGGAAAATCAGTATCACTTGTTTCTTTAGAGCAAAGCCTAGAGCGGAGAGTATCCTTAATATAAACAGCAAGGAGCAGCTCACCATAACCCATCTTTTATTGAAATATGCATTCATTTAAATCTCAGTTACAGCAGCTAGCAGAGCCAAGAGAATAATATACATGGCCTATTTGATAAAGCTATATTATGAGAGCCCAACTTAGGTCAAACCTTTCCTCTTCTTACCTCAAGTTAATACAGAGTGGAAAAAGGAGATTATACTTATTAGCTTAATGGTACAAGGGCAATGCCTTCAGCAGTAGTTGTAATTTTATATTCCTGTCTGAAATTTTCACAGAAGGGGCAGGGACAGGCTTGCCATTCGTGATGCTTGATGTTCCAGGCCGGTCTACTCAGGAGTCAGGTCATCTCCTAAGGAGTGGGAAAACACAAAAAAACAAAGGCAGAGAATGTTGAGAATTTGAGTTTCCCAGAAGGAATTAGACTTTCCCTTTTTGGAAACCGTATGAAAACTAAAATGATTAAGAATCAATGTTCTTTTAGCAGAGCAGCAGATAGAGCATACCTCAATCTCAAGTTGCTTCTCAAAAACAAACAAGATAGGCAGTTTCAAGTTGCAAACTTAGAAAGGTTTCCTGGTGGCTTTTATCTTTGCATACACATAGAAAGCCTACATCCTAACTAGCTAAAGAAAAGATTAGGTAAAGGGTAGTAGCTTCTCTCTTCACTCACCATCTTTTGATGTTGAATTGAAGCATGACTGAGGACAGGAAAAAAAAAGATCTGAAAACTGAAAAGAGAAAATAATTTCGTATTGCAGAGACTGAGATGCAGGGTCTTTATATGACTGATGATCCTAGAAACATTCTTGGATCACATGGTCTAGTTACCTGCAGACACAAGAGAGGTATTTCTTAGTATGTATTCCAGAGGGTAGGAAGAACACATTGGGAGGCTTTAGGTGAGAAACAAAGAAGAGTTTCACGTGCAGGAAATCCTGTCCTATCTAATTGCTCTAAAAGCAAGGGAGGGAGGCAATGATGGGATTTTCCAACAGGGAAGATGGCACTGTCCCTTTCCCCTGCTTCTTGATCACCATACTGCCAGAGGAAAGTCTTATGATCTGAAAGAGATTATATGAAAGGAAAAAGGGATGAGGTGCTGAAAGACAAATTGTTAACAACTAGCAGGGTGAAAATGGTTTAAGGAAAAGAGAAGCCAAACAGATGTAGTCTGTCATGAATTTAAAACATGGCAAAAAGATTTCACACATTTACTTACAAGTGATCCAGTGAATTCAGTGGGACTTATTCCCAATTAAATATGCAGCCTTGGTTGATTAATCAGTAAGAGACCATTTGAATTAGTGAGGTTCAGATATGAGGCCCAGTTATTTTCTCAGTCCCTTTGGTTTGGGAATGTTGCTGTAAGAGAGAATTAATACAAATTCTTAATGAACTCGGTAATGAAGAGGTAAACATTAATGACATGTCGTTGCAAAACAAGAAACTTTCCATTTGCTCATTTCATGTTGCATCAGCATCAAACAAAAGATCTATAGAGTGGTTTAGGTAGTATATTAATTTGTGTTAATGAATTTACTTGTATTAAGAGGCAGATAGTTAATCAACTAAATACTCTTCATTTTGAGCACTGTACCCTACTTTAATTATAAAATACAGGGCATAGAACATGGGAAAAGTGTTTATACTGAATCAAATAATTGCTCCCTGAATTATAAATAATGGCTGACAGCACCTCTCTAGATTTTCAACAGGATTTTTTTCTGCCCTTACTGGAGATGCCAGGCGTGGATTTCCAACATGTATATGAAATGTCTCCCTTAACAAACCTTCATCCTTCTAGAAGTGTTGGAGACTAATGCAGCCACATACAGCTTAGTTATCCATAAGACCTTTCCTCCCTATTATATCTGTGCATGCTTTATTTTCATCAGGTATCAGTAATGTGCATCTTTTTTCCAGGTATCAATACTTGAAGCGCACTGGGAACTTTGAGCGATCTGCTGGACTGCAGGCTGGAGTGGACTCCATAGAGGTGAGGATTGCGGGCAGGGGAATGAGGCTCTTCCTAGAACAAATAAGCATTTGATGGTTTGCCACACAGCCAATAGCCTGTCTCTCTTGTTACTCTTCAATCCTTCAGGACAGCAGCAGCATTGTGTTCCTGTGTGATCTGCACATCCACTTTCCCCTCAACATTCTCGATAGCATCCGGAAGCACTGCGTGGAGGGGAAGCTGGCCTATGCGCCCATCGTCATGAGGCTGGGCTGTGGGAGCTCCCCTCAAGAACCCAATGGTGAGATCCATGTGCAGCTGGAGGAAGCCAGGCTGAATGAATGAGGCATCGTGAACACCTCTTATTGTCAGCTAGCATTATGCAGCTGAAACAGCAAGCCTCCCTGGCCCAGCCATTGCGCCTTGGCTCCCATTTTGCTCTCTTAGTGGATGTCTCCAGTCATCATTCTTATAGGCATAGGATACCTTGTAGGGGAAGCTTCAAACTTCACATTTTCTCCCTTGGAAAACAGCACAGCTCACTGCACTTACGTGAAAGCAGAACTAATACACAGAGTGTCTTCCTGATCTTTTCAAGAGGCTGCTGTATAAACTAAACTTCAGCACAAGTCTGGCATGGCCCCTGTCACACAGGTATTGTGTCCCTACAATCCAATAGAGAAAGGCCAAACCGTTTGCCGGAGGGCTGGCACGTAAGTTCAGAATAGAACCCAGGAGGCTTGGCTTTGACTTCCCTGCTGGGAAGCCTGAATTTGCTGCTCTTATTGGAAAGATTTTGACTTGAAAAGCCCTGAATGGTGAGGCTGCACAGTTGAAGCTGCTGAAAGTAAAAGGAGGAGAATTCAGACTGTGTGTGGATGCTTTAGTGGAAAAGTATAAGAAAAGTAAGAAAGCAAGAGAGCGAGAGAGAGATGTGAAGTCTTCCTATAAATTGCTACTTGTGGCGTCAGTGAAACTATATGTTTTTCTTTTTAGTCTTTGAGGTGTTGGACTTGTTACGCTAGCTATTCTTTTTCTACTACTTTTTCTATTTGCTTGTCAGAAAAAACATATTTCACAAAATGTAAGATGGTGTCACACTGAGAACTGATTGTGGTAGGTGGGCAGTGAAATGAATGCCGCCTTTTCTTTTTGATGCTCAGAGGCATGGAGATAATGTAAACTGCCCAAATAAGCACCACTTATTTGTAGTGTAAATGGGATCTGTATTACTCCCTGATTGAGACTGGGACCACAACAACATTTTTAAAAACCCACAAATGACTTAGATCCAAATGTGGATTCCTGTACCGATCTGAAGTTTTAAAGCATGCAGGGGGGTGTGGTGGTATGGCTGCTAGCAGTGTCTTTAAAGTCATTTGAGTAATAAAGTATTTTGAGTATCCAAAAAGAATTTCCCTGAGATGCGTTCCCTCCTGATTCTCCTCTTCATTCCTTCAAGGGAAAGAAGTACTGTATTTGCTTGAGTCTAATGCGCCATCAAATCTAATGTGCTCCTCAATTTTCAAATGTTGTGCATTACAGTGGTTGCCCATTTAAAATTCCTTCTTTAAAAACAAAAGTGTTTGAGCATCAAAGCTTTCAGCAATGGAAAAGAAAACCTTGTGTGCATCCATGCTGTAGAATGAATGCACTTTAATTGCCTTGATTCAGTGCTATGGGGTCATGGGGACTGTAGTTTGACAAGGTTTTGAACTTTCTCTGCCAAAGAAGGCTCATGCCTCACCCAACTTTAAATCCCAGGATCGCATAGCATTGAACCATGGCCATGAAATTACAGGTGACATCCATCCCTCAAATAGGAGGAGCTACAGGTGCCGCTCTTGAAGTAGTTTCCCTTTTTGTTGTGGCTCAGCACTAAGATTACCATATGATTCAAATTGAGTTCACACTCTAATTTTAGCAAGGTCATTTACCCAAAAAGGTGAGCATTAGATTCAAGTAAATAGGTGATTGAGGATTCTCCTGCCAGAGGAAAGAAGCCTTTCTAATTGCGAGGTTCACTATTTATTTATTTATTTATTTATTTTTCAAACTTATATGCCGCCACTCCCCTAGGGCTCGGAGCGGCTTACAAGAACCGGCTAAAATCAACAATTTAAAAAACATTTTAAAAACATCTTTTAAAAAAAACATCTTAAAAACATCCTAAAAGCACCTTTTAAAACATCAGCAACAGAACTCAAAAGCCTGCCGAAACAGGTGTGTCTTACATGCCCTGCGGAAGGCCAACAAGTCCCGCATTGAAGGTAGCGAGTTCACACACACACACACACACACACACACACGTATCCCACCAGACTGTTCTGCTAACTCTATTTGGGTTGTGGTTTATTAAAGGTATTCCATCTCCTTCCAGTGTATCTGGTAAAGTGGACCTAATCCACTTACATGCTGTTGGCTTGTGACATGTAATATGGGTAACATAGGTTTAATGGGATTTGAGAATAGAAGATCATTTCTTTCTCACTCAAGAGAGTTGGCTTACCTTAGAGATATTGCTATTTTATCATTTTAGAAAAAAAGTGTCCTAAAAAGTTTTGCTGTAGTGTTTAGTTTGATATTTAAGCTTAGTTTCGTTTCTATTTTAGTTTTATATACAGTCATCCTGCCATATTTACAGTTTTGACTTTTGCATATTTCATTATTTACAGATTTAATTTAAAATGTTCTCTTTAGGAATCTCCAGGTTCTTCGTTGTGACCTAGAAATTCCTAATAGACAAATGGGGCTTTTTTCCTCCCTCAGGATACTGGGAAGTGAATGGCTTTGGCCTCTTTGGAATCTACAAGTCTGACTTTGATCGCATTGGGGGGATGAACACGGAGGAGTTCCGGGACCGATGGGGTGGAGAGGACTGGGAGCTCTTGGACAGGTAAGCCTATAGTCTATGAGAGGGCAGGGCAAATGTATGGGGGCCGGAGGCCAGTTTGCTTCCTAGGACCCCCATCTCAGAGCATGACGAAATGCTTCCATTTTCCGCACAGTCCCTTTCAAATGGGAAAAATAAGCCCTTGTCTCTGTTTTGAGAGGAACTACTGCAGAAAAGGCAGGTACTAGGGGTAGTACAGTGTTCTAGGGTGCTTATGATGTTTTTTTTAACATGTTTTCACACATTTGATGGGTTTTGCATGTTTGTGGAACAAAAAGTGCCTGAAAATTGTGTCAATTTTTGCAATAAAAATGGGTGGGACTTTGTGAGACTCAATGGGGGTTTGGACAGCCATAAAAATGGGGTCCATGGCTTCCTATCCACATTTTTCCTACACCTATCTATGATGACCAAGACTTTCCAAATACTTTCCTGATTAAGTCCAGCATATAGGAATTATACTTCATAAAGAACATAGTAGACTTCTAACACAAGTAGACTGCTGCATGTTTTGAAATCGAAAGATGTTTTGATCTCTCTCTATATTTCATTGCTGTCCCTGCAGAGTGAGTCAAAAGGGTACGGACAATTAACAGCATGTTAATTAGTTTAGTGCACATATCTTAAAGACATGTTATTTTAATTCACACTGTTCAGGAAAACATGCTGGATTTTCCAACTACAGTAGAGTCTCACTTATCCAACATAAACGGGCCAGCAGAACGTTGGATAAGCAAATATGTTGGATAATAAGGAGAGATTAAGGAGAAGCCTATTAAACATCAAATTAGGTTATGATTTTACAAATTAAGCACCAAAACATCATGTTATACAATAAATTTGACAGAAAAAGTAGTTCAATATGCAGTAATGCTACGTAGTAATCACTGTATTTACGAATTTAGCACCAAAATATCACGATGTATTGAAAACATTGACTACAAAAATGCGTTGGATAATCCAGAACGTTGGATAAGCGAATGTTGGATAAGTGAGACTCTACTGTACTTTTGCCTCTCTCTATAAAAAGAAAGAGTGGCAAACAGAAAGTCAACACTTCTTTCTCCAACAGTAAAGCCTTGTCATTTTGTAATGACATTCTTCATAGGTTTTGCATTCTTTTTTCTGCTGTACTAGAATATGCATCTAGTTACTTTATTTTAGTAAAGAATGCAAACTCTAGTACAGCTTTCCCTGTTCTCCCAAGCAAGGCTACATTGCCATCCTTTATTATATGTGGGCAGGATGTTGTGCCATTGATTTTGAAAAGGCCTGAGGCTTTCATGCAAAATGTGAAATGTGATTGCTACCTGCTGAGACTGTGCAGAAATGTCCTGAGGCTGTAAGTTTACTTGAAAATTTTCTTTGCAAGAGGCATTCTCCATTTTCCAGCTCCTCCTTGTAGGCCACGCTGCTTCATTCACCTTTGATTTTAACCTTTGCTTTAAAAAATGGAGTCAAACACTCCCAGGTTTTGCAGTTGGGATCTCAATCCTCTCTTTCCCTGATCTGAATAGAAGGGATAAAGTTTTCATAGCATCTCTCTTCTCATTGGATGTGTCAGGGATATAGCTACCAGGCAGGTAAATGGAAGGAGGCCTGTGCAGAATTATAGCTGTAGTTTTTTGCATTTGACAAATACAATCAAGTGAATGTTCTTAGAGATGTATAGGGGCACAATTTAAAACAAGTAAAGTTTGTACTAGGGGCCCCTGGTGGCACAGTGTGTTAAAGCGCTGAGCTGCTGAACTTGCGGACCAAAAGGTGCCAGGTTCAAATCCCAGGAGCAGAATGAGCACCCGCTGTTAGCCCCAGCTCCTGCCAAACTAGCAGTTAGAAAACATGCAAGTATGAGTAGATTAATAGGTACCGCTCCGGCGGGAAGGTAACGGCGCTCCATGCAGTCATGCCGGCCACATGAGCACCAACCCCCAGAGTCGATCACGACTGGACTTAACGTCAGGGGAAACCTTTACCTTTACTTAAAGTTTGTACTTCACCTCCTGTACAATGCAAACTTCAAACCCGTGGTTGTAAGAAGGGACATACAATCTCTCTTACACATTATACTCTGGGTTAGCAGTCTTTATACATGGCCTTCAACACATGTTTTAGTGTCATATGCTCCTAAAAAAGGTTGAATTGAAGAACCCAGTTGGTGGCCTTCTCCTCTTGCGCAATCACACAATTTCCTTCTCTTGTTCTAGGGTGCTTCAGAGTGGATTGGAGGTGGAACGTTTGCGACTCAGGAACTTTTACCATTACTATCATTCCAAACGTGGCATGTGGAATTCACGCAGCAAGAAGACACCCAAAGACTAAACACTGGCCCTGCCATCAATGGGACCTCACTCTTGGTCCCCTTCAAGAGGTGAAAAGGGAGCAAGAGCCACCATGCCATGGCTGCATGTGTCTCCACATGTTTTCCTCAGTGCTACAGGTGCAGTTCTGGACACAGCATTGGTTGGAAGCCTTCACAAAGGGAATGTGGGGTTGAGGGTTTCTATGGAACTATTTAAAGCAAACCATGTTTACTTTGGGGGTTTTTGTGACTTTTCTTAAGGGATCTAATTTCTTAGTCAGAAATTACATTTATTAACTCAGTAGTGCTGACAAGTCAGGATTCCTGCTAAAGAGAGAATGAGATGAGCCCTCCAGTGTTACCGCCAGCTAAGAAGGTAACTGGAGCAGCTACGCAAAATTCAGACAAGTTTCAGGGAACAATCATGGTGATTCTAAGGTTCACTTGCTCTGGTTTATTTAGTCCCTGAAATAAGATGGAGGAGATGGATGGACCATGAACCATCTGCTATCTATTCTTGCTATGCCTGAGCTGCCTTTGGTACCTATTCATGGTCTAGTGGCTCAGGAGAATTCAGAGTCTTCAGAGGATTTAAAGGAGAGGAAGATACTTGATTTAAAGGAGAGGAAGATACTTGTATTGAGGGAGGAAGGTGTTTCCATGACTCCAGTCTAGTTTGGGATTTATGATCCAGGCTAACTCTGCTGATCTCTTTACTCTAGCCCTCAGCTATGTCTTGCCTTATGGTCTCAGATTCAGAGGTTTGTGATTTTTTCATACATATACGTCTCTTCTGTGGGTGATCTCCAATACTGAGATGGTGATAGAATATAGTTTTTCTCCTGAAAAATTAGTTTCATGAACTTCAGGCAGTGGACATGAAAAAGTCCTCCAGAACTCTCAACGCTCCTCCATCCTAGCCAGCCTTTAGATGCAGTTCTCTTGATAAGAGAACAGGAATTGCCTTGCACTTTCTGTTCTCACATATTCATATTCATCCCACCCAAAACAAAGAGACACACCAGCTCTCAATGGGAGGACATCTTTCAGGTGAGAAGATTTAGATGTTTTCTTGCAGACACAGTGGGACTGGTGGAGGGATATGAAGCACAGGGCACTTCCTTTCCCTTTTCTTTCTACACCACCATACATTTTGAATCCATTGTAGCCTCCTCATTCTCTTCCTTACACTGCTCTTTCGATTGTGCTTATTTGTTTGTAGAAGTGTGATCCAAGAATGGTTATGTATGGCATTTGAAACAGGCACAATTGAAGCATGTAGATGAGTTTCAACATGTGGTCAAGAAAAGGAGAAGCAGGAATTCAGAAGAAATTTTGTGGAGCCCTGAAATGCTGAATTCCTAAGTTAGTGTAAGCTAGTTGTTATTGCCCAGTCATCACCAGACACCCAACCAAGCCAATGGAGGATGATTCATATCCCTTTATGCTGGGAGCACACACATTTCACACACATCCCTCTCACAAAGGTAGAGGACACCTAAGAAGTGCAGGGCATGTGTTGAATAAATGGATTCAATAGAAGTGTTCTCCCCAGCCATGGCTATTTTTGAATCTACCACCATACATAATATCCCAAGCCTGATGAGTAAGTGATATGTCACAAGTGACCCATTTTACCTTCAGTATCTGTAGTTGGCCTGTGAGAAAGGGATGATGCAGGAATCCAAGGTGGGGAGGGCAAAACAATATTTCCAAGCTAATTTCTGTGAAATTATGAGGTAGAAAGCTGTTTTCAGAAAGTTATGCCTGGTTTTGCTTTTTATTTTTATTGATATTGTTATTAAAAAATAAAATAAATGTCTCGACTCTGATTTTCTCAAGTTTTAATTTTGCTGCTTTGCAAATGCATTTCAAATCATGGTAATGGCAGCCTGTGACATTTCCTCACTTGGAAATGTCCTTTTCCGATCAGGCAGGTGGCTATATGGAAGCATTGCTGGCATCGTCAATGCATGCTCAAAACAGGCTACAAAGTCCATGCAAAGAAGTGATCAGGAAGTTTTGGCTGCAGATTTGGTATTATTCCTCAATTAATGTAACAAACTTTAAAAAATGTTCACGTTTGTCTTTCTAGTAAAAAGTACTGGTAATATTCAGCTTTAGGTAAAAAAAATTAGGATCTTCATCCAATGAAATCTTACTCAGTGGCCATACAAGTTGCTGATTAAGAAGTTCATCAGCTAAATGTATTTGTGAGCAAAACAACAGATCTGAAGTAAATGAAACATACTTCTTTATCTTAAAATAATTATTTTTCTCTGTAAGAAAAAGAAAATGGAAGTGCCTCCGCTAAGATGTCAACTACGTTGGAAGATTACAAGAAGGGCATAAACATTCACTTAAAATTATTTCTTAGTTTGCTGCCCAATTTGAGGAAGGTCATTTCCTGCTCATCATCCTCCAAACTATTAAACATGATGTAATGATCAAATATATGTTGCAGTTAATCCTTAGAAATGTCACATTTAACAGAATATGGGCCCTAATCTGGCTGAAAACAAGCACAACACCTTTCCAGATCCTTTTCTCCTGCATTAAAAAAACAAATCCTGTACGTCCTGCTACCATCCATGAGATGGGTGATGTAAATCACATTTTCCTTTGAAGTAATAGTAGTAATCATATTTTATTAATAAAGTAGAGCATAATGGACACAGATGGATAACAACTTAAAAACGCAGTGAGAATTACAAGACTGAAGGTGTTTACTTGCTCCCAGTTCCTTATATCTAACTACTTCAGATGAATCAAACCATGAAATTTCATTATCTTCAGACCACCCTAATATCTTCAAAATATCCCATCTTACACATTGAGATAATCAGGTAATTGTCCCTTCAAGATAGAATGGATGATGCCATAAGTTGTGTAAAAAAAATAAAAAGCAACCTTCATCTGGACAGATTTTGGTCACACTCAAGAGTTGTTACCATGTGCAACCTCTGTCAATTCACATAATAATTCCCCGCCCCCCAAATAAGGAACTGGACTTCAGTACCCCAAAATAAGCCTTATGGCAACCCAACTCATACATCCAGGGGATGCTCCTCTCTTGGGTGGAACTGATTTCAAACCAGTCTGGAGCTATTTATATGCATAGGGGATGTTCAAATGGCCCACCTTCTGCCAATTAAGACAAAAACAGACAAATGCTGAACTGGGACTCTGCACCCCAAAACAAATCTCAGGCCAATCCAACTCATACACAAGCCATCTAGAGCATTCTTCCTCAGCTGGAATTGATTTTGGTCCAACCTAATTCCATTTCTGTGCTCAGAGTACAGTGTTCCCAGGACAACACGCAATAAGTGAAAATCTGCAAAGTAGAGATGCTATATATTTATACATTATTTTAGTAGTTATACACTATTTTAAGTCTTTATCAGCCAATTGTGTGTTGATAAATCGCCTCCTTTTCCTCCCGTTGCCGCTTGGGCTCCTTTTCTCTACCTTCGGCTTCTCCTTCCTCCCTTCCTTAGGTTGTAAATTGTAGTTTTTTATGATTTAGAATATTTTTTTAAAGTTTATTGAAAAACCGCAAAACAGCGAATCCACAAAAAGCAAACTGTGAAGTAGTGAGGGAACACTACATGCAAAAATGCAAACCCCTTCCAGTTAAGACAAAACTAAACAACAAAGAGGACCTGTATACCCAAGTCTTAAAGAGTAAGTTTGTCTTCTATGTGACTGCATACATTTCATTCCATAGCAAAAGCATTCCTATGGACAGAACACGTCCTGTTGTGTTGACCTGTGCAATCTGGCACAGCATGTATTGTAGAGAATACGTAACTAGTCTTCTGTACTCAGAATGTGATTACTGTCGATCATATACCCATACACCCCAAAAAGTATTCTCTGTTAGATGCTATTGGCTCTTGTTTAATCTAAAACCTCTTTCTTTGAGCATGTCACACTGAAATATTGCAGCCTGTGCCATTCAACATAAACATTGACTTGTACCTGAAAAAAGCAACTGGGTGTACCTGACAAGTGATGCATCACTCCAAATCATACACTTCCATTTTTGTGACCCTGTTCTGCCTTAGATGGCAATGGCTTCACTTGTATTTCTACATATAAATACCAACTTGGAGCTGAGAAATTACTAATGTATTAATTCATTGAGCTGTTGATTAATTGATTTTCTGGTGGCTTCACCTAACTCCTTAAATCTAACAAGTAGTTTTGAAATTCTGTAAAGCGTGCTCCCTCTTCCTCTGTCAGTTTTAGAGAATCTGGAAGTCTTGCTCCTTCAGAAGAACTATATTAATTGTTGGAAATCCATCACATGGCTCTGTAATTAAAAATCTGCAAGACAGGAGAAAAAGACAGAAAAAAATAGAGATAAATAAATAGAATCTTAAGTTGGAAGAGGCTTGCAAGGGCCCTGTCATACTGAAGTACCCAACTGACAAACAGCCCATGCAAATTCTATTTCAAGACCACTAAAGGAGAATCCATCATCTTCCAAGACAATCCATACTCTACAGCTTTTCATCGGCGAGAATTTTCTTGTCATTTGAATCCATTGGTTAAGGTCCCATTCTGTGGAGCTGAAGAAAACCAGAATCTTCCATCTTCTACATGACAACTAGTCAGATATTTAAAGAACTCTTATTACATTAACTTTCAGTCTTTTCTTTCCCAAACTAAACATTGTCCCAAAATTGTTCCACTAAAAACTTACTTTCTGGACCCTTGGTTATCTTAGTTGTCTTTCTTGGACTCATTCTGGGATGTCAATACCCTTCATAAACTATGGTGCACAGAACTGAGGGTGCATCCACACAGCGCACAAAATGTGCGAGCTCACACACTTTTACCTGAGGCATCCAAATGACACATCAGATGGAAGCGAATTAATTTGGGGGGGAAAGAAGGAAAATTCTGCTTTGTCCCAAATTAATTTGACACCTGGAAAGTGTGGGCCCTGGGTGGACTGGGCCCGGGGATTGCGTCACATGAATTCCAGGCCCAATTCATACAACTGTCTTGGGATTTCTGGGCTCTTGAGGCCACCACCCCCTCCCAAAACCCCTTTAAAAACCCCAAAAAGAGAAAATAACCAGCTGCCATTTCTCTTTTTGTGGGCCCACTCCTGGCACATAGAAAGGATGCACCAGGCAAAAGGGGGGGGGGGGGCAGGAGTGATTTTCCTCTCCCCCCCCCCCCCCACATCATTTCTACATGCCAGGAGAGCTCCGCCAGCAGGGAAATGGCAGCTGGGTAAGTTATTTTCTCTTTTGGGGTTTTTAAAAGGGGTTTTGGGGATGTGGTGTGAGTGTCCCCCTATCCAGGAGGGCGTCTAGATACACATCCCCATGAAAAGCGTAGGTTTTTTCAAGCCAGTGTGGATACAGAAGTCCACTCAGGTTTTTTAAACCCAGGTCAGAGTGGACTTTTCCCCTGTGTGGAACCAGCCTGAGACACAGAATTCTTCTGGGTGGGATCTGACTAAAGCAGGATGGAGTTTGGACCTTATCACATTGGCAATGGGATTTGCCATGCATCATGGTGAATCTGGGGGGGGGGGGGCAGTAGGGGGCATGGAGAACCTGTCACCCTACACCCCGCATCACCCAGCTTCCCTTTACCTCATCCCACAGGGGAGGGGGGGATCTGGGGTAAGTGTATAGAATTTGTATTATAGAAAGATGGGGACAAAACTGCAACAGAAGCAATGAAATGCTGGAGATAAAGAATAAGAAAAGTTGGTCTAGGTGAAGGTGGCACAAAGAAACGGGAAAGGGATGGGGGGGAAAGCTAAACATATTCAAATACAGTGTTCCCTCGCTACTTCATGGTTCGCTTTTCATGGCCTCGCTGTTTTTTTAATAAACACTAAAATAATATTATAAATCATAACAATTATGATTTACAGTGGCGGTGGTCTCAGTTGGGTGCGGGCAGCGGGGCGGAGAAGGAGCCCAAACAACAGCGGGAGGAGAAGGAGGTGTTGCCATGTTCCCTAGCCTCTTCCTTCCCTTCATCCCTTCCTTCCTCCATCCCTCCCTCCCCCTTTCTATTTCCTTCCTAAGGAGAAGCCTAGCATCCCTACTTTGCAGATTTTCACTTATTGCGGGTGGCCCTGGAATGTAACTCTCGTGATAAGTGAGGGAACACTGTAATTAGAAAAATTGTATTAGAACTATAGGTGCAGTATATTTTAGATGGGGAAGTTTTAAATTAAAGTAGGTCCTTCTTTATTATTACATCTATCATTATTTTATGTTATTAATTATATATAATGATTGTATCTTTGTTGACTTTACTCATTGACCTTATTAATACATTAAGAAAACGCCATACAATGATATACTTTCTCAATGCAGATACTGTTTTAATATGTTCTTCTTGCATATGTTTTTTGTTGGTTACTATATTTAGAATTTTGTTTATTTGAATACGAATATATATATATATATATATATATATATATATATATATATATATATATGAGATTAGAAAGGGAGGAGAATAGATAAAGCAATTATCAGTTATGAGAAGAGAAAAAAAGAGAGTCATAATTGAAAATAGCTCGGGGAGCATGATTTGTTTGAAGGCCAGGCTCATCAAACAGCCAGGACCTTTTTACAATAGTGATTCTTTTAGGCCAGAAAGCAGATGTTCCATCTCCCTAGTTTATAAGCATGTGTAAAAAGAAATTTAGAGTATTTCTTGTAGGATTAGAGAGTATATACTGAACTAGTTTCAACTGGATATACACAATGCTTAGAAGGCTACATTTGAAAATTAATGTTATAATATTAATTGTCAGAGACAGAAATTAATTCATCACCATTGTCTGGAAGTACTGAAATAATTTAATTAGTTCAATTATTATTCGTTAACTTGCCATTTAAGACACTTGTTTGGTGATACACTATTAAAATTACAGAGAATGTCTTGGAATTATCAGGCTAATTCCAGTTGTTCTTTCAATGGTGTTTGTTTTGTTCTATGGGGTCTCACTAGATACTACATCCCAATATATAGGGGATTGGCTCCTCTCGGATATAAATTTCTTCAGTCCAACCCAAATCTGTTGCTGTATGTGAGATACCGTCAAACTCAGAATCAAAAATAACTAGTTTAGTAACCAGTTAATTAACTTGCTATTTTATTAATTTGCAAGATTTTCTAGCAATTTCACCTAACTTACTACATTAATTAACACTGTAGCTAAAGGCTTTTATTGCCCAAAGGAGTTCTTTTGAAGGAACTAATAGCAAAATGTCTTAAACAGTGATTTTACTAATGGCATCTAAGCTAATTAAATGATTTTTGACATTACTGTTGAGACTAATGAATTAATTTCCCAATTACATTTTTTAAAATTAATTTTCTATCCTAATAGGTCAAGCTTTGTTCAGAAAGGCATGAACTTTAGAAAGGTTCCTGGCAGAAAGTAGGTCCCCTCTAGTATAACAGCGTGTATTGGAGGCTTTCTAGTGGATGCGAGAGCTTAGTCACCCTCTTCAGTAACTTCTTTTCCTATATTGATTATATTCTAAACAACGGCTGAGTTAGCCCATCTTATTCAGTCGCATATCCAGTGGGATCATTGGTTATCTTAATTGCCTGTGCAAGATGCCAAGAATGTGGTATAAACAAAAATATGATTCCAAGAACGTGTCACTAAATGATGAACCATTGTGTGCAAATTATAAGGAAGGAGAAAGAATTCTGTGTGTGCACCTTCCAAAATGGTGGCTTAACTAACATCACTTTGCTTGTATTCTGGGACATACATTTACTTTGATCCAATCTAAGCCTCTGTTCACATTGGCACCACAAACGGTTTGCCCGTGTTGATTACCAAAGAAAGTGTTCAAAAGGAAGGGAAAACATTCTAAGCATCTCTACCACCAAAAATATACCACCACCAATGCCACCCAGTACAGCATTAATTGGGAACTGAAGGTATTATCAATTTGGTGAGTCAATTGTTGTTGTTTATTCATTCAGTCTCTTCCGACTCTTTGTGACCTCATGGACCAGCCCACACCAGAGCTTCCTGTTGGCCGTCGCCACTCCCAGCTCCTTCAAGGTCAAGCCAGTCACTTCAAGGATACCATCCATCCATTTTGTCCTTGGTCGGCCCCTCTTCCATTTTCCCCAGTCAATTAGCCAGTTACTAAACAAGTTATTTCCAAGCTCTCAGTATGGAAGTATCTGACATGAAGGAAAAAACCTTGGGGTTGACCCAAAGGTATTTCTACTGCAAAGAGTACAGTGTCACAGAAATGAATGATATGAGATAACTCACTGCTTGTTTAAGGTGAATTGATCCTTAATTTTTTTTATACTAAATCTTGTGCTAATAGTCACAAGTTTGCAGCTCTGAATGTGATGTGTGCATAGAAACGGCTTTCGGCCTGATGTGTTGTGCATTATCTCAGGAGTGTGAAAATGAGGTGATGTTAGCTGAACTTCTACTTTCAGGTGTACACGATCAGTTTCTTTTTCCATTAGCTTGGTTTTGGTGCTAACAAATAAAAATTGGCACATTTGAATGTGAGATACACATATAAACAGAATTTAGTGGAAAGAAATGAATACCTTCTGAAAGAAGTACTGTTCTGGATATTAGGGTTCATGAAGTGAGGTGGCACATTATTTGTTTTGAGCAGTATCAATTTCTTATTTTGAGGTCATGATTGAAACAAGTTTTCACATTAGAATATGAACTTCATGACTGTAAGAGCTGTTCAACAGTTGAAATCATTGCCTCAGAGTATGGTGGAAGCTCCTTCTTTAGAGACTTTTAAACAAGCTGGATGACCAGCTGCCAGGGGTGCTTTAATTGTGCTTTTTCTGCATGGCAGTGGGTTGAACTGGATGACACGTGTGGTCTCTTCCAATTCTATATTCTATGATCTGGCCTTTGAATTTTCATGTAAATAAGGAACTGAAAATAAGAAACCAACCTTGGCATGTAAGAGAATTCTGTTTTGTTCCTATATATCAATATGTTGCAGCCCACCAACAGATCTTTGCAGGAGGCCTGCATCAGATAAATGCAATTTTCTCCCACAAACTGCAATTCTTACCCACACTCCTCTGACACACATTGTCCAGGCCAAAATGCTGTCAAAAACATAATTGTTGCCAAAAAGATAACAAAGATAGGACATAACCAAAAGGTTTAACAAAAGCAAAATGTCAGTGAGGCATTTTTTTTTTCAAATATAGGTCATTACAAGTATGCTGGTGCAAACCACACACAAAGGGAAAATGTCAAGTGCATAAATACAGGGATGAAAATAGCAACAGAAGAAGGTTTTTAAAAATACAGCATGCTACAAGACATCTAACGAAAGAAGAAAACAATGGTCCCCTGCCCTGGCTGGTGAACCACATTAAACTGGGGCAAATCACAGTATTCTCTTTGCGTGCGGTTTTTCAGTTTCATAAGAGAATAGACTTGCTGAAAATAATACTACTAATAAAGAGACAGTAGGAAACATATCTTCAGATTCACAGTTGCTTCCAGATTCCATTAACGTCAATGTTGCTATACCTAGCCACACAGGTTTCTGCCTGCTCTCTATGAGCTGGGTGTGGTCATATTGAAATGCTGGTGTGCTTTTGGGGCTATATTTAGAGCTGAAAAGGAGGAGAAAAATGGTGGCAGGCAGCTCACTAAGAGAAGAAACAAGGGAGAGGAGGTAAATCTCAACAGGTACTAGGAAGACGGTTGGAAAAGAATGTGGTCAAATACATTCTGGGTACAAACACTATAAGGTAAGGTAAAGGTAAAGGTTTTCCCCTGACGTTAAGTCCAGTCATGTCTGACTCTGGGGGTTGGTGCTCATCTCCATTTCTAAGCCGAACAGCCGGCATTGTCCGTAGACACCTCCAAGGTCATGTGGCCGGCAAGATTGCATGGGGCACCGTTACCTTCCCGTCGGAGCGGTACCTATTGATCTGCTCACATTGGCATGGTTTCGAACTGCTAGGTTGGCAGGAGCTGGAGCTAACAGCGGCCACTCACACCACTCCCGGGGTTTGAACCTGGGACCTTTCGGTCTCCAGCTCAGTGCTTTAACGCACTTCGCCACCGGGGCTCCTTACAAACACTATGAGCACAACTCTATTTTGTCCCATGCAGAGCTAAGAAGTAACTATTTTCTAGTGACAAACTTTAGCAACAGGTTACCTTGAACAGTTACAAGGTCAAACACAATTGTTGAAGTTTTCTGGTTAACATAATGGGATTGTTACCTGTTATTTGGTTACTTATTATTCTTTATTTATTATTTACCATATTTATACTCTACCCTTCTCACCCCGAAAGGGGACTCAGAGCAGCTTACAGCAAAATTCATTGCCACATCATATACACAACAATAAACATACCATATTAATAAGTTATAAAACAGTTAATACATATAAACAGTTAAAACATACAATACAATAAAACAGATTCTTGCTAGATTAATGATATCAAAACTTAAAACCCTCCCCCATTGCCCCCATCTCTCTCTCCATGCCCCCCCTTTGTTTAAATCCTCCCAGTTTACCTGGTCCCCAGAGGTTAATATCCTTGGGAATACATTGGGCAGGATTATATAGTTCTAGGTTTACGCAGAGGGTGGAAGATAAAATACGAGGTCCTGGGGAAGGGGGTGAGGGGGTGTTTTCTCTGCTGTGACAAAGAGTCTCTAGCTGGGTTGAGCAAAGTCCTGTAGCATAGAGGTCCTATTACAGGGGTCCCCAAACTAAGGCCAGATGCGGCCCTCCAAGGTCATTTACCTGGCCCCCGCCCTCAGTTTTATAATATAATATTTTAAAATCATTTTTAATAATATATTGTATTTACTTATAATATTGATAATAATATTATAATGTTATACAATATAATACTAATACTAATACCATATAATAATATTAATTATATGTTATATATTACATATCTACAGTATAGTGCAGGGGTCCCCAAACTAAGGCCTGGGGGCCGGATGCAGCCCTCCAAGGTCATTTACTTGGCCCCCACCCTCATTTTTATAATATAATATTTTTATATCATTTTTAATAATATGATATATTGTATATACATATAACACCAATAATAATATTATAATGTTATACAATATAATAATAATACCATATTATAATATTAATTATATGTTAGTAAAGTGGTATAGTTCAATATAGTAATATATAATGCTAATATTGTGCTATGCTAATAATATAATATGTCGTATGTACATACAGCTGCTCTGAGTCCCCTTCAGGGTGAGAAGGGCGGGATATAAATGTAATAAATAAATGTAGTAAATGAATAAATAAATAATTTTAGACTTAGGCTCGCCCAAAGTCTGAAATGACTTGAAGGCACACAACAACAATCCTAATTCACTTGACTATCTCATTGGCCAGAAGCAGGCCCACACTTCCCATTGAAATCCTGATAGGTTTATGCTGGTTACAATTGTTTTCATTTTTAAATATTGTATTGTTCTTTCATTGTTGTTGTTGTTTTGCACTACAAATAAGACATGTGCAGTGTGCATAGGAATTTGTTCATTTTTCCCCCTCCAAATGATAATTCGGCCCCTCCACAGTCTGAAGGATTGTGGACCGGCTCTTTGCTTTAAAAGTTTGAGGACCCCTGTCCTATTAGGTATAATATCATGTATGGGTTGTGCCAAAGTCTAGGGCCAGCATAAACCTTTGCCAAAGTGCTGGTGTCTTGCCAAATTGCAAATGGCTCCATAGCAGTTAAGTTATTCAGGGTTTTATCGCACAATGATGGCGAACCTGCATTGAAGCAGAACCATCACCTTTAGTGACAGTTCCTATCTCAAAATGTTGTGCACAAGCCAGTTTGCCACCTCCTTGTAAAGATATCCATCCCACATGCCATGATCCTGTCGCTTACCTTGTGCAATGAGCCAGGATCCACTACTGTGCCAGCACACTATCACAGAAGTGACATTTAAAGGGTTTCTTTCTACCTAAAGCTAACTGGAATTGCAAATGCAACATGAAATCTCAGATCACCAAAGCATAACCGCTGTATGATTATTAGAAATGTGCAATAGGTAAGGATCGAAAAAATGCCATGGGATAGTGGCTTCATGGGATAATGTCCTTAATCTGGGCAATGGGAGACAGAGAAAGAATGGCCAAATGGGTTGCTCTTTCCTATCTCTTTGTGGGATGTTGCACAGTTAGAAGAGAGCAGAGGTGGACAACCAGAAACAAGGAGGGGAAAGTGGCAAAAGAGGGAATTTGCTAAAGATGTGGAAATATACTGCCATCACATTGTTTCAGCAAATAAAAACATACTGCTAATGGAATCATCACTTTCATACCTCACTTGTGTTTACGTGATGTGAATTCCTGTAATCAGCCTTGCTTTGTACCTTCCCCACATTTGTGCTGTTTTGATTATTTGCCCACTTCTTGCAAGATCTTCCTCTGCTTTGTAGTAACAGGACCACAGTAGAAAGAAACTACAGCACAAGAAATGTGGCAAAACAGCAATACTGAATCCATCTGACAGTCTTTCCCATCAATGAAAAGAGACTATTCATTCTGAATTCCTGCACAATGCAACTCTGTGAGAGCCACAATATTTTGAAATAAGTACCAGCCAAATGTATTTTTATCTGGTTGTAATTGCACTTTATCAGTCTCATTTGATAAAATTCAAAGAATCAAGAGCAGCAACAAAATGACTCGCCTTACGAAGTTATGTTGCCAGAACAGAAAAGACTTGATATAAGCTAAATATGGAAGAACTGTGATCTCGATTGAGTTGTGGAGCTCAAAACCAATTCATGCAGTTTAAAAGTCAAAGATTATATCTTTTATTGTGGGCTTTTGCATCAGGCTTGTGGATCTTGTGGTTCTGGTAAAAGAACCAAGGATTCTAGAGGAATGATAAATGGTTACTTTTTCTTTAAGTTAGAAAAAGGCCTCCTTTGACAGTATGTCTCGGGGACCTTACAAAAAGGCCCTATATTCCAGGATCTGATCCTTGGTTTTCTGTTTATCCCAGATCATCCAGCAGTGTGGATCCATATGATCCTGTTTAAAGCAGAAAACCTGGGATCAGATCCTGGGATATAAGGCCTGTCTGGAAGGGCCCATAGCTGTACTTGTTGCCTTCCTCACTTGTTGTTTTTCACAAACTAAGGTTTTTAATACATTGTTGCTGTTTCCTGTGACTTACAACTTTATCACACTGAGAAATTTCCCAGTCGTAGGACACTTCAGCCTCTTTTCAAGCATGAAGAGGCACTGAGCTCATCACGAGTTAAACTACTTCCGGCTATCATGAATAGCCCTCAATGGTTGAAAAGAGGCAGAAGTATCCTGAAAGGAGGGAACTGTGGCAATTGACCACATCACATTGAGAAACTTTCCCCTCGTAGGACACTGCAGCCCCCTTTCAAGCATGGAGAGGCATGGAGCTCATCACATGTTCCAGGGTTGAAAAGAGACAGAACTATCCTAAAGGAGGGAACTCTGAACATGGGCCAAGAATTGTGTTCAGAGCTCCTACCTCTTATCACACTTTACTCACATCTTTACAACTAAAAAGCAGGTGTGATGGGAACCATTAAAGTTTCCCATCCTGTTTCATTACCCAACCGTCAGCAGTCTCTTGTGTCCTATGGGGTTTGATGCAGAACAATAGGACCCCGTGGAAAGAAATGGTTTTAACCTGGATTACTGTCTCTTGAGTCCTATGGGGCTTGGGGCAGAATAATTTTATCCCATGGAAAACATGGTTTTAAATGGGGGTCAGTCTCCTTTAATGTAAGGGGCTTTGAGCAGGGCAAGGGATCTCTTGGTTTTCAGATATTGTAGTTTCTCCTGATTGAAAAAAAGTAATACTGACCTTATAATGAATGTAAGATGAATGTATTGCCAGATTTTAAGTTTCCATGTGTTAGTGTGATGGGGAGGCAGAACTCGAAACAGGACGAATGATGATATAAGAGGGGTGATTCTCTACTCTTAAAGAGATGGCCACCCATGCTTCCCCTTCTCAATGTGATGAGGGCGTTAGTTTTGTTGTTTGACTGGTGAGGTTTCTCAAATTTGAAATTTTAAACTTTTAAAACAATTATAAGCTTCAGCAGAAGGAATTTAAGCCTAAAATCCTGTTGGGTAGTCTAAATTATATATAGAAGATGTTATCAAAGAGCCATCCCCTAACCCCACCCCTAATTAAAAAGACATAGTTACATTCCCATGGGAATTATAGTTGCCCAAGGACAGAAGTCCAGATGAATGAAAATGGCCACCATCCCCACAGCCTCCTTCAAGCCTCCCAGAACCAGCAGCTACCCCGACCCCATAGCCTCTGAATCCCCCCCCCCCCACACACACACACACACATCCGACTCAGCTGTTCAGTCTGAGCTGGTCCGCAGCAGCAAATATCTAGAGCTTAAATGGAGATCGCCTCATGATCTTCCTTTCTCCTTTTCCCCCAAACAAGCTATAATCCAGGCTGCCACAATGTATCAAATGTTCCTCCATTTCCCAAACCCCCACTACAATGTATATCTCTGTATTTCTTTTATTTTTATTTTTTCTCTATGTGAATATGTGCATGAGCGGAGGGGATAAAATACAAACAGCTAAGGCAAATAACCTTTCCCACTTTAAGCTCAGCAATGGCAAGATCCCCTCTCTTCACCCCCTTGCAGCTCTATTAGCCTATACCAAGAATACATGAACTCTTTTTTATATTTTTATATTTTTATTATTATTATTGAACTCTATAAAATGAAGGCAAATGTACGTGAACTCATGAACTACAGTAACCTCTCAAACAATCCCATTCCACACCCTGCGTGGGAACCAGAGATCACACATCATCTATAGAACAAAGGATCTTTCTGGATCTCAGCAGGAATCCATTTGTCCGCTGCCCAGAACTTCCCTTTGGGGGATCTCGGCTATCCAGGGACAAAGGTCTAGGATAAAACTTTGATTGCAATCCCATCAGCAATAGAATCTCTGGGACTCTTTCTTTGTCTTCCCAGAATGGGAAGATGTCTGGAAAAACAGCTCTCATTGTCTTCTGCAACAAGATCTGTACCTGCATAATCCTGTCAAATCATCTTTTGGACTTTTCTTTGTCTCCAGCATTCCATTGCTACCCACCCAGGGGTTGGAATAGCCTCTGGAGACCTCTCCTCCCCAAGGACCACCTCTGCCAGCCCATTGGAAGCCCCAGGGCCTCCCTGCCAAGCTGGGAGGAGATCCCTGGCTATGTCATCACTGCCTCCTCCAATCAGGGTGTGCACCAGCTAGGACCCGCCTCCCGTCCAATCAGAGGTGTGGAAAACACCAGCCAGCTTCTCAGCGCTGTCCAATTTGGGAAAACGGAGGGAGTTTCAAAATGTAGCAATGTTAATTCATGAGAACTCTTGTGTATAAAAATACCTGCTTATGATTATGCTTTCACACTTGTGCCCTTTGATTATCCATTGCTGTAAGAGTGTCTCTTTTGCACAAATTAAATAGAGTTTCTGTCATGTGCCTTCACCTGGAGAGATTCCTGATTCGAAACATCTGAGATTACCAAATCTTGCCAGGCGTCCCTCAGTATCCTCGGGACTTAGAACAACTTCAAATTTCCAACACCAAAGCAACTGCTATGTGGTGAGTCAATATGTAGAAAAACATGATTCAATGGCTCTATGCTCATAACTAGTATCCTAATAGGCATTTTACTAACAAATCCTTTGGCCTAAATCTTTATATCAATAAAGACCAAGAGGTACCAGGTATCATAAGCTTCTCCAGCTACAGCTGAAAAACATCTCATGGGGCTGGGTTGTTTTAGTTACAAAATGCAATAGTTTGTCCAGAGCAGATGGATGTGAGGACACAAAGAAGATAGGAGCATGAGAAGAATGCTGCTTTGTAAAAAGCTACATCTTTCCAAATAAATGTATGGCCCTGTCCCATTACAATTTATAGCACTATTTCATTGCATGGAATGCTGGGATTTACATTTTAGGGAGAGGCATTTACAATTCTCAACCAGAGAGCTCTTAGGCCTTACTAAACTGCAAATTCCAGGATTCCACAGGATACAGCTACAGTTAAAGTGGAATAATAGTGCTGTAATAATGAAATGTCATAAGGCTCCAAGATTACGCATACCTTCTATTAGCAGCCAGCAGGGCTCTGTAGGGAAATTTACCTAGGCACATCCAAAGCTGAGGAGAGGGTTATTTTATGATCGTATATCACACAGTATTATGTGGGTTTTTTTTTAAAGAAATGTGTGTGAATAAACAAATGTGGTCTATGGAGTTAATATGTTAAATAAGGCATGGAGGTGCTGGACGGGAAAAATAAGACCTCAGATTTAGGATGCAAAATTAGTTGCATAACCCCACCACCTTTTAGAAAGGATATCATCTTGGGTGACTTGGAATGCTTCCACACTAAACAATTAAAGCAAATTGATTCCACTTTAGCTGCCATGGCTCCATCCTATGGAGGCCTATTTGAGAGCTCAGTACTGTAAGTCGGGAAACTACATTAGAGCTGTCTAGCTGAGAATCCTAAGTACTGCTCCAAAACATACATACCAAATTTCCATAGGATGGAGCTTTAGCAGTTAACATGGTATCAGACTGTTAGAATGGTGTTGTTTAGTGCAGTGCCTGAGTACTCTGTTAGGATGGACAGATGGTGGTATTATACAAGCCCTCTTCTTGATGGTAAGTGGAGAATTGGAGTCTGTACTATAAGAAGCTGTGGTAGAACTAATATTTTGTCTTATATACTGTAGTCTTTTTAACATTAGAGGAAACGTGATTAAGAACACAGTTTCCTCCTCCCCCTTTTTAAATCTGTGAAGGTGCCTGGAAACCAGACCTTTAAAAATATTTATAAGATCATGAACACCAGCATGTAGTGCATGTTCACACTGAATATGTGTTTGACAATATCTGGCACCCATAACTCAAGTGAGAAATAAACTGCTAATGTAAAAGTATGGCACTACAACCTCAACATGCAACTCTGAAAGATCAAGCAGATGTCTGTAATGTTTCATTGCTCTAGATTGGGGAAATGGCATTTTTCCTCCCCTGGGATGTTCACTTCTCACTCTTCAAAAGTGAATTTTCTGACAAAGAAGCACATTGACAGCACACCTGTTCTGAAGCTTCTCCTGCTGAGATGCTACAACATCAAGCATGGAGAGATTGGGGAGGAAAAGTGGTCACAGAACAAGGAACAATCTGTAATCGGAGGATTCCATCACAACATCACACCCTGGACAATTTGGACAGGGCAATTGTCGGGGAGGAGGGGATGCAGACAGATAGGTTTCATTTTTTATATAATGAACTATTATTGCTGTTGGCCTTTCATTTTCTCAACTTTCACACACAGAGTTTTGATTACACATGAGTTTGAAATACTGCTGCCTCCCAAAGTTGGGGCTACCAGGTATCAGGAGATATGCTCTTTCAGACAGTCTGGACCCAAACTGTATAGGGCTTTGTAGTTCATGACCAGCACTTTGAATTGTGCCTGAAAACAAACAGGCATCCAGTGAAACTGTTTTAACAAGCGAATTATATGCTGGCTCTGGTTAGCATTCTTGCTGCTGCATTTTGAACCCTCTGTAGTTTACGAACACTTTCCAAAGATATCCCCATATGTAGTCCAAATGGGATATAGCGCTAGCCAAGCCACGTGTCACATTAATCAGATATGGTATCTCAAGGAATAGATTCCTGGTCACTGGATATCCAAGCTCAGGGTTGAATTCAGAAGAACACTCAAGCTGCGGACTTAAGATTCCAGGGAAAGTGAAATCCCATCCAGCACAGAGAGTTCCTATTCCCTGATCTGCCCTTCAAGTGAGCAGGAGCACCTCTGTTTTGTCTGTATTAAGCTTCAATTTATTGGCCCTCATGCAGTCCATTTCTTACAGCAGATATTGTTTTAATATAGACAGCTTACTTGGAAATAGATGAAAAGGAGAGATACCATTGGGTGTTATCAATGTACTGTTGACACTGCACTCCAAAACCCCGAATGATCCCCTTACATCGCTTAGAGGGGGACAAAACAGAACCCTGAAAGACCCCACAGGCCAATGTGGGGCATTAAACTCCAGCACTACCTTCTGAGTTTGCCCCTTCAAGAAAGACTGAAACCACTTCACAAGAGTGCCCCAAATTCCATCCCAGGGTGTTCTAAGTACATGTGGGGGTTCCCTCAAAGGCAAGCATTAAGCAGCAAAGAAATATAGTTTTTAATTAAATATCAATTCTGTTCCTCTTAATCTCCACCTCTTGACATCCTCCAAAGACCACCCATCCCATTCCACCCAGCCTTCTCAGACTTACTGATATTATTTTCTTCTATTATCCCACTCCCTCTACTTCAAAACTGTAGGGACACATATCTGCGGTGCTCTTATGCATATTTGATAAAATTATGTATCATACCAACAATTCCACCTATTTTTGGCTCCTGCCTCATTCCATCTAATGATGAAATGCAAATTCCAAAGTCCAACAAACAGGAGAAAGGATGTCTTGGCACAAGCATATAGGGTTGCAGCCCCACTTGTGCCATGAGCCTTTCCAGTAAAATCTCCAATCTTGTCTATTATTCATTAACTGGTCATAGTTTTGCCATGGGCATCTTCACAGGGTGTGTGTGCATTTAGGATGTTCCTCTTCAAAGCCAAGGAAATTTTTAGATGAGACCTGGGGCTCCTACCTAGGTGAGACATGAGGGTCTTGTAGGCCTCCACATGATGCTGGCCTCCAATTCCCATGCACCCCAATTGGCATGACCTAGCGATGGAAGTTGTAGTCCATCACCACTTGAAAGGCTACATGTTCTCTGGCCCTGATGTAGGTCCAAGCAATTTCTGCTTATCTGTAGTGGGCATTTTTTGTCTTCTATACTGGCACGTGGGTGTACCCGAATCCTTTTAGGAGTACCACAAAGCGAGCATGAAACCATAGTTGCTCTGACAGTTGTCCTCTGCTGCTTTGTGGCTGTGGTGGCTCCCCACGTATAAAGCGTGGTTGTAGTTCTACAACAGGATGTTGCAGAGGCAGAATAAGGAAGAGAACCAGACAACCAGACTGAGGGGAGAGACAAATAGCAACTGCAGATATGTCAAATTATCAGTTCTGTGTGGGCAGAGAAGGCAGATGTATGTCAGAACAAGTGGAATTATAGCCTTGACCAGGCATGGGGGAAGAGGAGCCTGGTGCTTTGTAAAAAAGGAAATTGTCACTAGGGGAAGGTTACTGGGGTTTAAATAAAGTGTTGTTACATCTCTGCCTCCACTTGTAGAAGCCTGAGAGAAGAAATAAAAGTTTTCCTTTTGTCTGTTGAGACACACTGACGGGCCATGGCTTGATAAAAGGCCTGACAGCATCCCCCCTGGAGCCAGGAGCACCACCTGGCTTGCCACCCCCAGCCCACCTGCACACAAAGCCAAGGTTTTTGCCATTTCCCCTGGCCGTCAGGGCTTCCTGTCAGCACAGCCATACCCCACCCCACTTCAGGAGCCAGGCAAAGCTGTCAGTGGCACCTCTGATAAAGAGCCATGAATCAGAGCCTGTCCTACGCAAGGGGGCAGGCTCATCTCAGCCTGTCTGCCAGGAGGAGGAGGAGGAGGACAGGCATTTCGCAATGATGATCCCTATCACTGACGCACTGTCTGCAGAAGACTTTTTATTGGGGTCAATGGCAGACCTTTTCACTCAGCTGCCCGCTCACTGTTTTTTTCCAAATATTTATTGTTTGTGTACCTGATGTTCGTTGCCACGTGCCTTGACAATAAAGGGACAGTCAGACCTAACATGTCAATGTCAAAGCCAGAAAACCCAGCTATTTATAGGAAGACACCAAACAAACACAAACTAACATTACCCCAACACCAATTTAAAACTAATTCCATTCGATGGATTTGTCTGTTTTAATTTTTCTTAAATAAAGTCTAGCCTCATTTGAGCTCTTTGAGACAAAAACAGATCATAAACACAGTGATGAAACTAAAACATCTGCTTAAGAATGCTGGGAGGAATGTCACCCTTCTAGACTCCATAGATAGATTTTAGCACTTGAGGAAAGATAGGAACACAAACTGTGACAACCCATCACCTCAAAAGGAAGGACTTTTCATATCTGGAAAGGCCCTTTCAGACACATTGGGGACAGGACATGTGGTGATGGGCAACATTACACCTCCAGATGCTTTTGGTCTAAAGCTCTCAATGGCCCTCGCCAACGTATCCAATGGTAAAGGCTTCTGGGATCTTAAAAAAATAGTCTACAAGGCTAGCATAGAGTTCAACCCTAGTCTATATGAAAAGCTTGTTGAATCTCACCAGTAAAGAGACTGGGGGCTAATGTAGTTAGCCAAGAGGAAAGAATGTGTGTATGTGAGTGCATATACATACGGTATATGCATACATATATATACTCTCTCTCCATAAAGGATAGTAGTGCGTGTACAGTAAAGTGCAGCAGTCCATTCTTAGAGTGCCAAAGGCCTGGATGATGGATGCAACATTCCTGCCATCCAGAAGATGGCAGAGTTGGTGTATCAGATTCAAGTAATGGCAGCCTCCTAGTCCTCCTGGTCCAGTGTCGCTGGATTTCATTCCAGTCAGGGCACACAGTACTAAGCCTGAGATCTCTTTCCACTCTTAGGTTCAGTTGTTGAACATGTAAGCCAGTGATAAGTGACTGAGGTTCTGAAAAGGGGAACGAATTGGCTTTCACACTGGATGGATAACTGCAAGAGTTTGGTGGATATGTTGTGCCAAAACTGTGACAACTAGTGAGGGGAAGGAAAAATGAGGGCATTGCTCCTCCAAACAAGAACTCTAGTCCACAAATGAAATTTTCACCCAGTTCTTGATTTCTAGCCTTTGAAAAATTGCCCCCACCTAGAACTGTGATATTTGCTTCCTTCACGATCCTTGGCCACTTTGCCTGTAACGTAACTGGGTTGTTGTATGTTTTCCGAGCTGTATGGCCATGTTCCAGAAGTATTCTCTCCTGACGTTTCACCCACATCTATGACAGGCATCCTCAGAGATTGTGACCTCAAAACCTCTTAGGATGCCTGCCGTAGATGTGGGCGAAACGTCAGGAGAGAATACTTCTGGAACATAGCCATACAGCCCGGAAAACCCTGTGATCCCAGCCATGAAAGCCTTCGACAACACATTGTAATGTAACTCTTTGTCTGTCCTTAGATCATAAACTGGACTTACAATCATTTAACTGTTATAAAGTTATATGCAGGCTGTAGTCAAGGGGGAGTTAGGACTTCAACACCCCCCCCCCCTGAAATTTTTCAGTTTTTTTTAAAAACTGGTTTACTCATGAATTTTAACTGGTTAACCAAATTCCCATGAGTGTCCACTGAAGTTTATTGATGGAGCCTGATTTCTAAATTATTTTGCATTATGGAACTACTCTTTATGATTCGCTAAAAAACAGTTTCAACCCTCCATCCTGATTTTTTTTCCTGGTTATATCGTCACTAACTAAGGACCAAAAGTGACCCCAAAAACTTACTTCTGCAACATGACAACGCTTTCAACCACAAAAGTTTTCTGAGTGGGTGCAGGTCAGGTACTGGGAAATGATGTGCACAGGACTCTCCTGTTCACTGGCTGCATTAGAACAAGCAGTTGAGGAAGAATCACAACAAGTCTCTCCAGCTGCCAGTTTCCAATGCAGTCCACAATGGGAAGAACACTTCCAAATGCGCTGATCGACAATACCTTAGAAACCTTTCAGTTGAATTGAAGCCTGCTGAAAAGGCAAAGTTTTGGGGAGTGGCGTCATCAGACATAGCTCAGATAATGATGCAGCATCTTGGCCTATATTGATAAATGCTCAACTGAGGCTTTCAGTAACTTCCAATGCTTCAGTCTAAAATGAAGATTTAACTGGGTTTCTGTGAGCTTTCTGGGCTGTATGGCCATGTTCCAGAAGCATTATCTCCAAACGTTTTGCCCACATCTATGGCAGGCATCCTCAGCAAAGGACATTCAGCAGCTCTGCAGAAGTCTACTGTATACAATGCAGCTGTGGACAAGTCTACATAGGGACCACCAAACCCAGTGCTCAAACACAAATTAAGGAACATGAAAGACACTGCAGACTAATTCAGCCACAGAAGTCAGCAATAGCAGAGCACTTGAAGAACCAACCTGGACATAGCATATTATTTGAGAATACAGAAATGCTGGACCACTCGAACAACCACCATGTCAGACTACACAGAGAAACCATTGAACTCCACAAGCATGTAGACAATTTCAACGGAAAGGAGGAAACCATGAAAATGAACAAAATTTGGCTACCAGTATTTAAAAAAACTTTAAAATTAGGACAGTAAATAAAGAACAACACTCAGGCAACAGGGAAATTCCAGACATGAAAGAATCAGAGCCAGCTAACACCTCCCAACAAAGGATTCCCCCATGAAGGAAGCAGCCAGGCTTTGAGTTCTACAATGTAAAAAGTTTATTGAGGCTAAAATCTGTGAAGCCCTTTATTTCCAGTAAATGAACTAAAGTACTGAAAGATATAATTCCTCTGGGCTGTGGATAAAACAATCCCAGAAAACAAATCCATGCTTTCCCTATTCACTCCAGCTGTCACCTAGCAGGTTTATTCCTGCCTTCAGCCCTGCTCTTTGCATTTTACTACCAGGCTAATCTCTTCTCAACAAATTGCTGTAAACCTGATTTATGGCAATTTGACCAACTCTTCCTCCTCTGTCCTTTACCAGATACATACCTTTTGATTTGACTTCAAGAGTTCCATTCATGACTTTCCACCTAGCGTCTCCCAGATAAACTTCTCAAGATGCCCAGTTTACTTTAACATGTCTTGACCTCCTTCTTGCCTTCATGTTAGGACATTACTAAGACTGCAGTTAAATTTATTCATCTATATATATAAAAGAGTGATGGCATCACGGCAATTCACAAAACAACAAAAGTACAGGCCCCCCAACCTCAAAATTTGACAACACAACCCATCATCCACGCCTCAAGGTTGATACAACAAAAAGAAAAGAAAAATAAAGTCCTAATTAGAGGGAGAGCAATAATTTTTTTTATCCAATTGCTGCCAGTTTAGAGGGCTAATCTCTGCCCACCTGGTTGCCTAGCAACCAAGGGACAGCCAGGTTTCAGTTAGGGGACAGGCAGATTTAGGCCTCACTTAGACTTCTTCCACAGATTATCTAATTTGCACTGGATTATATGGCAGTGTAGACTCAAGGTCCTTCCACATAGCTATATAACCCATTTATAATCTTATATTATCTGCTTTGAACTGGATTATCTTGACTCCACACTGCCATATAATCCACTTCAGTGTGCATTTTGTACAGCTGTGTAGAAGGAGCCTCATATAATCCAGTTCTGAGCAGATAATATAAGATTATCAATATACAGTAGAGTCTCACTTATCCAACGTAAACAGGCCGGCAGGATAAGTGAATATGTTGGATAAGAAGGGATTCAGGAAACGCCAATTAAACATCAAATTAGGTAATCGTTATACAAATTAAGCACCAAAACATCATATTATACAACAAATTTGACAGAAAAAGTAGTTCCATGCGCAGTAATGCTATGTTGTAATTACAGTAGAGTCTCACTTATCCAACACTCGCTTATCCAACGTTCTGGATTATCCAACGCATTTTTGTAGTCAATGCTTTCAATATATCGTGATATTTTGGTGCTAAATTCATAAATACAGTAATTACTATATAGCATTACTGTGTACTGAACTACTTTTTCTGACAAATTTGTTGTCTAACATGATGTTTTGGTGCTTAATTTGTAAAATCATAACTTAATTTGATGTTTAATAGGGTTATCCTTAATTCCTCATTATCCAACATATTTGCTTATCCAACGTTCTGCCGGCCCGTTTATGTTGGATAAGTGAGATGTTATGGTTGAGCCTTCGGGCTCCGGTAATGAAAGAAGGGGTCGTAAGACTCCTCGAGAGTCAGACACTCTCGAGGAGCGTGAAAGGAAACGGCTCCGGGATTTGTTTGCAGAGCCGACAGATGAGGACTCATTTGAGGGTTTTTCTCAGGGTTTGGAGGAAGAGGTGGCCAGCTCGGAGGAGGATGATATGGAGTGGACTCGTGTGAGGGAGGATTTGGGTGTTGGGGAGGCAGGCAGTGAAAGCATGGGAGGTGATTGGCGGGTTGCAGGATCAGACCCATGGACTGGCTGGAGGGATGGAGCGGGATCCACAGCTGGGGATGCTGTGGGGCGTAGTCGAAGGTGCTTAAGCTCTGATGAAGATGATGATGTTGGGGCGTCTGGAATTGGGATGGCAGCTGACAGCGATGATGAGCTTGAACTGGGATAAAATGGGGTTTGGGACCAATGTCTAATTGCGTTGGGCAAGGTAATCTGGACGGACGCTTGGGCTCTTGCTGGGGAATTTCCTGAAGACGGGTGTGTTTCATTACTGGATACGTAAGTTTACCAAGGACGGGGCATTGACGGCGGGAGGAACTGTGTGGGGTTTTTCTCTGTGCAACTTGTGTTTAATCTTGATAGCTTGGACCTCCGTCGTCTTTTTGACGGGCAATATCTACTTTCACTGGATTGACGCTGGACTGACTGACTACGATTCCGGATTAACCCTTCTGCTGACTATCGGTGTGACCTTTGGATTCCTTGACGACTACGCTTGGCTTTTGATCTTCTGGACCGGATTGGGACCCTGCTGACTGCCGTTACCCTAAACCTGAATCTTGACTACAACCACGCTCTCATTCGCTGCAGGAAGGAGTAAACAAGCCTGGTTCACTCCCCTGCTGTTCCTGAGTAGCAGAGAGGAATCTGCCGCCAGTCTTTTGTTTACATTCCAACTCCTGTTGATTCTCTTTTGTTTGCATTGTTTGCCAAGCTGAAGTAAGCTCTTTGATTTAATCCGGATTATACTCCTGTTTAACCCAGTTTTTCCCTTTGAACTGTTTAAACTCAAACTGAGCTGCTTTTTGGTTATTTAGCACACTGAAGTCAAGTGTTTGCCCTGTTCTTTGTTCCTTACGGGCGTTTTTAGTTCTGTAACCTCAATAAACTGAGTTTTGTTTTACTTGCTGGCGTTCTGTCTATGACATGAGACTCTACTGTACTGTATTTACAAATTTACCACTAAAATATCACAATGAATTTAAAACACTGACTACAAAAACATTGATTATGAAAAGGCAGACTGCGTTGGATAATCCAGAACATTGTATAAGCGAATGTTGGATAAGTGAGATTCTTCTTTAATATGAAATAATTACTGGGATAGAATAATGCAGAACAATGTAATCTCTAAAACCAGGACAGTAAATAAACAGGGGAATCCCACACAGGAAACAATCAGGCCCAGCTAACACCTCCCAACAAAGTATTCCCATCATCAAAGTCTGGAAAATCCTCTGTTTTCTCAGGGCCACAGACAGTAGAAGCACATAAAATATCGCAAACAACACCACTCTGAAAACAAGGGAATTCCAGACAGGAAACAATCAGGGCCAGCTAACACCTCCCAACAAAAAATTCACTCAGGGAGAAAACAGCCAGGCTTTAAAGCTGCAAGGCCATTACATCCTAATCATTTTTCCTAATTGCAGCATTCATACTTGCCTCCAACAAACAAAAAAAACCAATCAGAAATATTGTATATTCACAACCTTTAGGAAATAATATCACCTGATGGTGCAGCGTGTTAAAGCGCTGAGCTGCTGAACTTCTGGACCGAAAGGCCACAGGTTTGAATTGGGGGAGCGGAGAGAGCCCCCACTGTTAGCCCCAGCTTCTGCCAACCCAGAAGTTCGAAAACATGCAAATGTGAGTGCATCAATAGGTACTGCTCCGGCGGGAAGGTAACGCCGCTCCATGTAGTCATCCCACATGACCTTGGAGGAGTCTACGGACAACGCCGGCTCTTTGGCTTAGAAATGGAGATGAGCACCAACCCCCCAGAATTAGACATGACTGGACTTAATGTCAGGGGAAAACCTTTACCCTTGACCTTAACTACCACCAATTCCTCAATACTTTATTTCCCATACCACCATACTTCGCCACAGCAACGCGTGGCCAGGCACAGCTAGTACTCTATATTTTCGTGAAGGCTGGGACTCAAGCAAGGTTGCCAGTTCAAGATTGCCCAGGGTTCTGAGGTTTCTGGACCAAAAGCTGAAATCTAGGGATGGCCTTTGCAAATTTCTTCAAGCACTGTCCACTAAGTGTTAATCATAGTTGTTCCCAGCCTGTTATTCAAACATACACAGAAACACATGTTCCTGTTTGGAAATTAAGAAAGAAATGTACAACCAATGGGGCTGTTCTCAAATTAATAAGGTAAAATGACAGAATTATTTCTACTTAGGGAAATGGGATAAGGAATATGTAATCTAGACTACTTGCATCAAGCCAGAAGAAAGATGCAGAGGAAGCTCTTGGCACAACAACAGCTGTGAGAGAAGGAGGAAGCCAGCTTTTAAAAAAAATGCATAGACACCCACCCACTCCATAGACTAGAGTCTTTGCAAGTTGCAGTTACAAATCAAACAAGTCTTACCATTTGTAGCAGCTGTGACCCCCACTAGCCAAAATGGCAATGTGCACACAGCCCTTTCCTCTTTCCTGGAACTGAAACTACCCAAACCAGGGTATGTGGTCCCTTATTTCCCACTTGAACATTACCCATGAAAATTAATGATTGAGGGCCATGATCAGACAGATCTAGATTCAAAGTGGCTTACAAAATAGTACAAATAAGAAAAAATACAAGTTAAAGAGACAAGAAAGGAAAGCTTCCACCCTGCTCATCAGTTATGATGACATGGGTATGACTGAAGCTACTGTAACACACTTTTTCAATGAAGGCAGCAGTTACATGGACTTCTGGCTCCGTTCTAGGATGTTTGCAGGATGCTTCACACAACACAGGGCTACTTCCAGTGGAGCTCCATCGTGGCTCCATCCTGGAAGAGTCCTAGGACACAGCCCTGAGAACATGAATGGCTACCCATGTTCTCATAGCCTAGAATGGGGCAAGCATGAAAAGAAGCTGGCTGGCAATGCTTTCTCCCACATGATGGGGAAGGTGGCGATGGGAGCGATGCAGGGGCATGGGGAGATGGTTTCCCCCACTGCCCCACCGATTCGCCACGCTGCCAAGCGATTTCCCCTACTGTCACCCATGTTAGGGACCTTAATGTGATAAGGTCCATAATTAATGAAGTGGGCAAAGATTGTCTGAAGTCCGACAATGAAATATGCCCTGGGCATTGCAGTTCTATGAAAAATAATTAGGGTCCTACTGGAAAATTACTGGGTCATATTCACTAACCTACAGCTTCCAGGACTCTTTCAAGGAAGCCAAATGAAGCTTCATCATGGATCAGAGAATCATAGAATCATAGAGTTGGAAGAGACCTCATGGGCCATCCAGTCCAACCCGCTGCCAAGAAGCAGGAAATCGCATTCAAAGCACCCCCGTCAGATGGCCATCCAGCCTCTGCTTAAAAGCCTCCAAAGAAGGAGCCTCGGCCACACTCTGCGGCAGAGAGTTCCAGTACTGAACAGCTCTCACAGTGAGGAAGTTCTTTCTAATGTTAAGGTGGAATCTCCTTTCCTGTAGTTTGAAGCCATTGTTCTGCGTCCTAGCCTCCAGGGCAGCAGAAAACAAATTTTCTCCCTCCTCCCTATGACTTCCCCTTACATATTTATACATGGCCCTCATCATGTCTCCTCTCAGCCTTCTCTTCTGCAGGCTAAACATGCCCAGCTCTTTAAGCTGCTCCTCATAGGGCTGGTTCTCCAGGCCCTTGATCATTTTAGTTGCCTTCCTCTGGACACTTTCCAGCTTGTCAACATCTCCCTTCGATTGCAGTGCCCAGAACTGGACACAGTATTCCAGGTGTGGTCTGACCCAGGCAGAATAGAGGGGGAGCATGACTTCCCTGGATCTAGGCACTATGAAACTGACTTAAATGTGCAGTGTAAACTGGTCTTATGATGACAGTCATTGTGTGGGTGGGTTTAGAGATTACCATCAGGAGATGTAGCTAGGGAGACAAAACTATGTGGGAAACATATGTATCTTGATGAAAGCTCTCAGCCATTGTTTTCTGACAAGAGAAAAAAATAGCTTGGTTAAAGCAGGACAAGAAGAAAGGATTACAGATCAAAGAGATGAAGCCATAGAAACATTTTTTGATTTTTTATTCTAAAAGTAGTTCAGCATGGGAACAAACTCCCAGGAGAACAAGCAATATTTCCTCTCTTTGGCTTTCTTTCTTTCTCTGGCTTTCTTTCTTTCTTTCTTTGGCTTGCTTGCGCCCCCCCCCCCCTCTCTCTCTCTCTCTCTCTCTCTCTCTCTCTCTCTCTCTCTCCCTGTCTTCCTTCCTTCCTTCCTTCACATATGAAATACTGTTCTTTGGGGGAAAAGAAGTCAAAAAGCAATCCACAGGTCCTTAGACTACTTTCTTTGCCCGTAATAGCCAATGAAAAGGAGAAATCGGATCTGAGCAGGCCAGTCCTACAATATTTTGTTCTGACCCTGTTCTCTTGGTAGTTTGATTTTTGAAAGTAATTCTTTCAAGCAGATATGTACAATGTATAGAGAGTCCCCAGGTTATAGACATCCAACGTACAGATAACTCATAGTTAATAATGGGTGTGAGACAACAGGAAGTGAGAGAAATCTACCCATCAGAAGGGAAATTCACTCCTAAAAGAGTTATCATGAGAAAAAAGCATCTCCACTGAAGCTTTATCACTAATTCTTGTTTCCACAACAAACCGAAATTTTCAAAATCCTATTATCACATGGACAGAAAGTGAGGTGAAATTTTCTGAACAGGGTCACAGATAGCAAAACAAACATCATCAAGGTATGAACCCTTCCTGATGCTATCCAAAGATAAATAATATACTTGTGGCTGGAGTTACACTAAAAAAATATCTGTTCCAACTTAAGAACAAATCTACAGAACCTATATTGTTTGTTATGTGGGAACTGCCTATATATGACTTTCAGGCTAACACAGTTGGACATTCCTGGACTTATATGACTCACCTCCATCCTATGATTTTAGCAAATGTGATAAGGAAATCTGAGGTGTTTGTAATTCCTTATACAACCTTTCATCATAGCATTGTCATGACCGACATGCTTCTGGAGCTGGTGGAAATCTGGAGTTGATGGAAAGCTGGAGTTCTTTCTCCAACCTTGAATATTCTACAAGATATATAAACCTCACTTGTCTAGTTTCCCACAGACCTCACAACATATGAGGATGCCTGCCATAGATGTGGGTGAAATGTCAGGAGAGAATGCTTCTGGAATATGGCCATACAGCCCAGAAAACTCACAGCAACCCAGTGGTGGAAATAGTTTGTCATTAAAGTAAATCAGGCCTGAAAAACAGTACAGTCCTTTTCTGTATCAGATAGGAAGGAGCATGATGAAACAAGTCAGTCATGTCCCAAAGCAGATTTTTTTCACAGCTTAAAACCTAAGAACATAAAAAGAGCGCTACTAGTAGAAACCAAAGACTATCTGATCTATCATTTGTTCCTCCTGTGGCCAACCAGATTGTGATGGGAAGCCAGGCAATAGCAGTCTTTCCCTTCCTCTCCCTTTCCCCCTCTCTCTCTCACATACACACTCACATTCCGCATCCAATAATCCTATAATTTCCAGAAGTAGATTGCCTTTGATCTTTAATATATACTGTTGCACTCGTAACCATCAGTTCACTGATTCTGCGTTAATTTACTTAATCCTCTTTTAAAGCCTTCTAAATAGGTGCTCATCTTGTTCTGACAAATTCTCTCATTTACATATCATATTGATAAATGCTTTCTTATCATGTGCTCTGACTTTCCCAACATTTGTTGGGTGAGCCTAGATTCTAGCATTAAGCATGATAAAAACCCAATTTCTTCTTTTACCCACAGTGTAAACATTGGTATTTATTGGGATGCTGTGAGTTTTCCAGGCTGTCTGGCCATGTTCCTGAGCATTCTCTCCTGACGTTCCGTCCACACCTATGGCAGGCAGTCTCAGAGGTTGTGAGGTCTGTTGGAAACTAGGCAAGTGGGGTTTTATACGAGGGTTGAATGTAAAGTAATGCTTCCACCTTCATAACTCCTCAACAGATGGCAGTACTGGTATGCGGCAGGTACTGGCTTGTTCAGTAGACTCTCCTCTACAGTTCCATTTGGCTGGAAGCCTTAGCATTGAATGGTTGTGTTGTTAAAGTGTGAAGTATGGAATCCTGCTCAGACGATCGGTCAATGAGACTTAAGCAACATGCAGTCATTGAATTCTTGACAGCAGAAGGTGTCACCCCAAAGGAGATTCATCAGAGAATGCAAGCTGTTTATGGTGATTGTGTTGATGTGAGTACTGTGGGTTGTTGGGCGAGTAATCTTAAAGATGTTGAGGTGGGAACATCTGACTTGCATGACAAACCAAGAGTTGGATGTCCTGTGACAGCAACCACCGAATTTCACAAGCAAAATGTTGACAGATTGATTCAGGACAATTGTTGTATCACTCAGAGAGAAATTTCAAGCATAATTGGCATTTCACAAGAACGTGTGGGTCACATTATTGCTTTGCTTGGCTATCGGAAGATCTGTGCACGATGGGTACCCAGGATGCTGATGCCCGAAATGAAAGTGCACAGACTTGAAATTTACCAGGAAATCCTCTGGCGTTACAAGAATGAAGGTGACGCCTTTCTCCATTCAATTGTGACAGAAGACAAAACGTGGGTGCACCATTATGACCTGGAGACAAAGCGTCAGTCTATGGAATATTGACACAAAGACTCGTCCTAGAAAAAGAAAGTCAAGACACAGCTCTCAGCTGTCTTTCTTCTAAGGTTAACCCCATGCTTCCCAAGTGTAACCTCTCCTTATAAGGAAGTTGTTTTCACAGATTTTAATTTTGGAATTTCCAGAAAAGAAGATGTATTAATTTGTTGGGGGCAGGGAGATGAAAAGGTGTTTCCACCTTAAACCTTGGAGCTTTTAACATTACATAACCAAGGCACTATGATTCCACTTTCGTTGTCATGGCTGCATCCTGTAAAATCTGCATTGTAACAGTTTGGAAAGAGGCACTAGAGGAGCACTCTGGTGGATACATTCAGCCCTCAATGTGCATAAGTTTTGCATCCATGGATTCAACTGTTCACAGTTGGTAAATATTTAGCAAGTGTTCATTGGCCGTGTTTATGTGCCATGCTTCCTCTTTTACATGACAAACCATAGACAACTAATAGGGTTTAAGACTGACTTAAGCAAACATCCTACTTCAGCAATTCATTTTATAAATTCCACTTAACATTAACAGTGAGACATCAACACAACTAGTGAGAATTTCAAAAGCAATTTCGGCTGCTTATTTTAAAAAAGAAGAAAGCGCTTTTCTTTATCATGCCATAATAACCTCTACATAGGGGGCACCCACTTGTGTTACAGTGAGGCAAGTGTTTCTTAATATGAAGTGGGTGCCTGGCCTTCTCTTAACACAGAGATATCTTGAAAGTACTACAACTCAGGATCAAATAAAATAGAGCAAAGCCATGTTTGTGGAAGGATTTGGAATATCAAGAAACACGGAAACTAGTCACCTGAAGTCAACAGTGAGCAAGCATCAAGAGTAGACTGGTAATTACTGAGCACGAGAATCAAGAAAGAAGAGATGTTGAGAGCTACATCTGGATCTTCTGCCTTCCTACATTTCTTTTTTAAAAATAAGGAGAAAGGTGAACAGCAAACTGGACTGAGTCCTGCTATTTTCGTGATCTAAAATGTATTCCTAACCAAGCCTGTAGCGAGGGGTGGGGTGTTGGGGTTCAAATCCTCCTCCATTTTTTCAGGTTTTTAAAAAACCTGGATGTTTCTAGAGAAATGTTCAGCAAATTAATGATGATAAGAGGAATAATACAAATGGAGTACTATCTAAATAGTATGTGCGTACCATCTGTTGTAGGAACCATCTGGGTTGTGTGTTGACTTATTTTACTGTAGGGAATTTTTATTTTTGTTTATGTTTATTATAGTTCTGGATTTATTTCCCACCATCTGCCTCCAGAGAATACTCAGAGCAGATCCTTACATATTGTAACATATCAATGTATAACATAACAATAAAGCCACAATAAAAAATGAATAATTCTTTGGACTTCCATCACATTGAGCTGAAGAAAACAAGGGAAAGCAGGGGAAAGGGTGGAGTTTCATGGGGTTCTGTCTTTAAGGAAGACTTTACTCACGCCTATCACACGAAGACTGCCTCTTCCAACTTCTAACTCAACTGTTGGTTTAATTCCCATCACACGGGCAGGTGATGATTCCTCCCATTTCAAGGACACCTTGAAATGGGAGCCCTTCCTTCAAAGCCCTTCAACTGAAACCGATGCACCTCTATTAAGGTGGCACTGGGGTTGTTAGCACTCAAGCCTCTTCCACTGAAACAGAAGTACCTTTCTTAAGGTGTCACGGGGGTCATTTGCACTCAAGACCCTTGACTAAAACAGAAGCATCTTAAAGCAGCACTTTCCCTAGGATTGTTTGCACTGAGATTTCCTCACATCACCCCAGATTTAGGAAATTGTTTTAAATTAACCCTCATCTTTCCCAGAGCCTTTGCATTGGTGATCAAAGGAAGTGGTTTTAATTTTTTCCTTATTTTTTAATTGTAAACACAGGTGACCCTGGTGGCGCAGCAGCTTAATCCGCTGAGCTGCTGAACTTGCAGACCGAAAGGTCGGCGGTTCAAATCTGGGGAGCGGGGTGTGATCTCACTGTTAGCCCCAGCTTCTGCCAACCTAGCAGTTTGAAAACATGAAATTGCGAGTAGATCAATAGATACTGCTCCGGCGGGAAGGTAATGGTGCTCCATGCAGTCATGCCGGCTACATGACCTTGGACAGTGGAGGCTCTTCGGCTGAAAAAATGGAGACGAGCATCAACCCCCAGAGTCAGACATGACTAGATTTAACATCAGGGGGAAATCTTTACCTTTCCCTTTAAACACAGGTAGAATAATATCAGATTTAGTTACCATTTCACAATACAAATAGAATGCTATTCCCTTAATTTTCTTAACATTGCCGATTCCACATTTATCTCCCACCTGTGCATATCAATATTTCTCCCCTCCCTCCCTCCTCTCCCCTCTCCCCACCCCAAGGGAACAGTACTTTTCTTCATTCAAATGTTATTTTAGTTGATCAATCGAGGCTAGAGTATGGTTCAGTTCTTGGTATTTTCCTCTTCCTTTTACTCTATTAGTCTTCCCCATGTCAGATCCCAGTTCTTCTTGATTCAGCCTGATGTGTATTTGGTTCTTCTTTCAAGAATGCAATCCTGGAGCATGAAATCCACTAAATATTCAAACCATTTTGACTTCCCACTTTCTATGTTCTTTCCAGCCCAAGGCCACCATTGCTTGGGTGGAGACTGTCATATATTTTATAATTTCTGCCCATTCTTTAATGTTTTTGTTCCTATCTACTTTCTGGGTGAAGAATTCTTTTTTTATGCAACTCCAGTTCATGCGCTATTAATTCTTCCATTTCTTTCTGTACCTCGTTATAGAATTTTTGTACTTTGTCACAACATAATTTTTTGGTTGATTTAGTTATGTGAGCTAATTTAATTGGGGTTCTATACCATTTGGTCAGTATTTTCCTTTGTGTTTCTCTAGTCCAATGTGCTTGATTTTTTAAAATTGAATCAATCCAGTGTTCAATGTCTAACTCATTATTATTCAGGTCCTCTTTTCATATATTGGCCAATGTTTCTTTCAATTTATATTATTTTCCAACTAAATTCTTGTATATGAAACCCATCAAGCATTTCTCCTTTTCTAATTTCCATTTTAAAATTTTACCAGTCTGTTTCTTGACCTTCGTTTTTCCTCCAGTCAATAATCCTTTGTTTCAACCCATTCTATAACAGCCAGTTACATTGACTACAATTATCCTTTATCTTCTCCCAGTCTTTGATTTTCCCATCTGGGTTTAGGAGGTCTCTTATCAGTTTCATTCCATTTTATTTTAAATTTGTTATTATTTTGCCGAATATTTGTTCCTAGAAACCTTACAGGGAGTATATCTACAGTCAATAGAGGAGATCATTGGGCCACCTTAAATTTCTTTTAATGCTTTATTGTCCACCCATCCTTTTAAACATAGACAATGATCCCATCCATTTATTGATTTTTCAATTCTGGCCCAGGGCTTTCAATTATTCCTTTCCCCAAGCCCCTGCATTGGCAATCTGGGGAAATGGCATTTCGGCTCCTCCCACATACAGAATCATCGTTTTATGTACAAGATCAGGCCCGGGCTGTGGCGCAGGCTGGTGAGAAGCCAGCCAGCTGCAGCCAGCTGTAACCAATTACTCTGACCAAGAGGTCATGAGTTCGAGGCCAGCTTGGAGCCTATGTTTGTCTTGTCCTTGTTCTATGTTAAAGGCACTGAATGTTTGCCTTATATGTGTAATGTGATCCGCCCTGAGTCCCCTTCGGGGGTGAGAAGGGAGGAATATAAATACTGTAAATAAATTAACATCATACTGGGAAATTGGCCATTTGGCCCATCTCTATGGAGGGGGGGGGGATTTAAAAATAAGTCACTTGCCAATTGACTCAGGAATCATTGGAAAAATCAACACTTTGGAAACAGCAAAATATTTCACCCTCACAGTTAAAGTTTGTATTGTGTGAAGGGTACAGTGGGTTGCCATTTCTTAAATGTGTAGAGACTCTGATATTATTGTGTGTGATGAAGTCGTAAAATTCTAGAATTCGATTTGCACCAGAGGCTATGATTCATAACTTTTCAAGGATGTAGCAACATTTCTGACATCATATGACACTTGTAGTGAATTGTAGTGTTGAACATTGTGGTGTCCTGTGTACAGTCCCACTGCACAAGAAATCCCTATACAAAAAGGGGGCCCATTACACATAATAACCTATGGGTGCAAGAGCTGGACCATAAGGAAGGCTTAGCAAAGGAAGATAGATGCTTTTGAACTCTGGTGCTGGAGGAAAATACTGAGAATGCCTTGGACCACAAGAAGACCCAACCAGTCCATATTTCAGGAAATAATACCCGACTGCTCACTGGAGGGAAGGATATTAGAGATAAAGATGAAGTACTTTGACCACATAAGACAGGAAAGTTTGGAGAAAATAATGATGCTGCAAGGGCAAGAAGGATGGATAGTATACTTGAAGTGACTGGCTTGACCTTGAAGGAGCTGTGGGTGGGCTGGTCCATGAGGTTACGAAGAGTCTGAAGTGACTGAACGAATAAACAAGAAACAAAACATTTTTTCTTTAAATGCACTCAAAATTTTCTTCCTGAAATGTCTTATGATGCTTCTTAGTGTGCTTTTCTCTGTATATAAACAAAATTCTGTCTCTATATTGTATCAGTTCAATGGCCCTGATCCTCTGAAGACATTTCTATACTCAACCATGGCTTTTAGAAATATCTGCCTTAAATCTAATCTAGCACTGATATTAATCTGAGCTGTGCTTCTTTAAATTTAAAGGCCATCAGCCAAAGACCATTTTGTGTCATTTTCAACTCTTGCTGTAATGTGCCAATTTTCTTCATATTGTCTGAAATTTCCTTTTCCTTCTTATGGGTCATGACTGATAAATTCTGAACACACTCTGTAACTTCACTGCACTGCTTTTCCAAACACTCTTTGATGTGATTTATTCATTGTATAATCCCTAATTTAATTTGTTGGGCAATATCTGTTTTGAAAGACTTCAGTCTCTCATCAAAGAGCCCCTTTACATTCTATTTAATATCCTGTTTAGTATCTGCAACAGACCTGCGCAGGTCTCCAATCTGTTTAGCTAAAGTAGCAACTGAAGCCTGCATTTTCATAACCATGGAGTCAGCATGATTTTGGCCAGATTCTGCAGATCTCTTCATTTTCGTGTTTACTTTAACCAATTAATCCTCCACAATTTGGCAATTATCCAATGTGTGGTGTAAATTCCTGAATCAGTAAGTGAATCAGATTACCTCCTAAAACTCAAAAAAGTTACCTGTAAATGTCCAGGAGTCAGCAAAATGTCCAGGAGCCAGTCCCGTGGAGCCATCCATACTTAAAGACATGAATTTTCTTTTAAGTTGGAGCACCACAAAAGTGTGCTGCTAATATTGACCATCTCTGGACAGATTTCCCACCTCCATTGATTCTGAGTCTGCAAATTGTCTCAATTTTCTATAAGATCAGCTGGATGAGTCTTCTATATCAATGCCCATAAGATGTTTGTTAACTGAAAAAATATCTAAAATAGTACCTATTTTAAATGTTATGTAAATTATTATTTTGAAATAATAATAATAATAATAATAATAATAATAATAATAATAATAATAATGATAAAAGAAAATCAATATTGCATCTATTTCAAACCCTTCCCCAATTTTCTCATTACCATCACATTGGGAATCACCAAACCTTTGTGAAAGGGTGCACTGGGATGTTTGAGATAAGCACTGTAATGAGCAGTAACTGGGTAAACTGGAGTAGGGAGGCTAATATCACTCTGACTCTAGATAGAGAATATAAAGACATAAGGAGGAGGTTATAACCAGCAGAGTTGAGGCACCAATGGATGAAGGAGAAGAGCTGCTCTGTTAGCATCATAGAGACAAAGCAACATCATGGTCCAGCCAGGTGCCCATGTTTGGCAGTGCTACTTAATCAACACCCAAGAATCTATACTCTGTGGCTTTAGCAGTTTCTTGAGCCTTTACCTTAAAATTTCCTCTGGTAAGGTTGCTGGTGGCTCTTAGTCCACTGTAACAGTAGGATCTCACCACACTTATCAATTTAAGTGTCCTAGAACGCTTGCCAGCCAGTTGAAAGACAAATGGGCATGCAGCCCATCACATGACGTCCCTCAACTTCTGTCAGAAGCCCCACCCCAACGGGCATGGAAATGTCCTAGAACGTTTCCACGTCAACAGGAAGCCTGCTGTGTTGTGATGGCTCCAATGGATGGGGGAAGTAGCCCCACATGCTTGCTGTTTCACCACGCTTGCTGGCAAAACAACACCGGGGGGGGGGGGGGGCACTTGCTATAAGGTCATAAAGTCTGCTTCGGGTTTTATTCTGAACTTTAAAGGAGCATTCCAAGGTACTTGAACCCTAGCTCCAAAATAGGTGTAGCACCTTGGATAGCTGTTTCAAAGTTCAGTATAAAGATAGCCACGGTTCAACTGAAATGGCAATGGGATCAAACAGTTCCCCAACTTGTGTTGGATTTCCCATGCTTTGTCTGATGTCCAGTAAAATAGTCTCCTAATTCTTACCATACTTACCCTCACTCTGCCAAGGTTATAAAACGTTCATGCATTTGTTGGGCCTGTTCTAGATGTACTTCAGCACCTAATAATGGGTTATTTACATAGGGAATTAAGTGGTGTTGTTTTTTTGTTTTGTTTTTTTACTATGCATGGGAACTATCTGTGATGCCTTTTCTCTCTCTCCCTCATTACACTAACTGGTGCAGGGGCCAAGTTGACAGTCTTGAGGTACAAGGTTTCTTGGTTCGGTTGCAAAACATAACATGAGAAGGAAGGAGAGAATAAATTGGCAGGGCTCTTTCTCCTACCCACAATGCTTTTCTTGGAGGACTCCACCCAGCCAGTGTGATATGGATCTGCCAGCAAGAGAAAATGAGTATAAAGTATGTACTTGCCCTGTTGTGGGGATTTTATGTTGTAAATGCCACAACCAAAAAGATGATTCTGTACTGATTTCACAGGTGCTTGAAATAAATATTTCAAAAGAATTTAAGATTTATCAAGTTCAAGTTAGTTCAGATACGAGCTGTTTGTGCTCTGAAGGAAAATAAGAGCCAACAGCTTTCTTCCGGTATATAAACTGGAGGTTGTTTGCTTGCTTCTTTAGAAAACAACTGCAATAATAAAGTGTTACAGTGGGCTCTTGGTATCTGCTGAGCTTTGGTTCCAGGACACCCGTGGATATCAAAATACATGGATTCTCAAGTCTCTTTATATACACTGATGTAGCAAAATGGTATCCCTTATATAAAATGGTAAAACCTAAATTTGTTTTGTGTGTGTGGGCAAACCACGAATGAATGAATCCACATATGGATATGGAGGGCTGATTATACTTTCACAGCACAGTTTTATCAAATAAGTTTGATGGTGTTCAGTAGGGTTTAGAGACCTCATGCATGAAATCACAGCTTTAGGTTTCAAAGTAGATTATAACCTATGATTAAAATCCACTAAACATGAATTGGACCAAAACAACTGCCATTCAAAAGAGTAAGTCCCACTGAACTCTGTGACCCTGATAGTGGTGGCTGGCTACTGATCTGTATGTCAGTGGGATAGTGAAGCTATTCCCAGTCTAGTTCCTATTTTAAATGAACCATTCAAAGTTCTGAATACTGTCCCCTTCCAAAAGTTGAGCACCTTGGATATCCACTTTAATGTTCAGAAGATTCATTACACCACTGATAAGGATGCCACGACACCACACTGAAGTGATTCCTTATTAAACATACATTATTATGCATAATCACTTGTATTTAAGTGTTTCTGGAATGCAACAGTCTTTTCCATGCTCAGTGTATAGTTGTGCACATTTACCCATTGAATTAAGTGGGATTTATATCTAAGTCACCATATATAACATTAAGCTTAAAGGCCCATGAAAAAAATTGCCTTATTTGTAAGATCTAGCATGATGTATTGGTTAGAGTCTTGGTCAAGGACTATGCGTGGCTAGTTGAAAATCTCCACAGTCAGCCATGGAAACCCATTGGGTAACCTTCAGCAAGACATATTATCTCTTTCTTGTCAAGAAAACTAATATAGAGTCAGACGTGAAGACACATAAGAACAATTTTTAAAGTGACATTAATAGATGTAGCTAAAGCCTAAGCCAATGAATCCATGAAGGTGTTATTACTTGTCCCATAATACAGATGAAAGCACTGAGGTATATAAGAGGAATTGGACTAAAGTCTTCATAGATTAGGTCTCCACCCCAGCTGTCTTTGATTCCCATTCTCCAGTCTAGCTACTCAATCACACTGTACTATTTTTAAATTTAACTTCAACTTATGGCAACCCTGTGAATGAGAGGCCTCCAGTTCACCCTTTCATCAATAGCCCTGCTCAGCTCTCACAGACTCATATTGATTGAGTCTATTCATCTTGAATGCAGCCTTCCTCCTTTCCTACTGCCTTGTCCTTAATCAATCATTTTTGTCTTTTCTAGTGAGTTATGCCTGTCTACCAGCAGCACTGTCAACATGACCTTTTGGCATGACTGCATGGAGCGCCATTACCTTACCGCTGGAGTGGTACCTATTGATCTACTCATTTGCAGAAGCTGGGGCTAACAACAGGAGCTCACCCCATCACGTGGATTCGAACCACCAACCTTCCAGTCAGCTAGTTCTGCAGCTTAGCAGTTTAACCCGCTGCGCCATTGTGGCCATATGAAGCAGTACTTATATACTGCTTCATATAATAAAAACTCTAAATAATTTACATATATTGTTCTGTAAAACTATAATTAAAATTGAAAATAATTCAATATGAACATAATTCATTTACATCAAACCAGAACAGTGTTAAAAGTTAGGTGAAGTATAAGGAAAAAGGCATTGAAAGGTTGGTTTAGATCAGAAATTAACACCAGAAGGACCTCTCTCAAGGACTCTTGTGCGAACACTGAGTTGCCCCTCTGGCTTCTTTAATAGTTCATTGAGAAGGGAAAAAGTTCAAGCTCTTTCTTGCCTCCTGCTTTGCTAGAGCCATTCCTCTTAGCCATTCACGTTCAGCCTTCATCCCACCATGCAACAAATTGAAGTAACCTGGACCCCCTTCAAAGCCATAGGCTGACAAGCCCAAATGAAAGAGACAAAAGGCTGTTTCAGGAGGCACCTTTTGCACAGCAGGGCTGTATATGTTATAAATAGCACCAGAAAAATATAGCTAGGTCTCAAGCTGAAACTAATAAGATTTATTTCTGAAGTAGAAATGATATAAAAAGCCCAGTGCATTTTGTGAACAGTCATTCTCTTCATGTGATAGATGCTTGATAAGGCTTACTATTCTATTTTGGATTTATTTTTTCTGGTGATGTACAGATCTTCTCACCCCGCTCCCAACTCTTTACTATGGCTATAAATACAGTAAAGTTTTTTTCAGCTGCCACACAACCTGTGGGCCTTGGAGACTTGTTACGTTTGCTGCTATGGTCAAATTCTTCACCATACCAGGTTGAAGACAATTTGAACCATGGCTACTGAAAAGAGTTCTTTGTTTTACAATCCTAAGCTATTCGTTTATCTCACATTTTTCTCTGGTTTTAGACTGACTGTGTCTGCAGTAGAAGAACGTTTAATAGCTGAAAAGCCACAACAGTGACAAAATTACTATGGACGGCAACATAATAGCAATAACACAATATGATATGAGGCCAATAATGGAAGCAAGGACCATTGTGTGTTGTGTCTAAAAGAAAATTGCCTGTGGCTGTCCAGGGATTCATCACCGATTGCACTACAGAGTGAGGTTTAGCTGTAAAATGCTGCTGTGCGTTGTACATAGGACTGTCTTGATTCAGAAACTGCTGTTAATCCAGAGGATTATTAACAGAGACTGTGGCATCTTAACCAGGTTACACTTTGTTAACTGCATTGGTCTCTTGCCAGTCTGAAGATCCAGTTTAAAGTGATGATTCTATCCCTTTAAGCAGTGGTTCTCAACCTTCCTAATGCTGCGACCCCTTAATACAGTTCCTCATGTTGTGGTGACCCCCAACCATAAAATTATTTTCATTGCTACTTCATAACTGTACTTTTGCTATTGTTATGAATCATAATGTAAAAATCTGATATGCAGGATGTATTTTAATTCACTGGACCATATTTGGCACAAATACCCGTGTGCCCAAATTTGAATACTAGTGGGGTTGGGGGGGATTGATTTTGTCATTTGGGAGTTGTAGTTGCTGGGATTTATAGTTTGATTGTATAGATTTATACAATCTATATTTATTTATTTATTTATTTATTTATTTATATTTATATTTATTTATATTTATTTATATATATTATAAATATTTATTTATTTATTTATATTTATTTATACAATCAAAGACCATTCCGAATTCCACCAACGATGGAATTGAACCAAACTTGGCACACAGAACTCCCATGACCAATAGAATATACTGGAAGAGTTTGATGGGCATTGACCTTGAGTTTTGGAGTTGCCGTTCACCTACATCCAGAGAGTACTGTGTACTCAAACAATGATGGATCTGGACCAAACTTTGCACAAATACTCAATATGCCCAGATTTGAACATGGGTGGAGTTTGGGGATAATAGGCCTTGACATTTGGGTGTTGCTGTTTCTGGGATTTATAGTTCACCTACAAAGGGGTTTCTAAAGCCATCAGAAATATCTGTTTTCTGATGGTCTTTGGTGATCCCTCTGACAACCCCTTTGCAACTCCCACAGGGTTCCTGACCCCCAGGTTGAGAAATGCTGCCTTAAAGCCTTAAATATTTTAGAACCAGGTAAACCAAAATTCTACTTCTTTCCAATATTCATATCTAAGATTTTTCTTGGCCCTGCTCCAAAACACTTTGCTAAATGAAGTCAGGTAGATGATAATCAAGCAGTGAGACTTTTTGGGGAGGGGCTCATGAATCAGAATTCTGAGTAACAAAAAAACCTATCCAGATAGTTTTACATAATGTCATAATTATGGTATTTCATGAACTAGAAAAAGACTTTTTTTTTAAAAAAAAATCCATAATCTGGATCTCTCATAGTGTGCATTTTAACTTGCTTTTAGTGATTTTTTTTACTGTTTTCTATTGGATATTTAATGATGTTATCAGTTTAGAGAATCCTCCCAGATAACCTTTGCTAAAAATTAATAAATAAAATATCAGAGCAGGCTATATGATTAGAGTGATACTGGAGACATAGTGCTTGAGAACTGTACCAATAGCAGAGAAATAGTCAACACTGCACTTGAACCGCTGGATATGACAGATTTCTTCTTTCACTGCCAAGCTAAGTGAATGCAAGTGCTGAACTGGTGCTGACCCTAAATAGTCAATCACTGGTAATTATTCTGATGTGGGGCAGATCTCAGTGGTGTGCCACATTAGCATTTGATTATTCTCTCCCCTGTCCCGCATGCAATTTCTCTCTTGTCATTCTGCCTTTCCACCTGCCTGTGTATGACAAACAGCTCTGGAATGGTTTACAGAGTTTACATTTTTTCCTGACCTGTGCTTTACACTGATTTACTGTTTTGTATAATGGAACACTTGTGAATATTTCCTCACAGTGCAGGGATAACATATAGATTTCCCAAATATGCTGTAGAGGGGAGTGGGAAAAGTCAGGAAGGGGAGGAATCCTGTTCTATCTCCATTTGTTTATAGGAAATAAATGAATACAAATCTAAGTGCTATTAAATTTAAATTTAAAAACAAACAGAAATTAGCAGAGAGTCACAAGAAAAACAGACTTAAACCAGTAGCAATGATAGGTAATTCAAGGATATAAAGAAAACCTCTTTTCATAGCCCCCCAGGTCTGATAGCATGAAGAAAATGGTTCTGTAGTCTGTTTTTCTAACTTTTCCTCCCCACCTCTGCTATTCTATCCCATATCCTATGTTTCTTCCAAGTTTGAAAACAACTGCTTAATCTTCAATTTCTCATCTTAAAGCATCTCCAGCCTTAGAAAAGAACCCCGGAATGAAAGAATAAATCCCCTACAGGACAGAATAGTCTAGTTGACATTTTTGCCTGTGATGCTCTGGATACAATTCAAGCACAGAAAAAGCTTACACCTCCAGGAGAGAAGGCAACACCTGGCACAAAATGCTTACATGTGCATTTGGCTTCTGACAAACCTTCCCCAGAGTCCAGTGAAGGATTATTTCCTGGAGCAGTGACCTCTCTTCCCTTCACTTGCCTTGATGTGCGGCTAGCATTTATGAATGTAAATATGCTTGTTTTTTATTGTGACTGATTATTATGCATCATTCTAAGCAACTGGATCAGGTCCCATCCAATGAAACTGCTGGTTCTGGCACTTGGGATTATTTAATTTTGATTCCATGGCTGTTCAGATTCTTGCCATGGTAGATGATAGCCTACAATGTGTAATCAAAGCAAAGTTGCTGATGGTTCAGTGCAGGCAATTTGGATAACTCTTTCATTTCGTGTTTCAGATGGGTTTGGCATGTTTAAACATCATCCAGTTTAGTGGTCTCTGCACTGATCTTAATTAATCCCAACAATACAAATGCATAATAGTGGGTGACGTAAACTGTACAAAGTTAAACTCACAAGAGAAGATTATTCTTATTAATGCTTTCCCTAAGCCACCTTTGTACTTTACGAAACCTGCTTTAACTGCTGCGGAGGTGCTGCATCTTACTAGGAGAGGTAGAGATTTTTTGAAGCAATCAGATAGTTAAAATTTACACCTACATACAATGTAAGGATTCCATGGCTGGGTATATTGAGATGGTAGAGAATAAGCCCTGGGATTTCTGAACCTTGGGACTGTGAGATTATGTTAGACCAGATGGGAGGTAGATTTACACTGTAGAATTAATGTAGTTTGACACCACTTTAACTCCTATGGCTTAATCATGCTATGGAATAATAGGAACTGTAATTTTCCAAGATCTTTGGCCTTCTCTGCCAAAGGGTGCTGATGACTCATCAAATTACAAATCCCAGGATTCCATATTGTTGAGCCATGGCAATTAAAGTGGTGTCAAGCTGCATCAAGGTTGAGGCTGCTTCTCAGACTTGCAACAAATGCTTTTGGAGGCAGATAGTCCAGGCCCTTCCATATAAAATAACCTCAGCTACCAGGCAATAGGAAAGACCTATTTTTTACTAAAGACCTTGGACAGCTGCTATTAGTTACTTATAGAATCATTGAATCATAGAATAATAAAATTGGAAGAGATCACGTGGGCCATCTAGTCCAACTCCCTGCCATGCAGGAAAAGCACAATCAAAGTACCCCTTACAGATGGTCATCCAGCCTCTGTTGAAAGGTTTCCAAGGAAGGAGCTTCCATCACACTCTGAAGCAGAGAGTTCCACTGCTAAACAGCTCTCACAGTCAATAGGTTCTTCCTCAAGTCATACTTAGATGATATGGAATTAGAGCAGCCATCCTCAAACTCTGGCCTTCCAGCTGTTTGGGTCTCTTATTCCTAGAAGACCTAGACAGCTTGTTCAATGGTCAGGAATTCTGAGAGTTGGAGGCTCAAACAGCTGGAGGGACAGAGTTTGAGGATTTCTGAACATCACCTGAACATCAGGAAGAACTTCCTCACTGTGAGAGCTGTTCGGCAGTGGAACTCTCTCCCCCAGACTGTGGAGGAGGCTCTTTTTTTGGATGCTTTTAAGCAGAGGCTGGATGGCCATCTGTTGGGGGTGTTTTGAATGAGATTCCCTGCTTCTTGGCAGGGGGTTGGACTGGATGACCCATGAGGTCTCTTCTAACTCTAATATTCTATGATTCTATGATTCCATGAATTAGAGAGTCAAATAGTTGGACCAAGGCCAGGGCATGTGCCTTACACAAACACCCACTCCAGTTAGGTTATTCCTGATTTTAGACCATCCTTCCTTAAAATCATAAACTCTCTTGAAGATCTGAAAGCAACACTTTTGCAGCTGATGTAGCACAGAGGCTCTTGTAGCTTTTACCACATGATATTGTAGTGGTTGCCAATTTCGGCTGTTTAACGGGGAATTAGAAAATTGTGTGGAGTGTAAGATGATCATGGCTATTAGACACAACGGCTAAATATTATCTTCATTGATGAAAGCCTTACATTAGTCCCTGCTAGTTACTAAATAACATAGCCAGGCAGTGGAATTCCTTGCACTCCATGCCTTCTTTGGACTTTCCTTTGACATCTAGTGGGTCACTGTAGCAACAGAATGCTGAACTAGATGGACCTTTGATCCGATGGAAGAGGGCTCCTCATATGTTTGTTTCTTATGCTGCTTCTTGCACTTTGAGGCTGTAATGCACCTATACACAACTCTCAGAACTGTCTTAATTGCTTACATACACCCAAGAATTTTCATACCCGAATGACTGAAATCCAATTGTTTCATCTCCATTCTGTATGTTAGCAACAAAATCTTACAAGAACAAGGGAAAGCTATGTTCCTGTTGTGTCCAGTCCTTGCTTCCACATTACCTACAGAAATAAAGTGAGAATGAGGGGAACAGAGCAAATCTTGGGTAACCACAATAAACATGTCAAAAACATGCACACGTAATCATTAAATCGGGACACCTGCAAAAGGGATCTTTCACACCAGTAAAAATTCAGAACAATGCAGTGATCTAGGGTAACAAAAATTATTCTTGGTGGCAAAAAAACCCCCTATGATTACATCAGAAGGAATGGGGCAGTAATAGTGGCATGCAAAAAGGCACCCTACTTAATGTTGAACCACCTCAATTCCTCTAGAAAAGCCTGATGTAAAGATGATCTTACATATTCATTTTCTTCCCATCGTTTCATCTTTTTATGTTGCCTTCACTGACTTTCTTGTCAGTCATTTATTTCCCATCATAAACATGTGTTTCTCAGACACATAACAAACAATATGTATGTAACACTCAACAAGGTTGTGCTTATGCTGTGTTTCTTCAGGAGTCCCAACACATAGTATGTTATAATAATAATAAAAATAAAAATTTATTTATAGGCCACCCTATCTCCCCAGGGGAGCTGAGGGTGGCTTCCAGGCAAAAAAGAAAACATTCAATGCCTTGGTGATAAACAAACACATAAATCAAAACAATATGAAGTAAGATCGTTATAGACTCATAAATTACTAAACAAGAAAATAAAAGTAATAATTATATAAGCATAATTATCTAAACAGACGCATAAGTTCCATAAAAACCAACACTACCAAAATAAATACTATAAGTAAAATAATTTAAGATGAATTTATAGCAGCCTGCAGGGTCAAAGTAAAATTGCCAGCGTCCCAGAAGGTTGTCCTTACAGTGCCCTAATCCTCCTATTCTCCATAGGTTAATGTGCACAAGTGAGTTTTCAGCAATTCTTTTAAAGGAATTTTAAAGGTATTTCTTTAGGAAGGGAGTTCCAGAGATTGGGGGGGGGGGCACGGAGAAGGATCCTTCTCTCATCCCCACCAGCCACGCTTGACACAGGGTGGGATCGAGAATTTATTTATTTATTTATTTATTACATGCATTTATACCCCACCCTTCTCCCCGAGGGGACTCAGAGCGGCTTACATTCTGCCACGAGGGCCAGCAATAAGTATACTATAAAACAAAACAATTAAAACATGAAGCAGGGCCTACTCTGCTGATCGCAGAGCACGAGGTGATTTATACAGGGAAATGCAGTTCATCAAATAGCCTGGACCTGAACTGTTTAAGGGTTTATAGGTAACACACAGCACGTTGTATTTAGCCCAGAAGCAGACTGGCAGCCAGTGGAGCTGCCACAACATGGGAGTGGTTCTCTCCCTCTACGGAGCCCCAGTTAGTAACCTGGTTGCTAATTGGAGAAGAAGGGCTTCTCGTATTCTTATCATGCTACAAATTATGCAAAATACTAAAAACTGCAAAATAAATAAATAATGAAAAATGAAACGAATTATGGGAATTGTGTTACGTTTGCATAATTTATACAGACTGCAGATTTATTTTGTTCAAGCTAGGGATTCTGTAACAAATTTAATTTTGGTGTATATTAGATAGTAGTCTAACAGTGGAGAGCTGAGCCAACAACAGCAAAACTCTGTATTGCAAGAATGTATACTTCTCTACATGCAACAATACTCAGAAATAGGTAAAGCGTAATGTGCAAAGTAATCATCCATCTAATAGACAGACCAATAAGTGTTTTGGCTTTCCAGAGAATATAATGTCTTATTAGGAAATAATTCTGCAACAGCTGCCCTTGGAAGCAAAGAAATTGGCCTAAAGCACTTTTAGGCTTCATAGCCTTCAAGCAATATCTTGCTTCATAGATTTGATGCAATTTTCAATAAGCTTGTGGCTTAAAAAACATGAAATGAGAAGCAATTATTCCTGAGGTTAGGTAAACCGCGGGCTCCTACTTGTTGCCAAAGCACCTTTCGGATATAACACAACATGGCATATTTTCATTTGTGGAAAGTTCTGATTTCTATGCTTAACAAAATCTTGTCATCTTTTCTTCAAAGTGACAGCAGAACCTAAAAACGCTATTAGGGAAACAGATGGCTTGTATTTGCACACCAATGGTAACTTATTTGCTGTAGTGATTTGAGCTTGAGTTTGGGATGAGAAAAACCCAAGGTCTAATCTCTCCTCAGCCACAAAGCTAGTGTTGTAGTGATCCAAGGGAGGCCGACCACATTCCCAGCTCATATGACTGCCTCGCAGGCTCTCTTAATCAACAGATTACATTCAAGCGGTCCTGCCTGCTAAGTACAGCATCAGCCCCCACTCCACCCTCCCACCAGAATGCCAATGACAATGTAGGCGCATCTGCATGGCCCCAGTTGGTTGGCCCAAGGCTGAGTTGCCTCACCTTTGGGGTCCTCCTTGGCAAACAGCCCTGGCTGCTTGTCATACAGGACCCCCTTGGCAGAGGATCTAGTAGGCAAACTGGCTGATGGAACTGAGCTTCTCCAGTGTTGATATATTGTTGCATGTGATATAATCCAGTGGATAATTTGACTAGCCTGCAGAATTACTTTGTGCCTCTGAAGTGAGGCAGAAGGGAACAGTTGTCAAAATAACCCATTCATCATAGGTTATTATAGGCTGTTGACAAAATACAGAAAAATAACATGAATCACAGGCGTTGACAGATAGTATTTGGGAAAGATACCGTTTCACAGTTTCTCTTTAGGCAAGCCCATTTTCACCCAGGCTGTGGAAACAAGTCAAGAGATAGGAAAATTCTCAAATATAGACTTCTGATTTATGCCAGGACAAATACTATTTGTCAATTATGACCCATATTTTCTACTCTGACTGGCAGTAGTTTTCCAGGATTTCAAAACAGCAAAGGCTCCTTCCAATTGCCTGCTACAGATTGAGTGTCCCTTATCAGAAATGCTTGGGAAGAAGTGTTTTGGATTGTGGATTTTTTGGATTTTGGAATACCTGTATATGCATATATTTGAGAGATTTCAGAGAAGGGATCCAAGTCTAAACATGAAACTCATTTATGTTTCATATACATCATACATTGCCTAGAGATAATTTTATACAAAATACCTTTAATCGTTGTTGGTTTTTTTTTTTTTTGCACAAAATAATTTGTAAATATTGAAGCACCAAAAAGCAAAGGTGCCATTAACTCAACCATCCATGTAGACAGATTCAGATTTTGAAGCACTTTGGATTTTGGAATTCCAGATAAAAGACACATGGGATTGCAGCCCACAATGTTAAAACGTGCAGTTAATCTGTACCTATTTTTTCAGAACTTCGAAATGTTTTATTTTAAAATACAACTCTTAGAATCCCTTGGCCAGCACAGCCTGAAAAGAACTCTTTACCAAGATCTGAATTTTAAACTGGAAATGCCAGGTCTTGAGTCTAAGTGCAAGACATATGGTATTTTTTGTACAACAGCCTCTCTTTAATTCTGTGAATTGGTAATATTTTTGCATTTTAAGTCTTTGGTCTCCTGTTTTCTCTCCTGATATTTTGTGGGTTTTGCCCATAATTGAGCTTTAGATAACAAAGAGAAATGGAAATCCATGGAAGGAACAGCCACTCCATGTGGAGGACAGCCACATATCACTTCAACCCACACATCACTTAGAAGGTTGGACTCTAAGCCAATAGGAAGAGCAATGAAGTGCAAAGGAAGAGTTGGGTGGCATTACTTATAGTGCGTTAACGAGGTGCAAAAAAGGTATATGCTGAATAAAAGTAATTGATTATTGTTGTATGCTGCAATCAAAGATGCCCAGCTACTGCCAAGGGCTATTTACCTCATATCCTGTCCCAGGGGTCCTCAAACATTTTAAACAGGGGGCCAGTTTATGGTCCCTCAGACCGTTGGAGGGCTGGACTAAAGTTTTTTGAAAAAAAACTATGAACAAATTCCTATGCAGTGCACACTGCACATATCTTATTTTGAAGTGAAAAAACAAAACAGGAATAAATATAGCCTCAATGTTAATCATAATCATAATAAAAATAATAAAGAGAGTTGGAAGAGACCCCTTGGGCCATTTAGTTCAACCTCCTTCTGCCTTTGTGCACCAAAAGCACTAGCAAAGCACCCTTTAATAATTAATTATTAATTACATAATAATTAAAATACCATTATAACCGCGTTATTCCCTATGAGCCTACTCGATCTCTAAGATCCTCTGGGGGGGGGGGGTCCTCCTCTCGCTTCCATCTTCCTCACAGTTACGACCGGTGGGGACGAGAGAGAGGGCCTTCTCGGCGGTGGCCCCCCGGCTCTGGAACTCCCTCCCCAGGGAGATTAGGTTGGCGCCCTCTCTATCCTCCTTCAGGAAACAGCTGAAGACCTGGTTGTTTAGGTTGGCCTTTGGTGAGACAGTCACTGGATGACCAGCCTCAGTTGGCACTATAACTCTATCCTGAATTTTATTAGGTCCCTTTTATTCTGGTATTTTAAGTGATGATGTTATTTTATATTGCTGCTGCAGTTCCCCCCACCAATGAAGTCGACTGAATTGTACTTGATGGTTGATTGATTTACTGCTGTATTAACTCTTGTGTTATTGTCTTACTGTGTTTACTATTTTTTGTATATTGTTTAATGTATTTATGCTGTTGTTTTTGTAAATTGTGCTAGTTGGGCCTTGCCCCATGTGAGCTGCCCCGAGTCCCCGTGGGGAGATGGTATAAATAAGTTATTATTATTATTATTATTATTATTATTATTATTATTATTTATTATAAACAAGCAAAGCTTTGGAAGGCACGCACCAGGCGAGGAAGGAAACAGGAAAGATGCACACTTTTCCTTCCTACCCCGCGCTGCACGCACCTTCCTCAGCGGAGGAGGAGGGAGCTGTTGCCACAAGAGCCAGATAAATGGCTTCAATGGGCTGCATGTGGCCCCCGGGCCTTAGTGTGGGGACCCCTGTCCTGTCAAATACCACAACTAATTCACCCATTGCATATAATCATTCAACTTATCTGCACTGCGTGTCTTCAAGTCGTTTCTGATTTATGCAATCCTAAGGCATTCTGAGAATGCCTTGGACCACAAGAAGATCCAACCAGTCCATCCTCCAGGAAATAATGCCCAACTGCTTACTGGAGGGAAGGATATTAGAGGCAAAGATGAAGTACTTTGGCCACATAATGAGAAGACAGGAAAGCTTAGAGAAGATAATGATGCTGGGGAAAATGGAAGGAAAATGGAAGAGGGGCCAACCAAGGGCAAGGTGGATGGATGGTATCCTTGAAGTGACCGACTTGTCCTTGAAGGAGCTGGGGGTGGCCACCGCAGGAAGCTCTGCAGTGGGCTAGTCCATGACGTCATGAAAAGTTGGAAGCAACTGAACAAATAAATAACAAGGCATGTAGGGGGGGTGTAGCAAAATTTGTACAAAGGAGGGTTCATTGCCTTCTGAGACTGAAAGAGTATGACCTGCCAAGGGCCACTGACTTCCCATGATTGATTTGAACCCTGGTCTCCAGAATCATAATCCAACAGACCATTAATCATACTGGTTCTAACGTTCCTTTAAAAATCTCCAATGAAGGGGAATCTATCACTTTCCAAGACAATATATTCCCTAAGCCAGGGTTCCTCAAACTTTTTAAGCCGAGGGCCGGTCCACAATCCTTCAGACTGTTGAGGGGCCGGATTATCATTTGAAAAAAAAAATACAAATTCCGATGCACACTGCACATGTCTTATTTGTAGTGCAAAAACAACAACAACAACAACAACGAAAGAACAATACAATATTTAAAAATAAAAACAATTTTAACCAACATACATTTATCAGGATTTCAATGGGAAGTGTGGTCCTTCTTCTGGCCAATGAGATAGTCAAGTTAATTATGGTTGTTGTTGTTGTTGTTGTGTGCCTTCAAGTCATTTCAGACTTTGGGTGAACCTAAGTCTAAAATTTATTTATTTATTTATTATTTACTACATTTTATCACATCCTTCTCACCCCAAAGGGGACTCAGAGTGGCTTACAAATTATATGTACATACAATATATTATATTATTAGCATAGCACAATATTAGCATTATATATTACTATATTGAACTATACCACTATACTGTAATATTATTAGTAATATTATATGTAATATAGAATATATAATTAATATTATTATATGGTATTATTATTAGTGTTATATTGTATTACATTATAATATTATCAATATTATATGTATATACAATATATTATATTATAAAACTGAGGGTGGGGGCCAGGTAAATGACCTCGGAGGGCCGCATCCGGCCCCCGGGCCTTAGTTTGGGGACCCCTGCCCTAAGCCAAAAGCTCTTACCATTAGGAAGTTATTTCTTATGTTTAATTGTGATCTCCATTCTTGTAAATTGAAAACATTTTTTAGGATCCTACCCTCTGGAATAGCAGAAATAAGTTCATCTTCCATGTGACAGATGCTTACTGTTAAAGCACACTCAGACTTCTCAGGTGAAACATATTTAGCTTTATCAACCATTTCTCACTGGACTTGGTTTTCAGATCTTTACTTATGTGGGTTGCTTTCCTTTGATATGTTTTAAGATGTCAATGTTCCCAAACTAGATACAGTACTCTAGGTGATATCTACCCAAAAAAGAATATTGGAACAGTATTGCTTTTCTTAAAAGAGCCAGAAGGTGTATGACTTGTGTGTTAGGGTATAACGCTGGAGACTATGGTTTGAATCCAAGTTGCCCATGGAACCCCACTTGATGATCTTGAAACCACATCAGCTTTTTTTGTTTCTACAGTAGTGGACTCATGTTTATTTTGTGGTTTACTAAGACATCTATGTCCCTTTCACATGTTGTGCTATCAAACCAGATGTCACCCAACCTATATTTGTACATGTGGGTTGAAAAGTCTTTCTTTCTTTCTTTGTCTTTCTTTCTTTCTTTCTTTCTTTCTTTCTTTCTTTCTTTCTTTCTTTCTTTCTTTCTTTCTTTCTTTCTTTCTTTCTTTCTTTCTTTCTTTCTTTCTTTCTTTGGTTCTGGTCCGCCTGCATCACTCTCCAGCAACCCAGTTCTTCTCATGATGATAAGGTACTATCAGTGAGCACTCTTTCGGTTTGATCCATCAAGCAACAACCCATCTAATTTTAGAATCATCTAGTCATATTTCCCAGTCTGCAAAAATATTATGTAGGATTTTCTTAAGAGACTTATTTCCATAGGAACACTTTCTCCAGTCTACCAAGTTTGTAATTCTGTAAAAAAAAGAGAGATAAATTCCTCAGGGCATTAACTATACTCTTCCACAGACAATTTAATTATCTGTTCGAAAACCTTTCTCTATATCACTGTCAAGCTGAGCAGACAGTATCTGCCTGGATCCTTTCCTATCCTACACATTTTGAAGATAGGGACATTTACAGACTTCTTCTGCTAGGACTTCTCTTGTTTTCCAAGAATTCTAAGTGATTTGTGACAGAAACTCTGAAATTACATCTACAAGTTCTTTTAGCACTCTTGGATGGAGTTCATCTGGTCCTAGAAACTTGAATTCATCTACAGTAGCTTGGCATTCATGTATATATTTTTATCTCCAGACTGTAAAATTTATTCTTTTTCACCATGCTATACTACTCCTCTTCTTTCTAGTCTAATTGGACATTTCTTTACTGCATTACAGCTCTCTGCTTCCAAATTAGGTACTTAATTTTGGTTACTGTTATCCCAAAGACCATGTATCACATATCTTAATTTTATGTACTTCCATACACAAGTGCCAGACAAAACCATGATCCTTTATCAAAAGGTGTAAAGTTCTAGACAAAAATACATTTCTTCTGTTCTTACAATGCAACCATTGGGACGGAGGCAACCAAGTGGTATCTGGCAATGTCTCTTTAGCCAGATACACAATGGTAATGTCATAATTTGGGACCTCAAGAGTATCCTGAAGGGTTTTGGAGGATGCCTTCATTGTGTCAGGGGGTGACAACTAGAGGTAGGTAGTTCATGAAGGTATGCAGTTAGCAAAAAAATTAGACATATGTCAGTTTTATACTGGTGTTTGAGATAAAGGACCTCAACACATGTAGGTCCTTAAGCCAGTGGACATCAGGGACATCCATAGGGCAGAATGATGAATCCATAGGGCAGTGGGGTAAATCATTGGGCAGTGCCCCGCATCCCACCCTGAAATCCGTCTGGCCCCGTCTTAATCCCATGCTGTCCCCAGCTTCTTGAATGCCAAGACAGAATGTGCACAGAGCCAGCACAAAACCCTGCAAGAAGTAGCCCTGCACATGGGATGGGCTCTGGCTTGCTCCATCCCAGCTGTTTCTGAGCAGCATCCTAGGATGGCATGGAAAGCTCATGTGATGAGGTCCTAAGATCATGGCAATATAATATGGCCTGATGAACTTGCAATTTTCCATTACTTGCCATCAGGATGGCCATTTTTAATTATCATAAAAACAGTGTAATGGATTTTTCAGATTTGCATTTGTGTTATGAATAAATATCATGCCAATACAGTGACTATAATTGTAATAATCAAAGAGGTCTGAGTATAGTGAGAAAGAATGTGACCAGGTGACCTATATGTTTGGTTCACTCTGCACCCCAGAGGTTAACTCCTTATGTTAGCTTCTTATGGGTAACTGCAAGATATCTGCTCTTATCCCTTACATTTCTTAAAAGTTACAAAAGGAATGAAACTGGGCCTGCCAATATTTTACTGTGTATGACACAAGTATAACTAGAATGCTGAATCTCCTTGTAGTCATCAAATCTTGACAAGGTTAAAAGTGCAAAAAGAGCAATCAGAATGGATCACAGAGCTGGAGCTGCTCCCAAATGAAGAAAGAAAACAATATGAGGGATGGGAGTTAGTTAGCCTTTGAAAAAATGCATATGGAGAGACATAATGTAGAGACAGAGAAGATATATATATGACTCTATAAAGATAAAGGGAGAGCTTACTGAAACCCAGCATCAATTTGTGAAACTGTAGGCATGTGCAATTGATTAAAACTGTTTCAAAAGTTGTTACAAAATGGGGGGCGCTGGTGTTTTGTTTCTAAAGTGTTACTAAAGTATTGTTAGTGAAAATTTTATTACTATAATTCATTATATTAATTGCACATAATTATTATAATTAGGGAAACTTCAGGGGCTCCTTTGTCCCTCATTTGTGCAGCTATTGGGATGGAATTTGCTACAGTGGTAGAACACATTTACCACTGCTAGCTAACCAAATTTCAGAATGTTTCATTTATCCACAGATCTTTGGGGAATTTTCAAGATTTTTATAAACAACATTTTTTAATAATAAAGAAAATATGTTCCTAGTTTGAAAGTATTATTTCCTGTTTAATGGTGTGGTCTTTACTTTTAAAGTAGTTGTTCTACTCCAGAAACTTTGTTTGTGTGGCACAAACTATGTTGAATTGGTTGAGACTCAATGATGAAATATTAATTGAAGATCTATAGCATGATTTCCCTTCCACATCGACAAAGTTTTTGCAGTTTAATAAACTTTCTCCATGTTTTATGATAGAACCAATTAGGAAATGACATGTATAACCCAGGAACAAAAATCATAGTTTAGAATATTAACCACCAATTTATTGGAACTCTGGCTACGAAGAGGCAAATCTCTCTCTCTCCCTTATCTTGACTGGGGCTTTCTGATGATGATGCATTCTGGAAAAGGTAGTTTAGAACAGGGCCTTTTGAATTCTCTGGCATAGGGTTTTTTGCCTTCCCAAACTACATTTCCTAGAGTTCTGTGCTTCTTCCCAGGGAACTCTGCTTTCTCCCTCCTTTCTCTCTCCTAATGGCAAAAGGCCAATAATTTACAGAGGAATGGGAGCCTTTTTGGCTTGGCTTTGCTTCCCTTCCTTGCACTGAACATGAAACTGACTTTAGGAGTCTTCTGAGATTTACAAAACTAAAATGAAAAAAATATGCGGTAAATTTCAATTCTTCAGTTTTGGGAGGAGATTCCTACACTTTGTATAAATAGAATCAAAATGATTTGACTTACAATGCTTTACCTTTTTATTTTTTTTGGCACAAGCCTATTGTATGATGGGAGGTTCCAGACAGGTAAAAGAAGTAATGTTTCATATAGCATCTGGTTAAATTGTGAAATCTATTGCCTTAGAATGTAGCAAGGGCCAAAACAACTCAGACAGGTTTAAAAAGAGTTTAGATCAATTCATGGATATAATGACCATGGTGAAATATATTTATGACAAGGGCCTTTTCTATATACCTTTGAATACTAGTTGCTGAGGAACATGAAAAGGAGGATACTACTGTACTGAATGTTTATCCTGCTTAGGGACATCTGACTTGACAGCAGTCCATGTAAAAGGGATCTGAGTCTCACTAGGCCACAAGTTGAACATGAGTCAGCAGTCTGGTGCAGTACCGTGTTTCCCCGAAAATAAGACAGTGTCTTATATTATTTTTTACTTCCAAAGATGCGCTAGGTCTTATTTTCAGGGGATGTCTTATTTTCCATGAAGAAGAATTCACATTTATTGTTGAACAAAAAATGAACATTTATTCTATACTGTACAGTAGTTGTCATCACAACATAACCAAACCAGACAAACTGTGACTTCTGTCAAGAATTTCTTGATACTACCATTATTTCCATATACAACTGGTATGTACATTTACCAATCCTGCATGCTATGGTGTTTTGTTTGGTGGGCGCTGGGCATGCTTCCAAACAAAAACTTTGCTAGGTCTTACTTTCGGGGGAGGCCTTATATTTAGCAATTCAGCAAAACCTCTACTAGGTCTTATTTTTTGGGGATGTCTTATTTTAGGGGAAACATGGTAGCTAAAAAAGGACAATGCAATTCTAGGCTGCATGAATAGTCGTAAGGTATCAAGGTCAGGGGAAGTCATAATTTCATTCTATTTCATTCTATACTACTTTAGTCAAACTTCATCTGGAATACTGGGGACCACAATTCAAGAAGGGTATTAACAAGCTGGAATGTGTCCAGAGGAGGGTGACCAAAATGGCAAAAGGTCTGGAGACCATGTCCTATGAGGAATGGTTTAATGTTTAGCCTGGAGAAAAGGAGGTTCAAAAGTGACACCATAGCCATCTTTAAATATTTGAAATACATTGAAGAGGGAGCAAGGTTGTTTTTTGCTGCTCTAGTGACTAGAACACAGAGCAATTATAATTATAAGAGATTCCACCTGAATATTTGGAAGAACTTTCTGGTGATGAGAGATGTTTGACAGCAGAATATGATGCCTTGGGAGTGTGATGGAGTCTATTTATCTGGAGATTTCTAAAGAAATGCTGAATAGCCATCTATTGGGAGTGCTTTGATTGTGTATTTCTGCATTGGACAGAAACATATTCTAGCTCTATGATTTTATGATCCCCAAGATTTTTGGTATGATCCAGCAGAGTCTGTCTTTAGTTCTTCACCAACCTGGGGCTACAAATCCCTTTAAATACAAAATGTCTTTAAATGAGAGGACTGTTCTTATTGGCCACCATACTCTCAAATAGCAGGTCACTTTTGTATCTCTTATATCGGATCACTCAATCTGTTACAACAATCGGATATATCGGATCACTCAATCTGTGGCCAACAATACAAAATCTCTATTTAGAGCCTCTAACCCACCAAATCGTAGCTATCTTTCATGTATGATTAGAAGTATTGCATGTTTGGTTAGCATGGAATTTTAAAAATACAAGAAGAAGCAGCCCACACAAATTCTACAACACATTGGTTTCTACTATCTAATTGTGAAGGTGGCGAAGGGTTTTAAGACTTATTGTGACTTTTGTCTGTCCCTCCTCTCCTAATTCCCTTCAACTCCTGGCACATGAAATGGTGTGGCTGAAGAACAAAGATAAAGCAAGACAAAAAAGAAATCTAAGGGGAATTAAATAAAGAGAAGAGAAGCAGAGATGTGAAATGTGAAAGAACGGCAAAGCCAGCCAAACACTCCACCCAGAAGGGACAGAGTGGAGGAAGTAAAAGTCTTGTTTCTGGTGATATAGCTGTGATTCAGCACCTTCTTAATCCAGCACAATATTTGTTTATCATAATCTCAGCCCTGCCCAGTTATGACAGGGTTGAAATTCAACCAGTGATTTAAGGTAGTCTTGGATGGAAAAGTTAGCAGGGATTATCTGTAGAGTGGGCCCATGCTCTCTTCTCCATCTGCGAACCTTAGCAAGGTCTGGGTTGCAAGAGGCAAGACAAAATTATGGTCAAGACTACTTCACCTCATATTGAGCCATAGGCTGCTGCTCTACAAGATAAATTCCATTGCTAATTCCACACAGGATAAAGACTTTTCTTGGCTTTAGGTTTTCTTTCCTTCATCCCTTTTTTTTAAAAAAAAAATCACCAACAAAGGAAAATGAACCGGTTGGGTAACATCAATGGGTGGGGCTTGGTTTTAAATCCCAGCCCAACCCTTTCATAGGACTGACAGTGACTAAACAGTGAGAATTTAATTGTCCCAGGTGGTTGCAGACGGGAATATCTGCTCCAACAAGAGCCTCTGGGTCCTCAACTGCCCTCGGCCAAGGCACGTGGGAAATGGCCTCCATCGCCTCTGAACAGATGCTGCAGGGGAACAAACGGTCCAGGATGCCCAGCACAGTATGTTTGTTTGTTGGTTTTACTTTCCTTCCTTCTTTCCTTCCCCCCCCTCCCCTCTCTCTCTGGCTTCTTGCTTTCTTTTGCTCTTGGATAGGCTGATAATGAGATGTTAAGGCAGACAGTGATGGGATACTGCAACCAAGTCCTGGGCTGCTGTGTATAATATTTATTTGATTCTGGCCCAAGTAGAAAGCATAGTTCCAATGGGAATTGAATATACCTGTTTCATTGGGAATAGAAGCAAGATTGACAAATTATCTTGCTGAAGAGCATAAGAACTGCAGTGTAAGGTAGTTTTAGCTGGCAACAAGCCAATCTGAACTTTATATCTGAGTACAAATTCCTGGGATGAGCAGAACATGATCTATCTTGGTTCTCTTGTAAGCCATAATGCAGGCCAACCAGACACCTTTGGCTCCTGAAATAGCTTGCAACCTGAGTGAAGACAATAGTGAGAAATATCTTTTCATTTTCACATTGTCTGTATTCCTGCTATTTTTCTGGGTGAACCCATTAAGAGCCTGTGCAAATTGGTAATGTTTGACCTGAACCTGTATGTACAGAAGCCAATATCAGACATAAATGCAATTGGTGACTGCAAAGAAAGTCTCCAATTCCTCTCCTGTCCCTTCCTCTAGATACAACTGCTGGAATTTGCTACTGTGGAAAATGGTAATGACCACTAGTTTGGTTGACTTTATAAAACAGGATAGATACTTTGGGGGACAAGAATATATTTGGTAGTTGCTTTTAGTTGAGATCATTTCATGGGATGCCTAAGTCCATGTCTTTTTTGGTTTGTGGACAAACAGCAGAGCTTGGACAACAAGTCTTAAAACCCAACAATTTAGTATCATGATCATGTTGCCTGGGGGATGCTGGATGCAGCCCAAAAATGTAACTTTTGGGAGATCTGGCAAACATTAGGAGGTGGCATTGTCTTCTTGGTCTGCTTGTCAGTGTCCCAGAGGCAGGAGATAATGTGAGACCAGACTGACCTATGGTGTGATTCCCTCATCTTTTTAAAGACACTAAAGGACTTCAGAGGTTTTTTGAGATGAAAGAAGCTATGCATTTTGTACACTTAAATAGTATTGATTGACTAATTTTGCTTCCCTCTGAACCTATTGTTGACAATTCAACTCTTCCTCATGAAGTATGTGTATGATAATCTGCCTCTTTGAAGTCAACACTAGGTCTATAGAAATTGACAGTGTCACAAGAGTATATGCCACATTAAAGATGTCAGAAAGTGCTTTCTTGTGGTTTTTTCCTTCCCAAGAGAAATAGTGGAGTATGAAAGTGTTAACAGATTCCAGTGAAATTTCGCTTGATCTTAAAGATTCTCACTGTAAACTCTTACCATAGCAAATAGCTTTTGTAGGTGAAAATGCTGTAAAATCTGGCTCAATAAATTATAAATGCATTTTAAAACAGAGACTATAAGTCTATGGGGTAGTTTGCTACAGTGTGAATTATGAGCATTCTGGGAATGTCAGAGGAAAAAATGAGAACTTGGGTTTGAAACACTGCTAAATTCTAAGCTCTCTCCGGAGAGGGGAAAAACTTTCTTTCTGGGTATCAATACTCATATAAAAAAGAAATATATTAATATTTCATAGGACTATTGTGAGGGTTAATAAAACACTTAGTTTCAAGGCAAAGGAAGACAAGAGAAAGAAGAGACCATTGCAATGCAGCAAGGAAACAGAATGTGGATATTTTATACTGTTGCCAACTTGCACTATACAACAGGCACTAATTCAATAAGGGAGGCTGGTCCGGTCTAGGATTACACTTCCCATCCAATCTTAATTGGTGAAAGCAGGGGAGAAGTAGCAAAAGAAGAGTGGGAATGCCTATTGCCTGCAAAATGTGTGATAGTGCCTGCCATCAAATATGCTCAGGAACAGCCTGGCAAATATTAATTAAGCAGAAAAAGATTTCACAATGAGCCGGTGCTCTTCAAAGAAGTTGACTGTAGCATATTTTGTAAGTCATATGCCAGAGGCTATTGCGATGGGTGTGGCACGGAAGGACTTGTTTGTGCTGTGCACTCCTTCCACACCCTTGGCAACATTTGAGTCTCCTGTTGGGCAGAGGCTTCTGCTGGAGTAAATGGATTTGGAGCCATCATCCATTATCATCATTAGGGAAGGGTGGGATCAAGGGCAGATCCTCCATCCTTACTGGTATAGCAAAGGTGTGGTGGTTTATTCATTAAAGCTATTATAAATAAATCCATTCATCAGAGCTACTGAGTGTCTTTCCTCAAGGCCTGCTTCCTTCTCATGGTAGCTCTTATGTTCATACCAAGACTTTTAACTAGCCATCTGTCTAGGGCTTCTGTCTCTTTAATGGGTGTGAAGAAAAGGAAACTTCTACAGGTGTGGCTTGACACACAACCAGGCAACAAGCAAGATGTACCGAAATTCCCTCTTCTACATGACCATTAAATATACAGGAATCGCCTCTAGTTCCCATTTATTCCAGCATCCTCATGTTGTCCTCAATATAGATGGCCCTCACAAGAGAAGAAAGGGGAAAATGCCTTATTCCCAAGAAGTATGAGTATTATCCAGAATCTAGATTTTCCACCTGCAGTTTTGGTATTTATGCTCTGACTCAAATTTTAGTGTGGTATATGACAGTGTTAGAGGACACATATAAAGAAAGAATAGGACAGATATCTCAGAATTTCAGATTTGTGGTCTAACTCTGAGGGGGATGGGCCAGTCTAAACAGTATACTGGAAGTTTTGCCAAATTTGATAATACAGTGTTCCCTCACTTATCGCAGGGGTTACATTCCAGGACCACCCGTGGAAAGTGAAAATCTGAAAAGTAGGGACGCTATATTTGTGTTGTTTGCCAGTAGCGTCTCTGTCCCCTCCTTACCTCTCAAGCACGTGCATGCGCGTTCCCGCCACTGCCGCTGCCTTGTGAAGCGAAAACAAAGGGGCTTCAGCCTCCTTTTCTCTCCCTTCCTTAGGCTTCTTCTTAGAAAGGAAGTAGAAAGAGGGATTTATAAGGGATTTATAATATTATTTTATGATTTATACTATTATTTTAGTGTTTATTAAAAACCCACGAAACAGCGATGGTGCGAAAAGTGAACCACGAAGTAGTGAGGGAACACTGTAGTTGGAATTGCATCATAGCTGGAAGTTGGTTATGAATTTGGTAGCAAAAGTGTTCTGGGATGGTCCGGACAATTTACTAAAATCAACTGTATTTTATCACATTTTTGCAAATTTCACTGAAAAATCACCAGCAATTTACTGTCAAGTAGACTTCAACAGTGGCCATACAGCCATTTATCTAAATTTAACAGCTAGTCTGCTATCATCTGAACAACTAGTAAGGAAAATCTAATCATGCTGGTTCATTCTTTCAGCAGTGAATTGAAATAGCAGAGTTTTTCTAAAAACAATAAAGATGCCCTGATTATTAAGTCTGTAACCACCCAAAGTTGTGTGTGGGGTGTGATACACAAAGTGAAACGCCCAGAATTGTCCATACTTATGTCATCTGTTGAAGCTTAATTGCTAAATTCATGTTCCCCTACAAGAGAGGGTGACCTAACTGGTTTGTTAAGAGGTTTTTATACAGATTCTTCTGAAGCTCTTGACATAGATTTCATGAAGAATTCCCCCTTGACCAAGAATAGGAGAAGGATGCTACATTTATAGAAGGCGATTCATGTTTCATTCAATATGGTAAAATGGAAAAACAACACAGAATCCCGTAAAACCAACACCAGTGGAATACAAATAGAAAATCCCAGTCTCTCATATTGAGTGCAAACTGAAAGCTCAATTTTACCTCACCAAACTATGAATGACAGTTTTGTTAAGATTATTTAGAAATCTTTGTCAGATCACCAAAGTTGTATCACAAAACTACAAATCTTGAGGTTCCAAGGGTAGTAGATCCGTCTGAGTTAAATAGATTTTCCTTTGCATAGTAGACATATGCCAACCAGAGTGACCACGTCTCAGGGCCTTGCTCTTCTTTGCTGTCTTCAGCTGTACCCTCACTGTTCTCCTAGTTGTAGCAGCTGGAAGGCACAGCATGGTTGATGCTAGTCACGTTGCCTGTAGTGATGCTAGCTGGAGTGACAGGGTGATAAGAGAAGAGAACAGAGAGAGGACATGTGATTCCTCCTCTCTCTGCCCCAACATTGCTCTAGTGCTCAGCTTAACACCACCCATGCAATAAGCAACCAACACAACACAGGTTGCACACACTGGTTGCTGTGACAAAGAGAATGGGGAGGGATGGAAAGGATGGCCTTCTGGCAGCGCTGGGCCAGGTTCAGTATTGTTGGACTGTCAGGACTCCCTCCTGCCTCTACAGTGGCCAATCCAGTATTTGCCATGCCAGATTGGCCCCAGGAAAAGTGGTCTAGGAAGAGAGAAGAATTAATGGAATTTTGTCTAATCTTTTGTAACATCACCCTGATAAGCAAAGGATAAGAAAATACTTTTCTAAAGACTACAATTCAATCCTAAAAAAACCCAGCCAGCAAGTCTACTGGCTGGTGAATTCTGAAATCCATAATCCAAGAAAGCAATTCTTTCAGGCTTTGTGTGATGACTCATGGGCCTTGTAGTCCCGTTCCTAGTACTATTGTGGCAGACGAAGAGGAAAACATGGGATTTCCACCGGTTCAGCCAGAATCGGAGCCCCTGCATCTGGAGGATGTTTGCCCTCAAGAAGTCAGCCAAACAAGCCTTGGGCAGAATTCTCCCCCGTTTTCCCGAAAAGACAATTATAATAGAGATAGGGGAGCTAGGGAGGCTAATCGCCGGAGTCTCAGAATCGCAGCCAAACAATTAGCTGATTAGGTCTGCTTCCCTTGGGAAATTCTAAGGAGTCATGCATCTGGACGGAGTTGGGTTTCACTTCTCGTTCTCCAGGGAAAGGGTTCTTCTGGCGGGAAACGAGACCCTATTTAGGTGTTTTGCCGCAAAGGAAACCTTGCGGAGTCAACTCGTCAGCTTGAGGAGTGAGATCGTGTGTGGACTTAGTAATCCCAGTTCCTTGTTTCCCGGACCAAGTTCCAAGCCTGCCTTGTTCCACGTTGGCCGCGGACCTCGCCACGGACCTTGTTCTTGCTTCTTGTTTGCCTCGTATCAAGTCTTGTTTAGCCAAGAATCTAGTTTGTTTTCCAGCCTTGTTGTCAAGCTTCAATGGACTAAAAGACCTTGTCATCTCCCCACACTATTGCTTGGCAAGGTGTGTGTTTCGGTTAATGGATTATAACTTTGGACTCTAATATCACATATTGGACATTATTTTCCTGGACTATATTTGACCTTTCCTGAAAGGTCTACTATATTCTTCACTTGTTTTTATTGACTTTATATATTCCTTTAATAAAGATATTAGATAGAATCTGGCCTCTGCGCATGGTTATTGGTGCTCTGTAGCCTGGGTCTTGACACTTTGCTAGTAAGCATATTGCATCGCAGGTTGTCTATCCGTCCATAGCTAGTGATTGCCTGAGATGATAAAATAATGTTTGACAGCAGTTTCACCTGAATAAATGACCAAGATAGCTGCAATTATCTTTGGAAAATCAACCATGTAAGGTCACTCTGAGGTGCACTATGAGAGGTGGAAGAGAAGTGTAGATATAGAAAGGACTGTCTTGTACAAGAAGCAAAATCTAACCAAAAGCATCCTTGATTGAATTATCTGCATTTTCTTCATATCCCGTTCCTGGGACAAACAAGGCATCACTTTTATGAACTCTATTAAATCCACTGCAAAGTTAAATTGTGAAATAAAAATGCCCTTTTAGCCTCATATATGACGATGCTGCTGCTCTCTACGGACCCCATTCATGTACATGTTCTATTGCAGCATGTTTATGTCCTTCTCAGCACAGTGGTCTTTGGTACCTCTAAATGCATCTTTTATATCCACCCATTATGCAGATTATAATGCCCTTCAGTGAGTGACATTGACCTCCTTTCAAACCATTCAAAAGATTATTAGGGGAAATTAATCAATCCCCCCATCCAAACTGTTCACATTTTGACCCGTCACAGAAGCTTTCATGAGGAGACAACTTGAGTGGACAGGCAAGAGAGTAAGGTCTTGAACTCACTACTATACTGAGGTGTGCGACAGGAAAGCTTGGAAATTCTATGCACAACTAGTTGAAAATACTGATGATGTTCTGCTAAAACATCTAATGTAATGTTTCAGTGTGGTCTCCTCCTCCAAAATTTAAAATTCATTGCTTTCTTGTGAACCTCCGCATCCACTTTTCAGTGAAGCCTCAGTGTGACTCAGTTCAACATGGAGGATGGATGCAATGAAAGCATTTTGAGTTCTGGGATCACAACTGTCTGCAATTGTAAATAGTCACACTGTGTGGATGCATCCCTTTTCTCATAGTTTGAATGTAATGATTTCCATTCTAATCTAGTTTAAAAAGTGCAAAATTTAAAATGGATTGTTTAGAGCATACACCTCAGGTTAGTATTTCTTACAAATACATGCCACTGGGCCAAAACTTTTGACAATGTTGATTCTGCCACCAGTATGGCAACCTATTTTCAACTTTTCTCCTTTCCTCCTGTCAGTTTTTCCTGTAGTAGCTCCTCCTTTTTTTCCCAATGCAAGAAAGGAGTCTGGCAGGAGCCATGCCTTATTTAAAATCTCCTCACATAATTAGCAGCAGTAGTTTTGCTCTAATCTCTTCTGGCTTTTTGTTGCTTGGCATTACAAAACACAGAGAAAATGCAGTACTACATACAGGGAAAAAGTCTTGGTTTTATTAACAGCTTAGAAATAACATTCTAAAAATAATGCTATTATCTCTTTTTCTCCAAGGCTCAAAGTTGTTATTTTTCAAATATTCAGTCAAAATGAGGCAAACTATAAGGGTAATGCAAATTCAGTAATGTTTAAAATTGCAGAAACGTTAGTTTGAATCTTTTTGTCAGATTGAACATTTGAGGTTTTCATTTCAGTTTGGAAAGTTCAAAACATCACAGTGCATGAACTGGAATCCTGTTGGTGACTTACAACCTAGTGTCCAATTACATTTCCATGTGTCTTTTGATGGTAATTGTAAATAGAGGTATTCAACACTTCCATATGCAATGAACTCCATGCTTTTTGCTTACTGATCCACTGTCAGGGTGCTCCCCATACCCATTTAATGCTAATGGCTGTCTGTGTCTCAGTGGCCAGCTGTAGAAAGGAGGCCCACCCTGTGCCTCCTGGAGGCAGGGGCGGCTCAAGGCATACGCAAACTACGCAACTGCAGAATGCTCGATGAGTCAGCGGAGCCTGGAAGGGCACAGCGCCCACCTCCCTCCCTGGCTCCCCCACCCTCTTTGCACCTTGCCCCTTTAACTGTGTTAACTTCTTTCCTTCGTCCCTTCTTTCTTTCTTTCCTCCTTCTTTCCTCCTCTCTTCCTCCCTTCTTCCTTCATCTCCTTTCTGCTGCACCAAAATACATTGGCCATTTTCCTAGTCTCTGTGGTGGGTTTATGGCCATGTTCCAGAAGCATTCTCTCCTGCCATTTCACCCACATCTAGGGCGGGCATCGTCAGAGGTTACGAGGTCTCTTGGAAACTAGGCAAGTGGGGTTTATATATCTGCGGAAGATCCAGGGTGGGAGAAAGAAAGAACTCTTGTCTGTTGGAGGCAGGCGTGAATGTTGCAATTGGCCACCTTGATTAGCATTAAATAGCCTTGCAGCTTCAAAGCCTGGCTGGCTTCTGCCTGGGGTAATCCTTTGTTGGGAGGTGTTAGCTAGCCCTGATTGTTTCCTATCTGAAATTCCTCTGTTTTCTAAGTGGTGTTCTTTATTTATTGTCCTGATTTTAGAGTTTTCAAAATACTGACGTTTCACCCACATCTACTAACTTTGTCCCCACTTCAAGTAAGTCACCCCAGCCTTGCCATCACAGTTGTCAGAGGTTGAGAAGAAGGTCTGCTCATCATTCTCATGCTCAGCAGAGGACAAGGACCATAGTTATCATGCTGAACATATTCTCCAAAATGCCAAAGCCTAGTTACTGTAGCCCTATTCAAACTTCTATCTCAGTAAGAAGGCTAAAACTACCATGTTTACATCAATCTCAGCCACACATTTTTTTTGCCTAAATGACTATGCCAAAATTGAGGCGTGCATTACATTTCTGTAATATGGCAAAGACAAGTGGGTTGCTGTGAGCTTTCTGGGCTGTAAGGCCATGTTCCAGAAGCATTCTCTCCTGACGTTTCGCCTGCATCTAGGACAGGTCTCCTCACAGGTTGTGAGATCTGTTGGAAACTAGGCAAGTGGGGTTTATATATCTGCGGAAGGTCCAGGGTGGGAGAAAGAAAGAACTCTTGTCTGTTGGAGGCAGGTGTGAATGTTTCAATTGGCCACCTTGATTAGCATTGAATAGCCTTTCAGCTTCAAAGCCTGGCTGCTTTCTGCCTGGGGTAATCATTTGTTGGGATTATTTATATATATTATTATTAGGCCTTGCTCCCGGGAAGGTTCCTCCGCTGTGGTTCCTCCGCTATCTATCTACCTTGCCACATATTCTCCACATTGTGTGTATGTCTATGTATATATAAGATATACAGTAAAGTCTCACTTATCCAACCTTCACTTATCCAATGTTCTGTATTATTCAACACAGTTTGCCTTTTAGTAGTCAGTGTTTTTATAGTCAATTTTTCAATACATTGTGAAGTTTTGGTGCTAAATTCGTAAATACAGCTATTACTAAGTAACTTTACAGTGTACTGAACTGCTTTTTCTGTCAATTTGTTGTAAAACATGATGTTTTGGTGCTTAATTTGTAAAATCATAATGTAATTTGATGTTTAATAGGCTTTTCCTGAATCCCTCCATAATATCCAACATTTTCGCTAAGTACTATTCCATACATGGTCCCTACATATGTGTTTGTATGTGTGTGTGTGTGTATACAGTAGAGTCTCGCTTATCCAACATAAACAGGGTGGCAGAACGTTGGATAAGCGAGACTCTACTGTATACACACACACACATACAAACACATATGTAGGGACCATGTATGGAATAGTACTTAGGGATGCTCTTCAGACAAATAATTATTGCAACTCTAATCTCCAGCCAATATGGTTCCCCTAACTAGAGATAAAAAGAGTTGTAGTCCAATATATCTGGAGGGTATTGAATAAAGAAAGCTGCTCTTAGGAGATTGGCATGGTTGGATAGGTCATCCTTATAATGTCCCCCAGGTAGTGTGGAAAGTCCATTGCAATCCCATTTGTATTTTACACTAGAAGATCTATGACATATTAATGCAAGTAGACATCAGCTTGGAAGGAAGCACATTTTGCACCGATAGGTGCTTTTTCAGCAGCCATTTGCAGTTTTGGTTGCATGAGTTTCTTTCAATGCTGGGCAAACTGGAGGGAGGTTCCCTGCCCTGTGGCTGGGTGTGGCCAACCGCAGGCCTTGTACACGAGACTTAACTTGCACATGGAAAGCACTTGCCAAGCCTGGCTTATTTTACACTGATGGATTTGTTCCCAGAGCGTAGCTGACTCCTTGGCTCAGTAGAACTGAATTTTTATGAGAAATAACCCAACATTGTCTCCAAGCTATGCTACAAGGAGAATAGTTGAGGGTTCACATTGAACACCTGCCATAAAGAAAAAGAGGAGCAAGCGGGAAAGGAAGAGAAACTGAGGGATTCTGTTGTTCAGAGAACTGAACTGAATTGGGGCCAAAAACAATGACAACACTTTAGCAACAAGAATGGAGTCAGTGGGATTTATTTTTTAAACACTAAATGAAGTACACAAAAGTGGTATTAAAACTACTGTCCTCCCCCATTACCTCAGAAGCGTTGATAGTTTAATCCTGCCACTCCACCCTCTTCAGCCTGGCTTTGATATCAGAATTGAATTATCAGGAGGAAGGGAAGTCTCAAGGCAAAGTGCACAGAGTATGCTTCAAGACTACAGGCAGATAAAGTGGAGGGGTTGGATTTTGCTGTTCTCCTCCCTGAGCTCCATTCAGGGAGAAAAATACATTAACACACCTGGTACCAAAGTCGTATGTATAAGTTTAGCAAACATGTACACCTGTTGGTTTGGCCCCCAGCCTCCCCTGAAAAAGAATTCTGTCGGTTGCCAGAAAAACTGAGACACCTGGGATACAAACAGCAATGGTGATGGTGCAACAACATAAGTCAAGTGCAGACTTGTGTTGTGACTCTTTTCCTCTGCCGAATGGACTAACGTCACTCACCACCCTTTCCTGAGGGAAAAGCTGGGATTGCAAGACTTAAGAGAGTCTTGCAATAGGCTCTGAGAGCATACTTCTTTCTGTTCTTTCTGTTGAAAAGGGCAAACATGCCCTGCTTTTCTCTTAGCACTAGGTGTTCGTTTTGTCCTTCAGTCTGGAACAGTGAGTTGCAGGATGAATTAGCCAACTACAGTGAGAACTAGAAGAGACTGCTACCAGAACATGGTATTCCTCTCTTCCTTTTCCAAGGGGAAGCTAGTCTTTGACTGTTAAATTATACCAACTTGACATCTTGCTACTGCCTTATCCTTTCTTCCCTAGAAAAAAGCCACATTACTTCTACATTCAAACATTGTGCGTCTTCTTGGCTAGGTATGGGTAATGGATGCTTGCTGAACTAAGACAATTAAAAAGGAAAGAGCAAACAAAAATTGTAGCAGTTTCTAAAATACCCTTTTCCTCCTGAGTCATCACAGTTCTGCTAAAACAAAAAAGTAACTGCTTGCCTAGAGAAAGATAGCAGGGAGGGCACCAGTTTAGATTGCTAATGTAATAGATTCCCACAATTTTAAAGTGGAAGGCCCCCTTAAGTTCACTTGGAATTGTTTCTGAGTAGACAAGCATGGCTAGGATTCATCAATTGGTCTCTGCTTCCATGTATGCCTTAGTCATTGTTACTGTAAGCATTGTCTTCCCTTCTCCAAAATATTTGGTGATTTCTAGTAGTCTGATTATTTGAGGATAATGAAGGAGAACACCACTTGACTGTAAAAATAAAATAAAATGTCTGGGGAACAGTAGTTGAAGGGAACAACCCATTAAAACAGAGTTTTGAAAACTTTCTTAGAATTTTTTTTTAAAACTGCCATGTGTGTGGGAAAATACTGCTTTTAAATCTGTTTACATAGAGCCTAGGTTTATTTTTTTTCCATTTGTTCAAAGCAGAGCTTTAAAAATTTGGCTGAACTGCAAATTCCATGTGTTCTTGAAAGCAACTGTTGCAAAGATAATAAAAGCACAGCTAGGGATGGATGATATTTTCCCCATTCTGAATTTCCAGTCATAGAAAAATAATTTTCCCACATCTGAATTATAGAGATGAGCTTCAGGCTCATTCTTTTCTACTCACACTTCCTCCTTCCTTTATGCACAGAAATTAGATCAATAGTAAACAGTGGTTTGCCACAAGCCAGGATCAGCATGTTTATAATCTCTACATGGCAAGGAGGAAAGGGAGGTTATACACAAGCTGGAATTGCCAATGCAGGTATTGAATTCTGCTTTCAATTTATTCAATGCCTTTAGTCACTTTTACACAGGGCTATTGCTGTTGTCTTCACTCTATAATTTTGTGGGAGCCGAAGTGAAATCAGAGTGCCAAGCAGGTTAACAATAAATCAACCAAAGGTTATTTGCACAGAATGTTTATGTGATGCTGGGATTATCAGCGATCCATAATGGGAATTCACTTGGTCTGCAAGAAGGCTATGACACAACAATAAATAGCTGAAAGTCCCCTTGGACCCTGCTAGCAAACAACAATCAAGATTGAATATCCCCTTGTGCAATCCTAACATACCTTCTGTTAAACGTAGCTTCCCAGAACACTCCTGAAATTAAGGAAATGCATTTTGTTATGCCAAGCAGCTATTTTCCCAACAAAACACAAGGAAACACATCTCCTGATAATACATAATAAGACATTCAACAGATTTCCTTATCATATGAAACAATGAATTAACCAAGCAACCAGAAAGAAATTACAGAAGTAAAACATTGTTTGGGCTTGTAAGGGATCTGTACCTCTCCATTTTCTTTCCCATATCTGGATGTCAATCTTTGAGGCTTGGTATTTGTAAGACTTTACAGGAGTAAGTTTGGGTACAGTTCCTCCAGCTGCTTGCCCTTTTAGAGGAATTGATGCAAGTTTCCTTTTTTCTTTTCATTTATCATGTGTGAGAAGCACAAGGTGCATCTACACTGTGGAATTAATGCAGCTTGACATCATTTAAACTGCCATGGCTCAATGTCAGAACCCTGCTACTAGAGCCTGGATGTGGCTCTGAGTTTCAGGGTCACTGACATTGATAAGACACCTGCGGCTCAGGACTCGGAGAAGAAACGGCTGCTGGACTTGGCGGGGAATTTGCGCGGGGTTTTGCTGAGCGGGAAGAGACTTTTCAAATGAGGGGGAGGGTATATAAAGGATGGTTGGCCGGAGCCTCCCATTCTTGGCTTTTTTGATGTTCATGTTTCCTACAGTAAAAGTTTCTGGTGATAACACAGAGAGTCTCGTGTGTTCATTCAGGAGCGGCTGTGGTGAGCTGACACTAAGCCAAGAATACGGACACCATCCCGCTGTAGCGGTGAGGTGTAACATGCAAGTGGAGGATGAAGAGCTCTTGGGCGCAGGAGGAGGAAGGTCGGAAAGGGCCACTCCCGAGCCGGACGCTGAGTTCCACCAGCTGGCGGCCCTGGCGTCATCCACCGCTTATGCCCAGCCAAATGGGGTAACCCAGAGGCGTGGAGTGGTGCGGGGAGACAGCACCGGAGGAGAGGAAGGTTCACCTTCCCCAGGCCCACAAAGGATGGTGTTTCTGGAGGAGAGGATGTCGGCGATGGAGACCACCCTGGCAGTGATGTCGAGGGCGATGGAGCGCCTGGCGTTTTTGGCGGAGCCAGAGAGAGGAAGGGAACTTCGGGCTGGCTCAATGTGGGACGTGAGCGTGGGAAGCAGCCAGGGCTTTGCAGACCTCCCAGCACCGAAGGGAAGGGAAATGCGAAAGGAGCCCGGCGCCCGGCCCAAGACCCAAACAAGCCTGACGCGGGTGGAGGAGAGTGACGACGAAGGGGAAAAACCTCCGAGAATCCCAGCTACGCTCCCAGCTGAGACCCTGGTGCCCCTGGCGAATGCCGGGCGTGGCACAGGGCCAAGAGAAGCAGCAGCGGGGCCCACTGGTCCGCAAGGGGGCTTGCGACGGGCGGAGAATTGGGGATTGCCACCACAGGGACCCCTACCGAGACGAGAGGAACTAAGGATCGAGTTTGGGGGAGAGTCCTCTGAACTGGATTTTTTCCTGACCACGGTGAGGGGCTATATGGAGGACAATGCTCACACTTTTAGAACGGAATCCAGCCGGATACGGGCCATTGGTGCAGTGTTGAAGAGGGGAGCGGCCAGCTGGTACGTTCAGCTGCACGCGCGGCGCGACCCATGTCTGGGGTCACTCCGACGCTTTATGGGGGCCCTGGAGACCCGTTTCCGAGATCCACTGGAGCAGATCCGGGCGAGGGAGAAGTTGAAGACCGTCTCCCAGGGGCAGAGGTCGGTATCTGAGTATGCGGAGGAGTTCCAATGCCTCGCCGAAAAGGTGCCGGAATGGTCTGCAGTAACAAAGATAGAACTCTTCAAAGAGGGTCTCAGGCGGGAGATCCTCTCCTGGGCGGTGCATCGTGATGAACCTGACACACTGCGCGGATGGATTCAGCTGGCGGGGCGCGTCGAGACATCGCTGGCCCAGGCGAGGAGGCACCGAGGAGGGCTACAGCAGCGGCCGCAGATGAAAGAGGGGAGCCGGAAGGAGGGATCAACCCCAGCCGGGAGGAGAACGGAGCCGACAGGGAACGTGAGCGCCAGCAGGAGTGGCTGCTTCGTGTGCGGCCGGTTGGGCCACAGGGCTGCCGAGTGCTGGCAGAGAAAAGGGGAAGGCGGAGGCCAGCCCAAACCCAGAGCCGTGGCAGGAAAACGCGCCGAGGAAGAACCACCGATGAGGCACCACTCGGGGGGGTTGGTAAGTCAGGACAAAGCTATGATAGTGGTCCCCATTCAGCTTGAAAATGGCAGCAAACAAGCAACCTGCAAAGCATTTGTGGATTGTGGATGTTCCAGGAACATCATCTCCCCTGAATTAGCCGAGGGATTGGGATGCGAAAGAACGAACCTAGAATCCCCAATAGCTTTTTCGCAGTTGGACGGATCCACAGCATCGGGATCGTTAGCTAAGTACAGTGCCGAAGATGTAAAGTGTAAGATAGGGAGTTGGGAAGGAAAGGTGTCATTTGTGATATCACAAATAGCCAGCTATAATGTTATACTAGGCATGCCGTGGCTGGGGCAGGCCAACCCGCAAATCAACTGGGAGGATAAGAGCATGATCTTCAGGATGAATTTGGAAGAAGGGAGCCAGGAAGTTGAGAGGGAGCCAGGGAAAAGGGGGGAGGAAGACTCTATCAGAATAGCAGAACTGGCAGATAAATTACCCCCAGAGTATCGGGATTTTGTGGACGTGTTTGATGAGAAGGAAGCAGACAATTTCCCACCGAAGCGGAGAGTTGAAGTGAAAATAGAGCTAGTCCCAGGAGCAGAGCTTCCCAAGGCAAAAATATACCCGAGGTCAGCTAGGGAAAAGGAGGAACTGAGAAAATACATTGATAAAAACCTAGCGAGGGGTTTCATAGAGCCTTCAAATTCCCCTCTAGGGGCGCCTGTGTTGTTCAGGCGGAAAAAGGACCAAACGCTGAGGCTCTGCATTGACTACAGGGGCCTAAATGCAATCAGTACTGTAAATAAATACCCCCTACCCTTAGTGAAGGACTTGATCGCCCAGTTATCGGAAGGACAGATATTCACTAAATTGGACTTAATTGAGGCCTACCATAAATTGCAGATCAAACCAGAGGACAGGTGGAAGACGGCCTTCTCCTGCGCATTCGGATTATTCAATTATCGTGTGCTCCCCTTCGGTTTGTGCGGGGGAGGGGCCGCGTTCATGCAATTAATCAACGAAGTATTGCATCCATTGTTGTACAAGGGAGTCTTTATTTTTTTAGATGACATATTGATAATGTCTCGAACTAAGGAACAACACGTAGAACTAGTCAGGGAAGTCCTACAAAAGTTGAGGGAAGCGAAACTGTATGCGAAGCTTGCCAAGTGCGAGTTCAATAAAGACCAGATAGACTTTCTGGGGTATAGGATTTCCTCCCAGGGAGTGGCGATGGACCCTGCGAAGGTGGAAGACGTGAGGGGGTGGGAAGCCCCCAAAACACGGAAGCAGCTGCAATCCTTCCTAGGGTTCGCAAACTTCTATAGAACATTTATCAAGGACTTTGCGCGCCTCACTTTGCCATTAACGGATTTGTTAAAAACTAAAGGCAGGGGAGAAACAGCCAAAGTGAAGGCCCCAGGGGCCAAACTGACATGGACAATAGAATGCCAGGAAGCTTTCGAAGCCCTTAAAAAGCGTTTTACTGAGGAACCTGTCCTACAGCACCCTGATATGTCTAAGGCCTTTGTACTACATTGCGATGCGTCAGACCGGGCATATGGGGCAGTTCTGCTGCAGAAAGACGAGGGGGGGAACCTGAAGCCATGTGGCTATCTGTCAAAAAAGTTTAGCGATACAGAAAAAAACTGGCCGATTTGGGAGAGAGAAGCCTTAGCGATTCTAAAAGCACTAGAGTGCTGGAGACACTTTCTGGAAGGAAGTGGAACACCGTTTGAGGTGTGGACTGATCATAGAAATTTACAGTATCTAAGATCCCCTCGTAAACTATCAGCGAAGCAAATTAGATGGGCCCAATATTTCAGCCGTTTTGATTTCAGACTCAGATTCTTCCAGGGGAAACATAACATACTCGCTGACGCTCTCTCTCGGATGCCTCAGCACGGGGGAGGAATTCAGGAATCTGAAGGGAGCCTGTTCCTAGATAAGCAGTGGGGCCTGGCAGTACTAACTCGAGCACAAGCGGCCAAAGAAAACAAACGTACTGCCATTTCCACGGGGGGAGGAGAAATATGGGAGGAAGAGTTGAAGCGAGCGTATGGAATGGACAAATGGTTACAAACTAACAAGGAAAAGGGAGAATTGTGTGGGGATTTGGTGTTTGTAAATAAGAAATTGTATATTCCTGAATGTTTAAGGCGAGAAATGTTAAGGAAGTGCCACGATAACAAGGGTGCGGGTCATCTAGGCCCCACCAGGACTATTAAACTGTTGGCCAAACAATGCTGGTGGCCCGGAATGAGGAAAGACGCCAGGGGGTACGCCACGCAGTGTGAATTATGTGCAGAGGGAAAAACACCACCGGGGAAGCCCCAGGGGCTATTGCAGAAGGTGGTGGAGCCCATGAGGCCATGGGAATGCGTGGCCATGGATTTTGTAGGCGAACTACCCCCCAGCAGAGGCCACAGATACATTTGGACAATATTGGACCTATTCTCTAAACAGGCACACTTTGTGGCCCTGCCGAAACTCCCCTCAGCTGAAAAACTTGCTGATTTGTATGTGAAGCATGTATATCGCCTACATGGGTGTCCCGACAAAATAATTAGCGACCGGGGAGTCCAATTTACTGCAAAATTTTGGGGAAAATTCTTACAGCTGTTAGGAGCAGAAAGGAACCTGAGCTCGGCTTTTCATCCCGCAACCAACGGGGGAGTCGAACGCACCCAACAAACACTGTGCCAATTCTTGAGGATGTACACCAATTATAGACAGGATGATTGGGCGGACCTTCTACCGTTTGCTGAGATGGCTTTTAACGGGGCCGTACATTCGGCCACAGGTCGTGCCCCATTCGAAATAGTATACGGACAGGAGGTGGCACCTTTCCCCAGGCTACCCGAGTGGAAGGAAGGAGAGGGCCAGACCGACAAGGAATGGCCGGCCAAAATTAAGCAAGGGTGGCAGACCGTGGTGGAGGCATTGCGGGAAACACAAAAGAAGTACAAGCTCTTTGCCGATCGTAGGCGCCGAGAGGGGGACAAATTGGGCGAAGGGGATCTGGTTTGGCTGAGCACAAAAAACCTGAAATTGGGGTTCCCATCTAAAAAATTGGCTCCACGCTATATAGGGCCGTTCAGGGTAGCAAAAAGAATAAACGAAGTGACCTATGAGCTGAGGCTACCCAAGGACCTAGGAAAGGTACACCCGGTATTCCATTGCAGCCTGTTAAAAAAGTATAAAGGAACTCTGGACAGCGGAGAACAATAGTTGTGTTTAATCTTTTCCTTCCAGGACGAAGGGGAGGAGGACGCCATGTCAGAACCCTGCTACTAGAGCCTGGATGTGGCTCTGAGTTTCAGGGTCACTGACATTGATAAGACACCTGCGGCTCAGGACTCGGAGAAGAAACGGCTGCTGGACTTGGCGGGGAATTTGCGCGGGGTTTTGCTGAGCGGGAAGAGACTTTTCAAATGAGGGGGAGGGTATATAAAGGATGGTTGGCCGGAGCCTCCCATTCTTGGCTTTTTTGATGTTCATGTTTCCTACAGTAAAAGTTTCTGGTGATAACACAGAGAGTCTCGTGTGTTCATTCAGGAGCGGCTGTGGTGAGCTGACAGCTCAATGCTATGAATTCATGGGAGCTGTAATGTACATGGTTTTTAGTCTCCTCTGCCAAAGAGTGCTGGTGCCTTACCAAACCATAAATCCCAGGATTCTACATCATTGAACCACAGCAATTAAGGTATTGTCAAACTACATTCATTCTACCATGTAGATCAGGTCTGCACAACCTGTGGCCCTCCATGTGTTTTGAACTTCAGCTCCCAGAATTCCTGACCACTGGACAAGCTGAGTAGGACTTCTGGGAGTTGGAGTCTCAAATACCTGGAGGGCCACCGGTTGTGCAGGCCTGATGAGGATGCACCCATAGATACTCACAGCGCCATATCATATTGGGAAATACGATCACAGGAAGGTACACAATCTCATGTCCATCTCTTGTCAGGCCAGAGGATAAATAGACAACTTTTGTTAACAACATCTTTGGAGATTGCCAATAGTATAGTATACAGCTGAATATCTGTGGAAGGTCATTAAGATTCATGCTCCAAAGAACTTATGACACACACAAATCAATGTGTAAGGAAAGTTTGATGAAAATCCTTTTCTGAAAGGAATTTAAAGTGGTTGGTTAGTCAGTGTATATTGTTTATGAGGAAACAAAACAACAATAATCAGAGTGATTGATGAATGGAAGGAAGACAGCAAAATCAGACTAGAAGCTTCAGTGGAATAAAGTGTGTAGAATTGTAATATTAGTGTGGAATTGCCCCATTTGTGTGGGTAATCCACACTAATGGCTCTATGCCCGTGTCTGGCAATTTTCATCTGCTAATCTCAAAGTGCTTTGCAGGGTTGGGTCAGCAGCATTTCTTTAATTTGGTTACCCGATGGAAAGATTATGGTTTGCTCATTACATTTAGGTATCAGATCGAGGATGCTATTGCATCACATTAATACAGTAATCTATGGGGCCATTATATTACAACTCCTGCTATATTTATTTATTTATTTGTTTGTTTGTTTATTTATTTATTTCCTACTTTGGGACTCAAGATGGTTTACAAAGGCTTTTTCCAAGGACTGGGACCCAATCCATACTAGGTCCTGGAACAGAGAGAAGCTCTCTATAAGGTTTCAAAACTTGTGCAGGATCATATAAAAATAACTATAAACTATCCCCAACATTCATAATATTAATTCAAAATGTCTCCTTGTCTTCTACTTCAGTAGCATCAGTTAGATTTTTCTTGCACTCATGGATGAAATTATTTCTGCTTGAAGCAACTCACATACTTTCCTACTCTTCTTCTTGTGTCTTCTATTCAGGACAAGGTTGCTTTGGTGCTTGGGTGGGGACAAAAGTTCATTCATTGCCCAGCAAGAATGGCTGGCAGTGCCTTTGTCCTTGTCTGTGAGAGAGAAACTTGAGCCGAGAGGGAATTTAAACCACAACAGCTGCAAAGGCAGGAAGGGAGGTGGATTTCAAGAAGCTGCCATTGACTTGCAGCAGGATAGGCATTCAAATGCAACAGGACTGACTTTCCCAGGGTTAACCTGTTGCCTGTCCATACCCCGTTCTTTATTAGACTGGTGTTGTAGACAAGAATCTTGGCTAAGATCTGCTTTAACAGTAAAAAGCAAGAGCAGGCACAGATTAAGATTAAGAGGAATCTGACCATATTTTTGACAATGCAGAGCAATTTTATATTATGTTCAGTGATACACATAACAAACATACATTGAGGCGTTGAGACCATTAATTAACATTGGCACTGAAGTAGAAGACTGAGGGCCTGTAGATTTTTCTGTCTTCCTTTGCCACCACTGGGCAAAACTGGGAGAAGCACCAATACTAATGTAGCACAGCAAAAAGACTCCAGCCAACATGAGAACATTTCTGGCAATCACAGGATCATAAAAGTGGAAGATTCAATCTTTCAAAAATCATTTAGTTTGTCTCCTGTTGCTGCAGGATGTCCATTGCAACAGTATACCTGATAAATGATTAGCCCTACTTCAAAATGTCTAATGGAGAGTGCCCTGTTCCTGTAGTCTGCATGTGCTTACATATACCATGCCACTTAAAAAAAAGAGTTCTAACATTCCCATAAACCAGTGGTTCCCAACCTTTTTTTGACCAGGGACCACTTTGACCAGGGACCACTTAACTGAGTACCACTTTCACCAGGAACCACTCTCCAACATTAGTACCAAAAGGGTTACAAATCCGTTTTTGTTCAACTTTAGATTTGGTTTGGTTATTTGGGATGCTGATTCAGAAAATGGCATTGGATAGACCACTTCAGCTCTAGTTTCTGCTACAGAGCATATGCCATCCAGTAGTCACCATCTGCTCGCCCAGAGAAACCCATATTTAATAATCTAGAGCTGATTTTCCTCACATGTCTCACGGACCTTATTTTAGATCTCGCGGCCCACAGGTTGGGAACCACTGCCATAAATCATCCCTTTGACATAAACCTGTAAGTGTTTTAGGAGCACCAACCATCCCAAACAAGGATTTGGGCAAAGCAAAACTGTGTGAACATATCTTAAGCATATTGCATAGCAGAAATGTTCAAATAAAAAAAGACATCACAATGTTTTCCAGACTGATAAATAGATAATGTTAGTAGGTAATCCTGCAACTCTTCATTTTTTCAAAAGTTTTCTGCTATAAGAATAAGAACGGCAAATCATGTTTTCCTGGAACACCATTTGGGCACCTTCACTATAATTCCCCTGCAATGTTTAATTAAAAGAGTGTATAGGTCAGTATATCTCACAGACTAATGATGTATCCAAAATCCCCTGAAATGTACAAGGTCCCTCCAGCAGATCAGCAGAAAATTCTGGCAGAAAGGTCAATGTGGAAAGCATTCCTTGTAGATATTATGTTTTACATTCACCAAGCATAATTATCTGAGACCACCTTCATTTGCGGAGTAAGTCGATTGAATAAGAATACCAAAATCCTCTCTGTCTTATGTTTCTTCATTTCATTTTTCACCAGATGCTTTTCAGAATCATCCCTTCCAATGCAGCTTGAAGTATGGGTCCAGTATTACCTCTATCATTATGACTACTGTTTCTTAAATCTTTCTGCAACTTCTGCTTTCTCATGTGCCTTCAAGTTGCTTGTTGACTTATGGTGACCCCTTTAAGGTTCATATGTCTTTTTAAAGCAAAGTATAATCAGAGATGGCTTGCCATTGCCTTCCTCTAAAATATACAATCTCATCAGATGGGCAGATTTTCCCATCATACACTGTTTGTTCTCCCCTTTCAGCACGGAACCCATTACATGATGCACATGTACTTCCAGAAGGGCTCCATGCCGAAAGAGGAGAGCAAGTGGCGTACTCTGCCACTGTGGCAACACAAAAGGCTTCCCGTGTTGTCTTAGGAGCAATGAGGGGAAGCCAGGCAGTGACACTTTCCTCCCTTCCCCCGAAATGGGGGTCAAGGAAAGATGGCGATGCAGGCATAGAGTCATGGATTCTCCATGCCCCCCACCAGGACTCCATGGATTTGCTATGATGTGTACCATGATACATGGGCCTTTGTGATGAGGACCTTAGTCTACAATGTCTTGTGTTCCTTGATGATCTCCCATCCAAATACTAAGTCTCTCCAATGATCGGAAAGGATCTGGTGCCTTCAGAGTCTTTAGAGCTTGCTTTCTCATGCTACTTTGGAAAGCAGAAACATATAGGTTTTGTCAGGGGAAAAGGACAATACCTATCCTCTATTTATTGCCCTGAAATCAACATCAACATTTGCCTGATGTTGAACGAGTCTTATGACCCCAGTGGGGTCGAGAAGGGGCTTCTCTGCGTTTCTCTGTGTGGCTGTCACACTGCTGACAGAGTCCCCCGGAGCCCATGAGATGATGCAGGGCTACTTCCAGTGGAGCTCCATGCCAGCAGTGTTCTGGCAGCGTGCCAGCAGCACAGAGAAACAGAGTCCTAAGGAGTCAAGTGTGCATCCAACTCCTCATAGAAGCAGCCAGGGAGGAATGTTTGATGTTTTAATGTTCTGATGTTTAAATTGTTCTGATTGTAATGCATTTGTTTATTTATCAATATGTATAAGTATATGTGGCATCTAATTGTTGCATGTGTAAGGCCGCTGTGAGTCCCCTTCGGAGTTAAGAAGGGCGGGGTACAAGTGTGGTAAAAAAAAAAAAAAAAATAAGCCAGGGACAGAGAGGAAATGTCATGGGAAGGGATCCCAGGACCCATGATGATAAGGGAACACAGTGTTACACTGCTCCATGGTTCCCCCACCGTCTCTCAGCTTCTTGGCCTCAATGTGATGAGGTCCTTAATGAGCCTTTCAACCATCTATGTAAATGATGAAAATATGTTGCCTAAATAGCAGTTTACTGGTAACTTGTATAAGTGTTGAAGCGTTAATGTAAACATGTGAAGGAAAAGGGGAGGTCTCTCTTTCAGTCTATAACTCTTACAAAGATCTCATTTTACATCTGAAGCAGCAGCAGCTGGTTAGTCCCATATCAGCTGGGTGGGTTCCAGTCCAGACCTAAAAGGAACCATCCAAAGTGCTGAAACACTACCAAAGCAGGTCCTGCACCTAGGCTAATCCAAACCCCAGAGTAGATTCAACTGACATCAGAGATACCAGCGTCACCAATTTGAGACAGAGAATATCAGCACTGGGATCTCTGCATGGATTCAATGTATAAGAAACAATGAATCAGCAGACGTTACACCTGGAACGGACTTTGGACATAATTTAAGATGATTCAGAGATTTTGTCCCAAGACTAGACATTTAAAGCTGCAAGGCATGTTTATGCAATGGTCACCGCTGGGTGACCTTGTCTCAGACCTACTTCCCACAAATACCAATCAGTTTTTTGCCATGAGTAATGAGCAAATGACCTCACAGTATTCTGTTACTCTACGTTGGTGGGTGACAAGAATAGCAAAAAGATAGGAGAATTGTCTATCCTATCCCCAGACATTACAGAAATATAGCCATGTTTTTCAAGTTATTTGATATGGTAAACCAACAAGGATATGTTTCTAAAGTGCCAGGGCCCAGTGTCATGCTATTATTATTATTATTATTATTATTATTATTATTATTATTATTATTATTATTCCACAAAGTTTCCTCAAAATTAGCCATAGAACAACAGCTGATGGCTTGTGGTCTTACACTATTCTATACATCAGTGATTCTCAACCTGGGGTCCCCAGATGTTTTTGGCCTACAACTACCAGAAATCCCAGCCAATTTACCAGCTGTTAGGATTTCTGGGAGTTAAAGGCCAAAAACATCTGGGGACCCCAGGTTAAGAACCACTGCTATAGATCAATGAAAGAAGCACTGAATGAGAGCAATGTGTCATCTTTAAAGCTGCTCCCCAAATTTCTAATGTGCATAGTTTTCCAGGTATTTAAAACAGGAATCAGAATATATATATATATATATATATATATATATATATATATATATTCCTATTTTTCTCCCCTGTCTATATTCTTTTATCTGCGACATTATTTTTGTTTCAAATAAATGGGGCTATTAAAACGAATCTTCTTATGAAAGCATAAAAAAGCAAAAGCTCAATTAGGTTTGAGCACATTCCCAGAAACTGTTGAGTTGTAAACCTTATCCTGCTTCTGATTCATGAACAACCACACATTGCATGCCTCAGTTTCCCAATCGTTAACAGAGACACACTCTTTACTAATGAGGTCTCCTTAATTTGGGAGTGCTTTCTTAACCCAGAGGGATTATTCATGCCATCTCTGCATGTTTAAGATCTAAATACTCAGCACTCTGTGCTGCGCACTGCCAAATTTAAAAAGCGAAGAAGGGCTATTATGATGATTAACGCACTAAGCACATCCAGAGCATCTTTCATCTGGACATCTGACAGCGATTCACAAATGCTACTTAATTATTATTTGGCTAGAGGAGACCACCCAAGGGGAAAACCATCTTATGGAACATTGGGCATCCTGGTGATTGTCCCTTGCAAGCCTTAGGCGGGCACATTTACAAGAAGAATATGCTGTTTTCCTTAGAGATGAATGTACCAGCCTAGCTTTGTGCAAAAGAGAAGTGCATGGACTGCCAGTCAGATTTTTACTGTTAGCATTAAGGTTCTTATTGTGTTCAAAATGTCTCTTCCGAGCCAGTACGGTGCATGCATATATATATATATATCCCCAAAAGCAAAGCAGCTGGTGCACAAAGGCTGGGGAATGCAAGCCTGTCTTCTGGTCTAGCCAATTATTCTAAATGTTTTCTTGACATAACCAGGGTGGGGAATGTCTTTTGGCTGTTCCTCGCTATGTAAATAGCTGCAGGTGGCCAGGGATAACATGATCAAATAGAGACCAACAACTTGGATTGCATACACAGAGAGAAAATGAATAGGCTATTTTAGGGTTAGGCCTACAGGCATTCACAGTGTGACATGCTGTTTACTGCCAGCAATTCTAAGTGACTGTAGGAGCCAGCATCTTCTCTCTCTTTTTAAGGGTTAAGTAGTTTTGTGGAATGGTGAGAAAGTAATAGTTATGATTGCCTGTAAGCATTCAGTTAAACTAGCAGAGGCCAGTCACCAACTCTGCAAGTATATCAGGGAGGGGCAGCTGGGGAGGGAATAAGAGGGCCATTTCCTACCCCAATCCCACACAACCTCCTTCCAAGGCCACTTCCAATATTTCAGGAATGACATTACAAGAAATTGCAGATATATGGCCAGTTCCTGCAATTGGGATGAATTGGAAGATGGTGAAGAAAACAATAAAACATTATTTTTTGTGATTGTTTGAGTGTTTTTGTTAAGCTTTTTAGATGAAAAAGCTTATTTTGGAGAGATTCAGGGGTCTCCAGGGAGATTTGGAGCTTTTCCCACCCTGTGTAATAGAGATGCAACAAACAAAAGGAAGTCCCATAAAGAGTGAAAATTCTCACCAACAGCAGGGGGAGGAAGGAGCAGCAGGGAGTCTGGTAAGATTCCATAGGTACAGGCAAACAGCAGCAACCTGTTGGGTGATGGTGGTTACAGGAGTGATGGATTTGGCATTCTTGTGTGAAAACAAATAAGCCTTTAGGCAATGATAGATGGGGGCATTGCCAGCCCTGATTAGGCAGGACAGATTGGCCATTCATTTCACCACAATAGACTTATGTTGCCTGCAAGTGTATTAATCCTCTGAGTGAAGATCTAAAGGTAAAGGTTTTCCCCTGACGTTAAGTCCAGTCACGTCTGACTCTGGGGGTTGGTGCTCATTTCCATTTCTAAGCCGAAGAGCCAGCATTGTCCGTAGACACCTCCAAGGCCATGTGGCCGGCATGACTGCATGGAGCGCCGTTACCTTCCCACCGGGGCGGTACCTATTGATCTACTCACATTGGCATGTTTTTGAACTGCTAGGTTGGCAGGAGCTGGAGCTAACAGCGGCCGCTCCCGGGGCTTGAACCTGGGACCTTTCGGTCTCCAGCTCAGTGCTTTAACGCACTTCGCCACCGGGGCTCCTTTTAGTGAAGATCTAAAACCTACTTAATACTACACCTAGAATTATCCCATCTAATTTCATTCAACTATGCCAGCAACTCGAACTCAAAGTTTCTGGCTTATGGAGCTGTATGAAACTCCTGTTGGTTTTTGGTGAACAGCAGAGGACCTTGGGGTGTAGTGACCGTGAGGCCATTTCTGCCTTTGGCATTATACTTCTCTCACCAAATATGTCATCCAGATTGATCGAAGGCGGAGCAGGGGCTGCAGACTCCTGCATACCCAAAGGAAGGGAAAATGGAGAGGGCTCCTGTAACTGTAATAGTTGTGTACAGAGTGAAGAGTTCCCTGTGTGTTGCCTGTCACCCAGTTATGTGACAAGCAGCCACACTTGCTGAAATTCCCTTTTCCACATAGGTGTTAAAAGTACCAGAGCACTCTCCAGTTTTTCATTTGGAAATCCTATTCACATTCCCCCAGCTTGGCGCTTTTCTTTGGATGCCTAAACTGTATTTCTAAATGGTTCCACTGAAACTTTAAGTTGCTCCAATGTGGCGACGGAAAAATGTCTTGGCTGAATTGGGTTGAGGTGGGTTAGGGACAACATCCTCATTTTGTCTCCTGTGGCTCTATCCCTGAGTGGAGTCCTGCCAAGGTCTGCTGTGCCTCTAGCAGTTCCCTTTGCAAGAAAAAGACCCTTTGAAGTATTGCACGGACAAATTTGATGGGAAAATGCATTGTTGTGGGGCATAGAATTCTTCATTACCTGTCCGGACGTATCTCCCTCTATGATCCACCTTGAAGTTTAAGATAGTTGGGGGGAGGGGGCTGTTCTTGGTCCCACCACCCTCACAAGCACAATTGGTGGGGACAAGAGACATGGCCTTCACAGTGGTGGCCCCTCGACTATGGAACTCCTCCCCAGCAAAATCAGAGCAGCCCCCCTCACTCCTGACGTTCAGGAAGAAAGTAAAAACCTCGTTATGGAACCAAGCTTTTGGCTAGCAAGTTAGTGCAATATGAGTATATGGAATTGTGAAATGACTAATGGAACGGCCTTGGATTTGATTCTGGATGGCATGATTTTAATAATTGTTTTAATATTGCTGCTGATTTTTGGTTTTAATGTATGTTTATTTTTACTGTATCTATGTATATGCATGGCATCAAATTGCTGCCTTTTTGGAAGGCCGCTCTGAGTCCCCCTTTTGGGGTGAGAAGGGTGGGATATAAAAGTAAGTAGGTAAAGGTTTCCCCTGAAATTAAGTCTAGTCATGTCTGACTCTGGAGGTTGGTGCTCATCTCAATTTCTAAGTCAAAGAGCCGGCGTTGTCCATAGACACCTCCAAGGTGGCTGGAGCAGTACCTATTGATCTACTCACATTTGCATGTTTTCGAACTGCTAGGTTGGCAGAAGCTGGGGTGACAGGGGGAGCTCACTCTGCTCCCTGGATTTGAACCACCGACCTTTCGGTCAGCAAGTTCAGCAGCTCAGCATTTTAATCTGTTGCGTCACCAGGGGTTCCTGATATAAATGTAGTAAATACAGTAGAATCATAGAATCATAGAATAGTAGAGTTGGAAGAGACCTTATGGGCCATCCAGTCCAACCCCCTGCTAAGAAGCAGGAAATCGCATTCAAAGCACCCCCGACAGATGGCCATCCAGCCTCTGCTTAAAAGCCTCCAAAGAAGGAGCCTCCACCACAGCCCAGGGGAGAGAGTTCCACTGTCGAACAGCTCTCACAGTGAGGAAGTTCTTCCTGATGTTCAGATGGAATCTCCTTTCCTGTAGTTTGAAGCCATTGTTCCGCATCCTAGTCTCCAGGGCAGCAGAAAACAAGCTTGCTCCCTCCTCCCTATGACTTCCCCTCACATATTTGTACATGGCTATCATGTCTCCTCTCAGCCTTCTCTTTTGCAGGCTAAACATGCCCAGCTCTTTAAGCCGCTCTTCATAGGGCTTGTTCTCCAGACCCTTAATCATTTTAGTCGCCCTCCTCTGGACGCTTTCCAGCTTGTCAACATCTCCCTTCAACTGCGGTGCCCAAAATTGGACGCAGTATTCCAGGTGTGGTCTGACCAAGGCAGAATAGAGGGGGAGCATGGATCTAGATGCTATACCCCTATTTATGCAGGCCAGAATCCCGTTGGCTTTTTTAGTAGAGTCTCACTTATCCAACATGCGCTTATCCAACATTCTGGATTGCCTTTTAGTAGTCAATGTTTTCGTAGTCAATATTTTCAATACATTGTGATATTTTTGTACTAAATTTGTAAATACAGTAATTACTACGTAGCATTACTGCGTATTGAACTACTTTTTCTGTCAAATTTGTTGTTAAACATGATGTTTTGGTGCTTAATTTGTAAAATCATAACCTAATTTGGTGTTTAATAGGCTTTCCTTAATCTCTCCTTATTATCCAACATATTCGCTTATCCAATGTTCTGCCGGCCCATTTATGTTGGATGAGTGAGACTCTACTGTAAATAAATTCATTGGGTTGGGGACAATACCCTCGTGGTGTCCCCTAGTAGCTATATAATTAGCGTCATAGAAATAATGGTTTGGCATTTAGCATTTCTGCTTCACCCTTTGCTAGGAAAAAAAAATCCTCTGAGGTACTTTCACAACTTCAAGATATTACCTTTGGGGGGGGTACAATTCCCAGAATCTGGTCATGCTGGCGGGGGAGATTGATATTCCCCCAAAATTGACTTTTGTAACCTCTGTTCCTGGACCAGGAGGAGAAGGGCGGAAGCCTCCTGGGCTTTGACCCGGTGGGTCTCCCTGAGCCCAGCCTTGGCCCTGCCTGCCCTGCGAGGGAGTGATTTCTTCTCAAACGCAAGGGCAGGGCAGGGAGCCGAGGCGGGCCTCTCCTGCCTTTCTGCGCCTGGTTGTCCCGCAGCTCAGCCAGGCCGGAGAGAGCCGGGGGAGGGTGCTTCAACTAAGGCCCACAGACTCTGTCCCATCCCGAGGAAGCGGAGGGGCGGCTGTATGGGAGGAAGGAAAAGGGAGGCAGGCAGGTAGGCTGGCAGGTAAGCCCTGGAGGCGCAGCCGCACCCAGAACCGCTTCGGCGAGTTTCCCCGCCGAGGAGGTGCAAAGAAGGGCCCCTCGCATCCGGGGCATTCCACCTTAAAACAGCCCCGGGCCTCACCTGCTGAAGGTGGAGCCGCTCTTCTCCGCCTTGCCGAAGCCTGTCCCGCCGCGGAGGTCAGTCAGTCAGTCAGAGTGAGTGAGTGAGTGGCGGGGCGAGGCAGGAGGGGAGGGAGTGCCGGGCTCAGGAAGCCGAGCCCTGCGCGAAGAAACTTTCCGGCGGCCTGCCTGAGTCAGCGAGGGCGGGCCCGGCAGACACCTGGCCTTACCTGGGACGCAGCGCGAGCCCTTGCCTCCCTTTGCCCGCGCGCCTTTGGGCTCAGAGAACAGGGCGCGAGGAAGCCCCCGAGGAGCGGGACCCCACACGGACGGAGCGGGCGGGAAGGAAGGAAGGAAGGAAGGAAGGAAGGAAGGAAGGAAGGGCCACACAGCGGGGCCCATGCAGGAGACTAACTTCTTCTTGTCGGCCCTGCAGCCGGAGGATGGCGTCTGCTCCCTGGCACTGCCCTCGGACCAGCAGCTGGACAGGAAGGGCAAGGAGGCGCCCGACAGCGAGCAGCTCAAGAGCGCCCGGGTGCAGGAGCAGGTCCGCCTGCGGATGCTGCAGAAGAGCCACTCCATGCCCCGCGCCAACGGGGCCGCCCACGACTACGACGAGCTCAAAGGTAGGCCGGGAAAAGGGGGCGGGGAGGGGGGCAAGGGGGGGGGGGCTCTGGAGCCAAAGGAGGGAACCAGTCAGGGGCCCCTAGGGGTCACACTTGTGCACCCCCCCAGGTGCTTGCACCTTCAACACCCAGAAGGCCCAGCCAGCTTGGCCCATGCCAAGGAATTCTGGGGGCTGAAGCCCAAAACACTTGAAGGGCCACATGTTTGACACCTCAGGGGTCTATCTGGTCTTAGAAACTAAGCAGAGCCAGCCCAGGTTAGCACATGGAAAGGAGACCCTCAAAGAATACCACATGCTGAAGGTTATCTCGCAGAGGAAGGAACTGGCCAAACCTCCTCCAAGTACAGTAGAGTCTCACTTATCCAACATAAACGGGCCGGCAGAATGTTGGATAAGCGAATATGTTGGATAATAAGGAGGGATTAAGAAAAAGCCTATTAAACATCAAATTAGGTTATGATTTTACAAATGAAGCACCAAAACATCATATTAGACAACAAATTTGGCAGAAAAAATAGTTCAATACACAGTAATGCTATGTAGTAATTACTGTATTTATGAATTTAGCACCAAAATATCACGATATATTGAAAACATTGACTACAAAAATGCGTTGGATAATCCAGAACGTTGGATAAGCGAGTCTTGGATAAGTGAGACTCTACTGTATGTATAAATAAACTTGATTTCTAGACCGCCCTCTCTCCCCAGAGGGACTCAAGGCGATTTAGATGCAAATAATAATAATAACTACTTTATTATATCCCGCCCCATCTCCTCAGGAGGACTCGGAGCGGCTTACATGGGGACCGAGCCCAGCAATATACAATAAACGATAAAATACAATAAAATACAACATAAAATACATTTCAATTTCAACAAATTAATGCATCAAGACTATCAAAACAACATCACACAATAAAAGCGTAGACGGTAGCCAAGGGTAACATAATGGCTAACATTCGATGCCAGAAGTACATCATACGATATCAAAAAATGAAAAATAATATTAACAGATTTGTTACTTTCAGCAAAACTTTGCCTAAGAAAATTCTATGGAGTACACAAGAATACCATAAGTGACAACTTCAAGGCACATACATGCCATCTCAGTCAGCATAGCAACTGGGAGACTATAGCCAATTGACACCTCAAAGTCACCTTTTTGTAGTCTCCCCCCCCAAATCACTTTCCCCAAACTCTGAAAATATAGCACCTCTTATGTGTCTAGTGATATCTCAATGGCACAGATGGGACTGTTGTAGGGACAGCCTTTGTGTAGAGCACAACCTGTGGTCCTCTATAGGTCAGCTGTTCCCAACCTTTGGTCCTCCAGGTGTTTTGGACTTCAACTCCCAGAAATCCCAGCCAGATAACTAGCTGTTAGGAATTGTGGGAGATGAAGTCCAAAGCACCCAGAGGACCAACGGTTGGGAACCACTGCTCTAAGTGTTTTGGACTTCTGCTCCCAGAATTCTGGCTAGGACTCTGGGAGTTGGAGTCCCAAACACCTGGAGGACCACATGTCGTGCAGGTCTGGTGTAGACCTTGAGAGCAGTCAGCATTTTACAAACCCTGAGAGGTGTTTACAGCTTCTTTCATGGAAGGCAGGATGACATCACATCACCGAGTCTGCTTGGTCAATGCTTGTTGGCCACCCACTGAGTTGATGGGCATGCAAGGTGAGCTGTGAAGCTTGGGGCCCTTTGACTTTCAAAGTTCATACTCCTCACCTCTACACTACACCCTTTTCTGCTTGCTGAGTGAACTCTTCACACTTCCTTTGTCTCCTATTCAACACAACTTAAAATGGGGGAGATGGTGATTGTGGAGGGGAGGGGTTGGCCTGCTTGTGCTGCTTCAAGGAACAGGGCTATGTTGGGAAAGCAGACTTAAGGAGAGCAATAGCAACAGTCTGTGTTGTTTCCACAGGGTTGCTGTTGTGCCTCATTCACACCACTGCGAAGGAGGGAAGTCTGGTCTAACAAGTTACCTTCTACTTGTGACCTTCATGTTATTGTTTTCATTTTGGCCTTAACAACAGAAAACTATTGAGGAAGCAAGACAGAATAGCTGTTTGATGTTTCTTGATTAATAGCTCCAGGAGTCTTGGAAACATCTCCCAGGAAGTTGGTGCGCACCTTCCCAGCAACTAAACATCTCTTAGCCATTGAAATGTGACCCAGTGCAGAATGAGATAGAGATTAGTCTGTCCTAATTGAGAAAGGAGGAGTTGCTCTAGGTTTCACCAATTTGCTCCCTTAGTTTCACTCCAGATGTCTATCAACCACTAGCCTATTCCTAGTGACTGATCTTGCACTTAACTGCTTCCAGCAACTCATTTCACTACTCTTTTGCTTCTTTTTACTCTAGCAAAACAATAATTCTATGAGGTTCCATTCTGCCAGTGATTGCATTATGCTTAGCTGTATCAATCGAGCTTAGATTGCCCTTCCCTGGTTTTGAGAGAGATAATCCTTGTTCTTTCAAGAAGCAGAATGCTTATTTATCTTTGTTTTGAGTGGATAATTGGCTTAATCTGAGGATATGAAGTCAAGTTGCCCTGGTGCATTTTAGTGTCAAGGACAATAGCAAAGTGCACTTTTGTTTAAGTTTCCCAACCACACCATTCATCCTGCAGGAGAGATTGAGAATATCTGACTATTCAAAGCCTTTGGTCTTGAGAAGCCTCAGTCAGCACAACTGGGGGAATTGTTGCCTAAAAGTATCTGGAGGACAGCTTTTAAAGTAAAGAACTACACTCTGAAACATACTTTGCATGTATCCGTTTCCAAAAAAATACATTTAAATTGGTGAGATACCAATGGATTAAGTGAGACTGGGAGCCCAATCTGAAGCATGTTTACTCAGAAAAAATTACCCCATTGAGTTTCACTGGATGTACTCCTAGTTAAGTGCAAAGGAAGCACTGGAGGCATTCCAATGAACTTGATGGATAAATGCAATGGATGTTTGAATTCACACTTTTCATACTCTTTATCACTCACTATCTATTTTCTAATGTTGAATCAGTGGAGAGAGATAATAATAATGATAATAATAACTTTATTTATAACCTGACCTATCTCCCCAAAGAGGCCCAGGGCAATTTCCAACAAAGGATGGCAAACATTCAGTGCCATAAAACAATACAAAATGAACAAATAGCCCCATGAATAAAACATCTAAAACAAATTATAAAAACTACTTACAAAGTTTAAATAATTAAATAAAACATATAAATCTATTAAACCTAAAAAGTACCAAAACTAATCAGTTTAAAAACAATTAAAATAGTTATATAATTTATCCACCATCAACAAGCCAAAGTAAGGTGCCATGTTCTAGCCAACAGATTACTTCTGATTACTGTCTATTTTTCTTTCCTACCCTTGTGATTTTTCTTGCCACGTCTGTAGTTATGGTTGGGCTGCCAGATGCCACTGTTCTGAAAAGAGTTGTACCTGTTGTATACTTACCAGTCAGACAGTTAATACCGCTATGGAGCATCTGTGGGAAGAAAGAAAGAAATGTTCAGCAAAATTATAGTCTTGAAATCTTTCCAATTTTCTAAATGGCACCAGTCACAATTATGTTTTCACTAATTACTACATTCCATACTGTCACACCTGAAAAGGCTACCGTGTTTGGAGAAACTAAGGAAGTATCTTTTAGAATGGAAGTAAGAACTATCTTTGACGCATCCTCATTTTGTTTTTACCCCTTTAGATTGGAATTCAAGGATTGCAATTGAGATATTAGGAGAGGTTGCTGTTTATAATGTATGACTAACTGCCATACTGAAAACTTTTTAGTCATGTAAACAGCTTGGCACCCAAACCAGGGCAGGCTTTCGGTATTGTACAAATTCTCTGGCTGCACAATATGGTTAATTTAGCCTAAAATCCTGAGCTCAGTTTTTAGGTTCAGCTGCAACTGTCCTTGCTGGAAATAACAACGGCTTAGTCTCTTAGATTTAAATCCAATTGTTACTCCCAGCTAGAGCACACTCACTAAAGCAATCCAATTTACATTAGTATAATTTAGCATTTAGCAGTTGATTCAATGTGTCTGTTTCAGCTGGAACTACAATTGAAATAAGAGCAAAACATTGAGAATATGTAGCCTTCCAGATGTTTTTGGACTGCCACCTCCAGCAGCCTTAGCTGTACAGCTGATGAAGAGCAATACTGGGATTGGGTTGCAGTTCAGGAAAATAATTCCCAATGATTTAGGCTTTAGGGTTTAACTTCTCAGTGTCTCTTAGCACGTCTACCCTGGGGCAAGCTGAAGGCATTGTATCCCATCCTATATTGTGGGTTCTCTATCTGAATCAAAGCTGCAATTCACTATTCTGGAGAAATGTTCAGTTTATCCTTTGGTTTGAATACATTCTGCCTAGTGACTTCCCCAGCACGACCTAGTTCAAGTATTGCATTTGTCATTGTCTCACAACCTGTGAAATGGGAATAGCAACATTCCTGGCTTTAGAAACCCATTGAGAGATAATTTGATTAGTATCTTTGCAGTAGTCTGATACTGCTGGATGGCGGCAGCTCTATGGCGCTGGGTTTTGTTATTGCCTCTCCTTTGAACTGTGCTGAGATTTTGCTTGATTGCCAGAGGGCAGGTAGCTCTTGGGCACACCTGGAGCACACTTTCTTTGTGACTGCATCCACCCTTTGATCTATCAGTCTGAATCTAATTACAGAGTCTAATCTCACACCCTGCCTTGGTATGTCTGTTTTACTCAATGATATGCTCTCCCGTAGACTGACAGGTGTATGGTAACAGGTTACAGAAAGAAGATCCTAGTTCCTGGCTGCAGTCTCTATTGAGTACATGCCTCTACAACACTAGATAGCAAGCTCAAACTAGAATGAAATCTTGCTCATCTTTGAATTCATACAGTGGACAGGATTCATTAATTCTGACTTAAGGCATTATTGGCCTAGGATCCACCACAATAAATCTGTCCCATTATCCTCCTGTATCAGAATTCTTTTATGTGATTCAGATATCTATCTGGGTGCTGGTTTAAATTTGGAACTGAATTGTTTAATTAAGGTTTGTGCTGTCAGGCTATACCCTGGGTATAGCAGAGCCGTGGGTCTTCAGCTGATACCACATATTCAACAGCTTTAGCTTTACAATGAAAATAATAATTTCAGATCAGCAATATTACTTCCTACTAGAGCAGTGGTTCCTAACCTGCGGTCCCCAGATATTTTTGGCCTACAACTCCCATAAATCCTAACAGCCGGTAAACTGGCTGGGATTTCTGGGAGTTGTAGGCCAAAAACATCTGGGGACCCCAGGTTGAGAACCACTGTACTAGAGGCTGGAAGATAGTAGATGCACTGATACATTTCAGAACAGAACTTTAGCTTTCACCAGAAGATAGAAATATTTATTTGGGCTACGACTCCCAGAATCCTCCAACAAGCATGGCTGAGATATTCTGGGAGTGGTAGTTTAAAAAGTAAGCTTTCTAAATTCTGTCTTTCATAGTTCAAATAACTTTTAAATATGCTTTGGTGTGGGAACTGGTTTTGCAGTCAAAAGAGATAGGAATACCCAACTCAGCCTAATTAACTAGATGCAAGCCCCGTTTGACTCATGTTATAGATATACATTCAATTGCCTGAATCCCACATATCTGAATAAAATATAATCAGTTTTGCTGTATATGTCTTGGATTAGAAGTGTATAAATAATAATGTATAAATAAATTAATACTCTCACTGGTCTGAATGAGGAAAAAGGAGGGATATATGTCTGCTTGGTTCCATTCTGATCCCTTCTCAGCCTTGGACAGTGGTATTATCTTATGGACATGCTCAGGACAGTTCGGACATTGGGTACTGGATATGAGAGCTCTTCCCATGGTTTAGAACAGACATGGGCAAACTTCAGCTCTCCAGGTGTTTTGGAGTTCAACTCTCACAATTCTTAGAATCATAGAATCATAGAATAGTAGAGTTGGAAGAGACCTCATGGGCCATCCAGTCCAACCCCCTGCCAAGAAGCAGGAAATCGCATTCAAAGCACCCCCGACAGATGGCCATCCAGCCTCTGCTTAAAAGCCTCCAAGGAAGGAGCCTCCACCACAGCCCGGGGGAGAGAGTTCCACTGTCGAACAGCCCTCACAGTGAGGAAGTTCTTCCTGATGTTCAGGTGGAATCTCCTTTCCTGTAGTTTGAAGCCATTGTTCCGTGTCCTAGTCTGCAGGGCAGCAGAAAACAAGCTTGCTCCCAGCCGGTAGGCTGCTAGGAATTGTGGAAGTTGGAGTCCAAAACACCTGGAGGGCTGAAGTTTGTCCATGCCTGGTTTAGAATGATCAAGTGACTTCTTGAACTGAATTCCCATGAGGACTTTTATGGTTGCTTGCTTCCTTCAGTTCCTAGGGAAGGAGGCAGTCTATACTCCCTTGTATAACAGAAAAGAAAAAGAGCCGGCAATAGGACTCTGTGTTTTCCCATCACTTCTGCTCTGTTCTGCTACCAGGCTTTTGAAAAGCTTCAAGATGGCAATGGCAAGAGCAAACTATAGGACTGGTTTAACTCCTTTAAGATCATGGTGGAAATGCCCTAGAGAAGCCAGACTATACAGTGCTACTACATCTTTTACTTTCTCGAAGCCTGTAGAAAAGGCGAGGAGTCTCCAAGAAGTGGGTAGAACAAAGCTCCTTTGGGAGAGACGGAAGGGCAGGAACAGGAATGAAATAATGAAGAGCAGGTCTTCCTGCCCCAATACCCCTAAGCATGCCCACAAAATTTCACAGGCAAGGCACTAAACACAAGAGCCTTGTTTTTATTATAGTATTAGTCACATATGCAGGTGTCTGGCTCATTATCCAGCCACATTTTCAATTTGTAGAACATGCAAATGTTAATAATGGGCCATTATATTTTTACTACTTCACTCTTACCTCAAAAATTTTCAGATTTTGTCATGCCAAAGGTATACTTTGAAAAGAAAAATGCTCTGAAAACAGATTATGATTACTCTCCAGTTGTGGTTCTTTTTCTTGTCTGCTGTCTTGTATAAGAGCTACTCCCTCCCCGCCTTATCACAGGGATCATGGTTCAAAGGCATATTCTAAGGGGAGAGGGATTTTTCTGTTTCTTGTGCTGGTTGATTTAACTTCTTTTGATGACATAACCTGCAAAAGCCCCAGGACCTCTGGTGTCATCATTTGTCACCATCCCCTAGAGTAGTGGATGCAATAACATTTTTTATTCAGAGGAGTGGGATTTTCCCAATAGCAGTGTATTATTGTGTGTTAGATCTTTTCTTATGCAGTCTTTTGTCAGCTTGCTCTTGAATGGTCAGTTCAGCCTTACAGAGTCAGTGTGGTACACTGGCTTCAGTTTGTACTATCTCTCTGGTTTCAATTCCCTGCTCAGCCATAGAAATTCATGGGGTGATTTTGCGTGAGTCATACACTGAGCCCCAGAAAACCCTGCGATAGGTTCACCTTAGGGTTGCCATAAGTCAAAAATGAATTGAAGGCACACAGCAGCAACAACTTTACAAAATATCTGTTTCAATCTCCCTACCAAAAGTGTTTTTTTGGTGTGATGAACATAGTTCCCCAAAGTTTTCAACTCTTAGGGAGCTTGGGATTGGAGGTGTAGCTATGGATGCTGTCATCCCCACCAATCTTCAGACTGTAGATTGACTGTGGGATGGTGGAGAACAGTATCACCTGTGCTAAACACAAGGCGAGTATGTAGAAAGAAGCGGGTGAAGCTTTACACTGTGAAACTAAATGTCACTGTTGCAGATTGGATCACTGTTAAAGGCCAAATCACTATGAAAGACTTCATAGCATTGGAAAAAGCTTTTGGGGTAATCTGATTCAGTCCCCAGTGCAGTGCCAGAGGTGCACAGGGCCTGACTGGAAGCTTGACCAATGACTGTTTCCATTCCTCCAGCAAAAACTTTCAGAAAGCTTAGTACCACAACCTGAGGTAATCGGTTCCAGTCTGTAATCATTTCATGCTTTCTTCAAGTGTCACCAAAATCTGCTTTCTTGCAATTTTCACTTGTTTGCTGTAGCCATATTTCCTGGAACAGGAGAGAGCACATCTTCTCCCTCTTTTTCTGATAACCCTACATGACATTTGGTCGCTCTCATCTCATGCTCAAGTGTGGAGCACCTCAGGCCCTGCGGCTGAATCTGGCCTTTCTAGGATCCCAACTTGGCCTTCCTGGGGTCTCCCAGATGGCCCCACCTCTTTCCCCTATTTCCTATTCTGAAAGGTTGAAGTGCTTCTCCTGAAATGTAGCTGCTGACAGTAAAAACATTCTGCTAAAATATGCTAGTATTGTTGGTCCCACCCTTTTGTCTTTGCTCCTACCCACTACTGGAATGCAGCCCACTGACAATTTCTCCGAAATTGAATTTGGCCCTGAGACAAAAAGAGGTTCCCCACCCTAGTAGTAGCTGCTCCCTTCTCACTGTCTGTTCCCTGCCCCATCTTGGCATTTAGTTTAAATTCTCAGGCAAAAAAAATAATACTTTGTACTTCAGTTATTCTGTGAAGTACTCTGTACATTTACACTGTGTAAATGAGAAATGTCCTGATATGTACAAATAGAATAACACATGATTGGCACAGAAGCCATCTGCAGAAATGTTATGCACTTGCTTCCAGTGATCATACACAGGAGTTCTGTGGCCCAAACCTGGCAGACTCTTGCTTTTCTTATGAATCCATTTTAATTAGGCATTGCAATTGAGAATTTCCACTTGGAACAGAATCATCTGTCACTCCCTTTTTGTTTTCTCTTCAAAGATAAAACAAAAAATTCTCAGGCCTTCCCACGTCTTTTGCTTATTTTTTTTCTAAAGCTGACCTTGTCATCACCAGTTGAATGCAAGAGTTATTTTGAGTTTTAGGCACTGTGAAATACAACACCCCCTCCCAAAAATAACACATTTATTTGTAAGAAAGGGGACTTATTGAAAAATCTTGTGATGCAAATGCTTCTGCTCTTTATATAGATTAAGTATCCTTTATCTGAAATGTTTAGGACCAGAAGTGTTCTGGAGTTCGTTTATTTATTTTGATTTTGGAATACTTGTAATTGTGTATACATACGGAATGAGATGTTGGAGATGGTACTCAAGCCTAAACTTGAAATTAATTTACATTTCATATATATCTTTTATGCATAGCATGAAATAAATCTTATGTAATAATTTAATTTTTTTTGTGCATGTCACAAAGTTGGTGTACATTGAATCTGTAGAAAGACACGGCGTCACTATTTCAGCCACCCATATGGACATTTTTGGATTTTGGAGTATTCTGGATGAAGGATACTTAACTTTACTAGTTTGTCATGCATGTTACCATTCTTCACAAAAAGATCCTATTCCTTTACTTTGCTTTCTGAGCCGCAGTGGTGCAATGGGTTAAAACCCTTGTGTCGGCTGGACTGCTTACCTGAAAGTTGTGTTGCTGACTTGAAGGTTGCCAGTTCGAATCCGCGAGTCAGGTGAGCTTCCATCTGTCAGCTCTAACTTGTGGGGACATGAGAGAAGCCTCCCAGCAATGTCTCTGTAGACAGCCAATTTTCTCACAGCAGAAGTGACTTGCAGTATGTTCTCAAGTCGCTTCTGACACGATAAATGTTTTGTTTTGTTTTTTTGCTTTCTGCCCAAGAGTAAGTCAGCACTTACTTTTAGTCCTTATTAGGTTATTTTGGGGCTATCTTATCCCTCAAACATAAAAGAAGAGGGCTGTTTCAGCAAGCCTTGGGGTTTTCCCAAGTCTCGCCATAAATCTGCCTTGTGTATAGATACTTCTGCGATAGCACCTACAGGGCTACTAAAATTGTTGAAAGATATAAATATATTTATAATTCACATTCCACATATCTCTTTGAGGAATAGATTTATATATTTTTTCTTTAAACACCAAAATATTTTGACTCCCTGCCTTATTTGTTCCTCTCCTCTTGCCATGTTTTCCTCCTGTGTTTGAAATCAACTCCATGTTAAACAACTCAGCTTCTTCCTTTTGATCTTTCCCCTTATCAAGACTCTGTTCCCCAGAATTGTTCCCCAGACAGAGTGAATCAACAGAGCCTTGCCTTTTCTTTGCCGTCAGCTATCAAGTTAACCCCTCTTGACCTTACACATTGGAAAGTGATATACCATAATTAGTCTATTGGATACCCTGAACAAGTGACCTCCTCCCTTTTTGTGAATGAATGGCTTTTGGAACAGGTCATGTTACTTATTTTAAAAGGAGTGGGAGTGAAGTAGTTTCTGTGAACTGTAAGAAAGTGTGACAGCCTCACCCACTCTCCTTTTGCATTGATCTCTTTCACCATCTTGCTTTAAAAAAACAACAACTTGGTTTGATCATGTTCTCTCAAGCTAAGCTGCACTCCTGGTAGACTTGTTGGCATTTGCTGGGCTCTGGTGGTAAGACACTGCAACCCTGAAGCAAATACCTGAGTACTGTTTGCTTGGAAAGCCAACCATTTTATAATGAGAGCAGCTTCTGCCGTTCCCTGAGTGGCTGCAACTAAGAGCTGGCATTGGCAGCTAGACCAAGGCTGGGTGACAATGACCATTGGCCATGATTCAGGCTTTCTTTGTAGTTCTCACATGGAAGAAAAGTGAAATCAGAAGAGCTAGAGGTAGAAAATTTTATGGGTGCAAGAATGCTCATGACAAAATCTGTTTGCAGTAGTTAAAGGCAAATATAACAGAATTAACCCTCCCCCTACTCCTGATATACGGCTCTCTGCTAGCTCTTCGGCTTCTCTGGGTCTCTCTCAATGCATATAAGTCTTGCCTGAGGCCGCTAGACTAATAATAATAATAATAATAATAATAATATTAATAATAATAATAATAACTACTTTATTTTTATACCCCACCTCCATCTCCCCGAAGGGACTCGGGGCAGCTTAAATGGGCCCATGCCCAGATAATTACAGTCATTAGAAAATAAAAACACATCAAAATAAAACACAATTATACATGTTAAACATAGTAAAATAGCAATGATGTCAAAGCACACAATTTAAAACCCGAGCAAAGTTCATAGAAGCGAACTGGGCCAAAGTGCATTGGAGTGTATATTGTAAACTAGAAAATAAGGTAGGTGACCAAAGTGCTACAGTTGATAGAAGATTTTGGATGAGATAGATGTTGGAGTTATTTCCAGCTGAAGGAACAGAATAAGGTGCATCAAATATAGTAGTAGCCACTGGAACGGAACCTGTCTTGTGGGTGAATATTCATTCTCCAAAGGCCTGCTGGAAGAGCCAAGTTTTTAGGCTTTTCCTAAAAAATAACAGGGTGTGTCCAGGCCTGTAGCGAGGGGGCGGTTTTAGGGGTTCAAACCCCCCCGAAATTTTTCAGGTTATAAAAAAACCTTGTTTACTCATGAATTTTAACTGGTTAACCAAATCCCCATGCTAAGTCTATGAGACACAAAACATTAAGAGTCCCTCCAGGCACTATCTCAAGCAGATATTGACAGGTTTGTAGCGGGGAGGGGTGTGTGCTAGGGGTTAACACCCCCCCCCAATTTTCAAACCCCCCCCCCAATTTTTTTTTCTGGCTACGGCCCTGGGTGTGTCCTTGCCTAATCTCCCTGGAGAGCGAGTTCCAGAGCCAGGGGGCCACCACGGAGAAGGCCCTCCCCCTCGTCCCCACAAGCCACGCTTGTGACGGAGGTGGAAGCAAGAGAAGGGCCTCCCCTGGTGATCGAAGAGAACATGCAGGTTTGTAGGGGGAAATGCGGTCATAAAGGTAGGGAGGTCCCGAACCTTTTAGGGCTTTGTAGGTGATATACTCTGAGTAAGTGAGAAATTTAATGATAGAATGAGGGGTGGGGTGATAGGGGGTCCAAAAGCACACACACACCACTGAAACACTAATATTCAATCTTCTCTGTCCTGAACTCAGTAGGTGGTCTTTACCAAACTACTTGCTCTCAGTTGCAGCTTACCTATATAATAATGGAGAGATAAGGTGGGATATTATAATAGTTGATATTAGGATTGCAATCACATTATAAACGTAAAGCACTGTGAATACTGGGAAACTTTATATTAATGTTAAATGTTATTATAAGAGCACATATAATATTACAAGCATATGCCATGAAACCAGCTACCAGGAGACCATATCCTGTGAAGGTGGCATTATCAAATGGCACTGTTTAAGTCCTCTTCCAATGGCATTGCCTACTCCTGATCCTACATTGTCAGATTCCCAAGTATAACATACCTTTGAATTTGGGTTTGTGTATGAGGGGTGCAGTTTAATTCTGCTTCTCTTTGTTTCTGAAGTTATATCTGCATAACTCTGGGGAAAGGTTAGTGAACCACGTACATGTATTCCCTGAGCATGCAGCTCAATGAAGAAATTACGTCATGCACAGAAGCTCAACAGCTGACTTTTGAAAGCCATTATTTGATGAATCAGCACTGTCTAGGCTTTCCTTGTGCACACCCAACATCATTAAGAAAAGATCTTGCACAAGAGCTAGAGTAGCATCGGCAGCTATGATGCTTTTCAGAACTTTCCATGGGCATCAGAAAGCAGAAAATGTATACAGTTGCAACAGCTATTTGTAGCAACAGTATGGTAATTGAAACCTGGTTTATTGCAAGGTTGTGTAACAGCAGATGCAACATATAGCTAAATAAAGCAGGTAAAAACAATAAAATGTTGCATTAATTTCCCAACAAATAAATTGATTTTTTTTGCCTATGTTGAATGAGTGCTTAATTTTAGCTTTCATGTGTATGTCAGAATTCAAGTCTGTTCTTGTGACTTCTCTTACTTTGGATTGTTTGGAGGTACAAATAAAACTTAAAGTCAAAGAGGCAAATTGCTCTTTTGAATGTCAGCTCTCCACAGTCAGATATCATATGTAATGGCAACTGGTCATAATCATAATTCTCTGTGCTGGGTGATATAGGACAATAAAAGTAGCTGCTGTTGCCATCAGCAATGTAACCAGCTCCTGTGAAATTTTAAATATAATTTCTAGTTATAATTCTGCTATCTGTTTCTTTTTTTGCTTTCTCAGTGTCATCATTTTAAGATAGGGAACTGAGGCTTAAGAGAAAACAATTTATCCCAAACTACCAATTCACACTAAATAGATATTTTTATCTACAGTAGAGTCTCGCTTATCCAACATAAACGGGTCGGCAGAACGTTGGATAAGCGAAAATGTGGGATAATAAGGAGGGATTAAGAAAAAATCTATTAAACATCAAATTGCACTATGATTTTACAAATTTAGCACCAAAACATTATACTTTACAACAAATCAACAGAAAAAGCAGCTCAATACATGGTAACGTTATCTAGTAATTACTGTTGCTGGTCATCGACTGTATTAAATATATATGTATATATAAAGGTAAAGGTTTCCCCTGACGTTAAGTCCAGTCATGTCTGACTCTGGGGGTTGGTGCTCATCTCCATTTCTAAGCCGAAGAGCTGGCGTTGTCCGTAGACACCTCCAAGGTCATTTTATGAATTTAGCACCAAAACATTACAATGTATTGAAAACATTGACTACAAAAACACTGACTACTAAAAGGCAGACTGCGTTGGATAATACAGAACATTGGATAAGCGAAGGTTGGATAAGCGAGACTCTACATATACAAATTCAGTAGAAGGCCCACATGGTATAGTGGTCTGAGCATTGGACTTTGACTCTGGAGACTGTCATTCAAATCTCCCATTCTGCCATTGGAACTCACTGAGTAACCTTAAGTGAGGCATATTCTCTCAGGAGAAAGGAAAGGCAAACCCTCTCTAAACAAATCTTGCCAAGAAAACCCCTGATATGTTCACCCTGGGGTCACCATAAGCCAGAGATTCACACTGTCAAGGTTGGATAAGATGTTTAAAACCTGCCAAATTAAATTATTTGACCAGGGAAGCTCTATTTCCTGATGGCATGGCAGAGGAAAAGAGGGAGTAGCAAGATTTTCTGCTTCTCCTCCCATTTCATTTTGCTTTAAAGCAGTGGTTCTCAACCTGTGGGTCCGCAGATGTTTTGCCCTTCAACTCCCAGAAATCATCACAGCTGGTAATCTTGCTGGGATTTCTGGGAGTTGTAGGTCAAAACACCTGGGGACCCACAGGTTGAGAACCACTGCTTTAAAGCAATTTCTGGGAGGGATCCATTTTGACCTGGTCAAATTGTGTCTGAGAAGGAGAAGAAGAAGGAGAACATTTGCTCCCTTCCCAGCATCTTCCCTCTTTCTCCTCCAAGGCTAATGCTCTGCTACAGAAGATGACCTGCATGGATTTTTTTGGAACGGAATAGACTAGTCTTCCCTCCAATTTTGTGGGGGCTAGGGCTACAAAATTCCACAAAAGTTGGAAAACTGCTAATCTTTTAAAACTTTTTTTACCTGAGACAACACTTCCCTCAGAATTTGTAGGTCCTTCAGCATGATTCTGTGGTCAACTTCCACAAGAATCATGCTGGAAGACTTGAGATTCCTAGACAGAACATCTTATTCAAGTCTAATAATCAAATCCACAAAAGTTAAACCCACAAAAGTGGAGGCTGATTGTCTGCTATTGATGTCTAAGGCTAACATCCTAGTTAACATTCAGGAAATATGGGGATTAAAGTCCCAAACATCTGGTGGAAAGAGTTTAAGAAACACTCTTCTACAGGATAACTGAAAACTCTAAACCCATCACAATGTTGCAGAAGACATTCTTCCAGGATGGTAGTGAGCATACTTGCTTCTTCCTGGCTTCCAGTTTGAGATGGCGAGCTATGAATACTGCCTTCAAGTAAGAAAGGACAACTCTGTGTTCAGATTGATGTTTTTTAATTTGAAAAGGGCTGTATATACATGTGCCCATTACTTGCTTAATTTGTTAATGAAAAAGATTTTTCTTCAAAATGCAGAATTCCTATGAGAATTATGGGGTTTGATTTGGTTTTAGCATTATCATATTCATGCCAGACCATTAATGCATGGTTTCTGGTAGAATTGCTTTTTTTTTGTGGAGAAATTTAGTGTTTGGACTGAACATAAGAAGTGCATTTCCAATCTGAATTCACTTCTCTAAATAAAATAAAAATCAAATATCTTTCTGTTTCAACCAATCTTTTATTGCATTGACATGAAATGTAATCTGTTCTCCCAGGCTTTTCCTTCCCTGCTCAATGGAGATAGACTTGGACCTTATAGATCAACATATTTAAATAGAATTTTTCATTTCTCCGTATAATTCATTGTATTTTGTTAACTGACAGTGGTTCCCAACCTTTGGGCCTCCAGGTGTTTTGGACTTCAGCTCCCACAATTTTTAACAGCTGGTAAAATGGTTGGGATTTCTGGGAGTTGAAGTCCAAAATATCTGGAGGCCCAAAGGTTGGGAACTATTGTTTAACATAACACTTTTCTTTTTCTAAGCCAATGTTGTGGTACATATTGGAACAGGGGTTGATTTGAGATGTTAGGGGTAAAGTTCATGGCTCCTTTCAACTTCTAATTTTGCTTGTTCTGCATCACACAGATACTCCATAACAGGTCATAGCTGGCAGCAAACTCTGTTTTTTATCTGTATGTTTGAGTGGGCCACAAGGAAGGAAAAGATAGAGAAGGCAAGTTATCTGACCTGCTTCCAAAATTGTTTGAGGGAGTATCAGTTCTGGCATTGAATGGGACTCACTTTCTCTCAAAGTGAAATAAATAATTGCAAGTGGACCAGCTGCTACTGAATAAAGGATGAAATAGATTTAATGCAATACTTTCTGTACACCAGTCTCATGATATCTGTAGAAGGCTTCTAATACATAGAACATAGAACTTTTACAATTAAACATTTGATACAGTATTTAGCATAACTGAGGTGTGATTCTCATTTCTTTTCTTATCTTTGTAATCATTGAACAAGTGGGATAATATTTCATGAGGCTTGTCCATTGCTTGTTTGCATGGCTTCTTTGCTTTGCATGTATTTTCCTAGTTCAAAAATGTGTTCCCACCCCTGTCACTTGTTTGGGCTCTGAATATTAGCACAAGACAGTAGGAAAGTAATGTACTAACTGGTTCTGGAGGGAAACCCACATGCCACATACACATGCCCTAAGCAGTTCTGTGATGTTCTGGTTTTTTATGAGGTAAAAAGATACATAAGATATTACTCACAAGAGCAAATAAAACTCCAGTTCTCTTTAAAGCTATGTAAATTATACTTTGCCCCTGCTTTTATACTCCAGTGTGTACTTAGTGATAAGTGGGAATTCCACCTTGTTGTGACCAAAGCTATTCCCACCCTCTCCACATCACAAACCCAGCTTGCCACCCAAGTAATCAGAGTCTGTTAACATTACTTTTGGTGTACTATAACTTCTAGAAACTCTTGACCATGATGGCTGGAGAATTCTGGGAGGTGTAATTCAACAATGTAACTTTCCCAAACTCTGCCAGTAATGAAAAATCTGCAGTTAATATTTTCTATTATATCTTGAATGGAAATGTATTTAAATGTTAAAAGATAAATAGTTGTGAAATATGTATTACCTTACTTTTCAGGGATTCTTTCATATTATACAAGTATAGCACACTGTTTCCACTGACAATATCAGAATTTTGGGACGTGCAATTTAGGGAGGGATAGTTTGGAGTATTGGACATAGAGCTCTATTGCCTCTGACCAAACTACAGATCCCAGGTTTCCATAGGATGTTGCCATGGCAGTGGGATCATAGTGCTCTAGTTGTATAATGTGAAAGGGTCCAGGGCATAATTCCATAATACTAAGTCAGGAAGCCTGCAGGTCCCATTTCCTTAAATTAGATACATATAATTGATTAGAATGATGAATCAACATAGGTAAATTCCATTAATTCAATGGGTCTAGTCAGAAAGATTTAGGCCTCTGTCTCTTACAATCTGGTTGAGTGAAATGTTCACTCAAATGTCTGTAAAGTTGACTGGAGCTGATTGGGCAGTAGAAAGCCAAAATTACTGGAGAGCATCAGGTTGGGAGAGACAGCTTTAAGAAATTGTTCTTCATTGTTCTTTTTCTTCATCATGCTATTTTATCCTTGATATATTTAACATTTAACACCAAGGAGCCCCTGTGGTAAAGCAAGTTAAACTGCTGAGCTGCTGAACTTGCCGACTGAAAGGTCGGTGGTTTGAATCTAGGGAGCAGGGTGAGCTCCCACTGTTAGCCCTAGCTTCCGCCAACCTAGCAGTTCAAAAACATGCAAATGTGTCTAGATAGATAGGTATCGCTCTGGTGGGAAGGTATGGCCCTCCATGTAGTCATGATAGCCACATCACCGTAGAGGTGTCTACAGACAGCGCTGGCTCTTCAGCTTAGAAATGGAGATGAACACCTCCCCCCAGAGTCGAACACAACTAGACTTAATGCCAAGGGGAAACCTTTACCTTTACCTTATTTAACATATTTTAGCATGTTGGATCCTGCTTCATCGTGCAGTGAGTCACATAACAAACCTGATTCTTTTCCTTTCATAGTAAATTCTTTTCTGTTCTGGGTGGTCAATCCTTTACATGTCAAGATGGCACTCAGCTGATCACAGAATGAATTTCATACAGGCTTGTTGGTAGAAAATGTGCTTCTGTAACTTACTGTTTCTCTCTTGAATTTGCACATGCTCACAACACTTTTTGCTTGTTTAGTAACTATTTCCATATTGTTAAGCAACCAAGATGCTTTATATGATTAAACATTTTTAATAAAGCAATAAAATTCTATCATTAAAAATCTTTCAGTTTTACTAAAATTGTTTTTTTTAAACCTAGATTTTTGACATAAATCTAAAGAAAGATTTTCAGATCTCTGCCCTGCTAGTAATTTAACAATAAACCCAAATATTCATGGATGCTTTGCAAATCCATACAACTACTTTCTTCAACCTTGTGCCCTCCAGATGTGTTGCACTACAACTTTGGTTATCTACTAGCAATATGAATGTTTATGTGAGTTGTAGTCCAACACACCTGGAGGGCACCGGATGGGATTGATATACTAATAGTTTAACTATGTGAACAGGAGATGAAAGTCACAAGTTAATTGTGGCTCAATGAAGTCTGGTCTCGCTCTGCTTCTTTCAGTCTATTACCAACCTAGAAGCTGCTCAAATTAAATGATTCATTTTTTCTTTCATTGCTTTTTATAAAACATGCCCTAATATTTGACGTGGAGCTTCCCTGATTTTTATCCCTGGTATAGACTTTTTATTAATACCGTATATGCATGAGTCATCAGATACATCCTTCAGAACAGAGGACTGCTTTGAAAAGAATAATGTCCATGACGATAGCAACCAGTGAAAGCCTGTGTGGTGCTCTGGGTAATATGCTCAACTTTAATCCAGTCTTATGCAGGAGATTCAGTCTGTTACCAGTTTATTTAAACACTTGATAGGGATTGGGATTACCAATTTGCAAAGTACATGACTTTAAGACATTATTCAAAATGTGGACAAATGGTTTTTTTTTTATTTACACTTGCATCTCAGTTTTCTTCCAAGCAGCTAAAGCAAAGCATGTCTGCAGGCTGTTTTATCTTGATAATAACACTGTGAGGTAGATTAAGGAAACCGTTATTTATTAATGGCCACACATTATTCCTAAAATAGACTAAAGCCCAAATCTCATCATTCACAAAAGTCAAATGACATTTTGTGCGGGTGATCAAAATAATATACAGTTGCTGTTTTCTTCATATATAAAAAAGATGTTTTTCCACCTTCCTGGGGACATGAGGGAAGAAGAATGGCTTTTGATCAGGAAAACAGCGCAGGTCATGCGTAGTTTGCACCAAATACATGGGCAACCTACCACAACCTCCAGGGTATCATCTCAGCTTTAATAAACTTCTGGGTAATTGTATTTTGTATCACCCATGCATCATATCATTTAGTTTTTCTGAATAGTTTGATTTGGGCTCGAGTTTATCTTAGCAATAATGTGTACACATTAATAAATAATTGTGTCCTTAAGCTATCTCACAGTGCTATTGTCAAGATAAAACAGCCTGCATATTTGCTTCCTTAGCTGTTTGAGAGAAAACTGAGACTCAAGTGTAAATAAAATATTTGTCTAAATCAAGAAGGCTATATTAATTAATGACTGATCACTTAATTTTATTTACAAATGAAATGAAATGTTTCCATGCAACTTTTTTGGCTCAGATATATTGTAATGTTCCTGCAATAATGAATGCTCTAGTCATTGTTTTGGGATTAAATACCAAATCCAGCAGGACATTTTGTGTCTGCATAACTGCAAAACAAACAAACAAACAAACAAAAAACCAACAACAACCCCTAGATCTATTTTCTGTGCCATCTTACTAGTACTGACTTGATTGCATTTAATAAAGGGCTGCTTTGTTTTTTATGAGCTGGATTCAGGCTTCATCATTTTTACAGTAAAACCACTGAGAGCAATGGGATTTAAGATTGAATCCAATTTATTTCCGTAGATCTATTCTATTATGATTGGATTTAAACCTCCTTCTCAAGCAGAAAAAAACTAGCCCGTTTAACTAGCCTTATCATTCCATAATCACCTGTGAAACAAAAGTCATGAATGATAAAGGAAATCTGTAACTGCATCTCATCCTTTAACCAAGAGTCACTCAGATTTGTGGTTTTGGTTGTGGGTTTGAACCTGAGTTGTCACCTCTGTTGTAGGAAAGTGAATTTTATCTATTATTCGGCATGTTTGACAAGCATAACTTAAATGTTTGTTTTCTTTCCCAGTGGGAGGTCATGCAGATAGCAGTACCCGTAGCTGTCCAGAAATGTGGAAGGAAGGAAGTTTCTTCCCATGCTCCATATTTCCCCTATAAAACTTATCTTGTTCATCTTAATAGGTTAGAACCATCTGCAAAAAGCGCCAAAATGTTTTGAAATTTGAGAGAGAGCCTTTCCACCACCAGAAATTTACTTGTGGTCTTGTGGAGGGTTTCACTGGAGCTCAATTCTCAAAACTATTTGACAATAGTTGTCAGGCAAGTTACAGTAGAAGGATTCATTTCATGCTGAATTCACTGGTTTCTAACTAGTGAGTTCATATTTTGTTGCATAGACTCATAGGGTTGCCATGTGTTCATTATTATAAGGGATGCTCTTTATTTGAGGTATAGAAAGCTTGCCCTTTACATGAATGGCAGGTGTCTTTTATTATAAAGACAGCCACCTGTTTGAAGAAAGCTTTTCCTTTCATATAGACTGAACAAAATGCCCCAAACCTCATTGTTTGGTGTATGTGGACTCTTTGTTAAAACAGCAATGTGTCTATCATGTAATGAGAAAATACGGCAACTTTATACATGACTTTATACGTAACAGTGCTCCATGCAGTCATGCTGGCCACATGGCCTTGGAGGTGTCTACAGACAATGCTGGCTCCTTGGCTTAGAAATAGAGATGAGCACCAACCCTCAGAGTTGGACACAACTAGACTTAATATCAAGGGAAACCTTTACGTTTTCTATACATGACTAAGTTAATTGTAATCATTACTTTTAGTTGTTATTTAGATATAAGACAAATATGTTTGTAGCTACTTTTGATTGTCAACCCAGCATATCATGAATTTTGACTGTCCCTTATTGCTATATTGTGGAAAATTCATGAAAGTAAAAAAGATTAGAATAGCTGGACAGTGCCTGCTAATTGCTAGTGTGAAAAGTTCTCAACCTAGGCTCATCCTAAAGAAACTTCTTTCATATTTTATTTTTCTATGCACCATTACACACCACCACAAATTGTTCTCAGTTAAATAAATTCTTCTTCTACTTCATAACCTTTATATTGTTTATGTGCAGATTCTCATTCATTTTAAATGTATTGCCCCATTAAATTATTGTTTGCTATGTATGCAACACAATACAAAGTATGTTAACATGTGAGGGTGAAATTCTGAATTTTGTACTTAGCTATGCAACCACCTGCAAATTGTAACATTAAATTAGGGTGAGGGGGTACCAAAAGGTCAAATATGCATGTGCATATTTCACTTTGCATAGTAACGTATACAAAAAATGAAGGCTGGTATCATGCACTGGGTATCATAAATGTGCCATTTGTCTTTGAAACACATCTTTGTACCTATATTTCCCAATACTAAACCTCCCCAAAACTACCTTTTATGTAATGCTCTTCCTCCCAAAACAGCCATTTCAATAGTGTTGAGGAGTGGGAATCAGCAAATATGTGCCCAATGCTTTTGCTGTAACTTGAAGTGTCGCAGTTCCTTTCAGAGATCCCTGCAGATTATATCATTGTCGTTTATCTGACTGCACTAGATGAAAATAGCTGGATGAGTCTCCACTGATCCCCTGGTTCTTCAGTGACCCAAAATGACTATGTTGTGGGGAGGGGGGTTGGATTTTGGGGAGGGGAAATTGATCATTGCACAGTTGGTAAAGAACGCCAAACTCTGCAACGACCACAAATGTGAGTTGCAATAACCAAAAATCTAAGTCTGTCTAGGGCCATCCTAATACATCAACTGAATTCTAGTCAATGTCTTTCTTCTGAAAGACCTAACAACTAAAATTTCAAACATGGGAAATTAAAGAATTGAGGAATTGGGGGGGGGGGGGAGGCTCACAAACAATTAATGTGCTTAGTTGAAGATGATGGGAAAAGAGTTGAGTCAACATCTTTAAAAATATATTCCTTGTCCTACAACTATGCACAGTGACTGCTTGCATAGATTTTTGCTGGATGTTTAGAATGACTATAGTGGGATTTGTAAGCATTAAAAACCAATGATCTATGATACCATTATAAAATGATATCTCATAAAGCTGAATAGGTATAGTCAGCTAGGATGCAATGTGCCAAGCAGAAAATATTTATTTTCTACCATGACTCAAAGTATTCATTCAACATGATATTTAAAAAAAATAATAAACAAAACCAGAAGCTTCACCAAAGTGGACTTGTACAGATTCTTCTTTGGGGGAGCCACATTTCATTCCCCACACAGAGGAAGACACACACATACACCTTGTCACAATAATAAAAGCAGCTGGGCAAACTTGAGATAAAAGGTTGAAATGCATGGACTAAACCTCAGCCCACCAAACCATCCCACTTGCTGGATTTTGGCTCGTCTCGGCCAATGACTCAGCGGCTATTGAAACACAACCATTCTGTCGATTCCTAGCTGCTCTGATAGCCTACCTCCTCCCTTCCATTCTCCAGGAATTGTGCCAGGTTAGAGCTTTCTAAAAAGGGCCTTTGTTAAGTAACAATTAAAGAAGCATTTCAATATTTATACAAAGGGAAAGGATGCCTGGGAATGAAAAAGTGGAGAAGGTGAATGGAAAGGCAACATACAGAGCAGCAGCAAGTGTGTGGTTTTCTTGCCTGGCTGTTCACCAGAAAGGAGAAATCAGAGCAGCTAAACAGGAAGAAAACCAAGGAGCTTCCAGATAAGAAGGGAAAGAGCCCTTCAGTAGTTTCCCACACTTTGGTTTGGTACTTAAAATACTAGTGAAATAACAAACACGTGCAAGTTCCTTTGCTTTGGAGGATTTTTCCACCAGAGTCACAGCACCTGCCTACAAGTATCAAATTGATTTAATCATCAGTCCCTTTTCCTAAAGAAACTCTAGTTCAAGGGGGTAGACTTCAGGTCTTGGCAGAGATCCCAAGGTTGCTCAGCAAACTGAAGATCCTAGGACTCCAAAGAATGGAGCCATGGTTAAGGTGATATCCAACTGCTGTAGCTGCATGATGCGGATATACTTAGTCATACACACCCTGTTTGATGCCAAGAGTGTGCTCTGACATGCCGATTTCTCTGGCTAAGTGATGCAAATGCCATGAAGCAGCAGGGGGAGAATCTAGCATAAATCTGAATATCACTTGTCACACTATCAAATTCCAAAGGTATTTCTGTGCTAAAAAACCATGTGTGAGCTTGACATCTTGTCTATGAATTACAATGATATTAAGTCTGACTCATATCATTGCAATTCACTTTTATAGTTGTTGGCAGGTCAGCAGTCCTTTGCAGCCTTGTAACAACCAGAAGTCCCTACCCCTCCCTTTTAAGCCATTCGACTCCATTCAGTCTGGCCATTTCCATGTTGCCAAAGATTAGTACATCCAGCTCTTTACCAGTAACTAGCACACTGTAGCAGGCATCTTCAAAGAACTAGGCCTATCCAGTTGCGTAATTGCACAGACTTCACTTCCTTGTGGTACCCACAGTTGTCCTTCACAAAGCTAAGGTCCATGCAGGAGGTTTTGGTGTACGAAGCAATATAGCAATAGAGATTAGCTATGAATGATAGATACCTTGTGGCCTGATTTACAAAGTGAATCATGGTTGTATCTCCATGAAACAAGTGTGGCATCCATTCTACATTTGGTCAATATTTACACTGTTTAAAGGGCAAATACAATACAGTTACCTGTCTTGTGTCATTTATTTTCTTGTACTGTTGTAATCAAAGGGACAACCATATATCTAAACAAAGACATTTGTAATAATTACCAAATTTGTAAGTTTTAAACATGATTGGGCAGTGGATAATAACCTTTCTAAAATGTGTAGCAATTTCCAGTTTCTTCCCAGAAAAACAAATGGAGGTGTCATTACCCACAAGGCAGAATGCCAGGTTTCAGTACACTTTGTTCTGGGACATTATCCAGGAATGTGTGTGTTGGTGGAATGTGAACCATGAGGATATTACAGTCTGATTAAAAGAGCAGCAGAAGAACACCCAAATAAATTGGTAATAGGAAGAGTCAAAAGCATAAGATGAAGAATACTTCATACTTCGCAGCTTCATGAATTTAAAATGGAGGATAAAAACTTCTCAATGAAGCAAGACATGTCAATACAGGTTGAATATACCTTATCCGGAATTTTGAAATCCAAAATACTCCAACACCATCAGCTTAAAAATGGCTGAGATAATGACACCAATGATGGTGCATTGTACCCAAACTTTTTTTCTTGCACACAATTATTAAAATACCTCCAGGCTATGTGTATATGTATATGTGAAATGAAAAATTTTCATGTTTAGATTTGGGTCCCATCTCAAAGATACCTCACTATGTATATGCAGGTATTCCAAAATAAAAAAGACTTTTGACCCCAATCATTTTGGGATACTCAACCAGTATATGAGAGCTGGCATGGAGAACTCAAGATACATATAAATATAAATTAATGTTTGGTTCATTTAGGGGAGTGAAGGGAAAATAAAACCATAAACAGATTGTGAGAAGAAATAGCTGCCAAATTCTCCTTTAAAGACAGAACTTGAAACTGTCTAGTGAAGTGGATGGATGTTTGGTTGGGGATAGCAATAGGTTCTTCTCACAATTATCAACTAATATGGAATTAATTATCATAATGTGTATGATGCTATCTTCAAGAGCTTAGAGTACTTTTGTTGCCTGCTGTTTGCCACAATAGCAAAACGAAGCCACGGTGGGTGGTGGTGGTTGCTGTTATTGTATGAAGCAGCGTACATCTTAGCAAGTACTAGATCTTGGAGATAAACTGCAGGGGATGATTATTATCCAATATTCTTCTGACACATTTATCAGAGGCACCTGCCTGCCTGCCTGCTTGTGGAGGCAAAATGCATTAAGCAGCCTTTTGATCTGAGCCAGCCAGATACGTATTATCCTCTTATATTCTGTATGTAAAAGTCTGTACTCTTTAACATCTCAGCTCCATTTCTGAGGTTTGCTACTAATCACATATGTGTTGAATTGAGAAGTGTTTTGATGCTTAAAACCTGGAGTTTACTCCTAAGTATATGTGCATTGAATTCAGCATTTCTAGGTTTTGCTTGGTAAGAAATGTTTCCAAGTCACAAAACTGTGATCTGGCACAACATATTCTGCAGCTGATCCCATCTCTTGTCTCTACATTCTTCCTAATGCTACAACATGGCTTTTGAGTCCCAAAGCTTGAATTCAGCTTGTGGGCCTAAAGAAAATTCCCCATTCACCGATTCTACTGTACTTAGATGTCTTTAGGAGAACACAAAACTTGACAGTTACTTTTTGGACTGCATCTTGCAGATTTTCCGCAATCAGTGTGGCCGTTGGTTGTGCTGACTGAATAGTTCAGGGAATTGTTGTCCACAAATAAATTTCTACAGATTCTCAGAGAACAGAAAAATTCAAAAGGGCCAGAGACTGTTCAAAGTGCAGAAGCTAGGTAGTCATGATGAAGGAGAGAAGAACATTCAGCAAAAAGAGACATTCCTTTACTCTACTGAAAACATAGGACAACTTGAACTGCTTTCAGGTTGTTTTCTATTGTTTTGGCAGGCATCACAAGGGCCTCTTAGGAGCCATAAGGTATGGATGCAGGCAAATCCAAATGACTAGGAACATATGGTGGAAATTGGGGCATTGCAAAGTCAATGAGGGGTGGCTTTAAAAATTAGGTTCAGGTCAGGGACCCTTGACAGATATTGGATAATTGGCCAGGTGGTAATGATGCCAACAAGCATTTAAGGGCTATAATGGATAACAAACAGAGTCAACAGTGTCATGCAGTGGAGTGAAAAGAAGGTTGATGTAATTTTGAATTTAATTAACAGGAACAGTCATATTCAGAAAATTATTAGGAAGTATACAGTTCAGGGCTACGCAGCACTTATTCTGTTTCCAGCTTAAGTCAGGTTGTGACTTAATTTCTTCCAGGGTTCTTCCCTAGCACTGGCTGTCAATACCAAAGTTGAAACCTGAAACAATGTGAAGTATTCATATGTGAAAGTGCTCCTGAGTACTTCACCTACATCTGAGTAACTAGCATGTTCTCACACTCCAGGGACTGAAAGGAAAAGATTTCAGACAAATGTACAATGCAATCCAAAATACAGTGAAAAAATTAACTAATTCATATGCCATCATTTGACAACATCCAAATTAGTTGAAAAAAGGCAGGACCATCCAGGCATTAAATAACCATTCTTCAACCAGACCATCAAGGACAGGAGGATTATGTATTTGGTAGCAAAATAAAACTCTAAAGTGCTGAGTTTTTGTCTGGTTTGTAAGGTAACAGATTCTACTCTGATTTCCACACCTCTGAATTGCCTGGAGAAGCTGTGGGCCTGTATTCTGTGCTTCCTGACAGTGAATGTTGCATTTCATCAGGAGGAAGGATAAGTTTTTCTCAGTCTAAAGCAGGTGTGAGAATTGTGATGATCTTTAGATATTGTTCAGCTGCCACTCCCACATTCCTCAGCATTTATTGTGCTGGCTAGGATTGAAGGAAATTGCACGACAGCAACATATCAATCCTGAATACATTCCAAGTTCTATTATTACCCTTCTTTCCTAAATGAGACTCGTTGCTGGGGTTAATGGGTGTGGGAGTCCAGTATCATCAACATCAGATATAGAAGTCATAGTGTATTTTGTAGCTTTATTTTTGAAGCACCCTTTTTAGTTCAAGGTTCTAATGAATCTAGAGATGAAGGTATGAATTTAATGTTTAATATCCTGGCACACTTTGTGGCATCTCCAAGCACAGGATCTTACCTTCTGGGCTGGGAGAGACCCTTCTCTGTTGAGACCTGTTTCCTGTCTGAGGTGGCAACACTTCTCTAGACCAATCACTGGTGTAACATTTTAAATTGGCTGCTCTTTCAAAACTTCAGCATGGGCATTCTGGACACTAAAGGTGATTTAGAAACTGCAACTGGACCAGAGTTTGAAAAAAAACCCAATTATTTTGTTATTTTGGAGCATGTATGTGTATTTGCCTTAAAGTCACCTGTCAACTTATGAAAACCCTATTAATTTTAGAGGAGGGTTTGCCAGTTCCTTCCCTTGAAATACAGCTGATAACAGATGGTATTCACTGGCGATTTTCCATCCAAGTACTAACAAGAGCTGACTCTGCTTAACTTCCAGGATCACAGAGGATCTGATGCCTTAGGATATTTAGGCACAAAATATGTGAGCCAACACTAATTATGCTGGGTGGGTGATTGTGAGAGGTCAACTCAGAAAGTAACTTTTTCAAGATGGACCAGACACTGAACAAATATTTTGATCTATATTTGGAAAGGCAACATTGAATATCCTTCCTGAGTGTGCTAACTTTATCTGGCTCTTGTCAACTTTCAGCTGGCTGTTATAGTTCATAACTAATCATGTTCAACTTTGTGTCTATCCATGACTTACTCTAGGTGGAAGCTCCTCCAATGGCCAATATAGCACTCTGCAATTCAGCTCCAGATCCCAAACAAATGGCACAGACCACAAGAGCTCTGTAAGTATACAAAAACAAAAGCAAAACCTAGCTACCTGTCTCATCTTTCGGACAATCACTACTACCATTTTTCATTTCACAGTCTAAAAGATAGATTGACCTGCACTCAGATAATGTGGCATGGTCTGAGTGCTGTTGTTGTTTTTATTTGTTGTATTATTTCAATCCCGTCTGTAGAAAGATAATTCAGATGTTACTCTCAGTTCAATTTGTTGTTTAGGAGCATTGTTGTCAGTCTCTTAGGAAAGACGTTCGAAACACCTCAATGATCTTTCGATGGATGATTTTCCAAAAGTATATTTCACAACTGAGAGTGTTTCTGCTGTTGTTGTTGCTAGTAGTAATATTTTATTTTTTATCCTCCTTGTTTTCCCAAGGGTAACATCTTAATTAATGGTTCCAGTAAAATAGGACACCCTGTTTGAACACAGTGATGGTGTCAGAGTGAGTCATCCCCCTTTTAAACATTTAATTCAGAGTAATGTAGATTGGGAGACTGTGGCCACCTGGCAGATTATTGTAGATGGGACCCATTAGTGACTAAGAAAAGACCAGTGTGACTCCAGTTTATTAGGCATCTGGTGTCAACTGGATGAAAGTGGCATTTGCATGACAAATAACATGAAGTTTATTTGATGATAGAACTAATTGCTGTTTGCAAGTAGATATAGGTGCACTCTCCCTTCTCTTTTGTCTCCCACAGCTGTACCAGTCAATGCCAAAGACAGGTTACAATACCATGAAGACTACCAGCTGGTCCTCCCGCTCAGCAGTGGATCTCAGGCCTAACAAGAGGATGGCCACTGTCAGCAATGGTGTTGGGCCAAAGGGCCCAATTTATAACACAAATTACACCCTGTCTCAAGCTACCAATTCAATGACTCGCCCTAGATCTTTCCATGAGCGGAACTACCGGCCTCGACAGAACTATGACACCATGTCCCTGCATTCATTGCGCTTGGTGGATGGGCCAGGCAGCCCTGGTGGCATGGATGACCACTACAGCATCATGTCAGAGCAGGTGGACCCACTTGCCCAGGCCACCCTCTACAAAAACAGAAGAGGAGGAGGAGGTTTCAGCAGATCGTATACTTTTGAAAGGCAGATGAGTGCTGGTTCCAATGTTGTCCCAAAAGGACCAGTTGACTGGATGGATGGTGTGGAGGCTCCCCAGAACAGGACCGTCATCCGTGCACCAGCCATGCGCACGTTGCAACGCTTCCAGAGCAACAACCGCTCCCGCTTCAGCACCGGTTCCTTTAGCGGCCTCCAGGGCTCTCAAGGGGTAGTTGGAAACTCCTACACAGGAATGGTGGAACGTACTTCCCGGGCCCCTTCTGTGCGCAGCTTGGCTGAATCCAACCACCATTTGCAAGATCTGAGAGCTATTGACATGTACGATGGTCACAATACACTGATGACCCAACAGTCCTTCTCTAGTGGGTGAGTGGGCTGGAATGAATTTGGGGGATTATCACGGGAGCAGTTTGTTCCCAAATGTGGAACAGAGGCATAAAGAAAGAAGTGATAGAATCATAGAGTTGGAAGATATCACGTGAGCCATCCAGTCCAACCCCCTGCCATGCAGGAAAAGACAATCAGAGTACATCTGACAGATGGCCATTTAGCCTCTGTTTAAAAGCCTCCAAAGAAGGAGCTTCCACCACATTCTGAGGCAGTGAGTTCCACTGTTGAGCAGCTCTTACAGTCAGAAAGTTCTTCCTAATGTTCCTAATCAATCAGCTTGATGTAGCTTTCTTTTCCCCCACCATTATTACTGTTTTTGTTCTTGTTCAGATTATTTATACCTTGTATTTCTACCCAGAACTAGGACTTAAGGCCTTTAATGTCATTTAAGGCAGAATTTCCCAAACTTGTTATTGAACTACAGCTCCCATCACTAATCTTTTGATGCTAATGTGAGCAGCAGTCCAGCAACATTTGGGAGTCTAAAGATAGGAAAAGCTGGTTAGGAATATGGAGCTTCTATTATTGTTTTGTATTGTTTTTAGCATGGCTACTCATGGCTGCTTTTCTGCAGATATTTATTATGATTCTATGTAATTTGGAAAATTGAAAATGTCTGATTTCTTCTCTAATTTGATTGTGGTTTTCAGGTTTGATGACATTGATCTTCCATCTGCAGTGAAGTACTTGATGGCCAGTGACCCCAACCTGCAGGTCCTTGGAGCTGCCTATATTCAGCACAAGTGCTATAGTGATAATGATGCCAAGAAACAGGTGAGGCCAAAGGGGATGATTACCTGTTCTTACTTGTCAGAAATATTTTCTGCCTAGGATCTGAGCTATTCAGGGTTGGTTCCACATTTATTGAAAATGTCTCCTTTAAGAGACTTTAGCTTTGATCAGTTGTGACAGTATCAAAACTTGGAAAGGGTAGTTTTGGGATTACAACGTCCCGAATCAGGGACCTGGAATGCAAAAAGTAGCTTTCCAACCTCTGGAAAGTTGTCTCTCAAACTCTGTGTGTGTTGAATTTGTGTTGGGAGAAGTCATTTGAACTGATAAAAGAGCAGGTTGCTTTAGGCGAGATGAAATAATGTGAGTGCTACACAGTGATCCTTTCTGGTCTTTTGCATATAATAGGCTCGTAGCCTCCAAGCCATACCCAAACTAGTGAAACTCTTCAACAACTCCAACCAAGAGGTGCAGCGCCATGCCACTGGGGCCATGCGCAACCTCATCTATGACAATGCTGAGAACAAACTGGCACTGGTGGAGGAGAATGGCATATTTGAGCTGATGCGCACTTTACGTGAACAGGATGATGAACTGCGCAAGAATGTTACAGGTGAGAGTACATTTGCATAGGGCATGTTGTGAAGCAGAGAACTTATGGGTAGCTACTAGCTCTGTCCTTCAAAATTGGGAATAGATAGAGGCAACAAGGATAAATAGTGGGATTAAGAGGTCATTATTTGATTTTAAAGCTATCTGATTCAGAAGACTGGTTGGTTTCTCCACCATGTGTCAGCCACTGGCACCGTATTTGTGCACATTGACTAAAATTATTTCTTTCTTTCCTGGAAACATGCTGTAGACCAGCAGCCAATGTTCGCAGACCAGCACTGTTCTAACCAATATGCAAATAAACTTTTGTTCCTCTTCCCTTAAGGCTCTGGTATTGAACATACGAGCTTCCAAATGACTGTTCTATCCATAGCTGATGGGACTTTCAGTCCAGCAGTACTTAAAGGGCCACACATATTCCCAAACGAAATGTTACAGTTAATCAGTACTTCCCATGATACCTGTAACAGGAATGCTGCCAGAAATAACCCCACCATTGGGAAGTCATCATTTTAATTACAGGTGCCCCTTAGATCCAGCCAATTGCATATGATTCAGCAATTGCTTTCTGGAGAGGGGAACATAATACAGTCACCCTGATTCATGTAGATAGTAGTAAAAGGTTACAATCAACAGGGAGTCAGCATCATTTGGGGAAACCGTTTTTATTACTATGTCCTGGCAAATAAACTACATATATTGGCTTGTATCCAGTATCTAAAACATTCAGAATTACTAGTGCACACAACTAGCACTAACAAGATTGAATGACTGAGAAACTGTGGAAACATTTCCTGTATTTTGTATATTTACTTCCCTTCAGCCAGATCGCAAATGACTCAATTGGAAGTAAATGGGAGTTCCACTGTCAGTGAGGTAATGAATCTGCTCAGGGTTGTATCCTGAACTTTGAAGGAGCTCCTCAAGATGCAAAAGCTGTTTTGGAGAGACAGTACAGCACCTTGAATTAAGTTCATAACAACACCCAAAATTGATCCACTTTTGCTTTAACATCAGAGTCATTGGATTCCACACTTCCAACCAACATTAAAAGCCATATTGTATGATGATGACTCAAATTAATACTAAAGAATCTAGCACACAAAACCAAATGTTCATGTAATTCGAAGATACTAACTGCAGTGGGGAAATATTTTAACAGCCAGGGAACCATGAATCAAGGGAAAACTTTCAGCCCCCCTTCCTCTTCACCATCATCACAACTTATAAAGTCAACATGTTTCCTTCATTGGCTGCAGAACAGTTAGAGCCAAACAACAACGGATGGGGAAAGCATTGCTTGGAAAAGTTATTCTGGAATGCAGCTCTCAGACTTTGTCCAGCCAGGATGACCATAAAGCAGTGGTTTCCAACCTTTTTTTTTTTACCAGGGACCACTTTGACCAGGGACCACTCTCCAACATGAATAATTGCCATATGTAAGCCACCTTGAGTCCCCTTCGGAATAGAGAAAGGTGGGGTATAAATAGGGTAAATAAATAAAAAAATAAATTAGTACCAAAATCAGTTTGTGGTCAACTTTAGATTTGGTTTGGTTATTTGTGGTGGTGATTCAGAAAATTGCATTGGATAGACCACATTAGCTCTAGTTTCTGATACAGAACATATGCCATCCAGTAGTCGCCATCCGCTCGCCCACAGAAAACCGTATTTAATAATCTAGAGCTGATGTGGTCTGTCCAATGCAATTTTCTGAATCCACACTCCAAATAATCCCAGAAACAGGCCTAAAAATGAAGGCACCAAGGCACCCCCCACCTCCAGACGTCACATGGAATGGCTTCGCTCAGGGGAAGGGAGGAGGAGGAGGAGAAGCAGTAAGGAGGATTGTTGTTGCACTTTTTGTGGGTAGTCAGCCTCTCCTCTCCCAACATCCCCGTTGTCACAGCACTATAAGAGGGTTTTGCGAGACCAATTGCTCTCGATGCAACAGAATAATAACTGTAAGGCCGCAGACCATATTTTAGTTCTTGGGGACCACTGGTGGTCCATGGACCACAGGCTGGGAACCACTGCCATAGAGGGAATTTCAGGGTTATGACTGAGCCATTCAACTGTTAGTCAAACACTGCTTTCTCCTATTTTTTTGCTATTGGTGAGTCGTCAGAAAGGGAGGGGATTGTGTTATGTGAATGATGCCTGCCAGCTTTGTTCATATAAAAAAAAAATCCGTAGGAGTGATCATCTGAAGTATTGTAGGAGTGATAATTCTGAATAGATTATGGAGGTGCATGAGAATGAGTAAAAACTGCATTCAGAAAAGTGATGGGGTTTTTCTGATTGCTGAACAGGCTGATAGCATAGCTGACGTGAATGACTCCCCAGTGTTGGGAATCTGCCCTTCACACAAGAAGCCAAATTAAACATGGTGTACGTTGTTAAACTGCAAATGTAGGGGCCTTTTCAGTCTGCCATTGTTTTAATATACCACCTCCTCCCCCTCAACTTCTATTTTCCTCACTAAGGGAGTTTGCAATATGCACATAAATTGTATTTGCACAACTAATGTTGCATATTGTTTGTTCTACAAACCATGTTTCCTGAACCTTTATACTGTTTCCCTAGTACACTAGAAACAGCCTCCCTCAGAGGTTTCATCTCTGCTTCCCCCTCCTTCTATTCTTGATCGCCTTTAAAAAAAAAACCAAAAATATTCCTTTTCCAATATTTCTCCACCCACAATTCTCAATCCACAAATAATTTCAAGCTGCAGTGACTTGTGAATGGAAGAAATCAATGGAATACAAGCAATCCCCCAAAGCTCCTGGCTTCCTTGAAAGCGATCCCAATGAAAATGGAACGCTGGCTTGCTCGCAAAAAGCACTTGGATAGAAACCAGCAACCTTTGATAAAGAAACGCACAATAGAAGGCAGATTTTGGAGAGGAATACAGGCGGAGAAAAGGGACACCAAATCAGTGTGTGTTGAGCACAGAGATAAATTTAGAAGGTGGGAAGGAACAAGGGGTGGAGAAGGTGCCCTGGTTAGCTTGTGAATGTCATTGCATTCAGAGAGCTGGGGCACACTGAATAATGCGATCCAGCAAACAGGAGAGATTACATGAGCTTCTGTTGCAAAAGGGCCTTTCTAATCCTGCCCAGCAGGCTCTGATTGTCTAATCTAATACCAGGGCTAATGGGAAAGTTGGGCCCACAAGCTATGATGCAATGAGCTTTAACGCTTATTATAAGCATGATGGAGTCTGTGAAAGTGGTTTTAGCAGAATACAATTGGAGGATGGTGACTATAATCCCCAGATATCACAGCCTAGGGCACACCTTATTCTGTGCTCAAGATAAGCCATAGGCCTTTTGACGGTATGTGTGGAGGGGAAGGGAGGACACAGGCCAGCTGCCTCCTTGCCTGTTTGCAGCTGGCTGTAGGCACCCAGGCGGAGGGGGTGGGGATGCCTTTCTTTTCTCTCTATAAATCAACCACATTCCCACTAATGCATCCTTCTAAAGTAGATTAATAGAATCACAGAGTTAGAAGAAACCACAAGGACCATCCAATCCAACCCTCTGCTATGAAGAAACACACAATCCAAGCATTCTTGACAGATGACCGTCCAGCCTCTGCTTAAAAATCTCCAGAAAAGGAGACTCCACCACACTTCGAAGCAACATATTCTATTGTTGAACAACTGTTACTGTCAGGGAGTTCCACCTAATGTTTAGGTGGAATCTCGTTTCCTGCAATTTGTATCCAGATTCTAGCCCAGCCAATTCTGTGCCACTCTGTTTGTCACAAACCAACTCTCTCTCCCTGTCTCATGCACTCACATCCACCCACTTTTGGGGAATATCCTGTTTCTGAGCACATGGTTCCTTTAGCTTCTGTCAGCCCATCCAGTCCTTTTCATACTAGACACTGTCTTCGACTCCCACTTTCTAGAAACCTTTCCCTACTATGACTTATTGCTCCTAAACAACCCTTAATAGGTGATGTATACTGATTCTCCCCCATTCCCATGTGAATATTGGTTATTGGAACCCCAACCAAAACCCTTAGGAAATGAATCTTGAATTCCTGCTCTGTGTCTGCTAAACCAGAGCTTCTTAATCCTTTCCACTCTGGACCTCTTTTGGCCTGATAAATTTTTAAATGTCCCCAGGAATAAGAGTATATAAAATAAGTTTAAGAACCACACATTTAATGATAATAAATCAGCATTTTCAAGGCTTGTTAAACAAGTACAGGTGAAGCACCTTCTGTAGAGTCCACTGCAAACACTACACAACAGGTTCATGTAAATATCTAAAGCAAACACTAGGTGATGTTCAGAAAACATTTAGGTTAGAGGTAAAGGTAAAGGCTTTCCCCTGACATTAAGTCCAGTGGTGTCTGACTCTGGGGGTTGGTGCTCATCTCCATTACTAAGCCGAAGAGCCAGCATTGTCCATAGACACCTCCCAGGTCATGTGGCCAGCATGACTGCATGGAGCACCTTTACCTTCCTGCCAGTGTGGTACCTAGTGATCTACTCGCATTTGCATGTTTTCGAACTGCTAAGTTGGCAGAAGCTGGGGCTAACAGCAGGTGCTCATTCCACTCCCTGGATTCGAACCTGCGACCTTTCAGTCCACAAGTTCAGCAGCTCAGCGCTTTAACACACTGCGCCACCGGGGGCTCCCTCAGAAAACATTCACTGTTGCTAAATTTTTCCGGATCCCAACATGGAGCTAAAGGGACCTATTTGGGGGTCAGGATTCAGTTTTAGAAGCAGTGCTATATGAACCATGAGAACCCGTACTCTCATTTCCTTTAATTTCTGAATATCTCCAGCTTGGGACAGAACTCCCCGTAGGTAAATGTCATTGCCAAGTATTGCTTGTTGTATTGTTCTTTTTCTCAAAATAACCAGGCAGTTTGCTTTTTGACATTTAATACCAAATGTGGGAGTGGAAGTTTTGCTGCTCTTTTGAAAAATGTATCCAAAGTACTTATTGATCCAGACTTCTCAAAGGATGAAATATAATTTAAGTTTCAAAACAAAAACATCTACAGCACTAGTATTTGACTCAATGAAGTGGAAAGAGGCTCGTATTCATCAACCGTAATATTTGGATTTACTTGTTTATTTATTTATTATGGGCTATAGCTCTTGGCAGTGCCATCTGTGGCTGATGCCTGGTTCCTCCCAGCAATCTCTGCAATAATAGAAATCCTATACTCTTACTCCCAGTTCATAAGTAGAACGCAACTAGCTAGCACATTTAGCATATATTTAGAAGAGATCTTTCCTCCTTCAACTGATGAAAAATTGATGTTTGTCATAGTATGCATTTGCCCCCAACTGTGTATCTTGTATTTAGAGAACATTGTTTTGTGATTGCCTGTTGCAAGGTAATCACATCCTTGCTTTGTGCGCTTGTTGAAGCATGTTTCTATGAGTCCTGCAGTTATGAAAGGGAAAACATGCTAACCATGGTGTGCATACATTCCCCTTAACATCTAGTTTGATCCCAAGTTTATTTGGTGCTTACTGCGATCACTGTAGTGCTGTTGTGATCAGGGAACTGAGTGGTCACCTAGTACCCAGTCCATTAGTGGGGAAAGCCTTTGTGTAATTGCAAAGGAGTGGCTAATGGCCGGCAAGGAGTCAGCATTGGTACTGCTGAAGACCACAAAATATGGTGGAAACAGTAAAGAGTGTTACTGTTTAGTATTAAAGGGCCTTCTGTGAGCAGGCTATTCATATTTCCCCCCCACCGCCAACCCCCTACCCAAGTCTAAGAATTTGTCCCTTTTGTATTTAAGAATGATCCCTGTAAATCAGGGGTGGGAACGTTGCAACTTTCCAGACACTATTAAGATGTAGGTTGTAGCAACTCTTAGTTGGCATAGCCACTTTTGAGGACTGCTATGAACAACACTGTGGGGAGTGGGGAATGACTTCCAGCAAGAAAAAAATAGAGAACAAGTTGATTTGATCAAAGCTAACTGAGCCTAAAAGTCTGACATTATTGTCCTGTCAGCCTTGTGGTGGAAGGTCTCCTGCTGAAGGCGCTGCTGCTAGGAGGGGTTAGATGAGTTCTTGGAAGACAAGAAGTTGACACATGGCAGAGCCTGCAGGGTTATCTTGCTCCAACACGTACATGTGAGTCAGCTGCTCCATTATTTGCAGTAAAACATCCCAGTAATGCTGAGTGTTTTACAGGGCTTGGATTCATACAGGTTTCTACATGGTGCTTTGACACATTGAATGTTGGTCTGCTTCTTTTCTTGGTGTTAGAAATAGACATTTCTCAGGGAGTGGCATGGTCTCTCCTAATTACTCAGGCTGTAGGCAACTTGTTTGGTGGGTTAACAGAGAGAGCAGACCTCTGCTGTATCTTGAGCTCACATTAATGGGGTATTATGTAGAATACATTTTAATAAATTGATGCCAATATTCTTGTTTTTCAACTAGCTGGAACTTTGCACGTTAACCAATCCTGTGAAACCAGAGAGTGCTGTAGATCCAGAGCCTGAACATGTTACCTTTCTGAACCACAGTTCCCAGAATTCCATAGCAACGAGGGTCACTGGCCCTATCAGCTAGAAGATTCCTGGAACTATAGTGTCAAAAAAGTAACTTTTCCAAGGAAATGTAGTTTTAACAACCAGAGAGTTTGACTTCATCTCTGCCCAGGTCAAAGCTGATACCTGCCTTCTGAATAATGTGTATTATCCTGGGTTTATGGCTGGGTTTTCAGCACTGATACTTGTGCAGTTCTCAATTTAATTTGACTGTGCATCTGTAAAATTTTCCAACAGGCTATTTGCATTTTCAGTGCTTTGCCATTTTATCTGTTTAGAGATGGCTAATTGCTTATCAGGTGTTTCAAAGAGGATTTTGAAAGTAGTTGATTGATATTTGCTTTGTTCCATCGATTTTCCAATTCATTTCAGCTGCACTTTAAATAGTATTGTGTAGGAGGCTGTGTGCTTGCTAGCACAATGCTTGAGGGATAGCTGTATGAAGATGTGAACAGTCTGCATGTAGATTGCTAAATCAATGGAAGCAGGGAGCTTGGTGACTTGACAGGCCAGTGGCATCACTATAGAGATGCAGGAGATGTGGAGTGCACCAAGTGACACATAAGAGGGGAGACACCAAAATGACTGCCACTGCAACAACTTCCAGAATCCCAAACCTGTGTGAGACACATGCTGCCACCCCCATAGACTGCCTCCTCCACACTCTGAACACGCTAGAAGGGAAGGTACAGTGCAGGGATTGTGGCATGGGATTCATGGGAGTGACGTCATGTTACTCCACTGGGGTGACACCAACCCAAGTGATACCACTGTGACAGGCAGTTCCAGAAAAACCAGCAGTTTGCAGTTTTTTGGTTTCAGAATTTCGGAGCAGAATATACTGTATAATTCTGGGAAGACCGAATGTGTTGATTACAGGCCCTGATCAGTCATGGGTTTCACTTAAGTGATCTGTGCTAAGTTATGTTGTGTCTCCCCAAGGATGTGGGGAAGCCTGTATGACAAGTTTCGATCTTTCCATATGGTGAATGTTCATGTGATTGCTCCTTCCAAATGTGACTTGATCCGAGATGTGGCAGGCCAAGCCATGTTGGGACATTAATAATACTGATCTCCACAGCAAGGATGAGGAACCTATAAACCACCTGCTCTTTTAGGTTCCCGTCATTCCAAATTGTTGCTTATGCTGGCCATAGTTGTTGGGAAATGCGATCCAACTACTCAGTACAATAGAATTCACTACTCAGCAAGGTGAAGGGCCACATGCTTCTCTGCTGTTTTGCTTGCACAGGGATTTCATTTCATGTCTAAATATTGCAAGGAATTGTGTGTTAGTTGCCTGACTTTAAAATTGAAGCATAAGCTATCCACTTCACAGGTGTAGATCAGGGATAAATGAGATAAGGATAATTCACCACACCTAGGGGATAAAAAATTGAAGATGCTGACCGTTCCATAATGAGGGAGTCCTTTCCCCTCTTGCAGGGTACACAGCTGAAATTAAATTGTCATCCTTCCTCCCTTTCTCGTTGCCTGCAGGTATCCTCTGGAATCTCTCTTCCAGCGATAACCTCAAGGACCGCCTGGCCCGTGACACCCTGGAACAGCTGACTGACCTGGTCTTGACCCCTCTGTCTGGCTCAGGCAGTGCTGCTGTTATCCAGCAAAATGCCTCCGAAGCAGAAATTTTCTACAATGCCACTGGATTTCTCAGGTAGTCTCCCAGCTAAAGGAAATTTATATTTCACAGGCATTGGAACCAGATGAGAAATCTCTCCAGGAAAATTGGGTAGCAAAATTTTATAAAGATGGGTGCTATGGTTTTCACACTTTAAATCTGGAGTGGGAATTGTGTGGCTCTCCTGATGTTGCTGAACTGCACCTCCTAGCAGCTTTCAAACAGCATAAGCAAGGATGAGAAATGTTTGCAGTCCTGCAGAGTCTGAACAGATGAATGATTCCCATCCCTGCTTCTAAACTTTCACTGGTATTATAAGCTGTTCACCAAGTTCTGGAAGTGTTATCCTCACCCAGCCATTTCCTTAGTCCATCACATATTCACAGATTCTGAAGTTTATCCGGCCTCTTAATCAGTGGACATCTAGGTCAGAATCAAAGGATGGAGGATGCCTATTAATCAGCACACTGCACTTCCGTGCCTGATCAAAGTACACACTGAATCAGCACTTTTAATGTAAAGCAGTCACACACTTATTAGAGGTGCATACAATTACCCCCTGGGGCTCTCCACTGGACCATAAAGTGGGTCATTTTGATTGACAGTGAAAACTTTCTTTTCCTTTGCCTGGATCTAATTTGGCTGTCCTGACAGAGAGGAACTTTGTCATATCATATCTTGCAGTCCACATCCAGTTTTCAGGTCAGGAAGAAACATTTCCCTGAGAGATACTGTTTCTTTCTCAGGTATTATATGATATGTGAATGGAGGGAGTGGGGAAATGAGATTGGCCAAGGCGTGAGAGCAGGCTGTTCCTGATTATGATTTTCACTTTTGTGCCTCTCCTGTAGAAACCTCAGTTCTGCCAGCCAGCAAACTCGGCAGAAGATGCGTGAGTGCCATGGCCTGGTGGATTCCATGGTCAACTATATAAATAGCTCACTGGAAGTAGGCAAATCAGAAGATAAGGTGAGTTTTCTCCTGGACACTGACTGCCTTGACTGAGGTCTTTTTTGGCATTTGTCATTGAGCGGAAGACTCTCTTTGTGTGCTCCTCTGTCTTTAGGTTGTGGTTTTTCTGCAGCCATGGGTAGTTTGCTGTGTTCATCTCACCAGTCTACATCAGATTGTCATTGTGCCCTCCAATTGAGAAGTTAGGGCCTCTTTGGACACTCAGACACCCCACCCTCCTTAGTGTGGCCATTGGCCTTGCTGGCTAGGAGGTTCTGGAAAACAAAAATTTCCCGAAATGCCAGAACTAAGCTGGTGGTTAAACCTTTCTTTTTATCAGCTGTTTGATTTCCCCTTCCTAGGTGGATGAAGTGAAGGAATTCCCCTTTTAGACTTCAGACCCAAGTTGTAAAATCAGAGTTTACTCTTTGGAAATTCCTGATACCAGTTATGGTGATGCTGTGTACAAAGCTCTTATCTCTTAAGATCTGTTAACATAAATGATGAAGGGAAATCATAATAAATTACCCAGAGAAGATGCAGATTTTCTGACGTCTGAAATCACTGTTCATGGAGTGCCATGTTGAGAGAGCAGAGAATATGGGGAAAAGTTATTTTTTACTATAGTTCCCAGAATTCCCCAGATAAGGAGTTGGGTGAGGAATTCTTAGATTTGCGGTTGGTGGACTGTAATTTCCCACAGCCCTAGCCAGCATGCTCAGTAGGAAGGAATTTAGCAATATTTAGAGGTCTGCATGATTTTTACTGTTGTTCTACAAAATGTTGACAGGACAAAAGTAATCCTCGTTTACTTTAATATCACTTCCAGGTCATGGACATAGCCTGACATGGGAGGTTATTGCTCAGGCAAGAGCTCCTTGGGAATCTATTTGTACATCCTTTCTTGTCCTTGACACAAATACATTGTGAATGTCTCCAGGCGATAAATCTGCCTCTATTCCTTTTTCTTTAAAAAAAATTAATTGGATTTTTAAAAAGTGTTATACTTTAAGTGTAAGGAAAAAGAAAGAAAAAAGAGGAGGGAAATACATTTGATATGAATGTAGGCTAGGCATATATATTAATATAAACTGACCGTATTTCCAAGAATATGTTTTCTTGAAATTGACATTTATAAAGTACTCTTAAAGACAAATGAATATTCTCAGTGCAAGCAGCCTCAGGCAAACATTTAGAAAAGTAAATAATAAATTATTGAGTTCGTGTATGTTTATTAAACAAAAACATATCTTTAGATGCTTTAGACTGGATCCAGATTACCTTTTATTTTGAGTAAACCTACTAAAATCAATATGCCTTCAGTAAGCTATGACTAAACTAAGGACCTCATCAGAGGGGCAGGGGGAAATGGAGGGAACTGTCCTCCTTTGTTCCCGACCATATTTCCCTGTCTTCTGGAGTCCCTTCCAGTCAAACCCTATATCCACGATCTGATCCCAGGTTTTCTGTTTATCCCAGATTATCTGGCAGTGCAGACTCATATAATCCAGTTTAAAGCAGAAAACCTGGGATCAGATCCTGGGATATAGGGCCTGTCTGGAAGGGCCCTGGGATGGCCTCCTACCTCACATCCATTCCCAGTTGTTTCCCCATATCCTCCCTGTGTTCTCCAAAAGGCACTCTGGACTCTGTTTATCTATGTTGCGGAAACAGAGCTCCACAGAGTCTCGCCAGAAGTTGTCTTGAGTAATGTGATGGACTCTGTGGGACTCTGTTTTATGGAGAAGGCACAGAGAAGATTGCATCTGATGAGTTCATATGTCTCATCGATTTCAGTGGGTCTCCTCTGAGCATCATGACTAAGAGCTATTTTAGGAGGAAGCAAGAGTTCTTGCAAGATAAATGATTAGGTTTTGTTCAATTTTGCCTTGTTTGCATTGTCTTTTTGTCAACTCCTTCTATTTGCGGACACACTTTGTAGTGATTTCTTGGAATCATACTAGATCTCTTCCAAAGGTTGTTTGGAAACAGGATATACTGTTTTTGCTGAGGTAATCTTATGGCAGGAAAGACAAAATTCTTCCTCTGAATTATCTTTTTCGTTTTTTAGAGTTACAGTTCAATTATGGCACTTCATTGCTACACCATAGTTCGGGGCATGGGTTGGGGGGAGTCCAGACAATGAGAGAGACTTTTTGTCTTAGATTTAAATAATAATAATAATAATAATAATAATAATAATAATAATAATAATAATAATAATAATATGTTGCAGCAAATGCAAGGATAGACTGGGATTGCAGAAATGCCATTTCAGAATTATTATTATTTTAGAAAACCTTGGAAACTACTGCAACCTCTGGCAATCTATTGACATGTTTTCCTCATCTGGAGAAATCTTAATCTGAATCTATCAATTTATGTTCCATATTTTGCCTAAGGCAAAAGAATGAAATAAAAATCTAAATATATAAAATATTAATGTTGGTGGCCAGAAATCTTTTGGGTAATTGTGAATACATAACCTACAGTAACACATTCACAACTGCTATGTGTTCATGATCCCTGTGCAGCCCCTTGTTCGGGGATTAGGTAGGGATCATGAAAATCTTTCAAACTCTACTTACTGGTAAGCAGCCACTGGAACTGATAAGGAAGCTGCCTGATGTTCCCACCCTCCCTCATGTAAGCTATATCTGGTGTTGTGGGAATTTGAGTCAAGGGTCATTTTTTCTGTTTGTTGCAACAGCATTTGCTCATGGAAGGGGTAGGAATATCAGGCAGCTGATTTTCCATTGATAGGGAAATGAATCTTCATTGATCTCTTTGGTTGCCTAGCAACAACAACATTGTTATTGTGCTACGTAATGTACAGTGGTCATATAGGATTCCAATTAACATCATTTTACTGTACAACCAAGCACTAAAAAAATTGCATGACTAAAATTTACCACCAAAAAAGTCCTTGAAGGATTGCCTAAAGAAAGTGAAGAAAATACTTTGCAAGGGAAAAAGTGCTGCAAGTGTTACCCCCCTTGTAATTGTTATGTGCCTTCAGGTTAGCTGTAAATTATGGTGACAATATGCTGGGATTTCCCCTAAAAAATTTGTTTTGGAAGGGGTTTGACATCGCCTTACTCTGAGGCTGAGAGCATATGGCCTGCCCAGGATTGCACAGGATTTTTTATGCATGAGCAGGAATTCAAATCCTGGTGTCTTGGTGTCCATATCCAACAATCAAAGTACTACACCATGCTGGATCCTCTTTAAAAAATTACTTCTTTTTCTCCATACAGAGTGTGGAGAATGCTGTCTGTGTACTGCGCAACCTCTCCTACCGCCTCTATGACGAGATGCCTCCTTCCTCACTCCAGCGGCTAGAAGGGCATAAGAGGAGCGATGGGGCTAGCATGACGAGTGAGCTGGTTGGCTGCTTCAGCCCACAAAGCAGGAGGACCCGAGAGGTGAGCGCAGGAAGATGAATAATGTTTTCAGGAGAAGATGGAAGACATGTCATGATGCTGCCTGTTTGGGAGTTCTGGAAATTAGGGCAAGAAGGGCTATGAATAGGACACGAACTTGACCAAGAAGGTGGCAAGGCATAATAGCCTGAATGTAACTGTTAATTCCCAGTTGAATTAGATTTATTTATATATTGACTCACCATTTAGAAATTGACTCAGTTGGGTCTATTCTAAGTGGGACTCATCAACTGGATTCAAGTCATTGTATATCCCAGCCTGGTCCCAGCATTTGCTTTTAGTGTCATAGTTCAGGTACCTGATAGATCTAAAATACAAGTTCATTTCTGTATTCCTGAGCATGTGCAAAATATATATTATCCAGCAGGGTGTGTAACTTACAGTGAGTACCCAACAATGAAAATTGGTGGAAAGGATTTCCAGATCAGGACAGGCAGACTTGACCTTTTTCAGAAGGCTGAAATACCATAAAAGAAATTGTTTCTAAAGATATGAGTCTGAGTTCACCAGTGAGAGCTCCTTGCCAGTATTTTTCCCCTAGGTGATGGAAAATTAGCAACAGGGCAGATGAGACACACAAAGAAAATGAATAAGGTTCCAGCAAAGAACATGAATTATCACTAGATCAGACAGAAGTAGATGTAAAATGTAGGAAGTAGAGTTCACTCTGAAGGAAGCCAGAATTGAGCTGGGTTCTGTGGGAGGTATGAAGGAGAAATATTTTAGATTCATAGAGAAAATACCCTAGAGCCTTATAGGGCAGGCCATTAAGTCGTCTCTCACTTTTCTTCCCAGCTCTACATGAATTCAGATATTGTGACCTTTACAGAAGTCTCCAAAGACCCCAAGGGAATGGAGTGGCTTTGGAACCCACAGATTGTCGGAGTCTACAACCGGCTTCTTCAGAGATGTGAGCTAAACAAGCACACCACAGAGGCCGCCTCAGGGGCTCTTCAGAACATCACTGCAGGAGATAGAAGGGTACTGCTACATATATCACTTGGATCTTATTAACTGCCCTGACACAAACTAGTGTCTGTATCAAGGAGGGTGAGGAAAAGCTCAAGAGATGTATTTCCAGTCTGCAATTTTATTTTATTTTAAAGATCGCCAACTTTGAAGATATGGCAAGAAACTAAAAGTAGGTCTGGACTTGCCCCTCTTCTCCACCCATTGAGTATTACAGGTATATTGAGTCAGTGTCTTCAAATGATGAAAGATCTCAGTCCCCAAAGCTACCCTGAAGGGAAAGGCTAGAAGAACTTCTCCCAACCTGAACTTGTGTTCTCTCAGCAGTTGCATATAAAGCTGACACTGTCTGAAAGTTCCCAAAGCCCCAGGGAGAGAAACATATGTCTTGAGAAGAATATTATTTGTACAGCTCTCGTTGACTGGCCTTCCTGGGATCAGGAGAGTGGCCACAGGGAGTTTACCCTCCACTGTAGCAAAAGACTTGGTGGATGTGTTGGAAATGGGAAATCTAGTCAAAAAGACATGACAGAGCCTCGCTGAAGCCATATAAGAACGATTTCTGAAAATCAATAGGGTGCTTATTAAGCAAGTAGAGAAGCAAGTTAAACCACCTCTTGCAGTGCTTCAGTACTGACTGCAGGCATACACACAAAAAAGTTTTATGGCTTGGAAGTGTAGCAAATGAGAGAAGGGTCAGCCAGACATCGCACTAATTCCACACCTTGCCATTACTTACTTCCACATTCAAAGCAGGGAGGAAAGCTTCCCTCCCTCTTCCTTTTTCAGCCAATGAATTATTCTCTCCTTACTATTCTGTGGCACTAGATCATTGTGGAAAGCACAGAGCAGAACCTTATATATATTGGATCCCCCCCCCCAAAAATCTCAATCAGGTAGCAATACCTTGAGACTGTAAGGGCATAAGAATTGCCCTGCAAGTCCCAAATTCTCTTGCAACAGTGATCAGAGCTGCATTTATTTATTTATTTTACCTTCCCCCCCCCCCCTGCATTTCTCTACCCCAAAGGGGACTCAAGGCAGCTTATATATGGCAATTATTCAATGCCTTAAAACACCACAAAATATTAAGCTTAAAAATAAATTAAATTAAAATTAATACATGTTAAACATTCAAAAACAATACATTCAATATTAAAATCACACCATCCAGAAATTATAGTTCAAGGCCGTTCCGTCGTCATTGTACATACAGTATTCCAAGTCTATTATTTCACTGCTCTATTCTCCAAAAGCCTGATCCCAGAGCCAGGTTTTTACTTTCCTTCTGAAGACTAGAAGGTAGGGGGCTGATCTAATCTTGCTAGGGAGGGAGTTCCACAGCCGAGGTGCCACCACTGAGAAGGCCCTGTTTCTCGTCCCCACCAGTCGTGCTTGCAAAGCAGGCAGGTCAGAGATCAGGGCCTCCCCAGACAATCTTAATCCCCGAAGTGGCTCATAGAGCAAGATACGTTCAGACAGGTAAGCTGGGCCAGAACCATTTAGGGCTCCACAGGCTAAAGCCAGCACTTTGAATTGTGCTCGGTAGCAGACTGGCAGCCAGTGGAGCTGGCGCAACAGAGGAGTTGTGTGCTCCCTGTACGCTGCTCCAGTGAGCAACCTGGCTGCTGCCCATTGGACCAATTGAAGTTTCCAAACAGTCTTTTAAAGGTAACTCCATATATAGCACATTGCTATAGTCACTATGGGATGTAAAAAGAGTGTGGAGTACCATGGCCAAGTCAGACTTCCCAAGGTACGGATATCCAAATAGAGGTGCAAAAAGTAAGGTTTATCAGCTGCATGCAGTCCCCAAATCTTATCTTTCAGCTTCCACAATACCTTTAGATCCCAAAATTTAGCCTGGAGGAATGGCCATTTGTTCTGTGCTGTCCAAATCACTGCAAATAAATTCAGCCATATGGATTTAATTGTTCCATCTACCCACCAGTCATGATACATAAAACAGCCCTCCCCTAATGGCAGACTTTTGTCACAATCTGAAAAAGTTCTGACATCCCCTGGTTAGCTTAAATATGACTGCGCAGTCTGCAAGGGAGGAATAGGGCAAACATTTTCCTTGTCCCTGTTACAGTTGTCCACTTAAGCTCAAAAACAGGGACAGGTGTGCAATAGCACCCTATGGCTCATGTTCCCCAGCAACTGGTATTATTCAAAGGCATTCTGCCTCTGATGCTCCAGAATGAATGTAGCTATCTTGACTGCTAATCACAGCTAGTCTTTGCTTCAATAAATTTGTTTCATCTACTTTGAAAACTCGGGGTGGTGAATTTCACATCTTGGCTGTGTAGAGGGACGTTTGCTTTTGTCTATTCCAAAACTGCCACTGTTGAGCTCGCTCCCACTATCCAGACCTGAGATTCCAGTATTATATAGAAATTCCTCTCTCTTCTTGAGCCTGACCCGGCTGCTGGGTCACCCTCCTTTGCTGACTTGAACTCTTCTTCCTCCTCCTCCCTTGTAGTGGGCAGGTGTCCTGAGCAGAGTGGCTTTGGAGCAAGAGAGAATCCTCAATCCAGTGCTGGACAGAGTTCGCACAGCCGACCATAACCAGCTTCGTTCACTAACGGGCCTAATTCGCAACCTGTCCAGGAACGCACGCAACAAAGATGAGATGTGTGAGTGCACATTCAGGCAAAGGGAAGGCCAACACACAGGGTCTGACCAAAATCTGGATGGGGCTGCCCCTTTGGACACAATGTTTCCTTCTCCCTGAACCTGTGCTGAGAACTGTACTTTCTATAACTGCATTGCTGAAGTGTTTTCTTTTTGGATTGGCAGCAACCAAGGTGGTGAGCCATTTGATTGAGAAGCTCCCAGGTAGCTCTGGAGACAAGTGGCCTCCAACAGATGTGGTTGTCAACATCATCGCAGTGCTGAACAACTTGGTTGTGGAAAGTCCCATTGCTGCCCGTGACATTGTCTACTTTGACGGTCTGCGGAAGCTCTTCTACATCAAAAAGAAAAGGGACAGGTGGGAATTATGGCCGAGAGCTTCCTTCTCCTTCTTCCAGAATTATATTTTGAGAGACACATTTTATCCTAATTGCCTTTGGTCCCCTGCTGCAGGATGCACTTCCCCTTCTTACATCTGCAATCTCAGCAGCTGAACTTGAAGGCCATTGAAACTATCTCAACATTAGATCTATTCCTACCACATAAATAAGGAATAAGGGAATAAAGACATTGCCTCTTCGAAATAAGATTCTGCCTTACCCACTCCAGAATTTTCTTCCAGACCTTATATTTCTAGTTTTGCAGTAATTTAAAACATAACTGAGAATCCCAAAGGAATGCAAATACAAAAGTTATAGATGTGAATGATTTTCATTCACTCTATGCAAGGTTGGACATTTGGAGACTGAAAGAAATGTTTATTTGATGAGCAGAATACTTATTTAGCAGAGCAATGCCCTCATTTTGCCCCTATAGCATGTCTCTATAATATGGGTCCATTCCTTGATGAAGTACTTTTTTTTCAGAGTTGCAGCCCAAATATCATAGAATCATATAATTGGAAAAGACCACAAGAGCCACTCAACCCAATCAAAGCAGTCCTGACAGATGGCCATCCTTCCTCTATTTCAAATCCTTCAGAGGAGACTTACCACATTCCACGCCAATACTGTCATCATTCATAGTTACTATGAAGTTCACCTCACTGAACTGAATACAGCTTCTTAGGTTGCAACCCCAACATTGTGCCCCTGCGCATGCCTGCTCAGATTGGAACATCAGTCTAGGATGTTCAGTGATGGCAACCTGATGTGAAATCTACCAATATTTCATGTAGGAGATGCAAGCATGACCCTGCCTCACATGTTATGTCTCTCTTCTTTCTCCAGCTCAGAAAGTGAGAAGTCCTCCAGAGCTGCTACCAGCCTCCTGAGCAATATGTGGCAGTACAGTAAGCTTCATCGGGACTATAAATCGGTATGGCTTTTTTCCCTCTTTCCTTCCACTTTTCAGTGCATTTTAGATAAAAATTTCCTGCTCAGTGCAGATGAAGAGACATTACAGCGGACCTGGCATCTGCTGGTGTTTGTGTGCTCTCTCTCTCTCTCTCTCTCTCTCTCTCCCCCCCCCCCCCTCCGTGGATACCAAAATCCATGGATGCTCAGGTTCCAACAACAACAGCAACAACAAACATTGACAAAATTACGATCTGTCAACTGCAAAAGGCCACCTTACTGGGATCTGTGCACATCATCTGAAAATACATCACACAGTCCTAAACACTTGGGAAGTGTTTGACTTGTGATTTTGTGATATGAAATCCAGCATATATCTCTCATTTACTGTGTCATACTGTGTCTTTGTGTCAATAATAATAATAATAATAATAATCTTTATGTATTTCACTTTCAAGCCTTGCAGTGATGCCTGCATTTTCCTTTCTTTCCTAAAAGTTCATATCAATAGGCATCTTATAGGATAGATGTGCATAACGGGTGGAAAATCCAGCATACTATCTCTACCTACATTTCACCCTGCATAGACTTCACTCATCCATTTTAATGTACTTTGGGAATTGGAAACATGTTTCAGTCATCCTGAGAGTCACTGGAGATGTGATCCAGAATTGGGGCGGGGAGGGGGGGGGGGAGAGAGAGAGAGAGAATGAGAGAATGAGAGAGAGAGAGAGAGAGAGAGAGAGAGAGAGAGAGAGAGAGAGAGAGAGAGAGAGAGAGAGAGAGAGATCACACAGAAGGCCTTCCCATACAGCCATATTCCACTACCACCTCTTTCTAAGATGATCAACCACAATGGGAAATTAAGGTTTTATATAGTGGTTTAATTTTTAGACTAACAAATATCAGCTAGTATGGCTTTCCATGCAAGCATCAGAAAACATGCACCTGCTCGAAGCCCTATTTCCACAGGCACACATTGCTTTTTTGTATTGAGCTATCCCAGTGTTAACTTTACCAAGGGTGCTTTTGTGCTTAGCTGCACAACACTAAATAGACATTAGCGAACTCAGATGTGCCCTGTGTTACCCCTTCACAATAAGTCATATATATTTACCATTTCCATGATGGAAAGTAATGGTATTCACTAAAACAGCTTGGTGGTTAGCTTGCAGTTTCATTCCAAGTGTCATGGTGTGCGCTTGCAAATATATGTCAACAGGCTTTATAAGAAGCACTTATTTTTAGGACGTTTGCTTATTTTTCTCAGTCTTCTGTTTAAGAACATCATTAGAGGATGATGCGTAGCCCTTGTTTCAGAACACAGATGTCGGAGTGCTTGAGTTTCCTCTGCTGGAGATGTAATAAGGCAGGGAACATCATTCATGGGGAAATGCAGGTGAGGGGGAGATTTTATCCTGATATGGATTATAGTCTAAGGAGATATCACAGATTAACAGCTCATGGCTTCCGTGTTAGTGGGAGGTGAATCTGCTCTGGGTTTTAGTCTGAAGTGGAAAGGGACAATTCACAGTGCTGGACCTTATCTATTAGGTTCAGCACTTCAGAACATTCATTTAGTGGTCTGATTCCAGAGTACATTCACTGCTTCAATTACACAGAAGCCACTAGCTGCCTTTGTGCAGGAATGAGTGACGTCTATATCAGTACCTCTTTTCAGATTTTGTTCTATTTTTGGCCTTAGGTATATGCTCAATTCATGATTTACCCTTATGTGACAAATCTTTTATGTGTTTTTACAGAAGGGCTATCGAAAAGAGGACTTCATAGGCCTGTAAAGAAAAGAGCACAAAGAAAATGGACTGTTCAGACCTAATTCTTCCACACAAAAATTGTCTAAAAAGCTCCAGCATGAACTGTGGCCTCTCCTTCATGAAACTCCTTCCGCACAGTGCCTTATTTTTTATAGATCTCAGCCCAGTCTGCCTGATGTGCATTTTTGCATTCTTTTTTGTTGCTTTTTCAAGTCTCTTAAAAGTTCATTTGCTTTTCCTGACAATTTTATCTCATAAAGACGTTTCTTCACTCTAAAGATGCAAATCCAAGCAAATTCTCAGGGCTTCTTGAGTCTGCACAAAACATTCACGTACTGAAAGTTCAAACACCTCCATGTTTCTTTGGAAATTGTAGGTGCTGATGTCAAGACATGACCTCCAGACTTGCTCAGGATGCTGAAGGAAGGCTTCCAAGGTGCTTGAGTCATCTCTGGCTCCTTCCATCCGATTTAGTTTGTGCCTCTTGCTCTCTTATCCCAGTTCTGTTGCTGCTACTTGCTTGTGTTATCCCTATGTCCTTTGGACCCTTAAAAAGGAACGGTTTGCTTTCAGTTTTAAAGAATTTGGGGTATCTTATTATGAGGAACAAAAAGAATGAATATATTTTAATTATAAACAAGCTTATGCCTGGAATAGTAGGAAAATTCCACTTATTTCTAGTGGCTCTGGATGAAAGTTGATGGAACTTGAAGGCTCTGGCAAGGTTCAAAGTTGCACTGACCAAGAAGTAGGGAAACATGCTTTGTAGTATAAATCCATGCATTGCTTAAGGATTGGGGATCACTTTTTCTGGACTACAACGTCCAACAATCACCAGTCATGCTGGATTGTGAAGTTCTGAGAGTAATAATCCACAAATGCAACTTTTCCATCTTTAGATGGAGATAAGTGGTGGATGTTTTCATTAACTTAGCCCATTAAGTCAGAAACAATAATGGTTGTGAAGACAGAATTATCTGTTGAGACACATACCTGTTAGCTCTAGTTGATACGGAGTCTGTGAAACAAGGTGGGGTATTACAGGCCTTGGGACAAAATCTGGCCTTCCCAAGATCCGAATCCAGCCCTTCCCCATGATAGCTGCATTTCGTGATTCCCTAGTTTTTGTATGAAGCTTCCCCTATTCTAAATGGCTCAGATGTTTAAGTTTAAATATGTTGATATTTTTGATGCTACATTAGACCACTTATGTTATGCGTGATGACTTGTGACCAAATATGGCCACTATCCACTACTGGAATATATTCCTGAGAATTTTTCTGAAGTTTTTTTTTTTCAGGCTGAAAGAAATACTCTCCCTTAGTAGAAAATATGTTAATAGTAAAATTATGGAAAGGGAGCACTGGCTGCCTTACAACCTGCTGTCCAAAAAAGCATTCTCAAGTTGTTATTGGGAGTGCTTTGGCCATCTTGAGGTGGACTGTATATCATTTTACTCCCTCTGTTCAGCTGAGATCGTCCTGACAGATGTGAAGTGCAAGGGGTTGAGCCACAGTGAAATATATTTAAATACAGGGTAAAGCTTTGGACCACAATGTTCATCTAGAAATTGAATGTTGCATTCAATGCTATCTCTTGCCAGGTTAACAGCACTGGCATTATCTTCAATAGCCTTGATGCTCACTCTGTTAAATCGGGGAAATCCTTTGTTACTGGGAGTGCTATCCATAGATATGAAAACTGTTATATGGAAAGCACCTATTGTGAGCCTCAGGCAGAACTCTTAACAACACAGCACCATGTTTGTACTGTATTTAGCATTTTCCTCTAATATAGTGGGAAAGAGCTATTTCTCAGAAGTACAAATAGTAAGGTACATGAAGGCTGGCTCATTGAGTTAGAGTTGTGAGATGAGTATTAGAACAGGCACCTTTTGTTAGTTGTAAGAGACCTGAAAATCACAAAGATGACTTTGTATGTACTAAAGCTGTTCCATAGCTAATACCCCATTGATACTTCTTGCTGTGTCAAGCCAAAAGCAAAATCAAGCAAGGAACCACATGACTGGGTTCTTTAAAAAAAACACAGCATCCTAGTACACACAGAGGGAAATTTAATAAAGGGAGATACTCTAACACATAATTAAATGTCCTGTTGTGGGCAAAGTTGTTTTTGTGTTCCATTATCAACTTTATTAGAGTATTTCTTCAAAGGACTGGATCAAAGGAGAATTATCACAAAGAAATTGATGCAATGTCAAGACAATATTATAATTACACTTCTGTATACTACACATTGCAGATTGTAGATTCTGATGCTAGTTCCACTACAAAGATGTGCATTATGACATACAGAAATCAGTATTCATGTGCCTTAGCCCACCAACATCCCAGTTCTCATCTCCCTCCACTAAAAGCCACTGATAGGATTTCTCTTACTTGAATAGTTGCAATCTTGAGTGTGCTGCCTTTCACATAAGCCAGCAACAGCCCTTGAGATCCATCCATATCAAAGGAAGGATGCACACTGTGCCTTTCATGGTGGGCCTCTGGCTCTAATATTGGGATACTGGGATTTTGGCTTTAAGATTCTTTCTGTAAATGTTAAAATTTGGATGTAGTATTGATTGGAGACCACGTTTTGCTTAATCCAATGGGTAGCCCATATGGTTTCAAGGGGCAATAAAGGTGTGAGCAAACTGTCCTGTATATGTTGTATATAGAATATGTCCTCCTCTAGAAGTATAAGGGTTTGCATGTCATTTGGGTTGGGTTTTGGGGGTGCTTTTTCAGTGTTTTGTGGGGGTGTTTCCCTTTATGAATCTTAACTCCAAGGCCCTGAGGCCTTACCTACTTTACATAGTTTTCTGAAAATCAGAATTAGGTGATGGATGCACAGAACACAAGAAAGGAAGAGTGGTTTTTTTTTTTGTGGTTGTCCAGCACTTGGCATCTTACATTTGAAAATATCTCCCACCAGTTCCTGGATATAAGAATTGAAACCCTGTTCTCAATATTTGGCCTTCCAGATGTTTTGCATTTCAGTTTCACAGAAGCCCCAGCATGTTTGGGCAGAGCTCAGGCATTCTGAGAGCTGAAGTAAAAAAAAGGTTTAGAGGATTAAATCTTAAAAGACACCGCTCCCTAACTCAAGAAGAAGAAAAAGACCATTCCTATGACCCAATTTGTAGATAAAATGGCACTGCAATAAAAAACCACTATGAACAAAGGAAGTAAGTACTGTTTGCTTATATGAATGCAGTTCTCTTAGGAATGAAATAAACTCTCTTGGAACAGTTCTTTGTTGGAGAAAACTTGGACTATAAAGCTTTACAGCAATACCGTTGACTTCATTTTATGAGAGGAGATCAAGCATAGAAGAATAGTGGCATATGCACATGTAAGCCTACATTACACCTGTGTATGCCTTTTTGGGAATCAGTCTGGAGGTTGGTATTCCCTTTCTCCATCCACAACAGCTAAACCCCCCTCCCAGCATCTATTAGAGCAGTGGTTCTCAACCTGTGGGTCCCCAGGTGTTTTGGCCTTCAACTCCCAGAAATCCTAACGGCTGGTAAACTGGCTGGGATTTCTTGGAGTTGTAGGCTGAAACACCTGGGGATCCACAGGTTGAGAACCACTGCATTAGAGTCATTGCACAGAGACCTGGAGGGGGAATGACGCTGTCTTGTAGCTGTTGCATTGCAACTCCCAGAATTTCCCATCATTGTCTATGCTGACTAGGGCAACTAGGACCTGTTGTCCAACAAGAAATGCCACCTCTACAGGATAATCAGATGCAATGGACATGGGGATAGCTAGATAGAAGACAGTGATTGAATGCTTCAGCTTTTCTAATACTTGCTTAACAATGCACACCTGCCAAAATTTTGTCTTCTATGCAGTTATGTGTTTTTAAAATCCTGTCATTCTTTGCATCGGTTTGCTTACATTCATGTAGATGGACCTTGTTCTGAATGTTAACTGTGTATGACCAACATACAGGGGACAGTAACAGAACAACCTGTTGCCCAATTTGGGCATGCTCAACTTTGTACTTACTTCAGTGCATGCTGTTGTATGCTCAACAGGCTCCTTTGTATTATTAAATATAAATGCTTTGACCATTGATTACTGTTTTCCTTCCTGAGCTGTTCAAGATGTGTACATGGCCTATCCATAGTAGACAATAAGTTTAAAATATCACTTGCTCCATAGAATGCTGAAAATTGTGTTCCTGTGATATAGGCTAAGAATTTTTAATAGAATTTTCACAACTCTGCCATTCCTAGGATTCTTCAAGGAAAACATGACACTTAACGAATATAATTTTTTTTACGTATATAGTGCAGATAGGCCCAACTGCCAGCATGGTGCAGTGGTTTGGTTGGTGGGTCTATGAGTCTGGAGTCCAGAGTTTGAATCACCACTTGGGCATGCAAACTCCCTTTGACAAGTCACACTCAGCCTCAACAATTTCTTGAACAAATCTTGTCAATGGGGTTCCCTGATGTCTTGTAATTTCTGGGGATTTAGGTTTACAGTTGGGAATGACCAAGCCTGCCCCCAAACCCTCTCTTTGCAGTGTAGCAGCACCCTGACCAAAGTAGTATTTCTTAGGCACTGGATAGTGGGGTGCAGGAAGATGACCTCTGCAGCTCTCTCTTGGTCACAGGGCACCCTGGCAAAACATTGTGGCAAGACCCTGAGGAGTTCCTGCTGTCAGAATGCAAAGTTATGCTTTTGGGATGTGGCATTATGTGATGTAGCTGTAATGATAGAGCTCTATCATTACATTGACAAAGCTTCTTCCAAGTATACATTATATTTCTGAGAGGACCTTAGCCTAAATTGAAATGACTTCCTAGTATGATTGAATTATTTTGATATAGCTCGGGCATATCTGCTAGTCAAGTTGCAGCTGTTCAAATACAACAGTTTTAAACATTTTGAAATATTTTAAATAGTAGCAGTTACTAGCATTATTTGGATAGCCTTTTCTGTTACTTTTTCCGTCATTGTGGCAAATAATGCAGTAAATTGGTGTGAGGAATGTTTGACTTTCCCGATGTTGTACTACATCTCCCCTTATTCATGTCAGCTGGGGGTTCAAGGCCATAGGCTCTCCACCTCTGGAGCATGGTCTAAGCCACCTCCTCCAGACATCTAGTTAAGAGCCCCTTTTTATTGCGAAATAGTTTCAAATTGCAGTTATTTTATATGAGTTCTTTACAAATAATGGTAGGTGTTTGCGTATTACAGTAGTCTCACTTATCCAACATAAACGGGCTGGCAGAACATTAGATAAGCAAAAATGTTGGATAATAAGGAGGGATTAAGGAAAAGACTTTCAAATGTCAAATTACGTTATGATTTTACAAATGAAGCATCAAAACATGTTATACAAGTTTGACAGAAAAAGTAGTTCAATACGCAGTAATGCTATGTAGTAATTAATGTATTTACGAATTTAGCACCAAAATATCACGATGTATTGAAAACATTTACTACAAAAATGCATTGGATAATCCAGAACGTTGGATAAGTGAGACTCTACTGTATTAGGATTTGAAAAGTTCCCACTTGTCGGCTAGTTTTAAAACTAAAAAAGCAATCTTTCTGAAAAATTCAGTTAAATATGAGTGCTTAACATCTACTTTCCTCTAAAGACTAATGCAAAGAACTCACCTTTTCAACCATTTCCCTGTTCAATTGCAATAGCAATCTTATTCCTCGCCTGTTATTTAATTATCCATCTGTCCACTTGGCTGGTTTCCTGCTTCTAAGGAATTCAAACACATTTCTATTTTTGTTTATTTTAATTGTTATAGCAATAGGCTCGTTTGTTTTTTTCACTTGCCTTTTTTCTTTCCTTTGCTGTCAGTTTACAGCAATGAAATAACCTACAAAACAATGCCAATTGTACCCATCAATGTATATGAAGCTCCTTAAAAATGTAGTGGCAACTTCATTTGTTGTATACAGCTTATCATCCACATAGGTAAAGATAAAGATTTCCCCCTGACATTAAGTCTAGTAGTGTCCAACTCTGGGAATTGGTGCTCATCTCCATTTCTAAGCCAAAGAGCCGACGTCCATAAACACCTACAAGGTCATGTGGCTGACATGACTGCATGGAGCGCTGTTACCTTCCTGCCGAAACGGTACCTATTGATCTACTCACATTTGCATTTTTTCGAACTGCTAGGTTGGCGAAGTGCGTTAAAGCGCTGAGCTGCTGAACTTGCAGACCGAAAGGTCCCAGGTTCAAATCCCAGGAGCGGCTTGAGCGCCCGCTGTTAGCTCCAGCTCCTGCCAACCTAGCAGTTTGAAAACATGCAAATGTGAGTAGATCAATAGGTACCACTCTGGCGGGAAGGTAACGGCGCTCCATGCAATCATGATGGCCACATGACCTTGGAGGTGTCTACGGACAATGCCGGCTCTTCGGCTTAGAAATGGAAATGAGCACTAACCCCCAGAGTCGGACATGACTGGACTTAACGTCAGGGGAAACCTTTACCTTTTTAGGTTGGCAGAAGCTGGGGCTGACAGCGGGAGCTCACTCCACTCCCCAGATTCAAACCGCCGACCTTTTGGTCAGAAAGTTCAGCTGCTCAGCAGTTTAATCCACTGCGCCACCGGGGGCTCCACATCATCCACATAGTCAGCAAAAATGTAGGAAAACTGCCAAGACCATTTTTCAAAAGGTCATGAAAAAAACACAAATTAAAACAGTGACCAAAACTTGCTTGGAGACTTGCATCTTTGAAGGCATGTAGCCGGGGGGGGGGGGGGTTTGAGGGGCTTCAGTCCCCCCCCTGAAATTCTCAGGGTGGTCCGTGAGAAGGCCTTACATTTAGTATTTAAACTGTTATGTTTATTCAAATCATGATCTGATCATCATGCTCAATATATCCCATATGCATGGGGGTTTTGGGATGATACAAAAGGTTTGCTAGGGTAGATCCTCTCCCGCTCAGACTCAGCCCCCCCCCCCCCCCGAACCAAAATCCCAGCCCCTCCCGAAACAAAATCCTGGCTTTGTTAAGTGGACTTACAACTGCAGGAAATAGAACTGACCAGTTTTGCAACATCCATTTTTCCAGAAGAGGTTGCTGTTACATTACTGCGTAGGAGAGCCAATGAAGTGACCAAAGTACAAATGAGCCAATCTACATTAGGACACTCTTGCTGGTGTCGTTACATAGCCTTGTAATTTTCTAACATGTTTCCTTAGCACCTCTGCCATGTGGCTAAATATGTGCAAAATTATGAAACATAGATGGTGACAGAGAATACCTACCATTATTCAAAAGAGTGCTATAGAAGAAAAGAACTATCTCCCACCCATTGATATTGAAAGGAACAAGGCTTCCTCCCGACTACTCATATTTTCACTATCAAAATATGTTTCTTTGGATAGCATAGGGAAAGGTTTAAATCCCTGTAGTTTTTGTTTTGCTGTGCGCTCCGGTTCAAAATATTTCACCTCACTTTCTGTCCCTGTGATAATGGGATTTTGAAAATTTTAGCTTGTTGTGGAAACAAGGATTGGTGAGAAAACTTCAGTGGAGATGCATTTTCCCCAATGATAACTGTTTCAGGAGTGACTTTCCCTTCCTAGAGGTAGATTTCTTTCACTTCCTGTTGTCTCACACCCATTTGTAACTAGGAGTCATTTGAAAGTCAGATTTTTGTAAGTCGGGGACTGCCTGTATATGTAATGCCCATGATAGATCTTCAGCTTACACAAGTCAATATTGTCTGATTCTGCAGTCTGTGACATTCAAGCAAAAAATTGTAGAGCATAAGATGATTGCATGATGAATTATACCTCCTTTCTGTAATGTTTCTCCAACATCTTCTTTAGACTTAAGTGATTTATCGCACATCAAAATGAGATGACAGCCTGCCTTGCTTTGAGTCTGTCCTGAGGGGAAAAACAGTGGTCTTGATGAAAATGGGAACTGTGACCTTGCAGCTATTATTGGATTGCAATACCCAGCAATCTTAGCCAGCATAGACAATGGTGAGGAATGATGGGAGTTGCAGTCCAAGAATATATGGAAGTCCCCACAATTTCATAATTTCATCTAGAGTAATCACCCCCAACATGATGTCCTACTGGCTACAACTCCCATAATTTCCAGCCAACATATCATATATATTGGAAGTGAGGGCAATTGCAATCCAACACATCTGAATTATGGAAAGCTGGGAAAGACTGGATTAGATCAGGGGTTTTCAAACTTTTTCATCTGCGAAGCCCTTTTTGAAGCAAAAGTTACTCAAGGAATGTTATATATTACCTATCCTATCCTATCTATCTATCTATCTATCTATCTATCTATCTATCTATCTATCTATCAAAAAGGCATGGGCGAATCTTTTGACCAACATAAGCGTGGCAGTATTTCAATGGAAAACCCCAGGGGCCAATCCACCCCCTTCTGTCATGCGGGAAAAGCACAATCAAAGCACCCCCAATAGATGGCCATCCAGCCTTTCTAGTAATAGTAATAATACTCCAGGAGCCATCCAGTCCACCCCCCTTCTGCCATGCAGGAAGAGCACAATCCAAGCAGCCCCGGAGGGTGGGAGGGAAATAGGGCTTTTGGAGGGAAGAGGCAGAGGGAACCACGGAGCCCATCAGGACCCACTTTAAAACCACTGGATTAGATAATGCTAGTGTTCCAAGTAAAAAAAAATCTTGGTATGTGATCTCTTGATATGTATAGAGATAGTAAGACACTTATACATCTTTCCCTAGTTACTCAGCAACATTTGCATAAGCAGCCCTTTAGAACTCCAGCTCTAAGAATTCCGCATTTGTGTCTAAGGGCTGATGGGACTTGCAGTCTAAAAATATCTGCAGAGTGATATTATTCCCATCCCCAATCTTCTTGGTCCTGTTTTGGGACACATCTCAGTATTCACTTGCAGGACTTTCACCTGTTATGCTTATGTCATACAACTAGAATTAAAAGACAGAGAAAAGGCCACAGCTAGATTAAAATTCCATTTTTTAATTTGAACTCTGTGTTTTCAATATGAAAGCAGCTGTCCTGGGAAGTGCTTAGGGCCAAACAATACCAATTATTAAATATAGCCAAAAAGACAATCTGAAATGCTAATTTTGCAATTTTAGCCTTTTTTGTGGAGTCACAAAGAAATGTACTAAACAAGCGTGCCACAGCTTTCTATCCTGTTAGCCTGGCAGGGAACCCTTTGGGCATTTCGATAGCTAGGAACACTTAGCCATGTATCATTACCCGACTTTCAGCATCATTGCATCACAAAGCCTCTCTGCACCATAGACTATGTCTTTCTTGTGGTTTGATCAGATGAACTCCAGCAATTGACAGACAGGTCCTGGATAATTTACAAGTGCCCAATCGTCCCATAACTGCGTGGGCATATCGTCTTCAGCTTGCTTTTTGGGCACTCACAACTTCAATAACTGCTTGAGGCACTCTTGGAAAAACTTATGAGACCCTGCGCCCCCCCCCCCCCCCATCTCAAGCAAATCTCCTCCCTTTTAATCCCTGCTTCCCTTTACCTTTTCCCTTTAGAATTGCTGCACACCCAACAAAATAACAGCTTTTTCCTTTCTTGGCCTTTTAAACACATGCCCACAGAGGTACATATTACTCTTCTGTAACTAGGCCAAATAAAACATAACTGAAATAAACACATTTTTTCTCTATCCACCTATGCCTTCCCATCTTTTGTTTTGCTGTGTCTCCGTTAAGCCCTTTGGGGTTGTATCCTGTCATTCCTCTTCCTTTAAAGTGCCATGTACATATAGAACATAAAATACATTTTATCACAAGCACACTCTTTTCATCTTAGAATCCAATCCAGTGCATGCTAAAGTGGAACTTTCAAATGTACTTTCATGGAAACAAGTCAGTGTGGACATCCAAGTACTTATTTAAAAGGAAATATGACGAAGTCAGACTGTAGAGGTAACATGGAACTCTTCTTGCCTTTCCTGACAGGAGCTAATTCTCAGAACTCCATTTTGAAACTGAACTGCCATTCCAGGCGAGTTCTATTAAAGATGTGACCGCCATTACACTGGTGCTACTTAATATCATTTTCCCAGGAAGAATGCCCTTTTACGGTTCTGTTCACCTGAATACTCACCATCTGTTTCTGAAATGATGGGGCCTACCCAGAAATGCTAACGACAGCTAAGAAGCCCATCGAACTTGTTAGTCTGCTAAAAACCAGCATGGTAGTCTAATTCAAGAACATCACTGGAGACTATAAGGCACTAAATAATATCTACAAAGTAGCCAGATGCTCTTGAAGCATTGATAGAAACACCCTGAAGCAATCACAGTGTTGAAGAAGTACAGAATCATGATTAGATGGCTGAAGACTGGAAGGCCACTTAAATAATAAAGGAAAATTGAAGCCGCCTCCAAAAAAGACAGGTAGCTAGTTAAGTTCTCCTGTTAGGATAAGCTACGCCCTCAACTAACACATACTGCCACTAAGCATCTTCTTTACCAGCAAGACGATTTTCCTCAGATTCAAAAGTACGTAATTTACCTTTCTATTACATAATCCCATTAAATTTGGTCCTGCTTTCTGAGGCAGGGGATGTCTTTGCCCCTTTCTACATGAGGGTCTTTTAAGTACCGACCTTTATCATGCCAACCTTTTGTCAAACTAAATACTCCCACATTTCTTCCCATCATTCCACACAGAACCTATTTTCCATCTTTGTTGGTCTCCTTGAGCCTATTCTGAGAAGTCAGCCTTCTTCTCAAAGTGAAGCATCCAAATTGGAGATGAGGCTTTATTAATGTATAATAAAGTGGAGGAGCACCTTCTGATGACTTTAAAAAAATAGTTCCAAGTTATACAACCTATCATCAATTTAGTTGTTTTTGCAGAAACATCACATTACTAATCCACGATGAGCTAATGAGTGACTGTAATCTGAAGACTCTTTTCCAATGTGCTACTTCCAACCCACATATCCACTATGTGCACATAAATACAGAGCTCTATAACTAATTATGATTTTGTTTCTGCCAGTTTTTCATTGCATTGAAGCTATTTTGAATTTTATTCCTGACTGTGATGTTCATTATAATCCCTTTGGTCTGGTTACATCTGAAATATTGATGGGATTCCCTCAATCCCTTCACCTAAGTAACTCATGAAAAGAATAATCAAAGTCTTGAATATGAAGAGAATCATGCCCATGCTATAGTCCTTTAGTACCCCATACTGTTGTTTTGGATTAATGAAACAAGTGGGGGAAATTGTCCTTGTCAAGGAACATCATTCTACAAAAAGGTTTGAGCTTCACAGGAATAACCCATCATCTCTTATATATCATCTTCTGTTACGAGGCAGTAGAAGTCTGTCCTTGCTCCATAGTTGCGAGATCCTAAATCAGAGATGTCTATCTCACTCCTTTGGCTTTCTCCAAACTGTGGTTCTTCCACAGCACCAAGTGGTGGACCATCAGGGCCAATTATACGGGGCACTGATGAGCCTTTGAAAATAGGCCCCCGGACTCCTGTAGCAGGGAAAAATAGAAACAATTAGTGGAGGTGAAAAACAGAGTAAACTGAGAGAAGGATCACATCAGTCTGCTAGCTTAAATTATGACTTTAAAATGACTAATACTACTATTACTCCTGCGAAGTATCTATGAGTGGACATATTTAAAGTTCAAACACTGTTCATACCATTCAGAACTTCTTACAGACAATCTTGCAAATTGTTCTTGAAGAGAACTGTGGCAGGGAGGAATCCTTTTGAATCCCACCGCTGCCACCAATTGAGGAGAGCCCAATTTGTGGTACTCAACTCAGGCAGGGGGAAATCCTTGTCTAAATCCCACTACTGCCTCCAATTGAGGAGATGTGCGCGCGTGTGAGAGGGGGGAATGGAGGATGTGTGAATGTATGACAGGGATGATTTAGTGGATAAGGAAGGATAACGGAACTGATTGGGTTTAAATGAGTAAAGATGGTAACTTATATAGAAAAGTACGGTAACTTATATAGATAGGTACGGTAACTGCCACCAACGTGAGGTAACAGGCTTACAGAGAGGCAAGGAGACTTATCTTTATGAACAATAACAAAATTCAAGTTTATTTTTGGTACATAAGCGTATGGTTCCAATACATAACGTTTCAGGATCTTAAGTTACAATGTAGTCTTTCTTGAATGGATATTTCTTAAATAACTTCTCTTCAAAACAGTATACTAAACTCCCCCGGTCAACTTATATTCCCAGCCTTTCCCCTGAGTGACCATAAGCTGCCGTCCTTAGCTGATTTCCACAGCTCCTAATCTTTCCAAAACCTAACCGCAACTCTTCTTCTCAAACCCCTAACAGCCACTCCTTTTTAAACCCTCACAGCAACTGAACTTTTAAAAAGGGAATATCCTCCAACTGTCATCTTAGCCAAGCCCCTTTTCTCCCAAGGGAAGCTGTGTTACCATGGCAACCTACCAAATGCTGCTTCCGGCTAGTTTCCATGTTAGGCTTTTCCTTGCTAATATATAACCCTTTTTTCTTTTAACAAACAAATAAATAAAATCATATCAATAATCTCTGTTTAACACACAACTTCTCTACAGTTCTCTATTCAGAATGCTAACAATTCTTTTGAGCTCCTTCAGAGAACTAGTTTCCAGAGTTCACCAGGGAGAACAAAAATGCTATTAAGCCAATATAATGATCAAACTACATAATATACAAGAAATCCGCAGCCAGGGGCCATTTTGATTGCAGAAAAAGCCTGGAGAATGGGTTAAATCCTCCTCAGGGTCAACGCTCCAATCAGAACTGAATGTTCCATAGCTACTTTTAACCAAAAATGGAAATGTCAGGAGATCCAATTATGGCCCTTCTACATCTCATGTGGTTTGGTTCTCAGCTGGCAATTTTCAATTTAATTTTATTGTTTTATATTAGAGAATGCCTTGAAATAGGGCAGATGAACGCAAGGGGCCTAAATAGTTCAAAACCTGGGGAAGCATAGGAGATTGGAGCTAAAAGGAATCACTGAATCAAACCTGGAATTGGGAAGTCAGTTTCTTTTCAATACACACTTAAAAGGAGCTTCATCAACAGAAATTAGACCATGTGTTCCCCTGTGAGAATATAAGCTGAGCTGACCTGGATCCATTAAAAGGCCTACCTAGTTAGCCTTCAGCCAAGCAAAACCTGTGACAATCCCAAAAGAAGGTTGTGAGTACATCAGCATCTTCCATCCTAGGAAGAACTACTGCTAGGCAATCTAACTCAGATCAGAGTTGGATGCTGAGCATCGGTGATTGCAACAGAATGGGAGATGCAACGTGAACTTTATGACAAAACCCACTGACAAATTCTTTTGTTCACATTCCTCTGAAATATGTGGCCCAAGTTCAGAGTTATTCATTCGTCCAATCACCCACCTAATGTTGTTTGCTTAGAATACTTTCCAAATGGATAGTGATATTCTAAGTTAAAAAATGGGAATGGGACCTGCTTGGATTTCCTTTGTCTTTCTCCCCAAGGCACCATATCTTCCTTCCTCTCCATCTGATTTTTTTCTGGGCCCAAGCTCTTTGATCTTATTATGTGTTCTTCCACAGACATGTTTTTATGTTTCTATTTAATGTGTTACTCCTCTTTATATCTTTTGGAGGTTTCACAAGATGTAAGAGGAGATGAATCAGCAATCGCTTTTGCTCTCTAAGAACAAATTGTGGAGCTAGTTTCCAAAAAGTACCAAATCCATCTGATTTTTTTATAGGAACTGAAAAACAAGTGGTTATGACATGCATTCTTTTACTATAAAATGCAAAGTTTGATAAATTTTGATGGTTTTGATCTGCACATAATATTTTACTACTAGCCGATAATGTGCTGCCACCTATAACTCATTTTTCACTTTTTTTGGATTTGGAATAAACTTCACAATTCTATCCTCTTGCTTGTCCTGCAGGTCTTTATAATTTATCCCATACTGATTTGATGCTTTCAGAAAACCCCCTAGATACCCAAAGATGTTTTTCCTGGGAGATGCCAGCTTATTTATAGCCAGCATGGAACAAGCACAAATACAGAACAACTTTGCTGCAATTCATAATTACCTCATTTGGCGTACAAAACTGTCCAGCTCACATAATGTTTGGCAGCATTATGAATCAAACACACAAAAACACTAATATACACTGAGTTCTCCTTCAGTTTGGAATGTTAAATGAAATTCTGGCTATCCTGGTGAGCATTCAGACAGGAGCCAGATGTTTTTTGCAGGAAAATGCCCAGTAATTCTTTAACATTAGCCAGCCTTCCTCTGTAAAACATTAACTGATTAGCATCAAGTATGTGTCCAGAACACCCAACCAAGCACCACTTGATTCATGAATATCTTCTATATTTAGGGCACTCCATCCTCTTGATTGCCACTTACAAGTATTATATGGGATTTTGACTTCCTCCACTTCTAGATCTAAAACTGTATCTTGTTCCTGGGTTCTTTAATTTGAGGGAGGAGATTTTGAACTGTTCGTTATGATTGCTGCCAAGGGGCGTATGCAAAGCAAGTGAAACCAAAGTAGAATTCACAAAGCCAATACAGAAATACTTATGCATGCAGAATAATTGTTATAAGTGATTAGCTAAGTAAGAATGCAAAGAAGATGTAACTAAGAACCCCAAAAACATATTTGTCTAAATACTTGCTAAAAAGCTTGTAAATACTGGGCTGTTTCCAAGGAGCATTGGCCCATCATTACAAACCAATAATTCAACTTTTGAACACTGAGAGAAGGAAAAGGGGGACGGGTACAAAAACCAAAGGCTTCTTCAACGACAGCATAGAAGATCAGCTACCATTTCAAAAACCTCAGGAGTGAAACCCAAGAGAGAAGATGAGAGCAGCTTTGCAATCTGGATGAAATATTCTTAAATTTTTTCTCTTCTCTACGATGGAACATTAGAATAATCGGGCACTCTTCCAAGTGAGGGCTTCCCTTCAGACCTTAAGAAGATGGAGTCCTGAGCATCCAAGCACATAGTTCTTTGGAGTTACTAGACCAAGGAGGAAAGCTTCCCACAATAGGAATGGCAACACACCGCACAAGGAATAATGCTTATTAACGACCCTGAGCACATGCCCTCCACAAAATAAGCCCAATACTGCTCTCTTAACTTAAAAAAAAGCCCAGCCAAATCCTGTGATTTTACTCTACTCTCTATTTGTTCCTTGTCAATAAATCAGAGCACAAGTAAACCAGATTTTCTGTTGCCACTTGCTTGTAAATCTTTTATGACCACTGAACTTACTTCACTCCTGTTACTAAAATTAAACTGTATTGCACTGCAAGCTCAGCCTGTGTGAACAAGTCCCCACTGTCAGAACTTGTTTTTCCAAACCACTGGGACTGCAGCTTGTAAGCACACTCCTCTCCTAGAGCTCCCCAAACACATGCAGTCCCACAGACATAACAAGAAAGAATAAGGCAGTGTGTAAGGCTTGAAAAGTACCCCTTAGCAGGTCCTATCCTCCTTGGAAATTTTTTTTATGATAGCAAACAAGCAATAGAAGAGGATTTACCAAACATCAGTGCTACTGTTTGCAATTAAAAATAACACAAAAATTAAAGTGATTCAAAGAAGCTTCAGTTTCCCTGCTGCACACATGTATTTCATTGGCTCCTACAGATGCCTCTGGTAAGAAAAAGTTTTCTTTTCTGTCTGTTGCTTTTAAAAATAATAATGAGCAAACCAATTTACTAGAGACAAAAGTTGGATGAACGCACACAACAGAAATGTCTTTCACATCACCTTCAGCCCTCTGGGAGAAATAAACTCTCATCTAACTAGCCTTAGCATTTTTAATCAAGCAGGAGGCCTCTTCTGATGCATATTAATACAGAACTATGTCCTCTTGAGTTAGACTGAACTCCAACTAAGGATATATAATAGGAGCAGACACCTAAAGAAGATCAGGGGCTGCATTAGCCCCATGGCGATCTTGGGGGGCTGCAAGCCCCTTCACCTACCCCAGAAGAAAACAATTTTCCTTTTTGCCCCAGATACTCTCTAGGGAACATGTTTTTAGCCCCCCCAGGCCAGCTAGGTAAAATGGTTTGAGCACTGGGTTATGAAAAATTGCCAACCCCCCCCCCCCCTTTTATAGGGTTACAATAAGATGGAAATAATTTTAAGGCATACAATAACAATGTCATTTTGGGCCCAGAAGAAGTCTATTTTAACAACAGGAGATGAGAGCAATTAGGTGTGTGTGTATGTGACAATAATGGCCCTGGGGGCTCACTTTGCGCATTCTTGCTTTGTAGAACTAATGACCTATGTCAATCAAAAATATAAAATAGCATTGAGAAGACAGACAGGAAGTAGCCAAATGATCCAGGGCAGTAAATAGAAATGGAGAGGGGGCGGCTGCAACAATAGGGCATAAGTGCATTATTTTAAGTCCTGGGCAAATGCTGTGAGCAGTAGCACCACTAGCCAAGATATGGCGAAATACTCAGACAACAACATATTTCCTGAAACAAGCTAAATGTTCTTTACTTCTTCAGAAAACAGGAATCCCTCTACAGTGAGATTTAAAGTTAATCCCTAGTAATTTAATTTTCCTGAAGGTTCTCTCACTTAGACTGCAATCTCAAACTCAGGCACTACTTTTCTAGTTAGCAGAAATAGTTAACAGCTCCCAGATTGTGGAACTCCTGCCCAAGAGAGACCAGGATGGCCTATTCCTGCTGGCCTTTCGCAAGCAGACCAAGACATTCTTCTGCCAACAGTCCCATTAGGTTTGGAGACAAGAATAATGCTGAGGAGCAGAGCCCCTCCTGTGGTGGTGCCTGGGGATCTCTCTATTCATATTGCCAGGTTGCTGAATTGGTTTAAGCTACTGATGAAAAGAGCTGGCATAGTGAAATAGTTGGAGTATTGGATTATGATGCTGGATTTTTAAATCCGTGCTTGGCCAAGGAATCCCACTGGGTAATTTAGGTAAGACACCCCTCCCAAACAAATCTTGCAAAAAAAATCCCATGATAGTAGGCATATCTTAAGCAGAAATAAGTTGAAGGCACATATCAACATATTGATTAAAAAAACATTCTTTTTATGATGTTATTCAATAATACCACTCCTGTCTGTTTTTGCTATTCTGGAAACTAATGTTTTCTCTTACATAAATTCTTTATATATATTTAAAAACTTTGTTGCAAGCTTTTTTTTTTAAACCCTTTGTGTCCCAATTTCTTTGAAAACATTAAGAACAACCACAACAACACACTCAGAGAAGTAGGATTAACAAAAGAAAGGTTTGTGTTGACTTCAGACTCATTATTTTAACAAATGGCAGAAGAGATAACACTGAATAGTGTAATTACCAGTATCTCCTTCTGGATGGGAATCACCCCGGAAATCAAGGTAATTGCTGTTGAGGATCAGCATAGGATCCTTGTCTTCCTGCAGATAGGTTTGGGGGTCTCCCCTGAGGCCTTGGTAGGACACTTTCCGAGGCAGGCTGAGACACAGTTCCTTCCAGAAATCAGATGAAGGCACCTAGAAGTAGCCAAGACAAAGGAACAGCCATTGTCATATGTTTGTTTACCAATCATAAAAACAGTAAAACCTCTGCATCTATGAAGGATACATTTCAAAACACCACTAGAAACCTATACTAGGGCTGGAAATATACCATAGAATTGGACTGAAGGCCTGGCAATAATAATAATAATAATAATAATACAGTAGAGTCTCACTTATCTAACATTCTGGATTATCCAATGCATTTTTGTAGTCAATTTTTTCAATACATCATGATATTTTGGTGCTAAATTCATAAATACAGTAATTACAACATGACTGCGTATTGAACTACTTTTTCTGTCAAATTTGTTGTATAACATGATGTTTTGGTGCTTAATTTGTAAAATCATAACCTAATTTGATGTTTAATAGGCTTTTCCTAATCCCTCCTTATTATCCAACATATTCGCTTATCCAACATTCTGCTGCCCCGTTTATGTTGGATAAGTGAGACTCTACTGTAATAAATTTATTTAATATCCACCTTTCCTTATGGCTTGAGGCAGGATACAACATACTGAAAACAAATGAATATAAAAATACAATAAGTTACTAAATTTCATAGACACACACGCACATACACATACATACATACAAAACCTATACCAAATACAGCTACAGAATTGACATATAATGGTAAAATGCAAATCAAAACTCATGATTGAAAGTTGACTGGGTAAGCCTGCGAGAAGAGATGGGTCTTCAACTGCATTTTAAATTCTAACACCTTGTTTATCTGTCAAATCTCATCCAGCAGGTCATTCTAGTCTTAGGACAGCCGACTAAAAGGTCCTCTAGGTGACAGTCGCCAGTTGGGTTCTGGCTGATTGGAGGATCTGTGTTCTAAAGGGCAGGTTAGGTTGTGCAGAAGGTGATCCTGTAGATAATCTGGACTCAAGCCATGTAGGGCTTTAAAGGTCAAGACCAACACTTTGTACTTTGCCAAGAAACTAATTGCCAGCCACTGGAGTGATTTTAATGTGTGTGTAATTTGCTCACTCCTAGATGTAACCAAGCTGACTACTGTGTTTTGAACTAATTGGAGTTTCCGAACTTGGTACAGAGGTTACCCAATGTACAGCGCATTACAGAAATTCAACCTTGAGGTTACCTGTGCATGCACCACCATCTTTTGGCATACAAAACTGTCCAGCTCACATAATGTTTGGCAGGAAAGATCACAGATGGCATCCCAGCTGAAGCTGGTAGTAAGCAGTCCTGACCATCACATCTACATGGGCTGACATTTGGAGAGACAAATCCAAGTGTACTCCCAAGCTGTGAACAGTCTTTCAGGGGTAGTGTAACCCCATCAAGAGCTGGTTGAACCACCTCTATTCCTAGGTTAGGACTCTTGATGGCAAGCACTAAATGTCTTACTGGATTGAGTTTCAATTTGTTTTTCCTCATCCAGCCCAATACCTCTTCCAGGCATTCATTCAGAGGAGACACACTATCCTTAGCTGAGGCATGGAAAATATATATTTGGGTGTCATGAGCATACTGATAACAGCCCATCCTATGCAAGGCCCACAAACATTTCCAGGGGAAATACTTTAGGGGAAAGTGGGTAAGTGAAACCATAGATTTAAAATCCATGGCTAAGGGAGTTGTACTCTACTCTCTTTTGCAATATATCTCTCAACAGGTCCCAACAGCTCTGATTCTGGCAGGCAGTCTGCGAAGTATCTGGCTCCAAAAGAGAGGGACATAATATATTCTATTACTATAGAGGAACTTAGGGTCCAGTAAGCAATGCAGCAATTTAGCTTTTGTTTCATCTCCAAGATGAAACATGCAGCAAAAATCCAAGAGGCATTAAGTAGCATTATTCCTGATGGAAGGCTTTCATAGATACATGAAGCAACAGAATCTGCATTTCTTTTAACTCCGGATTTCAGAGCAACTATACATTCTGAATGATTTTTTAAAAAGCAACAACATGTACTATTTGGGGGGGGGGGGGGGGAGGACCGTGCGGGCAGTATCCAGGGAAGGCTCCAAAACTGGAAGGAGACTGGCCCAGTAAAATGTCTGCTGTAGAATCCCTTCCTGCTCTTGCCGTTTGCTTAATGTTTCACAATATTGTGATGCAAGTCCAATCTCATGTAATTATTTGTGAGAATATGCTTCTGCCAAAACCTTGCAAAAAAAAATCCAACACCTTCAAGCAAAGAATAAATTACACAAGAAGTGATTCTATGGAATGATGCAAAGTATTCATATAGCATATTCAGAGCATTTACTCTTGAGGAGAAAATGATGTAGGAAAGGCATTAAAATTTATATATCTCAAGCTGCCCGCACTCTCAGAGTACAGTGGCATAACTGATTGGAACTCCTGCAGAATTTTTCTGTCTCCTCAGGCACAAAAAAGACCTATGTTTCTTCCTGTCCGTGGCCTATTCTTTGTTAATTCCCTTCAGCTTCACTGATCTAACAGCATGCGTTCCTTGAGCAAAGGGAGGGCAGTGAGTTAGAAAGGCAAGATAGATGCATTTGTATTGGCCACATATAGGCTGTAATAAATATCCTTGTACAGGTCTGCAAGCACTATGCTGTAAATAAAAACAGTAGGGGTTTTGAAACATAGAAACATCATCCATTTAAAAACCTCAGTGGTAAATTAAGCCCCCATACATACACTATGAGCAGTTCAACTGGAGAACCCCATCCCCCCACATTTGAAGGTTTTTCTCGCTTGCTAAAGCACAAGTGGCCGAGGAATACAGATTATGAATTGGACAGAAAGCAATCAATTATTCGAAAGCTTGACCAATGAGAATATCTCTCAGCAATCAGTGGGGAAATTTTACAACAGGTTTTCTCAGGAACTAGGCATTTCAATGACAGGTGACCTCTACATGTGTGTCACTCAGGAAAAACAAAGTGCATGCACTAAACTTGAATTTGACAGACATTTTCCTGTTTGTGAAACTAGATACATTCACCAATGTGAGATGATTAAAACTCAACATATTACAGAATGGTTTTAGAATTGGAAATTCAAAACCTAAAAACATTCTGAATATTATGGTCACAAACTCTGTCCTTTAAGTAAAATTTTGCAACAATTGGATTCTAATCTCTATATATAAAAGTCAAAGTATGCTTGTCAGATTATCTCTTTGTACTGCAAAGGCTGTTGCTAGGTGAAATTGCCCTCCGTGAGGTCATTGAATTGCTATTGCTAAGAAGAATTGGCTGTTGCTAGGTGAAGTGGCCCTCTGTGATGTCATTGGGAAAGAAAGGTGACATGTGTAAGAGGGGAAAGTAGGGATGAAGGCAAGTGCCACAAAGAGAGCCATGTTGCTATGAAGACATTGTGAGGTACCAGGCCCTTCTCAGAGCTGGAGAAGGCAGAAAGGGGAAGGCAAGGAAGAAAGAAAGGGAAGAAACAGAAATAAAAGGAGAAGGGGAGGGGAGGGAGTCAGAAAGAAAGGGGAGGGAAGGAGAAGGGAAAGGAGGGCAAAGGTATGGGGAGGGGAGCAAGAGCAAGGAGGAGTGGAAGCAGGGGGGCAGTAGCCCCACGAACACCTGAGCAATGCCAGGTATATACAATAAGGTAAAGGCAAATTTTCCCCTGAAATTAAGTCAAGTCGTGTCCGACTCTGGGGGTTGGTGCTCATCTCCATTTCTAAGCCAAAGAGCCGGTGATGTCCGTAGATACCTCCAAGGTCATGTGACTGGCATGACTGCATGGAGCGCCGTTATCTCCCCACTAGAGCAGTACCTATTGATTTACTCACATTTGCATGTTTTCGAATTGCTAGGTTGGCAGAAGCTGGGGTTAACAGCGAGAGCTCGCCCTACTCCCCAGATTCAAACCACCAACCTTTTGGTCAACAAGTTCAGCAGTCCAGTGGTTTAATCTACTGCACCACTGGGGGCTCCGAATATACAATAGTTCATAATATATTAAACTGAGAAAAACATACTATATAGATATACATACTATATATATATATATATATTCAAAAAACAAATATCTTTTAATTCTTCAAGATAATAAATTTTGAGGTGTCCTCCTGACTTAAGGGACTGTGGGAATTTGCTGTGATTAAAACTCATTTTTACCTTTGGGATCACAACCTGTTCCTGATCTGAAATCTGGTGTCAGTGTATTTGATGGCGTTCCAAAAATACACCTTAATAATCTCTTGTGATAACATTCCAAGATGAACCCCCTTGCATGCTAGATCCAAACAGCAATTACAGAATTGAATTAAAATTTAACAAATGTAGAATAAGCAGTACTTCCATATTCATGCCCAGAATATCAAAGTACCATTCAGTTGTTCAGCTTTTAATTTTACAGAATGGCAGTGCAGCCGCCAACAACCAGACCTGGAATGTAGAGAGCTGAGGATAATAATTCAAAGTAATGATAGGTTTAAAGATAGGTTCATTGTCCATATACCTTTTGAGGTGGTCTGGGCTATAGCTGAAGGCCATGATCTATGCACATTCATAGTTTATGCTTTAAAAGGTCATTTTCAAAAAGAAAAAGACACAAATTTAAGAGAAGGTGAAACATAACTAGTTCTAAAAATAATTAATAAAATTAAATAATCTAAAGGTCAACACACTCAAAGATGTGAGGTGGATTTTCAGAAGCCAGAATTTTTTTTTCTAACACTGCTTTGGATGAAAAGGGAAGCAAGTACGGAGTCATATCCTTTACACATCTTCAGTATTGGGGAGAGGTGAGATCCCACCAAAAGCTGCTCAGGTCTACAAAGTCCCAGGATAAGAGTAGATCAAAGAACATACTATTCTCCCCAATGATAATAAGCTGTGTAGCCTTATGCAGGAATAAGATAGGAGAGTTGTTATTGCCAGTGTAGAGAAATATGGATACATTTCCCTTGGCAACCATAACTGGAAAATAGCAATTCCCTTTAAGAGGTTACATTATTTATGAAAAAGCTGGAAAGCAAAGGAACCATGTACAGCCCTGACTAGAAGTGCTAGGCACAGGAGGATAGATAGGCATTCAGTGTAAAAAAAATGCTGGAGTTTTGAGTTCCATACTCATCAGAATTATCAAATTGGAATCACTGCTACATTAAAAAGGTTTCTACTAGTGTATGTTGCAACAGATGGAATAATAGGCAGATCTGAAGTCAACTAAAGCTGCAAAGTGCTACACTTTTTATGTTAACATACATGAATTAAATGGACAAGCACAAAATTGATGTCTAGAATTGAACAGACAATTTTATAGTCAGTTTGTGATCCAGCAGTCTCATCACACAATATAATCCATTCTTCATACTTTAGCAGGAGGTATTCAGAGATAATTTTCTATGACAACCATCGGGATTGAATGGTCTATAATTTGCAACTCTCCACCATCTTTTGGAAGAGAGATTACTGTATTCATATTCTATCCTGATAGAACAGAGTTAGTTGTATTTACTGATTTAAACGACTTGGCCACAACAAGAGTCTTCTGCTAGATATATCACTTTAATAACTCTACTGCCATAAACGTACTTAAGATCCTGTGTGGTGCAGTGGGTTTGATTACTGGACCATGAGTCAGAAGGACCAGAGTTTGAATCCTTACTCAGCCTTGGAAACCCACTGGGTGACCTTGGGCAAGTCTCATTCTTGCAGCTTCAGAAGAAGCTAATGACAAACCACTTCTAAACAAGTAAATCCTGTGGTGGTTTCACTTTCGGATAAATCAGAAATGAAGACACACAGCAAAAACAATCTTATTCACTAGGATCTTATTTTGGAGACAATGATTACATCAGATTTTGAATTTCAGTTAATGTAGGATAGGGCATGACTACTTTTGTTTAGGCATATACACCAAGAATCTTACTTTTTTTAGAAGTACACACAATTCTTGTTATATTTTAGAAGGAGGGAAAGAGGAAGAAAAAAATAGTGCATAGGTGATAGCTAGCTCACTGATCACTAAAAGTAAGCCATATATTTACATTTGATGGCATTTTCCCATATACTGCCAAAGATGTTTTCTGAAAAATAAACTGTTTTATAACTTCACAAGTTCTCTTTGGGGGAGGAGGTAATTCTTTCAGCATGATATTGGTAGCAGCTGTTTTTACTTTCCTAGCCAGCTTTTATCAAATTACTTAGAATATTTCATGTTGCAGGTCACCCCATAAAGCCTCTTCTCAGTTATACTTTGAGGTTTAATACTAGCAACAAGGTTTGGTCTAAATTGCCCTATAATTTAACAGAATAAGAAAGGGGGGCTTTAATAGTGTGCCTCCTAGGGGATCAGGGGATCTATTATATTTGAAAGTTGGTAATGGTTCCATTAAAGAAATAACATCTGGACAAGGCAGTAGTGGAAGATTTAGTGGTGAGAAGGTAAAAAAAGCAGATAAATAAAATATTCAAGAATTTCATACTCTGATACTACCATAAAAAAATCTAGAGCTTGCTAGTTTAGTAAATTTTACAAGATTTTACAAGCTTTCACCTGTTGCTCCAGATAATCAAATATCATTACTGGATGGATGCAGTAATGCCAAATCATAACAGCAGGATCACAATGATGTCAAATGTTTCTCTCTATAGCAATAATCTAAATGAGGAGAAAATGCTGCTATTAAGTCTCTCATTTGTAACAATGGTTGCAACAATTAATGTTTTGGATATCTCAGCTCAAGGAGGATATCAACAAGCTGGAATGTGTCTAGAAAAGGGCAACCAAGGTGACAAAAAGTCTGCAAAACAAAACTTCTGAGTTGCTGTGAGTTTTCTGGGCTGTATGGCCATGTTCCAGAAGCATTCTCTCTTGACATTTCATCCACATTTATGGCAGGCATTCTCAGAGGTTGTGAGATCTATTGGAAACTAGGCAAGTGGGGTTTATATATCTGTGGAAAGTTCAGGTTGGGAGAAAGAACTCTTGTCTGTTTGAGGCAAGTGTGAATGTTGCAAATGGCCAGCTTGATAAGCATTGAATAGCCTTGCAGATTCAAAGTCTAGAAGCTAGTTCTGCTTTGAAAGTTCTGCTTTGCACTATAAGCAATGTTCCTTCAAGAAGGCAATCAGTTCAGGCAAAAACACATACACACACCCTTGCCTACCTAAAACAATTGAACATGGTACAGCACCAGTGGCATCTTGTTTTCAAAAAGTACCACTACAATTTTTAAGCTCAAACCTTAAAATGAGCTCATTTCAAAACAAGAACTGGGATTCTTGCAATTCTGCAAATTACATGCAAACACTTCCATTCAGTATGATTCCCTGATTGCAATTAGTTTTTACATCCTCTCTTTGACTTAAACACCACCCACACCTAATATTCAAAGCCGCACTGTTCTCAGCCTCTACCTTTGTTGCCTTCTTAGCTCTGTAAAGCTTCTGTGAATTAGAGGGAAGCCGAAAAATCTGCTACTTCCTGAGAGGACTTTTTCAGCCTTCTACATCGGACACACAGCATGGCCCTCCTGACACAGCTGCCCAGTTTGAGAACCACTGAAACTGCCAGAAATGTAACTTTGTTTGCACAAACCAGAAAAACAAAATCAACCATCATGACCATAATGGAGATATCCAAAAAGAGTTCTAAAGGAAAGCAATATGGTTTGCCTGATGTAACATATGGGAGAACCACATCTCAGATAATATGATCTTCCATATTTCATTTGTATTTGCAACCATATTTTGCAAACACAGCATGACCTTGTTTCTTGGTAAAATAGCAGTGAACTTAGAAGAGGAAAAAATGGGAGATAAAAGTGAATGTTTAAGTATTTCAGATTGTAGCACATCATACCATCAGACGACAGACGAAAACAGAAAATACTAGGAAAGAAGCTCAATACAGACATATCCCTTTCTGAGCTAGAAGACATCTAATCTTGGAGGAGCAAAAAGGTTCTGATGCAGTTTACTCTTTTCCTAGTAAATACTGATTGTTTCTACCTCAAGGCACCAAGGGAGCTCATGCTTTCCCCAGAAACCGATTGTCCATTCCAACAGATGTTTGCAACCTTTTAGAATCATATCTGAAGTAGTGCTTTAAACATCATGACATGTCAACACGTATTTACCAAAAACAAATCATGCCAGACATGATCTCTTTTTTTGATAAAGTTACAAGCTGGGTAGATGCGGGGAACGCTGTGGATGTAGCGTACCTGGATTTCAGTAAGGCCTTCGACAAGGTCCCCCATGACCTTCTGCCAAACAAGTTAGTCAAATGTGGGCTAGGTAAAACTACAGTTAGGTAGATCTGTAATTGGTTAAGCGAACAAACCCAAAGGGTGCTCACCAATGCATCATCCTCATCTTGAAAAGAAGTCACAAGTGGAGTGCCGCAGGGTTCTGTCCTGGGCCCGGTTCTGTTCAACATCTTTATTAACGACTTAGACGAAGGGTTAGAAGGCATGATCATCAAGTTTGCAGATGACACCAAACTGGGAGGGATAGCTAACACTCCAGAAGACAGGGGCAGAATTCAAAACGAACTTAACAAATTAGAGAGATGGGCCGAAACTAACAAAATGTTCAACAGGGATAAATGCAAGATACTCCACTTCGGCAGAAAAAATGGAATGCAAAGATACAGAATGGGCGACGATGCCTGGCTCGACAGCAGTACGTGTGAAAAAGATCTTGTGGACAACAAGTTAAACATGAGCCTACAATGTGATGCGGCAGTGAAAAAAGTCAACGGGATTCTGGCCTGCATAAATAGAGGTAGAGCATCTACATCCAGGGAATATATGCTACCCCTCTATTCTGCCTTGGTCATACCACAACTGGAATACTGTGTCCAATTCTGGGCACCACAATTGAAGGGAGATGTTGACAAGCTGGAAAGCGTCCAGAGGAGGGCAACTAAAATGATCAAGGGTCTGGAGAACAAACCCTATGAGGAGCGGCTTAGAGAGCTGGGTATGTTTAGCCTGCAGAAGAGAAGGCTGAGAGGAGACATGATAGCCATATACAAATATGTGAGGGGAAGTCATAGGGAGGAGGGAGCAAGCTTGTTTTCTGCTGCCCTGGAGACTAGGACGCGGAACAATGGCTTCAAACTACAGGAAAGGAGATTCCACCTGAACATCAGGAAGAACTTCCTCACTGTGAGAGCTGTTCGGCAGTGGAACTCTCTCCCCCAGACTGTGGTGGAGGCTCCTTCTTTGGAGACTTTTAAGCAGAAGCTGGATGGTCATCTTTGAATGCGATTTTCCTGCTTCTTGCAAGGGGTTGGACTGGATGGCCCGTGAGGTCTCTTCCAACTCTACAATTCTATGATTCTACATGTAGCTGTGAATCTAAATCATATTACTGTCCATTTCCCATTGATATGAAAACAGAAATAACTGTAAATCAGAATCCTTTGAACTGCCAGCATTCTCCCTTTTAAATATCCACCTTGAAGAAAGGTTCTATTTACTTCCATCTTTTCTAATCTATTATTATCACCTGTCTTTGTACAGTTCTTGAATTAAAAGATGTTTGGTGAAATGTATATATAACACTCATCTCTCAGGGTCTGGTGCCCCCTACTGGCCTTCTGTTTACTTCTTTAAAACTAAGACAGCCAAAGAGAACTCTTCTAATTTCTGCCTTGTTTGGTGATAGTTCACACTTGCTAGCAGCCTTGGGAGTACAAAGAGCTGTCAATGTGCTCCCAGGCAGATATGCAAAAATATTGTTTGCATATTACATTACACGCACAGAACAAGAAAGTCTGGAGTAGATTTCCCAGGTAGATGAGTAAGAGAAACTGCAACCAATAGGAGGTTCATGAAGAAACAAAACAGATAGGTTGGGACACATCTATAATCTATTGTCAAAGATATCAATTCTCTGAGTCCCAAAGAGTAACAGAATGCTCGTGGCACCCACTGTTGATGCATCAAGTAAGGAATGGGAACTGGCTAAGTCCGTTGCATATTGAACAACTTTCTGGAAACTTTAAAAAGTAGTCATAGGAAATATTTAATTGCAACTCCCACCATCCGTCAACATTGCCTACACTGTCTGTGGCTGCGAGAGTTTGGAAGCCCCATGTTCCAAAGTGATGAGGTTACACCCTTTCCATTCACAATTTACCATGGAGCTGGCACGCCACATCAACAAGGTCACTGCACTCTTGTGCTGTTTCAGCAAATTAATGGCTGGATGTGCGATTTTCCGATATTGGCTCTCAAAAGCAATGAAGATTGGCCTCTGGGACAGTTCCAGCAGTCTCCAAAGACCTTCCCTGCAAAAATAGACAACTTGTTTAGACAATCATAAGCCAAATTTTTGTTTCCTCCTCCAGAGCTGCAGTTCAATTCTTAGTGATCCAATCAAACTACAAGGAGGGCTTTGCACTGAATCCAGTTACCCACAATACATATATGAGTAATAGTATTAATATTACTGGCAAAATCAAGCTTTTCAGCATTTGCTGGAGAAATAAACCTATAGATTCTTCAATATCACACTTCTTTCAATACATGAGCTACATTTTGGGTGCTATGATTCAGCAGAAGCTACCATATCTGACTGTATTCAGAGGTTATATTGTCTGACCAAACAACCATGGTTCTGAAGATAGATAACAAACCATATGCTCAACAGGAAATGTACTAAATTCTCAGATTGTGGGATGAGTGATCCTTTTAAAATGAGGACCAAGCACACTCTGGAATCTTGGTTTCCAAGGTTTGCTCAAACTGTAGTAAAATGTGTACTGAAAAACCATTAAACGTTACTTAATCTATGTAGCCAAGATGACAAATAAGATATATATATATATAGCTCTATTCCAAACTATGCTTTGGCGGATAAGAAATTTGTTGGTATGTTATGTGATTTCCTGGCTGTATGGCCGTGTTCTAGCAGTATTTTGTCCTGACTTTTCGCTTGCTTCTCTGGCTGGCATCTTCAGAACATCTGCCAGCCACAGACGCAGGCGAAACAACAGAAGAAAATGATGCTAGAAAAAGGCCATACAGCTAGGAAACCACACAATACCCCAGTGATTCCGGCCATGAAAGCCCTGGACAATCCAACAAATGTGTTTCTTACTAGTACCCCAGTTACCTGAAATTATTGTTACACCACTCCTGTTCCAGGTATGCATTAGAGAGAACTACAATGAGACGTCGGCATCGGCTGACATTCATGATCAGATCTGCAGAGGGTTCTGAAAAAAAGCAGAGGAAAAGTGAGCCTTTTTTGAGATGATGCCTACCCCTCAATTCGCTATCTTTTCAGCATTCATTCAGCTCCTGTGCAGGCCTGGATTTGCCTTGCAGCCATCAGCTCCATCTGGAGGAAAAGAGTCTCTCATAAGTAACAGAAGTAACATTAACCCACTGCCATTAGAACTTTATCATCCTTCAAATGACACTGTTTAATTTGGATAAAATACATGCCAATGGCTCCTGCAGATGAACCAAGTTTCAGGTTATTGTAACACAACTTTCAATATCACTACTCCATTTTCAAATTGCTGGGCTTTTAAAAATAATTATTATAATTGCAGGATTCATTATACAAAGCATAGTACAAATATGTTTTTAATCAGCTGGTGGATAGCTTGGAGCCTATTACCACAGCACTGCAGTGTACTTTCAAGTAGACAATACAAATACTGAAGTATTAATTTTGCACTGCATCTTCTCTGAACTAGCAATGTCCATTACGGGCATAATTGTGGCCCAATCTCTTTTCCCTGAGGACCTTTCTCCCTTTCATTCCTGCTAACACTAATTCATGCTGCTGGAGAGCAACACAGGGACTTTTGAATCACTCTGTTTTGTAGATGTTCTTGCAAGACTACATGAAAACTAAGGAGGCGACATTGAATGTGGGGGAAGCTGCATCTTCCACAATACTGCAGCTGGAAAAAAACGCAATTACCCAGGGTCTGAAAGCATGAGGCCTAGCTAGACTGCTGATACCAGAATAAAGTTGATCTGAATAAAAGATTATCTAGAACACCCTTAGATCTTAAAATAAATGTTCAAATATAGTCTGATAACTTGGGAGTTACGCAGAATGCCAGAGGGCCAGCAATATATTTACTGATTGATCGATCAATTTTCATTTGATACACACTCATTAGCACACAGACAATATAAGGAAAAACACACATCTTATTTGTTCTCATTCTAAGAAAAACACAAATGGACTTGCCAAAAGACAAGGCAAATCTTGCAAAGCCATGCTTCCTGACATCCATAATGGTGTCTAGCATGTCTACTTGCATTCTAGTATCTCAATTTCATATAGCATTGTGTTGAATTTACATATTTCCTTGTTCTCCTAAAAACTGTACAGTGGCTGAGGTGATGCTGATCACGGAGAAACACGGTTTTGCCCTAAAGATGGAGACCAACCTGAGTTGGGCAGAATGTCCTTATCATCTATGAAGAGTTTGTAGCCATGGCGATTCTCAAGGTGTGGTTTCACTATGAAGTTCACAAACTTTCTGTCATCTGTTGAGTTGGCGTAAGACACATAGGCATCGTAGAGTTTGCCATCTGTGCAGAAAGTATCAAGGAAAGAAGTGTCAACATATTATGCCAGGAAACTGACTTCAAAAAAGGGTGCTGACCACACACAATGTGGACAATCTCTCCTAGAAGAAGTCTGACTTGGACATTTTAGCTTGGAATCAGATTCTACACAGGTACATGACACATCAGATAAATTATTGAGGTTTTTGCATTCAGAATACAAACATTCCAAAATAAAACGAACTATATACACAATCTTTTTTTGGAGAAGCCAAGAGACTGGCTTCATTACAGCATAAGGATTCCACCATTTTTTATTATTTACTAAAATATTTATATCCCCACCCTCTGTTTCGAAATCTCAGGGTGGCATACAATAAGAGTTAACAAATTTACAAAAAAACTGTAAAACCACTGAAAACCATGTACAGTACATGAAAATCCTGACCCATTTCAACATGTTCCTAAAATGTTACATATTCTTGTGTCAAAGGGAAAAGGGGCCATCAACCCTCTACCAACACTTACCATTAATTTCCAGTTCTCCATAACGGTTCCGATACCAGAGTAGAACATTCAGACGGCACTTTGCATATATCACAATGGTGAATAGAAGTAATGCCACAATAACAAGAGCAGCAAGGACGGCACCCAAGTGCTCAGCAGTCTCTGTTGTAATGGAAAAAGGCACTTTACACAACATTAAGAACAAACAGCATACAAATACAACCAAGACAGAGAGAAGAGGAGCTGGGTTCTCTGATCTCAAAAAGATAAGTCTACTGATTAACAACAACAGCAGTAAACTGTTATGTAATTCCCGAATAAAGGCCAACCATCAAGGGAGTTCAGAATTAGTAAAAATGTGACAAGTGGGATAAACACAAGCTAAAAAGCTAACTGGGTTGCTGTGAGTTTTCCAGGCTGTATGGCCATGTTCCAGAAGCATTCTCTCCTGACGTTTTGCCCACATCTATGGCAGGCAACCTCAGAGTTTGTGAGGTCTAAGATCTCTACATACCCCCTTTCAGGGAGCCCCGGTGGCAAAGTGCGTTAAAGCACTGAGCTGGAGACCAAAAGGTCCCAGGTTCAAACCCCGGGAGCGGTGTGAGCAGCCGCTGTTAGCTCCAGCTCCTGCCAACCTAGCAGTTCGAAAACATGCCAATGTGAGTAGATCAATAGGTACCGCTTGGGTGGGAAGGTAACGGCGCTCCATGCAGTCATGCCGGCCACATGACCTTGGAGGTGTCTACGGACAACGCTGGCTCTTCGGCTTAGAAACGGAGATGAGCACCAACCCCCAGAGTCAGACATGACTGGACTTAACGTCAGGGGAAACCTTTACCTTTACTATACCCCCTTTCACAAAACACTCATGTAGACATAAAACAAAGGCCTAGGTTGGAATAAAATCAACTGTATTCTAACAAAAGCCAGATTATTTTCCTCATGTGCACATATGGGCACCTATAATTAGACTTTTGGCTCAAACATTTAGAAAGATATTGTTTGACTACACCATTTGCAGAAAATAACTTGTTTCAGAGCAGAAATGTTTGAAGCTCTGGCTGTAATACAAAACCTCCAGTGCCATCATGTGGAAACATCTAATCACTGGATTACTGGGTGTTGTTGTCATGAGCCTGTTCTTGCAAACTGAGCCTCTAAAACCAGGATTTAGTCCCATCATCAGGACTGTGTTTCGCTTTAGGGCTATACTATCAGAAATCCAGTGAATCTGTCCAAGAGCCCTTTAGCCATGCTGCTTCAGTCAATACACTAGCAGTATTATAACCTTCTCCTCCAATGAGAACCATTACCTCTGAAATTGTCTTATATGTTTTCTGGGATAGCTCATATGTGTTACTGACATTATCTGAGACCATTATGCTTAAAAACAATTATTATTTAATGAAACACACATGTAGGGTCATCATAATCTCTTAAATACCAAGATTAACACAGCAAATGCATTTCTAAAACGCAAGCTCCACAGTTAAAATAGATACTATCAAATTCTGTTATACATAGGCTAAGCATGTTGCTCATTTGGTTTCTATACAGAAACTATCCATTTAGATTTCCAGGTTGAGTGTTATTCCTGGAAATAAAGAAAAGTAGACTGAGATACTAAGTATTCAAAGCTTCTTCCATCTTGTGCAATATTTCTCTCCTTCAAAGTACAGTACCTGATTTTTGCAATGTGAAAACCGCCTCTTTGTTCCTGAGCAAACAAGCAAAAACTCCATAGTTTTCTTCATCAGTCACATTCACCTTCAAAGTGCTGGAGACAAATATTTCTGTTGCATTATCATTGAACCTGGGAAGCAGTAAGATTTAGGTTAGCATAATACCAAATTTTATTATTTTAGAAGAGTAATAAAGTCTTAGAAACTCCAGAATATTTCAATCCGACTTGAACTAACATGAGATGCTGCTGGGAAAAAGGAAGGTTGGGGGCATGTTGGAGAGTAGGGTTTATCCTCCAACCTGATGTACTTGTGCACAGCTATCTTATCTTTAAGTTCATCCATAAATCTTCTTTCTATATATCTATACCTATCTTCTTTATATTTTATCTATATATATAAAAGAGTGATGGAATCAGGGCACCGGACAAAACAACAAATCTACAGGCCCCTCAACCTCGAAATTTGACAACACAACCCATCATCCACGCCTCTAGATTGATACAACAAAAAGAAAAGAAAAACAAAGTCCTAATTAGAGGGAGAGAGCAATAATTGTTTTTATCCAATTGCTGCCAGTTTAGAGAGCTAATCTCTGCCCACTTGGTTTCCTAGCAACCAACTCAGCCAAGGGACAGCCAGGGTTCAGTTAGGGCAGATTTAGGCCTCTTCCACAGATTATCTAATTTGCACTGGATTATATGGCAGTGTAGACTCAAGGCCCTTCCACACAGCTATATAACCCATTTATAATCTTATATTATCTGCTTTGCACTGGATTATCTTGACTCCACACTACCATATAATCCACTTCAGTGTGCATTTTATACAGCTGTGAAGAAGGGGCCTCATATAATCCAGTACTAAGCAGATAATATAAGATTATAATATACAGTAGAGTCTCACTTATCCAGCATAAACAGGCCGGCAGGATAAGTGAATATGTTGGATAATAAGAAGGGATTCAGGAAAAGCCGATTAAACATCAAATTAGGTAATGATTATACAAATTAAGCACAAAATATATATATATAAAAGGGTAATGGAATCACGGCACCGGACAAAACAACTAAACGCCCCACAACCTTGAAAATTGATAGCACAACCTCTCATCCACGCCTCTACGTTCATGCAACAAAAAGAAAAGAAAAATTAAGTCCTAGCCACAGCAACGCGTGGTCGGGCACAGCTAGTATTATATAACAAATTTGACAGAAAAAGTAGTTCCATGCGCAGTAATGCTATGTGGTAATTACAGTAGAGTCTCACTTATCCAACACTCGCTTATCCAATGTTCTGGATTATCCAACACATTTTTGTAGTCAATGTTTTCAATATATCGTGATATTTTGGTGCTAAATTCATAAATACAGTAATTACTACATAGCATTACTGCGTATTGAACTACTTTTTCTGCCAAATTTGTTGTCTAACATGATGCTTTGGTGCTTCATTTGTAAAATCATAACCTAATTTGATGTTTAATAGGCTTTTCCTTAATGCCTCCTCATTATCCAACATATTCGCTTACCCAACATTCTGCCGGCCCAATTTATGTTGGATAAGTGAGACTCTACTGTACTGTATTTACAAATTTACCACTAAAATATCACAATGAATTTAAAACACTGAGAAAGGAGTGAAGCAGTGTGTATTACCAAAGTCATTATTATTATTATTATTATTATTATTATTATTATTATTATTATTATTATTATTATTATTATTGTGTTGCTGTGAACCGTGAAAATGAATACAATCTGGCTCCAAGTATTCAAAAACACTAAAATCAGAATATATAAAAATTACTGTGGTATAATAAAACAGAACAATACAATCTCTAAAATCAGAACACTAAATAAAGAACAACACTCTGAAACAGGGGAATTCCACACAGGAAACAATCATACTTGCCTCCAATAGACAAAAAAAAACCCCAATCAGAAATATTGCATATTCACAACCTTTAGGAAATAATATCCCCTGATGGCGCAGCGTGTTAAAGCACTGAGCTGCTGAACTTCTGGACCGAAAGCCGCAGGTTTGAATTGGAGGAGCGGACAGAGCCCCCACTGTTAGCCCTAACTTCTGCCAACCCAGAAGTTCAAAAACATGCAAATGTGAGTGCATCAATAGGTATTGCTCCGGCGGGAAGGTAACGCCGCTCCATGCAGTCATCCCACATGACCTTGGAAGAGTCTACGGACAACGCCGGCTCTTTGGCTTAGAAATGGAGATGACCACCAAACCCGAGTCAGACATGACTGGACTTAACGTCAGGGGAAAACCTTTACCCTTTACCTTAACTACCACCAATTCCTCAATACTTTATTTCCCATACCACCATACTTCGCCACAGCAACGCATGGCCGGGCACAGCTAGTATATTATATATTATAATCTCAAATACTATATTATAAGCACAAATATAAGTCAAGAGATGGATCACAAAAGACTTCTAATATTGCAATATACTGAACCAAAAGATGGTGCTGAGCCAACTGAAAGAAAAGGCAACAGCTGATCACAAAAGTGCCATAAAACTATGTCAAAAGAGTAGAACGTGTATCAAATACATGGGTTCTGGGTATACTTCAAAACAGTCAAAAGAGCAGGTTTTTGAAAAGTGAGAGGTGTCTGTATAATGCTGTTCTAGAACAATTGCTTAAAGTAGTCCCTAACGTTTTGAGGAGAGTGGGCCTGCATGGAAGGTTTTAAAAGCATTCCAGGTATTACTACAAAATGGCTCCTATTGGGAACATGGCTACTTGTTTGTGTGTTTGTGTGCGCATGCATGCAGTTAGTTGCTTGGCAATGGTATACACAGGAAGAAGCACTCCCAATCTCAGTTAGAGGTCTTGAGGGCAAACCAGCTTGGAGTGGAAGGATTTCACAAGGGGCCCAGGAGATTAAGGAGCCTTCTTGTTAGTTAAATTAGAAACAGACATGGTTGTCATTTCTTCTCCCTGGATCCCCAAGGATCTCTGCTGTTTGCTGCATCTCTTCTCCAGGAAAAGAGGACAAACAGAGCCGAGGTAGATAAATGGTTCTGTTAGCCACCTTCCTCTCACCTTGCTCACCACTGTCATGCCCTTTAGTTTACCAGGACTGAGAAGGAGTTCCTTCCCATTTACATTTTATATCCAAATGTTTGTTTATTTATTTACAGCTCTTTTATCCCGCCTTTCTCAACCCCAGAGGGGACTCAAATCAGATTCACAACATAGGCAATGCCTTTAAAACCATAGTACAATAAAATAACTGTACCATTAAAACAATTAAAGCATTTAAATCCATAAAACAAGTTAAAATCATGTCATTCATAGGCATAGTCCGGGGCCATTCCATAGGTCAATTACACATCTTTCATATCTAATTATTGCACTAGATTTTCAAAGGCTTAGTCAAAGAGCCACGTCTTCACTTTTTTGCGGAAGGTCAGGAAGGAAGGAGCTGATCTAATCTCTCTGGGGAGGGAGTTCTATAGCTGAGGGGCAACCACTGAGAAGGCTCTGTCTCTCGTCTCCACCAATCGCGCCTGTGAGGAAGGCGGAGCCAAGAGCAGGGCCTCTCCAGATGATCCTAAACTCCAAGATGGTTCATAGAGGGAGATATGTTCGGACAAGTAAGCTGGGCCCGAACCGTTTGGGGCTTTATAGGCTAAAGTCAGCACTTTGAATTGTGCTCAGCAGCAGATTGGCAGCCAGTGGAGCTGGCGCAACAGGGGGTTTATATACTCCCTGTAGGCAGCTCCGCTGATTAATCTGGCTGCCGCTCATTCGACCACTTGCAGCTTCCGAACAGTCTTCAAAGGTAACCCCATGTAGAGCGCACTGCAGTAATCTATTCGAGATGTAACCAGAGTGTGGACTACCGTGGCCAAGTCAGGCTTCTTTAGGGTTGTCAGTTGCAGATACCAATACAGCTGTTCTTTGTTTCCCTCACCCTTGCAGCAACGAAGATCAGTACTTTTTTGAAACACAGTCAGTCACTCTTTTGGGTTTTTTTCATTCTTCTTTCTTATGAGCTTATGTGCACATGTTCAATTTCTCAATTGCAGAAAACACAACACCAACCTTAGTGGAAAGAGCTAGCCCTACTGGGGCAATTCAATCCTTTTTCTTAGAAAATAAATGTTGTAGTAGTAAACTTTGTGCTACTGAATTAAATTGCTAATCATCAAGATAAGCCCTTCAAGAATATCAGCTGTTATCTTCACAAGACCTTTAGTTTGAAAAACACTGCTTTTATCTTGGTTTTGTCTCAAGGGTACACAGACAAATTAACTTTCATCTCTCTTTTACATAAAGCCTTCTTACCAATGTGTAGAAGCAGTGTGGGTCTTGTTGTCTAACCGGTGGCTATCTTTTATCCAGTGTAGGTCAAAGTCACAGTCCCTACTGAAAGGCAGCTGTACAGTGCAGTTCAGTGTTAACTGGCTCCCCAAGGCTCTCTCCAAAGTCACATTGCTAGTGGGGTTCAGGAATCTGGGAAATACACTGCAAAGATCTGTGGAAAAGACAAGAAAACATTTTTAATGTAAAGACCAAACTTCCAGTTTGAATTCTGCACATCCCTTGTCAAGTGTTTGTACAGCCATGGCTAAATTCAGCACAACTAAGACAATAGTCAAGCCACTTTTGGGTCTTGTGACATGCTACCAAGCATAACCCCTTTCCCTTGACAAAGTCAATGATCACTGCTTTGTTATCCATCACTTTGGGCATTACAACTTATCTGTCCATGTTTTAGTGCATAACCCACCCACCCGAGTTACATTAGTTCTGTTGGTTTGATTAAAGAAAATAAAATAAAGTTTAGAGCCAACAATGTGATGCGGCAGCTAAAAAAGCCAACGGGATTCTGGCCTGCATCAATAGGGGAATAGCGTCTAGATCCAGGGAAGTCATGCTCCCCCTCTATTCTGCCTTGGTCAGACCACACCTGGAATACTGTGTCCAATTTTGGGCATCGCAGTTGAAGGGAGATGTTGACAAGCTGGAAAGCGTCCAGAGGAGGGCGACTAAAATAATTAAGGGTCTGGAGAACAAGCCCTATGAGGAGCGGCTTAAAGAGCTGGGCAGGTTTAGCCTGCAGAAGAGAAGGCTGAGAGGAGACATGATAGCCATGTACAAATATGTGAGGGGAAGTCATAGGGAGGAGGGAGCAAGCTTGTTTTCTGCGGCCCTGCAGACTAGGACGCGGAACAATGGCTTCAAACTACAGGAAAGGAGATTCCACCTGAACATCAGGAAGAACTTCCTCACTGTGAGGGCTGTTCGGCAGTGGAACTCTCTCCCCCGGACTGTGGTGGAGGCTCCTTCCTTGGAAGCTTTTAAGCAGAGGCTGGATGGCCATCTGTCGGGGGTGCTTTGAATGCGATTTCCTGCTTCTTAGCAGGGGGTTGGACTGGATGGCCCATGAGGTCTCTTCCAACTCTACTATTCTATGATTCTATGATTCTAGAGGAACACAAGGTCTGGATTCTCTGGAAAATGTGGCATCTACCACTGTAAAAAAACATGAGAAAGAAAAGGGGATGTGAAAGAATAACTGTAAGCAGCAGTGTTTAATATGAAATGTGGCATTACATATTAACTTCTAGAGTTCTCCTGGCAGTACCTTGTTCAGAGTCCAGCTCTTCCCCCTCAATCTTGCTTTTTGTCAGCTCACTTATCCTGGTTAAATTTAGTGGTTAGTTGCACATTTTCAGAATTCTTTGGTGTGTTTTCCTTTTTTTAAAAAAACAACGTATTTCTTCCTATTGTGGAAAATAACTAGAGTTTGGAGTCTAGAAGTATGTAGACTAAGGGTTTTATGATGCAGAACCCTTTAAGCCATGCTGCCTTAAATAGTGGAGTATGTCTGTGACAGTTGTCTCTATCCTTTTTGTTCTTTTCTTCAGACAAAAATCAGGCCTCATTAATTCCCTAAACTTTGTGAGTCAGGAAATAATTTTCTTCCTTTCTTTTTAATGCAATTATCTTATTATACCCAAGAAATGAAGGCAGTTCACATATACTTTGAGCTCTGGTGGCAGATCACAAGAAATCTTTGAGCAATTCTTGAAAAACACTTTCAACAATACTACAAGTTGAGTAGTAAGGGGGACAGAGAAACAAAATGGAAGGAACAGACTCTTTAGATAGCACAGTTGGGAAAGAACCATATTGTGATGATGGTAGAACCTTGATAGCAATTACCACAAGGAAATCTTGGAAATTTATTTTTACAGTGTAGCAGTAACCCAGCATTAAATAAATGTCCAAGGTTTCCTTGTGAGTGAATTTAATTGCTAACAAGTCTCTGCAATCATCACACATATACAAAACTTAATTTTATTTGAAAAACATTGCAAGGGAAAAACCCATATCCAATTTTAGCCAAATTGTGATAACAGTCAAGAGATTTTAAAACAAATCAAATGTCATCTTAATTTGGGGTGGGGGAGGGGGAAATGATGCTTTCAATCAGATATTAAGAAAGCAATTCCATGTATACCTACTCAGAGGCAAGGCACTGTGTTTTGTAAGGTTTCGTCTCAGATAAGCAAGTTTTTTTCAGCCAGATGTTCCCTCAGACCATTATAAGGTGACCCATGTTTTTAAGATCATAATAAGGTGCTCTGCTATTGTGATCTGTTCTAAATTAAATTGCCATCCATGATGAAGTTCAAATGAAGACATGTTTACTTGCTTCAACTGTTTTATGAATCTTTCATTCACATCCAATATTTTGTAAGATATCATCTCCCACTTAATTTTTTCTGAGTCTGATGATATGGCTATTTTTAACATGATCCACAAGTAATTCTGACATGACAACAAGTGATCTATTTCAGGTGGAAATATATGACAATACACACCTCTTTGCCTGTTCTAAAAGTATTTCATTCATATGGAGACCCCCAATAGCGCAGTGGGTTAAACCCTTGTGCCAGGCTGGACTGCCCCCTCAAAGGTTGGGTTGCTGACCTGAAGGTTGCCGATTCGAACCCAACCCAGGGAGAGTGTGGATGAGCTCCCTCTATCAGCTCCAGCTCCATACGGGGACAACTTCTTCCCACACTTCAAGCCTTCTTTCTTCAATTGCATCACCGTAATAATCAAAAGTTCTATAATTTTTTTGTTTGCATTCTACCGCATCCATTAGACCACCATTACTCTTTCAGTTCCCTATACTCTCCTAGGAATACTATAATTTCAGTAAAGGGCTCAAACAGGATTAATTTTCTGTCTTTTACTTGTACACATTTTCTCACAGACAGAAATATATCCTCCTACAGAAACAGAGAAAAAATCATAGCCTTTGCCAAGAGACAGAAACACAGAAGTATAGAAGAACAACTGTCCTTTCACTCTCCAGTCAATAACATGCTAGAAATGAATGTTATGGGTAACATACTAATTTTTTCTCTTCTCCTTTTTTCTGGGAAGCACTAGCAGGAAAAAACACTTGATCCAGTATGATCATATCACACATTTCCCCATCACCAGGATGCTTTTGGACTGTAATCTTTATTATCCATAACTACCGGCTATGTTACAACAGATGGGAGTTGAGGTTCAACAATGTTTGCAGGGTCAGAAATTACCTACTATGATCTAGAATCACAGGACTTGATGGACTGGCTTAGATCGGGCTATCTAACACGTCTTTGCTAATGGGTATGATTAGCATTGCCTGCTCTAGAAAAAAGGCAAAAACTTTTGCTTTCACAGTTGATATTTCAAAACCATTCGGTGTCTGGAATAATAATAATAAATAATAAAACTTTATTTATACCCCGCCACCATCTCCCTGTGGGGACTCGGGTCGGCTTATATGGGGCACTTAAAAGATAGTACTAAAAAGACAACAGCATAAGTACTTCTCCTCCTAGATCAGCTGGAAAAGAAGTGTAAATCAGGATTAGGTTTTGGCTCCAGAGACATGTTTTGTGGCTATTTTCCATGCTTCTTGTACTCACCCGCCATGTCCAGATGGACTGTAAAGGAGGCGTTTCTCTGACCATTCAAGTAGAGTGTGCAAGTGTAGTTTCCAGCATCACTGGTATTTGGACTCTCAAAGGTAAGGTATGCAGTTGTGTTCTGCAATGTGCTGTTCAGGTGGCCTAAGGGAATGAAGTGAAGCGGGTGACAGTCTTTGCTCCACACGATATCAAACTCAGAGGCAGACTGAAGAAGTTGCAGGCTCTGATTATCCAGTGGGCAGAACAAATGATTAACAGATTCCAGTCGCGTCCAAACAATGTGGTCATAGAAGCGATCCGGGTCCACGCAGGAAAAGGTAGAGGCTGATGGAAAATGGCAGAGAAATAAGTTAAAAATAAAACACAATAGTCAATCTGTTACCACTCCTTTGACACATAATCCTACCATAATTCTAAAGCAAGCAGAGCACAGACAACATCTAAAGAGTCCAACTGGTGCAGCAGCAAGACAAGGGCAAAGAAAGAGAAATATAGATACCTAACATCCAGGAAAATCAAATAACCACAACTAAAACTTCACCTATTATTGTAACTTCATCACTGTATAGTTAGTTAAAAGTTAATCGTATTGTTTTATCTGTTGATTGGACTTGGTCCCCATGTGAACCGCTCGAAGTCCCCTCAGGGAGATGGAAGCAGGTTATAAATAAAGTTTGATTATTATTATTAATTGGCTCTGCTACAGATTTCCAATCAATCCTTAAATCAAATCAAGATATAAATGCACTTGACTGCATTACACTGAAGCCATTACCTTGAAGCCTTTCTGTAGTCATACACATAGACTATGCTAGGAGTACTGAAGCAAGCATTATACAAATGGATACAGAAAACCAGCATACACAATCATATAACACTATTATAAAGGGGAGAGGATAATTTTAATGGTATGATATAATTACTGATCATTTATACAGTTATGGACTTCCTTGACACAGAGAGGTTACTACAACTTCAAGTTTAACAGTGCACATAAATATGCTATTCAACTATATCTAAGTCCATCATCCATTATTCAAAGTTGTCATTAAGGGATGCATATACATAATGAACAGCCATACTACTGAATATTGTGCATCATAATTAGATTTATCAACACCACACAATTATAGTATAGGCAGTTCCCGCGTTACAACCAACTTACAAATGGCTCATAGTTAAGAATGGGGGTAAGACAACAGGAAGTGAGAGAAATTTACTGCTAGGAAGGGAAATTCACTCTTGGAAGGGTTAATATGGGGAGAAGGTATCTCAACTGAAACTTTATCACCAATCCTTGTTTCCACAACAAGCCAAATTTTTCAAAATTCAATGATCACAGGGACTGAAAGTGAGGTGAAATCTTCTGAACAGGGACAGCAAAACAAACACCACAGGGGTGTTAGCCCTTCCCTGTGCCATCCAAAGCATGCATGCGCACGCTCCAGCCATGTGTATGTGTATGTATTATATATAGATAGATAGATAGATAGATAGATATAGATATAGATATATCACATACATACACATATACATGGCTGGAGGTACACTTAAAAATGTACCTATTCCAACTTAGACAATTCAACATAAAAACAAGCCTACAGAACCTATCTTGTTCGTATCTTGGGGACTACCTGTAGTTTCATTTTGTTGTTGTTGCTATGACAGTATCTTATAGAATCTTGGGATTTTTAGTATAGTAAGGAACTTAAGATGAGAAAAACCTAATACTATAGTCTAGGGTAGGGAAGCACTGGACTAAAACCACTAATCCTAGGATTCCTCAGAATTGAGTCAAGGCAATTAAAGTGCGTAGAATCCAAGTGCTGTAAGTATGCACAGTAGCTAGACCCAAAATATCTCTGATAACTACACTGAAGCATTTATCAGGTAAAAACTACAGCTAAGTAGAATTATTTTATTAACACATCTTGTTAACTTTTAAAATGTGAAATCCACTATGTGCCAAAAAGAATGGATGGCTGCTTATAAGAAGCACAGGCTGATCCCAGTAACACAAGAGGCCAAAATCACAATCCCAGAAACGTTTACTAGAAAGTGGTATGACCATGGAGTTCAATAAGGACTTGGATCTAATTTAACCTATCTGCAACATGTTCCTGAATGTGTTTTATTGCTCATTTTCACATCATCTGAATGTACTCAAAGAGTAATTGACAGAGTAATCTCATGACACAATTTTATTCCATGATTTCTGCCTTCTATTCATACAGAATCACAGAATTGGAAGAGACTACATGGGCCATCCAGTCCAACCCCTTGCCATGCAAAAAAAAAAAAGAGAACAATGTGGAATCATAAAATCATAGACTTACGATGGAAGAAATACAAACTGGAGCCAAAACAAAAAAATTATCACCATGAGCCACTGATGCAAATTGTTGGACTGTTTCCAGAACTAGGAAAAGTTACTTTTTTGGACTAAAACTTCCAGAACATCCCTAACCAGTGATTACATTTTTGGACTACAGTTCATAAATTCCCTCAAGTCAGCATGCCACATAACATATCCAAGAAGTAAATATCTAAGCTCCATTCCCGATACTATGACTGGGCTGGGTCCTTGGTGGTATGTAAATACTCCGCCTCCGTTTCCTGGCCAAACATCTCTTGACCTGATCAGGGAGCGGCTGCAGGAAGAAGTGTTGCTCTTTCTTTTCTTTTCTTTTTTGCTTACACTGTACATGAAGGAGCTGTGGATCACACACCCAGTCTACAGAATAGGGACAAATTGATGGTTTGTTCAAAGTGCACAGAAACCTAGTGAAACCTGGTGGAGCTACAGCTGCATTAAGACACAACACAGAACTTACCTCAAAAAGTATTAAATCTCAGAAGATCCTTTCCCAAATATTTTAATTTGCAAAGCTAAAGTCAATTCAGAAATGACTTTGGTGGCAACCGGCCACTTTCTTTTTCGTGGTCTAATTCAACACCATTCCATGTAATCTGTCCTTTTGTATAATCAGAGAGCTTTTGCTTTTTATTCCATTGACTATGCTATAGTTTTGGTGCATACCGTGTTTCCCCGAAAATAAGACAGTGTCTTATATTAAGTTTTGCTCCTAAAGATGTGCTAGGTCTTATTTTCAGGGGATGTCTTATTTTTTCACGAAGAAGAATTCACATTTATTGTTGAACAAAAAAACTGAACATTTATTATATACTGTACAGTAGTAGTTGTCATAACCAGACAAATTGTGAATCATATTAAGAATTTCTTGTTACTACCATTATTTCCATGTACAACAATCTATGGTATGTATATTTACCAATCCTGCATGCTCTGGTATTGTTTGGTGGGCATGCTTCCAAACAAAAACTTTGCTAGGTCTTACTTTTGGGGGAGGCCTTATATTTAGCAATTCAGCAAAAACTATACTAGGTCTTTTCTTCAGGGGATGTCTTATTTTTGGGAAAACAGGGTAAATATCAATTATCGGTAGTTAAAGAAGTATTTCACAACTAACACTGCTGGACAGGCAGAAACTCTATTCAATTAAGGGTTTATATCTTGCATATAAACCCATAAAAATGCAGTGCAGTGGACTACATCATTTTGCCATGAGGACCTTGTGGCTGTAACTAGCCATAAAATACTTCCTGCTCTAGATTTATTTAGTAATATTGATAGTGAACACTTCACAGAACAAAGTATGAGTGTGTTCATTTTCTCTCTCAATATAGATTTCTATGATTTTCATTGTGTTCATATTAAAGCACTCCAGAGAAGTAAGAGACAAGACCCTGAAGCAGGTAAGATACAGAATAATTAGGACTGAGAGGGAGTAGTTGATGTAAGAGGAAAAGCGCTGCTTGTAGTGTGTTTATGTATCCCATTTTCATGTCTGGGAAACAGGTTTTAGTGTTGACTAAAACACCAATGACACATATTTGAGCACAGCAGTATGTTTAAAGAATTAGAACAAAGATTGAGATTAGGGATTTTTCTTTATACCTTGCCCCATCCACACATAGCTGTTGGTACTCACTGGAACTTGTAAGAAATGACCAACACAAGAAACCATACATCATTTGAAAAAGATTGCAAGTACAGTAGAATCTCACTTATCCAACACTCGCTTATCCAACGTTCTGGATTATCCAACGCATTTTTGTAGTCAATGTTTTCAATAAATCACAATATATTTGTGCTAAATTCGTAAATACAGTAATTACTACATAGCATTACTGCGTATTGAACTACTTTTTCTGTCAAATTTGTTGTAAAGCATGATGTTTTTGTGCTTAATTTGTAAAATCATAACCTAATTTAATGTTTAATAGGCTTTTTCTTAACCTCTCCTTATTATCCAACATATTCGCTTATCCAACGTTCTGCCGGCCCATTTACGTTGGATAAGCGAGACTCTACTGTACATCAAAGCAGATCATTTAAAAATGTTTTGAACAACTAATAGCAGCAGTGATTGTAGCGGCAAACAAGTGTCACAGGAAGAATGCCAAATCTTCAGCCTATGTTTAAAAGTCCAAAAAGGGCAGTTTGATATGACTCTTGGGAATGCCAGCTCCACAACTGTAGGCCACAATTAAGACCCTGCTTCTAGTATTTGTCAACCTCAACTTGATCCATAGAAAGACAGAGAACAGGACCACCAAAGCAGACCTGGCTTAACATCTATCAAGGAAAACGGTGTTTCAAAAACATAATCCCAGAATAGGCAGTGTTTGGAAGTAGTCCATTACTTCAAACTGAGACCAGAAAGAAAAGCAGTAGCCAATGTTATTGGCAGAAAAATCAGTGTGATATGTGTTGATCTCCTAGCAGCATTTTGGAATAGTTGCAGCTGCTAAAAGCATATTATTAGAAATAACGTAACAATACTTGCATGCAACTAGTCCAGAAATCTTTATTCTTCAGAGACAAAGCCTATGATCTGAGGCTAATAAAAAGCAGTTCTGGTCTTCAACCCTTCAACATCTACAAATAATGCCAGCTCCAAAAGAATGCAGTTCGGATCCCTTTTGGTATCCATTGCGATTTGGGTCCAGGAACCCTATGGATACCAAAGTCTGTGGGTGCTCAAATTTCATTATATACAATGACACAATCTGAGTCCATCAGATAAAATGGAAAATGTAAGGTTTTCATTTTGGAATTTTTAATACAGAATTTTCAAGCCATAGAAGGTTGAATCCATGAATAAAGACTCAGTGGATATGGTGGACTGACTGCATTTAACTTTTGGCTAAAAGTATTCCGCTGCCAAAAAAGACTGGCAATGCATCTTCAAACAAGTCCAACCAGTTTATGAAACATACCCTCAAGTAAATATGATTAAGATCAGAGCTCTGGGCAACTAATCAAAGGTACCTTAAGTGAAAAGATACTGGGGATGTGGAAGGAAAAGTAAGTCTGTATTTTGAAAAAGAGCATTCCATTAATTAATACAGAGACACTGTTCTGTAAACTTACGGGTGAACCCTAGGTGAAGGTAAGTATTGATAAAATAATGCCTTTTCCCTCACACCAGCAACAAAGTCTGCTGGAGGCAGTGGAGGTTGAAAGGGAGATCGGTGTCTGTGGACATTAGTTCGCAGCAAGATGCCTTTTGGGCCAGACTTTGGGTGCTAACAATCCATCTGTTCCTTTTGGGTTTCAGCTTGCAAACAACATTAACGAGAGAGTAAGAAAAAAAAGCTCTTGTGGCACCCTGCAGACTAACCAATTTATTTCTACATTACCTTATGCCGAAATAAATCGGTTAACCTTAATGATGCTACATTACTCCTTTTTTCCTTTTTCCTTTTATAGTGAAACAGACTAGAACACTTTCCCTTTGGAAAAGAAAAAAAATGAGCATGCATTTTTGTGACACTGCAAGATGATAAACTGGTTACACAACTTCATCAAAAGGGCAAAAGAACCTGGAAGGTAAAATCAATGATTTCCTCTATTGTTTAATTGCCACAATACATTTAGATTAGTGCCTGCTAGCAAAATCCTTCCTTGCAAAAAGATTATCTTGTTCAAAATGATATTAAGGCACAGTACATTTTCTGTGGCATTTTCTCTGGTGGATCCCACAGCCAGGCCTGGTCCATGTAGGTGCTACACAAATGGGTGCCTAACGTAGAATAATTCCCTTCCTTCTGTCATAATTTAAATTAGGAATGGGATTCTGAGATTTGTAGTTTGGTGAGGCAGTGAAGACTAAAGACTTTGCAAGACTACAAGTCCTGTGATTCCATATACTATAACTGTGGTAATTAAAGTGGTATAAAAACTGCATTAATTCTACAGTGTACATGCAGGCACTGTTTTCCTTTAGCCCTTCTTTGCCATCCTTTCAGTGCTGAAAAAAAGAAACCTTCAGCTAGATCAGTGGGTCCCAACCTTTGGGCCTCCGGGCATTTTGGACTTCAGCTCCCATAATTCCTAACAGCTGGTAAGCTGATTGGATTTCTGGGAGTTGAAGTCCAAAACACTTGGAGGTCCAAAGGTTGGGAACCACTGAGTTGGATAGAAGAAAGGGGGGACTGGGCTCCCATTAAAACAATTTATAAAAGGAGCTTCTTTGTTAAGAGGCTTTGTTAACTGGAGCATGTCTGTATTCAAACAGCAATATTTCAACATAGGGAGAATATGATTCTTTCTGCCACTAGCACGTTCACAGGCTGAAGTGCATATTATGGGGAAATGTGACAATGCATACACCATGGACACCTGTGATGACTCATGGGCCATGTAGTCCCGTCCCTAACACTGTTGAGACAGATGAGGAGGAAAACTTAGGTTTTCCTCCGTTTCAGCCAGAACTGGAACCCTTGCACCTGCAGGAGATTTGCCTTCCAGAAGTTTGCCAAACAAGCCCTGAGCCAAAATCTCCCCCTTTTTCTCGCCGTGATTATTGTCAACAACAGAGAGGAGCTCAACAGGCTAATCGCAGAAGCCTGAGAATCGCGGCCAAACAAATGGTTGATTAAACCTGTTTCCCATGAGAAACTTTAGGGAGTCATGCATCTGGACCCAGAGAATGGCTTTCGCTTCTGGTTCCCCAGAGAATCTGCTCTTGGCGGGAAACCGAGACCCTACTTAGGTGTTTTGCCCACGAAGGAGTCTTGCGGAGTCAATTCGTCAGCTACGGGAGTAGGTTGTGTGTGGACTACGCTACTCCCGCGGTCGAGTTCTTGCTCCTGTTTCCAGCCCTGTATTGCTTCCCAGGACCTTGCCTTGCTTCACGGACCTTGCCTTGTTTTTGGACCTCGCCACGAATTTACCACAGATCCTGTCCTTGCTCCACGTTCCTTGTTGCCTTGAATCAAGCTTTGTGTACCAAGAATCAAGCTATTTCCTTGCCTTGCCTAAGTTTCATGGACTAAAGGACCTTGTCATCTCCCCTCACTTTGCTTGGCAAGGTGAGTGTTTCGGTTACTGGATTACAACTTTGGACCTTACTATTTCATATTGGACATTGTTTTCCTGGACTATATTTGACCTTTCCTGAAAGGTCATCTTCTGAACTATATTCTACATTTACTTTTATTGACTTTACATATTTCCTTAATAAAGATATTAGATAGATTCTGGCCTCTGTGTATGGTTATTGGTGCTCTGCAGCCTGGGTCGTGACAGCACCACAGCTTTGAATATTTTTTTTTCAAAGCTAACGTATTAAGTTTTGCCCACACAGATAAGCATATATATCTTTACATTTGTGTGTGCACGCATGTGTCTATTTCTTGTCACGTGTGGGGCAAAGAAGACAAACATCACAATACTTAGTAATGGATTACTAACATGTTATCTTCCAACTATTTATATAAAAACACTGTAAAAAAAAACGAACAAAAATACCTAAATCATAACTGATTCCCCTTCCCCAAAAGGAGTAATCTTGCACAATCAGAAGCACAAAAGAAAAGGATAACCTGAACATTTTACCTCCTCAATGTGTCACAAAATAATGCATTATAGATAATGTTGCTAGTTTCATTGAGCACTTCCATGTTTTCATGAACATCTACTTGATAGTTATTGAAGACAGCACCAACAACACAGTTCCTTTGTTTTAAAGTTGCAAATGTTGTGATTTTTAAAAGAATTATGCATTTTGAGCCAGAACACTTTTTCAAGAAGAACCTATAACATTTTTAATTAAAAATATTATCTTTTCTAACAGATTTTGAGCAAAGTTCCATCCACATTCTCATGACATCCTGTGAACTTTTATTGTTTTATGAAAGTGTGTCCCTCCCACTCCATTGTGGATTTGCAGAAGTAGAACATTTACTCAAGACAAACAGTTTGAAAAATAATTACATTAACCGAGATAATACCTTTCCTGCACTTTAAAATATTTCAATCCACATTTTCTTATTGGTTGTGCATTTGCTCAACCATTATTCATCCAGTACAGTTTTACATGACCTTGGAGGCATCTATGGACAACGCCAACTCTTCAGCTTAGAAATGGAGCACCAACCCCCAGAGTCGGACATGGCTAGACTTAATGCCAGAGGGAAACCTTTACCTTTACCTCTTACAGTTTTTAGAAATGAACAACTTATATGGCTATTCCTTAGCAACAAAAGATGCAACAAACCATTATGGAAAGCCATGATTCTGTAGTAGTCAAGCTGCAGCCTTCAATTTTTAAAGACAGAATGAGATTGATCCACTTCCACAACAATAAGTGAATTCAGCTCTTTGAAACTCAAAATACTTTTTCTTGGTTCAACAGACAAAAGAGGTACCGTACTGACAAAGTCAATACTTTCCCCAGAGTCATTGCAAATGTACCAAACTCCAGATAATGAAAGGGGCACAGAGATACTTATCTCAACATCCAACGAACCTACACTGCTTTGGACATTTTAGCTTAGGCCTTTGAGAAGTAACCCGTAATTTCATAAGCAAGCACGCAATCTTTGAACTGGAGTGAGTGGAAAATTCATTTTCCCTGATAAGCCAAATATTATTCCTATGAGACAGAAAATGAAATCAGCCCTTGTTTGGAAAGGTCGTAACCACCTCTTCAACATCAAATACAAAACTTATGGATATTCAGATGTAAGACACAACTCATAGTGCAAAAAACAAAAAAATCACAAAACTGTTAAAATTATAGCAGCCTATATTTCCGTATTTAAAATTTTCTATCCCGCAAAAAAAAAATCCCTCCCCCTGGAAATGTTTGTGTGCCTCTCAAGGTCCTCCAGTATAACTCTATGGTATACTTCTGACCCTAGTATAACGAAAATATAGAGGTTTCAATTACCCATGATTTCAGCTATCCAATGTAGGTCTTCTAATGTATCCCTTGTAGATATGGGGAACCTACTGTCCAGGTGAGTCTCAGTTTACCAAATCCTCATTTAACAACACTTCTCCAGACACTAATAGTTCAGTTCACACTCGGTGCTCAGCTCTCACACCAAAGCTGTGTACATATGCATGAGGAAGAAGTGGCTAAAACCTAGGTTAACATTAATGCCATAATTTGGTCAAGAAGCTAGAAGCAGCTTCTGCATATAGATTCTCTTGCTGACCATAAAGCCTGCTTCTTGACAGGGGGTTGGACTGGATGGCCCACAAGGCCTCTTCCAACTCTATGAATGTGGATGAGCACACACACATCTGATGCACGCATTGTATTGTGATACATGCCACAATTCTATTATCAATGTCTGGTGGAAGTCAATCTATCATGCTGGAAGAGTGAGTAATGCCTAGAGAGGGGTTCTACCAGGAAAAAAGTTTCTTTTTATTTATTATTATTATTATTATTATTATTATTATTATTATTATTATTATTATTATATCAACCCTTTGTACCTAGAGAGGGTATCTTGGATAAAAAATAGTGTTTTTAAATTTATGGTTATTACACCAAGCCCCGTTAAAGTGAAGAGCCTACTGTATATAATACATATTGGAGTAGTATCATCATATTCTGTAGTGTATGTATATGCACACAGGCATGCAAAGATCAGCCATCACTTATTCATTTTCAATATTTATCATTCAACCTTCCAATGCTACAAGAAGATACCCTACAAAGTGAACAGGAATACAATAAATTAAAAAAATGAAAACAAACCAATAGCGTTAACAGATAGAAATACAGCTGGCCAGGCAACAAATTTAGGATGCAGTCAGCCTATTATTATGTTGCTCTATAAGTCACCACTTCAGCTGATAGTAGCCTTCTGGCACCCTGAGCACCCAGGAGAGACAGATCTCTGCCTATGCCACAAGTGTACAACTTCCTGTTTTCCTGGCTTGCATAAACTTTGCATAAGCCAATGACAGTGAAACTGTGATGAACTGATCAGAAGAATGCTGGATGTACTTCTGGCCACCTTCTAAAGCTCCATGTAGGCCTAGGACAAACATTATGGAAGAGACAAGAAAAAAAGAGGGCCTTCTTGAACAGACTAAAATTGAATTTTAAAATGCCTCAGAGGGCAGAGCTCAGCCAATCAAACACCAATGAACAAATACAAATCTGGTCTCAGAATAAAGGACATTCTTTTCAAAGATGAACACCCACCATTCCTATCTACAGGACAAGCTACTGGATCAAGCAATAATTCTGTAAAACCAGGCAACCTGAGCAAATGATACAATAGAAGAAAAAACAAGAAACTCAAGATTGGGTGCATTTACTGGCAAGTGCTCCAAGTCTGTGTCAATTCATCACACACACCCCGGTACCATGGCCCCTCTGACTTTAAATCTCACCTTGTAATGCTGTTGTGCCTTCATGCTCACTCCCTGTGGCAAAGCAGAAAACCAAGAGCACAGATGGCACAGGCAGAAGGAAAAGGAATTTCACAGTCATTTTAGCTTACTTTATGAGCAGCACCTGCAAATTGGAAAAGAACAGAGAAAAAGTATTTACCTTTTTGGACTTCCCCCTCCAGGTTCAGGCAGGCAACTTCAAAGCCTGAGACTGGCTGTGTCCTTGCTTTGTACTTCCTTCTTGTAGCCACATTGAACACATGACTGTCCAATAGACCTGCTTTGCCAGTTCAGTATCCCTCCCCTTTGTTCATTCCGTCTCATCCTTTAATCACTTGTTCCCTTCTCCACCTCCAATCACAATCCTGCCGGCCTGCATTAAGAGAGGGCCAGTTCTTCTCATCTGCTTATCTTTGCTCCACCCACCTTTCCACCTGCATACAATGGGGTAATGAAACCTGGACACTGAAATACACACCCAATCTGTTGGCACAGAAAAGCAGGCCAGGACTTTGTTCAGTGAAGAGGTGAGAGGTAGGTTGCTCAAGAACTCTGTAGCCAGGATGACTGCTACTCTGTGGCTTTAAGCCAAACAGATATCCTGGCTGTTCTGGAGCTGCTACCATAAATAAACCAAAATATACATGTATGTATATGTATCTTCAAGTCACTGGCTGACTCATCGCAATTCATAGTATTTTCTTAAGCAAGGAATATTCAAAGTTATTTTGTCAATTCTTTTTTTTCTTTTTTTCTTTTTTGCAATCAAGCTTACAACACCTGGTGTTCATTGGTGGTCTCCTATCTAACTATTAATTAGGGCTTGGCTTCAAAGATCAGATGGGATCTTTTTCCTTTAGGGTATTTAGGCAAGAATTCAAGTGTTACCACTTTAAGACAACCCTATCATACGAGTTTTCATAGCAAGATTTGTTCAGAGGGGGGTTGCCATGAACTTCCTCTGAGTCTGAGAGAGAGTGCCTTGCCCAAAGTCACCTAGTGAGAATGCACATATCCTACCATTAATAAGGAAAATATACTAGGGAATTTACTTCTGTGCAGAAGGGAAATGTGAAGTTTCAAAACATCTACAACCACAACAACAATAATAAATTGAACAAGACAAAACATAAACAACCTCTATATCAGTGGTTCTCAAAATCTGGCTCTCCAGATATTTGGATCTCCAATTCCCAGAACCCCTGAGCATTGGCCATAGTGGCTTGGGCCTCTGTGAGTTGAAGTAAAAAAAAACAACTACTACTCTATATCATTTGCTAGAAGTAGTTTTACTGAACGAACAAAATTATTTTGTCCATGTGCAGGTTCTTCTCTTTTGCACGCAAAAGATGCGAGATGCAACTCTGATGATGATATGAGGCTGATGTGTAGCCAACATGTGAGAGACAATCCATAGAAGGACATGAAACTCTCTGATAATAGAGATGCTCTCTGAAATCTAAATGTTGCTAGTTTGGAACAGCCACTGAACTTGCTGATCTTGTATTCAAACATGATTAAAATTGCCACCCTACATAGGAATGCATTTTAAAGTATTTAGCACTCCTTATGAATGGCAGTGTATTAATGGAATCCCTAATCTTTGTGAAATAATCAGCCAGGAAGTCAGTGAAGGCTCCAGACATTTTGGCTCCTGGGACCAAAATTCCAAACAACAAACCTGTTGAGGCCAACATAATAAAAAAGTAAAACATCTAGAAATTTGCCGTAGTTGATGATGGCCCAAACACATCACTTGAGACAAGTCAACCTGCTCTTCCTAATGGTAGGACTGACCCTGTAAAGAATTCCTCTGCTTTCAAGCAGGAGAAGATTTACAAAGCGGGTGCTTACTATTGGGTTTCCAGACCCTGCATTTCCTTTCCTCTCTTTGCCCTTTACTCTGTTTGGGAGATGGAAGTAAAGTGACAATTTATATCACACCATAATCCACCAGAAACAAAACACTGCATGCCTCTTTGTAAGAGTTTCAGTGTTCTTTGGAGATTTTATGAACTACTGACCTTGAAACCTAGCATTTTTTAAATTCTTGTTATTTCTAATTTCGATAGCACTTTCAGTTTGCAAAGCAATTTGCATGTTTAACTGAGTTCATTAATACAAGTTATGATCTGTGACCATAATCATGCAATGATGCTGCTTTGGGAGGTCTCTTGATTCTCCTGCCATGAGGATGATTGTGGAATATGTGACACCATATTCCTCCACCCTGAATATATCTGAATATTACAAGAACACACACAGAGCATTTGCTCTGTCTTTTGTTGACATATCAACACATTATTCTGAACATTTTGCTACACAAATGTAATACAGAGGTCACAAAATCTCTTGTGCACCCTACTCCGTTGCTGCTTTTCAGAGACCACCAGCATAAGATCTGGTTAATATCATGATTCTCATTTAGTGTTAAACATGAAAAGGAGCTACTTAAGGAGCACATTAACAGACTGATCTAAATAGACAAACAGCATATCTTAAATCTACGAGATCTCAACCTTAACCTCCAGTATTTCCAATAGCAAAAGATTTTGGGTTGGGAAGTACCCTCAATCTCAGTAAAGAGCCATATCCATCTGATCTGTTGGATATGGAATTGCTTAACTAATTCCTGTGAGAGTTGCAATTAGGATTTGCTGCAGGTGGTATGTCTTCAAGCTCTTGCCAGACTTCGTTGTTTGATGAAAGTTAGAAAACAAAGTCAGCCTTCCAGAAGTCAGTAAGTTATGATTTTCACCTGGACCAACAGAAACACTGAGGGAGGGGAAACTTCATTACGGCAATTAAATTAGGCTACCTGGAGTAGATGTCTATGAAATAGTTTGCTTTCTATATCTTAATGCCATCTCTGCATCTACAAGGATTCCTCCCCCCTCCTGGTAATATTATCCACTTGAAAGTTAGGCAGTACTAACTGCATTATTTTAATTCTCTGTATTTTTCTCTCTTTCTCCTCTCCATCTTTCATAACTTTTAGTGTTCCTTTTATTTCCCTACCTTTCCATATACAAAAAAATGCTTTCTTCACACATTCCCTTTTGCTACTCTTTCCCATTACTATTATCCTCCTGGAATTGCTCAACTAGCTCCAGCCTCTCCTTCTCTTTCTTGAACAGCAGATGCTAACATGCATCGTAAATTGACTGATTACCCATGCAATCTCTTGTACAATAATTCTCCATCTTCACTCCTACTTGCAACTTGCTTTTCTTATCACTACCCTTTCCCTGCCAAGAAGAAAAAAGGGGTGTAATAAAAAATGACTACAAATGGAAAAGATTCAATTGTGAAGAAGAACTGCAGGAAAAATCAGAAGTTACTGCAATTTCAAAGGGATAACAATGAGAAAAAACCTAAGTTGCATATCATGTTTAATCATGGTGCTGAAAACAGGTGTTGATAATGCTGCATTCAAGGGAGTAGAAGGCAATACTATTTTTAATTTTGAAAAAGCTTTGTAAGGGACTCAGGCTTCTACAGCAAAGAATCATTTGCATGATTCCCTGGGAGGGGCAGACTTGACACTTTCTGGGCAAAAAATGAAATGCCACAAGTGTTCTGAAGCACTAAAGGTCTTACAGAGAAATAATTGAAAGCCACTAAAGCCTGACAACATTTGTGAAAGGCTGTACAGGAGCTATACATTTTTTTAAAAACCCAACCCATCTAAATTCTTCACTTAAATAACTCACACTCACCAGCGAAAGAAATCTGAATCTATTACCTTTACCAGGTATGTACCAGTATGTTAAGAGTAAGTGTCCATATTTGCTTCCTCTGCATAATTTATTCTTCAAATCATAGTGAAGGGCAAAGAGCTAAAGCAGGATGCTGAATTTTCATCTGCCTATTCATCAGGAAAATTTACTCTCTGAGTTCTGAGATATTCTCACGAATGGTCCAAATATGGTCATTGAGCTTTCTTAAATGTTAACATATGTTATGCGTGGCTTTTTGTTTTTTCAAATCAAAAACAGATTCTCATTTTAGAGGCAGGCCAATACCTTCTTAGATTCCCAAACCTTTATTGCCAGTCTGAGTATGTTTTCATCCTGATTTTAATGTATGAGCTTGGTTTATCATCATTGCCCCTAATAATGATTTGACTCTTCATACTGCTTCACCCACATGGAAGCAAGAGTGAAGAACAAGCTTAATTTTAAAACTTTGTCATATTTAACTATGACTGTTGGTGGCTGCAGTCAAACCTTTAAATAGTCTAAGATTATAGGGTTGGGGTTTTTTTTCCATGTCAGGAGCGACTTGAGAAACTGCAAATTGCTTCTGGTGTGAGAGAATTGGCTGTCTTCAAGGATGTTGGCCAGGGGACACCCAGATGTTTGATGTTTTATCATCCTTGTGGGAGGCTTCTCTCATGCCCCTGCATGGGGAGTTAGAGCTGACAGAGGGAGATCACCCGCTCTCCCGAGATTCAAACTGTCGACCTGTTGATCAGCAGTCCTGCTGGCACAAGGGTTTAACCCACTGTGCTATCGGAGACTAGATTGTAGGGTGAAGTTTTGTTAATTCTGAGCAAATATTTAATATTTTATGTGAATGGTTTTTAAAGTTCAGATCTCAGTAAGACGTTACAGTGGAGCAGGCAAATCTTTTATTGTAATTTAAGGATTAACAGAAAAAGACATAAATATAACAATTTTACAAAATCTACCCTGCAAAAGAAATAGAATATTTCTATCTATTCTGTTTATCATTAAAACGGCTAAATTAATGGGCAATAACATACGCAAGTCGATGGGGAATGTTTCATTTCAGACACTGTCAGATGTACATAGCTCATGATGATGTGATTTTAGATCAGTTTTTTCACAAGAACAGATTGAAGAAGCTAGGGAGGTCTCAATCTTACCAAAAGATCACAGGATTCTCCTTTGTGCATGTTTTCATTCATTCAGGACTGCTACACAAAAGCCTGTTGCCCTAGAAACCAAACCACACATTTTCAGTTCTTCCTCTAGTGATCAGTCACCTCCCAACGTTTCCACTTCATTCTAATTATCACTCTGCAGCGAATAAACTGAAATCCACTTTTAAATGGACAGATTCTCTGTAAAATGTCAGATATCACATATGATCCCCTAGCAATTACCTTCTACTTTAGCAATTTCTCGGACTTAGAAGTAGTAATTATAAAATATAGAGGCCAATTCAGCTAAAGTGAAGTATTATATGGCAAATTTATTGCTATGTCAATAAGACCAGGTGTATTCTTTAATTTGAACTCAGTGAAAGACATTTATATATATATTTGAAGGTACTAAGTACTTGAGAATAAGGCTTTTTAGAAATAAAGAAGCAGCCTTTAAAACAGTTTTAATCTGTTTTATCTATATATGTGTGTGTGTGTCTGTGTGTGTGTTTGTATATAAACTACTAAGTTCTGAACTTGCTGACCGAATGGTTGGTGGTTCAAATCCGGGGAGTGGGGTGAGCTCCCGCTATTAGCCCCAGCTTCTGCCAACCTAGCATGCAAATGAGAGTAGATCAATAGGTACTGCTCCGGCGGGAAGGTAATAGCACTCAATTGCAGTCATGCCGGCCACACGATCTTGGAGGTGTCTGTGGACAATGCCGGCTCTTCGGCTTAGAAATGGTGATGAGAACCAACCCTCAGAGTCGGACCTCACTAGACTTAATGTCAGGGGAAAACCTTTACCTTATATTTGTACAGTGGCTCCTTGGTATCTTTTGAGCTTTGGTTTCAGGGCCCCCTGTGGAAACCAAAATCCAAGGATATGCAAGTCCCATTGAATACAATTATCTAATCCCTTTTATAAAGTAGCAAACAACTCAAACAAATGCCGATGAGAAAATCTTTGAAATGGTGAGTGGGTGCAACAGCACTACTTCTCTGTAGTGCTTGGTGTATGGCAAAACTAAATTTTGCTTTTGGGATTTTTCCTCCCGAATGTTTTTGAGCTGTGGTTGGTTGCATCTGTGGATGCAGAACCCGTGGAAGCTATGGAAGCCTTGTCTGGTAGAAAGGTAATTAATATTTTCAATGAATAAGGAAAAAAGTCAAATGTGTTCAACAAAGCTTACTTTCAGGGGAGTTGCAATGGCAACAGCCAAAACAAGATGTTGAAAGCAAGCTCCTCTGAAAACGGTGGGAATAGCTTAAAACGGTGGTTCTCAACCTGTGGGTCCCCAAGTGTTTTGGCCTTCAACTCCCAGAAATCCTAATAGCTGGTAAACTAGCTTAAAGGTAAGCATTGCCAGGAGCATGTTTTTCATTAGGATTTTTCCATTTCTCAATTTTTCATTAGACCTTTTCGTCAGGAAAAACTCCCTCCTGAACACACAGAAGACTGGGCGACTTGGAAGGCGCTGAACAGACTGCACTTTGGCACCAGAAGATGCAGAGCCAACCTTAAGAAATGGGGCCACAAAGTGGAGTCCACAACATGCAAATGTGGAGAAGAGCAACCCACAGGCCACTTACTGCAAAGCAGTGACCTTCTAATAGCAACACCAGAGGCACTCCAAATGCCCAGCTTCCGGTCAAAGGAAATTATGCATAAGGCTAAGTTTTAAACTTTGTGATATTAAATACATTATAAGCATTCCCAATTTGCTTCTGACACGATAAATTATAAAAATCAGAAGAATGTACGTATTCTTTGATTGGAAATCCAAAGCAAAAACCAGCAGGACAAACTCTTCCTTCACTGCAGAATAAGGTGGAATATATGAATGGTATCCCATATCCCATATATACAAACAAAACAAGAAAACATTTCTTTAAAGCAAGCATGGGCAAGCTTCGGCCCTCCAGGTGTTTTAGACTTCAACTCCCACAATTCCTAACAGCCTACCGGCTGTTAGGAATTGTGGGAGTTAAAGTCCAAAACACCTGGAGGGCCGAAGCTTGCCCATGCCTGCCTTGAAGGCCCTGGTTTTCTACAGGTTGAACATCCCATATCTGAAAGTGTCCCATGCCTTTTCAGATTTTGAGATTCTTACATATACATAAATATTATAGTGTTGCTCAGGCCTGGGCAAAGTTTGGCCTTCCCTCGAGGTGTTTTGGACTTCAACTCCCACAATTCCTAACAGCCTACCGGCTGTTAGGAATTGTGGGAGTTGAAGTCCAAAACACCTCGAGGGAAGGCCAAACTTTGCCCAGGCCTGGTTGAGATGCAGCCCAGGGTTCACACCCCAGCTCGGACCGACTATCTCACCCTCCGAGAAAAGCAAGCCCCCTACGTCTGAAAGGCCTCCCAGGAGCAGAAGAGCCAGGCAAATCCAACCCGTCGGTGCCCCGTTTCGCTGCCTTGGGGCCGCCCACACCTGGGCTCGAGTAGGCCGCCCTGAGGCTCCTCCCGCTTCTGTCGCCTCAGCTGCCCTCTGGGTCATGGAGTGCCTGGAGCAGGGCGGCCGGCTGCGGGCCTTTGAGGCCAAAGACTACGTTTCCCAGCATCCCTTCGCTCTCCCTCACGCACCTGTGTGGCATCGAGCAGGGTGTGGTTTGCCCTTTGTTTTTTTCCACCTGCAGCACAGGTAGGAGGGAGGTGGGGACAGGTAGAATGAATAATGGAGCCAGCAGCAGGAGGAAGTCCTCATTTACACTGTCCTCTACGCAGTTGGAAATTGCATTATACGGTAGTATAACTATATAGAGTCTCGCTTATCCAACATAAATGGGCTGGCAGAACGTTGGATAAGCGAAAATGTTGGATAATAAGGAGGCATTAAGGAAAAGCCTATTAAACATCAAATTAGGTTATGATTTTACAAATTAAGCACCAAAACATCATGTTATACAACAAATTTGACAGAAAAAGTAGTTCAATACGCAGTAATTCTATGTCGTAATTACTGTACAGTAGAGTTTCACTTATCCAACATAAACGGGCTGGCAGAACGTTGGATAAGCGAAAATGTTGGATAATAAGGAGGCATTAAGGAAAAGCCTATTAAACATCAAATTAGGTTATGATTTTACAAATGAAGCACCAAAACATCATGTTATACAACAAATTTGACAGAAAATGTAGTTCAATACGCAGTAATTCTATGTAGTAATTACTGTACAGTAGAGTCTCACTTATCCAACATAAACGGGCCGGCAGAACGTTGGATAAGCGAAAATGTTGGATAATAAGGAGGCATTAAAGAAAAGCCTATTAAACATCAAATTAGGTTATGATTTTACAAATTAAGCACCAGAACATCATGTTATACAACAAATTTGACAGAAAAAGTAGTTCAATACGCAGTAATTCTATGTAGTAATTACTGTATTTACGAATTTAGCACCAAAATATCACGATATATTGAAAACATTGACTACAAAAATGACTTGGATAATCCAGAGGCTTGGATAAGCGAGGCTTGGATAAGTAAGACTCTACTCTATATACAACAGAGTCTTGTTTATCCAACATAAATGGACTGGCAGAACGTTGGATAAGCGAAAATGTTGGATAATAAGGAGGGATTAAGAAAACGCCTACTGAACATCAAATTATGTTATGATTTTACAAGTTAAGCACCAAAACATATTTTACAACACATCGACGGAAAAAACAGTTTAATACATGGTAACGTTATGTAGTAATTGCTGTATTTATGAATTTAGCACCCAAATATCGCAATGTATTGAAAACATTGACTACTAAAACATTGGCTGCAAATAAATATGGAATTGCTGCCTAGAGAAACAGCTCGGATCCTGGTGGGAGGCAGACTGCATTGGATAATACAGAATGTTGGATAAGCGAGACTCTACTGTATAGTAGTATAATTATATGCTACACTGGCCTCCAACAGACAAGAGTTCTTTCTCCCACAGATATATATATATATAAAGCTCCCTTGCTTAGTTTTCCAACAGACCTCATAACCTCTGAGGATGCCTGCTATAGATGTGGGCAAAACGTCAGGAGAGAATGCTTTTGGAACAGGGCCATACAGCCCGGAAAATGCACACCAACCCAGTAATAGTAGTAGTAATACTTCATTTATATTCCGCCCTATCTCCCCAGGGGGGCTCCAACATACCAAAAAGTCAAACATTCAATGCCTTAATAAAATAAACACATATTTGACAAAATAATCCAGAATAACCCCACATGTAAACGTAAAATTAGAACCTAACATCAATAAATTAAACAAAACAAACAAACAAAAGGCCTGGGCAAACTTCAGCCCTCCAGGTGTTTTGGACTTCAACTCCCACAATTTCTAACAGCCAGGAGGAAAAATTGTGCAGAGCTGGCAGCCCAGGTGGTTTTGCAATGAGACAGTTCATTGTAAGGGTGCACCTACACTGTGGAATTAATGCAGTTTGACACCACTTTAACTGCCATGGCTGCCTTCATGGTATGTTACTCTGGGAGTTGTAGTTTGGAGAGGCACCAGGGACCTTTGGAAGAGAAGGCTAATGATTTTGTAAAACTATCTTTCCTATGATTACATATTTGCATTAACTGTACAGTGCAGATGCTCCAAAAGAGAGTGTTAAAACTAAAATCGGAGCACCCTGGTAGAACAAGCATGTATTGCTGCTGGGACATTTTGTACACAAACTTTTTTTTAAAAAAGGAGAGAGTCTAAACAATTGTAGATTGTTTAACATCTTAGGTTACTAGAACACTTAAACAGAAATGCCATTAGTCCTTTATGAAACTACAAATCCCAGGATTTCATAGAACTGGACTATGGAGTTTAAACTGGTAGCAAAATACTATGGTTGTTTAATAGTATGGTTACAGACTCTTTCTTTGGAATAAAGGATGATGATGTATTGAAGCCAGTGCTATATGCCCTTTTAAACCTAACATCGCTTTCATTACAAAACCTCATTATTCTTCATTACTTTCTTCTCCAGAGAAAGCTAACCCTGGCACATTGCCCTGAACCATTCTGCTCATGGAATTAGGGAATATGTATGTGTATGTGCCCTCCTAGTTTCCTATCACTTAATAATAATAAAATAATAATAATAATAATAATAATAATAACAACAACATTTTTATTTATTGTCCACCTCTCCTTTTATCTCGACATGAAGAACAATTATTTATGTCGACTTAATGAATTTCAAAAGAGTTCTTAGACAAGGAATACTCAGAGGTAGATTTTAGGGAGGCAAGCAGACTATCAGCGCTTCAGGGACATTGTTATGATCCGTACTAAAAAATTCTGAAATACTTCAGTATTATGCTAATGGTAAATGAGGACCATGTAGAAATTAACTGTATTTTGGTGAAATGAAGTCCCACATGGATAATGGATTATTAGTGCTCTCTGCAGCGCTAACTGCTGAGGGAAAGCAAAAGCTGAGCAGAATTCAAGTAGGGAAAGGAAGTAATAGCAGACATTAGACAAGCTTTGAAATCAGTATTAATGGTGTGTGTAATTTCACTTTCCTGCTTCTGTACCTCCTGAGCATAAATAAATGACTGTAACTTACAATAATGAGCCCATCAAACTAATCCTGTGTACAGGGAGAATTTATGGCCAACACTAAAAGCGTTGTCTTCCAAAATAAACCACTTTTTATCATGCGCATTGCCAGGAACGTAAAGAGCTCTAAGAGGCACAAAGTAGCAAGTGTTTCTCTGTGGCAATTCAGCTGCAGGTGTCAGGATGTTCCTTCTGCTAAATGTGCTCCAGTAATTCTGTCTCTATTCGATGGATCTTTTGATAGGGGCTGCCATAGTGACCCAGACACTGTTGAGAAGGAACCTCTGCTCCATTCATTCCATACACAGTAGATTTCAACATCTGAATATTAAACACTGTGTGCTGTCATCACTCAGTATAATGGCACCAATTAAAAATGGAAAACAAGTGGTGTGGTGGTCAAAATGCAGGGCAGAAGGAAACAAACTTTGATGCATTTTATATTATTATCATCATTACTATTATATTTACATGCTGCTTTTCTCTTTTAAAGGGACTCAAAATAGCTAATTATTAATCAACTTCTCCTTTTACAGAGCAAAGAATCACGATCTGTTACAGCAAGGAAGAAGAAAACACATTTTGATGCACTTTAGTTTTAACCTACCCCTCTCTCCTTCTTTTACAGAGCAATAGAGGAAAGATCTTGCCAAGTAAACCCTTAAAGAGTTGCCATAAGTCATAAATGACTTGAAAGCACACAACAAAAAAGCATACTTTGATGTATTTTATAATAATTCCTAACCTCCCTTTCCATTTGTCTTCTACAGAGCACTTTAGCTCTTGCAATGTGGATATGAAAACAAATTATTTCTAGTATAAATACTATAAATGTCATTTACCCTCATTTATTGGAGATTTTATTGTAAATCGTACTGTGGAAGAGGATAATTACTAAATCTTCAACTTTTATTTAACACATTATCTTCTAGAATCCTTTTGACCAATTCATATGATTAGAATTCAATACCTTAAAATCAATAAGATATACAGTAAAGTCTCACTTATCCAAGCTAAACGGGCCGGCAGAAGCTTGGATAAGCGAATATCTTGGATAATGAGGGATTAAGGAAAAGCCTATTAAACATCAAATTAGGTTATGATTTTACAAATTAAGCACCAGAACATCATGTTATACAACAAATTTGACAGAAAAAGTAGTTCAATACGCAGTAATGTTATGTTGTAATTACTGTATTTACAAATTTAGCACCAAAATATCATGATATATTGAAAACATTGACTACAAAAATGACTTGGATAATCCAGAGGCTTGGATAAGCGAGGCTTGGATAAGTAAGACTCTACTGTATTAGTTTATATTATCCCAGTTCAGATACAATTGCATGCATAAATGTATGGACTTTAGAATTGTTTTCAAAAATTCAATAAAGTAGCACTGCTACATTTAGAGCTCATTTGTTATTCAATGCTTACTACCGGACCTCTTGATGCTAAATGAAATCACTGCAATTCAGGGCAGGTGTATGTTTCCTCAGCCTTCCAATCAGCTTGTGTATACAGACAAGGCTAGTGGTTAACTTTTAAATACTATTGTGTCACAATACCCATTTCCAAGTCTATGTTGTTTATTCGTTCAGTCACTTCGGATTCTTCATGACCTCATGGACCAGCCGACGCCAGAGCTCCCAGTTGGCCGTTGCTGCCCCCAGTTCCTTCAAGGTCAAGCCAGTCTCTTCAAGGATACCACCCATCCATCTTGCCCTTGGTCGGCCCCTCTTCCTTTTTCATTCCATTTCCCACAGCATCATTCTCTTCTCCAAGCTGTCTTGTCATTATGTGGCCAAAGTCCTTCATCTTTGCCTGTAATATCCTTCCCTCCAATGAGCAGCCGGGCATTATTTCCTGGAGTATGGACTGGTTTGATCTTCTGGCGGTCCAAGGCACTCTCAGTATTTTCCTCCAACACCACAGTTCAAAAGCGTCTATCTTGCTTCGTTCAGCCTTCCTTATGGTCCAGCTCTCTCATCCATAGGTTACTACGGGGAAAACCATTGCTTTAACTATGTGAACCTTTGTTGCCAGTGTGATGTCTCTACTCTTCATTATTTTATCGAGGTTGGTCATTGCTCTCCTCCCAAGAAGGAAATGTCTTTTGATTTCCTGGCTGCAGTCTGGTTCTGCAGTCATCTTCATGCCTAGACTTACAGATAGGCAATATGTCCAGAACTATGAATTTATCCTTGAATCTAGGATCTAAAGTTTAAAAATTAATTCAAACTTTTTCTGTTCTTTCTCAGAGCTGTAATTGCAATTTTTAAATCTATGACTACACGCCCAAAGAGCAGAATAAACATTGGATGCATAAATAGCCAAAGTACTGAATGTACATTTCAGCATTAGATTCAGCATTATTATAGTGAAAAGATGCTCTTAACAAATTCAGTGTTCCCATTAACATAGGTAAGTGCAGGGCAGGTGATATTGTAAGTTTATAACAAGTTACTCGTATGAGTTTTCATCTTACCTTTCAAAGTTACAGCTTTTTCTACATTTTGTCACAACTGGAGTAGAAAAACAGCATCCCCAAATTATCTTTCATTAATTTTTATGCCCAAAGTTACATAATTTCACTTCAGAAATTATTTTTTAACTATGTTTCTGTTTTGGGATAGTAAATTACCAGATCTGTGCTATCTTAGTTGCTGAAATTGTAAAGCCAAGAGCTCAGCTGAGACTTAGGAGCAAGCTCTTGTGATGTCACAAAAGGTAGTCTCCAATGATGTCATTCAGTATGATACATTAAACATCAACCACAGCTGCACAGAGTATCAATGAAAGAATATTTATTAATCCATCCACGCACGCGCGCACACACACACACATACATCAATCCAAACATTTTCAAAGGTAATTCTCCCATTATGAGATTATTCCCCTTTACCCTGAATACCAGAGAACAAGGTACAGGCCCTGACATCTGAGAACTCAAATGATATCTAACATGACTCATTGTTGAAAGGTGATGGATGTTGTTGGGTGCCCTTAGTCACTTCCAACTTTTGGTGACCCTAATGTGAATCACAAATCTTGCCAAGTAACCCTGTGATAGATTCACATTAAAGGTAAAGGTTTTCCCCTGATGTTAAGTCCAGTCATGTCTGACTCTGAGGGTTGGTGCTCATCTCCATTTCTAAGCCGAAGAGCCAGCGTTGTCCGTAGACACCTCCAAGGTCATGTGGCCGGCATGACTGTATGGAGCGCCGTTACCTTCCTGCTGGAGCGGTACCTATTGATCTACTCACATTGGCATGTTTTCGAACTGATAGGTTGGCAGAAACTGGAGCTAACAGCGGCTGCTCCCGCCGCTCCCGGGGTTTGAACCTGGGACCTTTCGATCTGCAAGTTCAGCAGCGCAGTGCTTTAACACACTTCGCCAGCGGGGCTCCTACAATTTACAATTAACAAAACAAAAAAATCCATTTTAATACAATAATTTCTTATCTAAAGGATACTTTAAAAATAGAGGAGACTTATGAAAATGATCAGGGCCTTTGCCATGTGATTCAAAAAATATCAATGTGCACACCAAACATTTCATCCTGAAGAAATGTTTCCACACATGGGTGCTGTTATCAAGAAAGCCCTCAATTTACAACTGCTTTGTCACTGGCTGGTAGAAACATCTAGAGAAGCAGTTGCTCTAGTGTTCTAACCTGCAGACTTATATGGAGATAGTTCTGTTTCTAAGTCATATAGGGCTTGAAAGGGTCATTTCAAAACCAGAACTTTACTAGCAAAAAGTCTGGTTATCCCTTCAAAAATTCAAAGAATGGCAAGAGGAATTGTTGTTTTGTGTCTTCAGGTAGCATCTAATATGTGGCAACCTTATCCTAGAGTTTTCCTATCAAGGCTTAGTCAAGAAATTTTCAGCACCTTCCTCTAAGGTTGAGACAGTGAGATTTGCCCAGGGTCATCCAGTGGTTTTCCATGGCCAAGCAGGATCTTATGTCCTGGTCTCCGGCACTCAAAGTATTACATCATGCTGGCTCCATCAGAGAAACAGCATCCATTAAATGCTTTCTGGAATAGAATTAAGCTTGAAGAAATCATACCAGAGAATTTATTATATAGAGAATAAGGAAAACTCTCTGTATTAAGGAATACTAAATGCATATATTTGAAAACATCATCATACTCTGTAAAAATGCTATTGAATACACCATTATAAGATGTATGTGCATAAAAACGAGAGTAAAATGAAACGTCACAGGAAACAATATAGACCACACATGGAAAGCCTTTATAATGGGGGAAGAAGGAAGAGCAACATTTTAAAAGTTTTATTACCCCGTTTTTAGTAGTACTGTTCCAACCAACGTTCAGGGACTCTAAATTCCTATCAGCACCAACTAGCATGATCTATAGCAGTAGTTCTCAACCTGTGGGTTCCCCGATTTTTTGGCTTTCAACTCCCAGAAATCCTAACAGCTGGTAAACTGGGAGTTGGAGGCCAAAACACCTGGGGACCCACAGGTTGAGAACCACTGATCTGTAGTCAGGGATGATGGAGAACCATGCACTTCCCATCCTCTGGCCTATGATCAAATTGTTGCATTCTGAAGAAAACACAAGATTCCTGCCAGCTCTATCCATACTGAAATAAAGTCAGTCCACTCTGTGCTTAAAAATTGTCATTTCTTTTAAAAAAGTTTATTGTATAAAATTTCATTTAATAAAAATTAACATGTACAAAATTTTAATAAGTGTGTGTTTTCTTTAAAAGTACAACTTTAAAAACAGCGAGAAACATGAGATTAGAAAACACGAAGAATTGCAGATTATCTAAAAAAAAAAGGTTCCCAAGTTCCATAGACAAGAATTCCTTTTCAAATAATTCACAGGGTCAAACTTCTGATCTTCTTGTTACTATAAGACATAACTTTAAAGGAGATTCCCTGAGTAAAATCCTTCCTGAATATTATGGCATTAAACAGTTTTGCTGATTCATCTACATAGTATGCATTGGATTTCAAAGAATGCCTTTGCCAGCCATGTTTAACTTCAGTGAGATGCAGAATTTGCAATGGAACCTTGATAATTAACTTTTCATTTAAGTTCCCCTAAATGTGATGTCGTCTTTGCATGATCTTTTGCATCTAGAGTCCCAAATGCAAAGTAGATTTCAGGAGCCAGGGAAAATAATTGTGGTCACTGAAATCAACAGCTAAATCTCTTTCCAAAAAGTCAAGATTCTGCTCAGGGTAAAAATACAAAACTGCCTTTCAGCATACCCTGAGCGTTTTCCATTTATGATACAGTAATATCAGCACACAATGAAAAGTCAGAGAATTTCAGTGTAATGGTGATAATGCTAAATATCAATTGCAGGATTAATTCAGTTCTACCTAATTTATTAATATAATTACGTCAATAGACAAAAGTAATTGGAACGTATCAAAATATTAACATGGTTTGCTTTCCATATTTTGCTTTGTATCCTGATAGGGAGCACAAAAGAATACAACACACATAACAATTTATAAATATAGTAACCAAGTGCGGTGAAATACACAGCCCCTGTACAGAAAAGTGAATTGAAACTGGTGTGAGTTCTGTCACATATTATACTGTGGTGCACCTGTTAAAATCCCCTTTTATGTGCAGTCATTAAAATGCCCTTATGCTCTGCTCCATCTTTTTTTCTTTTTCTTTTTTGTAAATACAGCATTTTATGATAATCTGAATTCTCTTGGCTGAGTTACGAGTGGAGTATATTGTCCTTGCATGTGTATATACCATTTCTGAATTGGCAAAACATAAAAATGGGTTCCAAAAGCATTTTGAATAAAGAATTCAAAGAGAGCTACTACAGTGCTTACATTTATGTGTGAATGTGTCTCTACAGGATCAAATTATATCTGAAAAAGTCAGGTGAGGCAAGTACATACAGCTACACAAATTGCCACCTCTGAGTGTGTTCTTCTTGTAACCTGATTGAGGGCATCTTTCCTAAAGGTTCATTTGAATGATAGAAGCAGGACATGCTTACCATATCAACAAGGCTTTAGAGTGGCATTAAGTCTCCCATCATTTTAGCGAGGTAGGTAGATAATTTGACTGATTTAATGAATGAGTATCCATTGAAACATGTCCCTGTATCAGATAGCATACCATTAAAAAGTCAAGGGGAGTGAGGCAGATGTTGAAAGAAGTTATTTTGAAGAGTTTGCTTTTCAACAGTTTAAATGTAAGGAGCAATGGGGGTCTTGTTTGAGATTACTGCCAAGCAATTTTAAAAAATTGGGAGTACTGAGCCCATGTGCCTGTAGGTTAAGCTACATTATGCAAAAATCATTTTAGATTCAAATCAAGGAATAAAAATGTGTGCTGATATACCCATGTGAATTCAATTTTAACTGATTTCCTGCTGACTGATGAACTATAATATTTATGATATATTTTGTGAGTTTGAGGAAGCTATGCATGTATATGTTTTGTGGCTGTTAAATGACCAATGCATTTTGGCTGTTGACATTTGTCAGTTTTGAGATCCTTTCTACCATTTATGGTAGAAGAGCAGGGGAATTTTGGAGAAACTAAGGTGCTTTTAGTTTTTCTGTAACATCTTTCATCAGCAGAATATTCTCATTCCTTTTTACCTCTTATGCCGACTGGTCTCACTTGTCCCATGAATACTGCTATTTTTTGCATTGTTTCATTTCACTGATGAGTTAATGTCCACAAAAAGTATAAGTAAAAGATCAAGCTAGGCCTGCAGAGTTCACCTGGCATCTTGAAAGCATACAAATATGATTCTGCTAGGCACTTGGTGTGAGGATTTCTTCTCTTGATCCCAAGACACTCCTTCACATTTTGCTAGATTTCTGTGGAGTCGTCCATTTCCCTAAAATATACAGAAATAGTTCTCTAATTTTAGTTGCATTGTACAGTATTTAGAAAGCATCTAATCCACAGGTATCAAACTTAAGGTCCTTGGTCCGAATCTGGCCCACCATGTCATTTCATGTGACCCTCCAGATGATGGCCTCCAACTCCTGAATTCCTCATCATTAGACATTATGAATAGAGCTGATGGCAGTTTTGATACAGTAACATTTGAAAGGTAATGGCGCTCCATGCAGTCATGCCGGCCACATGACCTTGGAGGTGTCTATGGACAACGCCGGCTCTTCGGCTTAGAAATGGAGATGAGCACCAACCCCCAGAGTCGGACACGACTGGACTTAACATCAGGGGAAAACCTTTACCTTTACCTAACATTTGGAAGACTGCAGTTTGCTCTGTTTAGTCAGGATAGCAGGGTTGGAATTTAGATACAAGGCTTGTGGATAGGATATCTGACTTTAAAATGTCCTGTAACCTTTTCCCAACCTCAGAGCCACAAGCACTGTTGGGTTGCAATTCCCATTATTCCCAGTCCATATGATGGATAATCAAAAGTGATGGGAGTTGTTATTCAGTAACACCTGGGGATCCAAACTGGGAAAAACTAAAGAGCACCGACCACTATGTTAAAAAAGTATAATTAATTATCTGTATCCATGGATTCTCTATCCATAGATTCAATGGCCATTTGAAGACAACCATGAGGCTGACATGGCCCTGATTTAATCCTAAACAAGGGTGAATTTAAGGAAACATGGCATTTAGTTGGCAAACCACCAGAAGCATTTGGATGCTACTATAAGTCTTGATGGATGATGATGATGATGATGATGATGATGATGATAACAATAATAGGCAATAAAATTATCTTACTTTGCACTTCAAGATACCCTGTTTGGTATATGGACATTACCCTACCAAAATACAGCAAGCCTTACCTTCTATATAAAAAACTAGCTGTGCCCGGCCACGTGTTGCTGTGGCGTTGTCTGGTGGTGTTGGTGAGAAATTGTTGAGTTAGTGGTGGTATTGAATGTCCATTGTATGGTTGTCTTTATGTTTAGTATGTATTTGGTTGTTTGTGTAATGTGAAAGTGGTGAGAGTAGAGGGGGTCTTTGTCGCTGTGTAGTATTGTATAGTATGCATACGTTGTCCAAGTGTTGTGAATGGTTAGATTGTGTCTTGGTGCATAGTAGAAAGGGTTGGGGTGGATGACCATTAGGGGTGTCTCCAAATTATTGGATGGTATAGTTCTATGATTATTATTGTTGTTGTTGTTGTTGCTGCTGTTATCATCATGATTATTATCTTTATTATCATCATTATTATTATATATTGGGTGGATGGCCATCTGTCAGGAGTGTTTGGATTGTGTGGTCTTGCATGGTAGAAGGAGGTTGTACTGGATGATTCTTAGGGTTGTTTGGAAACATGAGGATTCCGTGATATTGTTATTAGTATTATTATTATCAAGAGGCTGTATGGCCATCTGTTGGGAATGTTTGGATTGTGTTCTCCATGGCAGGAAGGGGTTGGACTGGATGGCCTTTAGGGGTCTCTCCTATCTCTGTGACTGTAGGATTGTCTTATAATTTTTATGGTGGAGATTGTGGAGATATTGGATGGCCATCTGTCAGGAGTGTTTGGATTGTGTGGTCTTGCATGGTAGAAGGAGGTTGTACTGGATGATTCTTAGGGGTGTCTGCAAACATGAAGATTCCATGATATTGTTATTAGTATTATTATTATCAAGAGGCTGTATGGCCATCTGTTGGGAATGTTTGGATTGTGTTCTCCATGGCAGGAAGGGGTTGGACTGGATGGGCTTTAGGGGTCTCTCCTATCTATGTGACTGTAAGATTCTATTATTATTTTTATGGTGGAGATTGTAGAGATATTGGCTGGCCACGGATGATGGGCGGGTGCTAGGACCCAGGGGACAGCTTTTTCCCATTGCCTGCCTTCCCTCTTGCGGTGGCCATTATGCTTTCTCTTTCCCTCCCTCCCGGCATGGCTCCCGATGGTGCGTTGTGGGTTCTGTCCATGTGGAGGTGCGTGAAGTGATTTTGTGTTGTTTCAACGTTAAGGCGTGGATGATGGGTTGTGTTGTCAAATTTCGAGGTTGGGGGGCCTTTACTTTTGTTGTTTTCCTCGGTGCCGCGATTCCATTACCCTTTTATATATATAGATATTCATAGAGATCATACCTGCAAGCCAAATGGGGGTATGATATGTACCACTGAGTATTTGTATTCTATCCAAAAATTACAGTTAGCTAAAGGCCTATTTGGATGTTCCTATAACATGATTAATAAGCATATTGACAGAAAGATAATAAACTGAATAGGACTATGCTCATTGGTTCAGAACATTTTAGTTCTCTAGAGTCACATTTTGTGGCAGATGAGACCTAGGAGTTTGACATATAACAGGATTACCTGAAAAGCTGTAAACAATGTCTTTGAATTTCAGTCATTTGTCATGCATAATTTTTACACACAAAAATAAACTGAACCTAAATTGTCCCAATGGCAATTTTACATTTTTGATATTACATTCCACTCTTCTAAAGTTTTGCAAGAAGCACACCTTTCCTGTCCCAAAAAACGGTCATCATAACTTTCCTTGCAAGCATTTGCAAAACCTTAGGAGAGCAATCCAGGACGAGCTGATAACATGCACATGCGCAGCTGCAGGAGGGACGCCCGCCTGGTTGAGGACACAAGCCAAGTGGCAAAGTTTGGTGGGGAAAGGGTTTCCAAGGTCATGTATTGCTATGATAAGTGCCTAGATTTCAATGGGGACTATGTTGAGAAGTGGTATTAGGGTGTGGCTTTCAACTGAATATGGTAAATGTTCTCTCCTATACTTTGTTCATTTTTAATTCCAAAAAGTAATCTACTTTCTGGATAGCCCTCATTCTTGCATTAAAAACAAAGTTAGCTATTAATACAATAATATTAGAACCCTCTATCAGTGCAATGAAATACAATCAAAACTAACCAAAGCTCTTCAGATTTTGTAAACTTTCCATTCGACAGCTTATCAAAGTTGTCTTTTTTAAAACCACAGAACAAATACATTTGTACAGTTTTTGAGTCTTTTTCAGTTTTGCTCCAAAAGAGTATTCAGGTGACTAAACTTAGTGGCTGTATTATAGCTAGTCCGCTTGAAACAAGATGGCTCAGTATTTAGAACAAGAAAGGAGAGGAGAAGAACATTAAAACTCATTAACATGTATAAGTCCAGGAAGATTTTCTATCTATCCATCCATCAAGTTGGGACAGTTGGATTGACTTCAGCACAACACGTACCTGAGCCTTTCCATCAGCCTTTTACGCTTTTCGTTCAGATGTTGATTCTTCACTTTCCTGGGCACATCAGGCACAAACCAGGCAGCAATCAATTTGATACACAGGGCCACATGCTGCAAAAAGCCAGGAGGTGCATCAGATTTCATTCCTCACAGCATATAAATTGCAATCATAATCTTCTAGACAGATGACTATTGAATTTGATGCAACCTGCTCTGATTAACCTTCATCCAACCAGAAGAGACATTTTAATATTCTATGCCCAGTAAATAAAGTATGTCATAAAGCATGGTGTTACGTTAAGATGACATATTATCTCACAAAGAGAGACATTTACCTAAACAGGAAGTTGTCACCATACTAAACAGTATGGTGACAACAGAAGGTGACCCATATTTACCCAAAGAATGAAATGTTCTGGAAAGCATTTTTCCCAGCTGAGAATTGAAAAAAGACTTATCATTCAATGGTATCATACTACAGAACACACATTCACAAACTTTTGCTTGTGCAGTAGAGAATAAATAAGGAAACTGGCAGGCCACATGTGGAAATTTGCTTCCTAGAATTGAGGCATTAGAGTACATGTTCTTGTTGTTTGTAGAATGGCTAGTATAAAAAGCATTTAATTGCAGGACATTTCCATCAGCAGAAACTGTTTTGCTATTAAAGCAGAAAATCACTCCATAATACCATTACTGCACCACCATTGTGGTATATTGGTTTGAGCATTGAACTAGGACACTGGGAAACCAAGGTTTGAATGCATGCTTGACCAAAGAAACCTACAGAGTGATCTTGGGCAAGTCACACTTTAAGGCTCATTGGAAAGCAATGGCAAACCCCTCTGAATAAATATTGCCAAGAAAATTCTATGATGGGGTTGTCATAAGTCGGAGCCAGTAGCAAAAACCATCATTCCATTAATGCAGATTTTTAATTAAAGTAATTTTTAAAAAATTAAAGCTAGTTTCATCATTTTTTGGAGTTCATAATCACCCCTTCATTTTTCAGTTAAAATAGCAGTGGCAGTATTTTATATATAAAAAAGTAGCATACTGTACACACACACACACACACACACACAACGTGTGTGTGTGTGTGTGTGTGTGTGTGCAGTATGTTACTTTTTTCCAGTCATCTCTGTGAACCTGTGTTTTCTGTCTTTGTGTATTTGAATAACATGGAATAAGTTTTGTTTTCTGCACACAAATATTCCTGGGAACACTGGGCATTTTTATTCCATGAAACATATTGCTACTCCCCAAACCTTCAGAAAATACTTCAGAAAACACTCGATTGTATTTTATTCCAACCTGATGAATATCAACTATGCTGCAAAAGTTCTTTTGGGCACACAACTGTTTAATTACTGCATCATGGTTATTAAACAGCATGATCCTACATCAAACTCTCACTACAAGCCATCTAAATCCTGCCATTATGAGCCCAGCACTGAATCACATCCAAAGGCCATCTGCACTAAGGCTCCATTATAATTCAAGGCAAGCTTTCTGTACAGGCCAGGGAAATGCAGCCAAGACTAATTCTAGCTGCCCCACACTAGCTGGCAAGAAATGTCTGATCTTGGGTCCAGATAATAAACTGAATGCCACTGTTTTATTTCCAGAGCTAAGCTGATTTAGCCTGTCAGTGTCTACTACCGGGATACAATTAAGATGGCAACCCCATTTGCATTAATCATCTTGGGAGGAAAGAAGTGTCCCATGGCATGCAGTTGTGCTTGCAGGATAACATTATTTTATTATAGTAGTGTTAGAGCAAGTTGTAGGCATATGCCTGTAGATCCAATTTCTTCTCACATATGTAGCAAAAGTATCTGTTCCATATTTATTTGTTCTTTGCAGTGATGCCCAGGAATTTACCCAATGCTAGTGCAACTGAAAGGGTTGTTTTTTTCCCGAGAAACCCTTTCACCTCTTTTACAAGTGGGACAAGTTTGGTAAGGAACACCATAAATCACAATTTGCTGAAAGAGACATGACATGCTTCCAGTGCAGGATGGCACGTTTCATGAGACTAGAAAAAAAACCTGAGTATTCCTTCACAATCACATTTTGATTCACTGAAAACTAACCTGCTGGAATTCTGCCCTCTATAAGAAAATCTACCACAGGTGCTTTTGCAAATAAATACCTCAAAGAGAATAAGGAAGGCAAGACGAGCAGCAAAAACATGCCAAAAATGGACTGAATAGCTGTAGTCATCACTGTTTCTGTAATCTCGGTACCTGTAGGAAGCAATGAAGCAATATATAAATATTTATCCAGAATTCTGTGATGTGCCATTTTTAGTAACATAATCTTTTCTGTTGTGCTCCAGCAAGTAACATAGCTATCGTTCTAGACTTTGCTTTCATGTTTGCTTCAGAGTTTTTAGGGCTTTTTGTTTAGACTATATATTCTTTTCTCCATCCTAAGGAAGTTCTCACTATTTTTGTCAAAGGTCCAATTTCATTCAACAAAGAACAGCAGGAGTATTCATCAGGAGATCTGTAAATAGCCTGGACTTGAAGAAGTCTATGGATTGGCTAGAATACATGAGTTGTCCAGCTGGCAGGGAACTCTCTCTTATTATCAGAATATAGGAAATAATGTTTGCAACCACAATTTGTTGCAACTAAAGCGCTCAATAGAGGCATTAAACATTATTTCAAACTGCCTTGAGAAAACATCTGACACAAACACATCTTTAGGCAAGCTATGACCATGAGCATCTCCACAAATATAAACTCACATAAAGTATTACAAATTATCTGTGGCCTTTCCAACTGTTTTCCTATACCTGACGCAGACAAATTTACCGTCACTGTGGTAAAATCTGGCATCATCGTAGCAGCACAATCACCACACTTCATTTTAAAACAGAGGCAGAAGAAACATCCATATTGTTTCACAGAAAATGCATGTCAGGGAGGTTGCTAGCAATGTGGCAGCAAAGAGGATAACTATCAGCAGGAGAAAATATTCCACCAGTTTCCAAAACTTGTCCATTTTTTCTTTCTTGGTCTTTCAAGAAGGCTTTGGGTACTTGCACAAAAGTGTGACAAACGTGTCATCAACAATTTGATCTTCACAAGTGCCTTCGAAATATAAGAGCATAGCTTTTAGGGTGAACCACTATTAGCTTGGGTTCTCCTTCGTTAGGATACTGAAGGAAAGTATGCTCAGATTAGCTAGTTCATAATTCCTATGTCCATTTGCAATCAGACTGCTCCACCACTGTGATGCTAACACAAGTTCTATTGAATGGAGTAAGGCTGAGACCAATATAATGCTTAATGGATTCATCTGCGGAGTTCCCATGCTGGAGACACATTATGCTTTTGTCAATACCTGCAGTGTGTTATATTGTTCCCCATGGAGTCCTTCAGCTCTGCCAGATCTTTTTGGTTCTCAAAGTCGTGGACATTAAAGACAGAAAGGCTGTAGTTGATGTAACCTGTCAAACAGCTACATGCAACAAAAATGTTTACAATCATAAGGGGTGCAATATAATTCCAGTCAAATTATGTGGGTTATAAGACCAGCACGAAAAACACAAAACAGTTTTCAGCAAACTGCTGAATGAAACTGAACACTTGTCATTTCCCTTCAGCTTTTAATAGAACTTATTTGTGTACAATTGGTTTACATTTTCAAGTGTTAATATAATGGCTGTTTTCATTCTCAATGTTGAATTTCAGAGATATGTGCCATACTAAAAATTATGTGCAGCTAAGTGCCTTTTGGATTTTTTACTTTGGAGTTTTTTTTGGGGTAATTCATGGGTAACTTATAGCACTTCAGTTTTATTGTTGCACAAAAAAAACTATTTAGCCTGGTTCTTATTGGAATAATCCTTCCTGACTTCATGACTATGTAAAAGAAAGCAGTATAGACTGAATATATATCTCCATTAAATTCTACAGTGCTTTTAAAACAATGAATTCTTAAATGCTCCAATAGTGTCATACTTCTCTAGCTGCAATACTCTCATGTAATATGAGGCAATGAATGCAACTACTAACTGGGCAATATTAGATACTTGCGTAGGAAAGTTTCAGGAAAATAATGTTATTTCTTGCACACTCAGCATCAAACATGCCACATTTTTTAAGATACTTGTGAAATTTCCTCATTTTTGCTTGCCACATTTCTGTGCTTGTCAGCGACCTTAAAATGCCAAGTGGTAACTTACTCTATGTTAGTGAGGTTCTTCTGTACACAGGGGCTGTACATGTACTGATACACTTCCATGGGAATGAAATCTGAAGTGATGGCAATTACTAGGCCATTGCCAATGACTGCCAAAATGCCAATTGCTTCTAGCACCTGCAACCAGGCTCCTGCAATGGGTGAGAAAGCCAGAAAGAGACCTTTTCATGATCAGTTGAACTCAGAGGGCAGAAGCAAGCAACCTGTTCTCAAAGTGGTGGAGTTGTTCAACCCAACATAGTGCTGTGAATGCCCCCCTTCCCCCCTCAGGCTCACCATGAGTTGAGAACATGCACTTGTGGAAAATGAAGCATACAAATGAACATACCACTTAAGCTACAGCATATTTAACTGGGTGAAAAGGGGTAGGAATATGGTAAGAAAATGTTATACTGAAGAAATGCTTATTCAAAATGTTTGTGTTCCGGATTTAGGATTTTTTAGGATGTTGGAATATTAGTAAGTATATAATGAAGTATCTTTGAGATACAATACAAGTCTAAACACAAAAGTCATTTGTTTTTCATATAAATATTAAACACATAGCCTGGAGGTAATTTCTTTTTTCTTTTTCTTTTTGACTTTCACCCACCTTTTATTTTTCGTTTGCATTTTGTCTTTCCATAGCACAAGGTGTAGAGAGTACAAGACTGAGAAATAAGCAATATAATCATAGTGAACAAAACATAGAGGTCCTTTCCATAACCCCCCAAAAAGCCTGGAGGTAATTTCATACACAATGTTTTTGAAATGTTTGTGAATGAAACAAACTTTTGTACGATGAACAGGTGCATATTTTTCAGACGTCCATGTGCATGATTTCGGAGTATTTTGAATTTCATAAAACCTGATATGGGATGTTCCACCTGTACTGAGCTTCATGGACAAACATTTCATTCAATATCAGATAACTTTCTATTTTGCCCCCAGTGGCACAATGGGGTAAACCCTTGTGCTGGCAGGACTGCTGACTGACAGGTCGGCAGCTCAAACCTGGGCGGGGCATGCGCTCCCTCTGTCAGCTCCAGCTCCCCATGTGGGACATAAGGGAAGCCTCCCACAGGGATGGTAAAACATCAACATCTGGGCATTCCCTGGGCAACGTCCCTGCAGATAGCAGTTTCTCAAATAGTTTCTGACATAAAAAAACTTAGAATCATAGAATCATAGTGTTGAAAGAGACCTCATTGGCCATCCAGTCCAACCCTCTGCCAAGAAGCAGGAAATCGCATTCAAAGCATATAGTAACTTTCTACGTTACTATAATGTTTCCTTCTTCCTAAAGGACCTTTTGGTTCACTCTTTTTCTGGGTAAACAATCTCATCACTAAGCATCATTGAGTCTTAGTTTCAGGAAGCATGTGAGGAGAAAATGAGATTAATACAGTAATAACAACAATCAACAATCATCTCAGAATATAATACCTAAATGGTGTCTCCTTGACACTCATCTTACCAATGTCATTGGCTTTTCTGGGCACCATCCTCCTCTGTAATCTCACCATCTTGATGGCATCTACTCGAATTTCAATGACGTTGTTGATGAAGGCCAGTAATGGAGCAAAGGGGAAGGCAGCCACAAAAATGGTAGTGAAGCTGTACTGAATCACTGGAGATTTAGAAAGGAATATACTGGAAAGAGGCAGAAAACTAAAGACAAATTTATAGCAATTATATCTACATTTCCTAGGCCGGAGGCTATACGTATACTGCAGTCCAATAACCTGTGTGGCATAAACCACAATGATGCAGATGCCTTCTCCCCTAGAAGCATAATAAGTGCTGGCTACAAAGTTTTCTATGAGTCCCTATTTAAATTATTCAGCCTCAGTAACTAAAAAGCCTTCTGTGATCCAACAATAAAACAGAAGATAAAAAGAGCTGTTTGAATTGAGTTTATGAAAATGTACGCCAAAGTTGGTATTAAAGATACCACAAGACTTTTTGCTGTTTTAAAACTGAAAAAATGAGTGAATCTAACATAAGAGAAAAGTTTGTGATATTATGATCGGTTAGGACCACTTACTCATCTCCAAATACTCATCAAACAAACAGAAGGGGTTGACTTCATTAAGCTGATAGTTCCAGAGCCATTCTTCCCTGCAGGGGTCCTGGGCTCTCTCCTCTGAATGAACCCTGCTGTTGCTTTGGGTCTTTCCACACAGCAGGTGGAGATTATAGTTTACCCATCTGGAGGGACAAACATGTAACATTTAACAAGACCAGACAAATTTCAAAATACAAATTCTGTGAGCTGAAAGAAATATTTGTGAATATCTGCTTTTAAGATGACAATTTCAGTCCACGCTAACTTGTCCTCCTCACAAAGACCTTGACAATTGCTATTCTGTGGTTTAAAAAATAACAACTTGGGGGTGGATTCCTATTTCCTGAAGAATTGGTAGATTTCTCTCAAAAAAACAATTCATAAGGTTTGTTTGCAATTAAAATAATTGTCCTAGGCTTGAGTTACATCTGAAGTGGACCAGATGAGGACCTACAGATAATGGAAGACAACCTATTAAGTTAGTGAGCATGTTTAATTTTGGAAGAGACACAATTTTAAGGAGCGAGATTTTCTACGCAGTGGACATACATGCAATAATTGTAATCAATTTGATGGACGTAGCCTAATAAAAGATTGCCACAACGTTGTGATGTTACTGGACTGCAGAGCAAAAGAATAAGATGTGATGGGAGTTGCAGGCCAATAACTGAAGGCCCACACTGTTCCCTGCAGGAAGGCATCCAATTATCACAAATAGTGTCTATGTGTAGGTGGAGCCCACTATTACTCCTCATGAATTCCCTAGATACACATTTGTACAAAATGGTTCAAAATTACAGCTGTGAAACAGAAGTTTAGTGCATCAAGAAAAGATGTTTTACATTTTAGCTCCCTAGTAGATCATTCCATACAAACAGGTCAATATATATAAAACATAAAATGAGAAAAATGCACTACTCCACAGGACGACAACTGGGGTCAATCTGGAGTCCAATACACTCCAAGTGCTGCATTAACTAGTCAATTTCTTTCTTTAAAAATTGATATGATCTGATGCTTCATATAGTACTAGAAATACTTACAACCTGTTTTAAATAGGCAGATTTGAGTCTCCTAGAAGCTTTTAAGACAGGAAGTTCACCCCTTGGGGAGGGGGGAAGGACAGGGAAAGAATTCATAGGAGGAGGAGCGGGGAGAGAGAAAGGGCTAGACAGAGTGTTTTGGGGGTTCATGTAAAAAGCCTACTATCAATGGCTTTCCACATTTGGTCTTTCAATTGTTTTGGGCTCAACTCTCATACTCCTTGGCCACTGTCCATGCTTGCTGGGGCTTCTGGGAGTTGAAGACCAAAACATGTAGAAAATCAAAGACCAAAGACTTAGGCTACTGAAGCCAATGAGCCACATCTGATTTTACAAAAGAATGGAATTCTAAACCATGCTCTCAAGTTAGCCAATCTGGTTTGAAGAAACAGAAATTCTCCCTAGACCCAAATGTAATAATTCTTATCACACTCAAGGCTGAAGTATAATTTCCGGATACAGTAGAGTCTCGCTTATCTAACATAAACGGGCCGGCAGAATATTGGATAAGCAAAAATGTTGGATAATAAGGAGGGATTAAGAAAAAGTCTATTAAATGTCAAATTACTTTATGATTTTACAAATTAAGCACCAAAACATGTTTTACAACAAATCGCCAAAAAAAGCAGTTCAATACACGGTAAAATTATGTAGTAATTAATTACTGTATTTATTAATTTAGCACCAAAACAGCACACTGTATTGAAAACACTGACTCCAAAAACATTGACTACTAAAAGGCAGACTGCTTTGGATAATACAGAACGTTGAATGAGTGAAGGTTGGATAAGCAAGACTCTACTGTACTTCCTACAGAAGGGTTATCATTATACAAGCCATTTCCACACAATGTATTCATTCTGGCTTCATAATTCCACAATTCCCCAAAGAAAAGGTAGATCTAATATGATAATTTATGGTGACTTACGGAAGCATGAACTCCACAAAGTTGCTCAGGGTTTGCTTTAATATCATGATTATGGCCATTTGGATAAAAAGATCTATAAGGCAGCCACTAGGATGGCACTGAGATAAACAGAAGAGAGAAATAGATGCTCTGTTACATTTATAGCCTGTTAAGAAATTAAGATTGTACACATAGTTCTCTTCCCATATTTTTATCCTCATAACAACCCTGGAAGGCAGCTTTGAGAAATGGTGTTAGGTCTAAGGTCACTCAGGGAGAATAATTACTTTTTGAACCTAAAATGCATATTTACTCATTTATTATAAGTTATAATAATGCAGGCTGGCTGCCATTTTGGGCAACTTTTTTCTGGAAATTTGTGAAAGGAAATCCAAAAAAATGATGACCTTTGAGAATCGGAAAGGTGGTCAGTATCCACCAGATACAAAAATTGCTCACAGAATGTGTCAGGAAGACAAATATTGTTGAACAGAATACCAAGAAAGTGAGAAAGAAGAAACCATTGAAGTGAAGCAACTTACTTCTTCCAGTCTCCACTTGCCAAGAATGCGAACATAATTTCCTGGACGACCATTAATCCTAAATAGGAAAGTGCAGTTGACATATTATCAATTCCTAAAGCTATCTACTTGTGATAATCACATAATTTACAAATCACTGTGAGCAAAATGATAAAATAGGGCTAAAATGAGCCCCATAACCAGATTTAAAAAAAAATCAAATTAACAAGCTGAGAGGAAAAACAATAAGAACAGAAATAAGATTTACTCCATGTATTCTGAATACAGGAGTTGTCAAAGGTGTCCTACAGTAAGCAAATTCACAGTAATAATTCATTGCATGTGTACCTCTCCATAGTAACACCAATTATTCAGATGGCATCGTTTTAATAGTATAAATATATTACATCTTTAAATTTGCTTCAAAATCCACCATCACTTGGAAGGCTACCATCCTTTCCATTTTAGAGGTGTAAGTCTGAGGGGGAGTGGTGAAACTTTACTAATGCCTACTTTTCCCAATTGCAATCTAACATCCCTGCTCATGAGACACATTGAGCTTGTCCCCCTTTGCTACTTTCTGTTTACCTTCCTAGGAAGAAAGCAACATAGATCAAAGAAGAAAAGTGGGTAAAGAATTGGAACGTGAAGTATCTGAATGTGAAGCTCTTCTCACGCTCACTGAATGTCCTCGGCTTCTCTGGAAACAGGAACATAAGACAGCAACGTTAATTGTAAGCATTATTCATCTAAGGAAGCCTACTCCAAATCCTACTAGAAATAGATGTTTAGGTATCTTGGTCAACTGTTTTATCCTAACTTATCACAGTGGACTTGTGGCCTTTAAGGTGTTCCAGCATGACAGGGGGCTGAAGCAGGTGGCCCTTGTGATATCTTCCAATTCTATGATTCTAAGGAGTTGCTGAAATATTTATCCTGCCATGCCTGACCATTTGATGACACTGGCTGTGACTATTAGCTCTGTTGTGTTTAGAGAACAGGAGTTCTTTGAAGCAATAATGCAGGCTCATCAGATGCTTAAAAGATGAAAGCATTATTGTCTTGCCACTTTTCCCCTGTCCAAGGTCACAGGGAATAGCTCACACTGGTTTTATGTTTGGTGTCTAGTTTTCCCAGACACCAAACATAAAACCAGTGTGAGTTATCTACACTGATCTCCAGGACATGCAAACAAGTGTGGCTTTCAAGGTATAGAAAGCCCAAAAACCTTTTATAGCTATGCAATCCAAACATATTTCACATCAATGCATTTAAGGACAAAGCATCAGTTTTTCTTACCAATATCACAGAGAAAGAGTGCTACACGCCTGTTTATCTGCAACAAAGAAGAGTAAAACAAAAATTAAAACAGAAATAAGATGTTCAGAGAAATAAGATGTAACAGAGAACAAATGCAAGACTAACGGCTAGAAATTCACACATCTCCATACCTTGCTCATAGTGATGATGGTCAGGTAGTGCAAGACAGCCCCTGTCACTACTGCTATGGTAATGGCTTTTTCGCGAAAGAATTCTGAGTCGGACTGAGTGAAGATTACTGTCACTACAACTCGGTAGATGACCAGTGCATGGGCAATTCCAATCAGCATGACAATCTAAAAATCAAGAACGTATTGATAGAATGAAGGAAACAATGTAAGAAAAAGAGTGGGTGGCAAGACTGCAACCTCCTGAGAAGACAAAGGGTAAATTTACCCTTTGAAGTTTTTTGGTTCTAATCTAATTTAACTAACTGCAAAAAAATCCTTTGGAAAATTCAAAATTCAGTTCATCATGTGAGCATGTGTGAGCACAATAACCCGAGTTTTCTTCTAAATAATGGAGCTGGGGGAAGGACATGGATCACCATCATAGTTGGAAATGTGTGCTTTAGAGGTGTGTAAAGTGCAGAGCCCCCAGTGGCATAGTGGGTTAAACTGCTGAGCTGCTGAACTTGCTGATTGAAAGGTCAGCGGTTTGAATCTGGGGAGTGGGGTGAGCTCCTGCTGTTCTGCCGACCTAGCAGTTTGAAAACATGCAAATGTGAGTAGATCAATAGGCACCACTCCAGCGGGAAGGTAACAGCGCTCTATGCAGTCATGCCGGCCACATGACCTTTCTGGTATCTATGGACAATGCTGGCTCTTTGGCTTAGAAATGAAGATGAGCACCAACCCCCCAGAATTGGACACGACTAGACATAATGTCAGGGAAACCCCTTTACTAAAGTGCAGAGCAAATGCAGATGTAACAAATACCCCCTTCTTCAGAGTTCAGATAGAAAATAAACTGGGGTCTATATCTTTTTCTCCAGTGTTCACTAGATTCTTTGCATTCTTTGGAAGCACAGTGCTATACCAGTGCTCACTCTCTCTTCCCTAGCCCAGGACTGTTGTTTCTTCATTGTTGCTATTTGGAGCACTTTGGAAACACAAAACACTGTACCAAGCTCCAGACAGAATGTGGACTTAATCACATAAGACAGCATGACTTCCAGGCAGGAGAAGATTCTGAAAACCACAGTCTAAAATAAATAACATTCCAAGCCCATCACTTTACCCATCTATAGCTGAGTTTTAGTGCACAAATGATCTCTGCTCCTTTGTCCAACTTTAAACTAGAAGGCAGAGCTAAATCTTGTCTCTGTTCTTTGGAATATCTTGGATTTGCAAACTAATTGCTAAAATTATTTTGCCATACCCAATTTCCTAGCTACATAAATGGAGCTGGGAATGGTCCCTGGCCTTGTTCTGTGTTGCACGATTCTGGTGACTGAAAGTTTTTGACTGGCAACCCATGTCAGCCCCTTGCAGAAGCTGTAGTTTAATGATGGAGTTTCTAACACAATTCATAGTCTCCATCGCTCTCTAAGAAACAACCACTACTAGGGTGTTGTAGAGAGAACTAAAGTATTACTAAAAAGTATAAGCCCAGGCTGTGGCGCAGGCTGGTGAGCAGACAGCTGCAGCCAGCTGCAACAAATCACTCTGACCAAGAGGTCATGAGTTCGAGGCCAGCTCGGAGCCTGCGTTTGTCTCTGTCTTTGTTCTATGTTAAGGCACTGAATGTTTGCCTTATGTGTGTAATGTGATCTGCCCTGAGTCCCCTTCGGGGTGAGAAGGGCAGAATATAAATACTGTAAATAAATAAATAAATAAGCACATAACATAACTGGGTGTGTAGAGCAAACAGCAGATTTCTTGTGTGGGATGAAAGCTAAACATATATCTATGTACATAAATAAGTTGTGTTCAAAAGATATGAAAATATACAATCACACTGACCACAAAATTAAATTTTAGACACTAAACTACTGAAAATGACACTGTTGAATATCTTTCTAACTGCCTAATTTCTATTTTGCTGATGCACACACTTCATTTGGAGGTATCCATGGAAATGTTCATTGCTAGGTCTTGTAGTAAACTAGGAAAGAAAAAATGGGATGTTCACCCTAGCAAGTTGTTCTAGAGATGTGACAACCCAGAAATATCTATCTTGTTTGCTGTGTCATACAACAACAACAACAACAACAACAATAATAATAATAATAACAACAGATCAGAACTATCTGCTTTCTCAAAAGTGTATTTCCCAATATTCACCTAAAGTTTATAGCTATATTATCAATCTGTGAATGTTTAAAATGTAGACTGTACGTGCTCTAGAAAAAAAGATAATCACATACCATTAGCATAACCAAGATGAGCACAATGGTGCTACGAATGTAGGAATGCTGGTACTGCTGGAAAGCGTGCTCTGGGCCGTCAATGAGCTCCATGGCCAGCTCCTCCTAGAAAGAGAAATATAGGCTACAGACAAATCCTTATTATACTTTTCAATTAACATGCAAAGCCAAGAGAAAGGTTCACCATTTTTCTCTTTATGTTCTTTTCATGAACATAATTGCTTGTGGATTGTTGTTGTTGTTATTTATTCCAATTTTATGCCACCTTTTTCCCAGAGTGAGACCCAAGGTTGCTCCCAAAAACAATTTAAAAATATCCATAATACAAATTTAAAACAATAAAAACTCATAAAACAGTTCAAAACCTGTTTAAAAACAAATCAAAATTTTAAAAGATCAATAATATATCCTGTGGAAGAGCTGGAACATTCCAGTACTAGTTTTCCTATTCTAATGTTAAGCAACACTTACAAGACCCCACAAAGGTTTCCTGTAGGTAGCATTCAAAAAACAAACAAGACACTAGAGAGAGCAGAATAACAATTACCCTTGTTCCATCTTGACTTCATTTCCTCACTCCAATTTGGCTTAATGACTTCATCACCATATAGCCAATCACATTTGACTGTATAATGATGACTGAAGCTTGAGATGGTATAAGGTTTTTGCTTCCCACTCTTATTCTGGCCACACAAATTGCCTAGAACAAAGAAGCATATGACTGCTGTCTTTGATAAATTTGGCATTTGCCTTGTCCTATTTAAACCTTCCCCCAAAAATGGTAGAAATGCTACTTGAGATTCAATTTCATATCCTACATTTAGGACCGTGAAGTTGGGTATGAGAACATTGTAGCTCAGGATTACGAACAAATTCCACTACCAGGTTGCTCATTGCTTTTCTCCCTAACCCAGTGGTTCCCAACCTTTGGACTTCAGCTCCCACAGTTCCTAACAGCTGGTATGCTGATTTCTGGGAGTTGGAGTCCAAAACACCTGCCATAACCTCTCACACTCCAGATCAAGTTGGACACCCTTTTCCTTCATAATACACTCTCCAAATGCACATGTCTCCTGTGTCAATATAACAATATGATAATATATAATACTAATATTATGCTATACTAATAATATAATATATTGTATATATAATATTGATAATATTATAATGTAATACAATATAATAATAATACACTATTATAATTGTATATTATATATTACATGTAATATTACTAATTATATTGCAGCATAATGTTATAGTACAATATAGTAATATATAATGCTTATATTGTGCTATACTAATAATATAATACATTGTATGTACATAAAACTTGTAAGCCACCCCGAATCCCCTTCATGGTGAGAAGGGCAAGATATAAATGTCACTAATAATAAATAAATAAATAAATAAATTTACTATTGTAAGAAATTCCCAGTGAACAAAAGCACTTGCCATGAATTCCAATCCGCAAGCCGGGCATATGCTGCCCCCAGACCTTCAAACCATATGAACATAATGAGATCCCATTCCTTACGTTTTCTTGCCCAATCATTTGATGGGCATTGCCTCTTCAAGCTCACAGGCAAGGGGTCTATTCTTAAATTTGTGACCTCAGATCCTGCTATCTGGAAGTACATCTCTGCTGAACTTTTAGCTTTATTCATCTCTTGTCTATCCTGCATCGGAAATGCAAGAAAGGAGCAAGGCAACTGAGTTGCAGCCTTGAGTGCTCAACTCAATCTTCCTCTTCCTTGGATGGGACCACTTCCCAAGCCCCATGGACTCAAAGCTCCCTGCCTTGCCCTACTATTTCCACAGCAGTAAGCAGGACAGCAGCACTAGCACTCTATACGCTAGAACTGCTAAAAGAAAGGTTTTCCTCACAGCCATAAGCAGCAATGAGGCACGTTCATTTAAGTCAGGTATAACTGGTACACTGGTCAACAGAAATAAAGATGGCAGCAAGTGTAAGTAAACTTTACCTCTTCTTCATCCCACAAGTACAGTTTCCACTCACTGACAACTCTAGCTCTGTGTCTCTTCCACAGCTCTAAGAACACAGTGGCTGTATATTTAGAGAGAAAAACATATTATAGGCTGAGTATCCAGAATCCCAAAATCCAAAATGCTCCAAAATCCAAAATTGTCCATTGGGGTGGCTAAGTTAGTGACACCTTTGCTTTCTGATGGTTCAGTGTACACAAACTTTTTTCATGATAAAAAGTTTAAAATATTGTGGATAAAATTACCTTCAGGCTACATGTGCAGGTTGTGTAGAACCATATATGAATTTCATGTTTAGACCTGGGTCCCATTTCCAAGACGAGTATGTAAATATTCCAAAATCCAAAAAAAACCAAAAAAAAAAACCCTTAAAACCAAAAAACCCCCCACAAAATCCAAAGCACTTCTAGTCCCTAGTACTTTGGATAAGGGACACTCTACCTATATATGATACTGACTATCTATGTAGGAACCTTCCCACCCAACTACTCTGCAGAAGTCTTCAAGTCAGTCTACTTGGTTGTAGAAAATCTGACTTCCAACAAGATGCATAATAGAGATAATTTATAAAGGAATCAGATTCCAAACAAAAGGAGACCTAAATAGATGAATATTAGGCAACTTTTGAGAATGTGGGCTTTTCCATACAAGATGTTAACAATGGGAGTGTGCTGAAAAGCAAATAGCAACGATCCACCAAGTTTCATAATGTGCTAAATGGTGAAAAGTTGCAAAAAGAAAAAAGTCTGTAACTCAGCAATTCTACCTTCCTAGTACAGTAGAGTCTCACTTATTCAAGACTCGCTTATCCAAGGTTCTGGATTATCCAATGCATTTCTGTAGTCAATGTTTTCAATATATTGTGATATTTTGGTGCTAAATTTGTAAATACAGCAATTACAACATAACATTACTGCGTATTGAACTACTTTTTCTGTCAAATTTGTTGTATAACATTATGTTTTGGTGCTTAATTTGTAAAATCATAACCTAATTTGATGTTTAATAGGCTTTTCCTTAATCCGTCCTTATTATCCAAGATATTCGCTTATCCAAGGTTCTACCGGCCCGTTTAGCTTGGGTAAGTGAGACTCTACTGTATTAAAAAAAAATTGAAACCAAGAGCAAGTCTGAATGTCAACATTCTGTAACTCAAAATGTCCCAGGCTACATCCATACATGAAAGTAAGGCATGAAAGAATATGGAAGGTGGAAACAAGAGCTGTGCTGTGAAAAGACAAAAGCAGGAAACCGTATCAACCTATTGATATTAAAGGTAAAGTGTGAAAATACCACAGTTCTTGCACACTTGTTTGTCACACTGAAAAGGGATCAGTGTGAAGAAGTCTTGTGAGGCACTGAGAATCATAAAAGGACTAAAAGCAATATTTCAGATATTACAACAACTAACATTACTGTGTTTTCTATAGTTAGATTTTCTTGCCCTTTCCCACAGGCATCTAACTTCTCAAATGCCAATAAAATAAAATAAATGTAAATAATTTTAAAAATACAATTAGCTAGTGCTGAATAGTGTATATTATTAATTGCAGCCACATTAGCTTTCTATCATATCTCATTTTCTGGTCTTGGGGAGACCAGAAAGTGAGTCCCTCTACATAAATAGGGTTGTCTATTAATAAAGTTTATTATTATTATTATTATTATTATTATTATTATTATTATTATTATTATTATTATTGGCTAGGCTCCAATCTAGAACAAAGCAGTAATTTTAAAACCTATTATTGTAATTCACAGGAGTGACAAATGTATAATGTAACTCCTACACATTTGTAATCCAAGGACTCAATTGACTTCAGTCAACAGTGAAGGAGAAAAATATTTTTCTTCTTCAAACTTAGAATAGATCACTCCAAGCTCAAGCTTACCCCACACTGCCATGAAGATTGCAAAGAGGACTGTCCCTGTGTTGTCAAACAAGTGGGTAACCTGAATGGTAAAGGAAAGAAGAGTCAAAGTTGTCATTGCAAGAGAGTAGTGTATGACACTGAAAACTTGCTCATAGAAAAAATAAGTCATGAGATGAACAGAAAAAGGTGGAAGAGTAGACAAAGGCAGAACACGACTATTGTCTTTGGCTAGGACTTTTAAATCTTCACAGAGGAACTATGACCAACAGTAAACATTTTGTTTCCTTGACAAATCCAAATTGGACTTATAAGAACATGATAAGGGGGGAACAAAGATTTGTGTAGTTCTTACCTTGGCATATGTGCAAGTGTCTGACAGTGGCCAAAATGGGCACTTCTGGTCACAAAGCGGGCACATTATAGTGGTGTTGGCAGAACAAATCTCTTTGCTATATCAAGAAGGACAGAAAGGTTCATATGCTTGATTTATTATCTCATTATTAAACCTATTCAACAAAAGATCAAAGACACAGTTGCACCCAAAAGCTACTGAAATCAAAACCTATGTGGTCACAGTCAGACACACAAACCAATCAGTTGCTTTGACTGCACTTTCTACCAAAGCTCTCCCTTCATCATAGTCCATTATTTGATAAGCATCACACTTAGCAATGCCACATTCTTGTATTCAAAGCAAGCCGACATTAGGTCATGTTATATGTTTGGACTGTAAGATAAATAATACTGGCTGCATTTCAGGGGTTAACTTACCAGCAAAAACATAGTCAAAATATAAAAGCAAGGCGCAAGGTATAAAAGTTAAGTATTATAGGTGCATCACGAAGATTGCAAATCTGCTTGCTTATGGTGAACTCTGGCTTTGGACTAACTCACAACAAACATAAGGAATTATACCTGCTGCCCAAAACACTGGGAGGGGAAAAGGTTCTTTGTCCTTGTAAATATCTTGCCTTGATGATATCAAGACAGAACATGCACAGCTCCAGAGTGGATTTTAAATCCAGATACTCATAGATCAATTTAATTTCAACAAGCTTGACAAATCACTACCTCGCAAAACAATTCCATCTTAATCTCTCAAGCAAAAACAACAGCCTCACAAACTGCTCATATAAAAGACCAAAAACCGTTGATGGAATTACATAAGGCTAAATAAATCAAAAAGTATTTATTGTGATGGCACAAAGTTACGTTTTATTCTATAGGTGCTCATATAACCCAGACTCACAAAACTATTCACACAAAGATATGCTAATGTCCGTGTACATCTTGTATGCACAGGTGTCTTGCATGTAACTCACCAACTGCCATGAAGAAAATTTATTTTGTAATCCTGATAACTCACCTGATCTGGCTGCTACTGAAGCTGACGAACCCATATATGAAAAGAGCAATGCCAGGCACGGCTGCTATGACTAGGATGCGAGTATACCAACCCAACCAGGCAAAATAAAGGGCAATTTTCTCCCCAAAATATGTCCTAAAACAAAAACATAGAAACTTGAAAATATTTTCTGAAGAAAATTCCTTGTATTTATATAAAACAGATGTAAGATCATGTCAACTGTGCCTTCCCCAGATATAAATCCTTTATTTTAGATGCATACGTTCCTCAAAGTATACTGTTCGTGGCTATTCTTAAAAGTAAAATACTAGGATCATTGCTTTAATCCAGTGTGACAATTTCTAATAATTAAATGATGTAACATTCCCCAAAGGTGACAAGTGCTGGCTTTATTTTTAAAAACAAAGCCTAGGGGTTTTTGTTTTTTTTAAAATGTTTTTTAAAAAATAATTTCCTGCTTTTACGTCTAGCCTAAATTTGAATTTGAAAACTATATTAATACAGTTGCCACTTTGGGAGAACAGTACCAGTACATTTTATGTATTTATGTATTTATTTATTTATTGGGGGGGGGACAGTTTATTATAGTTATGGTACATAACACAAAAACAAATCATAGAAGATATAGTCAGGTAACAATAATTTTGATGTATGCATGCATATCTACATTAGTCAATCAACCAGTTAATTCTGACATTGAGTGCATATTATTATCAATAACTTAACTTTAAACATATAGTCTTGCTATTGGGTTGTTGTATGTCTTTCGGGCTGTGTGGCCATGTTCCAGAAGCATTCTCTCCTGACGTTTCGCCCACATCTATGGCAGGCATCCTCAGAGGTTGTGAGGTATGGATAAACTAAGTCAGGAAAGGAAAGAATATATATCTGTGTAGAGTCCAAGGTGTGGCAAGAGTTCTTTGTCACTGGGAGCCAGCATTAATGTTTCAGTTAATCACCCTAATTGGCACTGGAAATGTTTTGTCCCTTGCCTGGGGGCATCCTTTGTTCAGTCAAGTCCTCATTGTGTTGGTTCCCATCTACTGTTTTGATTTTGGAGTTTTGTAATACTGGTAGCCAGATTTTGTTCATTTTCATGGTTTCTTCCTTTCTGTTGAAGTTGTCCACATGGTCCAATTTACCAGCTCCAATCTTGTATGATGATGGTCATACAGGCAAAAACATCTTAGTTCCAAAGAACTTGCCTGTATGACCATCATCATACAAGATTGGAGCTGGTAAATTGGACCATGTGGACAACTTCAACAGAAAGGAAGAAACCATGAAAATGAACAAAATCTGGCTACCAGTATTACAAAACTCCAAAATCAAAACAGTAGATGGGAACCAACACAATGAGGACTTGACTGAACAAAGGATGCCCCCAGGCAAGGGACAAAACATTTCCAGTGCCAATTAGGGTGATTAACTGAAACATTAATGCTGGCTCCCAGTGACAAAGAACTCTTGCCACACCTTGGACTCTACACAGATATATATTCTTTCCTTTCCTGACTTAGTTTATCCATACCTCACAACCTCTGAGGATGCCTGCCATAGATGTGGGCGAAACGTCAGGAGAGAATGCTTCTGGAACATGGCCACACAGCCCGAAAGACATACAACAACCCTGTGATTCTGGCCATGAAAGCCTTCGACAACACAGTCTTGCTATTTCTACATGTTATCCACTATTTTCAGTCTGAGCTTTCTACTCATTTTTAATAATAATAATAATAATAATAATAATAATAATAATAATAATTTTTAAATATAAGAGTTCACCATATCATTCAAACAGCAACACATGACATATTACACACGACAGGCCATACACGCACCCAAAACCACTATCCCACATAAAATAAAACCTCTTCCCCAGTACATTTTATTGATTAGCCAATCGGCCATATCAAAAATTTGACAAACACATTTAGCACATAAAACATACAACTCACATTACAACCAAAGCTAAAATAAACAGACTGCTAATAACAAGAGGTCAAGATCCTTAACCAGATCAAATATTTGCATTACCCCTACAATTTACACCAATCAATTCAAAATATCCAGTTCTCAGCTGAGTTGCTTTAAATAGAAAAGGGGCAATTTTGTATATTCTTTGAGCATTCTGGCTGGCCAATAAAAAATGTAGTTTTACTATAAAGATCCCAGTGTGTCTTTTGTATTAAGTATGGCCCAAGATATTGGTTTCTCTCTTTCTTATACAAGGTACAGTACATGTGTGATATCTTTTACTTCTGATGCTCCACAGATACAAAGGCGTTCATTATATGGAACTTGGTTAAATTTTCCATGTGTGACCATTGTATACAGCTGTTCAAATCTAATTCTGGTAAATAACCTCCTGGGGTGTTTAGGCATTTTTGTCTTTGGATATTGGGCTGTGATTAAAACAACTTAGGCATTTCAATAAGCCAGTTTTACTGAGCGTAGCAATGACTTTCTGAGCTTCTATATCCAATATTAATATATTAATACAGTGAAACACTTAGTTTCAACATTTGTAATTCAAAAGATCCTCACCATAACTGCTGGCATTAAAAATTAAGCCATACCTGATTTTTCCAATTGGTTGCGGGTACAGAATTTCTCTCCATCGGGCCCAGTTCATTTTCAAGAATTTTCCTAGATTTTCTCTCTGGATACAATATGATTTCAGAAGTTATAACTCCTAACAGCCTACATGCTCCTTAAGACATTTCTAAAGGTCTGAACAGCAAGCACCCAAAAAATATTGAACAGAAATATTAACATATCTTCCAAATATTTTTTTTTTCTTGTTGGTCATGCTCAGCCATTTGAATATTTATTTTCAGATATTTTGTATTAGGTAACTATTTTTTGCCAAAAGAAGTGATGGAATACAAAGCCTCTTTTTTGTTGATGGGGCAGACTATGACTGCAAGGAGAGGGTTCAAGTCTCTCTCTACTCCTTGTGATTCTTAAATTTCTGTTAACATTTTAAATTTCGCTTATTAATTTCATTTAAACAATCAAAATGTGTACCTTGGCCCTCAGATTTTCTCACCTCATGTAAAGGAAATGCTGTTTCAAATACTTTCTTCTTTATCAAGTCGTGAAGTTTTTCTTATATCAAAGCAGAAGTAGAAAGATAATGATTAAATAGCACTACTCTTCTAATGCTGTGTAAATAAGGCATAATTTTAAATGGCTATCCTAAAATGAAGCACCAAAAAACCATATTCATAAGCCACATGAATTACAGTGTACACATCTGAATTAAAAATGAATCTTATACGAGTTACATATATTCTTCACCAAGGAGCAGATTTTATTTGAGCTTCACATTAACCTGCAAGGTAGATCAGACTGAGAGGTAAGTTCAATGGCTGAGTAGTTTATACTTTTTTTAAAAAAATGTGGATTTGAATAGCAAAATTCTATGCAGAAAATACTGACAGCAAATTCAATAACAGGTACAGTAGAGTCTCACTTATCCAACATAAACGGGCCGGCAGAATGTTGGATAAGCAAATATGTTGGATAATAAGGAGGCATTAAGGAAAAGCCTATTAAACATCAAATTAGGTTATGATTTTACAAATTAAGCGCCAAAACATCATGTTATACAACAAATTTGACAGAAAAAGTAGTTCAATACGCAGTAATGCTATGTAGTAATTACTGTATTTACGAATTTAGCACCAAAATATCATGATATATTGAAAACATTGACTACAAAAATGCGTTGGATAATCCAGAACGTTGGATAAGCGAGTGTTGGAAAAGTGAGACTCTACTGTACATACAACTGATTGTATAAGTCTGGCTGGTTTTTGTACAGGTTAATGCTCCCATTTGAAAATTCATGTTTAAACTGTTCCATCTCAGTTGATGGAAAAGATCAAGAGTAAATATTATGTGTTTATTTCTATTCCTATTGTTGTTATTATTATCCTCATCCTCCTCATCCTCTTTGGGTATAGGTACAGGTGCATCAGTTTCTAGAGAAAACAATTTTTATGACAGAGTTGAAATTGTTATTAGAATGTGAAGCTGCCTTTGAAGAAAGTCTAGAAATCTTTGTGTGGTTGAAAATGCACCTGTGAAGATTTTAACCACTGGTTTTTACAGGTTCACTCCACTTTTATATGTTTCTGGGTGAAGTTCAAGAACTGGTTATCACCCTTAAGGTCTTCAACAAGCAGGAAAAGACACATAATCCAATCCTCTATTGTTCAGATATGATCCCCACCATTCTGCCAATTTCCCATATTGGTTAATATTAACGCGGATTGTAATCCAAAACAGCTAGAGAGTACTGAACTGGGAAAAGCAGCTTTAACCAGTCTCCTCCTCTATGGTCTAAAGAAAAAAAATGGCAAAATAGGTAGTTTTGAGTGGGCATAGTAGCAAATTTTCACACTGCAACTTACTAGATCAGGATACACCCACTGCAAAGTGAGCAGTAATCCCAAGAAAAACATAAAAGGTAACTTTAAAAAAAGGACCTGTAGCTTATCACAATCTAGTGAGGAGCTACATGATTGTTTTACTAATGCTCATCACAATGTCCATTCTTACATGCAAAAACGATCATATGAATGGACCTAAGGAAATGTTTCTATATATTTATTTCCAATATTTCTACCCCGCCCTTCTCCCCGAGGGGACTCAGGGCGGCTTACTATATCTAGTTTGTTTAATAAAATTGTAATTGTAAGCACATTTGTTCCTATAGGATGGATACTACAAACAGGCAGAGAGAAAAAACATGAACAAAAACAAAGATAAAAAACCTGTCCTTACCTTTAGTGCTATCGATTTCTGTGTTCTCCAGGATAAAACTGACAATACGTATCCTAAAACATGAAATCATCAGGAATTAGCAATAAACTCTTCATTGACCAAGAAACAGTAATAGTTTTTATCCATGCCAGAAAACAGTTAATGCCTGGTATGTAGTGGCAACAAGCATAGATCCTTTCATCTTTCTGACTACAATCATGCACCTGACAGGATTACAAGGTATCTGCAGCCCTAATTTGTTCTGCTCATACATGAAAGGAAAGAATGAACATGCAGAATTTCCAAAGGTGAGAGATGAACTGACTGACAATGGAGCTGTTATCTAAAATTACTTGACCGATCACATCTCCTCTTACAAACCTGGGCACTGCAGTCAGCGGAGGAGGCCCTGCTCTTGGTCCCACCCCCATCTCAAGTATAGCTGGTGGGAACGAGAGAGAGGGTCTTCTCCATGGCTGCCCTCCATTTCTGAAACTCCCTCCCTAAAGAAATAAGGCTTCCCTCTCCTTCAAAGAACAACTAAAGACCTACTTCTGCTCGTTAGCATATGGAGAGGAGGAGGGTTAATTAATGAGAGACCATTTCCGGATCTTGATTGAGAACTATGCTGTATCTGGGCTCTGTTAGTCTATGTCAGCCCAATTTACCACCATAGGCTACATAATCCAACCCATACAACTTCAGTTGGTTATCATAAATTACTGTGAACATTTATTTAGCTTTTATGTCACCATATAATTCTTGTTTGATTCTGTCTGACATACTGGTTTAATTTATCAATGTTATGTCCAATTCACTGATATTAGGTTTAATTTGATGTTAGGTTTTTAACGCTTTTTTATATGTGGGGTCTTGTTGGGATTTTATGGCAATATCTATCTGTTTTATGAAGGCATTGAATGTATGCCGTTGCTTGTTGGAATCCGCCCTGAGTCCCTTCAGGGAGACAGAGCAGAATAGAAATAAAGTTTTAATATTATTATTACTTTCACACGGCAAGAGTTTTTTTTGTCATTGTGTACTTTCAAGTCAACTCCAACTCAAAGAAACCCTATGATGTGTGATGACCCATGGGCAATGTAGTCCCATTCCTGGCACTGTGGTGCCAGATGAAGAGGAAAACTTGGGTTTTTCACCGTTCCAGCCAGAATTGGAACTTTCCCAGCCAGATTTGGAAACCTTGCACCTGCAAGAGATTTGTCTTCCAGAAGTCTGTCAAACAAGCCCCGAGCCACAATCTCCTACGTTTTCTCGCCATGCTTTTTGTAAACAACAGAGGGGAGTTCAACAGGCGTCCCGCAGGAGTGCTAGGATAGCTGCTAAGCATTCAGCTGATTAAGCCTGCTTTCCATGGGAAACTTTAAGGAGTCATGCATCTGGACTCAGAGAATAGCTTTCGTTTCTGGTTCTCCAGGGAACTGCTCTTTGGTGGGAAAACTAGATCCTATTTAGGTGCTTTGCCCACAAAGGGATCTTGCGGAGTCAATTCGTCAGCAACTGGAGTAGGTTGTGTGTGGACAGCGCTACTCCGCTTCTAAGCCTTCGTTCCTGTTTCCAAGCCTACGTTCCCGTTCCAGCCTTGTTTACCTCCGCGGACCTTGCCTTGCTTCCTAGGACTCAGCCTTGTTTTCCAGGACTCTGCCTTGCCTTGCCTTGTTTTCCGGATTTTGCCAAGTATTCCACGGATCTTGTTCTTGCTCCTCGTCCTTGTTGCCTTGTATCAAGCCCTGTTTCAAGTTACTCCCTAGCCTCGCTCAAGTTCCATGGACTAAAGGACCTTGTCATCTCCCCTCACTTTGCCTGGCAAAGTGAGTGTTTCGGTTATTGGATTACAACTTTGGACCTTAATATTTCATATTGGACATTGTTTCTTTGGACTAATTTTGACCTTTCCTGAAAGGTCTATTTCTGGACTATTTCATACACTTGCTTTTATTAACTTTATATATTCCTTCAATAAAGATATTAGATAGAATCTGGCCTCGGTGTATGGTTATTGGTGCTCTGCAGCCTGGGTCGTGACATGATGGCATTTTCTTCCACAATTTCTTCAGAGTAGTTTTTCCATTGCCTTTATCTGACATAAGAAAGTGTGATTAATTCAAGACTACAAAGGTTTCCATAGCTGAGTGGGGATTTGGATCTTGGTCTCTGAGAGTCCAAGTCCAATGGTTCTCAACCTTTGGTCATCCAGGTGTTTTGGATTTCAACTCCCAGAAATCCCAGCCAGCTAACCAGCAGTTAGGAATTGTTGGGGCTGAAGTCCAAAACACCAATGGTTGGGAACCACTGTTCTAGTCCAACACTGAAACCACTACAGTATAACGTTTCCCTTTAGGATGAACAAGAGTTTACCTTGGGACATTAGCCCTAGAAGTGGATGTCAAACTTCATACACCTGGGGATATTGCAACAATCTCATCTAAAGATTCACCCTCATGTTCAGTACAAGTCTATTTCTTTATTTCTCTAACTTACAAACACAGGCAGAAATTCACAGTTGCTCAGCAAGCAGTTAGCCTCCCACCTTTTAGTATTCTAGCTACCAAGTACAAAGGCACTGCGGTGACTGACAAAGGCATCTACATATATTTTTAAATTGCATTTTAAAGTCAAATGGCTTTGGACATGTCATACTAGTTTTGAGGTTTTTGCTGTTTTGTAATTTAAAAAAACATCCATATAACCTTCTACTTCCACCTTCAGGGGAAGATTTAAGATATAGGTCTGATAAAGGGATTGTTCATTTCAGTTCAAATCATACACATACATCACAATGGTCATTCATTCCAACCACTGCCATGCAGGAATGCACAACTATACTCATTGAATATGTCAATCTAGCCTTTCTTTAAAGGTCACCAAAGCAGACGAGTCTATCACACTCTAAGGCAAGCTATTTCACTCTGAAAAGCAGGAGAGTTTAGATGGCATATCTTTTCTTGTAATTCGAATCAACTGGTTCATGTTGTAGTCTATGGAAAAGCTGTTTGGTGCACCTTTCAAATGTAGTCTTTGAAGACACCTAAATCCTTTTGGATCCTATTGCTTTCAAGCCAGATGTCATTCTTCCAAAGTTTGTTAATTTCATTATTCTGACCAAAATATAGCACCTAATTCGGTGTCATCTGCAAATCTGATAAGCATGTCTTATATTCCATTGTCTAAGAGTCATGTATAAAGTTGTTGAATCATAATGGACCCAGGGGAGAACTCTGAAGCCCCTCACTAATTACGTCTATCTAGGATGAAGAGAACTATTAGTGAGCACTCTCTGGGTTCACTTGATCAAACAATTGTGAATCCTCCTAACATTAGTACTGACAGCTCAACAGTATTTCTACATGAATATCGTAAGTGTCCTCATCAAAAGATAAATAAGCAATTAGTGGCAAAAAGATTCAGTTTTTGGAGTATTTCAGATTTTGGATTTCCAGAGACTCACCCTGGACAACAAAATTCAAAATAATAGACCTTTATTAGACAAACCAAATGATCCAAAGTGCAATACTCTAGATTTTGAAGCTTACTGATTTCTTAATCAAAGATGTTAAAAATCATACAACTGAAAATGTGACCATGATAGAGTAACAGGCCTGCATTTTGTTTGCGATGTTTACTTAAGATGGTATTCAAGGAAGACTTCAGGGAGTGCTGATGCAATCCAAGACTATACCCCTTTTTACCCAGCTAGGGACTGAACACAAAGCCAAATAATAAATAAAATAAAAAATCTCTCTGCTGACAAAAACCAATGATAAAAATTGCCATTTGCAATGGCTTCGATAGAGTGGCAGACACATACAATAGATGACAATGTTTGAGGGGAGGTTCTTCTCTTTTTTACCTTGTTGTTGGTGAAATGTGTACTCCCAGCTCTTCCTCTTGTCGCTGTCCACCCAGAACTTCTGGTTCATTGTCTGGATTTTTCAAAAGCCACTGGTATTTTCGGAAAAGTCCACTTGGGGCATTAATTCCATAAAATAGCTTTTTGTCTTGAATCATCTAAAAATCAGCGACATTAAGAAAAATAAACAACAATGAAGAGAATAAAACCAGGCCAATGTGTTGTAATGGGTAGTACTGGAAATCCATTAGGTAATCCTGTACAAATCACATTCTCTGAGCCTTAGAGGAAAGCAAAGCCAACCTTCACTGAATTAAAACATTGTCAAGAAAATCCTAGGACATGATGAATTAATACCCAACTTGAAAAGATGTAATAACAAAAAGGAAGGCCATTTATAATCATGGTAAAAGCAGGTGAAATTAAGGGGTTTTTTTGAATGACAAAGTTAAAAATGCTAAAATGGTTTCTGATAAGAGGCATCTGGGTGCTGCAGTCCAAGAAAGGAATATATTGAAATTCTGCAGAAGACATCATGCTAAACTACCATCTGATCCCTATGCCCATGGGATTGGTAATAGTTTCACCTTCCTGCAATCAACAAAATAGATACTCTCTAGGACTTGTTTAGATTCTCTCAGATGATTATATGGGATGTTTCCATCAGAAGTTACCATAGTGTCTTCCTGAAGGATCTAGTCAATTCCTATAGAGGAATTTTCCCTAGGAATTTTCTAAGTTCTATAGGGCATCTTTGTGACAACATCCTGCAGAAGTTATTCATTTCAATAGTGTTTGCTATTATCCATATTTTCTGATTCCCACAAAAAGTTCAGGAATGTATGCAGAGACCATACTGTGTATTCAAGAAGCTGGCCTTCCCTGCTCTCGAAACAAAGCTATGTGCACCAGTTCTGTCTTGGCCAGGAAAGAGCTTCAAATCTCTTATCAAAATGAAAAGAGAGACAGGGCATCCTTCATCAAAAAGGTGAAAATCAGGTAACATATTTGCTTGAGAATATGTCAGTTTTACCTTAATAATGAAGCCTTTCCTATGCAGTTCTTCAAGAAACCTCTTTTTCTTGTGATACTTCTCACTGTAGGGGTTGTGATCGTCACAGACTAGGACAAAATCCCATTTGGTTGGGAACTGGACAGAGAAAATAACAAATTGAATCAACTGTTCACATATACATCTTTCCTCTGCCATGTATACATCATCTTAAATGTATTTGCCCTTGGAAGAGTTAATTTTTGGAACATGTTGGTTAGATAATCTGGGATCTGCTACCCTACCCAATAACTTTTCTAAAATTTGATTTTCAGACCATAGTGGATTGAACACTTTCCCCTTGACTGCTCTCTTTAGGATAGCTTTCCATTTAATACACAAGACAATTTTCCCATTTGGCTTTACCGCAAGTCCCTTACCGGAAGGGCTTCAGGAAAACAAGTGTGAGTCTGGTACCACCAAGCACCTTGTTGGAAGAATCCTCATGCATATTCTTGTTTACATACTTTTTACTGTATTTTACTGAACCACATTGGCCAACTTAGTCAGAGACACTTCTGGGTAATAGGATGGGTGGTGCATGTACCCAGGTGCACAAAGGTGGGAAGTATCACTGACCCAAGCTCTTTCATCCCACTCTGTCAGACGCTTCATTCACAGCCAGGTCATTGATGGTAACTATTTGATTGTGGATTGGCTTAGCAATCAACAACAGTATCAACAGGCCAGGGGGTGGGATGATAGGACAAACTGGATCTTTAAGAATACAGAAGGACTTAAAAATGGCATAAGTGTCAATTGTGTACCCAGCTTTTCCCTTATCTAGCATGGCTAAGCCACATTACCATATCTTCTTCCACCCAGGACCACATTAATGGTAGTATCCTATTCCTCCCACTCCCCTGAAATTCATGCAAGGACGTGTACAAACAGACAAAACCAGTAACAAAGTTACCAATCACCAGATCAAACACATTAATCCCCATACTGTGCTCTCACCTAAATAACTTCTGTTCTCCTTTCCTGGCACACAAAGTTGCTCTAACTCAGGGACTCTCAAGGCAGGCTCAACAGAATGAATCCCACTGCACCTTTCCCTGAGGTCTATGCCCACTTTCTAATTTAAGAATGAGACTTCTCTCTTCCCACACTTCCAATACCCCTTCTTGCATCTTTAATAGCTGCTTTGGTTTAATATTTATATCTGCTTTAGTTAAATCAAATTTTCTCTTACTCCTGCATTCTTAAATAGTTTGCATTTTTAATGAGGGCACAGTTGCATAAAATTTGTGAATTTAGGAGATTTTTCCTTCCTCTTTAAATACTGTAGTTTTCTTTTCCCTATATTATGCAAAATTCCGCAGTGTTACTTAGTTTTTATTTTGTTTCAAATAACCTAGCTCTATTATAAAACATGTATATGTTTTCCTTTTCTATTTCTAGTGCTCAGATGCTTCCACGGGCAGGACATCACCACCAGGGCCGTAGCCAGAAAAAAATTTCGGGAGGGGTTTTGAAAATTTCGGGGGGGGGGGGGTTGAACTCCTAGCACATACCCCTCCCCGCTACAAACCTGTCAATATCTGCTTGAGATAGTGCCTGGAGGGACTCTTAATGTTTTGCATCTCATAGACTTAGCATGGGGATTTGGTTAACCAGTTAAAATTCATGAGTAAACGAGATTTTTTTTATAACTTGAAAAATTTCGGGGGGGGGGGGGTTGAACCCCTAACACCCACCCCCCCCCCCTCGCTACAGGCCTGATCACCACCTATCAACAAGAAGGGCAGCTCACCAGGCACGGGGAAGGTGTGATTTGCTGAAGTATGAATATTTGGTTGGAAGAAGAAAAAAGCAAATGGGGAAGGGTACCCAAAATGATGAGAACTGAAACATGCTTAGTAGCCACAGACTGTTGTAGAAAGAAGCCTGGAAAAATGGGTGGTAGAGAAATTGTTAGTTCTGGAGGATAGTGTGACTGGCATTTTGTTGTAGGTAGTACCTGTTGGCTAAATTTCAGAGAAAGGCAATAGCTAACCACATCTGAGTATTCTCTGCTTAAGAAACCCCTGTGAAACTCATTGGGTCATCTGAAGTCAACAGGCAACACTACCTGTTTGCTGAAAGTCATGTTTGTTGATATCAAATAGGTAATCTTATACTGAACTCACATACTTAACTTTACTGATTATAATTTGCCACTGCTGACCTGAGAAATAATAGGTATGAGAACTCTTTGTCATACTTTAAAAAAACACGGTTGACCTTTTAAATTTTTTCCATGCTATCAATAGTTTTCCCTTCAGATTATTTCTGATTTTGCACTCATATATTTTTCCTCCCAAGTTTTAACTGTGATTTTATAGTATCTGTTGCTTAGATTTCACCTTTTTTGTACTTTCTCAGTTGTGCGATGGTTTAATCTTTGCTTTTTTTTAACAAACTGCACTTTTTAAATTTTGTTTTAGGATTTTTGAGCATGAAGTTGCTAGAAACTGTTGTTGGAATGACTGTCATTTCCTCTACATTCTTTCTTTAATTTTTTTCATTCTCCCTCCTATTTGTTTTGTATTGCTTTGATATTATACAGGTGAATATTCCATATGTCCACCAACAAATAGAGACACGCTTTTGTAGTCCAGCAATGGTGTACTGGACCACAGAATTATTTACTGGGCAGATAGAGTCTAAACAGAAAAAAATAAAAACCAACCCACAATCACAAACAGATAAAAATTACATTTTCATGAATTCTAACCACTGTATGTTTCTTGCCACATAAACATTTTTCACAAAATGACATGAAATTGAGGCAATTGTCTTTAGTTTATAATCATGAGGGTTCAAGCATTATTGTCCAACACAATTATGGTGTTAAAGAACTCAAAATGTCATAAGATCAGTAAATGACTGCTTGTGTGCCAATAACAGCAACTGGAATTCAATCTGGAAGAACTAGTTCGGCCTTTATTCTAATTCTAGTTGTTTCTTCAAGCTACGCATATTGCATTTTGATACATTTAATACTAGTACCGATTATCCCTTTGTTGGAAAGACAATAATACTATAATACTGTTCTTGCATGAACAAAACACATCATGGATAGAAAAGGTCTTGCAATCATATATTTATTTTCTAGGGAATATGCTATATTTTCTGAACATACTAGTGTTTGCTTTTGAGGAGACAAAGAGTAATGCATTGGAAGTGTTGTTAGAATGTGCTTCTTACTTAATGATAAGACATGACTTAAAGTGTGATAATTTAACTGAAGCATATTTTCAAGCAGTGAAATCACAATCACTTAAATGCCAGTGAACACAATCCAATGTTAATTAAACGGCAAGAAAAATGCTGGTTGCTTACTTGTAACCATGTTTCTTCAAGTGGTGATCTGTGAAATTAGCACATATGGTACTTGCTGTACAGGTGCACCAAGCACCATATGTGCTCATTTCAACAGATACCACGAAGGAGAAACAATGTTACTGAAACTTAGAACTACATAAACGTGGCTTTAACTTTGTAATCATCATATTCCTCTTTGTGAATGTTTTATCGCCAGGACCAGCCTAAGGGTTTAGGAAAAGGAATCCTTTCGCCCACAATCTTTTGAAAACAGATATGGCACCCACATGCATATTGGATCTAATAGCTATCCAATCATGCCAAAAGATAAAAAAAAGATTATAAAAATAATTATGGGAAATTGGCAAGTGGAAAAGCCACAACAAAAATGCACAATTTCATACAGTTAGTGGTATATTTAGCTTGTTTTGAAATTGATAGACAAAAAAATGTAATTGAACCAGTGAACTACACAATGGCATTACATTACTGATGCAGAGAAACAGTATAATTCAGTGATGAACATCATCAAATTGAAAGTACTACCAATGATATTGCGGTAATCAAGAACCAAATTTAAGCACAGATTACTTAAGAAATTCAAGTCCCTACTGAGTTACAGAATCCATGGAGTAGCCGGTTACCTTCTTTCAGTTTAATCTACCTTATAGGTTATTTTAAAGATAAAGTGGGGGAAAGTCACATACCCCATCTTGAGCATGGCTTATATCCTGCCTTTCCTCCAGTATCAACCACTAGACCTGCAGGTAATTCTGGAAAGAGAAGAGTTTCCAGCTGTATCAAGCTATGGCTGTCATGATACCTTCATGGGGGAAGGTTCACTGTCATTTAAGCTGCGAATGATGCTGACTCTGGCATTCCAAGTTCTTGAATGCTGACATTCCACAGAATACTGTGGAATTTCAAGTTTCCAGACAATAGTGCCTGGGATTCTAAACATCTTAAAAACAAGGTAATTTAGGAAGATTTACAAGATCCTTGACAGACAGGCTTTAATCTTTTGCATATCTAGGGGTCTCTATAATACAAAGAAGCCATCACCTTATTTGTAGATGGCCTTATGTCATTGTCCAATAACAAGGGGTATGCTAGGTGTTGCTGGATTTCAGCTTATGATCATTGCAGCCCAAGAACACCTGGAAGGCCACCTAGTCTGCTATGAGTGGGGACATGCGATATGGGAAATACTGAGAAATGGAAGAGAGAATACAGGAAATGTCACCTCCCTCCCCAGCATGAGACTGCTGGGAGAGACAATTGCTCTTTTGTCATATAAGCCACTCCTTAACTGTAGAAAAAGTGTGAGAGAAATGCATTAAATCAGGTATGGAGGAGTTATAGCTCCCCAGTTGTTGCTGGACTGCAACTCCCATCAGTTTTAGCAAGTAGAACCAATGGTGACGAATGATAATCAATACCCAGGGAGTCACTAATATACCATTCCTGCTTTATGTAAATGGTTGAAAACAACATAAACTGAAACCAAGTGTCAGATCCTTGTCTCACAATGGACTATGATTACTTGTTCCCTTACTATCTTGCTTCTGCTAGTAAAAAAGATCACTAACATCCATTCACTATGGATACATTTCTAAATGAAATCATGTATCTGCTCCACTTTTTAAAGCTTTTTTTAAAAAGAGACACTTTTTAGTTATTTACTTGGAGTTTTTAAAGTGTCTGTATCAACTGAGCATCATTTGAGCATAAATAAATGTCATGGCTGAATAAATTCTCATTCAGCAATGAAATCAACAGGGTGACCTTGTACCAGCTTGTCTGTCTCTTTTTGCTTAAGAAGGAGAGACAGAACATTAGGACAGTGAAGGCAAGGCAGGCTATAAATACTGTACAACTAATAAATATATATTTAATAATTAGCTCACTTCAAAACAATTAAAGAAGTGGTTTGAATATCTCAACTATTTTGCCAGTAGCCATACACTCCTAGGTACAGATGGGTGTTAAATCAGTAAAAACATACGACTTCTCACATTTGCCTTTCACCATTTTCTTAGGGTGATACTTAATCTCCCATTTCTTAAGCTGACCCAAATACTTAATTTCTATATAGCACAACACCTTTAATTTGCCCAAGATCCCTTCTTCTTTTAGAGACAGAGATAGATATGTAATATTTATTAATTTAGGCATACTTCTTTAAATACATGTAAGCTTGCAGCATGAGTGTTACAAGAATACATACACACAAACCCATTGTGCTCAGGAAATAATGAGGTGATGTGACTTCATTATTTTAAAGGCTCAGTTCCACCACTGCCTGTAAGAGGAGACTACCAGGGAGTCCCTCTAAGAATGAGCAGGCTATAAGCACTGCCCAGTTACCAATATTTTCCAAAGCTAGCACAGTAATCACAAGTTAACTTAACAGAAATATATGACAATTTTAAAAACTGGGATATCTTTCAAAGAAATGTATTCAAAGCGAATGTAACCTACAAATCTCTGTACGAATACACACATGTTTAGCTTTGGGGTCTTCTTGTCTCCTGTAAGCTTCACGGCTTGTTAAGTTTTGCCACTCAAACAATTCAAAGGAAATCGCCAGCATCTGAGTGTTTGCTCAGAGGCCCCCTCTCTCCATGTGATTTGTTAAATGTATACTTACCCACATTTCACAGATGAAAACTGTGCACAAGCAAGATCAGAGTTTGGTTAAAATGGCAAAAGTCACCAATAGGGAAGAACAGGCAAGCTCGAAAAGACTGCAGCAGTTTGTCTTTCCTGGAGTCTACAGAGAAGGACAAGATTCTCCTCTCCTGACTGCTGAGTTAACTGAGCACAATCTATTCTTGCACTTTATACTCAGTTTGCACCAATGGAAGTAAGACAAATGAGGAAAGTGGGAGAAACTGGAACACTTTAAAAGCAGCTGAAGCGATAGGATAACAGGATTAATTTGCAGTATTTATGGCAAATTGATACAGTTGGAAAATAAACATTTCAGTATAGATCTTGCTTTAGGTTCCATCATAAGTAGAGATGAGGTAATTCTGCGTTCTGTGATTATATTTACTAATAGGTACAAAATAACACTACAGAGATAGTGCTATTTTGTACCTATTAGTCCTAGCCTATAGAAAGGGCTTAAAATGTACCTCTCTAGAAAAGTGCTTGGCTATCTGGTGAGATTTGTTTGTTTATTTATTTGCTCTATTTTTACCCCGCCTTTCTCTACCCAAAAGGGGACTCAAGGCGGCTTACATGGAGGCAATAATAGAATGCCTTAAAACATATAATACAGACATTAAAAATAAATTAATCAAAAAACACCCATATTAAACATTTTAAACCATTACATTAAAATCACGCCATCCATAATCATAATCCAGGCCTTTCCATAGTCAATTTCATATTTCCAGATCTGTTATTGCACTGCCCTATTCACTAAAAGCCTGATCCCACAGCCAGGTTTTTATCTTTCTTCTAAAGGCTAGGAGGGAGGGGGTTGATCTAATGTCACTGGGGAGGCAGTTCCATAACCGAGGAGCCACTGCTGAGAAGGCCCTGTCTCTCATCCCCATCAATCATGCCTACGAGAGAGGCAGGACCGAGAGCAGGGCCTTCCTGGATGATCTTAATCTCTGAGATGGTTCATAAGGAGAGATATGTTTGGACAGGTAAGCTAGGCCCGAACCATTTAGGGCTTTATAGGCTAAAGCCAGCACTTTGAATTGTGCTCAGTAGCAGACTGGCAACCAGTGGAGCTGGCGCAATAAGGGAGTTGTATGCTCCCTGTACGCCACTCCAATGAGCAGTCTGGTTGCCATCCGTTGGACCGAACAGTTTTCAAAGGCAACCCCTACGTAAAGTGCGTTGCAGTAATCTTTGTTTGCTTCATTTAGCTGCAATTACTATAGTATTTTATTTCTAATCTGGTGTTTTGACAAACTCTTTAAAAGGGTGTAAAACGCACACTGAATTTCTAAATCAAGCAATTGGCATGGTATTATTATGCACAATATTAACTCCTGATTGAACTCCTTAGAATGTTAGCAACTCAAAGGAATGGGAATTACACAGAAGAATTTGCATACATTTACATATAGCAAATCACAGGAGTTGCTACATCTAATTATAGCAAAAAGTAATAATTGTGATAAAGGCTGGGCTAAAACACTCTTAACAACTGTGGAAGCTGTTACTGAACAATTAGGAAAGTAATCTAAATAGTGGAAATATTTCTTATTGAAATTGAGACCTTTCTACACTGCCATATAAAATCCAGATTTTCTGTTTTGAACTGGATTATATTGCAGTGTAAACTCAGATAATCCAGTTCAAACCAGATAATATGGTTTATCTGCTTTGAACTGCCATATAATCCAGTTCAAAGCAGATAATCTGATTTTATATGGCAGTTTTGAAGGGTCTCAATTTCAATGAGAAATATTTCCACTATTTAGATTACTTTGATAATTGTTCAGTTACAGTTTATATGGCAGTGAAGTCTCAGATAATCCAGTTCAAACCAGATAATGTGGTTTATCTGCTTTGATAATCTGGATTTTATGGCAGTGTAAAAGAGGCCTTAGTTTGATTTCCCATTTTATATAGGACTATGGCAATTCAATTGTTAAAAGCCCAAAATAGAAGAAGGAATATAACTTACTGGAAGCAGAGCTTCATGGTCCTCAAAGGGAGATAAAGGCATCAGTGAAATTTCAGCCTAAAGAAAGAGATTAAATATGTTAAAGGTGTGTGTTCAGACATTACAGAAAAATATAATAAGATGTAGCAGACTTAATTGCTAATATTGTTTTCAAACAATATTACTAATTTTTGAGTGTTTGGCTGTAAATCAGTGTTAGGAACTCTTATAACTTTATGATTATATCAAAATGTTTCACCTACTAAACATCTACTGGGGTGGATTGTGTGGAGGTTATGAATTTTAAAGGCCACTTTGATGTATTTGCTGTATTTTAATTGTTTTTATCACACTGTTTTTATTTGGTTTTTTAACTTTTATATTGCTCTTTTTATAGTGTTTAGTGTGGATAGATGTCAGCCACTTTGAGTCTCCATGGGGAGAAAGGCATGATATAAATAAAGATGATAATAATAATAATAATAATAATAATAATAATAATAATAATAATAATAATAATCATCCTCATCTAAATAGCAAGGGCAAGACACAGAAGTAAAGGCAATTAAAATGTTGACCAGTCTAATATGAAACTCCACTCAAAGTTTAAAGGTTTAAATGGGGGGAGGTGGATATTTGTATTTGCATAACACTGAAGGCAGTTTGAAAGAGAGATCATTGTGCATGGTAAATATATTCATGTCACCTTTGTAGTCTTCCAAAACTATGACACATCTATTTGATCAGAGATAACGTTGGGAACAAAAATAGCACAACAGACTATATAGATGCTTTCAAACTGTTTTCAGTTCTTTTCAAACTATTCAAATTGTGTTCTCCGGGCTTTATTGTTGTCTCTGCAAAGACAAGACTAGAAAGCAATGAGTTTGAAATGCTCAGGAATAAAAAACAGAAATAAATCCCCTAATAATATACCATATTTTTATCCTGTATAAGGAGCTGCAGCATGCTTAATTGCTGTGCTAACAAGAAACATATGCTTGGTATGTGTTTGTATTTTCACGATAAGAGCTAAATTGGGTTCAGAGTCACTGGTAATAGTTAAATATTAATTAAATGGAAAAAGAGATTATGATCATACTTGTTTGTTATTGTGCATGTTCCATAAAACCCAGTGTAATAACAGTAATACACACACACTCAGATGAATTGGTCTGCTTTTCTGGAATATTTCTTGTCTGTTTTATGGATGAGGCTTAAATCCTGCTTGTGTTTTTTCCCACAAAGTGCTAAGTACAGTCCTGAAAAAAACTATTGCAAGTCATTTAATCTATGCAGATATCTCATAAAATAATTTAAAGCAAATTCAACACACAACAAGCCACAAAGAGAGAATAAAAGAATGGATATGTGGTTGCTTTGTTTTTGTTTTCCAAACAGAAGGGAAGATATTCAAATGAATATGCTGGACATTTTTGCATATGCCACATGAGAAATTGCATTTATTTCAGAAAATTAGCATAAGCTTGGCCTAGAACGGTGTGGAAATCAACTGTACAATGGCAATCAATCCACCAGAAAAGCTGTTATACCCATGGAGCTTTCTGTGTGGTGTCATGCCAGTATGACTTCAAATAACTGCAGTGTGGCAGTCATTTTTCCAAGTGCCGTACAACGACCTACTGCCTCATCACATCAGAGCATGGATCCACTTTAAATCCCGTTTCTGCCTCCTGCAGAATTCTGGGATTTGTAGTTTGGGGAGGCCCTGGACCTATCTGGCTGAGCTGTTTAAAGCCCCTTCCCTAAAGTGGATTTAAAGTGAATCCAAGCTCTCGTAGTATATCTTCCAACTGCATACCACTGAGATTCCCATTTACTTACTTTCCCAGCAGGAAATTCTGTGACAAATATATTTTCTTTTGAGGAATATACATTATAGATTTCTGGCATTTTGCAGCTGCACTGTTTCACAGCAGTACAATTGTGCAGCAGTTACAGAGTAAAGAAACAAGTGTGCAGCAGCCAATCCCACCCTCACACCATCATCAACATCAGAGAAGCAGCAGGGCTTCCAAAACCCACAAAACTGAGTCTCCTATCCAGCTCTAACAGAGGGCCCTTCCAGACAGGCTCTATATACCAGGATATGATCCCAGGCTTTCTGTTTATCCCAGATTATTTGGCAGTGCAGACTCATATAATCCAGGTTAAAGCAGAAAATCTGGGATCAGATGCTGGGATATGGGGCCTGTCGGGAAGGGACCAGAGATAGCAATTCTTTGGGAAAATGGAGGATCTCAAAGGATGCATTTACTCTGTAGAATTAATGCTGTTTGACACCACTTTAAATGCCATGGCTCAGTGCTATGGAATCATGAGAGTTTTAGTTTTAAAAGAGCTTCAGCTTTCTCTGTCAATAAGTGCTGGTGCCTCACCAAACTACAACTTCCATGATTTCACTGCATTGAGCCATGGCGATTAAAGTATTATTTATTCATACCCTGCTTTATCTTCCCAAAGGGGACTCAAAGCAGCTAATAAAGTTGTGTCAAACTGCATTACAGATGCATTCCATCTTGCAACCTTCTTTTTTTTTTTACTTAGCAAATAGGGGAAGTAGGAAGTTGGTGGAAAGTGAGGAGTATCATCTTTAGAGGCAGGATTTTATTACAGGTAACACTTGCAGGAGGCCCCGGTGGCGCAATGGGTTAAACCTCTGAGCTGCTGAACTTGCTGACTGAAAGGTCGGTGGTTTGAATCCGGGGAGCAGAGTGAGCTTCCGCTGTTAGCCCCAGCTTCTGCCAACCTAGCAGTTCGAAAACATGCAAATGTGAGTAGATCAATAGGTTCTGCTCCAGCAAGAAGGTAACAGCGCTCCATGCAGTCATGCCAGCCACATGACCTTGGAGGTGTCTACGGACAACGCCGGCTCTTCGGCTTAGAAATGGAGATGTGAGCACTAACCCCCAGAGTCGAACACGACTGGACTTAATTTCAGGGGGAAATCTTAACACTTGCAAGTTACTGAGTGGTCTCCTTTGTCAGCTCTATGAGCTCCATCATTCATATACATTTTCCTTGAATATTAAATTTGATAGAATGCTAGTAATAGTCATAGCCTTGATTAGGATTGCATTTGTTATGTGTGCTTTCAATTTGTTTAAATTCAAGCCCTGGTCTACAGAGTTATAAACCAATACCCAAACTACTGCCCCACACCGACTCTCCTAGAATTGCCTTATCTTGCATTAGTAGTTTTCTCAAGATGATGTGATCATCCATTGTAATACTTTTATGCACAGTCAGCAGTCTGCCACTGTGGAGCCAGCTCAGATGGCAGTATTCTGAAACCACAAGTTTCCTTCTAGTTTAATCAAAACCTGTTATTTATAACACCTGAATAGGCTGTCAATGGTTAAAGCCCAGCTCTAATTGAAACAAACTGAACCCATTTATATGGTGTAAACTCTCAAAGTAGTAAGCCATCTTACTGCAGATTAACCTGCAACTGGAATCCTCTAAGGCAGGGGTTTTCAACCTTCCTAATGCTGCGACCCCTTAATACAGTTCCTCATGTTGTGGTGACACCCAACCATAAAATTATTTTCGTTGCTACTTCATAACTGTCATTTTGCTACTGTTATGAATCGTAATGTAAACATCTGATATGCAGGACCAAATTTGGCACAAATACCCAATACACCCAAATTTGAATACTGGTGGGGTTGTGGGGGCATTGATTTTGTCATTTGGGAGTTGTAGTTGCTGGAATTTATAGTTAACCTACAATCAAAGAGCATTCTGAGCTACAGCAATGATGGAATTGAACCAAACTTGGCACACAGAACTCCCATGACCAACAGGAAAGGTTTGATGGGCATTGACTTTGAATTTAGGAGTTGTAGTTCGCCTACATCAAGAGAGCACTGTGGACTCAAAACAATGATGGATCTGGACCAAACTTGGCACGAATACTCAATATACCCAAATGTGAACACTGGTGGAGTTCGGGGAAAATACACCTTGACATTTTGGAGTTGTAGTTGCTGGGATTTATAGTTCACCTACAATCAAGAAGCTCCTTGAACCCCACCAATTATAGAATTGGGCCAAACTTCCCACATAAAACCCCCATGACCAATAGAAAATATTGGAGCAATTTGGGTTTTTAAGACCATCAGAAATATGTGTTTTCTGATTATCTTTGGCAACCCCTCTGCAACCCTCTTGCGAACCCCCCAAGTGTCCCGACCCTCCAGGTTGAGAAACGTTGCTCTAAGGCCTCTTCCACACAGCTGAATAAAATCCCACATTATCTGCTTTGAACTGGAATATATGGCAGTGTGGACTCAGATAACCCAGTTCAAAGCAGATAATGTGGGATTTTATTTAGCTGTGTGGAAGGGCCCTAAGACAGAGGCTTCTCAACCTTTGGACTTCAGCTCTTAGGATCCTTTATCATTGGCCACTCAGGTAGAGGCTTCTGAAAGTTGAAAAAAAATAGCTGGACAATCAAAGGTAGAGAACTCTCTTCTAAGATAACTATCATCACTTACTCACCATCAGCAATGTGATGACGAGTATTTAATTTAATCCAGTTTCTTCTGCTCAGACTAAATTTTGCAGGAACAGAAACATGGTTCCAGTTACTTCTTCACTCTGCCTGGATCTTGCCAAGCACTGATTAGAATATGCAGTATTTCCTAACTGCAAGATAGATTACTCTGCTGGCAACAAAAACCAGAAGAACTTGTCTGGCCCTCCACATCAACTTCACTTCTACCTGAGTTTGGAATCATGTCTCATCATGTCACCTTCAGTAAACAAAAACTCATGTTTTTTAATGCACATGACATGTTTTGATTCTCTCTCACAGTAACCATGCAGCCTACAGCTGATTCAGCAGTGTGTCTTTCTGTACTTAGTTCTGTTTACTTCCAAATAATACTCAGACATCCTACTGTTTTCCATTGGCACTGTTGCCTAGTAAGTGGACTCTGCTCACAATGACCTTCATGTGTGGGACAGCATTTACAGTTTAATTATTCGTTTTAAAGTATGTTGGAATCTGCTTTATGAGAGTTTTGCCCTAAGAAGCAGGGTACAAATGCAGTAGCAATGGAAGGGGAAGACAAGCAGAAAAACAGCCCTATTTGTAATAAAAATATGCATTTAATAATTTATAACAAAGGATTAGGCAAAGAGTTAAGATTCAAGATGCTTCCAGGTTAGAGGTATTAGTTATCAGCTTGTTATCAGCTGGGGTTTGGTTCCAGATGCCCCTTGGATACCAAAATCTGTGAGGTTAGAGGGGATAAGAAATGTTAAGGTATAATAAATGTACAGCCAATTTTGACTTTTCAATTGTTTAACGAGTGCTGACTGTATTTTGTAAACCTGTTTATTCTTTTGTATATCCCCCCCCCCCTTTTTTTGGATTGTTTTATTTCCTATATACACAAGAAAACAATAAAAAATTAAAATCAGTGGATGCTCGAGCTCTATTATATAAAGTGACACAGTAAAACTGTGTCCCTTATATAAAATGGCAAAATCAATGTTTGCTGTTTTTATTTTAATTTAATTTTTAGGCAATATTTTCAAGCTGGAGATGGTGGAAACTGTAGATGAATAATTGCTGGATGCAGAGGGCTATTAACCCAAAGAGATTCCATGGATATTCTGTCTTTCCCTCCTTAACAGATTTTCTTTGAAAATAAAACAGATGGGATAAGCAGTGGGGAAACAGCATTTGAAAAGTGGAAGATGCCATCAGCTGAGAACTCCATACAATTCCATGAACAAAGCCATGCAATTGTATGATGACAGTTGCATCTGGAAGCACCTGCAAAGAATTTCCCAGTGATATAGGAAATCGTGAAATTGTGAAAAAAAAACTCCTTCTGTAATCAGAAACAAATGGGGGTACCTTATACTCCTGAAATTGCTACTTGTTGCTATTCACCATCACTTTATCAGTGATTTATAGTAACTCTGTGAACAAGAGATCTTCAACAACTTTGCTCAGGTCTGCAAACTCAGGCTTCCTTGATTGAATGGATCCATCTGTAATGTGGCCTTCTTTTCTTGCTGTCTTCTACCTTCCCCAGCATACCTGCCTTCCTATTGAATTACTTGATAAATACCGTGTATACTTGAAGATAAGCCTAGTTTTTCAGCCCTTTTTTTGAGCTGAGAAAGCCTTCCTCGGATTATAATGGGGTCAAGGTCAAGGCCAGGCAGCAGAACCTGGAAACCATGGCTTGCAATATATGATATATTTCTCTCTTACCCTCCCTTATCAGTGTGTTTTCCAAAGCCTCCCTTGCTTTTAACCAAGAGAATGTTTTGAAAAGGCAAACACGCCCTTGCAAGGTAGGAAGAAGAAATATATATATCCATTAATCTTTTCCCCTGAAATATTTGGTAATCTCTCTTACTGATATATAGGGATTAATCCCCTGCATGCATTTGCACTCCCTATGTACTTGTATATCTGTATCTATCTATCTATATACATTAATTTTATATATGAATTTCCCCTCATATGTTTGCAGGTCCTTGCAAATCCTATATACATATAGATCTATGTACCTGTATATCTGTATCCATATATATACATTATTTAACCTATTGATGCCTCGATTAATGTAATTTTATTGGTATCTATTTTTATTTTGAAATTTACCAGTAGCTGTTTCATTTCCCACTCTCGGCTTATACTTGGGTCAATAAGTTATCCCAGTTTTCTGTGGTAAAATTAGGTGCCTCGGCTTATATTTGGGTCGAGTATATACGGTATATCACCAGAAAAAGATGATATAGTAATAGAGCTGTTTTGATCTATATCCTGCATACATTCTTCCTAAGATTAAAGCATCCAGATTTCTATGCAACATGTAGACATAGCACCTCTTAGATCAGTTCCTAGAGTCAATACTGGTTAGGCATAATCATAGTGCTATTCCTGGTGCTTAAATTGATTTTTTCCAATGTGACATAAATAAGGGAAAATTTTCCCTTTAGAATTCCTACCTCTCATGAAACTGTCATACTGAGGAATCTATCAGAAACATTGGTTTGTACTACTGGTTGGTGGTGACTCTTTCTCCAATACGTTCCATGGATTGGTATAGTAACTAGGCCCAGATGTCAATAGACAGAAGCAGACATCTCAACAGAACAACACAAGAAAATTTAGATATTTGGGGAAATGATAATATTCCATTACAATCTGTTCACTTTAAATGTTCCCTCTGCAGATTAAATCACTTTGTGAGAGTCTGCCCTATTATCCCTGTATGAAGCATAAACATCAATCTCTGTGGTTACTGCTAAGCTTGTGTAAGAAGTGCTGCCTTAAATCAGACATAACTACTCCTACTATGTGACATTAATTTAACTTCAGCAGTGTGTTAGACAGCATATTGAGGGCAACAATGATGGGAAGCTTGTCTCAAGCAGCTAAGTGTACATTAGGTAAAAACATGAGAGAGAGCAAAAGCAGCCCGGTGTTTTGGCAAAGGTGTTGTGAAGATGTATTGAAATACTGGTAAATTTATGTTGGTTAAAATTCTTCTTCATTTTAAATATTGCATTGTTATTTTGTGGGTTGTTTTTTTTAATTTTGCCCTACAGATAAGATATGCTGTGTGCATAGGAATTTGTCTGAGAGAAAATGAACCAGCCCTTGGCTTAAAAAGTTTGCTCTACATGTATATTGGGGTGATAATCCTAACAATTCAACGAGGTCTTAATTTGCAAATAAGCATGGTTGGAAGTAACAGGATAACCAGGCATGTAATCATAAACAGAAGCGACTATAGGTGATGAGCATCCACTTTAACATCAAGTTGAAAAACTAGCAAGCAGAGAAGCAACAAACCAGAATTTCTGATGCAGGCATAATACTAAACTTTTTCCTCAGGGTGAGTATGGGGTTTACTGTAGCCAGGTTCAACCTCCCCCCTTGAAAATTTTCAGGTAAAAAAACTGGTTTACTCATGAATTTTAACTGGTTAACCAAACCCCCATGCTAAGTCTATGAGGCATTAGGCCTTTCCCTCCTTGCTCCCTCCCCTTTTCCAGGGGATAGTAGGGTTTCCAAAGGGAGCAACCTACAATTTGGGCAGTTTCTGCCCTTGGCATTTATTGGCAGGGATTTCCCAGCAACAGAGCATAAGGGTTAAACTGGAAGTTTGGGTGACTGCACTAAGCAGAGTTCCTCTCCTGGGTTGCCTCAAAGAAGGCACATCCTGTACCAGAGGAGGTTTGCCCTCCCTCCCCTCTTTAGAATAATCTCTTAATAAATTGCTGCTGGGGTAAGTCACACTCTATCGACCTAAAGTCATGATTGTTAGATCACAGATGAGGGTTCCTGACAACTCCTTCCTTTAAAATAATGCTTAATGTTTCTGGAGGGAGTCACACTCTCTCAGCCCCAGGAAGGAGCCTCCGGTGGCCTAGGGGATAAAAGCCTTGTGACTTGAAGGTTGGGTTGCTGACCTGAAGACTGCCAGGTTCGAATCCCACCCGGGGAGAATGCGGATAAGCTCCCTCTATCAGCTCCAGCTCCATGCTGGGACATGAGAAAAGCCTCCCACAAGGATGGTAAAACATCAAAACATCCGGGCATCCCCTGGGCAACGTCCTTGCAGATGGCCAATTCTCTCACTCCATGTTAGGAGTTAAGCTTTGGCCTCATGTTAGGTGTAGCTCTTGCCATTATATTAGGGGAGCGCTCTGTTTTGTTTCAGGCCTCATGTTAGGCATCGTCATTATATTGGGAGGCGTCCATCTTGTTCTAGGTCTCATGTTCAGCTTTATAGCCTTTACCAGTATATTAGGAAGCCATTGGGAGGTCTCTATTTTGTTCAGACCTCATGTCGGGCTTCACACCTTTGGGATGTTGTTGCCTCGGGCTGGGACCATTCTGGATCCAACTTGAATAAGTGCATAGAACTTTACAATGAATTCCTTCAAGATACTGACACACTGATGAAAGTGTTTGACCTCTAGTGTAGAAAATGGAAAAAGATTGCACCTGCAGAAAAACCATCAAATGCATTGGAAGCATATCTTGTGTGTGACTGACAGGTTTTTTTCTGAATGTGAAAAAACTTCTTCAGATTTCTGCAACATTGCCAGTGTCAACAGCTACAAATAAAAGGTCATTTTCAACTCTTAAACATTTGAAAACACACATAAGAAGCACAATGGGTCAAGAAACACTGACTGGAATTTCATGCTTAAGTGTCCATCAAAGTTTATCAATGAAGCCCTATTTCTGTCAAAGGGTGTTAACTTAACTTTGTTTGTGTTTTTAATACATTATAACTGTACCCTCGGTTGGCTTCTGACGTGATAAATAAAATAAATACTCTGTTATCGACAACTATCACCCTCAACTGGGAATTGAAGACACATTTGTGATCAAACAGATTATAGAATCATAGATTCATAGAATTGAAAGAGACCCATCTAGTCCAAACTCCTGCCATTAAGGAGAAACACAATCAAAGCACCCCTGAAAAATGGCCATCCAGCCTCTATTTAAAAACCTCCAAAAAAGGAGTCTCCACCACACTCCGAGGCAGAAGGTTCCACGGCTCTTATGACCAGGAAGTCCTTTCTAATGTTCAAGTGGAATCTCCTTTCCTGTAATTTGAACCCATTTCTCCGGGTCCTAGTCTGTCCCCTGAAAAAGTACCTAACACTCCGTGGTTATACAGGTGTTGACATAGTTTTCAAGTGTTTCCAACAGGCATTGTGGTATTCTTTTGTGAGCACTAAATTATCAATTAAAGACTTGAAACTATGTAACTAAAATAGAAATTTGATTTAATTAAGTCTATATATAAACCTATAGAATGAACCATATAATTTACATTATTTTGTGTTATGGAACTACTCTTCATTATTTGCTTTAAAAAAAATCCCCCGAATTTCTTTCTGGCTATGGCCCTGACTGTAGCCATTTCTGCTGGTAAAAAAAGGAAAAGTAACAAAATGTGGCATCCTGTTCACAATCCTGACTTGCTGTTTTGTGTAATTGCAGCATAGGACCTGGACACTGGCAACAACAGAAGTGGATAAATCTTCTTTATATATAAAAATACAGCCTGTGTATATTTGTGCACGCAGAACTCGAAAAGTAGTTGGTCAATCAACTTGAAATTTTGAAACAAAATGGCATACCAATACGTGTATGTTTTAATAATGAGTTTGGGGGAGGGAGAACCATGGATGATGGGATGTGCTATATTTTCAATCACTTAACCTCCCAGAGACCATTGCGACATGGAGCAATGACAGATCAGAACCAAACCTAGCACATAACTTTATGTCCTGGTGCATTTGGGGGACGACAGACCACAGACGATAGGATTTGCGATACCTTCACCCAAATCAGACCACTATGACCCCAGCGAATGACAGACCTGGAACATATCTGGCACACAGACACCCAATACCCACTTCACGTAATGATGCTGACAGGAGGAGGATGGACCACAAATGATGGGATTTGCAGTACCTTCACACGATTCAGCCACAACTTCAACAGACCACACAAATGATGGACATGGACAAAACTAGGCACACAGACTCCCCATTACCCACATAAAATACTGGAGAAGTTTGGGGGATATGAACCTTTATTTACAGGAGTTATATAGTTCACCGGCATCCAGAGAAATTGTGTACCCCACCAACAATGGACTGGAACCAAATTTGGCACAGAGAAACCCCATGACCAACTGAATATACTGCTGTGATATATTGGAGTTGTCTTTGATTATGGGAGTTGTAGATCACCCTTATCCAGCTCAGCTGACAACAGATCTGGACCAAACCTGGCATGCAAACACAAGGCCAACACTACATACACGCAGGAGTTGGGGTGACTGCGTAGGCGGGTTTAGCTAGTAGACTTATAAAGATAGGTGGTAAAAGTGTGACATACAGTCCTTATACAACCTTTGGGAGGCCCTAAGTCTGCCCCTTTCACAGACCCCAGAGGGAAAAAAAATACCAAAAAAACCCATGCCAATTTTTTGGTGATTTTTCTTTTGTCAACCCACCCAAAATATGTCCAAATTGCAGTGGTATGTTTCCCTTGAGCTGTCAAACCTCAACAGAAATTTAAAAACTCAGTTGCTAATTGGCCAAAATGATAGATATGATGTCACATCACTTTGAGAGCACCAAAATGCACCAATGTGGCCTACCCAATGGATACAGGATGGAAAAAAGAAGTCCCCTCTGCACAATTTCCCATTCCTGTTTAAAAGAGGTGGGGAAAAGAAGAATAAAGAGAGGACAAAGAGATCAAGCAGCCAGGAGAAAGGAAATGGGTCATTCAGAGGTGGACTGACCAAAAAATATATCATAGTTCATAAAATCAGGGGCTATTTTGTAGACACTGTAATTAATTATAAAATTAATAGTTCATAATCCACCTTTTTAGACAGATATGCTCAATTGGAAGGTATTTAAAAGAGAAATATTTTTAGGCTCCTTCCAAACGGCTGTATAAAATCCACATTGAACTGGATTATGTGGCATCGTGGACTCAGATAAGCCAGTTCAAAGCAGATACTGTGGCTTATCTGCCTTGATATTCTGGGTTGTATGGCTGTGTGGAAGGGCCTTTAGTTGTAAGAAATAGGACTTAAACTATATACATCCAGTAAAGATGTTATACATACATGACTGTGTACCTAATTATTAATTTCAAGCATCTGATGTATGAAAATGGATAGAGGAATATTATTTTATGTTTTGATTATTATAGAACAAGATTTCATTAGGATTTTGAAATAGATTTAATCTGAAAAGTAGCCGGCTTATCTTGCTGCAGCTTTTGATTTTATTGTGGCGTATTGACAACTTAGCTTCTATTTTATAGATTTATTTTTTGTTTCTGAATAATTTTGGTATATGCATATAATTAGTTTAACCTTACTCTTTTATTTCCTATGAGTGGGTGAGAAATAGGATTAAAACAAATGCATGCTGATGTTTTCTTCTGTCCCAAGCTCAAAATAAATAATGACGGCAGGGAGGAAATAACCACGGATGGGATGGGAGGTTTAATTCTAGTAGGGTTTTAATGTACTAATTTAAAATAAATGGAAATGTTGACTTTTAATTAACAGTGGTTTGATAATACAGTTCCTTCTTTTCAAGATAAGGTTTTAGCTTTATAGAAACACTAGCTGTGCCCAGCCACGCGTTGCTGTGGCGAAGTCTGGTGGTATGGGAAATAAAGTATTGAGGAATTGGTGGTAGTTAAGGTCAAGGGTAAAGGTTTTCCCCTGACTCTGGAGGTTGGTGCTCATCTCCATTTCTAAGCCGAAGAGCCGGCGTTGTCCGTAGACTCCTCCAAGGTCATGTGGGATTACTACATGGAGCGGCATTACCTTCCCGCCGGAGCAGTACCTATTGATGCACTCACATTTGCATGTTTTTGAACTTCTGGGTTGGCAGAAGCTGGGGCTAACAGTGGGGGCTCTCTCCGCTCCCCCAATTCAAACCTGCGGCCTTTCGGTCTAGAAGTTCAGCAGCTCAGCGCTTTAACACGCTGCGCCATCAGGGGATATTATTTCCTAAAGGTTGTGAATATACAATATTTCTGATTGTTTTTTTTTGTTTGTTGGAGGCAAGTATGAATGCTGCAATTAGGAAAAATGATTAGGATGTAATGGCCTTGCAGCTTTAAAGCCTGGCTGTTTCCTCCCTGAGTGAATTTTTTGTTGGGAGGTGTTAGCTGGCCCTGATTCTTTCCTGTTTGGAATTCCCTTGTTTTCAGAGTGGTGTTGTTTGCGATATTTTATGTGCTTCTACTGTCTGTGGCCCTGAGAAAACAGGATTTTCCAGACTTTGATGATGGGAATACTTTGTTGGGAGGTGTTAGCTGGCCCTGATTGTTTCCTGTGTGGAATTCCCCTGTTTATTTACTGTCCTGGTTTTAGAGACTATATTGTTCTGCATTATTCTATCCCAGTAATTATTTCATATTAAAGAAGAATCTCACTTATCCAACATTCGCTTATACAATGTTCTGGATTATCCAACACAGTCTGCCTTTTCATAATCAATGTTTTTGTAGTCAGTGTTTTAAATTCATTGTGATATTTTAGTGGTAAATTTGTAAATACAGTACAGTAGAGTCTCACTTATCCAACATAAACAGGCCGGCAGAACGTTGGATAAGCGAATATGTTGGATAATGAGGAATTAAGGATAACCCTATTAAACATCAAATTAAGTTATGATTTTACAAATTAAGCACCAAAACATCATGTTAGACAACAAATTTGTCAGAAAAAGTAGTTCAGTTCACAGTAATGCTATATAGTAATTACTGTATTTATGAATTTAGCACCAAAATATCATGATATATTGAAAGCATTGACTACAAAAATGCGTTGGATAATCCAGAACGTTGGATAAGTGAGACTCTACTGTAAATACTACATAGCATTACTGCGCATGGAACTACTTTTTCTGTCAAATTTGTTGTATAATATGATGTTTTGGTGCTTAATTTGTATAACGATTACCTAATTTGATGTTTAATTGGCTTTTCCTGAATCCCTTCTTCTTATCCAACATATGCACTTATCCTGCCAGCCTGTTTACGTTGGATAAGTGAGACTCTACTGTATATTTCTAATCTTATATTATCTGCTTAGAACTGGATTATATGAGGCTCCTTCTTCACAGCTGTATAAAATGCACACTGAAGTGGATTATATGGTAGTGTGGAGTCAAGATAATCCAGTGCAAAGCAGATAATATAAGATTATAAATGGGTTATATAGCTGTGTTGAAGGGCCTTGAATCTACCATATAATCCAGTGCAAATTAGATAATCTGTGGAAGAAGTCTAAGTGAGGCCTAAATCTGCCTGTCCCCTAACTGAAACCTGGCTGTCCCTTGGTTGCTAGGCAACCAAGTGGGCAGAGATTAGCCCTCTAAACTGGCAGCAATTGGATAAAAAAATTATTGCTCTCCCTCTAATTAGGACTTTATTTTTCTTTTCTTTTTGTTGTATCAACCTTGAGGCGTGGATGATGGGTTGTGTTGTCAAATTTTGAGGTTGGGGGGCCTGTACTTTTGTTGTTTTGTGAATCGCCGTGATGCCATCACTCTTTTATATATATAGATAACCAAATAACAACTGCAAAAACAAAACAAAACAATAATCTTTCCTGTCTCTGCATGTGAGCACCAATAATGAGTTTTTGACAATCTAGCAAAAAGACAAAACAAAACATGGTAAGAATCTTAAGGCAAATGGCATTCCTGTTATCAATGCATAATTGCATTGAACTGTGAAAATATGAAAGCCAGCATGGTGTAGTGGTTTGAGCACTGGATTGTGACTCATTCACAGAAATGCCTTGAGAGCCCATGGGCAGGTCTTGCTCTCTCAACCTCAAAGAAAAGCAAGGACAATCCTCTTGGCTAATCTTGCCAAGAAAACACAGTCATAGGGTCGCCTTATGTCAGAAACAACTTGAATGCACACAACAATAACGATAAAACATATAGGGATTCAAGTGATTTATTTTACTTATTTCTGTAATATAGCACAGTTCAGCTTAGCATTATAAGTAGACAGTGTGGCATAATGGTTTGAGCATTGGACTATCACTATGAAGAACAGAATTTTAGTCCCTACTCAACCATTAAAACCCACTGGATGACTTTGTGAAATCACACACTTTTAACTTAGATTCATCTCAGGCTCACCATAAGTTAGAAACAACTTGAAGGCAACAGCAATAAAAAATAAAAATTTGGTCTGACTTCTACATTTTGCTTCAATCCATAATCTGCTTCCCTTTTAGGAGCAGAAACACCCTGCATCAAAGTTATCTTCTGCCCTCACACTTCAAGAGAAGTAAAATTCTGTTACACAACAGAGGCAATAAATATTGTAGATTTCCAACAAGTCAATAACCCAGCAGATTTTTCCAGATATGCTTTGTCTTCATAGCTATAAAGAAATGTCTGGACTTGTTCCAAGCTGATCCATTCTTGTTCTTATCTTGTCTCTTATTCTGATTCACCCCATTTACTCACTCTACTGAAGAATTGGAGAAGATAATGTTTCTGTATGCTCCTCAAGGAGAAGTCAGAGAAAGGAGCCCAGGGACTTGAGGTAACCCCCCTCTGTGCATTGAGATCCAACAGAACAGGGATGAGAACTGTGTGTAGTCCTCCATATCCTGTAGGAATCCAGCTCTCAGCAGCCCCAGAGACTCCAGAGATCTTTCTACGAGGTTCTGTGCCCCTCATGCTTGTGAAAGTTGAAGGCCTATATTATCAAATCAATAAAGAAACCAGCTAACTGGTAATAAGGGAGTGCCGATCAGCTTCAGTTTCATCCCTTGCCATGTTCTGCCAACTATGTGCCACTACCCTGAAAAGGCATACAACTTGGGAAACTGCTTACACAAGGAGAATGTGCTTACATGCACATTCAGCATGCTTTTTTCAACTGCCAACTTCCCCAAAACTGGAATGTTAATCAGTTCAAGGCTTTTAAACAAGGAAACTAATAAAAAAGATGATAGTTAATGAAATGTTTAAATATTATTGCATCTCGCCACAATTTATACTCCAATTAGCCCTTTCCATGGGAATAAAGTATCACCAAATGTGCTAGAATATCTTTTCCTGAATAAACATTAGGGCTGTGCAGAATTTTCGTAACTCATCATAAGTCGAATTAAATTCATTAGATTTGTACTTACGATGTGAGATCCGATGCACGGTCATTGTCCGTGCCAAAACAAAAAACAAAACACTTTAGCCTAGTATTTTTTTTTTTTGTAAATTGCGTAAATGTCGTAACCCTCTGTAATGCAGTTTTAATCCACAGAGCAACCAAGCACTAACGGGAGGAGAAGCCAAAAAGTTGCCATGCCTCTCAGCCAATCAGGGCTGAGGAAGGGGGGGGAGGAGGTGGAGCCACAGCCATTGCTCTTTAAATTCCCCAGCATCTCACCGAACCCTCCACTCGCACTTGGGAAACGGAAGAGAGAGGAGTTCCTCACTGGGTTAGCTTTCCAGGCAGGCAGGCATAGAGTACAAGGTTGCACCAGAGAAGACAGAGAAAGAGACTGCCTATTGCTTAACTTATAGCTTACTATAGCTGAGGCTGACTCTTTGTGCTGGGGAAAGAGAAGGAGAGAGAAGCTTTGCATGCTGTAGAGCAGGGGTCCCCAAACTAAGGCCCAGGGGCCGGATGCGGCCCTCCAAGGTCATTTACCTGGCCCCCGCCCTCAGTTTTACAATATAATATTTTATATCAGTTTTAATAATATATTGTAAAGGTAAAGGTTTCCCCTGACGTTAAGTCCAGCCATGTCTGACAATGGGGTGTGGTACTCATCTCCATATATTGTATATACATATAATATTGATAAAAATATTATAATGTTATACAATATAATTCTAATAATAATACCATATAATAATATTAATTATACGTTATATGTTACATATAATATTACAGTATAGTGGTATAGTTCAATATCGTAATATAGAATGCTAATATTGTGCTATGCTAATAATATAATATCAATAGCTTTTGATGTGTAAATGACAAAGTTGACATGGCCTGATTTAAGGATGAAGCACGTTTTTAAGGTTTTTATAATGTGTTTTAACGATGTTATTAATGGATCTGTTTATATTGTTTTGTTTTTATGATTGCATTTTGGGCATTAAATTTTGCCAATTTTTGTAAGCCGCCCTGAGTCCCCTCGGGTGAGAAGGGCGGGGTATAAATGTTGTAAATAAATAAATAATAAATATAATATATTGTATGTACATACAGCTGCTCTGAGTCCCCTTCGGGGTGAGAAGGGTGGGATATAAATGTAGTAAAGAAATGTAGTGAATAATTAATTAATTAATTTCAGACTTATGCTCGCCCAAAGTCTGAAATGACTTGAAGGCACACAACAACAACAACAATCCTAATTCACTTGACTATCTCATTGACCAGTAGCAGGCCTACACTTTCCATTGAAATCCTGATAGGTTTATGTTGGTTAAAATTGTTTTCATTTTTAAATATTGTATTGTTCTTTCATTGTTGTTGTTTTGCACTGCAAATAAGACAGGAATTTGTTAGAATTTTTTTTTCAAATGATAATTTGGCCCCTCAGCAGTCTGAACGATTGTGAACTGGCCCTCTGCTTTAAAAGTTTGAGGACCCCTGCTGTAGAGACACTGAGACAGGCACTGGCAGGCAGGGCTTCCTCATTCTTTTTTGGGGTGGGTGGGCACCTTTTGCCTTATGACTGTTTTATATTTTAGCAGCATTTTAGGGAATCTTTGAGGGTTACTGCCTGGGCTACATTGTTCTCTGTATGCTGTGTGCATAGAGCCAAAAACCTCTATGCTAAATGTGTCCTGTCCTCCAAGTAATAGTAATGAAATTTTTGCTAATGATACTTTAGCATCATTAGCATTCTCAACCTGTGGGTCCCCAGATGTTTTGGCCTACAACTCCCAGAAATCCCAGTCAGTTTACCAGCTGTTAGGATTTCTGAGAGTTGAAGGTCAAAACATCTGGGAATCCCAGGTTAAGAACCACTCCTTTAGAAATACTGTATTTTCTAAACCTGCCTTCTGTAACCTGGTGCCCTTCAAAGAAGTTGCCAACCAGCAGAGCGTAATCAGGAAACACTAGTTTACCCAAAGATAACAAACTCATGAGTAGGGTCATTTTTTGTAAAGTATCTAGAATGTTTTATTTAAAATATCTATATACATAATGCTCTTAACTTCATTATCCAAAAGGGGAGATTTGTGGCTGGAAAACAGTCCTTGCTGGACCATTACTCTGAGGGACTACACTTCCAATCTTCACTCAGCCATGGAAATACCCTGAGTGATCTTGGGCAAGTTACATTTTCTCAGCCTCACAGAATGACAATGACAAACCTCTGATAAATGCTAGTCAAGAAAATACCATCATAGCCTTGGGGTCACCAAGCATTCTAAATGGATGGAAAATAAAAGGAACTGAATATATGGGAAGTCAGAACCATGAAATACATCTTTGATCTGTCTACTGAAAATTAAGTCCCTGCTGAATTCAGGAAGACAGATTTTGAGGTAAGATTGCAACAATAACACATCAAAGTCTGTCCTCCTGAATTCACTGGGGATTTACTTAATCCACCTGGAGCCCCAGTGGCGCAATGGGTTAAACCTTTGTGCCAGCAGGACTGTTGACTGAAAGGTCAGCGGTTCGAATCCAGTGAGCGGGGTGAGCTCCCGTCTGTCAGCTCCAGCTCCCCATGGGGGGGGGGGCATGAGAGAATCCTCCCACAAGTTGGTAAAACATCAAATATCCAGGAGTCCCCTGGGCAACGTCCTTGCAGACAGCCAATTCTCTCACACCAGAAGCGAAATTGATATAACTAGATTTCACAGTCTTCCAAATTTATAGAATGTAAATATTGTGGGCCTTTAGTATCTGCTGGAATTTTGTTCCAGGACTCGTGTGGATCCCAAAACCTGTGTATGATCAAATCCCATTGTATACCATGGCATAATGGTGTCTCTGGTACAAAATGGCAAAATAAAGGTTTACTTTTTGGGACTATATATATATATATATATATATATATATATATATATATATATATTCAAGCTGTGGATCCAAAATCCATGGGTTCAAGAGCCAGTGCATTGTACTAGTAATTTGTATGGGACTCGGACTTTGGAGACCAGGGTTCAGACCCCAACTCAGCCATGGAAACCCACTGGGTTTGTGTGTGTGTGTGTGTGTGTGTGTGTGTGTGAGGAGCTACTTGAGAAACTGCAAGTCGCTTCTGGTGTGAGAGAACTGGCCGTTTGCAAGGACGTTGCCCAGGGGACACCCAGATGTTTTATCATTCTGTGGGAGGCTTCTCTCATGTCCCCGCATGGGAAGCTGGAGCTGACAAGCAGGAGCTCACCCCGTTCCCCAGATTCGTTCATTTTGGTCAGCAGTCTTGCCAGCACAAGGGTTTAACCCATTGCTCCACCGGGGGGGGGGGGCTCCTTACCCACTGGGTGCCCTTTCCCAAGTCAGACTTTCCCAGCCTCAGAGGAAGGCAGTGGCAAACCCGCCCGGAAAAATTCATCATAGAATCATAGAATCACAGAATCATAGAGTTGGAAGAGACCTCATGGGCCATCCAGTCCAACCCCCTGTCGAGAAGCAGGAAATCACATTCAAAGCACCCCCAGAGATGGGCATCCATCTTCTGCTTAAAAGCCTCCAGGGAAGAAGCCTCCACCACACTGCGGGGAAGGGAGTTCCACTGCTGAACAGCTCTCACAGTGAGGAAGTTCTTCCTCATGTTCAGGTGGAATACATCGGAAATGACTGAAAGGTACAAAGCAACGCAAAGCGCACTCTCTCAGGCTAGAGGAAGACAAAAAGAAATGCCCTGAGAGCAAGCTTGCCAAGGAAGCCCATGACGGCCTCGCTTCGGGGCTGCCTAAGTCAGAAACAAGAAACGCTTTGACGGCACCGCTTCCCCTTTTCCTGCGGCGCTGAGCGTTAAGCGAAGTTCAAGCCACTTGTTCCGCAGGACAGGCTGCCAGGCACCGAAACGCCTACGCACACTGTCGGATTAACGCAGTTTGACACCGCTTTTATCTCCATGGCTGAAAGCTGTGGCATCCTCGGTGTTTGGTGAGGCACCAGCCAGCCCTCTGTGGTAGAGAAAGCGAAACGTCTTGGAAAAGGACACTTTCTAGGATCCCCTAGCGCGGATCCCAGTGGGCGCAACCTGCCTTGACTCCAGGACGTGGAGGGGCTGGCGGAAGGGGGCGGAGAGGCGCGGGGGGGGGGCTGGGGGCGTCCCAGGGAGCGCAGGTGCCCAGGGCGCCCCTCCCTCCCTTCCTCCTCCTGCTTACCTGCATGGCGGCACAGCCTCTCTCTCCTTGGGACGACAACGCTCCTGCCTCCTCCTCCTGGCACTCGCTCACTCCGTCAGTCAGTCACTCGCCCCTCCCTCCAGGGATCCTCCCAGGGTGTCCAGCCCCGAGGAAGCCCCGGGCAGGTGGTGGAGGGAGGACTTCCGCGTCGGGCGCCGCGATGCCCTCCTTGGCTGGGCCGCCTTCGCCGCGGAGGCCAGAGGGAGCCGCCCCGCGCCCTTCAAGGCGGGAAGCCAGGCAGGAAGGCAGGAAAAAGCAAGCCTGGGTTTGGGGGCTGCCTTGCCTACTGGCCCCCTGGGTGAGGTTACTGGATTTCCAGAGTAGACTGCAGCCAGAAATCAGAAGACGTTTACTTCTTGGGAGGAGAGCAATGGCCAACCTTGATAAAATAGTGAAGAGCAGAGACATCACACTGGCAATGAAGGTCCACATAGTCAAACAATGGTATTCCCCATAGTGACCTATGGTTGCGAGAGCTGGACCATAAGAAAGCCTGAGCGAAGGAAGATAGACGCTTTTGAACTCTGGTGCTGGAGGAAAATCCTGAGAGTGCCTTGGACCGCAAGAAGATCCAACCAGTCCATCCTCCAGGAAATAATGCCCAGCTGCTCACTGGAGGGAAGGATATTAGAGGCAAAGCTGGAATATTTTGGCCACATCATGAGGAGATAGGAAAGCTTCGAAAAGATCACCATGCTGGGGAAAATGGAAGGAAAAAGGAAGAGAGGCCGACCAAGGGCAAGATGGATGGATGGTATCCTTGAAGTGACTGGGTTGACCTTGAAGGAACTGGGGGCGGTGACGGCCGACAGAGAGCTCTGGCGTGGACTGGTCCATGAGGTCACGAAGAGTCGGAATGACTATGCGACTGAGCAGCAGCAGCAGCAGTGAGGCCAAACCTGAAAGGAAACACTCAGGTCTCAGGGCGGGTCTTCCCTGCCCAAAATGCTTGGGACCAGAAGCGTCTTGGGTTCCTCCTTTTGTGACTCTGGGGGTCTCTGTATTTGCATATCTGTATTTCCCTATCAAACTTTCCTTAGGTGTTCCCTCGTAGTTCGAGGACGATTATCTTCCATCTTTCTTGGAAGATGCCTGTGCATGATTTTTTTTAATGTGTGGAGGTTGGTGCATGGCAACACACAGTCTTCACAGAGTGAGGTTCCAGCAGTGGTGTGATTACACAATGAGAGTGGCTTCTCAGTCTGTTGCAGCCTTCTTCCGCCTTCACAGCCGTTGTAACATGTACCATAATATCCTCCGCCTTCTCCGCTGTTGAGGTCTTTGGGTCTTTGGATTGTTCTAGGTCTTGGTGTGGCCACTCCTGGGAGTGCATCACTCCAGTGGTTGTGCCCTCAGGTTCATTGGAACACGCAAGTCCCCTCACCACAATAAGGTGACAATCCATCGAGGGGGATTATTATTGCCCCAACCTTATTTTCCATCTTCATCGCTCTGATACTTTATCTTGTTGATGGGAAGCTTCCCACCGGAGTGGAAATCATCTATCAGACACATGAGAAGCTATTTAACCTCAGTAGACTGAAAGCCAAAACCAAGGTCACAACAACATCTGTTATAGAACTCCAATATGCTGATGATAACATAGTCTGTGCGCATTCAGAAGAAGACCAACAAGCCACTCTAAACACCTTTGCAGATGCATACGAGAAGTTGTGCCTCTGACTGAACATTGAGCAAACCAAAGTGCTCTTCCAGCATTTGTCAGCCAATCCCTTTGCAATGCCAGGAATACAGCTTAATTGTGTAACATTAGAAAATGTTAACCATTTCCGCTACCTTGGCAGCCACCTCTCCACAAAAGTCAACATTGACGCTGAAATACAACACTGCCAAATGAAGCAGAGAGTGTCTGGGGATCAGGACATCCATAGGAATACCAAGGTGCTTGTCTATAAAGCTATTGTCTTCCCGACTCTGCTATACACCTTTGAAACATGGACTGTCTACAGACGTCACACTCAATTCTGGAAAGATTCCACCAGCGTTGCCTCTGAAAAATCCTGCAAATCTCTTGGGAAGACAGGTGGACAAATGTCAGCGTGCTGGAAGAAGCAAAGACCATCAGCATTGAAGCAATGCTCCTACACCATCAACTCTACTGGACTGGCCACATTGTCCGAATGCCCGATCACTGTCTCTCAAAGCAGTTGCTATACTCCCAACTCAAGAACGGAAAACGGAATGTTGGTGGACAGGAAAAGAGATTGAAAGATGGGCTCAAAGCCAACCTTAAAAACTGTGGCATAGACACTGAGAACTGGGAAGCTCTGGCCCTTGAGAGCTCTAGCTGGGGGTCAGCTGTGACCAGCAGTGCTGCAGAATTCAAAGAGGCACAAATGGAGGGTGAAAGGGAAAAGTATGCAAGAGGAAGGCACGTCAAGCCAACCCTAACCAGGACCACCTTCTGTCTGGAAACTGATATCTTCACTGCGGAAGAACATGCAGGTCAAGAATAGGGCTCCACAGCTACCTATGCATCCACCACCAAGACACTACACTTGGAGGACCATCATCCTCAAGCTATGAGGGATTGCCTAAGTAAGTACCTACCTAAAGCTATCTTGGCGATGGAACCCAAGGCAAAGCATAAGATTCATTGAGTAGCTGTGAGTTTTCTGGGCTGCATGGCCATATTCCTGAAGCATTCTTTCCCAACGTCACCTGCATCAGTGGCGGGTATCCTCATAGGTTGTGAGGTCTGAGGATGCCCGCCATAGATGCGGGCAAAATGTCAGGAAAGAATGCTTCAGGAACATGGCCATACAGCCAGGAAATCTCACAGCAACCCAGTGATTCTGGCCATGAAAGTCTTTGACAACACAATGATATTTGTTGGTGTTCCATGTACACCTTATTGCACATAGTGTTAAGCCAAATTTTTATATGCAGTATTTTTTAAAAATTATTTAATGTGCAAAGCAAAGCTTGTGTGCATGGAACTATCAGAAAGCAAAGGTGTGCTACCTCAGGTTCTGGAGTATTTTGGATTTTGGAATTCCAGATAAAGGATGCTTAACTTGGGCCCTGTCTATATATTAGAGGTGCATCAGACCCATCGCAGCCAAACGTCATAGGAGGCAGATCTGAAGTAACTCAGGGCAATGCCACCTCAAAGCAGCCTTGCCCAGCATTACTCAGAGATAGGCAAAAGTCAAACTTTCCCCTAACTTAGGGTCTATGGGAACAGATGGACTCTGAAAAGGAAGCAACTGCAACAGTCCACACTGCTATCTTGTGTTTCTTGTGCTCAGGTGGCCAGGCCCTTTCACCCACTTGCCCTTGGTGTCATGGTGGTCTCCTCCCTGCCTGTGATCATAGGCCATGATGTCAGCTAGGGCAACACGGTGCATGGGGGGGGGGCATAGGAGAGGAGTTCATCCTCTCTGCCTCCCTTGGTGCACATTTCTTGATAACAAAAGCAAGGGGACAGTTAGAGTGGGCACTTAGTAATGTCAAGCCAAGTTCAGCACTTCTGGACATCAGGGACTCTCTCCCGTCTCCACAGAGGCTGGAACCATTCTCCTGGTCAACCGGACATTCTGCACACAGGATCAGCCCTGTGTTATGGATGGTGTAGATTCACCCCTGTATCCTAATACTGTATCTAGCAGATTGCATTTTGTGCTGCAGCAAAAAAAACAAAACAAAAAAACAAACAAACAAACATGCAAGTAGGAAATAGGTTTCAGTGTAGTTGGCAGAACTATATGGGTAATCAGGCACAAGGCAGTATCATCAAGCAAATACATGAGAAAAAGATAAAGACAATTCAAAAGACTATATGCATTTCCCATTCTGTCTTTTGCTCTTATGTCAACACTATAAAAATAGTATCAGGACAATAAAAGTGACAGGTGGCCCCACCCACCCCTTTTTGATGGGTTCATTTTAAGTCCCGCCTGCCTGATCTTGGAGTGGCTCTTGAGGGAATCCCCTTGTGGGAGTTGTCTCTCAGTTTTACTAGGTTCTAAAGCAGAGCTTTCCAAACATTTCATGTTGATGACACATTTTTTCAATAAGCGTCATTTAGTGACATCGAAATTCAGTTTGACTATCAAACCGAAGGTTAAACCAATCCCTTATAAGAAACACATAGAATCATAGAGTTGGAAGAGACCTCACGAGCCATCCAGTCCAACCCCCTACCAAGAAATAGGAAAATCACATTCAAAACACCCTTGACAGATGGCCATCCAGCCTCTGCTTAAATGCCTCCAAAGAACGAGCCTCCACCACACTCCAGGGCAGAGAGTACATGCAGAAACAATAATGAAATGTATGGAGACACAACATATCTCATGAAAACCTTTTATTTATATTTAAAATATGTTAATTGTAAGATAACAACATACATTTCCAAGATTTTTCTCACTTGTGAATATGTTACTAATACTAATATTAACAATGTTACAAATACTAATCAACACCTTTGCTGTATAAAAATGCATGTGAGTTGGTATTATATCACATACATGCATGCAACATACTTCTGTGTCAGGACACACAGTTCGGAAAGCTCTGTTCTAATTATTTTGGCGACCCTGGGGACCTGCCATGAGTCTGTGGGATCCTTAATGTATCTCCTCAATCCCAGTCCCAGCCAGCCATATTCATTGTTCAAAATGTGGTTCTCAGGGGGAGGAGTGACCCCTCTTTGAGCTTGTCTTGGAACTCCTGACCACTAAATGTTCCAAGCACGTCAGAACTTCCTTGCAGGCAAGGTAAAGCTTTTAGCATGACAAGCAGCAGTCATTGTAGTGCAAAATTTGGGTGCCAGGTTGGAGTGACAAAACTCTTGGAGCTGATCTCAGCATTCCCAAATGGATTTCCAGGTGGCAGAACCAAGCAGAATTCAGGGGAAAGGTCCTTTGCCCTTCAACAACGGTTGGATCTGAGCTTTATAGTTCTGAAGTGTGAGAAATTAAAAGAAGCAGGGACACCTTTTCTCCTTTCCTAGGGGTGTATTTTCCAGAATAGTGCCATTTTGAACCCTGCCCTATTTACATACCCTCTTCCCCATAAAAGGAAGCTCTGTAGTTGCTTTTTGTCTGAATTCCTGGACAATAACGATTCACCTCATGAACAAGTTAATTAGCATTTCCCATTAGCAATTAAAGAAGTACATATTGTCTCTTCAAAGAAAATGGTTGGCGCCATGAACATTGGTGTATGGAGCAATGTATGCCCTCCTACACTACATGCTGGAAGGAACTTGCTGTTCAGATGTTAATGTTGTCTCCTAAACTTTGGAAATCAAGAGAGGTGTGATTGTGTGCAATGGGGAAAAGCATATAGATAGTTGGTGTTATGTTCAAAATTGGCTATGCAAAAATATCTGAATGTAATGCAGAAGGACTTAAAATACTTGTCTTTACATACAAGTCACTTGCACAGATGCAAAACAATAATGTAAATTCTGATTTTCCAGTCCAGGCTTTGGAAAGGGTGATTAAACTACCTTGAATCTCATTCTGGGAGAAAGGTGAAATATAAATTCAATTAATAAATAATTCATAAATAAGATAGATTTTTAATAAAAAAATTCCAGTAAGCTTCCACAACATGAAAAGTAAGATTTCTGCTTGCATTCTTGCCATATTTGTGAGGAAAAACTGAACAAACACAGTTGAACCACCTTTTAGATATGTAAGAGTGGTGAAGCTGAGGAAAGAAGGCTACAAACAAACTTTTCTCTACACATGCAGGAAAAGAGGGAAGGGGACATACTTTACAACTATAAGCAGGCAGGAGCCTATCCTGGCACTGCAAGTAGGCTAGAGCAGACCTCTTCAAGGCAGGAAAAGGTAACAGAAAATGCAATCGAACAATACGACATAGGCAAAAGTGGTAGAGGTAGGTAGGTTACAGAAAAAATATGTGTCAAAGGCAGTATGACTCATTTACAATATTTATAAAGAAAAAACCTGTCAAGTATATGCAGTATATATATTTAGCAAAGTGCAGGAAGTAAAAGTTATAATCAATGGTGGCATCTGCCCTGTAGAATCAATGCATTGACCTCACTTGAACTGCTACAGCTCAATGCTATGGGATCCTGGCAGTTACGGTGTGGTGGGGCACCAGCACTTTAATAGAGGCTAAAGACCTTGCAAACCACAACTCCTATGATTCCATAGTATTGAGCCATGGCAGTCAAAGTGGAATCAAACTGCCTTAATTTTATAGGGTTTTTTTTATGTCAGGAGTGACTTGAGAAACTGCAAGTCACTTCTGGTTTGAGAGAATTGGCCATCTGCAAGGACGTTGCCCAGGGGACGCCCTGATGTTTTGATGTTTTACCATCCTTGTGGGAGGCTTTCCTCATGTCCCTGCATGGGGAACTGGAGCTGACAGAGGGAGCTCCCCTACTCTCCCCAGATTTGAACCGCCAACCTGTCAGTCAGCAGTCCTGCCAGTACAAGTCTTTAACCTATTGCACCACTGGGGGCTCTATAGTGTAGATATAATATGGCTATGGAACTCCCTCCCCAGTGATATTAGATCGGCCTCCTCCCTCCTGGTTTTCAGAAAGGAAGTTAAAACCTGGCTGTGGAATCAGGAGTTTGAGGAGTAGTACATCCACAATGCAATATGCAACCACAAAGTTAAGACAAACGAATCGGCTTGGACTACGACTATGGGATTAGATGCTATGGTTTTAATAAGTTATTTAAATGTATTCATACGGTTTATTATGCATTTAACTTTTAATGTGCTGTATATTTATTTGCTTTTATGTTGCTATGTGGCATTGAATCATTGCCAAACTGGAAGCCCCTCTGAGTCCCCTTCGGGGTGGAGATAGAGCAGGGTAAAAATGTAGTAAATAAATAAACAAATATATACATATATATATCTCAAAATACTGCTTTAGGACTGTGGTTCCCAAGAGGTATGGCACCCCACCCTGAAAGAAACATAGAACAAAACATAGAGCTCAACCTCTCACCAAACCAAATCAGTAGTTATATGTTTAAAATGTGTTTATTGGTGCGGATTTGTTTATGTTAGTGTGATTGCCTAGATATAGTTGCTGTAGTTTAGGGCCTTTCTACACATGGCTAAAAACCTGGAAGTAACAGAGTTAAAGGGGGAAGTCATGCAAAATATGTGTTTCCTTCCCTTCCCTGTGTGGACTGCTCCAGTGCACATGCACTTTTAAAAAGCCCAAAGCAGCTTATCAGCTGATCTGGTTGTCAAAAAATGGAGCCACAAACACACAGGTGGCTCAAGGAATGCAGAATGGAAAAGCAAGTAGAACTCTCTGAAATTTATTTCTTTTAAACTTGATAATATTAAGGAGAGCTTGAATTAACAATTGGGTGAAGAGAGAGATTCAACAGAAGGTTTTTTTAAAAAATTCACTGTGCTATGTGCTGGACCTCATATGCGCACATGCAAATCTGCTTGAGTTTACATTAAGATATTTGCATGTGCATATATGAGGTCCAGCACATTAGACTGAATTTTTAAAAAGAAAGAAACTTCCACCAATGTCCCTCATCTGCCCTCTATCCTGATCTGCTACAAAGGAAGGCTATGAAGCCGGCAGGGGACCATTTTCCAGGTCTGACAGGTCTGTTTGTGGACTTGCTGTCAGGTCCCGGGATTTTTTGCCTGAGTTATAAAACGTGGGGAGCCCGTGCCAACCACATGATCTTGGAGGTGTCTATGGACAACGCTGGCTCTTCGGCTTAGAAATGGAGATGAGAACCAACCCCAGAGTCAGACACGACTAGACTTAATGTCAAGGGGAAATAATAAAGTTGAAAATATCTAATAAGGTTTTTAAGTTGTGTTATCCCACAATAATGTATTTAAGGTAAACATGTAACAAGAAATTAACCAGTCTCTGTATACATTGTGAGGTGGGGGAAGCAACTTGCAATAATATGCATTGCAAAAGACGATGACGAAGTCCATATACTGTAACTCTTTGTTAAGTCCAACTGCATTCCTCTTCTACACTGCCATATAATTCAGATTATCAAAACAGATAATCCACATTATCTGCTTTGATCTGGATTATATGAGTTTACACTGCCATATAATCCTGCTCAAAGCAGATAATCTGGATTTTATATGACAGTGTAGAAGGGGCCCAAATTCCTTGAAGCATGCACCACTGAACTAATGATGAGATGGCTATTTCCAAGATTTTATATGGTGAGTTTGTAATCCTTGTCAGCCAATATATAAAGATGTATATGCAAACTATTAGTAAAAGCAATTAGCATACATATATTTCCATTGACCTATGCAGTAGGTACTCAATGCAATGCTAATAAATTCCATTAAGAACTGACAATATAATCATGTTGGTCAGGAATTTTGGATATGACATTTTTTTAATGATTGACTTATAAATCTTATGGTAAAGGAAATGATACTTGTTCAGGCCTTGGTGGGGGGTTATGTGTTTGTAAAATGTTCATTGCTTTTGTGTTTTGTTTTACTGAAAGTTGTTAATGTATGTAAATAAAAAATTATATATATATAAAAGAACTGACATCTACCTCACAATAGAGTATAAAGACATCTAGCACATTGCATTTGCTACAGGCTCATATATTATCTTAACTGATAATCACCATAACTCACTGGAAACTCAAGGAGAAATGCATGAGTATTTATAGGAACTGACATTTTATGTCAAAGGTTTCCATAAGGTGTGTTTTTTGCCCTTTTTGTGTTGTGGAGGAACTGCCTCATATAAAGAGTTGTCCAACAGAGACTAGACTGGGTCAAAAGTCACAGGTCAAAAGCGAAAAGCTATAAAAAGATTTTAGTTCTTCGCAACAGAGAGCCATATCTTTAAATATCCAGTACAACAGAAAGCAGTACAACAGATTATCACAATTGTCATCAACTGAAGTTGTTGAAGTTTCAGATTATATCATTTTCATATAAGCCCCTTTGAGCAACGGAGATGTAGTTTTGCCTTAAAGACTGGATTTCCACAGACAATGGACCATCTGGAATATGATTTGGGTGGTAGCTGGAAATCAAAATGTTTGTGTACAAATCAACAAGGTGCATCTACACTGTAGAATTAATGCAGTTTAACACCTCTTATACTGCAATGGCTCAATGCTGTGGAATCCTGGTAGCTGTAGTTTGGCGAGGCACCAGCAGACAGCTAAAAACCTTGTAAAACTACAACCTCCAGTTGAACCACGGCAGTTAAAGTGGTGTCGAGCTGCATACATTCTACAGTGTAGATGCAACTTGAGTATGAGGTATGTGTTTATATGACACATGTTTCATAGTTGTAATGTGATGGCCAGACTGGCAGCCCATATTACTCAGGGTAATACTGGTAGATGTCATCTGTTTGTACATGTTGAACTGGCTTACAGCACCATCTACTGTGGTTTTGGCAACACTGCAAATATGTCTGTATATTGTATATAACACAATGGTTCATTTTTTTTCCTTTGCTCATTTTGTCAAGGCATATTTTCCAACAGACAACTCCTAGCTTACCAATCAGAAGACATTGTGTAGAACTTCTATTCTCTGCAAATGAATAGATATTCTGTCGAGTAGATGTGAAGTTTTGAGAGGAAAGCCAATGAGAAAACATCAGAGGTGAGTGTGGATGTGATTACAAATGAAAGACAATATCTGAACTCCTTGTAAAATTATGTGAATTGGCACTTAATAAATGCTTCATTTGGAAGTACCCAACAAAATGTACAAGAAAATGAACATGTGATATATAAAGTTAGTATAGTATATGCCTTACAAATACCAAGTAAAGGGTTGTACTGAAAGGCATTTTCCCATGAGAATCTGCTGCCTTCCAATTCAGAAAGCCAATTTAAACTTATAAAATTCTAAATTGTAGGGGTGATAAGGAAATATGATGTATATATTCAGTTGTATCACATTTATTTACTGTCTTGTTATAAGTGTATTATTTTAACTTACTACATAGAGTGTAATTAAATCCTATCAAGCCTTGTTGTTTGGTTTGGCATTGTGATACAGCCTAAGGGCTAATCAATAAAATTATTACATTCTAACTTTATATAAAGTTAGTATATATACTTTCTCCTTGTCTTTCCAGGATTCTGTGACCTTTTATACTACAAATAATATTGGAGGTGGGAGGCAAAATCCTATTGGGCCAGGCCAGGCATTGCACAGATTTATGCAATTTTGTGCTTCCCTGAACTCTGTGAATGAGTATTGGAAAAATATATTCTTAGAACAAAAATAGTATATAACGAACCAATACTATGTTATTTCTATGATTTGGTTGTATTTTGGCCCACTACTGTCAGTATGTAAAATGCCTGATTCCCCTTATGCAATTTGCATTTGCATACATAAAATATTTAGAAAGTGTGGAGTTGTGCACAGGTCTACAAAGGCATTGGAGACACTCAAGTATATTAACTTATCCTCAGTCTTAGACCAATAAAACTGTTTTCTTCTGCTACCTGATCACAAAGATGAGAAAATGGGTGTACAAATATACAACTTCCATTAAAAAATTTATTCTGAAAACTGTTGTAAATGGCTGAGGCAATTGGAACTTAAATCCAAGTACATTCTGCTTAATTTACAATGGTTTTGTTAAGAAAACAATGTAATCACAGACTTCCTTGTTTTACAGCAATGGCCTATTCTCATATCTCTCTTGCTGCCTCAGGCTAGTTTGTTCTCTTATAATCATAGAGCAACTGGTTCATCCTAGATCTGTAAAACCCTTTCTTGACATTAGTAAATCTTATGCAGGCCCAAGAATTGCATGTTCTGGTTACTTCTGGCTTTTCCTCTCTAATATTATGGCTTCATTCTGTCATTCATTTGATATTGTAGATGTTATTCCAAGCCTTGGATCAAATAATAGACAGTCTAGTAAAAAAATGCTGAATTTTAATGCTGAAGTCCCCAAATATAGTTTGTGTTCAGAGACCATAGGAACTCACACTTAATCTGAGGGCAAGGCATATCATTACCCAGACTGACACTACACTTGTGATGTTATAGGGGGCTGGATGTTATAGGAGGAGAAGCAATTTTGTATTCAGTGGTCAGAGAACCCAAATACGCTAAAGGCACCACGCCCCATCCAACACTGGAAGGTAAGCAGAGTCAGCCACGGTTGGTATTTAGATGAGAGCTCAACAATGAATGCTAGATGCTATATAGACTATATTTCAGAGGAAAGAGTTGGAATACTTCTGAGTATGCCTTGCCTAAGAAAATACTATAACATTCACGAGATCACCACAGTCTATATGTGACTTGAAAGCACATACATACACAATAGAAGAAATTAGGGCAGAGAGATTGGTTAAAAAGTGGAGGCAGTAAAGATCTTTTCCTAAAACACAAACACCTGAGGAAGAGGAGAAAGATTATACAGGCAACACATCTGCTGTATCTCATTAGATTTTCCTAAGAAGGATCTGGGGAGCACTGCTCTTGTAGTAGGTGCAGCAAATTAGAAGAAAGAGGGTAAACTAATCCAGTTTCTCTGAAGCAGACTGAGACTTTTAAAAAGAAAGTAAGCCAATAAGGTGTTATGGCCATCCTACATTTTAGGTGTTCTGAAAAAGATAGAATTTCAGATAGAATCCACTGGCTGCTAGTTTTTTTCAGGGCACAATTCAAAGTATTGGTTATGACCTTTAAAGCCCTTTATAACTCAGGTCGCCCTGAGGTCTACGAGAGAGTCCCTTCTCTGTCCCACCTCCATCACAAGTTGTATTGGTGGGAACAAGAAAGCGACCTTCCTTCTCAGTGGCTTCCCAGGGAAGCCAGCATGGCCCCCTCCCTGCTGTCCTTCCGACAGCAGGCTAAAACCTTTTTATTCAGACAGGTTTTTAAAGATGGTTTGAATATGTTTTTAATTTGTTTCAAGGGTTTTAACTGTTTGTTTTTACTTAATATCATTGATGTTTAATTTTAATTTTAAGCATGATTTAAGGATGTCCTTTCTTTAATCTCTGTTTTGTGAATTTTAACATGTACTTTATAGGAATAAGTTTTAATATGTATCTTTTATTTAAAAAAACATTTTAATACATGTATTTGTGATATTTTTACAATGTTTGTGTGTTTTAATTATACTGTAACCTGCCTCAAGCAACGAGGAGAGGTGGATAAGAAATAGTTGTTATTATTATTATTATTATTATTATTATTATTATTGTGTTTGTATATGTTGAGGTTTTAAATTGTATTGGTTTTATTATGAGTGGTTTAAGTCTCTTTTTTTTTAGAGAGATACCAGGATACAAATAATAATAGTAATAGTGATTCCATCTTAATGAGAAGTCCAAGCCCTGAATAAAAAAAACTTCTGCTTATCAAGGATGTAAGCAATAAACAAATCCTGCCTCATTCTCATTGTATGAGATTAGCTTTGAACTCTGGAATGTGGCTTTAGGGAGGGAAACAGCCTACAGTTGAGGTTTTTTCTCTAAGGTAAAGAAACCCACAGTAGAGTTTGATAATAATCTGTATCCCCCAAGAGATATTATTAGGGAATTGATTTCACAAGAAGTAGCACTATCTGGGGAGTGAGTGATTGAACTAGGACTGTAGGAGAGCGGAGTTCAAAACTCCCGGTCAGCCATGGAAACCTATTGCATGACCTTAGGCAAGTCACATTGTCTCAGTCTAAGAGGAAGGCAATGGCAAACCTACTCAGAAAAATGTTTCCAAGAAACTTTCATGACAGGGTTGACATAAATTAGAATCAACTTGAAGACATATAATAACAACAAAGTATGTATGCATTTTATTTTGTGTTATTGTGATTACCTGGGCTTGGGCCCCCTGGTGGCACAGTGTGTTAAAGCGCTGAGCTGCTGAACTTGTGGACCAAAAGGTCCCAGGTTCAAATCCCGGGAGCGGAATGAGCTCCTGCTGTTAGCCCCAGCTCCTGCCAACCTAGCAGTTCGAAAACATGCCAATGTGAGTATATCAATAGGTACCACTCCGGCGGGAAGGTAACGGCGCTCCATGCAGTCATGCCGGCCACATGACCTTGGAGGTGTCTATGGACAACGCCGGCTCTTTGGCTTAGAAATGGATATGAGCACCAACCTCCAGAGTCGGTCACGACTGGACTTAACATCAGGGGAAACCTTTATCTTTACTATGTATGTATTTTATTTTGTGTTATTGTGATTACCTGGGCTTGGCCCCACATTAGCCGCCCCAAGTCCCTTCAGGGAGATGGAGGCGGGATATAAAAATAAATATTATATTATTAATATCTGAAAAAGGCAACTGCTTGAGGAAGACATTACAGACTTTTACTGTTATGAGTCAGATGCCAGCCAATATAAACAACTCAGTTTATTGCAAAAACAACACAAAAGAGCCTAAGAAACAACCAAAAGGAGGCTCAAAACATTTTCTCTTCAGTGTGAGGTAACAATGTCCAAAAAGAACTCAAAAGACCCAAACTTGGGATATAATCTGGATTATCCTGGGAAATAATCCAGATTAAAACAAACTTATTTGAAAAGGCTGGAAACTAGCTCCACCTGCTGGTTGGAGCTAAACAAACACATGAAAGCTACAAGCAGTAACCCACAGTGACCAATGGCCACACAATGCCCCAAAACGTTGCTAAAGCAAAACCACATTGTAAAGGAGAAGTCACAGCTGCCACGTCCGGTCCGCATTGTTAGGAAGAAGTCGCAGACATCGAGTTCCAGTCCAAGTCGTCAGGGAGAAGTCACAGTCACCGAATTCCAGTCCAGGTCATCAGGAAGAAGTCACAGTCACCGAATTCCAGTCCAAGGTAAACACAAAGAGCCAAAGCGACGGAGGGAAGCCAGCAGGTCCCAAAGCAGTCTTCCAAACACGTCTTCTGAAACAGAGATCCCGAAAAGCGCCCAACAAAACACCTTGCCGATTGCAAAGTTACATTAGCAACAAACTTACTTTTATCTACAAGCTCTCCTCTGAACTTGAGCCAGCCAACGCCCCATCCACAGTTGGTTGCTGCAAATCCTCATCAGAGCTGGAATCACCCAACGCCCCACCTCCAGCTGCAGCCCTTCTACGATCTCTCCAGCCAGACCACCTTCTATCCAAACCCATAACTCCCCAGGATCCATCTGTATCTTCTCCATGCAATCCCTCAAATGTACCACTGCTTGTGGGCTCCTCAAGAATCTCCCAGATCTCCTGAACCTTAGTCCAATCCATCACCTCACTCCCAGAGTCTGACATCCCATCCTCCTGACTTCCAGTCCCACAATCCCCTTCAAAACCCTCAAAGGTATCATCATCAGAGGGCTCCGTAAGTATTTCCCGGATTCTCTTCCTTTGTTGCTCCTCATCACAGTCTTGCTCACGAGCAGTTTTCCTGTCTCTTCTAATACAACTAGTAGGATCTCTATTTGAAAACTCCATCACAACATTTACTTAGGCAATCCCTCATTGTCCGAGTATGAATATGATTGTGGTTGTTCTTACAGTGGATACTATTATCTATAATGAGTTCTGTTTTGTTTTGTTTTTCCAAAAAAATCTCCTGGACGCAAACTTCAGGACCAGAGGGAAAATTCAATTTCTAATTTAGCCTTCTGTGTCCTGAGTCAAACAACAACCCATGATTTCCATGGAACATATGCTTAAATATATAAATCATAGCAAGAATATTGTGAAAATAACCTGGCAACAGAAACAGCATTGGAAAGTATTTGTGCTGTAGGCTTTTGAACAATAACTTGCAGGTTCCAAGCAATTTAGTAGCACCATGGTTTTCACAGCTTGTAGTTTATAGGGTAAAATAGTCTGTGATTAGATAAAACTAAACCACATTTTATGGCTCTAAATTTCCAAGATCTGCTTCTTGTCACTATTCCGCTATAAACATGAACGCACACTTAGAAACATCGCTGCAAATTGAAATGTTTTTTGCTTCTTTGCCAGCAAGACTTCCATTATCCCATTCCCCCTTACTTGGCACCCTTTTCTATGATAAAATTATAGCCATCAAGTTCTGGACCAGAGGGGATTTTAAAAGGCCGTAGTGAAAGCATCTTCAATATACTCTTCATATTGGGAATGCTCTTGGATAATTAGAGCATGACAAGAACCCCCATTTGGCAGGGGGATCCACTTTGCAGAGTACTTAGTATAATGATTAATTCAGCCCTGTAATTGACTGTGCCTAACAATGTACTCATATTTGGATGCTAATGTTTTCAGGACCAGTTCCAAAATGAAGCAAAGTTAGTGAGAGGGGAAGTTTCATTGCTTCCAGTGTAGTTTAGGTAAGATAGCCAAAAGGAAGAGTAAAGAACTTATCAGACTTTTAAATATGGACATTTTGTATGTTAAAACACATACTTCTACACTGAAATAATAATAATAAATAATAATAAAACTTTATTTATACCCCGCCACCATCTCCCCAATGGGGACTCGGGGCGGCTAACATGGGGCCACGCCCAGAGCAATACAATATAATAACATACAAAAACAACATATCATAACACAATTAAAAGCAATACAATAGATGATAATAGACATTACATCAAGAAATCCAAAAAAAAAAAAAACCAGTTAAACAAGGGCAGGCCGCATGGACACAAGGATAAAACTCAGAGTGAGAGGGACAGAGGGGGTACTCCATTGTGGGCAGGGACACAAGAAAGTAGGGCAGTCTAGAAAATAAATGCTAAGGGGGGAGTAACACAGACATATATAGCAAAATTACTCACCGAAAGCACAGCGGAAGAGCCATGTTTTCAAATCTTTCCTAAAGGCCAAAAGAGTGGGAGCTTGCCTGATCTCAGTGGGCAGTGCATTCCATAGTCGGGGGGCCACAGCGGAAAAGGCCCTCTCCCTTGTACTCACAAGGCGGGCCTGGGATATAGACAGTGGTGATAAAAGGGCCTCCCCGGATGATCGTAAAGATCGGGCAGGTTTATGGTAGGAGATACGGTCACGGAGGTAGGTGGGTCCCAAACCGTTCAGGGCTTTATAGATGATGGTCTGCACCTTGAATTGGGACCGGAAAATGAACGGCAGCCAGTGGAGCTCCTTAAACAGGGGAGTGGATCTCTCCCTGTAACTTGCCCCCGTTATTAATCTGGCCACCGAGCGTTGGACCAATTGTAGTTTCCGGGCCGTCTCCAAGGGAAGCCCCACGTAGAGCGCATTACAGTAGTCCAGTCTAGAGGCAACTAAGGCATACACCACCGTGGTCAAGTCAGACTTCACGAGGTATGGTCGCAGTTGGCGCACAAGCTTGAGTTGTGCAAAGGCCCTCCCAGCCACCGCCGACACCTGTGCTTCAAGCGTCAACGCTGAATCGAGGAGGACCCCCAAACTGCGGACCTGTGATTTCAAGGGGAGTGCAACCCCGTCCAGCACAGGCTGCCACCCAATACCCCGATCCGACGGGCGACTGACCAGGAGGGCCTCTGTCTTGTCAGGATTGATTGTCAGCTTGTTCCCCCTCATCCAGTCCGCCACAGCGGCCAGGCACTGGTTCAGCATCCGAGGGGCTTCCTTGGAATCAGATGGAAACGAGTAGTGGATTTGCGTGTCATCTGCGTAGAGATGGCAACACCCTCCAAAACTCCGGATGACCTCTCCCAGCGGTTTCATGTAGATGTTAAATAGCATGGGGGATAAGATAGACCCTTGCGGGACCCCACAGGTCAAAGGCCTGGGGTCCGAGCAGGTGTCCCCCAGCTTCACCATCTGGGAACGGCCCTCCAGGAAGGACTGGAGCCACTGCAGAACCGTGCCACCGAGCCCCATCCCAGAGAGCCTCCCCAGAAGGATACCATGGTCGATGGTATCGAAAGCCGCTGAGATGTCCAAGAGAACCAGCAGGGTCAAACTCCCCCTGTCCAGTTCCCTGCGGAGGTCATCCACCAAGGCGACCAAAGCCGTCTCAGTGCTGTGCCCAGGCCTGAAGCCAGACTGCGAGCGGTCCAGAAAATCAGTGTCATCGAGGAACTCCTGGAGCTGCGTGGCAACCACCCGCTCCAGAACCTTGCCCAGAAATGGGAGGTTGGAGATTGGTCTGTAATTGTCACAAACCGATGGGTCTAACAAGGTCTTTTTTAGTAGCGGTTTAACTACCGCTTGCTTAAAACAGGATGGAAATGACCCCTGACCCAAGGAGGCATTTATTATAGCCACAAACCATTCCAACAACCCATCTTTGGCCAGCTTAACCAGCCACGAGGGACAAGGATCCAGAGCGCAAGTGGTCGCCCTCACAGACCCAAGAATCCCCTCCACGTCATCAGGAAGAACAAGCCGGAAAGAATCCCACAAGATCGAACAGACAGGTGCCTCGGTTACCTCCGCTGAGACCACGTTTAAGCTGGAGTCCAACTCACGACGTATCTGAGCAACTTTGCCTGCGAAATGGTGCGCGAACTCGCTGCACCGAGTTGCCAAGCCATCGGGAAGCCCCTGGGTCTCGGGGGGCCGCAGGAGCTCCCCAACAACTCGGAACAACTCCGATGGCCTGTTGGCTGCAGACGCTATGCGGGCAGTCGTGAAAGCTTTCCTGGCTGCTCGCAAAGCCACGGAGTAAGCCTTAATAGCGGCTTTAGCCCGTGCTTGGTCAGACACATCCTGAGATTTCCTCCAGATGCACTCCAGTCCCCTCCTCGCACGCTTCATCACAGCCAGCTCCTCAGTGAACCAAGGAGTCGACGTGCCTCTATGCAGCGAGAGGGGACGTTCGGGAGCGATCGTGTCAAGTGCCCTTGACAGCTCACTATTGTAGTGATCAGCCAGGACATCGACAGGATCGCCAGTCTCCAGAACAGGAAAATCCCCAAGAGACCTCAAGAGTCCATCCGGATCCATCAGCCTCCTGGGGCGGACCATCTTAGTGGGTCCACCACCCCTGCGGAGGTTAGAAGACACGGCGAAACTTAAACAGATCAGATGATGGCCAGACCATGACAATGGAAGAATATTTTGCTCTTCCACTCTGACTGTCCCACCGTCCACAATGAAGACAAGGTCCAACGTGTGTCCCGCCTGATGTGTGGGCCTAGATATAACTTGAGTCAGCCCCATGGTCGTCATGGCAACCATGAAGTCCTGAGCTGCACCTGTTAATGTGGTCTCGGCATGGATGTTAAAGTCTCCCAAAACTATAAGTTGTTGGGAGACCAAGGCCGCATTGGAGACCACTTCTGCTAGCTCAGACAGGGAGACTGTTGGGTCGCGGGGTGGACGGTACACCAACAGAATCCCCAAGCTGTCTCGGGCTCCCACCTTCAGTAGGACACATTCAAACCTCGTAGATTGCGGAACAGCGCATCTGATCAGGGTGATGGACTGCCGGAAGATCACCGCGACTCCTCCTCCCCGCCCCCCAGCCCTGGCCTGCTGATGAACCCCGAAACCTGGTGGACACAGCTGGGTGAGATTCACCCCCCCAGTTCATCCAACCATGTCTCGGTAATACATGCCAGATCCGCCCCCTCATCCAGGATCAAATCCTGGATGATAGCTGTCTTACCATTGACGGATCTGGCATTCAGAAGCAGGACCTTAAGGCTGGGGGGTCTGTCCTGCAGACTACCACACCTATTCCTCTCCAGGGTCGCAATAACTCTGTTGCGCTTCTCCCTGGATCGTTGGTGACCGTTCTTCCTTCTCCCCCACACCACCTCAATGGGGCCCCACCCGTGTGGATCCTCTTTGTCATGAAGTATTGGCTGATTGAGATTGCCATTTGAGGGGTATAGTCAACTGTCTTGGGATGGGAAGCCTCCAGGTGTACTTGATTGTTTAAAGGAGGGGCTTATCTCCGCTGGGATGAGGGAAGAGGTGTCATCTAATATGATAACATCATCTAACGTGGGAGGGGGGCTAGGCACCACTGATGACTGATGGAAGGGCTGAGGGGTAGAACAGACATGGCTAGACATTGGGGAATCTTGTATATTGCAGTTCCGCCCGATGACTAGAGGGCGAATCAAAGGGTCTACTAATACCTTCTTAAGAATGATACCCCACTGTTGAAGTTTCGGCCCGCACATAAACAATTCTTCCAGTACCATTCTATCTTCCAACCCAATGAGAAGACATAAGGAGCGGTTCCAGGATTGATAGTCTCTGCGAAGCCAGTCAATGGTCTTGATCTTCACTTCTGACCGGCTTAAGGAAAGGATTTGTGAGAGAGATATCTGGACCGCTCGCTTAGATGTCCATCTGCCTCTATTCAATAGAGAGTCTGAAACTTCCACTGCTACCTTGGTGGTTCTCAACAGATTGCAGGAAGTATCCCGAGATTGTCCAAACAGTTCTGGGGACAATATGTTGTTTGTCCTCTGAGAGACTCTATTAATTTCCTTCCAGGCAACCCTCCCCTGACCCTCTTCCCCATATAAAAACCCATCCCCATCCCTGGCCACTTCCAAATCTGACCTATCAACTACCTTCTGCTCCTCTAGCTTTATTCTTCCATGGTCTTCCAAAGCGTTTAATTCCTCATTAATCTTAGTAAGACTAGTTGGTACAGTTGTTATAGTGTCTATAGGAAAGGATTTTTCACAATCAGGGAAATTCCCTTGAAAAGGTGATCAATTTTCTTGTTCAGTGTCTCCAGTTGATACAAAACAGTACTGAACGATTTCCCCAACAAATCACATAAGTGAAGAAGTTCATTTTTCCTCGGAGATTTCTGCCAACTCATTCCTAATACTTTCTCAAAAACCTTCTTATAGTAACCACTCTGATCTTTCAAAGTTAACACACCGTTTCTACTGACTCTTTCCACTCAGACGTATATCAGCCAACATGCGCACACCATCAATTCACATTCTAATACCATCAATATACCAGTCAAATTAACCTCAAGGAACTCACAAATCCTATGTGATCACTTCCTATGTCTAAGTACCAAATACATAAGCCCGCTTCCTATCAACAATCTAATCTATCTCCCTGCATCACATTAAAATTTTCTCACTCCTATCTGTAATACACACATATACACACTCAATGGGGAAAATAAATAAAATAAAATAAAATAAAATAAAATAAAGTAAAATAAAATAGAATAAAATAGATGGCGGCTGCAGCACTGAGGATCCTAATACTGCCGCTTCGTACAGTCCACCCGGTTCGCTAAGGCCGGTGAAAAGGCCCAGCTGTCTTCTCTTTGTGAGAGCTGATAAGGAGGCTTGGGGCCTGATTCTCACTATGGGGAAGATAGGAAAGGAAGCTGGAAGGTGGTCGCCCGGTTCGGCGCGGCCATCAAAGCAAAGGCAGAAGCGGGAGGCACAGTTCTTCTCTCCTTCCCCAGACCGATGGCAAGGCTCAAGGAAATAACACAAATGGGCAAAAACATAACAGGAAGTTGATGCACAATGCCTACTCTTCTGTGCGTGCTGTAGGTAAATATATACTCAGCAGGTTATATCATTCATGCCTCCTTTATACAAGCTTGACACAAATGTGAAAATTGGCTTTTAGTACCCCAGGTAAAACTATAGGACCTGGGGAACTGGCTTTCCTTTCTAATAATAAAAAACCTTGGCAGGAGAATGGAAACCTTTAATTTCAATAATTGTATGTGGAGGATGTAATTTGTCATTTCTACAAAAATCCAACTAGGCTGCATTGAGAGAATACCACTAATTATAGACTGGCTGATAAGAAAAAGACACCTGTTTGCATGGAGTCATGTTGTATTATAGTGGAATAGTCAGTAAAGGTTGGAAGATTTCCAGGTACCTAGGGTTAAAAGAAGGTGATGCATGCTGGTATTTGAAGGCTTAAATATCAATCCATTTCTGTACAAAGAGGGCAGGTATACGGATTCCAGACCTCCTTTTAATATAGAATGATGTAGGATCCTTAGCATACAGTCTGTGGATCAGAAAAACTCTCTTCTTCCACATCTTGAACTTTGGCTGTGTGCACGATCCTATTCATAGGATCCTGGGATTTTTTCCTGGGCATCAAATTGTTTCAACCATTGCTTCTTAAACTGTTTATCCCAACCCCAAACGGGATCCCCTTAGCTCAATGCTAGGGTCCCCAGAAATTTGGCAACAGGAAAAATTTTCTGAACGTCACTCGTTTAAATGTCTAGACGAATTTGTGATGCAGCTATGCTTCAGCTGTACTTCATAAAAAAGAAAAGCAGTTGGTTTAGAAAGCCTTGCAAATGCTGATGTGTTATAGGTCAATGTTTTATTTTTATATCTATTTTAGATATCTACATACCTGGGATTATGTAAAAATTTCTCAGACCAAAATGGGTCCCGACTGGGAAAGTTTAAGAAGCCCTGGTTTAAACAATTCCGCTTCTTCAGCAATCCTTCTAGGTAACTTCAATTCCTTGCCCCATAGATAGATTCAAATAGCTCAACCAGACACTTAAAACATCCACCTCCAGGCTGCAAGCTTTTAAGACTTTGGCACAATATGCAAGGTGCTGCTTTCAGTATATGTATCAGTTTTACAGAAACGAGATGTCTGCACATCAAGGGCTGCTGTTTTATGTTTGTTCCTGCAACCAATATAAAATTGTACCAAAATCACAAATACTACAAGGGCGGCAACGTGGGTGCCCAATCCCATAATGGTATGCTTTGGGGATGTCAAGGCAGTGGCACCTAATTATAGAATAAGCTACTGAAGAATAATGTCACCTTAGTTTCTGTGCCTGACTAGAAACAAAACATTCCAGAAATTTGGAAGCCATAGGGGGAAAAAACCAGTTTTTCCTGGTATTTTCTAGAATACCGGTAATTGAAACATTCAGTAATAACACACTTCTGTGCTCCTAAAATTTAGAAATGATTTTGGATTTGTAAATTATACAAAGAAATGAGGGCTAAAAAACAAGACAAGGAATAATAATAATTTTCTTTCTTACTCACCTCTCCTCATAGCTCAAAACATATAATCATTATATAAGACACACATATTAACATGTATTTCATATATATATTCATATATATATATATATATATATATATATATATATATATATATATATATATATATATATATATCTCACAGAACAATGATTATAATGAGTTGCTGTGAGTTTTTCGGCCTGTATGACCATGTTCCAGAAGCATTTTCTCCTGATGTTTCACCCACATTTATGGCAGGCATCCTCAGAGGTAATGAGGTCTGTTGGAAACTAGGCAAGTGGGTTTTATATACCCTGTTTCCCTGAAAATAAGACATCCTCTGAAAATAAGACCTAGCAGAGATTTTGCTGAATTGCTAAATATAAGGCCTTCCCTGAAAGTAAGACCTAGAAAAAATTTTGTTTGGAAGCATGCCCGCCAAACAGAACACCAGAGTATGCAGGATTGGTAAATGTATGTCCCATAGATGGAAATAATGGTAGTAACAAGAAATTTCTGATAGGATTAATAGTTTGTGTGGTTATGCTGGTTTGTGAGAACAACTACTGTACAGTATATAATAATTTTTCATTTTTTTGTTCAACAATAAATGTGAATTCTTCTTCATGGAAAAAATAAGACAACCCCTGAAAATAAGACCTAGCGCATCTTTGGGAGCAAAAATTAATATAAGACACTGTCTTATTTTTGGGGAAACATGGTATCTGTGGAAGGTCCAGGGTGGGATAAAGAACTATTGTCTGCTTGAAGCAAGTGTAAAGGAAGGAAGCAGCCAGGCTTTGAAGCTGAAAGGGTATTCAATGCTAATCAAGGTGGTCAATTGCAACATTCGCAAAAGAAACGAAAGTATTGTTTTTGCTCCAAATGGCCCTCTGGGGACAAGGAGTACTTTCATCATGGTTTTGGCTCCTCTTTGGACATTTTACATCCAGAAGAGGCCTGTTTTTTTTTTTACAACAAATGAATAGAAGTTTTGTTCACTTTCTCTTTCAAAGAATGACATACCATAAAAATGTAAGATACCCTTGAAGGGCAACAAAATTTGCCCTGAAGGCCACAAGTAGACCAAACACTCTATTTTGCCCAACCCTGCAGTATGTAGTCTTTACATACACTATTCCTCTTGCATACTTTTTATAAGTGATTTGAGAGCAACACATGTGTCCTAAACATTTTATCTGTTATTCTAAAAGAAAATATTCCATAATGCATTTTTTCAAAGTTTTCAGAAGGAAAGGGGGCTTTGTTTCTTGTGTCTTTACATCTCTTTTCCTGGTGGCCTCCCTACTGCGTGAGACATTCAGGAAGCAGGCAGGATTTCAGAAACTTTACAAGGAATTAACAGAATTCCACCCCCATGAACAAACTGAGCCTGCAGCAATCCACACAGTACGTTTAGATCATCCAGTAGAGATAGCAAATCCGGTTCCTTGATTTTGCCACGTTGAGCGTTACCCTGCTGTATGTAGCATACTTACTGCCATTAGACAGCTCCTCAGGCTCTCTCCAGCATTCATGTGAGTTGTTCTCCATTTTATGTAATGGATGCAATATCAACCTACAATGTGATACATGGGCCAAAAAAAGACAATGTAATTCTTCACTGCATTAAGGAGAGTGGACTTGAGCATCCACGGATTTTGGTATCCACATGAGGTCCTGGAACCAAACCCTGGTGGATATCGAGGACCCGCTATATAGACAACATGGATTCACATTTGGTTTTATTTATGTTTCTTCAGCAGTCCTATTTAGTCCTGTAGAATTACACTGAATAAATTGCAATAGGATGGCCTCCTGAGTGCTCCTATGCATATCTATTCAGAACTAACCCAGCCGAGGTGAATAGGACATTGGTGTGTACTTATGCACACCAATGACAGGCCTTAGCACTGCAGCAGTTCAACGGAAACATTAAGAATGTGTATGAGTATGTGCAAGCAAGAGAAATAAGGAGAGACTACGGGCCCTTCCACACAGCCCTATATCCCAGAATATCAAGGCAGAAAACCCCCACATTATCTGAGTGTGGACTCAGATAACTCAGTTCAAAGCAGATATTGTGGGATTTTTGCCTTGATATTCTGGGATATAGGGCTGTGTGGACAGGCCCTATATGAACTTACCAACCAAGAATATCATTATGTGTATCTAACTTTTGGAGTTTTTACACCAAGGTTGCTTATGCCACAATATACTAATTGACCTTCAAGGTGACACTGGATTCTGCAATATTATAGCAATTTAAACAAACCTTTTCCTGCAAAATACAATGGCAACAAAACATGAAATGGAAGACAGTAATGTTGGTAGGTTGTGACTTGCATCTTTTAAAAAGTCTTGCTATACGCATGTTTCACAGCTGTCACTGTTGATTCACTTTTGACAATGGAAGTTTCCATGTGTTATCCAATAGGAAAGCCAAAAATAAATAATAAAAAAATCAATGTGCACTGAAACAATAGTATGAGGTAGTAGGCAATATACATTCATTGTTAAGCAGGCAGTGATCAGTGAAGTTATATTGCTCACCTCATGCTACTGTTTCAGTATAGATGAATCTAGATTTATATCCTACAATGGGTTACAGGTGGAAGCACCTTTTGAAAATGAAAAATATTTGGTATTCCCAATATTAAATGCATCTTTTGTTGATGTTTCAAGTATGTTTGAGATTTAATTAGTGCTGAACAATTTTAGGGCACATCTACACTAACTCTTTAATATATTTTCAAATCGGTATTGAAGAAAGTGGTTTTGCTATGCAGAATATCACATAGGAAATCTTGGAAACAGTTTGAGGCCTGCACCAATGCACAGTCAGGGCTTTATTTTGTGTGCTTTTGGGAGAGTTTGTTTTCTGGTCATCAGTTTGAAGCTAGCTTCAAACTGCATTGAATGGTCAGTATATGTATAGATGGGGCAGGAGCCTCCAAAAGCAGAGTTTCAGATGTGAAATCAGGAGTCAAGATCTGAATCCCATTTAGCCATGGAAATCCCCTTGTTGCTTCTGTGCCTTCAGGTGACTTGGGTATGTCAGATTCTCTGTCTTGGGCTGGATCTACACTGCCAAATGATGTAGTTTCAACTGCATTATGTGATGAGTGGGTGCAGAGTTCAATGAAGTTCAAACAATGCAGGTCCAGCCTGAGACAGAGAGTGTGACATACTCAGTCACTCAGCGAGTTTCTACACCACAGCTGATTTGAACACTGGTCTCCCATTTACCTAATCCACCTTGCAAACTATTATACTGCCTTGGGCAGGTAGGTGGACTTTAACCTATATACTACTAAGCTTTCATTAGGCATCCAATGGGACAGCACCTTTGCCTATATTAGCAGTCAACAGTAGATAGCAGCACCATTTTCCACTCCACACTGATCACACTTAATGCAAACCTTGGGGTGCATTTACATTGTAGGATGAATGCAGTTTAACTACCATGACTCCATGTTCTGGGATCATGGGAGTTGTAGTTTTACAAGGCCATTATCATTTGCTGTCAAATTGGAAAGTGGTAGGCTATACATATGGGATTTGTAACTTCTCCAAACTACAAGTAGTTTGGAGAAGTTACAAATCCCATAATTGTGTTATTTCCTGTTTAATTGTGCAGTACTTACTTTGAGAGTAGTTGTTATACTCCAGAAACTGCATTTTTGTGGCTGCCACAAACTATGTTGAGATTATTTATTTATTTATTTATTTACAGCATTTATATTCCGCCCTTCTCACCCCGAAGGGGACTCAGGGCGGATCACATTACACATATAGGCAAACATTCAATGCCTTGACATAGAACAAAGACAAGACAAATGCAGGCTCCAAGCTGGCCTCGAACTCATGACCTCTTGGTCAGAGTGATTGGTCTCAGCTGGCTGCTCACCAGCTTGCGCCACTGCCCAGGCCTGTGTTGTCGAAGGCTTCTATGGCCAGAATCACTGGGTTGCTCTGAGTTTTCCAGACTGTATGGCCATGTTCCAGAAGCATTGTCTCCTGACGTTTCGCCCGCATCTATGGCAGGCATCCTCAGAGGTTGTGAGGTATTATTCCATAGTGTTAGAAGCAGACTGCAAATCCCAGAGTGCAAGGCTTTCACCGCGCAGGCTCAGAGAAGGAGGAGCGTGCGCCTGCGCGTCTGGGGCGGGGCCACTCCTGCGCCTTTAAGGCCCGGCGGCAGGCCCCCTTTTTTGTCCGCCGACGCGGGGTCATGAGCGAGTGAGCAAGCGGGAGGCGGGGATTGGTGCTGCTGCCTCCGCCGGGGCGCCTTCGCGGCTCCGCTGCTGGATGGGTCTGCCAGGGGGACGCGCGTGAGCCTCCTCCCGAAGATGCGGCGCGGCGAGGGGCGAGGAGGGGCGGCCGGCAAGGCGGCGCTGGAGGCGGGCCACGGAGGGGACCAAGCGCCGCGGGTGCCGGAGCCGGAGCAGGAGCAGCAGCAGCAACAGCAGCGCAACGGGGCTTCTCCGCTTCGCCGCCGCCCCGACCCCGCCGGAATAGGCATAGGCATAGGAGGAGGAGGAGCCGCTGACCGGCGCAGCACTGAGTCCGAAGTGTACGACGACGGCACCAACACCTTCTTCTGGTGAGGCCCCCTTTCATCCTTATCGGGCTGGGCGTCTGCACTGTCGCTCTAACGCGGTTCGGCCCCGCTTTGACTGCTAGGGAATCATGGGACCTGCCCGTTCACAAGACCTTCCACCTTCCCTGCCGAAGAGCGCCCAAACTGCAGCTCCCAGGATTCATGGAATCCTAGAGTTTGAAGAGATCTCGTGGTCCATCCCCTTGCCAAGAAGCAGGAAAATCACCTTCAAAGCACCCCCGACAGATGGCCATCCAGCCTCTGCTTAAAAGCCTCCAAAGAAGAAGCCTCCACCACACTCCGAGGCAGAGAGTTCCACTGCTGAACAGCTCTCACAGTGAGGAATGTTCAAGTGGAATCCCCTTTCCTGTAGTTTGAAGCCATTGTCCCGCGTCCTAGTCTCCGGGGAAGCAGAAAACCAGCTTTATTCCTCCTCCCTGTGACTTCCCCTCACATATTTATACAGAGTCCTCATCATGTCTCCTCTCAGCCTTCTTTTCTGCAGGCTAAACATGCCCAGCTCTTTAAGCCGCTCCTCATAGGGCTTGTTTTCCTGACCCTTAATCATTTTAGTTCCCCCTCCACTGGACACATGCACTGGCATTGAGCCATGGCTGTTAAAGAGGTGTCAAACTACATCAAGTGTGCAGTCTGGATCCTGATGCAAGACCCCCCCAACTGTGAGATTCATGTAGATTTTCACTAGTGGAATGAAAGGGGGGGGGGTGCCATTTCAGCTGTTTCCTCGCAACGCCCTCCCTCCCCTGGGGAAAAACAAAACTCTGGGCAGCCTGGGAAAATGCAAACACACTCCATTGAGGGAGTGATTCTGCTGAGAGTGAGAATTACATTGGACTGTAGCCCACAAAAGGCCAATATAAAGCAGTTCTGCAATAGTCTCTCTCTCTCTCTCCCCCCCCCCCCCCCCCCACTTCCTCTCATCTTTTACATTGAAACCGGTAAACTTGGTTATTTCTCTGGAAATTTGGATCATCCAGAATCCTTGCTTTTCCATTGGAAAAGGAGACTTTAATTCAAACTTTTTATAAAAAATTCTTGTTGTAGAAGGTTTTCATGGCCAGAATCACTGGGTTGCCGTGAGTTTCTGGGCTGTATGGCCATGTTCCAGAAGCATTCTCTCCTGACGTTTCACCCACATCTATGGCAGGCATCCCCAGAGGCTGAGAGGTCTGTTGGAAATCAGGCAAGTGAAGTTTATATTGTGGAAGGTCCAGAGTGGGAGAACGAACTCTTGTCTGTTTGAGGCTGAACCACTCTAACAATCATGCCAGACTACACAGAGAAGCCATTGAAATCCACAAGCAGGTGGACAATTTCAACAGAAAAGAAAAAACCATGAAAATGAACAAAATCTGGCTACCAGTATTTAAAAAAATCTCTAAAATCAGGATAGTAAATAAAGAACAACACCCAGACAACAGAGGAATTCCAGACATGAGTCAATCAGGGCCAGCTAACACCTCCCAACAAAGGATTCCCCCAGGCGAGAAGCAACCAGACTTTCAATGCTAATGCCAGGCTATTCAATGCTAATCAAGCTGGCCAACTGCAACATTCACACCTGCCTCAAACAAACAAAAGTTCTTTCTTCCCCCCCTGGACATTCCACAATATAAATGCCACTTGTCTAATTTCAACAGACATCACAACCTCTGAGGATGTTTGCCATAGATGTGGGTGAAATGTCAGGAGAGAATGCTTCTGGAACATGGCAATACAGCCCAGAAAACTCACAGCAACCTCCTTGTTGTTATGAACCTTTAGGTCTACTCTCAGAATGTTGCAGTCTGATTTTCAGTGGTGCCCAGCAACTTAAACCAGGGCCTTGGATGTAAGGTGAAGTGTGGAAACGTGTTCGTCTTGATTTCAGTTCATTTCTCAGGGACCGCATTTAAGACTCTGCTTACATGGCACATTTGTTGTGAAATGAGTTTTGTTGGGTGACTGTCTAATTACAGATTTGAAAGGTCTAATGTGTGTATGTGTGTTTAATTAAATTTCCACAATATTATAGTACAGTAACCAAATCACAATCTAAAATCTTGCCTTGTACCAAAGTCTATGACTTGGAAAGGCCAAGGAGGGTTGAAGCGTATTCAGCCTTTTGTCCTTCTCTCTCTCCAAGCAGATTCTTGCAAATACTTTGCTAGATGGTTTGTGGAATGAAGTGAGCTTACAGGCAATCCTGGAGTTAGAAACATCCGCCTTACAAACATTTCATAGTTAAGAATGGGTTTGAGACAACAGGAAGTGAGAGACATCTGCCCTTAAGGGAAATCCACTCCTGGAAGAGTTATCATGGGGACAAGGTTCTTCCCTGAAGCTTTATCACCAACCCTTGTTTCCACAAAAAGCCAATTTTTTTTCTTCAAAATCCAGTTATCGCAGGGACTGAAAGTGAGGTGAAATCTTCTGAACAGGGGCACAGACAGCAAAACAAACACCACGGGGGTGTTAACCCTTCCCTATGCTATTCAAAGCACATATATATATATATTATTGAATAATGAACCTACAGTTCCTATCATGTTCGTAAGTTGGGAACTGCCTGTATTCTCGAGGGCTGGATCTATTTTGCCCAATAATCAGTTTAAACTTATTATATGGTCAGTGTAAAACTATATAATTCAGTTCAATGCAGTTCAAATTGCATCATATGGATCTACACTGACCACATAATGCAGTTCAAGCTGCATTATAGGATAGTGTAGAACCAGCCTAAGTGAGTTTGAATTGCAGTTCTGCCATGGAAACCCAATGGCTGACTTTGAAGATGTCACACTCTCTCAGCCTCAGAAGGGAGCTAAAAGGCCAATTCATTCTGATGAAATCTTGCCAATAAAGCCTTTCGGTGCGATTCGTTGTAACTCAAAGTCAGCTTGAAACTATTTAACAGCATACATTTTCCAATTGCTTAATGTTTCTGATGGTAGGTTGCTGTGAGTTTTCCGGGCTGTATGGCCATGTTCCAGAAGCATTCTCTCCTGACATTTCACCCACATCTATGGCAGGCATCCTCAAAGGATGTGAGATTTCTGATAATGCTCCAGATTTTATTTTATCTCCTCCCCTGCAGCAATTTTTTTTTACTGATTTTCTGTACTAATTATATCGTTGGAAACTGAACAACTTTGTGATGTTTCCATTTTTAAGTATTTGCCCATTTTTGTCTCGACAAATGAATTAACACCACATCTGCTATAATAGATTTGCATTTCCATAATTTGCATAATTTCTCCCTTGTTTTTGTTTCTTCGACTTTAGAGGACTGCCATAGTTAGTTTTGTTATATTCTTCAACACCAGTGTCTCACAAAGAGCAACATGAAACTGAGATTAGGGTGTGTGTGTGTGAGAAAGAGTGAGAGAGAGTATAATATTAATATATCAAAAGAGGATTGCAGAGCAAACTGTTTCCTTAGGTCTTAGAAACCTATAAAAGATATAGTAGAATCCTCAAAGAGAGAGTCATGGTTTTTGAAATCTTACTGTATTATCTTTTTTTTCCTCTGTTGCATCATGAAAAAATATTTCTTTTGTACCCTCCCTTTGTTTTTCTATAGTCATCTCTCCCCATTTGCTGCTTTGACTTGTGCAGACTTCATTATTCATATATTTTATTTAAAATGTTCTCTCTAGGAATCCCTATGGTCAGCTTCCTACAGTCTTGCTATAGGATGTAGAGATTTCTAGAAAAAAAACCCATTTCCAGCAATCTCTAGGTCCTTCAGTGCATTTCTGTATTCAGCTTCCAGCAGAAGTTGATCATAACCTTAATGTGGAAGACTTTGAAATTCTTAGAGAGGTATTTACTTGGGTTAAAAAAAGTCTTTATTCTCAGTTTTTCATTTTCATGGGGATCTTGTGCTCCTAATTCCTGTGAATGTAAAAGGCTGGCAATATTACAGTTCTGGCTAAGGTCATTAGTGATATATCTAGAAAGGCATGACTCACCCAACAGACCAAACAAAGTTGTAGAGATATATTCTCTAATAATGATAATGTGATGCTAATCTCACACCTAGTAATTTAACTAAGCCTCTCAGTGACTTAAATTCAGACTTTACTCTTGTTGTAGAGGGCATCTGATACGGTGGAAAGTTTTCACAGGTGGAATGCATGGGGAGGATGCAATTTCACCTGTTTCCTCTCCTTGCAGTTCCCTGTGTCTCTCACGTGAAAACATTCTGGAGAGCCAAGGAACCCTTTGAGACAATATGAGAAATGTGAGGGTTGCAAGTGTGGATAAAACTGGGAAAATTACTTCATCCACCCCAACTCCATTTAGAGAGTGCTTCTCCTGATAGTAAGAATCACAGAAGGCTGTAGCACGTAAAAGGCTAATATAAATCAGCCCTAAATATGCTACAATACTATCCTCTCCCCCTTCCTGTTATATTTTACACTGAAACAGATTAATCTGACCATCTTTTTGAAAATGTGGTCTTTCTAATATTTTTGCTTTTCAAAATGAGAAATTTTATTTAGACTTTAAAGATCTTTCTTCTCGTTGTTACGTGCCTTTAAGTCAACTCTTGAGTTATGGCAACCCTATCCTATTATTTTCTTGGCAAAGTTTATTCAAAGGGGGCCTGCTTCACTTTCCTCCGAGACTGAGAATATGTGACCTTCCCAGATTTATCCAATGGCTGAGCAAGGATTAGAAATTAAGGTCTTCTGAAGTCCTAGGGGTGCATTTATACCGTAGAGATAATGCAGTTTGATTCCACTTTAACTGCTGTGGTTCTGTGCTGTGGGATCTGTAGCTGTAGTTTGGTGAGGCACCAGCACTCTGACAGAAAAGGCTAAAGAGCTTGTAAAACTACATATCCCAAGATTCCACAACATTGATCCATAGCAGTTGAAGTGGTGCCAAACATCATGGATTCTACAGTATAATAAATGCATCCCTTGTCCAGCGCTCAAGCCACTACACCCCTCTGGCTCTGTTTCGTCGTCTCACTCGTTCAGTCGTTTTCGACTCTTTGTGACCTCATGGACCAGTCCACGCCAGAGCTCCATGTCGGCTGTCACCATCCCCAGTTCCTTCAAGGTCGAGCCAGTCACTTCAAGGATACCGTCCATCCATCTCGCCCTTGGTCGTCCCCTCTTCCTTTTTCCTTCCATTTTTGCCAGCATCATGATCTTCTCCAAGCTTTCTTGTCTTCTCATGATGTGGCCAAAATACTTGAACTTTGCCTCTAATATCCTTCCCTCCAGTGAGCAGTCGGGCATTATTTCCTGGAGGATGGACTGGTTGGTTCTTCTTGCGGTCCAAGGCACTCTCAGGATTTTCCTCCAGCACCAAAGTTCAAAAGTCTATCTTCTTTCGCTCAGCCTTCCTTATGGTCCAGCTCTCGCATCCATAGGTTACTATGGGGAATACCATTGCTTTCACTATGCGGACCTTCGTTGCCAGTGTGATGTCTCTGCTTTTCAGTATTTTATCGAGGTTGGACATTGCTCTCCTCCCAAGAAGTAGACGTTTTCTGATTTCCTGGCTGCAGTCTGCATCTGCAGTGATCTTTGCACCTAGAAATATAAAGTCTGTCACTGCCTTCCCGTTTTCTCCTTCTATTTGCCAGTTGTCAATCGGTCTGGTTGCCATGATTTTGGTTTTCTTGATGTTTAACTGCAGCCCAGCTTTTGCACTTTCTTCTTTCACCTTGGTGATAAGGCTCCTCAGCTCTGGCTCTGTTTAAGAACTCTTAATAGTGACTTTATTTGCCATCACTGTGTATATCATTAGTGTGGCTTCCAGTTGTAGGACAAAGAGTTTCCTATTTGTGGTACACATATAATTGATGAGGAAGAGAACAGATGTGTGATTTTTAAAAATCCTCCTTCAAAAACAGCAGTGAGAATACTTATCCTGGCTCTGCAAAAGGTAAAAGGAGCTGGCTTGACTGGAGCTTGGCTCTGATCCCTCTGATCTTAGCAGTAATGTGTTGATCTTTTTGGATCCACTGACACCGAGTGACATTTCAGCAATCTTGGAAAACAGTTAGTAGAGGATATAGAAGTGGTTGCATTTTAACCAAGGAATTTAGAGCCTAGATTATGGGGATCTAGGAAGTTAGAAGCTGACTCTAGAGTATAATGAGCTCAGCTGTTTCTTGAGCAGCGTCTTTCATCATCCTTCTGGGGCACAGGCTGTGTGTTGGCAGAAGTCTTGATTGTAATTGGATCTTCTTGACGTTTTTGGCATAGTGCCGCGGTTTAAATGGAAAACTAGTAACATTTTCACATGATGGTTTCTTTAATGCTAGTTAGTGTGAAACTTGTACATCTTACTGGTAATCTTTGGTTCCATCACAGTATTGTTCCTTGGACAGCACCATAGTTTCCTGGCCTTATTTTTAACAAGTTAAAGATTTACATTAAGTTCTTTGACCATTGTTTGATTTTCATGTTTTGATTATTCATTTATGGCCATGGAAGATATAATTATGATTACATGTAATGGTGATCAGATAGACCCAGATTTTCCTCTGAGGGCCATAGAAGAAAATTCTGACCGGACAGTAGTAAATCCAGGCTTCTTAAGCCTTTACCACTCATGACCCCTTTCCGCCTTAGAAATGTTTACATCACCCCAGGTGTATAGGTATATATATAATATAAAAATCAAATATTTAGTGATAATAAATCAGAATTTATCAGCTCTTCTTTCTCTTTGTTTGCTTAAGATGCTAGAGATGGAGGTTGGAAGAATACGCACAGTGTGTTTGGTACAGTTGCCCCCTCCTCACATAGTGTTTTTGTTATGATTGAGCCTCATGGCTCTGTTACTGACAGACGTGGGCGTAAGACTCCTCGAGAGTCAGATACTCTCGAGGAGCGAGAGAGAAAAAGACTGCGAGACATATTTGCAGCACCATCTGACGAGGAGTCTTTCGAAGGGTTTACGGAGAGAATGGAGGAGGGGCTGGTTAGCTCAGAGGAGGATGAGATGGATTGGACTCGGGTAAGGGAGGAAGTGGGTGCCACTGGCCATGATGGGACAGAAGATGAATGGGGACCTTCAGGATTAGACCCATGGTTTAGCTGGAGGGATGGGACGGGATCCACAGCTGGAGATGCTGTTGGGCGTAGTCAGAGGTGTTCCAGCTCTGACGAGGAAAGTGATGAGGAAACGCCCGGGTTAAGGAGGACAGCTGACAGTGATGAAGATTTGTAACTGGCATAAAATGGGGCTTGGGAGCAATTGCAAATTGCGTTGGGCAAGGTAATCTGGGCAAACGCTTGGGATCCGTGTGTGTGTGGGACGCTTCCCTGAAGACTTGTGTGCTTTCCTGTGCTGTGACGTAAGTTGATTGGAATCCAGGGTCAGACGGCGGGAGGGATTGTGTGGGCATTTGTTTGTGCAAACCTGTGCTTACTCTTATTAGCTTGACCTTCCGTCGTCTTCTTGACGGACGCCATCTCCTGCTTTGAGAACTCGGACTGAACTGACCACGGCTTGTCTTCTCCCCTTCTTGGACTTGGAAAAACTACAAACGTCTGCTTCTGGCTTTGATCTACGGAACGGAACTGGTCTACTCAACTGCTACAATCCTTGGCTGATTTACTCGTGTTGGAGATCCTGTCTGCTGTGTGTGTGGGGGAGCGACGCAAGTTACTCTAAGCACAGTGTTGGCAGCAGAGAGGAATCTGCTGCCAATTAGTTGCATTCTTTGTATCTTTTGTTCCTTGGCTTTCGTTTCGTTTATACCCAGGCTGAAGCAAGCAGTTTGTTTTTACCCGGATTAAACTCCGGTTTAATCCGGTTTATCTTTTGAACATTTACTTTTGCCCCTTTTTGCTCCTAAAGGCAAAAACTGCCTGGCCCTTGTGTTTTACGGGCATTTTTGAGTTCTGTAATCTAATAAACTCTGTTACTTTGAATCTTGTGGCGTTCTGTCCTTGACAGATTGCCCAACGCCCATAAAAAGTTTATTGCCGCAATAAACCCGTCAGGAAGACGATGGATGAGTTACGGGCCAAAGTAGACCAATTGCAAACGGCTTTTACCGTTAGCCAAACAGCTCAGGCTGTGAAAGGACATGTTTTGACTCCTGAACGCTTTGACGGAACCAGGTGCAAGTTGCCAACCTTTTTGGCACAAGTGGAGCTTTATTTTTCTCAGCTCAGTGCTCATGCTTTTCCTACAGACACTAGCAAGGTGGCCTTTATTTTGAGTTTGTTGACCGGTCCCGCAGGACAATGGGCCACTAATTTAATTTTGGGAAATGACCCAGTCAAGGACAATTTGAATAATTTCAAAAAGTTGTTAACTGATACTTTTGGGGATCCTCTCCGCACGGAGAACGCTGGGTGGGCTCTGTATCGGTTGAAACAGGGAAAGGGGACTGTTTTGGATTACTTAAATAAGTTTAACCTGTATCGCCACCAGCTGGATTGGGGGGAAAATGCATTCATGCTTTTATTTACTGCCGGGTTAAGTGATATGCTCCAGGATGAATTAGCACGCTTGGAGCCGGCTGAAAGCTGGGACGCCTTAGTAGCTAAGGTGCTGCGTTTAGACGCAAGGTTCGAGGCTCGTAAACACTCAAAAGCAATGTGTGCGCCACCCATGCATGTAACCAGGGCACCTGTGGTGATGGGGGAAGAGCCCATGGAGCTTGGGGTCTTTAAAAAGCTGTCTACAGAGGAAAAGAGCCGTAGGAGGCAGCTGGGCTTGTGTTTGTACTGTGGGAATGCTGGGCATTTTGCCAAAAATTGTAATGTGAAACCTTCCCAGCTTTCGGGAAAAGGCCAGCCCTAGTGCGACGTGAGTCCAACGCACTAGGGCTCCTCAAGCAGTCAACTGAGGGGAGGAAGCATGTTTTCGTACCCATTACATTATCTGTTGGGGGAAGGGAACTTGTTTCTACTTTGGCACTGCTGGACTCAGGGGCTACGGTCTCCTATGTAGATATTGAGTTTGCTAAGAAGCATGGCATTCCTAGAGTGCGCAAGGCATGCGACGTGTGGGTGGAAGGAGCAGATGGGAGACTGCTGGAGACTGGGGTGGTTAACCATGAAACCTCAGCAGTAACGTGGGAGGTGCAGGGAGTAACGGGAACGTTTGTGTGGGATATTACGAGCTTGCCTAGATATGATGTGATCCTGGGGATGGATTGGCTAGCTGTAGTAAACCCACAAGTAGATTGGGCAACACGTAAAGTGATCTTAAAGAGGCAGGACTGTTGCACTCTAAATGTTACTCATTCTGATATGGAGGGAGTGCCTGCTGAGTATGGGGAGTTCTCTGATGTATTTTGTAAAAGAGAAGCGGACAAATTACCACCGCACAGGCCATATGATTGCGCCATCAAGTTGGCAGAAGGTGCGAAACTGCCAGCAGGGAGGCTGTATGCCTTGACTGTACCGGAAAGGCAAGCTTTGCGGGAGTTTCTAGATGAAAATTTAGCCAAGGGGTTTATTCGCCCATCTAGTTCTCCAACTGCGGCACCAGTATTCTTTGTAGCCAAAAAGACTGGGGAACTTAGGCTGGTCTGTGACTATCGGATCCTAAACAAATACACCATTCGGGATAGGTACCCGCTCCCTTTAATCTCGGAACTGTTATCAAGGGTGCAAGGGGCTAAGGTCTTTACCAAGCTTGACCTGCGGGGGGCCTATAACTTAATCCGTATACGGGAAGGGGATGAATGGAAGACGGCATTTAACACGTGTTTCGGATGCCACGAGTTCCGAGTCATGCCTTTTGGGCTTTGTAATGCTCCTGCGGTATTCCAGAGGTTCATGAACGATGTGTTCAGGGACCTAATTGACCAATTTTTAGTGATTTATTTGGATGATATCTTGATTTTTTCTAAGGACGAGAAAGAACATCGTCAACATGTCAAGCAGGTTCTGCACCGACTGCGGGCTAATGGGCTTTTCGCCAAGGCTTCCAAGTGCGTCTTTCATGTGCCTGAAGTGGAGTTCCTAGGTCATGTAGTGTCAGGTAGGGAACTTAAAATGGACCCACATAAGGTTGACGCCGTCAACTCATGGCAGGAGCTGAAGACTAAGAAGGATGTACAAAGGTTCTTGGGTTTCGCTAATTACTACCGGGAGTTTATTCCGAATTTTGCAAAGCTCACGGTACCTTTGACGCAGCTTCTGCGCAAGAAACAGCCATTTGTGTGGGGGCGGGAAGCTCACGAGGCGTTTCTACAACTAAAGTCTAGTTTTCAATCGGACAACATACTAACCCATCCTGATGTTGACAGACCGTTCGTGGTAGAAGCGGACGCTTCTAGCTACGCGTTGGGGGCTGTATTGTCTCAGAAGGATTCCTCAGGGACCTTGCGTCCCTGTGGATTTTACTCGCGGCAACTAACACCCTTCGAGCAGAACTATACCATATGGGAGAAGGAGTTGTTGGCGATTAAGGTGGCGTTTGAGGTGTGGCGGCACTGGCTTGAAGGGGCACGGCACCAGATCGTGGTCAGATCTGATCACAAGAACTTAGAGCACTTGCAAACAGCAAAGAAGTTAAACCAGCGTCAAATCCGCTGGGCTTTGTTTTTCTCCAGGTTTAACTTCAAGGTGCAGTTCGTGGAGGGGAAGGCAAACTTGCGGGCCGATGCTTTATCCCGCAAGCCGGAATTTAAGACCAATGAGCAGGTAGTATGTCAGACCATCTTGCCTACTGCCTCTCTGTGTGTTGTAGATAATGAGCTTGGGTTACATGACCAGATCCTTGAGGCTCAGAAGGATGATGTGTGGACTCAGGAGCAACTGATGCTGCTCTCTGCAGGTAACCGTACCATACTGCCGCATCTCCAGGATCAAGACGGGGTATTGGTGCGTAGGGGGCAGGTTTACGTACCAGTAGGGACCCTCAGGTTGGAGGTGATTAGAGCCCACCATGACGAACCCATGGCTGGGCACTTTGGCAGGTTCAAGACCGTACAGCTTATCACCAGGAGCTACTGGTGGCCAAAGATGCGGCAAGACATTCTGCGCTTTTGTGACAGCTGCGCCGTTTGTCAGCAGAGTAAGACGCCTGTTGGGCGCCCTAGAGGGTTGTTATCGTCTTTACCTGTTCCGGAGAGGCCATGGCAAATCATTTCCATGGATTTTATTTCAGATTTGCCTAAGTCTGGGGGTTATACTTGTATTTGGGTGGTGGTGGATTTATTTAGTAAACTGGCTCATTTTATTCCTTGTTCAACCATTCCGGCGGCCCCTACGTTGGCCTTACTATTTACAAAGCACATCTATCGTTTGCACGGAGCACCCGAGGTGATTATTTCAGATAGGGCTCCGCAATTTGTGTCACGCTTTTGGAAACACTTCCATGAGTGTTTGGGGACTAAGTTAAACGTGTCTTCAGCTTTCCATCCGCAAACGGATGGACAGTCGGAACGGGTTAATGGGCTCTTAGAGCAGTATCTGCGTTGTTTTTGTTTAGATCAACCCACGGCTTGGGTAAAGTGGTTACCGGTGGCGGAATTTGCTTACAACAATGCGGTGCACACGTCTAGTCAGCATACGCCATTTGAGCTAACTTATGGTTTTCACCCACGGGGAGGTGTGGCGCCGTCGACCAATGTGGTCTCTTCGGACCCTGTGTACCGCTCTTCGGAAATGGCTGCATTGCATGATGTTGCCCGTCGCTTACTGTTGGAAGCTAAGGCAACGCAGAAGACTCAGGCTGACCGCCACAGGCAGGCAGGGGAGGAGTTGGAAGAAGGGGATTTGGTGTGGTTATCTTCCAAACATATTAAACAGGCTGGGGGAAAGTTTGCGCCTCGGTATTTGGGTCCCTTTCCTATCGTTAAAAAGATTTCTTCTGTTGCGTTTCGTTTGCGTTTACCGTCTAGTTTAAAGGTCCATCCAGTCTTTCATCGTTCGCTGTTGAAACTTGATACCTCTAGTCGTCGTGGTGCTATAGCGGAGGGTATCACTGCCACTTCTCCGCCATCGGGGGAGGAGGCCTTTGTGAGAGGGGATAGTGTTATGATTGAGCCTCATGGCTCTGTTACTGACAGACGTGGGCGTAAGACTCCTCGAGAGTCAGATACTCTCGAGGAGCGAGAGAGAAAAAGACTGCGAGACATATTTGCAGCACCATCTGACGAGGAGTCTTTCGAAGGGTTTACGGAGAGAATGGAGGAGGGGCTGGTTAGCTCAGAGGAGGATGAGATGGATTGGACTCGGGTAAGGGAGGAAGTGGGTGCCACTGGCCATGATGGGACAGAAGATGAATGGGGACCTTCAGGATTAGACCCATGGTTTAGCTGGAGGGATGGGACGGGATCCACAGCTGGAGATGCTGTTGGGCGTAGTCAGAGGTGTTCCAGCTCTGACGAGGAAAGTGATGAGGAAACGCCCGGGTTAAGGAGGACAGCTGACAGTGATGAAGATTTGTAACTGGCATAAAATGGGGCTTGGGAGCAATTGCAAATTGCGTTGGGCAAGGTAATCTGGGCAAACGCTTGGGATCCGTGTGTGTGTGGGACGCTTCCCTGAAGACTTGTGTGCTTTCCTGTGCTGTGACGTAAGTTGATTGGAATCCAGGGTCAGACGGCGGGAGGGATTGTGTGGGCATTTGTTTGTGCAAACCTGTGCTTACTCTTATTAGCTTGACCTTCCGTCGTCTTCTTGACGGACGCCATCTCCTGCTTTGAGAACTCGGACTGAACTGACCACGGCTTGTCTTCTCCCCTTCTTGGACTTGGAAAAACTACAAACGTCTGCTTCTGGCTTTGATCTACGGAACGGAACTGGTCTACTCAACTGCTACAATCCTTGGCTGATTTACTCGTGTTGGAGATCCTGTCTGCTGTGTGTGTGGGGGAGCGACGCAAGTTACTCTAAGCACAGTGTTGGCAGCAGAGAGGAATCTGCTGCCAATTAGTTGCATTCTTTGTATCTTTTGTTCCTTGGCTTTCGTTTCGTTTATACCCAGGCTGAAGCAAGCAGTTTGTTTTTACCCGGATTAAACTCCGGTTTAATCCGGTTTATCTTTTGAACATTTACTTTTGCCCCTTTTTGCTCCTAAAGGCAAAAACTGCCTGGCCCTTGTGTTTTACGGGCATTTTTGAGTTCTGTAATCTAATAAACTCTGTTACTTTGAATCTTGTGGCGTTCTGTCCTTGACAGTTTTCACTTGGAGAGGGTTCTTATGAATAACCCTATTGTGTCTTGTGTCATTGTTATGCAGAACTTCACATTGAGTACTCACAACAATAGTTTTGGATGGCAGCATAATTCCTCTAGTATAACAGAGCTTCGCTGACACCTCAGTAGCACCTTAAGCAAAATAGATAAATAATGAAGTACTCTCTTGGAACTTTGGTTTGGAAGAATTTGATCAGTTTGATCAACAACATTTGATCTTAGAAGTCACCACGCTCCCCCTTAATTTTTGAAAGTTGTATTTTCTATGTGTGAAAAGATTTTTTTTACTATGTCTTCTAGATGGAGAGTAATCTATAAGGGTAGTCCTCAGTTGGACTTGGCTAAAGATAAATGTGGATGTAACAGCAATATGACCGAATAACTGAATCTCTTCAAAGTGAAATGAGATGGGGAATGCTGCTTCTGGCCATTGAGTTTCACTAAAAGAAAGAGTTCCCTGAAAATCAGCTTTGGAACACAAACATGGATCAAGAGAATGGTTTAGCTTCTACAATTATTACTGTGCATTAAAATTACTACTGTATTTGTGGGATCCATTTCAGAAGGGCCTGCTGCCACCACTTCGATTTTGTCTCCTGCAGAGTGACTTTATAATGTCTAAAGAAGTGAAGTTAGCAAGTCTGCCTTCAGATAAGGTGGATTTCAGTTGATATAGTAGATTATGCTGGTCTATGACCATAATAATTTTTATTTGTTTTGATTTGATATAGAACAAAGGGAAGGGCATTTTCTGTAGTTATGCTCCATTTTGGAATACCCTCCCTTTGAAAGCTTCTCTTTTTAAGCACCATGTTAGTGGACCCATCTTTATTGCATACCTCAACCCAGGATGTGCACAACACTTTCTTCTTATTTTTTAAGATAATATTTATTTGGAGTTTTCATTTATACATAAAATAGAATTTGACTATAGAAAAGTGGGGGTAAGTCTAGGGAGAAATTGGGTCTAGGGGGATCTTGGATAGGGTATGGAACTGGAAGGGAAGTGGGGAAAGGGAAGGGTCTATTAAGAGTCTCTATGTGTAACTTCTGATCTTTTTCATCGTGTTTTTAATTTCAATATATATATATATTGATTAATTTCAATATATATATATATATATATGCATGCTTCTCCTCTTCTTTCTTTCAGTCTTCTGATAGTACTTCTTGTTCTGTATAACTTACCTAAGTTATTTTTTCCTTCTTATGGATCAAGTGGTCCTTCACCAGACACCAGTCTGTTTCATACTTCCCCGGTCCTTGATACCTTGTCCTATTTTTAATTGGGCCTTAAAAGTATTATTGTACTAGACTGTTTTTAATTTAATGTATGCCCAGCTTTTTGTGATTCTTGTTTGTGCTGTCGTTAATTGTATTTTATATTTTCTTGTTTTCATTTGTTGTTCCGTGCATGTTACTCCATTTAAGACCTTTGCCTTTATACCTGTTAAAGAGAAATCTGATTTTTTTTAACAACATACGTTTTAAATAGCTTTATTGAGTCTACACTTTAAATAGCTTTGTTGCCTCTCAGTTTTATATTGTAGTAAGAATGATATTGAAAAGTTGCATATATTCTTTTGTTGGCCATTCATTGTATAGAAGTACATATGTGCTCTTTTCATAGCTTGAATAAAACTTCTTTGTTGTCTTCAATGTGTTGCAAATTATTCAAGTTCCTTAAAATGGAACCTCATCACTTCTAATCTGAAAAATAATGGCAGACATCTGTATGATTAATAACACAAAGTTCAACTACACTATTAGTTGCACTGTGATTTACAGTTTGTTGTGAGAAACCAAAATGCTTTCAAAATCAGATTATGGTGCACTATTTTGGTCCCCTGCTGAGCTAAAGATTGACCAAAACAAATACTTCCCTGTTGATTCTGTTTGAGTCTCTCAATAGCTTTTGATAGTACAACTCATGTCATTCTTCTGGAGCAAAATGGACACCTTGTTAGGATGTCTCAGCTGCAGCTCCAGTAGTCTATATCTTGCCATGTTCATAAACTGGTCATTGAATGGCTTCTGTTTCATATCTAAATGAAGCTTTTCTGAGAGACATATCTAGAGCTGTGGAGTTAGTTACAGTCAACACTCTGATGTCACCTATGTCTGTATTTCTCTAGCTATAAACAGTTGGCTTCCTTAAAACAATATCTGGAAATTGTTAATGCTGTTAAAGAAACCAATTATTAATTAAAATAAAACAGAAAACAATTGGAACTCTCTCCATGGAGTTGTTGCTCCTTGAGTTGAAGTTGTACTCATTCAGAGTAGATTGGATTTGACTACTAATAATTGTTAGTGGCCAAGAATGTATTTTATCAGCTGCAGCTATGAAGAGTCTTAGGCTGAGGGCAGAGAGATTTTCCATGCTTACAATATATGCATTTGCACTCTTGAAAAATGAATAGTGTATACTTTGTGATACTGCTTTTGAAGACTGCTTGGAAATGTCCAGTTGTACAGAATACTGTTCCACTCTATTATTATAAGAGATGAGAAGAGTAGGTATGATTCTCACTCAGTCTTCCTATGCTCTTTTGAGCCCATTAAAGGTGCTATTAATTTTCACCATACTTTAGATCTTATCAACACATGCTTAGGTACCACATGATTTCGGCCCTCCAGGTGTTTTGGACTTCAATTCCCACAATTCCTAACAGCTTAATACATTTAATGCAAACCTCTTTAGGTCTGGAAATGTGACTTATAAATCAATATTAGTTTGTAGAAAATATTGTTCCACTGGTAAATCACAATGGATGATGACCTGCTTATTTCCCCCTCTTATCAACAGGGAAGCACACACCTTAACTGTCCTGTTCATTCTCACCTGCACCCTGGGATATGTGACTCTGCTGGAAGAGACCCCACAGGATACAGCCTACAACACCAAGCGGTAAGAAGCTTTCAAAGATGTGTTGCAGGGTAAACTTTACATGGCTTATAAACAGACTAGCTGTTTTCCTTAGGGATTATGTACTGTATTTGTGTAAGTCAGAACTCAAAGAAGATTACAGATACAGTTCTAGAGAAAATTTTAGAATATGATTTGGCTGTTGACACATTTTGTTATATAAGTTACATTGAGAATTTGGAATTGAAAGTATGTATTTGATTATGTGGCAGTGTGTTACATAAGCATCCACATTGCTACTTTTAACTATGTTTTCATAAAATAGTTATATTGGTGTTTCACTGGAATAGCTTTCTTTCTTGTTATTGTGTGCCTTCGAGTCATTTCCAGCTTGTGGTGACCCTAAGGTGATCCTGGGATTGAGAATGGGTTTCCATAGCCAAGAAGGGATCTGAATGCAGGACTTTGGAAACAAAGTCCAGTGAAGAATAAATGAGGTGCTGCTTAGTCCTAGAGCAAAGGTGCTATATACATTCTTCAAGTGACAACAAAAATATGCATAAACCTCAGAATTCAGAATATAATTACTACTTTGGTTGTTCTAAATTACTTAATTACAGTTTACAAAACAGGTATCAACAAAACTTTCCACAAACATGCAGTGCCCTCTTCCTTTTTTACAATCTGGAGAAGCACAGTATGCCTTTTATTCCAACTGGGAAACTGGTTACTAGCCCTAAAGCTATGCAAGATGTTAAACTATATGTTGTTATGTTGAACTGAGCTTTCCTGTCATGGACAAATATAAAATGATTGATTAGAGAGTAGCTAATTTGCTTACATCACAGATGGAAGAGCATAGGAAGTGTGGGTTTAGGCAATAGACGTATTCACATCTTGTCTTATTAAATGAAGATGCAGTAATCCAGAACCAGTCTATATGTTTCCTTGTGACATATGTGTTTGCTCTCAGGCAAATGTCATATCTGACAAGTGAAACATTTCAAACAAAATATATTCTGTTGAACACAGAATTTGAAATCAGGCTGTATAATTCTATTTGTAGATCACTGATTGTGTTTTTACTGTATCAGTGGTATGCCTTGTAATATGCTCTATTGTTATATGTTGGCTTCAGTTTTGGTCCTAGTTAGGACAGCTTTACGGATCTTGTGTTTATTTAGGAGCCTAGTCATATCCGAGAACAAACTCTGTAAACTGCTTTCATGATTTTCTGTTCTGCTGGAGTGCATCTCCCAACACTTTCAAGCAGGCAATGGCTTATTCCCTGTTTGCATTATACAGCTTACCTGTTTGCCTTAAACAGATAGTAATTAGTATAATTACCTTTTACTTGGGCACTAAAAATGTAAATATCACCCATAGAACCAAGGTGTGAATCTTAACTAGGAATGCCAAAACCAGAGCTAACTCTAATTAGACATGCATAAAACTGAGCTGTTTTTGTATGATTTGTTGGGTAAATGTCCAATTTGCTAGCTATTACATTTGGTTCCACCCATTTTATTTTGGTCCGTCTACTCTGCCCTTAGACCCACCCTGAGTCTTTAACCCTGTTATCTGCTATAGTGCAGCCACTGGGAATTTGCCATTTCCTCTCTTCCTCCTTCATTCCTTCCTTTTTGTAGTCCATTTTCTATTCCCGCAATGATCAATAAGTTACCGGAAACATGAGAGAAGCTCCCAGCTATCACATCTCCTGGGCAACATAGACGGCCAATTCTCTCACACCAGAGGCGACTTGCAGTATGTTCTCAAGTTGCTTCTGACATGATAAAAAAGTAAGCTACCAGTAGGAGCTCACAAACACGGCATAAATCTGTGTCCCCCCCCCCCCAAAGTCTACTAAAAGGTTTTACTGAAATATTGACAGCTAATACATTATGCCCTGTGTTAAACCTTGCTCTTCTTTCACATTTTCCAACAGTCAACGCCATGACTCCTGTATTACTTAAACATTTGATGTAATTTTTGTTATGAAAGTATAAAAAAATAGCTGTTACTGAGCGTACGCCTATTACTTAAACAAACATTTGATGTAATTTTGTTATGAAAGTATAAAAAATAGCTGTTACTGAGTGTACGCCTATCATGCACACAATCTTATTTTTTTCTGTAGCTGATATACAATTGTCATCCATGTGATAAAAATTAGGCACCAAATGAACAATTTTCAGTTTTTCCCATTTGTTATATATTTTGAATGTTTGTTAATTATAATGAAATAAGAACAAACCAAGTTCTGCTTAACGATTTAAGAGTTGGAACCATGCTTTCAATCAGTTGATAATAGTGCCTCTTGGTTGACCCAGTCCTCTGGATATAAGGATAATCATATATATATATATATATATATATATATATATATATATATATATAAAAATGTAATATTTGTTTTCCTATGGAGTAAACAACAAAACCACTGAACCAAATCACACCAAATTTAGCCACAAAAGACATAGTAATCCAAAATATGTCTTTCAATCAACAAATCCTTAAAAATAGTTCAAATTACAGAGGATGAGGAAGAGCCTTTCTCCGCTAACTGCCAGTTAGAAAGGTAGGCTCTGCTGCCTTTAGCTCCCCCCCCCCCCGGCTGCCTTTAGGCCCCGCCCCCTTTGTATCCTAGCAAGTCCCTCAGCCAAAATGGCACCCAGGGCAGAGGCAGAGTGCACTTAGGCCTGATCCACACTGCCTATAAAATGCAGATTATCTGATTTGAACTGGATTATATGGCAGTTTAGACTCAAGGTCCTTCCACACAGCTATATTACCCATTTATAATCTTATATTATCTGCTTTGAACTGGATTATCTTGAGTCCACACTGCCATATAATCCACTTCAGTGTGGATTTTATACAGCTGTGTAGAAGCGGCCTCATATAATCCACTTCTAAGCAGATAATATAATATTATAAATATAATATGAAATAATTATTGTGGTATAATAATACAGAACAATATAATCTCTAAAACCAGAACACTAAATAAAGAGCAACACTAAAAGCAGGGAAATTGGGAATTCCAGAAAGGAAACTATCAGGGCCAGCTAACACTTCCCAACAAAGGATTCCTCCAGGCAGGACGCAGCCAGGCTTTGAAGCTGCAAGGCCATTAAATGCTAATCAAGGTGGCTAATTGCAGCATTAATACCTGCCACACTGAGACTATTAATTGCTATTCAAACTGGCCAACTGAGGATTCCACAAGGTAGAAAGCGGCCAGGCTTGCAAGCAGCAAAGGCTATTCAGTGCTATTCAACCTGGCCAACTAAGATTTTCCCTAGGTGAAAAACCCCCAGGCTTTGAAGCCATGAGGCTATTCCGTCTCATTCAACCTGGCCTAGCAAGGATGCCCTATGTAGGAAGCGGGCAGGCTTTTAAGCTGCAAGACTATTCAGTGCAATTCAAGGTGACCAAACCATGGTTCCCCTACAAAGGAAGTAGCCAGGCTTTAAAACAGATCTTTGATTGAGGGTGCTACTCCAGCTACTCCAGAAAATGACCAGGCTTTGAGGCTGCAAGGCTATTCACCGCTATTCCACCTGGCCAACAAATTATTCCCATAAGCCACAGCATGCGTGACCAGGCACAGCTAGTAATAATATAAAGAAGGAGGAGATGAGGGTTCCGGATTAGAATTGATGAGGTCCAGGGCTATATTGCAACTAATATTTATCATACAGAGTTCCTGAATTATTATAACTATGTTACTTGTAAACACATATGGCTCTGTTTGCTAGTTTGCATTTAAAATCTTGGAGCTTTTGTTTCATGGATCACATAATGAAGCCTTTTATTTAGCGCTAAATATTTTCCATGACTAGGAACAGCTTCATAAATAATCTATGTGCATTGGATTCCATTTATAGAGTTACAAAACTCTGTGAACTGTACACTAATCTGAACTGTATGTAGTCTGATCTCTCTACACCTGATACATGTATGTCTTGCACTTCAAATTAAGATTTATCTTGTTGATCAGGGAGCAGCTGAATTTCACTAGATAGAATCAATTCTGGACTTGTGCTCTGCTTCAGAATGAGCCTGGTTCCTGTGAATTTCTCCTGTTAATCAGTGAGAAACTACTAGGGTGCCTAAATAGCCTCACCTCTATACAGAAAATGGGCCTACATTTGGTCTTTGAAGAACAGCATTAGAACTTGATAACAGTATTCTTGATTTTAGAGAAATTGATGGAGCTTGTGAGGAATTTGTGGATTTGTGTTCTTTAAGGAGGGCATCCTAGAGCAGAGCTTCCCAAACTCTGTGTTGTGACACATTAGTGTGTCAGCTGCAGTGTGTAGGTATGTCATGCAAACGTAATAAAAAACCTCTGAGCAACAAATCATATATTAAAAAAAACAGAAATGAAAGATTTTCATGAAATATGTTTTGTCCCCATACACTTTGTTATTACAATTTATGTATGTATCTGTATCTTTGATAAGGGGCTGGTTTAACTTCTGGTTTGCTAATAAAACTGAATTACTGTTTCACAAAATGATGTATGTATAAAATGGTGTGTCACCAGCATGAAATGGAGCCCCCAGTGATCCAGTGGGTTAAACCCTTGTGCCGGCAGGACTGATGACTTGGAGGTTGGGTTGCTGACCTGAAGGTTGCCCATTCGAATCCAATCTGGGGAATGTGTGGATGAGCTCCCTCTATCAGCTCCAGCTCCATGCATGGACATGAGAGAAGCCTCCCACAAGAATGGTAAACACACCAAAACATCCAGGCGTCCCCTGGGCAATGTCCTTGCAGACGGCCAATTCTCTCACACCAGAAGCGACATGCAGTTTCTCAAGTCGCTCCTGACACGGAAAAAAACAGCATGAAATGTTTGGAGAGCTCTGTCCTAGATGAGGCGATGCTCAGGTTTCCTAGTCTAGCAAAAATATCAAAATATCATGTAGCATTTAAAAAATCATCATTTTGTAAGCAGCATTAACCTATCAAGTCAGTTTCATCAGATGCAACAAGCCTCTTGTAATTTTTGCAGAGATGTCTTCAGATTGGTTAAATATTAAAAATAATTCTGGATCACATTTCTGAAGTCATTGAAGTAATATACAAAGTTTCTTTCATTTATATGAAACAAACAACAAATAAATACTCTTCAATACTTTAAAAAACATGTTTTAAATCTACACAAAACACAGCACAACATTTAAAATGATAAAAACACAGACATGTCTCAAACCCTTTGTAGAACACAGCGAGTAGAGGCCAGCTGCCGCTCCAAAAGGAGTTCATACTACGTATAAATACATTGTGTGCTTCAAGCTTGCAGCTCTGCTTATTTGTTTACTGATTTTTTTTATCCCACCTTTCTCCCAAAATGGGCTTCTGCTTTTATCAGAAATTACAGAGTACAATTTCCACTTCATTTTGCCCTGTGAAAATGGCATTCTCCTTAATATGGAGCCATTGAACAAATAAGGCTGTTATTGGTTTCTTATATGGCTCATTACTTTTCAGGAGAGAAGGGTGATGGGTCATTCTTGCTATGTTTTGAAGGAGGGGTGGAAATAGTGTTTCCCATCTCAGTAATTCCTATAACTTCTGGAATCCTCAATGTCTCCATTGCAAAAATGAAGGTTTTGCGTGGGGGGAGGGGGTCACATTTCTGGCTAAACAAAATTCCCCATTGTATCTTTCATCCTCCCAAGCCAGATCTCCAGCTCATATGGGTAAAAGAGCTGTGCTGTCACTAAACTACATTCCCCGAACTCTTCCTTTTTTGCTGCCAAAACACAATGAAAATTGGGTCACTCTCATGTTGCTTGGGATTTGTTTTGTTTTTGTGGAATGCTGAAAAAAATCCCCCTCTGACCTGAGGTTAAGCATTATTAACATGATATAGTAAATCTCATACTTGATCCTTTTAATGTGGGGTTCCTACTGGACCTGGGACTAACAATATGGCCATATGAATACTCTTTTTTTGAAATGGATGCAAATTAGCAAAAACAAACTCATGTTCTCATCGTGAGATGGAAAAGTTCCTTCTCAGCTTCACCAAATTTTCAGTTTATTCGTTGTGATAGAGCGAACCTCTCGCTGAGCTCCAGAAAGCTCTTTTGCATTTAATCATGCGGTCTCCCTTTCTCTTACTCCTGCATTCCATGGCCTGACAATTTTAACAACACACAGCATATTGAGCAAACTGTCAGTATTATAGTTGTCTATTTAAGATAGAGATAGTATAACAGATAGTATAACAGCCCTGATGGCGAAGTGTGTTAAAGCACTGAGCTGCTGAACTTGCAGACCGAAAGGTCCCAGGTTCAAACCCCGGGAGCGGTGTGAGCAGCCGCTGTTAGCTCCAGCTTCTGCTAACGTAGCAGTTCGAAAACATGCCAATGTGAGTAGATCAATAGGTACCGCTCTGGCAGGAAGGTAACGGCGCTCCATGCAGTTATGCCGGCAACATGACCTTGGAGGTGTCTACGGACAACGCTGGCTCTTTGGCTTAGAAATGGAGATGAGCACCAACCCCCAGAGTCAGACATGACTGGACTTAACGTCAGGGGAAATGTTTACCTTAGTATAACAGGACATTCAAGAGGGGCTTGGAACAAGACATTGCAGCAAAAGTTCTATATATCACAGGTGGGACACAGATTTCCCAGTCATAGCAGTAACACTTATTTCTGTAGTACAACTATATTTTAGTTACACTCTTTTGCCATTACCACAGCAGTAACATTTATGTTTTACAGAATTAGCATGCTCTTCCACCACTGAGTGGGATTTTTTTAACCTCCAACAGTACCGCTCCAGTTTAAGCTCAAAACTACCATAACAAATAAACATAATAAACTGCAAACACATAAATGTCCTCTCAAGAAAAGTGGGCTCTTAAAATTTGTATCATATTGGGACTCAGGCCGTTAAGTAAGTCAGAGCTTTCCAAACATTTCATGTTGGTGGCACACTTTGTAGACATGCATCTTTTCACAGCACTAGTTTTACTAGTAAACTAAAAGTTAAACTAATCCCTTATAAGAGATACACACATACGTAAGGATAAAGAAAGTTGGGAAACATTGCCCTACAATGTTTGCATCTCAGGCAGTCATGCCTTCCATTCCATTCTCCCTCCAGCCACACTGCTTAACAACCAGTCACGATTCCAGTTCCAGCTCACTTGTCCTCATTGAGTTTTTTCCCTCAAAGCTTTCTCTAAAGATTTGTTGATCTTTGTATTCACTCTGTATTCACCTAAAGCCTGCTTAATAACATACATTCAAGCCGACCATAGTCCCACTCTATTCTGCTTTAGTCAAACCTCACCCATGAGTAGTGTGTCCAGTTCTGGACACCACAATTCAAGAACACCATTGCCAAGTTGGAATGTGTCCAGAGAAAGGCTAACAAAAGGTTAAAATGTCTGGAAGTCTAGCTCTATGAGGAGCAACTTAGGGAGCTGGGCATGTTTTGCTGAGATAAGGGAAGGTTGAGAGAGAACGCGATAGCCATGTTTAAATATCTGTAAGGATGTCATATTGAAGACTGGAACAGCATGTTTTCTGCTGCTCCAGAAATGAGAACATGGAGAAAAGAATTCAAACCTCAGGAAAAATGTTTCCACCTAAATATTAGGAATATTAGGAAGAACTTCCTAAAGGTAAAAGCTGTTTCTCAGTGGAATATGTTGCCTTGGGATCTGGTGGACTCTCCCCTTGCTGCTTCTACCTCAAAACTATCCAAACAGGGTGTTTACCAAGGACTGTGCTTGCTGCCAAAGTATTCTTCATTGTTGAAAATCTTTCCCAGCAAGACCTTATAAATGCTCCTGACAAATTCATCCTTTTCCTCACCAAAGAGAGGTTTCAATTTTCACAAAGCAATTAATCAAGTATGGCTTTTAACAAGGGTTGAATGCTGCATTGAGTTGGGACAAAATGAATATTCTTCTTTCTGACTACTGAAACATTTAAAATAGTGTATTTATTGCTATAATATGAACCAGACTTCAAGATTCTTTAGCCTTTTCATGTATACTGTCTCCTGAAATAAGTAATTAGTAACATTTTGCTTTGATTTTAGACATTCACTTACTGTTTTTTGAATAGATATATAGTAATGAGTATCTTATTCTTGTTTTTCCCCCCAGAGGAATTGTTGCTAGCATTTTAGTTTTCTTGTGTTTTGGAGTCACTCAAGCTAAAGATGGGCCATTTTCAAGACCTCATCCAGGTAATTCAAAGTAGTCATGGTATTAAATATTCTTAATAAAATCTGCCTAACACATCTATATGGAAAGATCAATCCACTTTTGGTGACAGTTTAGCACAATAGAAAGCATAACACAAAATCCTCTGTTGAGGCAGAATTGTGGTGCGGATGGAAGAAAAAAGTCTTGTTTCACAAGGGCACTTCCACTTGCGTAACATTATATGCTGACTGAAAGATTCATGTCGGTCAGTGGCCTTACATAGAAAATCTTTTACTTGCCCTTTAGCCTCCTGACAACAATAATTGGGGCTGCGTGAACTGGTTCTGCTATCTTCAGGAACTTTCTCCACACTAGTTTGAGTTGTGGTTGTAAGCAAATTCTAAAGTGAATGAAGAACATTGGCCTTCTACTCATGCGCTTGTCAAAACAGTGCTGCCCTCGTTTACAGTCCTGTGAACATTAACTTGAGAGTAAGCCTCACTGAATTCTGAGTAGAAATGTGCAGGACTGTATTGCGGCATCTGGTAATTTCAGTAGTATCCCTGGAGAACTGCGGTTACTAGTGACTATCTTCAGAAAAGGATACACACTATTAGTGACTTGCACCAATCCGGAGTTACAGTATATCTGAAAGAGATTTTTAGCTATACTGAAAGAGAAAGGAGAAATAACATAGATTCCCGCTCCCATTTCATTCAAAATCACTCCCCTGATTCTCTCCATAGGACTGTCTGTCACTAACGTCTTTATGGGGAAGGAGGCAAAAAATTGAGTGTTGTGTGGTTTCCAGACTGTATGGCTGTTTTAAGAACAGGCATGGGCAAACTGTAGTCCTCCAGGTGTTTTGGACTTCAACTCCCACAAATCCCAACCAGCTTGCTGGCTGTTAGAATTTGTGGGAGTTGAAGTCCAAAACACCTTGGAGGATCAAAGTTTGCCCATGCCTGTTCTAGCAGCATTTTTTTCCAGATGCTTCACCTGCATCTGTGGCTGGTGTCTTCAGAGGATCTCAGCCACAGATGCAGGCAAAATGTCAGCAGAAAATGCTGCTAGAGCATGGCCATACAGCCCGGAAACCACACAACACTCCAGTGATTTTGACCGTGAAAGCTTTTGATGAGACAAAAAGTATCAGAGCCCACTTTAGACGATACGTCACTAGTTAACCCTGTGAGAAAGATCTTTGTAACTTTGTTTTTTTATATAGGTTTCTTAGTTTTTATTTATTTGTAAGCTGCTTTTGAAGAATTATTAGACTGAAATGCAAGGATATAAGTAATCCATTAATAAATAATACCAGCGAGTAAGCTAGAAATACGTGACACTGGTATAACTATATTTTATGCCAAATATGCTAATGTCTTCAGAAGTACCTTGCTTCACATTGCTAGCTTTCACTAGGACAAGATTGGGTGAGAATGGAGGAAAAAGGCTATTTTAAAGTATGTTACCTAATCTTCCCATCCTAATGGCACTCATAATATGTATAATATTTTAGAAAGATAAGCAAATTTTAGAACTATGCAAAATAATGGAAGGTTACTACTAAAAAGAAGATACCATCAATGTGTTAAACATCAGCATAAGTTTGGAGGAAAGACTCATCATTCATTGGTAATGAAACAGGAGAAGCGAAAATGTGTTTGGTAGGAACTTCATCTCACTTCAGATTCTAAAGGTTTATAATAATAACAACAACAACAACTTAATTTTTATAGCCCACCTCCATATCCCCATAGGGACTCAGGGCAGCTTACATGGGGACAAAGCCCAGAGAATGAAAAGTTTCAGCATATCAAAAATTAAAACACAGTACAAGATTAAAACACATAACAGAACAAAATAGTTAAAAGCATTAACCAAGAACCTAACATAATCATCTTAAAATACATCACAAGGCATCATCTTGTCTTGTCTTCATATATTTGATATCTTTGTGTAGCAGTTAAATACGCCAAGGCAACATTGGCCAGTACAGTTGTCTCTCCATATGCATTGTTTTTGCATCCACATGAAAATGTTAAGGGAAAGAAACCCCAAAAGCAAATCTTGTTATTTGCCATTATATATAATTATGCCATTGGATCTAATGATTTTGATATCCATGGGGTCCTGGAAGCAAATGCTAACGGATACCAAGGACTCACTGTAATACAGAATAAATTTATCTATTATTTTTATTTAATTATTTTTATCCCACTTTTCCCCCTTGGGTGGGATTCAAAGCGGCGAACAATGGTTAAAACAACAGAAATTACATGACACAAAGCAGAAATAAAACAGATAAACAAATAAAACATTACATAACCCATAAATACAACATGTACCACAAAACTATCTATGGCAAAAACATCCTTAAATAACCAACACTAAATGTGTCCTAATGTTGCAAAATATGATGACTTCATTGAAAAAATGTGCTTTCCTAGATGGTGTTTGGCAGTAACAGCTATTCCATAATATGCCTTAAATATATTTTAAAATAAATACAGCCATCAGAACTGTTTTTTGTGTGTGTTCAGTGTATTTTTCCTCTCTTTTTTCCTCTAGCTTACTGGAGATTTTGGTTGTGTGTCAGTGTGGTGTATGAGCTTTTCCTCATCTTCATTCTCTTTCAGGTAAGGAATTTTTAAATTACAGGTTCAAATACATTCTAAAAGGTAAAATCAAAGATCATGTTTACTATCACCATCCCATACTAGTTAGTTCTATTATCACTTTGAATTTAGAAGGATAGATCAGTCCGAACAGATGATACTGCCTTACCAAGTCAGATGACATAGCCACTGAGTGTTTGTTCTCTACTGGTAAAAGCACTTCAAAGTCTTAGGGTATTTCTGGTATTTGATTTTATTTGTTTGCTTGTTTGTTCAGTTGGATATGTTTGGGCTTTAATCTGGAACATGTTCCAAACAAAGCAAATGCTTTGTCACTAAGATATTCCTCTTCCCAATAATAATTATTTCTTTTTCATTGGCCCAAGTAAAGGTTGGAAATGTGTGTAACAGAGTACAAAATATGCTTGTTAGAGGAGGCAGTGTCTCATCCCCTCTTTCTTCATCATTTTATTCTTTTTACAAGTAAAGAGCCAGAGCTTTTTCATTCTCATTTGTTTTCTTTCTCACCATTATGTAAACAGCAGGAAAGAGCAGTCTGTGATATACTTTTCCTTCAAATCTTTGTCTTCCTGGTTAGGTTTGTTCTCTTTCTTTTGTAGTTTGCAGACATTTTAGATGGAAGTCCTACATTGAGAAGCCTCATGAATGGTCCTGTGAATTAGTCTCTTTAGAGCAATTGGAGAGGGTTTTAATTATCACTGTTCTGGCATCTAAGCCATAGAAGCTGTACTTCACAATTTCATGAGCTATAGAAATGATAGCCTTGATTGCTGTGTTAATGTTGTGTGCAGCATGCTCAGTGGGTTGTATCTCATGCTAAAATGTCTTGAGAGTGCCTCCCATGAAAAGGCTCAGGTCATACTCTCCTTACAAATTTAAGTCACAGGCTTCAACCACAATAGAAATTTATTTATCAGCAACTTTGCATTAGTCCCTGACTATCTATAGCAAATCTAAGAGTTTCATGTCATAAAGGGAGTTTTGGGTTATGTTACAAAGAGGACAGGAAGCACCCTTTCTCTCACTGGTGTTTACAGATTTAATAACTGAAGGAGCTAAATTTCAAACGCTATTTTCCTCATTGTAATCCTTCGCAAGGGCTGCTGCAAAGGGGAAAAGTATATTTTTTGCAGTGCTGTTGTTAAACTGAAATTTATTAGTCCTATATAACCAAGTATTTTACCAGAGGTTTTTACTGAGGGGATCCCACCTTCTTCCCACATATTAGAGAGCCAAGTGTAGTTCTTCTTCTGTTTTTCAGGCAGATGCAATCTATCTTGTGGGAATGGATAGAAAACTAAAAGACATCTCTGGGGCTGTGTGTTGAGTTTCCTTAGTATCAGTGTGCAATCAGATGTAGGAGATAAAATAACTTGCTTTAGAATTGTTACTATGTTGGGTTATAACTTCTGTTCTTTAAGCTATCGGTGAATATTCTTCTGTTTCCATTGAAAGACGATTGACTTTTATGTCATATTTTCAGTTACTGGTGAAAAATGTATTCTACATTCTGCTATGTTCCATTGTCAAGATGAACTATTTCTAACAGATTTATTTAATTCTGCAGACTGTACATGATGGAAGACAGTTTATGAAGTTCATTGATCCTAATTTAGGAGTTCCTTTGCCAGAAAGAGACTATGGTGGAAATTGCCTTATATATGATCCAGACAATAGGACAGATCCCTTTCACAATATTTGGGTGAGATACTAAATTTGAAAGATCTTACTGAATTAATATGTTTAGGTTCTAGCAGTTTGCACAATGTATTATGTAATGCTGTGAAATATGTACAGTGTATTACGGAAACCTTTGTCAATGCAGAATTCAGCTTTCTAGAATCTCAGGTTTCATAATTTTAAAAGGAAGTGTTTATCATCTTCAGCTGCAAATATAGGATTGAAAATGAAATATTGTGTTCCAAAGGGTTGCTAAGTAAGGTTTCAATGCATAGGGGTTGTGACATCAGTGCCTAGCATAACATTTTGCCTTTTTCATGTGACTAGAAAGCAGTAGCATAAATTATATAAACATAATTATGGACCTTCTATTAATGTCATTAATTACACAGCTCAACCAAAAAAAAATGATTGTTAGGCCTGTTCCTGGGATTATTTGGGGTGCTGTTTCAGAAACTCATATTGGATAAGCTCTAGTTTCTTAAGTATGGTTGTCATTATTTTCTATGGGAGAACAGATGAAGACTAGAATGTGGCATTTGTTCTGTAGCTCAAAAACTAGATCTGATAGGGAAAAACTGATGCCATTTTTGGAATCAGCAGGTCAAATAGACCAAGAACCAGTACCAATATCTGAGGCACCAAAATGTGTGTTGGCCAGTGTTATTCAGCTCATCTGATTCCACTGTTCTTAGTGACGCCCTTCCTCCTCCTCCTCCTCCTCCTCCTCCTCCTCCTTCTCCTCCTCCTTCTCCTCCTCCTCCTCCTCCTCCTCCTCCTCCTCCTCCTCCTCCTCCTCCTCCTCCTTCTCCTCCTCCTTCTCCTCCTCCTCCTCCTCCTCCTCCTCCTCCTCCTCCTCCTTTTCTGACTTTCTTTTTCTTTTTCATCCTGGTAAATTAGAATGTATGTATGCTACTTGTAGCCTGCCAACCAACCCCTTTGTTGATTAGAGCATGCTAATCTAACTAGACACTTTAGATGTGGGATTAAATTATTTAACTCCTCTGCACCCTTTAGAATCTACTGAAGAAAATTTGCACCTGTTCTCTGTTGCTGTTCAGGTTTTGCTGTGGCAACTTTAAGATATAATCTTTTGTCTGGTGAAACTAAGGTGACTGAAATGCAGGCTTTGTGATGATTCTGAATCAAGATGATCTGGTGATATAAAATCTGGAAAGATTTTAAAATCTAGGTTGACATTAGTTATGTATACCATAGATTTCATGGGTCAAGACTTTTTACTTTGTCTTTTGAAAAGTAAGACTCACACAAAAACAAAAACAGCCATTTCTGTGGTTACACCTTGTGTTTTGAGTGCAGCAAAGGGACACATATACTTCAGTGGAAGATGTCATCTAATTAAAATGTTGCATATTCATCACTTAGATCTATTAATATAATTACTATTAGAAGTACAGTAGTAGTATTTATGTTCTACTTTTTCTCTCTCAAAGGAGGCTCAAAGCAGCTAACACTAATAATAATAACAATGTGTGAATTAAAACCTGAAGGATATAAATATTAAAATTGAATGAAATACAGCAATATTAAAAATACATAGTTAATACCAATAAAATCAGTAAAATATATTAAATTTCATAAAACATAGAACTCCTGGCAGTTATCACAATTAGAATGAATATATTTCATTTCTCTCCTCTTTATTTTCTGTTTTTATTGTGATTATTGTTTTATACTAGATCCTCCCCCTGAGGTCATACTGTTTGGGTTTGGGTTTTTTTTGTTTTTTTTTACAATGTTACTCAAAAGATAGGAAACATTTTAATATATTTTAAAGAAGGCATTTTGTATTGCAACCACATTCTCTGGTAGAAGTTTCAGATAGTTATCTTGATTTATTTTTCTTAAGGAAAATGGGTCTAATCTGTGTAGCTTCATTGTTCTGCTTGAATTACAGGACAAACTGGATGGATTTGTTCCTGCTCATTTCCTTGGTTGGTATCTGAAGGTAAGAATGTGTGTTTTCTGTATTCAGTTGTTGTTAGCTTTTGAAGCTTCACTCGCCCTATTTAAATGTTAACAATGTGCAGAATTAATTATGTAAGGCAGTCATCTGTGTATTTAGACTCAAATTATTTCTTGCTTTCCGTGCAATAACAAATTTAATACGTTTTGTCTGTCAGGCTTTTTATATACACTATATAACACCAAAATAGTTGTCTAGACTCCTTTTTAATACCTTTTACCCTAATTAACTACATTATTTTCATATGAAACTTTAAAAAAACAACTTGACTCTGGCCTGTGATAAAATAATTTTCACAAAGTTGTATTTTTCCTACATTTTCCCTTCCATAGATATTTACATGTTAAGCATTCACAATTTATAAATCATAATCAACCTAATATTCTGATATTGTATTCCAGGTAGAACACTTTAGTTTCATAAACTTTGTTTAGGACAGGACTTCTTAAGCTTTCTTTCTTTCCTGGAAACTTGCCACAGAATAACAAATAATGGCTTGCAGCTGGCATTCATTAATACATGATCCACCACTTTGACCAGCACTATCTTAGGAAATGTGTTTCCCATAGTTTAGTCAAGTAGGATTCTCTTGTTTATTCTCTGAATATTTTGCAATAGGTCTTGCAACATTATGACAATGCAAAAACTTCTGTATTGCTTTGTAGTTAGCACTGATTTTAGTGTATGACCTCTATTCTTCAAAATGATCTGTGCCATTCAATCTCCTTTTCTCAGTCCAAAGTCGGACATAGTAGAGTCATACCTGCTGGGTACTCTTTTAAACAAATATTCAAATGATCCACAATTTTTTTCAGTTTGAAATACAAACAACTTTATGATGTAGCAAATGTTTAAAATGGGGATCAAGAATCAAAATTATGTCTTGCTTCTTTGAATACAGGGTTAGCAGGTTCTGTTGCTGACACTGCCACATAGTTATAATGTCCTGTGTTCCAAAGGTCTACAATTATTTCTCTTCCTAAGTAACTATAGTATAATATATATATAATATATAGTATAACATCTATAGTATAGCCTACAGTGTCTTTTCAAGTGTACTCACATTTTCCAACATTTTTCAAAAATGAGTCACCAAGATTTGGGATAATGATCTCATTTTGCCATTTCTTTTTAGACACTAATGATCCGCGATTGGTGGATGTGCATGATTATCAGTGTGATGTTTGAATGTCTGGAGTACAGTTTAGAACATCAGCTTCCAAACTTCAGTGAATGTTGGTGGGACCATGTGAGTATAATTTTATAAAGAAGATTAAATCTAGATTTGAGATTGCTTTTGTTCCTTGAATCATTTTACAGATAATCATATATATGTTCAGCAAAATGAGATTATGAGAAATGGCATGAAATTTTTTGTGATCTAACTAATACTAGAGGAAGGGAAGAGAGGAAGGAGTAGAGAGCAAGTAAGATACTACTATTGTAAAAAAATATTTAAAATGATTTTTTCTTTAAAAAATCTTTATTCTTTAAAGCAGACAGTTCTTATAGTGTACAGTGGAAACATGGCAAGAGAGAAGACCAGCAAGGCAGGAGTAAACATGAAATGAAATGTGCAATCCTAGACAGAGAACAGATAATAAATCTTGACAGAAGAAGGAAAATGTTCAGAAGGAAATGGTAGATTGTCGTAAAAGTTCAGAAACAAATATCCTAGCTAGTTAGTATAGGAATAATCACAGGAACTCTGAACCAACTCAGCAAATGCACTGTAATGTAAGTTGTACTAACAACTATTAGAGGGGAAATGGATGGGGTAATGCATTGTGCATATTTGATGGTGAAAAAGTGACATACGAATTCTTCAGATTTAATCCTTACAGTTTATGAATTGTTTACATGTGACTGTTTGCTGCCTTGAGTCCCCTTGGGGAAGAAGGCGTGGTATAAATAAAGTTAATAATAATAATGATGATCTTGAATTAATTTATGAAATATGTCTCAAAATTATATGATAAAATATGTAATAAATTATGAACACATGTAATCTGTTGTGACGACATTAATATAGAGACTGTCCCTCCCCTTTTTCCCCGTAGTGGATTATGGATGTAATCTTATGCAATGGGCTTGGCATTTACTGTGGAATGAAGACGTTGGGGTGGCTTTCCTTAAAAACATATAAATGGCAAGGACTTTGGAACATTCCCACATACAAGTATGTTAAATTATGAAAGTTTCTACTTAAACTGGCAAGATATATATCTTAGAGCTTGGTTTCATGTGTATTAATGTCTTTTGAGAAAATAACGTCATTGCATTCTGATGCGTACCAGCACTATCCACAGGTCAGTTAATAGCAATGGCAGCATTCTCAAAAACAAGAATGAAAACTACTGTGAGAAAATAGAAAGTAGCAGATATTGAATTCTTTATGGCAGCTTAAAATTCAGGCCAGATGGCATCTGCAGGCGACAAGGGCAGTGTTTTTTTGTTTTGTTTTGGGGGGTTTTTTGGTCATTTTTCTGTTATTTATAGGTTACATTAAAACCCATAATTTTGACCCCTAAAACTTCCCTTGGCTTATACATGAGATTTATTTATACATGAGGGAATATAGTACAGTGAAGTCTCACTTATCCAAGCTAAATGGGCCGGCAGAAGCTTGGATAAGCGAATATCTTGGATAATAAGAAGGGATTAAGGAAAAGCCTATTAAACATCAAATTAGGTTATGATTTTACAAATTAAGCACCAAAACATCATGTTTTACAACAAATTTGACAGAAAAAGTAGTTCAATACGCAGTAATGTTATGTTGTAATTACTGTATTTACGAATGTAGCACCAAAATATCACGATATATTGAAAACATTGACTACAAAAATGGCTTGGATAATCCAGAGGCTTGGATAAGCGAGGCTTGGATAAGTGAGACTCTACTGTATATAAGATTGTACATGATGTCAGACATGAGAATCAGGGTTATCCACTGAAGCTGAATGGTTGGAACTTCAGAACAGAGAAAAAGATGTCTTAATACAACACATAATTTATCTGCTAAATTAACTGCCACAGAGTATAGTTATGGCTGTCAGTCTGGATATCTTTAAAATTAATTGGACAGATTAATGATTGATACAGATATCAGTAGCTACGAATCAAGATGAATATATCACTTGCAGTATCACAGCATGCCTCTGTGTAGGTGTTGAAAAAGAAACCATAATTCACCATATGCTAATATCATTTGCAATAAGTAATTTCTTGTGGCTTTTCCCCTCAGAGGCAAAATGAAGAGAATTGCTTTCCAATTCACACCTTACAGCTGGGTTAAATTTGAGTGGAAGCCAGCATCCAGCCTTCGCAGATGGCTAGCAGTGTGTGGTATTATTTTTATAGTAAGAACTCTTCTTTTTTTTTTTTTACAGATGCAACCAGTTGACATATATATCCCAAAACAGATTTTACCATCTTAATAATGTACACATGGCTTTTTATAGATAGGAAATGTTTAGTGCCCCAATTCACTGTGGCAGGAGAGACCCCATGTTCCCTGTATGGATTGTCTTACTTCATAATTTTGTAGGAATTAATTGTGGATTTTGAACATTTCCATTGCATTGAATTTCAACTGACTGGTTACACTATCATAAGAGTGGGAAGCGTGGGTGTATTTTTAAGAACTTGTGAAATTTTAATTTTGCAGAATAAAAAAAACTACACTATATGGGAACACTTCACTTTGGGCTGAGGATATCATTATTGCTAGGTACCTCAAATATACTCAGTCTTAAAGTTTAGGAAATTATGACACATTTTGGATTTGAATAACTGGGATTGTCTGAAAATCAAGGGATTGAATAGTATATGTGTGTCAGTTTTTATTGGCAGAATTGAACACTTTTTACTTGAAGTTTGTCCTGTGGATGCCTCCAGAGCACTACTTGGTTTTGCTGCGACTTGTCTTTTATGTGAATGTGGGTGGTGTAGCCATGAGAGAAATCTATGACTTCATGGACGATCCGTAAGTTATTCCTCTTATTAAGTTTAGTTGATAACATGCTGGCAAAATACCAAGGCAGTGGATCAGCAGTCTGGTACTGCCTAGAGCAGTGTTTCTGAACCTGTGGGTCCCCAGGTGTTTTGACCTACAACTTTACCAGCTGTTAGGATTTCTGGAAGTTGAAGGCCAAAACATCTGGGGACCCACAGGTTCAGAAACACTGTCCTAGAGTAATTTCATTTTTTGAGAAATAAACTGAACACATATTTTGTAGTTACTGGCAAAATGCATAAGCTTTGGTTGGCAATGTCAGTGTGCACCATGGTATTCTCAGATATGCAGGGTTGCACACCAAGCTGCTCATGATTCAGATTAGCTTGAATGCTGCTCACTTTTGCATATAAGACCTTTGATTTGTCTTTACATTGGGACTGTCACTCTTGTAGCCTTGAGGAAATGGTCAAATTGGAAGGGTCTAGTTATAAAGATCCTTCAGTGTGCTTGTTCCTTAAGATTTCTCCAGCAGATTCTTTTGATTTTTGTATCACTGCCCTTCTGTATATTGCAAATATATTACACATCTGCCCTCTCCCAGCAGTGCATGCACAAAACAGCTTCCTGATTACAGTTATTTGTTCAACATCATTGTTTCACAGTCAGTAGGGCTCAAATCCCCAGAGTCTTTCTTTTTCTTTTTCTTTTTGTGTTTTTAGCAGTTATTTAGTGATAATGAATCAAACCGGCTGACAGACTGGCTTATTGTCTCTTCGCTGGGCAATACAAAAAGTGTCTTGTGTTCAGTACCTAGCGTTCCAATATTTTATGAAGATCAGCAGTTTCACTTGCAAGTCTAGAGTGGGAAAGAAGGGCCAATCTTGATTACTTAGTCGGATTTCAGGCCATTCCCTGCCCCTCGAGTTGGATCTGCTGGTTTGGGATGTGCTTCCTGCTTCAAGGTAAGAAGGGGTCTCCATTTCTGTAAGTGAGCTCCTCTCCTCAACAAATTGGCTCATCTTCTGGCCTTTCTGTTTCAGTTGAAAAAAACTTCTGTCTTTTATTCCTCTGCCTTCTGTTCAACCACATGCATAACATTGGAACAGGGGAGCTTCACCAGTCACTAGCGCCTCATTACTGATTTGATGTGTTACTATTCTTTGCTAATGCAAGATACAGAAATCAAGGACTTTTGTCAACAAGCTCAGTCATCACTCCAGAGTTGTATAGGGATACTTTCTTACTTGGGAAAGGTGACCAATCAGCCCTTAAAATCAAAGTTCCAGATTCTGTATAAATTTAAGAAGAACCAACTCTCTCCGATGTTTGTCATTGATGAGAATTTTGCAAGCAGATAACAAGCAGATAACTTTCTTTTTATAAAGGCATATTTACTCTTTAATCTGAAGAGTCTCTGTTTTACCATCCCATGCAATTTTTTCTGATTCTTTGCCAATCATATGCAGTCATCATCCTACTGAGACAATATTCTTTGGATCTAATTGAAGAGGGCTGCAGTTCACAGAAACTTATGCCAAATTATTTGTTAGTCTTTAAGGTGCCCATATTATTGCAACAGAGTTGTGTAACTATTTCCTCTCCTCTGGCTTAGTGCCTCTTAAAATAAGAGCCAAGCAAATTTGGTGATTAGACAAGAAAGATATTATGCCAGAGCAAAGATGCTTATTGAATTCTCCGCAAAAATACTTTAAAAATTGCAACATGCATTTATGCTGATGAAACACAACACTAAAACTAACTTTGGTATGTTTTTAAAGGGATTCTGTAAGTTAATTTGGGATTTTGCCTTCAAGGGGTAATTTTTTAAAACTAATTCTCACTCAAGTTAAGAGTGTGCAAGTTAGAATGTTGAAACGTGTCGCACTTAGAGGTACTTGTTCCCTGCTTTCCTAATTAGCATATGAGGTAACAGAGATCAGCCGTGTACTTATTTTTTCCTTTACTGATTCAAGTCATCTTCCTGAGATTGCTTCTCTTCAACTATACTTGAAAAAGGTATATTCCACTTTGCCCTAGAGTTTATTTTGTGGTTTGTTTGGGGAAGAGGAGGAGACTTCAGTTAGTCCTGTAGTATGTCTCTCCTATTCACCTGGACAAGGCTTTTCCAGAGTTTATCACTTCTCTGTCAGTAAGGAACATCTAGTTTATAGCATGAAAAGTGTGCCTTAAAAGTGCTCTTGATATAAAAAAGCTCCTATTACCTCTACCAACAACCTTGCTTCCCTTCCTAGGCAAAATATTGGAAATCCTGCTCAATGACAGAATATCCATGTCAGATTAGTTTCCTAATTAGTTTCCAGGCGTTCCTAGACGCCTGGATAGTGACCCTCTGGTCAACCCTGGACACGCGAACGTGACATCAGACCAGATAGCTCACCAGCTAATTCAGAATGGGAAAACCAACTGCAGCAGAATAAAGATGAAAATCAACAGGGTGCCAGAACTTGAAACCCACCAGTTGTCTTCTCCTCTAAACCTGAAAGAACTCAGAGAAGCCATCAAGCGATGTAAGACTGGTAAAGCACCTGGCCTAGATGACCTGATGATGGAGCAAATCAAACACTTGGGGGCCAAAGCTGAAAACTGGCTTTTGAAATTCTACAATCAATGCCTGGCACACCAACAGATCCCAGAGCATGGAGGAAAACTAAGATAATTGCCATCTTAAAACCTGGTAAAGATGCCTCCAATGCCAGGAACTATCGACCAATCTCCCTCTTATGTCATCTATATAAAGTCTATGAGAGGATGCTATTAAATCGACTAGGACCTGTTATCGAACCCAAGCTTATTGCACAACAAGCAGGTTTCAGACCAGGGAAAAACTGTACAGGTCAAATTCTTCATCTGACTGAACATATCGAGGAAGGCTACGAGAAAGGCTGCATCACGGGAACAGTTTTTGTGGACCTTACGGCAGCCTATGACACGGTGCAACATAGAAAAATGCTGCATAAAGTCTACCATATCACCCGGGACTTTGACTTTACAAAAACTTTCCAGACCCTCTTAGAAAACCGCAGCTTCTATGTGGAGTTTCAGGGCCAGAAAAGCAGATGGAGGAGGCAAAAGAATGGTTTACCCCAAGGCAGCGTCCTTGCACCGACCTTATTTAATATCTTCACGAACGATCAGCCACAACCACCACTCACAAAGAGCTTTATATATGCTGATGACCTTGGCCTTACAACACAAGCAAAAGATTTTGAAACAGTTGAAAAGCAACTCACCAATGCCTTGAAAGATCTCTCCAGCTACTACAAAGAGAACCACCTGAAGCCGAACCCTGCCAAGACACAAGTGTGTGCTTTCCACCTACGTAACCGCGAAGCCAACAGGAAACTGAAAGTTACTTGGGAAGGCCAAGAGCTCGAACACTGTTTCCATCCTAAATACCTTGGTGTCACCTTAGACCGAACACTAACATATAGGAAACACTGCATGAACACCAAGCACAAAGTAGCTGCACGCAATAACATCCTGCGGAAACTGACTGGCAGCGCATGGGGAGCAGACCCACAAGTAGTAAGAACATCAGCCCTGGCCTTGTCTTTCTCAACTGCAGAGTATGCCTGTCCTGTTTGGCACAAGTCTGCCCATGCAAAGCAGGTGGACATAGCACTGAATGAAACATGCAGAATCATCACGGGATGCCTTAAACCTACACCTGTTGATAAACTCTACAAGTTAGCTGGCATTGCCCCTCCTGACGTGCGACGGGAAGTTGCTGCTAACGGTGAGAGAAAAAAGGTTGAACATTGTGAAAGCCACCCACTGCATGGCTATCACCCTCCTCCCACCAGACTCAAATCAAGGAAGGGCTTCATGAGAACCACCACTCCTCTTGATGTTCCCCCAGCAACAGCAAGGGTGTCCCTCTGGGCAGCTAAACCTGGCAATTCTAACTGGATGGCCCCCCAAGAGGGTCTTCCTCCAGGGGCAAACCAAGAATGGGCAACTTGGAAGTCCCTGAACAGATTCAGAAGTGGAGTGGGCAGATCAAAAGACAACTTGGCAAGGTGGCACTACCTGGAGGAATCCTCCACCTTGTGTGACTGTGGAGCTGAACAAACAACTCAGCATATGTATGCTTGCCCACAATGCCCTGCCTCATGCACGGAGGAGGAGTTGTTTAAAGCTACAGACAATGCGGTTGCTGTTGCCCGCTTTTGGTCCAAAACTATTTAGTTGCTTGTGATTTCTTTTCTTTTCTATTTTATTTCCATTATTTGAAATGTATTTGCTGTACCATTGCTTTTGACACGAAATAAAAAAAAAATTAGTTTCCTGCATTTTCATTTGCAAGGAGACTCTATATTCATCCCTGTTGTAAGCAGGATCCCATGAAACTGACCACAGAAAGTTATGTCAAGCGCCTGCATTGTGGTATCTGCTAAGATTACCATACTCCGAGGAGTAAGTTCATGGTGCCATTTGGCAAATGTGATGTGAATATGAACTTGATGATCCCTTTGAAGATCTTTACCACTTAGGGTTGCTGAAATGGTTGGCTTTTTCCTTTTCACCCTTGCTGCTTTTTAGAAGAAGTTACTCTGAAACTAATCCAATCTGTGGTCTTCCACCGCTTCTGAATATTTCAAAAGTACTCTCAGGACTGGTACGAAGTTGCTTCAAATGATCAATCTTGGCTGCAATCAAGATTTTTTTTTAATGCTTCTAACATTATTTTAGCTTACAGATTATTCCTGAGTTGTCATGCAGTGGAAATCTCCAAGCATTCAAGCTTACAGTCAGCATATGAACAGACTGATCAGTACAGCTGTTTTATTTTTGTTGACTATAGGACAGTTTGTGGACTATAAGCAGTAGCACTAATATAACATGCTTTGCTAACAGATAAAATATCTGTGCAATCAAATTCCATGCTTTTCTGCTTTTTCTCAAATTAATGCTTTTCTTTCTAAATACATATATTGGAAGAGAAAGGAAATTAGTAGTTCTAGCAATACAGTTCCACAACCAGCTTGTCAACTTTTGGAGAAGTGATAGTGGAAAATACATTAAATATTACCTAACTTAATATAATAAGAAATATTATAATTATCATATTCCAGGGATATTTTTTCTCAACCTCAGAAAGGTCTAGGAGGCAAACAAAAATGTTGGCCACCATCATGTTATATTTTCAGTTTAGATGAGAGAATCCTGCCATTTCTAATACCGAAATCAGGTACAAAGTATTTTCTGGACAGAGTTTTTACATGGCTGAGTACTAAAATAAGCTTTTATAAGGTCTTTCCTTCCCTTCCCATGGTTTTCAGTAAATGTCTGTTGATTTCCATAAGTAGAGCAAGAAAGTTGTAGGTTCTGGCATCCCCTTTACACCTGTTATTTTTTGTTTTTCCCCCTTAGGCAGGCGCACTGACACAGCCATGTCCACTTTTTCACTTAAACAGATTTTAAGTCCTCTTTGCTGCCATGCTGCTGTTCATCCCTGCCTTTAATAGTTCTCTCATGCTCTTATCTACAGCTATCATGATAAAGTTTCACTTTGCCATTTGTGATATTCTAACAGATGGAGCTTGGGAAGGATTAGTATTGAATTGAGAAGATAGGGGAAATATTGATGTCATTTCCTCCCATTTATATCAATGATGTACTCCTAAGAAGAAAATCCATTTTAAGCAAAAGGACGGGAGGAGGTAGAATCCAAAGTAATCAGATTGTGTTTTGGGAATGTTAGGCCTATCCAAGTCCTGCTAGAAATAGGTTTGCTAGCCGGGAGTGGGCACTGAGATTATTTGGTCTCGTTATCTCTTCAAAACACTTTTTGGAACCTGACAAGGTTTGTGGGGAAAAGCTGGGACCCATAGAAACCCACCTCCCTGATGCAAGGCCTAAAAGGATTAAACATGAGGGTAAATCAGGATAAGAGGATATGATCCAAAGGTAGTGATACTCTAAAGAATACATCCTGATCATTGAGATGCTTAGCATAGTACTTTATCTCTATTTTTGGTGATGAGGACAAATGAGAATGTTTTGTTCAGATTTTGAATAATAGTCAGGTTGCTGCTTTGGATGGAAGATTGCCAAGTTGAAGACAGTAAAATAAGATAAGGAGACTTTTGGGATCTTTAGAGCTTCTTCCTTCCTTTGGGGTGTTGAGTGTTTACAGTGTTGTGCTGAACAATGTTTTATTTTAGAAAAATGCTTGGGCATGGTTTTCCTAATTGCCTTCTAAGCTAAACAAAGGATTTCTACTGAAATCTGACCTCAGAAATTCTCTTGAAGCTTTCATTCTCCTCCACTGTGTAACTTACTTGTTGCAAGCTGTTAAGAGTTGTTTACTTCATAAACAACTTTAGATAGGTACAATTATTCCCTCTTGGCCTGCTTGTGACACATTGTTCTCTAGATTCTGTGGAATGGTTTTTGCATTGGGCTTGTTTGAAAAAATATATATTTAGTGCAGGCCCATTCAGTGATTTAATTTTCTTACATTTCTACAGTTGTATATAAATGAACTTTTCACTGAGATAAACTAGTGTTGTCAAAGCTGGTTGGTAATTGCTTTCCTATATTTAAAAGCAGGTTTTCAATAGTCTTGCTTCCGCTCATGCTTCATGTAAGCTATGACATATCTCTTCTCATATATGTAAATAGATAGAGTTTATTGTGTACGAGTGGAACATCCCTCATCCAAAATGCTTTTAGGTTAGCTAGATAAATTTAGGATCTTCAACCGGAGAGTGCCAAACTACAATTCCAGGTCAAAGTGGAATCATAGTGCTATAATGGTATACTTTAGTATGAAAGGGTTCTAGGAAAGAAAATCTAATGCAAGACATTGGTTGGCTGGTTCGCATTCAACTTTCACTAAGTCCTGTTCTACAGAATTAACGTTTGATAGTCTAAAATACAGTTGGATATTACAATACAGTGAAGATTTCTAAAAGGGTCCAGCTTCTTAAAATAGACCTGAGGATCATCAGATCCTTGACAGGGCTCTGTAGGTGTTAACCCTTGCAAGGTGAGTTTACAAAGGGATTTGTGAAGTTGTATAGTTAGGACAGAATTGCAACCCCTTCAACATCCAGAAAAGAGATTTGCAGTGGGATAAGTACATCTTACATCATTGTAACTCACCTACAGGTTACCAGATATTGTTTCCACAATTCAGCTTTGTAGATTTTTGTGAGAAATGTGTGTGTCTACAGCAACAGATACTAGATATAAGTCTTTATTGAAGAAACAGATGCTCAGAGATGTTACGCTTGATGAATCTTGGTACAGTCTCTGTCAAAGACAGAACGCCACAAGATCAAAGATAACAGAGTTTATTGGATAACAGAACTCAAAATGCCCGTAAAATACAAGGGCCAGGCAGTATTAGCCTTTAAAAGCAAAAAGGGGCAAGGAAAAACGTTCAAAAGATAAACCGGATTAAACCGGAGTTTAATCCGGGTAAAAACAAAACAGCTTGCTTCAGCCTGGGGATAAACAAAACAGAAGCCGGGGAACAAAGTGTTCAAAAGAATGCAATTAATTGGCAGCAGATTCCTCTCTGCTGCCAGCACTGTGCTTTGAGTAACTTGAGTCACTCCTCCACACAGCAGGCAAGATTTCCAATACACACAGATCAGCCGAGGATTGAAGCAGTAGAGTAGACCCAGTTCCTTTCCGTAGTTCAAGCCAGAAGCAGACGTTTGTAGTTTCACCAAGTCCGAGTAGGGGGAAGTCAAGCCGTGGTCAGTTCAGTCCGAAATCCAAAGCAGGAGATGGCGTCCGTCAAGAAGACGACAGAAGGTCAAAGCTAATGAGATTAAGCACAAGTTTGCACAAACAAAAGCCCACACAATTCCTCCCGCCGTCTGACCCCAAATTCCAAAACAACTTACGTATCAGCACACGAAAACACACCAGTCTTCAGGAAAGCGTCCCACACAGATCCCAAGCGTTCGTCCAGATTACCTTGCCCAACGCAATTTGCAATTGCTCCCAAGCCTCATTTTATGCCAGTTACAAATCCTCATCACTATCAGCTGCCCTCCTTAACCCGGGCGTTTCCTCATCACTTTCCTCATCAGAGCTGGAACACCTCTGACTACGCCCCACAGCATCCCCAGCTGTGGATCCCGTCCCATCCCTCCAGCTTGTCCATGGGTCTAATCCTGAAGGTCCCCATTCATCTTCCATCCCATCATTGCCAGTGGCACCCAATTCCTCCCTCACCCGAGTCCAATCCATCTCATCCTCCTCCGAGCTAACCAGCCCCTCCTCCATTCTCTCCGTAAACCCCTCAAAAGACTCTTCGTCAGATGGTGCTGCAAAGATATCTCGCAGTCTCTTTCTTTCTCGCTCCTCGAGAGTATCTGACTCTCGAGGAGTCTTACGCCCACGTCTGCCAGTAACAGAGCCATGAGGCTCAATCATAACAGTCTCTATTATGGACATGGTCATTTTATGGCAAAATATGTTTTTATGTTGTTCAAAAGGGGAAATTGTTTATAAATATTCATGTGTATACTATTCACTTCAGCAAGATAGTTTTATTGTTATACACTAAGTTGAATCTTGGGCACCGTGATCATAGTGTCTGATAGTGGCAAGAGCATTACAATATCCTTTATTATCACCACCAGGGTGTAACTTAAAGACAAAAAATACCATGTTGATAGCATTGGCTATACATATTGAACTATATCAATATAATTAAATTTGTTTGCAAAACTTCAGAAATACTGTGTATTCTGTATCTGCCTTGTAAATATGGTTTGGAATTTAGAAATGTATGTACCCATATACTAAAGCAATTTTTTTGTTGTTGTTGCAGGAAGTTCCACAAGAAACTGGGTCAGCAGGCATGGCTGGTTGCTGCTATCACAGCTACAGAGTTCCTTATTGTAGTGAAATATGATCCCTACACTTTAACATTGTCACTTCCTTTTTACATTACTCAGTGCTGGATCCTTGGAATCATCCTTGTACTTACATGGACAGTGTGGCGCTTCTTCATTCGGTAAGCAAGAACTAAATTTCCAGCTGAGTTACTTAGATCTTCAATCAGGTAGTGGAGTTCTTATTTTTCCCCACAAAGGGTTAGCTTGTAAATATGCTATAGAAATGTGCTATCAAAAGATGAAAACTTGGAGCACTCCAGGATTTTGACTCAGGGGGGAAATTTTTGAACCTAGACCATTATGGCAGAGGAAGCTGGTTTTCAAATAGGGATTGTAATTTATTGGTAAACATTTCAGAACAAATTGAAAGAGAACTGTTTTCCGTGTGCAAGCTGTTATGAAAGAAGCACACAGGGTTGCTTTTGTCCAGTTGCTTCCTAGAAAGCAGCGAGAAACAGTAACAAACGCATGCCTCTAGCCTGAATGTCCTTTTGTCTGAAGCTGCCTTGCCAAGAAGCATATTCTCCTTGCTGAAGTTGGAAAGCCAGCAAAACAGAATCCCTGTGTAATGTCTTCAAAGTAGACTTCTGTGCTACAAGATTCCATATTGAATGATGTGCTCCAGTTGGCAGGATTGGTCCTTTCTAAGTTCCTCTGTCATTGCCTTCCTAAGAAAGAAAGATGGTAGATCAGGAAGAGAAGCAGCATTTAATTCTGCCACATTTGGTCTGCCAATCCAACACGGGGAAGCTTACTGTTGCTTTGCATTCTGCGCTTTTGCCTCTTGGCTCAGTGCTGAGTGACAGAAAAAGAGGTTCAGGCCAGCCCCACTATGTTTATCTGAGCAAATCAAGAAATAAATGTGTGTACAATGAGTCCTTGGTATCCACTGGGATCTGGTTTCAGGTCCCTCCATGAATACCAAAATCCATGGATGCTCAGGCCCTGTTACATATGGTGGTGTAGCAAAATGGCATCTCTTATATAAAATGGCAAAAGCAAGGTACACCTTTTGGAATTTAAAAAAATAAACAAGGCATGGAAGTTTGAATCTGTGGGTGCAGAATGTGTGGATACGGAGGGCCAACCATCTGTTTCCATTCTGTCTTTTCTTTCTGTTCCCTACATGCAAGTACTTTTTCCCTTTTTGCCTTGCCAAACTTAAGACCTCTCGCTTGTGGAGAGTAAGAGCTTTATCACACTACTGTGTGTAGTGCTGTCATCTTCTTTTAACTGCCATGGAAACATTCTGTGGAACCCTGGAACTTGGGGTTTAGTGAGACCCCAGCTCTGGCTGAGTATTCAAAACTACACATCCCAAGATTTCAAAAAATAGAAGCATGACAGTTACATTGGAATGGTCATTCTATAATTCTGCCTTATGTATGAGCCCAGTGTTGTCATGAGAGGTAAAGCACAATAAGAGTGTAGTGTGACAAAGTACTTTAATTGCCATCATTATGTAAAATCCTGGGATATGCAGATTAGGTAAGGGCATTTAAGATTCTCAGGAAGAGAGCTGTTGGGCCTTCTCAAACTACAAACCCTAGATTTCAAGATATATTGCCATGGCAGTTAAAGTGGAATAATAGCGCTATAACAGTGTAGCGTGATAGGGGTTTAAGTTAGCAAAAGAGAAAGGTAGTAGTCACAACTGATAAAACAAATGGCTGCTTCTCTTCTCTGAAGACATATAGCGGCTATTAGAGATGTGTGCGATATTTATCGCATTTGTTTCATTCGTATTTCTATTTCATATCGTCCATTCGGATGGCACAAAACAGAAAGACCCCTAATGAAACAAAAACTGTCTTGAAATGAAAGGCAGGCGAGAGCCAATATTGGTTCCAAGCCTGCCTTTCAGATCGATCAGCTGTAGGCCCGGCAGGACCCGGGTGTGTAGGCCCAAAGCCTGCTCCCTTAGGCCCAAAGTTCCCAGGTCTACGGGTGCAGGCTTTGGGCCTAAGCACCCGGGGCTCGCAGGGCCTGCAGCCAATTGCTGAGTAAGGAGTGATCCTTATTTGGCACTGTGCTGTAAGTCCTGCGAGGCCCAGGTGCCTAGGGCCTACGGGGGCAGGCATTGGGCCTATGTGCTTGGGCCCCGCAGGGCCGGGTACTTAGGCCCAAAGCCTGCACCCATAGGCTTAAAGATCCTAGGCCTACGGGTGCAGGCTTTGGGCCTACGCACACAGGCCTGGTTGGGGGTGGGGGGAGGTTGGGGGTGGCTGAGTTGCTCCTTACCAGTGATGGCTGCTGCTGTGGCCTTGGCTGGTGCCTTCCCCTTGCCCTCCAGAAAAAAATGAAACAAAACGAAAAATAGATGTCTGATCTCCCAATTTTGGGAGATCAGACAAAAACAGATCAGGGCCTCAACGAAAGCCGGGACACGAAACAGAACAAGGTAAGTCCCGAAAGCCCATCTCTAGCGGCTATATCATAGCAGTTGGGCTTGGAATAATAAAGTGAGTAAGTTTTTCAAGACTATTGTAACATATAGTCCTGCTTAACTGGTTGATTACAACTGGTTTTGGAGTCTGGGATATAATAACCTCATTCCAAGACCTTGAAAGAATAATAATGAAAGAACAGTGATTATTCCTACTGTTAATAATCACATATTCATAAAATTAATTCTGTTGTGTTTTATTTCTAGTGACATCACCTTACGGTATAAAGAAATAAGACGGCAAAAGCAAGAACATAAATATGAACAAGACAAAGACAAGTGTTTAATAAATGGTGATGGACATACAATACTGACAGATGAGCACACTGAGAATAAACTAGAGGAGAAAAAACTTTGAACCTGGAAGCTAAGAGGGTTATTTTTCTGGACTTGGAAAGTTTAACCCTCTCTAGTTTTGAAACTTTTAATGTTCTCTCGTGTGTGAGAATCCTGTTGAGAAAAGGTGCCACCTGATCTCTTTTGAGGAAGGTGTTTACAACTAATGTTTCAAGCAATGCTCCTTCCACAAGAGAACCTCCACTTAAGTGTATTATAAATGTTTGTGTCATCTTAACAAATAAAGGAGGATCAGGGAGGCTTATGTAGGTGCAAAGGGAATCTAGTAGCCCCAAGTCTGGACAGCTGTTCCTGCTTGGGCCATCATGAACACATTTCCTGGAATAAAAACTGTAAAAAGCAGTTCGTAATTTCTGCTGGAACTACCTGGAGAAGTGTCAATATAATATCCACGTCCTTCTGAGTCATTAGTTAGGGCAATATCCGTAAAATAAATGGTGGGATGCAATTGAAGCATAAGAACAAACTGCGTAACTTGCACAGTATACTATTGCAACAGCCCTTGGAGGTCTTGGGTCTCGCTGCCTCTCCCTCAAGGCAAAGGTGCAGAACCTTGAAACAGCCTGGACATTTTATACCACATCCTGTTGATAACCAAATACCTCTTCGGTTCATCTAGATCCTGGTCATTTCTTTAGGTCAAAACATTTAACTTTGCTGGTCAGTAGCCAAGTCAAGCAAGTGCAGGCTGAAACAGGTAGAAAATCGTTACTCCACCAAAGTTGTGTGTTCATTGCCTTATTCTTCTACCAGTGAGCTGTTGTATGCTCTTGCCTTGATTCCTGGACCACTTCCACCCCCCCACCGCCCCAATTGTGCAAGACAGAGGGTGTCATTCACCAGAACTGTCTTGTTACTTGTAGAGTTAGAATGAGGCAACTCCAGTGGACACAGTCAATCCCCAGAAGGTTGCAGCTGCCACAGACATCTCCTGGGAACCCCTCATCAAAGGATGCTGGCTGTCTCACTTGTCACTTGATCCCAAAACAAATGGTGTCATGTTACAAACATCTCCATAATCACCACTGTCATAGGAATTAATTTCATAATTCATAAAACCAATCCGTTTCCTCTTTGTTAACAAGATGACAGCCTTAAATCCATGGAAATTTGGGGAAATTTGTTTTGAAACAAGCTTTTTTTAAAGCAAGTATAAGCTATAATCCTAGCCCTCTTCTTGCTATTCCTCCCCCACAAGATCTCAGAAATGCTGCTGGTTAAAGCACAATGGCTTTGGCTCCCTTTCATAACAATACTTGAATGGCAAAATAAGTCTGCCTTTGCCTTCTTTCTACAATGACACTAATGTTCTCTTTAAACAATGGATGCTTTCAGCGGGTCAAAAAAATCATGCAAATGACTTTTTGAAGGCTCAGCAAATGAAGCAGGGTGTTTTTTAGCATATAAAATGAAGGTAGAAATTGTGCCCCATGATGATCAATATGAGGAAGGTCATGTGAAGCTTATTCTTGATTTGTGCATAATATACTGCTGCATAGTCACTGAATTGATGATGTGTAAAATTAGGATTTTAAACAAAGAATACTGTGGCTGTAACAAGACATTAACAGACGTCGTAAAAGGGCCAATGCTAAATTGAACTGGTACATAGAATAAGCCTCTCCCCAGAAATGGATGCAGTAGGTTGTCAGAGATTTTCAGGTCCATTTTGTACCTGTCTTGTGAGCTGACTAGAGGTAGTACTAGTGGACCTGTACTAATGTGGCCCCGGTTTTGCAAAGCGTACATAGGCATAGAGTCCTTGTCCGTTTTTGTACGAGTAAATTCTGCTCCTCTTGTAATTTTGTGTTGTAACGTCCTCCATGTAGTTCTGGTGGTAACAAGTGCAATGGGGAGAATTTGAAGGGAATTTTAATTCTTGTTTCTGTTTGAGGAACCAATTGTGTATAATTACAAGTATAAGAGGGGAGAAAAAAACTTTTGTTTCCTAAGTTGAACTTGACCTATTTTCAAAACATTACTTTCCTACTGATTTTTATGATGATTGAAATATTGAGTCTTACAATTACAGTCTGGATAATTGAACAAATGTAATAAAAGGTTGTTTTGCTGGTGTACTCCTGAGTCATGAACTTTGTGGGGAGAGAAGGCTGTTTTCCTTAATTAAAAATGGAATGAAGTGTATTGACCTTGGCAGCACTAGAATTAACTATTCAGAAAGTAAAACAAAACATGTTCACATTGAAAGCAGAGCTGCAGTATCAAAAATGTTAAACCAAACAAGTTTGGCAAACAAGTTTGGCAAAATACGCAGAGAATGTATTATATTGAAATTTGCTCTGGCGTGATAGAGCATTAGCTAATTCTAATATATTATATGCTCGTCAGACCACATTATTTATTTATTTATTTACAGTATTTATTTATAGTATTTATATTCCACCCTTCTCACCCCAAAGGGGACTCAGGGCGGATCACACTGTATATATACACGGCAAACATTCAGTGCCATTAGACATACGACATACAGACATAAACACAAAGGGAATTCAACATTTTCCGGCTTCATGAGGGTATGCTCAATTCTAGCCACAGGGGGAGCTGCTGCTTCATTTTCCACTTATGACACAGAGTCCTTGATGGAGTACTTCCTCATTCCTTCCCACATTCTGCTGGACATTTTTATGGTGTCATAAATTAGTTAAATTAGCCTCCCCACAAAGCGGTACCTAAATTTTCTACTCGACAGATGCAACTGTCTTTCGAGTTGCTTAGGTCAGCAATGAGTTAGGCTATTAACCTGGGCTGGCTTCGAACTCATAACCTCTCAGTCAGTAGTGAGTTACTGCAGCTGGCTACTAACCAGCTACACCATACCCCAGTCCAATTGGAGTACTGTGTTCAGCATCTCATTGTAGTAAGGCTATAGACTAGTTGCAGCAGATTCAGAAAAGGTCAGCAAGGATGATCAGAGGTATGGAGAACAAAACATGAGGAAAGATTAAAGGAGCTGGACTTATTCAGCCTGACAAAAAGAAGACATGGATGACATATGCTCTTAAAAACCTCAAGGGCTTTCACAGGGAAAAAGGTGCATGCATGTTCCTTGCTTCCCTAGAGAATTAGGACCAAATCTAATGGGTTGAAGTTACAGAAAGAATAGATTTCAGTTGAATATTAGAAGGAACCTCTTGATAATAAGAGCAGGTTGGCAGTGGAACCAGTTTGCCTAAGGAGATGGCAGTCTCTTTTCGTGGACATATACAAAAAGAAACTGGATTTGACTAGATTTTTTGCCTTTGAAAGATTGTAACAAGATATAAGATGACTGAAGTATAATGCCTTTAGTTGCCTTTTCCCTTCTTACGGGAATTCAGAAATTTTGAAGCCATGGGAGGGAGTAGGAATAGAAATATTTGAAAATGATGAAGAACATGCTATATTGATATTCTATACAGAATGAAAACCACATTGTTGTTTTAGTAGCATAAACTGTATTTTGATAACTTGGTCTGGCATTTAATGCATGTTTGATATATTAACAGTTTTTCAGAAAAGAATTACAAATTGGGTTGCTTTTAGTTTTCTGGGCTGTTTGGCCATGTTCCAGAAGCATTCTCTCCTGACATTTTATCCACATCAATGGCAGGCACCCTCAGAGGTTTTGAGGTCACAACCACAGACCTCACAACCTCTGAAGGTGCCTGCCATAGATGTGGGTGAAACGTCAGGAGATAATGTTTCTGGAACATGGCCAAACAGCCCAAACAACTCACAGCAACCCAGTGATTCCGGCCATGAACGCCTTCGTCAACACAGAATTACACATTATTTAAAACTTTATTTTCTGTTCTAAATGGAGCTGTGCTATCCTGATATCAAAGGAACACCTGAAGAATAAGAGACCCATTTCCTTTAATTAGAAACAAGCAGCATAAACAAGCAGCAAAAGTACAGTAAAACTATAAGAAATTAGTAGTAGTAGTAAAGCAGGGAAACATTTGTTTCATCTAGTATTTCCACAATCCAAGCAGACATAAAGCATCAGTTCACAATTTAAAAAAAATCAGAAAAAGAAACAGACCAGGAGAAATGTGGAAGTAAATATTTTGACAACATTTTATAAATAGTGTATTCAACATTCTAAATGAAAATATTCTATAATCCAACTTCGTTTCAATTTTTCCAAGACAAAATCAGCTTTGGGAAAAAATAAGGACAACTGTCTCCCTTTCACCATGCCCAATATTTTTCTAAATCTTCACATTTCTAGTGGTGGTTGAGAGACTCGAAACCCTTAACCTCTCACTTGAGTTTTCCCACTTGTCCTTTTGGCTGGGGACGCACTGTGATGTCCTCTCCTTAGCAATCTCCCTTCCACAGTTAAAGGTGCTGCTGGATCTTGTGTTGCAATGCCTAACACGTGGAAGAAGAGTCAGGGAGTACAAAATGAACAGGAGCTGCCTTACTGCTAATATTACCTACTGTGGGTTTTAATTTAGCCACTTGTGTAAGCAAAGGACTACAAGAGCAACCATCTGCTATAGCTATAATCCCCGTAGCTGCTTTTGAATGACTACAGGGGCCCATGTTCACATGGCAGGTTCTTCTTAATACAGAACTTTCACTTCTTCCCTTGAGAGGGATCGATGCCAAATCCACATCTAGTTGTGTAGTCCCAGTTATTAAAGTAACTGCTATATATGGCAATGGTCACATATGTAGTAGTCACTCATATGTGACAACTTGGTTTAATTCTTAACAGATCAAATGCCAGGCATATGTTTTGAAGACACTTTAACAAATACCGTACTTGCATACTGATTTTTCCTGAAGAAGTATGTAAAAATATTTCTTTTTCAAAATAGATTGGGTTGAGGAGGTGTGTGTGTGTGTGTGTGTGTGTGTGCATGTAGCCGGAGGGGGGGCTTGGGGGGCTTCACACCTCCCCCCCCCCCAAATTCTCAGGGTGGTCCATGAGAAGGCCTTACTGGTATTATTTAAACTGTTATGTTTAATCATATCATGATCTAATCACCATGCTCAATATATCCCATATGCATAGGGGTATTGGGATAACCATACAAAAGGTTTGCTAGGATAGATCCTCTCCCACTTAGACTCAGCCCCCCCCCCCCCCGAATCAAAATCCTGGCTACCTATATAATATAGGTAAAGGTTTTCCCCTGACATTAAGTCCAGTCGTGTCCGACTCTGGGGGTTGGTGCTCATCTCCATATCTAAGCTGAAGAGCCGGCGTTGTCCGTAGACACCTCCAAGGTCATGTGGTTGGCATGACTGCATGGAGCACCGTTACCTTCCCACCGGAGCAGTCCCTATTGATCTACTCACATTTGCATGTTTTCGAACTGCTAGGTTGGCAGAAGCTGGGGCTAACAGCAGGCGCTCACTCCACTCCCTGGAATCGAAGTTGCAACCTTTCAGTTGACAATTTCAGCAGCTCAGTGCTTTAACACGCTGTGCCATATATATATATATATATATATATATATATATATATATATATATATATATATATATATTGTGTGTGTGTGTGTGTATCTACACTGAAATCATGAGAATTGCCGTTGGTGTAAGACAGCAGCTCTCTTTGGCAGAGAATGCTAAAGACTTTGTAAAACTACAACTTTCATGATTCCATAACAGTGATCTGTGGCAGTTGAAGTGATCTCAAACTGCATTAAATCTACCGTGTAGATGTACCTGAAATCTCACTCCCTTTTAGAACCTCAAATAAGTTAATGAACTCTTTTTTTTTAAGGGAATCTGTACTGTCTTTTATCATTCTGTTGCAGAGACCATCCTGCATATTGCTGCAATTGAAGAGCAGAACATCTCTGCAGACCACATATGCTGAGGTGGTTCAATTTCTGTGTGACCACAAATCCCACACCAACATTGCAAGCAGCTCATCATAATCCCGGCTTCATTAGCACAGCTGGTTAATTTCAGCTAAGAAACGCTGGCTGGACAGTACATAATCCTCTTAACTTTATTTGTAGAGTTTTATCCTCAATTAGAAAAGAGATACTTGGTGTGAAAAGTTGAAGGAGTTATCTTTCAGAGGCCCCATCTACACTGCCATATAATGCAGTTTGAAGCCACATTATATGGCAGTATAGATATGGCCAGGGTCTATACAAAATATATTAAGAGAAGTCAACACTCAACTGAAATATTTACTACCATAAACAGTGTGGTTGAATGCGAGGTGAAGATTCTATTCATCAATAGATAAATATGCCAAGTGACTTGCCATGGGCTGAAAAGCAAAGGTCTTCTATAGTACTAAGCTTAGGTAAAGGTGTTCCCCTGACATTAAGTCTAGTTATGTCTGATTCTGGGGGTTGGTGCTCATCTCCATTTCTAAACCGAAGAGCCAGCATTGTCCGTGGACACCTCCAAGGTCATGTGGCCGGTATGACTGCCTGGAGCGCCGTTACCGTCTCGCCAGAGCGGTACCTATTGATCTACTCACATTTGCATGTTTTCGAACTGATAGGTTGGCAGAAGCTGGGACTATCAGTGGGAGTTCACTCTGCTCCCCAGATTTGAACTGCTGACCTTTCAGTCAACAAGTTCAGCAGCTCAGCGGTTTAATCTGCTGCGCTACCGGAGGCCTTTCTATAGTACTAGTACTTCAAAAAGTGGGAGCAGGAAGAAGGCAATCTGATACTTTTTTCCAAAGTTTTTGCATTTTGCCAAATTTCTTTTGGATTTACTGGTTGAAAAGACAACTAAGGAATTGACAACCAAAATTTAATTTGAATCAGAGATTATCTGGGCCACAGCCGAGTCTCAACCTTTATGCCAATCTACTAGTAAATAGAAATAAATAAAATGCAAACATGCAAAATGCGTTTTGATAGTTGTGTCCCGCATCCTTTTCTTTCACAAAATCTAGTCTTGGCTAAGTAGAATTCAGCAGCAGAACTAGAACAAACGACTACACTGGGACTGCGGCATCTACGCATCTAATTCTGGTACAGTCCATTAAGCAGTCAGGCTGCAAGTTGCATAAACCGCTGGATTGTTTTCCAGATGACCTAGAAACATTGTCATGCTGTTTCCAACTCATTCGATGATCTCTTCTCTGGAACCATGTCTGAAGATAAGCACAGCTGACATTTCCTTTGAGCAACAAGCCAAGTGCAAAACAATAGGATGTTCTAAAATCTGCTCCATTATACAGTCCACAATTTAATTAATCCTAAAGAAAAAACAAATATTACCAAAAAGGTTAGTGGAAGGATGGAGTATATATTCATCTCCACCAAATGAGGGGGGCACGTTTCTGATTTTAAAATAATTTAGGTTAACCAATCAATGAATACTTATCTAGGTTTGACAGTTACCAGTTTTCAAAAGCAGCCTCTTAGTCCAAGATGCACTTTTCACCATTTATTCATTTGAGCTCTGAAATGTACTGTTTCTTTATTACATCTTGTTAATTTCAGCAATACTACTCAGAGTTTCCAGCAGAGGCCCCAAGGACTCCAAAATGAACAAAATAAAAGCACAGAAAAGAGAAAAACTATGAAACTACTGTAAGATAATTTTGTTCTAAAGATCAGTATATAAAATAACTTCAAGTCCAATGTGTTCCTTTTAAAACACTTTTCATCTGCTTACCTAAAGATAATCACTCAAAAACACTCCTGTCCTTTCTAACAAATTTCAGATAGGGTATCTGTCAACAAATTGGTTCACTCAGAATCAGAACCCATGTTTCTGGGTTTTAAAAATGAAGAGTAGTTCTTTTAATTGAGCCTGAGAGTAAATTGATAATGAAGCTAAACAGCACTGGGTAGTGTAATCACACTACTCCACACCAAAGATAGGCAAAGTGTGGCTCTCTACAGTTTGTTAGACTACCACTCCCAGCATTCTTCATGATTGGCTATGCTGCCTATAGGTCAGTGGTTCTCAACCTGGGGTTGCCAGATGTTTTTGGCCAACTCCCAGAAATCCTAACACCTGGTAAACTGGCTGTGATTTCTGGGAGTTGTAGGCCAAAAACATCTAGGGACTCCAGGTTGAGAACCACTGCTATAGGTGATGGGAGCTGCAATCCAACAATATTTGGAGAGCTGTACTTTTCCACCTTAAAAGTTCAAGAAAGCTATTTTTTTATGACTTCTCTTCAAATCTGTTAGGCAATGTGTCCACTGGCTTTACTGGCTAGAACAGTGGTTCTCAATATGTGGGTCCCCAAGTGTTTTGGCCTATAACACCCAGAAATCCCAGTCAGTTTACCAGCTGTTGGGATTCTGGAAGCTGAAGGCGAAAACATCTGGGGACCCACAGGTTGAGAACCACTGGGCTGGAAGGTTCTGGGGACCTTAGTCAGAAAATGGAACACAAGTTTTCTCACATCATTAATATGGCAACTTTGTTCTGAAGCTAGGCCTGTAGCGAGGGGGCGGTTTTAGGGGTTCAACCCCTCCCCCCCCCCCGAAATTTTTCAGGTTATAAAAAAAACTGGTTTACTCATGAATTTTAACTGGTTAACCAAATCCCCATGCTAACTCTATGAAACACAAAACATTAAGAGTCTCTCCAGGCACTATCTCAAGCAGATATTGACAGGTTTGTAGCGGGGAGGGGTGTGTGCTAGGGGTTAAACCCCCCCCCCCAAATTTTCAAACCCCCCCCCCCCCGAATTATTTTTCTGGCTATGGCCCTGTCTGAAGCTACTAAATACCTTTCAGGTGCAACCCCATGTAATCTGTGTTGCGATAACCCAAACTGGGTGTGATAAGGGCATGGATGACCCTGACTACAAGGGGTTTTTTCTTCCAATATTATTAGAGAAAGCTGTGTTACATTGTTTGAAATCATCCAACAGCGTTTAAGAAATATCTCTGTCCTCCACAAGGGGATGCTAGTGTACAAGGTTTTAGAAAATGTGAAATTACAGAAGGAAGATCATATAAAGTGCAGTGCTGCTCAGTAGGCTTGCTCAAATAATTCGATTTCCCCGTTACCCGTTATTAATTCGTTATTTTCGTTTGTTTTGAAGCAATATACGGCCTTGATTGTCCACACGTCTGGATATCGCGGTTTCGAATCGCGAGAGGCCGTTTTTTCTTATTTCGTCGTTTTTTTCGTTAGGAAAAAAAAGCTTTTGCAAATCACCCAAACTCCCACCATTCAGGCCCTTTCCTTTTGCCCCTCAGCAAAAGGGGCGTCACGGGCTCAGCCAATGGGAGGGGGCGAGGGGGAAGGAGGCCGAGGAGGAGGAGGAAGACGAAGGGGGGAAATGGCCGCCGCCGCCGCCTCGCCTCAGCTCAGGCCTGGTGTCTCTCTGTGAGGCGAGAAGGCGGCGGATGGAGCCGGGAATGGAGAGACCGAGAGAGACAGAGAGGGGCCCGGCAGTGAGGTTTTGACGTCTGTGCGAAGCTAGGCAAGTGGGGTTTATATATCTGTGGAAGGTCCAGGGTGGGAGAAAGAACTCTTGTCTGTGGGAGGCAAGTGTGAATGTTGCAATTGGTCACCTTGATTAGCATTGAATAGCCTTGCAGCTTCAAAGCCTGGCTGCTTCCTACCTGGGGGAATCCTTTCTTGGGAGGTATTAGCTGGCCCTGATTGTTTCCTGTCTGGAATTCCCATTTTCTGGGTGTTGTTCTTTTACTGTCCTGATTTTAGCTTTTCTGTAGCTAAAAATGCATATAAAATTGATTCTATAGGGAGGATAAATGATTGGATTTCAACTCCCACAGCTTGGCTTTCTCTGCCAATAATGGTACCCATCTTGGATATTGTAAGGGATTTATTATTATTATTATTATTATTATTATTATTATTATTATTATTATTATTAGACCTTGCTCCCAGGAAGGTGCCTTCGCTGTGGCTCCCAACTTATCTATCTATCTACCTTTCCACATATTCTCCACATTGTGTGTATGTGTATGTATATTATATATATATTATATACATGAGCCCCGATGGCGAAGTGTGTTAAAGCACTGAGCTGCTGAACTTGCAGACCGAAAGGTCCCAGGTTCAAATCCCGGGAGCAGAGTGAGTGCCCGCTGTTAGCTCCAGCTTCTGCCAACCTAGCAGCTTGAAAACATGCCAATGTGAGTAGATCAATAGGTACCGCTCTGGCGGGAAGGTAATGGCACTCCATGTAGTCATGCCGGCCACATGACCTTGGAGGTGTCTATGGACAACACTGGCTCTTGGGCTTAGAAATGGAGATGAGCACCAACCCCCAGAGTCAGACATGACTGAACTTAACGTCAAGGGATACCATTACCTTTACCTATACACACACACACACAAACACACACACACATATGCAGGGACTATATATATATATACACAGTATATATCACACACACACCAATTTAACAAAGTTTCAGCCACAAAAACAAAGTTTCTGAAGTAGAACAATGACTTTCACAGTAAAGACAACCCAATTTAACAGGAAATAAGACTTTCAAACCAGGAACAGATTTCTGCAATTATTAAAAAATGGTTTATTATAAAAGCTATGAAAATTCACCAAAAATCAGAGGATAAGGGAAACGTTCCAAATTTTGGTGAGCTATCAGTGTTAAATGTGTTCTACCACTGTACCAAGTTTGAAGAAGATCACTCAAAAAATGAGGGTGGGAGAGTCCTGTAAAGTCCTCTCCCTCTGTGCTGTTTTTGGGAATTGCGCATGCGCGTCCGCCATTAACGAATTAATTTAGAAAATAACGAATTTTCGTTAATTTCGAAATTTTTTGGGGGCAAAATTTGGAAATACCTTCAAAAACGAAACGCTGCCCCCCTCTACTTTTGCAACGAGTTTAGAATCAAATTTTTCGTGGATCGATCAAGCCTACTGCTCAGTCCTACTGACCCATGTCTGAGATGAACCAGTAGCTGCTTCCAAGTCAGTGAGGGCATAGTGAATCAGGTCCAGGTTTTAGTCTGAACTTCAAAGGAGCTATCTCAGGTGCTGAACTTTATCCTCCAAACATTTTCAGAATTTTGGATAACTCCATTATAATTCAGAATAAAGCCCAGAGCAAATTCAATGTTTTGCTGACCCAAAAGCTACCAGACACCACAGAAATGTACCATGTCATTGCATTGTCTGGAAAATTCAGCCGGATTACCTGAAGAACCAAACTTTGCCTATCCTTACTATAAATCTTTTTTGGAAGATAAAAATTAACACTGATCTGTATTACACATTAATAGTGACTCCATAACCTCTTTAAACACCATTACTCTATTAGATGGAATCCTGGCATTCGTAGTTTGGTGTCATAGTTAGTTCTCTTGTGCAGTGCTTTTAAAACTTTTCTTTTCCATGTGTTTTGTTCACCACATGATATAACTTTGGAATCATTGGTCTTGTGGTTTTGAAACAGGAAATGAAACGGATAAATTCCCCATGATTTCTGTTTTCAGCACTGGAAGAGACAGAATAGTGTCCTGCCTCTATAAGGAGAAGGCTCTGCTCCTACAAGTCACTTCAGCTTCTATACAAGGAGTGATAATCCTATGACCCCCTCCACAGATATTATTTGATTGCAAGCCCCAGCAAAGCCCTAGTCAGAGGAGCCAATGGTTAGGTATGGTGCCAACTGTGGTCCAAAGCATCTGGAGAACAAAGGGACCACTCTAACAGCTATCGTGTCAGACTACACAGAGAAGCCATTGAAATTCACAAACATGTGGACAATTTCAACAGATAGGAAGAAATGATGAAAATGAACAAAATCTGGCTACCAGTATTAAAAAAAAACTCTAAAATCAGAACAGTAAATAAGGAACAACGCTCTGAAAACAGAGGAATTCCAGTCATGAATCAATCAGGGGCAGCTAACACCTCTGAAGAAAAGATTCCCCCAGACAGGAAGAAGCCAGGACATGAATCTGGCAGGGCCATTAATGCTAATCAAAGTGATTAATTACAGCATTCACACTGACCTCCAACAGACAAGAGTTCTTTCTCTCACCCTGGACCTTCCATAGATACCTTACTTTCTTAGTTTTTTGCAATATACCTCACAACCTCTGAGGATGCCTGCCATAGATATGGGCTAAACGTCAAGAGAGAATGCTTCTGGAACATGGCCATACAGCCCGGAAAACATACAACAACCCAACAAAGGGATTGTCATTCTTGTCATAAGAATGCAAAAAAAAAAAAAAAATACCCCTACAGCTTCACTGCTGTATAGGTTTTTATGCAGGAAAGGTGAGGAAGTCCTTCCCTGTCAAGTGCTGTTTTTGTGTTAGTCTCAAATAATAGGAAAGACAACCTACATCAAGATGCCTCTCACTCTGACTCATTTCAGATTATGTTTGTTATGTTTAGCTTCACTAAGGTGAGGCTATGGCTGTCCCTGCTACCCAAGACAAAGATCTGTGTATCTGGTTCACTGAAAGATGTCATCTCTCTGTAGGGATTTTGTTTACATCATGCGATGCTTCCATGGCTTACATAAGTGGATGCTTACAGTCAATGGACTGAAAAATGCTTTCAAATAAACAAGAGCCAACTAATGTTTCTTCTAGAAATTATCAGAAAACTATCAGTTTCTTCTGACCACTTCAATCAATAAGCTTTTTGATTAAAAATCTAAATCTTCTGTTTAACGCCTCCCCAATTTCCATTAAAATTTCAACTGGTCACATTTTCCATTAAAATGTTTGTTATTTTGTTGGCATTCTCAGCCATGTTTCAGTGCTATCTATGAAGTTGCTCAGTTTTAGTTGTGCAGCAGTCCCCCAGATGATTGGCTTCAAATTCAGGTGCATAGCTTTCCAAAGGAAGGTGTGTGCTTACACTTTAAATATAATGCTACAGGACTGCTGATCCAATGCAGTCTACACCCAGTCTCCACTAGTCCAAACCAGGATGAGCATGGGGAGTGCAAGAGACTGCTTAGAAATGAAGCACTAGAGAGCTTTCAGGCTGAAATCCCATGCATGGGGAATGGGGAACTTGAAGCTCTCCAGATGTTGTCGATCTGTAACTCCCATCAGTCTTCTACATAGTAATTGGTAAAGGCTAATGAAAGAGTTTTATTAGCCTTCACCTGCTACATATGAATAGGTCCCATTTAATTTAGTGGGATTTACTTCTGAACCTATACGATTATTCTGTAAAAATATTATTCCCTCCTCCTAATACAACTTTCTATACTTCCTATTAGCATTAAATTCAGCAATCAAAAGTATAAGTTGCCGCTATCATCTAACTTTTCTACATCCCACACTTCCCTGCTACTAGAGGAAGCTTTCTCACTCTGCCTAATGATAGCACTGGCCTGAGCCAGCAACTTGAGTCATCTTGCATTGCTGCTATTGCCAAATATGGAAACACATGAAAATAAGGAAACATTTGTCTGAATACCCTTTCTTTCTCAGCTTCTGCTATTGAACAGTTTTTGAACTTTCAAGCAGGAGCTGAATTAGCCAAGGGGACTGTCTAAATAGCAAATGATTATGGTGGGGGAAGATGGGCTTTCTAACTACTGGCTGTTATCTATGAAACATATTTTGAAAGAGCATCCTTAGACCGCTTGACTACTATAAGTTGGCAAAGTCTGAGCAGTCACTTAGTTCCATCACGTTAGTCTCACAGGTATAGCTCCAGTCAGCTCATAGCAGAATATGAACCATCTGAATTCCCAAAACATCCTTCCTGCTAGAATTGGAGCATTGTTCTGCTATAGTCACCAAGGCTACAAGGACAAGAGAAAGTGCAAGAAGACTGGGAACAAGTATTTCCACAACTACCCACAAGACCTTAAGTAGCTTTTTTAAAATTTGGCTTGCATATCATGCATTGTACTTTTATCTGTTTTTGTCTGTATATGCAGAATTAATTTTGCTATACTGTAAGCCACTTTTAGTCCCCTTTGGGGTGAAAGAAAGCGGGATATAAATATAGTAAATAAATAAATAAATAGTTTCCTTCATTATATACTCTGACTTGGAAATGGTTATAGGTTATTTAAAAGCTCACAAATTCCCTATGTTGGCCTGAGAATATTGGGAGTTATAGTCTAAAAATGATTTTCCAAAAGCAGAGAGTTTGATAGGTTATGGTCCCATCTGTCCAATGAGGCTACAAAGTTCAAGAATGAATGCAGATAAAACATGAGAGTTCTGTTAGAATAAATCATACTATAGGTCTATCTAGCCCAACTTTCTGTTTGCAGTTATGAACACTTGCCTCTGGGAAGCCCACAAACAGAACACTATAATTGTGCCATCCTCATGTTCCCCAGTGACTATTATTCAGAAGTATACTGCCTCTGGTGTGTGTGTTTTGAGCCTTTAAGTAGGTTCTGCCTAATTTCCAAGCCTATTGTGAGGTTTTCTTAGTAAGATTTATTTATTTATTTATTTTATTTACAGCATTTATATTTCGCCCTTCTCACCCTGAAGGGGACTCAGGGCAGATCACAGAACACATCATACGGCAAACATTCAGTGCCGATTATAACAATGACAAGACAGACAACATACAGTAGAGTCTCACTTATCCAACATAAACGGGCCAGCAGAAAGTTGGATAAGCGAATATGTTGGATAATAAGGAGGGATTAAGGAAAGGCCTATTAAAAATCAAATTAGATTATGATTTTACAAGTTAAGCACCAAAACATCATGTTATACAACAAATTTGACAGAAAAAGTAGTTCAATACGCAGTAATGTTATGTGGTAATTACTGTATTTATGAATTTAGCACCAAAATATCATGATATATTGAAAACATTGACTACAAAAATGCGTTGGATAATCCAGAACATTGGATAAGTGAGACTCTACTGTATAGAGGTATATAGGCTTTCCCATCTTTTGGCATCTTTGGAGGCTGTGCTCGGTTCCGGCCACCGGGGAGTGCTGTTGCTTCATCTCCCTGTCAAGAGCGTTTTTTGTTTTTCTGATCGAAATGCCAAGCCTAAATAAATCCCTCCCTGCTTTTAATGCGGTTCCTATATATATATATATATATATATATATATATATATATATATATATATGAGGATCAAGCAACACAGTGTTAAATCCATAGAACTACTTGTTCTTTAAATAGCACTTGTAGGGAACGGGAAAGAAAGATTGGTATTCTGGCAAATTCTTATACTCCAACTGTCCTGATTTGGCCAAGCAGCCCTGATTAATCATGTCATCCCACTTTCAACCTACAGATGAAAAACAGGACATGTGTGGCCAAACAACATTAGAGTAATGCCAAGATGGCAAAAGTTATTAATGAGGAAAAACGCACATGGCTGATAGAGGCAGCAGTGGTTTGCTTTTGACTGAGTCTACTGGGAAGGGGATAACTCTGTCCCTTCCTCTCTTTTCTCTCGCCTCCCCTGCTTCATTAATCTAGTGCAAACTAGTTTTGCACTTTTGTTGCGTGATTTCAGCTCCACAAGAACCACAGGTTCCGAAGCTCCCCAAAGGACTGAATAAGACACAGATTGGATGAAGCCAAAGACTTTATTCTCCCTTGACCAAAAGAGGATGTCACCAGAATCTGTGCTCCAAAGACTGATATAACTCAATGCAAACATACAGAAACATTAATAGCATCTGATAGGCATTTGAAACAAAGGATTTAATCCCTCTGGTTGCCGATTAGTCTAGAATCATGGCCAGCTAGGATCTGCTCCCTGATAGGTGCAGGAGTGCCATCCATTGTCGCTGTTGATAGGCTCCAGGCATGGCTGATAATTTAATGAATTGTCATTGATCAGTTTGACATTTTATGGCTGTTTCCTCAACCTGTTTAGAGGAGCTTTCTTGCACTTTTTCAGCAGGCTGAGTAGTAGTAGTAGTAGTAGTAGTAGTAGTAGTAGTAGTAGTTCATTCTATGGGTGCTGCTTCAAAATTTAATTGAGGGAGTTGCTGGGCACTGCTGGGCTCCAACTCGACTGCTGAGCCTTCCACCAGCATCTCCTCATCCTTGTTTTCCAAGCTATCCATGACATTTGCAGATTTCAGGGTTCAATTTGGGGTCCTGGTGTTTCAATTTACAGTAATTTAAGTAAACTGATTATGAGAAGTGAAAATATAAGGAGAAAAAAACCAGGAATATTTTAAAAAGAGCTGGAAGAACAAAAATTCAGAGGTTTAATCAGGCTTGAGCCAAGTCAGGACAGTCAGAAGGTGAGCAACCATGAATATCTTGCCTCTCCCAATTCTGAATATCATGAAAATCTTACGTAGTGCTTAAAAGTAAGTCTTCATTTCAACAAATTATGAGCAATAACCACCCCAGTGTTCTTCAGCTGGGGTTTGCAACTGAGTTTGTTTCATTTTAATTTAAAGAGGATACAAAGAGGTCTATGTCCAGGTATATGAACACAGGACTACAGCCTGAATATTGTATTGTCAGCTTCAATTTATATTCATAAAATGCAGTGCTGACATTCAGCTGCATTTTGTTCTTCTCCTCACCAACATTTTGGAGACAGGAATACTCTTCCCCCTAACTGATTCCTCAGACATATGGTAGGCAAATACTAAGACAGAGAAGGAAGAAAAAATGGGCAGTAATGTACATCTGAAAAAAACGAAGCATATTGAAATCTGTCAGAAATGGCATAAAGTAATATTGAAGTTTGCACTTATGAACAAACATTTGCAACACCTTCATGCATTTTATATTGTAGAGCAGAGAATGAGCACTTCATTGAATGTTGGTTGCCATTTGTATCAAATGCCAACAAGAATGATTCATATCATATGTTGACAACATAACATTTTGCTCAGCTTCACTTCACATACTGGGAGAAGGTGTTCATAAAATGTTAGAACAGTCTCATGACTACACTGTTGCGCATGGCTCTCTTTTAATACTTATTTGCTATCATTTTGTCTTTGAGGCCCATTCTCTTTGGAGGTCAATTTTTTGTTTCTGTGTTTTGCATGCATGCATAACCTTGAAATGCTTATTTTTTAAAACTAGGGTGGAAATCTTTAGACTTCCTTATAAATAGTTTCAATGTTGTTAACAGTGCAATTTTATTTTTAATGTTTACTCCTTTTATGTACTTAAGTATACTGTTATCATTTAATTTGTAGACTGCCTAGAATCCTAGTCTTGGGGAAGAAGTGGGGTATAATGATGACAAGAGCTCTCCGGAACAATAGGGATCAAAGAGAGGCTAGATAAGACAAGAAGGCAAGCAACAACAAACAAGCAAGGGATCACCGTGGAAGCAGATGGAGGTGAACTAGAAATCCCCTTTCTCCTCCAGTCCCAACATAGCTGCTCCTGAATTCCTTATTGAGGCCTTGTATCATTACAAAGGTTTGCTAAGTTAGAGTCATTTAGGAGAGCAGAGCAAGCTCCAAAGTTGGACAATAGTCCAGGGCCTCTGTTTTGCATTGCTCTCCACCAAGAGGTTCTAGCCTCAGGTCCTCCTGTTTACCATTATTTCATCCTGCTGCTCACTTGCCCTTTTCTTGAAAGCTAAGAGGGGAAGATAAAAGATGGTGTTGAAAAAGAGATGTTGCTACTGTCACGTGTTCATCTGTAAGTTCCTGTTAGCAAATTAACAGAACAGAGCCAGCCCTACTGTTAGGCAGGATGAGCCAACTGCTACTGCCATCTAAAGCTCCATGGCTTGTTTAGCCCTTCCTTCTACACTTGTCTGTGTTGGAGATGAAAGATGTAGTGAAAACTATTCAGTTTTCAATGGGCACTCCACTCAGCCTTTTCTGCATTGAATGGGGAGGAAATGTCTTGAATTGGTTCTGAGCAGGCAAAAGCAGATGAAAATCTAGATTCAGTGGTAATGAGGAGGACAAATGTCTCACAAAAGCCACAGCTGGCACTTTGTAATGGTCTTTCAAAACCTTAAGGCAGGACTGAGGCAAAGGCTGTAAAATCAGAAGCCATAAACACAAGCTATGGTTTGGCAAAAAAAGATGCTCCATCATGAACTCTGGTGTCCTTTCAGTGTTTAATCCAGGGTGTCAATACAGATCTAAATGCAGTACAAGTAAGAAACTGAGAACAACTCAGTCAGCTCCAGCCTGAAAGGGACCTGTCAGTGATGGAAGTTGTTACAGAAATGGAGCTGCTAAATTAAAAACAAAGATAGGGTTTCATTGGGCATCCATTATGTAGGTAGCACTTGGAAGGCTTCTCTGCATTTTATCAAGCTTGGTAATAACTGAAAGTGACAGGTGGAAATCTCAACAGCTAACTTCACATTTCCTTGGCTCTAAAAGAAAAGAGCAAGGAAGAGATGTGATGAAAGATTGGAGTTTTTTCCCCTTAAAACCAATGCTTTGCTCAGCAGCAGGATTCATCTGTTTTATTCATTTTTGCATTTTGGCTTATCTTCCTCCACTCCAGTTACTTGGATCAGGTAGGCTCCAAATAGGCTTCTGAATATTAACTTTTTTTGTATTGTAGTATTTTTAAGTTCCTATGTTTCTCTATGTCAGTGGTTCTCAACCTGTGGGTCCCCAGATGTTTTGGCCTCCAACTCTCAGAAATCCTAACAGCTGGTAAACTGGCTGGGATTTCTGGGAGTTGTAGGCCAAAACACCTGGGAATCCACAGATTGAGAACCATTGCTCTACATGATGACTTATAACTGAAGTCTGAGAACATAGCTTCCTCATTTGCCCCCTTTCCCCTTTTCCTGTTGTCTCATGGTACTTGAATTTAACCTGTATCTTCCTTAGGGCAGGGGTCTGTCTACTTGTATTGGTTTTACATGACAACTATTTTTTGAATATATAAGTTGAGATCCTATATCATGTTTACATACATTTCTGCATATGGACTTATGTCTGGATTGTCCTAACCTACCCTTTTGTTGAATGACAGTGTGCAGGTGAATACATATCTGAAAGTGAAACCAAATCAACATGTCCATAGATGCCTTCATGTGCACTGCATCTCCATTGCACAGTGTATAACTTCGTTTTGCACTGGACAAATAATTCCCCACTCTTTCTATAGGAGAACATATAGATGTGTGTTAAGGTACCAACAGGATTTTGGTCATAATTTTGATCCCACACAAAAAGTTATGGAAAACAATGAGGTCCTGTCATGGGATGGGGAGGCCATCCTTACACAAATGTGTCCACAGCATAGTCCTTGTTTGGAAGCCAGTCAACAGCTTCCTATGTTCTTAATAGTATGAGAAACCAACAAATAAATGAGTATATAACCATACTATATTCTTATCCATTCTGTGCAGTTGAAATAGATTTGAGTGAATTTCAAGCTTATGACCCACTCCCCCCCCCCTTCCGTTTTTGATGCCCTAGCAGTCTGATGAAGAGGAACTTGATGATATGCCCTTTGGTGACATTTTGATTAGTTTTAATACAGGTATTCCCTGCCTGTGGATGTTGGATTTTTGCTCTCCAACACAACTGGCTTTTTTTAACTTTTAAACTATGTTGTATCTGCATGAGATATGTTTCTGCACTTTTCATCAATATATGAAACTGCAGATAATAGCAAACTGTATTACTTTCAATTGAGTGAAAGGTAAAAGTAGAGAGGAAGAATATAACTTGTACAGGAGGCCATTAGTGAATAACTAAATAAGTAAAATGGTGGATCAGTAAAACAGTAGATATTTGTTCCATGATTAAGGAGTTCTACTTTATTCTTTTTACCATGAGAGCTTGGAAATGAGATATTCTGTTGTCATTGTGTTGTAGGAACAGGAATACAGTTATAAGGACGTAGTCAGGAAAGACAGTTTAAGTGATCGGTTTATGATGCTCTGCGGTGTAATAATAAATTGTACATGTGTTAAAAGAACATAACAGGCTTTTGCCAGGAAACTGCATTGGTATTATAGGCACTATTTATAAAACCAATGTCTTAACATGCTTTAGTATTACCAACAGTTTAATTACTTTAAGTATTATGAGAATATTTACACATTTTATATACTATGGGCCGTTGGCCTTTTGTGTGTTTAAACTACAGCTATATTTGTTTTAATTTGTGAGCCAGCTTGAGTCTAGATTTAGGAGAGTGGGTAGGAAAAATAGTAAGTCAAGCCAATAACAACCATGGGGTTTTGTTGCCATTGGATGTTTCCTGCTGATCACTATGGTCCCTTCTATACTGTCAAAAAATCCAAATTATCTGAGCAGATAATCTGAATTTTATATGGCAGTGTAGGTGGGGTCTATGTCTTTCCTCTGCCTTGATCAGCTACTGCTAACAAGATAAGCCAACAAATACTTTCCTGAAATCCATCAAAAACTACCTGCCAAAATAATTTAGTTCTGGTATTTGCAGCAGAATGAGCCTTTAAAAGCAATTTTATGAGTGAGTGTAAGCATACAGCCCTCCAAATTTGCTAGTTAGGGGTACAGAGCTAGCGTGAAAGTGGAAAAATTGCAAATTGCATTTTTAACCTGGCTCTCTAGGAATTTCTAGGTCTTCCAGCATGACTCTATGGTCAATGTCTGCTAGACGTTGGCCATATAATTGCTTGGAGAACCAAGAGATTCCTAGAGAGGTATTATCTCTAGAAATCTCTGGATTCTCCAGCATGACTGAAGGATGTTGACCCTAGAATCACACTGTAGGGCCTAGAGATTCCTAGAGAGAACAGTTTAATCAAATTTGTGAATAATCAAATCTGCAAAAGTCCATAAATGTATAGATTGCATGTGAAGAGTTGTCATTTGGATTCAGCCTTATTGTTGCAGTAATAATGTTTACTGAGGGTTTGAGTGTATTGAGTGTGCTTTCATTATTTTGCCATTTTCAAAACAGCCTTCAAAACATGACATTGTCCATTCTAGACATTAGTAAGGTGACGGTTTTAGGCTCCTAACTCCCAGAATCCTTCGGCTACCACAGCCAATGGAATACTGTAAAATACTGTTACGCACTCAGGCAACATTTAAGCTGATATCTGAAAGACACAAGATTGTTTCAGGCATTCTTGGAAGAAAGTGATTCCCTTGTCATTGTAGGTGGCTGCTTGGATTTCTCCCTGTCTCTAGAAAGCTGCTTGCACATTTCTCCAGTAGCGCTTTCTTCCTTCCCTGGCCAAATATGATTGGAATGAAAATGTCAAAAGGCCCTATACTTGGTCCTACTCCATCTCTCCTTTCTTATTGGCAAGCTGCTTGACTTTGAGCCTCTCTGCTTTTGTGGGCCAGGTATCCTAATCAGAGTGGCAGTTCAAAGTGGTTTGTCCAAACATTATGTAACAAAATTTGAAAGTTTTTCTGTCCCTGGCTTGAAAGTGTTATTTCATGTTTAATTGTGTGGTACTTAATTTGAAAGGAGTTGTTATGCTCCAGAAACTTTGTTTTTGTGGCTGCCACAACCTATATTGAATTGATTGAGACTCTATACGATATTCATTAAAAAACTATAATAAAACATGCTGCAAGATGTCTTGCAAAAACAAAGTTTTGCCGTTTAATACACTTTTTCATGTTTTTATGAAAGAACCTATTAAGAAATGAAATTTCAACCCAGGAACAAAAATTGTGTTGCATAGTGTAATTAGTAACTAAATATTTCTTCCTGTGTTCCTTAAGATTCAAACAAAACAAAATGCCAGAATGCAGAAGATGCCTGAGCCACAGTCAAGAACAGTCTGAGGTCAAGAAGATAAACCAAGGAGCCGGTTTGGGTCAATTATAGCAGGGCTGAGACAAAGGTACACAAGGCCAGGAGCAGGTGTTATTGATCAGGTCAGATCAGCTGTCCGCAACAGGAAGTTGAAGCACAGTTGCTAGATCAGGCATCCTCAAATGGCAGTCCCCTAGCTTTTTGGGCCTCCAACTCTGAGAATTCCTAGCCATTGAACAAGCTGGCTGGGGATTCTTGAAGGCTGCAGTTTGAGGATGCCTCTGCTAGATTTATAACCCAGGCTCAACTTCTAAGCTGCTCTTTGATTATTGAGTGTTTTTCTTAAAAAGGTAGCTATACCTCTTGAGCCCTTCCCATCCTTGACATCTAACAATGCAGATGTCTCTAAATTTTCTTCTTGAACTTGCCTGGAGCCACCAGCCTCCGATTCATCCCCTGGAACCTCCAAAGGCTCCAAGGTAGGTGGGCACTGGGGGCTGCTAGCGTCAGGCAGGGTTGCGGCCTCTTCCACCTGCTCTTCCTCTCCATTGTCTGAGCAGGACACGACAGCAGGCAGGTTGAGGTCTAGAGACAACACATTTCAATATAGGTTTTAAAATGTCTATATCAGTGGTTCCCAACCTGTGGTCCATGGACCACCAGTAGTCCCCAAGAACTAAAATATGGTCCACGGTCTCACCGTTACTACGACATTGCAACGAGAGTGACTGGTCTCACGAAACCCTCTTATAGTGTCGAGGCAACAGGGATGTTGGGAGGGGAGAGGCTGATTACCCAAGAAAGGTGCTACAACAAGCCTCTTGACTGCCGCTTCTCCTCCTCCTCCTCCCTTCCCCTCAGCGAAGCCATTCCATGTAACACCTGGAAGAGGGAGTGCCTTGGTGTCTTTGTTTTTAGGCCTGTTATTTGGGGGTGCTGGTTCAGAAAATTGCATTGGATAGACCACACCCAGGGCTGTAGCCAAGAAGGGGGGGGGGTGTTAGGGGTTGAACCCCCCCTTCCAAAATTTTTCAGGTTTTAAAAAAACTGGTTTACTCATGCATTTAAACTGGTTAACCAAATCCCCATGAGTGTCCACTGAAGTTTATCTGTCTTGAGTGCCCACTGAAGTTTATCGATGAAGCCTGATTTCTAAATTATTTTGTATTATGGAACTACTCTTCAAGATTCACTTTTAAAAGTTTCAACCCCCCCCCCTCCCATTTTTTTTCTGGCTTTGTCCACATCTGCTGTAGCTTAAATATGGTTTTCTGTGGGCGAGCAGATGGCGACTGTTGGATGGCATTTGTTCTGTATCAGAAACTAAAGCTGATGTGGACTATCCAATGCAGTTTTCTGAATCAGCACCCCAAATAACCAAACTGAATCTAAAGTTGACCAAAAACAGATGTGGCACAGTGCATTAATGCGCTGAGCTGCTGAACTTGCAGACCAAAAGGTGCCAGGTTAAAATCCCGGGAGCGGAATGAGCGCCCACTGTTAGCCCCAGCTCCTGCCAACCTAGCAGTTCGAAAACATGCAAATGTGAGTAGATCAATAGGTACTGCTCCGGCGGGAAGGTAACGGCGCTCCATGAGGTCATGCCAGCCACATGACCTGGAGATGTCTATGGACAACGCCGGCTCTTCGGCTTAGAAATGGAGATGAGCACCAACCCCCAGAGTCGGTCAGAACTGGACTTTAATGACAGGGGAAACCTTTACCTTTTTAACCCTTTTGGTACTCATGTTGGAGAGTGGTCCTTGGTCAAAAAAAAAAAAAAAAGGTTGGGAACCACTGGTCTATATGTATTTCTTTGCCTTGGGGAACCCAACTGACACTTCATGCCTAGAATAGGAACAGAGTTGGAGCCCTTCTGGCAAGGTGACCCTGGCACAGCAGCATCCCCTCCTCGCTCTGGGGAAATAGTTGGGCGGGGGGGGGGGGGACGCCGCATGCACCCTTCTTTTGCCTGGATGTTCTTGCACATGGCTGGGAGAGGCGGTGGGCTGGGAGCCAAGCAAGGGGTCGCTTCGTCCTCTCTGGCGTTTTTTTTCTCTCTCTCTCCATGGCTCTGGGGCTGAAGGGGCCCCTGCGAGGCGCGTAAAGGTGGCCGTGCCCTTGTGCAGCCTTGAAGTCCGCCCCTGTCTTCGCTGCAGCAGGGGCTCGGGAGGGGGGAGATGAGCAGGAGAGGCTGGCGGGCGCCTTCCTCTCCCCATCCTCATCCTCCTCTTCCTCGCCACACCTCCTCCCTTGACCTCGAGAAGAGAGGCGGGAGGGGGGCGTGGGCGGGCGCGCCGAGGAGCCAGCTCGACTCCAGGCATTGCAGGGGACGCGGCGGCGCTCCTCCTCCGGCTCCGGCCTCCTCCCGCGCCTCCGAGCCCAGGCAGCGAGCGGGGACGCAGCCCATCGCCGCCCTCGGCCTCCTTGGCGGACCCTTGGCGGCCGGAGCACGTGGGGCTGGGCTTGAATGACTGCTGCGGCCGCCCCCCTCCCCTCCCCTCCCCTCCCGAAAGCAAGCCAAGCTGAAGGAAGGCGGGAAGGGAGCTCTCCTCTTGGCGCGGCGCTCCTGCTCCTCTGCAGACTTCGCGGGCCATTAGCGCTGCGCCAAACTCCGGCCAGGTAAGAGGCGCGGAGGGTGACAACGACGCCGCTGCTTTCCCCCAACGAGGCATTTGGCCAAAGGTCCTTTCCCCCGCTCAGCAATCCTCCTGCTCCCCTCCATGACATTTTCTGGCTCCAGCTCCTCTCGGGGAGGAGGGCATGGCTCTCCCGATCCTCGCTCTGCTTCTCCCCACGGAAATTCCCCTTCAGTCCCCAACTTTCTGGTCTTGCAGTAACCCGAAACTTCCTCTGAGCCTTGAAGAGATCCGAGTGAGGCGCCGCAAGGAAGGCGAGCGCATCCCGCAGCCTTCCCTCCTCCTCGGGCCAGGGCTTCAGGGCTTCAGGGCGGGAGGAGGGCTCCTGTTGGGGACCCCGCACCCCAAAGTCCTCGCTCCCCGACACAGGGACCTCCCGAGATGATGGGGAGGGGGTTGCCTTTCTCAAACGTGGTGAGAACGGGACTGGGGGCGGGTTGACCTTCCGAGCCTCCCTGGGATTTCCAGGGAATGGGAATGCTGGTGGAAACCCCAACTATCCCAAGTGACAGCCTTGGGGAAGAAAAAGGGGTGCAGAAAAAGGGGGATTAAGGACGGCAGGAGGTGCTTGAATCCCGGGCACCCTCATCAGGGAAAGGGCGGCCAGTTCCAAAGCCCATATTGATGTGTACGGTTTACGGGCTCCATAGTCTCTCTTCCATGGCTTGATCCTTCATTGCCCCGGTGGCGCAATGGGTTAAACCAGGCCTGGGCAAACTTGGGCCCTCCAGGTGTTTTGGACTTCAACTCCCACCATTCCTAACAGCCGGTAGGAGTCCAAAACACCTGGAGAGCCTAGGCTTGCCCATACCTGGGTTAAACTATTGCGCCGGCAGGACTGCTGACCGGCAGGCCGACGGTTCGAATCCGGGGAGAGCGGGTGAGTTCCCTCTGTCAGCTCCAGTTCTCCATGCGGGAACATGAGAGAAGCCTCCCACAAGGATGGTAAAAACATCAAACATCCTGGCGTCCCCAGGGTAACGTCCTTGCACACCAGAAGCGACTTGCAGTTTCTCAGTCTTTTTTGTTTTCTGCGACTGGGCTTTTTGTGCCTCTCCCCTGCTCCCGATCCTTTAAGGCTGCCCCTTTCTTTCCGTGAGCCCTGAAAGCTCAGGGGTCCATCTGCTTCGGGCAGGAGAAGACTTTCGCCAGCGCCTCTTCTTGAAGCGTGGCGTTTCCTGGAAGTTTCTGCTTCCCGACTGGAAGCATATGAGCCAGGGCGATTCCGAGAGAGCTTCCCCATCCCCACCCGCCCTTGGACGAGGGAAAGCCACCCAGGAGGGCGGGGAAGGAAGGGCAGAGAGGCATTTGCGCCGCCACCCTCTTGCTGTGGTGACAAGGGGAGAAGACCCGCACTCTGGCTCCTTAGATTGCGCTCCCGGTAGTGGTGGGAAGGGTGGAGAAGAGATGGCATGGCTGGAGGTGAGGAATTGACCTCCTTGTTCTCTCCCCTTGGCCTTTGAAACAGCTGGCCACAAGAGTATAGAGCTGTAGCCCTTAAGAAGGCGGATGTTGAGGGTGTTTACCTACCACTGTTTTAGGCTATATTTCAGAGGAAGGCAATGGCAAATCACCTCCAACTGAGGATTCCCTCAGGCAGGAAGCGGCCAGGCTTTGAATCTTCAAGGCCATTCAATGCTAATCAAGCTGGCCAATTGCAACATTCACACTTGTCTCAAACAGACAAGAGCTCTTTCTCTCTAAAGATATATAAACCCCACTTGCCTAGTTGCCAAGAGACCCCACAACCTCAGAGGATGACTGCCATAGATGTGGGTGAAATGTCAGGAGAAAATGCTTCTGGAACATGACCATACAGCCCGGAAAACTCACAGCAACCCTCCTCTGAATATTCCTTGCCTCAGAGAAACCCATGAAATACAGCGGGTCATCAGAGGTCTACAGCAACCTTATACGTAGTTGTCTTCACCCTGGCCATGAGTCAATGAACAGAGAATCCCTGGATGCACAGGGCCAACTGCAGTAGAGTCTCACTTATCCAACATAAACAGGCCAGCAGAACGTTGGATAAGCGAATATGTTGAATAATAAGGAGGGATTAAGGAAAAGCCTATTAAACATCAAATTAGGTTATGATTTTACAAATTAAGCACCAAAACATCATGTTATACAACAAATTTGACAGAAAAAGTAGTTCAATACATAGTAATGCTATGTAGTAATTACTGTATTTACGAATTTAGCACCAAAATATCACGATATATTGAAAACATTGTCTACAAAAATGTGTTGGATAATCCAGAACATTGGATAAGTGAGTGTTGCATAAGTGAGACTCTACTGTAAATATTATTTTACATAGTGCCCAGTTTGGGTCCCCAATTGTTATTGGATGACAAATCCCATCACTGAAGGTGAGCAGTTCGAATCCATGAGATGGGGTGAGTTCTCATCTGTCAGTCCTAGCTTCCCATGCAGGAACATGAGAGAAGCCTCCCACAGGATGGTGACACATCCAGGTGTCCCCTGGGCAATGTCTTTGTAGATGGCCGATTCTCTCACACCAGAAGCAACTTGCAGTATGTTCTCAATCTGCTTCTGACATGACGAACACTCCCGTCACTTTTGATTGTCCACCATGCAGACTGGGGATAATGGGAATTGTAACCCAACAGCACTTTTGTGGTTCTGAGATTGGGGAAAGGTTAAAGGACATTTGAAAGTCAAGCATCCCATTCACAAGCCTTGTATCTAAACCCAGACCTCACTATCCTGACCAAACACAACAAGCTGCAGCATTCCAGATGTTACTGTATCAGAACTCCCATCAGCTCTAGTCATGATATCTAGTGATGGAGTTGTAGTCTAGCATCTGAAGGGTCACATAAATGATACAGAAGGCCCATTTCAGCCCACAAGACCACAGGCAAACTGAAGGTAAGCAGGTAGGTAGTTCCTTCCTTGCTTACAGCTGTTTTCTCCCCACCTCCCCCATCTACCTGGGCTTATTTTCTCCCTGGAGCAATAAGGGAGCATTCAGTTTCCATTCTTGCTTGTTTGATTTTTTTTTGTAATCTTCCCAGGAAAATCCACCTGCCTTTTTAGAAGATAGCTTGTGTAGTGTGGCATGAATAATGAATTGCATTGTAGAAAAGGTAATATATGTCTCATGTATAAATCAACGATGTATGCTGTGGAGGCAGTTTTTAAAAATCTGTTAGGTAGTTTTGTTGTCGACCGCATTTTAGGGGATCGGGCCCTTAAGGAGAGAGCCGATCCGGTCCTGAGAGAACGGACCTTGGCGGAGCCAATAGGAAAATATGAGCCGCAATACAACCTGAAGCCGAAATGAAGAAGGTCCGCCAAAGTTGAAGGAAAATCCGCCAAGGAGTCTTTATTGAGCAATTCAGCTGAAAAGGACTCTAGTAGCGATCATTCAGTCTACTAGGGTACCACATAATCAAAATAAAGCCATATTTATACAAAGTTTCAGTCTGACAGCCCTTTGAATTTCCCGCCCCGCTCCCCCGCCCATCTGATCGCTGATAGGCTAGAAGGTTGAACGAGGCGGGCTTTCGTTTCCCGCCTTGCTCTGTTGGCCCAATAGGGAGCTGCTTTTTGTCTCTACTCGAGCCAATCAGGAAGGAGAAGGCGGGAGTTATTGAAACAATGAAGTGACAGGGCAGGAAATATCGGATTAATTCCTGCTAGACCGATTTCTAAAGGGATTAATGGCAGCAATCAAGGATGTCCGGGTTTCTGTCACGTATACAGATTTTTGATATGCCTTGGGGTGTCAGAGGTGGAAGTAGAGATGGGTGGTGATGAGCCATATTGACAGGCTCTGCAGGGCGCCTTCCTGAGGTGTCCTGGTTTTTCCTTTGGGTGAGATATGACAATGTTTGCCTTGAGGCGAATCACCTTTAGGACAACACTCCGAATTCGGCGACTCAAGCCCTATATTGTCCATGCAATCTGAATTTGATTGGGTTAAGCGGTGGCAGATTATCCTTTTGTTTTTGGGAAGGGAAGCCTGGGTCATAGGAAATGGGATAGGTTCTGGGGTTCAGGTTGAGTTCAAAATATTTCCTATTTGATTTCATGACTTGACAATTATATGAAATAAAATGAAAAATAAAATAAAGTTGGAATATAAACCCTGCTGGGAAAAATACATATTTTCCGGGGATCCCAAAGAGTACAAATACATATAGGCAGACAGATAGATTTCATGGAAATAAGGGAGAATCCATAAAAGTGAGTTACATTGCATAAAGGGGAATCATGAATGATATAAACAATTGAAAATATTTGATAAGAACGAAGTTCATAACATCTGGGGAACCCAATATGGAAATTCATAAAAGTGGAGTTTTAGCAGCATGATTTTACAATTCATGAAGTTAGCCCAACGATTAGAAATTCATACAACAGTGATTCATGAGGGTGTCCAGGTACATAGAATATGAAAATTCACGGATACATTGGGAAAAGAGTTCATCTGTGGTGGAAGGAATTCATAGAAATAGCATGGGGAAGAGATACATGTGGGTTGCAGTCTTTGGAAGTATAGGATTTCATAAGTTCAGGGGTAGGTCTGGGGAAGAGTGTTCTTCTCATTCATAAAATTATGAAGGTGTGAATGAAACGTGGAGGGCGCCCGTCCAGGCACCCTCCTGGCCGCTGTAGAGAGGGTGAAGGTCCTTGGAGAACTGTGTCTCCCCAGCGGGAGAGCGATCCCCCATCCACAGTTCACAGAAAGGGACCAGTGATCTCTTAAAACCATCCCGCGGGTCGCGGGGAGAGGAAAGTCCGGGATAAGGCTGGAAAAGAGCAGTCTGGCTTGAAAAGAGCAGTCGGTTCCGTTTGACAGTCAGCTGATGAGGTGCCGAGAACTGGACCGATTTTGGTTCCGCTGGTGGTCCTTGGGTCAGGAGCCTTAGGAAGGGTTAGGACTAAAAGAAGAGCGTGCTAGGGGTAATTTTGATAAAGATATGAGCCAATTTGTATCGTCTGCCGTATTAACCTATGGCGGGGAAGCCTCCGCCAGGGTTTAAAGGTCGGACGGGTTAGAGAGAGAGAGGGGGGGGGATTGCGTGCAAAAGAAGGAGTCAGAGAAAGACACAAAATAACCAGATAGAGAGTGTTACTGTTAAAAATGAATGTACTTTTATTGGGGGGATTTGTTACATAGTTCAGGGAAGGGGAAAGTGAAGAAAAAAGATCTTTTAATAATAGTCTGCTGCGGTCCCGCTCCGTTCCTTTTGGTGATGGATCTGCGGAACTCTCCGCTGCGGGTTCAAATCAATTTGAAAGCTGGCGCCACGGTCATCAGTTTTGGGCTTTTTAAAAAATGTGATGGCAGAGGGAAGAATTCTCATCTATAAAATCCATTAAAGTGCTAAATTACAAAAAGTTTTATTGTGATGACTGCCTTTAGAAACCATTCCACTCTCTTTTGAGAAGCCCTTTGTGTGGCTGATATTTTATCCATAATAATTCATTGTTTATTTACGTATTTATTTTGGTATTTCAGCCTTACTGCTATAATCTCAAGGCAGATACATAGACAAAGTTTTCTCATTTCATACTCACAAGAGCCCTGCAAGGATGACAGATGGTTACTGAGTAAATGCCATGGTTGAACCAGATTTTGTTGATCACAATCTGAACCTCTGCACTATACTCAGTTATTATAGTATGTTCACAAATATTGAATAAGATAAAACATAATTGAAAGCAATTATAATAAAAGTGTCTTCATGGCAGCTTTTCTCGCCCTCTTTTTCACTCCCCTGCTCAATCTCCCGAAAGTGATTTTGTGCTACCATAAAGCACAGGAGTGGCAGTGATATATGTTTTGATAGTGAAGATAGTGAACTAACCTTTTAAAGGTTGCGAGCTGGTAATCGTGTATTTACATGGAGTTAAATGTCATTGAAAGTGTTGGGTCTTATATCTGAGTAAACATGATGTGTGGTTTTCTACCACACAGCTTGTTAAAAAAATTAAGTAGTATGCAGCACCCAATGGATGACTTATTTATTTACTTTATTTCTACCCCGTCTTTCTCCACTCCGAAGGGGACTCAAGCAACTTACATATGGCAACCATTAGATGCCTTAAAAACATACAAACAATGACTTAAAAACAATTAAAATTTTAAAATTAATACATATTAAACAATTAAAGCATTTAAAAACAATTACATTCAGTATTAGAATCACATCATCCATATATATATATATATATATATATATATATATATATATATATATAAAAAATCTTCACAAAAGAATCCACAAAAGGAATATACAAAATTTGCTGCTAGTCTTCCTGTCCAAATATACCGCTGTAAGTTAATTTTCCCCCATCCTAAAAGGAAAAAAGGAACCAGATTTTTCCCAATACAGTTGAAATTTTGTATCCAGAGATACTGCATTCACCATCCATTGCATGATTTTTTTAAAAAGTCAAAATCAAGCCTTGATTTTGTTATTTTATGTGAAAGACACAATTTTACTGTGCCATTGTACATAATTTTGCTATCTATGAAAGGTCCTGGTACCAAACGCCAGCGGATATCAAGGGTCCACTGTATATCACTGTTGTTTGAAGTCTTTCAGAAATAGAGTCTAACTTACCTGCCATAGGCAGCATGGTGCAACGGTTTGACTACAATCCTGAAAAAGCCATTACATGATAATGGAAACACACTGTGTGACCTTGCACAGGTCAAAGCCTTAGAAGGGAGACAATGGCAAACTCATCAACAAAATCCTATGGTAATGTTCTCTTTAGTATTGCTGTAAGTGAAAATGGCTGGAACTACAAACCTGCTGTAACATGCGATTATTTATGAGCCAAATATACAGTTATGAATGTAACTGCAGAAAAGTAGTATTAAAGCTTGAAATGAGAATCAGAGGACATGCTTCTAGTGGCTATCTGCATTTCATTAGGAAAGCTTTGTTTGAATAGCCCATGGTCCTAGAAGCTGCAGTAAATCATTCTCTCTTTCTCTGCAAAGCCTCCTGGGGAATCTATATTTCACCCCTTCTTGCCTGTTAATGAGGCTGCAGCTTAAATTGCTACCCATTTTCTGTGGCTGTCCCTGTTCTATCTCAGATTATACAGGTTTACACAAAGAGTTCTGGCTAGCATAGTGCAAATGAAAATTTGGGATGGCCTCAAGAGTGGATTTCGGATCCCACCCATACAGATTGATTCTGTACTTTCTGGACCACCACTCTGTCAAAAACAGAGAGCAGGCACAATGGAGAAAGGCACACTAACTCCCATGTATATAAAAGTAACTGTCTGCATCTTCCCATATATATCACCAGATTTCTGAATGGAGAAACATTGCCATGGGGATATATTTTGGAAAACAGGTGATGGTTAAAGCTAGGGGGTGTCATTTCTGCTTCTTGCTTTGGACTCTGAGATCTTATACTAATCTGTTTATTTGAGGAAGGATTCTGCAAAGGTCTCCTGTTTGGTACATTTATTTAGAAAATGTCATGGTTATCAGACCATTTTAAATGTATGCATCTTTAGATATTTCTATCTTTCCTCCAGCATCAGGCACATAAATTTACCACTAGAAAACATAGCATATAAATAAAAGTATGGGGAGTAGATGTGGATTTTCCTGCACGGATACATAAAGGGTGTAGATTTGCTTTCTTCATCAAGAAATGGAAACTGGGGACACAGTTTCATTAAAAACAAAAACTGTTAACACTCAGAAACTAGGCTCCATTATATTAGGCTATTTATGTTTTCAGTTATTTGTGCTTTAAAACCTGAGGTCCTGCTGCTGTAGTTTCAGATGTGGCTGCCAATGATGGCAGGATTGCAGACTGGGGGCAGTTCCAGACAGCACTTTAATTTGGGCTGATTTGCATTACAGTCCACACACCAGCCCAACATCCATGCTTTCCTGCACAGGGGTGGTGGTATCCAGATGCCCTGCTGGACCACTAATTGAGAACTGAATCAGCTTTTATCAAATTTAGATAGAAATTGGAAATAGAAGTGGGTGTCATTGACACATTGCTGGACTGATCCTCTCCAAGAAGCCTCTGCCAAGTAGTTTCATGCCTTCTGTTAGGTTTGATTTGTTTTTTGCATCAGTATTGGGCAGTTAACTAGGAAATGCTGGAACTGTAGATTAACACACCTGAAGGGCTTTAAGAAGGTTTCCACAAATTTTGTATATTAGAGACATTCCAGTCTGTGGTGACATGGTTACTTCATGACAAGAGATGTGTGTTTGACATATTCTTTGTTAGTTCTTTCTGTCTTTCCATAGTTCGGAAACATAATTCTGGTATTCAGACAGCACCAAACCAGTGATAACATTTTGTCCCACCAGCACAGAGTTCTCACTTGTTGTGGCATGAGTCAGGATTCATTGTTTAGCTGCTGGTTCAAATCAAGCAAGGAAGCATAGAAGGCACAAGGCAGTTGTTTATTTCTGCAGCAAAAAGCCACTCTCTCTAGTAGGGAAGAGCAAAGTAAGGCCCTGAACAGAATTTGGAACCACATTTTAGCTGTTATCATGTATGCAAATTGCTATGAAATCAGTCTAACAAGATGTCAGACTGGCATGTGTGTCAACATTTAATCTCCTGTCTCTAGAACTATCCTTTCTGTACTTAAACATTCAGTACCAACTTAAAACATTCACTTGATTCTTTGTATTCTTGTCACTCTTATATCAGGCAAACAATACAATCTCTTGATGGATGGGAAAACTGGATTAGAGAATGTTGTAAAACTCTTAGGAATTTGCAATTAAGATGTGATGCCATCCCGTTTATAGAGCAAGTGTAGTATAGTTGTTTGCGCATTGGGCTGTTACTCTGGAAGCCAGGGCCTAAATCCATGCTCAGCCACGGAAACCTACTAGCATGATTTTTGGCATGCCACAAACTTTATAATAGGATCACTATAGGAAATAACATAGAGGGATTCAACTATAACAAGCCACCCTTTTATATCTTCATTCTATGTTTTAAATTGGTTCTTACTGGTATTGTTATTATGTTGTAATACTTTGGTTTTAATGTGTTTTATCTGGTTGAAGATGCTGTTTCTACATGTATTTTACTTTGCTTACTATTTGTTTTTTTGGGGAGAGGGGCTTGGCCCTGTGTTAGTCACCCTGAGTCCCTGCAGAGAGATGGAGATGGGATAGAAAAATTAAGTTGTTATTATTATTATTATTATTATCATCATCATCATCATCATCCCATTTTGTCGTATTTAGAATAGGCATGGTGGATATTTTATCCTCCAAATGGTGCTTGTGCTGTCTCACCTAAGCTGCTTTAAATGTATTTAGCGCTAATGTGCCTTAACTTTCTATTAGCTTGGAGGATGCTGGTTTGCCTTTCTGTTTGAGCAAGGAACCTCACAGAATCAATGTCTACTCTATTGTTTTCATGAAACAGTAATGATTTATTAATTGGTTTTGGGCCTATCTCTACCCAGGCACTATTTTGATTTCCCCACAGAAAAATCTATACTTAAAGTTTGAAGGTAACTCGTCGTTCTTGAAGTCACTGTTCGTGGATGATACAAAGGACAGATTAAAGTTTCCCTTACTCTCTTTCTCTGGTAGAGGGGCCTCTGGGGCGCTCAATGCCCAAGGTGATCAGGTTGAGAGAGCAGGTCTCTCCTGTTGAGACCTGGCACCTTGCTAAAGGCGCTGGAAACTCCACAGGCTGTCACGGACTAGTTATAGGTTAGTATAGTGTATAAGTTCCCAGAATAGTAGCAGTATTGGCTTAAAATGGCTTGTCCAAACCTGGATCTCACTGAGACCAACTATAGACACATCTTGCTTCCAAGATTCCCTGGTGGTAATAACCCTAAACTAAAGATGGTTCCCTTTCTCTGGGTAAAGGGGCGGGCCGACTTACTGCTTCAAACCAGAAAGGGTTTTCTTAAGCTCCACCCTCATAAAACTAACAGAAAAATGGCTATTCTCAAGCTGTGGGTGAGACAGCCTAACAAAATGAGCTGGAACTTATACAGTTCCCTCACAGTGCTTTCTATACGTTGTGTATACTTACTCCACCTAAATATTAGGAAGAATTTCCTGAGGACAAGTGTTCAGTAGTGGAATATGCTGTCCTAGAGTGTGTTGGAGTCTCCTTGAGGTTTTCAAGCAGAGGCTGGATGGCCACCTGTCAGGGGTGCTTTGATTGTGCCTTTCCTGGATGGTCCTGCTGGTCTCTTCCAACTCTATGATTCTATGATTCTACTAGAGTTTTGGAGAAATGTAGTCCAGTCCTGTATAGGAAATCACTAATTCACCATCTTAAGAGACCCATAGCCACACACCCTCATGTCCCATTTTGTTCTCACCACTCTGTAATAACAATGACAATTATGGTCAAACATTTTGAGAGGGTATACCATGTCTACCACAGAGCTGTATCTCTTGATCCAAGTGATTAAATCATAAAAAGTCATAGCATCAGCACTTTCACATTTCTGTTCATTTTAAGTTGTTTAAACAGCATAATTCAGTTTGGAGAATTCTACCCTATCAATCAGTACCTGCCCAGGTTAAACAAAATGTATTATAATTATTCATGAATGGCAGTTAAAATTAGATAAATATTAATGAGGATGTGTTAAAGTTATGTTGAAAAGATTGTTAAAATAGGCGTTAGTGGTATATCTGAGTAAACTGTCTGAAAATAGTTACTTTTTGAGAAAAATAAATAAACTGGAAAAGCCAGAGGTTAGGATAAACATTATACAGTATTATAAAATCAGTGAATTGTTAATATCCTTATTTGAAAATGAAAAGAAACTGCCAAACAGACCTAGTAGAATTTCTGTTAAGCTCTTCAAGATTAGAAATAGTGAAATTGTGGCAAGTTTTAGAAGATCTTTCTGTACAAAGGTGATTAGATAGTCTGGTCAGTAACACTATTAGAAAGGCCGACACATAAACTTTAGAAAGAGGAGAATTCAAGAGATATATTTGAAAATATTGGGAAGTCTTTACTGTTTATGCTTCTTGAGGAAATTCTGGACTTAAAGCATCCCTCTGGAAAACTACATTTTGGGCAGGAATAATGCACAAGTTAGTGCCTCAAAGATATATACTTAAGAGTGATTTATAGTGATACATATTTAGGTTTACTATGATTTGGATGTCGTATTTGTTGGCAATCTCCCATTAAAGTACTAAACAGGGTGGTCTCTGCTTAGCTTCTGGTGTCAAACAGCATTTATTCTATAGTGTAGATGCACCTAGGTTCTCTAATGCTGGGATCAGAAGTGTGGTAATTTGATGGTATTCATTTCGAGTAACTGGTCTCACTGGGAATGTATTCCCTGTGAATATGGGGTGGTTACTAAAATTATCCATCCTCCTGAACATGTTGTATCTTGTACCTGATAAAAAAGAAGACAAGGAAACATTCAAGTCATTTTACATTATAGATGGGAAACCTACAGCCCTTGGGCTAAAAGCCCCATGCATACGATTGCCTCAGTTCTGTAAAAGACTGACAGAGATTTGACTTCAGCCATTTTTATGTCTGGCTCTGCTTATTGCTGGCTCCTTCCCTAATCAGAATGTGTTCACACTCCCCGCCCAACCAGTTTTCTTGAAGGCAATGCCTGTCTCAACATACAAAAGAGTTCCTGCCCTTCCTTTGTATAAACTTCTCATTCTGACCCTTATTCTTTATAGTCCAGGAGTTTCAGCATTAATGTCAGTAGAGCTATAGAGGAATATAAGTGAGTAAAGAGCTCCTCTCTTAACAGTTTATATCTGCTGTAAAATCTATCTTCAGTACTTCTAAAAGAATATGCCCAGCTTCAGTAACTCTTACAATTGGATCTCTACATCCAGCAAGATATTAACTATTGATCTACATATCTGAAGCATGCTGCTTAGTGATACGGCAAAAGAGATGTAAGTGGCTCTAATTATGAGAGGTAGGAGCAGCAACATAGTATAGTTCTGTGCTCTTCAATTTTCCTTTCTGCCTGATGTGAGGCCAGGACCCACACCCGAATGCCCACTTTGGTAGCCATGGTGGCAGCAGTAAAATAAACACGCTTATCATTGCTTTCCCCTCCTGCCCCTGGCACAATCACTCTCCCCCTCCAGCTCTCCATTTCTGGCTTCCTCTTCCTCAGATTCCTTCCATTGTGTTCATCTCTTTTTCTTCCTTATTCTCCCCTCTTACCTAACTTTCATACATCTCTTTGTTTCCTCTCCTCATCAGTTTGTCTTACTGCTAGGCTCCTTCCCCATTATTACTTGATGCCTAGGGATCACTAAATGAATTTCATACCCTTCTCTTTTTTCTTTCTGAGGGAAACACAATTTGTCCTTTGTGTATATGTGTGTTCATATCACCTGTTGGGTTAGGATGACCCTGTGAATTTAATAGAACTTTCTTAGGCAATACTTGGAGATGGGTTTGCCAGTTTTCTCCTCTGAAATACAACATACACACCTGGTATTTGTTGGCAGTCTTCCATCAAAGTATGAACCAGGGCTGGCCTTGCTTATCTTCCAAGATCAGATGGGATCTAGTGCCTCCTTTGCCCCCCTCCCCCCATAATTAAAATACGCAGATATCTGAGTTCTCCTGAGTATGCTATTGTGGATGGTTATTTCATTTTGACTCAATAACTGGTGGTACCCATCCAACAAAGTTGGAAAATAGAAAGGATTATTATAACAAATGGGACAGCTTCTACTACAGTGTAAACTGATGGAGTTTCCTTGGTTTACTTTGTCATGTCTCTGCTTTTAAATTAATGTGTGTTGGTCTTGGATAATGAGCAACAACATACTCCTTATGAATAGACATACTCCTATTCTTTGTGTTCTATTCATGATAAGTTCATTGCCATTACCATCAGAAGACATGTTTTTATCAGCTGATGTTTATATGAGCCTTTGATAAGAAGTAGGTTCAAGAGATATGTAATCAAATGATTGGTGCCAATGCTTTGTAACATTGGAAAGGGATATCCAGAAGAGTCAGAGTCTTGTTCCCTAAAATGAAATCGAATATTTAGAAAGTGGTTCCTTAGTTAGGTATTATCTATTACAAGCCCACTGGGGAAAATCTGAGAATCAGCTGAGAAAATTTAGAAGCATATTCAAATGGACCAATTAAATGGGATTGTGAATTTAAATCAGATTCCATCAGCCATCAGATATTAGCAAATCCTATCCCCACCCTCGTAATAATGAAGTACATCTTCCTGGGGTTCATTATTGGTTAAACATTTGTTTATGGTCTTTTTCAGGTCATTTCTCCTATTCACATCATTTTGAGTTAGCTTGGCTTCATGCATGAGGCAAGCCAATGCACCTATGCTCTTCATGTTATGCTGTCTAATACACAGATGTTCTAACTTTATATTTTAACTAAGTGCATGTATTTCTTTAACCATTCAGCACTCGTCCTGTTACTGGTGGACAGATACAAATGAGAGAAAGGAGTCCTTCAGATAACCTGGTCCCAGGCTACTGCCAAATCTAAGTGTAAATAAACTTTCATATACTGTATGTGTGAGATAACATAAAAACTTGTTCCTGAAAAAAAAGTGTTCCTGAAATGTAATAAGAAAAAGCTTCCCAGTTTCTTTTAATTTCCTGTTACAAACATGCCATAACAAGAACATCTTCAAAATGTAAACTAGCATGGCTTTCTATCTCAGCCAATTAAAATTAGCATCCATTAATTGAAATTTGCTTTAGTAGAGAAGTTGATTGATTTGCTGTTTAATGCACAGAGCCCAGGTTTTAATCATGGTTGGGCTTCCTATTATTTGGTGACAATTAGCTTTTCCTTTATTCTCTGGAGTCTTTCTTCTGTCTATGGTGGTGTTTTTTTCATGGCATCCAATTATTAGTTCTTCTTTCAAATGGAATGTATTTTCCCTGGCATCATTTAGCCCTGCTTGTCATCACTCTCCAGTCTAGAGCAGCTCATAAAGAACACTAATGAGGACTTGTCTCCTATCACCTGTGTCTTCATTAGATTTTCATCAGCTAAAATAGGGTCTACTGGCGCTGTGAAACTGTGGGTGACATAAGCTAACAATATTAAATAATGTTATTATAATATATGAACATAGACCTTCAGCAGTAGCCCCATGGTCTAGGATTCCCATTTTCTAGGATGGAAAGTGGAGAAATATTCCCTTTTAAAGAGAAATAAAATTCTTCTGTGATATACAATCTTATGGAACTGCCTTATAATGAGTCTCATCATTGGTCTGTTTAGTTTAGGTTGGTCTCTTTTACATGCTTATTAAGTTTGCAGATGACACCAAATTGGGAGGGATCAGAATTCAAAATGACCATAATAGATTAGAGAGCTGAGCCAAAACTAGCAAAATGAATTTCAACAAGGACAAATGGAAGATACTAGACTTAGGCAGAAAAAATGAAATACAAAGATGGGTGACGCTTGGCTTGACAACAGTTCATGTGAAAAAGATCTTGGAGTCTTAGTGGACAACAAGTTGAATGTGAACCAACAGTGTGATACTGCAGCTAAAAAGCCAAAGGGATTTGGGGCTGCATCAAAAGGAGTATAGTGTTAGATCGAAGGAAGTTATCATACCTCTCTATTCTGCTTTGGTCAGACCTCACCTGGAATACAGTGTCAAATTCTGGGCACCACAATTCAAGAGAAATATCGACTAGCTGGAAGGTATCCAGAGGAGGGCAACTAAAATGATCAAAGGCCCTATGAGGAACATCTTAAAGAGCTGGGTATGTTTAGCCTGCAGAAGAAAAGGTTGAGAGGAGACATGATAGTCATGTATAAATATGTGAAAGGAGGTCATAAGGAAGAGGCTTGTATTCTGCTGCCCTGAAAACTAGGACTCGGAACAATGGGTTCAAACTACAGGAAAGGAGATTCCACTTGAACATTAGGAAGTACTACTCCCTGACTGTAAGAGCTGTTCAGCAGTGGAACTCTCTGCCTCGGAGTATGGTGGAGGTTCCTTCCTTGGAGGTTTTTAAACAAAGACTGGCTCACCATCTGTCAGGGGTGCTTTGGTTGTGCTTTTCTTGTGTGGCAGGGATTTGGACTAGATGCCCCATGTGGTCTCATCCAACTCTATGATTCTATGACTGGAACTTACTTAGTTCAAAAGTCAAAGATCCGTAGCGAAGAAGATTTTGGAGATCTCTTTAACTTTAAATGCCAGGAGTTGGAGCTAAGATATACAGACAAAGCCTATGGTCTACTACTGAACTGAATCCTCGTGTTGAAAATATTTACTGTGGTTTAAATACCAGAGCAGTCAATGCACGTAGCCCTTTCAAAGCCAGAGGAGTTATAAAGGCTTTCCCTGCACAGAAACACTGTTTCTTTTTTCTTTTTTCCTTTTTGAGCAGGAGAGAAAATGTTGTTTCTTCCTGGCATTTGAAAACAATACCTACTTTTTCTCCTCAACACCTGAATTGGTATCAAAGAATACAGCTAGGGAGGGAAATTTTAGAATATGATCACACTGTTTTGACTGAAAAGGAAACATAAAATACTAACATTCCCCACGGATCTTTGTGTCTTCTTCATAGCATAATGTAGGTTTGTACTGATTTTTTTATGTTTTATTTTCATCCTGAGCTGCTCTGAATAGGTACTTGAAGGCTTTTATCCTTGTAACAAGTTACTGAGGCAGAGAAATGGTAGAAATTTTCCATATCTGTAAAATTTGTAATTAATGGAAGCCTTTACATAGGTCTTTTCTTTCTTTTTAGGCTTTTAGTCCATTGTTAGAATGGTGGTGCTTGAATAATAAAAGAAGAAATTAAATTCCTTAAAGCAACTTAAAATTCTAAGTGAATTAAAATGCCTAGGTGAACAAATGCATTCTTGCTTATTGCTGAGAAAGGGGCCTGCAGCATAAGATTATTTGCTGTGTAGGGAAGGGCATTCCATAACCAGGCTGCCACTGCTGAGAAAGCCCTTTCCTTTGTTATTAAGCAGCTCTGTCTCTGCTGAAGTATCTCATCAGGGAATAGTAAATTATGGGCAGACTGATATGGATAGAGGCATTCTTTCAGTGTGGATCCCAAGTTACATAGTACCAGCATCTGGAATTCAACCAGAAAGCAAATTCACATCTTTTCTTCATTTCCTTTAAAAGATTCTCATGATTTGCATAGTCTTAGTCATGCCACTTAATATTCTGGTGGCTGTATTTTGTATCAACTCAAGTTTCCAAGTGGTATCTGGGGAAGCTCCACATATCAAGGACAGGGGGAGGCTAGTTTTCAGATTACCAAGATATGTAGCCAGAGTATCAATTAACAACCACAACGGGCTAACCAGTTTGTTTGTTTGTTTGTTTAGGCAATTTCTATCCCGTCTTTCCCCACTTAAAGGCCCAAAGCAGTTAACAGCATTCATTAATAAAATTAAACAATACAAACATTGAAACAACACAGTGCTGAAGAATGCTAAAACCTGCATAATAAAACTATAAAATCCCAAAATTAAGAGTTACCAGAAGCCATCTAGGTGCCATTGTCATTACAATAGATCCAATCAGACTTTTTTTTGAAGCTTAGCAAGGTATGGGCAGATTGGTGGAAGGCACTTCATTTTACTGAGGACACTATCAAATGACAAACCTGAGGTGCCCCAGTGCCACCACAGCCATGCATGGGTTCCAGCAGTTATATGGTGTCCCTCCAGCAATGGTTTGTGGCCAGCCTTTGGCAGACTCTTTGCAAGTGCTATAAGTCTTGTTTAAGAATTAGGATGTCTTCATCATAGGCTATCACTTGTGGCTGAGTATGATTGTCTTCCATGAGTCTTGGTGGTGGGTCCATATGTGACTGTAGAGACCTATTCTGGATCCACATGGTTTTTCACAATGAGGGCATAGATTTCCAGATGGAATTAGTATGTATTCTTTATCTGGGCTAGATAGCCAGGTGCAGTGGAACAGGCATAAGTTCAACTGGAATTGCACTGAATCTCATCCCAACCTGGAAATGTTGGAAATTACTTAGGTCTTCTCCTTGAGCTAATTGATTTGGTGTTGTGGTTGCATTTTTGGGCTAGAGAAGATTTGGATTTGACCTAACTTAAAACCTCTTTTGTCCATCCCCCTTTTTGGGTTATTAACAGCAGTTCTTACTGCAGATAGTTTGGCAGATATTATGAAATCAACTAGCAGAGGAGGATTCTACAAACAGAATAAGGTCCTGCTTAATCATGACCCTTACACCTCTGGTACATTGTTGAAGTAGGCTTACCCTACTCATTAGTTCAAGCACTTTTTAAAGGTGACTCTCAAAGTAGTTTACATGAAAACAGTGAAGCAATAAGCATGAACCAAACTAATGCTGTCTTCAAGGGACAATAGTCTTTTAGTCGTCCCTTGGTGGTAGTTGGGGGAAGCAAGACTACTGTGTTCATTTTACAAATCTCCTGAATTTGGACTTTAGAAATCTGAATTCCCGTTCAGTCTTCTCTAGACAGTGGATTTAGGGATATTTCTGAGCAGTGTTTCCCATTTGTACCATAGAAATAAAACAGTGACTACTCTGTTGGGCTTTTTGATGGATGAATGAAAAAAACAAAACATTGGGTTTTAAAACATGGCTAGGTTATAAATCTAATAAGACACATTTTTTAAAAAATGCCTGTTATCTAATATTGGTGTATAGCTATCAGATGCCATCCTTCCATACATTGCAAATTATGTGAAATTCTTAGGGCTACTGTTTTGTCAGTATTTAGTAACTAGCTGTATTTTTGTTGTTGACTGATGCCATAAGTGGCAATGCAGAAGTGATGGATAATCTGGGATTAAAGTCTCAAAGTATGTAATTAGAGAGTGGGAATAGTTTTAGTGTTTATATTACATTTTCAAATTCAGTTTGTGTTCATTTTTTAAAATATTAATTCAGTGCACTGAACATATCGCTTTCCAGAATGCCATGAGCAAAATACAAGCATCTCTCGAAGAGCATACAATACTGAGAAAGAGAGGCAGTGATAGCAAACACACAGAGAAAAGAGCAGTGGGAGATCTAAGAAGAACAAAGATGGATGTGAGCAAATGCTTGCTGCACAAATTCCAGGCTTTCAGTATTTATTCAAAAATATGTCCTGCCATATCTGGTCTGACTTACTTTCAAGAAGGTGTGCCTAGAATTGCAAGCTTCCTTTGACTAAGGGATGATGAGTAAGGAGTTTGTCCAGAGGTTTCATAGAGAGCCCTAAATCTCATTATCTCATTAACCTGCTACATCTTGCTGAAGTCTGATGCACAACAAATACACTCCCCAATCCTCAGATGGCATAGACAATGGTCATGTTGGGTGGATATGATGGGGTGTCTTCCCATGCATTATTTGAGGAAGTCAGAGCTTGTGAATTAGAAGAAATTATTTTATATTTTACTTGTTCTATTTTTTGACAGCTCAGGGCTTGTGTACTTCAGCACCAAGGACAGCTCCAAGGATGACTGATGATCTTGGATCTATAGCAAATTTACATTCACATTTGCCCTGAGGCATTGTAGTGGCTTAAATCTGCTACACTAAATTGAATGTCCCTAGCATGTTTTAGAGATGTGTTTATAGTTCTTGATGATTTGAATGTTTGTTAATAGGTACACTAAAACTGCAAATAGAAGTCCCTAAATGCCTTAATCAGAATTTGGACATGTTATTAAAATGTCAAACATGTTTCTCTTTAAAATTTACAAGCAATGCATCAGACTTTTTGTTGCATACTTAATACAAGTAGCAAGTGATGAAAGATATAAGTAACATGTTACCTTTTTATCATTTAGAAGATTTCCTGATCCTGTCTTAAAAAAAAAAAAAGCAAAGAGGACTTGAAACACCCTATAGCTATAATGCAGAAAAAGACAAAGACTCCAGATGTTGGAAAAATAAATGATTTTATTGTTGAAAATAACTCAACACTATTAGCCAAAATGTGTTGGGCAGTTTTCACAAATAAAATATCAAAAGTGTGTGTGTGTGTGTGTGAAGTAGTTTCAGCAGAGATACAGTATTTTCATTGTGTTGCCTCAGAGACTGGATCCCTTGTTCCACTTTAAAATGACTATCATGGAGAAGAGTATAAAAGTGTCCCAAGAAGATAACGATTACATATAATTTCTGTTTCTAAATGTCTTTGGAATGGGGTAGAAAGTGGCTGGCCTCTCTCTTTCCCCCTGCAACTGAGCCAGTAGTAGATTTTCCTCTCAATTAAAATCCCCCCCACCAGAAATGGTAAAGAGTCCCCCCAGTTGCATATTATGTATTTCACTGAAACGGATTGCCAGTTAACATAACAGAATCTAGAGCAGTTCCCACGCACTACTATGGCAGAAAATCCCTCCAGGCCATTGTGATATAATAAACAGTTTTTGTTGAAGGAAACCATTTACTATCTCTGGCAAAATCTATCTACTTTGCAGTGACCTCTGAACAAGGCCAACTTCATATGAAATGACTTGGCTATATATTATCCAGCACAGGATCATTCGTATAGAGAAATAGGCAAGTGATGGGAAAATAATGAGAACTAGCCACACAGCAACACTGAGCATAAGATAGCTGCAGAATTTGAAAGAGCTGGAAAGGGGAGCAGTGGGATGTTTTGATGGGATGTAAGGAGCAAGGAGAGGGATGATCTCCAAAATAGTAGAAGCGTACTCCTATTTGTACTGTTTTGTGTATTTCCTTTCGAAGGTTAGATTATAAGATATATGAATTCCCTCCTGTTTCTTGTTTCCCTGGAGAATGAAACAGGCACCAAAAAAGCCAGCAGCAACTGAGCCACATTTCTGAGCTTGAAATGAGATAAATATCCCTGCTTTCATTTGTTTGTCTCTCATTTTTACCAAAATTGCATATAAAAGGTAAAGGTTTCCCCCTGACATTAAGTCCAGTCGTGTCCAACTCTGGGGGTTGGTGCTCATCTCCATTTCTAAGCCGAAGAGCCGGCATTGTTCATAGACACCTTCAAGGTCATGTGGCCAGTATGACTGCATGAAGCACCATTACCTTCCCCCCGGAGTGGTACCTATTGATCTACGCACATTTGCATGTTTTTGAACTGATAGGTTGGCAGAAGCTGGGGCTAACAGCGGGCACTCACTCCGCTTTCCGGATTTAAACCTGTGACCTTTCGGTCCACAAGTTCAGCAGCTCAGCATTTTAACATGCTGCGCCATCAGGGGCACCAAAATTGCATAATAGGTCCCAAAGTGAAAAGGGAGATTTTCTTTTTAAACTAAGCCTTTTTCCTGAAGAACATCCTTTCTTCCAACTAAATTTAATCTACATCTGAAAAATCTTGTAGTTTACACTCAGGATATCTTGCCACTATTAAGTATTTCTTTATCTGTTTCCTTTCCAATAAGACTATGTCCAAACTGGCTAATAGCATATCAGATGAATAAAAAAAATATTAACAATGAAAAATTAGAACAGGTATACAAATAGTATCAGTGAGTAAATACATCATGTAAACAAATGTCTTAATTATTGCTTCTTGACCATGAGAGCTTGTGGAACTCTCTGCCTCATAGTATGGTGGAAGCTCCTTCTTTGGAGGCTTTGGAACAGAGGCTGGATGGCCATCTGTCATGGGCACTTGGTGCTTTTCATGAATGGCATGGGATTGGACTGGTGGGCCCTTGTGGTCTCTTCCAACTCTGTAATTCTATTATCCTATACAACATTTCATTGAATTATAGAAACAGCTCGCTTTGTCCCCCGTACCTATTCTTTAGGCTTACTGTTTATGAAGGTTCTTGATGTGGACTGAAAATATAACTCATTCTGACATTTCATTGTTAGTACATTGTAAACTGGTTGCCTAATACAGTGCTTTCAATCTTTCTTGATAATTGGCTGTTAGGGTTCAATGCAATTTGACACCAGTTTAACTGCCATTGCTCATTGCTATTAAATCATGCAATTTGTAGTTTGGTGAGGCACCAGTGCTTTTTGACAGAGCTAGCTAAAACTATAACTCCGAGGATTCCATAGCATTGGGTCATGGCATTTAAAGCGGTGTCAAACTGCATTAATTCTGCAGTGTAAATGCACCTTAAATATATAGCATAGTAGTTCTCAACCTTTGGGTGCCCAGATGTTTTGGCCTTCAACTCCCAGAAATCCTAACAGCTGGCAAACTAGCTGGGATTGCTGGAAGTTGTAGGTCACAATACCTGGGGACCCAAAGGTTGAGAACCACTGTTCTAACATAACAATATAATTTATACAACTTTAAAGTCTCATTTACTTCAGCAGCATATGTGTCCTTGATATTTACATACACTTAACTTTATTTAGATTTTGCCACTGAATTTAAAACATTTCCCTAAAAGGTATTTTATGTTTATTTATTGGAAATTGGAAACAACCTACTTTCTATATGCACAATTGTGGCATCATTCCATCTCTTCCTGAGCCTTCTTAAAGCATCTGATACTCTTGCAGAAATTAGTGGTGATATGCATGTGAATGTATTTCTAAGAAAAAGAGGGGTCAGTTCAACAGAATTCAACAGAATTTGAAGTCATTTTGTTTTTTTAAATTGCCATTAAATCTGCAGTATTGTTGGGTATGTTTTGTTTTCAACCACAGAAACAGTCAAATTTTATTATTTCAACAATTGTCGTTCTTCTTAGTTTTAGGAAAACATGAGATAAATAAAACTTATCAAGATTTCCATGACTGTTTACAGGTTCCCATGTCGGACTCAACGGTATATTCTTTTGTTCATCTCAATATAAACAGAAGCTAGACCATAAGATGTTACTGAGATATAGGAGTCCTTGAGAAATCATTGAGAAATTAGGCACAGTGGGCAATGCAATTCACCCCACTAAAGTTTGTGTTGAGAAAACTTGGCAGGGATTCTTGCTTCAAAACTTGAGGATTGTTAAATACTTGAAATGATAAAGACTAAGCAAGGATGTCGAAGCCAGTCCTTACATAGCTGTTCATCATTTGGACATGAAGTGGAATAATGTAATAATTTCTCCCTGCAAACAAAGAAAGATTCTTCAAGGGGGAAAAAGATAAATCTGATCCTCTCCCATTGGCAGGTTATAGTTCAGTACTTTTCCAGCAGTCGATGTCCTCTAATCTTGGATGACCTAATTGAGAGCAGGTTTAAATAACACATTTGTACACAAGAGTATATACCACTGACACATGCAGTGTAAAGGACTGGGGAAAGAATTACTTTATACATTATTTTTCAGCATATTGGCTGAAATTTTAAACTTGTTTAGTCTACCAACTCATCAGGATATTGCTTGTTGTTGGGGAAAATATTATAGTGCAAAGTCTGACATCTTATTTGTATGTGAATGGTATACTGAGAATGCAGCATATAATCGCAGTAACTTGTGATCATAGCTAATACACTTATGTAGCAGTAGTAGGAGAAGGAGAAGGAGAAAGGCAATGACATGATAACCAAGACTTAGCTTATATTGGATCTATATTACTTTGAACTGCATTATATGGTCAATGTAGACTCATATAATGCAGCATTAATTGCATTGAACTGCATTATATGGGTCTACACTGACCATATAATACAGTTCAGACTGCATTATTTGGCAGAGTAGATCCAGCCTCAGTTCTTAGTTCACCAAAGCAATTTCATATCAGAACTAAAAACAGAAAACAAAAAAATCATGCATACTGAGATTTTCCTCTTTGTTCCTAACTGGGAAAGGTAGCATATTGCAAAACTGATTTTTCAATTTGGTGCTGAACGCTTGCCGGCCCAACAATAGTTTTTAGTGTTTGGTTGGATTTGACTTGCACGGCATGGGACTGTTTTGCATGAGGTTGACTGTGAAGACTGGGAGCCCGTCTCGGTAGCAAATGCGCCACAATAGCACCATATGCAAGCAAGCCTAAAATGAAGCTCTTAAGATGCAAATTAAAGTACCAAAAGTAAATATCAACCAGGGGATTCCCATCTTTCTTGCCAGAGGTTAGTAACAGTGCATGGCAGCTTTCTTTTATCTTCCTCTTGGTGAAAGTGGCACTTGTTGAGTTTCTGCCTGTTACATAATTGTTGGAAGTATAATGCTTCTATAGGTAACATGGTAGCAACCCAGGGAATGACTCATAATTAATCATCATGGTTTGAATTGGACAAATGTGTAATCTTACCAGGTTTTTAGTACTATACACAATGTCGTTGAGTGCCTTACGGTCATTTCTGACTTCTGGCAACCCTATGGCAATTTATCACAGGGGATTTTTGGATGGGGAGGGGGGTCTTTCTGAGACTGAGGCCCCTTCTACACTGCCATATAAAATCCAGATTATCTGATGCTTTGAACTAGATTATATGGCAATATAGATTCATATAATCCAGTTCAAAGCAGATAATGTGGATTATGTGATTTGATATTCTGAATTATATGGCAGTGTAGAAGCGTGAGAGAGTATGACTCATCCAAGGTCATGTAGTAGGTTTCTATTGCTGAGCAGGAAAGTGAACCCTGGTCTCACAGTGTACTAGCCCACTGCACTGGCTGTCTACTACAATCATACGTGAAGTAAATCCTTCTTACATTACAGGACTCATTTCTGAGTGAAACTGTAGAGGATTGTGCTGTAAGTAAGTTTGGTTTTAGGTAAAGGTGAAGGTTTTCCCCTGACGTTAAGTCCAGTCGTGACCGATTCTGGGGGTTGGTGCTCATCTCCATTTCTAAGCCGAAGAGCCAGCATTGTCCGTAGACACCTCCAAGGTCATGTGGCCGGCATGACTGCATGGAGTGCTGTTACCTTCCCGCTGGAACGGTACCTATTGATCTACTCACGTTTGCATGTTTTCAGACTGCTAGGTTGGCAGGAGCTGGGGCTAACAGCGGGCGCTCATTCCGCTCCCGGGATTTGAACCTGGCACCTTTTGGTCCGCAAGTTCAGCAGCTCAGCAGCTCAGCGCTTTTTTCTCCCCCTCCCCAGAGGGAATTTTTATTAATCATTATTTTATAATACATAATCATAATTACATTTTCCTTTTCCATTCCCTTCTCCCTCCCCCACACCCACCCCACCCCCCTCCCTGTTGACAACGTAGACCTTATTTTCTTGTTACATGAGCCTTCTTTCCATTCTTTCCAGTTTTTTCTTCCAACTTTCGTCGTATGGTTTAACAATCTGTAACCACCTGCTAAATGGAGTCCATATTTCTTTAATTTTCTTCTGTTTGTCTGACCATGTTTTTTGTTTCTTATAATGTCCATAATATCCAGTTGTATTTGATCCCATATATATTCATGCCATTTTTCAAGTGGAAGGATAAAAAGAAATGGACACTTGAGCAGCTCAGCGCTTTAACACACTGGGCCACCAGGGGCCCCATAAGTTTGGTTGTACTCAGCCTCAAATCACTGGGAAAAGTTAGCTTAAATTGTATTGCTTTAAATAGCATTGAAACATGATTAGAACTAAAGAATAACTGGATCCATACTAGCGATTCACAAACAAAACAGAACAAAGTACGATAGTTTATAGAGGACATATAAACTTAAGACATGAATAAAACATCTGCTCTTTTGTTAAAGCTCCAATACTATTCAGTGGTGGCAAAGCTTGAAATCCAGGGCTGGGATTCTTGAGCTAGGCAAAGCTTGTGGTCATTATGGCTGCAAGATTCTGTAAATTGTGGTCCAGAGAATAGCATTTTAAAGCTCTGGTTCATGTTGGACCCTTCAGGTTCTGTGTTGGTTTGAGAATAATTATCACCATTCCTACAACAGTCTAAGGACTTTATTACATTGAGGTCCTTAAGCCGGGGCAAAGTGGGGGCATCCGTGGGACAGCGGGATGAATCCAGCAGAAAGAGGAGAAATAATCATGCCACATTGCGCCCCCCTCATCCCACAGGGAAACTGTTGCTGTCCAGCTTCCTCATATGCTTTCCTCAGCTTAACTTATGAGAACACAGGGTGTCTCCCATGTTCTCCCATCCTAGGACACTTCCAGCACAGTTTAGGGATGGAGCCCTGCTGAAAATAACCCTGCATCATGTGATGGACTCCAGCAGACTTTGTTCAGGAAGCATCCTAGAATGGAGCCCAGACCTTGTGTGATAAGGTCCTAACTCTCAGCACTGCCTGTCTATATTGCATGTTGAAGAATCCTTTTCAACACTACCCAGCTTTTGAAAATGGTATTGCATCCATTGGAGCAGTGTACTGGCAAGCAATGAGTAACTGGTCATAGGCAGCTGCATTATTTGACAGGGATGTGAGGAATTGTAAAAGCAGCAGCCGGTGTATGCACCAAGGCAGCATTCCCATGTGTATAGTGCAAGTATGGAAGAGGATCCTTTCACACTCCTGTGTATGGGTGTACCACATAAAGTAGCATTTCGTAGATGTAAATGCAAAAATGGGGAATTATATTTTGACTATTCCTAAAGTGAAGAAGAATAGTTTTGAGGAATTATAGAAGTGGAGATTTTTTGTGTGTTTCTTCTAGGTAGTCTCTGCATGATACTGTGAAGTGCCAGCACCAATCTTCCTTGTTTTCTCATTTTTGTTTGTCTTTTCTCCTAGACAATTGCTCTAGACCAGGATAGCCATCATGGACAGTAATATTGATGAACATCAACTAAGTGGTGAGTGTCATTAATACGGAACAAACTGTGATAGGATTTTGCTTGAATTTCATCTCCCCAGAGATACTATAATATGATATGTCTACTATTTGCGTATTTATTTTCTGGGACCAAAGCTCTTAAAATTCAAGAGACAGAAAAATAACCAAATAAATGCTGATGATTTTGTCCCAAAATATCTTTTGAGCAGGCCTCCAATGTCATTTCTGTGCATTTCATGCCAGTAATTAATTCTAAGGGCCAAAACACAACTTGGAAAAAGGTACTTCTTTGCCTATAGCCCACAGAATCTCTCAGCTTCACCCATGTTGGTTTAGGGATTCATAATATCACAGAATCATAGAGTTGGAAGAGAGCACAAGGACCATCCAGTCCAACTCCCTGTTATGCAGGAAAACACCATCAAAGCACCCACGACAGATGGTCATCTAGCCTCTGCTTAAAAACCTCTAAAGAAGATGTCACCACACTGCAGGGCAGCATATTCCACTGCTGAACAGGTCTTTCCATTAGGAAATTCTTCCTAATGTTTAGGTGGAATATTTTTTCCTGCAATTTGAATCCATTGCTCCATGTCCTTGACTCCAGAACAACAGAAAACAAGATTGCCCCCTCAGGAAGTAATGGTATCTGGATATAAAAGGAATGTTGACCATATGAACACAATGGTTGGCACCTTTTGGGTTAGTCTTAATTAGAGTATGCCCATTTGATCAATTGTTGAATGTTGAGTTAACACAATGAATCTATTCTAAGTAGGACTGGTAACAGAATTGTGTTATGTCAATTTGAACAACTTTTGTATGTCAGCTTATTGTAGATCACTGTGTGTTTACCTGCAAGATGTTCCCATTTATAATCATTAGGTATAAGTAATTTTCCAGGATGATATGAAATCCTTAGTAGGAAGTGGATATATTGGCTATATATCATGTGTTGAAAAGATGATCACAGTGCAACTCTGGAAGAGAAATTGCACTTATAAATATGGGAAAAGAATATTGGGAAAACAAATAAAATGTCAAAGATTATTTTTCAAAACTTTGAAGACATCCCCTTCCCAGTTTTAATATTCACCAGTAAAAGGAAAACTAAAGTAGTGTTCTAAGTCATGGGCATCCAAGCTGGTAAAAAGGAGAAAATAATGCTTTAGAAACAGTTAATGGTAGTATTCATGGATTACTACAAATATTGATCAGGAACTAAATAGTGTGTAATTATTCAACAAAAGATTTTTCTTATCCAAAGAAGGGATGCAAAGACTATGAAAACAAAATATCATAATTTCTCTGGTTTTGAAGGTTTTAGTGTCTGAAGAAATATCCAGTTACATTATGTTAAACCACCACATTTCATACATATTAGACTATACAAAGATGCTATTATTCAGTTTTGAAAGATAGATTCACTGCAGTTTCACTGCAATTGCAAGAGGAAAATTATGTTTATATTTGGTGGTGGAGGGAGGAAGGAATTAAGAATTATCTATACTATGAATTTCAATTTTCCTTTCATTTCAGAATCAATGATGCCTCAGGAGAAATAACATATGTTATTTATTTCATAGCCATACAGCATTCCTATATGAGTTATTAATTTGTTGTATTTTTAAATCTCCCAATAAGAAAACCTCTCTGGTTGAAATAAGGTTTAAATATATTCGATTGGTGCCAGCTTCCTCAATAAAAAAAATATTATTTTCTTTTCAGTCATAAAAAATCCACCTGGATGGGAAATAGGTGTCTATATTACTGGGGCACTTGCTCTTCTGGGAATAGCTGGAGTGAACCTGTGGAAGCTTTGGAGATCTGGCAGCTATCCTGCACCATCTCCATTTCCAAACTATGACTACAGATACCTTGAACAAAAGTATGGGACCACGTATTCCCAGATCAAGCAAAAGGTAAAGAGCAATTATGACGCTGTTGTAAAACCTTTTGTTATTATGCCTCCTAATCATATATGTTGCTTTCCCAGTTTTTGATGGAGCTTCTTCGTGAGTTCAAGCTCTAAATTTCAAGTGAAGGCAATGAGACCTGATGTAGAGATATTCTATTACCACTAGGATGATGAGAGCTACCATCACTCCCCTTGTTATTGTTTTCTTAATGCCATCTGTGTGCAGCAGTTTTATATTAGAGGAGATATCCCTGCTCCAAGAAGCAGTTCATACAAATCAACTCAAAGGATTTAGCAAAGGAAGGGTAGGGAAATGGAGGGGAGGAGAGGAGGAAGGGAGAGAGACAGATTAGCAAAAAAATGTGCAATTTCTTCCCTAACACATTATCATTTTTGGCAAGGTACAGGTATAAATGTTTGTAAAATACTATAAGAAAAAATGGGTTCCCAAGGATTTGAATTGACAAGTACCGACTAATGGAATAAATGTTATAAATGTTTGTGTCAGGCATAATGGAAGGCAAGGGAGAAAACATTAGGTTGTTTAGAATATAGAATCATGGAATTGGAAGAGACCACACGAGCTAGCCAGTCCTCCCCTGTCATTCAGAAAAACACAATCAAAGTACTCACAACAAATGTCTATCCAGCCTCTGTTTAAAAACTTTCAGAGAAGAAGTACACTTTGAGGCAGTGTATCTTATTGTCAAACAAGAACCTTTCTGACAGGTAAGAATAGTGGATCTTGGGCAGCAATGGTCAGAAGCAAGTAGGCATAAGTAGTAGATAGATGGAAGGTTATGGAGCTGTTTGAAGGATAAAAATGAAAGTTTTGGATGGGATCTGAGAGCAGACAGGAAAAGACTTAAAGAGGGTATCTTATAGTCAAACTCATGGGAGGGGAGGGAATGATATGGGTAGCACAGCGGTGAGAAGACCATCAGATAAACTGGTCTTTGACCCTGGTTTTTCCAGTGTCAAATATTTATCTAGTCATACAGAGTTAAGCATCTTGTGGAACACAACGGGCCCCAACATGTGGCTTTTGGCTCTCTGGAGGGTCACAACTCTACCTCTAAATGGTCACAGTGGCCATTGTGTGTCACATCACTCCTGGTCATTTTGGGGCCATTAGGAGGGGGATGTTTTGCTGTGTCAGCGTTTGGGACCCTGGGAAGCAGTTTCATAACATTTTATGTTGACTCTTTGGCTGACATAAATTGGGAGGAGCAGCTAGTAGGTGTCTAAAGAGCTTCTTCTGGCACCTTTCAAAACTGTATTTGGCCTGTGTCCACATGTGTCTTACCCTGTGAACTGGAGTCAGCAGGCCTGTAGCGAGGGGGAGGGGGGTTAGGGGTTCTACCCCCCCCCCCAAATTTTCAGGTTATTAAAGAAAAACCTAGTTTACTCATGAATTTTAACTGGTTAACCAAATCCGCATGCTAAGTCTATGAGACGCAAAACATTAAGAGTCCCTCCAGGCACTATCTCAAGCAGATATTGACAGGTTTGTAGCTGGGAGGGGGTGCTAGGGGTTCAACCCCCCCCCCCCCCGGATGAAATTTTCAAAACCCCTCCCAAATTTTTTTTCTGGCTACAGCCCTGGGAGTCAGATGTTGGTACTGTGCTATATCATCAGCTGTAAAATGCAATAAGGATAAGAAGAGGAAAGCACTCCTAGAATTTACTGAAAAATTATAACAATATTTCCATTTACTTGAAGCAATGAAGGGTATTTTCTCTCATGTTGAGAATTGTGTAAATCCCCTGGAAATGGAAGCCTGAGAACGTTGTAGGCAGCCCCTGTACTTTCTTAACATAGCTCCCTCTTCCCCCTCCTCATTGTTTGGACATGTACTTCATAAATGAGAATAACAAGCCTGTTTTGATCCAAATAGCACCTCTGCATGCAAGCAGAGAGAGAATACTGGCAGGAGAGAGACTGAGAGTAGGGGGAGCAGGAACTGGATACAGTTTGAAAACCTTCAATGGGGCTATTAACACAGGAAGCGAAAGGCTGCATAAATTGGATTATTGATCCTCAGTCAGAGTTAATATATTCCGGCAGAGGTTGAGGGCTTAATGGCTCAAAGCCACAGTTCTAGTCATCTTGTTAGAAACAGTCTAGATTACCTGTGGTGTGCGTGGGAAGTTCTGACAGCAGCTCTTATTAGTGTGTTTGGTTTTTGAAAAAAAATAATTATTTGATGTTGCTTGCAGACTTTCTGATGATGTCAGTTGCCATTGAATAAACATCCTAGTTAACAGGCACTGGAAAAGTTTGTAGCTCATTGACAAAGCATATGTTTAGCTGCAAGAAGGTTTCCAGGGACAACTGGGAAAGAATCTTGCTTGAAATGTTATAGACAGTCAATTCCATTCAGTATTGACTGACAGTGTTTGACTAGATCATTGTGAGCAACTGTGTGAAGGGTCAGAGGTTGGTCCTTCCACAGTAAGCTCAAAAAGTGGGTTTCATCTTCTATCACTCTCAAAATGGCAATCAGAAGTGTCATTACGTCACCTCTTTTTGCCATTTTGAGAGGTGCTATGAGGAAAAGAGGTATTTCAGGTTTATGGAAATGAGGGCTTTCTGCATGGTTTGGGGGAGAAAAATGTAGTCCAGTAACACATTCAGGGCATGGGTCTCACTTTTCCCACCACAAACCTAGATGTATTGGGGAAGTTTATGTAAGATGTTTCTTAGAAATGCATGCTTAAGCATCTTGACTCTCAACAATTTCATCCACATTTTTAAAAGTATTGTACGTAGGCTGTTCAGGGTAGAAAAATAAACTTTTTCTCTTGTTCATTTGTCCCCCCCCCCCCCCCCCGAATTCCTGAGTACATCTACTTTTTATTACAAATCATAACTAACTTCCTCTAAAACAGAGTGTACATATATAAAGGTCATTAACTGAACCTTGTGTGCAATTAAGAAATGTAAGAAATAAAATAGATATTTAGACTGTAAAATAGATCTATCCAAAATGATAAGGAAAATGTAGAAATATGTTAACAAAGAAAAATGAATGAAAAGATATTCAGTTCTAGAACCACTTCTTTCTTGGTGCCCTGTAGCTGAAACAACAGACCCGTGTCTTCAGAAAAGAATCGCAAGGTTTCACACTGCTGAAAGATTGTATAACAGTCCATTGGTTATATCCCATGGCACAAGACTCTTAATATCAGTTTTCAGTGTTCTCTGAGCTAGCTTACAGAAGCATGTACATGTGCATACATAAAGAGATGGAAGTAGCGTCTTAAAAACAGAAGCTGGAATTCTCTGTTGAGGTCTCTAGATTACATAACTTTATGCATACTTAGCTAGATAGCAAAGACATTAAGAAACCCTGTTAGTGAATTGTGAAGGCATATAATGGGACATAGACAAGAGTGTCCTGATGACCACCAGTCCCATTGTGCATTGGATAGCATTGTGCATCGATCCCATTGTGTAATGGACTCTGTTGTCCATTGACTCCAATGTGCAACAGTCACTTTTTGTTGACTCTCCTATATAGCAGCGATAAATACACACATTGTGAACCTGCTCAATTCTATTTCTTACAGGTGTTAATTTCTGTAATAAATAAGTAGGTTCCCAAGTGAATTCCAGCTCATTTTTAATTGGCATAGATTTTTGTGGACTCCAGCCCACTTCTTCAAATGCATGGCTGCAGTCCACAAAGGTTTGCGCCAAATAAAACTGTTTCATCTTTAACGTGTCACGGGATTCTTAGTTGCTTTGTAGCAGGCAAGCATGGCTCCTTGACCTGCTCACCCACAAAAAGGGAATCCAATTTCAATCATTATGCATGTTTTAAATAGTAACAACCACCATGGACCTGGTAAGACGCAGCAAGTGTTTCTAGCACCCTCTGAATAGAAATCATACTGCTTAAATCTTTACACATCTTGATTTCAGGTATTCCTAATTTAGTTACACATAATCTACAAGTTTTACTTAATTTCCTTCAATTTTCCCTTGCATTTGAACCCTTCCACCCCAAATTAGTATTTTTTTGTAGACCAGAGAGAACAATGGGTATTTTTATGAATTTGCTATTAGACTTTTGAGGCTTCCAAAGTGACACATTGTATACACACAAGTAAATGTTTTGAAATTGAAGATAATCATGAGAATTGATGGGATTTTCTTTTGTCTTCACAGAGAGCTGCAAACAACTTCCGAAAGGCAGGAGACAGGACATCTCCTGTTCGCAAGCCAAGCCTGAAAATGGATGACACCTTTGAAAACATCAATGAGTTAGGCACTTTGGAGCTGATGCATAAAGAGCTTGATTTGGCTCCCTATGGTCCCCTGAAAAAGTCTATTTCCACTGACTCCCTCAGTTCCATCTCCTCTATTGGGAATAACTTTGGCCAAGAATTCACAGTTGGACAAGTGGAAGTCAACATGGAATACAATGTACATTCCAACACCTTGCATGTGACACTGCTGCAAGGGAAGGATCTCATGGAGAAGGAAGATATCAACTTTGAGTCCTGTTTTGTGCGCATAAGTTTACTCCCGGATGAACAAATTGTTGGCATTTCTAGGGTGAGTTTCTCCACTATTTTCATTTTGGCATGATACAAGGACTAACCAGTTTCACCAAGGATTAACAATTAACTGTTCATTACACAAGTTCTAGCTGATTTCATTGTGTTTTCCAATCATGGGAGCATAGTTCTTACCATAATTGTACAACTAAGTAATGGGATCAAGAGAAAGATTTATTTTGCCTTTTGGACACTTTTTAGAATTGATTATAAAGTCTGGGTAAATTTCTAATGTTGTGTTGGTCTGTAGTTCCTTACAGCTGAGTCTGTCTTCATGTGGCTGCCTGTACTCCAGGGATTGTGCAATGTATATGTAATGGTTGAAAACCTACCAGTATAACAGCATCAAGCATCTCTAATACTCATCTTGCTCTTCCTCTGTTCCAGTTATGCATTCCTTGATTGCCCCAATAGATTTTGTAAATGTTGATCTCTACGAAATTGGTGCAAAAGCATATTCGCTCTAACAAAGGGGACATCCACACTTATGCCACAAATCATATTGATACAGAACTTTATGATAGGCTGTAAACTTTATTGTTGAATAATTTAACATCAATTTACACCACGCCCTGGAACATTTTACGCTTGGAACATATTTAAGGTATAAATAGCCTCTGAAGTTGCTGCTTATCTTTATTAAGCTTTTATTTCTGGCCAGCATATAAAGCTTAGCTTGTTTTAACTAGATCTTGCTAGAATTGTATGTTAACTGCTTTTAATAGGACATCTGTTTGTCTTTTTAAAATTATACATTGCTTTGGGTATTATTTACATATAGAAATGATCACTATATTTTATAAATAAAAACAAATGTATTGTTTAAGTGAATAGCAATGTGCTGCATAGCTGTTCTACACCTCCAGTGTTAAAATTAGTGTTTGGTACTCTTTAAAATTAATTCAGGTTTGGTATAGTCGTTTTGATGTCACAAACCTGTGATTCTATACACAGGTATAGTTTTAGAGCTGCCCGGTCAAATCTTGTATTCTACATTTCCTGGGTCTATTAGAAATCATTACAAAAAATGAAACAGCAACTCTTGTGTGACACCTTGCTAGTGTCAGGTTGGCTGATTATTCTCATAGCTTTTGCCCAGCTTACGAAAAGGAAAATTATACACCACTTTCTTAGCAAAACTTTAAATAGTTTCCTTTCCTGAACTATATGACTGAGAATTGTTGTTCTGGTCAGAACTGGTGGAGTGGAAAGCTCTCCTGATATAATTGCATATCAGCTTTCTGCCACAGACCACCTTTGTATAGAGCCAGAGATTTCTGAAATGCCAGGGTCTAAGGATCCTCAGAGCCAAAGTATTGTGGAAAGAGTAGCTTAGAAAATTGCTTCTGCCAAACAATACTTATGCATAATGCTCAGCTGTTGTTGTTGTTGTTGTTGTTGTTGTTGTTGTTGTTGTTGTTGTTGTTGTTGTGTGCCTTCAAGTCATTTTTTATTTTGGGTGACTCTGAGGCATGTGTGACAACCTCAAGGCCCACAGGTTGAACCTGGCCCACCATGTCATTTAATGTGGCCTTCCAGATTCTGAATTACAACTTCTGTTAAGGTGATTTGCTGCCAAGTCTGTAATACTTGCAGTCCTATCAGCATCTTGCCCCTCTGATTGACTAGTGTTTTTATGGCTACCCTCTTCCTTTGTTGAAAATAGTCATGCCCTTAAACTGGAATAGAGCATTGCAGGCAGAGTAATTTGTATGAATCGCATTTCTGGCCAAATATGAACTTGGCAGAAGAAAGGAGCATTTGGGAGCCTGGATGAGGAAGACAGAAGGACAATTAGTATGCTTGAGAAATGAGTGGTTTTTATTGTTTTTAAAAGGGAGCATTTTCTCTACTTCTAATCCTACTGGGTCCAGAAGAGACAGCTTGTTCTTCTGCTCAGTTGAAAGACATATTGCAAAATCATATTTCTCATTTGCTCTTACGCTCGGGCAATGAGCCATGATCGTTTGTTCTTTATTTGCCCATGTCAACAAACTGGCTTACTTCCAGACTGATAAGCAGGGACTGAAAACAAGATTTGCAAAATGAGTGAAAATTGGTTTATTTAAGTTGCAGCCCTAAATACACTCACCAAAGGAGGAACCCCACCATATAGGGTGGCGGGACTTACATCCCATTAAATATGTATAGTCCTGTGCTGTTAATAAGCAAAGCTGGGGACAGTTATCTGTTTGGACTATAGCTCCCATGATTCCTCTGGCTGAGGGAATGATGGAAATTGTAGTACAAAAAAGTTATTTTCTCCAGGTCAACAATGAGTAGTCCATCCTTTCTGGATGCCATCTGCAAATGTCTACTTTTCCACTGAGCTATGCTCTTCTTTTGGAACTTCCTGTTCTCAAAGCATGTTTTGTTCACTGAATCCCACACACAGGGCTCTTCACTTTCAACTCAACAAGAAGACACAGGATTTTGTCAAGGGCAGACAACTGGAGGAGGGGATAGTGGCGGAAGAGACTTGTTTCCTTTTGTTCCTGACTCATTTCAGCCATTATCTTTGAGTAGATGCTAGAGAACGCATCTCTTTTGCTTTAACCATATTTATAGACTGGAAGAGACACATAAGAGCTTTTCCCCAAGAGCAGAAAATGGTGCATTAGAGCTATCACTGCATGTAGTACATATACTCACCACCACCACCCCCTCTCCCGTTCTGCTAATATCACGGACAGAACAGATTTTGCAGGATTTTATGGAGGCTTTTGGAAAAGGGCAAAACCAGTTTGATGATCACCAGAGATTAACAGGACACAAAAGAAATTGTTGAATACAACACACACTACTGCAATTTTGACGAGCCATTGATTTCAGTGTTTTTTTTAAGCTGCTGCTTTTGTCTCATCTGCTGCTTAGTTGGTGGTTTCAATCTCAAGTCTTTCCAATCCTTTATTCTGATTTTCTTATGATTAAGAGTTCATGAAATGTAAAGCCACTAGGCAAAATAGCTTCAAAGAAGATTAGACCCATTTGTCAGGGTGGATATGATTAATGGCTATTGAGTTATGTCACCTAAACAAAAAGCTTGCAAACAGCATGTCTCTGAATTCCTGTAGCTACAGACATGCAGTTTGGAAATCCTGCTGCTGTCACATCCTCTTGTAGGTTACGTTCAGGGCAATTTCCAACAATCTCCATTTATTAGTAAAGTTTATATGGCCTGAGGAAAAAAAGTTTTGAATAGGTAGAAATGCCTTCCAGATTCCGTACCCCCCCCCCCATATTTACATGCTTATTGTTCTGAATTTTTCATTGCCATCAGTTTACCTTTTTGTTTCTATAGAATCACATAAAATATCTCCCATTTTATCTCCTGTTGCTGCCAACTTCTCCCACATCTTCATAGAGGATTCTTTTATCCCTGCTTCCCTTATCTCTTCCAATTGCTTGAAGCCATTCTTGTCACCCAAAGTGTGTTTGTATACGCCTTTTACCAGGTCAGTAGGACTTTACTCCACTTGTCCCAGCATTAGTATCTCTGACTGCCAGCAGGATCTCTCCAGAAATACCCGAGGCACTGAACCCTTTTACATTCTACAGTTATTGTATTATGATTTCATAATAGGGGGGGGATCGCTCCTGGGTCCCCCACCTCCTGCCGCATCATTTCTATGTGCTAGGAGGCCTCCAGATAGACAGCATGGCAGCCTGGTGCATTTTTACTTATTTTAAGGGGGGGGTTTTTTTGGGGGGGGGGGTGGGGTGGCACCATCCCATTGCAGTACTTACCTTGATGGCATGGGGATACCCAACTGGGAAACTCTGTTTTTTTGGGTGATGGGCATGGGGACAGTATCGTGGGCGACAATGGGTTAACCCCATTTTCGTCCACATTAAATTGATGTCTGGAAGCTCCCAATGGCTTCCCTGAAACTCCTTGCTTGTGGAATAGCCATGTGGGGCAGCTGCAGGGAGAGTTGGGGAATGATATTAGCCCTCACAGCACTCTCCTAAAAAGCACTTTTACATGTGTAAGGGAAAAGCAGAAGAGTGGATTTCCCTAACATACTCAATATCCTTGTATATGCCCAGAGCATGTCTAAAGAGAATTAGATTGCACTCAGGTAGAAGGTCCTGCTTGAAATAAAATTCATTTCAATATCCTTTCTTTAGCTGAGTCTAGACGTGACCTTGTGATCTTAGTTCTATAAAAAAAAATCTCAAGAAGACAGGCAAGTTGTGTCTCCTATGAAAAATATCGGTGGCTATTGTTCATCTGTATTGGTTCTTTCATTAGAATATATCAAATTTAAGAAATGCCCAGTACTTAATAATGATATTTTAAAATACATCAAAAGCAAGTAAACATTTTGCTATATTTATTATTTGGGGGGGAGTGTGAAACTTTTTTTTAGCGAATCATGAAGAGTAGTTCCATAACGCAAAATAATTTATAAATCAGGCTCCATCAATAAACTTCAGTGGACACTCATGGGGATTTGGTTAATCAGTTAAAATTTTGGGTGGGGGGGGGGGGGTTTGAACCCCTACAGCCTTGTTTATTACCTTCCACCTTGCTATCACATCTATTTCCTTTCACTTTAAATGCCAAATGACATGTTCCTTCAAGATGATGGGATGATTTTTGTGTTTTTCATTTGTGTAATCTTAAAATGACTGCGGTATACACTTAAGGTTTTGGAATGTTACTTCCAAAATCCAGACAAGTCATTCTTACCCCCACTATAATGACTGTCCATAGATGTTTTCAAGTATTTTCTATTACAAACCTCTGCCTTCCTCAGACAAGAAATGTTTATCTCTTACTTAGAGAGAAATATAGGCTTCTCCTGGGACTTGTCTGTTCTGGAAGCTTGCAGTGTGTGTGTGTGTGTGTGTGTGTGTGTGTGTGTGTGTGAGAGAGAGAGAGAGAGAGAGAGAGAGAGAGAGAGAGAGAGAGAGAGAGAGAGAGAGTTTTACAGAGAAATGAGCAGATCAGTTCCTTCTCTTTGCTACACAAAAGGATTTGCATTTCCAAGCAAGCCCAGGGAATATACAATTTATAAAATACCGACTGAAAAATATCCTAGTATTGCTCTGGCTGAAAGAGAATCTTCCATAGATGAATACTGCATATTTATAGGTAAAGGTAAAGGTTTTCCCCTGACATTAAATCTAGTTGTGTCCAACTCTGGGGGTTGGTGCTCATCTCCATTTCTAAGCCGAAGAGCCAGCGTTGACCATAGACACCACCTAGGTCATGTGGCCAGTATGACTGCATGGAACACTGTTACCTTTCCACAGAAGTGGTACCTATTGATCTACTCACATTTGCATGTTTTTGAACAGCTAGGTTGATAGAAGCTGTGGCTAATAGCAGGAGCTCACTCTGCTCCCTGGATTCGAACCGCCAACATTTCAATCAGCAAGTTGAGCAGCTCAGTGGTTTAACCTGCTGCGCCATCAGGGGCTCATATTTATGCTCTACTGTTATTTGTAAATTTCCACCTCTGTTTATAATTCATTATGACTTTAGTTTTCTCAGTCTGTTTTGACAGATAATAAAGGCGCATTGGATTTTTTTTTCTTTTTAATGTTTTCCTGTAAAATGTTTAGGTAATCTTCCAGTTAAAGACTTTTCAGATGTATGTAGACATCTGTCTTCTCCACTATGGATAAAAGCAGCAAGAAGAGATGTTGGTCCCAATGGCATCACATCCTCCTCTTGCATTGATTTAAACCAGAACATTTATGGTCTTTAATTTATGCTTCAGCAATTGTTCTGGTTTTGGGCCAGTTCTGGTTAGGAATCAAGTCATGGTTCTCTTCCCACTCCCCACTCCCTTTTAATCCTTGCACCAGGATTAAATTGAGAGATTATGTGTAATCCATAGTCTCCCAACTGTTCATCATACCGGGGTGTGCACTGGAATGTAACTCAAATACTGTAGTTGCAATGGTTTTTGCTTGGCCTTTGCTTGATATGACCTACTCAGTCATACTTGTAACTCTGTATCCATTGCAACCAGTGCATAATTACTTGAAGTCATTAAGATTTACTTCTGAGTAAGCATTCATAAAATCAGGCTGCATGCCTTATTGCCTTCACAGCAACCTTTGACTGCCAGTTGTTTCCCTCAGCACTTTGTGATTAATTTGAATTAGCATTACTCAGCCCTTGAATGGTTTTAACTGTGAATTTTTTCATACTGTTTATCTTTAATTCTGTTTTAATATTTTTATATTTTAAATGCTGCACTAATGTTTTTATGTCAAGCTGCTTTGAATCCCCTTCGGGGAAGATAAAGCAGGGTATAAATAAATATTATAATAATAATTATAACTGGGGAATTTAATATTTTCTCTTTTATAACCTCTGTTCAGTTACAGTGAGCCCTTGATATTCACTGGGGTTTGGATCTTAAAAATCCATAGATGCTCAATTCCCATTATGTACAATGCTCTAAATTCTATGAAACTTGGTACAAGCTTTATTTGTTATGCAAACAAAAAGCTTGTTAGTTTTGCAAACAAAAATGCTATCTTCTCTCTCATGTTTGCTTAATTTTTCTTCTTGGTGTTGGTTTTTAGGCCTGTTCCTGGGGTTATTTGGGAAACTAATTCAGAAAATTGTGTTTGATAGACTAGACCACATCATTTCTAGTTTCTTAGATGCTGTTATCATAGTTTTCTATGTGTGAGCAAATGGAAGACTGGTGTATGTCATATGTTTTGGAATTTCAAAAACTAGAGTTGATAGGGGACAACTGGTGATATTTTTGAAATAATAATAATAATAATAAATTTTATTTATATACTGTACCACCCTATCCCCTCAGGAGGACTCAGGGCAGTTTCCAACATAAAACAAAACATTCAGTTGACCATACAACAATGTAAACATAATAAAAAAAATAAACATAATAAAACAAGAACATACAATTCAAAACAATCCACAAAAGTTAAAATCCAGTTTCAATATCCTCCATCAATGGGTTCAATATACCAGGGACTAGCAGGTAAAATACTGTATACCCAAAAACAGGTCTGACCTTTGAGGCACCAAAATGTGTGTTGGCCAGTTGTCATATCAGTTGGAGATTTGTTATTTGGATAACCAGGAAATATCCGGTCAGTACCTTGTTGTGGTGGATCTGAGATTAATTGTTTGTCAGATATGCTTGTTTCTGTAAAATCTTTTAAAAGCCAAATTTAAAAAGAGGCAAAAATAGAATACAAGACATAGATAGCCAGGTCTGTTTAGCTTGGGGAAGTGAAGACTGACATAACAGATATCTTTAAATGTGTGAAGGCATGTCATGTAGAAAATGAAGAAGCTTGTTCTCTCATGCGTCAGAGACTAGAACATGAATCAATGGATTCAAATTACGTACCAGGAAAGAGATTCCATTTAATTATTAGGGAGAACCTCTTTAAGAGCTGTTTGGCAATGAAATAGATGGTTTTGGAGGTGGTGGATTCCCCTTCTTTAGCAATCTTTAAGAAAAGATTGAATGGACATATTTCAGGAATGATACAGTTGTATATTCCTGAATGAAAAGGGATTGGACTAGATGCTTCTGTGGTGTTTTCCATCTTTAAGATTACGTGATTCTATGCTCCTCTGGATTAGGAAGCTGTCTGTGCCTTTGTACCATCAGTGGACTTCATACCCACTTCATCTTTCACTTTAATCCTATTTACATTCCTGGCAAACAGCTATTGGGAGTGAAAGAATCTGAGTTCCACTTTCGAGAGAGGCTTTTACTGGACAATTGTCATCAGTTAGTGTGTAACAAGCAAACGTGGCATCTAATTGTGCCTGGCTTCTGGTTCAATGCTGTCAATTTCTTGTACGTCTACATTACGCTAAAATTATGTTTTAAGACATGGAAAGCACACTATGGGCCTGGGTAATTGCTGACTGTTGGCTTTGATTAAGAACAAGAATGCAGTCTATCTGTGTGAGGAATGATCTGCCTGGCAAACTAGAGTAAAACCTAATCTAATGGTTTTGTGCATCACAATGTTTTGCTGGCCTAAAGCCATGCCACATTGGTTCTGTCATCTTGCATGTTTCTGGAAGTGCATCCAAGTCCCCTGCTGAAGTTCAGCCTGTCTGCTTGGCAGCATCCAAAATCCCTGACATCATGGGAAAACTGTCAAGGACTTCAGAGAGACAGAGACTCTGTGATCTGCAGCATATTCATTTATCACCACCACTGAGAATGCTAACATTACTCTTCTGAGGAAACAGCCATCTCACACCCTGCTGTGATATATTGTGTAAAGTGGAAGGCTAACTCCAGGACAAAGTTGATGATTTGCACATTTCATTGTCGCTGGGTGTTTGAAGTTCCTTAAGGCCAAACATGAATTGTATAATATAATGGCAAATGCCCAAAATGTTTAATTTAAAGTCAGCCCTCCATGGATTTAATCAACTACAGTTTAAAAACTTTTAAAAACCTTTCCCCAAAAATCAAACCTTGAGTTTGCTATTTTATGAAATTGGCATCTTTTTACTTTACCATTGTATATAATGGGACTTGCGCATCCACAGATTTAGGTATCATGGGGCAATCCTTGAGCCAGTCCCAGCAAATACCAAGGGACTTGTCTAAGAATAAGTTTTCTCCTTGTTGTTATCTTTTTTTGCATTAGTTTTTTCTTACTATTTGTTTAAACAGTTATAGTTTATGATGCTGTTGTATGAATTACAATTGTTTTATAAAGTTGTAATGTCTCCTATTCAGGAAATGAGAAACCAACAGAATAGATGGGGGAAGGAGAGAAAATAATTGTACCACTATACTACACCTTACGGTGACCAAACATGTAATACCTGCAAGACAATTGTAGAAGAAAATAAATAAATAAATGGGAGCTTTGGTGAGCCTAAGGTTGCCCCTATTATAGGGTTTTCTTGAGAAGATTTGTTCAGAAAGGGTCTACCATTGCCTTCCACTGAGGCTGAGAAAGTGTGATTTGCCCAAGGCCACCTAGCCAGTCTCCATGTCTGAGTGGGTATTTGAATCCTGCTCTCCCTAAGTTCTAACCCAACATTCATATTGCTTCACCACACTGGCTCTCCAGCTTCACTTTATACAAGCAGTAAATCCCAGTTTTATTTTATTTTTTGCCATCTCATGTTCCACACTGGGAGGAAAATGGGATAAAGATGATGGCTGTGGTTGTTACGTTGACAGCAATAATGATGATGATCAAAAAGGTGGTAGGCTGGTTCACAAGCCATCATCTGCTAGTCCCTACAAAGTTTCCTAGGTAGAAATAATTGTAACTATTTGGCATAAATATAATACATGTCCTTAGCACACTGGGAAACATGTTAATTGCTAACACCTCACAACAAGCAGCTTAAGAAACATTGATCTGACTACTTTCAAACAGTTTTATATAGTGGCTCTGTGAAAATCCACTTTCTGTCTTCATATACAGGCAGTCTCCAAGTTACAAATGTCTGACTTAAAAATGACTCATAGTTAGGAATGGGAGTGAGACAATAGGAAGTGAGAGAAACCTATCCTTCGGAAGGGAAACTCACTCCTTTGACAATCTTTGTTGTCAAAACAAGCCAAATATTTCAAAATCCAATTCTCACAGGGACAGCAAGGGAGGTGAAAATCTTCTGAACAGGGGCACAGACAGCAAAACAAATTCTACAGGCGTGTTAATCCTTCCCTATTCGATCCAAAGGCTATATATATATACATATATACATATACACACACACACACACACACATTTGGCTGGAGTTACACTTAAAAATGTATCTGTTCCAACTTACAAACAAATTCAACTTAAGAACAAACCTACAGAACCTATCTTGTTCGCAACTTGGGGACTGCTTATAGTTTCAGTAGATAGATATTTGAAATGACATCCTAAGCAACAAAAATGAAACATGAATCAGAAGATAATTTATAGAATAAAATGTTTCAGATCATATTTGTCAAGCTGTGACAATCCAGACAATTGACCTGTCAGTTCTTTGACAGTGGTGGCTTATATACATACCTGCAGTGCAGATTCTCATTACAAAGAAGGTTATACAGATACTGTATTAACTTGTCCCTTAAATGAGCGTTCTGTCCCTTTCTTTTACAGCTGCCCTCTGAACTTATTTTTAAGAGCATATGTGTTGTGTACTGGTCTTCTGATTATAGAAAGCCAGTACACAGATTTATCTTATAGCATGTAGGGCTTGGAAATTGCAGAACCCATAATCCTCCAGCCACCATTACCAGTGGCCATGCTGATTGATGTTATAGTTCAAAAGGGGAGTGTTTCCCAATTCTGTTGGTTTGAGAGTTTCTGTTGCATGACTGTGTCCCACAGAACACTAATATATATCTGTAGGACCTATACAGAAAAATATCCACGTCATCTTCCGCCTGCACGGCTTTCATACAAGTCTGATCCAGCATATAAGCATCTTTCTTGCTCTATCGGCAGAGCCAGCCCAACATAATGGCCAATGTAAGCGCCCGCTTGTGGCACATTGTCCCCAGGGGCACCGTTGAGGCGCCACTGTGGCGGTAGCGGCAGTGGGGGGGGGGGGGCATCGCTCCCTCCTCGCCCAATACAGAAGGCCTCAACTGAGGCCTAGCTCTTCTTGCGAGTCCTTGTGAGACCTTGCGAAAAGAGCTAGGCCTCAGTTGAGGCCTTCCGCGTTTGGCGAGGAGGCAGCCGATGGTCCCCGCCACTGCTGCTGCCACCACTGCTGAAGGTATGTGCAGGGCTTGGGGGCCGCAATTTGGGGGGGGCATGGCCACTAGGGTTCGCCTACAAGGCGAAATTACCTAGGGCCGCCTCTGTCTATCAGTACACATATTAATTGGCTCTATGATTTTAAAATACGAGGAAATCCTGCAAAACTTATGATAAAGCTTCTGACCGCTCACTATGTTTCAGATGTTTGCAAACATTCATCTCAAATGGCCTTTAAAAATGAGTGGAAATGAATTATATCCCTAGAGCACAGACTTGGCAAGGCAACTGTAAACATTGCTGCTAAGCTGGCTGTGAATTGAACACATAAGTAGTCTGTACTAAAGCTGTCTCTTTGCTACAGTATGCTCATCCTTTCTCTTTTTTCTTTGTGCTCTTCATTAGTTCTATTCATAGTTCAGGATTTTTCACTTATCTATATAGGCATGGTTGCTACTGAGAGGTATGAATATCAGTATCAGGTCTTCTGACTGAGAAACTGCATTGTCAGATATAACTCCAATGATGGAGCTCTGCCATCAACTTATGATGGAACTCTGTCATCAACTTACCTTTCCATCCAGGGAGTTTCCCAATCAGGTTCAGCTATTAACATCTATAAATATCAGTCCCTAACAGTTGAACAATTGTAAATCCAACTCACAGTCTTGTAACTACTGAATAGGATGTTTGAAATGTGCTTGAAATGTGGCTCTGACCTTTTCCAGATAGGAAATGTATGTGTACCTTTGTCTGTGTGACTGTTTATTTTAATTTTTGCAAGATCCAAACTGTGCACTTCTATACATGTTAGTCTATTTGTTTTCCCACCGAAGTCTTTAAAAAACCAGTCCAAACATTTGCCTCTAAAAATTTCATACATTTTCAATTTTAAAATGAGTGTTTCTGGTACAACTTTTTAATAATACTTTTATGGCGGTGTCATCCATACATCCTTGGCAACAAGTCCTCTTCCATTGCTGTTTCTAGACCTCACCCTGCTTTTGGCAGTAGAATAGATCTTGGGTTGCTGTGAGTTTTCCAGGATGTATGGCCCTGTTCCAGAAGCATTCTCTCCTGACATTTCACCCACATCTGTGACAGGCATTCTCAGAGGTTGTGAGAATAGATCTTGTGTGAAAGATCTGTCAGTCAGGGGATCTTTTCAGGGATTCTTTGATGAGGTTAATGGTCCTACTTGATGAACTTCCTAGAAAGGCCTGAGTATCTTAGTAGCTGTCAAGTGCAAGATTTGGTATAGGCATATTTTATTTAGGACAAGATCTTTATTCATTTAGGATGATGGTATGGCCCAACACCCTAGGAAAAGCTCAATAGCAATTTCATAGCAAAGCAAATCTTGCATTTCCAGTTGAAAGGGTCTCAAAAAACAAAAAGTGGATTGCTAGCTAAAAGGATGTTCAATTAAAGGACCACCAATAAAAAGAGTAGAGTTTTGGGAAATTGTGTTTGAACTGCCATTTCCAGAATCCATGCTTGGCTGGGGGATTTCTTGAAGTTGTAGTCCAAAATTACTTTTTCCAAGCTTTCCAAGTAAAACCAGCCACTGAGAATTTTGAAAACGATTGTCTAATCAAAGTAAGATAGTAAGGCATATTTTCAAAAAGCATTGACTTCATAAAATAAAATAATATAAATGGATTTTTAAAAACTAAATTTGAATTTCAAAATTTTCTTGATACCTTTGATTTTAAAAACAGCCAAGTGAGAAAGTGTACAATTAGTCTTATTGTTTATACAGTTATCCACAGATATGTAACTGAGTAACATCTCCCAGTCTCACTCGCTCAGCCCATCTTAACTTCCAGCAGCCAGTTCAGACAAAGGAGATCTGTTCAGCTCCCATTTATGGAGCAAGGAGAATCCCATTCCTACCAGTGAGCAATGCTGCAATGAGGAATTGTGACTGGGAGCATACTTGATGACTAATGGGAGGGGACAGGAAGCATTCTCCTCCTTGCACCTGAAATCGACCGCGAACTTTGGGAAGTCTGCCCCAGTGAGGGGAGACAATATGATCCCAACAAGGAGGGATCGCTACTTTAGCGAGCCGGGGAAGCCCAATCTATAGATCTATTGATTTTTCCTGAGATGAAATGAAAGACTCAGCCAAAGTTGAAGGAAATGCCACCGAGGTGATCTTTATTGCGATTCAGCTGAAACGGATGCAATTGCCGCGATAGTCCGTCAGGCAAAGCATGTGGATACAGAGATTTTTATACAATTTTCAAAGTGAAGCCTCTTCAAATTTCCCGCCCTCTTCCTCCCGCCCACTGGCCGCTGATTGGCCGGCGCGTCCCAGCTGGGAGGAGGCTTGGTCTCCCGCCTCGCTCCAGGAACCAATCACGGGCTTTCTTCGTCTCCGCGGCAGCGAATCAGGAGGCAGGGAGGCGGGACAGGAAGAGACAATGTACTGATGAATGATTCATGTGCAATCGGGCTGCCAATCGACCCGCCGAGGTTTTCGCCTACAAGGGGAGTCTAGAGTTATTATCTTTTTGGATGAGACATTGATAGGATTATGTCCAGCTTTCCTGTCTTCAACGGTTCCTTGATTACCACCGTTCAGCTGTTTTTGTCCCTTTAAATTTGGCTCTTAAACAAAAAGGTTATTTTCCGAGCACAGGAGCCCTTGGCGCAAAAAGTGAGATAGCAGTTAGTGTTAGGATTTAGCCAGGAAGAATATGCCACCGAAACGGAGCGTTTTGGCGGACCCGCCATTACAGGGCTTATTGAGGTTTTCGTATCCGCGGTTTGGAGAAACGTGGTTCTGTTCCCCCCAGGTTGCCTATGGAGGCCCCCTGGGTTGGCCAGTGGCTTCCCACGGCCCCAAAAGGTAGTTTATAAGGTTTTATTGTTATTTTTTTGGAAGAAAAAGGACACAAAATATCAGAAGGCAGGAATAAAGTTGCAAGTTAGGAAACATTTTATTAGGGTATTTGTTACAAGGTTGGGGTTAGGAAAGAGATCAGAAGAAGCATTTGAGATGAGTGGCTGCAGACTGGATCATGTTCCCACCCCATTCCATCCAATTGTGGGTCTTGGGACCTGTGGAACTGCCTGCTGCATGTCAGATTAACTTGAAAGCAGGGGGTGATTGACCTCTCGATATCACACCTAGATTGGGAACTGAATAGATCTCCTTATCCATTGTGGCTCTACTATCCGTTAAGATGGTATTGAGGGAGTGTTTCTTACAGTAATGATATGTACTCATACTGAATAAAAGGCAGCTATGAATCCATATGTAGATCTGTAATTGCAATAAAAATGCCATCCTTCATTAGTAATGCTAATTGTACAGCTTCTAATTATATTCCATGAATATATTAGCAGCAATTTGTGGAGATGAGAAATAATCTGAGTAGTCATATTCTGCAGGTGGTGTACCTGAAGCACACATATTTCTCTCCCCCCCCCCCTCCCCCCCCCTCTCTCTCCCTCTAAAACTTAGGGGAAAGATAAAATAAAGACTTTTGTCTCCAATTTTCAGATAACAACTTAACAAAAGTTTGGGGAACAATTGTATTAGTGATATGTTAGTTACCGTTTTCTTGCTTGAGGGTTTTCTTGTTATAGATGCTATTTTACATTATTTGGGTGATTAAACGCCCTAGGCTGTAAGAGACGCTGCCAAAAAGCTCTAGCATTAAGATGCTGCTGAGAGAGTTCCTTGAGTGTGACGTGCTGTAATGAAGAAAATGAAACAAGGCAGTGGAAGAGAAGGATATTTAGTTTATTACGAACTGGAGGAAAGTGAGTGAGAATGAGAACAAAATATAGTTGTTAAATGATGTCAACAATGCTGTGGCAACTCTGTGAAAGCTATGCTCATATCTAATCAACTTCTTCCTTGATGTGATGGCTATAGAAAAAAATTGGGGTAGGGGTGAATATCTTTATGAAACCCTTTGGTGTTAGACTTCATTTGACTTCCAGGGCATTCTAGATCCCCCACCACAACTCTATGTTATTCTAGCGGCAGTGGTCAGCTAATTTGTTGGCATTGGGTTGTGTTTGCAGTTTCAGGTAACTGTTGTCTGGCCAGGAATGTATCCTTGGCAAATACAGTGGTCTGTCATGGTTTGCAAAGGCACTATGTTGTGTGTGTGTTAACTGAAAAATGAAGTGCATGAAGCTGATTGGCTGAGCCTGCAAAAACCTGGGGATTGATTTGATACTGTTTCTGTTCTGCTACTGCAAAACCAGTTTGGACAAGTTTTTCAGTGCTGGCTGAGTACTGCTGGAGAGGCCTTACTATTTTTGACACCTGTTTGCTGCTGAGAAAAGAGGGTGAAGAACCAGGACTGTATTCTTCTCTGAAGCAAATTTGTGGACTGAGAAAGGACTGTTTATGATTTTGAACTTCTGTAAGTGACCAGAGGGACCATTGTAAATACTACTGTTTTTTGACCTGTTGGATTCAGTAAAGTTCCTATGTTTTTGTTCTGCAAACTTGAGTATTGTTCTGTGGGTGACTCTGGATCGCAGACACATGTAAGAGCTTCCATTTATCATCATCAATCCATAACATGGTCTTACTGTACTACCATCCAACACCTGTTCTTATCTGTGGCTATTGAATGTCATCCAAAGAAGCTGTGTTCCAGCTTTCTTGAAACACATGGTTCAATTTGATGTTTACTGTTTTAAATCCATAAAAACAAATTTATCCACCTATTGAGGCTATTAAATGAGTTATTAATTATTGCATTTACTATAGGGGTTCTGGATATGAATACTATAGTGCAAAGGATAGAGTCGGTACCTTCATGCTCTCTTCAATCCTTACTGTTACATGACTCCAGTATCCCAATGTGGAATATACTTTCTTGGAAAGATTTCAACAGAACCTGATTTCAACAGAACCTGATTTCAACTCAGGTCATATTAAATATTTTGTTCTTCTATGAAAATCCATTGCTCTTCCTGCATTGTAGCCTTGTGACAGCTGCACATGGCTAACATTCTTCCTCAGCATAGTGCCCTGCTGTTCAGAAATGATGAAAGTTTTATGTTCGCACAATTGCTAGCACTTGCTGAGTTCTCTGGACTAATTTTGTTTTTTTCCAAGCACCAGAGGGGTTTGTGTCAGGCACTCAGAGATGCCAGAGGAAGCAGAATGGGGAAAAAAATGCAATGGCGCATTGAACAACAGCTTGAGCCCAGAAGCCTTCATTAGAGAGGTGTTCTATTTGAGGAATTGGACCTGGAAACTAGCAGAAAGGCTGTTTCCACATCACAGAGTGTCAAAGCAAAATATAGGTGTGAGAAAACGAGAATACCAAAACAGAGCAGGGGTTGTTGCTGGAATGACAAAGGCTGGCATTTCTGTTACATCAGGAAATTGACAGAATTGTAGAATTAAGTGCAATAAAGTATAATATTTGAAAAAAATATATGCTATCAAAAATATTACTAGCCTTTTTTTGCCTACATGTAATACCAGGCAATTGTTTTCTGTAATAACAACAAAAAGAGTATGTGTTATATAGTTCCAGAAGAATGAAACTAAGGCATGTGAAATTTGGTGTTAATAAAAATGTGAATTTATTGTTTTATAATAAAACAATTAATTTTAATTAATCTATTAGAAAATTAATTAAAATCTGTTAGTTTCCTGGATTACTAGAGAGAGAGAGTAGCATTGACTTGATGCAGACATGAAGCGGCAAAGTTGACAGAGGCAGGCAGGGACTGCATGTAATTTCTTTTTCTTTCTCAGTTTTATTTATTTATTATTTATTTACAGCATTTATATTCCGCCCTTCTCACCCCGAAGGGGACTCAGGGTGGATCACATTACACATATAGGCAAACATTCAATGCCTTTTAACATAGAACAAAGACAAGACAGACATAGGCTCCCAGCGGGCCTCGAACTCATGACCTCATGCTCAGAGTGATTCATTGCAGTGATTCATTGCAGCTGCTCTCCAGCCTGCGCCACAGCCCGAGCCCTTGTCTGAATCAAATGCATTTTATCAAATGCATAGTCAAATAAATGGTTGAATAGGGCTAAAATTCTTCCACATTCAGGCCCATCACAATGCAGGCGTTAGTAGTTTCCAGATTTCCCTGCCAACTTTTTTGAAGGATGTTCTGTACTTCTTTAATCCAGTTTCCATGTGCTGTTTATTGCCTTCAAATTTGTAAAAAAGCTCTCCTTCTACTGCCATGGTAGAGGTTTCCATGCTTATTCTTTCAGTGTTTTGTGTATGTGATTCTTTCATGTCTGGCTCTCTCATTTTCACTCTCCTTGTTTCTACACAGGCAAAATAAATCATACCTCAATTCACTGTAAACAGTCCACAGTGATATATGGCTGGTTCTGCTGCAGAAGCTGTTAATTCATCACAAGAACTGCATGTTATTCTGGAGCATCCAGGAAATTTTGGAGTGATCCTCAATGTTTTGATGTGTTGAGAGCTGGATCAGGGGCAATCCAGTGTCCACATGTCAAAATGATCCACTGCTGCTTTGGTGACCAGAAGCAGCTCCCTGGCAGAGTCTTGCTGGCAAGGTCCATTATGGTGGTCACATTGCTCAGCCTCTTGTGGCTTCACAAAAGTAATTGCACCAGCAAGTCTCTGCTGAGGAGTCGCTTCTGGTCAGGAGGACAGGGGGACAGGGCACTGGTGCCGATGCACTGTTGGCCTAGCTAGCTATGTGAATTGTATGTGTAAACTATCCAAAGCACTCCAGAACAGATTGCTCTGGAGTATTTTTCTGGTTTAGATGTAGATACAGCTTCTGTCTCTTGTAATTTCAGTGCTTTTAATGGTGGTAGTGGTTTTTCTATTCTTTGCTTTGTACCTGCTTCTTACATGGAAGCCCCATCCATTTCCTTTCTCTGAAGCTGAGAGAGTATAACTTACTCAAGAATATCTCCTGGGTTTCTGGGTCTGAGCAGAGGTCTCTCCAAGTCCAACACTTACCTCTCTGCCATGAGCATTTGTTTCTGTTGTAGTTTTTTGACAGAACGAAAAATCTCTTTCACTAAATAACAATCTAATAAAACTAGTAACCTTCATCAAGGGAGGCAGGGGTGGAAGGGACCCAAATAAGGCAGAGTGTTTGTGTTGCTAGTGGACATTGTTTACAGTATTTCCTTTCAAATGGCAAAGCGACAGTCTCTGCACTGCAAGCTTGATCATTTATTTAGCAAACCTCCCACGTACCCTGGGAATGGGAGACAGAGAGGGGGGAGAATGGAGCAGAGCAGAAATGGTTCACTATATAAATTTATATTCTCAGAGGAATATCAAGAAAACTGTTTTGGGTTGTATATAAATTCTTCACTCAGTGTAATACATTTTTATGTTACTTGCCATGTGTGTAGAAAGTGATAAAAAGAAAGCTCTCTTCTGTCCAAGCATTCAGTTACTTAAAAGTAGAATTCTAAGTTGTCATTCTGTTTTAAATGAAGTGCCAGCAATATCCTTTTTATTGTTCCTTAACCAGACTATGCTACTTATTCACACCCTATTCATTTAGTCATCTGATTCATCCTGCTTGGAAACAGTCACCTTCCCAAAGGCCTGCTGCTTGTAACCAAAGTTGCCAATGGATTTTGTGGCTTCCCCTTCACTTCAGTAGGTTAGTCGACCATCCTCTGAGATGGTGGAGGAAGCCATCCTGATGAAGCAAGATTCAGATGCCAACCTGGTTATACATGGGGAGGGGAAAGGTGCACTAGTTCGTTTTTTGTCTCAAGAAGCAAAATAGTGAGAGCTGTCCCTATCTGCATAGACACAAGGTTTGGCCTAAAGAAGTCATAGGCACAAAATCCCTGGATTTTGGAAGCTATTATTGCTTAAGTAGTGAAATCAAGAGTTGCTAGCTGCAAATGCTTTGAAGGGTAAATACAAGAAAACTGCTTAATCAGCAAAGTGTGCTGAGTGCATTAGTCAAAGAGGATTCACAGACAGAAGCCAGCATGCTATAGATTTTGCACAGAGTGGGATAGATCTTCAAAAATCCCTCTTCCCCATCTGACTGTGGCCTGGAATTGGAAGCAGGTTGCTGGGTAAACAGGATGGCTGGCTGGCAGGCAGTAAGTATGAAATGAGACCTGTCTGTGTGTCACCAGAAGTCAGGGAATCAATAAGCAATTTGAAAAGAATTAGCACGATCAACAGTGTATAGGAAGTCTTTGAGACAGAAATACAGGAAGCGCCTAGATGTCTGAGGCAAATAGCGAAGGGGCAAGCAGATCCTTGGATTCTAAAAAATGACATTGGGGTAAAACATGGTCCTTGCTTATTTGCACTCTCCAGGGAGTCTTCCTTGAGATCAATCCTGAAATGTCAGCAATATTTCCAGGATACACTCACTAGTGCAAATATTTCTGTAGTGTTGCTAAAGAGAAGATCTAAACACTGAGAGCGCAAACAAACAAAGCATTTATGTACATATATAGAAAACCAGTGAGGGTTGGATACTGATAGGTAGTGCAAGGAAACAAGGATTGAGATCCCCACTAAGCAATGGAGCTGACTGAATGACCTATAACTAGGGAGCCAGTTGCCATCTCTTATTGTATCTTCCTCACCACAAGACCACTCTCAAGATAAAATGGGGAATGAGAACATGATGATATGACTTCCCCTTGAAGGTATGATGGCGTAATAATGCTGTAAAGGTCCATTTATTTGGTTATTCATTCTGCTTTTCCTATTTGAGCAGTAGATGGTCTATTCCATGATCTTTCTGTGTAGTGGATGTCCTGGATTCTTATATTTTATTTCAACATTGTGATCTGGTTTATTTATTTTTAAAGGAAAAAATCAAATACTGCTGGATTATTAATCCTACTTCAGGTGTCCAATTACTTGTTGTATGGTATGATCATATATATGTACAAAGCATAAATTTATAGATGTGGTGTATTCTTGTATTTGGCTGTAAAAGAGCAAGTTCCCCCCGTTAAGTCTCTTACCTATTGATGTGTGCTAAGGTTCTCCAAGATGTTTCATAAGAATGTATTATTTCAACAGCGGTTGGTTTTGTTGACACTCACAGATTTGCATATACAACATGTATTTAGAATTGCTTAGGTTTATTCAATGCATGAGGGCCAGTTATCCATTATCTTTTGCTCTCCTTTCCTTGTCTTTGAGCGCTCTCCAGAGAGTACTCCTTGAGATCAAGTTTTGCTATTGAGGTGAAGTAGGTTTGTGATTTCTCCTTCCCTTTCCCCAGTTTTCTGGCATTGCTGGTGTGAGTGTGGAATGTCATTATTCGAATAAGAGCTGAAGAGTCACAGAAAGGGCTTTGCTAACACATTTTCCATCACCTTTTTACAGCAAAAGAAATCCAGTCGTTTCCAGAGGACTTCAAAAGAAGAGGAAAAGTCTCTTCTTCAAAGAACTGACTAGCTCATATTAATGGCTGTGTTGTTCTTAGGGGGAGGGGAGCTTAATAAGATGATGTATTCAACAGAAACTTCAAGGTGTGCACACACATGTTCCTGGAAAATTCAGCTCTGTGAATTCAGATCTGTTATTGTGGTGCCTTCTAGATAGACTATGACACTCACTATTCCCAAGGTCACATTGGAGGATATTAACATATTAACAGCTGTGGCGCAGCTGTTGAGCAGCTGCCTTAAATCACTCTGACCATGAGGTCATGAGTTCGAGGCCAGCCCGTGGCGGGGTGAGCACCCGTCAATTAAAAATAAAAAATAGCCCCTACTCGTTGCTGACCTAGCAACCCGAAAGATAGTTGCATCTATCAAGTAGGAGATAAGGTACCACTTATAAGTGGGGAGGCAAGATTAACTAATTTACGACCTGGAATGAGGAAGTGCCGTCAGTGTGGATGATGAAGCAGCTGCTCCCCCCTGTGGCCAGAATCGAACATCCCCTCAGAAGAACGTTAACTTGCCTCTGCGTGTGTCTCTCAATCTCTGTTTGATGTGTTTATGGGCATTGAATGTTTGCCCTATGTGTGTTATAATGTGATCCGCCCTGAGTCCCCTTCGGGGTGAGAAGGGCGGAATATAAATACTGTAAATAAATAAATTGTAATCATACTCATCAGAAGGACTTGATATAGTGAGAAGATACTTTAACCCTTTGGATCCCCCAATTTGCTCCTTTGATGACATGGATGCTTTTTGAAGTATGTAAGGATAACCTAAACACCTCTTCTTTAAAAGAAAGGTGAAAGCAGGGCAGGGCCCTGTGACTTGAGTGGGGTTTTTACCTTCTCCTGTGCTTCCTGTTTCTTGTGCAGATCCAAAGGAGTGCGTACTCTGTTTTCTTTGATGAGAGATTTTCAATTCCCCTGGATCCTTCTGCCTTGGAGGAAAACAGTTTAAGGTTTTCTGTCTTTGGCATTGATGAAGATGAGAGGAACATCAGCACTGGGGTAGCTGAACTGAAGCTGTCAGATTTAGATCTCTCTATTCGTCCTTTCAATGCATGGCTCTATCTACAAGACATGAACAAGGTAAGTTAGCTGTCTTGGTACTTCTTTCCCCCATAAGGTAGGGTGAGATATTTGCCTGAGGCAGCTGATTTGGGATATCATGTAAGAGTAACCAATTGCTTACTTGTTGTTTCAGAACATTACTATAGTTATTTTGGCTTCTTACTGACATGCAAGGAGAGATGAACTTATGAACGTTTCTGCCTTAGCTTTTGAGTGGGGTGTATGGAAAGCATAATTTACAACTCTACCTAAAACAGCAAAATAGCCAGGGCTGGCCCTGGGTCATAAATGTCATGGAGAAAGATATGTGTTGTTAGTCAATCATTATTTTTCAACGATTCCCAATGCAAGGCTATTACTTTGTTTCAGGCAATTCATTAGAGACTGCAACTGAGGGATCAGAAAGGTGTCTACAGAACCCTGAAAAGAGTGGAGATCTTGGCCACCTTTTAGGTCATCGAAATACTGAATCGTGTCTACAAAATCTGTCTCAATTACATTTTTCTTTGTGGTCTCTGTGAATGCACACAATATGGAGTTACTGCACTTGCACAGGCTCCAACAGAAAGCTTTCCAAGCTGTCATCTTTGAAATTTTGGTGGTAACCCCGCCCACTCCTCCGCAGGGGATAAAAAGTGCCCTGCCTCCATGCTCCCCGGGTCCTTTTTTCCGTTGTGCAGCTCTCTTTGGAATTTTGAAGAGATGTCAACGACACATGTCAAGCATTGCACCAACTGTGTGTCAAAGATGCCAGATTCCGATGACTATGCCAAGTGCTTGCTCTGCCTTGGCGAGGGCCATGTGGTCGGCTTGTGCTGCCATTTCTAAGCCTTCACAGCTCAAGCGAGAAAGAACAGGTGGCTAGGCTAAAGGCACTGTTATACCAGTAGTCCTTAGCTCCATCAATTTCCACAGCCGCTTTTACCTCAGTGCTATCAGTGGCTGCTTCGAGGAGTTTGGCTGCTTCAAAGGGCTCAACATCTTTTAGAGTCTTGAAGTCTTCTTGCCCACCAACCCAAACGGTGCAGTAGTCAACTTGCCTGGTGCCATCCAGGCCTCTGTCAACCTTGAGTTCAATGGCCTCGGCACAATTGGCGTGATAGATCATGGCGACACCACCCTCTACCTCATCTATGTGTATCACATTCAAACACATGCATGAGGAGTCCAGAAAGCCAATGGGATTTTGGCCTGCATCAACAGGGGTATAACGTCTAGATCCAGGGAAGTCATGCTCCCCCTCTACTCTGCCTTGGTCAGGCCACACCTGGAATACTGTGTCCAATTCTGGGCACCGCAGTTGAAGGGAGATGTTGACAAGCTGGAAAGTATCCAGAGGAGGGCAACTAAAATGATCAAGGGTCTGGAGAACAAGCTCTATGAGGAGCAACTTAAAGAACTGGGCATGTTTAGCCTGCAGAAGAGAAGGCTAAGAGGAGACATGATAGCCATGTACAAATACGTGAAGGGAAGTCATAGGGAGGAGGGAGCAAGCTTGTTTTCTGCTGCCCTGCAGACTAGGACGCGGAACAATGTCTTCAAACTACAGGAAAGGAGATTCCACCTGAACATCAGGAAGAACTTCCTCACTGTGAGGGCTGTTCGGCAGTGGAACTCTGCCCCGGACTGTGGTGGAGGCTCCTTCCTTGGAGGCTTTTAAGCAGAGGCTGGATGGGCATCTGTCGGGGATGCTTTGAATGCAATTTACTGCTTCTTGGCAGGGGGTTGGACTAGATGGCCCATGAGGTCTCTTCCAACTCTACTATTCTATGATTCTATAAGCCCGGGTAGAGAAATCAACATAGCCTCCCTTGTTCCCGATTTCCTCGACTCCTTGGAAATTGCTCGAGTCCCATCTGATTTCTCTGAGCTGCAGTGATTGAACTGCTACAGATTAGCTCATCATCCTCCCCCCCCCCCCCCCCACCTCAGTCCGGTGTCGAGCTACGAGGGGCCTTGCAGCCTCTACAGCATTCCTTCATGGAATTCTGCTGGACACCATCTGCAAGGCTGCCATATGGGTGAACACAATGACATTTGTGTCACATTACAGACTGGACTTGAGATCTTATTCAGATACTGCATTTGGCCGATCAGTCCTGGCATCCTGTGTCACTTGACTTGAGGTGTGCACACTTCTTACTCCAATAATGAGTGAAATTCCTGCTGTTTTTTCCCAACAAAATAACTCAGTTAAGCATGTTTCACATTGTTTATTGTTGAAAATGTGAATAGCCTCAAGAGCAGAAGGCTACAAAAGAAAATAAAAGAACTTATCCAAAACACACATTAGAGAATGGTGTTGTACAAAAGAATAAGAATAAGAAAGGGGAAACAGTATGTTCTACTTCTCTCTATTCTTACACAGACCCAGTCTTTTATAGGCAGTGTACTTGAGTTGTTGTTTTGTGTTCCATATCTTGGTTCATCCAAGTTCGTTCACTGCTTTGATACAAAGACATGGTTGATGTGTTCTTTTTCTTCTTTCTATGCAATAAAGAAACACATTGTTTTATTCACTACATGCTGTTGGTTTGGCATATGTCCCACCTACCTGTGACTTAAGCTTGCTAGTCTGCATTCACAGAGATCATGAAGAAAAAGGACATGTTGCTTACTTATAACTATGTTTCTTTGAGTGAATCCACACAAATCCTCCCATTCCTCCCCCCCCCCCTTATGCAAAGCTCCCCCTTTCTAGCTGCCTTAGCAGCAAAGGAACTGGGGAACGTGGAGCCAGGGCACCTTTTATGCCCTGGGGAGGAGTGGGCAGGGTTACCACCAAAATTTGAAAGATCACAGCTTGGACAGCTTCCAGTTGGAGCCTATGCAGGCGCAGTAACTATATATTGTGTGGATTCATAGAAGACCACCCAAAGAAACATGTTTATAGATAAGCAACCTGTCCTTCTTATATTCCCCAATGCCATTGACCAGGAAGCAATTTCTGCCTCTGTTTCTTTTACACAACTAATGGGATAGACTAATGAGCAATTAACAGCCTCTACCTTTTTCCCTTGCAGGCTAGGGATTCAGTGGGGGAAATCCTGCTTTCTCTTAGCTATCTACCAACAGCAGAGAGATTGACTGTAGTTGTGGTTAAAGCCAAGAATCTTGTGTGGACGAATGGCAAAATGTCTGCAGGTCAGTAAAGAGTCTTCAAATATTGCATATCCCTTCTTCATGCAATGCTGGGTAGATTGTTGAAATGATAGATGAGTAATCACTATGGCATAATCTACTCATAGTGTTGCACACAAATCTTTCCCTTGATTATTAGCAGAGTTACAAAAAGTATCCTTGTCTGTTAGTTTTTGAGCCGGAAACCAATCCATTTTTATCTTTAAAAACATACATAGCTTTTTCTTTCATTAGTTAAGGTTTTAGATTGATTGAATAATTTGGAATTCAAAAAAATGTAATAACTTATGGGTAAATGTAATTTGCTTATCCATAAATCCTTATAACATTCATAGAATTTATTCTGCCACAATGATGTAAATAGATGCTAGAGGAAAAGGTTTTGAATTGATCACTGTTGAGTTAATGCATGGATCAGTAGCACCGAAATGAAAAGACACGGCCTTTTTCTCCATCTTGAAAAGAATTCATAATTAATAAGATTGTCCCTGCTTCTATCAGTCAGAGTGATTGGGGCAATTCCTGGAGGGAATTGTCACATTTTAAGTGATCAGCCTTCATCCAACATCCACATTTTCAGCAGGAATCCATCCTGGATCTCCTGAACAAGATGGTTAACTAAAAGGTGTAATAATGAGAGACACATCAGAAAATAAATTTGTTTGTGGTCATAGCTCCCAGAGTTAGCTACATTCTTCTGATAATGAAAGATTCACCTTAAAGGTATTGAATTGAAAGGGGAAAGGGATATTCACTTACTATTTTGAAGCATCTCTGGTCATCTCCAGGGAATTGTCACAGCAGAGAAGTCATGAAAATATTTGAGAACCTATTGCTTTGGAATCATGCTGGGGCTACTTAAATAACAGTCAGCAGAAATTGCAAATCTGTAGGAGGTGATTGCCTTTGAAGGGTCTCGGTAGTGTTCCAGTAGTTTTCAGTTTTAATTAACTGGATTTTCTTGGTTGATGTAAGTGAGTTCTTGGCCAAATAATCTGCTTCAAAATTTAGATATTTGGATACATGTGTTGTCCCAATCTAACGAAAGGTGATTTGAATGCATGTCACAACATTTCTTCCTCCTGAAAACCTGGCCTAAAAAGTGTTCTTCTCTAGGCTGATGAATAACAACAACAGCAGCAGCAGCAGCAGTAGCAGTAGCAACAACAACAACAACAACTTTATTTTTGTACCCCGCCTCCATCTCCCTGAAGGGACTTCGGGCAGCTAACATGGGGGCAAGCCCAGGAATGGTTTCAGTGTGTACAGAGTCAAGCTATTTAATGCCTGTTAAATAATACATTTTAATACATAGTGGAAATAGGTACTGAAATAAAGTATTGCAAATTTTCCTAGTCAATTTTTTTTTGTATACAAATCAAATGATTTGCTTATTCCCGTTCATTCAGATCCTTTCGTCAAAGTATATTTACTGCAGGATGGCCGGAAAATCAGCAAGAAAAAGACTGCAGTGAAAAGAGATGAAGCCAATCCAGTGTTTAATGAGGCCATGATTTTTTCAGTGCCAGCAATTGTCCTACAGGTAAGAGTATCCTGTGCCAAAGTGAAAATACATTGTTATCCAGTGAGATGTTGTACTGCGACCTATACTTTCCTGCTGGTATTGGGGCCCAACTCAAGGATAAACACCCTTGGTATGCTGCTGTGTCAATATTTGTTCAAGTTATGGCAGGATAGAAATGTGGTTCTGTTGCTGCAACCCTGACCTTATCCATAACATCACAAGCTTATCCACTGTAAGGGCTGGATAACTGATTTTTTAGATATTACTAGACTCCAGGCCTCATCAGCCCCAATCAACATTATGAGTAGTTTAGGTGGTAGAAATTGTCACCAAACATATAAATGGCCATAGATTTCTCGTTTATTATTCAAATAACATTTTAATTTAGATGACTCTCCCATAAATGAATGAATAAGCTAACTGAATCAAAATTAATAGACCTTTTAGACTAATATTTTCTGCTATGACTAGCAGCAGTGAAGAGTTTCAGACAGAGGTCTTACCTGCATACTGTTCTCTTAACCCTTTCCCTCATCCTCCCCTTTAAAAAAATAAAATAAAATAAAGACATGTATCTTGTATATGGAAAGCAAGTGCACTTCCAGTAATTTAAGGCTGGACTGAAGTAGTTGTGCACAGTAATGCAGAAACTTCCCTTACGTGTTGGCATGTCCTGGTGGAGATTGGCCAACACTGGTAATTCAAGCACGACAGTTTTCACTGGCCTCAAAAGTGGGATTTGTGGAACAGCCTGAAGTTGCTTTGGGGTTAGCAATGGCATGGAAAGGTAGAACAGGGCCTCTCCGTCACAGCTGTCAGGGTTAAGATACAGTTTAAACTTTCATGATGGAAATGGGAGCTAGTTTATAGGAGCAGATTGCTCAACTGAGAGATGTTGCAGGAACACTGAGAGGTTCATGTGTTTATTTCTCAACTAGTTCATTGTTTTATCCCACAAACCTCCCTTTAGGGGTTTATTAATGGATTCAAAGACACTTTTTATCTCAGAGCCAGTTCATATGGCCATGTGGACCTCTTTTGCCCTACAGGCGTTTCAGTCTTCAGTGGCCAGAAGCCACAAGCCAGCATTGGTCAATTGTAATAGGACAGCATGAGTTGTAGTCAAAACATCTGGAGGACCAAAGGTTCCCTGCCCCGAGGAAGCCCATGCTAACGTCAGTTGCGAGCCAAATCCACATAATATGTGGATTATGGTAACAATTATGTGAGTGTGACCCTCAGATGCATTCTAATCTTCTTGATTAGAAAGTAGCAGCTCCCATCTCAAGAGGCAGGGGGATATTACATTCTTGCCTCCTTATTCCTGCTGATTAGAGTTTCTTTCTTCTTTTGAGTGTTTCTGAGTTCACAATTTTTTTCTAAATGGGAAATAGATTCTGCCTACAAGGGTTCTTGCATGCAAGGCAGAGGCTTTGAAATTAAGCCCTGGAAAAGGGAAAGAAAAGCCAGCGCGGGAGATGCAAACAGAATCACTGCATCAGCTGGAAGGCCAAATACATAATTTCATTTGCTCTTCAGTCATTCAAAAAGCTTCTGTGCTGGAAGCCAATGCAACATCTCCAAAACAATCATCTTCAAAAGAGTGATAATAAGGAGGAAACCTTGTTCAGCAGAGGCACCGAGTAAAAAAAAAAAAAAAAAGATTAGGTTACCATAGCGACCAGCCCGAGACCCACTGTTGTGGCTTATCCCTTCTCTTTTTGAAGATGAGAGAATGAGTTCCTCCTATGAGCCAGTGCGGACCTTGAGATCTTCCGGGGAGGCTCTTCTCGCGCTCCTACCACCGTCTCAAGTGCGGCTGGTGGGGACGAGGGAAAGAGCCTTCTCGGCAGCGGCCCCCCGGCTCTGGAATGCATTGCCAAAAGAGATCAGGCAATCCCCTACATTATCCAATTTCCGTAAGGAACTGAAGACCTGGTGGTGTCGGCAGGTTTTTGAGTAATTATATTGGACTACCGCCAACTTCTGAGCCAGAATATATTGCATTAGATTTTCCTTTATGGTTCCCGTCCCCTTGATCTGGTCATGTAAGTGTGATTTATTGTTATAATTGTATTATTTTACTTTGTTTAATAATGTGTATTATGTTGTTATGTAATGTTTGTGTTGCTTTTATGACTGTAAACCGCTCTGAGTCCCATCCGGGAGATAGGGCGGTATATAAATAAAGTTTTTTATTATTATTATTATTATTATTGACACAACGATGTTGTATGACACAGCAAACAAGATAGACATGCTGGATTTCGTTTCACAAAACCACAAGTCGAACACTTCCCAAGTGTCTAGGACTGTGTGATGTATTTTCGGATGATGCGTGCAGATCCCAGCAGGGTGGCCTTTTGCAGTTGGCAGATCGTAATTTTGTCAATGTCTATTGTTTCCAAATGCCGGCTGAGATCTTTTGGCACGGCACCCAATGTGCCCATCACCATCGGGACCACCTGCACTGGTTTCTGCCAGAGTCTTTGAAGTTCAATCTTGAGGTCCTGATAGCGGCTGAGTTTTTCCTGTTGTTTTTCATCAATGCGACTGTCACCTGGGATGGCGACATCAATTATCCAAACCTTGTTCTTTTCCACAACTGTGATATCTGGTGTGTTGTGTTCCAGAACTTTGTCAGTCTGGATTCGGAAGTCCCACAGTATCTTTGCGTGTTCATTTTCCACGACCTTTGCTGGTTTGTGATCCCACCAGTTCTTTGCTGCTGGCAGGTGGTACTTGATGCATAAGTTCCAATGGATCATTTGGGCCACACAGTTATGCCTCTGTTTGTAGTCTGTCTGTGCAATTTTCTTACAGCAGCTGAGGAGATGATCAATGGTTTCATCAGCTTCCTTGCACAGTCTGCATTTTGGGTCATCAGCTGATTTTTCAATCTTGGCCTTAATTGCATTTGTTCTGATGGCTTGCTCCTGGGCTGCAAGGATCAGGCCTTCTGTCTCCTTCTTCAGGGTCCCATTCGTGAGCCAGAGCCAGGTCTTCTCCTTGTCAGCTTTTCCTTCAATTTTGTCAAGGAACTTTCCATGCAATGTTTTGTTGTGCCAGCTGTCAGCTCTAGTTTGTAGTGTGGCTTTCTTGTACTGGTTTTTTGTCTGCTGTGCTTTGAGGAGTTTCTGATTTTTAACTTCAATCAAAGCAGGTTCTTCACTTTGCTTTACATATTCTGCCAGGGCATGTTCTTCTTCTTTGACTGCTTGCTTTACTTGTAAGAGTCCTCTGCCCCCTGATCTTCTAGGCAGATATAGCCGGTCAACATCACTGCGAGTGTGCAGTGAGTGATGAATGGTCATGAGTTTTCTTGTTTTTCTGTCCAAATTGTCCAGTTCCATCTGTGTCCAGTTTATAATGCCAGCAGTATATCTTATGACAGGCATGGCCCAGGTGTTTATGGCCTTGATGGTGTTGCCTCCATTGAGCTTGCTTTTGAGAATTTTTCTGACCCTTTGTGTGTATTCTTTACTGACCACAGTCTTCACATGTTCATGCTTGATGTTGTCCAGCTGTAATATGCCCAGATATGTATAGGCCTCTGGCTGGTGACACTTTATTGTTTGGCCATTAGGCATATTTATGCCCTCACTTTCAATGATTTTCCCCTTCTTCAATGCCACTGTCGAACATTTGTCCAAACCAAACTCCATGTTGATATCAGTGCTAAAAATTCGGACAGTGTTAGTCAGAGACTGGATTTCAGTTTTTGTTTTTCCATACAGCTTCAGGTCATCCATGTACATCAGATGCGAAATTTTGTGAGAATTCTTAGATGTTTGGTAGCCGAGATTTGTTTTTTGTAAGATTGTTGACAGAGGGATCATGGCAATAATGAAAAGCAGAGGGGACAATGAGTCTCCCTGGAAAATTCCTCTCCTGATGTTGACAAGTCCATAGCTTTCATTTCCAACAAACAGTTCAGTTTTCCAATTATTATTATTATTATTATTATTATTATTATTATTATTCCTGGACACTGTACTCATGAAAATGAGGAAATGTCTGATTGCAAATGCTCAAACCAGAGGCAAACATCACTCTGATTCACCAATGCATAGTATTCAAATGGAACCAAGTAATCTTGCACACCCAGCAAACAATCCCACAAGCTCCTCTATAGTTGCCCTGATCCCTGCATTCATTATTCACATGGGAAAAAATAATCACAAGTTCTGCTGTGCCATTTTTGGAACCATAGCAGTTCTTGGCTAATTTTTTTTGGAAGGAATGTCAAGTGCTGAAGATATTTCTAGGCACAACAGACCATGTCAGTGGGAGATCCTTGATAGAACACCACCACCACAATTTTTGCATGTAGTCTTTTCCATCTGGCACTTCAAGAAATCTGTGACATGACAGTGCTATCTCTGGGGTGTTGCAGTGTTCTGGTGAGATGCCAGTTTTTTTGCTCTGCTCATGAAAAAGTTCAGTGATCAAAGAACATGTATCCTGTGGGTGCCATTGAAATTCACGTTACATTCACCTTGTTTGCTTGCTTTCCCAAATAATTTAAAACAAAATGGAAATCATGGCTCAATTTGGTAAGTGTTCTGAAATAGTTCTGATTATTTTATATAGTTTTACACAAAGCTCATTGCAGCCCTTACTTCCTTAGATTTAAATAGAGTTGACACCTGAGTCACTGTTTGCAAATGCAAATGCTGACTTCTGTCACTAGCATCATAAATCTCATCCTCACAGTTATTGTATAAGCTGAAAGCCTGAATGTGATGATATACAATGAAAGATAAACATGTCCGGTCCTTTAACACTGATGTATCATGACTTATTTCTTCTTTGGATGTGTGAGCCTATTGTGGGATGTGAGGGCCTATTGTGCTCAGTAATTTTCCAGTGTATTTCATATTTACTCATTACATTAATGAAGTCCTGAAGTGTGCATTGCACTTTATAAAATACAAGAGTGCAGAAGAAAATCAAGTTTTAAATTATGTAAATGCAGAGGACGTTGGTAAAAATGCATTAGTTATTTTAGTCACAAATGTTTGGGCTTGATTGCAGATGTAGTTACAAAAGAGTAGCTGGGCTGGAAGGTGTTGGCTCTCCTGATTTTTTGAATCACTGTGACAAAGAGACTGAAACATGTAGAGAACCATAGACTTCCCATCCCTTCAGAAGAGACACAGGGATGTCTCATGGAATCATAGAGTTAAAAGAGACCTTGTGGGCCTTCCAGTTCAACCACCTGCCAAGAAGCAGGAAAATTGCATTCAAAGCACTCCCAATAGATGTCCATCCAGCCTCTGTTTAAAAGCCTCCAAAGAAGGAGCCTCCACCACATTCTGGGACAGACAGTTCCACTGCCGGACTCTCTCAGTTAGGAAATTCTTCCTCATGTTTAGGTAGAATCTTCTGTAGTTTGAAGCCATTGTTCCGCGTCCTAGTCTCCAGGGCAGCAGTAAACAAGCTTGCTACCTCCTCCCTATGACTTCCCCTCACATATTTATACATGGCCCTCATCATGTCTCCTCTCAGCCTTCTCTTCTACAGGCTAAACATGCCCAGCTCCTCATAAGGCTTGTTCTCCAGACCCTTGATCATTTTAGTCTTACACACAACCATACCCTGAAACTTGAAATGTCTCCAGTGGTTTCAAACATGATAGATGCAGTAGAATAGAAACTCTGGTTTCCAAACCTCTTGCTTTTGAAATGTAAGCCTGAATATAACTTCAAGCTGCTATTTGCACTATTGTATTTTTATTAGTAAAAAAAAAAGGTTTGATTATTTAAATAACTCAGGGTATTCACAGATTTAAGGTAGCAAAGCTGCACACAACAGTGTTGCAAATATCCATTTTTGTCTTTACAGGAACTGTCTCTTCGGGTGACAGTGGCAGAATGTTGCGATGATGGAAGAGCCGAAAACATTGGCCATGTTGTCATAGGCCCAGCTGCAGGGGGCATGGGCATCACCCATTGGAACCAGATGTTGGCCACCTTGAGGAAGCCCGTCTCCATGTGGCACCCACTTCGACGAAGCTAAGGGCACAATTATTTACTGAATAATTCAGTATGGTGCCTGAATTCTTCCTATTCATGGATATTATTAGCTAATGAACTTTAGGACACCTAAGAGCAAAAACTACTTGCCCAAATATTCTTCACAAAAAGGGAGTAGCAGCAATAGCAAAGACACAAACAATTAAAAGTCAGTTGCCAAACAAGACCACACAAGCCTTGGGAAAGCTTCAGAACTAAACACCTATGTGTGGAAGCCATATTAATACAAATGTTCCCTCTAGGATCTTGGGAAAAAATGGGATGGCCTCTCTTGACACCATTATTCTGACATCACCAGCTTGGAGAACTGTCTTTTTAAAATTTATTTGCCACTGGCCTGGTTTTTCCTCTAGCAAAGAGAATTAGAAGGGAAAGCTTGAGGTCTGTCATCTGCTTGACTTCACTCACCCCTTAAACACGTGTACTTGGAAGTCTAATCCATTGCCTTGATCTTGCTTCAAATTAGGTGCATTTTGGATCACAGTTCTGTATCTTAGTCCTTGTCAGATTCATTGGGAAGCAAGTCTCACTTCAGAGGAACTTGGTAATAAGGAAAGTTGCTTTACAATCATTGCAACCTGTAATCAGAGTCACATGCATGTTCATTGTGGACCAGAATCTAGAAGTGTCATGTGAGTGCGTTGCAGTGAAGAACAAGGCCAATATTCTATTCACTGTTTACACCATGGAGCATTACACCTATGTGGCTATTCCAGAGCCTACCGAATTACAGAATCGTGTAACTAATCACACCAACCGGTGCCATGGCATTCACTTTCCTGTTCTGCATCGTTAGTACAACTCCCTATTTGCTTCAAAGATCCACACTGGCAGAACTTCCTAGGCAGTGCAACCATGAGTGCAACATTGTACATTGGCTTCATGGGGTGTGTGCAACCCTGAATATGATACCTCACCCTTGTGCAACCTCTGAGAAAGTACAACAATTTGCATAACACCAGCGTGAAGTTGCAACAGGATACTCAACTAAGAGGCTACTTTATGTACCGATCTATTGTAGTATGACAGTTTTTACAGACTAAGTTCTTATGTGTTTGTCATGAAGTGGATCTGCTTTTTGCCTGTGATGAAGCAGCTTCTCACATCAAGAACTCGTGCAAGAAAAATTATGTCCAGTGGTCTTTTTTGTCTTACTTTATATACTATAGTAAGTGTGAACCAGAGAGTATACAGCATGATCACAAAATCCACAAGCATCCATCAAATGACTATCTAGATTATAGTGAAGTCTCATTTAACCCAGTGTTCCAGAAATAGCACTAGTGTCTATGAGAGTGTAATCTTTTACATGTCTACTCAGAGATAAGCCTCTTTGAATTCAGGCCTAAACCAGACTTCAGGTCTATATCAAAAGCTGTTCGAGCAAACATCGACCGTCCAGTTACTTTAGGCTTCAACTTCCAGACATCCCAGCCAGCATACCGGCTGTTAGGAATTGTGGGAGTTGAAGTCCAAAACACCTGGGCAGCCAGAGTTTGCCCATGTCTGAGTTAGAGGGATGCTGGACATAGCAGCTTTTTCCTGTGGTGACCCTTGGAGTGCAGAACATGAAATGTTTCACCTTAGATCCTTAAGTGAATTAGATGGCTTTCCTTTGAGAGCCACACCATAGGAATTTAAATATATGCCTTTTAATAACAAAGGAGTGGCAATTTCATTACCAAAGCTCAGATCCATATAGGAGTATTTATAAATTGGTCATCTTTTAGTTTTCTTAGATTTTTTTCTGCATAATGGACATCCTTCTTCATAAGCAAAATTAGCACAAGAGTCCAATAGTCTAAATGTATCTCAGGAAAAGTTTGAACAATTTGCAAAATCCGCTGATGTGCATAGTTGATTTTGATAAGAGAGAAACTACCCTTAAAAACATGAAAAAGCTTGCTTTTAATTAAAAGGCATCCTGTCACTGAAGTTGAAGAAATAGTGATTTCCATAGATTTCAGGGGAGGAAATGTCAGCAGGGTCCCCTCAACCAATTCTGACATTTGATATGAGAAGCATTTGGAGAAGTCACTTTTAAAGACTACAACTTCCAGAAACGGTAACTCAGCCTGTCCACGAGGTTTTGGAGTTATTTCCAAAAGTAATTTTTCCAATCTGTGAGCATGAACCAGAAAAAGACTTGGTGTCTGCAGTTCTATTGCAGGTCAAGTACTGGCTGCTTTGTCTAGCTGTGTACTTCCAAAAATACACAAAACCAAGCCCTACTCAGAACACTATTATTATTATTATTATTATTATTATTATTATTATTATTATTATTATTATTATTATTTTTAAAAAGCTCATCGTTTACAGGTGTCACACGCAATCAGTTTCAAACATTGCTGTTGAAACTATAACTATTGAATGTAAACCCATTTGACATTGGGAATTTAACTTTTGAAGAAAAACCCTTCCTCTTCTTTGAAGCTTAGCAAATGCCATTATGAGTCAAGCAAATTTTGCTATGTGGTACTTTTTTTAGGTTGGAGGACAAAATATTCTACATTTCATTTCCTATAGCTAACCAGATGTTAAATGATCCTTCTACAGAGCAAAATACCACAGTGGGAATGGTTTTATCATCTGAACAGAAGGAGGGACATCTGGATTGACAGAAGCCAAAGATCCATTTAATACAAGACTGGTGATTTGTGAGTGTGTGCCGATGAGGTGGAAGCTTTGGTGTACTCTGTGAAGGATAACAGAAGGGAGACATTGGGAATTCACTCTGGAAATTTAGTAGACCAGCACTCACCATCTGAACCCCTTGAGGCATTGTCTATTAAAACTATAAAAGTATAGTAACAAAACAATCCAAAATAATAGAGCAGGAGAAATTATTATAGGTAAACATCAGGGTTGAAAATGACTGGCAAATCAAAACTGAATTTTGCTGATTTTTAAAGAGGTCTGGGAATCTGGAATGCATAACACTTGCTACAGCTGATTAGGAATGAGTCTGATCCTATAAGCTGTACAAATATTTGCAAATTTTATCATTGAAAACATGTAATAATAATAATAATAATAATAATAATAATAATAATAATAATAATAATATAATATACCGCTCTATTTCTCCGAAGGAACTCAGGGCAGTTTCCAAAGGAGCAAAACAACATACATGTAATACATGTATTACCCCAGTTTAGCCGAGATAAGAAAGGTTGGTTATAAACCCATCTTTTCTTAGCCTGGTACTATCCAAACGCATTAGATTTTGATTCATATGGCCAATGACTGTGCTCACTGGAGATCAGATTGGCGTAAAGGGTTATAAAATGTATAACCTAGCAATGCTTACATTATGCAGATGCTACAGTATGTGTACACTAGGATAACAGCCACAAGCTACATCAATACGAAAGCATTAATGCATCACTTCCCTAATTAATTCATTTGCTTTCCTTAGAACACCTCAAGGGTGTGTGGAGAAAGAGCATCAAAATTCAATAAGACAAAATACCCCAAAACAAGTTTGAGTGCCAGCATCATGATTAAAATTTCCCTTTTAACAATAACATTGAAAATAGCCAATAAAAATACTTTTATGTTGCAGTGATTTTGGGTACTGTCTAAATCATAGACTTGGATGAGTCTCCAAGGATAGGAAGCTGCACAACTCTGGGGTAATCATTAAAATGCTCCCCTCCAGCTCTTGCCTTAAAGATTAGGATGGGATTTGTTTATTGTATTAAAGATGGAGAAGATTTCAAAATTCATTGAAAGGAGAACAAGAAGTAGGGAACAAAAAATAAAGAAATAGCTAAGATGTGTGGCGAGAAAAGCATTTTTATTTGGTTTTCAAATTCAGTTTCCACTCAGGCTAGACACTACTAATAAACAGCATTTCAACTAAATGTGAGATCCTACATATTCATGTTCCTCCACACACATAAGTCCATATGCTCCATCACTACTATCATGGCTTATCAGAGGGATGGATGATGAAGCAGCTGGTCTCTACTTGGTCATGAGTGAAATAATGGGGTTGTGCTCTCAAATGGGGTACACCCACCTTTTCCTGTCTCCAGAAGCCCAGAGCAGTTGGACCTGCATTATATCAATTGCCTTCCCCTCCCTCTCTTTATGACTAATAGGAAGCAGCAGAATTGACACCACCCAGGGCATTAGCCTTTATGCCCAGGTTATGGCTGCTAGGTAATGTATGGGCACAAAGGCAAGAGACTCTTCAAATGAGCCAACATGGGAAGTGGAAACCTTTTACATCACTAACAGGATGCTAGTCATTTTTCAAGGTGACAGTGCATAGATATCTAAGCCATAGCAGGTCTTTAGGTCAAAACCAGCATTATGAAAAGGATATGTGTGTGGTTATTGGTTTTTACATTTTCTTGGCCTCTTATTACAGTTGTGCCTGTGAAATGCAGGTGCCTGGAGAGCTGGGGTGTCATGGCAGCTCTCAGTTATCAGGAATTGGGAGTGCTTATTCTAATTCAGCCAGAACTGCTAAGTAGACATTAAAGCTGAGGTTTCATGAATCTCATCTTTTAATTGTACACCATCAAGATGACAAAGATTCTAACAGGAACGATTAATATCTGAATGGGACATTACACACAGTGCTGAAGTGGTCAAGAGCATTCAAATCCACCACTAATCACAATCCAGGTTTCTAAGTCAAGCAGCTGAAGAGCAACACACCAAGACGGTGAACCTCCCTGAACAGCAAGGGACCAATGCCTCTATTTATCCCTATGTTTGGCTCACAGTACTTGCTCCTTGTAATCACCACAGCCTTACTGGCTTTGACCTGACTCTTCCACATCCAACCTCTTGCCAGACTTTGTGTGAGCCTTCCAGGATGTGTTACGATAAAATTACAATGGCGTACCTACCATCTGCAGGCTATGTATGATTCTTTATCTCCTGTTCTTTGTTAACTTTTGGAATAAACAGACTACACTCAAAAAGCTATTTATACTGCAGGACTGAAGAAAAGGGTATGATGACTAATTACATTTGTATATTAAAAGTTTATTATTCTAATGTGTAACAACCTTCTGAACTTTACATAATTGAATAGTAGAAGGTGCGGTGGGGTGACTTTGTAATGTAAAATGGACATACCATCACACTCTGTTTTCTTTTGACATTGTAGCAGACTTATCTTGATTGTCATCTTTCTAAAAGTTTGGTGCATCATATTTTTTCTACTGTATGTGTCTACTTTTTATAATACCTTGTTCAGTTCCAACTTGTTTACAATAGGTGTGTCCCTACTTGGCCTCTGTTTTTCATTCAGGAGTGAGGAGGGGTTTTTAATCCTTCTTTTTTCCCTTTTTTTTAAGATGAAAGAATAAATATATATGTAACAGAAGAAGAAAGACAAACATTAAGTAGGGAAATTTCAATACAAAAAATAAAAGATGTAGTAAAAAAAATCCTAAACAAGCCAAATTACCAGGAGTGGACGGGTTCACTGCAGAATTTTACAAAGAAACAATAGAAATAATAGCACCAGAAATGAAATATTTATTTAATAGCATATTGAGGGAAGGAAAAGCCCCCAATACATGGAGAAACGCAAAGACTATAGTAATCCTTAAGCCACAAAAAACCAAGAGAGACACACTCGTGCAGACCAATCAGTTTAATGAACCAAGATTATAAAATGTTCACAAAAATATTGGCCAACAGATAAGAAAAATACTACCAAAATTATAAAGGAAGATCAGTATGGATTTATTAAAGGTAGACAGACAGGACACCCAATCAGGAATATTATAAACATATTAGGATATAGACAAAAGGAGAAACTAGCACTACTAAAATTAGATGTATATAAAGCTTTTGACACAACTGGGAATTCTTATGGAAAGTAATGAAGAAATTTGGACTAAAGGAAACATACATAAACCACAATTAAGGAAATATATAGGGAAGGAACCTTAGTGGTGAAAGTAAATGAGGGAACATCAGAAGAATTTTATATTCAAAGGGGAGTTAAGCAAGGATGCCCATTGTCACCACTTAGAACAGAGGGATATAAAATGGGTGGAGAAGAAAATTAAAGTTAATTTGTATGCAGATGATATTATGCCAATTCTGACTAACCCAGTATATGGAATTAGAGATTTAAAAATTATTTTAAAAAGATTTTAAAACAAACTCGGGGTTAGGAGTAAATATTAAAAAATCCAAAATCATGTATGCTGATGTAAATTATTTAGAAAAAACAGAAATAAATAGAATGACAGAAATGGAAATCGGTACAAAAAAATGAAATATATAGGAGTGATAATACATATATAGAGAGAGGGAATATGGCAGAAAAAACTACAAAGAAGCATGGAAGAAAGTTATAAAGAAGATAAAAAAGTGGAAAAATAAAAATCTAAGCATTTCACATAAAACTAAAGCAGTTAAGATGTTCCTCACCCCAAAACGAATATACCTATTTCAAGTTCTACCAATATAAATAAATAAAAGATCAATCAAGAAATGGAACAAAGAAATATCTATGGGCACTTCTAGAGAGTATATGAGAAGGAGAGGGAACTGGGATGGTGGGAAGAAATGAGAAATAAAGGATATGGTAAAATCAAAGATATGTATGATCTGAATAGCCAATTAATTTCTATAGGCAAAGTAATAGTGATGATGGGTGATAAGAACTGGATTATTAGGTCTATATAACAAACTTAAACAAGGAAAATATGAAGGAAAGATACAGAAAGATGAATGGGGAGATATCTTTAAAAGAACGGAAAAACAAAAAAGAGTTAACAGGAGCAATATACAAATTGATGGTAAAGGACAATGACTATATGATAAGAACAACACAAAATAAATGACAAAGAGAAGACTCACTTATGAATCAAATGATACAAGATATGAAGGGGATGAAGGAAATCAGAATGGATAAATACAAAGAATTAGAAAGGAAACTTATGCTAAAATGTTGTATGACTTTAGCTCAATTATCATCTATATATATAAAAGGATAATGAAATTTCGGCCTAGGACAAAACAACAAAACTACACCTCCCAGAAACACTAAACTTGGCAGCACAACCCCTCATCCATGCCTCTACGTTCATACAACAAAAAGTTTGAGCTACTCCAGAAAACGGCCAGGCTTTGAGACTGCAAGGCTATTCACTGCTATTCCACCTGGCCAACAAAGGATTCCCATAAGCCACAGCAATGCGTGGCCGGGCAAATCTAGTATATAATAAAAGGAGTAAGCTCAATGTGCTGGCACTGCGGAAAGAATGAGGGATGGTACTCATATATGTGATGGGAATGTCCAAAAGTAACCATATTCTGGGAAATGATAACAAAAACGATGGAAAGAATATTTAAAATGCCTATACAAGTAAATTTAGACACAATACTAATGGGAATATTAGGAAACAAGAGAATTAATACAAAGGAACAAGAACGGTTTAAAATTATGATTTGAGCTGGACAAGCAGCAATTTCATGAGAGTGGAATTTTTTTTAAAAAAAGTGGACATTGGAGAACTGGAACAATTACATATATGAACAAGTACAATTCCAAATTATGACAAGTGTAATGAAGGAGGATGCGCAAGAGGAGAAAATAGAGGAAACAAAAAACAAATGGAAAACATGTATATAGAATGGGTAAAAAAAAAACCTATACAAATATTGTAAAGAAAGTAAGAGAACTGTGCACATGGCTAAAAATAACAATATAGCGGAAAATGTGGTTGGGGAGGTGGGTGATGGGGAAGATACGGGAGTTTTAGTTTATTTTTCTCTATTTTTTATTATCGTCTGCTTAGAAATTTAGTAGTAAATACTAATAAGATAAAGGATATGTAAAAGTTTAAGATATAAACAAAATAAATGAATAACATCTAGAAATGCTGGATACAAAATATCCTAGATGTAATTGCACCAAATGAAAAGAAGTGGAAACACTAATAATAGGATTTATAAATGTTTATACAAAAGGTTTATGAATATCTGCACCTAACCGAAATATGTGTAAATAATGTGATGAAAATGTATTAAAAGGCAATGATAATAAAATAAAAATTAATTTTTTAAAGGAGGGGTTTTTTTTTTACTTCTTCTTCAGGCCCAGGTTTAGAGAGAAATAACGTTTCCAGGATGTACAGAATCTAAAAAAAAGGTGGACTCTGTCTGGAAAACCCATTTATATAAACACCTGATGAAAAATAGTCACCAACATAGGTGATTTGTTTGTGTAAATTAGAGCAGACCCACTGAATCAAGCCATTGCATCAATTGGACTTAGCTTTGTGTTGATTCATCATCCAATGTATTGGTCAGTCCAGTTGATGCAGTGGTCTTACTTTAGTAAATGCGTGCCTAAGTTCTCAATAGTCACTCCAAGACAGCCTTCCCCAAACTGCAGCCTTGCAGATGTTGGCCTACAACTCCTCCCTCTACAAACCCAACATGGCCTATTCATATGCTAACTGAGAGTGACACACATGCTCATCTAACACATCTGATGACTGTAGTCTTATGAAAACCTATCCATGAACAAATAGATAATTGACACTAAAATGCTACATGAAATCTGTTATTTGTGCCCAATAATCTCTCCTTTTATTTGAAATTACTTTCCAATTCTGTATAGTAATTATAAAACTATGACCTAAATCCCATCGGTTAGTCACATCTAGAGCAATCTACAGGATAAATTGTTCAATTATAAATCAGCACATAGATAAATGCCTCTGGATTTAATGTTTTATTAATGTCCAGAATATTTGCCAGTCTCATATGTTGCATCCCACCTGCCCTACAATATGGTAGAAAGGAGGTTTCCACTTTAATGTTGGTGCAAGATTTTGAAGTTAGAACTATGACTAGCATTCAGACCTATACATGCACTCTTTCTCTGCCACAGAGATACATGGAAAAGATACCAAAGTTGCAGATAGGACCCACCCCTGTAACAGAAAGAAATGCTAAAGTAGTATTACAGTCATACTTTATCTCACACAAATATAACACTATCCCTTTTTCAACACACAAGGAAGAGTCCTGTTTACAGCTAGATGGAGTTTCATTTGCACTGCAGCTTGATTTGAAAATTCAGAGAAGCTAGTCATTTGACAGTGGGGAAACTATGATAACAAAGAAAACAATTTGAAGCTGTAGCTGCAAGAAACCTACTTGTACATTAGGGACTGGAAGCACAAATTTATTGTTTGTGTTAAAACACAAATGGCATCCAAATGGGATTAGGGCATTAAGGTGCAAAGACTATCCACAATAAGAAGAGATTATATGACAAATCAGTTAGTATGGCTGTACTCTTGGAAAAGTAGGTGGTCAATTGCAAGATACTTTCATGTATTGTCCATTGCATAAAAGCACTCACCTAGCTAACCAAACTGGGATGTATTTGAAAAGTAAATAATTTGAAGTAACTGGTCCATTTGAGTCACCCATGCTCAATAGTAAGAGATGTGCATTACTGTGTATTTGTGTATTAATCTGTTTTTGTCTGTAATATTTTTACCCAATGGTGTCATGGAACCAAGTCCCAGGGCTGAATTTCCAAGCCCTGGACTTGGAGTCATAACATAAATAATCCTGGATGTCTCATGGAAACACCTGGCAGAAGAAGATAGAAGAGCCTGGGAACTCGGGGTTGAAAGTACAAACAATTATAATTGGTAGAGTGTGTGGGGATAGTAGAAATGTGATACAGGGGGTGGGATTTAGTGATGATATTTACGTGTGGTGTGACGTTGCAACAAAGGTGATAAAAATGGTTGTATGTAAACATTAGGTCATTCTCGACTTTTTCCAAAGTCATGTATTCTTCAATAAAGATTGGATTTGAGAGCAGCTATCTTTGATCTGCGTTCAGACTGGTCCTTTGAAGTGAGCCTGACACAATGGACACAAGTCTAGTACTCTGCTTCAATTCATCTGCATCTAATGCTCTAAATGGTATTTAGTTATCACATCCACATTTTGATGGAGTGTTCCCAAAAATTTGGTTATACTCAATGTCACAGCTTTGCTTGCGCTGCAGTATGGTGAGACGGATGTTTCCATTTGTAGAAATGTCAGTAGAGTAGCAGTGTTCATCTGCTGTAGCTACAACAGTGGTTGAAATCCTGTTGGTTAGTCCTAGCTACAAAAGAATAATTAAATTTGTTGTTAAATGGTGAGTCAGAGTCAGCATGTAGATTTATTTATTTATTGTGTCAGAAGAGAATTGAGAATACAGTAATGATGTATTGAAAAACCATAAAGTTAAAAACTTGGCATTATATTAAATTTCCTTTGACCAGAACTTGGCCACTTGGAGTGCCTCTGGTGTCACTGTAAGAAGATCCTCCCATGCGCATGTGGCAGGGCTACAGTAAGTGGTCTGTGGTTTGCTCTTCTCCACACTTGCAAGTAGGTAAGTCCTATAGATTCAATGGTTCTACTCTAGAGCTAGACTAAATATCATTGTATTTATTGCTAAGTTTTGTAAGTTAGAGCACGGGATGGTGAATGTGCTACAGCTTTTGGATAAAGAGCAGCTATTCAGGGTACTGAACCTAGTTTGAGGATGGGGTTCACTACCTTAGAGAAGTCCTTTAAAGTTTATGTTGAAAAATGGAGTAGGTTTACAAATCCCAGACATGAGATTCATCAGCTGCCACCAAATAAAGCATATTTGGTCAACTATGGACAATCAGGTAGGCTATTGCCTACAAAGGTTCATGGCACAGTAAAGGTTAGTCTTTGAGATGCCAAAGGACCCTTTGTGGTGTCTGCCCCCAAAAAAAGAAAAGCGTACCAACACCTGAACTGGTGTTCTGTGCTGGTAGATCATCAACATAGAAACATGGAAAACATGGTGATTCAAACATCTCTTCCAAAAGTGTCCAAGGAAATATTTTTGCTACCTTTGTGCTTCAGATGTGAGAAGGCATGGAAAGTGTAAAGAATATTATCAAGAATTTGATGATGATGTACAATGACAATTAAACTCTTGGAATACAGATATCACACAGAAAATTAACTGTTTTCTGAAATAATTCACAATAGATATTAGATCTTTTTAAAAAGAAACAAATACAGAAATACATTCCTTGGTTCAAATTAATGCTGCCTTATACAAGATTGAGTACAAGCATCTTGAACAGTATTGTATGAACAATTATTTGAAACTGTTCTACCCATTTTAACAGTGTTGTGGTTCAGCGCTATTCGTAGTATCTAGCCTCAGCTTGTTTTGTAACCTCCACTTTGGAATCAACAAATACTTTTATGCAACCAATAAATCACTGAGAGCAACGTTCACTTGCTTTTAACTTTGCTATGCTTTGATGTACCACTGAATTGTGATTCATTTTAAGTATTCCTCCCTCTTTACAATGTATTTCCTCTCTACCTGATTACAAAATTTCCCCTCTTTGTTTTTGAATACAAAGGATATGTGAAAACAACAAATGCTGAAAATGAGCATTTAAAATTTTTGTCCAGTCTCTATTTACATATACAGTGTTCCCTCATTACTTCGCAGTTTGCTTTTTGCAGATTCTCTGTTTTACAGTTTTTCAATAACCTCTAAAAGAATATTATAAATCATAAAAAATTACAATTTACAGCCTAAGGAAGGGAGCTGAAGGGAGAGAAAAGGAACCCAAGCAGCAATGGGAGGAGAAAGAGGCGATTTATCAACACACGATTGGTTGAGAAAGACTTAAAATAGTCTATAACTACTAAAATAATGTATAAATATTAAAATATAGTGTCCCTACTTCATGGATTTTCACTTATTGCAGGTAGTCCTGGAACGTAACCTCTGCAATAAGTGAGGGAACACTGTATTTGGCAGTTAGCCCCACTGTGTTCAAGAATGCTTACTTAATAGATATACAGTACACAAGTTTACAGCCTAACAGAAGCCTCATTCTTTTCTACTTCATGGGCAGTTTCTTTTTTCTGTTAGCACCACACAAACATATGCTTAACTCTCCAATATGCAGCCACACAGTGCCCCCATTTCAATTACTATAGAAGTAATGCATTACAAGCAACGCCATTTCCTTTAACTAGTTGCTTTTGGGTAACAAGTGTTAAATGAAATTATGTTTTATAAATAACTAGATTAATAATTGCTTCATTGGTACTAGTATTGGTCCATTTTAAAAGTTATTTTATGGGTCTTAGCAGCACCTTTTTGTGTTTCATGTCACTCTGTTACTAACCATGATACTTTTTCCTCTCTTCAGAAAGTCACATAAAGTAGTAGAAAAGCACTAATAGCATAACAGATAATGTAATGATTGCTTATCCAACAATGCAACACGTAATAGCAATTGGTTACTTTTCAAAAACTGTCATGTAATTCTAAGCTCAGACACTTTCTTTTTCTATAATGGACCTTGTTCCACCAAACTTCCTCGCTGGCCTTTGAGGTTCATCTCTCAGAAGAAAAACCTAGCCCTGGTAAGAGCTACTCGCTTGCAGTTATGGCTTGCTTTTGGGTGCTCTGACAAAAAAGACTTCACCAGTGAGAAGAAGACTGGCTCCCCACGGCCCTTCCATATGCTACTAATGACTAAGACAAGTATGTGTGGGTGTAGGAACATATGAGACTGTTGGTAGGCTAGTAAAATGATTGCAATAGTATTAGGATGAGATAGGAGTTGTACTTTATTACTGGTGTTAGTCGTGACATGCCTGCTGTCTGTGGTTTTGGAAATCACTTTCTGTGCCACCTGTTTGCCAGGCCAGTGTAACCACTTTTTTCTGGTTGACCACACATTGACGCAAACACCCACCCCTGTGTCTCAGCTGTCACAGCTTGGTATTTCAGGGACCATCCTCTCACTTGCTAAATCCAAACTGACATTTCCGCTTTTTCATTTGCTTTTTCAGAACAGATGGTCATGAATAATAAGAGATGTTTTCTTAGAGCTGTTGTCAACCATCATGTATGGGACTCCCTCTTGCACCTACAGAAAAAAATAAAAGAAAGGTTAATCTTTTGTTAAATAAGATCTTCCTTCCTATTGACATCTGGAAGGACTCATTCTTTTTTTTTTAAGGGGGGGGATGGCAGGTTGGATGGGGGATGCATGCCTCCTCCTTCAGTTACCAGAAGCTCCAACTTTGGAAAAAGAGCTCTAGCAGTATGTGGCTGTGCAGGAAGTATACACCTTAGTGTGTGTTCACAGGTCAATTCCTTCACAGTCTGAGAAATATCTGCTCCAGTCTGCACTCATGGCTACCTCCATCCATCATCTCTGCCATTGATAAAAATGTTGAAGAGTAATGGCCAAGGGATGGAACCTGATGCCTTCCACTCAAGGTCTCCTTCCAGCTTGAAGTACAGCCATTGATCACACCTTGAACATGGTTTTCTAACCAGTTATGGTTTAAGAAGAAAGGACCACAAATTGGTTTTTGACCACCTCCTCCCCACACACAGGTATTCCCATATCCCTAGATTACTGAACAATTATTCCTAGCCACATGTGACCTATTATCCAGAAAACAAGATCAAAGAATTGTAGTCTTTTTTTTTGTATATATTTTTATTGGTGTGTATAATAAAGAAATAACAACGCAAGAGTGAGAACAATAATTTTGACAGAAAGTGAAGAAAAAAAAGAGAGAAAGAGAAAGAGAGAAGAAGAAAAAATATGTGTATTAAAAAAAATTTAAAAATTTTTTTTAAAAAAAGACTTCCATTTTCGCCTTTGCTATATTAATTCAAAACTATATTGAATTAACCTCTTTATCTGAAGTAAAGAACGAACCCTACCAAAAGGGAGGGATATTGTCCTTATTTGTTAGCTTAGTCATTACTTCTTTACCTTGCTATACGCTTACAACAAGCGACACAGAAATGAATCATCCTTCATCGTTTAACCTTTAACTTCTTTTTCTTACATATTCTTCCACTTTAGACCAATCTGTAAATCTTATCAGGGTCCCCGTGTTTTTCTTTAATAAAAAAGTTAGTTTGTCCATATCCTTTGTCTCTTTCACTTTCTGCAGCCATTCTTCCATAGTTGGTGTTTCCTTTAACTTCCATCTTTTGGCAAAACTAATTCTAGCTGCAGTTGTTAAATATGTAAATATGATGTCATCATTATTACTCAAATGGATATCCTGATCCGTTATTCCCAATAGATAATATTCCGCTTTCCTAGGAAAATTTATTTTGAGTATCTGTTGGCAGATTTTGTGGACCTTCTCCCAATACTTTTTTGTTTCTTTACATGACCACCACATATGAAAGTAGCTTCCCTCTTGTTCTTCACATTTCCAACAATTTTTTTGTATTCTTGTACATTTGATTTAATTTCTTTGGTGTAATGTACCAACGGTGAAACATTTTTAGCCAATTCTCTTTCAGGTCCATTGCATATGTATATTTCAGTTTTTTAGTCCAAATTGATTCCCACTCAGCTAAGGTTATTGGTCTTCGAATGTTTTCAGCCCATTTAATCATACAATTTTTTACTGTATCCTCTTCTGTGGCCCACTCCAATCATTTATTGTAAATTTTTGTGATTATCTTGTTTTCCGTTACTAGAATTTTGTCCCAAAATTGCTCACTTTGGCTAAATCCAATTTCTCTGTCTTTATTATATTGCTCCTTAATCTGCAGGTAGTGTAGCCAGGAAATATGGGTAAATTTTTGTTTCACCTCTTCATGGGATTTCAGGGTTGGTGAACCTTTCATTAACAAATCTTTATATGTTGGCCAGTTAGACCACCCTAAAAGCCTTCTTTGTTTGGCTTCCATAGTCGATAACCATAGTGGCGTCCTTAAATAAAAAATTTTTTTATACCTTTGCCATATTCTAAATAGAGAGGACCGAATGAAATGATTTCCAAAATTTTTCTCTTTTTTCTCTCTTTAGTACCAAATGTACGAATGCCAGCCCACTCTCAAGTCATAACCCTCCAAGGTAAGTAGTTTTTCTTTCTTTTTTTTTAAAAAATAGATTTTTATTGGAATTTCAAATAAAATTTACAGCTGAATAGTGGAAACAGAGAGGGAGGGGTAAGGAGAGGGGTGTGTGCGAGAGTAAATGGAAAAAGAGAAAAACAGAGAATCCAACCAGAAGAACCCGCGGAAAACAACCGATCCAAAGAAAAGAGAGAAAAAAAAAGAAAAAAAATCAAAATAAAAATTGACTTCCATCTCATACACAGATATTTTGTATTCTCTTACATTTGATCTATTTCTAATAATTGTTTATTTAAATTAGCATCATTATTTGTTTTTCTCTTAAATACTTCTTTATCAAGCCCCAATCCGTTTGCCTTTTTGGTATGCCATTATTATTTTTTAGTAAATAAGTCAACTTGTCCATATTCATAATATCCAAAACTTTGTTTAACCAACTGCTTAGCTCAGGAGTTTCTTTCTTTTTCCAATCCTTGGCATATATTATTCTGGCCGCCGTGGTAAGGTAATTAAACAGAATTTCTTTATTTTTATCTTTTTCTATATTGAGCATACCCAATAGAAAATACTTTGGGTCCAGCTCAACCTTAATTTGCAACATCTCCTGTATTTTTTGATGGATTTCCTTCCAATATTTCTTCGCCTTTTTGCATGTCCACCAACAGTGGAAAAATGTCCCCACTTGGTCACCGCATTTCCAACATTTGTTTGAAGTTTTTTTATAATAGTTTGATAATTTTTGAGGGGTCAAATACCAGCGGTAGAACATTTTAATCCAATTTTCTTTCAATTCTGTGGCATAAGTTGCTTTTAGTCTGGAATTCCAGGCCTTTTCCCATTCTTCTAAATACATTTTTTCCCCTAAGTTTTTAGCCCATTTGGTCATGTTTTCTTTTATTGCTACTTCCTCCGTCTCCCATTCAATTAGTTTTGTATAAATTATGGATGTTTGTTTTTTTCCCAGTTTCATTACCTTATCCCAGAAACTATCCCTCTCTTCAAATCCTAGAATTTTATCTTTATTATAATATTCTTTCAATTGCATGTATTGGAACCATCCAACATTAGGGAATTTGCGATTTATTTCTTCCTGACTTTGTAGACTATGTTTTCCATTTTCTTTCACTAAGATATCTTTGTATCTGGGCCATATTTCTCCCCTGTTTCTTTTCTCTGACATGCTTCTAATGGGGAGATCCATCTAGGTGTTTTCCAATAGAGTTTCTTCCTATATTTGTCCCAAATTTTTATGAGTGAGGAACGGATAAAATGGTTGCCAAATTTTTTCTCCGTTGTTTTCTTCCCACACCATAAGTATGCATGCCAACCTGCACGTAGATCTATACCTTCCAGTGTTATGATTTTGGTGTTCTCCAATGTAGCCCAATCCTTCACCCATATAAGGCCACATGTGTCATGATATGTTTGGAGATCTGGAAGCCCTAGCCCTCCTCTTTTTTTTTTTTCATCTATCATGTAACTTCTTTTTATTCTAGGTTTTTTGCCCAACCATACAAATTTACTAATATCTTTATTCCAATTTTTGAATTTTTGTGAGTTTCTAACGATAGGGATGTTCTGAAATAAAAATAACATCTTGGGCAGAATAGACATTTTTATTACTGAGATTCTTCCTAATAATGATAGATTTAAATACTTCCATTTTTCTAAGTCCTTTTTTATTTCCCTCCATATGGGGTCATAATTATTCTCTAATAATTGAAAGTTTATTGCCGTTAACGTTATACCTAAATATTTTATTTTTTTCCTGGTCTGTATCCCTGAGATTACTGTTAGTTCTTCTTGCCTTTTTTTTGTCATATTTTTTGGCAAGATCATGGTCTTATCCATATTTAAATTTAAACCCGAAACTTCTCCAAATTCTCTTATTTTAGATAGCCAATTTGGAATTGTCTTAATTGGATCTTCAATTATACAAATGAGATCATCCGCATAGGCCCTGATTTTATAATTATATTTCTTAATTTTGGCACCTTTTAAATTGGGGTCTTCTCTAATGTTATTTAATAGAATTTCCAAAGAGAAGATGAAGAGCAAAGGGGACAGTGGGCAACCTTGTCTAGTTCCTTTACATATACTGAAACTTTTCGATTCTAATGAGTTTATTTTTATTTTTGCCTCTTGTTTGTCGTAAATTTGATTGATTGCGTTTGTAAATTTGTACCCCATATCCAATTCTTGTAGTAATAATTTGAAGAAATCCCAATTTAAATTATCAAATGCTTTTTCCATGTCAATAGTAAGTAATGCCAATTCCTCTTTTCTTGTAAATTCATAATATTCAATTATATTTATAATTTCTCTCACATTGTCCTTCATTTGTCTCTTTGGTAGAAAGCCCGTCTGCTCCTCTTTTATCCACTCTTTCAGAAAGTCTTTCAGTCTCTCCGCTAATATATTCGCAAAAATTTTGTAATCCACATTTAATAAGGAGATTGGTCTATAATTTTTTACACTTTTGAGATCTTGACCTTCTTTTGGGATCGTAGTTATTAATGCGTATTTCCACGAATCTGGGATTTTTTGGTTTTCTAAGATACCATTCATAATTTTTTTGAGATACGGAGTTATTTCTTCCGCAAAAACCTTATAATAGATGCCACTTAGTCCGTCCGGACCCGGGGCCTTATTCCCATCTATCTTGTTTATTGCTGCTTTAATTTCCTTCTCTGTTATTTCCTTATTTAGAAGCTCCCTTTGTGTCTCTGATATTTTTGCCAGTTTTTGCTTACTGATAAATTGGGATATTTTTTCTTTGTCTATATGGTCTCTCGAGTACAGCTTGCTGTAAAAAATTTTAAATTGAGTCAGTATGCTCTGTTCCGTCATATAGCTGACTCCTCCTGTGGTGATTTCAGTAATAACATGTGCTTGTTTTTTCTTCCTAATTTTCCAGGCTAGCCATTTGCCAGGCTTATTGGCGTTTTGAAACTGTTGCTGTTTAATAAGCCTTAATTTTTTCTCTGTCTCTTCCAACTCTATATGAATTTTTTGTTTCCTCAAAATTTCCAAATCTTGTTTAACTTTGATGTTGTTTGGCTCTAATTTTAATTTTTTTTTCCTTTGTTTTAATTTCCTCCTCTATATTGTTGATAACTCTGTTTTTTATTTTATTTTTTGGGCCTTTTGTTGAATAAAATGGCCTCGCATGACCGCCTTACTTGCGTCCCAAATTGTTTGGATTGATATTTCTTCCGTATTATTCAGATCGAAATATTCCTTCAAAATTTTTTTGTTCTTTTGGATATCTTCCTCTGATTTTATTAAATTTCCGTTTAATCTCCAATTTGGGTTTCTAATTGTTTTATTTATCGTAAATTCTAATGGACAATGGTCCGAGGTGTACCTAGGAGTAATTTTTATTTTGGATATTTTTAGAATCAATGAAGGGGTCATCCAGGCCATGTCTATTCTAGACCATGAATTATGTCTATTCGAGAAGTATGTAAAGTCTTTGTCTACTACGTGGTGTGCCCTCCAGGCATCCTTAAGATCCCAGTCCTGCAGTGCCTTAATAAAATTTCTTGGGAGCTTGCCTAATTGTGTATCCTTGTTCTTTTTGCTTATATTTCCTTTTTTGTCCCATTCTGGATTTAAAACCCCATTGAAATCACCCAAGATCATCAATTCATCGAATTCATGCTCTATTATTTTGTCTTTTAATTTTCCTAAAAAGGCTGTTTTTGACCCATTTGGCGCGTAGATGTTGCAGATTAATGTTGTCTGGTTACCCACTTTGATTTTTGCTCCTACCATCCTTCCATCATCATCTTTAAATGCTAGTTCTGGATTTAATTTTTGATTTATATATAAGACCACCCCCCTTTTTTTCTCTGAGGCGGAGGATATAAATTCTTTTCCTAGATTTGTCTGACTTAAATATGTGGTGTGTCTATGGCAGATGTGGGTTTCCTGGAGTGCTATTAAATCAAATCTCGATTTTTTCAAATGTTTGAATAAACTATTTCTTTTATTAGGTGAATTCAAACCGTTAACGTTATTTGAGTGACATTTTATTTCCATAATTTAGTGCTGGGTGGTTTCTTCTTCTTCTTCTTTTTCTGCTTCTTCTTCTTCTAGACAAATTAGGTTTGAAGTTTGTGGGGTCGTTGCATAGAGGGTATTGTCTGGTGAGGTGATTCTGGGTTTTTTTCTTAATCTCTCTGAGTTTAGATCTGGTGGAGTTGGTCCATTTTCTTTCTTCATTAAATTCTTATAGAATTCCTTAGCCTTCTCCTCTGAAGTTATCCAGACCCTTTCCTGATTATACGTTGCCATCAGACCTTCTTTCCATTCCCATCTAAATCTAATATGTCGTTTTTTTAATTCTTCTGTGAGGAATAGATACTTCTTGCGTTTTTGCATTGTGCTAGGTGGGTGTTCTTTCAGTATCGTTACCTTCTGCCCCTTATAGCGGATAGTGTTTTTATTACTAGTTCTTAACACTTCTTCTCTTGTTTTCCTCCTTTCAAACTGTACGACTACGTCTCTCGCCACCTTGTTTTTTCTTGAGTAATTTGTGGTTACTCTATACACTTTCTCAATACTGTCCTCCATTACTTCATCCTGTATCTGTAGTAGGTCTGCTAAAATTTGGGTCGTTATTTGCTTCAGATTTTCTTTTGGTTCTTCCACGATGTTTCTTACTCTTACTTGGAATTCTAGTTCTTTCCTCTCCAATTTTTCTTGTCTTTCCTCTAGTTTGTTATTCTTTACTTCTAGTCTTTCCAGTTTGGCTTGAAACTTGTCTTGTTTTTTTTCCCAATTTTTGTTTATCTTCTTTTACTTCTTTCATTTCTTTTTGTAGATCTTTTATTTCTCTCTTCACTTCTATGAATTCTTCTGATAATTCTTTCCTCATGTCTGTCATCTGTTCTTGGAGGGTTCTTTGATTTTCCGAAATTTTTTGAAGTTCCTTCATCAGATCTTTTAAATTTACCTCCTCCGAGAAGGACCCCTTTCTTCCGGTCATCTTTTTTTCGTCTGTCTTGAGTTTCTGCGTTGACATCTTCCCTATTTTGTTCTGGTGTGGGGATTAAGTGTAATACTCGGGCTTCTTCACCCGATCAATTAGAGAACTCTAATTGTTTCTGAGTTCTTATATATCTATCTACTTGCTTAATTTAATCTTCTTATTTTATTGAGGGGGTATATTCTTCTTTTGGATGTTTATATCTATCCACAATCAATTAGCTTTATTTCTTGATTATTGTTGAGTGTGCTATGCAGTTCCTGTGTTAAATAATTAATTAGAATAAGTGCTTATAAGTATATATACGTTTCCTTTTTTCCCCCTCCCCCTATTTAACCAGCCCCCGCCCAGTAATTATCTATTCAGTTCCTCACAATCTCTTAATAAATTTCCCCACTGAAGTCTGTAGAAGGTATATTTTAAACCACTGATAAACTACTTAATTAATTGGACATATATATTCTTATTCCAGATAAGTTAGATATTATTTCTGATATTGCAGATCTATTAATTATATATATATATATATTTAACACTGCTTTTCCCCCTTATCTTGTATCAATCCTTATAGAGTTTACAAGCATTTGACTTGCTTAGCATTAATTCTCTTCATTGCCATTCCCTGAAGTATTTCTAAGTTGTCCCTTCCACACCTTCTGGATTTCCTACAGTCCAGTCTTTCTTTTCTTTTTACCTCCTTTCTCCCCCGCCGCTCGACCCCTTCTCGTCGCGTCTAGTCCCTCTCACTGTCTCTCTCTTCTTATTCTCCTTCTTCTATCTACTCCTCTCTCTTTCGTTGCCTCCTCTCACCCGTCTGCTTCTCGTCCTCGTCTACCTCCTCCACTCGTTCCGTCTGCTTCTCGTCCTCGTGGCCCCCGTCTTTCACGCTCGTCTACTTCTCCTCCTTGTCTTTCCCTCTCACCTCCGTCTGCTTCTCGTCCTCGTTCTCCTCTTTGACCTCTCTCGTGACGCCTCCTTCTGCTTCGTCTCTCCTCTTTCCGATTGCTTCGCGTCCCGGTCTTTTCCCTTCTACCGCTGGTTATTCTCGTCCTGTTTCCCTTCCGTGCTTCTTATTTTGTCTGCCCGGTGTTTCCCACTCTCCGCTTCTCACTCCCTTCTTCCTATCAGGACTTTGCTGTTTGTTTGTTTATTTTATTTTATTTGGCTGAGTCCTCCAGTCTTCCTGCGGCAGGGTTGACCTTCTTGATTTTCCTTTATCCCTTCTTCCGCTTACGGGCTTCCGCTCTCTGCTTTCATCCGGGTCTTTGAGGCTTTCTATGACGCTCGATTTCTGTAGACTAAACTCCAGGCTCTCAAGGTCGGTATTTAACCCTTCCCAGTCCTGAGAATATGGCTTTTAGGGCAATTTAATGGCAACTCCTTTGGGTATAGTTCTGTTTGCCTTTCAGCCCTTGCGTTGTTGTTCGCTTGTTTGGGTTTATTTAGAATAAATATTTAGATACCCTTCTATTTTTTCCCATCCAAAGTTTTAAGGGGGGTTTACCTTAGGCGTTTCTTCGCTTCTTCGCTTCTTTCTTCTTTCTTCTTTTGCCTTCAGGCTTTCAGTCTTTCTGACTGCATTTTTGTTTGTCTGTGTATCGATCCACTCTTACGTTTCATTTGCGGTTCATCTTATATCATTTTTGGTTTTGGAAGTATGGCTAGGCTTCTGTTTTGGACCTTCTTGTCCACAGCCTCATCAGACCCGCTGCCACCGCCCGTTCTCTGATCTTTCCGCTAATCTCCTTGAGGGGGATCAGCCATAAGATCCGCGATAAGGGTCTCGGTGGGTTCGCAGTCTCCCAGGGACTCGATCCGCCCAGGAGAGGGGGCGAAAAAACTACCCTGCCTAGTCTGTTTAGAGGTCGGTGCTCGCGAGCTTCACGAGCACCCATCCAGTCGCCATGCTGCCATACCCGTAGTTTTTCTTTCTTAAGGTTCATCCAATCTCTAATCCAGTCTAGAATTGTAGTCTTGATTATGATTGAGTTTGGCAGTGAGAGCACCCTGTAACCCGCCCTGCTAGACACAGATGGCCTTGACAAGCTGGACTCTCCTCTGCCCCGTTTGCACCAGCACTAGCCTTGTGCATGGTGGGTTTGGGATGAAGAGTTTATAGAGATAAGAACTAGATGAAGAAAGGGTGCAGGGCAGAAGATAAGGACCATGATGTGAAATTTCCTGTTTGTCTTTTAACCATTTGTGCCTGAAAATGATTGATTGATGTCCCGAAAGGGTGGCACAGCACTGTGAAACTATAAAAGCAAATGTATTGTCACTATTCAAGGTCCCTCCATTTTGGGTGCACCACTGGAGCCCCCGTTCTCTGTATCTTTTTTACTTCTTTTTTGGTTTTTCAAAATAAAACTTTCTGAGAGCAAGAAACGTGTGGTTACTTTTCTGGTTGTGTCTCTAAAGCTGCACCTTTTAAGAGATTATAGTGACAGTAGTCTCTTGTGCTGTATTTTGACAAACTAAATAGTTTTATTTATTTATATATTAGTTTGCTGCTGGTTGCATCACGCACATGAATGTATTTCTTTTTATTTTCTATATTTCTACCCCACTCTTCTCACCCCGAAGAAGACTCAGAGCAGCTTACAGTTTGGCCACTTCAGTGCCATATTGTGAATATATAGTGTCTAAAATATATCACATTAAAACAACAAATAAATATATAAAATACAATAAAACTATTAAAAACTGTTAAATACAATAATATTAATAATAATGAACCAAACAGGTTGGCTTCCAAATCTTCTCATCTCAAGCCTTTTGAGCAGAATGTGCTTCTTCTAAACACAAAACAAAGTGCAAGTATGTCTTCAGTAATATTGTCATAAAGGTAAAAAAAGTATAAAATAAAGCAACATGCATTTGAAATGCAATGATGTAGGCTCTAAAAACCAAATTACAAAGAACAGAAACATCCATTCTATTAATCAGATTGACTACATGTTATACCTGTACCGCACTGTTGATTGACTCACTGGACAGTATGTCTAACTAATAGGATTTAGGCCAAAATATTCATTTATAAACTAGATGTCCATAGAAGCTCCTTTTTAAAAAAAGAGAAGATGCAACATTTGCCTTATATCCTCAGAAAGATATTTTGTCAGAATGTATTAGGACAGTAAATTATACTGGAGTTTGATGTTTGCATCTCTTTTTGCTTCATAATCAAGTTCTGTATTAAAGAGACCTATATCTTCCATCAAGCAAAGTCAATTTTTTGCCCAGAAGGAATTATGCTGCTTCCATATGTCTGCTAAAGTGCTTATTTTGCATAAATGTTCCCAATCTGCATGCATGCTTTATTGTTCAGGCCTAAATATATTAACTCAGAAATATGTCCCACTGGCTTTAATTTGGATGCACTGGCTAGAAAGTTTGTTTACAGATTGTATAGATTGTACAGCTAAAATACAGGAGTTAAGTTTACAAGAGATTGTGTGGTGGTAGGCATACAGAGAGAGCTGAAGGTTCTGAACAATACTGTGTATACAGATGAGCAGGAGGTAAAATTGAGGCCATGATGGAGGAATATGTGACAATCCAATTAAATGATGTTTCTGATTAAATTAATAGTTTCCAAGCTGTCTTTGAAATCTAGTGCAGGCACTAGATTCCATGCGATCTTGAAAACTCAGTAGGGTCAGCCTGATCAGTGTTTGTATAGAAGACTACCAATGTATACCAGGTGCTGTTTGCTATATCATTGGAAAACCATTTCCAAGTATTCCTTACTTCAGAAAATCTAATGAAATTCAGGAAGCCACCATAAGTTAACAGATGACTTGAAGGCACCTAAATGCACTCTCGCACACATAATCTTTCCTAAATTGAAAACTGGGAGAATTCCACTGTATGACTTTTGGCCCACCAGTGTTTGGGATTTCAACTCCCAAAAGCCCCATACAGCTTAGCCAGCTCTCAGGAATTCTGGAAACAAAATGGCTGAAGGACCAAAGGTTGGCAACCACTACATCAAGTACAAGATACAGGAGCATGGAAGAACATCAGCCTGGACTATTACACTTGTGTAACTAAGTTTGCATCCTTTGGACTCTAAATTAAGTCAACTCTGAATCATGGTGGCCTGATCTTAAGGATTTTGTGTCAACATGGTTTGCCGTGGTCTTCATCTAAGGCTGAAAGAGTGCAACTTGCCCAAGCTCCTTCCTTAGATCATTACCTCTCCAACAATCCTATTTGATTTGCTCTCACAAACTTAATGGGATGACTGCATCAATGTGGTGAGCATCAAGTGGTACTACAGTATCAAAAAAAAGTGACCCCTGTTGATCAAATATTTGACATGAATGGCATATGAAGCTACTTGTCGATAAATGAGTCTAGCAAAGTGCATTATAGATTCTTTCAGAGCATAGAGGATAGTAAAGTTTTCCAGATTTTATCAATGACCAGTGATCAAAGGGCTTTCTTTTCTCTTTTCTTTTCTTTCTTTCTTTCTTTCTTTCTTTCTTTCTTTCTTTCTTTCTTTCTTTCTTTCTTTCTTTCTTTCTTTTCTTTCTTTCTTTCTTTCTTTCTGTCTGTCTGTCTGTCTGTCTGTCTGTCTGCCTGTCTGTAGAAACTGTTCACTCCTTGGTAAACTTTTAGTAACAGCATTAAAAATCTGTATATCTAAATTGTTAGCCAATAGCCAGTTGTGATATGGGCTTATTTTGTTTGTTTGTCTACAATGTTTTATGTTTTGCCTGGTAAAAGGTTCTGGGAAGAACTGTCAGCAAATGTGGGGGTGGACTGAGTAGTTCTTTTAGGAAGCAGGTGATGCTTTGCAAGTCAGGATGGTTTATTTAATGGCTATAGCCATGTAATATTCATCAGTGAATTTAATGGCTATATCCATGTAATACTGGGTTTACAAGACCATTTTGAGTACAAAATTCTGGAATTCTGACCAGTCCTCCAACACAATGATAGCAATGCTTAACCCATTGTTTAAATAAGCAGGCTGCTCATAAGATGATTATATATATTACAAAAAGACACCTCCTGGCAGGCTAAAACCTTTTCATCCAAACAGGCATTTAAAGGTGAATCTGTTTAGGATCTAGTCAGGGCGTGTTATGGATTTTAACTGAATGTTTTCATACTATTTGTGTTTAATTCTGTTTTAATGTTTGTATATTTGTATATTTTAAATTGGATAGGTAAAGGTAAAGGTTTTCCCATGACATTAAGTCTAGTTGTGCCTAATTCTGGAGGTTGCTGCTCATCTCCATTTCTAAGCCGAAGAGCCTGTGTTGTAAACACCTCCAAGGTCATGTAGCCAGCATGACTGCATGGAGCGCCATTACCTTCTCGCTGGAGCGGTACCTATTGATCTACTCTCATTTGCATGTTTTCGAACTGCCAAATTGGCAGAAGCTGGGGCTAACAGCAGAAGCTCACCCCACTCACCAGATTCAAACTGTCGGCCTTTCAGTCAGCAAGTTCAGCAGCTCAGCAGTTTAACACGCTGCGCCACCAGAGGCTCCTTAAATTGGATACTAATGCTTTTATGTCAAGCCGCTTTGAGTCCCCTTTGGAGAGATAAAGTGGGGTATTAATAGATATAATAATAATAGTAATAGTAATAAACACTTTTAAAAATTCTGCCCATATCTACCTTCTGCTTTTATGAAGCACTTTGAAGATAAAAGTGCTACATAAATCACACTGTTCTACCAAATTAAGCTTTAGCATGATTTATGTTAATTACATTTCTTCCTGTCTCAATGGCTTCCTCTATCTGTTGATCTAGACTGCATTGTAATTGCATTGATCATGGTGAATTGTGGAGAGAAATATAATGGTTGTTTGCTTTTCAAATCTTGTTACTCTAAACATTGGCAACATTTGCCAGCTTATATAATGTTGTAAGGACACATGGCCATCAGTAGACACATTTGTAATTACGGAGACTGGGAAAGCTCCTGCCATTCTTCTGCGTATCACAAGTGTGACTTCAATATACAATGGATGTCATGTTTTTAAAGTGTAAATCTTTTCTAAAATGTATGTTTGCATCACCTTAGGAGGGACTTGGCAACTAGACCAGCAATAGGTAGGTAAGTAGGTAGATTCAACCACTACTAGTCCAGTCAGCCTGGGAAGAACAGAATGATAACAAGGCAGACGGCATCGATAACTTTCCTAAAACAAATTGGTAAGCAGCCATCTGCAAGATCTACTCAATAGCTCTCAAGAACCTTTATTCAGTCATTAGTTGTAGGTACTTACCTTAAATTATGTCTTGTAGCAAAGTTATCTAATTCCTAATCAATTTGCTTGCCTTCTTCTGACCCTTCTCCTGCAGTTCAATATCCTTTTGAGACTGGACAGAACAGGACTCTAAATATGCAATATAATTTTCATTATATGCATGACAATTTGCATGTGTAAATCTGTGTAATAGAAGGAGCACTTTTTCATGCGCTGCATTCAACTCATTGCGCTTTCTAAAAAGAGTAGACACCACACTTTTCAGAAGTATCTAGAATTTAAGGTAGGCTGGGGAGAAAGTTGGAGAGCCCAACATCTGCAGGATGTGGCTATAGTGGAGGCAGAAAGGTGAAGGTATATACTGGCTGATATATATTATTAGCTGTGATTCAGAGTTAACATGCAGAGGATGACAGGTTTCTGAACAGTTGACAGCTCTCACAAACGCTGTTGTTTTACAGAGGCATGTGAATGGGTTGAAAGAGTCTGAGATGAAAGATAACAAAGTTCTTGTCCTGGCATAAGATAATCCCCCACACATAATTGTTCATTTCTAAAACAGGACCAAGGAGTTCTCACTGATATGATCTAAGGCATAGCACAGCAACATATCCTTCTTATTGAGAGACACAATAAAATTGCTGCTCTCTGTAGTCCCACCAGTATTGCAAAAATGTCAGAGAAGGAAAGATTCAGAATATGGATTCGCCAATGTCCCCTTTGGGAGTAGGGATCTTAGAAGATGATAAAAATGACAGAGAGAGCTCTGAGTCAGGCATCCTGCACAAAGCAGGAACTCTGTAGCTACAGCACTCCCAGTATCAGCCTTTGCTTTAAGAACACTAGCAAGGGAGAGCTTCCACACCTACCAGTAACTGTTGCATTGATTCCTCTAGAATCACTATGTCCTGAAACACTGTTTCTAAAACTGTGGGTCCTGAACCCTTAGCTCAATGTTGGGGTTACAAAAATTGGACAACAGTAAAAGGTTTCTGAACACAATTCATTTACACAAATTTGTTAGCAATAACATGCAGTTTTTGAAGTGAACTCTGAAGAAAATTCAGCTATACTCCCCACCCCCAAAAGCCTTGGAAATGCTTATTTATTTTCAGTAAGTGTTTGATTTCTATATAGGGTTGTTGTATGTTTTCCAGGCTGTATAGCCATGTTCCAAAAGCATTCTCTCCTGATGTTTCACCCACATCTATAGTAGGCATTCTCAGAGGTTGTGAGGTACATTTTTATATATAATTCATATACCTATATATGTCACGTAAAGATTTATTGAGTGTAAAGGGATTGCGAGTGGAAAAAGTTTAAGAAGCTCTGTCCTGAAGTACCTTAGGATTCAATTAGGTCAGGTTAAAAGCACAACTAAAAAAGGTTTTATTTTAGAGTTTACTTTTGCAAGTCAATGCTGATACAAATTACACTGCATCAGCCTTCTCCAGCCTGGTGTTAGATGTTCTGGATTATAACGTCCAACCACCACCCACTCTGAAAAAGGGATGATGGGGATTGCAGTCGAAAGCATTTGGAAGAACTTGCATGTTGCTCTGTATTATATTTTCCAAAAGAATGTGTTACAATGGAAGAGGATTGATTTCTAGGGCAGAATAATGACATCTTTCAAGGAGGACAGAGTCCTTCAGCACCTTGGACAGCATACTAGGCAGACCCCTCCTTTGCTTATCTTGTGCTTTTTCAAGTTGGGCTCTGTTCTTTGAATAATGAACATGCAAGACAGCAGTGAGAATCCAGTGGCCCTCCAGATCTTTCAGGATTGCAGTTGAAATAGTTGTACATCTGGAAGACCACATAATTTATTTATTTTTGCAACAAGGAATGCAGTCTCCAAGGCGATCTGGTAGATTAATGTGCTCCCTGGCTTTCCAGAGTTGACCATCCTGATCTAGATAAATTCAAGATGAAGAAAACTGCTTCAGAGTGATTCATATATAACAGCAAGCGTGTCCAGGCCAGCCCCTTCCTCATAATTTTCCATTAAGAGGGAGGCAATTTTATTTTATCCATTATATTAAACAATGGTCAGTTTGCTGTGGAAGGTATTTTATCACTTGGTGCTGTAAATGTCAATGGCATAGATTTTTATTTTTTAATTAAAAATAAAATTTTAATTATGCCTTTATTTTTGTTTTAATATTTACACAGGGCATAAAAGCAGGATATGCATCCCAAAAAATGATAGTCTGGCAGACTAGTCTGAACTGGAACGGCTTAAAATACAGCAATTTTTTGGCTGGAATAATTGCAAGAGTCTTTTCTGGAAGCAAATGAGGAAGCAGATGCACAAACAAAATGGATGAGATTTGGATACTGCTTCAGGTTGTTATGATTTGAAATGATTTAGCCTAATCATGTCTGTTGGTGACTTTCCCTGTGCTCATTTATTTCTGTATTTGTTGGGAAATTTGTTGACAGAACTAAGATCAATGGATTTCTGGGCAAGAAGCCCAGGGGTAACTTCAATGGCTTGGCTGTCAGCCTATCCACTACAAAAATATATATTTATTTAGGCTTGTGTACATTTCATCAGTTGCAGAGTGTGGAGGGGATGGTGGTACTCCCCGAATATGCTTGCTGTCATAATTCTGATTTCCTGTATTTTGGAAAATGGAGTTTTCTAGTAAGGCATGATATTTCATGTTTGAGATATTACAGAATATTAGAAGGAGCAGATTTCTCACTGAGCGTTAACAGCACAGAAATTCAGAACTAGGAGTTCAAACATTTAATGAAGTCTTAGAAAGGGTTTTTGCCATGACACATAATCCACAGCTGCCTCTAGTACAGGAAATAAAAGGATGGAAATAACTGAAAGACACCACTGTTTCAATATGTCAAAACTCATGTAATGAGACCAAATAATTCCCTCCTTTTCCAGAGATGTTCCCAATCCTCCAAATCAACATTTATCCCTAAATCTTTAGCCTACAAAAATAATTGATTAGGAATTCAGAAAAAGAAATCCAGCTACCTATGAGGCTTTGTAGCGCCAACGCAAAGGTGATCAGTGGTCAAAGAGAGAGACAAGCATATGGTACAGACACAGCAGAATGTAAAAGAACCAATGGTGGGTTAATACAGGGTTTCTCTCTTTTGTGTGCTTGCATTTTAGGATTTAGCCAACGCCGAACAATTGCTCATTTTCAAAGAGATGTGCAGGGACTGTAATGGTCAGTCAGTGCCATCATCTGGCATCTTGGTCCAGGCTACCACACAGCTTAGCCTAACATGTACTGTCAAGTAGTAAATGCTTTAAACGCAAATACTGATCAACTGCTACCTAATTTACTCCAGCAAACAAATAAAAACCACTGCATATTTTGCCAAACGGGGGAATGACCACCTTTGTTATTGAATCCCATTACTGGTCCCCCCTCATTTTCAGAGTCGAAAGGATAAGTCCAAAAATGCATAGTTGTCCTCTGGTGCAGCGGTTCTCAGACTTTTTCAGCTACTGAGCCATTTTTGAAGCAAAAGTTTCTTATGGAGCACCAAGATATGTTTATATATTATATTATACATTATATAGAATTTATACATACCAGACATGGGCAAATCTTTTGAACAAAATTAACCCAACAGTATTTCAGTGGAAGACCCCAGGGGTCATCCAGTTCAACCCACTTCTACCATGCAGGAAAAGCATAAAGCAAACAAGGCGAGGTGGAAAGGATCTGGGTGAGGAAAAAGGTGAGGAAAAAAGGCTTTTAGTGAGAAGGGAGGCGAGAGGAAAGGCTTGTGGGGTTGAGGGAGGCAGGGGGAGGGGGAGCACGAAAGAGGGAGGAAAGTTTGGAGGGAGGAGAAGGGAACCACGGAGCCCTTCAGTATGCATTGCGGAGCCCTAAGGGCTCCATGGAGCACACTTTGAGAACTGCTGCTCTAGTGCTTTATTTTTAATTGTACTAATATTATGATCACTATCCAAATTCTTGAAACAAATGCATTCTTTTAGTTTATAAGGTGTGGCTGCAAGCAGAGAAAGCTCTCTCCTTAAAAACTTGTAGTATATTTATATTACACATGTATACTCAAAACCTTTTCCCGTCAAGATGCAAGTTTCCAAGTCTGAGGAGGGAAATGCTTCTTGTATATCCTTAATTTCTGGATTTAAGGAGGACTTCTCCATTACTCCCACTCTTTTGTAAGGATAGTCTAATGTCCCACAGACAATTATTATTGTATGTCCATGCCATGTCAGCTGCACAGTTCATTGCTCAAGGCACTTAACTACCTTTGTCTTTTTGGAATATCTGCCATACACCCACTCATTGTACATCCATTGCCTTGCCAATAAAGAAAATTGCTCCAAGCAAAAGCTGCCCACCTTCTGCCTTTACTGACAGTGCTTTATGCATTTGAAATGGCTGGTACCAATACATTTTACAAAACAAGATGCAACTGCAGGTGCAAGATTTAAAACGGCAAGCTGAGCTTTTTGATGCTGTTGTATGTGTTTTCTTCTGGGGTTGGCTCTCTGAAAACTAGAAAGGGCAAATGCCTGATTTTAAGCATTAAAAATAATCAGTGAAAAGGGTCAAGAAGTTTAGGGTTCTTTCCCTTTGGAACCTGACAATGCAAAGGAGGTGCTGGGGGGACCAAGTGGCTAGGAACATGCAATTCCTCTCATTTCTCTTTCTTTTTGCTTTTCCTCTGGCTAGTCAATTCATTTAGTTTTTTGTCCAGGCGCCTCTGGAGGTGAGCTCGCTTGGCGGGATCCAAGGACTTGTCTTTCGATCCGCTCCCAGGATACAGAACACCTTCCTTGCTGATTCTCTGCCGGGCATGTGCTTTGGCCTTCTCTCCACACCCATGAATCTGTGAAAAAGAAACCCAATATGTCAGTGGAAGCCACTCAACAGTACTGAGATGTCCTGACACAAAACAAATCATTGGTGCTGGTAGGATGCCTACTGAAACAAACTGGACATTCTACTGAGTAGATAAAAACAAGACATACAAAATATGAAAGCCATCCACTCCCCACCTCACAATAATCTAAAGAGAAACTGAATAGTCCTCTCAGATGGCTCACAATCTCTAAAAATGAAAGAACCTCCATTCCATCTTCTGAGCACCTTCATTGCTCAAGCTGACAAATATCAATGTTGTTGCCTAACCAACATTATTTGAAGAGCAATCAAAATAAAAATGTTGGGGGACAGAACAGGAATTCAGGAGTCCCAAAGGGTGCAGATGGGCTGTCCTGGGCCTCCCACATGGCATGGGGTTGGACTTTGCTGACTAGTGACAAAGTGATCAGAAAGCAAATAGTAAAGAAGCACATCTATTAAAATGTACGAAACAATATACATGTTGCCCATGTGATCAATTCTAGATGGCATAAAAATAGGAAATTTCTGAAAGAATCTTAGGGAAAATTATTTTCAAGAGAACGAAAAACATTACAGCCTCACTAGGGGTCTGCCACATTATCTGGGCCAAAATGAAATCATAATATATATTAACTAGCTGTGCCCGGCCACGCGTTGCTGTGGCGAAGTCTGGTGGTATGGGAAATAAAGTATTGAGGAATTGGTGGTAGTTAAGGTCAAGGGTAAAGGTTTTCCCCTGACATTAAGTCCAGTCATGTCTAATTCTGGGGGTTGGTGCTCATCTCCATTTCTAAGCCGAAGAGCCGGCGTTGTCCGTAGACTCCTCCAAGGTCATGTGGGATGACTACATGGAACGACGTTACCTTCCCGCCAGAGCAGTACCTATTGATGCATTCACATTTGCATGTTTTCGAACTTCTGGGTTGGCAGAAGCTGGGGCTAACAGTGGGGGCTCTCTCCGCTCCCCCAATTCAAACCTGTGGCCTTTCGGTCCAGAAGTTCAGCAGCTCAGCGCTTTAACACGCTGCGCCATCAGGGGATATTATTTCCTAAAGGTTGTGAATATACAATATTTCTGATTGGTTTTTTTTGTTTGTTGGAGGCAAGTATGAATGCTGCAATTAGGAAAAATGATTAGGATGTAATGGCCTTGCAGCTTTAAAGCCTGGCTGTTTCCTCCCTGAGTGAATTTTTTGTTGGGAGGTGTTAGCTGGCCCTGATTGTTTCCTGTGTGGAATTCCCTTGTTTTCAGAGTGGTGTTGCTTGCGATATTTTATGTGCTTCTACTGTCTGTGGCCCTGAGAAAACAGAGGATTTTCCAGACTTTGATGATGGGAATACTTTGTTGGGAGGTGTTAGCTGGCCCTGATTGTTTCCTGTCTGGAATTCCCCTGTTTTCAGAGTGGTGTTCTTTGCGATATTTTATGTGCTTCTACTGTCTGTGGCCCTGAGAAAACAGAAGATTTTCCAGACTTTGATGATGGGAATACTTTGTTGGGAGGTGTTACCTGGCCCTGATTGTTTCCTGTCTGGAATTCCCCTGTTTTCAGAGTGGTGTTCTTTGCGATATTTTATGTGCTTCTACTGTCTGTGGCCCTGAGAAAACAGAGGATTTTCCAGACTTTGATGATGGGAATACTTTGTTGGGAGGTGTTAGCTGGCCCTGATTGTTTCCTGTCTGGAATTCCCCAGTTTTCAGAGTGGTGTTCTTTGCGATATTTTATGTGCTTCTACTGTCTGTGGCCCTGAGAAAACAGAGGATTTGCCTGATTTTGATGATGGGAATACTTTGTTGGGAGGTGTTAGCTGGCCCTGATTGTTTCCTGTGTGGGATTCCCCTGTTTATTTACTGTCCTGGTTTTAGAGATTATATTGTTCTGCATTATTCTATCCCAGTAATTATTTCATATTAAAGAAGAATCTCACTTATCCAACATTCGCTTATACAATGTTCTGGATTATCCAACGCAGTCTGCCTTTTCATAATCAATGTTTTTGTAGTCAGTGTTTTAAATTCATTGTGATATTTTAGTGGTAAATTTGTAAATACAGTACAGTAGAGTCTCATTTATCCAACATAAACGGGCCGGCAGAACGTTGGATAAGCGAATATGTTGGATAATGAGGAATTAAGGATAACCCTATTAAACATCAAATTAAGTTATGATTTTACAAATTAAGCACCAAAACATCATGTTAGACAACAAATTTGACAGAAAAAGTAGTTCAGTACACAGTAATGCTATATAGTAATTACTGTATTTATGAATTTAGCACCAAAATATCACGATATATTGAAAGCATTGACTACAAAAATGCGTTGGATAATCCAGAACGTTGGATAAGCGAGTGTTGGATAAGTGAGACTCTACTGTAAATACTACATAGCATTACTGCGCATGGAACTACTTTTTCTGTCAAATTTGTTGTATAATATGATGTTTTGGTGCTTAATTTGTATAACGATTACCTAATTTGATGTTTAATTGGCTTTTCCTGAATCCCTTCTTATTATCCAACATATTCACTTATCCTGCCGGCCTGTTTACGTTGGATAAGTGAGACTCTACTGTATATTTCTAATCTTATATTATCTGCTCAGAACTGGATTATATGAGGCCCCTTCTTCACAGCTGTATAAAATGCACACTGAAGTGGATTATATGGTAGTGCGGAGTCAAGATAATCCAGTGCAAAGCAGATAATATAAGATTATAAATGGGTAATATAGCTGTGTGGAAGGGCCTTGAGTCTACACTGCCATATAATCCAGTGCAAATTAGATAATCTGTGGAAGAAGTCTAAGTGAGGCCTACATCTGCCTGTCCCCTAACTGAATCCTGGCTGTCCCTTGGTTGCTAGGCAACCAAGTGGGCAGAGATTAGCCCTCTAAACTGGCAGCAATTGGATAAAAAAAATTATTGCTCTCCCTCTAATTAGGACTTTATTTTTCTTTTCTTTTTGTTGTATCAACCTTAAGGCGTGGATGATGGGTTGTGTTGTCAAATTTTGAGGTTGGGGGGCCTGTACTTTTGTTGTTTTGTGAATTGCCGTGATGCCATCACTCTTTTATATATATAGATATATATAATCAGGAGGTGGAGAGGGATGCAATATCTCCGCTTTTTGGGGCTTGTGGAGGAAAATCTAACACTAGTGGGGGCACAATGTTTTCATAATTACATCTGAAAGAAATAACATCTGGGGAGAAAAGGAAGAATCTTAATAAAATAGAAAAGGAACCTTAACTAATGACTGGAAATGGCTTTTGTGGGAATCTGTTTCATTAGAGATAAGTGATGATGTGCATGCAGGCAGTGTTTTAGGTATGAAAGATTTATTAAGATGGAACAGCACTACAGCTATCGCTTATATTATGAGACAGAAAACTTATTTTAACACGATTGACATTTAGATTTTGTCCAAAGCCAAAAGAAAAGGACTAGACACTTTCAGACAAAGCAAATATTGATTTGCAGATCAGTAAAAAAGTAAGTTGACAGTGACTAGACTGGACCAATTCCAGATTTCCATCTAAAATTTCTAACATTTTGCCTGTTTTCTTAATTGATCTACATTTTGACAGAGGAGAGGTTAAAAACTGAGCTTGAATCACCCCATGATGGTCTGATAATAACTGAAGTTACTTAATTCCAGATGCCATATCCCTCAAATCAGATCTATTTAAAATCCTAGAAGAAATCGAACATGTGCCAAGGATAAGTTTATTGGCTGAAACCATGTAAATCCCAATATATCCTGAGCAATTTGCTCTTCACCAGAGGACTCTATGACAATTATTTTAAATGGCTAGATATAAAATGGTCGCCATGGGGAGAAATACTTGTGATTGCATCTTGCAAAAGGACAAAATGTTCTTTTCCACATCAGATCCATTTAAGGTTCAGCAGCAAGTCCTAAGTTTCATTTTCTGTAATTCTCAGTGATCAGTTAACACAACCAGATTCTCTTATGTGCATGTGTCTGCAGTACTGTGATTGAGAGCAACTATTTTTGCATTTGCCCTTACACCTTTTGTAGCCTCTGCAAACATGGAGAGGAAAGGCTGTGGCTCTATTCCTGTAAAGGTTGGTTCACAATATTCACCCACATGATCATGACCCTGGATCTCACATTTGGGTATGATATAATTGTGAAGTGCCTTTTAGTTTCACTGATATCACATGCTCTCCTTTGTGCAACTTTCAGGCACTATAATCCTATGTGAACAAAGAGTTCAGAAATTCAAATTTCTGACTACCAAAATTTTGGAAACATCTTCACCATATATTATTCAGACAAATCCGATTGCACTTGATTTCTTTATGCACCAACACTTTCCTTCAGACTTTTCTTGTTTCAAACTTGCCTCATGCACGTTCCACAGCACAAACTTAATGGCACCACTACTTTACTACTTTTACCATGTGGCACACCTCACAGAAAATATTAACAGATCTTCCTGTATTTACTTTTGTTTGATCATTAAAAAAAGTTCAGCAGACAGAATGCTCCTAAATCCATAATCCCTCTCCCTCCTCCATATTGGGTGCTATAGATGAAAATATTTGTAGAAGTTAGTTGCAATACTTTGCCCAATGATTGAAAGCATATATGATTGACCAACACAAATAACAGGTTATTGGGAAATATTCCTTACTGCTGATCAATATTACTATTCTTTGCATAGAGGCATTTTGCACATCATGTTGGTAAAGCATGCAGGGAGACATGACAGCATGAATCAGGTAATGTGAGATATTCCCACGTTATGTCTCAGGATTGCCCCTGGGCACGTGCAGAGAACAGCCAACACCCACCACTTCTTTGCTAGAGCTGCAATAATGGATAGGTGATAATTTATAGAATTGTTTGATGCCCCAGAAAGTCAGTAGAAGCTGCTGTGCTTATGGCATCCTCTACATCAGTTTGATGGCAACTCCTACAGTAGAGTCTCACTTATCCAACATAAACATAAAAGTTGGATAATGAAAATGTTGGATAATAAGGAGGGATTAAGGAAAAGTCTATTAAACATCTAATTACATTGAGATTTTATAAATTAAGCACCAAAACTTGACATTTTACAAGTCTGCCACTTGTTTGGGAGTGTGGCTGCACTTGTGTTATTGTTGGGCATGTTGCTGCCTAGAGAAACAGCAGTGGATCTGGGTGGGATGCAGACTGTGTTGGATAATACAGAACTTTGGACAAGAGAAAGTTGGATAAACGAGACTCTACTATAGTACAAAAGATTAGGAAAGGCTCTGCACAACTTCCCTTAATTAAATCCAATCTTGGCGCATAATGCAGTTAAAACAAATCCATACACCTCTGTCAATGTGATATCAGTGGAAGAAACAAGGACGATAGCATCATGGCCCATATACTTGAAAGGAGCACATGATGAGAGTAGAGCCATTTGAAGCTGCTTTATTCTAGTTGACTGTCTAGCTCAGTGCAATCTCCTCTCACCAAGTCAAGCTCTTTAGTTTCTGGAAATCTTAAAGTTTCTCCAGACTTGCCATTTGAGAAACTTTAATAATGAATATGAGATGTTCTACTCATGCTTTCACATAAAGCAACAGCCCTGTCCATGCCAGTGGCATCAGCTTTCCATATACTAACATACATATGGAAAAGTGTCCTACAAGCCTTAGAACAGGTACTAAAGTGAAAGATGTGTGTGTGTGTGTGTGTGTGGGGAATGAATGGGAATTATGTGCTAAAAAGAAAGAAGTGGTCGGAGGTGAAGAGGAAATTACTCAGAGACTTGGTGGGAGGGAAAGGATGCTGCAGAATTGCATTAATTCAGCAGTGACACATTATTAACCACATATCCCTTGCTCTACAAAGTTAAGTACCTTTACTTAACAGGCCAAGCCTGTTCTTTCCTGTCAAGGACACAAAGTCTCTCAATCCTATTCATTTTCAAGGCAACACACACACACACACACACTAAAACCAAGCAAGAGAACAACGGAGATAGGGCACTGGATTATATTTTTGCTAAAGGTCAGGAAAGGGGGAATTAATTATATAAATTTGTTTGACAGGGAATAAAATTTCTTGCATTAGAATACAGGGAAAAGGTGAAGGGAGATTTATCAAACACAATGAAGCTCATAAAAACAACCGTAAATCCATAAGAAGTATCAAAGGGGATAACATAGAAAAGGCTACATATGTTTCCCAATGTCTATGAGGGGGAAAAAACCAACTACTGAATGAGCTCCATCATCCCTGCCGTCCATACATTAGCATCACTAGGATATAAAACTAGAGACAAACAACTGGGCCCCTGGTGCAATTTATATGTGCACATATTATTATATTACTCTATAATCCCATCATGTTCTAAAGCTACATTTTCAGGGTTATATATATTCTTAAATCAATATGAACATGAGTTGGATGGATGGATTTGTGCATGTTGAATTAGCCTTGTGCTTCCTACTAGGATCATAAGCTTCTTTGCAAAATGTCGAATGATTCAACATAAGATACTCTCTCACTACATATGAAATGAAGTTGACCCTTAATGCCCAGGGGTCAAGAGACTTGGGAGACAGAGGTGATGTTTAGTATGTCCGAACTAAGATAGGATAAAAGATACCTCTGGGATGTGGTGGCTGAGACAATAGCGTTTATTGCAATACAGACACAGCTGTCCCAGAGTTGTTACACTTGCTTTGCACTTGGAGAAACCACATGTATTGTCAGCTTTAACTGCAGCAGAAATCATAGCATCAAAATCTTCCTCAGCTGCACTTTCTGTTCTGGTTTTAACAACAGGCTTCCCTAAAATACAAAGAAAATAATATTAATTTTGTCAAAAAATAATAGAGGAAAGAATCCAATGCAATCTTTTATTATGTGCACAAGAGCTGCAGGTGAAAAAATTCCCAAGTAGTCTGAGAAGTTCCCAAAACTGGAAGAGACAAAACAGAAAACCACTGTCAAATGCATGCAAAGACTGACAGAGGTCTGACCTCATGTGTGCATGCATGAGAACAGATAAGTCATGAACAGTAAGCAGTATTACTCAAAATAACAGACATGGCAAGATCTCTCTACCCTGAAGGTCTGTGTAAGATAAACTGAACAAAGACTAGGAAGCAAGATATGAAAAAGAGTTGCAAAGATGAAGTGTGTGGGAGTACTTGATTGGCAGGAATGTTGGTGGCTGGTGGTTTAAATATATTAACACAATCCAGAATGTTGCTTTATGCTAAATCAGAACATAGTGCCATTTAGCCAGAACTGGCAGTAGTTCCATAAGGTCTCCCAGGTAGGTCCTTCCCACAAGAGGCTTACAAGATCTCTTACTAAGAGACACCAATGATCCTGAAACTCTAGTCCTCCAGGTATTTTAGACTTTGACTTCCAGAAGTGTCCACTTCCTTGGCCAATGACCAAGGATTCTTGGAGCAGAAGACCAGAGTTTGGGAAATATCGTTCTATCCACACAAAAGATAAAGTTTAGTACTGACCTATAGGCCTCCCCTTGGGAACCCTTTGTATGAACAGTAAACTCAATGAATGCATATAGAGGGTTAAGTTACAGGTTACCTATCCTTGCTTTTTACAGATCTTGGAGTATGCAAATTCTCTCAAAGGCATGAGGAAGGAAAAGAAGGATGTTTATGTTTATTTTCAAAGTTACCACCAAGTGAAACATATGCATATGTGAGGATGTATATTTTTCACAATTATCCATTTAAGCAGGCAATAACACCCTGCCCTTGGGCCAGTTGCATGTTTTTCACAATACGTTATAACCAAGATCCCCATTCCAAAGAGTAAGTCAAACTAACCCTTGGGTCACTCTGTTTTTTGATAATATCAGATATTGCATCTTTGCATATTCTGGTCTTGTATGTGTGGGTGTATGTAGCATGTCCAAAAGCCAAATGTGGTAGTCTAACATCTTCAAGGAAACTGACTCAATGAAAAAGGGTGATCTGACTCAAAAGGAGTTGACTTGGGCTGAAGTCTTGGTTTTCAAAGTGTTTCATCAGCCAAAGAATCTGCAGCAACAACAACCCTGCAGAAACAACTGTATGTTTTCATATCTGTAGTTGAATAATAATAACAATAGGAATATACAATTAACAGTAAAATACATACAAAGCTTTTGAAACCAATTATTCAAAGGATGTTCAAGAAGTATGTTTCCCAGAGTGCTTCAGCAGTGGGATTTCTATGAAAGTTGGGATAACAGGAAAACTCATGAATACTGAAAGAGCAATGGAAAAGTATAATTGATTTAACTTTTAAAAAATGCAAGAGAGAGAAAGAGAGAAAAAGGTTGAAGGAATTAAAATGATACAAAACAACATAATTGCTAAAGAGGGCATATCTCATACCTATGGCTTCACCTTTGTGTTTCTTCCCAGGTTCTTGCAGGTTTACATTCTGTTGCTGACTTTGTTTTGCTTTTTCCTTTTTCCTGGCCTTTTCCCTTTCTATCCTTTCCATGTGCAATGTTTTCAGATCTATTTCTCCCATGCTAATGCTGCTTACTCTCTCCTTGTTGTGACCAGAAATTTCCCTTGAAGGGCTGGGTGTCTTAGGGGATAACTCTTGTTCACATACCTTCACATCTCTCAGAGATACATGTGTTGCAACAGTTTTAGGCAAAGTGGGATTTGTGGCAGTAGTTTTCCTTCGAATGCTAATGTATCTCTCTTTTCCTTCACCCAAACTTAAATGTTGCAACCCATATTCCTCTGCCAACTGGTGGATAAGCAGCCTGTCGTGAGCATTTAATGATGGAGGAAACTCCAGCTGTGACTCACTACTGTCCAGAAATTCCAATATCTTTGCTTTATGTTTACACAAACGCTCCTTTACTTCAGGACCTGCAGTTGTGATCCTGACTGTGTTTGACACCAAACCCTCTGTTGGTCTCTGCTCAGGTTGTTTGGTTGGTTTTCTTTGTGGTTTCTCCCCATCAGCTTTTGGGGCTGCTTTGTTGCATTTATGCTTCTGTCCTTGGCCACTGAGACTCTGAGAGTTTTTGGGTGCATAGTTTTCTGGCACAATGTCATCCAGATATTCAAAGGCTGTGCGTACTTCTCCATGTTCATTCATGTAATCAACCAGCCGTTTAAGAAAACTGTGGTTTCCAGTGGTTCGGGAGTCACAGATCACAGCTACATGGCGTCGGGCACGGGTTATTGCAACATTTATTCTCCGGTCTTCAGCAAGAAATCCCACTTCACCTGTGTGTCAGAAAAACAATCACAATAACCTCAGATACCAATCTATGTAAATGATGACAAGAGCAGGTTACTAGCAGATATCAAAGATGTATAAACAGCCACAACACATTAATATACAGTGAATCCTCTGGATCTGCAAGAATGCCAAAAGATGTAGATTACTGAATCCCATAGTATTTAATGGCAGTGATGTGTGTGTGGCCACTTCAGCATGGACATATACATGGTGTGCCACTGTGATTATAGGTTTGATGCTATAGCTATGTACAACTTTGCAGTTATAGTTGATTGATCAACATAGGACACATAATATATAATGGAGGTTTGAAGTGATAATGCTCTATTTTTGAGGTTGATTAGATTTTTGTTTTTTACTGTATGGAGAAATGGGGCAAACAAAGTATCAAATATGGAATTTCTTGTCAAACATTAACGAGGGAGCTTTTGATTTCTGCAATGTAAGTTTCCTCACAATTTCTTAAATATCTCAAAATAACCCATACTTTTAATTTAAATGATACATAAATGCTTTATTTTATCTGTCAAAATGTGAGTGATCAGACAGTTAATATTCTTTAACTGATTGAAAGCTCTACATATTTTATATGACTATGGAGTTGTTCCAATGTGCTTCATAGTCAACTTTGGAAGGAGGGAAAGTTTAATTCCATTTTATGTTTCAATAAGGAAACAGAGTTCATTAAAAGGCAAAATAAAGAAAACAGATTTCTGGAGTTGGATAAAAATTCATAAGCCGTAGATGCTCATTTTTAGTTCTCATCATTGTGATCTGGAGTGCCAAAGGTGGGACAGCAGGGATATCCCTATTGGTGGTCCAAGCTCATTCACTAAACCCAACTAAAGTTCACAACTGAAATGGAACGGGATGGAAGATATAGGTTTCTACTGAATAGTTCCAGCAGAAATTGGTAAGGGAAATCTCAGGCAATTATATCCTTCTTCTATCTAGTTGTTGGCAGAAATCTAACTTCATAAAGACCAGATATATATAGAGAGAGAGTATATGCTATTTTTAAAAGAAGGCAATTAACTAACATGTGTGTATGAGTAAATGATTATAAAATGGCAAGTGCATATGAGATTTTTCCAGAAGCTATTTCTGATCTCCAGTTACTTTCTTAAGGATCTATAATAACAGATAGCAAAAGCCAGGATGAGTCAGCTTAGCTGCTTAACTTGGATGCTGGTTGATTACTCTGTTCTTGCGGAGAAGCAGGAGACAAGTGGAAAAGCAGACTTTAAAAGCAAATCAGGACAGCAGGTTTGTTCCCATCATCTGAAGTTATAAAACATTTCAGCACATAGTTATGCTGAAATGCATTAGTCACTAAATTGTGTTTAAGTAAACTGTACCTGGAAAAAAGCCACCTTTATCTCCAGGAGCTCAAGATTGTATAGATCGGTGGTTTTCAACGTAGTGTTTTGGCCTACAACACCCAGAAATCCCAGCCACTTTGCCAACTGTTAGGATTTCTGGGAGTTGAAGGCCAAAACATCTGGGAGCCCACAGGTTGAGAACCACTGGTATAGATGATCTTCCTCTCCATATTATTCTTACAGCCCAGTGATGCAGATTAGAATAAAGGAGAGCTTAAGCTTATTTTTCAAGATAAAATTGATATAACCTTTATACCTATGCACATATGCATGTACACACCAAGTATGTAACAACATATTCAGGCGGGTTAGGAATACAGGAGAGAGCTGTGTAGTTCGTACACATGCCACAAAACCATTTCTATCTCTTTTTGTGTGAAAGAATCTAGTTAAAATTGTACTGTCTCTCATTTCAGTCAAAACTTCTCCACAAATTCAAATCTAGAAGACTGTTCTGCTTTCTTTTCTTTTTTTAAAATAGATTTTTATTAAAGTTTTAACTAAGGTGTACAGGGAAAGTGTGAGAACATATAAATTTATAGAAAAGAGGGATGAAAAGGATAGTAGTGGGGGGGGGGAGAGAGAGAGAGAGAGTAAAATAAAATAAAATAGAAAAAATAAAAATTTAAAAGTAAAAAAATAAAAAGATTTAAAAAAATAAAAAATTGTGTGACTTCCGTTCTTCTTTTCCTTGGGTTCATGTTAAGTAATTTCATTATAATTGATCTTTCCCTTTTAGTAAATCCGATAATTTAGTTCAAAATCCCAAACTTCGTAAAACTCTTTGATATACAGTACTTCTCAAGTGATGTCCAATCGGTCATTTTTAGACCTTTAGCATTATTCTTCTTCTAATTCTAATTCTTCTAATTTATCCATATCCTTTATTTCCAAGACTTTATTCAGCCATGACTCTTTAGATGGTAAATTATCTGGTTTCCATTCCTTTGCAAAAACCATTCTAGCTGCTTGTTTAATAAACAAGTAAGTATTTTTTTTCTTTATTTACATGAATAGCAAGTTCCTCTTTGTATAACCCCAATAAATATATTTCAGGCTTCATTACGAAATTCACTCCCAATATTTTTTGGGTTTCATTATGAATCACTTTCCAAAATTTCATTGTTTTGTCACAGGACCACCACATATGAAAATATATGCCTTCTTTATCTTTGCACTTCCAACAGCTGCTATCCACGTTTTTTTACATTAATCCTAATTTCTTGGGAGTCATATGCCATCTATGCAGCATTTTTCACTAATTTTCCCACAAATCCATTGCATAGTTAATTTTCAATTTTCTTTGCCATAGCTTCCCATTTTTTCATCATTATTGGTCTCCCTATATTTCTTGCCCATTTCAATATTGAATTCTTCATTACTTCTGTTTCGGTTGCCTATTCCAACAATTTATTATACAATTTTGTAATTAGTTTCTTCTCAGTTTCTAGTAGCATATTCCAAAAGTCATCTTTATCATTGAATCTAATTTTCTTATCCAAGTTATAATATTCTTTAATTTGCAGATATTGGAGCCATGTGACCTTTGTATTTTGCTTTTATGTCATCATGTTGTCTTAGTTCAAAGCAATCTTTCTTTTTTCAACATTTCTCTATAAGTTGGCCATTTCGTCCAGCCAAGTAATCTTCTTTGGTTTGCTTCCAATCGTGCGGCCCACAATGGTGGTTTTTCATAGAAATTTCATCTGTACCTTTCCCAAACTCGTAGCAAGGTTGATCTTACAAAATGATTATCAACGTTTTTCTCTTTTGCAGCCTCTCCATACCATAGGTAGGAGTACCAACCTTTTCTCAAATCGAATCCTTCCAAAGTCAATAATTTGGGTTTTGATAATTTTATCCATTTTCTAATCCAAACCAAAGCACATGCCTCAAAGTACATTTTCAGATCAGGGGACCCAAATCCGCCCCTCATTTTAGAGTCCATGATTGTTGTGGCTTTAATTCTGGGGTTTTCCCCTTTCCAGATGAACTTTGACAGAACCTTATTCCAGTCTTTAAGTATTTTCATATTTCTTATGATGGGGATAGTTTGAAATAAGTGTAATAACTTCGGCAATATGTTCATTTTTATTGCTGCTATACACCCCATCATTGATAGATTTAATTTTTTTCCAACTCTCCAAATCCTTTTTTATTTCTTGCCATTTGGCTAAGTAGTTGTTTTTTAAAAGTTGATTGTTCTTAGTAGAAATCTAAATACCCAGATATTTAAATTTCATTACTAACTTGAATCCGGTTCATTCTTGAAGCCATTTTTGATTTTGTTTGAAAACATTCTTCGTCATAATTGTAGTTTTTGTTTTATTTAATTTAAGGCCCGCTAATAGGCCAAATTCGTTAATTATATCCAACCAAACTTGTATTTTCTCTTTTGGGTTCTCAATTATACAAATTATGTCATCAGCAAAGGCTCTAATCTTATACTCCTGTTTATCTATCTTTGTACCACTTAATTCTTTATTCTCTCTTATGTTTCTCATCAAAATCTCCAACGCGAAAATGAATATTAATGGAGAGAGTGGGCAACCTTCTCTGCTGCCCTTTTCAATATCAAATTCTTCAGTACTTTCTCCATTAATCACAATTTTTGCCTTTTACTGTTTGTAAATTGCATCAATTGCATTTTGAAATTGAAAGCCCATATCCATTTCTCGAAATAGTAGTTTAATAAAGTTTAAATTTAAATTATCAAAGGCTTTCTCAGCGTCAATAGAGAATAATGCTACTTCTTTTTGGTGAAAGGATTCATAGTATTCAATTATATCCAGAATCATTCTTACGTCATCCTTAGTGCTTCTCTCTGGGAGAAAGCCCGCCTGGTCTTCCCCGATCCAAGTTATGAGAAAGTCTTTCAATCTTTCTGCTAAAATATTTGCAAAAATCTTATAATCTGTGTTCAGTAATGAAATTGGACGATAGTTTTTAACATCTTCTGGGTCTGCTCCGTCTTTATGTATCATCATTATTTCTGCATGTCTCCATGTCTCAGGGATTTCCTTTTGTTGTAGTATTGCATTCATCACCATCTTTAGAGAGGTAACAATTTCGTCTTGCATATTTTTATAGTACACCCCAGTGTATCCATCTGGCCCTGGTGCTTTGTTTAGTTTTAGAGCTTTTATTGCTTTCTTGATTTCATCCTCTGTTATTTAATAAAAGTCTTTGTTCATCTGTAAGTTTCGATAATTTTTGCTTACTTAAATATTCTGTAATCTTCTTCTTGTCTATATTGTCGTCCTTGTAAAGGGTCTTATCGTATGTTATAAATTGTTTCATTATCTCCTTGTCTGTTGTGTAGGTCGTATCTCCCATCTTTATTTTGGATATGTGTTGTAATTGCCTTTTCCCCCTCAATCTTCTGGATAACTCTAGGCTTATTCGCATTTTTGAATGTATATTGTTTCAGATATTTCATCTTTTTCGCGACATCTTTAAGCTCCAAATTATCTTTTTGCCTTATGCAGACTTTTTTTTACACTTAGTGTCTTTTGGATTCTCTTTTAGTTCTTTTTCCTTAAATTTAATTTGGTCAGTTAGTTCATTTATTTTTTGTTGTCTTTTTCGCTTCTTTATTGAGTTTTGCCGGATTAAGTGTCCCGCATTACTGCCTTGTATGCATCCCATATTACATATGGTTTTGTTTCCAGTTTGTTATTTAAGTTAAAGATGCCCTTTGTAATTTTTTTATTTTTGATAATATCCTCTTCTTGTTTTTGCAAATTATCATTTAATTTCCATCTCCAAATATTATGCTTGTGATTTAATGTCATTTCTAAGGCATTGTGTTCGGAAATGTCTCTTGTGCTAATTTTTATGTAGTCGACTTTAGACGAAATAGTCTTAGATGTCCAAATCATGTCAATTCTTGACCAGGAGAGGTGTCTGTTAGAGTAAAAAGTATAATCTTTACATGATGGGTTTTACTCCCTCCAAATATCCATCCCCAATTCTTCTTTTAATTTTAGAAAAAGGTTTTGGTAATGTGCTAGTTGCTCCCTTCTCCTGTTTCGATTGTTTCATAATTTTGTCCAAATTTTTGTCCATCACTCCATTAAAATCACCAAATATTATTATATCATCAATATCAGTTTGTAGTATTTTCTCTCTCAATAATTTTACAAATTTTGTTTTAGGACCATTTGGGGCATAGATATTACATAGTAATATTTTTTTCAATCCAATAGTTATTCTTACTGCCACCATCTTCCCGTCTTCATCTTTGAATTGTAATTCAGCTGGGATATCTTTATCTATGTATTGGGCCACCCCACTTTTCTTTACTTCCGCCATGGAGTGGAACTCTTGCCCCAAACTAGTTTGGGCAAGGTATTTTGAATGTTTCTGGGAAATATGTGTTTCTTGCAGGGCGATTATTGTATATTTACCTTTTCTTATTTGATTAAATATTTCTTTTCTTTTATTTGGAGAATTAAGACTATTAACATTGTTAAACGTTTTATTTGTTGAGTAAAGTCAGCCATTGATCATTCCCTTTTCAGGGTCCGAGTCATCTGGATTTTTTTCATCTTCCCTGTCATCATCAGTATGGATTGGTCCTGCTGCTTCTATTCCATCTTCAGGTGAATGATATCTAGGCCTTTTGGGTTCTTTCCCTTTCACTGGTGACTTCTGAGCTGGGGATTGGGGGGGGGGGGTTCACCAAGTTGTCTTTTTTCAATTTTTTGTAGAATTCTCTGGCTTTTTCCTCAGACGTCAGCCAGAATTTTTCTTCTTTGTAGGTTACCATCAGACTTTGTCTTTCCCATCTGAACCTTATGTTCAATTTTTTAAGTTCATCAGTAAGAAGGAAGTTTTTTCTCCGTCTGTTCAATGCAGAGATAGGGAATTCCTTCAAAATTGCAAATTTTTTTGCATTTATAAAAAGTAGGCTTCTGACTATTTTGCCTTAAAAACTCATCTCTGATCCTTTTCCTCACGAAGCAGACAATGGTATCTCTAGGCGCTTGATTTCTTCTTGAATAGTTGGTATGTATACGGTACACACAATCGATTTCGGCATCACATTCTTGTTCTCTTTGTTCTAATATCTTGGACACGATTTGTATTATCGTTTGACGTATATCTTATCCTCCTGAATGTTTCTAAATCTTAATTGAAATTCCAATTCATTTTGCTCAATTTTCTCTTGTATTCTTTCGAGTTTTTCATTTTTTGACTGTAAAGTGTCCACTTTCTTCTCGATCTTGTTTTGGGCTTTTTCCATTTTAATATTCCCCAATTTTAAATCTGAAATGTCATTTAGGGCTTTTGTTAGGTCTCTCTTTAAAGATCAACTTCTTCTTTTATCTCCTTCTTCATTTCCATCATTTCCAAATGAAGTTGCTTCTGTTGTATTTCATGTTTTTCTGACAAGGTTTGTATCTCCTTCTGTAGTTCCTTTTGCAGATTGTCTTGTTTATCGCTTAATTTCTGTATTATCACTTAATTTCTTAATTTCTGTGGCTGGGAGGGCCTTTCCACAACTAAAACTTGTGCGCCAGCTGTGACCATACCTTGTGAAGTCTGATCTGGCTACGGTGGTCCATGCCTTAGTTACCTCTAGATTGGATTATTGCAACGCACTCTACGTGGGGCTGCCTTTGAAGACAGCCTGGAAACTCCAACTAGTTCAGTGGGCGGCAGCCAGGTTCCTGACAGGAGCGAATTACAGGGAGCGGTCTACGCCTCTGTTCAAGGAGCTCCACTGGCTGCCGTTCACCTTCCGGACCCAATTCAAGGTGCAGGTGCTGACCTACAAAGTCCTGAACGGTTTGGGACCCACTTACCTTTCTGACCGCATCTCCCCCTACGAACCCGCATGATCTCTTCATTCATCGGGGGAGGCCCTCCCCTCGCTTCCGCCTCCATCACAAGCGCAGTTGGTGGGGACGAGGGAGAGGGCCTTCTCCGTGGCGGCCCCCCGGCTCTGGAACGCGCTCCCCAGGGAAATTAGGCAAGCTGCCACCTTGGAAGTGTTCATGTAGAGCCTGAAAACCTGGCTCTTCAAACAGGCCTTTGAAGAAGTACCGCCCACTGTATACTAAACCCTTGTACTAGCGGTCTCTTCTGACCAGTTGTACCTCTTGGTTAACTCCTTGACATAGCCTCAGAGTTCACCCCAGTTTAAGGCTCTTCCCATGACCCTGTAGCACCTTAACTTCCTTCTTGTTTACAAGTTCCACTCAGTGCACTTTGCTCAGCTCATTTTATGTTTTTATTGCTGTGTTTCTCAAGTGTTTTATAATGTTTAATGCCTTTTAAATTTATTTGTGTGTTTTTGTATTTGATATTATTGTATGTTGGTTTTATATCTGTAAGCTGCCTCGAGTCCCTCTGGGGAGATGGTGGCGGGGTACAAAAATAAAATTATTATTATTATTATTATTATTATTATTATTATTATTATTATTATTATTATTTTGCGCATAATATCGCCCATATTTATTTCTTCAGCTTGAGAGAATCATCTGCCAAACATCTTAGTGTCTTTATACTTGGGTCCTGCCATTTCCCAAATGTAATATGACCGCTAATTAATTCTCCAATTAATTATTGAATAATCTTAAACAATCAGTTAATAGGAATTCAATCAGACAGGTAGATATCCATTTCTTCAACAATTCTTAATTAATGCAGTTTCCAATTAATTAATTTTAAAAATTAGACCTTAATAAGTTCATAAATTCATAAAATCCAGCCAGTTGATAGATTAATAAAATTAATGTTAATTAATTAATTGATCTATTTAAGTAGGTTGGTTAAAGTTGATTAAAACTGATTAAAGTATCCCTTCTGACGTGGTTTGATTTGTATTTTCTTCTTTAGCCTTTATTTCCTTGAGCCAGAATGGGGTCTTGATCTCCTAGCCCCAATGTCTTTTTCTATCAATTGGACCTTTCTTCTTTTATCCCAATCTTTTTATATAGCTTCTAACCTCCCTCATTGTCTATATAAGAGGACAGTGCCTTGTTTCTAAACAGAGTCAGCTTAAGCAACCCATAATAGTAGCAGCAGTTTAATGGCCTACATTGTCCTGGGTTTAGCATGTTTACCTTTCCTATTGGATCTCACAAAAGAAAGGACCACAGCCTCCTTCTCTCTTCCTTGGAAACCATCTACAGATTTAATTTCCAGCTCTGGATAATTCTGACAGAGAAGCTCTCTTAGCATGTCCACCTGAAAAGTAAAATAATTGCTAATAAATAAAAAAGACAAACAGAATATGAAAACAGCAAAAAAAAATCAAATGTGAAATATCTCCTGTTTCAAAAATCAAACCAATTGAATCTAAAGGTCAACTAAGAAGGAGTAAGAAAAGGTCACTGGTGCCTTGCATTCTTTCTTGACATCTGCTGTGATACAAACTACATTTGAAAGGAGGAGTGCTGACCCTGTTCGTGATGGGAAAGGTTTGGGTAGGTTTGTGGACTAGATTCAACAACTGACACAAGAAGAATACTAATGCAAGTCAACTCAGGTCACCAAATCCACTGACACTTTTCCACTTATGGCAATGCCTCCCCCCAAATAAGTTTCACAGGGTTTTCTTATGCAAGGAATACTCAGAGGTGGTTTTTCAGCCTATTCATCTCAAACACAGCCTATTGAGTGAATTATATAATAACTGCTGGTGGTTTAATGTAGGGTTTAATGTCCTTGCTTCCTAGGGCTAAAAGGAGATTCATCCCAGCAACTCTGGAAAGGCCACATATCCCTGTCTCTTTGCTTATGCTGCTGACCCCAAAAATTCAGAGCTTAAGTATTAGTAGCTTAAATTAAAACTAAATGGATTTGCCCTTTCTTTACATTCTCAATTGTTTAACGTTTGCTTCTGAGGACATAGCGGCCTACACCCACCTGGAGGTTATAAGGAGTAATGACAGCTATGTCTCTTGCCTTAACACCAGCATCTACCAAAGCTTGTATGTGTAAACCAACAAGACGCACTTCACCTGGAAAAGGAGAAACAAGTTAGCTGTGATCAGAGAACACGTTACTAAACCCCAGAAGAAGCTGACATGTTCCAAAGGAAAAGCATTCTAATCACTCAATGATGGTGAAAGGAAGCCTAACACTCGCAATTCAATTTGAAAACCAGCCTTTAAAGGCATTCTACAAAAGAACAAATCTCTTTGCTCTGGAGGCACATATTTACAAAGGACTCAAGAGAGGCAAAACATCTCACTTTGTGTAAGGTACCAGGTTTGTGGTGATGACTAAATTCAAATTTAATAGCTGTGAGACTTTTTCCTGGTCCTCTCATATTGCCATTCACACTTGTTATGTATGACAAAATATATTTTTTATAAATGTTTTGATTACATGAAAATCTGTCTGCTGACTTCAGTGCAAAAATCAAACATTCACCCAGCAGCTGCAGTTCACATAGGAAAAAGAGGTTATTTCAAATGTTCTTTCATTAAATATGAAAGGGAGACATGCAAGCAAAAGAAGACTGAACACTCATTTTAAAGACTTGAGATCCCTGCCCGCCCCCTACATTATTTATTCTTATAGGTACTGTGTATTAGTCCTGAATGAACAGTAGTACTAAAGGTCAACCAGTCTGGAAATCTTCCTAATTGTTCATTATGTTTCACAAGAGTTGCTAGGCTGATTTAAATGCCTAAACTTTTGTTGCTTGTGGTTCTGGCCTTTCGTTCTGCATGAAGGCCTGTCATACGCACTGTCAGTGTGGTCAAACTCTTGCTGTCCCATTAACTGCAGATGAGTGCCTTGTTCATGCAGAGATTTGACAAAGTGCAATGTGCCAAGGCAATTAAAAGCAAAAGTTCTCCCAGCCATATGGGAGTGAGGAGAGTTCAGCATTTCAAGCTGATGACTCACAGCGTTGTCCATCATTTCAGAGTCTGTGCGGCAACTCAAGGGAGCTATTTAAACTCAATTCCTGGGTTTGACATGTGGCTTTTCCCTTGAGCTCACTCAATCTTCAGGAAAGTCTGCAAAACTTGCCTGAAGCTACAAAAAATCAGACTAGATGATTTTCTAGCTAGGTATCAGGAATTTCTCCTATTCACTGCTATTTAGAATGGCTGTTTGGATCTCAGCATATTTTAGTTATTGGGTTTTGGGATGAAGACCATTCAGACATTATTGGATTATAACTCCCATCACCCCAACTATTAGTCATTTTGGGTGGGGCTGATGAAAACTGGAACCCAACAACATCTGGAGGGCAACAGCTTCTCCACTTATAGTTTGTATGAGTACCAATTAGTACACCCATTGTGTCTATTCAAAATGGGAACTTATAGCAGCAATGATCAATCAACCATGTTCCTTTCTATGAAATGTGAGAAGGAGTCTTAAAATTTTCTCACATGTATTTATTTCTCCGGTTTACTGCAATGTCTGAAAAACTGACATAAATACCTATATCAATAATGAAGTATTTTAAAAATAATTATAGCACCAAAACTATTTATGAAGTGGGGTCTTCCACACAAAACCAATCTCCACAGAAGAATCTATTGATTCTAGAAGGTTGACATGCTATATAAAGAAGTTTACCATTATATCCCCGTGCACTGCACTGCATGGCATTAGAAAAGCCATTTCTTTCAAGTTCGAAGCTTCTAAACTATTTCCATAAGAAAATTATTTGCATTTATGTGCAATGGGGGAGTTGATTAAGCCATCACAGACTGTTTGCAATTTTTGGTTTGTTGGTTTACAAGATAGGTACAAAGTGCAACATCATTTAACCCCTTTAGGTACGCATCCTGTGACAGCATGAATAAGTTTTAGGACAGATCTCTCATAAAGGAAACTCAGCTGAATTATGTGGGCTTTATTTCTAAGGAAACACACATTCGATCAGACTGTAATATATACAAGTGCCAATTTGAGGTACCCAATATAATACACATGATTTAAATTCTTTGAAATAGTAGAGGCTGCGGCAATATTTCATCAGAAGGAAAATCAAGGAATTTAAGAGAAAGCCCATATGGACTGGATTCTTTTCCACAGGTTGGAGAATTCTGTGAGCTAAATTCTATATAGGATGCTCCCACAAGGTAAAGTTTTTCCAATGTCATATCCTTCTGCTGTTCCAATATTCACACCCCCATCCTACTTTTCCTCTGTGCCTTTCTATCCCCAAAAAGATTCCACGAGGAATAAAAAAAAATAGGTAAATAGTTCCTTCTCTCCAATCAGCCACTGGAAAAGCTCCCTTGATTCAAAAACCTCTAGTTGACAGGAGGCCTTTTACTGGATCCATCCCAAGTATTCCTGTGTGGTAGGGAGCTGCACAATGACTACGGTATATGGTTCTTCTAGTACTATCCAACTCCATGATAATGTGCTAATAGGACTTGACAGATTAAAGAGATGGGCCGAAACTAACAAAATAAAGTTCAACAGGGACAAATGCAAGATACTTCACTTTGGCAGAAAAAATGAAATGCAAAGATACAGAATGGGGGATGCCTGGCTCGACAACAGTAAGTGTGAAAAATATCTTGGGAGTCCTCGTGGACAAGTTAAACATGAGCCTACAATGTGATGCGGCGGCTAAAACAGTCAATGGTATTTTGGCCTGCATAAATAGGGGTATAGCGTCTAGATCCAGGGAAGTCATGCTCCCCCTCTATTCTGCCTTGGTCAGACCACACCTGGAATACTGTGTCCAATTCTGGGCATCGCAGTTGAAGGGAGATGTTGACAAGCTGGAAAGCGTCCAGAGGAGGGCAACTAAAATGATTAAGGGTCTGGAGAACAAGCCCTATGAGGAGCGGCTTAAAGAGCAGGGCATGTTTAGCCTGCAGAAGAAAAGGCTGAGAGGAGATATGATAGCCATGTACAAATATGAGAGGGGAAGTCGGAGGGAGGAGGGAGCAAGCTTGTTTTCTGCTGACCTGCAGACTAGGATGTAGAACAATGTCTTCAAACTACAGGAAAGGAGATTTCACCTGAACATTAGGAAGAACTTCCTCACTGTGAGAGCTGTTCGGCAGTGGAACTCTCTGCCCCGGAGTGTGGTGGAGCCTCCTTCTTTGGAGGCTTTTAAGCAGAGGCTGAATGGCCATCTGTCGGGGGTGCTTTGAATGAGATTTTCCTGCTTCTTGCAGGGGGTTGGACTGGATGGCCCATGAGGTCTCTTCCAACTCTATGATTCTATGATTCTATGACATGTTTGTCCAGGGTCCCAAAATTCTAAATAGCCAGCTAAACTGGTTCTGAATTATTTTCACTCTTTTTTCAGTTTTTTTATGGTAAGCTGTTATTTCACACATAGAACTTATTCTTCACTTTGTCAGAGGTTCACTAAGAAAATTCAGCATTTTTGGAGACCTAGGATAAAAAAATTACAGTTCTTATCCATCTCTGGCCTCTTTTCTAGTGCACTGCATAACACTCTAGGTCAGTGGTTCTCAACCTGTGGGTCCCCAGATGTTTCGGCCTACAACTCCCAGAAATCCCAGGCACTTCACCAGCTGTTAGGATTTTTGGAAGTTGAAGGCCAAAACATCTGGAGACCCACAGGTTGAGAACCACTGCTCTCGGTAATATCAATATCTCTCCCATCTTTCAGTAGTAATGGACTAAGGGAAATAACGAACTATTTCATAATCTTGAGAAAAAGTGTTTCTAATGGTCAGCAATGCCTTCTTTCATTGGGTCTTTCAAGGAACTGCGTGTAAACAGCCTTATATGGCTTATCAAACTTACAGGTTGCCAGAAAAATTTTGGCTATAATTTAAGATGAACTGTTTTCATAAAACTTAATTTAATGTTTATCAAATGTAATGCCAAAAATCTCAGGAATAACATTACTGTATTTTTTATCCCAAAAACTTGGAATCAAAAATGTTTTTAATTTCAGACTTTTTTTTTGCATTTTTGAATACTTGTTGCATGTATGTATATGACGGGATATCTTGGAGATAGGACCCAAGTAAACTCAATTTTGATTTTTGTTTCTTATATACATAACCTAAAGATTGTTTTAGATAATACTTAAAATATTTTTGCTATGAAATAAATTTTGTGTGGACACTGAATCATCAGAAAGCAAGTGTCTCCATCTCAGCCACACAGGTAGACTATTTTAGATTATGGAGTATTTTGGATTTCAGAATTCCAGATAAATGATGCTCAACCTGTATCTCTTCAAGATTATTTCTTTAATATAGGGAGAGTTCCTAGCTTAAGGGAAAAACAAATGATTTGTCTGTAGAAGGTCCCAAATTCAATCCATGGCATCATCAGTTAGGGCTGGGAAGGATTCCTATTTGAAGCCTGAAAGAGCTACTGTACTTAGTTTCAGCAACGAACCAAGTTAGAAGAACCATTAGTTTGGTGTCATATATGACAGCATCCTTTGTACTTTCCTGGCAAAAGGTTACAATTTTACCTAGCAATAGCTGAATTATACTACTGTATGTATGGATGATATAACTTGAAATGTGAAGGTCAAGGGAAAAAACAGATTTCAGCAGCAGAAAAACAATTAGAACAGATAAAACAATAGTACCTTGGTTTCCTTTTGACTGTTCATCTTCCACATCAAGCTCAAATAAGCCGCAACCAGCTGTATCGATCAGAAGCAAAGGAATACTAGTCTCTTCCGTTGAAGCCACTCCTGGCAGGTCCCTGGCAAGTTAAAAGAAATAACCATGAGTCCACAGCAGTACTAGCATAAGGGCAATAGTTTCATTCTTCTTTTAAAACTCTGGTGTAATTTGTTCTTAATTTTTTCAGACTTCACAGGTAAAACCACAGACTGGAACAGTATTCCTTACACTCTGTTCTTGTGTTTTGGACTTCAGCGCCCAGAGTCCCTCATCATGGCCAAGGCAGCTGAGGTTTCTGGGAATCAACATTCAAAACACATGGAGGACCACAGTTTGGGAATCACTGGGCTAGAAGACATCTTGACCCTGTGTGTAGCTAACATAAATATGTAGCATATTTTTGCCCTTCCCCATTCAGCTAATATTACCTGGAAATGCCAAAGGACAGAGTACAAAGCAAAAACAGGCTTTCATCTTATGTGATTTCATTAGTGCACTGGAAATATTCATGTTAAAAAATGGAAAAGGTAGGAGACTTAAAATTAATAAATAATTTAGCTATGTATCATTTATAATAACAGCCAGTTATTGCTAAAAGGATGATTTCCCATGATGAAAAAGAAGCCAATAAATTTGATCTTCCTGAATCACTGATGCTCTTTCAACTCAATTTTACTTTGATTAATAGATAAAAGAGAGGTTTTCAAGAATTGCTGATGAAGGATAAGTAAATATCTAAAATGTGCAGTGCCCATTCATTCTTCAGTATTTCCTACTCTCAAATATGACATACCAAGAGTGGCCCAAAAAACAAAAAAGATCAGGGTCAAGTTTCTAGCTCATGGGTTTAGAAACAATAGGTAGGAGGAGATGACATTAACTGAATGTATTCATTAATTACATTTATATCCTGCAACTTCCTGGATTCAAAACCTGGCTCCCTTTCTCTTTACTTCATTCTCACAGTGCAACTGAGAGGTAGGTAAGCTGAAAAATAGTAACATTAGTCATCGGTGAATTTAAATGAAATCATTATTCAAAAATCCAGAAGTGAATCTCATTATTCAGTTCTGGATTTTCCAATTCCCAGACCAAGTCTCTAACTGCTAGACCTCTGAAGAGCCTCTAACACAGTTCTAATTCAGTACTAATTGATAGTAATGAAAAAATTAGTCATGGCTCAGGTAACATTCATTTCAATGAGGGCTATGTAAAGCTAAGTTTGAATACAGTGCCATACACATCTTCCTCTGAATTGGTTTCATATTGTTAGCAGCACTGGCCTACCATGAGATCAGGTAAGGCACAGCAGAAGGCAAGGTTGCAGCAATAGCCCTTTCCCTGGTGCTCCCAAAACCTTACAAATATAGGAGCAGCTTTATAATTTCTATTTGAAGTGTCCATAATCCATAGGATATGTTAAATATCTTGCAGTGGGTATTAAACTGCTGACTCTGTTTTGGGACTTTGGGTTTTGCTGTTCCTATGTTGGAATTTATGGGAAGAGAAAGAACGTGGCATAACATTATGGATAAGGTTTGCTCCACCTGCTAAGCTTAAATAAATCATTTCCTTAAGGTTTTTTTTTTTTTGCACTTTTAAAACATACTATCTGTGGGATTGGGTAGCATTTGTAGCTTGCTTGATAAATATGACCTTTACTTTCTTCCCTCAAGGCTTCGTCCTCCTTCAGTGCTTTTGTTGTCATAGTTAAAATCTGTTAATTGTAGCTGTGAACCTTGGGAAAAAAACTTCAAAACTTATTTCTGCAATGCTAAAACAACTTTCAACAATCTCAAGAACTAAACAAAATACGGAATGTGTTAAGAATGAATTCAGTCTCAATTAACTAATGCCAAAGACGAAAATTATAGACGTAGGCTTTCCATAGCGCAGTTGCTTGTATGTTTCAGTATGCAGAGACAAAAGCAGCGTCCTTTGATGTATTACAAGAGACAATGTTGTGACAGCTATGATATTAGGAAAAGGCACAATGCACAGTCAGGATAATCTAAAGCAGAAGGCTGCTTTAATACCATTTTTCATTTAAAACAGGCATAGCAACAACATGCACCAACAAACCGAAGTTGATCAACACATTCATTACAACAAATGAAAAAGAGTTTTGAGGAATCACAAGATAACAGAAAGTTTAGAGGGCCCAGGTTTGCAAGGCACAGTGAAAAAGAAAAAACCCTCAAGTTTTTAAAAACTTGTTCTCATAATAAATGTGTTGCTAAAAACAGAACTCAGGGTTTGCCTGAGTAACATTTACTTGTTCTATTAACTTTGAGTATGCTTAGAGCAAGCCAACAGTCCAACCTAAATCACATTTACTCAAACACAGCCTTCAAATTTTTCAACTGAATATACAAATACTCTACACAACACATATTGAAGTCTTTAAATAGCTTCCCTGTAGTCGCATGGGACTTCTACATTACATAGTACAGGAAGACAGAAATGTTCTACCTGCCCAGTTTCCCTCCATCAATGATGCAAATTCAGATCGCATCCCACCAGATGATAAATTAAATAACATTTTCCCCCATTGGCTATCCCACAATTGGGTCAAGGAATGGAAACTGCCTTTACTTAAAGAGTGTCATGCGTAGATTTATCATGAACTTTTCTTTTTGTTTAATTACACCTTGATGACAGGAATTAGGGGGATTTGTATCAGGACTGTAGTGACTGCAGTCAAGGCAGTTTTATGGCTACTCATCCAACCACTGAGATCCTGATCCCTACCACACATATATGTGACTAGGCAGGTAAGAAAAAAAATCTCATCAAGGTGGTGTTAGGCTGTGGGAAAACAGAGAACTGACATGTTGCCACTCAGAGAAACAATTGCTCAATTTTATATTTGCTTGATGTTGATGTTCAGCATTCCCCAAACTTAGTTCTTAATTTGGGATTCAGCTAAAGATTTATTTGGTATCAAATGTGGAGTTAGCATCTCCTTACAAGGTATGGGGCCAAAATATTTTTTTTACCCTCATAAATAATATGTATCTAACCACATGGAGGAAAGACAGAATTCCCAGCACACCCAATTCTACAAATAATTTGACATAACCTAGGCCTTCATATTTTAGAACTCAGAAAACACTGAAGTTTGAGAGGTGGGAAGTAGGTAGCAGTTGCTGCTGCTGCTACCAGAATTAAGGGCTTCTGCATAGTAAGAGCAGACTGTCATGGGTGTGAAAGAACAGAATGGACTTTGTGATGAAGCACCTCAGCCCTGTTGAGTAGGAGAAATGCCTTTCCTTCTCCTGAATGCAACATTGCTATGACAAAATCTATTACTTTTGTTGGTTCCAAAATAGACTTCCTTGAGACTGAAAATAATGAAAAAGAAAGATGTTAACCTCCTCCTCTTATGGAAACGGAAGCATAAGTTAAGCATAGGATCTTCTAAACCTTTCACCATTCAGAGTTGGAAGCATGAATGTAAAAACTGTTAAAAAGTGTGATACCACTGAATTAAATGGGGGATAGTTAAGCACACTGGGAACTCTCTTCCTAATCACACAAAATATCAGGTTTGGGGGTGGGAAAGGGGAGTATTGATCACCCTATGTTGGAACTCCATCTGTATAACTTGAGTAATACAAGACTTCAAGGTCTCTGGAAGGTTTGTCTCCTTTTGTTATTCTATAATATGGTGCTTGCGATAGAAAGAGAGGATATAGTATATCAGTTTAAGATGCTGTTCTAAAGCTCAGCGAAGTCAGTGAGAATTATATAGTCTTCATCTAGCAACTGCATCAGACCCTAACTGTGCTGCTAAGATCTTCACACAAAACAATTCATTTTTATTGTTGACAATTTCTTTTACAGTCGTTAGAAAGTATTTCACTGCAATTGCCATCAATATTGCGTACTGAGATTATCCTCTCCGTGATTTAAATCTACAATGTGATCTCCAAACAAGAAAAACATTGTCCTGATGGAAGTGTTTCCTGAATACTAAACATTCATTTTGTAGTCCAGTTTTGCAGTTTCAGTTACTATAAAACGGGGGGGGGGGGGGGGGGGGCTATCCTACACTACAAACTGCATCTCCAGAATTTGGGTTGAAAATCAATAAAAACTCAGCCCATGAAGTGACTGGAAGTCTTTCTAATTTTTATTTTGGGGGGAGGGGAGGAAGGGAGGGAGGAAAATCTAAGCTGTAAGTGCTACAGGGAAGATCAAAATCAATATTTGCTAAACAAAAAGGTACAATCTGCTTTCTTCTCATTTTTATTGAAACTGAGCAAAATAAATGCCTGGTTATTGCAGGCAACAGAAGAAATCACTAGACATATTCCAAAAATATTAATCAACAATGGCAACTTATCCTAGTAGCAGTAGCAGCAGAAACAGCAGCAAACAAACACAGGGCACTTACTTTAGCAAATGTTGTGCAACAGAGTGGTGAGCCAAGAGGCGGCCATCATACATCTCAGTGGAAGCCCATTGCATTATGTCCTGGTGCATTCGGTACTGCACAGTGAGCATTTTGACAACACGATCGCCATATTTTTCAATCAACCTTTCCATTAAGCTGAGAGAAAGGCCCTTCGAGGCAGCCCTGTAACAAGAAATTAACAAACAAAAATTTAAATAAGGATGAATAAAGAAAGTGATTAAGAAGGTTACAGAGTCATCAACTTCATCACACTGTTTGGCACTCAAAGAAAGTGACATACAAAGAGTGATGGTGATCCAGTAAATGAACACAAGGAACAGCTGGCACTTTCAAGAAGCCTACTTGCCCTCAGAGTTCTTTTGCTCTGTAACTGACAGTGAGAAAAGCTGTATGTACACTTGCCAGCATCTCAGTTAAATTTGCTCCAAAATGCCATGCATGAGATCAGCGTCTTCCAGATGTTGTTGGATGCCTCTCCCAACATTCCTCATCACTGGCTAGCCTGGCTACAGCTTCTGGAATTTGCAAACCAACATCTGTATTTGGAAATGCTTCTACCTTACCTCCCTTGGTTACAGCATCTTTAAATTCTAATACAGAGAGACATAGAGAGACAACACAGTGTAGTGTTCTGGGTATTCAACTACGATTCTGGAAACAAGGGTTCAATTCACTCATCAACCATGAAAACCCACTGAACAAGTTACAGATTCTCAATCCCAGGAAAACCTGTGATAGGGACAATTAAGGGCCGCCATAACCCAAAAATGACTTGAAGGAATACAACTACAAAAAGAGGACCAAAGCAATGTAAACAGTAGGTTTTTTTTTTAAAAAAAAGTGAACATCTGAAAGCTCATGGTTTTGTAAATGTCATACCTTGCTATTTCAATCCATGTTTTAATTACCAATAATCATGTATTTTCTTTGGTGTTTAAAAGTCCAAATATGCCATCTACTGCCCTTCCTTCAAAATTCAAGCTGTGTTCCAGAACTAGATCTCATTAACTCAATAAATAGTCTCCATGTTTGAATGAACAGATTCCCCCTTTCTCCTTTTATTATTTTCAGTCAATATATTATTTAAAGTCAAGTTCTGTATTTTTCTTCACATACTCATATTGATTATTTTTTTCAAACTTCCAATTTTAGTTACCATTAGTCTAAGCAATACAAATGATACATTAGATTGTTATCTTAAATGCGGAAGAAATCTAAATGGGGATTCTTCTACTTTTCATTTGTACAGTAAAAGGTAAAGGTTTCCCCTGACGTTAAGTCCAGTCATGTCTGACTCTGGGGGTTGGTGCTCATCTCCATTTCTAAGCTGAAGAGCCGGCATTGTCCGTAGACACCTCCAAGGTCATGTGGCCGGCATGACTGTACCAGTACCAGTACTGTACAGTACCAGCACTGTAGTAATAATAATAAACAAATGTTAACTAAGCAGTCATCTGAACGTGCCTCCTCTAGTTCTATTTTCCAAACAGACATGACATGAGAATGGTGCTGATAGTCTGGAAGTAAAAACCATGACAATCAGTGCAATTCTGATACTACAGTTCCTCTGAGCTTGTAGGCAAAGATTTTCCCCTTTACATTCTTAAAAATCCCATGCAAATCTATTAAATGAAATAAAAAGCAAGTCTATGGCTTTCACACATCGTTCCGAACCTTTTCTTTTAGCACCAAGAAGCAAATGTTCTAAAGTATTCCTTTTAATGGAACCTCATAAAATGTAGAAGAGGGAATAAAAACCACCCTGGGCTGCAAATAAAACTTTTGCATATGTTAACAATTGTTATTTCCCGACTCTGGAACTCCCTTCCCAGGGAGATTAGGTTGGTTCCCTAGCTATCTTCCTTCAGGAAACAACTGAAGACTTGAATGTTTCAGCAGACCTTCAGAGATACAGTCATTAATTAATCAGCCCCAGAGGGTTTTTAATCATCTATCATGTATTTTACGGTCTTACCATTTATGTGTTTTAAATGCAATTTTTATCTTGTATTGTTGTTTTAATTGATATATTGTATTACTGTTTTATCTTTTTTATATTGTGATTTGTTTTATGTTGCTTATATTTTGTCCTTATGTTGTTTGGGCCGCTGCTCCATGTAAGCCGCCCCGAGTCCCCACGGGGAGATGGTGGCGGGGTATAAATAAAGTATTATTATTATTATTATTATTATTATTATTATTATTATTATCATCATCATTATTATTATTCCCTGTGTATTCTGAAACTCACTGTATGGATCTAAAACAGACTATTTGGTGAAGTTATTAAGAGATCTTTCACCCTGCACTGAATTCTGGTATTATATATCCCCTAGTTATTGTCAATAACTCCCAATTTTGGGTCAAGTATACACATAAACACATGGATTAACAACAGAAGTGGGAAAATCTTCTAACCCCAAATTAGCTAAATTCATATAGGCAAATTTTGATGATATGGACATACTGAACCTCACTCACTCAAATTATGCACGATATCAAAAGGAGTGAGCACCTATACCAGGGGTTAGGGCCAATTTCAAATTCATAGCCCCCCTCCTACTCAAGTGATCCGTAGAGACATTTAAATAATGATAAAGCTTCTGATCTTGGAAACTAAGCAAAGAGGCTTAGTTACTACTTGGAAACCAAGGAAAACTAGGTACTATAGTCTACACTTCAAAGGAAGGTAATGGTAAACCATCTCTTGAGTATTCCTTGCCTGTGAAATTCAAGGAGTTACTATAAATAAACCATACGTCATTTCTGTTTTCTTGTATTCGCATTGCTATAATTACTTTTTATGGAGGTAGGGTTTGGTTTCATGAGAGGCAAATAATTCTCAACCCCCCCCCCCCCCAAGATGGAAAAAAAATCAGCTGAAAATCAAGCTAAAGCTAAACTAATAGTTATTTCTGTTTTCTTCCATAGATTTATTCTTGGGTTTTTTTTCCTCCTTCAGTTGAAAAGACAACATGAGGGCAAGCAAGGTTGAGACAAATATACATTCCCCCATATACAGGGGCAGCACAAGGTGAACCTTACTGAGTGGTCTGAGGTGCAATGACCAAAACTTCTCTCCCTATTGGCACCTCATCTATCTTCATTTGGTGGGGACACAAGGCCCACATGGGAGGGAATATCGAGATTATGTTTGTGTATTTCACCAAACAATGATTAAATGAAATCACACATCTCCTCATTGCAAATTAAGATAACTTAGCTCCAAGGACTGTATCTAAAAAAATATCTTTTTTATTTTGCGGTATATGTGCTAAGCATGTTATTTAACACCTCCCTATCCCACTCTTGACTTCAAAACTAGTCAGGATAGTTTGCAATAAACAGGAATACAGCAAAAGTTAGTGACAATCATCATCATCATCATCATCATCATCATCATCCCGGGAATAAACAAACTAGAATCTAACAAATAAAGGAAACTCTCACCATGTTTTCTCTAGAAACATTTCCAAAATGACCATCTTAGATAGGTGTTAAAATGTGCTTGAAACCACACATGAGGGTGGGGAGTGAGACAGATGTCCCTCAGTACAAATTATTATTACAGATGGGTGCAGTCAGGCTCAAATCAGCAAATCCAATTGACAAGATCAATTCTCAATTTTCAGCATCAGTGAAGCAATGCATATAAGTGTTTTCTAAACAAAAGGGCCTCTTGGCTTACCAGTATTATTGCAGCCAGGAACAGAAGCTCAGAAATAGTGGTCAGAAATACGGCATTATTTGTTGATTGCAATACTTTCTTGCTGGTGTGCTAAAACAATATTTCTAATATATTTCAGGGCAACATTAGTTCCTGAGACCTACCTCCAAACATGTTCCTCCAGCTTGCTTGGGACTTACCTTGACTACTAATATTACAGCAAATTGAACTCAATACCAATTTCCAAGTTTCATATTTCACTGGTCCCAGAGAAAGGAAGGGAAACAAATTGCAGCAAATAGCTTGTTTTCTGAATCAAACTAAATACACTAACAGTATAGAACACCCAAAAGAGTGAGAAAAATCCTCAAGGGAAAACATTGCAACGGAATGGCTCTTAGAATGATGCCCTGAATCCCCTTCTGGGTGGAGAATGGCAGCGTATAAATGGAGTAAATAAATAAATGCAAAGAAGAGTAAAGTACTCACGTATAAGTTATCCTCATGTATAAGTCAAGGTTGGGTGGGTTATAGATTTTACTATGACCCATGGATAAGTCAAAAGGACTGCTGTCTGAAAGGTTAGCAATTCGAATCTGGGCAGCAGGGTGAGCACCTATCTGTCAGCTCCAGCTTCTCATACGGGGACATGAGAGAAGCCTCCCACATGATGGTAAAATATCCAGGTGTCCCCTGGGCAAAGTCCTTGCAGACAGCCAATTCTCTGACACCAGAAGCAACTTGCAGTTTTTCAAGTTGCCCCTGACACAAAAAAACAAGAGTCAATGGTCAAACTTTGGGGCAAATTTAAATGTTAGAGACACGCGAATAGGAGTGTGTCTGTGAAAGGTAGGTACCATTATGGTGACCCTGGCCCACATTGTGTGTGTAAGTGCCCACAACCATCTGAGATAAACAGCCCCCATCTTTTATTATGCATTATTTAGCATTAAGGAACAATGTGAGGCAGCTTATACAGACTTATACAATAAGCCCCTATTAAAAATGGCCACAGTCACTCCGCTTTATCTCAAGTGAGGAGCCAAAAGAGAAATTGAGAAAAGCCCATAGCTCATCAAGCTGGCATAGTCATTGCCATCTGTTTCCAGCAATGACCTGTGGATAAGTCATCCAAGGTTTTGGGATTGATTTTTTTCCTCAAACATTTTGATGTATACATGAGCATATAGAGTAATACTACATCCCTCATTCTTTTTTCTTGACTTACTGTTGCTCTTAATTGCCATCATGTTGGCTTTAGCTTATGGCAAGCCTATGGATGAGAGACCTCCAAGAAACCTTATTCTCAAAGACCTCAGGTCTTACAAACACAGAGATATGCTTTCATGGACTGAGTATATTCCACCTGTAATGCAGCTCTATATTTCTACATGAACGACACTGGATTAGAGAGCCAACTCTGACTCTAATATCAAAATTAACTAACAACTTCACAAGACTACAGATGGTTATATTTTCAAGTCATCATTAGCTTTAATGATATTATCACTTGTCCGGACTAGTTGTATTTTAATTTTCTCTCAGATTACTATTTCAATATTTGCCTCTACCAACCACATGTGCATACATGCTTGCAGTTTAGCCATATCCTGCTTAGCAGGCCTACTAGTGTAGATTCTGGTCTCAATTGTAGAGGATTTCAAATGAAAGTTATAAAAAAAAACTAGTCTGTCTCATTTGCTGCCTTCCAGACAATAATTGGAAAATATTAGAACAGGATTTTTATCTCACTCCTTTTCATTTATGTCTTTTTCACACAGGTCTTTCTTTTAATTTCTTTTAGTTTTGTCCTGAAGATTATGGCTATCTATACCTCTTCCCAACAATTCTATTGCTTCTCACAACCATCAACCTGTCTTCCTGGGAAGAGACATTCTAAAGGCTAGTCTAAGAAAACTGCCTTCTGGTTATTTTCTCCTTTACACTTTTCAACTATCTTGACTTCAAAACTAGTCAAGATAGTTGATTAGTTATAAACTGAGAAATGCAGAAGAGGATTTTATTTATGGTTTAAAATCCACTGTAGAGCAATACATTTACAAAACAGTGAGTGAGCTTTCAGGTTTGCACAAGACTTTTATCAGAGACAATGATAATTAATCTCTGGGTAAAGGAAAACTAGGAGTAGTGTAATTGCTTCTCAAATTTAATTGCAAATCAAGATAAGCTGAACTTTAATTTTAAGGTAAACAGGTTCACGTTGGAGATGTTAAGTCACACACAATAACCTGCAGAAGCAGAAGCTAACTACAGCATTTCCCAAATTATGAACAATATAGGTTCTGTAGGTTTGTTCTTAACTTGAATTTGTTGGAATAAGTACATTTTAGTGTAACTCCAGCCCAATATATATTAGCTTTGGATAGCATAGGAAAGAGTTATGTGGTGTTTGTTTTGTTAGTTTTGCTGTCTGTTCAGAAGATTTCACTTCTGTCCCTGTGATAATTGGATTTTGAAAAATTTGGCTTGTCATGGAAATAAGGATTGCTGAGAAAGCTTCAGTGGAGATACCTTTTCCCATGATAACTCTTCCAGGAGTGAATTTTCCTTCCAAGGGGTAGATTTTTCTCACTTTCTGTTGTCTCACCCCTGTTCGTAACTATGTGTTGTTTGTAAATCGTCTGTTTGTAACTCAGCGACTGCCTGTCCTCAGTTTTGGTGAGGTGGATGAAAAACCACTTTGGGCCCGACTATGAGAAACAAGTGTTCTCAAAAAATTATTGGATCCATTTACTTCTCTAAAACAGTGATAGATATGTGGAACTCTCTGCCTCAGAGTGTGGTGGAAGCTTGTTCCTTGGAAGCTTTTCAACAGAGGTTGGATGGCAATCTGTCAGGGGTACTTTGTGCTTTTCCTGCATGGCAGGGGGTTGGATTAGATAGCCCACATGGTCTCTTCCAACTCTATGATTCTATGTGTCTGTGGAGGGAAATTTTCTATCAAGGCATTTACTTTGAAATTAAAAGGCAATTTAAATTGAATCTATCAATTTCTTACCTTATTAATTATTAACTAAGTGCACAATTGCTTTTTTAAAAACTAACTTTCCTATATCCTAGACCTAGGAAAAGATGAAAAGAATTAAGAGGTTCTATGTAAACATTTAAAACCAAATAAGATGGAGTGCAAGGCATTCTGTCTGAACACAATTGGATTACAGGTCTTGGGTATTGCTGATACCTTCAACAATAATTGGATTTATTACGGTGAGCTCCTTGGGGCATAACTTATTGGTAACTCAGCTTGCGAGATGTAAATCTGTAAACAGTATTGATCAGAGCCATGTTCTTTCAAGCTCTGTTTTACTTGAAATCTATTAAATCAAAAGGAAACAAAACACATTAAGCAGCCACTATCTCAAAATATTGCTTAGAAAACAATATCCTTTGTTTCAGGACTCAGGTGGCCCCAAAACAGCATAATCTATAAGAGAAAAATTATTTTACTGCCAGACGGGCTACAAGGAATTCTGACCATAATCTCAAAAATTTAAATTACAGTAGAGTCTCACTTATCCAACACTCGCTTATCCAACCTTCTGGATTATCCAACGCATTTTTGTAGTCAATGTTTTCAATACATCGTGATATTTTGGTGCTAAATTCGTAAATACAGTAATTACTATTTAGCATTACTGCATATTGAACTACTTTTTCTGTCAAATTTGTTGTATAACACGATGTTTTGGTGCTTAATTTGTAAAATCATAACCTAATTTGATGATTAATATGCTTTTCCTTAATCCCTCCTTATTATCTAACATATTCGCTTATCCATCGTTCTGCCGTCCTATTTATGTTGGATAAGTGAGACTCTACTGTATCTGGTTTTAACCCATAAACCAGAGAACCCTGAATACCTTTTTAAAAATACTGGATGTTAATCAATAAATATGCCAAGCAATCCTCCTTGTTTTTAGTACCACTGTCAATAGTTCAAAATACAAATATCCATTTAGCATGCCCAAACATTCCTATACCAATTCATTAACAAAATAGCCTGTTTGATGGAATTTGCAACACTTTAAAAAACTATTTTGGACATTTGGTTATATTAATATATATGTCTAGATTATATTAATATATATCTAGCTTGTGCATACCTTCTTGTATGTATTTCTCCCCCATTTTTTGTTTTCATTTTATTTTAAATCTAATGAAAATCAACAGAAATAATTACACTTCTGAAATTCTGACAGCTAAAGAAAAATGCAAGGAGTAATTTATACAAGATTTGGCTTGATCATTCTTACTGCAGAACTGTAATAGTCTTTATTTTAATTATTACATTGTTTTGTTTTATCTATCTTCCTTTAGCTAATGTGAATTCTAATACAGCTAAAACATCTCTAACAGAATATGATTTTATGCAAGTAACTAAATCCTTAAATACCTAGTCTGATAAAACACGTTAGCATTAGCTCAAGCCTTTTTTGGTCAAAATACGGTAAAGTTTGAAATTCATTTTTATTACTTATTAAGAATATGCCCCTAGCAATGAAGAATGAAAAAAAGAAACAAGTATTCTCAACAATCCAGAATATGGATTTAACTTGAGGCCACTCACTACCACTAGAAAGGACTGTACAGGTTTTCTGTAACTACCAGGTTGTATTGTATTATGAGATCCATAAAGTGCTTATAAAATACATTAAAATGCATTAAAATTAACATAGAAAGAACAACATACACAACAATGAGCAACACAGAGACTCCCTGCATACTAATTTCCCCCCTAGAAAGACCAGAAGCCTCTTTTTAGAGGCTTGATATCGTTCATGGATAGTTCCATAAAAATTAGATGTAATTGCTTTTTCTATAACAACTACAATTTGTAAGAAAGGCAATCCCTCAGGCAAATCAGATAAACACATTCTAGCACATACTCACATGCACAACAGTATGAAAACTCATAAAAGTCCAGATCCTTGATAACTGATATGTGAAGAATCTCAACAAAATGAGCAGTCACAGGAAGAGGCTGACAAATCTATTGCTGACTAATGGAGTGGAAGCTCAGTGCCCCAGCAGCCAAAAGCCAATGTTATTTTGAATTCTGGGCAGGGAAACTAAACTGGCTTCAAGTCCTTTGCTGTGTTTTAGGCAGCCCTTGTTGAGGTAAAAATGAACTACATGCGATAGTTAAAGGTGCCTGTGACCCCAAAACACAGATCATTGCTAGCTAATACCTCTGAAGTCTGGAACTTCTTTGAGCGCCAACAGTAGAGGCTGCCAAATACTTGTCTCTTTCCGATTATGAAGCACTCTCAGGGAAAGTGCTTAATTCTTACATTTTCATATTGCACATTTTTCCTGATATAAAAACTGCAATTGCAATTCAGAGATCACATGTATCTCTGTCGGCAAAAAACTCTCTGTTGTTAATTTTCTCTGCTAAAACATAGGTAATTTCGGATATAGATCTGAATCCCATGAAGACTATGAAAAGTTCTATCTATGATGTTCTTAAAAAAACCCACTTGCATCTTCATTGTAATTCTCATCTCCACAGGTGCTTCTTCCTGAACACTGACGATTGTGAGGAATGTTCCTTACTTGTGTGAGATTATTGTGGGAGGCAACTGTTTGTGATCTCCAGCCAGGACACATTTTTTGGCCTTCAGCAGAGGTATCCAGCAGCTGGCTTCAAGTGCTTGAGAACATTCATCAATCACCACCATGTCAAAGTGATTCTCTGGAAGCAGCTTCAGTGGGCCATCAGAAGAGGCTCCTAATTAAAAAGAGAATACAAGAAATGTTAACCTTTGTGCTATAGTGAACATGAGATGGACTTGGGGGTCTTCCCTACTAATCTTCTAATTCTGTCATTCTCTGATATGTGCCGTGACAGGGAACACAGGTTCCTCAACAAAACACAAATTCCTTTCTGCCATGACACCCTTCCAGTAGACAACTGCAACTGAACATTTATTCAGATGGTGGTTCCTGTCATATTCTACAAGGAGACAGCTTTGGAAGCATTCTATGGACTTCAAAAGAAAAGGGCATTGTACATCTTATTCCAATAGAGGAATCACTCTTCTAGTTAAATCCATGCAAATGATACCCAGAGTCATACTATTTTTTATTATTGCAGTTATGACCACCATAATGCAAATCTCTCATGGGTTTGGGGGGATAAGTAGTTCAGGGTGGGAGGGTTAACCTTGTCTTCCTTTTGAAGCTGAGAAAGTATGACACATCCAAGGTCACTCAGAATGTTTCCAAGACTGAATAGGGATTACAATACTGGTCTTCCAGAGTCTTAGTCCAACACTCAAATCACTGCATCTCACTGGCTTTCAGCAAAGCTTTTCAAAATACAAGAAGCATGTTATTGAGTCAATACTAGAATCACAAAAAAATCAGCATTCTGTCCCTGAAACAATAAAGCCAGGGGATTGCAGAAAACCCACAAACAGAACTATGAACACTGCAGTAATTTTCTGGCCATGTTCTTCAACAACTGGCATTCAGAGATAATACAGTTACCAAAATGATCAAAACCTGATGCTCTTATCCTCCACGAATTTGTCTAATGTCCTTGGTACTATCTATGTGTCTAGTTTTCCCTTTTGGCCTGGGAAACATTGGCAACACCTTGCCATTCCTTCTTTGAATGCAGTTGGGCATTGTCTACTCATGCCACAATAAAATAATTTTGTTCCTTCAACTAAATAACCACATTTAGCTGGTAACCCTGATGGAGGCTCTTGAAGCATGAACCTTTACGTCTTCATGCTCACAGTAAATCTAACTCCTTTTTTTCTTGGTGCAAATATGTCATCATCACCTCTGATAGTGATGGATGATGCTCTAGCAAATTAGGGTTGATGCTGCTGACAGATTCATGCTGCTGGGGAGGCATCTCTGCCCATCTCCCCACCTTTATCCATCTGACAAACAATGGACTCTCAGAGGCATCAAATACAACAAGCCACTATCTTCACTCATCCGACAACTAAAAATATAGGGTGGATTGGTAAAAGCTACCAAAAAGGAGGTGGAGGGATAAAATCTACAACTCCTCTCTTCCCAGTACCAGCTCACTCTTTAACAGAATCACAGTGCCAGAAGCATGTGTGTGTGTATGTCTGGTGTCAGCAGAACAGGAGGGAGCCCCTAGACACTGAATGTCCTGGAGCATTTGTTCCAGTTGCACCACTGATTATCCAGCCTTGCAAATACAAAGATATAGCTAAGAGAGGTGTTATTCCATTCCAGACACTCTAGTAGAATCTTAATATGATGAACTCTTTTAACTAAAAGTCATTTCTGTCCCTCAGGGTTGAAGCAATTAAACTCTCCTTCTGCTGAGTTTGGCAACAAGACGACAGAAGTAGGTTTGTGCCAAGCAACTATGTAGAATGAAGGAGGTCACGATAATTTCTACCTCCAGTTATATCAACCGAATAATTGCTCCAACTGGAACTTGCTTTTGGGAAAGGAAAAAAATTGCCTTGTGCAGAAGAAACATTGTTTAGGCTTCAAAGTAATCTGGCTTTGTTCTGGCCTGATTTCCACTGTAAGTTTTCAAAGCCTCTCACAAAAAAGAAATGTGCAATTCTTGTCTGGAGATGTATTCAAAAAAGTATAAAATGTTAATGCACTAAACAGAGAATAAAGAACCTGGCATAGCTTTAGGTGAAACTAAGTTTCCAAGGTCAAAGTTCTCAATTTATCCATCTCCTTCCCTTAGGAATGCATCTCAAAAGACAGTTTAAATCAGAAATATTCTGACTTTCCAGTGTTTTTCACCATGCAAGCTTTATGGAACTATTTCAGCCTTCCTATCAAATGGAAAACATACATTTCAGTAACAAATTAATTTTAGCAGGTCATTCCTTTTAAGTTTATAAATAATCTTTGTCAGTTCTGTAACTTTGTATAGGAACCCTTCACATATACATTTTCAAATATGTCCAAAATTATGTGGACATTTTCCAAAATATACTTTAAGAATCATCACCAACTCCTTAAACAAACAAACAAACAAAAAAGCAGCCGTTTTCTTTGGTCATCCTCTAAGAAGCTGCACAACATGTACTTTACAATAAAATAATTCACTTTTTTGCTGGTCTGAGAGCTTGATAATTTCTATAAATAATGCATGAATCCCAATAGCCCACATGGTAATAGGAAGCAATGCTCTATGAAAAGGGGATGGGAGACTTGTATGTGTTGTCCAAATGCATTTAGAATTAATAAGTTCCTCAGGTCATCTAATCATGGAGCAGAAAAGCACAAGAGAAGAAAAAAGCAAACAAACTAGTGAGGTATAATCCTCATATCATAACAAAGTTAGCCAAAGAAATTTTACTTCCTTAGTTAAAGCAGCCAGTGGCAACAAATACACAATAATTAAAAGTACACAGTATATAAAATCAGTCAAGTTGTCTTGGCATATAATGCACAAAATCCCACAAGTGCCATTACCCTGCATAATATTCTTGAGTTCAAAAAATGTTGTTCACCATGTTCTATTGTTTTATGACAAGGAAAATCTGTTGCCTAAGAGTGGGATAGGCAATTATTCTCCCTAGTGGAAGTACCAGACCTAAATAAGAATATAACATGCCTCCTTGTGGATTTCAAGCCAAGTGCAGGCTCCTCCATGAAAACTATGCCATAATAAATATGTTACTTTCAGAATTCCTTTTGTCCTTTGTTTCAAAATATCAAGAACACATTTTCATCCCTCACATCTCTGATTCCTTCCACCATTATCTTCTTACTTACTTCACAGGGTTGTTCCAACAATAACAAGGGGCAGGGGAAACTGTTTTCAACCTTGAGCTTTTTATAAGAAATGCAAGATGGCAGTACTATAAATAATGAATATGCTGAGAATTAATTCAAGAACCCCCATGGCAAAATACCCACTTAACTCACATTTCTTTGACAAGTAAACTTGCTTGTCTGCCTTTTATTTTATCTTCTGACAGCTTTGGGTGCTAAGCAGTACAGTGTTCCCTCACTTATCATTGGGGTTAGGTTCCAGGACCACCTGCAATAAGTGAAATCTACAAAGTAGGGACGCTATATTTATTTTAATATTTATACATTATTTTAGTAGTTATACACTATTTTAAGCCTTTATCAACCAATTGTGTGTTGATAAATCACCTCCTTCTCCTCCCGTTGCCACTTGGGCTCCTTTTCTCTCCCTTCGGCTTCTCCTTCCTCCCTTCCTTAGGCTGTAAATTGTAAGTTTTTATTATTTATAATAGTCTTTTAGAGTTTATTGAAAAACCGCAAAACAGCGAATCCGCAAAAAGTGAACCGCGAAATAGTGAGGGAACACTGTATTCACATAGATCAAGATGCCTAGATTTTACTCACACACAAGAGTGTCAAAATCATTGGGGTGCTTTTGCAACAGAAAGAAAGTTGAAATATGATACTCATGCAGTCCTAAAATTATGATTACCCGAGGTGTTTGGAAAGGGAATGTGAAAAATTATTACTGCACAAAAGCAGGCCAAAAGATGCACATAATAAAGTGGAAGTAGACAGGATACACATTTCATTTGGAAGACCACAGGAATGTTCAGTGATAACCAAAGTCATGTCTCTGAGAAAGAAGCAAGACAAGGATGCACTTAATGTGAAATGAAGAGATGTTAGAGTTTCTTCATCACACACTTAAACCAGCTCTGACTTCTGGGGCGGGGGATTTCAGTTGTAGTTAGGAATATAACTGTTTTTCGGGACACTCACAATTATTTAAACTTTACATTCTGTATATAATCTTCCAATATCTGACAGCAAAATTAGGCAATTCCAACTGGATGGCCCCCCACGAGGGTCTTCCTCCAGGGGCAAACTGTCAGGACCCAGGCTGCAGAGCACCAATAACCACGCGCAGAGGCCAGAATCTATCTAATATCTTTATTAAGGGAATATATAAAGTCAATAAAAACAAGTGTAGAATATAGTTCAGAAATAGACCTTTCAAGAAAGGTCAAATATAGTCCAGGAAAACAATGTCCAATATATGATATTAAAGCCCAAAGTTATAATCCACTTCACCGAAACACACACTATTTAGCAAGCAATAGTGTGGGGAACTGTCCATAGTCTTTGAGGCTCAAGGTAAATCCGAAGGAGGGGAAAACAAGGCTGGAATCCGAGAAACAGGGTCCGAGGTTTAAAACGCAAAGCAGGGCAAGACTTGAGACTTGGCAAGGTCCAACTTGAAACAAGACAATCGTGGAACAAGAACTGAGTCCATAGAAATCCGTGGAACAAGGCAGGGCTGGAAACTTGGTTCAGGAGCTGGGAACTGGGGTACGAAGTCTACACACGATCTCACTCCACGAGCTGACGAATTGACTCCGCAAGGAATCCTTTGTGGCCAAGCATCTATATAGGATCTTGTTTTCCCGCCAAAGCAGACTTTCTCTGGGGAACAAGAACCGAAACCTAAACTGTCCAGATGCAGGACTCCTTAAACTTTCCCAAGGGAAATAGACTTAATCATCTAATTGTCTGGCAGCTATCCGGGCGCTTCGGCGAGTCGCCTCCTGCGCGTGTCTATCTTGATTATAATAAAGGCGGCGAGAAAATGGGGGAGATTTCTCCTCAAGGCTTGTTTGTCTGACTTCTTGTGGGCAAACATCCTGCAGCTGCAAGGGCTCCAAATCTGGCAGAAACGGTGGGAAACCCAAGTTTTCCTCTTCATCTGTCACAACAGTACTAGGAATGGGACTACATGGCCCATAAGTCATCACACAAACCAAGAATGGGCAACTTGGAAGTCCCCAAATAGACTCAGAAGCAGAGTTGGCAAATCAAAAGACAACCTGGCAAAATGGAATTACCTAGAAAAATCCTCCACCTTTGCGACTGTGGAGCAAAACAAATGACTCAGCATCTGTTTGCTTGCACACAATGCCCAGACTCAGAGGAAGAACTGTTTAAAGATACAGACAATGCAGACGCTTTTGCTTATTTTTGGTCTAAATCTATTTAGCAGCTTGTGATCCCCTTATTTTATCAGTTTTAAACTTATCTATTTATGGAATACTTTTGAAACGAAATAAATATAAATAAACAAATTTGACAGAAAACCCTGTACTGATATTTAACTTCTGAAGAGATTGCCAAAAATGATATAAACAAGATCCCCTGTGGAGCATGCACAGGTACAAATGAGAAGGTCACTCCCCACTCCCATACTTTTAGGGATACTGCAAAGATAGTGAAGGAAATAAAATAATTAAAATAAACATTCTTTTAAAACTGTTTCATACATTTCAGTTTACACAGGTAAAAATAATCTCCCCATAACAACATAAATAAATATAGAGAAGTCAGGCTCTTTGTATTCTGTGTAACCCTAACCCTAACCCAAGCCCTTTTATGAAAGACTGATGCTCAATAATACCTCTCCTGACAGAGAAAGCAGAATCAGGAGAATACTTCAAAGTCTTCCACATGAAGCCACAGAAGCAGAATTTAATGACTGTCTTGGGGAGAGGGGGGTAGGAAGGAAGGACTCTAGCAATAGCTGCTCTCTCCCCTGCCATCACTAAAAAGACTTTAAAGAAAGGGGCAGGTTTCTCCATCTACCTCCTCACTCACCCCCCTCTATCAGCACCCTCCCATATTGTGCATCCATTACTGATTCATAATGCACCTGGACAAAGTAGGGTAAATGACACAATGAAAAAAGGGAGCCACCAGGAGGAACAGAGAGATGGTGGAAATGCAGCATGACCTCTGTATCCATTGGAAGTATACTACAGAATCACCAGGAGCACCTGAAAGTTCTTACGGAGGAGATATTTTGTCAGATGTCAATAAATGAAACACAAGTACTGGTATCACTGATATGGGGGGCATCCTGTGTTCAGCATAGTCAAGAGATAGACCTGAAGCTGAGTCAACCATTGTAAATTTCAGGCAGGAGGTTGGAAGGTTTTTCCACCTGAAGAGCACATCTGTGTGAGAGAAACTCTTCTTTCAATGAGATATATGCACAGAGAGGAGATGATCCCCCAAATCATGATGGCAGCTGCCACACCGTTCCACATTATATGCATCCCAAAACAAGGGGCAGGAGGGTTGATCGGGGGTGGAGCAGACCTCTCTAAAATGATCAGGCAGCTAGGACTGGATCACCAGGATTCTTTCATATACATTTGAGCCTCTGGTGAACTACCAGTCTGAAGAGCCACAAGTTATGTCATTTTTCTAGTTGCTAAACAGATTTCCCCCTTTCCCTAATATATTAATTTTACGCTTTTAACTGTGTTATAGCATTTTGTTAATTATTTTGCTATTGTATTCACATTGTTAATTGCTTTACATGGTGGCATTATTTTGCATTCTGTGATTTTATTTTCTGTAAACATACTCATGCAAGTACAAAAAATTAATAATGATCTGCTGTGTTGAGTCATGCCACCTTAAAATTGTAGCAGAGTCCCTGATCCTTCAACAGATGATTAAGAGGGAGCTGGGCTAGCAGTAAAAGTCAGCTAGCAAGGCCAGCAGAAGCGCTAAGTTCGACTTTTGGAAGGAGCACATGATAGCAGCAACCTTCATGTCCAGAGGGTGAGGTGTTTTGGACATTGGCAAAAGTACTCAGCAAGGAAGTTTTTGGCTCAAGATTGCTGTGTAGAGTAACTTTCCAAAACAGAAGGGGCCCATGCAAGTCAAGGGAGAATAGCAAATTTGGCAGTCCTAGAAAACTACCATCTCCTCAACCTGTTGCTATAGCTGGCCCTGACTTCAAAGATAATTTGTATATTGTTTGGAATTCCCAACAAAGCATCATAATGTGAGGAGTGTACAGCAGCTTAAATCTAAAACTGTCAATACTCTGACTTTAGCTGTACTTGTTGAAGGCAATGACAAAAAGATTCCCCTAACCTGTGTTTGTAGCAAGAATAACATCTGCATGTGTCAGGATTTCAGTCATTGCCATTTCCTCTCGCTCTTTTAGCTCCTTTCGCAGTGTCTTGATCTCATTCAGAAAATGGCTTCTTTCCCCTTTGTCTTGGGTTTTTCTGTTCTTAACCTGCACAAAAACAGAACAGCAAGGGAAAAAAACCTTAATAAAACAACCTACAGCCAGGCACAACCAGATAATAATAAGGCCAACAGAAGCTCTTACATAAAAGCGGGATATTGTACTATTACAGTGCTCTTGGCTCTTAAACCTGCTGACAAAGCTTTGATCTATATGAGAAAAGTACATATATTTAGTTCACATTTTCCAGGAGTGCAAAATTTTAATTGACTTGTTGTTAATGAAAATTGTATTCCTTGGTATTAGTTTGATAAATACTATGCTTTTATATAATAGGTTACTGGTAGTATTTCCCTAATGTAATTATCATCTTCTGTCATAAGCTATGAAATACTAATAAAATGCAATACAATGTCAAATTCCAAGAAACACTTTTTAAAGAAAAATGTGTTAGGTTTCCATGGGGCTTCTATGAGAAAACAAATAGTATCTATGCAGGGAGATCTAAAATGTTTCATCACCTAAGCAAGTTGCACAGTATGACACCACCTAGCACCAAGAAACACCCAACAAGATTAATCAGTCAGTGACACATGTGCCTAAATTAAGCTGAAATGATGATAGATGTAAAATTGGCAGCAAGGAAAGGAAGGAAAGACTTTCATATGCTTCCCATTTTGGCAAAATTAGTATTCCTTTCACCTCAGGTAATTTCATTTTGCTTCTTCAGTTGCTCTGCATTAACTGGATAAAAACCATAGTTCAAACAGGGATGCACCAAAGCAAGAACCAAGGAGATACACTGAACCAAGGCAACCTACCACAAACACTGTGATAAAAATTACAAAAGTTGTTGTGCTTCCCAGCACTTTCTAATTTGAATTTCCTCCCACAATAGTTGGCTCCAAGGTGAGGAACACAAGCAAAGGCTTGGACTACTGTTCTGCTACATCAACAGAAGTAGTTTCTGAATACAATAAAATGCCCCTTCTACTCACAAACAGCTTCATTCTGAAAGTGAAACACAGCACCCAACTAAAGTATTCAGTGGCAAGCTTTTTTAAAATGAAAACCTGGAAAAAGAAGTACAGTGTAAACGGGCTGAACCCAATTAATTTTCAAGATGCAATTTATAGAAGAGCTGACAAAGAATGTCACTTTCCTTCTTTTAACAACCACAAAAAAATCTTTAGTGCCACTTTGAGCAACAACAGAGCTGCCATTAGTAGCCTGGTTGCACACTGCCCCAGAGAATGGCTTAATGTGAACAATGCTATATCATGCTCTATCACTCCCAGAGGCATAATGAAGCTGCTCCCTCTGACCAGTCACAGAGCCATCCTCCCCTTAAAAAGACTCTGGGAATAGTCCATGTATCTCCTGTAATACAGTGCAGTGCGGTTAAAGTGCAACTCTGCTCTGGCCTGACATTGTGAGACAGCTTGTTCTTTCGTTGTTCGATGGGAAAGAAGCGGAACATTCTCTGCAGCTGCCTCTTGTATATCTTCAGCCCACCTCTGAAAATTAATCAGTTTTGCTTGTCCACAAGAAATCTGCTGAATGAAAATGCCTCCCACGCTCCACTTTTGTGAAAACAAAAGGGTTCTGAGAAATCTGAGGTGTCTGGCACAATACTAATGCAACTCCTTCTGTGTATAAAGTGAAGGGATAAGTTCCAAGCCAATGAATCCTTGAACCACAACCCAATCCATCGAAGTTTTAAACTCTGAATATGTTTTAATGGATTTTAACTGTGAATTTTAAAATGCTGTTTATATTTAATTCTATTTTAATGTTTGCATATTTGTATATTTTAAATTGTATGCTAATGCTTTTATGTCAAGCCGTTTTGAGTCACCTCCGGGAGAGATAAAGTAGAGTATAAATAAACATAATAATAATAATAATAATAATAATAATAATAATAATATCTTGAAGAAAAAAACATCTTGCCAGATGAACAGAAAGGCAACAAACGGAAAAGCAGGGGCACAAAAGACCAGTTATTGATTGACAAAATGATTCTGGAGAACTGTAAGAGCCGAAAAGCTAATCTTCACATGACGTGGATTGACTACAAAAAGGCCTTTGACTCACTCCCACACAGCTGGATCATCAAGTGCCTGGACGCCATCGGGATTTGTAAAACAGTTGGCACCTTCATTGAAAACATGATGGAGCACTGGAAAACTGAACTGTTTGTTGGAAATGAAATCTATGGACTTGTCAACATCAGGAGAGGAATTTTCCAGGGAGATTCATTGTCCCCTCTGCTTTTCATTATTGCCATGATCCCTCTGTCAACAATCTTACAAAAAACAAATCTCGGCTATCAAATATCTAAGAATTCTCACAAAATTTCACATTTGATGTACATGGATGACCTGAAGCTATATGGGAAAACGGAAACTGAAATCCAGTCTCTGACCAACACTGTCCGAATTTTTAGCACTGATATCAACATGGAGTTTGGTTTGGACAAATGTTCGACAGTGGCATTGAAGAAGGGAAAAATCATTGAAAGTGAGGGCATAAATATGCCCAATGGCCAAACAATAAAGTGTCACCAGCCAGAGGCCTATAAATATCTGGGCATACTACAGCTGGACAACATCAAGCATGAACATGTGAAAACTGTGGTCAGCAAAGAATACACACAAAGGGTCAGAAAAATTCTCAAAAGCAAGCTCAATGGAGGCAACACCATCAAGGCCATAAACACCTGGGCCATACCTGTCATAAGATATACTGCTGGCATTATAAATTGGACACAGGTGGAATTGGACAATTTGGACAGAAAAACAAGAAAACTCATGACCATTCATCATTCACTGCACCCTCGCAGTGATGTTGACCGGCTATATCTGCCTAGAAGATCAGGGGGCAGAGGACACTTACAAGTAAAGCAAGCAGTCAAAGAAGAAGAACATGCCCTGGCAGAATATGTCAAGCAAAGTGAAGAACCTGCTTTGATTGAAGTCAAAAATCAGAAACTCCTCAAAACACAGCAGACAAAAAACCAGTACAAGAAAACCGCACTACAAACTAGAGCTGACAGCTGGCACAACAAAACACTGCATGGAAAGTTCCTTGACAAAATTGAAGGAAAAGCTGATAAGGAGAAGACCTGGCTCTGGCTCACGAATGGGACCCTGAAGAAGGAGACAGAAGGCCTGATCCTTGCAGCCCAGGAGCAAGCCATCAGAACAAATGCAATTAAGGCCAAGATCGAAAAATCAGCTGATGACCCAAAATGCAGACTGTGCAAGGAAACCGACGAAACCATTGATCATATCCTCAGCTGCTGTAAGAAAATCGCACAGACAGACTACAAACAGAGGCACAACTATGTGGCCCAAATGATTCATTGGAACTTATGCCTCAAGTACCACCTCCCAGCAGCAAAGAACTGGTGGGATCACAAACCTGCAAAAGTATTGGAAAATGAGCACGCAAAGATACTGTGGGACTTCCGAATCCAGACTGACAAAGTTCTGGAACACAACACACCAGACATCACAGTTGTGGAAAAGAACAAGGTTTGGATCATTGATGTTGCCATCCCAGGTGACAGTCGCATAGATGAAAAACAACAGGAAAAACTCAGCCGCTATCAGGACCTCAAGATTGAACTTCAAAGACTCTGGCAGAAACCAGTACAGGTGGTCCCGGTGGTGATGGGCACACTGGGTGCTGTGCCAAAAGATCTCAGCCGGCATTTGGAAACAATAGACATTGACAAAATCACCATCTGCCAACTGCAAAAGGCCACCCTACTGGGATCTGCACACATCATCAGAAAATACATCACACAGTCCTAGACACTTGGGAAGTGTTCGACTTGTGGTTTTGCGAAACGAAATCCAGCATATCTATCTTGTTTGCTGTGCCATACAACGTCGTTGTGTTGATAATAATAATAATAATTGTTCTCTAGGGACATGGTATGAGCTAGTAATCTACCCCATGTCGCTGTGTTTACAGTGTACACTGAAGTTACTGGCCAATAACATGACCCTCGTCTTTTCTTTTAATAATAAACTGTAATGTTTCAAGGCCTAAAAAAAATAACACCTTAAACAATAAAGAATCCGAAATTTGAATGTTCCCTAGCAAATTACCAAGTATATTGCAAATGATGAGAAAGCAGCACAGAACTGTTCAGAATTTTTTCAAATCCCATATAGCAGGAAATCTAACACCAATGAAAGAGTACCAATTCTCCTTACTTGGCTTTCTGTTTTCCATAAATAACAAGAGCAAGTCAAGGTGAAATCCTTCAAATGGAACTTTGATTGCATTATGTCCAAAATCAAATAAAGATGGCAAAGCAGCAATAATTTTCCCAATTTCTGGTCATAGATAAATAGATTATCCAATTCAATAATTTGCTGAGGATGAGGGATTTGCCAAAAGGTTTAGTTTTTCTGCATTTTCACAAATAGGAAAACACTTACTGTAACATCACTAAGGCAATTAAAGCTGATAAGGGAAAACCAAGAAGTGCAGAAATTCTCAGGTGAGGATACCATTATGCAAGTGCAAGCATGGAGTAAAATTTTGTATTGCAGCTTTACCCCCTTCTCTCTCTCCTTTTTATAGAATCAGTCAGCTGCAATCTACGACATTAAAGCTATAGTAGAGTCTCACTTATCCAAGCTTCGCTTATCCAAAGTTCTGTATTATCCAAGGCAGTCTGCCTTTTAGTAGACATTGTTTTTGTAGTAAATGTTGCAATGTTTTGGTGCAAAATTCGTAAATCCAGTAATTACTACATAACGTTACTGTGTATTGAACTGCTTTTTCTGTCAATTTCTTGTAAAACATGATGTTTGGGTGCTTAATTTGTAAAATCATAATGTAATTTTATGTTTAATAGGCTTTTTTCTTAATCCCTCCTTATTATCCAAGATTTTTGCTTATCCAGTGTTCTGCCGGCCCATTTATCTTGGATAAGTGAGACTCTACTGCATAACACATGTGATCAAAGTGCAGCTTATTTGCTGTACATAGTCCATGCACCTTACTGAAGCTTCACACCAGTCATCAAATCCTCCCTTCAAAATTTTTAAATTAGCATCATTTTTAGACTTTTTTTTTCTTCAGGAAACCTCAAAGAACCCTGCACCATACTCCAACAAATCCCATAACCTTGTTCTACCCCCAAATACTTTGTTTTTTCTCTCTCAAAATTTAGGAAATATCACTTTCTGCTTTGAGGAATTTTGAAAGGGACTACACAGGAAAACAGTGGTATTTGGGCTTGCTGGGTTAAGGTGGGGTCTAGCCCTTTTAGTGGGGAGGGCAATAGGTCCCTACACAGCTCACACCCAGTTTATAAGAGCTAAGCAATCCAGTTTATTTTGCTTGTCCAATTAACAGTATTTATGTCCGAAATTTTGGGCAGGGGAACTAAAAACCTACGGATACCACCGGAGCCCCCTGGTAGCGCAGCGGATTAAATGGCTGAGCTGCTGAACTTGATGACCAAAAGGTCAGCGGTTCAAATCCGGGGAGCGGAGTGAGCTCTCGCTGTTAGCCCCAGTTTCTGCCAACCTAGTAGTTTAAAAATATGCAAATGTGAGTAGATCAATAAGTACTGCTCCGGCAGGAAGTAATGGTGCTCCATGCAGTCATGCTGGCCACATGACCTTGGAAGTTTCTACGAACAATGCCAGCTCTTCGGCTTAGAAATGAAGATGAGCACCAACCCCAGAGTCAGACAGGACTAGAGTTAATATCAGGAAAATCTTTACCTTTTACCCTCATTTTGCAATGGTCTTATTTCGACTCGTCTCTGTCAATGCAAAGTCACTACTTCCAGTATTCAAAGAGATGGTGATGGTAATGATGATGATTTTTCATTCATCCTTCCTTCAAAAACCTAGGATGATTGCTCCCCTAATCTACGGTATATCATCACAACAATGTAGTGAAGAATTTGAGGTTGAGTGACAGCAATTGACTCAAAATCACCTAGTTTATGCATGAAAGGACATGTGAACCCACATCTCCTTTACCCTAATCTCGCACTCCAATTCCTACACCACAACCTCTCTTAAGTATGGAGCACCACACAAATAAATAGCTGCCACAGTGGGATTGCTTGCTGTCCTTCAATTTAAATAACCTACCATTGTGATTTAAGGTGATATTGACACCACTGCTCCACATTGCATAATGTCTATCCCTGCTTGTTCTATTCCATAAAGTTCTCTGCTGCAATTTGCCCCCCCTTTTTTTTAAACTGTGATAAAGCCAAATTAAAGTCACAAACAGATGCCTCTTCAACAGAACAGCAGGAAATATATATATATACCAGGCCATAAAAGGTGGGATGTAGGAATTCTTTATGCAGTAGAAATCTTTTTTTTAAACCTTGGTAAATCACTCTGTGGTAGGTCTGCCTTAAAACCTCTGGCTGCCACTGTGGGCTTAGAGAACAGATTGTATCTCACCTGCAAAAACCAGAAACATAGACTGAAGGTGTGTAAAAGCAATTATCTTCATATAGTAAAAGAGCCCTTGGGAAGGTAAGCTGCCATTATATTGATTTTTTACCTACTTTTTCCTATTTTTGTGTATCTCCTTCCTATCCCAAGTCTATCTCCCCTACTGAAAAAAAAAATTCCTCCGCTGAAATTGGCTAGAAATTGTGAGCTGATATGACATCACATTACATCCAATTGCACCTAAATGCACAGGTATGGCCTTGGGGTAGGGGTTTGCTGCCATATCCTCTGCGGTTTCTTCTGTTCCTGGGCAGATAGGTTTAGACATATAAAGACACACCTGGAATATCACTGACATTTCCTCATCAGTTCTTTCTGGTTTATGCTCACTCTGTGTGACTTATTGTCAAAAGTCAGACGCCAACTGAGAGCAAAGTATAGTTTATTAAAGTAATAGTCCAAATATAGTTCAAAGAATTAGCAGAAACTTAAAACCCTTAAACTTCAGTGTTATTAAGTAGTTAAAACAGAAGAAATGCCAAAAACACGAACTGACATATAATCCGGATTAACCAGAGATAAAATCCGGACTAAACATAAAATACTTGAACTCAGCCCAAAAGCACAAAACGGGCTTGAAATGGTGAAACAGACAAAAGCAAACAGCTACAAAGCCTCCAAAACCTTCCCAAAATTCAGGAGTACGAAAGTAGCTTTAAACCAAAACAAACACCCAAACTGGGCTGGAGAACTCTCTGTTGAGAGCAGCAAAGCAAGCGGAACAGAAAGACGCAGGCGAGCCCGCAGCAAACCGCTGCTGGAGCGAAGGCCAAGCCAGGAGTTAAAGGAGCAGAGCAGGAAAAGTCGTCAAGCCGGTCCGAAGTCGGGATAAGTAAGCAGCGTCAAACCGCTGCAGGAGCAAAAGCCAAGCCAGGAATTGAAGGAACAGAGCAGGACAACGTCGTCAAGCCGGTCCGAAGTCAGGATAAGCAGCCAGCGTTAGGGTCAAGAGCGAAGCCAGTAGTCAGCAACAGAAAGCAGCCACGGAATTGAGAACGACGCCAAAACAAGTTTTGGGAGCGAAGAGCAAAGCCGAGTCAAATTCTAGTCCAAGGAGTTGAAGTCATCAAAAAAAGGTCCACATCATGGAATGGCACAGAAAGCCAAAACAACAAAAGCAAACAGCAGCTAATGCAAAATAGTAATAACAATGCAGTCCAGGGAAACCCACACAATTCCAGCCCTCCGTTGCAGAATAACCTGGATCAAACTTACATCTGTTGCAAAGTCCCAAGCCAGTCTTCAGAATCACGTACAGGAAACCCAATGGCGCCCAGCAACACCTTGCCACACGTAAAGCATAATGGTCAAACACCACCAATTTATTTAGGTTTCCTTGGGCGTCCAACCTTCTAACGCCCTAGGATCAGGTGTCCCAAATTCTTCATCAGAATCTGAGCTCCAAACAGCCAATGCCCTTGGATCAAGCATCCCAAATTCTTCATTAGAATCAATATCATTCTGCCCACACCCAACTCTGTCCACACCTGTGGAACCACCCTCATTCCTTCAGGCAGACCATGTGGGATCTGCTTCTGAAGATACCCAAGCCTCTCCAGCATCAACAGCATCCATGGATCCAGATTCCTCCCCAAGCCCTTCCGGAACCCATGCCCAATCTATGCCAGCTTCCTCAGTCACCACTAGTTCCTCAGCATCCATTTCCACCTCAACACCCTCTCCCAAATCCTCACATATATCTTCCTCAGAAGATTCCTCATCAATCTCCCTGATTCTCTTCCTATATAAATCTTCCAGCGAGCCCTCCTCACGAGGATTCTTCCTTCCTCTCCTAATCCCACTATTATTACTCACAACCTCAGAAGACTCATTCACAACACTTATGTAATAATCCCCGGTTTTCATTAATCAGGCTTGGGCAGCTTGGGAACCATTACAACAAAGAGGTTTCAAACCCTTTTCCTCTCATGCCAGGCACTTCCAAACCAAGCACAAATGACAAGCACTTGAGCAGGCTACAAAATGTGTTACTAGGGTGGGAACACTAAAAAATAATGCTGACCCATATGTTCCTTGGTTTGCCTATTGTGATGCAAAACTATTAAAGAAGCTTGGACAACATAGGGCAGAGTGATTTGACTTTCATACTGGGATAGATGGAAGTCAAGTAATCTAACTATTCTGCTCACCTCCTTCGCAACACCAAGAACCCTTCATGTGCCGTCGCGCCTGGGGCTGTAAACTCTTAGTGAAAGAGGCATGGACGTGACATCTTTCCCCAGGGGATTGCTTCTTGCCCTCCTTTAGGGAAACTGGAACTCCCAAGGACCAAAACACTGTAGTTAACTCAAAAACTGGGTTTATTCTTCACAAAGGGGGTAAAAGAAAATATACATTACAGTCTTTGATTGTTTAAGTCCATGAAGCTTGTCCAGATCCCTCTTTCTCTGGCTGTGAATGCCGGAGCAAACTCAGCCTCAGTCCAATGACCTATGTCTGAAGACAAGAGTCTTCCTCTGTTGCCAAAGGACTGATGTGAAGGCGCTTGAGACTCCTCAACGTTGTTCAGGTTGGCCCTGAACATGAAGTGTGAGTCCCAAGGGTAAGAACCTCAGAATTGGTGCTGAGAGGTAACTTTTGAAGGGCTTTCAGAGCCAAGCCTCTCTTTCACGTCCATCCGATAGAGTGGAATGAAAAGGAGGAAACACAGTCCTACTCCAGGAAGAGGTGGAGCCAAACAGTTTTGCTGAGTGAGCAATATAACAGGTACAAACAACATTGATTGACAGATATAAATAACCAATCCAACTACATTTACAGGGTAAGGGCAAAATCAGGCATGATACAACAATTCAAATCTTGAAACTTATAGTTCCAACATATAGATGGCGCCACTCGCGCCGTCACACTCCCGGCCTAGATTTCCGGACTTTCGGAAATCTAAACAAAATGGAGTTAAATACCTTTAACTCTAATAACTTTAAGACTGTACGTCTTGTGAAAATAACTCAACCATGTCGCTAATAGGCCTGTCAAACAAAGAAACCTTTTCGTTAGATCTTAACCTGGGCCTTGCACACTCTATTGTCAGAGCTAGGATATAATTTTGACACAATACCCTTAGCCCATTGGTTTCTAGGAGCATCCTTTTGTTTAAGTAACATCAAATCCCCAACCTTTACGTTGGCACTTAACAATCCAAAACCCATAGTTTTTTGGGGCAGACTCTGTAAATGACCTTCCTTGGTGTTTGACCTTTGCGTGGAAATGCTGTGTCAACAGCAGAGCTATGTGGCTATGGTGTGGCAAAATAACAGGATTTTTAACACAGGATCTAATCTTTGCTCTTTTTAGTCTACCTCCAACCCTAAGGAGACCCTCATTGTCCAGGAAGGGGTTCAAGTCCTTTAAACCACTATTTTTGGGCAAGGATGCTTTTCTTTCTAGACAAGCTATTTTTGAAGGTGAGGAACTGCTAGCTATGTACTGTCTTGACAGTTGTATGTTTTCTATGCCTTGGGCTTGGCAAGTCTAATTTTTCCATTGTGACATGAGATCCTGAGGAAGCTCCTGATCCCAGGTGAGCTTAAGCTGAATTGCCTGTTTGAAAAGCAATTTGGCTGAGATGACTACTGGAGACACTATACCCAGTGGATCGTAAATGCCATTGATGGCAGATAACATAAGTCTTTTGGAGGTGACCATGTCCAATTTAGGGGCTCTTAAAGTAAAACAGTCTGCAGCTACGTTCCATAACAAACCTAAACTGGCTTGAGCGTTCAAGTCTTGAAACAACTTTGATGTATCCTTTTCCACCAAGTCTTTTGGTGGGAAAGCCTGAAGTATCTCTGGACTATTTGAGTTTATTTTGTGATACGGCAGGAACCACTGCTGTTCTCCCTCTGCACACACCCTGGCTGGTTCAGCGTAGTTGCTTCTGAAGAGGTCTTCCACAAACTGGGTGATCTGGGTCTTTACCTTCGGATCCTTTAGCATTCTTCTTAAGGACAGGAGACGATGAAGGGCAACATCTCTGTTGTTGGGTAGAGATGGTCTTTCCGGCTTGAAAGGTAAAGGTGCTATCCAATTACCTTCAGGGTCTTGAGTGACTTGGTTGTTCATCATCTCAAGGAACTTCTGTTCATTTTTAGAGAAGGCTGTTTGCTCATCTCTCTCTGTGACTTCAAAGATGGGAGAGTAATCGGGCATTACTCCCTGGCAGCAAACTGAGATGTGGCTGGCACATCCTTGCATTAGTGAAGGCCTTTTAGTGACAGGCTGGAACATCTTGTTCAGGCAGACTGGGCCTAACACCGTCCATCCTAAAGGCAACTGCTGGGCCATGGGTGATCCCTTAGGACCTTCAATCTGGTTGCTAACACGGAACAGTGTGGGACAATCTGCACCGATAAGCATGACGATGTCTGTTTCCAAGTCCAAAGCTGGAATTAGATCTTGAATACCTTTGAGATGAGGATGGGCTTGTACCACCTCCTTCGTGGCTATCTGTTCTTTGTTCCTGGGAATCAGGCTGCATTCTATAAGGTCAGGAAGATCGTACCTGACCTTTTGTCCGACAGGCGAGATTTTGAACTTTGTTGCAACTCTGCCATTCATCTTATTCTTTCCAGAACAAGTGGATATGGTGTAATCTATTGTCTCGGTATGAAGGTTGAACATGTTGAAGAACTCTGGGGTTGCAAGAGATGCGTCACTTTGGGCATCCAAGGCGACGTAGACCCTTTTCTTATTCCACGGCTGCTTGTCTGGATACACCTCTGCCAGGCAGATTGGGTGGCAAATCCTGGGCTTGTGGCTATTTTGACAAAGCTTGGTGCAGGCAACCGCAGGAGCCTTGAGGGCTACCTGAGGTTCTGTAGGCTTTTGGTCTTCTTTGGTTTCTTCTTTGGTAGGAGAATTTGACTTTGCTTTGAATTGAGGGGAATCGAAGTTGTGCATTGCAGAGCAATGCTTGATGCTGTTGCAGTGTTGGCATTTAACCTTTTCTTTGCAGTCTTTGGAGAAGTGAATAGTGGCGCCGCAGCATCTAAAGCACACCTTGGCCTTTTGAACTATTTGGAGTCGTTCTTTGTAAGGCTTCTTTGCGAACTCTCTGCATTCAGCTAGGCTGTGTGGCCTTTGATGAATGGGACAGGATATGGTGTTGTTGCTGACTGGTTGAGCAGAAGTTGCAGGAGTTGCGTCTGTCATCTTGACACTCAGGTTCCTTCTAAGATCTTTGCCCTGGGCTTTGTCTTCTTTGGAGGTCTTTTCAGGCTTTAGGTCTTGGTACAAAGCGAGAAGACCTGTTTGAGGGTCATTCCTCTCACGGGCTGCTCTAGTGACAAAATCCACCAAAAAGGTGAAGGGCGGGTATACATTTGCATTCTCCTCTTTGTACTTGAACACCTGTTTCCCCCAAGCTTCTCGAAGAGGAAAAGGAAGTTTGCAGAGAATGGCACTCTGCGACGTGTGCTGGTCCAGACATGCTAAACCTGGCAGCTCTGGATTTCCTTTGGCTGATGCTAGCTCTAGTAAAAGATCACTAAAGTCCCAAAGCTGTTTGCAATCTTTCATCTTCAGCGATGGGAACCTGTTGAGTCGATCCATGAGGGACGCTTCTATCTCAGTGCTCGCACCGAAGCGCTGGTCCAAGCGAGACCACGCTGTGGACAATGCTGTTTGGGGGTCTGCTACATGAGCAGCATAAAGTCTTTTTACTTGCTCGGCTGAGCTGGGTCCAAGCCACGCCATAACAAGGGACAGTTCTTCATCCGCTTCTAGCTTGAAATCTCGAATGGCCCTCATGAAGGTGATTTTCCACAGAAGGTAGTCATCCGGTCGGTCAGTGAATTTCTGGACGCCTTTGTCTCTGATGTCTCTTCTTGGATTTCTCAAGAGGGAACCCAATTGAGACTCCAGTGTGTAAGGGTACATCTGAGGAGTGTGATGTGGCCCGACGAAGTCAATGTTCTTCGGTTGAACACATCTTGTCGCGATGGTAGGCGATGCTGGGTTCAGCAGATTGCTGGCAGGCAGCACCTCTGAAGCCTTCATCTTCAGCGATGGGAGAATTGACTTGGTATGCAGAGATGAATGTGGTGGTTCACTCCTGGCCATGCCTTGCCAATGTGAATGGACATCTGGATGTTGTTGAAAGACGTCATCCTTTTGTTCCCAAGTAGACAAGTGGTATCTCTGAGGCCTAAGTACAGGGATGGACTCTGACAGAGATGGCACTCTCCCGGCCGTGCTTTGCTGTACTTCTGAGGAATGGGCTGGCCTTGAAGTCGCGAACACTGGAACAGGTGAGCGATCTTCAAGGTGGCAAAAGGAGATATGACTCTGCACTACAGGTGGTGCCAGTTGCAGGTGTGCTGAAACCTTTGCTGTAGGCTCTTGTGTTGGCAGGAAACTAAGGTTTTCTTGGGTTAGTTCCTGTGCTAGGGCTTTGGCTAGAACGTTAGCTCTGACTATCTTTTGTTCTGTGTCTCTTTTTACTTGAAGCAGATCTAGATCCCGTTGCAGCTCATCTTGCTTGGCTTCAGCCATTGCAAGCTCTATTTCTCTCTGGGCCCTGGCCTGTGCTAGGTCAGCTTCTTGTTGGGCCCTAGCCTGAGCTAGAAGCAGTTTCTGCTTGGCTTTAGCCTGTTGAAGGAGGAGTTCCTCTTCATTGAAGACAAGGTCTTGCTTAGCCATTTCTGCAGATGCCTCTGCTTCTAAAACCTCTTTTCTAATTTTCAAACGGACAGCCTCTCTGTTGTAGTGGGCTGCTTTGGAAGAAGTACTGATGAATGAGTGTGTGGATTGGGAGGAACTGCTACGCCTAGATGAATGCTTGGATTTAAGGCTAGCATCATTAGATGGAATCTTGAGCAGACTAGATCTAAGGCTTACACATGGGGAGCCTTGAACCCTTTCTTCTGCACCTTTGAATAAGGAACTGGGCTCTGGTTCAGATAGAACCGCGCTGTAGCGCCTCCTCTCTTCTTGTAGGCTAAAAGAAATTTCCTTAGCCCTATCTAAAGACTCTGGAGTGTTAATTTTGTTCAGTACATAGATTATTTCTTCTGCAATAGCACTCCCATTATTGAAGGCCTTTACAAATTCTTGCCTAAGAATTTCCTTTTCCTTTGGGCAAAAGGATGCCTTTATTGCATCAGCTATGGTTGGCAGGTTTTGCCAAGCTCTGTTAAACCTCTGCCTAAGCTGGCCTTCCTGCTGCAAAAGGCAGAGCATTGTTTTCTCTGTGGGGTGCCTTTCTCTGACAGGGCGGGGGGATTTGACCCTTGTTTGCAAAATCTCATTGCTATGACTTGACATTCTGTGAAATTCAAAAGGAAACTTATCCCAAGTTTCAAACAGTACAAAATGCAATACTATATAACTATACAACTAAAGGCACACAAAAGGGCAATGCAATACTTTAAACAAGACAATTAAAACAGCTGCTTAACTGGGAAGCTAAGCCTGGGCTTTCATAAACTTGCAGCAGGCTCTGAAGAAATGGCAGGAACTGCAGAAGGTTGGAAATTTATTGCTTTGCAAACTGGGTTCTGGAAGAGGCTTGGTTGAGCTGTAAAGGTTGGCTTCTGGAGAAATGTATCTACTTTGCAAAAAGCTTGATCTTGTGCAGTTGCAAGAGCTGGATGTAGCGATTAGCTGGCTAGCTTGAGATGAAAAAAGAGCGGGAAAGCTTGCAAATGTCTCAATTTTGCAAAGGCTAGGCTTCTAGCAAAATGTATCCACTTTGCAGAAGGCTTGAACTTGCTGCAGCTGCAAGAGCTGGATGTATCAATTTGCTGGGGGCTTGAGATGCAAAAAAAGGTGGGAAACCTAGCAAATGTCTCAATTTTGCAAAGGCTAGGCTTCTAGCAAATGTATCCACTTTGCAGAAGGCTTGAACTTGCTGCTGCTGCAAGAGCTGGATGTAGGGATTTGCTGGTGGCTTGAGATGCAAAAGAGCAGGAAAGCTTGTAAATGTCTCAAGTTTTTGAAGGCTGGGCTTCCTTTGACTTCTTTATCTTTAGGAGACTATGGGCTTGGCAAATTTAAGGCCCTTTCACTCCTTCTTTTCCCTTCTTAGCACTTCTGGAAGGCTTCTTTCAGCAGTTCTGGAAAAGAAGGCTTCTCTCTCAGTACTTCTGGAAAAGAAGGCTTCTCTCAGCACTTCTGGAAAAGAAGGCTTCTCTCAGCACTGTGCCGTCGCGCCTGGGGCTGTAAACTCTTAGTGAAAGAGGCATGGACGTGACATCTTTCCCCAGGGGATTGCTTCTTGCCCTCCTTTAGGGAAACTGGAACTCCCAAGGACCAAAACACTGTAGTTAACTCAAAAACTGGGTTTATTCTTCACAAAGGGGGTAAAAGAAAATATACATTACAGTCTTTGATTGTTTAAGTCCATGATGTTTGTCCAGATCCCTCTTTCTCTGGCTGTGAATGCCGGAGCAAACTCAGCCTCAGTCCAATGACCTATATCTGAATACAAGAGTCTTCCTCTGTTGCCAAAGGACTGATGTGAAGGCGCTTGAGACTCCTCAACGTTGTTCAGGTTGGCCCTGAACATGAAGTGTGAGTCCCAAGGGTAAGAACCTCAGAATTGGTGCTGAGAGGTAACTTTTGAAGGGCTTTCAGAGCCAAGCCTCTCTTTCACGTCCATCCGATAGAGAACTTGCTGATGGAATGAAAAGGAGGAAACACAGTCCTACTCCAGGAAGAGGTGGAGCCAAACAGTTTTGCTGAGTGAGCAATATAACAGGTACAAACAACATTGATTGACAGATATAAATAACCAATCCAACTACATTTACAGGGTAAGGGCAAAATCAGGCATGATACAACAATTCAAATCTTGAAACTTATAGTTCCAACATATAGATGGCGCCACTCGCGCCGTCACACTTCAGAACACAAATATTTCTATCAAAGCAACCCTCATTATAGAGTTATACTCCTTGAACTGTTAAAAGAGACACCCAAAAGTTAACCGTTGTTTCAATATTGAAAATGCCATTATTTCTGTAGTTAAGTTTGCACAATCCACACGCAAGGAAGAAGTTATTTGGCTAGGAAGAATTCCAAGACCTGTAGAAGTGCAAAAATAAATGTAAAGGAGAGAAAATCTCAAGTGCATGAGGACTGAGCAATGGAATGCTCAGAGAACACTGGAACAACGTTGAACTACTGGAGCTGAACATGGGCAATTCCTGGCACTGCCAGTCAAAAAAAACATTGTAGAACTATTCTACATTTCTTTTTAAACAGAACTTTCTGGTAAGAAAAAAGGATGAACAAATTGGTATGAACATGCAACAGAATTAAAAATGGATGATGTTATGAGCTGGGCCATTAATAAAATTCTGGTTGAAACAAGGCATGTTTTTAAAAACTGTTTGGAAGCATCAGTGAAAGACACCAGGGTGTGGAAATCCAAAGAGAAAGGTGGTGCAATGCATTGGTTGGAAATCCAAATAGGCCCACTCTTGGCTGGTTGCCGGTCTCACTTGTTCAAAAGAAAATCCACCAACCTTGCACCAAAATAGTTCAAGAGTTCAAACTGTTTTAATAGTGTTTGTGACTGAGCTTTTTCTGATCAAACCAAATTCTATTTATACCCCCCTATAGTACCAGAAAATTAATGCCTCAAATCAGTATTTTATTTGAACAGGGATTAGCAACTAGTGAGCTGAGCCAAAATCCCTCCTCTTCCCACCCTATTAAAGTATATAATCTGACTTCAGCTGTCAACCCAAAAAGCCAGAGGATTGTGGATAAAGAACAGTATCTGTGATAATGAGAAAGGAGGGGATTTTGCTACCTTCCACATCATGCTGTTAAGTTCCAATCAAGGAAAGTTAGTTGAGCCAGGATGCTCACTAGAAAACCAACTGCACACATATGTAATTAAAGCAGTTCATGTTTCAACACTGCTACCTGGTCATATCTTATCATCCATGAAATTGAGAACAGCAATCTACTAACACATTTGTTTGTGTGGGGTGATGCATGTACAAGAATATCTAAAAATTACTTTGTAAATCAAATGATATTATAAATAACTACTAAGAAAATATTGTTATGGTTCTGAAAAGGGGAAAGGTACAGTGACGTACAGTCATTTCCTCCTAAATGAATGCAGTTCAAATGGGCACAAGTAAGGGGGTAACTGTGTGTACTATGCCCTGGCATCCATCTGAGTCCTGCCTTTGCGTGATTGTGGGCAGCTTCCTGGCACAGGACATTTAATGCAATTTTGAACCCATTTTTGTACAACGTCCTTGAAAAATGAAAAATAAAATTGTATTAAAATATGTTATCCTAATTAAATTACTGCCACATTTTAAATTAAGTTAAAAGAGTAAATTAAATAAATTGTATGACAAAGAACTCCAAGCCCCTGCTTACTGATTTTGCTAAGCAAAGAAGATGAAGGAGAGGAATGTGTAACAAATCTGTTTATACAATTAGTGTACTGAATTATCTGGCCATCCATTTGATGCTATAATATTACTGGTATAATGTAAAAATGCAAAATTGTCTTATGGAGCCTATATAGTCAGTGGCTGCTCTCTGCTCTGAAAGTTCCAAAGAAGGTGAAAATGGCCTGCTTTTTTTTGCTCTCCTTCAATCAGAAAGTAAAGACTTTTTATTATTCCAACAGAAATGAAGTTTTTAAAGAGAGGCTTTAAGTGCTGTACTGAGTTTTAGACTGCTTTTCATTGTTTTTAATTGTATGTTCTATGAAGAACACTAAAAGCAATTTAAAACATAAATATCCCCTTTCAATGTTGCTATGTTCTATATTTTAACTAAATTATACTTGTTTTAATTTGTAAGCTGTCCTAAATCCTGGTTTGGGGGAAATGTGGTATATAAATAAAATTAATAATAGTGATGATAATAATTATAACAATAATAATGATGATGATAATGATACTAATATAATACTTGAATTTCTGTCCAACCATAAGACATAGCTTTGATTTATCAGCATCTGCAGAAGGGGAATTCAAAAAGCACTAAATATGGAGTTGTATACCCACATCCAGAGACCACTGTGAACCCCATCAACAATGGATCTGGACCACACTTGGCATACAGACCCCCCCCCCACCATAACCCACTTTAACTCCTGGTGGGGTTTGTGGAGCAATGGCAGAGGATGGTGGGAGTTGAAATACCTTCACCCACAACCAGAGGCCACCAAAAACCCCTCTCCCAAATAATGGATCTGGACGAAACCTGCCACACAGACTTGCCATAACCAATTTTAAGTCTTGCTTGGTTATTTGCGGGTGGGAGTGGACCCTGGGCAATGGAAGTTGCAATATGTACACCATATCCAGAGTCAACTGTGTACCCCACAGATAATGGATCTGGACCAAACTTGGCACACAGAACCTCTCCCCCCATGACTACTTTAAACACTGGCAGAGTTTGGCGAGAAATGACAGAGGATGATGCAGCCCACCAATATCCTTATGCATTTTCCAATGGCAACAGTCACAAAATCCCAAAACAGTGGCTTTTTTCGAATGTGCATTCTTACCAAATTACCTAACCCAGGCATTGCCAGGTACCTAAGCAAGTACATAATAAAGAAAACTTCCTTCTATTATCAAAGGACGTCTTCCATAATCACTGCATTGTCGTATTCGATATCTTAGGGATCTTCAACATTTTAGAGCTTTGTTGCCATTCAGAAACCTGAGAAACTGACATGGGCAGACAACCACAACAAAATGGCTGCTACAGAGGTTAGCGAAGTGAAAAATGCCTTCCTGTGCACGAAAGACAATAATTATTTCACATAAAAATGAGGACATGGCAAAGGTTGGATGAGATGCTAAACAATGCAACAAGAACAAAGAGAAGACCCGCAAAAAAACAGATCACACGCTGGCAAAATTCCCAATCCCACCCAAAACACAGAGACATGGCAAAACTGTACACTCAAGCTACAAAGCCTCAAGAAGCACCTCCTCTTCACCCTGATTCCCCCTTAAGTCCCTTCTGCTTCAAACTCAAGTCTAGCAAGCCATTTTCTCCTGTGGAGAAGAGTCCATATCCTGTCCTTAAAAAAAGCAATAGTTTGTCCTAGCTGGCTGAGCACAGAGGGAAGCAGAACACCAGCCTCTAGCTATTGTGCCACTTTTCTTGTCTTTGTTCTAAATACTCTGGATCTGTAAAAAGAAAAGAAGGGGGCAGGTGGATGGAAGCCAAAGATTTGCAATTCATCCAGCCAAGACTGGTTGTTTTGTGTGAATTATAAAATTAATTAAACATCAGTAAGGACCTCAGAGAATGGGCCTGGGGCAACCACAGGTACAGCAGTGCAGAGCTTTCTCTGTATTATGACCTTGCTCTAAGCATGTCATTCTTTAGTACAAACATTGAGAGAATCATTGGGGAAATCCAAAGTTTAGAAAAAGGAAGAAAGCAACCTTGAGTTGTAGAGAGAGGTTCAAAACCCAAAATATTATTTTTTAAAAATAGGTTTGCTAAAATCTGAACAGAGGCACTCCATCCTGCAACGGTTTGCTGTTGGTCCCACTTGTAAATGCTTCATAATGTATCTCCGATTCTGATTCTTCAGATCTATACTATCAAATTCTCCATACAATTTTTCTAATACAATAATAAGGGGCAGGTGTTTGCCAACAATCCCAGGATTTGAAGGTTGTGCTGACCTTGATTTCTGTGTAGCACTTTGTGGGAGTTTTCACTTCCTCCTTAGGTAGCTGGACTGTAAGAGCAGTGGCATGTATAATTTACTGTCGCTCCACTGCTGAGCTGAGTTCAACAAACACCAATGAGCTTTAGAAGTATTCAGTCCAGTTAATTGATTACAAGGTGTTTCACAAACAACTCCAAATCCACCTCATCTTCCTATCCCCCTGGCTTCACTCCCTTCCTTTTATGCCCCTCACCCTTCTGATCACACAGCTGCCTGCCCTCAAATGTGTTTCCAGGCTTAGCTTGTAAATCTCTCCCTGAAGATAAAGGGGCGGTGCACTCAACAACTCTTACCCTCTTACACACTTATAATTACAGCAGATATTAGCAATATATTCTACAGGGCAATTATTTAAAAACAAAAAAATGTGGAATACAAAACTTACAAATGCTTGATCAATATCCTTTCGGATATCTGCCACAATTTGGGCATTATCCCCATGGGCCAAGATGGCATCAAGTGAATGTTGCTGTATGGACTCCAAGAGACGAGCTGGATGACCAAGGCGGAGAATCCGGGCTTTATGGCTTGCAAGTCTTTCTACCAAGTTGTCCACTGCGATGTTAGATGGAGCGCAGCACAAGACCTTAAAAAGAAACATTTTTAAAGTTTCCCTGCAATTGCTAGAAATTTCCAAAGGCTTAGATTAGGAGTACACAGAAACAAAATCAGCATGAAGCTAAAGGCAGCAGAAAAGAAGTGCTTGTATAGTTTTTCTAGAACAACATCTTGTTAAAAATATTAATGGGTATACCACTGGGTATGTTTGTTTGGGCTGTATCAAAGGAATACACAATGCAAAACAGTTCATCTGATGTGTTTTTGCTATATACTCAGTCACCTGGTCTCAAGGGCTACAAAGTTCTACTTTGTCTAAGTTCTACCTTCTAAGGTACCATATGTTATCTGACAAGTGAAGACCTTTTTATTCCAGCAGTTCTATGGGAAGTGATTGCTTTCTACAATGATTTTCTGTTTTATTGCTGTAGTTTTAAATCTATGCTCCGAACATAATTTTATATGCGTTGTCGATTTTAATTCTATCATATATTTTACATGATTTAATATTATTTAATATTTATTTTTTCATGTGCGCTTAGCTATATGTGCTTTAATTAGTATTTCTTTTTATTCTGTAAGCCACCTTAAACCCCACTCCTGGGAAAATGGCTGGATAAAATATAAGCATATCTTAGTTAATAAAGCCTCTGACAATGAAGCTTCTTTTTCAAAGGCTTTTTATGCTCATCCGGCCCAATCCTTCCTCCTCATCCTCTGTCTAACTGGAATTCATTTTGGCAATGTTAGCATTGGGAAAATTGTGAAAGATGAGTGAAAATATACAGATTTTTAATGTTAGGTTTCAACAGTGTGTCTTCAGTGAGCAATGCAATAAACAAAACTTTGTGTGGTAAAGAAAGGGATTCTACTCTTGCCAATCACTGTTGATTCTAATTCCAGCCTCAAGGAGAAATGCCAGGGCAGAACCTAGGATGTACGTGGGTTATCAAGAAAGTAGATTACGTTTTGGAATTAAAAATGAACAAAGTATAGGAGAAAACATTTACCATATGCAGTTGAAAGCCACACCCAAATGCCACATCTCACGTAGTCGCCATTCAAACCTAGGCACTTATCATAGCGATGAATGAGCTTTGCAACTCCTTCCCCACTAAATTCTACCGCTTGCTTCCTTGACCAGCCGGTCACCCCTTCCTGCAGCTACGCAGCGTCGTCAAAATGCTGCGTTGCCAGCCACACCCCCATTGTTGGAAACAAGTGGTTGAGGAAGCAAGCGGCAGAATTTAGTGGCGAAGGAGTTGCCAAGCTCATTCATCTCTATGATAAGTGCCTAGATTTGAATGGCGACTACGTGAGATGTGGTATTTGGGTGTGGCTTTCAACTGCATATGGTAAATGTTTTCTCCTTTACTTTGTTCATTTTTAATTCCAAAACGTAATCTACTTTCTGGAAAGCCCTCGTACTTCATTCCCTTCCTGAATTATATTACTGCCCCATAATGGATATCAAATGCCTAGACATCTACTGTCATGTCATATACATGCTACAGCAGGTATGGGCAGCTGTGCAGGGCCCGGGGGGTCAATTTTCTACACACCAAATACAAACCAGCATGCCAAAATACCTCTGTTTCCTTCCATTTGTCCTTCAAAATATTGACTGAAGTAATGTCATATCACCCCAAATCTTCATTTTATTGGTAACTAGGCTTATTTGAAAAGAAGTGGTATTCTGGGTGGCTTGGGAATGAATTTACGGAATGTATTTGGGGGATTTTCAGGGAAAATCACTCCACATTGAGTTTTTTTTTTTTAAAGGGATCTTGGAGGATTTGCATATAACTGGCAGGGGTCTTCAAGGGACACAGAAATGAGAGTTGGAGCCACATGTGGGTAACAGGTCAGTTTCCTCACCCCTGCACTACACAGAGAGACACCATGTCTCCCATCTAGTATTAGATGCAGCCTCTCTCACTCACTTTCAATCTCTGCTGCACAGCTTGGAGTATTATCTCAACTACAGTCGTCGTTTTGCCAGTGCCAGGTGGTCCATGGATGATTGCAAGCTCTTTCTGTGCCAAGGAAAAACCAACAGCCTCCTTCTGGGAGGCATCCAGTGATTCATTGTAGAACTTCAGAGGCCCTGCAAATAGCAGCAGGAGGAACATTTATTTAGCTCTCTGTCTTGCAAAGAACATGTACAGATGAAAGCAAAGTCAACAATACACATAAGGGTTGACCCTATAAGCAGATCAGATCTGATAGCAATAATAACCTTTGTAACAAAGGAAACATCCTGGTTAATACCCGGAGGGACCCAGATCCCCACTGAGTCCTGGCTTTCTTGATGGAAAAGCTATGTTTAGCTGTAAATAGGCTCAGCCTTCAGAGACATTTGATATCATTATATGAGTCTGTGTTGGAACAGAAAGTGAATGTGCTGTGCCAGGCAGTATTCTCGAAAGGCATTAGTCCCACATCATTTCACTCAGAATTTCATTTGTTAAAATCCCCTTCTCTACTAAGAGATCAAACATGTGCATTGTGTAAGCAGATGTTGCCAGATCTTCATAGAATGATGAATGGCATTCCATAAAACAGAAAGCAGGATGGTGGGAACCTGGGGGATGGGTGGGTGGGGGGGGGGCATGTAGAAAGATTTGAAGGTGAAATGGGGCTTGTCCAACCTGATACACAGAAAACCTGATGATCAGAATTCTACTACTGAAATATTCCCAATGACATTAGGCCTCCAAACAAAGCAGCAACACTTTCATACTAGACAGGCTCAACTTTCTCAGCTAAATTGCCCTAGAAGTGACGAAGCTTAGCCCCACTTAAGTAGTAGTGTGGATCCGTTGCCCGGTATGCTGTGCTTCTTTGATATAGACTGGGTTTAAGGCAACAACAGAGGTTTAACTTACTTTCAGGACTGAAAGGATGTCTGATGCAGAGTCTGCACTCAAAAGGAATCAGATATAACCATGCAAGACATTTTATCCCTTTTGACAGCTATTCAAAAGATCTGCTCCCTCCCCTGATTGGCTCAGAAATGGCAATAATAATAATAATAATAATAATAATAATAATAATAATAATAATAATAATTTATTTGTATTCCGCCCTATCTCCCCGAGGGGACCCAGAGGGGCTTCTAACATAATAACAGGCAAATATTCAATGCTAATATAAACAAAGGGCTAATAATTTAGATAAAAACAATAATCAACAATAACAATACTCACACCATACAATAAGTAAAAAGACAGTGACATTAAAGGATCCAAGCCAGCTTTCATTGGCTGTGGACTCCCTGTGATGTCAGAGGTGGGTGGAGACTCCTTCTTGGTGGAAAAATTTAAGAGCCGTTATTTGTCCATTTGAAGCTGGAGCCATTTGGAAGGTTCTCACAGGAAGAAACGGGCGAAACTTGGCAAATGGTCTGAGTCAATGCAAATAAACCAGAATGGGATTATGTAAGTCCACAGAAGGAGCTAGGCTTTGATACAGGTAGAAGGCTTATGTAAATATAGATAGCTGAATGGAAAGCATACGGAAGAATATAAATCCTATTGAGGAGCAGTTTACATCTGATATTTCTGACACACCTGGATGTTCACCTGGAACCTGATCCTAATTGCATCTTAAAGATGGATCTTTTCTTGTTTGCTTTGTTTCCCTGAAATGATTCCCTCCCAGCTGGACACCTGACCAGCTTCTCAGATGTACAAACCCCAACAGGTTCACAAGTACATACAGTAGAGTATCGCTTATCCAACGTAAACGGGCCAGCAGAACGTTGGATAAGCGAATATGTTGGATAATAAGGAGAGATTAAGGAAAAGCCTATTAAACATTACATTAGGTTATTATTTTATAAATTAAGCACCAAAACATCATGTTATACAACAAATTTGACAGAAAACGTAGTTCAATGCACAGTAATGCTATGTAGTAATTACTGTACTTATGAATTTAGCACCAAAATATCATGATGTATTGAAAACATTGACTACCAAAATGCATTGGATAATCCAGAACGTTGGATAAGCGGGTGTTGGATAAGTGAGACTCTACTGTACATACATTATATAATTTTAATTTCTTTTGGGTGCCCTGGAACATGTCTATGGCTGCCCTCTACCAGTACAACCAATCCCCACTGCATACATATGTGAGCCCCCTTGTTCATTTATCATCAATAAAACACATCCATGAATCTAGACATAGGAGAAGCCTCAGAGTTATGGTGAAACTTTTCAGGAGAGGGGATTTGGGGTTAGCCTGTTTCTCTTCCACCTTTCCGGGGCTTTTTGGGTTTGGCAACTTATTAGATTTTTTTTGGAGTAAACTGCATAGAAACTTTTAAAAACCCAGAGAGACGATTACTTTGTTTTAAGGCTGCCAGTAGCTGATACATTGTTTCATTGTTACATCCTCCAGCCTTCTTCACAGACCACTTAGGGACCTTCCACATAGCCATATAACCCAGAATATCAAGGCAGAATAACCCACAGTATCTCCTTTGAACTGGGTTATTTGAGTCCACACTGCCATATATCCTAGTCCAAAGCAGATAATGTGAAATTTTATTCAGCTGTGTGGAAGGGGGCAAAGATACATTCAGAAGCCTCTATTAAAAACATACATTCTAAGATTTGTAACCCCTTTATAGAAAACTTATTAGATGAATTTATTAGATTAATCCTTTTGGTGTTTCTGGGCTCCAGGCATTTTTGAAGGTAACCCTCGAATCTTGACAGCTACTGAAGTTATATTAATCCCTATATATACATATATATATATTATCCATACATACATAGATACATACATACATACACACACACGCACATACATATATATATTCCTTTGGGAGGCGGGAGGGTCCATTTTTCAACACCAGGGCAGAGAACATTTTGGATCCAGACATTTTAGGCAATATGGCCGGAATTACAGCATTGTGTGTTTTCCGGGCTGTATGGCCATGTTCCAGAAGTATTCTCTCATGATGTTTCTCCCACATCTATGGCAGGCGTCCTCAGAGATATACCTCACAACCTCTGAGGACGCCTGCCATAGATGTGGATGAAACGTCAGGAGGGAATACTTCTACAACATGGCCATACAGCCCAGAAAACACACAACAACCCATTTTAGGCAATAATTTCCACAAATCCTTAATGTTCGCCAGCCAAGCTGGAGTTGCTGCACGGCAAAGGTTTACTATCCCAGATGTAAGCTTCTGTTGAATTACTGCAGTTGACTGACATGACTATCCACCTAATACAATGATAATAAATAGGGACCAATCCTTAAGAAAATCCTGAATTCTCTTAAAACAGTATGTGTATCTTAGGATGCATTTTGTCTGTGTTAGAAATTATCCTCCTCATCATCATCCTGCCCCAAGGCCAGCTTTATATTTTCCACTAGAAGATATAAGATATAAGAGGAATATGGCATTGGTTTTAATTCCATGTTTGATGTCATAATAGGAAGCAGAAAATATTTGAACTCAAAGGTCCAGAGGAATGTAAATGAAGTATAAGCAGCAATTATTAAGTAGGGATAAGCAGTTAATAAGAAGCTGCTGTTGACATTCTTGTATCTAGCTTGGTAAATGCTAAATATAATAGGCTAGTGAATCATACTGGATGGACAGTTTGATTCCTCTGAAGCTGCAGGGAGTCGGTACATCAAAAGGCGCAGCAGTGCCATCTCTGCTAAATTGCAGTACAAACAAATTTCTCATTCTAAACAACTGGAGATTAATGCAGTCTCCAAATCCATCTATCTTGGGCTACTTCTGCTATGATGACCAATTTGGATAAGTCTCTTAGGTTGTTTTACAGAAGCCATAGGGATGTCAATGCTATGGGATTAATTATTTTGACAGTTTTACTGAACAAATAAAACAATGCACATGTGGTATTTTAACTATACTGTTGTGGAATCATCTGGTATAGAGATGACATTATGAGCTATTATGCTGGGTGACACCAATTCTAGTGATAGTGCTGCATATATGTTGAAAAGTATTTTCTGAAGGTCTGTTTCTTTTTCACTTGCTTCACATTGTTTCCCATTCTACATCTGTTGGAAGCATTTACAGATCTCGTACCCTCATGTAATCATTCTAAAATGCATCTAAAGGCTTTTTTGAAATTTACAAAGCAGAAAGTGTCAGGATTTAAAATTAATAAGGAGAGAACAGCAATACTGGCCAGGAATTTGACAAAAGAGGAACAGAAAATCTTATTTGAGAAACTGAGTTTCCAAGTTGTACAAAAAAAAATCTGGTTATTAATAGTTCTACTAAAAACTCTGTTATTTAAGAACAATTATGATACAATATGGAAATATGTTTAAAAAGACTTGCACAGGTGGAAGGGGATACAGCTATCCCTTATAGGGAGAATTCTAGTTATAAAGATTAGGGTTTCTATAAGTCGGAAGCAACTTGAAGCCCAAAATTTGGCATTATCCAGCAATATAGTAGCAATAATATACAAGTCTATCACATGAAGAAGGCAAAGGCAGATTTTAGTGTAAATCACAATGTTTTATTCAAATACATCAAATATACCCAGTGTTAGAGAAGTTACCTAACTGTAATTGGCTTGCAGTTCTGTTTTAAAGCGCAAACGTGAGCCTTAGGTCACTAGGGAATAATATGGCTCAGACTAGTGAGTGACCAGTGCTGCTTCTGCTGTGACTACAGGGCAAATGGGCTATACTTAAGTACTGCTACTGGCTATGGGTTAAATCCACTTGCTGGGTGTTGCTGGCTCAACACTGCAACTTGGAGCAGCAGGGAAGGCTCACACCAACACTTTGACAAAGACTGAACACTGAATCATGAAGCCAGAGTGGAAAGAAGTAAGATGTGTATAGGATAGGGCCATCTGCAAAGCATCCATAGGGCAGAAGCTCAGACAATTGGTTGTTTTCTTTGTGAAGTAAATCAAAAGAACAACAGCATCAGGGGAAAAAACTACAAAATTGTATGCACTGAAGCAGGAATAGGACATTCTGGAGGGTTGAAGAATACCTTGATTTCTCCGTCCCCAGAAACCACATTGTCAGATAGCTGATGCTGAAAATATGCTGCCCTCATTTACCACCAAATCCCAGATATTTTGCTCAAAAATATATCATCAGTTCCTCCTAAGCTATGTTTAATAGTAGACTCATTAGGCTTTGGCAGTAGACCAGAGGGTAAAACAAATAGCCAAAGAGGATGCATGGCCTCTGGGTGGTTTGCTGCTTTTCGGGTCCTATTTGATAGCACCAAGACTTTTGCATCTGTTGCCCAGATATGTAGATAGATATGAATTTTTCATATAAACCAGTGCTTCTTAAAGTAGGTCTCTGGGCCAGTGTTTGTCCCTGATTAGGTTTTAAAGGGGTAGAAATGTGTTGCCTGTTCATGGCAGACTGGAAAAGTAAAATAAATGAAGGTCTTCCCATAGCTTATCAAGGGCTAATATGGCTTACTTTACAAAATGAACTGAGCACTTCTTAAGAAATGAGAACTAAACAAAAAATAGCTACATAGCCTGATGCTCGTAGGAAAATACTGACCTCTAGTGGTTTTCAGGAATGTGTTCGGGATTCACAAGTCTAGGACTCACCTCGCTGCTGAATGAGTCATCTGTGTGTTTGCTTAATGTGACATCCTATCCTACCTGCATTCCAAATGAAATAACCCTACAAGCCCTACAAGCATTCTACCAAGACGACTGGTCCTTAGGAACATTAACTAATGCCTCTCATGAAAATACATGTCTCAGAAAGTACCAACTTCAGTGGTTGCATTAGACTACCAATTATGAACTAAATTGCTCAGTAGAAAAGTGATATTCCATGGGCATAACTTCTTCTGCCCAGTTATTATTTTGGAAACAACTGGCTTGTTTATATCACACATTAAGAAAGCACCTGCAATCCATTAATTGTAACCTGAAGAATCAGATGTGCTGACTCCTGCTTTATTGATCTTATTGAGCAGGAAGCACTACACAGTTCTTCCACAATTACTAAACATCAACACAGATGTGGGTTCTGGGTGTTACATTTACTGAAATGGTAAGAAAGAACTCTCTTCCTGCTCATATACCTTATCTAAAGTGAAAGCAAAATTATAGCAATGTTAGATCATGTCCCATTTCCTCCACATCATGAGTAGCCTAAATGGTGCTAAGAGATAGGAAAGAAGCATGTACAGCCCTTCGAGTGTTGCTAAATTCCAAGTTCCAGTAGTCCTAGCTAACAGAGAAAACCCTGAGAAATGGGAGGACTTCCAGTCCAAGAGAAGCTAGCACATTTATGAAGGCATTCCTCAATAATACTTGCACATATTCTATTTCTTGGCCAGCAGGATATAAATATTTTAGCTAATATGGTGCACATAAACGTCAGGGGAAAAGTGACTAAGAGAATAGTGATATAAAAAGCAGAGAAGGAGCTGGCACTACATAAGTATTTTAGCTGCATTTTTATTTAGAAGGCAACACTTTGTCCGGAAAGTGCATTGAGGAAGTAAACTTACTCTATATACTTGTGTATAAGTCTAGAAGTTTTAGTTAAAGAATCAACCCCCAAAACCCTAGGTTGACTAATCTTTTGTCATTGTGAGAACTGTACTTCAACTCATTATCAAAAAAGAAACCACCCTCTTCTCTGAGTAGAGTGGTGAAAGGCAAAAGCTTAATCTGCCCCAGGAGAACCTAAAAGAAGCACAACCCCACTCTGCTTTATATGCTTTGACAGAGACTCTCACAGATTGCCAGTGCAGTGTATTTGTATATCACAGAATTGCAGTGATTTCCTCATCTCCAGAACTTTCACCATTGTATCCATATCCAATAAAGAAAATAGTCTTACTTGTATTATTGGCATCACTGGGCTCAGAAGCACAGAAGAGGACATCAATAAGGCCAGATGCTGGACCAGAGTGATATTGGCTAAGTGTATTTAAAGCCCTGTCAAATAAGAGAATACAAAAGGATATGAACCCTAAGCAGAGTTCAGAAAATAATGTCATACTATGGTCAAATCTCACACTGACCACATGTTTGAAAACCAAATGGTAACTTTTCAGTAATATTTGGCATTCTATGGTTAAACTGGATTCTTCTCCAATATTTTTTTCACTTCAAATTCTGTCAAATCAAAAATGATACATGTGAATATATGCTACCTAAAATCTGTTGAACAGATTTCCAGCCACACTTGCAAGTTGTCACTCAGAAATACATTATGCATTTAGGTTGTGATTTCACAATACTTTCCAAAATCCTTCTTTTTTCTTCTGAAGTCTTAAATATAAATGTACAGAGAATGATTTTACTTTGAATAATTCTGAATGACAATTTGAAAAGATTACAGCCCAAATACAAAACACTCATTTATTTCCAGCCATGTGCCAAAAAGCCACTGATATACAGATATAAATGTTTTTTCACTAGTCAACTGGAAGCCATTCATTTTCATAAGAAACAGTTTTAAGCAGGAAATTGGCCAGGTTATCATCACAGATAGGTGCTAAAAGTATGACTGATGCTAAAAGAGCTAAAGTGCTATGGTGACACAAAATTCTTGTTATTAAAAATGAGACAATACTGCAAGGCTAGATTTAGACCCTGGGGAGTTAAGGAAAATACCCAAAGTTTAAATGCTGCCAGATCAAATGGAGAGACAGCCATATGCTGTTCCTAACTCCATTCCTCTCATTTTTGTCAATCATCTATCTTAAGTCTATAGAGCTGTGTTTTTTCATCTACAAAATCTGTAGGACAAAGCATGTTGGAAGGACATCACTTTCACAGCTTAGTATTAAATGAGCAAGAAAGTCCACAGACCTAGCACTTTTAAGTCCATTGGCACCGCACATTCACCTGCAGAGCAATGGAAACTGAGAGAGACTACAAACGGGACAAAATAGTTTCCGCAATTTCATCCTTGCAACTCTTAAAAAGCTATCACAGTTTTGAGAGGAATATGTATTTATCGCCCATTTAAAATATGTAATGAGCCAAGGCCTACGAGAGGTGTGTTACCTTTTAAGTCTTTTGTATGTGACATCATTGGCAAGTTTCAGTAAACGATAAGTGTTTCCCTGATCCAGGTTCAGAAGGCTACTCTGAGGCTCATCAATAGCAACAGTAACTGATTTAGCAGTTATGCGAGTGACTATTCCTGTGGAGAGCTGATCACCTTGTCCAGCAGTTTCATAGAGTCCCACAATGTCACCTGCAGAAGAAGACAAATCATCAGAAAGAATAAAATTTAGAATACAAAACAGGAAACAGTGGAGGAGTACAGCAAAGGAGCTACCTTGTACCAAATGAAACAATGTGTTTATCTATCTCAGTACTATCTATTCTAATTTGCAGCTAAAATTCAAGATCTCCAGCATGAAGTCTGGACACTGATCTTCTAAAATGAGATGTGAAGGAGTTGAACATGGGTGGATGTGCCATACCAATGAATTACAATCCAAATGGTTTAGAAGAGATTTTTACCCTTAAGCATCCCATAAATGATTACAGGAATGGATCACAGGAATGCAATCCATCCAGTACTAGACAACAAGCTGTTTGCGCCTCACCCCTCACGTCCACCTCCAACTTGTCTCTACCACCTGCTTAAGATTAAAAGACAAATCGGAAGGCATCCCTTTACATTCAGCCAAGAAAGTGCTCAGAATTGGGGACTAGTTCAGAATTCAACATCCTATGATTTCAATTCAATAGCATCATCCTACAATGACCCTGCTGTCAGTTGCATGGACTCAGCACCTAGTCTCATTATAAAGCTACCAGGTTCTAAGGATCTGATATGTTCTATGTTGTTTTATGCTGTTTTATACTGTTTTTATTGTTTTATATTGGTTTTAAATTATGATTGTGTTTTAATGTATGTTGATGTTGGGCTTGTCCCCATGTAGGCCGCCATGAGTCCCCTTGGGGAGATGGGAGCAGGATATAAAAATAAAGTCGTTGTTGTTGTTGTTACCAAAAATGTAACATTTTTTGTAAAGAACTTACTATGCGAATTTCCATTTTAACTACAATGTAGGAGGCAACTGCTAAAAGAGAAGATGTTACTTTGCACAAGGTTAGAAATAGATTTCTCCAGAGTTCTAATGTGGTGGGGATAAAAGGTTGAAGACCAAAGCCATAATTGGTAAGAAACTCAGTTGTTGAAGTTAGAGTTTTAAGCCACAGTAATCATATATTTATCCAACCCCTGCTATGGTAAGTAATTTTACCAATTAAATGGCAGACCACAAGATCTCCCCCCCCCCAAAAAAAAATCACCTACAAAAACTAACAAGGTTAGTTCCTGTTAGCGTTCCTGTCTGGCAGACAATTGGATGAGTTGGTCCTTAAGATTCCTTCCAACTCTATAATTATTTTATTTCAGTTGAATTTATCATTTTCGCAGAAACTGACTATGCCCTAGAATACCAATGCAGAGCCCTGAAAAATCCTAACTTAACTACTGTGGGCCAGGTGCTGGCAACACATATTCACCATGTTTTCTCCAAAATCTGGACAGAGGATAAAAATCTGCAGATTCACAATGTTTTAATCTTGCCTCAAAAAAAATGACACAAAAACAGAAAATCAAATTTGGAAACTCCAGTCCTTAGAAACAGAAAAGTTAATCCTGCAAAAGGCAGCTCAACCCTACTGTCAAGGAAAGCAAACCAACAAGGAGCCCCAAACCTTACAAATTGTTATGGCACATGTTTTCATAGACTACAGCTTATTTCCTCATACACACATAGTTTTATCTAGAATGTTGGGGATACTGAGTTTGAGGACCTTGATCCAGGTTTGCTCCTGAGCTACACAGATTTAGGTATGACTGGCCAGAGAATGTTACAGTAAATCTCCATATTTGGATGGTAATAGGGAGTCAGATTACCAGATACATAGCTATAGTTCCAAAATATACTGAGTGGATTCTATTTTACCACTATTTTATTCTGCCTCAGTGAGTTTACAGAGCAAAATAAGATTTAATTTGCTTAATAAAAAAATCTTTAAAAACAGAACAGATTAAAATTTTATTGAAATTACAGGCAAGAGGCTGTAAAGTTGTAGCTTATTAATAGTAGAGCAGGTTGAGCATCCCTTATCCAGAATTCAAAAAGCAGTTAGTCCTCTGTATCTGTGATGACTCATGGGCCATGTAGTCCCGTTCCTGATACTATTGAGGCAGATGAAGAGGAAAACTTGGGTTTCCCACCGTTTCAGCCAGAATTGGAGCCTTTGCACCTGCAAGATGTTTGCCAACAAGAAGTCAGCCAAACAAGCCTTGAGCAGAAATCTCCCCCATTTTCTCGCCGGGATTATTATAATCAACAAAGAGGCGCTCGCGAGGCGACTCGCAGGAACGCCAGGATAGCTGCCAGACAATTAGCTGATTAAGTCTGTTTCCCTTGGGAAACTTTAAGGAGTCTTGCATCTGGACACAGAATGGGTTTCGTTTCTTGTTCCCCAGAGAAAGTGTTCCTTGGCGGGAAAACAAGATCCTATTTAGGTGTTTGCCCGCGAAGAAACCCTTGCGGAGTCAATTCGTCGACTTGAGGAGTGAGATCGTGTGTAGACTTCGTACTACAGTTCCCAGATCCCCGGATCAAGTTTCCAGCCCAGCCTTGTACCATGGACTTCTATGGACTCAGTTCTTGATTCATGTTTGCCTTGTTTTAACTTTGATCTTGCCAAGTTTCAAGTCTTGCCTTGCCTTGCGTTTTAAACCACGGACCTTGCTTCTCGGATTCAAGCCTTGTTTTCCAGTTTCCTTCGGATTTACCTTAAGCCTCAAAGACTATGGACAGTTCCCCACACTATTGCTTGCCAAATAGTGTGTGTTTCGGTGAAGTGGATTATAACTTTGGACTTTAATATCATATATTGGACATTGTTTTCCTGGACTATATTTGACCTTTCCTGAAAGGTCTACTTCTGAACTATATTCTACACTTGTTTTTATTGACTTTATATATTCCTTTAATAAAGATATTAGATAGATTCTGGCCTCTGCGCATGGTTATTGGTGCTCTGCAGCCTGGGTCCTGACAGTATCCATGGATTCTTCATCCACAAGTACAATAATAGACATTTGAAAATACCCCTCCACCCCCACTTCCCTTTAAAAATCCAAACAGCAAAACTTGATTTTACCATTTTGTATAAGGGACACAATTTTATTCTGCTACTGCCTGTAATGAAACTTGAACATCTGCAGATCGTGGTACCCATGGGAGTCCTGAAACCAAATCTCAATGGACATTACAAAATTTGAAATTGCCTGCATAGGTGGCTAAGATAATGCCACCTTTGCTTTCTGATGGATCAATGCACACAAACTTTGTTTCATGTACAGAATTATTAAAAGTATTGTGTATAAAATTACCACAAGGCTATGTGCATAAGGCATATTTATTGAATTTCATGTTAAGACTTTGGTCCTATCACCAAGATATGTCGCTATGTACATATTAGGGCTGTGCGATCAATTAAAAAATGTTTCAAAACTCATTACAAAATAAGGGGTGTCTAAAGTATTTCTAAAATATTGTCAGTGAAAATTTCATTATTATAACAAGAGTAATAAAATTGTATTACTTTTTCATTATAGTTATTGAGCAAGTGGGGAAACTTCAGGAGCTCCGTTCGCCCTCATTTTTACAGCTACTGGAGTGAAACTTGCTACAATAGTAGAAAATATTTACCACTGTTAGCCCATCAAGTTTCAGAACATCTGACTTATCCATGGATTTTTGGGGAATTTTCAAAGTTTTTATAAACAACATTTTTAAAACTACAAGAGCTATCTCCTTGAATTTTCTGTACAATGACACAAGATAACAGGGGTTCATTCCCCCGTTTTGAGAAATATTCATACATCTACTAATTTTAAGGAATTTTTAAAGTGACAAAAACTTTTTTTAAAAACCACAAAAGCTATCTCATTTAATGTCTCTCATATTAACCAATAGAACTTCCATTTAGAGATTTCTTCCTAGAAATATCAGTCAGTCCTCCTCTTTGCAGATTCAACAATTTATTGGAACTCTGGCTGGCTGCTGCTACAGAGGGACCAATGTCTCCCCTATATTTACCTCCCCAAAGAGGTAAATAGCTATGAGTTTTAAATCAAGCTGGAAGTTGCCAGTTTATATTATTATGGTTTAATCAACATAATCATTTTAAATCCAACAAAAACGTTGCTTTTGCTTGGGTGAAAAGTGGTCATTCACATCACAGCCAAGCCACATTTTCATTTTCTTTTCCATCTGCCTTTTTTGCTTCCTGCCTGCCACCTTCATTTTACTAAAATATTCATTCCTTAAAGGAAAAGCACAGCTCTGCATAATTAAAGTTGCTCTGTCACTAGCAATTGTAAACTCAATAGGTGATGTATTTAGCTCATGCTAACTTTTGTGCCACATATAAGTAAGTATAAGTTTCTTTCTGAAACAGTGGGCAAGGAGTTTATGAGATTTTAAAAGTCTCTGGGAACTCTTTCCACAACCCATGTTTGTCTAGATTAATACAAACTGTTTTAAAATACTATTTTGTTTTATAAATAGCTAAGGATCCTCAGGTATGCTGCTGTTTATCATTGTTGTACATACCAGTCATCAGTGCTGATGAGTTCTCTAAGCGATATCCATGGAGCCATCTGTCTGCCGTGGCAAGAAAAACTGTCCCCAGATTATTATCTAGTCTCTGTTCTAGCCTTAAAGAGTTAGGATGCATGTCTCTCTCCTTCCCTTCCCTTGAGGAAAAGAATTGCCCACAAATAGCCCTAGAGAATCCTTTTCAGTGAAGTTCTAGCTCTGAAGGACATACCTTGGTCGATCTGATTTGTCTGCTGATTTCTCTCATGTTTTTTGGGAGAAAGAGAAGAGTGAGGGGAGAAAGAGCATGTCCAAACATGCTGCCTTCACAACAGTCCTCAAAAAGCAAGAGATGGATGGGTCTATTGATCTCCCATGGAAAGGAGAGTAGGGAAGAATTCAGGATACAGCATTCAAAACATAAACTTGTTTGTAACAAGACTTTATACTAAAAGCTAATGCTGAGATGTGTCCTTTATAGTTTATATCAAGGAATTATAAGATAAAAACTGTGAAAGACAGACTTATATATTCCATACATTTTGCTTCAGAGGATGTTTTCTACCTGTAAAGTAAAGCTACCATGGTTACAGCACTATTCAAAGCTGCAGCAGCACAGGTAATGGCTGCTTCAACATCTAATCTGGCTGCTTGAAAAAATTATGGGTCAAGGAAAAAAGCAGCCTATCTGAACCTCTTGCCAATAGGAAACCATTCTGTTTCTCCATACTGTGTCCTTATGGTATCCTCTCATAGAGAGTATCGGTTAAATATGAATCTGGATCACCAGATGTTGTTGAATTCCTATTTTTTTTAAAGCGAAACATAACTGTCCATTTCAAAGGCTCTGTATAATTTATAAAGTCCAGATTGATTTCTTCGAAAAGTCTTTGATACTTTGAAAGTCTTTTCAATTAGCTTTTGTAAATTGCGGGTTTAGATTCAAACATTACTTTCTTGAAGAAATCTGTCATCTTTTCTTCTCTTTTACATAGCTCCCCAGTGTATTGCTTTCACCAATGTTTCATTTTGTTGGGATCATATAATGTGTTCCCCTGCGAGACATGTACCATTCCTATGCTTAAGAAACATAAAAAAAAAGTATTGTTTTGCAAGTTAAAATAAATCTATCAGCATCTACATAGGAGTAAGTCTCACTGAATTCAATTAATCTTATTGCTATGTAAGTGTGTACAATTGCAGCCTACATTATTTACAATTATATGAAAATCTGATTACTTCAGACGTAGGCCTCTGCTGAACTATTTTTCTTAATTGTCAGTTAACTTGGTAACATAAACAGCCCCTGATAAAACACAAATGTTAGGCTACCAGGACCATATAAAAGATCTTTGTATCAGTCTACCTACATGTTATATATTTCTATACCTGTGAAATGTCATCAGAAAACTGTATTAAGACTATTTTTGTTTTTGAGTTGGAAGATGAGCTCCATCGCTGATTCTCATCCAGTGGGAACATTTCTCCCAACCAGGTTAGGAAAAATATGTCATATTAAATGAGTTTGGTATGAGGGGAGATTTGTGGACACCACAGGAGCTTTTTCACTGTTCTCAGAGTGTGTTTGGAGACTATGGAGTGGAACTGGATTTCTTTAATCCATATTCTGATCCGGATTATGTGGCTGTGAAGAAGCAGCCTTAGAAGAAGCAGATTATTAGAGACAACTCTTCTTTAATAATCTCTAGATCAGAGCCTTCCAAGCCTATTATATTTTTAGACATACATCATTTAATGACACAGTAATTAGGTTTTACTAGCAAATCAGAAGTTAAATCACCCCTTATAAAAGATTGATGTATGGAAATACAACATATTCTATGAAAACTTTTTATTTATTTATATTTATTGAAGCACCACATGTGCTCATTTCATCAGACACCACAAAGGAGAAAGCAAATAACATTCAACTCATTCATATCCTGGAAACATTCAATTAAAATCTAGACAAAATCCTTGAGTTTCTCACTCCTGTTTCTTAAAACCATAACAGACAAAAATTTTCAATGGAGGGAATTCCACAAAACAGAAGATGTAACTCAGAAGACCGATTTCTAAGGCCTGCTAAACATATGGTGAGCCCTTAGTATTCAGTAGGTTTGGTTCTAATACCTTCTCACCACAGACAGCAAAATCCCATATATACAAAATGGGATCCCATTTAAAAATGGCAAAAACCATGGTTTGCTTTTTGGAATGTTTCTGGAAGATTTTAAAGCCATGGATGGTTGAATTCAGGACACACAATACACAAATAAGGACAGTCAACTATATTGTTCTCAAAGACAGGTAGCAATAGAGAACTACACAAAATGTCGCAAAACCCTGTAGGTTCATTAAGATGATGCTAGGTAATATAACAATACCTACATAAAGTATCATGTCTGCCTAAAATCCACAGTACTATATTGTGACTATTAAATGACAGTCATCAGTAACCTTGCTGAGTACATCTGCCAGAATAAGGTGTAAAACCCAGTCATGCAGAAAAGACAAAATAAGTCTACCCCAGTTTTAGGGTGCATCTATACTGCAGAATTAACACAGTTTGACATCACTTTAATTACTATGGCTCAATGGTATGGAATTACAGGAGTTGTAGTGTGCAGGGGGGATGCAGAAAACAGATATTTTGTTCATAAGGTGTTACATGTTTCATTAATTTTATATTTCTTCTTTGCTGCCACCATTTAATTTCACCTCAGCCACCTCCTTGTCAGGATTTTAAACTGACAGGCCACCACTTAGTTAGAATTGTTCAGGAAGACACACAAACTCTTCAGATGAAGCAAAACAATATGAGGTTTATTTGAATTTGAACAGTAAAGATGCGTAGTGGTTTCAATAAAAGATTAGGCTTTACTCTTACAAAGAATGGTTTTATATTTTGAATTCTGTAGAGATATGTTCCTTCCTACAAGAGTATAGTTTAGGTCTATGAAACCCTTTTAAAAGCCTGTTCTCCTGTTACTTGACACCAGCACTCTAAACCATAGAGTTTCAATATAGTTCTTAGCCCCTCTTCCCTGAAGGCTCTTAACTATATTCCTCAAAGAGGTATCTCTCTAATGACGTTTCCCAAAACTATATCTTCAAATTGTAAACACCAACCAACTCACTCCCTAACTGAATAATTTACAGTGTTCCCTCACGTATTGTGGGGGTTACGTTCCAGGACCACACACAAAAAATGAAAATCCGTGAAGTAGAGATGCTATATTTGTGTTGTTTACAATCTCACTGGCAAGTAGTGTCTCTGTCTGCTGCTGCCTTGTGAGGTGAAAACAAAGCTGCTTCATCCTCCTTTTCTCTCTCTTCAGCTTCTCCTTCCTTCCTTCCTTAGGCTTCTCCTTAGGAAGGAAGTAGAAAGAGGGATTTATAATATTATTTTATGATTTATACTATTATTTTAGTGTTTATTAAAAAACCACGAAACAGCGAGTCTGCGAAAAGCGAACTGCGAAGTAGCGAGGGAACACTATACGAGGGCAATCCACAAAGTTAATTATGTTTTGGAATTAAAAATTAACAACGTATAGGAATAAATATTTATTATATACATTTGAAAGCCACACTGCAATAGTACTTTTAAATATAGTCCCCATTCAAAATTAGGCACGTTTCATAACTATTAGTGATTTTTGAAAGTTATTACCCTCAGCTTTTTCCCTTCCCTTCCTGCCAGCTCTCTTGCCTCCCGAGAAGAAACGGCCAGGATCGGCCAAGGCTTCTTGCCAGCTTCTCCTCCGGAGGCAATGCTGATCTCCTCCAGACTGCTTGGCCGATCCTGGCCGTTTCTTCTCGGGAGGCAAGAGAGCTGGCAGGAAGGGAAGGGAAAGCCAGAAACTTTTGATTCTCTCTTGCGATCTTGCAAAAGAAGAGAGAGAGAGCGGGGCCTGGCTTGCTCCTCCCTTCTTTTTGCATTCATTCTTCAGCTGGCTGAGCTTCCTCATTGCAATAGCGCGGGTTCCACACTCTACAGGGCGGTGGCGGGAAAGCGCTGAGGGTAATAACTTTCAAAAATCACTAATAGTTATGAAACGTGCCTAATTTTGAATGGGGACTATATTTAAAAGTACTATTGCAGTGTGGCTTTCAAATGTCAAGCTAAAACTGTATAATGTACATGTGATCTTTTCATCCCTCCTCCCCGTTGTAGGACACGGCTCTACAAGGGCCGGAAAAATAGTACAGGTCAATAACTGGCTCAGAAAATGGTGTCAAGAGGAGCATTTTGGCTTCCTTGACCATGGTCTACTCTTCCAAGAGGATGGACTACTGGCAAGCGATGGGGTGCATCTCACACAAGTAGGAAAACATCTTTTTGCACACAGACTCACAAACCTCATCAGGCGCACTTTAAACTAGATCCACTGGGGGAGGGGAACAACAGCCTGGCGAACACTATATTACCCACGACCACAGGGAACCGCCAAAAGGCTAAACGGAGGGCTGCACAAACACAGCAAGGACCAAGTACAGAGAGCACAATAATCCCAAATAAACAGTTCGAGGGGAGGTCACAGGGGCTTACATGTCTTTACACTAATGCTCAGAGCATGAGAAATAAGCAAGACGAACTCCAACTTCTAGCACAGCACCACACATACGATGTCATAGGCATCACTGAAACCTGGTGGGATGACTCCCATCACTGGAATTTAACCATTGAGGGCTATAACCTCTTTCACAGAAATAGAACAAAGGGGAGAGGAGGGGGAGTAGCTTTATATGTCAAAAACAGTTACGTTGCAGAAGAAATGCAAGACTGTAATCCGGGAAACCAGCTTGAAAGCATCTGGATAAGAATCAAGGGAACCGGGACTCAAAAAGATCTTGTTGTGGGTGTCTACTACAGACCTCCGAGTCAGGATGAAGGACTTGATGAAGCCTTCTGTCAACAGCTGACCAAACAGGCACAAAGAAGAGATATAGTAGTCATGGGCGATTTCAATTATCCCGATATCTGCTGGAAAACAAACTCAGCCAAGAGTACAAAGTCCAACAAATTCCTCACTTGCCTTGCAGATAATTTTATGGTCCAGAAGGTAGAAGAGGCAACAAGGGGATCAGCAACTCTTGATCTAATCTTAACAAATGTGGAAGACCTGATCAATACAGTTGAAGTGGTTGGATCCTTAGGGGCAAGTGACCATGTGCTCCTGCAGTTTGCAATACAAAGGAATGCTGAAACTAAGACAAGTCAAACACGCATTCTGGACTTTAAGAGAGCTGACTTCCAAAAAATGAAGGAATTACTGAGCGGCATTCCATGGACGTCGATATTAAAAAACAAGGGAGTTAAGGATGGATGGGAGTTTTTCAAAAGTGAAATACTCAAGGCGCAAATGCAAACAGTGCCAACAAAGAAGAAAAATAAGACAAGTGCAAAGAAGCCAGAATGGATGTCCAAAGAACTTCTAACCGAGCTAAAGCTCAAAAGTGACATGCACAAGAAGTGGAAAAGGGGAGAAATCACCAAAGAAGAATTCAAACGTATAGCCAACACCTGTAGGGAAAAGGTTCGCAAGGCTAAAGCGCAAAATGAGCTCAGGCTTGCCAGGGACATAAAAAACAACAAAAAAGGCTTTTTTGCTTACGTTGGTAGAAAAAGGAAGAAAAAGGAGGCGATAGGGCCATTGCAAGGAGAAGATGGGGTGATGGCGACAGGGGACAGGGAAAAGGCAGAACTACTTAATGCCTTCTTTGCCTCAGTCTTCTCACAAAAAGAAAGCCATCTTCAACCTCAGAAACATGGAATGGACGAAGGATTGGGGGAAATCAAACCCCAAATAGGGAAACAAGTTGTCCAGGAACACCTGGCCACTCTAAACGAATTCAAGTCCCCAGGGCCAGATCAGCTACATCCAAGAGTACTGAAGGAACTAGCGGAAGTTATTTCAGAACCACTGGCAATTATCTTCGAGAGTTCTTGGAGAACGGGAGAAGTCCCAGCAGATTGGAGGAGGGCGAATGTGGTCCCTATCTTCAAGAAGGGAAAAAAGAACGACCCAAACAATTACCGTCCGGTCAGTCTCACATCAATACCAGGCAAAATTCTGGAAAAGATCATTAAGGAAGTGGTCTGCGAACACTTAGAAACAAATGCGGTCATTGCTAATAGTCAACACGGATTTACCAAAAACAAGTCATGCCAGACTAATCTGATCTCTTTTTTCGATAGAGTTACGAGTTGGGTCGATACAGGGAATGCTGTGGATGTAGCATACCTGGATTTCAGTAAGGCCTTCGACAAAGTCCCCCACGACCTTCTGGCAAACAAACTAGTAAAATGTGGGCTAGACAAAACTACGGTTAGGTGGATCTGTAATTGGCTAAGCGAACGAACCCAAAGGGTGCTCATCAATGCGTCGTCTTCATCATGGAAAGAAGTGACAAGTGGAGTGCCGCAGGGCTCCGTCCTGGGCCCGGTTCTGTTCAACATCTTTATTAACGACTTAGACGAAGGGTTAGAAGGCACGATCATCAAGTTTGCAGACGACACAAAACTGGGAGGGATAGCTAACACTCCAGAAGACAGGAGCAGAATTCAAAACGATCTTGACAGACTAGAGAGATGGGCCAAAACTAACAAAATGAAGTTCAACAGGGACAAATGCAAGATACTTCACTTCGGCAGAAAAAATGGAAATCAAAGATACAGAATGGGGGACGCCTGGCTTGACAGCAGTGTGTGCGAAAAAGACCTTGGAGTCCTCGTGGACAACAAGTTAAACATGAGCCAACAATGTGATGCGGCTGCTAAAAAAGCCAATGGGATTCTGGCCTGCATCAATAGGGGAATAGCGTCTAGATCCAGGGAAGTTATGCTCCCCCTCTATTCTGCCTTGGTCAGACCACACCTGGAATACTGTGTCCAATTTTGGGCACCACAGTTGAAGGGAGATGTTGACAAGCTGGAAAGCGTCCAGAGGAGGGCGACTAAAATGATTAAGGGTCTGGAGAACAAGCCCTATGAGGAGCGGCTTAAAGAGCTGGGCATGTTTAGCCTGCAGAAGAGAAGGCTGAGAGGAGACATGATAGCCATGTACAAATACGTGAAGTCATAGGGAGGAGGGAGCAAGATTGTTTTCTGCTGCCCTGCAGACTAGGACACGGAACAATGGCTTCAAACTACAGGAAAGGAGATTCCACCTGAACATCAGGAAGAACTTCCTCACTGTGAGGGCTGTTCGACAGTGGAACTCTCTCCCCGGGGCCATGGTGGAGGCTCCTTCTTTGGAGGCTTTTAAGCAGAGGCTGGATGGCCATCTGTCGGGGGTGCTTTGAATGCGATTTCCTGCTTCTTAGCAGGGGGTTGGACTGGATGGCCCATGTGGTCTCTTCCAACTCTACTATTCTATGATTCTATGATTCTATGATTCTATGTATATAATAAATATTTATTCCTATACGTTGTTAATTTTTAATTCCAAAACGTAATTAACTTTGTGGATTGCCCTCGTACTTGATAGCTCCAACTGTCACTTTGGTTCCGCCCATCTCCAGTTGCTAAGGAACTCTCCCCATTTACATCAGCCAATCAGACTGCACTTCCAGTAATGGCTGCCTGATCACTCCTCCCCCTTGCTCTGCTTAGCTTTTGTAAGCAAGGCCTGAAGCCACCTGTATACTGACCTTGTTAGGTAGGCTAATCTGTTACATAGTGATATGAGGACTGGGCACTCTTTGTCAGAGAAAACTAAAGACTTTGTAATACTACAATTCCCATGATTCCATAGCATTGAGCCATAGCAGTTAAAATGATTTCAAACTGTATTAATTCTACAGTGTATATGTACCCTATTTACCACTTGCCAGGTGTTGTCCTTCTCTCCCAATTCAATTGCCACAAAAATCTGGTATACTGAGTGTACTGTGGAATCTCTTAGCAGTACAGGTAAAAAGGTTAATGAAAGAATGAAACAGCTTAGGTAACTGTTTTATCCCTGGGTTTCATGATTAAAAACTAAATTGTAACTATGTAGAATTATCAGCTCAATTCAACTTAATAGTTGTGATCTTACCATAGATTAGTCATCATGCAAGGCTTGCGAGTGTTACAGTCTCACTAGAATTCTAAGACTATGAAAGCATTTGACATATGCATATTTGTATGTACAGCTAGTTTTAGCCATTCTAACTACTTTAGAGTATATTTACTTACCAGGCCCAAAGCTATTACTGGGCAGCTCTGCTTGCAGGCCACATTTTCGAGGTTGTAAAGTTACAAGGAAACGTCCATATAGCCCAGTTCTTTGACTAGCTATTTCAAGTTTCAGCAAGCAGACTCCTTTGCGCTCCAGCTCTTTCAAGGAGATGCTTTCCTGCCATACTCTGGACAGATACACACAAAGAGAAAGACCACGGCAAATGAACAGTATGAACTAAAAAGCTTAGTCTTCTTCCTCCCTCACTACAATTCTAACAGAATGAAAAGATCCAATAGAGGCAATGATACTGAACAATATTTGGGTCTGTTGGGATACAATTAATCACAGATATTCTTTAAGTAAAGGAAGAAAACTTCACCTTTAAAGCTAACTGGGTTTGATGCTTGTTTACCCAACAGCCTAACCACAAACTTGGAGAGAACCGCAAGACTTTGGGCTCCCTGGACATAAATTGTCCATGTATAGAAGGCCTTAAAAGACCATATACTAGGTGTATATTTGATCAGGAATATGATATGTGCAAAATGTATCTTACTCAGGCATGGGCAAATTGAACACTGAAGATAAATTTAAAGAAAGCACAACCTACAGTTGAAATGAACAGCTTTTACAGTACACGCGCAGGAGACAAATGACTTCTGTAATAAAATATGCAGCCATTACACATGTCCAGAAGTCATTTGTTCAACAGCATTGCAGTGACTGATCTATATCCACATGTTTAGCTCCCTGGCAACTCAGTGGAAGGTGGTCTACGTTTCCCTCTCTTTTTGTAGCCACAGATGAGAAAAAAATTATCAGCCATAGCAAACATTAAAATACCAGTGGTTATGTAGTGGCAGCAAATTTTTAAATGAATCTCAAAGCCATTTTACTTGATAATAGAAGTTTCTTTGAAAGTTCACTTCCGGGGAGAACCTCAAGCAATAAATATGGGCATGCTATGCCTTAAAGAAGCTATTTTTTTTCTGTAGCTCTAGGCTACAGAGAAAATTCAAAGCCTTTTTATTCCATGGGGTCTAGGGAATAAAAAGGCTTTGAATTAATAACCTCTTCTAGCTATTATTTGTGAAACAATATTAGAATCCCATAGGTATGTGGAAGTGAGCATACAGTTTTTGGATATAGGCCACAGCTGGGGAGGGGAGAAGACAGATGTCTCTTTATTTTGAGGCTTCTCCACCTCCTGGGTTTTCGGATAATTAAACAATCTTTCATCATATACTCCAAATGTAAATAATTAAAACAGTTCAGTGACTCAAGATATTTAACTTCAATTTACAAAATGGGAACAGCATATTCATTTTACTTAGTACATCCATAAAAATACCCTGAATTCAACATATTGTGTTAAATTTGTCAAAAAAAAAAAACCAACAAAAATAATGCCACTCAATTATAATGTGGGAGATGGGTTCTAGCACTCTGGAGAAGTAATCAGGGTCAGGTGGTTCAACTCAAGGGAACACTCTTTAACCCTGTTGTATCCTGCCTCTAGCCGCAAGGAGAGGCAGGTAATACATTATTATTGGTTATTATTAGTATTATTACAAACAACTGTGTTTTTCTTTAGAGTATGTGTAATTTTTATTTATTGTGGGAGACTGTGGGCACATCTACATTGGGTACATTTGCACTGTAAAATTAATGCAACTTGAAACTACTTTAACTGCCATGGCTCAGTGCTGTAGAATCTTGGGAGGTGTAATTTTACATGGTCTCTTCCTTTCTCTACTAAAGAGTACCAGTGACTCACAAAAAAAAATCCTATCGTTCCATAGCATTGAGCCAGAGCAGTTAAAGTGGGGCCAAATTGCATTAAATCTACAGTGTAGAGAAGCACACACTGAACATTTAAGGCAGGGTGAAGCCAGCTCAAAAAGACACGATTTCAACATGGAGCTGATCTGGCACCCTGGAACAAGATTGAGACCTGGATGGTGCTTATAGGTACTGCAGAGGTTGGCTTCAACTTGCTTCCAGAATCTGAACTATCCAATAACAGTGGAGCATGAGATCTTTTTCTTCATCTTCCATCTCCCACAATGAAAATGGGCAGATTGCTGTCCCTTAATTGGTTTCACAATGCCACATGATTTACACTGAAGCACAAATTCATACCTATTACAGAGTCTTATTTTGGGTTATCCCCCAATTTTGCTTATCTTCGCTAAAAGCCTTTAATTCACCTTGGCAAGCACATTTGTGCCATGTGTGATTTAAACACCATGTTTTCAAACTGCCTTCAATCCACATTAGGTGGACAGTGCAGGAGCGCACTTTAGCATGTGCTTACAATAAAGGAAGCAAGAAGGCCAGAAGCACAGGTGTCTGGTTTAACGGTAGCGAAAATCTTGGATAATAAAATTATGATTTTACAAATTAAACACCAAAACATCATGTTTTACAAGAAATTGACAGAAAAAGCAGTTCAGTACACAGTAATGTTATGTAGTAATTACTGTATTTATGAATTTAGCACCAAAACATTGCAATATTTACTACAAAAACAATGACTACTAAAAGACAGACTGCCTTGGATAATATAGAACCTTGGATAAGTGAGACTCTACTGTAGACACGCACACACACCGTTTTTTTTTCGCTCTTAAAGAAACTCAAAGACGCATTTCGCCTTCTCTGCCTGAGACCTAATGCTTCACCAAACTACCAGCCCCATGATTCCACAGTATTGGGCTACGGCAGTTAAAGAAGTCTCGAACTGAATTAGTTCGACAGTGTAGACCAGGCCTGGGCAAACTTCGGCCCTCCGGGTGTTTTGGACTTCAACTCCCACAATTCCCAACAGCAGCTCTAAGTGATTGTGGGAGTCGAAATTCCAAACACCTGGGTGGAAGGCCGACGTTTGCCCAGGCCTGGCAAGTTTCCTGAATGGACGGGTTCCATTCAAGAAAGGGGCAAGCAGGTGTCAGTCAGAATCGTTCTCTAGGCAACCCGGGTTCCTTCCGTGAGGGGCTGAGGACCTCCAGTCGGGCCTTCAGTACCTGGCTTCGGCAATCTCGGCCTCCCGCTCCTCTTGAAGCAGCTCTAGCTGCCGAGACACAAACGGCTCCACGGCGGTGGCCATCGCGGCCGTCTCCGAGGGACAATTCCTAAGAAACCCCCGAAGAAGAGAGCCCGGGGCGGAACCTTAGAGCCAGACTGCCGGTTCCCTTCGGCTCCGGCGCGTTGCTGCTCCTGCCCCCTGCTTCCGGTTCCGTCGGGCGGCAAAGTGAAGAAAGCGGCAACCCGCGATGGCCGTGGCGGCATTGGCTCCTGCGTTTCGTTGTGGGCGGCGGCTCGGTCAGAGGGGCGCGCGGGCAGGTGAGGAAGGGGCGCGTCGCTCTTCGTCTTTTTCGGGTGCCGTTTTGGGATCGTGCTCTGTGAGGCCGGCTCCCTTTTTGCCATCCCTTGGCTATCTTACTCAGGCATGGGCAAACTTGGGCCCTCCCTCCAAGTGTTTGGACTTCAGCTCCCACCATTCCTCACAGCCTCAGGCCCCATCCTTTCCCCCTCAGCCGCTTAAGCCTGAGGCTGTGAGGAATGGTGGGAGCTGAAGTCCAAAACACCTGGAGGGAGGGCCAAGTTTGCCCATGCACAGCCTGACCCACCTTGGCCACCTTGATTAGCATTGAATGGCCCTGCAGCTTCAAAATCAAACTTCTTCCTGCCTCAAGCAGGCAAGAGTTCTTTTTCTCACTCTTGACCTTTCACAGATATGTAAACCCCACTTGCATAGTTTTCCAACAGACCTCACAACCTCTGATGTGGGTGAAACGTCAGGACAGAATGCTTCTGGAACATGGCCATACAGCCCAGAAAATTCACAACAACCCAGTAACTCCTACCATGAAAGCCTTCGACAACATATTTAAGAAAGCTTTTAATGTGTAAAATGAGAGGTGGTGTTTTATTGTGCCCGTTTCATATAGCTATTGAACTTTGTAATGTTTTTAATCGATGCACAGCATTTAAAATATTGTATAAAATAACCTTTGGGTATCTGTACAAGGGATGAATGAAACATAAATGAAGTCGGTGTATAAACTTAACTCATCTCCAAGATTGCTCATCAGGGCCAAATGTATATGCAAATGCAGGTGTACATAAATCCAAAACAGATCTGGTCACGAGCATTTTGGATAAGGGATACTCAACCTGTATTAACATTTTGTGCATTGAACAAAATTTGTCTACACTGAAGCATCAGTGTAGAAAAGGTGCCACTCTGTCAGCCACTCATGTGGACGGTTTCTTATTGTGGAGTGCCTTGGATTTCTACGTAAGGGATGCTCAATCTATATATAATCCTCATTCCATTCATGTGTTACAATTGCATGCAATTACCATCACCTGTGTATTCCAAGCCAGGTGTCAAATTTTCTTCTTATCTTGCGTTGCCTGGTACATTGTGACTTCACTGTTGCTGGTAACAACGTGTAATTTCTGTTCTATAAAACACTAGCTTTGCCCGGCCACGTGTTGCTGTGGCTTCTGGGAATTATTTGTTGGTCAGGTGGAATAGCAGTGAATAGCAGCTTCAAAGCCTGGCCATTTTATTCTTATGGGAATCCTTGTTTGGTGTGCTGGAATGCAATGGAATAGGCTTGCTGCTTGGAAGCCTGGGTCCTTGTATTCTAGGGGAATGGTTTTTTGGGCTGCTAGAATTGCAATGCATAGCCTCGCAGATTCAAAGCCTAGCTGCTTGCTACCTTGTAGAATGCCTGGTTGGCCGGGTTGAATAGCAATGAATAGTCTCAGTACTTCAGAGCCTGGCCGCTTTCTACCTAGGGAATTCCTTGGTTGGCGTCTTGGTGTTTTGGACTACAACTCCCACAATTCCTTGATCAGCTTGACCAGTACTTTCTCATAATGTGTTGCTGTGGCGAAGTCAGTGGACCACCTTGATTAGAATGTAATGGCCTTGTAGCTTGAAAGCCTGGCTGATTCCTACCTGGGGGAATCCTTTGTTGGGAGGTGTTAGTTGACCCTGATTGTTTCCTGTGTGGAATTTCCCTGCCTTCAAAGTGTTGTTCTTTATTCAACATCCTGGTTTGAAAGATTTTTAATAATGGGAACCAGGTTTTGTTCATTTTCATTCCTTTGTTGGGAGGTGTTAGTTGGCCCTGATTTCCCTGTTTTCAGAGTGTTGTGTATTCACTTTCCTGGTTTTAGAGTATTTTAATAGTGGGAGCCAGGTTTTGTTGATTTTCAATGGATTTCCCTAGGTAGGAGCCAGACAGACAAGTGTTGTTTGCATACCTGTGGAATACAGTTTGTCCAGTGTGGGAGAAAGTACTCTTGTCTGTTGGATGCAAGAATGAATGCTGCAATGATTCACCTTGATTAGCATGTAATGGCCTTGTAGCGTCAAAGCCTGGCTGCTTCCTTCCTGGGGGAATTCTGTGTTGGGAGGTGCTAGCTGGCCCTGAGTGTTTCCTGTCTTGATTTTCCCTGTTTTCAGAATGTTGCAAGTGGTAACCTTGATAAGCATGTAATGTCCTTGTTGCTTGTAAGACAGTAGGGGCCTGAGTTTTTTGGACTTCTACTCCCATAATTCCAAATAGCCGGTTTGGGATTGTGGGAGTTGAAGTCCAAAAAAACACCTGGAGGGTCCAAGTTTGCCTATGCTTGCTATATATGAGTAGTAATCATAATCTCAGTAGTAATAGTATGGGAGGATCAGGATGTGTTGGTTTGCTGGCTTCCCCCGTCCTTGGACCCAGCGGCGAACTACAACTTCTCAGAGATGGGTGCGGCTTCTGGCCAATCAGGAGGGGCTCCTTCTCCGCCTTCTGCTTTGGCAGCCAGTGTATGGCAGCTCCAGCCGGCCTCGCTGCCCATCGGAGCGCGGCTGGTAAGGAACTGAGGCGAAAGTGAAGTAAAGGCGCCATTTGTTCTTCCCTCCCTCTGCCTGCCCGCCAGCATGCGCGCTCTGGCCTTTTTGGACGGGTCCAGCCGGAGGGAGGGAGGGTGGAAGAGCCGTGTGCCGCGAAGGGGAGGGGGGCCCATTTTGTCAGAAAAGCCGCTTACTGAACTAAAACAAAATAAGTTGTAAAAAGCAGGAAAAGGGGGGGGGGCTGCTCTGCCCGTGCGCAAAGAGCATTATTCTGTTTTTGGGTGTTTTTTTTGTGATTTCCAAATTGTATTGTTTGGGTTTTTTTATGTATAAACACAGACCGGATGACCATGTCTTTTGTGGCCAAATTAAGTTAAGGGGGAAACTATCAGAACATTTATATATATATATATAGATAGGGAAATCTGGATTTGAGGAACAAGGCATTGGTTGTTTCTAGTATTTTAGTAGCAGGAGTTAAAAAGGTTAATGGCTTTATTTTAATGTGTTTGTTAAAAACCTTACATGTCATGCTTCATTGAGAAATCTCTTGCTTTATCCTTGTTATGCTATTAAGTAAAATCAGGACTTTAAATTATAATAGTGTTTAAAAATCAAAAGACATATACCTGACAAAGAGAAATACTTCATTAAAGAAAACTTTTGTGGTAATGTGAAGATGTTACTATTAAGTTGCTAACAGCTGGAGTAGGTTTTGCACTCAGCTGTTTCAAATCATTTAGTTTATTATTCGTTTTCTAGGAAACTTTTAGCATATGAAAAATGGTATGTGAAACATACTGGCTAATGAAAATACAACTAGTACAGGAGTTTCCAACGTTTTTAAATAAGTGAGCACATATTTGAGACACCATTGTAAAATAGCTGGCATTGTAGGTATAGTCTCTTACAAAACACCCTTTTCCCAGGAAAGTGAAGTGGTCTGGCTATAAGACAGTTTGCTTAAGAAACTGAGAAGCAAGACAGAAGTGCAGTCTGCATCATAGCACAGTAAAGCACTTCTTTGAATCCACAGTTTCAGAATCTAACGGATTACCCATTTCACAGAATGTCAGACCTACTATTTGCAGAAATCATCTGTAAAATATGGTCATTTCAACAAAGATGTGTCCGCATAGAGCAAGATTATTTGTAGCCACTAAATTGTTTGACTACTAAGCTCATAGAACCAATGTGTTAGTCAGCTGAGTATTGAACTAGGAGTCTGAGAACCAGGGTTTGAATCTCTGCTCTGCCATGAAAATCCCCAGGATGATCTTGGACTAGCTGCACAAGTTTTGAGAAAAGTTAACATCCTCTGAATAAATCTTGGCAAAATTGATACTGTGCAAGGGATGCTATAAGTTGGAGCTTATATCTCACAAATTCACATGCACACACTGCTGAATAAAACTTCTAAAATGTATTATCCAGCGGAGTAGGATTAGAGAGAGTTAAAGAGAAAAGATAGTGACGGCCTAGGTTGTTGGTTTTTTTTGTCTAGTAAATTGCAGAATGTGTTCATCAAACAAGTGTGATTTATGTGTATCCTGGCAAATAAGGGAGGAATTTCTTGTAACTTAATTTATGATCCTCCACTGCTCCAAAAAGACAGGAAAAAGAAAGTATTTGGTCTTCCCATAGAAGGCCCGTCTGTTTCCTACCTATGCTCTGGATAGGACATGCAAATCGTGTCTCCTACATCATACTATAACCGCTCAACTCTTTCTCCTTGTTCTTCAAAAAATATGTGTTTTTACTTGGAGAACTATGAAGCAAAATTCAGAGTAAATAGTAAAGGATAGCATTTTAGTTTGTGTCTTAAATCAAAAAGAACAAAATTAGTGTGTTCCTATTTAAACAAACAGAGTAAATGATCTCTTCCTAAGAGATGGGTCAGAAGAGAAAAAGAGTTGTTTTTGATCATTAACTCTTCCTCCCATTTCCAAGACAAACTAGTGGAACTTTCTATATGTATCTTTAGAGTAGTAACTTAGTTAGGATTCCCTTAACAGGCAATGAATAAAAGGCAATGTGTGGAAATGTTTCCTGTCTAGTGTTTTCTAAACTTAGCTTTCTGTTCTTTCATTTATGTTGAACCATTAATTTGTTGATAAGTCAGAAAGTTGTAGTTCTCATGAAAAGTAGTACTCCTTAATGGAAAAAATGCATTCGTCTTCCTTTGTAACCAATTGTTTGCCCTTATCTCCCACTGAGAGAAAGCAATGAATGTGGGAAATTTGGTGCTATTGTATTTTGTCTTCCAGTTGAGGTTAATTTAAACTCAATCAGCCATTTACAATGTTTTGTTTTAAAGTATTTAAGAAATACAGAGGACTTGACTGTACTTCTTTTATACTGGTAGAAATTCTAGGGTTCCACAGCTGTCATATAAGGAGGCAAGGAATTACATCATGAAGCATTTGCTGAGACCCATACCCCAAAAGAGAGCGTATTGCTAGTCTTTAGAGTCCAGTACTGTAGCTGTTGTTGCTACATCCTGCATTCATTCACTAAACCGTTGGTTTCCATATTTGGCTCCACATATGTTGAATTGTTGAATTTGGAAGCCACTCTCAGTCCCCTTTGGGGTTGAAATAGAGTAGAGTAAAAATGCAGTTAATAAATAAATAAAACACTCCTTCCTCTGCAGTTGCAATTCAATTTTTGGCATCTTTGGTTCCCTTGCTTTCTGGCCTCACCTTTCCCCCTCCTCCCTCTCCTTGTTTTATCTGGTAGTGCAGGAGGAATATATTTTCATTAGTAAGGGCTCCAAGGATTGCGAAGAGATTATCTAGCAGGGTGCACTCCCACACCTGCAGTGGGAATGCAGGAAACGAACATGATAGTTAAAGAGCAGTGGGAAGGAGAAAGCAAACATGACTTGTGCATGGCAGGTTCATCACGCTGATCATAACTGGCTACAGATGCATGCTTCAGGTTGAACAAAGCATGTTAACAGACTACAGCTACATCCTGGCCTTCAGGCAGTCTTCCACCAAGAAAATCTTTGAGTGAATGTATTTTACAGATTATGCAAATGCAAACTGGTTGACTGCATTTCCCAGCTATTACCCACACATCATTTTGAGAATGTTGACATTATTTCCCTTTGAGGGAACAGCTGGTCAAGCATCTTTCCTGAGAGGTTATGTTCATAAATGCTATCACTTCAGCATGTAGGGTATTAAAGCTGAGAATACACTCTGTTCACAAGGAGTTCTTTATCTTCAGACTAGACTTGGTGGAGCTGTTGTTGGACCCAATTTTTATTCCCAAAGTCATTGCAACCTTTCACAGAGTGCAGGAATTCATCTTTCCATCTATATCCATTGAAGAGGCTGAAAAAGGTCTGGTAAAGCTTGGATGTGCAAGGGCCATCTAAATTTATTTGAAAAGGACAAGTAACTTCTAGTCCTTGGATGCACTATTTGTCTCCTTCTAACCAAGAGCTTACTTACTTACTTAGGCAATCCCTCGTAGTTCGAGGATGATGGTCCTCCATTTCTTGGAAGACGCCTGTGCGTGATTTTTTTTAATGTGTGGAGGTCGGTGCACGGCCGGTCAACATACAGTCTTCACAAATGAGGTCCCAGCAGTGGTGTGATTAACACAATGAGAGAGGCTTCTCAGTCTGTTGCAGCCTTATTCCGCCTTCACAGCCGTTGTAACATGTACCTAACCAAGAGCACCCCAAGAGCTAGAAGGTCTTCACCTCCACCCTGAGCAGATGGATCAGGTTATAGCTCATTCGGGTGAGAAGGGCGAGATATAAATATTGGAAATAAATAAATAAAATATATAGCTGCTTGCTGTGAGACATTGAAAAATCCTCCATCAGATAATATTATGGCACAGTCGACCAGGAGTGTAGACATCGCAACAGCAATCTGGGTGACTGGCAACCATCACCCAGAGGACCTTTTCATCGACAAATCTATCCCTGTCTTCTGGGGAAAGTAACACCTGTTCTACCCTGTCTCCAACAAGCGATAAACTTTTTGACCAACCATTCTAAATGCTGGCATGGTAATTATTTTAATCACCATACAAGTTAGAGCAGATTAGATTTCTTGCTGTTGTTTCTCTGGCTAGTTCTATTGTTCTGAAAACTTAATATTTTTTTTCCTCTGGAGCATTCATTTTCTTTGGCTTTCTTTGGACCTCATCACAATAATATCCACTTGAAATTCTGTGGCTGCGTCCTGCAGAATTCTGAGGTTTGTAGTTTTATGAGGGCCAGAATCTCTCTGGCTGAAAAGTTTAAAAGTGCCTCTGTAAACTACAAACCCCAGAATTCTGCAGGAGGCAGCCACAGGATTTAAAGTGCATATATTCTCTAGCTTGATTACCTCCTTTTTCTTGCCTATTTGAAACAGTGCAAGGAGCATAATCCAAGCTAGAAAAAGTTTATCTCATATCTGCTGGAAACAGGTGACTCACTGTTATGATTGAGCCTCATGGCTCTGTTACTGGCAGACGTGGGCGTAAGACTCCTCGAGAGTCAGATACTCTCGAGGAGCGAGAAAGAAAGAGACTGCGAGATATCTTTGCAGCACCATCTGACAAAGAGTCTTTTGAGGGGTTTACGGAGAGAATGGAGGAGGGGCTGGTTAGCTCGGAGGAGGATGAGATGGATTGGACTCGGGTGAGGGAGGAATTGGGTGCCACTGGCAATGATGGGATGGAAGATGAATGGGGACCTTCAGGATTAGACCCATGGACAAGCTGGAGGGATGGGACGGGATCCACAGCTGGGGATGCTGTGGGGCGTAGTCAGAGGTGTTCCAGCTCTGATGAGGAAAGTGATGAGGAAACGCCCGGGTTAAGGAGGACAGCTGATAGTGATGAGGATTTGTAACTGGCATAAAATGAGGCTTGGGAGCAATTGCAAATTGCGTTGGGCAAGGTAATCTGGACGAACGCTTGGGATCTGTGTGGGACGCTTTCCTGAAGACTGGTGTGTTTTCGTGTGCTGATACGTAAGTTGTTTTGGAATTTGGGGTCAGACGGCGGGAGGAATTGTGTGGGCTTTTGTTTGTGCAAACTTGTGCTTAATCTCATTAGCTTTGACCTTCCGTCGTCTTCTTGACGGACGCCATCTCCTGCTTTGGATTTCGGACTGAACTGACCACGGCTTGACTTCCCCCTACTCGGACTTGGTGAAACTACAAACGTCTGCTTCTGGCTTGAACTACGGAAAGGAACTGGGTCTACTCTACTGCTTCAATCCTCGGCTGATCTGTGTGTATTGGAAATCTTGCCTGCTGTGTGGAGGAGTGACTCAAGTTACTCAAAGCACAGTGCTGGCAGCAGAGAGGAATCTGCTGCCAATTAGCTGCATTCTTTTGAACACTTTGTTCCCCGGCTTTTGTTTTGTTTATCTCCAGGCTGAAGCAAGCTGTTTGTTTTTACCCGGATTAAACTTCGGTTTAATCCGGTTTATCTTTTGAGCGTTTTTCCTTGCCCCTTTTTGCTTTTAAAGGCTAATACTGCCTGGCCCTTGTATTTTACGGGCATTTTGAGTTCTGTAATCCAATAAACTCTGTTATCTTTGATCTTGTGGCGTTCTGTCCTTGACACTCACAGGTAAGAACCAGAATTGTTATTAGGTGTAATGGCTGTTTTCTGGGTATTGAAGCCTGATTCCATGCAGGCTTATGTGTGGCTAAAACCCATTAAGTTCCATGTCTTTAGAAATGCTGAGTCTGTGAAAGTTCAGGTTGATTTAGCTCTGGAAAACAGGACTGTAAAGGGGGAAAAAAGGCTTCTGTGGTTTCTATGAAGGAATTGCTGTTCAGAGTAATGTCTTCTATACAGGTTGTCTTTCCTTACAAGGAAAATTAGTCAAGTCTTGTAATAGCAGAAAAAGTGGTTAATCTTAATAAGGTATTTGAATAATTTCTTCCAAGAAGGGATTTTCACTAACTTGCCTTTAATTTGTTCAAGTTAATCATTATCCTTTTACCTCTGGTCTCATTATTTTAGTTGCTTGTTGTCTACATCAGATTTAGAGAAGAACGGATTAGAAAACTATTTTTAACTGGGTATTTTTTTTTAACTATCAACTTGTGAAACATTAAATCTTAGAGCCAAGTTTCCATTCCTGCAGGACTGTGAACCCACCTTTCACCAGTTCTGGATATCAGAGGAACTGCAAAGATCGTTTTTTCTTAACCTTGATATTTATTAATATTTTGTCCCTTTCTGAAGGTTCTCAAGGCCAAGGTGTTCCCCATTGCTTTGTATGGAGCTGAAATATGGGGGGATCAAGATCTGGCATTGGTAGAAAGATTCCAACTTCGCCACTTGAAAATTGACTTAGGTGTGGAGAGATCATCCCTGTCAGCCGCTGTGAGAGCAGAGATGGGAGTACCCCCAATTTCCACAGTAATCCTGAAGAGGCAGATCAATTGGTGGTACAAAATAAGACAAATGCAACCACATAGACTCCCAGCCATATGCCTATTAGAACAAGAAAACCACAAAGAGTGGTCATCATGGCTAAGTAGACTCGGTCACACGGTCAGTAAGATAGGTTTTGCCCCATACGAGCTAATAAATTTTGGGGCTAAAGTGTGCTCAATTGTATACCAAAGAGCCCTCGACATTGCTGCACAAATGATCTTATGATCATAGCGCAAGCAAGAGCCACTCCATACCTGGCCAAATTTAAATGCATTGTGGGCTTGACTCTTCCATTATATATTAGAAAACTTTTTCCCTGGGCTAGATTCGAGCAGCTCAACATTAAGTCCAAGCTAGGTAGACATCAGAATATCCCCTATACAAAGAGAACCTGTGGGTGTCGTGGGGTAGATGCAGTGGTGGAGGACTCAGAACATTTTTTCTTAAAATGCCCCTACTACACCAGGATTCGATCTCTCTATTTAGACCCTTTGCTGGAGAATCATACTCACTTAGAGAATAAGGAGAAATTGCATATCCTTCTACAGGGTTCAGATAAAAACCCTATTTTAAAACTGGCCCTTTTTACGCAAAAAGCGCTGGCCATTTGTGAGAAGATGGAAGCTGAGAGCTGATACATTATTGCCATTAACAAAATCCAAACTTAAAATTTACTATGGACAAGACACTTGTTTTACTTACCCCTGTCCTCGTTCAAACCTTACCTTAGGAAATTACTAATTTTAACCTTTTTACTCTATTTGTCTAGGAGCGGGTTATTAGGCCGCAGGTCGGGATGTTTTGTATCTTTACATGGTTTTATTGTATGTATGCGTAAGTGTGTACGTATTGTATGTTTTACATGTTTTGATATGGTCAAAAGTGACTAATCAATAAAGAATTGTTGTTGTTGTTGGCTCATATTAATATTTTGCCTGTCATTAGTGAAGGAAAAGCAAAATAACATAACCCATCCCATTTCTTTCAGTGTTCCAGCCTTAGTTCTAGAATTTGTGCATTGTTTGTAGCTTTTCAAAACCGTAACATTCAAGTATGATCGTGCTCTTCCCTGTTTCTAATTTTCTTGTATTTTTTCTTTTCTTTTCAGGCTCTCTGTTGTGGTCTACATCTCGAAGTCAAAGTTCACAAAATACCTCATCACAGCAACGGTAAGATTCATATATTGTATAAGAAAGGCAGCCATAGAACACGTCCTTTGTTTCCCCTCCAGGATATTAATTCATTATTTTTCTTTAAAGAACAGATTTATAACATTAAACCTAGAGTCCTGCTAGAGCGGGCCTGCACAACATGCAACCCAGAGGCCAGATGTATCCCTCACAAGGCTTTGGTTTGGCTCTCAGAGGCTCAGTTGCTAAGCCTTAGAGAGGGAGGTCACATGTAGCAGTACAGCAGAGTAGCAGTCGGGATCCATCCTTTCCCTCTCCAAGGGATTTATTTTTACACATTTCCTTTCTCTGGCACTGTATGAACATGTTGTTCTCTTGAGGACCTTTGTTTTTTATTGCTCTCTAAGTGGACTCTTTACAAAATGGATTAAAACTGTCCTGATCTACAAAATCTCTGGTGATTAGGACAATTTATAGCTTTTCTTGTATTAATTGCTTTTTGTATTTTTTGTAATTTGTTGGGTCAGTTTTTAAAACTTTTCATTATTGGTCTTATTGGTGGGTTTGGTTGTTTATTACAGATATTGTAGATTATTAGGATCTCCTATGTGCAAAAGGTTAGGAAAGTGCTGCATGAAACAATATAAATAAAGAAAATGAGAATAAAGAGAATAATGAGAAACTGCAGATATTCCAGAGAGTCATTTTTTTGTAAATGTCACATAATCTCTTTGATGTGTGACGTATAATGCAAACAAATGAACCTTCTCAGTTGCTGCTGCTGTGCTGGAGAACTCACCCTCACTGACCACTTCTTTACTAATAGGCAAAGATATTCCTAGTTAGACAGGGTTTTGACTGGTTTCTGCAGAATATTTTTTTTAATGAAAGGGAGATATGCATATTTTCATATTTGTTACATTTTAGAGGCTTTTCATTTTTTTTAAATTTAGTGCTGTGCCTGAAGAACATTAAGTTTTGTGATATTGTAGTTGATTTTAGTTATATTCTGTCCTAATCTATATTATAAACCTCCCTGGGTCCGATACTAGGATAAATGTGCATTATAAATTAAATAGCAAAAAATAGAGGTATTATTTGAATGCAAGTGTTGTGTAGGTTGAACACAGCAGTCTCTTGCAAATGCTGCTTTAACAGGAAAGAATAAGAAGTGGGATAGTAACAGAAAAAAATTCTTGATACAAGTTGAGCTTTCCTTATCCAGAAATCTGAAATACTTCAAAATCCAACATGAATGTTTGAGATAGTGATACTTATGCTTCCTGATAGTTCAATGTACACAAATTTGTTGAAGGCACAAAATATGTAAAATATTTTATGAAATTACCTTAAGGCTATGTGTAGAAAGTGTCTATGAAACATGTTAGACTTTGTCCTCATGTTTAGACCGGCCTCATCTCCAAGATATTTCATTGTGTACGTATATGCAAATACTGGTATTCCAGAATCCAAAACACTTCTGGTCCCAAGCATTTTGGATAAGGAATACTCAAACTGTATTTCCTAACAGATTCAACATGTCTGCATGACCTGATATTTCCTCAACCATAGACATTTGTATTCTTTTCTTCTGTGAATTTTAAAAGGATGCCAGTCAGGACATGGTTGGATACACTAGCTGTCTTCAGCCAATCATATCTCACTTTAATAATGCCATATGTATGCAGTACCTGTATTGCACAAATTAGCAGATAGATTAGGAGTCTTCAAATAATCATAGTTTCCCATTTCATTAGAACAGGGAAACTATGGTTACCATCTGTGGAACAATCCTGGGCATCAAACTAATGTAAAGACTATTTAATATCCTGAGTTATTCCAAAACTATTAGCCATAATTCCTTAGTTCAGCCAAGTAGAAAGCTATAGTTGATTGCTTCTTTGTTTGTGCTTCAACTCGCACCAAGGGGGAGGGGGTTAAGCAATTATATTTTATTGAATGAACTCATTTAAATATTGGCTTACAAGGCCACAATATGATCATTATCATTTAATAATGCTGGCTTAGTTTTTCTTCCACATTAAGGATTTAGATTTTTCATGTAGGTGCCTCAGCCTAATGATACTTTCTTCATACTTTGATGCAGTTCTAGAATAATTTGAAATGCACCCCACCCCTTCATCACCAGAGTTTGCAGCTTTTCAGCACCTGGCCTAAAGAGACAACCCTTCTTTGATACATAAGGTTGCTTTAGAGAGCATTCCCGATCATCAGATGACAGAACTGGGTGCCATCTAAGCAGTGAACAGTATTTGGAGGCTAAGGGAGAAAACAAGTACTCTGTGCCAGCTGTGTACCATGAGTTCAGCCAGAGCAAAGGCTAAATGTAGAAAAAGCAAGAAGGATACCTTCCTTGTGCCGGCAAGGCCCACCGGAGGTCTAGACAACACAACTACAGGGCATCCTTCTGAAACAAGTGTATTACCCACTTCCTCAATGCCTTTACCTTTAGCCTCTGCTGGTTCATCCTCTAAAGCAGAGCCCGGCATTTTGAAAAGAGCTGCTCACCTGAATGATAGTAAAGAAATGAAAGAGGAAGAGGTTGAGAGGAAACACTATGGAGAAGAACATTCTCTACAATCCCGTAACCAAAACAGAATGACAGTTGCAGCTCAGCAAGCACCTCCAGCAGCAGAGCCAGGTGAAAGTGCTGATGAAGAAATAATAGACCTTACCTGTGAATCTTCAGTAGTTAACAGTTTGCTTAACGATTCTGTTGTGTTTGTTGAGGAGACTAGAAGGGGACAAAATGAAGAATCCAGAAACAGATCCCTCTTTGACAGCTGTATATTATGTAGCGATGATGACATTTCTACCGGATATAAAGGGAGTGATGTCCTAGTCACCCCTGAGTTGCCCAACAAATTGGGAATGGAAAGAGCTGAAAATTCACCGCCTTCAGGCATTGTGCGCTGCCCAATTTGCATGGATGACTCTGTGGAAATTGTACGTAGTGGACGGCTTGTGGTGTCCACAAAATGTGGTCACATCTTTTGTAATGAGTGTCTCAGTCATTCTCTTAACAGTGCTAGGTTTTGCCCAACTTGTAGGGAGAAACTCAATCGCAAGCAGTATCATCCAATTTATATATGAAGACATGGGTGCCCCTGAGAACAATCACGAGCCTTTGAACAAGTTAGAGTTAAAGGAATAAAGGTTAAATATACAACTGGAATGACTGTTAGGGTTTTTTGATTGCCTGCTCATTAACCATTTAGTTATATTGTCCAAAGTCAATTTTGTTTCAACAGTTTTCACAGTGTAAGTAATTTAAGATCTTCAAATGTTTGTTACATACATAAGGCTAATGTGGCCACACTATTTTGGAATACATAAAAAGGTTTGCTGTACAATTTTATGTTTGGAGAAAATAGTTATGTTTGAATAAAATAGATACAAAGTGAGCTGCTTCTTGCCCAGCTGCCCCCGTACTAGATCATTTGAATCCTGAAAGTATAACCAGAGGTGACAAGCTCCTGGAGAACCTCCACTGTTGTAAAATGTATTTTGTAACCATGTTGTAAACCTAAACACACCTTTGAATGGAGATTAAATGTAATACTAAACGTTGCTCATGATTAGAGTTGCTGGGCTTCTATTCTGCTTAAAACCATCTCTTTAAAGAAGTACTTCCGACTACTCTTTGTTTCATGTATGTTCCACAAGTATGTTTTTTTTCTTCTGTTAGAAAGAATTATAGAATTGATCCCTAAATGTATTTGTTTTGGTAATAAGAAAAGGCAGATAGCTCTGTATACAAAAACACTGAAGCTAACTGTATTTAGCTCTGTCAGCCTATGCCTTTTATCCTGAGGCTGATCCCTTCTAGGTGTGATACACTACAGTTTACACCAGCCTCTGTTAGCTATGCATGCAGTGGATTATTAGAGTTGTGAACCCGGACAGCTGCAGGGTACTTGTTTTGAGGCGGGTGGCTTATATATGCATCCATTCTGTGAAAGACAGAACAGTAGAAAAGCAAAACCATTTTGTGGGCATTGTCTAGAAGTAACTAAAACTCTATCCCAGAGAACCCTAGAAGTTTAATAACAACAAAGTACACTTACTCAAAGATTTAAGACTGAACTTGGGGCTGTAATAGCTATATAACATGAAAGCCAAAATAGGAATGATGAATCAGAATTCATAACTGGTTGCTGTATTCATACTGATTACTTCGTATTTCTGTTTGAACAAAAACTATTTTCTTCGTATACCGTACTACAATTTCATTAGTATAGAAATTAGTATATGGTTTTCTATACTAATGAAGTAATGCAGTACTGAACTACATTATATGCTATATTTCTGTAGCATCCAAGTTTAATGTACTAATAAGGTACAGAAGAGAAGTGTGTTGGAAGTTATTTGTGAGCTATTATTTCTCAAGTGAAGCTAGCTGTTATAAATATCATTAATTTTCATTAAATTTAAAAAAACAAAAGCAACATTTCCTCTTATCATTTTAGAGTGAGTAATGTTAGTTCAGTCATAGAACAGGAGATTTTAAAACACTGTCAAATGCTTACTTATATTATACTCGTATTGATGCATATATAGCTCGTATTTGTGTTCACAGTTCACTGATTGTCAGATTTTTGTACTCGCACTGAAAATAAAGCCATTTAAATATATCATTTTAAGTGGCATGATTTAATGACTATAATTTTAACCTTTTCCAAACCTTTTCCTCAGTCTTGCCTTTCTATCTACCATGGCTCATTTTCAAATTTTATTTATATTGGGGCTCCCCCTTACTCAATAGACCTGACTGATACCAAACTACAAAAATCTGTCATATCACTTCTAAGCAATTAGTTACTGCCTGAATCTTAAAAACCTAGTACAGCCAGCCCTCCACATTCATTGGTGATTAGAAGTGCATAAAAATAGAATAAAAATCATAATTTTCTAAGTAAGAGAACCACTCCCTAGGAATCTCCAAGTCCTCCATTTTGACTATGTTCAATTTCTGCCAGAAGAGCTTTCTAAAGATTAAATTCCGCAATGGGATTGTTTCATTACTCTGTTTTGATTAGTTAATTTAACCATATAAAAAGTAACGGCCTTGAATCTTTTTTTAAAAAATCCCACGACATTTACCATTGATTGTCTAATTCCTATTTTGAAAATTTTCACTTAAATCCAGTAGGTCCACTTCTGAGAAGGATTGCTAAATCCTTATTTATGTCAGTAAATACAAGGCTGTGCTATATTTATAACAGCTATACAACATTGTGGCAAAGCAATAACTTTAATAATAATAATAATAATAACCACTTTATTCTTATATCCCACCCCATCTCCCCCAAGGGACTTGGGGCGACTTACATGGGGACCAAGCCCAGTAAATGAAAATTAAAATATAACACCATAAAATGCATAGCATTACAATAATTTTAAAATGTATACAACATCATATAAACATAAACCATCTAACAACAACCAGAAACCCATTTAATGGTTTTCCTCTAGGGTGCATCTACACCAGGCCTACACAACCTGTGGCTCTCTTTGGGCCTCCAGCTCCCAGAAGCCAGCTGTTCCAATGGCCAGGACTTCTGGGAGTTGAAATATCCTTGGAAGCTTGGAACTGATTCACATGATTTTTTAAAAAATGCATTGTGCAGACTTTCCATTTTCAAGGTAAAGGTAAAGGGTTTTCCCTGACATTAAGTCTGGTCATGTCCGACTCGGGGGGTTGGTGCTCAGCTCCATTTCTAAGCCAAAGAGCTGGCGTTGTCCGTAGACACCTCCAAGGTCATGAGGCCAGCATGACTGCATGGAGCACTGTTACCTTCCTATTACCTATTGATCTACTCACATTTCGGTCAGCAAATTCAGCATCTAAGCAGTTTAATCCACTGTGCCACCCGGGGGGGGGGGGGGGGCGGCGGCTCATTTCTTGATATTAAGGAAACTCTATATCTGATTTTGGAGGTTAAGCAGAATCACCCCTCCTTAGTTCTTGGATGGGAAACCACCAATAAATACCCTATAAGCTATTATAGTGGAAGTAATTGGCATCTGAGTGTTCCCAGCCTTAAAAACTCTAGGTAATTCATGAGGTCACCATAAGACATGAAAGCCTTCGTCAATCCAGTAGAAAGTTAAAACATGGTTAAAATCACATATTCATAAATCCGTTTTCACCTCCCCGAATAAATCCCTTTGATATACAAATGATAAACCTTAAAACTCAACCCAGCCCTGACAAATACCATATTTAGTTAAAGGCTTTCTTAAATAAGAAGATCTTTACCCCTTTCAGGAAATTCAGCAGGGATGGGGCAGCTGTTAATTCTTCCGGAAGGGGGTTCCAAACCCACAAATCAAACCCATTTCCACACTTCTAATCAAACTTCTCAATTAAATGTATTTTTAATCCTGAATATACATGACAGGAAATATTGGCAGGAACCAGTATGCATGAATGGATTTTTAAAAAACCGCCTCTTGTGATCATTGGGAGAGATATCCTAGATCTGACGAAGGGCCTGTCAGGCCTAACATTGCTTTCCTACAACGGCCTATAACACCATAAAATGCAGATATCCATGGAAAGACCACTATGTCTGTTGGTAAGTTTCCAAGGCCTCAGAGCAAGTTTTTAGAAGACCTATTACCCAAGTGGAGATGTTGGGAACTGACCTGAAGATACTGTGCACAATGATCCCTGAGCTATGGCTCAACTTCATTAGAGACAGGGTCAGATGTTCATTCCACTTCAGATGAAACCAATCTGTTCTGCTTGGTGGCAGCATGCCTAACTAATTAATTTGGTGGCAGCTCTCTCACAACCATGTTTCTTTTTTAATTAAACATTTTATTTATGTTTTTGTAGCATCGTGTTCTCATTCCACATCTACCAACTGGAATTTATCACTTGTACATTGATTTCAAATTATTTGCTAAGTAAATTGGCTTTTGTTAGCATCTTTCCAAATCTGTTTACCATTTCATGTGTCCCCCTAAAAATGTGCTCTTGAATGCAGACTTTGCTAGCTGGGTCATTTTCTGGAAAGGAAATGCCTGCAGTTTGTATGAATACAAGTTTCAGGTCTCCATACTTGCATTTCATGCCACCAGTCTTTCACTTTCTGCTTTCCGTTTCACCTGGAGCACCAAGAGTTCTTTCCTGATATTTCACTGGTGGTTATGAAAGAAGCACTAAACAGGCTTCTAGGCAGCCAAGCACTGTTCAGGGATGCTATGAAAGGGGCTGTGAGGAAACTAACTGTGACACTGGGAAGCCTAAAGAATACATTGTTAGAGTTTAATGTATTTTTCCGTTATGTTCAGTAAACATATTCTTGTTCTAAACCTGTCTCTAAAAGGCGTTTCTACACTGTAGAATTAATGCAATTTGTCGCCACTTTAATTGCAATGGCTTAATGCCGTGGAATCCTGGGATTTGTAGTTTAGTGAGGCACAAGGACTATTTGGCAAAGAAAACTAAAGACTAAACTAAAGACCTTATAAAACTACAGTTTCCATGATTCCATAGCATGGAGTCATGGTAATTAAAGTGGTGTAAAACTACATTCATTCTACAGTGTAGACACACCCTAGCTCTCTATGATGCTTGAACTAGAGTCAGGCCATACATTCAAACTAAAGATGCCAGACACCAATACAGTCACAAGCCCACATTTAATGGGCTCAGTAATTACTGGGGCTCAGTAATCCAATCCAGCAAGGATTAATTGGGGGAGCAAGGGCAGGATGAGCTGCAAGATCCCCGGGGGTTGGTATTTTGAGTCCAGACGTGGACCCCTTCTACACTGCCATATAAAATCCAGATTATATGCTTTGAACTGGATTATATGGCAGTGTAGGCTCATATAATCCAGTTCAAAGGAGATAATGTGGCTTGTCCCCTTTGATAATCTGGATTATATAGCAGTATAAAAGGGGCCTAAATGTCATAATGGTTAGCTGTGGCTCACCATGTGAGTTCACCCACACTCTCCATCATAGTATTTGGCATTTTTAAATAACCACACTGCTATTTGGATTTCATAAGGGGTTGAGAATGTTTTGTATTAGGCTCTTGTTTTATGCTCTGAAATTATATCCCTGCCCGGTGAGGGTTTTTTTTTTTACTGGGCACTGTATAAATGAAATACATCAATGACAAATAAATAAAATCCCCACTTTTTAGTGGCAAGCATAAAATTGATTAGACAGACTGGAACAGGGAAGTGTCTTTCTTACAAAACTTCAGTAACAGAAAATAACACCTCCCTGGTTAGAGATCACACAGGTAGAAAAACATGAAAGAAATAATTTCAAATAACAAAATTGAATCGTAAACATGCTTAAGGTTCCCAAAGTTTGCACTTGGGGTTTTGGTTTCTTTGCTTTATGGCATTCAGGGAGAAAACCCTCTTCCTTTTTTGAGTACAGTCATTGTGAAATATTGGCTGCAGTGCTTGGCTACAATGTAACAACAGATCCATGTTCTTTCACAGACACCTTCCCAAAACCTCCTTGACTGAACCTCCATGGCCTAAAATCAAGCTACCTGACCCAACTGAAGAGGCAAAACACCATAGAGGTAATCACTATTGAAAAGCTGTGGCTATGACTGCACCATTTTGCTGTCTTCTGGGGAGATGGGGAAGGGTCATTTTTATACAGTAAACAAAACGAAAATACATAATAGCATTGTTAATTTTCTCTCAAGATATTCAGTATGAACACATGAGAAATCATATGCACACAAGTGGATCAGCCATTAGACCTTGGCTCATTCCTTTTTCATTGATGTGCAGTTGGCATTAGTTTTAAGGCCACCTTGTGCAAATATATACATGTGTGCCCTCTTTGAAAAAGAGAAACCTGGGTAGTCTATATCCCAAGAACACAGCTGGACATGTACTGTATACAACCTCATCCATACTTGTACCAGTTCCAGGGGCAAGGATAAGAATCATGACATATCAATGGTTCCTAGTCCTTTCCTAAATACCGACACAAACTTGGCTGCAACTGCCAGCAGGCCTAGCTCACATAGCTACTAGTGAGGTATGCTGACAGCTGCAGTCAAAAAATTCTAAATATTGCCACCCTTATTATATGGTTATATAATACTTTACATAATATGCAGACATGCCTCAGTTAACAAAGCCTCTGACAGAAAGATCTCCTTTTTACAAAGTGTTTTTATGACCACCCCACTTTTGTTCCTTGTCCTCTGTTTCACTGAAATGTTTTTACAGCATTGCCACTGGATGGATGATTAAAAAAACTGGACTGTCCTAAACTTTGGGTATCAGGTTATTTTTCCCATGTTATTTCTGCCTCTGGTCCCACATTTTCTGCTACAGTAGTAATGTGTGGGAACCACTACTTCACTTACTGAGGTATATCTGCCCAGGAGGTTAACTTTGGGTAACATATTTAAAGGCTCACCACAACTTTAATTGTGGGATTGGGTATTGTGAAATATGGATGTTATAAGGAATGAGGCATGGTGTTCCATAAAAATAATGTTTGTTTGTCAGAGTCAGGAATCTCTCATACACCTTGTTAACTCCCATCTTTTTATTAACTTATCATTTTCATGCAGAGATTGTGCAAAACGTGAATGAATTAATTGCCACAGGACAATATGGAAGACTGTTTGCAGTTGTGCACTTCGCCAGCAGACAATGGAAAGTAACCACTGAAGATTTAATTTTAATTGAAAATCACATACCAGCTGAGTGTGGAGACAGAATTCGAATGGAAAAGGTAAGTGTCATATCAGTTGGTGCTCTGTTCCTATATTAACTGGAAAGATTTCATTAATGACCTCATATTGTATTTTAAAGCTGACTCACCTGAGCAATAATAGTATTATTTCTTACACCCTGGTCTTTATGTATTAATCGGTCTCATCTTCAACAAGCCAGTTGGCCCCCATAGTCTTTTTAAGTATCTTCTAATATTTGTTGCCCTTTTGGAAATATCTCATCGTTCAATGCTGTGAAATCTTGAATTCATAGTTTGGTGAGACACCAGCTGTTGGAATCACAGACATCTTAAAGGGCCAGACTTAAAAGTGTCTTCAAAACAAAGCTTATTGAAACAAAAGGAAAAGGATGCAGGGATACTTAAATGCAGTTCCATTGGTCAAAAACTCAAAAACCCAAACCAGACCTGGTTCAAGGATAAACAGAAATATAATCCAGATGAACTGGATGCAAAAAGCAACAAGTCAAACAAAGTGCTCTAAGGCAAAACAAAAAGGCATAGTACACAAATGGTTAACAGACGGAGTTGCAAGAAAAGAAGCGTCGTCAGCCGAAGTCCAAGGTCGAAGCACAAGGAATCCAAAACAGCATTGCTCCAGTGTCTGTAGAAGCAGCGTCTTCAGCCAAACCAGTTCAGGTCCAAACTGCAGATCCAAACATGAAACAGGCAGCAGCAAGACTACAAGAAACTTTCCCAATACCCAGCACACGAACGCACATCAAAACCTTGCCTTCTGCAAAGACCCCTCACCCCTGAACCCACTTTTATCTACAAACCATCATCAGAGGATGAACTGACCACCGCCCCATCACCATCTCCCACAGCTGCTCCCAGCTCTTCACGCGAATTCCTTTGACTCTCCCTCCAATTCCTCCATCTCCTGTCAAGACTTAGATCCCCCCCCCCCAAGAATCAGTTGGATCCCCTGATTGCCAGTCTTCACTTGTGGTGCCTCACAAATAGCTTGCACTTCTCTTATCTTAGTCCAATCCATGGTGTCTCCTTCTTCTCCTTCACTCATTGACCCATCATCCCCAGAGAATCCCTCAAATGACTCCTCATCTGTAGCTGCTGCAAGTATGTCCCGGATCCTCTTTCTCTGCTGCTCTTCATCAGATTCCTGCTCCCGAGTAACCCTTTTTTCCCTTCTGGCACCCATACTACTGTTTGTAACGTTACTCACAGGCTCTACTACAACACCAGCACTCTTTGCCCAAGAAGACTAAAGAGCTTTTGAAAGTACAAATTCCAGGATTCCATAGCATTAAGCCATGACAATTAATTAGTTTCAAACCATATTAATCCTACAGTGTAGATGTACTCATTGGCAACTGTATCCAGCACTAACTTACACAGAAATCTATAAATTAAGTGTAAATACTAGGTTGTCCTGTTACTATAGACTCACTAGTAATACAGGATAGAATAATAATTACAAACTGATTCTTATTTATAATTCAAGAAACGTAGGGAATGAACACATTAGGACTGTTCTACAACAATGTACCAAACTTTATATTCATGCTTGAATGTTTTCCAAAGTAACTGATAAGTTCTAATAATAAACCATGGTCAACACTTTAAACAGATTGAGTATTGTCCCACTCAAGTAAAAAGTCTTAGGAATGCGTGATCAGGAAAACAAAGGGTGGAATCTGAAGATTTATTTCTGATGAGTGAGCGATGTTCGAGTACTCTGATCTTTAGAGGTCTGGTGGTCATTCCTATATATAGGAATGACCACCAGGGACACTGGATTACATAAATGACCTGGCCGGTGTTACATGTAGTAAAGCTTCGTAGATGTATGTTACATTTCAATGTAGAATGTGAAAATTGTTTAATTCTAAGTGACTGTATGCAACAGTTGCAATGTCCACAGTTTGAGTGGCCTCTAAGATTGGATTTCTTGGTGATGCTAGGAGTTGTAAAATCAGAACTTATAAGCATGTCCTTGAGATTTCTTGAGCGTTTATTAGCTAACAATGGTAAGTTTTGGCATCCTGGGATATCCCTAATCAGGTGCCAATGTTTTCTAATTATTTGTGAATTTTTGTAGTTCACCATCTGAAATAAATCTTCAGATTCCACCCTCTACTCATATTTTTTAGAGAAATCTCATTCCTGTACGAGTTTTAGATTCTGTGCCCTAGAAAGGATCACTACAAAACCCCATGGGGACATAAAAAGGCTTTTACTACAGAGGGAAGCCTTTTGGATATCTAAGTTACATACAGTGCATCCACATGGTCTAAATGATAGATTAGACCTTACCTGTTTTCTGTAACTAGCCAGTAATCCTTAAAAGGGAGCAGCCTCTATGAGTTAACTGCTCGCAAATGGAAGAAACCTGAAGAAAGGATACTTCTCCTGAAACAAGGATTATAAACACCTGGGAACCCCTGTAGTTTTCTTGATCACACATTCCTAAGACTTTTTACTTGAATGGGACAATACTGAATCTATTTAAAGTGTTGACCACAGTTTATGGAAGAACTTATCATAGAATCATAGAATAGTAGAGTTGGAAGAGACCACATGGGCCATCCAGTCCAACCCCCTGCTAAGAAGCAGAAAATCGCATTCAAAGCACCCCCGACAGATGGCCATCCAGCCTCTGCTTAAAAGCCTCCAAAGAAGGAGCCTCCACCACGGCCCCGGGGAGAGAGTTCCACTGTCGAACAGCTCTCACAGTGAGGAAGTTCTTCCTGATGTTCAAGTGGAATCTCCTTTCCTGTAGTTTGAAGCCATTGTTCCGTGTCCTAGTCTGCAGGGCAGCAGAAAACAAGCTTGCTCCCTCCTCCCTTTGACTTCCCTTCACGTATTTGTATATGGCTATCATGTCTCCTCTCAGCCTTCTCTTCTGCAGGCTAAACATGCCCAGCTCTTTAAGCCGCTCCTCATAGGGCTTGTTCTCCAGACCCTTAATCATTTTAGTCGCCCTCCTCTGGACGCTTTCCAGCTTGTCAACATCTCCCTTCAACTGTGGTGCCCAAAATTGGACACAGTATTCCAGGTGTGGTCTGACCAAGGCAGAATAGAGGGGGAGCATAACTTCCCTGGATCTAGACGCTATTCCCCTATTGATGCAGGCCAGAATCCCATTGGCTTTTTTAGCAGCTGCATCACATTGTTGGCTCATGTTTAACTTGTTGTCCACAAGGACTCCAAGGTCTTTTTCGCACACACTGCTGTCAAGCCAGGCGTCCCCCATTCTGTATCTTTGATTTCCATTTTTTCTGCCGAAGTGAAGTATCTTGCATTTGTCCCTGTTGAACTTCATTTTGTTAGTTTCGGCCCATCTCTCTAGTCTGTCAAGATCGTTTTGAATTCTGCTCCTGTCTTCTGGAGTGTTAGCTATCCCTCCCAGTTTTGTGTCGTCTGCAAACTTGATGATCGTGCCTTCTAACCCTTCGTCTAAGTCATTAATAAAGATGTTGAACAGAACCGGGCCCAGGACGGAGCCCTGCGGCACTCCACTTGTCACTTCTTTCCATGATGAAGACGACGCATTGGTGAGCACCCTTTGGGTTCGTTCGCTTAGCCAATTACAGATCCACCTAACCGTAGTTTTGTCTAGCCCACATTTTACTAGTTTGTTTGCCAGAAGGTCGTGGGGGACTTTGTCGAAGGCCTTACTGAAATCCAGGTACGCTACATCCACGGCATTCCCTGTATCGACCCAACTCGTAACTCAGTTACTTTGGAAAACATTCAAGCATGAATATAATGTTTGGTACATTGTTGTGAAACAGTCCTAATGTATTTATTCCCTATGTTTCTTGAATTATAAATAAGAATCAGTTTGTAATTATTATTCTATCCTGTATTACTAGTGAGTCTATAGTAACAGGACAACTTTGTATTTAAACTGTATCCAGCAGCCAGATGAACTGCCTGCAAGAAGCTGGTGGGTGGGAAACCCAGAATTTAGATAAATATAAGAAAGTCAAGTTTTAGTGTTTAAGATTCCAGAAAATCCTAAACACAATTCTACTGGGGGTTGAAAACAAACCGGTACAGAATAATTAACAGCATCAAATTGCTTATCTGAACAGTTAGAGAAGTGGATAGATTTACAAGACAAGTTAACGTGACATAACATTCAGGCCTTGTCAGGAGTGCTACCTATTTCCTTGAAGTCTGAGCTGCTCTGAATCCAAGAAATAAACATGTACTGCAAATCTGTGAATTGTCAGGGAAGTAACCACAAATGGAAGGCTTTCCCCTTTTAAATATTTAGAGAATGATATCTTTGGTGGGTGAAATTGCATAATCTTTGAAAACAGATACCAGTTGCATATTTGCTTCCTTCCCCCCACACACATTGTCATGTGTCCCTTAGAGTAAACAAAAATGTGTATTAATTGGTGGATTTATCCTCAGTGTTCGTATATTATAACTTGTGATTAGAAAGTGTACTGTAGGTTTAAAGAACATTCCTTTCTGCCAAGTCCCATGGGGAAAATCCGATGATACTGTGACCGTAATGTAATGACTGATGTTGCATTGTTTCCAGGTATTGTTGGTTGGTGCAGATAACTTCACTTTGCTGGGAAAGCCACTGCTAGGGTAAGGAATCAATAATTCAGTCGTATTGAGACGTTGTTAGAACAGATATTTTCTGGAAACAGTACAGAGAGTCCCAGAGAAATATATCTTTTAAAAATCACTGATATACAACAGAGAAAAGGAAATCTGGAATGAAAGAGATAATTGCCTTCACAACTATGTTGTCTGTTCAGACAGTCCTGTAATAAAAAAACACACAAGCTGAAGTAATGTAAGATTGTACTTAGAGGCAAAGTGTGGGGAGAGAAAAGGGTCTGATCAGAGTGTAATCCACTTGCTACTGACAGCAGCCTCGAGACATTTTTTTGCACCACAGTTTCGAAAGCTCTGAACTGTCAGCATTGAGCAGAAGAGCCTTGCGCTTGAAGTGCAAGATTGTTATTTTGCACTTGGACTCCTGCACCTTGGCTTTGCTTTGTGATTTTTGCACATTTCTATGATTGCCAATTTCTCATAATAATGGCAAAATAATGTTCAGTTATTTGATTCAAGGTATATTTTCACCACTTGCCAAGAGAATACTCATTACAGGTCTCCTTTAGGGTTGTCTTGAGTCAGAAACAAATACTTTCCCTATGATTTCATGTATTTTTTCCTTGCAACAGGAAAATGTGTCCAGATTTATCTCTTCTGGGATTCGGTTTAAAGGGATCTACTAGGGTTTGGTTCCAGGACTCCATGTAGATCTCAAAATTTGTGGATGTCCAAGTCTCATTATATACAATGGTGTAGTAAAATAATGTCCTTTATAGTTTAGGGGTTTTTTTTATATAAAAAGTGGTAGCCCTTATATTAAATGACAAAATCAATGTGTGATTTTTGGATTAAAAAAATATTTTTAAGGATGGTGGAATCTATGGATACAGGCGGCGATTGTATAAGGACATTTTGAATAATCCACAGTGAATCAGGTTTATGCTCATGATACACTGCTTCTAAGTTGGAAGGTGGCAGAATGGAGATTTGGTGAACTTCTCTGCCTGTTTCAGGGTTTGAAGAGGAAAGGAAAGAATGAAAAGCCTGTTATTTTACAGGGCACAGACTTTCTGGTACTGATTTCATGACAAGTAGAAGTACATTTCACCTTGAGTGGAATATTAATGTAATTAATACTTTCAAATCCATTCAGGTTAGTGTGATTTGCTTCTTAGTAGATATGTATAGGTTTATATTGCTCATATGTCTGAATGTCAGATTATTCATGTATATTTTATTGAGTTGGTCCAGATTTCTGCCTCTCCCGCTTTCCTTCTCTTCTCTCAGAAGGGCTAGCCCATCTGAACTAGCCTGAGGTGTTCAATGAACCAGCAGTTTCCTGCTTTTATTTCATGTTGGGTTTACTGAACGAATGAATTGCCTTGTTGCGGTCACAGACCAGGGATCTAAAACTTTAAATCATTAAAAACAGAGTTTTAACTGTTGGGTTTTGTCTCACCTGAAGAAACTGTCAAAAACCAAATTCATTATGAACTCATACATATACTCTGATCATGGCAGAACATTTGATTTTTTGCTGAAGCAAAAGATAAAGGATGTTCTTTCATTTTAGGGCTTTGTTTCAAAGCATTAAAAAAATAGGAGTCACCTGCTGCTTTGGTATGTGCTGAAAGTTAACAGCACACATCACACCTCAGGTGGGATAAGCTAGTATTTGCTCTGAATTATTCCGTGCTGCCAAACAGCGAATCCACAAGACTAGATTCACACACTTTTTTGATTAGTGTAAAAATAAAAGGGTACTCAAGCAAGTTTGTTAACATTCCATATTCCACAATTGTTCCTTATGTATTCTTTCTCAACTTTGCAATGGGATTCCTTAAATCCTTCGGAAAACTTTGATTCTCAAATATTTTGAAGAAGTGGGATTGAGATTATGGTAATTCTCAGGAAATACACTCCATTGAAGAATAAATTGTTTTGATCTCAACGAGGTTTCTGTCTGTATGGACATGCACAGAATTGTGCAATGCAGCCTCCAGGGACAATTTTGTCATGCCTTGTGGACTCTTCGTGCTATTGTAGACATGAGAGGGGCCTATTTTCCAAAAGGAAATTAATTTTCAGGTCATTTCCTATTAGAAAAAACCCCGCTTGGACCTAAATCAGCTCAGAGAATGCTACAAATGCAGCAAAAATGTTGTTCACACACCCAATAATGCAATGATGAAAAAAATCATTTTTTTCCAGAGATGTGACCCTCTGCTTGTCACATTGCCACCCTTGGTTTGGAATCATCATTATTTCACTCTGTTTTAGCACTCTGGGAACTTCATGATTGCAACTCAGTCTCATAAAGAAATTCCCTGTTGATTAGAAGAAAATGTAATAACCCCATTTGTCTGGGTTTTTTTTCCTATAAAGAAAGGATCTAGTCCGCGTGGAAGCCACTGTTATTGAGAAGACAGAATCTTGGCCAAGGGTTAATATGCGGTTCTGTCCAAAGCGTCATTTCCAGAGGAAGCTAAGTAAGATTACAATGATACATAAACCTTTTTCTTCCAATGTGCAGAATAATGTGGTTATATTTGGGCTGCTGTTATACAAACATTGTGTTAGAGGAGTGTGGTCCATAAAAAAGAGTAAAGGGGTATTTGTGTGTTGAGGTTAGAATAACAAAGGTGAGGCCCTAACAACTTCATCCAAGCAAATGTCACCCCCCCTTTTTTTTTCAAGCAACTTTTTTGTCAATCATTTTCAGTTTAGTTTACCTCACAGTTCCAAATCTTGCCTTATAATCTACATATGTTAACAAATCTTCAGGCCAGCCTTAATCAGATTCCAATGAAACAGTTTCATCTTGAATAATAACTTGTTTCTCAGTGCCATTTGCAAAAATCTTCTCAGATGTATATGCCACGAAACTGAAACTTAAATAGATTTGACTGTATTCTACTTGATTGGGATCAAAGTCTTATGTGGACATGATGCTAAACTATGAAGGAGTTCCACTCGGAGACACTGTTTGAATTATATTTTTGTCTTCTCTTTCAGTTGTCATTCATCCACAAACTGTTCTGCGGATAAACAGCATTGAAATTGCTCCTGTTTTGTCATGATGATTTGTTGGACTCAGCTTCTCGTTCCTGCATTAGGCCAATATGAGCAGTGAACATGTTTCTTTTGCATTTGATTACTGTCTGTAAAATACATCTTATTATTAAATTGCCTCATATTATATCTTGCTTGATATTGATGATCTAATTTACTACAGTTATATGTAATTTTGAGACTGAGGAATTCTAAAGAAATTACATTCATTTTCTCTGCACAATATTTTGGGATGGTGATATTAAAAAAAAATTGGGTCAGGATTCCACAACTTCAGTCCACTTCTGCCACTCTCACACTCAAGTCAAACACAGTGTTTCAGCCACATATTATTTCCTACTATAGAAATGATAGTTGCCTGGGACTGCAGATGATCCATTGGCAGCGTGTTGGGTTACAACTTTCAGAGCTTTGGAAAGACTGTTTAAATTTAACTACAGTAGTTACATGCTGATTGGTTTCCACCTTCCTTAAGCAAGATTTGACACCATCCATCAATCCAGTGGTACAGAGGAGGCTCTCAGGAGGAGGAGGAGGAGGAGACTCAGATCGATGGGTTGCGTCCATGGAATGAAAACTTGCCTTGTGCATCTAAACATGTTTCCCAGCATTCATATTTACTGACCATAGCTCTTGATTCTGAGTGAATGGGGGGAGAATGCAGGTATTGATTCAGAAACATGTTATGGATATTCTGAGAAGCACTCAAAATATATTTGATTAAGAATTCTCTACCCTTGAATGACCAACCTATTTCTATATTCACTTATTGCTGCACAGTAGTGTCTGCTAATGAGCAATGAGCACATTGTTTCTTGTTTACTTTTTAAAGCTGCGACAAACAATTTGTTATGAGAAGAATGGAAAAGAATAGAAGATGCAGATCAGTGCCAAAATATATTAGTGAAGGTTGTTAGTTTCTATGCTTTAGGATAGACTTCTACAACCTAGAACTTTCCAAAAGCTTGATTCCAAAAGATATCAAATCCTAAAAAAAAAAAAAGAGTTCTAGGTGGCAGCATTGTTAGCTAGGAATATAATATTATGTACAGATCAAAACTATGAAAATGTATCAATGTAGGTCTTGCAAAATTATCTTTTATAGGAAAGGCATGCATATTCACAAGACTTTTTTTAATCCTGTGAAAATGTATTGAGATTGGTTTGGTATCTTTTGGAAACAAGCTCCACTACAAATCATAATCTCAGCCATAAAACAGGTTCATAGTGCAATGTAGCTGGAAGTACCTGGTTGAAGGCAGCAAGTTAAAACTACAAAAAAGGGTAAAAAGGTTACTGCTTTGGAAAAAGCAGTAACCAAATGTGTGACTAGAAAGCAAGTGGCAAGTCAACATACTATTCTTCATAACGTCAGTTGTTTCTTTGAAATATTAAGTTTTTTGTTTTTTTAAGTGAGCGCCCAGCTTCTGCCAACCTCGCCATTCGAAAACATGCAAATGTGAGTAGATCAATAGGTACCGCTCCAATGGGAAGGTAATGGCGCTCCATGCAGTTATGCCGGCCACATGACCTTGAAGGTGTCTACGGACAACGCCGGCTCTTCGGCTTAGAAATGGAGATGAGCACCAACACCCAGAGTCGGACACAACTGGACTTAATGTCAGGGGAAACCTTTACCTTATAGTAAAAACATTGTTGTGATGTCATTGGGGGGGGGGGGGCATCTAATTTTTTTTTTTTTTTTTAAAAAACAGACACGATCAGTGACTTTAAAAGTTTAGATAGACACAAGGTTTTGATTTGGTGGCAACTCTAGGGTGTCAAACCTCCATGGGAATAGTATTTATTTACTATATTTCTGCCTAAAGGGTATTTAGAACGGCTTACATGATTGGAGCATCACAGCACTGAAATCTCTCCTTGTCTCATTGATGTGTAATGTACACTTGGTGAAGGGCCTCTTCAGATAATCTTGAGTCAAACATGGCTATGGATTCGGAAGCATGGCACAAGGATGTGAAGCTGAAGATTCTGCTTTTCAACATGGAAAAATGACTGCCAAGATTTTAATGTGTTGAGACACTTGTTAATTTCCACCACAGCTTAACCTGCAATAATGTGGGCACAGCTCTCCAGTTCAATATAATGTAATACATTTAACTGATGTATTCTCTAAAATCAATCTCTTCAACCTGCGGCCCTCCAGGTGTTTTGGCCTCCAACTCCCAGAAACCTTAGCCAGTTTGTTGAATGGTCAGGAATTCTGGGAGCTGAAATCCAAGTTGGGAATTGTTGAATCACAAATCCCATCACCATAGCTTGTTTAGCCATTGACAAGAAGTCCCAGCGCTAACAGTTTAATGTTTGGAAAGCTGTGCAGTTCCCACTCCTGATCTCAAGATTAGGCCATTGCAAACAATGTGGTCTTTTAAGTGCCATTGTGCATTTTGTCTTAAAATAGTTTTTCTGCGCACTTTACTAAGGCTATGATTGAGCTCTTTGCTAAATCCAACATTGCATGTGGTACTCAAGGCCAAAAGGTGCTTTGTGTCTGTTTTGTTGTTTGAGTTTAATGAGCTGGAGTAATATTAGTGCTCATTTGTTCCATCATTTCCTGAACCACTTTCCCCTTTCAGTCCTCTTCAAAGAACTGACAAACTGTTTAACTAAACACTTAATGAAATGCTGGTCGCTGCCAATGCTGTTGCTTGAGAGGGTAATTCAATGTTAGTGCAATGTGATATTTTATTACAATCACCTGTGTGAAAGCAATGAATGGTGTAAATCTTATTTTTTGATAGAAGAAATGGCAGCTGTACATTTCCCCAAGTGTCTGCTTCATGCACAACAGAGAGGTAGAAATTTGATGTAATTTGTAACTGGAACAACCTATACTGGGGCACTATAGTCTTACATTTTTGCAGGGTTATTAGATCAAACAGGCTCCCGGTCAGCTAGGCTTTAGCACTTTACTGCATTACTTCTCAGACTATCTTATGTGAGGGACCGGCAATGTGCCAGGAACCAGTGCTGAGTTTGTGCTCATTGGGTACACTTTTTATGTTTTTTTTTTTAATTTCCTGGAAACTTATCAAGGACTAGGAATTACAGCTTTAGCCTTAGTGAAGTTTGCTACTGCATCCATGTTCCAATGGAAGTAAACTAGATCAGAGCCTCTCATATAGATAGGACTGAGACTGTGTGACTTGCCCATGGTCTATATGTGTGTCAACAAAATTATTGGTTCTATGCAAATCCCTTTCAGCTCAGGATAGTGGGAGCAAAATGGTTAACATCTTTGACACTGTGCTCTATTTTTAAATATCAGAAGAGTGTTTCTCAGCTATTGAAAACTACAGTTTGACAGGTTTCTAAAATTTTGAGTATGAGACCACTAAACTAGGAGAATGCTCCTGGCATGATTTTTTTGTTTTTCATATGACAGCATTGCTGGGTATCTTTAAACTTTTTCTTGAGCCTGATTTATTTTCTCTGCAAGACATATGTCTATTCTAGCTGTAGTCAGAAAATACATTTTAGTGGCTTGAGTTCAAAGATGTTGCAGATGGAAATAACTGCATTTCAACTGGAGTTCTTGTTGGGGCTGATAGAGCTGAAATTATTACATGGGGAGCAAAAAGATGTTAAACAATTCAGCATTCAGCATGCATCCTCTTAAATCAACAAATAGATGTTTAGCTACAGAGTGATGATACAGGATGGGGATTCAAGATGTATGTAGTACATAAAAGTAACATACATAATCTATTTCACAGGAGTCAATAACATGGTTGTTAATAATACTTATTGTGGTCAGGATCCAATGAGGTGCTTCTACCAATCGAACTGCTTAATCGATAGAACAAGAAGAGGGATTGTCTTTCCTTTTCCTTAATAACCCAAAACCTAATTTCAAAGGTCTGGGAAGCTCTCCAGAGTTAGCTAATTGCAATACAGAAGACTGCAGTGAAAAGAAGAAGGGAGACAAGTCCTATCAGATGAGCACAGTACTGGATGGAGACTCATGTGTCTAGTATTCAGGGAAGATCAGGTATGTTTTGTGGCTCCTGAAGACTCCCGAAATCCTACCAAAAATTGGGATGGAAATCAGCATTTATTAATGTTCAAGCGATTATTTATTTTTTATTTACTTCATTTTTACCCCACCTTTCTCAACCCCCCAGGGGACTCAAGTCGGCTTACAGATCCAGCAAAAATTCAATGCCACACAAGTAAACAATAAAACACATCTCATCAAAATGTAAACAATCAAAATATGTAAGCAATTAAAACACATATAAATTATTTAATAGATTAAAAACCATATAAAATGCTGAGTCATTATCTCATGTCCAAACCGTTTTCCAAAATCCATAGTCCATTCAAGTCTCATTCCGTAGCTTCCTATTCACCAAATGCCTGTGTAAAAAGCCAGGTCTTAGGTTTTTTTCTAAAAACCAGGAGGGATGGGGCCTGCCTGATGTCACTGGGGAGGGAGTTCCACAGCCGAGGGGCCACTGCTGAGAAGGTCCTGTCACTCGTCCCAATCAATAACGTTTGCGAAGAGGTTGGGACGGAGAACAGGGCCTCTGCAACCAATCTTAAAGTTCTTGTAAGATCATAGAGGGAGATATGTTCAGACAAGTAAGTTGGACCAGAACTGTATAGGGTTTTATTGAATTGGGCTCGGAAGCAGGCTGGCAGCCAGTGGAGCTGACGTAACAGAGGAGTAGTATGCTCCCTGTACACTGCCCCAATTAAAAGTCTGGCTGCCGCCCGTTGGACCACTTGAAGCTTCAAAGGCAACCCTACGTAGAGCATGTCTATAAGAGATGTAACAAGAGCATAGACCACTGTGGCCAAGTCTGACTTCCCAAGGTACAGGCGCAACTGGTGCACAAGTTTTAATTGTGCAAAACTTCCCCTGGCCACCGCTGAAACCTAAGGTTCCGGGATTGTTCCTGTTCTGTTGTTGTGTGCCTTCAAGATATTTCAGACTTATGTTGACGCTAAGGTGAATCTATTACAAGGCTTTCTTGGCAGAATTTGTTTGAAGGGGTGTGTAACGGATCTTGCCTACCTTACAGGGTTGGTGAATGGCCCACCTTGCAGGGCTGGTGTGCAGCCAATTTGCAGGCCTCACTTGTAAACGCTCAGCAAAGCAAGGGAGATGAGCAATCAGGCAGCCATTGCTGTCAGTGCAGTCTGATTGGCTGATGCAAATGAGAAGTTGCTTAGCAACTGGATATGGGCGGAGTCAAAGTGACAGTTGGAACTAGGTAGCCAGAGAATTCTTTTTCCGTTGGAGTTTGGAATTCAGTCAGTTGGGGGTTGGAGTTTGAAATGTGGAGATATAGTTTGGGGAACTGTGTTTTGAAAAGGAAGCCTGTGTGAGGAATATAGTTAAAGCCTTCAAAAAAGGAAGGGCTGAGAACTATATTGTGGCTCTATAGTCTAGTGTTGGTATTAAAATCCCAGGAGAAGTGGATTTAAAAATTTAATTTGTCCTGTTTGTGTTTCCTTGTGAAGGAACATATTTCCACAGAAACTAAATTATAAAACCATCATTTGAAGAGAAAAGCCTAAGCCTTTAATGAATCGGCTAAGCATCTTTAGTGTTCAGTGTTAATGAAACCATTATGCATTATTTACTGTTCAAAATACAAATAAACAACAACTTATTGTTTTCCTCACATAAAGTGTCTCATGTGACTCCCTCAATATACTAACACAGAAAAGGCTCCTGAATAAAACATTGGTGGCAGCATTAGTAGAGGTAGCGAGTTTGAATCCTCAATATTTTGGTGGCAGCAAAAACAAAAGCCTTTGCAAGTTTGGCAATTTGAAAAATCCTCTAAATTCTATATTTTGAAAGCAAATCCTCTATAGGGTGCCTTTGCGTTCTGTGGGTTTTGATGGGAAGTAAAGACTGAAACCATGGTCTCTAGAGTCCAGCACTCAAGCCACTGTACAATGCTGGTTCTCTTTCAAGTCATGTGCTGTGCCAAAACCACACATCAATGTGCTGTGCCAAAACCACACATTCCCCACACACATACACATACCTACATCTTTTTTATTGGAATTCAACCACAAACAGTGATTGCAAGTGACAATTATCATTCCTGGAGTGCTAGGATGAGCCCGTGTAACTCATGGAAAAGGGTCATAGAATCAGAGTTTGAGTCATGGAAAAGGGTCATAGAATCAGAGTTCAAGTCATGGAGTCAGAATGAATTTTAAGTAGAGTTGGAGCCAGAGTCAGTAGAAATTTACCCACTTTGGCTTCAAAATGAAAAACCTGTAATACCAAATTTCAAAGTAATTTAGGAAAAACATTCTGACTAAGAGCTGTTCAGTAGTGGAACTCTCTGCCTCGGAGTGTGGTAGAAGCTGCTTCCTTGGAAGCTTGTAAACAGAGACTGGGTAGCCATCTGCCAGGGGTGCTTTGATTGCTTTTCATGCATGACAGAGGGTTGGTCTAGATGGCTGATGTGGTCGCTTCCAACTATGATTCTATGAAGTTATTTTGTTCAGAAATTTTAAATAAATGTTCTCTCAATTTAAGTAGCTTGATATTCATTTGGTGGTAGTGATTAAAAGCCTTGAGTTACTATTTTGCTATGGTAAAATTGTTATTACTAATTAATATACATTTGCCAAGTATGAAGAAGTCAGAATCAGACAACTGAAAGAAGGGTTGGAGATGAAGATTTCATGTACCAACTTCTAAGCCCTGGTTATAGGAATGAAAATTAGGAGGGGGGGGCCTCGCCCAATGTTGTTGCTCACGTTAATGTGGTTCACCTTTTTCATTCTGAGGACAGTTTTGTTAGATAAGCCATTGTTCTTGTACTCACAACAGATGGAACGCTGAGACCAAGAGTAAGACTATAATTGCATCCTTACTCATTTCTTCAATGTTTTGACAATTATGTTGTTAGGAAAATATCTTTTCCCATTTAATCTTGTCTTGGCTTATACATTAATCCATGAAGATTTATTTTGTAAATACTATTTCACATAATAACACAGCCCAATAAAAGAATTTATTGGTGTCATGGTTTTAGGCCTATTCCTGGGGTTATTTGGGGTGCTGATTCAGGAAACCGCATTGGATAGACTGTAACCCCTTCCACACAGCTCTATAAAATTCATATTGAACTAGATTATATGGCAGTTCAAAACAGATGTTGTGGATTGTCTGCCTTGATATTCTTGGTTGTATCATTGTATGGAAGGGCCCTGCATCAGCTCTAGTTTCTTAGATATGGTTATCATGGTTTTCTATGGGCAAGCAGATGGTGACGGGTAGATGCCGCATGGATCGTGGCAAATCCAGTGGGGGGCATGGGCAACCCATTGCTAGTGGTGTGAATTTGTATGGAATCTCTGTTCGTTTTGTTTAGTTTCATTCATTTTGTATCAGTTTTGTATTTGTCCCCATTTCCGCAAACAGGATGCCTATACGAATAGAATTTTCGTCTCGCTTACGAAAAAATGACAATTTTTGGACCATTGGCAGCAATGGGAAGGCTTCTGAGTCTCATCCCACCCCCTTCGTTTTTGGGCTAGAGAGGTAAAAATCGCCACACACAGAGGGCATTTCCACCCCTTTTAGCCCACTAACTTTTAAACCGTTTGGACCTTCTCCAGAGTATTATTGTTATTAATATTAATATTATTATTAACACCCATTGTTACACATCAGCTGTCATGGGGAAGCAGACGTCTCTCAGACTCAGCTTAGGGTCCCAGAGTAACTATTATTATTATTACTATTATTATTTACATCCATTGGTACACATCAGCTGTAATGGGAAAGCAGTCCTCTGTCAGTACCTGCTTATTGTTACACGGCCAAAATGAAAGGAAAACAAAAAGCATGATGAAAGCATGCTTTCATTTTCGTGTCGCCTCGTTTCCTACGAAAATGTCATCATTCGTTTAGTGTAGACGAACGGTCGACACAAAACGAATACACAAAGGAAACAAAGGAAACATATATCGCGCACATCCCTACCCATTGCCTCACATCGGGGGGAACTGTTGCCACCTGGCTTCCCTCCATTCTTTTCTATGAGAACACAGGAAGCCTCTCGTGTTCTCACTGCTGCCTCTTACGACAGTTTCACTTTAGTTCAGGGACAGAGCATCACCAGAAATAGATCTACATCGTCTGATGCAATGTGGCAGACTCTGTCCCTGAAGTGAGGTGAAACTGTCGTAGGACAGACAATTTTGCCCATGTGATGAAGTCGTAAATGGCCCTGGAGAATATAGACATTCTAGAGATAGTATTTTAACCTCTGATTAATAAAATCCACAAAACTTACAAATGTGGAGGCGAACTTTGTAAACTAAGATTGAAGGCAGCTGTTTTTTCAGGTATCAGTCACGGCCTAAGCTTGTTGACCTGCAGTGACCTGGAGAAAGGCTAGATAATGAGAAACTGACATGAATGGGAGCATGGCATGATTACAGTCATTTTGCCAGAAGGGAGCACATGAGAGAACCTGGCTAATTGTGAGCTTAAGATAATCATGGATCAGGCTGGAGGGCGCTGCTGCGTTAGAATAATTATAAAGATTTGTGAGGGACATGCTGAACTACAGTAACCGATAACAGCATTTATGAAATCTTTCATTATCTTTCACTTCTGTACATCATTTAATTATGTGGTGACAGCTTGTCTCATGGAACTTGCCCCCCTCCACCCTTAAATGCCAATGATAGTAAAATCAATTTCTGAAATGAAATATGTATTTCCAGCCAGAGTTTGATTGTAATGAGGATTATGTAGCTCCAGAGCTGTAGCTTCAGGGCAATTTCATGATTGATCTGCTTTGAGACAAGTGGCTCTTTCTCCAGCTACAGGATGACAGAGTTTTCTGAAAAAACAAAACTAGATGAACTTTGCAAATGATAATGGAGTTCCAGATTTGAAACAGCTGAAATAGACCTCCAAAGCTTTTGAGATGATCTGGGCATCCATTAACTTTCTGGGCTTGTACTTAATCATACTGAGGTTGAGCTTGTGGCAAAATACATCTAGGATTTTTGATTTACTTAAGGACTGAAAAAACGGTCTACTAACTCAGGCCAAAAGACTACACAAAGTACTCCATCAACCTGTTTCCAACAGCTACTGTTGTTGTGTGCCTTCAAGTTGTTTCTGACTTATGGTGACCTTAAATCTAAGCTATCACAGGGTTTTCTGGAAGTAATATAGAACTATTTTGGCAGCAGCCATAACCTGATTAAGGCTGTGTTGTCATACCTTAATAGGGTAAAATCATACATTTATCAAGTTTTAATTCTGTTTTTCATATACATCAGTATGAGGCCAGGAAAAAGAAGCACAAACCAAATGTACTTTTTAGAGATTGAGTAAGATGGCCCTCCCACAAAGCATAAGAATAAAATGAATTTCCTGCCAGAATTTTCTTGTTGGCCAGCCAGGTAATATTGAAAGGCTGCCAGCTATTCTCTAATTGACTGTTTTTAGAGCCAAAGTCATTCATTACCAGAATTTTTTTGGGGGAAAGTAAAAGATAGGCCAGATACCAAACTCCCCATTCCATAAACAGCATTGTTGGCCAAATGCCTAACTCTCTACTGTGCAAATTGCACGCTGCCTTGGATGCCTCTGATCTGAAATTCTATTATGGCTCCAAAGTCAGCAATTAGAAGGCCAAAAGCACCATGGAGAAAACTAAATTTGGTCTAGTGGTTTTCTAACACACATCCCATGTTCAAATGTTCAAGTTCCTATAGAAATCTATAGCAGATAACTCTCCAACAGAACCCACTTGCCTGGAAGTAATCTCTCATGTATTGCTGGGCCTAAGTCATTTCAGGTCAAACAAATTACCTTAAACTGAGCCTGAATTACAGATGGAACAGAAGTTTTTTTTAAATTCTTATTTCCATATGAAAATATCTATTTTGCATCTCCTATTACTAGCAGTGGAGTTTAAGGCATCTTACCTCATGAATCTGTACATTCTTCAGACTACTATTAAATTTTGGGAGAAGAAATGTGCATAGGCACATTTTTAAAAGATGTACAAATGTGTATGTGTTTAAGATGTACAGAAATGCACAAATATGCTTCACTTAGGAAAAATGTCTTAGAATGTGTACATATATAGGAAATGTATATATAATATTTAAGGATAAATTTACACGAAGGAGTGCAGGAATTTCTGTGTGGGCAGAGGGGAAAAAACTACCACAGCCCAATAAAAGTACAGTGAAATGCTGATGAGACTCTGGAAAAAACAACAACAATAAAACTAACAGATTTTTACATTAGGGAGTCAAACTCTTGGAGCACACTGGATATATTTCCAGCAATGTATTCTCTCTTAAAAGGCATGAAAATGTTATCCCCAAGGGCTACCTCATATGGACAACATTTAGAGTTAGCAGGTGTCCCTTACTGTATGGGATGTTCTTTATTTGAAGATCAGGAAGTTTGTCCCATATCGAAGTGTCAGGTCTTTCTTATTATAAGGAATGTCCTCTATTTGAAGGTTGGAACATTATTCCTTTTTGATAGACTGAACAAAATTCCCCTAAAATCCCAAGACATAAATTATGCAAACATAATGTAATTTATAAATCTGGACAATATGTTAAATTCTCAGAGGAACACATGGCCAAATGAACTAAAATAGTTTTTTTTTAACAAAACAACCTTTATTTCTGTCAGCAGACCATTAGGTGATGCGTAAGAAATCAATTTGGATTTAGACAGAGCACACACCTTTTAATAGGTACCTGTCATGAATTATGACTCTCCTGTTTTGTTGTTTTGAAAACATTAAGTGCCGCAGCCTAATCCTGAAGTTAAGGAGGCATGAATATAGCTATTAATGATGACTGGAAAAGGAAAGATGTTGGCAAAGCTGGCATTTTTTTCTTTTTGAAGACAAGGATCCAAAATGACTGTATGTGAGTTTTCCATACCATACAGATGAAATGTTGCATGTATGTTTGAACAAGTAAATTATTCTCTACATTGATAAACAGCTGCTATGGTTGTTCCCACTGATCTGCTGTTCTAAAAAGGAATTGAGTTCCAGCAGCTGGGAAGTATGTAAACAATGAGTGGGTTGAAAGTGACTTAGAAGTTATTTGGGGTCATCGTTATTTATTATAATGATTTAAAATATGGCCAGTGTTCAAGTATTGCTTGGAGGGAAAGCATGCAGCCAGCTGAATATAAGGAAATGAGTTATAAAAGTATTACAAAAATGCATAACACATAATTTTTAAAAATGCACCAACAGCCAAACAAGTTCCTCTAGCAACATTGGCCAACATCCAATTTTTAGAGCATGACCATTGGATCAATTGAACTTGCAAAAGTATCAATTTCTTACTGATTCAGTGGTTTGGATTTGGAATTCAGAACTCCCCAGGAGAGACTGTGTTGGCTGCTAAATCCAGGGGCAATCCTGAGCATTAGTGCTCTGGACTGGCCCCAGAAACAGCCAGATATACCCCACTGGACTGTTGCCTCACCTTCTATGTCACCATCACCGACCCTGGCCAGCCATGGAGCGTCATTCAAATTCCATTCTGATGTCAGCAGAGGTGCTTGCATGGTTGGCAATAAGGGGGCAAGTTCCCTGCCTTCTTGCTGGGTTGTCAGAATGGAAGAAAAGGGTGATGATGTCAATGTCCAGTCTGACAGTGGACCAGTCCAAATCAGACCCAATCACACTGTTCAGATTGCCCCAAAGCTGTTGGAAAATCTGAGCTTCCAGCAAACTTTGAAATATCTCCTGGTCTTGCCCAATGTGGGCTAAAGTTGATTTAATCCTTTAAAAATGCTCACCAGAAGTTGGTAAACATCATTGGGAGAGCCAGCAATTGATTTGAGATGAGTGCAGTGCTTTCTGCCCATGCAGATTCTATTTCTATGTTATTTCCCCGTAGTTTTATAAAGAACAGGAAAAATGTATGGCCATGGAAAAATGTATGGATACAGGGCCATGGACTAGCAAGGATCTCAATCCCCAACTAAATGCATCAATTGGACTTGTCCCCCTTTGTGGCCTATTTTGAGAGCAGTAAGTGGAAAGAAGATATGGATGTGCTAAATGTGTGCATTTCAAGAATATCTTACATAAAGAACATTGCGCCAGTATGGTGGAACAGTGGACAAAGTTAAAAATACCTTTGGAATGATGTCTGTGATCAAAACACACACACTGTTTGTGGCATTACCTCAACTGAACTTTTATTATCAAATGTGACCAATTAAAATAGGATCAAATGAACTGCAGATCTATATGTCTTGATTTGTACAGAACTGAGGAAGGGAAGAGAAATGATTCCACTTGTGTGGAGTTAATATGGTATAGTAGGTGTTGTAGCCTAGTCTGAGGTTGGGTCTATTCAACCTGTGATTGTTCCTACTGCTGACTCTGTGATTCCTCCTGCTCCTGCATTGCCAAGAGACTCTGGGTTTGAGCCTGAGATTCCTATGCAGCCAGAAAACTGCTGTCCCAGGCCAGCCAGAGTTTCAGCTGGAGGATTCTGGGAACAAGCACACAATGGTTCCTAGCCAGAAGCTTGAACCGTATTCCTTGAAGGAGTCAAGGTCGGGTTTGCCTTTGCCAGCAGATAGGCATTCTAGTGAGGATTTTCGTTGTGATAAGGCTAATGAGCTTGATCGTAGGAAAGTGATTTATCAGCAGAGGAGAGAATGGGAGGGTTTTTGACACCCAGAGGTTGTTATTCAGAAAGAATAACAAGCAGTCTTCTTACTGCAAGAGGCCTTGAATTTACCTTTAAGAGCAACTGTGTTCTCTAAGAAATTCAGAGGTGATAACTTTGCTCATCAAGAGAGAAAGATCTCTGCTTCATGTTCCTGTGAATTCCATGTTAATTCCTGCAGCCTTGTACCTTGATTCTTGTTCCAGTCTTGTCCTTGCTTCTAGGGATTTTTGTGTAACTATCCAGTTGACATTCCAATAATTTGCTGTTTGGAATTCTGCTCAAGCCCAGACTCTGCCATGTGTTCCAGCATTGATCCTGTACCTTGGACTAAGCTTGGAGTGCTGTCTCCTTGTTCCAGTTTGATCTTCTGTGTTCCAGTGTTGCGTCCTGTATTCCAGTTTGTTCTTTTGTGTTCCAGTGTTGCCTCTTGTGTTCCAGTTTGATTCTGTGCCTTGGACAATCCTTGACACCTTGCTTGGACTAATCTTGATACCTTTATTGGGACTAACGTTGATATCCTATTTGAACTCTGTTCTTTGAGTGACTTTTATAGATTCTTGCTTCAGGATTCTCAAGTACTTTGTTCTTGTGGACTTAAACCCCATTTTATTGGCTCTAAACTTTGATTTGCTACTGCTTGCATATAATCTTCAATAAACAGCTTGCTTGCTTATATTCTGGGGCTCCAGTGAGGTCTTGTAGTGCCTGCACAGCCTAAGGGTGCAACTGGAATCCTTTCACACTACATAGTTATACTCTGCCAGAGTGCTAGTGCCTCACCAAACTACTAATCCCAGGATTCCACAGCATTGAGCAAAGGCAGTAAAAGTGCTGTTGACCTGCATTAATTCTGCATTACATCTTACTCTGCCAGAAAGTTCCATTGGTAACCTCAGACCATCTCTCAAACTAATATACTGGAGAGGGCACTATGTATGCTGCCCTGAACACCTCAAACGAATGGTAGTGTAAAAATCTCATGTGAAATAAAACATTCTTGCAATAAATGAAATAACATGATTGCTTTTGTGACTGTACATAACTGGGGAATTCCTATAACAGACCCAAGAATTCTTTCATTTTCTGCTGCCTTTTGAAATTAATTCAGACTTGAAAGAGGCATCCAGTTTCTAAACCGGTCATACCTCAGCTATATCAAAATAAATGATGGCTATGTGGTCTTTTGTGCCATGTGTCATTAATATAGATGGAACTAAATCATGGCCAAGTCAGGTCAGAGTGCATTTCAGTGCATATATGGCACATTTTCTCCTGTCATGATGGAAAAGGAATGTCACTGCAGAATGTCTTTGTCACTCTTATTGCTGCCTGTTTAGAGAATCCCCCCCCCCCCCCCCCCGAAGTGTACATATGATCACATATTCAAAGGGATGTTTGGAAAGAAAGAGAAAAAGATAGCAATGGGGCAAAAGGAAGAAAACAAGGACTGTAGCGATTTTGATCAAGGCAACCAGCAGTGCTGCTTTTGTAAACAGAATCCATGTTGCACTGCTATAGTCTGGCTCTGCTTCATAACCTTACATGGCAAAAGAAAGGCCCTACTGCAAAAAAAGAAAAAGAAAGAAAGGCCTTGGAGGTAGAATTATGAAACTCTGTGTGAGCTTCATTTGTAAATGTCATGCAATTGTAGTTCTCAGTCCAAGCTGTTCACTGTCTGTTTTACTCACATTGTCCTTTGCAGACCAAAAGGTCCTGCTGTCTGTGAGAGGCACAATACAACTTCATCCGTTGGAACAATCCAAGAGCACCTGAAATGCTTGGTTAATCCTAGGCTGCCTAAACAAAAGTGCAGTTTGAATAGAGTTGTGCACCCACTGCAGTTTCTGAGTAAAAGGACATAAGAAAGTCTGTTGGGACCTTGGATGCCGGAAATAGATTTGTGTACTTGTTATGAGAAATTTTCAACCACGATAGCGACGCTAGTGGCAATATTTTTATCTTCAAAAAAGGCTGGTGATGGGACAATTTATAAATAATTTAGGAGGGACGCTTTAAAGGCTCTAATCCTAAAGAAGGCAAGAGTTCCCTTGAACTCAATAGGGATTATTTCTAAGTAGAAAATTCAGTTTTGAGTCACACCTTTGGGGAAAATTGTCTGCTATAAACTCTGGTCTTAAGATGTACCATGAAATTTAGGTTAATAAACTAAACTAAACGAACATTGCATGGCTTGAAAAAAATCGGAATAAAACCTTGCTAAGGGTCTAGCTTGTAGCAGATTGATGATGATAAATGGAAGCTTTTTTTGTGCCTGCGATCCAGAGTCACCCGCAGAACAATAACATGTCACTCAGGTTTGCAGAATAAAAATACAGGAATTTTACTGATTCCAAAAGATAAAAAAGTTGTATTTACAATTGTCCATCTGATCACTTACAGAAGTCCACAGTCATAAATAGTCCTTTCTCAGCAACGAACAAGCCTCAAAATAGCAAGGCCTCTCTCTGAGTACACTCCTCTTTCCAGCAGTACTCAGACAGCAAGTGAAAACTTGTCCAAATGAATTCTGCAGCAGCAGAACAGAAACAGTGTCAAATTAATCCCCAGATCTTTGCAGGCTCAGCCAATCGGCTTCATGCACTTCATTTTTCAGTTAACACACACAGCACTGTGGCTTTGCAAACCATGACATAGCTCTCAAAAATATGCCCAGCTGTAAATTCCAAATAAAATAATGAAGTTCTCCAGAAGAAATGGTCTGTGGTTGAAAGCAATCAACTTTCCTCTCTCAAAACACACTGCAGAATCAATCATGCCTTTGCCTTCACACAAACACTGCTCTATATAATGCTCCCACATAGTTTCTACCTGTGATCAGATACATATCATTTAAAAATAGCTGCACATCTTATGACCCATGAAGCCAGACACAGCCATAAATTACACCTGTCTGGCATTTGACAACTGCTGTTGTTTTTTTTTTTTTTTGCGTGCCATGGCAGGCCGCAAAAAGAAGGGTTGCATCCAGACTTTGGTGGCTGGTGGGTTTAGTTTAGTGCGGGAGGGGGGGGGGGGGCGGCAGCTCTGGTTTATGCAAACCTGATAGGAAATGAATTTCGGAAGCCACAGATTTGACAGCTGGTGAAATCTCTCTATTAGCCGATCTGGCAATACACTCCCCTGTGGTTAGGCAGAGAGGCATGAAAGAGGTCTGCATCATTCATATCCAGAAAGGAAAACATCCAACTGCCTGGTCTATTCTTTTACAAACCCCCAGTAAAGAAAACACGTTCATTCTTCAAATGCAAATTGCTGGAGGCAGCCTTTTTGGGTGGAGGAGGGTTTTTTTTTGGCGAGTTCAGTGGTGTGAGCAAACATCTAATCATGTTTTCTCCCTAGGGTTTATTGCTTATCTCTTACAGAGCAAGGCAGTTTGCATAACATTCATCTGATTTCCATCTTCAGAGCCGCTGTTTTTCTCCTTTGGCTCCATGCAGGTGAAGAACTAGATTGATCTTTTTTTTTTTCTTTTGCTAGTGAGAGGCAAGAATTAGTAGTACTGAATGCAAGTTGTGTGTGTGCAGTTGTGTTTAATGATAAATGCTTTAGTCAGCAAGAAGCCAAACTATTCTACATCATCTCACTATTTTCTATATATTTGGGACATCTTTCACATAGCAATTCAAATGGGGTCACACATTCATTCTACAATATAGCTGCACCCTTAAAAACATTTTTTTGGACTACAGTTCCCAGATTTCCCCAGGCATAGGATATGTGGCTAGCAAATTCTCAATATTGTTATTTTTTAAAACTCTGGTTTTATTAAAATAGAAAAATTATACTAGCTACTTCCATTTCCCCCCAACCATATTCTTACAACATGCTGAATTTTTTTAATCCAAACCTGTCCAGTATTAAATCTGAATTCCTAGGGGCTCCACAGGTAGGCTTCAGAGAATTGTGAACAGTTCAAAGAAAAGAGAGATTTTTCATCCTTTGATTTCCTCCCTGTTGTTCTAGAAAATGTGTTTAAAATTATTGCTCTCTTCCCTACCTCTGATATTGAGGTCCAAAGGCTTCATCGGTTTCTTAAAATGCCAGGGACAAAGAACCACTGGTTTAAAAAGGCCATTGGCCTGAATCAGCTGAAGGCAGTGCCCTGTGTTCCTTTGTGGCAGAGTTGGATGACACAAAGAAGAGCAACTGAGGCACCGTTCCTAGACTAGAGAGGCAGCAATGTGGGGGACATGTCTTGCTTTCTATCTCAGTCCAATATTGGAGACATCAGGTCAAGTGATGAGGGTGCTTCTGTTCAACACCCAGACAATGTCACAGAACCACAACTCCTGTCATTTGCAAAGGTTGTGTAGTCCAAAACGTGCCAAAGACACCAATATGTATGGAGGTTTGGTGTCCCTTTTTTCTTAGCCTGGAAAAAAAGAAGGCTGAGAGGGGACATGATAGCCATGTTTAAATATTTGAAAGGCTGTCACACTGAGGAGAGGGCAAGGTGTTTTCTGATGTTCTTGAGGCTGACTTGAAGCAATGAATTCAAATTGAAGAAAAAGATATTCCACCTGAACATTAAGAAGACCTTCCTAAGAGGGTTGTTGCGTGTTTCCGCGCTGTATGGCCATGTTCCAGAAGCATTCTCTCCTGACGTTTCACCCACATCTATGGCAGGCATCCTCAGAGGTTGTGAACAATATACCTCACAACCTCTGAGGATGCCTGCCATAGATCTGTTTGTGACTGTGGACTTTTGTAAGTGATCAGAACAACCATTGTAAATACAGTAGAGTCTCACTTATCCAAGCTAAACGGGCCGGCAGAAGCTTGGATAAGTGAATATCTTGGATAATAAGGAGGGATTAAGGAAAAGCCTATTAAACATCAAATTAGGTTATGATTTTATAAATTAAGCACCAAAATATCATGTTATACAACAAATTTGACAGAAAAAGTAGTTCAATACGCAGTAATGTTATGTTGTAATTACTGTATTTACGAATTTAGCACCAAAATATCATGATATATTGAAAACATTGACTACAAAAATGGCTTGGATAATCCAGAGGCTTGGATAAGTGGGGCTTGGATAAGTGAGACTCTACTGTACTACTGATTTTTTTTTTATCTCTTGGAATTAGTAAATTTCCTGTGTTTTTGTTCTGCAAACCTGAGTGGCACGTTATTGTTCTGCGGGTGACTCTGGATCGCGGGCACACGTAAGAGCTTCTATTTATCAACATCAATCTGTAATAACACAGACTTAAGATTTCGCATTACATTTGCATGACAGAACTAGACATTCAAAAGTATAAGGACAGACACACAGTTTGGAAAGCTCTGTTGTGTTTAAGTCTCCAAATACAGGCCATTTGTTTTTGCAATCCTGTGTGGCCTATAGACCTGGAGGAAAAGTTTCCCAATTCTGATTCTATAAGCAACATTTGCTTCTTCTATCCGCTTTGCAATATGTTCAGCACAAGCCTATGCTAACAGTCTAACAGGTATGGGCCAACTTGGGCCCTCTGGGTGTTTTGGACTCCAACTCCCGCCATTCCTCACAGCCTCAGGCCCCTTCCTTTTCCCCCTCAGCCGCTTAAGCGGCTGAGGGGGAAAAGGAAAGGGCCTGAGGCTGTGAGGAATGGCGGGAGTTGGAGTCCAAAACACCCGGAGGGCCCAAGTTGGCTCATGCCTGGTCCAACTCCAGCCACAGCTACTCATTCTCAAACAACTCAAATACACTATTAAGTCTTCCAAACAAAGCTTCTCTGCAGACGCTTTGTTGTTTTTTGCAACGCTGTGTGCCTGGACAAGAAGTCTCCCAACTCTGGGATTCTGTGATTCAAAGGGAAGCAGGCGAGAAGGAGCAGCAGCAGCTTCGCTCAAATGTTCCGACCCAAAGAGAGGAGGCTCCCAAGAGGGAGGTAGAGGGGAGACTGCCCGCCCACAATCCTCCCTCTCCCTCTCCCTCTTCTGGGTGGAGCTTGCCCCTCCGCTCGCCCACGCTGCCCCACTGCCTGCCTGCTTCTCCGGGGCGCCCTGGCTCTTCCCTCCGTGGGTCTCGCCTGCTCCTCTCCTCTTTCTTCCTGGTCTTGCCTCCTGGATCCTGCCGGCCATGAGCTTCCCGCGCCCGCTCCGCCGCTCCGTGAGCCTGAACCCCGCGCGGACCCTGCGGCTGGTGGTGCTGGGACAAGGCGCCGTGGGCAAGACAGGTACCCGGAGCCTCTCGCGGGGCGGAGGGGAAGGGATTGGGGGGCCTGTGCTGCCTATGCACCACTTCCCACTCTCTCCCCCCATTGCAACCTGACCCTCTCCCGGTTGGCCCAAACTTTCCGCATCCGGCAAAAGTCCCCCTCGTGACTCTTGTGCCTGTCCTGTCCCCTATCCTCTGGCTCAAGGGAAACACGCGTGTCAGGCTCGCGAGCGCAGCATCCGCGTTAAAGGCAGGCAAAGGCTCTCAAGGGTCCACTTTAGGAGATCAATCCCCTTGCTTCTGTCCTGGCAGTGAAATATCAAGGGAAGGGGGAGAATTGGGTCTATTCTGCCTTAGTCAGGCCACACCTGGAATACTGCGTCCAATTCTGGGCACCACAGTTGAAGGGAGATGTTGACAAGCTGGAAAGTGTCCAGAGGAGGGCGACTAAAATGATCAAAGGTCTGGAGAACAAGCCCTGTGAGGAGAGGCTTAAAGAACTGGGCATGTTTAGCCTGCAGAAGAGAAGGCTGAGAGGAGACATGATAGCCATGTATAAAGATGTGAGGGGAAGTCATAGGGAGGAGGGAACAAGCTTGTTTTCTGCTGCCCTGCAGACTAGGACACGGAACAATGGCTTCAAACTACAGGAAAGGAGATTCCACCTGAACATTAGAAAGAACTTCCTCACTGTGAGGTCTGTTCGGCAGTGGAACTCTTTCCCGGACTGTGATGGAGGCTCCTTCTTTGGAGGCTTTTAAGCAGAGGCTGGATGGCCATCTGTTGCGGGTGCTTTGAATGCAATTTCCTGCTTCTTGGCAGGGGGTTGGACTGGATGGCCCACGAGGTCTCTTCCAACTCTACTATTCTATGATTCTATGATTCTATGTTTGGCAGGGAGGTGTCTTTGCGGGGGAGTGGGTGGGCTTCTCATGCCTGTGTGTCACCTAGACAAGCAAAAAAGACCCATCTTCAGAATTAAGATACAGTAGAGTCTCACTTATCCAAGCTAAATGGGCCGGCAGAAGCTTGGATAAGCGAATATCTTGGATAATAAGGAGGGATTAAGGAAAAGCCTATTAAATTAGGTTATGATTTTACAAATTAAGCACCAAAACATCATGTTATACTTGACAGAAAAAGTAGTTCAATACGCAGTAATGTTATGTTGTAATTACTGTATTTATGAATTTAGCACCAAAATATCATGATATATTGAAAACATTGACTAAAAAAATGGCTTGGATAATCCAGAAACTTGGATAAGCGAGGCTTGGATAAGTGAGACTCTACTGTATTTACTTACTACATTTATATCCCGCCCTTCTCACCCCTAAGGGGACTCAGAGCGGCTTACAAGTTATATGTGCATACAACATATTATATTATTACCATAGTACAATATTAGCATTATATATTACTATATTGTACCTTACTATACCACTTATACTGTAATATTAGGTAAAGGTAAAGGTTTTCCCCTGACCTTAAGTCTACTCGTGTCCGACTCTGGGGTTGGTGCTCATCTCCATTTCTAAGCCAAAGAGCCGGCATTGTCCATAGACACCTCCAAGGTCATGTGATCAGCATGACTGCATGGGGTGCCGTTACCTTCCCGCTGAAGTGGTACCTATTAATCTACTCACATTTGCATGTTTTCGAACTCCTAGGTTGGCAGAAGGGTCCCCTGGTAGTCCAGAGGGTTAAACTGCTGAGCTGCTATATTTGCTGACCAAAAGGTTAGCAGTTCGAATCCAGAAATCGAATCCCCAGCTTCTGCTAACCTAGCAGTTTGAAAACATGCAAATTGGAGTAGATTAATAGGTACCGCTCCGGTGGGAAGGTAACAGTGTTCCATGCAGTCATGACCTAGGAGGTGTCTTTGGACAGTGCCGGCTCTTTGGCTTAGAATTGGAGATGAGCACCAACCCCCAGAGTCGGACACGACTAGACTTAATGTCAGGGGAAAACCTTTACCTTTAGGTTGGCAGAAGCCAGGGCTAACAGTGGGAGCTCACTCCGCTCCGCGGATGCGAACCGCCAACCCTAAAGAATTAAAGAGCCAGGTAGTCTCCTGAGCCCACTCCCTATCAGGAAATTTATTTTAGTAGTCACACTTGGACTGAACCTGGACAAAAGCCTACTTCTGCTTAGGCCTCTTCCACACAGCTTAATAAAATCCCACCTTACTGGCTTTGAACTGGAATATATTGCAGTGTGGACTCTTGTGTGCCTCAAAGTTGTTTCCAATCTAAGGTGAACCTATAAAGGCAGGCTTCTTAACATGTCAACATCCACAAACCCAAAGATTTTCAGGGGGTGCATGAGCTTGAATTGAAAAAAAAGAGCCCATAACGTATTATCATTGTGCCCTCTGACTTTCTAACTGCAGTCTAGCATTTCTTTCACTTTTGAACGTATGCCGGAAATTACAGCAGTATACATTTACTATCGTATTACAGTTGCTGCATATCTCCAGAAATCACTGGCACTCATCCATACTTTGAAATTACTAGATCACACACGACCATTGTCTTGCTGTGTTAAAAGTAAAATTTAAAGACATCACAATGTTGAGTGTCATAAAACTATCTGCTATAGTGTTGTCAAAGGCTTTCATGACTGGAATCACTGGGTTGCTATGCATTTTCCAGGCTGCATGGCCATGTTCCAGAAGCATTCTCGCCTGATATTTTGCCCACATCTATGGCAGGCATCCTCAGAGGTTGTGAGGTCTGTTGGAAAACTAGGCAAGTGGGGTTTATATATCTGTGGAATGTCCAGGGTGGGAGAAAGAACTCTTGTCTGCTTGAGGCAAGCATGAATGGTGCAGTTGGCCAGCTTGATTTGCATTGAATGGTCTTGCAGCTTCAAAGTCTGTTGATTCCTGCCTGGGGGAATCCTTTGGTGGTATATGTTAACTGGCTGTGATTGTTTCATGTCTGGAATTACTCTGTTTTCTGAGAGGTGTTCTTTATTTACTACCCACCCTGGACCTTCCACATATAAACCCCACTGGCATCGTTTTCCAACAGACCTCACAACCTCTGAGGATGCCTGCCATAGATGTGGGTGAAACATCAGGAGAAAATGCTTCTGGAACATGGCTATACAGTTCGGAAAATGCTTCTGGAACATGGCTATACAGCCCAGAAAACTCAGAGCAACCTATTATTTTTGTGTTCCCTGACTTCTAACTGCAATCTAGTGTTTTCTTCACTTATGAACATATGCGGTAACATAACAGCAGTATTCATTTTATATTGCACTACAATTGTTTCATATCTCCAGAAATCACTGGCACTCATCCATATTTTGAAATTACTAGATCATAGTCCTGCTGCGTACATTGTACAAACTAAAATTTAAAGTCATCCTGATGTGGAGGATCACATGCTCCTGCTGCTAACATTCTGAGAAGGAGTTTTCACCTGACTAGCAAAGGGGTTCCTGGGACAAAAAAAGGCTAAGAACCCCTGCATTTGGGAGGGGGGTCTTCTTGGCAAGTTTTGTTCCCTAGAGCTTTGCCATTGACTTCCTCTGAGGCTGAGAGTGTGTGAACAAATTCAGCCAGTGGGTTTAATGGCTGATCAGGGATTCAAAGTCTGGCCTCCAGTGTCCTGGGCTGCATCTATACTATAGAATTACTCTGAAACCCTTGATGTTGTGGACTTCTGGGCTTTGTAGTTTGGTTAGGCAGAAGCACACGTTGTAAAATGAAAACTCCAGAATTCCATAACATTGAGCCATGGCAGTTAAAGTGGGATCAAATTGCCTTCATTCTGCAGTGTGGATGTACCCTGGTTCACTGTACTGGGCTGGCACATCCCCATAGTATTACTCCCTTCCCAAATGTATTGTTTTAACAGTAAGGTAGAATTCTACCTGTAGTGGTGTCAGGAGTCTTTGTAACCCTTTATTGTCATGCCATTAAAATTCAGCCTGGGTCCATAAATCCCATTCATCATGTGAAGTGGCTCCTGTCCTGGCAATGAAATATCAAGGGAAGGGGGAGAATTGGGTCTGTTTAGCAGGTGGGCTTCTCGTGTTGTTTGTCACCCAGAGATCCAATGTTCAGACAAGGAAAAAAAAGATCCATCTTCAGAATTAAAGATCTGGGTAATCCCCTGAACCCAGTCCCTTGCAGGAAATTTCTTTTAGGGCCCTTTCACACAGCCGTATAACCCAGAAAATCAAGGCAGAAAATCCCGCAATATCTGCTTTGAACTGGGATGCCATAAATCGCAGTTCAAAGCAGATAATGCAGAATGTTATTCTGCTGTATGGAAAGGGCCTTAGTGATCACATTTGACCTGAACCTGGACAAAAGCCTACTTCTGCTTATTCTCAACTCTTTCTGTTACAATGGCTTCTTTTAGGAGGAGAAATCCCTTTTGGTAGCAGATGCTAAACAGCTAGAGCTCAGAAACCCTTCCTGATTTACTGTCGTTGACCCAGAAATATATACCAACAGACCCTCCGTATCTCACACCTTCCCCAGTTAAGTGCTGTGGGAAACACAGCTACATATTATGTTGAGGTTGACTTTAGGAAAACAACTCTGTTGTCAAACTGAGGGCCACTTGCTGAGCCTTATGCTTGAGAGGGATGTGGAGTATGGCTTTTTGCCTCTCTATCCAGCACTCTTTCCATTGACCTCCTTTCATTATCCCAGTCTTGTTATCCACATTATTAACATCAAAACGTTTCTAAAGCATGTGTGAGGAAGGAAGATGAACTCCCGCTGGACTCTCTCCTGCATTTGAAAGGATGGGAGGAGATGAAAGAGCCTCACAGCATGGTCTTCCCCACCCCACCCCCAGTCATTTTGCACTGGTAATACAACTCTTTTCTCCAAGACTTTTTGCTGCCTGGATAGAATTAAACGTTCACTCCCTCGTTACTCTAAAAAGGGATTCAGGAGGAACCTTTGGCCCTTCACGTGTCTTCAATCTTATATCCCAAAGGCCTAGGGCCAGTGGTCTGGGATTATGTGAGTTGTAGTGCAACACAACTGGCAGTACAAAGGATGCCCATTCATCTACTAGAACATGCATGTTGAGAAGGTGAATCTTAAAACTTTGTCAAATGCTTACTATTTTCCCTGTTAGTTTGAGGGTACAAGGCTTGCATTCAAACGGGACTTTACTCTGACTTTGAAAGAAACTATTAACTGTGCTTAAACTTGCCCCCCCCCCCCATGTGAATAGTAGTAGCCTCATTAAAATTTAGGCTAAAACCCAGTAGAAATCCTCCACTCCTCTCTGTGTGTATATACACACACACACACACACTTTTCATTTATTTGTACTTTATTTACAGAAGCCCATTGTGTTTATTTTATGTTGAATACACACTTTAGATTGTACACCTTTGGAATATCTCATGGCTTCTGCTTGTTTAATTGCAAAGTGCCATGTACACTTGATGTAAATAAATGATAATAATAGATCATTGCCCCATTGGCATGGACTCTGTGCCCTAACTTTAGCTAGAGACTCTTGGCTCTCCGTCCGTTCTCTACCAGGCAGTCTGTGGGCTTCCAGAAGCTTTAGACTACTATTCCGATTATCTGGCTGAGGCTGGTAAGAAGTGAAGAACAAAAATTCTGGAGGGTAACTGATTGCCTACCCATTTAAAGCTGTATAAACTGAGTATATATCCCAGCACACACAGAGAGTGGTAGAATGTCCATCAGTCAAGGCAGACTTGAATCTTCTCCTTCAGTGTTGTGATGGAACCAAAACTCAAATATCAGTATTCTTTAATTAGGGAACTTAATGTATTTTAGGAAATCTGTGTTTTTAAATATTAATGTTAGCTATGCTGAGCTGTAATGAAAAGATGTGGGGTACAAATCAAATGCATAAATATGATGCCCTCTCCCTCTAGATTTCCTGTTGCCTGTGAGCTTAGCTGCAACTTTCTCAGTACTCAGGATGATGAGAAATTGATTTTCCCCAACAATAATGTATTGTTTGGTAAAATCCATTTTTCCTCATCCCAGGTACTGTGAAAATGTTTTGGTCCTGAAAGGGTAGGAAGGATCCATTGGATCTACAAAAGACCTGTTTTTAGTACAACTGAAACCAGCCAGAATTGAACTGTTGATATGGATAGATGTACCTACAGCCTTGGACTCTGCTTGAGGGTGTCACTATGAGTCCTGTCATGATGAGCACCAGGACTTCAAACTTATGTTGTGCCCTGGGCTTCATGGCTGTAGCGTACAAGGCCATTACTACTACCAATTATAACATATATGTACCACTGCTCACCAGAGCTAGCACACAGAGCCACCGAAATATGGAGGGAAACTCTGACTTATAGAGTGATGGTTAATAAGCAGACAGGCCACCTCCTTATATTTATATATAGAACGACACACTGAAAACTTGAGGTGAAATAAAAACAGAGTTGTGAAGTTTATTAGAACTTGAACAAAAAGGTTGCGTATTGGTTTCAATAGATTATCAGGTTGGTTACTTAGAATGGATTCTCAAACTTGACTTCCTCAGAAAACTGTTCCCTCACAAGAGAACAAAAAATACTTTTTAAACCCTCTCAAACCTCCCTTCCAGAGACTCTTATAATAAGCACTCTAATTCTTAGAGGCTCACTACAATATCCAGCACTTCTCCCCGAAGGCTGATTTAACAGTTCCTCACAAAAATTCTTAACTACCAGCCCCCAAAGTTTTCCTTCCTTCATCCTTCACACTCTACTCCCTGACTGAACTAACTCTGTCTGAATAACTCTCTCTGGCGCCGCCTACCTCCTGTTGCTAGGCAACTCCCCCCAGTTCCATCAACCAATCATACTGCACTACCATATATGGAGCTGACTGATCTCTCCTCCCCTTGCCTGGCTCTGCCTTTCCTACCAAGGCCTAGAAATGTCTTTACACACCAACCTGGCATTTTGTTACAATGGCTATCAATTTACATAGTAATTAGCAACTCGATTTCTTTCTTGCTTCTGTTGAAGCAAGAGTTAGAGTTTCTTGCAAGGTTCTCATAAGTACTGCCAACTGCTCCCCAGTTCTTGATTACTTATGTACTTATCTAACATGAGTGGAGCTCCTTGCTATAAGTACGGCTAGTCACAACTGAACTATCAGTGGCTGCATTCCTGAAATCTCTCTTCCACCTAAAGATGATCATTAACATTTGTTTTTTGTTGCCTTCTGAGTCAATGACTGCACTCTTAACAGAAAAGGATTCATCCCTCATCCTCCCATGTAATGTAACTTTGGAAGTTATCTAAATGCTTACTGCTAAAAGCAAGCATCATGTCTTTCCTTCGCTGAGCTACATTTCTCTTCATTTAGGGGAGAATTCCATTTCTGTCACACTTCCTACCTCTTGGCAAAGGATCCCTGAGCAGATTTCTGTGAAGGTCACATCCATTCAAACTGGACTTTTGCCAGGTTCTGCTACCTTGCTGTCTTGCACAAAGTTTAGAAAAGCTACTTTTCATAGAATCTAGAAACCTAGAATAAACCAGAAACACCATCTAGTCCAACCTCCTGCTATGTAGGAATACACAATTAAAGCCTCTGTTTAAAGACCTCCAAAGAAGGAGACTCGAGCACACTCCGAAGCTGCATATTCCACTGTCAAACAGCTCTTAACATCAGGAAGTTTTTCCCAGTGTTTAGGTGGAATCTCTTTTCCTGTAGTTTGAATCCATTGCTCTGCCCTAGTCTGGATCAGCAGAAAACAAAGTGGGTCTACCTTGAATATGGGAGTGGACTGTGGGATTCTGGGAATTATAGTCCAAAAAAGTAACATTTCCAAGTTCTGGTCTCTCATGCATCACAAGGTATGAGGATGGCCTTGCTGCCTTCCTTTTCTTACCACCCTTACACTGGTTCCTGTTTCACTTCAACCCATAGTTTGCTCCATGCTATTGCTCTAAGAAAGGCTCTTGAAACCACATGCCTTCCATGTTATGTTCTCATTGCTGATACCTAGTATTTGTCCCCCACTATCTCGTTTAGTGATAGAGCAGGCTGTACTTTCCATAGAATATCAGAGGAAGCTTAGCTGAATTTGGCCCATTATTTTCTTTGATGCCAGACAGAAATGTGGAGCATCTGGAAAGGAGTTAAACATTTAATATTTTCAAAAAGGGCAATAGACTTTAACATTTGTTTTGATTTCAGTATATAAATACAGAACAGAGGTCTGTTTCAGAATGTGTGATATCCAGATTTTAATTTTAGCAAATGAAGCATGATCTAAGAAAAATGCTTTGTCCAACAGAGAGAATCTGGAGCTCTAGATCCCAACTGGTGTCTTTACAGAGCCTCCTTCCTTTTACATTACACAGACATGTGTTTGACAGCATCCCTCTCATGTTGGAGCTGAAATGGGTGACATTTTAGACAACACTGGGCAGAAAGTTTAATAGCAAGAGGAATTTCATGGGTTAAAGACATGCATTCTCCAGTTCCCACTGAGTCCCATGAACAGCAGCATCTCCATGTGGTTCTGCTGTTGGCTTATGGAATGCTAGAAAGTCCTGAGCCAGCAAGATGTTCCGTGTGGGAAGTAAGCATGTGCTGACGCTGAGCATCCACCCCCTACCCAGCTGCTTGCTGGATGGATTTGAGGAGCTTCCTAGGTATACAAAGCTCTCCACTGTTGAATAGTGTAATTGTAAGTGGGATCAAGCAAAACAAAAAATGGAGAGAGGTAGCAGATGGAAAATAAAATTGTTAGCACTGTCACATGAACTGTATTCACGTAGCAGATTTTTTGGATGGCTGTCTGACACACTGCAGTAAGTGAAGGGAAATAAAATAAGTTTGAAAACCAGTAAGAATGGAGGTAACGTGACTAATGTAACTCTGATATCTTCAATAAATGTTTCCACAGTTGCATGTATAAGTACTTGACGTTAATTTATTTACTTAGCATTATATACTGTCTTTCTTACAATGGGAGCCCCTGTTGGTGCAGCGGGTTAAACTGCTGAGATGCTAGACTCGCTGACTGAAAGTTCAGCAAGTTCCATGCAGTTATGCCGGCCACATGTACTAGGAGGTGTCTACAGACAACGCCGGCTCTTCAGCTTAGAAATTGAGATGAGCACCAACCCCCAGAGTCGGACACAACGAGACTTAATGTCAGGGGAAAACCTTTACCTACTTACAATGGCTCTCTGCCTCCTCTATTTGATCCTTACAATATCACAGGCCAGGTTGAGAGAGGAAGTGATTGATGCAGGGTTCCTTTGGAAGTTTTATGGTTGGCTGAGATGGAGGGATGCAAGAACTGGTTCTTTACTGTCCCAGTCTAACACACCAGCCACTAGATCGCTGCCTCTTAAACTGTAGGTCCCGACCCCAAATGGGGTCCCCATAGCTCAATGTTGGGAATCTGGAAAATCTGGCAACAGTAGAAGTTTTCTGAATGTCACCTAGCAGCTATTTTAGGTACAGTGTTCCCTTGCTACTTCGCGGTTTGCTTATTGCGGATTTGCTGTTTTGCGGATTTTTTCGTAGGCCCTGTTGTGACAGTCTTCAGTGGTGTACTTGGGGATGGTATAGGGGGGCAGTGAGGTCCCCCTTCTGTATTTCCATTCAACAATGAACATTATCTGGAAAGCTCCCTTGGCTTATTAATTTCAAAAGCATCTGACCACTTTAAAGTATTTATGAGAATGATAAAGACAGGAAGAAACAATACCAACTATTGGGTGGGGGAATGAACCTTCAATCTTCAGTTTGTCCATTTGACGGGCTTTTGTTGCTCATCTTTAAGAAATGTCAATTGAAATGGCAAATAATGAAACTCCAATGAATGGATCAGAATCTGCAAATCTTTTAAGGCATGGCCATAGATTTTAGAATAGTACTAAGAGAAGTAACTTGTCCATCCAGCTCTTCTTGCATTAATTGCTATATTTCATGCTAATTATGCATTTGCAATTCTAAGGCCTATTCACTGTTGCTTTTGAACATATAAACCTGCCTTTTCCTGGGTCAAACCATTCGTACAACCAGCCCAGCTTTGCCCTACTTTATGCTCTCTAGTTATCTTGGACCACAGCTTTATGTATGGTGGTTATTCTAATCTGACATCTCTGGAAAGTCCCAGTTTGGAAAATGTAGATTCATCCCTTTGTTCATCAGCTGGTGGGTCAAGAGCCAAGATTCTCTCTCGTATCTGCTGCTCTGCCAAAACAGCTCTGCTTTCTCAATGGCCAGAGCTTGGAAATGTATTTTTGAACTATAATTCCCAGAACCCTTCAGCCAACACAGGCAATGGAAAAAAGAAGCTTTTCTAGGCTCTGCTAGCAGTATAGAGTTGCAACTTGGCAACTGTAACGACATTACTTTGATCAAATAACAAGGGTTCCTTTCAACATTCCCCTCTTTCATTGAGGCGCTTGAATATGTTATCTTCTAGTATAATATAGATCATTGTACATATCTGTACAAAAAGAGTGTTTTTATATATATTTTTCATTCTTTGTGGCGTTTTCCCCTCTGAACTTTCAAAAGTGGGATGAACAGAATGTAAAGTAAAAAATAAACCAGTAACCCGTCAAAGCTCATTTGTTCTTCAAGAGCTCTTCTGCTTAGTATGTCAGAAACTGTTTTGTGTTTGACATAAGCATAAGCGCTTGTGCCATTATTATTTTCCCAATATTATCAGCAGTAAATGGAGATGTTTTTCACATTCCACCATTTCTGAGGTCTTCATAAAAATTGGATAAAAATTGGACTGATGGTGCTTGATCTTAGCATCAAAGTACTCTGCTGGTGCCCTCAACTACTTTTTCATGTTGCCTTCTGTTGTTTTTCCTTGACATTTTTAATCAGTTTAATTGGGCTCTCTTCTTAATATAGACCCATGCACTTTAACACTGGGAGCCTGCCCAGTTCATGCTGTGGAAACAGGCACTTCCCAGAACTCCAAGCTGATATGTTCCATTATCTTGCCCTTTACCATTAAAGTCCTGAAAGATGTAGCTAATTACAGTCTGCTTCTTTTTAGTTGTTAGTACATTTCCCCCACCTCTGACATGGCGCTGTCATCTTATAACTATTTCTAGCAGCGTCTCTCAAATGAAACCTAACCTTCGGTACCTCTGTTCGGTTCTTCCTTCTGTTCTGCCAAACCATCAGAGCAGAACTTGGAGACATAGCTTTTGGAGGTGATGGGTGGCCGTCATTGCTGGAGGTTTCTGAGTATTTCAGTAATTAACTTTCACAGGTTCTGTGTCAGAGTGACTGTACAAGCAGCAGTCTACTGTGCATCAAAAGATGTCACTTTATGGTGTAAAGGCTCTGAGGAATGCTCTTTATCTAGCCCCCATTACCAAGCGAATATATGCCCCTTCATCTCACTTGCTTCTGAGGTGGCTTCTGAAAGCAGCTACTTATAACAGGGCTATCCATCTGATCCAGAAATATTGCCGCTGGCAGCACTTTTGTTATTTTACCCCTTCCTCAAGGGAAAGCCAGAAGGTATATAGACTATTTATATGATCTTTGGTGTTATTGAAAGGGAACGCGGGAAATCCCCAGACAGTTGTTATGAAGGCTCTGTGGATTATTTTTGTGTGTTTTCACTTGTTTACCTGAGGCTTTATCTACATAGTCAAACTAAAGTGGACTCATTGCTTAGCTGCTGTGGGGAGTCCATATGATATGTGGCTGGGATCACAAAACAACCTCTGCATCCAGCTGTTAATCCACATCTACAGAACATGAGATTTAATGATCTCACAGTCTCAGAGATATGGACAGATCAATCTGAAGCCCAGACTACTGTCCACATCAGCAGTGAAGCCAGTGCTGTGTTGCCACCAGCAAGCACTTCCCAGCAAGAGACATGATAGTGATTTTGCATTTTTGGTTGCATGGCCCTACTCTACGTATCAAATTCCATCACATTGACTGACAACCAGTCATTGTTATCCCTGTATTTCTTGAACATTTTGCCAAATATGGCCCATTGTTGTCACTTGTCAACTTTTAACTGGGTCTTCCTAACATCCTTATTTCAATTTGTTTTAATCAAAAAAGTTGGTTTGGTCTGAACAACTACTTTTAATTTATGAAATCAAGTTTACGTGCTTTCTTTGTTTGAGAGCTTGCCTTAGGATTGCCATGATGAAGCAATAAGTAAACAAACATAAAACTATGCAACACGATTATTGTTCCTGGGTTATACATGTCACTTCCTAATTGGTTCTATCATAAAAACATGGGGAAAGTTTATTAAACTGCAAAAACTTTGTTTTTGCGGTCTGCACTTTGAAAAGTTAAATTTTGCATATTTTCATTAAGGAAAAATTGCAAATGAAGTGTGCCTAAACTGAAGGAAATAATAGTACTACCCTCAGCGAAGTTTCTGGAGTATAACAACTACTTTCAACATAAGTACCACACAATTAAACAGGAAATAACACTTTCAAACCAATAACAGATTTTTTTTCAAATTTTGTTACACAGTGTAATGAGTAATAAGTAGTATTATCTTTAAATCCTTTATGAATTTGGGCCCAAATAGTTTATTCAGGGGATTGTGATCTTCCTGATAAAAGTCCACATCTATTGAGATTGGGTGGGTGAACAGAAGACTTGTTCTATATATTAACTAATTGTGAGGTGAAATTCGGGAATATCTGAAGAAGAGCCATCTCATTTGTATCTCTTCAGCTCTGGAAATCACTCCTAAGAAAAAATCATCTAAACCCTGGTGCTTCAGATTTTCAAGATAATTGTTGAGATTTGTTATTCTTTGTGTCTTTTTATATCATGTTTTGTTATTTTAGATCTGTTTTTCATATTTCTCAATATTAGTTTAGTCTCCATGGGGTTTCACACTGGGACACAGAGCAGAATAAGCATAGTAAAAACACATTAAACATTTTCAAATACTAAAAGAAAACAAATGGCAATGTTTTGACTGTTGAGGTTTCAAGCCTTTTTTGCATGAATCATGCTCTGTGCTGTGGAATTTGTGGAACCTCTAATCCAAAGGCCATCTATGAAATTCTGTTTTGGTCACTAAAGCCCGAAAGCCACAGCTGGGTTCCACAGCTTGGACCTACAGGGAGTTGTGTTGGAGTGAAGACAGCAGGCACAGATCTTGAAACTAGGGAGCAGTGGGGCTATGAAGCTACAGCCCACAGGCTCAAAGGACTTGTTGATTAGCAAGGACATTTACATCATTTGTCCCCCCTCTGTTTCCCCATCCTAGTTTGAGGAGAAATGCATTTTCCTAGCAACTATATATTATTATGAGCTATCCCTGTTGTTGCAAAACAAAGTATTTTGTGGGGGTTTGTGGACTTGATTGGAAAAGATCTGCTAGCTTTATAAAAGACCCAATACAGATTTAACATTCCATATCTGAAGTGCTTACGACCAGAAGAGTTCCATATTTCAGGTTAGTCTTTGTTTGTTTTTTGTTTGGATTTTGGAATACTTGCATAAGATATCTTGGAGATGGGACCCTAGTCTAAACACAAAATTAATTTACTGATATGTGTTTATGAACATCAGAAAGCGAAGGTGTCACTATCTCAGCCACACATGTAGACAATTTTTGATTTTGTGGTATTTCAGGTTTGAAATTCTGGATGAGAAATGCTCATCCTAACAGTTTGCGTTTTATTAAAACTTTAAATATAGATCAGAGTGATCTGTATAAATGTCCCAAAGTCATTCCCACTAGGGCCCTTATGCCCCCTCCCCAAATTATGGGGAAATATTTTATTCCAAAATAAGCAACATACTCCCGCCCAAAAAAAACGCAGGGATACTATTGGCCATTTTGCCATGTTATCTGTCATTTTTGGAGCCACCTTACAAATTATTTCCTCTAAATTTAATTCTGCTAAAATAGGGGAAGAAATGGGGGTATTTTGGGCCAGTTGGGACCCATTTTAAACCCATTTCAAATTTGAGGTGGAATTAGAGATATAGGGGACAACAAAGGGAGTGTAGACCATCAGGAAAGCACTGTGCTCCCACTCCTTGGCAGTTGCCCACCCCAATAAATCAACAGAGCCACTTACATTTCTAGACTCTCCTTAGGCTTATTTCTATTATTTGTTATTCTTGTGTTCTTAAACAATTCCACCCCATCAATTTATGTAAGATAAATGGAGGGAAATTACAATAGTCTGCCCATCTAGGCAGATAGCATAGTGCTAATCTTTATGTGGAACTTAAGGCAGTTGTCAAGGCTCTGGCAACTTGGCAAAACATAGCACGATTGCCTGCTCTCGCCTTACTTATGAAATGGATATTCGGCTCCACTCAGTATCAGATAACTTTTACTGGGAGATGCTATTTTAATTTCCCATAATACTCTCAATGTATGATCACTTTGAGGCACTATAGAAGTTAAAATGAAAGCTCCTAAATTCAACTGTCTGAAGATAATTGGATTACTGTTAGCAGTTACAGTTCCCTTTACAAACCCCCCAGCAATATAAGAGGAAGAGGTGGCTCGCCATCAAACACCTTGTTGGGAATGTATTTTTTTATTTTATATCATACCTTTCTTCCTGCAAAGGGTCCAAAGGATCAGAACAAATTAAAAGCTATGTACAGCTAAAAACTATTAGTCTTTCCAACCCAGAGCCAGCCCTAAAGGTCTAACATGCTGCATGTATCTCTGTGTGCCAGGGATCACTGACCATTGTCACCTGAAAGCTTTTTAGTAAGAAAGACAGGGTTTAAAAAATGGCATTGCACCCTTAGCAAGGATGGTGACCTTTCTACACAGCCAACCTGGCTCTTATTGCTGTTTTAAAAGCAGAGATGTGAGTGAATTGAAAATTGTAATTTATGCCTCTTACTGCTATTATCTGTAATGAATCTACTTGCTGCATGTTAACATCCATTTTGTCAATTATGAATCAGCGTCTGCACATTTCTTATCTATGGGGGAGGTTTTATTCAAAGTGTGGCCTGGCTGAGCCATGCTTTCTCTGTGTTAAACGGATAATGTTCTGACTAGTTCCAAAGATTTCATTCATTTATTCTTGAAGACACTTATATATCAGTCTGGTTGGCTGAAAGACTAATTTGATAGGGTCAAATTTGCATCCTTCTTCTGAACTCTTGGTATCCCAAACAGCCATGGATATCTATATATATAAAAGAGTAATGGAATCCCGGCGACCAACAAAACAGCAAAACTAAACACCCCACAACCTCGAAAATTGACAGCACACCCCCTCATCCATGCCTCTAGGTTGATACAACAAAAAGAAAAGAAAAATAAAGTCTTAATTAGAGGGAGAGGAATAATTGTTTTTATCCAATTGCTGCCAGTTAGAAGGCTAAGCTCCGCCCACTTGGTCTCCTAGCAACCCAATCAGCCCAGGGGACAGGCAGAGTTAGGTCTGACTTAGGCCTCTTCCACACTGCCTATAAAATACTGATTATCAGATTTGAACTGGGTTATATGGCAGTGTAGACTCAAGGCCCTTCCACACAGCTATATAACCCATTTATAATCTCATATTATCTGCTTTGAACTGCATTATCTTGACTCCACACTGCCATAGAATCCACCTCAGGGTGCATTTTATCCAGCTGTGTACAAGGGGCCTCATATAATCCAGTTCTAAGCAGATAATATAAGATTATAAATATACAGTAGGGTCTCACTTATCCAACATAAACAGGCTGGCAGAACGTCAAAAACATGCAAATGAGAGTAGATGAATAGGTACTGCTCCGGTGGGAAGGTAACGGTGCTCCATGCAGTCATGCTGGCCACATGACCTTGGAGGTGTCTATGGACAATGCCAGCTCTTCAGCTTAGAAATGGAGATGAGCACCAACTCCCAAAGTCAGACATGACTGAACTTAATGTCAGGGGAAAACCTTTACCCTTTACCTTAACTACCACCAATTCCTCATTACTTTATTTCCCATACCACCATACTTCGCCACAGCAACGCGTGGCTGGGCATAGCTAGTGTTTTCTAAAATGATACTGTATTTTTTAAAGTTAAATCATTTTCAGAGTCAAATGGTATGATCACACAAAAACTTTATATTTGTCCTTGGCCTTGGAGGAACAGGAATTTCCATCAGTCCCTTTCCTTTATCAGCTAATATTCATCCAATGCTTTTGGGTTGCTTGTGATTTCCTTTTTTTCTTCTTCATCATTTTAAAATGTATTTGCTATGCAATGCTTTTGACACGAAATAAATAAATAAATCAGCTAAAATACTCCAGCTAAAATAGCTGTTTTTCACTTTATTTCATAAAGCCATGGCAAAGTTTGAAGAGATAGCAGCAAGGGAATTGAATGGGCTTATATTTCTTTTTTGTCTGAACATATTTTGGCTGTATAGTATTCTTACCAACGTGCATAGCTCACATTTCATTGTTGCTGTCTAGAAAGAGAATTTGCTATCTGGAGGGAGACATGTCCTGAAATTCCCCATGGCTCCTCTGTCTAACCTTACCTTTTTTTGAGGAAGGAAACAATACAATAGCTCTTTCCAGTACTACTGTGGTCTGTGTGTCATCAGTAGTGTCATACAATAAAGTTACAATAACTTTCCCTATCCCCATTATGTATCTGATGTGCTTTTGGACACTTGAAATAAAGCCAGTGACGTTCCAACCACATGCATTTGTAGAACAATTCTGAAACAAAACCAGATGGGGTTGTCTATTTAAAATATTTTTATACCACTTCTCCAAAAAGTTCAAAGAAGTTCAGTAAAGCAATCAGAAAGGAATACAAAATTAATGATTAAAAAAAACACAGCTGAGTCTATGATAGGAAGCCAAAAAATCCAATGTGATTTTATGCTGCATCAATGGGAGTATAGTGTCCAGATCTAGAGAAGTCAAACAACCTCTTCACACGTTGCTCTGTTTCACGGCACCCCACACACCCTCATCTGATAGGGATAATGGGACAAGGCGCCCTGTCCCTGTCCTCATAAGATGAGAAAAAGGGCAATGTGTGTTGCCGCATTGGCCTTAGCTTGTTGGAGTTACCTAAAACCCACTTACCTCTCCATCGTGGGTGAGGAAGCGTCTTGCAATGCTTCTTTGCCACTTTGAGAGGAATGGGGGCAGGGCCAAGCCAGCGTCATCTGATGGCACTCAGCAGGCCCCGTCCCGAAGAGGAAAAGGGGGCCAAAAAACCCCAGTGTGAGGAGATGGATAGTGCCACTCTATTCTGCTTTGGTTACCACAATTCAAGAAGGATATTGACAAGTCAGAACATATCCAGAGAAAGGTGATCAAAATTATCAAAAGTTTGGAAACCAAGCCCTATGAGGAATGGCTGGGGAAGCTGGTATCTTTAGCTTGGAGGGAAAAAGACTGAGCAGGGACATGAGAGCTGAGATCCCAGCTGAGCTGTTTAAAATCTTGGAAAGTGATGCTGTCAGGGTGATGCATGCCATATACCAGCAAATATGGAAAACACAAGATAGGCCATCAGATTGGAAAAAATCAATTTATATCCCCATACCAAAAAAGGGAAACACTAAAGAATGCTCAAACTTCCGTACAGTGGCACTTATTTCCCATGACAGTAAGGTAATGCTCAAGATCCTGCAAGGCAGACTCCAGCAATACATGGAGCGAGAGTTGCCAGATGTCCAAGCTGGGTTCAGAAAAGGCAGAGGAACGAGAGACCAAATTGCCAATATCCGCTGGATAATGGAGGAAGCCAGGGACTTTCAGAAAAACATCTACTTCTGCTTTATTGACTATTCTAAAGCCTTCGACTGTGTGAATCATAATAAACTATGACATGTTCTTGGTGGTATGGGGATACCAAGTCACCTTGTCTGTCTCCTGAGAAATCTGTATAAAGACCAAGTAGCCACAGTAAGAACAGATCACGGAACAACAGACTGGTTCAAGATTGGGAAAGGAGTGCGGCAGGGCTGCATACTTTCACCCTCCCTATTCAACTTGTACGCAGAACACATCATGCGACATGCGGGGCTTGAGGAATCCAAGGCCGGAGTTAAAATTGCTGGAAGAAACATTAAAACCTTAGGTATGCAGATGATACCACTCTGATGGCCGAAAGCGAGGAGGAGCTGAGGAGCCTTATCACCAAGGTGAAAGAAGAAAGTGCAAAAGCTGGGTTGCAGTTAAACGTCAAGAAAACCAAGATCATGGCAACTACACCTATTGATAACTGGCAAATAGAGGGAGAAAACATGGAGGCAGTGACAGACTTTATATTTCTAGGCGTGAAGATCACTGCAGATGCAGACTGCAGCCAGGAAATCAGAAAACGTTTCCTTCTTGGGAGGAGAGCAATGGCCAACCTTGACAAAATAGTGAAGAGCAGAGACATCACACTGGCAACGAAGGTCCGCATAGTCAAAGCAATAGTAGTCCCCATAGTAACCTATGGATGCGAGAGCTGGACCATAAGGAAGGCTGAGCGAAGGAAGATAAACGCTTTTGAACTCTGGTGCTGGAGGAAAATCCTGAGAGTGCCTTGGACCGCAATAAGATCCAACCAGTCCATCCTCCAGGAAATAATGCCCGGATGCTCACTGGAGGGAAGGATATTAGAGGCAAAGCTGAAGCATTTTGGCCACATCATGAGGAGACAGGAAAGCTTGGAAAAGATCACGATGCTGGGGAAAATGGAAGGAAAAAGGAAGAGAGGCCGACCAAGGGCAAGCTGGATGGACGGTATCCTTGAAGTGACTGGGTTGGCCTTGAAGGAACTGGGGGCGGTGACGGGCGACAGGGAGCTCTGGCGTGGACAGGTCCATGTGGTCATGAAGAGTCGGAGACGACTAAACGACTGAGCAGCAGCAGCATGAGAGCCATGTTTAAATATTAGAAAGGTTGTCATGCTGAGGAGGGGGCAAGATTGTTTTTGGCTTCTCTGGAGGCTAGAACGTGGAGCAATGGATTCAAATTGCAGGAAAAGAGATTCCACCTAAACATTAGGAAGAACCTTCTGATGTCAAGAGCTGTTTTACAGTCGAATACACTGCCTCAGAGTCTGGTGGGGTCTCATCCGTTGGAGGATCTTAAACAGAGGCTGAATTGCCATCCATTGGGAGTGCTTTGATTGCGTCTTCCCACATGGATGCCCCTTGTAGTATCTTTCAAGTATGTCATTCTGTGATTACTGGAAAAGCTGGCTGAAGGGTTCTAAGAGCTGTAGTTTAAAAACAAAATATTGTCTTATCAGAAGTACCTTCAAGTACACTTGTAGAGTCTATAATACAGTGATACTGTTGCTGTTCTAAACAATGATCCATCAAGTTAACATTAACTGGCTGGCCCTCCTTTTCCCTCATATCCTCTGCCCAGATTTTGGTATTGTAGTACTGGTCTTTTTAAATCACAATTCTATATTGCATCTGAAAGAAGGGATTGTTGCTTAAAGTGTGCATTAGCCACAGTTTCATCCTGGTTAGTTAGCTAACTTTAAACAATGGCTTCTTGTTAACACTCAACTTTGCTTTGAAGAGACCAGGACTGTAGTGACAAAGCCAGCCTGGAATGGGAGGAAGCCAAAATATGGTGGATTGCATGATCATGACCTAATAAATGAACTAATAAATAATTGGTTGGTATAATCAGAATTATACCAAAATAGTCTAAATGCTATGAGGAGAGGTAATTTTGTTTTTATGGCCATCAAATCGTTCTTGAGGTCATGGGTAATGTAGGGAGAAAGCCTTGGGAGTGGACAGGCCACACATTGCCCAACCATGTGTACAACAATCTGGGTTGTGTCCTATGGTCTGTTCTGGATGAATGATCCAATGTTTTGTAGCTATGGTTTAAAATCCCTGTATGATACATTGCCCTTCAGACTAGGGTAAAAGGGACATAAGAATCAGCTGATGAGATCTCAGGTAGTAAATGGGCTCACACAGGGAACGATGGTATGTCAGTGCAAAACTTTAAAATGTCTATATTTCTGCTGTTGTGTTTCCAGAATCTTGTTGGTTTGGGGACAGTACTGTAAGTAATATTATCCTTCTTCTAAATACCTCCCTACATGATGTAGGGATTCTCAGAACTTGTGCTAAGTCTAGACCTTAACCACATCTCTGTTTCCTAAAGAGGAGCCCACCCACATCTTTTTCTGCCTTTTGTAGCCAAAACCACCTACATTCTTGAACCTCTGAACCCTGTGTATTATCTTTGTCTGTCCCTCTTGCCCCTGGCTGGCTGGATATTTTGTACTTTCTCTTCATGTCTCCTTGGATGGGTAACCACTGCTCTAACAATCCAGTCCTTTGTGTACTCATTGGCTCTAAGTGATAGTTTGCTCTATATAATGTCTACTCTTTTTAACCCCTAAATTTAAAATACTAAGCTATAATGAGTATAAATGGTCATCTGGTGACATACAGAACAAACTATGTGAAAATTACCATGCTCACTTTTAAAATTACATGTAAGCCATAATTGCTGGTAGTTGTTTTTCTTAAAGAGCACAGAGCCTGTATTTCTGAGCGGTCCAGTGCTTTTTTCTTTTCTAAGTATCATTTCCTCCCATTTTATAACCTTTCTATCTCCTTTAGCAATATTGCCCAAGGAAGCACTTTAAACTGTTGTTTGTCTTACTTCCTGACAATGCTTTGACAATGGAATCAATTGCCTGGAAGGGTGATGGGCTCTCCGTCTGTGGACATCTCCAAAAAGATGGAGATGTCCTGATGGAGATGCTGTAGGTCAATGGAGATCCTGTACTGAGCAAGGGGTTGGAGCTATTGGCCCAAAAGGCCCTTTCCATCTCTATGATTGTATGAAATGTTCCTGACTATGGTACTAAATCATGTATCTATTCACTTGATGATCATACCTTGCTGCTCTTCCAAGCCTCAATTTGTCTTCTGATTTCTTTTTTTTACTAAACATTTTGAATTTATATAACAATAAGAAAGGAGAAAAAGGAAAAAAGGAAAGGGGAGGGGGGAGAAAAAGGGAGAGATGGAGTTATTGTGATTCCTGATTTCTTGACTAGTTTAATGACTGAGCTGGTGTATAGAAAATATTTTAGCTATTGATGCCTTTGTTAACCACTGTAACGTTATGCAAATTATCTGTTGTCATTAGTTTCTTATTGTTCATTATAACCCTGCTTTTGAACTTCCTTCCTTAACTGTCATCATTTGTTGTATCATCTTAGCTATTTTCTGTAAGTTATATGAGAATAGTAAACGCAGCACTTTCACAAAAACATACTTCTCACTTTGGAAATTGACACAGCATCAGAAGAAGTTAATTCTACCTCTGTAATATTTACATATAACACTTTCCTCATAGATTTTCTACTATTTCTGCCTGTATTTTAAATCAAATACTGTATATTTAAAATTCTTTGCCGAACTCACCATAGTAATTTCTATGGGAATAGGCACTGTAGCTCATACCAAGTGCAAATTAAGATCTAGAGAAGTAGTTCTAAAGTTCTAACACCCCTGAGACTTTAGACTTCAACTCCTTGAATACTTGGCCTTTGACTATGCTATCTGGGGCATTTAGGATTTGAAATAATGGTACCTGCCAGCTTCTGTGTCAGGAGGGTGGTGAATTTGCTCTGGGATTAAGCCCAAACTTTAAAGGAGATAATCAAGTTGTCAAATCTATTTGGGGGATTGTGTTCAGAACCTTGGGCAGGTTCTGTAAATTACAAACTAAAGCTCAAGGTAGATTTACCTTGTACCACTGTACAGCAACATGGTTTAACCTGGCAATCTTAAAATATGTTGGACTATATGCAATTGCCACTCTGGCTGGGCAGCTGGAGTAACTTGTATGGGTGATTCATTCTATCAAAGTACATTGGCATACATTTGTCCACAGCAGTTTATCTCAAATCTTTCATTTTGACAAAATTCAAATATTCAGCATCACCGAACACTCAAAATGGTCTTGCAGTCTTCATGATACTTCTGATACTATCTATATATATAAAAGGATAAAAAAATTTGGCCTAGGACAAAACAACAAAGCTACACATCCCAGAAACATTAACTTGGCAACACAACCCCTCACCCATGCCTCTATGTTCATACAACAAAAAGAAAAGAAAAATAAAGTCCTAATTAGAGGGAGAGGAATAATTGTTTTTTATCCAATTGCTGCCAGTTAGAACGCTAAACTCTGCCCACTTGGTCTCCTAGCAACCTACTCAGCCCAGGGGACAGGCACAGTTGGGCCTCAGGCCTCAGATAATCAGATTATCTGACTTGAACTGGATTATATGGCAGTGTAGACTCAAGGCCCTTCCACACAGCAATATTACCCATTTATAATCTTATATTATCTGCTTTGAACTGGATTATCTTGAGTCCACACTGGCAGATAATTCACTTCAGTGTGCATTTTATACAGCTGTGTAGAAGGGACCTCATATAATCCAGTTCTAAGCAGATAATATAAGATTATAAATATATAGTAGAGTCTCACTTATCCAACATAAACAGGCCGGCAGAACGTTGGATAAGTGAATATGTTGGATAATAAGAAGGGATTCAGGAAAAGCTGATTAAACATCAAATTAGGTAATGATTATACAAATTAAGCACCAAACATCATGTTATACAACAAATTTGACAGAAAAAGTAGTTCAGTGCTCAGTAATGCTATGTCGTAATTACTGTATTTACAAATTTAGCACCAAAATATCACAATGAATTTAAAACAACAAATGGACAACGTATAAATACTATACAATACTACGCAGGGACATAGACCCCCTCTACCCTCACCACTTTCACAGTACACAAACAACCAAATGCATACTAAACATAAAGACAACCATACAACAGACATTCAATACCACCACTACCTCAAGAAGTTCTCACCAACACCACCAGACAATGCCACAGCAACGCGTGGCCGGGCACAGCTAGTATATATATATAACTTTAATACAGTCCATGGAACCGCAACTGTTAAGTGGGTAAGATACAGGAGTTTACAAAACATTCAAAACTGGAGCAATGTGCTAAACAAACACATACTACACAAAGTCAGGTAACACCCTGTTTGGAGACTAGGCTCTTTCTCAGCCTTGCTGCCACTGTAAGGAACTTTGCCACTGTGAGGGTCACCTCGTGGTGCTTATCCTTCATAAGATATCTGACCTTCCCTTGCGGGGCATGGCCAGACAATCGGGTCAGGATTGGGTTTATGAGTTGACTTCGTTGGGCTGAGTAATAGCTGCACTCAACAAGATATGTTCTAATGATTCTATTTAATTTCCACTGCACGGGCATAATCTTTGGGAGTAGGGGATACTAGATAGTCTGCCATTTAGCTCTCATGGAAGTACATTTAGTCTCACTTTTGTGAAGAGTCTTCGGTAATTAGACACTTCTGATACTGGTAGTCAGCCACCTACATATCCACGGAGGGCATGGGTATGTTTGGGGGGCATTTTGGGTTCTCTTGAGATCCCAGAAAGCTGCACCACAATGTTGCAGCCACATTTTGGGTGACTGAAAGGGGCATTTCATCACTCCCAGTCACCTTCAGGGGGAACCTGGGTTTTTTTTCTGGCTGTTTTGGACTGATCCCCAAAACATTTTTTTTACAGTGAAATATTCTCCCAGGGAGTAGGTATTGGGGTTGAAATCCTTTGTTTATCTCCAAAATAAGAAGCCAGGGAAGGTTGCCTGAAGTGGTCAGGATGTCCTAGAGCAGTGGTTCTCAGCCTGTGGGTCCCCAGGTGTTTTGGCCTACAACTCCCAGAAATCCCAACTAGTTTACCAACTGTTAGGATTTCTGGGAGTTGAAGTCCAAAACATCTGGGGACCCACAGGTTGAGAACCACTGTCCTAGAGGCTACATTGGATCTTCAATGAGCCATGTAGCACCCATACACTGAATGACTCCCATCCAAATGTATCAAACACTTCTTCCTCTTTCATTTTATGTTTCCATCACCATCTTCTAAAAGGTTTGTTGCTACACTAGGGCAGCTTCCCTTTGGGAACCATCATTTCTTGCCCTGCATTGGTCTTTCTTCAGAACAAATGTGCTGGGAGCTAAGATGGAGACTCTGCTTTCCCATGGTAAAGTAAGGAAGAAGGGGAAGGCATAGCATTTTGCTAAACCCGGTAGCCAAAATTTCAGTCTCAACAAAAGCCTTTGCCCTCATTAAATCAGTCACAAGAAGGAACTGAGCTTTAAGTACAAGTGACACATCCCAGAGGAGAGGTTTTCGATTACCTTTCCTGTGCTATATGTGTTCTCACCTTACATTCTTCTAAATTTAAACAAACTGGGGAGAGAAAGTAAGAGAAAGGGGGGGGGGGAGAAAGCTAGCTCCTAGCCAAATGCTTGCTTACCCAGCAATTACAATGAAAGTGAGAAGAGCCATGGTCATGGGTCACTCTTCCATTGTTTACCAGGAAACAAGGCAGGCTCCCTCTGGAACTAGCAGAAGGGTCAACCTGAAAATATCTCCTCTTGCTCTTCCCAGAGTAATGGGTACAGATTCCCAGGCATAATAAAGGCAGCTCATCCCTGCTTGCTGCATCTGGCATGGCTGCTGTTGAAGGCATCTGGTTAGCTCACAGAGTGGGGGAGAAAAATGCTGGAGGCAACATGCATTTCAAGCAGTTTCCTGCACTGACAGCTCAGCCTTGTTCCTTCGCACTCTCCCTTTAAATATTTTCCCACCCTACGTTTGAAAGATTTACAATATTTCCATTGCAAGCTCCAGCTTGTCCTCCTTCCTCATCCTGATGTAATTTGTGTCTGCTTTGTGCTTGCTTCCCCCAAGGCTTCCATATTTTAATTTGTAAAAAAAGCATGCAGGGAAATGGAATATGATTGAATATATTTGAGTGCTTACCAAACAGACGTCTGGTTTATATACTTTCTTCCATGACCTCCTCACCCACCCCACAGCATCCGATGAGCTGTGTTTGGCTAATTCTACACAGGGTTGCCTGGCTCATCTTCCCCATTTCTGTGTTAAGAGTCAGTCCCCATGTCTTTGGTCTAATGTAGAGTAACCTTCCATATCTGTATTCGAGTTGTATGGATACAGATGGAGAACTTGGTTTAATTGTACACATCACTTCAGTAGACATTAGAAGAGTTTCTTCTGTGAAAGCATATCAGTGAATCAGTCATATCCTGTTGTAACCATTCGAGCACTTATCTGATTTAAATCTGAATTTCTGATCCATTAATCATAGTGATAGTGAATATAGAGGCACAGATTTTTAGTTGTGCCCTTTGGCTAGTTGGCTTCATTAATGAGATTGCACACTTTGTAAGATTCATTTTTGAGGCCAAAGTTGCTATTTCAAAGTATACTTTGTGGAAAAGTTAGAGGAATCCTATGTTTCCTTCTCTTTTTTCCTGCCTCCTGGAAGCTGATGTGATTGCAGTCTGCTCCTTTTTTTCAGCAGTAATGTTTCCCCCTCTAAAAACGTCTTTGGTGAATGCTCCCTGCCAATCAGGAATTATGGACTGAATTCAGTCATGTCCTGACACCCAACAGTCAGTTCTGGTTATGTGTTAGTACTGCTAAGGACAAGAGGGATGACATTGTCTAAGCAATCCATGGAGACCCCCCTCTGCTGTTGTATTGACTGTATCATTGCCACTTGAGTGACATAGCAACACATGTCTCAATCCAGCTGTTGTGGAATGTTATTACTGCGCATTACTAGATATTGATGTTGTAGAAGGTGACCATCTTCATGTGCATCACTTCTAAAGTTTTGCACTGCACTATCAATCTGAATATTGATCTCTCTCCTCATAGTACCATAACCAGTAATCTAAGGGCCCTTCCATACAGCCCAATATCCCAGAATATCAAGGCAGAAGATTCCACAATATCTGCTTTGAACTGGGTTTTGAGTCCACACCTTCCATATACTCCAGTTCAAAACTGATAATGTGGGATTTTATTCAGCTGTATGGAAGGGGCCTAAGAATGCCTGAATTGTTGTCAGAGTTTACCAGCCCAATGGTCTCAGCAATTGGACGGTGAGAGCTGCTGGCTCTTATATTAATGAAGCAAGTAAATCAGCTCTGCTTTTTAGTCTGAACATAACAAAGCTACCTAAGGTACTGGACCTGTTTTGGTTCTACACTTTGGAAAGCTCTTTTGGATTCTAAATTCAGAGCCCATTAATCTCTCCACCAATCTGGAAACCACCCACTGGATGCATGCAATTTGAAACTAGATCAAAGGACTAGTGCCTGGTGAATCCTGGACACTGAGTTTAATACCCATCTTTGGATTTATGACTTGCGTGGAAACCCCTGTTTGCTGTATTTTTTCCCACAAGAACTCCTATCAACTGTCCATTTGTCTCATTGGATCATCACCTGTGCTCTGGTAATTGGTAGACCATAGTATGTTTATAGTACTTCATTGGGCTAATCATTTTCATTTCATTTTCCAATGCAGCTTTGACAGTGAGATTCATCACCAAGCGATTCATTGGTGATTATGACCCCACACTAGGTGAGTCTAGCTCCTTGCTTGTTTTACTTGTTTGTGAGTGGGGGTGTTTGTGTGCAAGAGAAAAAGAGAAGAGGAAGGGGTAGTATCCAGCTGTCAGAGTAATTGCCATTTTGCTCACATGTTAAATCTTCAGAATGTCCAAGGTTCAGTTCCCAACATTTCTAGGTAGGGCTGGGAAAGATATTTGATGAACAGCTACCAGTCAGTATAGATAGATACTAAGCCAGACAGACTAGAGCTCTGGCTCTTTGCAAGATAGCTCCCTGTGGTGGAGCAGATAGGTGTGATGGTGGGAGGGTGACTAATTAATATTATTTTCAGATTTAAAGCATGGACCTATTTGAGAGTAAAAAGCAATAGCAAGGATAAGTTGGTAAGGATGAAGGTGATACGTTTATAACCAGTTCATGTACTAAATATTCAGAATGGTGTACACTGCAGTCATAAAACCATATGGTATGTTCAGAGCATGGGAAAATTCCTTTTTAAAAATTATATGTCCCAAATCTTTCAGCCAGCGGGCCCACTGGTCATGGTGATTGGGGAATTCTCTGATTTTCAGTCCTCAAAGCAACTCACTGAGTTTAATCAGTTAGAAAGTACAGCAAGTCACCAGTTTCTAGAGGCAACAACAAATGAATATGTTACCTCACCAACATCTAGAAGGGCAAAAACAAAATAACCACAAACAAACATCAGCAAGAATAATGTTTCCCACTAAATCAGGAAGCAATAAAATAAATGCTGTACAGGCTGCTAAAAGAAGCTTTCATGTTCTGGCAAAAACACGCACACAAATGGGAAGCCAAGCAAATTTTAATTACAAGATCATTCCAGAGTCATGGATCCACTACAGAAAAGACTATTTCATGGTCATATTCTGAATTTCTCTCACCTGATCAAATTATGTGCTCAGCAGTTGTTCAAAACTCAAACTGAGTAGCAATGATAAGATACTGGCCTTGAGATTTAGTTCACCCTAATTTTGCAAGGAAGCTTAATTGTTGTCTCCCTCTTTGATGACAATTTCCCCTCTTCATATATTTTAGAAAGTATGTTGGACCAATCCACCTGAATTTCAGCTAGTATTGTGCATTGAATGTAATTTTAAACAATGCATTCTTTGAAAATCCTGACCCTTGCCTTCTGTTCTCTAATTAGTTTTAATATTTTCACCATTATGAAAATATTATAATGCCATCCTGTTTCTCATACTTTCATTGTGTGCATATGGACAATGCCTTGACATGATTTTCTTGCTATCGCAACATTTCCAATTCTTGGGCTGAAACTGCGTATATATTTCTCAGGGATAAAGCCCTACTGAGCCCAGTCAGGGTTATTTTCAAAAGCAACGCACCTAGGATTGTTCTGAACATTACAAAATCAACCATGCAAAGAACAGAATAGCAAGTGTTCTGTAAGATTCTGCAGGGAAGCTGTGAGTGGGAAAAGAGAGAAGATGTAGAATCATTTCTGCCTCCTCCCTCTTTTTTAATTTTTTTACTTGTTGACAGGGAGGAATAACTGTGAGGGAACTAATAGCAGCCAAAGGCAAACAACAAGACTAGACAATATATGGCAGTTCCTCTCCTTTAATCTAAACTGTGCATATACACACGTGGGCTCCATTATCACCTCCTAGATCTTGAGAAAAAGAAGAATGCCCTTGAGGCCAAAATGAGTTAATAAGGCTTGTTGGAGCCTGGTCATTTTGGAATTGGAGGGTGTGTGGGAGCTGGAAAGGTTCTGAAGTTAGGATATTGTTATCATGGCTGTTTATGCCATGCACAGTTGCTCTTCAGGGCATCTTTAGTAGGTGGGCTTGCTGCTTTTCTCAGGCTGAGTTTTGACAGGACCTCATTGCAATAAACAATGGCCTGAGTTTTCATTTTAAGTCTCACCAGGCAGAGCCCAGAATTGCTGGATGCAGAGGTTTCAGCTACACAGCAAATAGAACAAACTGTATTGAATTAATAAAAAACCTCAATAATGGGCTGCGTTTATATCTACAGTTACCATTGCAGCTGAGGGTGAGAGGAAGGTCTGGAAAGCGCCTTAAATGTATATTTAAATGTATAATTATGTATATATTTTATATATATTCTTAATTTTATTGTAATTTTTAATCTTGATGGATTTTTAAATTTGATGAAAACTGTTTTTTGATGTGTATGTTTATATTGTAAGCCGCCTGAGTCCCCTGATGGGTGAGAAGGGCGGGGTAGAAGTGACGTAATAATAATAATAATAATAATAACAATAATAATAATAAATTGGCAGGCATCACTCCAGCAGCCTCCACCTCCCACGTCTGCCCTTCTGCTTCACTTTCTCTGTTCTTCTTCTCTTCTCCTCAACTTCTCATTTCTCCTGCTACCTTCGCACTTTGTTTGTTTCTTTTCTCTTGCAACGCAGTGTTAGATATGTGAATTGTTCTCTTAATTCCCTTGTGTTCCAATAACGGGTGGCCTGGATATCTTTTATTCCCAGCCCATTCCTCTTTCAGCTTTTGGCTCACAAACCCAGTCCTTTCTGCAAGTACATCTCCCCCACCTCTACCGTCATTACTCTCCCACTTGGCTGCTTTTGACTTCTATACTATAACCCTTCTTGTCCTCATTGAACTATAATATTCTCTTTCTGTAACATTATTTTATCTTGAGATGCTAGATTTATGAGACCACAAAACCTTAGTAAAACTGCAGGAGACTTCTCACCCCACAATGATATTTTTCTGTAAAAACTGGCTGTGTAAGTTTAGTACCAGTTTGGTATATTGTTAAGGAGTGGGGAATGCAGTCTGTGGACCACATATAAGCCTTGACCCCCAAACTACCCAGAGTCCCACCCAACCCCTCATTAGTTTCTTTTTAATTATCTGCAAATCACAGACCACCTACTACATTGCAGCCTGAGCCCTGCCACATGCACAGTGGAGGACCTTCTTACAGCAACACCAGAGGCACTCCAAGTGGGCAGCTACTAGTCAAAGGACATTTAGTATAATGCCAAGGGTTTTTTAAAACTTTATTTGTGTTTTCAAATACATTACAACTTGTATCCTTGGTTCGCTTCTGACATGATAAATAAAAAAATTATCTGCATTCATATCAGACTGTTTTATTCATTTGGGTTGGTTTTTTTTTTTTACTATTAAAAGTGTTCATATTATTTGAGGAGGTCTGATTTCACTCTACTTACTTAATGGTAGGCTTTGTATTTTATTGATTTTCATGTTCTTATATTCTGCCCTGGGATTGCTAAAATAATTATGATGATGATTATCACCATCATCGGCTACAACCACCACCCCATATCTTAAAACTTCTCAGATGTGACACCTGCATGAGAAAATTGCCTTATTAGGCTATATATGTATTTGCGTGCAGAAGGAGCCAGAAGGACAGAAGTAAAAAAAAGGAAAATGTTTTGTTCAGCATGTTTCTAGTGTTTATCATTCATTTTGATTTATGCAAATATCAAGGAAGTGCTTATACATTTTTCTGTCTTCCACAGAGATGATTTATAGGCACACAGCTGTCATCGATAGCGAGATGGTGCATTTTGAAATTCTTGACACAGCTGGACAGGTATGGTTCTGGTTATCTCACTTACAAGATAGTGAGTGATACAGCTAGAGAGAGAGAGCGAGGAGAAAATGGTGGCAACTAAAGCAATCCAAGAATTGGAGCAGGCCTTCTCAGAAGAAAGATTGTGATATTTCAGAAGGCATTGATGGACATGATAGAATACTATAAAATTATACATGGTATAAAGAAGTTTCTCATAGTTAGGACCATTTAGGACAGATAAAATGTCTATTTGTTCTAGCTATTTTGTGAAATCTGCTATCAACAAACAGGATTATGGGATTAAATCCAACATGACACACATCTCCCCACTGAAGTTTTCACAGGTGCCTGGAAACAGACTCCAGAAGATTCCCCTGATTTTAGGGGCGGTCAGAGAGCTGCTGTGGGATGGACAGAGCATTGTAGAATCAGAGCATTTGAAGGGACCTCAAGACTGTCAAGTCCAACCCACTCCTATGCAGGAATCACCCCTGAATGACGGCCACCCAACCTCTACTTAAAAACAAAGAACAAAAGTCCACTACCCCCCAAAGCAATGTGGTCCACTTGAAAACCATTCTTGCAGTCAACATCCTTTGTAACATGGGGTGGAATCCCTTTTCTTGTAATTTGAATCCATTGGCCCACATTCTAATTTCTGGGCCAGCAGAAAATATGCTGAAGTCTATAGGAGGCATGATTGTCTTCTTCTTCTTCCTTTTTTTTTTTTTTTTTTGTCTGTGTGGGGCTGCTTAGTTCCTCAGAAGGGCCTGAACTAGTGATATATATAGAAAGTGAGAGTATCCATGGTTAGCCATATCTTGTTATAGTGTTAATGTTTGAAACTTTGAGATACAAAAAGAGGCTAAATATAACAGGAATTTGGGGATAGCAATGAAACCTTTTGATGCCCCTCCTCTTTATTCTAATCAGGCAATTGTTCCCTATTAAAATTCTCATTGGATGCTTGAAATCAAACGGAATCAGGCAATATCGGAGACCTTTTCACACCACAAAATTAGAGCACTTAGATTGTCATTCCATCCTATGGAATCCTGGGATTTGTAGTTTCTTGAGGTATTTAGAATTCTCTGCCAAAGAAGTCTAGACCTTCTCTGAACTATGAATACAAGAATTCCATGGTAGATAAAGTGTTCTGTGCTATTTTCATGTCATGCTAAAAGAGAACATTTTCTCTTGTTTCTCAATTGATTAATAACTAGCATGTGTTTATTCATGTCATGTTAGTGGGTTTTTATGTCCACACTGCATCATTTTGTTGCAGGTTATAGAACTGTGGGTTATGAATTCAACCTTGGTTGGTCAAAATATATCCTCCGTGAGAGACCAGTTAGGGGCACTGAGTCAGCACTGAAGAACTATTGAGTAGATGTGAGGAATGTATGGCTTGTGGTTCAGAAGAAGAGAATGTGAAGGGAGTACACAAAACATCCTCCAACTTCCATTATTCCACTGTCTCTCTTCCTGACTGTGTATACTCCTCTGTCTCCTCACATTAATGTGCCAGACATACTCAGCATAATCATAAAAGTACTAAGATCGTCACTGGGAAGCTGTCACATTTGCATGTTGATTTGTGATCCTTTGATTCCTCTTTTGCCCTAGGAAGAGGATTCCTTGCAAATTGAAGAGAAGATTAAGTGGGGAGATGGCTTTGCCGTGGTTTACTCTGTCACTGACCGGTGCAGCTTTGATGAAGTCATGAGGCTCTGTTTCCTCATCAACCACATCCATTCCAGCCCCAAACGAAGTAATGGAAATGGAGACCCACCAGTGGTGATTGTTGGGAACAAAAAAGACTTGCAGTTTGACCGAATGGTGTCCTTTGAGGATGGAGAGAACCTCTCCAAGGCTCTGAAGCACCCGTTCTATGAGATCTCTACTAGGGACAGCTATGAGGAGACGGTGACAGTTTTCAACACCTTGTATAGTGAGCTGATGAAGCAAGGGCACTTTTCCCCAGGCGCCTTCAAGAGGCGAGCAGTGTCTAAACTCATGGAAAAGATCCCAAAGATTCATGCCAACTCAACACTGGCCTCAGGTGGCAGGAGCCTGAGCTTCAACTCCTTCCGAGACTACATCCCAGAGTGAACTTTTGCATTGCCATTTGTGCAGTGATGAGTGATGCACGTAGGGACTGGGTGCCGTCAGCAAGGGAGAGACTGCAGAGCTGAGGACATGGCAAGTCCAGAGGCCTGTACATGGTTAGGAAATATGTTTTGGGGTCCCCGCCTCCAACTACCTTAAACCCAGGGAAGATGATCCTGACTGATGATAGTCTATGGTGCAGTGGTGCATGAGAATGGCCAAAGATCCATCTGGGCTGTTTTGCTGATTTTGCTTTAGTCAGATGCTTTCGGCTATCCAAAGCAGAGCATGGGGGATAATAACTTTCACAATTCCCTGGCAATTGTGTTCAGTGGCACACTGAATACCAGGTTCCCTTAAGTCATTGTGGATAATAGCCATTGATAGATTCTTTTCCCCACTTCCCCATGCAAATATCATCTTCTTTTAGACATCATATTCTAGGTAAGTGGTCTAACGTATTAGGAGTCCCTATTACTTGTGGTGGTGAATTCCTTGTGTAAGGCCAACATTTTGGCAAGGGGTGGCATGAGTCTTTTAAATCCTGGGTGAAAGACAGCCATGAAAGCACATTTTCAGTTGGGGCCTAGTTCTTCTCCCACTTGGCCTAAGAAAGCCAAAAAAGGAGATGTTCTTGCAGTCATCGTTTGGACGCAAAGCTTAACAACTGCTTGGCTATTTTGAATGTCATTAGTTCTTGTAAGGAAGGGCTTTTGGAAGTAGCGGTTTAGACAGTTGATTAAGATTCACTCTTTGTGTTTCTGGTTGTTAATATGTTGCTGGTTCCTCTTTTCTGCCAAACCAATGTTCACAGGGTTATGCACCTGATTATTTCCATACAAGCTCAAATCTACTGGCATTGCCAGGTTGCCTAGGTACGTATTTACTACCTGAGGCAGTGAAGAGCGGTGTACCCTCCTATTCCACCAACAGAAGTTGAACAGTCTGGAAGCTGATTCTTGCTCTAGTATTAGTGATGGAAGAGCAATTATCATGGGGTTTGGGTGAAACGGAGTCCTTTTTATATTAACACAGGAACACAAAACTTCATGGCAAGAGGAAAGTAATTAACACAGAGAATTAGAACATTCCCAGGGTTAGGGAACAAAAGATCATCCAGTCTATTACCTTCCATAATGCAACTTTTTCTGCAGCTATATCAAGATTCAGATCATTGGCCTTTTCTTGGCATATAGCTGGCACCAGGAACAATTACTCTCAGTTTTTAGCAGATTTGTATTCCTTCCTTTTCTTTTCAGTAGTGGAGAAGCCAGGATGACACTGGAGCCTTCTAAATGCAAAGATTATGGAGCCATGGTCTCAGAGTTTGGAGAAGCTGGAAGTAACACTTTCAAGCTTTGACTGAGGTCTTTATTCAGAACACTGCTCTTTTTCCCCTCCTAAGATCTTATTTACTGTGTCAATAGACTACAAAGGCTCTAAGTTACTTGCTGTTCTGGAAAGATTGATAGCTGACTCAATAGCCCAATTTGCTCCACAGAGACTTCTGATTTTTTTCCATTGAACATCAGGAAAAGCAGTCAACTTGCTACCCACTTCCTTTAAATGGCCATTTGGCTGGCTTCTGTGTGGGCAATCTATTGTATCTCAAACATAGGAACACTACAAATACATCTTGAGAGATACACTATAGCAAGGAGGTCTGTTTGTGTTTTCTGACTCTTGCTCAAATCCCATGGATGGTATTTTACTTAATGCTCCAGCAACCTGCTGTAAAATGGATTTGCTGTCATTCAACAGACTTTGAAGTTAGCCTTCTTCTGAGATCCAGTTAGTTTTCAAACTGGATGTAGACTTTATTTTTTGTTTGTTTACTGTTCTTGCCTCGAAACTATTTGGCTTTATTATTAAATGTTGTGTTGTAGAATGATGTTACATAATCTCCTGCTGACTTAAAGCTGTATGGAATCAGGAGGAGTTAACTTCTGCAATATGCATACAGTGCAGGGGATGACAGTACAAATAGGCTAAGGGCAGGCCAAGTTACTGATACATTGTATAATAACTTCCAAGTGATACAGGCTGAGATGGTCTCTTCTCCTCCTTGTAATTTTGGTTTTTCTCATGTTGGTGCCCTTCATAGATTTTTTACTACATTTCCCACCTTCCCTGAATATTGACCATGCTGGGTGGTGTTGGAATGTGTAAACCAACTTCTCTGAAAGACACAAGTATAAGGAAGTGGAGAACAATGCCAGCATCACCTTTAAGGAGTAAAAAATGCAATTTATTTCAAAATAATGTTGGTATCTTAACAGCATGCCTATAATGTTTATTACTATAGTGCATGATCATGCATTTTTATTGTCATCAAATAAAGCTATTATTTAATGTTTGTTCTGGCAGTACCAAACCAATAATTACCTGGATTAGGATCTTGGCTTCTCCACACATTATTTCCCCTAAATGAATTCTGTTTCATTATGGTAACTTGTTTGCTGTCTGAAGAGAATGGACAATTTTTTAAAAAAGCAAATTCTTCCTCTTTTAAGCCATAACAAGCTTTTAATATAGTTCACTTGCACAGTAAAATGATACATAGTCATCTACTGTTTTCTCTTCTTGTTTGGGGATTTGCCTTTCTCAGGCAAAATGTCTTAAGAAGTGAATGTTGAGTTCGAGGGCAGGTCTGTTTCCATGGAAAAAGAAGATTATTGGAAGATTTATTTACTGTCTTGAAGGAATACTCAAGAAAGGTTAAACCTAAGTGGTTGTTGATATTTATGTTCATATGATTTTTTTCTTCTCCAAGACTCCAAGAAAGCTGACCCTTGTGAAAGCAGTTCTCTAAAGCTAAAAGCACAGCATCACTCCCAAAACCTTTTATGCGAGGAAAGGGGTAAATGTTGAACCTATAATAGAACAAGCATTTACTAGAGATTTTAAATGTACTTGAAGTGGGATACAGACTGGATGTTCTGCAGTAGATGATGAGAAGGGTTTTATTTTAAAAGTCCTTTACAACCACACATAAAACACCTTCACTTCAATGTATGACATCTCACAGCCCCTAAATCCCACATCATCACTGGTCAGGGAAGTGATTACTGCATATACATCTTTTCTCCTTCAGCCCTGTTTCCAAAGTCATCTTTATGGCAAGTATTTCTCATGATACAACTTGCTAGGTAATACATTACCCCCATTACTATTTTCATAGGTAGATCTCACAGAATCATAAATTCTCTGTTGTTCTGGTTTTCATTCTGCTACTGCAATATTTCTCAAGGAAATAATTATTGGAGAAGTAGTTGTTGACAATTATTTATCATGTCAGAATTGAGAATATAGTTATAATATATTTTTTAAAAACCACAAACAAAGTTCAAAACTTGTCATTATACTAAATTTCCTTTGACCAGAAGCTGGCACTTGGAGTGCCTCTGGTGTCACTGTAAGAAGGTCCTCCATTATGCATTTGGCAGGGCTCAGACTGCATTGTAGTAGATGGTCTATAGTTTGCTTTTCTCTGCACTCGCATGTCGTAGACTCCACTTTGTAGTCCCATTTCTTAAGGTTGGCTCTGCAGCTCGTGTTTCCAGAGCACAGTCTGTTCAGTGCCTTCCAAGTCGCCCACTCTTCTGTGTGCCCAGGGTGGTCTCTCTCATCCAGTATTAGCTACTGATTGAGGTTCTGGGGTTTAACCTGCCACTTTTGGATTCTCGCTTGCTGAGGTATTCCTGCAAGTATCTCTGCAGATCTTAAGAAACTATTTCTTAATTTAAGGCATTGGCATGCTGGCTGATATCCGAACAAAGGATGGGCTGGAGATGTCAATGCCTTGGTCCTTTCATTGCAGGCTACGGATTATAGGTGGTGCGATACTGGCTAAACAGTATAATTTATCCAGTGGTATGGGGTGTAGACATCCTGTGATAATGCGGCATGTCTCATTAAGAGCCACATCCATGGTTTTAGCGTGGTGAGATCCACTCCACACTGGGCATGCATATTCAGCAGCAGAGTAGCAATGTGCAAGGGCAGATTTTTCACTGTGTCTGGTTGTGATCCCTAGGTTGTGTCAGTCAGCTTTCGTATGATATTAATTCTAGCACCCACTTTTTGCTTGATAGTTGCTGAAATGTCAACCTTACATACAAGGTAAAGCAGCAACATAGAATAGTATTGCTAGGTAATGGAAGTCTGGCTCTTTATAATAAATGAATGGATCCAAATGTATGCATTCTACTTTCCAGCAATGTAGTGAATGGGATGCAGTCCTTATGAAAACCTGAGGCACTAAAAGTCCTGGGCTGATGGTACCGATCTCTGGATCTGCAATTTTGGTAGCACCAAACTAACAAATAGGTGAATAATCAAAATGTATCTTTAAGAATGACTGCATGTGTGTGTGTGTGCGCAGAAGTCTGCGAAATTATGGGTTCTTTTAGCATGCTCAGTTTTGCCATTTGTTTGAGATAGTTGATTGTTATTCCAGCAATTCTCTGCACACTGTAAAAATGAAGTTATTTATATGGAGCTGCTTTCTTTTCCCCTAGCATTGCACTTGTTCAGAAATTTTAATTACCTGTTGAGGGTCATGATCAGCTTTCTTTATATAGAAGATGACGGATGTGAATATGTGAATTAACTCCCCGCCACCTATTGCACTTCAGCACTTCATCTGACATGTCACTTGGCCCCAGTGTCCAGTTGTTCCACAGAATTTGAATTGAAAGCAATTTGAGCATCATTTTGCTCTGTGGATATTTGGGCTTCTATCGTCAACCAATTACCATGCTGACTGGGATTTCTTGGATTTGAAGTCCCTCCCCCTGATATGAAGAAAGACGTTCTAATATTAAAATGACTACTTCCTTGCAGTACATATACAGGCTTCCCTCACCTTTAGATGCCTTGCTTTCTGATGACTAGCTCTTCCAATGCTTGCAAATTACAGACAAGTTCCATTAATTTGGTGAGGGATCTCTTTCATCAGTTTTTTTTTCTTGCCTGTGAGGTCTACTTAGGACTGCAGGCACACACCCTGCAGTATACTGTACATTCACGGTATGCATTACATTTTCCTGCAGCTAAAATGTATTAGAAAACTTTAAAAAATTTGGATTCCACTTTTCAACCAATTCTACTTTCTGACAGTGTAGCAGTCCCTAAGCCATCAGATAAATGGGGGCTTCCTCCATTCATTTTTCGTTCTGCACTAAGGTATACAACCAAGATCCAGTGATGCTATATGGCTCTATATGTTTAGCCATCAAAATGGAAATCATAAAAAGTGAAGTCTGAAGTTAAAAATAAATGTCATTGAATGCATTTTGAAAGAATGTTTTAAAAAGCCTCTAGAATGTCCAAAATGTTTACATATGCAAGGCTTAGCTGACCGGGTTCTTTCATTTCACATGTGTATATGGTTGGTTATGAATAAAATGTTTGCTGAAACACATTGAACTGCTTTTCTTTCATTTTTTAAATATAAGAAACTTTCCTTAGTCTTTCCATTTTATCTCTGCCCCTGGGGCTAATTTTTTTCTGTTAAAGAAGTAGCACACCTATTCTGTTAATTGAGATATACCACTATATTGTGTTTGCCTTCAAATCGCTTGTTGACTTATGGTAAACCCATGAATCTGATAGAGTTTTCTTAAATGAAGAACCCTTAGATGTGACTGTGACTGTGACTGTTCTTTCCTCTGAAACATAGCACCTAATACCCATTGGTAATTTCTCATTTAAGAACTACCCAAAGCAGATTCTGCTTCACTTCCAAGATCAGATGGATCTTGCAGGTATTAATATACCCATATATTTCAGAAGTGTATTTAAAATAGTATTGTACAGTACTAAGCTTCTATTTGTAGTCCATGGTGACCCCAAAATCTCAATTCTTTATGAAGTCTGAATGACAATATATTACAATAATGATGCCATCTGCGGCAACATATTCTAAAACATCTCCTATCAAATCAACACAAAACAAAACCAGACTCTTCTCCATCCATGATGAAATGGCTACACATGAACTGAAAAGCTAACTTTAACTTTCTGGAATAAACCCAGATTCATTTGGCATAATGTATGTATCATGCTGAACCACTGATATATCTTATTGTTTGTTTTATTACATTGTCATTTTCCAAAACGTATGTTTTCTCCTGTAATAAGAAATACCTGCTTGCTCTCGTTGGAATAGAGGAAAGAGAGAATTTGGCCCACTGAGCATCTGTGGGATAATTTATAATAATTTGACTCGGTGTGATATTATTATCGTGCGAGAAAGAAAGCATAACAACATAACTGAAGAGGAAAAGTTTATTTGGGCTTCAGGGTACATGCAGATAGAGACCAGCTGCTATCTGACTAAGCAAACCACCTTTTATACTCTGCTGTGAGGCCATTTGCAGCAGTAATTGATAGCATTATTGTTATTTATATCCATTTATGTCCTTGTATGTCATATTAAAAGCTCAACTCATTCATTTTCTAAAAGCCTGATGATACAGAAATGTTTTCGTTTGCCAGTAGAAGGAGGACAAGGAGGGAACTATATTGACCTCCTTAGGAAGGGAGTCCCAAATACTGGGAGCAGTCACCAAGAAAGCCTTGTTCCCATTAAATGAGCCTTAGAAGGTGATGGGTCAGAGAGAAGGGCCATTCCTGAAGATCTCTGAGCTCTAGTGAAATAGGGCATTATAGGTCATTGCCAGCACTTTGAATTGTGCCCAGGAACAAACTGGTGTGCCTATTGTACAGAGTAATTAATACATTAGGCATAAGATGAACAATTCACCATCCTACTCAACACACACACCATGAGGTCTAGCAGGAAAAAAAATCAAACTTAGTCTTCTTTGTAAGGTATATAGAAGTGTTTCACTGACAAATACTTGTGAATAATCAACACAGGTTCATCTTCTTGAAGAAAGGTAAGAAAAGAAAGGCCAGCACACAGTGTCATGAAGATTGGAGAAGCTCTCATCACATGTATTTCATGGAGGATACGCAGGCACAAAGAGATGAGGGCACATGAGACTCCAGTGAACAAAAGAAAGGCCATATGATACTGGAATAGAACGGATGTGGACAAACACACAAACAAATGAAAAGTAATGAAAAACACACTGTGCTAAACTAGTGAGTGGTATGCAATTTAACTATCAGTATAGGTGTGCAAAAGGTGCTAATTCCAACTCCACATCTAATCTTGTCAAAAAGTATGAATCTATTTGAGAGATAGCCTTCAGGAATGGCCAACGGTGGAGCCCACCTTATATTGATCTACTCTTTGAAGACGTCCTTGAAAGGAGAGAGTTTGCTAGCCTAGCTCTGGAACCTCTCATTCAGGCAGAACTTTCTGAACGGAATAAGGCATTTTGTTCAAGTAGGAGATTTTGAGAGCAGAGCCCCCTTACACTGACCATTTCATGCTGTTCAAAGATATCTTCCAAATGCAGCAGCTAGACAACAAATGGCTACGGAAGTGTATAAAATAAAGCCCTTAATGTGTATCGGTACTCTGTGGCTTGTGTAATTTTTTTGGTGCCAGGAGCGACTTGAGAAACTGCAAGATGCTTCTGGTGTGAGAGAATTGGCCATCTGCAAGGACTGCCCAGGAGACGCCCAGATGTTTTGATGTTTTTACCATCCTTGTGGGAGGCTTCTCTCATGTCCCCGCATGGAGTAAAGCTGATCGAGGGAGCTCATACAAGCTCTTCCTAGGTTGGATTCAAAGCAGCAACCTTCAGGTCAACAACCCAACCTTCAAGTCATCAATCCTGCCCACACAAGGGCTCCATTTGTGTAATAACCATCTAGGTTTCAAACTGGTTCCAAGATTTCCTATATAACCACTTTCTTCAATACTAGTTTGAAACTAACTTAAGTGGTCAGTGTAAATGTGTCTTGAGTTAAGATTAGAAATGGTTAATTATTTAATCTCCCAATATTTATAACATAGAGTGGAGAGGCACTCAGAGGTCTTTCTGCAGTTTTAATAAGTGGATTTTCTAGTGTCAGCTTCAAAGTACCTGTTCACCACAAAATTAGGTAATGCACAATAGAGGGCAGTGTAGTATAGAGGAAGCAAGAGTGTACTATAGTTCTCAGAATCCTCTGGCTACCACTGCCACTGTAACTGCTGAATAGGGGAACGCTGAGAACTATAGTCCAAAAGAGTAGCTTTTCTAGGCTTTGACTATACGTCTCCCAAGCTTCAAATACTGAATAGTGCAGAACAAATATAATACAGGCAATCCCCAAGTTACAAACAAGATAGGTTCTGTAGGTTTGTTCTTAAACTGATTTTGTATGTAAGTTTGAACAGGTACATTTTAAGTGTAACTCTAGTCAGACAGACAGACAGACAGATAGACAGATATATGCGGTGTTTGTTTTGCTGTCTCTGCCCCTGTTCAGAAGGTTTTATCTCACTTTTTGTTCCTATGATAATTGGATTGTAAAAAAATTGGCTAGTTCTAAGAACACTGGTTCTCAACCTTCCTAATGCTATGACCCCTTAATACAGTCCTCCATGTTGTGGTGACCCCCAACCATAAAATTATTTTCGTTGCTACTTCATAATTGTAATTTTGCTACTGCTATGAATTGTAATTCAAATATCTGATATGCAGGAGTATTTTCATTCACTGGACAAAATTTTGCACAAATACCGAATATGCCCAAATTTGAATACTGGTGGGGTTGGGGGGGGGGGATTGATTGTTGTCCTTTGGGAGTTGCTGGTACAATCAAAGAGCACTCTGAACTCCACCAATGATGGAATTGAACAAAACGTGGCACACAGAACTCCCATGACAAATAGAAAATACTGGAAGGGTTTGATTGCCATTGACCTTGACGTTTTGAGTTGTAGTTCACCTACATCTAGAGACCACTGTGGACTCAAACAATGATGGATCTGGACCAAACTTGGCATGAATACTCAATATGGCCAAATGTGAACACTGGTGGAATTTGGGGAAAATAGACTTTGACCTTTGGGAGTTGTAATTGCTGGGATTTATAGTTCACCTACAATCAAAGAGGCCCTTGAACCTCACCAACAATAGAATTGGGCCTAAATTCCCACACAGAAAAAGGAAGAGAAGGACAGGCGCCAAGATCTTCATCCTTCTCTGCCAAAGTGGTTCCTAAGACCATCAGAACTATGTGTTTTCTGATGGTCTTGGAGACCCCTCTGACACCCCCTTGCGACCCCCCCCCAGGGGTCCCAACTCCTAGGTTGAGAAACACTGTTCTAGAACAAGGATTTGTGATAAAACTTCAGTGCAGACACTTTTCCCCCACAATAATGCTTTCAGGAGGGGATTTCCCTTCCTAGGGGTTGATTTTTCTCACTTCCTGTTGTTGTGGTAATCTCTGAGCGGTTAGACTCAATTTAACCCTCTCTTGGGGGAGATTCCACCAAAATGCAACAGAGTAGCAAAAGCAAAAGCTTAAAAATGCAACAGTTACTTACACGGGGTGAGCAAAGAGAAGCCTTTCAGCTTAGGATGGCAATCAATTGCAGAGTCTCAGTAAAAGTTCAAAAAGTATTTATTCAGGTAAAAAGAACTCCATTGTAGATAGAAAGGCTTGGGAGCTGTCTAGTCTACTCTAGACTGGTTTCTAAGGAAAAATAAGAAAGGAAAAATAACAAACATTTAAATAGTTACATCTTGCCAGGAGAGACAGCAAGATGCTGCTTGTTAGCTAGAAGAACAAAGGGAGAAGAGTGGACCAAAAATGGTTCCAACCTCATGGTCCAGTTTATTGGGGCCATAAAAGACATTCTGACCAATGAGAAGTTAGTGTCCCTAAAGATTCACATTTCTACTAACTTCAAAGTAAGGGATGTGATGTACACAGGATAGAGTGAAACATAGTAAAGCCTATCTAGGCATGCTTTGGAAACAGGGAAAGGATTCCCTCAATCTAACTCTATCATTTATCTGACTGCATTTAGACTTGAGTAGTCCCAGGGTGATTCCCAACACCTGTTGTCTCACCCCCGTTCTTAACCATGTGGCATTTGTAAGTCAGATGTTTATAACTCAGGGACTGCCTGTAACTCCGCAACATGTTTTGGAGAGATAACCGTATAGCTTCACGTGAGCATAGCAGTCATTTAATGTTTTTCTCTCTCAGATTCTCCCATATTTCACAGATGAAAAGCAATAAATGTGTGGCAATGCAACATTAGAATGTAGTCAAGATGGCAAGAACAGACAAACTAGGAGAGATTTGCTTTTGCGGCAGCCTGCTGGAAAGGGAAAGACTCTGACCTCTCCTGTCAGTCCTCCAGATTAATTTAATGCTAACTTTGCACTTTAAATTAAATAGCAAAAATGGAAGTAAATCAAGGGCAAAAGAGGAGAAGGGGAGAGAAACTGGGACATTTTGAAAGTAGCTAAAAAATAGGATGCTATGGCATCACTCTAGGATAGTTGGATGGTAGGCTTTTTGCTAAACTTGAGCAGTTGGACAGCACTCTTTGCTGTCTAAATACTTTTTTGGCATGGGTTGCTTATTATGCTATTTTAAAATGTTGTTTGAAGAAATGTTATAGTTTATTTTACTTTTGAGGATGTTATATAATTTGTACTGTTGCTTTTGATTCGTGAAGTGTCTGTGTATTTTTTTTTATTACAAAGCAGGATAAAAATATTTTGAACAAACAAACAAGCACTTCCACTTTCAGACAATTGTATTTACCAGATTGTCTTGGATACATATCTTGGATTAGACATGTATCAGTTCTTATATTTTTCAACTATTCTATATAAGCAGCCACAAGGGCTAGCAACCCAAATGACACTGCCACAAAATTTTATTGCTAAAAAATAGAAGTCAAAATATTACCCAAACAATTCCTGGAATTCGACCAAGGCACCGGACGGACTACAAGTATGGATCAGCGGAAAGATTAAAAGACTGTCTAAAATTTATTTATTGCTTGTCATAACATAAGAACTATTTATTTATTTATTATTTATTTCCAGAATTTATACCCCGCCCTTCTCACCCGGGGGGGACTCAGGGTGGCTTACACAGTTGGCAACATTTAATGCCAAGAACATAATAATAAAACAAAAACAGTACATATAATCAATTAAAACTATAAAAATACATCATTAAAATACATTATAAAAATTAAAACATATGTAAATTAGATCCATTTGTCTAAAAACCTCGGATGCTCTTATTGATACTTACATCAGCATTATGACAAAAATAAAAGCTGATATCATTGAAATATGTGAAACAAGAAGAAGAGACAATCTAGTCGCTGAATGGAAAAATGGAGGCAAAGGGTTTTTTTTTGGGAAGGCTTACGACAATCGATCAAGGAAAGGCGTAATTGGCTTCATTGTGAAAAAAAAGATAATTGACCAAATTAAAAGTTGTGACCTCATTTCTCCTCGGGCAGGTATACTGATCTTGAGGTTAGAAGGACATCGCAGTCTGAAAATAATCCAGGCCTATGCGCTGGCAACAAATAACTAGAAAAGCCAGGAAGAATCTAACGAAAAACGTGAAGAATTCTACCAAGAAGTAGATATGGCATTAGAGTCCCCCTCAACATATACTATAGTTCAGGGAGACTTCAATGCCATAGTTGGGGAAAAATTACATGAAAATGAATTGTTTGTTGGAAGCTTTGGAACTGGTGTCAGAAATGACAGAGGAACACAATTAGCAACATTTGCAGCAAGCAACCAATTGCACATAAGGAACACGTACCACCAAAAGCAGGAGATGAGACAGTGGACTTGGAGAAGTCTTAAGAGAGGTTAATACAGGCTGCAGAGAACAAGAAAAGTGTTTAAAACAAGCAAAAGAGCTGCAAATGAAGAAAAGGCTACCAACTGCACTAAATGAAAATGGAACGCACGTAACAAATGAAACAAATATACAAAGACTTCTATAACAACTTATACAATTCTAAAGTGCAGGTAGTCGAAGTCAAACGACATGAGATGGAAGAAATCCCAATAATATTATTGAGTGAGGTAGATGTCGCCATAAGTAAAATGAAGCCAGATAAATGCCCAGCAAAGGACAGAATAAAAATAGAACACCTAAAGGTGAGTGGTTGCAATCTTCAAAAGGCGATTGCAAAATGTTTTACGCAATCCTTGTGAATTGTCATTGTACCTAAAGATTGAACAACGTCTGAAACCATACTTCTAATGTAGAAAGGAGACACAGAAAACCTTAGCAACTATCATCCTATTACACTCCTCTCTCAACTATATAAACTGTTCACAAGGATCCTGCTACAAAGAATATCTCAAGATGTGGAAATCAACAGAGAACAAGTGGGCTTCAGATGCAGTTGCTTCACCCTTGATCATATCTGCCCAGTCAGACAGCTACTGGAAACAAACAGAGAACATCGAGTTCCAGTTTGTCATTGACTACCAAAAAGCCTCTGACTCAGTTGAGATAAATGCTATCCTTAACACTCTGCACCAAGCCAGTATAAATCCAGTGTATGTGAACATCATAAAAAGCATCAATACAGGGTGCACAATAGATATAAAACTGTTGTCAGAAGTGTGTCATATCAGAATAACCAAAGGAGTGAGTCAAGGAGACACAATATTGCCGAAACTGTTTGCGGTGATTATGGAAAGCCTCTTTTGAAAAATTAAATTTAAAGGTGGGATTTCAATTGACAGCAAACAACTTTCTCATCTCTTCGTCCTTTTGCCAAAAAAAGGTTTACAACATGATCTCCACAACTAGCCCGACTCTCAAAATCAGTAGGACTGAAAATGAAGAAAACAAAATGGATGAAAAACGAGCTGTGTGTCCAGAGCCACATTGTTATAAACTGAGACCTTTTTTCGTGTCAGCAGTGACTTGAGAAACTGCAAGTCATTTCTGGTGTGAGAGAATTGGCCATCTGTTTTTGATATTTTACCATCCTTGTGGGAGGCTTCTCTCATGTCCCTTCATGGGGAGCTGGAGCTGACAGGGGGAGCTCATCTGCGCTCTCCCCGGATTAGGACCAGCCACTTTCAGGTCAGCAACTGCCTTTAAGCATCAATGGGAAGATAAATCAGTAGCTAGTAAGATGGAGCTGTGCCCATCAGGCACAGCGATTCCTATGCACTGGAATCGACAGATTCCTCCTTCTGAAAGGTCCAAGAAGTACAGATAGCCCTCTACGTTTGCAGATTTGACTTTTGCAGATTTGAGTATTCACAGATTTTATTGAAATATTAACTCTAGGAATTTCTAGCTCCCCCCAGCAGGAATCTCTAGTTCCTCCATAGAATCGTGCAGTTGGAAGAAACCACAAGAGCCATCCAGTCAAACCCCCTGCCAAGCAAGAACACATCACTAAAGCACAAGTTCACCATAGAGTCACACTGGAGGACCTAAAGATTATTAGAGAATTCCAGTCCAGTAAATAAAATAGCTGTTTTTATTTGCGATTTTTCTATTTTCATGGCGGTCCTGTGCCCCTAACCCCAGCAAATGTGAAGAGCTGACCTTACATATGTAGGTGTAACTCCAGTTATGCCTGTACATGTCACCAACAGGATGTTGGCCATCAACACCATCCCCTTATGCCTCATCAGATCGGTGCAAGGAAAATGGGGAAGCAGAAAGAACCGTCCTCAAATCCTGACTCTCCTGAGTCCCCATTTCTGACACTAACAGGTTCTATTCCTTGATCTGGTTCCATCTTGGTACTAAAAATGTTGCCTTTCAGTTTGAAAACCCAATGCATGCAGACCCCTCTGGGCAAAATTCTCCATTTGTCTTCTTACTCAAGAAAACAAAGACTGTTCTAAGCATTCCACATATGAGTACAGTTTATGGTGATTGTTTTGTGAGGGGTGCCTACAATTTGGGTGGGGTTTGATTGAGCACATCTGTTAGTACTGAAAAGTAAAAAGTATAATTATGTTTCCCTCAGCAGTCACTTAGAACCTTGTATTATTCTGTTTTTATGTGAGTAGTAGCCACACAGACACAACTGCTTACCTATTCAGCAAAACAACAACAACTCAAAGGACACACTTCCCACACAATGTAGACTCCATATTTTTAAATATCTTCAAGAAGCTTGTTTTTTGTGGTGAGAGGAGGGGAAGGTGGCAGCTTTGAGCCAAAGCAGATCTTCAAACAGCTATGAGCCTGAGAAACATATTTTCCTTTCAAAGCATCCCACATATTGCAAAGTCACAAATTCTTGCTTATTATTCCCACCAAGCCACCTTGCCAAGAATCAACTGAAGAATTTGACTGAATCAGTTAGGAGTGGGAAGAAATGCTCTTGCTGCCAAATCACTTCAGAATTGGAGCCCAGATGCTTCTTTTTCTGTCTCCTTCTCTCTCTATCAGTCTCTTAGTCTTTCTCTTGTGAGGTCTTTCAAGTCCTCAATAATAATGAGATCATTTAGCTTTTTAAGTGTTTTCAACAAGTGTTGGGAAAGAAGATGTAGGCACAAAACTACGTAAACTAGAGCCTCAGATTAAACTGCTTTGTTGTTGTTAATTGCTGCTAGATCAGCTGAGATTTATGGAAACCCTATGAATGAAAAACCTCCAAGTCCCCCTGTTATCAGCAACTCTGCTTAGGTCTTTTTAATTCAGGGTGGTGCTTTCCTGGACTGAAGATATCCACCTGTGGTCTCACTCTTTTCCTTCTGCCTTCCACTTTAAGAAAGCATTATTGTCTTGTCTAATGAATTATGTCTTCTTAATCTCAGTTTAGTTGTCTTGACTTCTTAGAACAGTTCAGACCCGATTTGCTCTAAAATCCATTTACTGGTAATCTTGGCAATCAAAAGTATCTTTAGAATTCTCCTCCAGCATCATAGTTCAAATAGTTGATCTTCCTATCAGCTTTCTTACTACTCAGATTAAGAGGGGGATATAGCCTATATCAACAAAAATGGTATAATAAAATGACATTAGTATAATATATATATTTAATGCTGTGCAACACCTTAACTTGGTATAGTTTAAGGTCTCACCATGTCTTAATCTGCCCCTGGTTAGATATGCTCAAAATGCTCAGTATTATTCAGATTGTTGTGGCCATCTATTGCTCATATTATGTAATTTCAGCTCCACAAGAACTGTGAATTCAGCATCCCAGCATGCCTAGCTCAAGAGATTGAATGAGACACAGATAGGTTGAAGGCAAAGAACAGAGGCTTTTATTCACTGAGCCGACGTGGATGCCCGTAGAGTCTGTGCTCTCAAATCAAACTTGCTGCAATGAGAATAAACATAAACATTTATGGAGATTTGACAGTAATTCAAAACAAAGGGATTTTGCCACACCAAGTGCTCAGTCTGAGGCCAGTTAAGATCTGCAAGCTGGTTGGCTGAACTGTGCTGTCTGCTGATGATGATGATTGGTCTCCAAGCTTGATGGGAACGTTAATAAACAGTCATTGATTAGTTTGAAGTTTTGTGGCTGTTTCTTGGTCTGCCCCTGGTGGGTGTGTGGGGAGAAGGAATGTGGGTTGGGTCTAGGTTAATGGGTGCTAATGGCTGTATTTCCACCTGCCGAGGTAGGATAATGGGTCTGACTGGCCAAACAGTGTGTTGCCATGTTTGAATATGTCCCCAGGAGACGGCATGGCAGGGCATTGGACAACGTTCGTGCCTGGAATCCTTGTTAGGTGTATAGAAGTAACGTGAAGGAATTATGCCTGTCACCTAAAGGAATGATGAGATTTGCCCTGGTGAGTGTATAGAGACTTGTACAATCTTGTGGACTTAGTCTAGAGGTCAACTATTGAGGTTAGCTGAATTAGGATCCTGGGGTAGCTGGTAATGGGGTCTGTTTGGGGTTTTGGTAACACTCAGATATGTAATTTTATAGAATTAAGACATGCTTGAAAGAGTTCTTCTTTCGTTTTCTCTCTCACAATATTGGATCTCAGAGTTACAGAGCCCTTTCACATGGCATTATTAAAGTGCTATGATTCCACTTTAACAGTCTGGAATTTGCAGTTTAAGGCAGCTACTTAAGAGGTCTGAGATCCTGTGCTTGCCGAGGGACGTGCTACATTTTATTGAACTCAATGGGAATTCAATTCTGGCTTCTGGTAAAAATGTCTTGGATCAAGATGCACATTTAAGCCGATTTAAGTGGAGGGAAGGGAAGTTTATTGTCACTGGTGCTTATGTCCAGTTTAGGATCAAAAGAAAAAAACATGCAGTGGAAACTATGCAGTTTTGTAGATCAGATTAATACAATGTGACAATAATGGGGGCAAACCAAGGCAAGATACTGTACACGACCTGGGATATAGCCCTCACCTGGATTCAAGCTTCAAAGGTCACCATGAGTCTTGGTCACAATTAACAACAAAGTTAGGTCTGGAGTAAAAGTAACATAAAGAGTGAGGATGGTGATGAGTAAAGCTTTCTATGTACTTGGGAAGTTTTTTTCTAAAGATTAAGGGAATTTTAGATATTTTACAGGTACTGTTTTCCCTCTACATTAGAAGTTTGGATTATTTACAGATATTATTAAAAGTTTATCTCTAGAAATCTGTAGGTCTGTCACTTTGACTCTATGGGCGACTTCCGTCAAATTGGAGAACCTAGATATTTCTGGAGCAGTGGTTCTCAACCTGTAGGTCTCCAGGTGTTTTGGCCTACAACTCCCAGAAAATCCAGTCAGTTTACCAGATGTTAAGATTTCTGGGAGTTGAAAGCCAAAACATCTGGGGATCCACACGCTGAGAAGTACTATTCTAGAGATAATACCTCTCTAGGTTCCCCAATGTGATTCTGTGTTCAACTTACAGAAAACGTTAACCATATACAAATGCTGGCAGACCGAAAGATTCCTAGAGAAGTACCCTCTCAGGTGAAAAAAATAGCAATTTCCTTATTTTTAAAACTTACAGGGGGTCTTGTTTCACTAACCCTAGAGGATGTGGAGATCTGACTGCAATTTGTTTTTCAGATTTCTATTCTTTTTAAAATGCTATCAAATGTAAAAAACAATCTTAGTTGCTTTCATGCAAACAAATGATTGTGGTATGTAATGGGCTACAAAAATGTTTTTAAAATATATCATCTTGCCTTTTTAGTGGAATAGCTAAAACTGGGAAAACCTCTCTGGGCACTTCCAGACTTAACAGAAATGTGCGCCAAAGTGGATTTTTAAAACCTGCTTTGGCATGTATTTTTGTCCCCACATCCACAAAAGAAAACTGGGATTTCCCAGTGGAGTGTTTAGATACCCAGAAGCACACCTTCCCCCCCCCCAAACCAGCCTTAAAATTGTAAAAAAAAAAAACCAAAAAAAAAAACAAACCCTAACTGGGTCACCATTATGTGGCTCTGGCAGTCCTCCTGGAACATAGAAATGACACACCAGGAGGCCTGGGGGCAGGGGAGTGATTATGTTGCGTTAATAGTGATGAACAATACAGACAGGTGGAAAAAGAAAAAAAAATACAAATATGCAGATTGTGCAGGAAAGGAAAACTAGCCATAACCAAAACTGTCCTTTATGTTAAAAATGCCCATATTTTTAATGGATGTTAAGGAACCTTTAAAAAAACCCAAAGGTACAATTCTAACTGCATGTATTGAAAACTGAGGCATAGGAGGAATTACCTTTGAGCAAAAGGCATATGATTTTATCGTTAGCACCATTTTTTTATCCCACCTTAATGCAGTGGACACCTGTGATCATCCACTGGGTTCTGCTGCCTGAATGTGCCAGAGTTAGCAAAATGTATTGGAGGAGGGTGGTGTTCCAGTTCCCAGAATCCCTTGGACAGCATGGCCAGTAGTCAAGATGGCATAGGGACTTTAGGAAGTTGTAATTTGGAACCGTATGGTGTACTTATTTGAACTTTGGACTATGACTTTGGAGACCAGGATTTGATTCCCTGTTCAGTCATAGAAATTAATTGGGTGATCTCAGGCAAGTCATATTCTCTCATCGGCACAGGGGGAGAAAGGCATACCATAAGTTGGGAACTTGAAAGCAAAAAATACCAACAAAGTTTTAAAAAGGCATGTTTTCAAAATCTGTAGAATGGGAAAAATGAGAGCTAGTACAGTACTTAAGCAGAGTAATCAAAACTGGCAAGGCAGAAGCTGAACAATAATAAGTTCCATGCCCACGCACCCACATACACAGATTCAAGAAAGAAGCAAGACATCCTCCTACTATAGGCTATTATTTAAGGGCCATTCCACACAGCTGTATAAAATCCACATTGAACTGGATTATATGGCAGTGTGAATTTGGATATTGCAGTTCAAAGCAGATATTGTGGATTATCTGCCTTGATATTCTGGGTTATATGGCTGTGTGGAAGGACCCTAGGTTTCTGTTATAGGTACCGGTGGTGTTTCATCTTGGCAGTGTTCTGTCATCATTCAGCTTCCAAAGATCTTTCTGAGTGCCATCTCTCTTTCATTAAATGTGAGAACTTGGTAGACTTCTTGTGAATAAATGAACAGAAGATTTTATAGAGAATGACTGGGAAGAAGAAATGTGGTTGACACTTAAAGTGATGTCAGGTGTGAGGGTACCTGGGAAAGGAAATCAAGTCTGCAAGCAGAGAAAGTAACCATTAGTGAGCATAAGCTTGAAATAATTCTCAGCTCTAAGAGAATGTGCCAAAATGTGGGCAATCACATGATCAGCCTTCCTCCAGGTTGCACAGCCCATGATCTTGCTGGGAGCTGGTCATGGACTGCCTGGCTCTGGTCTTTCTGGACTTTTCTTCTTTGTTGAATTTCTAGCCAGGGTTGAATTTTCTTCTTTGTTGAATTTCTAGCCCTTGGGGAGTGCTCCGCCCTAATTCAGCCTCTGGCTATCCTTCCCACAGTGACAGGGAGCAACTCGAACTGGCAAGCCAGGCCTCACTTCACTGAAATCGCAACAAAATGAATGTATTAAATATTTGTTTTAGCAAGGCTATGCAAGTTCATAAGGAAATGTCAACAATAACTTTCACTATCTTACTGGTTTTTTTTAAAGTGAACATTATTTTGCAATAAAATAATTCTGTGGACAAGGTGTTTTACATTAGAAAGTGTTATAGAGGGTTTTCAGTCAGCTCAGTTACTTCTCTATTATTCTTCAAAAGAAACAACTTTGCCTGCAAATTAATGCCTCTAAAATTTATGCCCACTCTCCAAAGGAGATGGAAATAGTCAGAAGCAAGCAACTGCCAACCAAGACCAATTCTTGTATAATCTATAAGCAGAACCATAGCCAGAAAAAAAATTCCGGGGGGGGGGGGGGTGTTGAATTTTCCATAAAACAAAATAATTTAGAAATCAGGCTCCACTGATAAACTTTAGTGAACACTCAAGACAGATAAACTTCAGTGGACACTCTTGGGAATTTGGTTAATCAGTTAAAATTCATGAGTAAACCAGGTTTTAAAAAAACCTGAAATTTTTTGAGGGGAAGGGTTGAACCCCTACCCCCCCCCCCAAACTGGCTACAACCATGTCTATAAGGAAATTTTACTCATAGATAATCCTATTAATAATCAGACAGAAATACAGAACAAAACTTGGAATATGTTCTTTTTTATCAGAAAGACATAATTACCCAAGCAGCATCTTCACTGATTCTGGGAAATATCCTCCAAAGTGGGATTCTGGGAAATATTCAAAAAAGGAAGTTTTCCCATTCTAATCCAAAAAAATTGACACAAAAGGAGGCTGATGTAAATAACACTCTCAGAGCTTAATGTGGTTAGTACAGTATTTTATTACATCTTAACAAAGTTCAGACTGCAGGAAATTCTATGCTCAGTAGTGACGCAGGTCAAGTAAGATCAGCAAATTAGCAGGTTGATTTAACTTGCTTGCAAATGTTGATTGAAATTTTGAATGTCATGAGTTTGCCCATGTTGTCGTTTCTAATTTTAATCAAGAACAGGACAAACAATCATTTGACATTTGAAAGAAGCTGGAAGTTGAACAGAGCTATAAGCTTTGGGTTGTTGTTTGGTTTTTTATTTTAAAAAAGACTTTTGCTTAGGGAAAAATGCAAAAGATAATTGAAAAGAAAACTCACAAAAATTGGAAAGTATTTATGTGGTGACCATGATATTACATCAGACGTTTTAGAGTGGGGCTTCTTATACTTTTCCACCATAACCCCTTTTGGCCCGAGAAATTTTCACATGACCCTGAGTATATGGATATATAAGCATAAAAATAAAACATTCATCAGCATTTTCATGGCTTGTCAAAAAGGCTAGATTTTCTTTTTATGAAGTACAGCTGAAGCATCTTCTGCAGAGTCTACTGTAAACACTGCACCACTGACTCATATAAATGTGTAAAACAGCCTCTAGGGATGTTATCACACACAGGCCCCACCTCCACCCCCCGTTTTTAAACACTTCAAAAACATTAAGGAAATGAAATACAACAGAGCCCATCACATGTTGCAATTAGACTTCCCCCTTGTGTCTGTCATGCTTTGTTAGGGAAGTATTTTTAAAGTGTGTAGAAATAGGGAAGGGGCAGAAATCATCTTCTGAATTCAGGAATTGTTATGAAACTGGAGAAAGCAGTGAAAAACACATGTCCATTGTGCTGCAAGGTTATGCGCATACACGTACATACACATCCATATGCACCGGCAGAGGGCTCTGAGGAACTTTTCTCTTGCAAACTTAATACCTTAGAGGAAAGGTAGTCAGGGCTGTAATGGATGGCAGATGTTTTCTGTCCCTCCTCCCTCTAATTGAGAACACTTTCCATGTGTCCCAGCAAATGGCCATGTCCTTTGACTGCAGGATTACATGACAGTTTTAAATTACTTTAGTGCTAGATATTTGCGGAATAAAGTGAAAACAATATTTTAAGGAATGTAAGTTTTACTATGGGAGCAGTGCACTCACTTTCGTGCCTTCCTGTCTCAGACATACAATAAGTTGCATGGTGTTAGAAGACTATCCCCTCTAACCTGTCTACATGATCTTTAAGGGTTAGTGGTTTTCTTCAGAGGACTAGCATACCTACAGACACATGCAGTGCGTCCTTGAAAGCAGACAAAAATTGTTGCATACATATTCAAGCCAGGGATTTGAAGGTCCCGTAGGGTTCATTCAGAACTTCAGCAATTAAAGTGTAAAAAAAAGTCAAAGATTTGTTAAACATCTTTTTGCAACATTTTGTAAATCCTTTAATGAAAAAAAAAACTGCAGACTTTGAATTCTGACTTCATATTAATCCCTAACAAGCAAGATCAACTTTAACCCTTCATGATTTGACTGATGAAAAATCACTGAACCAGTTTAAACTTGCAGATTCCAGGGGTTGGGACTTGGAACTCGTGCCTGAACACTTCTGGGAGTCTTATTTCCATTGTTCCTTGTACTAAACTCTGAACTGCCTGAGAATCTGAAATAGATTTACTGGTTGTACCCAAAACTGGACATGTAAGTAAAACGGTCTGTGAGAGATGTGTTAGGTAGGGCAGCTGTGCCCAACAACGCCAATCCCTGATGCTCACAATGGTATTGTGTCTTTCCTGTGAATAAAAAGGGGAACCTGAACTAGGTGGTTGACATGGTGTAAATAAAAAAGACTGAATTTTGTACAAAGCAATTGAAAGTAATTTTTATTACTCTTAATGGTCACTATATTGAGGGTTAAAACAAATCAATCCAGATATAATCCCATGACGTTCTGGAAGGTTTCCTCTGTCACTGCACTGCTGACTCTGGGTTCACATAAAGTAGTTTGTGAACATGTTTATAACTGTTGCGCTCCAGCAGACGGTGTTGCTAAACCAGGAGGCTGGGAAAGGAGAGGTCTTGCTGAACCGGGTTCACTTCTGTTTCTGTACTGCAAGCATGGGGAATTTTGAGAGCAGTAATCCAGGAAGTAACTTGCCCAAGATCTAGTTATAAGAATTGAAATTCTACCTGGTAAAATGATCAGTGCAATTAGGCTTTAAAGGCTAAAATGCTGGCATACCTTGAAATATCACTGGCTGAGTACCCAATACCATGCAGATAAATAGACCTAACTCTGATGCTTGAGTAGAAGTTTTCTCCCTGCAGTTGGCATTGCTGGTTTAGTCTTGTTTACTTCTTTATGCTGAAAAAGAATGAAACATTATCAGGGGTATCATGATCTGTCTTTAAAAAGATTTTCTCAGACTTCTTGTGGTGGTGATAGTGGTGAAGGAGGAGGAGGAAGAATTGTAAAGGATTTGGAAACAAGCATTTTAACAAGAGCTCATTTCTTTACCACAAAGCCAAACAGATTAGAGGAAATTATCCTCTGTTTTCTCCATTTCTCCTTCTTCCTTGTTCTTGTTCATAAAAACTGGCTGGGTGTCTCTTTTCTTTTCATTATTTTTTGTCCACTTCTTTTCCTTTTCTCCCCCCCCCCCCCCCCACAAGATGGCCAAGATCCTACATGGCTGAGTGTAGCACAAGAATTCCATATGTGGAGCCCCACATCCAGGATTCATGATTGTACTAAGATAGTTCCCCCACCCACCCTAGTCTGTTCTCTTGCTGATGGTGAATAGGAATAGGGAGGATCAGAAAAATATCTGGCTTTGTCCCCATATCTAGATACAGACCTAGGACACTCCCAGCTAGGATCTGCTGGGATTTTCTAGAGGTCTCCATGGACATTTTACTGTAGGAACATAGCCAGATAGTTCGCTGATGTTCTCTACTCTCCAGTAGCTATGGTGTGGGGAAGATGATGCCATAGCACAATAGTAAATCCTGAGGGACTCTTGATGTTATAGGGCAGTGGTTCCCAACTTTTTTTTTTTTTTGCCAGGGACCACACTCCAACATTAATACCAAAAAGTTTTGGGTCAACTTTAGATTCGGTTTGGTTATTTGGAGTGCTGATTCAAAAAACTGCATTGGATATACCATATCAGCTTATGTTTCTGATACAGAACATATACCATCCAGTAGTCACCATCTGCTCACCCACAGAAAACCATATTTAATCATTTAGAGCGATCCAATACAATTTTCTGAATCAGCACCCCAAATAACCCCAGGAACAGGCCTAAAAATGAAGATACCAAGGTACCCGTTCTTCCAGGTGCCACATGGAATGGCTCCGCTCAGGGGGAGGAGGGAGGAGGAGGAGAAGAGGCTTGTTGTCGCGCCTTTCATGGGTAGTCAGCCTCTCCTTTCTGAATATCCCCGTTGCCTCGGCACTATAAGAGGGTTTCGAGAGATCAATCACTCTATTGCAAGGGTGTAGTAACGGTGAGGCGCTGGGCCGTATCTTAGTTCTTAGGGACCACTGATGGTCAACGGACCACAGGTTGGGAATCACTGTTAGAGAGAGAGGGGAGGGGGAAGAGAATGCCAAATCCTGTGATGTCAGTGTGTGTGTGTGTGTGTATGTGTTACTAATTGGATGCCACCCAACAAGTACTAAAAATTCGGCACATGTGTTCAGGAAGGAAATGCTAACACAGCAGTCATTGGGAGGCAGCCAAATTTAGACATCTAAATGAAAAGTGGTCACAGATTTTCCAGACATCTCCAATGACCATTAAAAATAACACACCAATGAGGCTCTATGCTAGGATGGTTGATATGAGCCAGCCATTCCAAGCTATTCAAATTGCCCTTTTCTTATAATTATTAAGTCTGGTGAGCTGCTATACAGTGAGTTCTCATTAACATTACAAGTCAGTAAGGGAAAAGAGGTCCTGTTTTGCATAGCTAAGCAATCCAGGGGGTTATGGGATTCTGAGGAAGTGTGTATGTGCCTAAAATGTGAAATACATTGGGAAATCAAGACTTTGATTTCATTTAAATTTCATGATGTTGGAATCAGTTCACTAATGGGGATGCATTCTGCTGTAGACCAGTGTTATCAACAAGGGAAAATTACAGCAGCCATTCATTACAATGTGGCTTATTAGCTAGCAGACTTAGTGCAGTGCCAGCAATGTTTCCAGTTAGAATTGACATGATGTTTCTGCATCACAACTTCCCCAGCCTCCATTAATCTGGTCCGCTTGAAATTCTATTTACTTACTGCTACTCCCAGATACATCTCCAGGTGAAAATAAATCAACAGCACTTGCTATTGCATTTCCCCTTTTCTTGGCCAGAAGTGTTTATTGTGAAGTTGTATTTTCTTCCCAATTCCAATTCTGAAAAGTCATATAGTCAGACAATTATCCGACCCTTCTGAGCAGCAACATTTCATTACAGAGAATACCTAGACTGCCTTTTTTCTCACAATGTAACAGCTAGCCCATCATAATTCTTTCTTGATGAGGAATTATTTATTTGAGCTGAGGTTTTTATGAAATCTTTTGCTGAGGACATCTTTGCCCAAAGAAGGAGAACTTTATCACATTTATATTTGATCAAATATGCAAGTGCTGCTTGAAGTGGTCCATCAACTAGTATTCGGTTCGGGACCTGCCTATCTTCGTGACCGCGTCAGCCCCTATGAACCCACCCAATCGCTGAGATCTTCCGGGGAGGCCCTTCTCTCACTTCCACCCTCCTCACAACTGTGTTTGGTGGGGATGAGAGAGAGGGCCTTCTCAGCTGTGGCTCCCCGACTCTGGAACTCCCTTCCCAGGGAGATTAGGATGGCTCCCTCTCTACCTTCCTTCAGGAAACAACTGAAAACTTGGATGTTTCAGCAGGCCTTTGGAGATACAGTCATTAATTAATCAGCCCCAGAGGGTTTTTAATAATCTATCCTGTATTTATTACAATTTTACCATTTATATGTTTTAATTTTTTATCCTGTATTTTTGTTTTAATTGATATATTGTATTACTGTTTTATCTTTTTATAGTGTGATTTGTATTATGTTGCCTATATTTTGTCCTATGTTGTTTGGGCCTCTGCCCCATGTAAGCCGCCCCGAGTCCCCGCAGGGAGATGGTGGCGGGGTATAAATAAATTATTATTATTATTATTATTATTATTATTATTATTATTATTATTATTATTATTATTAGTCCCCAGTCCATTGACTCTTGGTTCCTGGCAAGTTTCCAGCATAGAAAAAAGGCACTGTAGCCAGTGAGCATCAGTATGGCAATAATTCCTGGCACACAGGGGTGGGGGAGAGAAGCTGCCAGTCTCCACTTCAAATAGCCTGAGATGTACTACAATAAACATTATGGAGTTAGTGCCACTCCCTAAAGAAAACATCAGAGAAGAGTTTCAGCTATTGGACTGCAGAGCAGTAGCCTCTCTGATATTATAGGTACCAGGGCTGTAGCCAAGTGGGGAGGGGGGGGAGTTAGGGGTTCAACACCCCCCCCCCCAATTTTCAGTTAAAAAAACCTGGTTTAATCATTAATTTTAACTGGTTAACCAAATCCCCATGAGTATCCACTGAAGTTTATCAATGAAGCCTGATTTCAAAATTATTTTGCATTATGGAACTACTCTTCATGATGTGCTAAAAAAGAGTTTTATCCCCCCCCCCCCATTTTTTTCTGGCTATGGCCCTGATAAGTACTAAATGAATTTTCAAACAGATGCTGTGGTCTTTTATTTTAAACATACCATCCACTATCCTAAACTATCATGACACGTGCACCAAGGAAAGTTTTGCGATTTGGAAAATGTTACTGCTGTTAATCATCTAGCTGAAGAAATGGTTTATCAATTTCACCAAATGCAGTAACAATTTCCAAAACTCCTCTCCTTTTTATTTCCTGCTTACATATGTACTTTTTTGTACTTGTGTGGGATTATGGACCTTACCACACTTAGGGCTTTTGGCAACTTTCTCCTATTCTGAGATGGGGCCTGCCAAGCGCCTCAGATGATGCTGATTTTGCCCCACCCCATTGATCCCCAAAGTGGTGAGGAAGCGTCTTGTGACGTTTCCTCACCACCAGCACATGGCATTTGTGTTTTTCTGCCCTTTTCCCTATCTGACGGGGACAGGGCGCTATCGCACTTCATCACGTTCCCTCTTTGTGATGAGGGAAGGAGGGAGAGTGTGCAGGGCACCACAAGGCACTCCACGCACCTGCCATTTTGCCTGCAATTACCAGCGAAATGGAGCAAAGGAGAGGTAAGTGTGAAGATGTTCTATGACTACATCCTGGAAGGGGGTCTCATGAAATTACTGCAAGGAGAATTGGGAATTTAAAATAAACTCACATATTTCACTCTGTTGATAACCCCAGATATCATAGCAGCAAAAGGTGTCTCCATCAGGAAATGATGCCCCATCTCATTTGCCAAATTGACTGAGTATTGGCAAAGCCATGGATCATGGAACAGAGGAGCAGGGCAGCTGACTCTTCCCCTGAAATGATGTAACAAAAAAAGATCCTGAAATTTCTATATAGTTGATGCTAGCAATCTCATACAATCACTAGTGTACTAAAGATCAAGCATTAAGAAACACAAAAACTGCTACTGTCATTGAGTCCTTCCAAGAATAACAAAGTTTGCTTGCAATCTATCCTATGCACATGTACGCTGCACTAAAAACATTGAGGGCACTTATGGATTGTGCTTGTAAGAATCTTCATATTTAGGGATGTTAGAACGATAATGGATGATGGCCCATCTACACAGGTAGATACTCCAGTGTACATGGTGCGTTAGTATGGGGTGGATCTTCCTTGAAGTTCCAGATCTTTGCAAGTATGGAGGCTGTCAAGACAGACCCCTGGGAGCACCATCAACAATCACATGAGCCTGTATCCACAGGTGTCTGTATCCTCATTCCTCCCCTCTTATCTTCTTTCATCATTGAACTAAATAAATGTTTTGCACTTCAGAAACTGACATAAGCCAAGGATCAATGGGGAAGATGGAGGAAGAGAGAGAAACAGAGACATTTTAAAAGCAACTGAAAAATGAAATGGAAGATGATTATTAATAAGTCCTGCCACATTGGGACAGTCAGAAGGTATGAAAACAATAATTTTGGACTATGATTTCTAGAATCCCCAGGGCAGCACTGCAAGTTGTTCTACTGGTTAGCAGCATTCTAGGACTTGCAGTATACAAACGTTACTCTGGATACCTAATTTTTGATATTTTAATAAAAAAGCTGGACTTTAATTACAAGAACCTCCCATAAAGAGATATTGAAAGTAAGCAAACTATAAAACTGCCATAAACTAATCTGTTTAAATTGAATAGTGTTGATACCCACTAACTGAGAAGGACATAAAAAGAAATATAGATATATCTTGAACAGTTACGGAAGTCAAACGTCCAGCAATTCAAAAATGCTTATGATTGACTGAACGTTTTTCCTGGCATTAATAAGGATCATATGGAATAATTCCTGGGAGTGGGAGAATGGAGGTAATAGGAAAGACATAAACAAAAAAGACACTTTAAATTGAAACTATGCAACTGTACAAAGCTGGTTGTGCAAATATATTTTTCAGCAGAGAAGCAGAAAGTACATTGTGCTCTTCGTGCCTAAATTTGGCACTGAGTCCAATGTACCCACAATGCTAGGTAACTCATTAGGTTTTGTTCCAACTGCAGATCAAGTTATCTTTAAATCAAGGACCAAAGACTGAGCTACCAAGCATTTTAGATTAATGAAATCCCAATACTGATCAAGTCTCAGTTCTCCAATACTTTGCAAGAAACAAACATATCAGATTAGCAAGGCAGTGGTGATAGGAGTGGGTCCAAACAGTCTGAACATTTTTCAAAGACTAAAACCCTATTACCATTTTTCGCAGTGTAGTCAGATAGTCCTGGTGCATTGAGGGTAGTACTTTAAACTGCAATGATCAGTCCAGCAAAGCTGTTTTATTTACACTGAAATCGTTTTGATTTATAGGAATTCTAGTAAACAACAAATAAGAAAGGCTTGCACACATTTAGACACTTTTAAGAGTGTGTTGTGATGTATTGAGCAGGGATAGGAAACGAGGGAGTCACAGTGCAATCCTAGGAATATGTGATTAAAACTGTGTTCCTTATTTACATATAATGTTGTTAAAGTACCAGCAAAATGAATAAAGAAAACAAAGTTAAGTAGAGGCACTATGAAAAATCATTTCTCTTCAAATCTAGAAATGTTTGGCAATGTTTTCATTGACATTTTGTGCTTTCGTCATGACAATGCAGTTTAGGTTCTCTTAGATTCTAAGAATTTTGTTAAGTGCTATGAAGCCAAAAACTTGTTTACTGAATGCATAAGAAAAGAGCAGGTGGACAATATATTGGTGCCAGATGGGAGGGCAGGCAGAGGAATGAATGGCATATAGGATAATTAGGGAAATAACTGTTTGTTTTTCTTATCTAGTTGCATAAAAATTTAAAATATAATAGTTGTTAAAGAAAAAAACGCACCTTAAAGAAGATGTGTCTCATTTAGTCCAAGAAAAACAAGAGAAGAAAGTGAAAGGGAAGGCAGGCCCCAAGAAATGCACCAAATGTTTTTCCCTAGTCAGGTCAAAGGAAAACCATTTTTCTTGGCTGCAGAAAGTAAACACTTGCTGAGGACCATTAGAGGGCAATGTAACAAGATTAAATCCAGCTAGGCTTTATAATGGACAAGAAAAACGTTGTTCATTGTTTTACTCTGGGAAAAGGTGTTTCACAGGGATAATGGTTTGGACAAGAGGTGTATTTTGGCCCAACTTCCAGTTTGGAAGGAGGTTCAAGCTGCTTCCCTGGTGTGGAATTATCTCAGGAGCTGGAACTGCTTTCTAAACGCTTTGTATCAATTGCCAATAGCGATCCTATCAAAAAGGACAACATCACTCCCAGTCTCTATATCTCAAATTTCTCAAGGCTCTGCAGGGGTCTGGGGAGCTGATGGTTATGAAGTCTAAAGTCTGCATATTGACACAATCTAAAATGTGGATCATAGAGTCTTCTGTTTTTTCTTTCTGGCTTGAAATTACCAGCTTAATATACAGCTTATTCTTTTTGAAGAGAGCCAGCTTGATGTAGTCATTTGAGTATTGGACTAGGACACTGGATACCAGGAATTGAATTCCCACTTGGACATAGAAACTCACACTTGAGAAGTCATATTCTCAATCTCAGAAGAAGGCAAAAGCAAACCTGCTCTGATCAAATTCTGTCAAAAAAAACCCCCAACACCTCGATGATTGGGACACCTTAGCATAGCCATACATTTTTTAAAAACTGATTTGAAAGCACGTAATAATAACCGCAAACATCTTTCTACCATGGGATGCAGAGTAGAGCTGTGCAATTTTAATGCGTTTTCATAATTAAATAGTGTTGCTTCTTTATCACATGCTTCTAGCCACTTGGAGAAGTTTAAGCTTAAGCTGCTGTTGCTGTTGCTCCACATTTTGGTTTGCGATGACACTTCAGATGAACTATGCAAGCATTGTGCTTTCTGGATTATTTTATTCCTTTAATCAGGGATTTGTTTTTAGACTAAATTCCCAGCATTCCTCAGCATTGGCTTAAATCATTGGTTTCTAACCTTTATTCTTTCAGGTGTTTTAGGCCTCGCCTCCCAGAATTCCTGGGAATTGGTCAAATCAGCTGTGTGTCTGAGAGCTGAAGTACCAAACATCTGGAGGATTAAATGTTGAGACACACTGGGCTATACTGATGTGGGTTTCTGGGACTTATAGCCCAATAACAATTGAAAGGCTGCAGGATTCCAGATCTGCTTTAAAGAACTGATGTTTTGAAGCTGCCAGGTCCATATAGTGTCTGGTTCTCTTGATCTAGTTACTCAGAAGGCCATGGCATTGTTGGACTTTAGGCAATGTCTATATTCCTCTTTTAAAGGTAGAATCAACGAGACCCACTCTGAAATATGTTGTGGTTCTCACTCCTTTTACTAAATATAGACGTATGTTTTGCAAGCCACAGTCATTTTGGGAGGAATATCTCCTCTAATCTGATCCATTTTATTGCTGTACCTCAAAACAAATTTACCATTTCAATTTGTCAAGTTTTTATTCTGTCTCTGAGATATGTGTCTTCATGTTGCCTTTGGACTTACGGCAATCCCATTAATTTCATAGGGTTTTCTTTGGCAAGGAATACTCACAATACTTTCCATATTTCCCTCTGAAATATATCCTACAACGCCACATATCCATTGGCAGCCTCCCATACTAGTACTAACCAGGGTTAACCATGCTTAACTACCAAAATCAGATAAGACTTGGTGCCTTTGAAATATGTTAACCAAGCAAACAAATAAATAACGTAGGTATAGCAAAAGTCTGAATGCATAACGGGATATATCCTTTCTCTGACATAAAAATTACAGGCATAAATCTAGCTTTGAAAAACGCCATAAGGTTTGTATATAACATTTATTTTAATAAGCAATAGATTCATATGATCATCTTTTCTAGTTACTCCTGGTCAAACTCAACAGTTTACCTTCTGTAGCTCTCAAGAACGGGGTTTGTTTGTTTTCAATAATGGAGGGAAGCAAGCACTGAGATCATCTAAGGATGATATCTATCTTAAACTTCTCTTTTTCTTCTTGTCACTTAATGACTTCCCATAACTATCACAGCCTTTTTCTCCTTGGTATTTACATACCTTTTGGAACATTTGTGTCTCCACCCTATAGGCACTGTTTAGCCAAACTAAATACACTGGACTCTTTTAATCATTCTTCTAAAATCAGCTCTTCTGCTCTGCACAGTTTTCTCAGTGAACTCCCTTTTGTTTTCTTTGGTATAAGAAGTTACCATTCTCAAAGGAAGAAACCAGGTCTTTGGGTATGCAACTGCCCTCTCAAAATGTCAAAGTCAGCTTTCTCACTTGCATACATTCAAAGCTAAGCCTTTCATATCAAACATAATAATAATAATAATAATAATAATAATAATAATAATAATAATAATAATAATAATAATAACAACTTTATTTTTATATCCCGCTCCATCTCCCCAGAGGGGATTCAGGGCGGCTTACATGGAGACAAGCCCAGTTTCAACATACAATAAAATACTGCATAATTAAACCAATGTAAAACAGGTAAAATAGTATAAACATACAAACCAGCATAAAACATAACATCAAAACATTAGAACATTAGAGTCTGAACATAATAATAATTTTTTTTACCTGCTTCTCCTCATGGCTCGAAACGGGTCATAGCACAGTTTAAAACACAAAAATACTACAAAAATTCTACAAACCCACATTAACATTCAGTTCCATAAAAGATACAGATCAAAGTAGTTCTGTAAAATATACATAAATTACACATGACAGAGACCAAAACACATAACATGAGTTTAAAATTCATGCTTAGAGAATGGCTGGGTAGGCCTGCCAGAAGAGATAGGTCTTTACATGGTTTTTAAATTCTGACAGCTGATCTAGCTGTCAGAGGTCTACAGGCAGGTCGTTTCAGAGTCTTGGGATGGCTGATGAAAAGGTCCTCTGGCTGATGGTTGTCAGTCGGGTTCTGGCTGGTTGAAGCAGACACTCCCTAGAGGGCCTCAGTGTGCAGGGCAGATTGTATGGGAGGAGGCAATTCTTTAGGTAACCTGGACCCAAACCATGTAGGACTTTAAAGGTCAAAACCAACACCTTGTACTTTGTCCAGAAACTAATTGGCAGTCCGTGGAGTGACTTTAGAATTGGTGTGATATGCTCATGGATGTTCCCATAACCAATCTAGCTGCCATATTTTGAACCAGCTGGAGTTTCCTAACTTTGTACAAAGGTACCCAATGGATAGCACATTGCAGAAGTCCAGCCAGTGCATGCACTACCATCTTAAGGTCCTCCAATCCAGGAAGGGGCACAGCTAGCAGATCAGCCAAAACTGATAGTAAACACTCCTGTCACATCTACCTGGGCTGACATTTGGAAGACTGATCCAGGAGCACTCCCAAGCTGGAACACAGTCTTTCAGGGAGAGTGTAACTAAGAATGGTTGACACACCTCCGTCCCCAGATTCAGACCCTTGATGGCAAGTACCTCTGTTTTATCTGGATTCAGTTTCAATTTGTTTTTCCTCATCCAGCCCACTTCCTCCTCCAAGCATTCATTCAGAGAAGGCACGCTATCCTGCTACAGACCAATAGTTGATGGTTCACACACAAGCATCAGTCCATGAACCATCATTTTGAGTAGCACTCTGCTAGGGCATATTCATGAGTGAATGTAATCTGGAAAATCAAGTAGGGGGCCACATACCTGTAGTAAGGATTGCCCCACCAATTTTGTCAAGTGGCTCTGACCACTCCTGGCAAGTAACCTTGAAGTAAATTTGATTCTTGGACCATAAAAGGTTTATTACCTTACAATAATACATAGTAGATTTCATACTCTGGAAATCTTGTAAATACAGAGATATATGCTTATATATTTAAGGTCTATGGGCCTAGAAATGTCAGTTGAAGAAAAATATATTCTTGCATAACCTTATTTGTAGAGCCACTTTCCGGCCTATCCTAGTAAAAAGATCATGCTTGTTATGAGATCCACTGAGTTTTTTTCTGCACAATTTGCTGAGAGGCATAACGTGAGAGAGATAACAAATCTGGCAGCCTGGATGCCTGGATTTTGTCACTGTTCAAGAACTGTCATCTGGACCATGCATATGCAGTCCATATCACGGCAACCTGTAGGATATCTCCACAAAGCATCCCATCATGCTGAAAGCTACTGGTGATTTGCAGAACCCAGCAGCATGAATCTTCAAGGATATCCACCCACTATCATGGTTGATACTTTATGCTCTGAAATCAACAGTAAGCTTCCTGTTTTTATTCAAAACCCCTCTCCAAGATTTTGCTAGCACTTTTTGTAATAGCCCAGGATTACAGACAGGAGTAATCTGTTTCAGGAACCACATCAGTTTTGCAGCTTTGACTTTTGACTGTGGCTGTCGCTCTCAACAAGCTGGAATCTCTGACTGCCATAGGCTTTACAAGAAGGTAAGATTTATTTCCCCAGAAGTCCACAGAATGGACATTGAATGTACTTGACAATATTATTTCTCTAGTTATCAGTCTTTTTTTTCGTAACGTATAGAGAACATGGTGTTAATTTCTCCTCACAATGACAATTTTTGTGTAAAGAATCATTTGGATAATAATAACTTGTTTTCCCTTGATATCTTTGTTGGTTATTGTTAGTAAAGGATAAGTTCTGGGCAACCATCCAGATCCCCTTAAGATTATAGGTACTCCATGCTTAAAATGATGATAAAGACAGATGGCAGTGGGAATGAAAATAATGCACCACTTCTCAATAATTATTTTCAAAGCAATTCAAACTATATTAAACAATAGAGGAATAGGAAGTTTCTTAGTTGAGCTTAGACAAGTTCCCTTTTTGTATTGCAATTCCCCAAATCTCCCTGCTAGGATGAAAATGATCATGTTAATGGGAGTTGCAGGAAGCCTTGGGAATTGTAGTTCAAACAAGAACCCTGTCCAGGTTCTGAAGATGTGCCTTCCTATTTGTCCATCTAGACTAGTGCTACCAGAGGCAGCTATAGAAGATTTCAGGCACAAACATACCCTTTTTATGCTTTGTTATTATTAGATGTCTTAAAGAAATTTCCAACCTATGGCAACCCTACGATGACCTTATCATAGGGTTTACTTTGCAAAATTTGTTCAGATGAGATTTGCCTCTGCCTTCCTGTGAATCTGAGAGCTTTAACCTGAACATTTCAACTGAACTGTAAATCCAATGCTTACACTGCTCTACAATTCTGCTATTGTGTCAGGGATTCTATGCAGCCATAAAACTCCTGTCCTTGTGGAAATGTCTCTATTAGTTACAGTTAAGGAACCAGGTATCCAAAAGCACAGTTGTAGTGGTCTTCTACTCACACAACAAAACACACAGAGACTTTTGTTCTTTCCCAAATAAGCAGGAAGGCTTTTCTTCCTCCTTTGTTGCAGAAATATACAAAGTATATACAAAATACGCAAACTTTACAGATTCTTCTTTCTCACTACTCACACCACCATCACTACTCACACCACCATCAATCCCTCATCAACCCTCATCAAACTTACTCAGTATAACTACAACCTTTTTGCAACACCCATTGCATTAACCACCACACCCTATGGCTTAACTCTTTTACAGGTGGTTAGGCCAGAATATTAACTCTGCTATCACTTAGAAAATGTCAGGCAGTAGCATCTTGTATTCCACTCTAGGAAGTAACATATCTTGGGTCAGCCTAATGGAGTGGTTTCTCTCTACACTGAGAACTATCTCTGTTTTTCTTACACCAAGGCTAGGTTTTCTACCTCAACTGGCTCTATTTGGTCACTGTTCTGCAGTCAAGAGAGAAAAGAAGAGAGGTGAGCTTTCCCTTGGCACAGCCTGCAAGCTCCCATTATGACAAAAAGGTGACACCAGTGGTTCCCAAACTTATTTGGCCTACTGCCCCATTTCCAGAAAAAATATTACTCAGTGCCCTGGAAATTAATTTTTTTTTCAAATTTCATTAGCAATTAAACAGAAAGATATATGTACCTGTGGCCATCACCGCTCCCCTGGATTGCTGCAGCACACACCAGGGGGCGGTAGCGCCCATTTTGGGAATCACTGGGTGACACCAAGAAGGAGACATAGGTGACAAAGACTAAGAATAAACAGTGAGGGTGGTAATTCCTTATTACATCACAGAGGTCATCCAAAGCTGTCCCCAGTTCAAAAATGCTATAGCACAGACAATCACCACAACAATGGAACTAAAACTTAAGTGCAAAAGGCACCATTACAATCCCAGTAGCATAGCAATGGTATGCATTATCTATAGTAGAACAAGGGGCTAGTTTGAAAGGCACTTCTACCTTATGAGTTCACTATCAGAAAGTAGGATTACTCTATCAAGCACTGAATTGGGAGACCTGGCAGCTACCTTAGGCCTACACAGCTGTATAAAATCCATATTATCTGTTTTCATCTGGATTATATAGCAATGTAGACTTAGGGCCCTTCCAGACAGGTTCTATATCTCAGGATCTGATTCCAGGTTTTCTATTTGTCCCAGATTATCTGTCAGTGCAGACTCATATAATCCAGTTTAAAGCAGAAAACCTGGGATCAGATCCTGAAATATAGGTCCTGTCTGGAAGGGCCTCTAGGTTGTATGAAGAAATACAGTATGAAGGAAATCTGGCATAGCTAAACTAGTGCCATGAGTTAGAAAACTCATTAGTCATGTCTATGTATTGATTCCTCTCATTCTCTGGTACATCTCTGGCACTCTAATCTTGATTCCATAAGAGGGAGGAAGGAAGGACAGAAGGAAGCTATTTAAGATTACATAAATCATGCAAACAAACCTTTAGTGTTCTGTTTTAAATAACTTCATTCCTAAATTTGCTTAGGTTTTCTGGAAGTGAGAAGCTCTTATTTTAGGAGTCTCCCTATCATGGTGGCATATGTTATAGTCGAATAATTACCATGTTTTTAATTGAGGGTTCTAGGTATGACTTTCAACTAGGCCCAGAAAAAGGAGCTATAAATCTTTCCCGCTAAATCTCACCCACCTCTAGAAACTCTACCGCACCATTAATAAATTCCTCCGGAAGACAGAGGTATCCAGTAATGCTGACAATTTTGTAGTATTTTTTAAACTTGCAGCATGTAAGGAACCCTCCTGTCTCTTAATGAGGGACTAGTTTCTTCAGGCTTTTCTCAGGAATTACAGTTCAAGTACTTTCACACCCAAGTGAGGGTGTCCAAAGGAGCATGCATTTCACCGAGCCTCTATTAGAGCCAGCCCTGTCAAGCACCTTCCATTTCCCCCTTTTTATGTCTGTGGGACATCGTGAGTGTCGTTATCATGATAGGTGGTGTTTATATATTCATACCCATCCAAAAAAAAATTGGTATAATAGTAAATTTTTATTTAGTGTTTTCTTTCCTTATGAAGTAATGGAATTCCTGTTATCTTTAATCAAAAAGAAAGAAAACAAAAATACAGTGTGGGTTATAGTAATACTGTACACTAAATTTGGCCACTGAATTGCAAATCATAAGAAACAGAAAATTGGTCCTCAGAAGCATTTTGGATAAAGCTTTCAAGTGATCTTGAGAAAGTTGAAAACGTTTTGTCTACTTATGCAAGGCTTACCCAGGTGTTTCATTTCACATGAGCATATCATTAGTTTTTGCAAAAAAAAAAGGTTGCTGGAACTTGTTGAATGGTTTGTTCTTGTTGTTGGTAGAATGTCTGTAGTACCAATTTTTTGTTAAAGAAGTAATGCCCAGGAACAGATCTACTTTCTTAACTGAAATCTATCTTTTATGTATTTTAAGATGTAATGTTTTTGATTGAAGGACCAATCAGCTACAGAGACACCCCTAGGGAGGGCACAGTCCGGGGAAAACAAATGCTAAAGATATGTTGATGGGCTTCTGATGAATAAAACCTTATTTGTAGCCTGCCCTATCTCCCCGAAGGAACTCAGGGTGACTTACAACAAAATACACAGTGGCAAATATTCAATGCCAACAGTAATATAGAAACAAATCAAAAACAAGTACATAAATTATAAAACAACTTAAATGCTCAAAACATAACACAATCAACATAAATACAAACATATTAAGTCCTTAAAATCTCATTAAAATCTCTAAAATTAGATGAAAATTGTTGGAGCGGAGATGGTGAACAGCAGATCAACAGGGTGGATGTTAGCAGCTAGGCGAGGGTGCATATAGATGTACTTAATCCTCCTCATCTCCATAAGCTAAATAGCATAGATCTGTTTTAAATATCTTTTTAAAAGAGAGGAAAGAGGACACCATTTTTAATTCTTTAGAGAGGGAGTTCCAGAAGTGGAATAAGTTACACAGAAAGTCATGAAAATTAGATATAATTTATTAAAGGGTTAGATATGATAGAGTTTAGGGGTTTACAACTCTTGCTGGTTCAGTCTTGATCTTCTGATGCTTTGAACTTGCGCAAGTCTAGAAAGCGTCTTTTTTTTTTTTAAGGGAAAAATCATACATTTATTTCTGGGCTCTTGGTGAACTAGAAATTTTCTCGGGTGGAGTGAATTGTGGCTCTACAACAATGGGGTTCATTGTCTCACTGCAAATCATTTCTGACTGATGGTGACCATAAGGCAAGCTCATCATGGCATTTCGTGACACCATTTGTTCAAAGAGAGTTTTTCATGGCTTTCTTCTGAGGCTGAGAGAAAGTGACTTGCCCAAGGTCACCTAATAGGTTTCCATAGCCAATCAGAGATTCAAACCCTAGGCCTCCCAGAGTCTTAGTCCAACACTACACCTCTCATACTTGAAATAATACCATTATATCATGCTGTACATCCAGCAGTTTTCTATTCAAATAGTTAATCTCTCATCAATATAAATTGGCATTTAAGGGCTCCAATGCTGATTTACACCATACTTCATAACGGTGGCTATTCAACATGATGTCACTTCTTATTTGGGTTTGCAGGGTTTTTTTTACTTTTTATTTTTGGCAACTATACTCATAGCTAAGTAGTTTAACCATGCTCTGGGGGAGCCTTTTGTGGTCTTTTGTGTTTCAAAGCTTCAGCCTAAATCCAGATGTGGCATTCAACTGACTGACTGCAGTTTCTGAACACTGTGGCCATCTATGTCCTCATTCAGTAAGGATCTTTTTTTTCCATATAGAATCAAGGCTTTTCTGGGGGCTCTTGTGCTTCTCTCTTGAGCTATGGACAGAATTCCTGATTAGACACAGTCTGATGTGCTGAGAAATGTCAGGGCTTCAGTACCTGGGAAAAATCTGGAAGGGATAGATGGATGTGGTGCCACATCTATGCAGCTATATTTTGCAGGCATGCACTTTTTTATGCTACTCCTGAAGACTGGGCTAGAATAACTTTCCCAAACTTAAGTCTTTCTTTGAATAATGCTGCAAGAAGCCCACTGACAAGCTCTGAAAAGTTTTACCTTTGCCTTCTGCCTTTTTTATTCTTCTCCTCCCTTGGGCAGGGATAGTGTGGTGTTATTCATTCATGGACAGCAGGGGGGGAGAATCAAATCTGAAAAGGGCTAGAGGCAAAGCTCATAAGAAGGAGAGCTCTGTACTTTGAAATTCCTGGTTAGCTCATTGCCTTTTTAAAAATCTGCATATGGTAAAATGCCTCACACTCGTCCTAGGAACCCAAGTCCAATCCCAATCCCAGAGGTGACGTGGGACTCTGGGCTGAAGGAGATGAATGAGACATGGAAAGGAGGGATCGCCTGCCTTGGGGTGGCTGTGTTCTTTGTGATGACAATCGGGATTATTTACTGGCAAGTGGTGGACCAGCCAAGCAAGAACTGGATCCTGAAGGGAAGTGCCAGTGGGCTGCTCTGGGAACGCAAGGCTCGCTCCCTCATCCTGCAGACTCTCAAGGAGGAGAAAACCGTGTTGGAGATTCACATGAGAAGCTTTCCAGATGTGGATGTGCCTTTCCTGAAAGACCTGTGTTGGCTGAACAAGACAGAGTTCTGCTCCACCTGGGAAGCCATGGCGGATTTGACCATCTCCTTGGGGCCCAGCTTCGCTTCCAGCACAGAGTGCTATGGCATCCACTGGCGTCCTCTTCACTGCCAAGTTAAGCTAAAGGTAACGATCTCAGTTCTCAATCTGTTTCAGAAGACTGCCTCACTTTTGTTGCATCCCAGGGTTGTAGCTTTGGGGAGGCAAGCCAAATGTGGGCCTCACTCATAAGAATTCTGCCCCAATCCACGAAATTGTCCTTCATTCCCCAAAATCCTATCATTGACGAGAATGAGACATTGAAAGTTGTGCATATCTAGAATTCTTATATTTGCTGTGTTTAAGTGCCCTTGGTATCTTTGCCCATCATTTGTCTTGGAATGCTTAAACTGTATTTCTAATGCTCAACTGAAGTTTTAAGATATTGCAATGCTAGAAATTTGGGGATGGAAGGAAAATTTCATGCATCATTTTGCCATCCATCCACCCCGGTAATTATACCCCTGGCCACATCGTCATGTGGATCTACAGTGACCCATTATTTTTGGCTGATAAGGCATGGCATAGGTGCCGGGATGGGTTGCACAGGTCCACATACACCCCAACTGCTGCAGAGATGGAAGGGAGTTTTGAATGACCAGCTGCCCGAACCTGGTTCAGCACTGCTAGACAGCCAACCATTCAGTCATCCTGTTCTTGGTGTCACTGAGGTCCTACCAGTCGCCTGTCACCTGCAGTGATGGAAAAATTGAAGATCAGGGGAGAGAAGAGAGAGCAATTCCTCCTCTCCCCACTTCTCCCTCCCCCATTACCCCAGCTGATGTCACTATAGGTGACAGTCAAATGATAGGATCCATTATTGAGGATTTAGCTGAATAATGGCAAATGACAATATATTTCATATGAACTATATACATGTAGAAGTTCTATGTTTCTATATTCACAATTTTTGGAAATCCTTTGAAACACATAGCATAGATAAATAGTAGTATTCTTCTACATAATTCCTCTTGCAGTCTCAAAATGTAGTGCTGAATGTTAAACATAGAGTAGCAAGACAAAAGTGAAATAATAAACCAGCAAGCTCAATCCTAAATCAATTTTAGGAGCACCGCTACAGTGTTGAGGCTCACCCGAGGGGAAAAGAAACCTGCTTATAAAAATGACTTGAATAAAAATACATAAAATCACAGCGGTGTCTGAAAATAATATGCTGAGATGAATTGTCCCTTCTCCCAGTCAAGAGATAATTATGGGAATTATTGATTATGCAATAACCATGGCAGTCCTTATAGGAGTCCTATCCCTTTAAAAAAAACAACATAACTTTAGAACAATTTTGAAAATAACAAATCACTTCTAATCAATAATGAAATGTTAGAATTGTTCTCTCTAGGTATATAAAGCTGTAAATGATGTTTAATGTTTTCTCAGTTGTAACCATACATATTTAGAAAAGTCTCATTGAAATGAATGAAATGTGTTTCCAAGTGAATAGGTTTATGATTCATATCTACAAATATTTTATGCAATTAATTTGCAATGGAACATAGCAATAAGTGTATGTATAAATATTTAATGTGGCAGATGACCCTTTTTACTAATTTCATTGGCATGTAACAATTTAGTAGTAGTGTGCTTTTGTATGGAATTGCTATTTGTTTTGTGTAGTTTCATTCGTTTGGTATCATTTCATATTTGTTCCCGCTAACGAAAATGGGGCGCCTATACGAACAGAATTTTCGTCTGGCTTACAAAAAAACAAAAATGTTTGGACCATTGGATGCAATGGAAGGGCTTCTGAAGCCCTCCCCCTGGCTCATTTTTTGGGCTAGAGGGGTGAAAATCGCCACACACGGAGAGCATTTCAAACCCTTTTAGCCCACCAACTTTTAAAATGTTTGGGTCTTCCCCAGAGTACTATTGTTATTAATATTATTATCATCATTATTATTAACACCCATTGGCACACATCAGATATAATGGGGAAGCACTACCCTCTCAGACTCAGCTTAGGGTCTCAGGATAGCTATTGTTATTAATATTAATATTAAGACCCATTGGCACACATCGGATGTAATGGGGAAGCATTCCCCTCTCAGACTCAGCTTAGAGTCCCAGAATAGCTTTTTTAATTCAATCAAAACGTACATTTAATTTCAACACTTCTTTTTTATTTGAATTTTGGGCATTGAAAATGCAAATCAGTCTAAAATTTCCCTGGTAAAAAGAGCTTGTGAGCTTACTGCCTGAGTTGCTTGTTTGCCTTCTTTGCATCTCTGTATACATTGCCTGTGTCTGGTTTGTTTTTACTGTTAATACTGGTTGAAGTTTATTCAAAATCTCTAGCGCTAAGATGTTTCATATCAAAGAGATAATTCATATGAAAAAGATAATTGTATTGCAGTAGCCTGGAAAGGCAAAAACATAAGGAAAACATCAGATAATTAAAATCATATTAAAAAGCTCTTTGGCATTTGCTTTAGCGCTGAGCTGGACGAGGTGTTTCCTTGATCACAAGGAAAACTCTTTGTTCTGGTAGATGGTGCAGCCAGGGCTAGCCTTGCAATATTGTGGGCAGATGAGGCTCAGAGTCATGGGGAACCACTGTCCTTTCTTCTGTGAGTCTTTGGGTTGCGTTGAGTGAGAACGTTTCACTGACAGCCATGCAGACTTTGGAAGAAGGAGTCCATTTAAGCTCATGCATTTCTATGGATCTGTATTCAATACTACTTATATACGACTGAGAAGAGCTAGGCCTCAGTTAAGGCCTTTGCCGAGGAGGGAGGCGATGGTCCCCACCGCTGCCTCCCTCCTTGGCGAACGTGAAAGGCCTCAACTGAGGCCTAGCTCTTCTTGCAAGGTCTCACAAGTCCTGGCGAGGACTCGCGTTCGCCGAGGAGGGAGGCGGCGGCAGGGACCATCGGCTCCCTTCTCGGCAAAGGCCTCAACTGAGGCCTAGCTCTTCTCAGCTAGGCCTCAGTTGAGGCCTTCGCTGAGGAGGGAGGCGATGGTTCCCGCCACCACCTCCCTCCTTGGCAAACGCGGAAGTCCTTGCGAGAAGAGCTAGGCCTCAGTTGAGGCCTTCACCTCGGAGGGAGGTGATGGCTCTCGCTGCCCCCGACGACGACGACAAAGACGAAGGAGGTATGTGCGGGGCCTTGGGGGTGGGTGGCGCAATTTGGGGGGGGGGCGCGGCCACTAGGTTCGCTTACAAGACGAAATTACCTAGGGCCGTCCCTGGTCTACACTGCCATATAATCCAGTTCCAAGCAGATAATCTGGATTTATATGGCACTGTAGAAGGAGCCTTAATCTATCTCCTGCCTTGCAGGAACACAGAACTTGAGATTACAATTTTGGAGGAAATCCTTATATGGTCCCTGCCGCCGCCTCCCTCCTCGGTAAATTTACATGGGGGCACTGTTGAAGCCTTGACAGCGCCCCCTCTTGACGTACACCCAACGTGGCGGCTTAGTCCGCTTCCACGTTGGACCAGGCCTGGTGTAGACTCATAATCCAGTTCAAAGCAGATAATGTGATTATATCCAGTTTGGAGGCTTTTAAACAGAGGCTGTATGGCCATCTGTTAGGGTGCTTTGAATGCTATTTTCCTGCTTCTTGGGAAGGGGCTGGACTAGATCGCCTACGAGGGCTCTTCCAACTCTAAGATTCTATGATATGGCAGTGTAGATGGGGTCCATATGGTCTCTTCTAACTCAATAATTTGATGAGCCTAACTTTTGTTTCCAATTAAAAAAGAAAAGCCTTAAATTAGCCATTTGAGAAAGAAGTAATTTTCACACTCAACTTTTTCAGTGTGATATGCATTACACTGGAGTATGATCAGGAGTCTTTAGCTCATTAATGGATGACTGAACATACTGTGCAAATGCGTCAATATCACGGCTAGGACAGAGACTGTCAAAATGCCAAATCCCCTTTGAAATGTTTCTAGGCCTCACCTGGAAGCCTTGTGACTGTGCACTCATGTTGGGGGGGGGGGGGTGTAGAAATTGCCAGCCCTCTTGCATAGCAGAAATAGCAGCTTTGATGGGGTTCGACCAGAGCTTGGAAATGTTTTTTATTCCCAGCTGCAGTTTCTAGAATACCCTAGCCAGTATGTCAACTGCTAGATTGGCTTTTCCTTATTATATACAAGGTACCCAATCACACTGACCAATGTAATTAGAGGAGCGGATATTTCAGCTAACCACAACAATACCATTCATCACCATTAGGGATGGAAAGGAGATTTGAAGTCTCGGTGAAGGGGACTGAAAAAGGGGCTTCTTGAATGTCAGGAAACTACAGAGAGGAAATTCCTTCTTTTCTGCTTGCAACTTCAAATAGACTCAGAAGACTGCTCTAGGGTCCCCAGATCAGAGTCAACTTTAAACTGCTTCCCATGCAATGACTGGGCATAAATTGGTGATTTGGGAAGGGGGGGGGCTCTGATACATGACAATGACATGGTGTACTATTTCCTTATTCTACCCCTTGTTCTGAACATAGCAGAATCTCCCCCCTTCAAAACATATCTCCTTAGCAAGGTTGATTTTCTTCAGAGGTTTAGCTTTGCTGACTTTGCTCCTAGAAATATTGACTATTCATATGTCTTCCTCTTTATTTCCCTATTTGTCAGTTTCCTATACATGCCCCTTTTAAATTTCAGATCATTGGAAAGGATATACAGTATATCATTTGGAAGAGCGCAAATATATACACACACACACACACACACACACATATATATATACATACACACACACACACACACACATATATATATATATATATATATATATATAGAGAGAGAGAGAGAGAGAGAGACATACACAACCACCCACCGTGAAACTGTTTTCAATTGTATCTTCAATGCGTTACCCATAAGAAATTCCATCCTTCATGAACTCCATTCACTTTGAGTATTTTTGATCATGCAGTATTTCTTTAAGATTACTAAAATCAGCTTACTTAAACTCTACAATTCTTGTCTGACTGTGTTTGATATCTCCTTTCCTCTGTATAACAAATCCCAAGAGGACACAATCACTCAAAGACCCCATTATTTTCACCCTATTGAATTTTTCGTCGCTGGTTACGATCATAAGCAAAATAGCAGATCCCCTTGTTGCCTCCTCCAGCTTTTGGATAATGATGTTGTCAGCAAGGTATGTGAAACATATGTTAGGAGTTTGAATTTTTGTCAAGGTTTGACTTTAAATAAATATCAGGACAACCAAAGTCTCCCATTGCCACTGCATCTTTCCTTCTTGAATGTTTGATCATCTGTTTCAGGAAGCATCATCCAAATCTTCAGTTTGGCCTGGAGGTCTATAGCGTATCTTCCTGTGCAGTAATGTCACTTTAATTTTTACCAAAATGCTCTCAACTTCTTTTCCATAGTTTAAAGACATGGATTCTTTCACAAGTGTTTACAACCTTGACAGGCAAAGCTGCTACTCCTCTTCTCCTGTTTGGTGTAATTGTTTGGTGTCCAAATGTAAGTCTTGTTCCACCAGGTTTCCATGACATCTGTGAAATCAATTTGCCTTATTGTGCTGAGCAGTCCAGTTCTGTACACTGTAGACACATCTAAGGCAATTTGTCATTTGTCTTTCCTACTGTTTTGTTTTTGTCTTTTTTCACTCATTGGGGGTTTCTTTTTGTATTGCCCCATTTTCCTTCTGTCATTGAACGTATTGCCCCTTGTCGTCCTTGGTGTCCGTCTGCCCTCTTGAACTGTAAAGATACCTTTCAGTTTAGTGAAAACAATTTTCAAGTCACAAATTATAATGCTAGGAAAAAGCAGCAAACATTGGAATTATCCCTCAAGTCACCCGTTTGCTTGTCCCCCCCCCCCCAAGCAATATTAGTTGCCTCTAGGCAAGATTAATCAACCATGATTAGATTTTATTAGATTTTATTAGATTTTATTGATTTCTGGTTAACACAGGCCCACTGTTTTCAGCAGCTCTTTTATGATTCTGCTGTATGTTTTCTGCTAATTTCTCTGTATGTTTCCAGTAAACCAAATGTGACACTGTCCAGTATAATCTTGTTTAGTCATCAATAAAAAATAAGCAATATCATTTTTAACGCTATAAACCCTGACTATTCATGAAATAATCCAAAGCATGTCAAAGGCTTTCACAGCCAGAATCACTGGAGTGTTGTGTGATTTCCAGGCTGTATGGTCATGTTCTAGCAGCATTTTTTTCTGACAGTTTTCCTGCATCTCTGGCTGGCATCTTAAAAGAATCCTCTGAAGAAACCACACAACACTCCAATCTATACTGGAAAATAACTGCACCCAGTCTCTGTGCACATATCCTTTTGGCAAATGTGAATCTCTGTGAACATGTGGAGACCACCTTTTGAAGACCACCAGTCAAGAAAAGCATGACCTTGTTAGAAGTCAACCCTTTGAACAAGTGATATTCACAAGCATTAACGTAATGGCACATAAGTAACTCAGCTGTTAAACTGAAGAACCATGTTTTTGAACTGCCAAACACAAAGACATGCCACTACAAAAATATATTTAGTTTGCAGAGGATGGTTGTTTTTTTAAAGTTGAAATTGTAGTTGCCTTTGCCCAAACCATATACACTCCCTTTAAAAACTTTTTAGTTTAAAATATGCACTCAGAAATAAAAATAAAGTCATCTTTGAAATATAACATCTTGTTTACTCAAAAAACATCTTGTACTGAAAACCCGGACTGATTTACGGCTACAGCACGAGGATTTTGGAGGAATGGATTTTAATCATATGTTTTATATTTTTATATTGTTTTAATTGTTTTATTGGATTTTCATTGCTGTTTTAATTATGTGCAGGCATTGAATTGTTGCCAATTTGTACGCCGCCCTGAGTCCCTGAGAAGGGCGGGATATAAATGTTGTAAATAAATAAATAAATAAATAAATTGTATTAATTCGCCATACAGGCACATTTCTTATTAAAGTTCAGTTATAGATAGGATGTAGCTTCTCTCTGTGTTGTGTACACAGGGTCAATAGCCCATAGTCTTTAGTATAGTTGTACTCACTGAAGTCCATAGACATAAATGCATCCACCTCCACTGAGGTCTGAAGCAAACATATTCCACTGAAGTCCAAACAGCAGCATGCATCCACCTCCACTGAGGTCTGTACACATACACACATCCATTGAAGTCTCTAAACACATACATCTGCTTTCATTGAAGACCAAACATATACTCAAATACAAAATAGAGCCCTGAGTATGAACATGCTCAGTACAATCAGATGTCTATAACTCCTCCCACAGCAAAGAGGTTGGTCAAACTGACAAATCAGCATACACATAGAATACAGGTTAGCAGATATATACATTAATAAATCAAATAGTGAGAGGCTTGGGAGGTTGCTATTTCCAACAATCTAAAGCACATTTGGCTTGACCTTAGTCCTGTTTAGGCCCATTTCTCTATGGCTTGTTATTGCCACTTCAGAACAATGGGGTAGACATGTCCACCATACCTGAGACAGCAAGTTAGCTTAGGCTCTAAACGTTCAGGGCCTAAATGTGCAGGGACATCAATTTGGCAAAACAGCTAGGGTTGCAGAATGAAAACTGGAGAGAAGACCTGTACAATGGCTGAGCAAAAGAAGGAATTTCAATAGGAATTGCTCATCACCTGTTGTGCGACAAGCAACGCTTGCAAAATGTCCTTCTTGCACACAACCATTAAACTATAAGAGCCCTGTCCAGTTTTCAATCTTTTCTGAGAGAACAGTGTCTGTGGGAGTGAGAACAAATGGTTGAGGACTGGCATTTTTACTTCCCAGCATCTTCTGGCTGACCTAGCTATAGCAACTGAAAGCCCCAAACACCTTAAACTATGCCATAGAAGGGGTATTAATATTTCAGTTTCCATACCCCATATAGTGAAAAGGCTGTTTTATGTCTGTAGGGGGCCTTAACTTGGAAATTTTACTCAAGATCAAGAAAAAATGTATGTTTGAACCAGATCTTGGAAATGTTACTTTAAAAAATAAATCTCCCAGAAACAATGGTCCAAAAGCAACTCTAAAACATTTAGTTACATCAATTATGGAGAAACAACAGTGATTTGGGTCCAGCACATACCTCTCCTTACATCTTTAGTATTGTATTACATTATTCCTGGCTGGGAATAACTGGTGATATTCAACTCCTCCCTGGTAATGAAAAGCAAAGCGGATCATCAAGCATGTGCACAATTTTATCTCTAATATTTTGCTTTGCAGGACTGTTTTTCTATGCTCAATATTTCCTGGTATGGAGGAGCAACTGCCAGCAATCAGCATTGGCCTCTGAACAGTGTGGACATCAAGTCCCAACCATTCATTATTAGTAATCTGACCCAAAACCCCAGGGCTTTTGGATCTGTCTTAGAAAGATATTTCTTGGGATCTACTGGTAAGACTGCTTATCTTCATGTGATTTTCCAACATCATGGGCGTTTAATAGAGCATCTTTAGCTTTAAGCATGTTCTCTCTCAGGGATCTGATTGAGAATTTCACTGAAGGTTAACAAACACATAGATATCCAGGCTATTGTTATTGGATATTTATTGTCAGGAGGACACAGAAATCTTGAGGGATTTTTCTTGCCTTAGGCACCAAAATAAAATATGTGGGCTTGTGACCTCTTGTGACCAGGAAAAAGGTGTCAATTTCTTATTTCATCTTAGGGAGCAAAGTTTCATGGGTTGACTCTGATACAATCCAACTGAGTGAAAGAGTAAGAAAAGACTAAGAAAAGAAGCCACTGTTTTCTCTGCAAAGGGTGTTCAGCTACCTCACATATCTGCTTCTCTGTTACAATCAACCAGGAATAATTTATCATACCTTAATAATGCACACAGTGACCATTCTTCTCCTTCTCCTTCTCCATTACTATTATTATTATCTGGGAGCAGCCACTGAAAAGGCCCTTTCCCTTGTTTCCACCAAACGTGCTTGAGCAGGTGGTGGGACACAGAAAAAAAAAACGCTCCCCCAGATGATTGTAGAGTCCTAACAGGTTTATTGAGAGAGATACAGTCCTTCAAATAACCCAGACCTAGGCCAAATAGGACTTTATAGGTCAAAACCAGCACTTTGAATTGTGCCCGGAAATGGGTTGGCAGTCAATGCAACTCTTGCAACAGGGTTTTTTTCGATCCCTGTAACCAGCCCAAGTTAATAATCTGGCTGAAGCTCTTTGGATTAATGGAAGTTTCTGAGGCAGCCCCACGCAAAGTGCATTACAGTAGTCCAACCGGGATGTAACCAAGGCATATGCCACTGTGGGCCTCCAGGGTCAGAGTCAAATCTAGGAGGACCCCCAAACTGCGAACCTGCATTTTCAGGGGGAGTATGAGCTCATCTAACACAGGCTGAATCACAGTTCTGAGTATTATCAAGCCTTCTGATATGAGAAAGCGTTTCTATTTCCTTTCATTCTAAGAAAGCATAAGGGAGGGTGGAGTATGGAGGAGTGTTTCCCACTCTTCCTCTTTCTACTAATACATAAACACTTAGTGCATGCAACGTAAAATGCAACAAAGCAAGAAAATATTTTTGCACATGAAAATATTTCTGTTTTAATTTGCATGTAATGCAAATGTAAGATGTTTCATGGGCTAGGATAGATAAAATCCTAATTTGATTTCCCTTATGTCTGATACCCTGCATTAATAATATATGCATGTGGTATAAATTGCAAAACATCATTTTGAATAGCATTTATAATGTCACACATGGAAAATAATATAATAGATCTCAACTGCCTGTCAAATTTTGGAGGAGCTGGAAGAACATACCTCATAGCTCAGCAAAAGTTTGTTTTGGACTGCACCTCTCACAATCCTCTCACTAGCATGGCCAGTATGATGATTTTGGTACTGAATTCTAATATTACACACTTTATTTCATCTGTAAAAAGGGAATGTGACTCTGTGCTCAACCACAACAATATAGCATTATTGAATCATATGTACTAAGCTTGTTGATTTTGGCACACAGAAAAGCCACAACAGAGTCCCAAAGCAGGTCAACCTTTGATTTAGTCCTCACCTAAAATAATCCCCACCTGTTGGTGACGGACAACTAAGGCCTAATCTACACTGCCATAATCCAGTTTTAGAATGCATATTAACTGCACTGAACTGGATTATATGACAGTGTAGACTCATGTAATCTACTAAATCTGATAAGAAAAAGATGAACGATACAAAAGGAAAAGATGGTAGAGTTGGCTGTCATCCTTACCTTGCATAAAAATCAATGAATGGGCATTCCAAGAAGATGATATAAATGCAATTTAAAGATGCCCTACAACCCACGAAGTTTGTGCCAGTGAAAGCAGGATAAACAGCTAGCAGAGAAATACATGTAAATTCATTGCACTTTTCAAAGCAAAAGAAGGACTAAGATGAGGAAAAGCAGCTCTTATTTCTTATACCCTAAATCAGGAATTATGTTGGAAAGATATTTAGTGTAGGACTCAGTGAAACACAGCCATCTGTTTTATCCCTTTCCCATTCCCATTTCTACAGGGGTGACCGTGATTATTGCCTCCGATATTCCTCTCTCTGTCTCAGTAGAGAGGAACAAACAGTTTTGCCTGGAGAGTCCCTTGGGCGCAGACATGGTCCCCTTGCAGTACACTGTGTGTGTCAGTCCTAACATCACTTCTGCCCATCAGAGAGTGGGAAGCCGGCTTTCAGGGCAACAGAGACAGCTGCCAGAGACCGACCTACTTGGGTAAGAAAGAGATGGAAAGTGAGATCTCATTCAAGCTATCACCCAGCCTTTTATTAAAACTTTTGGAATTTAGTTACGTAATCTAATTTATACATGTACATGTGTGTGTGTGTGTGTGTGTGTGTGTGTGTGTGTGTGTAAATCTAGTCTGTGGGCTGAAACCCCTGGGAGCTTCCAGTATCTCAACTTCTAATTGCTCTCTAAGCTTCATGTTCGTGGTTTTAACGGTTTTATAGCATTTTGAATTATTACAGAATTCAGTATGGTTTTAGATAATGCAAATTATCTTTTAGTGTTTTAAAATTTAAACAATGTTGAAATGTACTTCAATTGTATGCTACTCTAAGGTCTTCAGGTGTATACGTATTTTGTAAATATGAATAAAATAGGCTCTTCTCAGCATCTGCCTTATACTGAGGCCTTACCACAGATTATAAGCAGACATGCATAAAAATGACCCAATGCTGTTTGTAAAAAAGAAAAGAAAAGCAAATTGGGAAATTAACCTTTTTCTTACTCACCAGTTCTCTGCTCCACATCCCCCACAAATATATTAACACATGCTCATACAGACACGCAAACAGATATACACAGAAACAACCCACACATTTATTTACACTCATGGTGGCCATGCTCCAAAGACAGGAGACAATCTTTGGTCCTCCAGAACCTTTATAGGTCATCGCAGATCCTCAAAGCAAAACCAGAACTGACTAGAAGTCAATTTTAGTTTTTTAAAAACAGCCACCACCACTATCACCAACCCCCTTTTTTCTGAAACAGGGTGCAAGGTAATAGGGATAATAGTGTTACTGTCAACTTATTTTAAGTCACTTCCAGAACCACAGTCCTATTATTCTTTGGGAATTATCATTCAGGAGTTTTCCAGGAGCAGAATTCCTATTTTCCTGATGAATTTTTCTCCACGAGAGGCAGTCCATTGGTTGCAGAAATAAGAAGGACGGTGGTGGTCCCCATTACTAATTTTCACTCACAAATCCTTGCTTGTAACTTTACAAGATGCTGAGGGTGGGAGAAGCATCTGGGAGAGTTATCCAGAGTGGCTAAATTACATTTCTGAAAAGGTTTAAGCACTCTTCCTCACCACGTTATTATTAGTCCAGTCTAAATCATCCTCCACAAAGCTACTTTTTCTTCTAAATATTGGCAATCAGTGAATTGCCTTGTCATAAACATTCTCATTATAAGGATTCATTAGCCTGCAATACAGAACATCTTTCTAAAGTTTCAGATACTACATTCCACTTTGGTAGTAGTATAACATCAGTCCTGTGAAGCCCTTCAAGGAGTGCACATGGCCCACTACTAGCTATGAAAACCTCTGGGCACATGAGGAAAATGCCAGCTATACAATGATTTATATACTCAATCAACCATTACTGATAGTGATTAATTGCCTCTTTTAACTCCTGTAAACAAGTTTGTCTGCCACTATGTGTTCTGATTAGCAATAGTGATAATAATGTACCCACTGTGTGCAGATGAAGCTGAAATTCTGGAGCTGCATATGTCTGATAATAGTGAAAAAACTCTTGTGTTGGAAAATCTATGTAATATATATACTCCTGGAATTGTGGCTGGGGACTTAACATTTCCAAGCTCTACTGCTGACTGGCGATTACTGCCTTAGTCTGCATCATGTGCTTTTACATAGATCTGAACTCGCTTGAAGTCGGTAACTGACCTCTGCTGATAGAGAGAAGGCTGAGAAATATCAACAGTTGATCTGGCCTAACATACCTTTATACAGGTAGAGTTTGATCACCAATTCAATTGCTATGGATTATTTTGACCATATATGAATCCTTAGCTCTACATAATGAATCCAAATCCAGGAAACTGAATTCATTTGGAACTCTGAAGATCTTAATCAAAGGGGAATCAGGGTCTTTTTAATATTTAATTTCCTATACATTCAAATTTAACCTATATAATTAGGGTTTGTGGTGTTTTTCTGATTTGAAAAAACTTTGCAGTAAGATCAATGTGTTAACTGTCAATACAGGTTGCCTGTTTGGAGGTATCATGGAGCAGCAGATTCGGCTGCCAAAATGGAGCGAGGATTAAGGTCTTTCTCCAATAGGTTGCAAAGGCATCTCGTGGAAGGGCTAATCTCTCTCAGCGAACATTCCACAGCGCTACTTCGTAACATGGTATGTGGATTTGCAGAGGGCACATACCACAGCTATGGGGCAAAGGTTTAATTTGACTTCTTGGTTTCTGAATGCTTTAAACCCTGGTATTCTACATTAAATTATTGCAATTAAGGATATCCTTTTCAGAATTCTTGGATTAGGGTTTTCCATCTGGACACGGATTAAATTCCACCCACCCTACTTTCCACATCTCAGACCATTCAATACTGTAGTGTTGTTGAAGACAAGGCTATGTATAATTCCCTGACTAAGCTATTTAATTACTGCATTAGAACCTGTTTAGTGTTTACCTATAAATAAGAACCACTTTTAGCATGCTACACTCCAATGTTTCCCAGTACTACTTCATGTGCTATGCTTTTGCATTGAATTCAAATACTGTAAAAAGTATGGAGAACTAGTCAAAGATATAATATGGCATCTTGTGGGGTATCATTTTAATAATGAAGGTGTAATACGTTTTAGTTCAGTTTTGGTTCCTAAATAGTGTCGATCCTGATCTTTGTGACAAAATTATGGTTGAATAATGCTCCCTCTTGTTCCTTTTCACAGGACAACACAGATTTACCTGTTGTGAGAAGAAAAAGATTGAACACTCTCAGACCCGACGTGGACTACTCACTTATAAAATCTCTAAAACTTGCTATAGCTTTGTCCCCTTACACAAGCATCAACTCTCACCTTTTTCAGAGGTCTCTGCAGGAAGGCAAAGAAGATTTTTGGCTAAGCCATCATTCAGAATTGAGTGGCTACACGGTACAAATCCTAATAACATCTCCTTCACTTGACCAGAAATATCCAGTGGTTCCTGATGTCAGAAGGTATAAGGACTGCTTGGCTTACTCAGTGTACTTTAGCCCAGTAGTTCTTAATCTTGGACCCTCCACATGTTTGTCACTTCAACTTCCAGACCTCAGCCAGCATAGCCAAAGATCAGGAATCAGAAGGTTGAAAACTCAAATCACATTGAGCGTCCATTATTTTAGTACAGTGTGGTCCAACCTTTAGTTACCTGAGGGCCAATCAAACTTTAGTATAGGTATGTGAGGGTCAGAGACATTCCAGAAAGGAAACATTTCTTAAAAACTTAAAGCAGGGTAAACGATTTCCCCCCAAATGTTACATTAAAATATTTCCAGTAAGATGGGCAAGGGCCAACAAAAATGAATTGGTGGGCCACTTGCGGCCCATGGGCCGCAGGTTGGACCACACTGTTTTAGTAGATATTTTAGGACCAAATTACATAATAAGATGGAACCCTGGTATAGCAGGGAAGCGATGCAGCCCAGGGATGGAAAACATCTGGCTGAGAACTGTCTAAACCATTTTCTGGTCTGCAAGCTCCTTCTGCTGCCATGAAAGGAGGAAAAGAGATAAACTGCTGCTTATAACCTGGGAATCTTTGCTGTGGAATTGGACTGCGGCTTGTAGTCTATGAAGTTGCTGCATGGAACTGAACTATGCTTTGAAGACCTAAAACCTGCTGCACTTGGACTTACTCCTAAATAGACATGAATAAGACTGATGACCTCATCACTCTTGTGTTTTAAAGAGTAAGTAATGTGTTTGCAGTACTTTCAATCTTGCAGCTGCCTCCTAAAGAATTCTGGGGAGGCTGAGGGAGGCTGAGGATCTCTCTGGCTGAGAATTTCAAGGGATCCCCTTAAACTACAAAGCCTAGAATTCTGCAGGCGGCATCCACAGGATTGAAAGTGGGCAAATGCTTTACATACTCTTTAAAACACTAGTGTGGTGAGGACATGAGCTAAGCTTTGTTGCTGAAATTGGACAAATTGGTAGAATTACGCCTGACCCTCCTTTGCTTTACCCTTAGCCCCATTTGTTTTAGGTGGAGCATTTAGAATGCTTATTCAAAGAGCTCTGGTGCTTACCAAATTATAAAACCTAGGATTTCATAGGATGTAGCCATGGCAATAAAAGTTTCCACTATGATTGAAGGCTATGAAAGTATCTTAGGTTAGCTTGCGGTCTCCACTAATAATGGGAGTAATCTGTATGAAGTTGCCTTCTGAATGCTCTGACAGGTAGGAAGTGAGGGCCCATGACTGCTGATTCCCACCTCTTTGTTACTCCTAGAACTACCCCCTCCTGTGCTATTCAGGAAGATCATTTACTCTTCTAGAGCAGATACAGGGTGGCAATGGAAGATTCAAGGAAGATTGCTTTTCTGTTCTCCTAGTAGAAATGCTTCATAGGATCAAATAACCTTCCACAGATGGAATAATAGAATCATAGAATTGTAGAGTTAGAAGAGACCTCGCGGGCCATCCAGTCCAACCCCCTGCAAGAAGCAGGAATATCTCATTCACCACAAGAGGGAAGAAGTCTTATTCACCACAAAAGGTAGAATCTAGACCAGGATGAGAATCATGTTACTGGACTGCATTTCCCAGCATTCCCCACCATTCACTATGCTGACTAAAACTGTTGGGGCATACATCCATATTGTATATTCAAAGCACAGAGCATACATTGACAGCCAATGCCATACCCTCCATAAGGTAGGCAATACTGTAGTAAGAAAAACGAAATATATCAATTTCTGTAGGGCAATAAGGGGACCAAAATAGCCAGAAGGCACCATCTCTTCTAATTTCAGAAGATAAGGAGGGTCGGGCCTGATGAGTAACAGTGAATACCAGGTACTGTAGGTTCTATTTGAAAGGAGGGCAGTGGCAAACTATACATGAATATTCCTTGCCTAGTGAAATTTCTGAAGTTGCGATTGTTTGAAGCCTTGACCAGTACTATGTACCAGTGCAACAACACAAGTTAGCCCTGTGTTAAATAATATGCACTGCAATTTCTTTTGATGTTGAACCACCATGAAGATTCAGCTCTGAGTAGATGTTCCCAAGGCAATCTTGCAGCTATATTATAAAGTGCTAAACTGATTTCCTGGGTCACCTAATCTAATCATTGATTTGGAGCACAAGGCTCTTATTTTAGCCTTCTGATATCTACTTTTCCCATTGCAGGTGCCTCTGCTCACCAGATGGAAGGGACAGTTTTCGGCTCGTCTGAATGTAACCAACCAGGCAGCAGTAGTCTGGTACATGGACCAAGCGAAACTCTTGAAGCAGCAGTTAGGAGCAGAGTATGTGGCTTTTGAAGGTGGCGAAGGCAACTTATTTATGGAGCAAGCCATCCCTCCTCCCCCAGAACTCAGAGGAGACACATACGCTTACACTTTGGCCTTGATGGCAGCCACACTGGGAAACACATCAATTAGTGCTGCAACAAGGTGTGTCTGAGGCAAAAAAACCCCCCAAAAAACCCCTCCAAACCATGTTTATTTCTAAAGTAGTCTCAGTTTTGTTCCTTCCCTGGCCTTGTCAAAGCTAGAAAAAGAATTCCAAGGTCTTTGTAGCATTTAAATAAACTTGTGTATTCAAATCTGTTACCTGTAGAACAAAACTGCCTTCAGGTTCAACAAGAACTTAAGGACATTGTTGATCTATTTTCAGGCAAGGAACTGGCTCTGTTCTTTTGATCTCTTCTGCTTTCATGTAGTAAGATTGCTTTCCCGCAGTCACTTGGAAGCGGATTGAGCACTATTGTTCCATATTGCACACCATGTGACACTATTTTCCTGTTAATATTCTGCTATGACCATTCCCTCACACAAGGTTATCAAGGCTATACAATTATATCAGTTATATTCCACTTTAAGTGTTGTGGATCCCATATTAAGGAATCATGGGATGTGTTGTTTAATGATGTGCTAAATATTCTCTACAGGAGAGCCTCAGTTCATTTCCCTGAATGACAGTTCCATATGTACTGTAAGAACAAGATCTGGGGATTAAATTAGGGTCGTCAAAACAGGGTGGTTAGGGTGCCATCAAATGGATATTGATATGTATAGTGCACTGTTCTGTAAAGCAGGGTTTTTCAAACTGTGCTCCTCCAGATGTTTTGGACTTCAGCTCCCACAATTCCTAACATCTGGTAAACTGGCTGGGATTTCTGGGAGGTAAAGTCCAAAACACTTGGAGGCGCACAGTTTGAGAAACACTGCTCTAAAGATATATTAACCCACTTCTTCTAGCTCTACCAGTGCAGATAATCTCTGCTAGACAGCAAGTGATCTCTCATCCTTTGCTTGTTTTCTCTCTCTGTGCATTGCTTACTCTCTCTGCCAACAGTTTCTGCTTACAGCCGAAAGCAAGTTCAGATGAGAGATTATTTATTGCTTTTCCCAGAAAGCCAAAAGCAGGCTGGAAAGAATCTAGCAAATATTTATTTCGAGGAATGAAATTTGAGGGAAATAATTGGAACCTGGAACAAAATGTTGCAGTATAGAATGCTGCTCTGCAGGATTCCAACCACGTCAATCCAGTTTTGCCTGTTTTTCTGTCTCTGTCCAGTTGCATTCTGTAGTCACTGAGTATGCTCTATCCTCACTGTGTTACTCTGGACAAGTTTTCCTTGCAAGTTAGCATAGATGCGGCTAAACTCCAACTTATATCAGCTGCGGCTGGCAAAGTCAATGATGAGGGATATGGGGAGTTGGAGTGCAGCAGCAACATCTGCAGAGCTGCATCACGCTCACCCATACTCTTGTGTGTGTTTTCTTTTGTGTCTTTCTACAACATTGGCATTCTGATGCCTTTCTCCTTTGGGTAAATTATAATATTCCGGCTTCACAAGAACCAAAAGTTAAATCACTGGAGACTAAACCACCTCTGCTGTTTCTTCTGTCTGATGCTTTTCTGCTGAGACGACATAGGAGAGATGGTATCTGGGGAGGCAAATTAGTAGGAGCAACATCTTCCTCATTTCTCAACTTAATCCATGTTAAATATATATTGTGCAGTTCAGAATGTCTTTCTTTTTTACATAGTAAGTTTAAATTTGCATCTCCATGTGGAATTAAATACATATTAATATGACTCTGTTGAGATAAAGGAAGGTAAAGGAGGGGGCTAATTGTCAGGACCCAGGCTGCAGAGCACCAATAACCATACACAGAGGCCAGAATCTATCTAATATCTTTATTGAGGAAATATATAAAGTTAATAAAAGCAAGTGTAGGAAATAGTTCAAAAGTAGACCTTTCAGGAAAGGTCAAAATTAGTCCAAGGAAACAATGTCCAATATGAAATATTAAGGTCCAAAGTTGTAATCCAATAACCGAAACACTCACTTTGTCAAGCAAAGTGAGGGGAGATGACAAGGTCCTTTAGTCCATGGAGTTTAATGCAAGGCTAGGAAGCAAACTAGATTCTTGGTAAACAAGGCTTGATTCAAGGCAACAAGAGGCGAGGAGCAAGAACAGGGTCCGTGGCGAGGGTCCGTGGCGAGGTCCGGGGAACAAGGCAGGGCTGGAAACGAGAGCAAGGTCCTGGAAACTGGAGTAGCGTAGTCCACACACAATCTACTCCCGAAGCTGACGAATTGACTCCGCAAGGAATCCTTGTGGCCAAGCATCTATATAGGATCTTGTTTTCCCGCCAAAGCAGACTTTCTCTGGGGAACAAGAACTGAAACCTAAACTGTCCAGATGCAGGACTCCTTAAACTTTCCCAAGGGAACCAGACTTAATCATCTAATTGCCTGGCAGCTATTCGGGCGCTTCGGCGAGTCGCCTCCCGCGCGTGTCTATCTTGATTATAATAAAGGCGGCGAGAAAATGGGGGAGATTTCTCCTCAAGGCTTGTTTGTGTGACTTCTTGTGGGCAAACATCCTGCAGCTGCAAGGGCTCCAATTCTGGCAGAAACGGTGGGAAACCCGTTTTCCTCTTCATCTGTCACAACAGTACTAGGAACGGGACTACATGGCCCATAAGTCATCACACTATCCCCCTCCTCAAGGCCCCTCTCCAAAATGGGCTCTCCACCTGAGGTGCGGGGCCGCGGCTTGGCGGGGTAGGCCTGATGGAAGCGGCGGGCTAAATCGGGGGCATGGACTGTAGAAGCGTCTTCCCAAGAGCGTTCTTCGGGGCCAAAACCCACCCAGTCAATGAGATACTGAAGGCGGCGGCGGTGGAAGCGAGAATCTAGAATGTCCTGAACCTCGAATCCTCCTCCCCATCCACCAAAACAGGAGTGGGGGCCGGCCGGTCTGCATCAGGGCGCACACCTTCCGCCGGAAGGAGCAGGGAGCGATGAAACACTGAATGAATGCGCATGGAGCGCGGAAGTTGAAGTTTGAAAGTCACGGGGTTAAGTTGCGCCACCACTGGATAAGGACCAATGTAACGGGCATCTAGCTTCCGGCAGGGACGGTGGGAGGGCAAAAAGCGAGTGGACAAAAGAACCCGATCTCCTACCTTGATCTCGGGGCCCGGCTGGCGATGACTGTCAGCGTGGCGTTTATAGTCCTCCTTGGCTTGGTCCAGTTGCTGGAGCAATAGTTGTTGCACCGCTGTGAGTTCTTGTAACCAGTCCTCCGCTGCGGGGACTTCTGAGGTTTCAATGACAGGAGGAAAGAAACGTGGATGGAAGCCGTAGTTTGCAAAGAACGGGGTTTCCTTAGTTGAAGCCTGGACACCATTGTTGTAGGCAAACTCTGACAGTGGTAACAGGGAAGCCCAATTGTCCTGCTGATAGTTTACATAACAGCGAAGGTATTGCTCCAAAGTGGCATTGGTGCGCTCGGTTTGCCCATCCGTTTGGGGATGGTGAGCTGAAGATAAACGAGAGTCTATGCCCAATAGTTTCTGTAGTGCCTTCCAGAAACGAGAGGTGAATTGAGATCCACGGTCTGTGACTAAACTCTTGGGCAATCCATGTAGTCTGAAAACATGTTGAAGGAATAAATCTGCAGTCTCCTTGGCCGTGGGGAGGCCATCGCAGGGAATGAAATGGGCCAATTTGGTAAAAAGGTCCACCACTACTAGGATCGTGGTGAATCCAAGGGAAGGTGGTAGATCAGTGATAAAATCCGCAGAGATTATTTCCCATGGACGAGATGGAGTAGGAAGGGGATGCAGAAGCCCTGAGGCTTCTCCCTTCTTGTCTTGGAACGCTGGCATACCGGGCAGGTGTTGACATATTTTTCTACATCCTTGCGGATCTTGGGCCACCAAAAATCTCGTAGGATCAAATGCATGGTTTTAAATAGTCCAAAATGCCCTGCTGGCTTGCAGTCATGACACAGACGAAGCACCTTTTCTCTGCCTGGTCCTGGAGGGATGTAGACGTGATTTCTGTAGCAAAGTAACCCATCCTTAAGTGAAAAAGGAAAATGTAGTCCTTGGCGAATTTGTTCTTGAGCCCAGGCATCCGCCTGTTGACTGGCTCTGATTTCCTGAGCACAAAGGGGCCCTGGGGTAGAGGGAGTTGATTCAATTGGAGTGGATTTGGTGTTCCCCACTGTGAGCGTGGCAAAGTTCTCAGGCTGCAGCAATTGGGATTCAAAGGTCTCTCTGCGCCCTGCAGCATACTCTGGTTTCCGTGATAGAGCATCTGCTTGCTTGGTCTGAGCTGGGGTTACATAATGGATCTGGAAGTCAAAACGCTCAAAGAATAAAGCCCAGCGCTGCTGCCTCTGATTTAACTTGCGGGCAGTTCTTAGATGCTCTAAATTCCGATGATCAGTATGGACCTCAATGGGAAACTTGGCCCCTTCTAACCAATGTCTCCAATTTTCAAAGGCTGCCTTTATGGCCAAAAGCTCCTTTTCCCAAATAGTGTAATTTCTCTCTGGGGCTGTTAGTTGACAGGAGTAAAAGGCACAAGGGTGAAGATGGCCTCCCACTGGTTGCAAGAGTACAGCTCCAATTGCCACATCGGAGGCGTCAGCCTGCACAACAAAAGGGGTTTTAGGATCCGGGTGCTGTAGAATTGGCTGGGACGTGAATAATTTCTTTAGTTGCTGGAACCCTTTCTCTGCTTGCTCCGTCCAGCGGAAAGGCTGTTTTCCACGGATGCAGCTGGTGATTGGGTCAGACCAGCGGGCAAAGTCTGGAATGAACTTGCGGTAGTAGTTCGCGAACCCCAAGAACCGTTGCACCTCTTTCTTGTTGGTTGGTGCCCGCCATTCCAATACTGCTGAAACTTTTGCCGGGTCCATGGAGAGCCCTTGTGGCGAGACACGGTAACCCAGGAAATCAACCTCTTCAAGATCAAAGGCGCATTTTTCCAACTTGGCATATAGTCCATGATCCCGCAAACGTTGTAACACCATTCTGACGTGTTTCTCATGTTCTGATTGTGATCTAGAAAACACCAAAAAATCGTCCAAGTAGATAATCAAGAACCGATCTAGATAGTCCTGAAAGATATCGTTGACAAAGTGCTGGAACGTTGCGGGAGCTCCACATAAACCGAAATTCATGACTAGGGACTCGAATAATCCGAATTTAGTCTGGAAGGCGGTTTTCCACTCGTCCCCCTCCCTGATGCGAATTAGATTGTAAGCCCCCCGAAGATCCAGCTTGGTGTAAACCTTGGCCCCTCGGAGCCGGTCTAATAGGTCCGAGATCAAAGGCAGGGGATAGCGGTTCCGCTTCGTGATATTATTCAATGCTCTATAGTCCACAACCAAGCGTAAGTCCCCTGACTTCTTTTTCACAAACATCACCGGGGAAGCCGCTGGGGATTGAGAGGGTCTGATGAACCCCTTGCGGAGGTTTGACTCTATGAACTCCCTGAGAGCTTCTTGCTCTGGTTCCGTTAGGGAGTAAAGGTGCCCTCGCGGAATCGGGGCCCCCTCCACCAAGTCAATGGCACAATCATAAGGCCTATGCGAGGGTAGTTTCTCGGCTTCCTTCTCATTGAAAACATCCCAAAAGTCTGAGTATTTCTTGGGCAAGGTGATGATGGATTCAGCGTCTGTGGCATGGCAGACCTTGGCTACAAGACAATGGTTTTGGCAATATTTAGAAGCAAACTGCAGTTCTCTGTTGGTCCAAGAGATGCTGGGGTCGTGGAGTGTCAGCCATGGAATCCCCAAAATCACAGGGAAGTGAGGAACTTCGGTAACAAAGAAGGAAATCTCTTCCATATGTTCCCTTATCCACATTCTGGTGGGTTCAGACCATTGGCTTACTGGACCTGTCTTTAGGGGGCGGCCATCTATGGCTTGCACCACCTGGGCGTTCTTGAAATTGTGATATTGTAATCCCAGAGAGTCGGCATACTCTCTATCGATGAAATTGTTTGTTGCTCCTGAATCTATCATGGCATGGATCATGACGGGTCCTTTTTTTGCTGACCACAAGGTGACCACTAGGAGAAATAGGACCCCGGTTGGCGGCTCTTGAGTGGGGTTTCTGACCGGGTTGGCGAGCCTCTCTACGCCCGGTCGCTGGCTTCCCCCGCCGGCTTTGCGCCAGCCGCCTCGGCCGCTTCCGTCTCCACGGAGGACGCCGCCGCCAAACGAGCGGCGGGCTTTCTTTTGGCTGGACACTCTCTGGCAAAGTGGCCCCCGTCTCCGCAGTACCAACAGAGGTTTAAACGTTGTCGGCGGGCCTTCTCGGCGACGTCTAATCTGGGTCGCACGTTGCCCAATTGCATCGGCACCTCCCCGCTTTCTCTGGGGTATGGGGCTGGTGGCGGGGGTCTCCACACTGGACGTGGCTGGATGCCGGCGGGAGCGGGAGGTTTTGCTCCAGCTCTCCCACTCTGGCCTCGGAGCCATTGTTTTCTGTTGGCAAGCATGACTTCAGCTCGTAAACATTGGTTAATAAGTCCTTCAAGAGAATTTGGAGGATCCACCTTGGAGATTTCTTCCAACATCTCGATGTTGAGACCCTCCCAAAACTGTCCTCTGAGGGCTATGTCATTCCAACCGGTGCTTTGAGCCAGCACTCGGAACTCGGCTATGTACTGGGACAAGGGTCTGTCCCCTTGTGAAAGGCGCCGGAGTTTGTGGCCGGCCGCCTCTAAATTGTCCTCGATCCCCCAAGTAGCCTTAAGGTGATTCAGGAAATTTTGCGCGGAACTTAGGTGTGGGGAGGCTTCATCGAACAGCGCCGTGGCCCAATTGGCTGCTGGGCCGTCTAGGAGACTGTAAATCCACGCCACCTTGATGTCTTCTTGGGGAAACTCGGCCTGGCGGGCTTCTAGGTATGCCTGGCATTGACGACGGAAAACATGAACCTTGGAAGCTACTCCAGAAAACTTGGTTGGCAACGCCAGGGCAGGGAGACGGGTTCCGCGTTCCTTCAAACCCCGTATTTCCCCCTCCTGCGTATGGAGCATATCTCGGATTCTGTCCACTTCGTCCTTGGCGATGGTGTAGCTGAGTGGTTGGTCTCCTGCCCCGGTTCCGGTAGACATTCTGGCCTAGGTTAATTGGTGCTTAAGGTGGCGGAGTCAAACTGTCAGGACCCAGGCTGCAGAGCACCAATAACCATACACAGAGGCCAGAATCTATCTAATATCTTTATTGAGGAAATATATAAAGTTAATAAAAGCAAGTGTAGGAAATAGTTCAAAAGTAGACCTTTCAGGAAAGGTCAAAATTAGTCCAAGGAAACAATGTCCAATATGAAATATTAAGGTCCAAAGTTGTAATCCAATAACCGAAACACTCACTTTGCCAAGCAAAGTGAGGGGAGATGACAAGGTCCTTTAGTCCATGGAGTTTAATGCAAGGCTAGGAAGCAAACTAGATTCTTGGTAAACAAGGCTTGATTCAAGGCAACAAGAGGCGAGGAGCAAGAACAGGGTCCGTGGCGAGGGTCCGTGGCGAGGTCCGGGGAACAAGGCAGGGCTGGAAACGAGAGCAAGGTCCTGGAAACTGGAGTAGCGTAGTCCACACACAATCTACTCCCGAAGCTGACGAATTGACTCCGCAAGGAATCCTTGTGGCCAAGCATCTATATAGGATCTTGTTTTCCCGCCAAAGCAGACTTTCTCTGGGGAACAAGAACCGAAATCTAAACTGTCCAGATGCAGGACTCCTTAAACTTTCCCAAGGGAACCAGACTTAATCATCTAATTGCCTGGCAGCTATTCGGGCGCTTCGGCGAGTCGCCTCCCGCGCGTGTCTATCTTGATTATAATAAAGGCGGCGAGAAAATGGGGGAGATTTCTCCTCAAGGCTTGTTTGTGTGACTTCTTGTGGGCAAACATCCTGCAGCTGCAAGGGCTCCAATTCTGGCAGAAACGGTGGGAAACCCAAGTTTTCCTCTTCATCTGTCACAACAGTACTAGGAACGGGACTACATGGCCCATAAGTCATCACACTAATTCTGAAATAAAAAAGTTAGGAAAATTCAGATATTCCATGCCTATATGGAGTGGTCTTTTCCTATACATATTTGGACATACACACATTATTGTTGTCATGGGAGCTTTGAGTTTTGATGACCTTGCAAAGGAGAGACCTCCAAGAGTATTAACAGCCCTACTCAGTGGGTTGCTGTGAGTTTTCCAGACTGTATGGCCATGTTCCAGAAGCATTTGAATGCTTCTGGAACATGGCCATACAGCCCGGAAAACTCACAGCAACCCAGTGATTCTGGCCATGAAAGCCTTCGACAACACATTGAGCCCTACTCAGGTTTTGCAAACTTGGGGCTCTCTCTGGCTTCCTTGATTGAGTCAACCCACCTACAATGCAGTTTTTCTTTTCTCAAAACATAAGGTAAACGTAAAAATTTTCCCCTGACATTAAGTCTAGTTGAGTCTGACTCTGGGGGTTGGTGCTCATCTCCATTTCTAAGCCAAAGATCTGGTGTTGTCCATAGACACTTCCAAGGTCATGCACCTGGCATGACTACATGGAGCGGTACCTATTGATCTTCTCACAATTGTATTTTTTCAAACTGCTAGGTTGGCAGAAGCTGGGCTAACAGCGGGAGCTCACTCCTCTCCCTGGATTTGAACCACCGACCTTTCAGTCAGCAAATTCAACAGCTCAGTGGTTTAACCCACTGTGCCACTGGGGACTCTCAAAACTTATCTGAATGTTAAAAAAAGAAAGCAATCCTGGGCTGCACGTACGGATTAGAATCTTGTTGGTCTATTACATACCTATTGGTCTACTATTGCACATTTTCCAAGGTTACAAAGTCATGATGAAGAAAGACAGGCAAAATCTACCATCTTTCAGCAAACTGTTTCTCTAATGTTTTATGTCCTTCACAGCTGTTATATCCATAGCTTTTCCCCTATTGCTGCTATTGCCCACAGTATTTACACCAATTTACGCACCAATATGCTGGTTAGGTATTTAACACTGTGTGTAGTATAGATCTGAGTCTGTGCTGTCTGTGGTATTCCATTTTTTATAGAGAGGTTTCTGCAAGCTGTATTTTTCAGCAGCAGCTGGAGTAGCAATAGAAATGGGAAAATGTTGTCCATGCTCCCTGTCATTGCTATTAAAATCCCAAGGGGAGTTTGAGTATGTTTAATCAACATAGGGGTGTTTGTATTTCATCTTTCCTGTGCACAAAACTATATACAGTCGGGCCATAGAAGAAGTGTGGTTGGCTGCCCCCTGGCAATGTCTATACAGAATACTTTGCAGATTGTATGTAATGCAGGACCTCATGCCCCTCAGACTGCTTACGGTCCACTTAATTTGATGTTTGATCTCCTTTTAGGGCCAGCCATCTACCACTTTTTCACCAAATGAACCCACGTCAATCTGACTGGAGCTATGCTGGTTTAAAAGGGATCATTCCATCTGTACTTCACTACAGTCTTCTTGGTTACAACTTTTTTATTCCAGATGCAATAGGTAAGACTCACTGAGGGAAGGAACTGTAGCAAGCAGAAAGGTTTCGGGTTCAATCTCTGTGCTGGGAGGCTCCTGACTTTAGCTTTGGAAAGCTACTAGCAGGCAGTGACAGCATTGATCTGAATCTATGGCAGGCAATGTGGTAGCCTTGGGTGACATTCTATGCCCAGTTCCATTTTGCAGCACACCAAGCTCCTCCTGTCTCTGCTACCCAAATTCTCATGTGCTGCTGAATATTTGCAGTGCCTGTGTCATTAGAAGCCTGCGGTCCAGAGGAGTGTGTGTCTTGTTTCAAAGCACACTAGACTCAAGTTATATCTGCACTGTAGAAATAATGCATTTTGGCACCAATTTAACTGCCATGGCTCACGACTATGGAATCATGGGAGCTATAGTGATAGTGACACTAAGGCAAACCTATCACAGGATTTTCTTGGCAAGATTTGTTAAGTGGGATTTGGAGTTGCCTTCCTCTGAGGCTTAGAGAGTATGACTTACCACTAACTCAGCAAGGATGCTAATCGCAGTCTCCAGAGCCATAGTCCAATGTTCAAACCACTACAACATGCTGGCTCTTTTAGATACAGATATCAAACACTTATCATCAAAAAGTCTGCTCCTATTTATGTGACTAATGTCAAGATATGTTCTTAGATTTGCTCCTGATGCAAGTTAAGAGCCTCCCTAGAGGTGCTTCCATATGGACAGCTGCCCATTTTAACATCACTATGTCTTTCCGGGCTGTATGGCCATGTTCCAGAAGTATTCTCTCCTAATGTTTCACCCACATCTATGGCAGGCATCCTCAGAGGTTGTGAGGTATACCATACAGCCCAAAAAACACACAACAACCCTGTGATTCTGGCCTTGAAAGCCTTCAACAACACATCACTGTGTCTCTCCCATCTTAAAAAAATTCTGTGAACAGCAAAAAGTGGAAAAATCTATGAGAATAAAAGGGGGCAGGACAAAAAAAAACATTTTGGAGAATACACTGAGGCCCCTTCTACACTGCCATATAATCCTAATTATTAAAGCAGATAATCCAGATCATCTGCTTTGAACTGGGTTATATGGTAATGTAGACAAATATAATCCATTTCAAAGCAGATAATCTGGATTTTATATAGCAGTGTAGATTGAGACTAAAGCCCCTGCTACACTGCTTTAAATTGGATTATATGAGTCTGCACTGCCAGATAATTTGGGATAAGAAGATAATCTGGGATCAGATCCTGGGATACTGGGTCAGTGCGGAAAGGGCCTAAAACAGCCATGTTTTAGGACGTTTCCTAAAGGGTTTTGCTGTTCCCATGACCCTCGGTATTATCATTTCTCTGAATACCTTTTCGTACAGACTTTCGTACGAAAAGAAAGCAACAAAGAAGCATAAATCTCCAATGGCAAACAAGTTTGTAATGATGAGAAGATCTGGAATAAAATAATGTGTGTTTTCCCCCCCAAATAATTTCTGAATAACAGCATTGAGCCAGCAGAAGCTGACAGCTAATCTTTGATTTGCTTTGTTTTCCTATGTTGTAAGGCGGGAGCCCCTTTGCTATTCCTTGTTCTCACAATGAGCTGTCACTTGGGAGAAAACATAAGGCTGTTCGTGATGCCCGAGGCAAGATTTTTAATAAGGTTTTCCCCTTAACAATCAACCCATCCTCTGCTAGCTTGCATCTAATATTTCAGAAAGAAATCTGTCTGCCTTTATTTACAGTGTGTGTTCCTTAGAAACTAGCTAATAATACCTAGCCATTTCTGTGCTTTATGTCTGCATTACCTACAACCCTTTTAAAGATCTATCAGGTTAAATAAAGTGGTGTCATGGCACATTATATGTCAGGGTTTTTTGGAATAGGATTCGAAAGTGGGCTGATGCTCATGAGCACTTCTGGGGACTGAAATGTACACTGCTCCTACTTTGGAGCTGAGACTCAGACTATATTCAGCCCCTGAGACTGTAGGGTTACTCTTAATGGTGCCATATCCCAGAGCGGAATGGGCTCTGAAGAAAGGAAGGACATCAACTTCTCATAGACTACGATAAGTTAAAAAATTACTGTACCATTACAACATTTTGGTGTGGCAAAAGGGTTCAGCTATTGATGAAACAGCCTGCCTCCCATCACCAAGTGCACATTACTGAGGAAACTGTAATGATGTGGAATCCAACATAAACTGGACAGAAAGTGCAGGGTCTTCCTGTTCTCTTGGTGCATGTCCATATGGTGGACAGATGCCTAGTCTTCACCCTCAAAATTTTATGTGGGAATCACACACAACCTTTGAGAGAGTTGGTAATCCTAATTTGGCCGGTCTGCTTAAAATTACATATATCAGACAGACCAGAGAGGGGACCTTTTGTTTCATGCAATTCCCTCTTCGCTCAGCAGCTGGCTCTGTAATGCTGGCTTGCCCAAGAAGGGAGAGGGCCATGGTGGAGCCTGAGCTGGCACCTTCTTCTTTTCTGTGGTATAGAGTCCCAAGGGGTTCAGTCTCTTAGATAGAATCATAGAGTTGGAAGAGACCTCGTGGGCCATGCAGTCCAACCCCCTGCCAAGAAGCAGGGAAATCACATTCAAAGCACCCCCAGTCCCATTAAAATTTGGATGTGGGATGGTAAGAGTTACAGCCCAATCATATCTGCAGGTTGCCATCTCTTTAATGTTACAAAGACAGGATTTTTTTGTCAACCTAGACTGGTGGTTCCTTACATTATAGAATCCAGGTTAAAGCTGGATAATTATTTCCCTCCTTTTTCTTTTCTGCTTCCTATTCAGTTTTCTGTATTCATTATATAGGTGGAACTCTTGCAAGTGAATTTCTGACTGATGAAGAACTATATATTAGATGGCTGCAGATTGTGACTTTCCTTCCAGTTATGTCCTTCTGTACTCCACCATGGGTCTGCTGTGATGACTGGGTAAGTGTATCTTCATGCCTCAATTGTCCATGTAAATTCTGTGGGTACCAAGACCAAATGAATATGTTTAATGTTAAATAGAGAAATGCTTGACATTCTTTCCACTATAATATCATTTTCTTTTTGATTGTCAGTCGCCATTTATGTACCTTTGGTAATATTCATCTCTCACTGTTTCCTCCATCACTGTTTCTCCAATGTCCCTATTAAGTTGATTCACTACCAGTGAGCTTGAAACAGATAAAACAGAATATATTTCATCATCTTCTCTGAAACACTTCCCTTTACTCCCATTTTCCTTTTCACCATGTCAGCAACTTCATCTAGCACTGCAGCAGTGAAGTGTGTGTGCACTCAACTGTATACCTTTCTTTATGGGTTTTTTTACTATTCTGATATTTCTGTTGATTTTCCAGTTCAGACTGCTGCTGCTAATGCTGCTTCCACCACTATTTTTTCTATTTTTTCAATAAAACACCATGCAGTATAACCCCTGTATCCATGTGGTTATACTGTACTTGAGGTTTCATTTTGTTGCATCTGCCAAAATATGCTCTCTCTAGGCATTTCCTAAGTCTTACAGCATGATTCTGTGGCATGCTTCCATCAAAAGCTGTCACAGAGTTGTACTGAAGGATCTAGGGATGCCTAGAGAAGTATAATCTCTAGGCATTTCCTGTGTTCTTCAGCGTGATTCTGTGACTCCAAAGTAAGTTGTTCATTGAGTTTGCTAATGTCCATTATTTTTACTAACTACGGTAAATCTGTGAATATATTCCTCACAAATCATCATCATCATAGGCTATCACTTGTGGCAGAGTATGATTGTCTTGCAAGGATAGAGTCTTGGTGGTGTGACCATAAGTGATTGTAGAGACCTATTCTGGATCCTCATAGTCTTTCACAATGAGGGCATAGAGTTTCAGATGGAAGGTGTTCTCGACAAGGGTTTGCTTGACACACCTTCCTTTTGGCTTGTTCCTCTCTTTCGCCTTCTATCCATGGCTCTTCAAAATCCATAGCACTATTGGTAACAGCTGACCTCCAGTTTGAACACTTCCTAGTTCTAAGTGTTTATTCCACATTTTTAAGGTTAGCTTCAAGCCCATCTTTAACTCTCTTTTGCTGTCCACCAACATTCTGTTTTCCGTTCTTGAGCTGAGAATAAAGTAGCTGCTTTGGGAGATGGTGATCAGGCATTTGGACAATGTCGCCGGTTTGGAGAAGCATTGTTTCAATGCTGGTGGTCTTTGCTTCTTCCAGAATGCTGACATTTGTCTAACTGTCTTCCCAAGAGATTTGTAGGATTTTTCAAAGGCAACGCTGTTGGAATTGTTCCAGAAGTCAAGAGTGACATTTGTAAATGGTCCATGTTTCACAGGCATACAATACAGTTGGAAGGACAATAGTTTTATAAACAGGTATCTTGGTATCTCTATGAGTGTCCCAATCCTCGAACACCCTCTCCTTCATTCTAGGAAATGCTGCATCCACAGAGTTCGAACAGTGTCATATTTCAGCGTTAATGTTGACTGCTGTGGAGAGATAGATGCGTAGGTTGCATTAATTGTCAACATTTTCTAGCTTTACACCATTAAGCTTTATTTCTGGCATTGCAGAAGGATTGGTTAGTGCCAACTGGTAGTGTTTTCTCAATATTTAGCGAGAGGCCAAGCTTTTCATATGCTTCTGTGAAGGTGTTTAAAGTGGCTTGTAGGTCTTCCTCTGAATGAGCACAGACTACATTATTGTCAGCATATTAGAGTTCTATAACAGAAGTTGTTGTGACTTTACTTTTGACTTCCAGCCTGCTTAGGTTAAAGAGCTTGCCATCTGTCTGATTTCCACGCCTGTAGGAAGCTTCCCACCAACAAGGTGTAGAATCAAACCTATGAAGATGGTAAATAAGGTTGAAGCAATAACATATCCCTATTTTACACCTGATCGCACCTTAAATGGGTCACTTTAGGAGTTAATTCTATGCCTCCATAGTAAGTTGTTCATTTATTGAGTTTTCTATTGTGTATTATTTTCACTAACTACAAATATATTCCTCACAAATATGGGGGTTATCTCCTCACTAATTTTAGATTCTTGGGAGGATAGTTTTTTGTTCATCCCACCACCACAATAGGCATGTCTGGTGATCATATGAGACAGACAGACATCTTGGTGGATTCTTCCCAAGCTGTGAAATTTCATCCCAGTGAAATCATGTTGGCCACTGTTCTGTGCTGGAACTGGCTATAGATCCAGACCTCCCTAAGGTTTTCTTCAGTGCTAAACAATGGCACATGTTACTAGTAAAAGATCAGCTTTATTGGTGGTAAATGTTGCAATGGATATAGTGTCCATCAAAGAAGCACTCCAGACCTTTCACTGATAGGATCCAGCACTTACCCATTGTTAATAACAGAATTTAGTCCCTAAATAATTCTACCCAGACTATCCCAAGTCATTGCAACTAATTCCTTTTCACCGCAGAAACAAAAAAAGAAAATCAAATACATGTGATCTATTTTCACATTCTTGTTACCTGCCATCAAGATGCCTTTAACTGAAACCTCCAAGTCCCCCTCTTATCAACAGCTCTGTTAAGGTCTTGCAGATTTAGGGCTATGGCTTCCTTGGTTGAGGCCCTATCTACAGTTTCAGAATGCAGTTTAACTGCATTGAACGGCATGAAATGAGTCAACGCTGCATTTCGAAATTGCATTATATGGCCGTGTAGATTGAACATGAGTCTATCCATCTGTAATGTGTTCTGTCCCTTTTCCTTTTCCCTTGCCAAGCAACACTGACTTTTCTAATGAATCATACTTTTCATAGTGTGTCCAAATTAAGATTTATTTACTTATTTGGTTTAGTCATCTTGGCTTCTAGGGAGAGTTCTCGCTTTATTTGCCCTAGGAAACATTTCTTTGTTTTTCTCCAATTCTCCTGCATCATCACATTCCAAATTAGCTTGAATTTCTTCTTTTCCCCTTTCTTCACTGCTCAGCTTTCACAGCCATACATAGGAATTGGAAATACAATGACACAGACCATCCTGATTTTTAGATATGAGAACTGTGCAAGCAGATTAGTAAAAAATTAACTCCTACATTCTGTTCTCAGTCTTCATATGTTTTCTCAGTATCAGATAATGTCAGTAATACAAATTAACTCTTTCTATATTGCTAGACAGCAGTTAATATATGGCACGATCCTAAAATGGACCCCATCTACTTGGTGGCAGGGTCTCAGCTTATTACAGCACCTCTCTTTCTGTTTACCTTGGACTTTGAATGTTAATTATCTGTTGAAAAGGGGTCTTTTCGGTGTTTTATATTTGTATTTCTATTTCTATTTGTGTAATATCATTATTATATTTTAGCATTCATGTTTAAAATACAATTGTTTAATTGTGTGTGTGTTTTTTTAATTCTGCATTATCCATTGTTTACACTGTTCTCTTATTCAAATTCAAATTGTGAGTTACCATGGATCTCATTTTGGGGAAAGATGGGATAATGAATTAATACATTATACTCTGGTTAAGTTCCCCATATTTGGGATGGTTGGGAATTGGGGTTTATTATTATTATTTTTGGAAAACTAGTATTTGCATGAACATATATAATAAAGATGGGACCCAAGCTCAAATATGAAATTCATGTACATTTACACACACACACACACACACACAGTATGAAGATAATTTTATGCACAGTTTTAATAATGTCATGATGAAATAAAGTTGGTGTACATTGAACCATCAGGGGAAAAAAGTACCGCTATCTCAGCTACCCATGTGGACAATTTCAGATTTTGGAGTATCTCAGATTTCCAAAAAGTTATGCTCAACCTGTGTACATGTTTGTGTGTGTTTTTTTTGTTGGTGCTCCACACACTTGTTCTTCTTTGCCTTGCCTCTTCTTTTTAAAAAGGAACAGGAAACTTTTGCTTAAAAAGCATTGAACATCTTAAAACAACAACATAAGTTGACAGCATAAGTCTGTTTGGAATTATGGACCAGTTGGTGATTCAGCTTTCCATTTAAGCTTCTCCTCCTGCCTGTGTTTTATTAGATTACAGCTCTATGGGCAGAGTCTTGTTGTTATTTGACTGCTGTGATACGCCTGCTACAAAGGCAGTGGAAACAATGATCATGATGATTAAGATGATAAAAACAGCACTGAGACTGGAGAGAGGATTTTCATCCCTGGTTAATGATGAGAGATCTCAGTAACTTACAACCTATAATCAAGATGCCATGGAGTTCATGATTTCTTGGCTATTGGGTAGTCACTGCAACAGCTTCAGTATAATACTCATTGTGTCTATTAGTCAAATGTCAGGATTTATTTTCTGTGCATCTCCTCCTTTTGGCAGGTTTTAAATCAGGCTAAAATAACTGTTTGCCAATTATGTTTCCCATTTATCCAAATAATATACGAATGTCCCATCTTTCAGGTTCTGAATCTCACCAAGCACTATATTCAAAGACACCAGAATTTCGTGGTACCTCTCATTGAAAAGTACAGCAAGCAGTGGCTCTCCATGGGATATCCTATTTTCCGAGCCCTGTGGTGGCTGAGTCCCAGTGATCCCATCACTTTTACCATTGATGATGAATTCCTCATAGGAGATGAGGTAAAAAAAAATAATCTCTACTAACATTTTTTAGGTTTAGGATGAACATTTATGGTGTTCAGAATTATGGTGGAACATTGGGATTCTTATCACACTTCAAATTCATAGAACTATATTCCATCCTAATTGCAATGGCAACATGCTGAGGAATACTGAGATTTTCGGTTTCAGAAAGGCACTTAGTCAGAAAACTCTTATTAGTCAGAAAACTCTTGGGTTTTGCTAAATTATAAACCCTCTAATGCCACCTTGCAATGGCAGTAAAAGTGGAATATAACAGTGTACTGCAGTGGTGTCAGACTCATTTTCATGGAAAGCCACATCAGTCTTATGGTTGCATTTAAAGTGTCATTTGTAATTGTAAGACGGTAATAATATAACTAGGTTGCCCTGGCATTGAAAGCCTCGTGGGCCACATAAAATGATGTGATAGGCCAGATTTGAATTTAACACACATGGTGTCATGTGATAAGCACCTCGAAATGCCAGCTCTTTCTATAGATCTGAACAATTTGAATACAGTTCTGAAAAGACAAAATGAATACAGTACATGAATGGAACATTGCTTAGAGGAGTTCATAAACTACAGCACAAGAAAGTGCTAGCAAATGTTTAAGCAGAAAGAACCTTGTTGGGGAAGAATCCATGGTTTCTGCAAATGAAAGTATGCAGTCTCACCAACCTTTGGAAGTGGACACTTCCAGAATTTGGAAGGAATTAATTACAAAAAAAAAAAATGACTGAGATTCTGCCTCACACTGGCAGATAGTAAGTGTCCATCCATCAGACATAACGATGTGTGTCCCCCTCCCTACAGGCCTAACCTGTCAGTTTTCTAGGTGGGCACCCACCCTCAAATCCATGCAATGGCCAGGGGAAAAGGAGGAACAGCTAGTAGGCAACTGACTCAATTCCTGCAGAGCCACTTCAGAGGATCACTGGGAGGTCTGGAGGATGCCTTTTTCAGAACAGGCTGGATGCCTGAATACTCTTTGTCCTCCCCTAAACCTCCCTTGGTCATTGAACCAACATGAGGAGGAGCACCTAGCTGCAAAATAAGTAGGCACCTCATGGAGAGAATTGCAGCAGATGGAGATGCTGAATTCCTCCACTCACCCACAACCAAAACAGACATAATTATGTGTCACTGACAAGTTGTCAGTGAATCAGTTTATTTCGTATTTTCTATATTGCCCAGCATGATATTAGTGACCTACAATCACATAAATCCACTTTATAATGTTCTACTACTTGTTGAGGGGTTGCTGCAGAAGGAGATAGAGATTACCAACCTCCACAGCTTTCCCAAGCCTCCCAGGACCTACTATTCATGGTCATTTTGTGGGAGTGGGGAGGGGGAGTTGAGAGCTGGGTAGAATCAGAGAAGCATCTGGTTGTTTCCATAGCCAGATAGAGACCATTGACATAATCTGCAGGAACCTCTGGAGGATCCCAATGTATCTTGGCAAGAGATGGCCTTCTTATGGGGGCATAGCCAGATACTTCTTAAATTCTTTGATTTCCACCTGCAACAATATGATGGATTAAGGAAGCTGTAGCAATGGAGCTCTAATACTATGTTCAACCATAAGGGGTTGGCCAATTAATGTGTAATTACTTATTATTGTAACTTAATAATAAGCTTTATTTGTACCCCGCCCCCTCTCTCTGAAGGGACTCAGAACAGTTTCATTCCTTCAGAGGTATAATGTAACCTCTCACTAATAAATGGAGAATAAATATCACATACTTTAATCATTGCTTTGTGCTAGAGCTCATGTTACTTTTAGGTACCTACGAGGCAAATAGAGGAAGAGTGTGCTTTGTGCCCCAGGGTGATAATCTGCATTCAGATCTTAAAAGTAACTACAGTATTTGGTTATTTTAGGATAAGGGTTTAAGCCGACACTTATTTCATTCTCATATCCGTAAAAGACAGATTTCGACTATAAACTCATAGTTGAGTTTATGAGTTTTTATATGTTTTTTATTATTCTTTTTGCACTTGAGGAGTGTTAATGAAAATTTACAAAGTGATTTTTGCATGGAAAACTTGTTTATACAAAGCACATGTCCAAAATGCTAATGGTTTTTTTTGAGTGTAAAAAGCTTTTGCCAAAAAGTTCTAAAATGCAAAAAAATGCAGTTTTAGTTTCTCCCTTATTTAATTTTTCAAAGTCTCAACTTCATTCTGCTATTGGATACTATTTTAATTAGACTAGAAAGTAATGGCTTGGAATATTTTCATTGACATATTCTCTCTAATAATTACATAAATAAAGGACTTTGGTGTAGTTCAGTTATTGAGAAAATGGCCTGCCCACCACCACCAAGCACATATTACTGAGGAACTCTATTGACTGGAATGGTGTGGAATCCAACAGAAACTGGACAGAAAGTTTGTTGCTGAAAAATTTGTCTTTTTAAATCAAATTGTGGAAGGCCAGATAAATTGCATCAGCAGCTGGAGTTGGTCTGCCATCTGTTGGTTGGCCATCATGAAGTTAGAGCTTAGGGCTGGGATCCTCACAGGAATCTGACAGAGGTTGTCTATTCACAAATATCACTGCAAGATTTCCATATGACATTATCAAATACATATTCAAATCTAATTTTTAGAGAGCATTGTGTCACAACTTGACACACTGAGATGTCACAAAATCATGTCTGGTGTTGAGAGTATTCCAAAATACCATCACAGCACAGTTTGTTTCTGAAAGCAAAATTATCTCATTGTCTTTGGCCTATAAAATTACTTCTTTGGACTACAACTTTCACATTGTACAAAGTGTTGTGCAAAGGAAAGGACATTTGTTAGTATGTTTAATTTGTAGCCTGCCTTTTTTTTCCAATATGCGACCCAAGGAGCCTTGCATCATTAATTAAAGCAGATCTTAAAAAATCTAACATAGCATAGTATTCCAAAGCAACATGGAATCATGTAAAGAAATACCAATGATAATTAAAGTATAGCACAGATGCCCAATTAAAAGAACTTAGTGCTTAGCAAGTGAAATACCATGGGCTGTTAAAAAGACAAGTAAATGTGTCCTAGAGCAAAGCAGATCTGAAGCCAAGATGTCTAAACAAGGCTGACATAATTTGTCATATCATGAGAGAAGATATCACACTAACAATGCTTGGTAAAGTGGAGGGCAGTAGGAAAAGAGGAATATTGCATTCCAGATGGATAGATTCAGTCAGAGAAGCCACATCTGCCCTGAGTCTGCAAGACCTGAGCTGAGCTGTTAAAGTTAGGGGGATTTGGAGAACGTTCATTCATATAGTCACCATAAATTGAAAGTCAATTTTAAAGCAGTTACACAATAACAACCAAATACCGTCTGCAATGGAAGAAGACCAGGGAGGAAATTAACCCAGTCTCCTATGGGAGAGATTTCCAAAACCTGGAAGAAGCCACCAAGAATGTTTCCATGTTTTTGAAATATCCCCCTCCCAATGACGGTTTCGCCTTGATAATGCATTAGCAGTATATACAACAAGAGGCTTTTAAAAAGTTTCCCTCTCAAAACAGCTTATTTCCAGCCACTCCATAATATTTATTATCCTCAGCTACAATAACTGCACCACTGTCAAGGTGTTCATTGAAGTGATTGTGAGTTATGTGACATGTTCCACAGTTTCCAAATACCCAGAAACACTTGTATTTTATCAGTAAGGTGTACAATGCTTTAGTGAAACAAGCTATTGCCTACAGAACAATGTGAAGTATGGAGCTTTTTAATTTAGTAACTTTCAAGATTTCACTTTGAATTCTCGTAGTGCTGCAAATCTCTTCCTCCTCTCCTCCAAATTCATGCCTCCTAGTGTAATCCTTTGAGAACATCTATCACACATCTCTGTTATTTCACAATGAAATCTTCTATAGTATAAATTGGATAGTGGAAAGCCCTATTGCTTGGAGTAAATTGTTTTTTGCAACATTGTGCTAGAATTCCAGAAGACAGGAGCAGAATTCAAAAAGTTCTTAACAGATTAGAGAGATCAGCTGAAACTAAAAAAATAAAGTTCAACAGGGACAAATGCAAGTTATTCCACTTAGGCCAGTGGTTGTCAACCTGGAGTCCCCAGATGTTTTTGGCCTTCAACTCCCAGAAATCCTAACAGCTGGTAAACTTGGCTAAGATTTCTAGGAGTTGTAGGTCAAAACACCTGGGGACCCACAGGTTGACAACTACTGACATAGAGAAATTGAGACAAGACAACCATCCAATTTCTGTGCTTGAGCTGCAGATCTGTCTCCCCATGCATCACCCACATGCATAAGAAAGCCACTGGATAGTGCTGGTCAGAGATGGGCAGCAATCATTTTGAATTCACAGGGAGTTATGTGCTCCCTGTAGCATCCACTATTGCACATGCAGGCAGTTTACACCATGCAACACATGTACAGTGTTCCCTCACTTATCACGGGGTTACATTCCAGGATTCCAGTGTTGTTTACAATCTCACTGATGCTGTCTGACTATGTTGTTTACAATCTCATGAAGCTGCTTCAGCCTCCTTTTCACTCCCTTTGGCTTCTCCTTCCTTAGGAAGGAAGGAGAAAGAGAGAGGAAGGAAAAATCATAATTTTTTATGGTTTATTATATTCTTTTAGTGTTTATTGAAAAACCGCGAAACAGTGAATCCGTGAAAAGCAAACCGCGAAGTAGTGAGGGAATACTGTATTTCCATGGTGGGTTTAGCAACCAGTTGCTTTATGTGGAATGGCTGCCCACTCAGCACCAACTACCTGAGATGGCTTTCTGACTCTGACTCATGGTAGACACAGCCCTCGGAATAACAATAGCATTTTATAACTTGTTCCATGAAAGTGCTGTAGAGAATACAAATATCTAGGCACAAAAACATATTTGGTTGGTTTTTTGTTACACCGTAAAAATTAAATCCCTTTTGCTTTCATACTGGTAAATATTTCCCAAAGGCCTACTCCTTAGAGTCTGAAGAAGAATCTTCTACCTACATGGTTACACTGAGCTCCTTTCTACTAAGGTGCCACTGGGAAAGACAGAAGTAGACATAAACTGTATCATTTGTCCTGCTTTGAGATCTCTTAAAGTACAACTCCTGGTTTCCAAAGTCTTGATCACAAAGGATGAATTTTGAAAGTCCTTTAGAGAAGGTGGTAGCAATGATGCTGCCAACTATTTCAAAACCTGTTTGTCTATATTAAAAAGCCAACCACATGCTAGATTAATGTTAGAATCAATTAACATTAACAAGTGAGTGGAAAGAGATTAAAGAGCAATTAACAATTTAATTGCCTTCCCAGTTAAAGTTCAAATGCTGCCAATATCTAATTAATTTGTTTGAAGCATTGCCCTGTTTGCTGAATTTATGATTAATATAGAACTATAAATATTTCTGTCAGATCAAGGTAATGGCACATTGATCTTCAGGGTCTTTAGTTTTAAGACTGCTGCATGGCTGATAACAGGGTTGTCTTTAATCATGTTATGAAGACTCTCCCACAGGGGTCATTAAGCTCTTGAAATCCTGCCGTGTTTAGTGTGTCATAGCCTTTTTTTATAAAAAGAAGAACATCATTAAAACAATTTAGATAAATATGTCTGCTTTGATATTTGAAATTAGTTCACTACTGCAATGAAAAAACACAAGGAGAAGGTTTTTCTTTCCCACTTGCTAAAGGTGCATTACTATGCTACATACAGGATAAATTTTCATATTAAAGAGGCATGCAAAATACAACTCTTGCACATCAGTGACTGCCTTAGACATTTTTACACCTGGAGTGAAAAGCTCAAATGGTGTTCCTCCCAGTGCCTCTCAGAATTAGTAGACTGCTTCTAAAATGAAATACTTTTCTGCCCCAAATGATCTCTCTCACCTGAAACTCCTCATAGGCCTGTCTGTCTCATCATCACTCATGCATCAGTTATGTCCTTCTCCTCTGCTTTTTCCTTTGAGAACACTCTGTGCTTCCATATGCTATTGTTGCCATCATTCCCTTTCTTCTTGCCAGCTCTGCCCAAATCTAACTAAATAAAGTGACTGTGAATTTGAAACTGCCTGTGAGGCTCCAAGTCACTCTCAGTGATGCAGAACTGCCACTGCTTCTGTAAATGATGATAGATTGTGTAAGACCACCCCACATATGTGGGGAAAATAACACATACATCTTAATGATGGGAGACCAATGTCTCCTTTCTATGAACTGGAGGAGTTAATCTCAACTAAGAGGAATACCCAGTTTTTCTTGGTATATTACACCTTTCTAAGAAAAGTTCTGTATAGCAATTGTGTAACTTGGAGCCTATGTTGATTGGTGGTTGCAATTCTTGCCATTCTCTGATGTCCCACGAGTTTGTCACTACTGCTCCATTCGACTCAACACCAGTCTTATTCCTTTGGAGTTTTGTACAAATTACTACTGGTTATGCAGTCAAATGTGGTCTGATCAGATTGGCTTACAACCAAAAACCTTTCAGTTTCATTACCTTTCCCCAAATTCCAGCTGTATTCCATTCCTGTTTCTTATCCATATCAGGTTACAATGCTTTTCCCCCTCATTTTCTTCTCACATGGGAACCTGTACAGGCTTTTGTACATGAGTTACAAATATCCGACTCCTAGTTACAAATGGGGGTGAGAGGAAATCTAACCTCAGGAAGCGAAATTTATTCCTGTAACCTTTATCATGTGAAAAGGGTATCTATCACCAATCCTTGTTACAACGACAATCTAAACTTTTCAAAATCCAATTGTCACAGGGACAGAAAGTGGGGTTTTTTTTCCATGTCAGGAGTGACTTGAGAAACTGCAAGTAGCTTCTGGTGTGAGAGAATTGGCTGTCTGCAAGGATGTTGCCCAGGGGATGCCTGGATGTTTGATGCTTTATCGTCCTTGTGGAAGGCTTCTTTCATGTCTCTCCATGGGGAGCTGGAGCTGACAGATGGGAGCTCACCCACTCTCCCTGGATTCAAACCTATCAGTCAGCAGTCCTGCCCGGGACAAAGGTTTAACCCATTGCACCCCTGAGGGTGAAATCTTCTGAACAGGGGCACAGATAGCAAAACAAACACCATAGGGGTATTAATCCTTCTTTGTGTTATCCAAAACTTTTAAAAATGTTTTAGCTGGAGTTACACTTAAAGCATGTACTTGTTTTGACTTATATACAAATTCAACTTAAGAGCAAAGCTAGAGAACTTATCTTATTCATAAGCCAGAGACTCTGTGTAATTGGTTTCCTTAATTTGGAATCCATCTGCATATTTTACCTAATATATGCACTTTTGTAAAGATTTTCCCCACAGACAAATGCATGATCATGGGGGGGGGGGGTAAACAACTGTATGCATTTTATCTGTCCACATTTTAAACAGGGAGGCATGAGATTGTTGGATTGTCAATTTTCATTATTATAGGTATATTGTTGTTGTGTTCAGGCATTGAATGTTTGCCTTTTATTTTTGGAATCCGCCCTGAATCCCTTGGGGGAAATTGTATAGAATATAAATAAAGTATTATTATTATTATTATTATTATTATTATTATTATTTCATTTTTCTAAATTGTATCAGGAGCCACACAGATTTCAGAGGAACTGGTACATTGGCTTACAATGAGTATCAAGAAGTATAACATATTTTTACTGAGAATCTTGGCTCCTCCAAACATGTTTTTTCATGCCTGGATGAACGTGAGGGTGCAGAAATCAGTAGTTACCATCTTCTTGTCTGCTGAATACTGATCTAGATATGGAGCAAAGAGATCCAGCGATTGCTCGGCTACACTGACATTTGTCTTCCAACCAATGCCAAATTTCAGTCATCCACATTGACTTTGATCCTATAAGAGTTCCAATTTCCGTTATGACCATGAGATAAGAAATGCTCTTTCTTTAATTTATGTAATTTGTTTTTAAAGTATCTACACAAAATTACTGCCTTTCCCCTTTGTCAAGGAAAGTAAACACACACAAAGAGAAAGCGAGGAAGGGAAGGAAAAGATAGAAAGAGAGATGGAGAACAAACAAAAAGATTGGCTCATTGATTTAAAAGATGCAACTCATCCAATATGTTTGATTTTTTTTTAAAAAAAAAACCAATGTCACAAGACAGTAACTATTATAATTCCATGTAATTGGGCTGTTTTACAACTTGCATCAAAATTATTCTCATAAAAGCAAAAACTCACATCAAAAGGAGTGGGAAATATCTTACCATTGTGTAGACAAGGAGAAAAATTGCACAATTCCATGTTCTCTTGCAGGAGTCAGACAGGTGAGATCACTACATCAGGGAAATATTTAAACTTAAAAAAACCAAATTAGGCGCATTAGAAAGCAGTATTTGTCCATTTATTTATGTCCAGCTTGGCAACATATGGAAATGTCATGATTGAAAAAGGAATAAACTACCCACGTGGAAAAAAGTCTAGCATAAACATTTATATGGAGATCATAGTATATTAGCTTTGTTTATGACTGGATCTCCACGTCAAGAATAAGATTGAAAAAAGGAATAAAATACTCACGTGGAAAAAAGTCTAGCATAAACATTTATATGGAGATCATAGTATATTAGCTTTGTTTATGACTGGATCTCCACATCAAGAATAAATGGCCTTTTCTAGCTCTGAAATGAGGCTGGCAATCATATTACATTATGTCAGAATTGTTCCAAGTCATGTCTCCAGAATCCCACTTTCTCATTCGAATATATATTCTGTTAGGGAAGCACATGCTTATGAACCTATTTCCCCCCTCAATATGTTAAACTCTAAACACGTAGCCTAATTTTGCTCTTGTCAGAGTCAATTCACAAGTTCTAATTTGTTGCATAGAAGCCTGGGGCAAATGTCCTAGCATAATTGTGCCAGGATTCATGTTCTCGAAACAAGAATTTTCTTGGAATTGAAATGAAGACTGCGACTGATTGGAGAAAGGCTGTAGGAAGGAATGGTGATGGAGAGAGATTTGAAAGCTATCCCTTCTGGAGACTGTTGTGATGTTGATTTCAATTGACATTTTCATCTCTCCACAAGAGGAAGTGGCCGACTGGCCTTGGGCCCAATTTTAAACTTATAAGGGCACAGTTAGGCATAATAATGAACAGGTCCCAGCTAGGACACTTCTGATTTTGGAGTGTGAAAGCACACACACTACTGTAACACCACGCTCTTGGATTTCTGATGGTTGTTGTTTAAAGTAAGCAACAATTTCTTACCAAGAAAGAAAGAAGGAAATATCCCTGCCTTTTAAATGAATCAGGATGTTCTTTCTCCAGATAGAGTGTGGTCAATATTGCTGTGCCTTCCTTTGTTGCCTAAAACAGAAGTATACCCCCTGAAAATTGTAAATATGTGGGTGCTTTGTCCCTCAAATAGCTAAAGCCCATTGCAAAATGCAGTAGTTTCCTTCTCCAACCCCCATAATACTTTAAAAAACCCGATTGCTCTTGGAGGCCTCCAGACGTGGCTGGCATTTCACATTTTTCCATGTGATAAGGACAGCAGAATCTAACAGCAGAAGGCTATATTTTCAGAATACATCAATCATGCCCACCTACAGATCTCAAAGTAAACAGTCTGGCATTTAATCCAGCATCCAAATTTCCTGTCTTAGTGACCTTCCAATATAACATCACATCACTAGGGAAGGGCAATAGCTCTGATTCCAAAAATGTCACTAGTTTTCCACTATCGGCTCTAGTTTTTGAGATACAGAAAATATACCATATGCCAGTCTTCATCTGTTCACCCATAGAAAATCATGATAATCATATCTCAAAAAACTGGATCTGATGTGGTCTATCCAATGCAATGTAATGAATCATTGCCCCAAATAACCCCAGGAACAGGCCTAAAAACCAAGACATCAACCACTTCATCACATTTTTAAAATTCTACTGAGCCACCCGCTTAAGAAATGGCAACCGCCTGTGTTCATCACATGATGTAGGCTTCAAATGTAGAGTAGAGATATCTCGGCTTTTTAAAAGGGTGATCTTTTCAGACGCTTTCTCAGCTGGTTGGCAAGTGACTTTTTATCCGTATAGAGATAGGGAATATAGCCAATTATGTCATGTGATTAATTCCCCGTTCTCCATTTTAAAATGAAATGGTTACACAATGAAGTCACAAGAAAGGTAAGTTTTGATGGGCTGTATTGTATTTTCAGGATTGAATTTAAAGCCTCACTTGTTCCTAGCTCTTCTGAGAAAGCTTTTACTTTAGTGTCTGGATTTGCCTTACCTGTATCTTATCAAAAAAGCTTGGTATTAATGGAGGCAATTTTTGTTCATTGAAAACTGACTCAGCTGAACAGAAGTTTCTCTGTGATGGTGTCTACAGTATGATTTTATTGCATAAGCTAACATTCCACTTCTCCACAGCTTGTCTGTTCAGATTCCACTTATCTGATTTTTTTTTAAAATTAGGTTGTCATGAACTAGAATCCTTTTTAAATGTAAAGTCTAAAGTAGATGGGTGACAGATGACCTATTTGCAGTAGTGGTATGACTGAAAAGGTACCATGGATAAGCAGGAACAGGAAGATGTATTCTTGTGCTTTTCCTTTGAATTTTTTGTACTTTCCTCCTTAACTGTTTAGCGCTGTTTTTCTCCCAAAGAAGTCCTCAGATGCCCTTCTCAGGACATTCCCACTAAAAGGATTTGTGTAGGAAAACCACACTCAGGGGGAGGTTTAGTTTCTTCTTGTCACCCAAGCTATGTTTTAAATCAGCATCATCCCACATTACAATGATCAGAGCTTGGGGACATTTCTTTGGGGGATACAGCTCCCAGAATCCTCCAGTACGTCCATAACCACAGGCAATCACTGATTGGTTATTCCCTGATCTCCAGTTGTGTGAGGGAAACTTTTGTGAATTGTATATTGAGCAGGCAGAATATAATGCACCATTCACACAGTTCAATGCACTCTCACCATACGGCAGCTGCCAAACTCTGAGAGGTTGCCCTGTTGTACTATTTATCAGTGGAGAGTGGAAAGAGGCAATTTAGATATGATAAAGCAGCATCTGCTCTCAACTGAGAGGTCTGAGAGAAGAAAGAGACAGTGTGCATCATGTTTTTCTTCCCCAGGAGCCCAAAGCAGCTGCATTGTCATTCCAGAAATGTTCTTCCCTCGGCAACAGTAAGCAGGGCCTTCCCTGGGTTTGACAACTGGGAGGAAAGTCCTGTATTACAGCATCACAAGCTAGAGAATACCCCCCTACACCCCATCCAAGAACAGACACATATATAAGACACACTTCACCAATATGTCTCTTTAACAATATTTAGCTTGACCTTAGTTCCCTTTAGAAAACAGAAAAGGCAGTGAGAAAGATCATTCTTATGAGTGGAACATAAAGAGCTCTCTTATATTGAGCTGGACGGTTAGTTCATAGCCCAGCGTTGCTTTTTTGATACAAATAACTATGGTTTTAGGTGAGCTTCAGCTCTTCCATATTATGAAGAGTCATGTCTCAGTGCCTTTAATCACTTTTCTTTTCAATTCAGGTGCTTGTTGCCCCAATAACAGAACAAGGACAGAGTCAGAGAGACATCTATCTACCTGGAGAAGGTCAGAAATGGATGGACACTAACACTGCAGAAGTCTTTGATGGAGGAACATTCATCCGGAACTATTCTGTCACCATTGTCGATGTGCCTGTTTTTATCATGATTTCTTAGGTACTGCTGGACTGTCCCAAATCCCACCTGTACCTCAGAGAAGTACCACTGATAAGGAGAAGCTGCTCTTCTTCTTTTAAAAAAAAGAGCTTTGGTTTCAGCAAGGTGCATCTTTTCCAGGAACAACACATTAAAGAAAGTGATAGACGCATGTGTTTAGAATCATTTTATTTCTATTGCATGGTTTGCAGAATTAGTAAGCTCCTCAGGGAACTTCTGCTAAAACTCTTGCTGCCATCTTGTTTTTCAAAGCCATTTGTGCTTTTGCCCATCCTCTTCAAAGAAGCACTTTGAAATGTTTTAAAGGGAGAAATAATTGAGAGTTTAAGGTATTTTCATATCCACCATTTTTGCTCCTTCCAATCCCCCCAACAGCACCTCCTCCTACAGCCAGAAATTGATTGAATTCACATTGCATAAAATGTTACTGTTATGGCTCTATTCTATCCACATGGGTTGGATGGGAGTTGGAATTCTCTTACACAATGCTAATGTATAAAGAGAATTCTCTCAATGGTGTAGCCTAGTTATCCACCCTTGCTATATTAAATAGCTCCAAGGATAACACATAATTTAAAAAAGAATTTCGCAAGCCATGTAAATCAGGAGCAGCAAAGTGAAATAGCCAATCCCAACAAAAGTAGCCTAGGATAAAGCAGAATGTGTCATAGCAAAAAGATCTAAAAGCATAAACAGAGAGAAAAAGATGAGAGGAGGTAAGAGAAAAGAGAAAGAGAATATGTGAAATGTGTGAGATGTGTTCAGTATGTGTAGTGTTTGAGGTGTTTGTGATGTGTGTGGTTTGTGTGTATGTGGTGTGAGATCAGTGTGATGTATTTGCATATGCAAATGCAAATACTAGAATTTTACCTTGTTTTGGACTGCATTATAATGGTCCAAATGAAGTCAACTGCATTGAACTGAGTTATATGAGTCTACACTTAATCTGTACTTTGAAACTGCATTAGATGGGGCCACATTCTTGAAACTATTTGTATCTAAAAAAAGGAGTTTTATGTGAAAAATTCCCCATATTATATATAAAAATGAAAAAGGTTGACAAACTTACAATCATTGATATTCCTAGGCTGAATTAGGACTGAAAAGAAATGGTTACAATTCATGTAAATACTGTTGGCAAATATTTGGGGACTCACCCTAAACTGTATGTTCTGATTAAAACAATTGCAATTGAGAGGATAGGTATGCACAAGGAAGACCAGACCCTCCTTTTCAAATTGGTAATGCTGACCAGACTGCTGTGTTCTTTGATATGTCCTACAACAGTACTATTGCACCCAAAGAGTTATCCCATGTCACCATAAAAATTTGCACCATAACGCTTTCCTTTACATCTGATGGAAGGAAGTGACCACCTTACATCATTTTCAAGAACAAAACAATGCTTAAGGGAGTACAATTTTCCCATGGAGTATAGGCAAAGGGTTGGATGGACTTATAACTCATGGTGGATGGAACTGAAACTGCGTGGAACAGAAAACCAGATGCACTAATGAATCAACCAATCTGCTAGTTTTGGACAGTTTAACAACATACAATAGGTAGTCACTTCTGTTGGATTAAGCTCTATCTTGCAACCCCTGTATGTATCAGTGAACAAACCCTGTAAAGACCACTTGCTCCATTTCTATAACACTGGGGAACAATTTTTAAACATAATTTCTATTGAGTTCAATTTTCAGCTGTTTTAGACTTAAATAGGCATACTGATTTCAAAACTGCAGTTATTTTTCTTCTGTCACATCAAGTTTTTTCTCTATAGCTTATCTTAATGCGACCACTGTAGACTGAATCGAGGGAAGCACTCGTGATCTCTTACTGGCTGAGAACAAGCCTCTCTTGTCTACTATCAGCTTAAACATTCCAGGAAAAGCTATAAGCATACATTTTTACTCAAATATGTAAGTTTGGTAGCATACATATGCTACAATTTGACATACAGTAACAATATAGCCTTTGTGGGAATGAAACAATTCTAAATAAACATTTTTTTCAGGTATTCTTTTCTTTATTTTCCTTTATATGTACATTTTGTATGATTTTTTGGGACAAAGGGAAGGTATTCTGTACCTTAAAAAGCTGACACAATAGAAAGAAAACTAGGGTCGTTTTTGGATTCAGGTGCCAAAAGTTAGTCAAAAACAAGTGTCAGATCTAATTCAATGAAAATTGTGTTTCCCAATGTTATCTTATAAACATTCAAAAGTCACTCATTTTTTACTGCAAGGTCTTGTTTACCCTGGTCTGAAACCCCAATTTCACCCACAATTTCACCCACCCTGGACATCCAGATTATATCCAAAGACTCTCAGTCTGCAACACAGGATAAAAACAGTTAACCCAATTTTGCAACAATTTTGCAAGAGGAATGCTCCACTTTCAGTGAGCCTACAGGACAATCCCACACTTAAGGGTGAGTGTGGACAATTGGACCAGCTCTAATTTGAAGCGGTTCACCATCCACAAAGACCAGCCTTGCCATCTCCTTTCCCCTGTGGTCCTCCAGACTGGCCTCAGATTAAGTGGTGTGCATAAATTTGTCATTAAATGGGTTCTGAAAACAAATTTGACAGGCAAGCCTAAACAAAACTGACATTGATTAAAGAAACTTAAAGTTACTAACGAATAAATTTATCACAAAAGCATTACAGTTCTACTGTCTTACTATAACACCATAAAAGTATGCCTTACCTCAAACTTAAACAAATAAAAAAATATTATACTATTTAAGAATAAATAACAAATGTTTACTCATAAAGAAAGCAAGGACTATGCATCTAGATATTTATTTTCTTAGACCCAGTGGCAGTTTCATTAAGGAGAAACATCTCATGAGGCAATAGCAAATAAAATATAACTATAACCTAAAACAGTGATTTTCAACCTTCCTAATGCCACTACCCCTTAATATAGTTCCTCATGTTGTGATGACCCCCAACCATAAAATCATTTTCATTGCTACTTCATAATTGTAATTTTGCTACTGTTATGAATCGTAATGTAAATATTTGATATGCTGGGTGTATTTTCATTCACTGGGCCAAATTTGGCACAAATACCTGATAATGCTTGGGTTGGGGGGGATTGATTTTGTCATTTGGGAGTTGCAGTTGCTGGGATTTATAGTTAGCCTACAATCAAAGAGCAATCTGAACTCTCCAATGCTGGAATTGGACGAAACGTGACACACAGAACTCCCATGACCAACAGAAAATACTAGAAGGGCTTGGTGGGCATTGACCTTGAGTTTTGGGGTTGTAGTTCGCCTACATATAGAGAGCACTGTGGACTCAAACAATGATGGATCTGGACCAAACCTGGCATGAATGTTTTCGTATGGTCTTTGGCGACCCCTTTGACACCCCCCTCGCAACCCCCCCCAAGGGGTCCTGACCCTCAGATTGAAAAACACTGATCTAAAACATTTTAAAATCATTTATCTATTTATTTATTACAGTATTTCTAACCCGCCCTTCTCACCCAACAGGGGACTCAGGGCGGCTTACAATATAAACACACATATAAACAATCACATATATAAACAATCAAAGTAACGTTATTAGTCTTATATGCGTATTCTCTATATTATTTCACATCATTAGTTCATATGCAAGCAGTAATCCATTGTCCATGGTCCTCTTCCGACGTATGGTACTGGTCCTTGATTGGAATGAGTTCATCATTGTTGCAAAATCTCATATTAGAATTTGTAGGCAAAGGCTTTCCTTTGTTAACTGCAGATGGCCATCCCTTAGGCCTCAGACAGCTTTCCCTTGCTTCAGGCACCCCAAATCATGCAGTGAACATAGCCACATTCATGTCCTATAAACAAGTGAGTGACCACAATGCAAACAAAAGCTGGATTAAAAAGTCTTTTAAAGAGTCCAGCATTGCTTTCCATAGAAAGTTGTTATTTCCTTCCCTCACCAAAAAACAGTCTGTTTCAACAGTATACTGTTTTTACTTTGTTAGCAAGATTAAATAGCAAAAAAAAAAAACCCTACCCAATCCATTCATGTGATGCATGGCTTCAAATTGGCATGCTAAACCTGTATCACACAGCCTCTTAGAAGTCAAGTAATGTTTTTGAACTCAATATAGTAATTGTGTATGATCAGATAGCAGCTTGCAGGAGAATTCTACATGTACTATTTAGCTTTCAAAAGTCTAATTAAATTCTTGCAGTCCTGTTCCCCCCCTTTTTTTCTTTAAGCAGTTCTGGGTAATAGGTTGCATCAAAGATGACATGAAGGCATTCGAGCGGAGCAAGCAAAAATCTCTTCTCCGCTCGCCTAATTAAGATTTTACATTTGCATAACAAATCAATGGAAGCCAGAACATTTTTAAGCCTTGTGTGTGAAAATGCTTTAAAAAATTTATGACATCTGGACCCCATCTTTATATATATCTCTTTGTAAGGTCAGTGCTGGCTTTGGATAATCTTCTCAGCCATATACTTACTTGACTATAGAGAAACAAAAAGCAATATCAAATGCATAAAATACACAAATTTGCAGAAAAACGTGCCAATTTATCATTAAAAAATCAGGTCAAGTTGACACACAAAAAGAGGAAATCTATGGGAAATGTAGTCTGCATTGCTATCTTCCAAACCTCCATAGTTTCTGGTTGACCATATTGCTACTGAGAAATTGAACCCCTCAATTATGAAATATAAATCATGGCCCAGGAAAGCCTAGTGAGCCCGCACCTTTTGTCTTACATTAATCTTGTGTATAAATTGTCTCTGGAATGTTGCCTGGTCACATCCAAAACCCCTTCTTTCAATTTCCATAATCCCTTCACAATGAACTGGGCTATGGGGTGAAATTACTCAGTGGATGTACGTCAGAGCTCCCTGGATCTGTATTCTGCTCCCATTGATAAGATCGGAGCTATCTGTGGGAAAGATCTGGCACCCATGCCTCACCTGTTGTCATCATCCCCAAATATCCACTGTATGTACTGGACTAACTGTATTGTATTAACCAGAGCTAACCCATTAAACCTGTAAAAGACTCTACATATTGCCACACTGCATTCCTTTAGGATCGCACCCCTTTCAGAGGGAGACTATTAAATGGATTGGCACTTCAAATTATTCAGTGATAATTTATTGAATTTCCTGCCATATGAAGAGCCAATCAGTGAAGATATCCGATGGAGTCTTAAAGCACTCAGGATGTGGATCCTAGCTGGATGGTTTTTCAGCTAATTCATAGCTGACATGGGTTTCTTGAATAGCTGTCACATGAAATAAAATTGCTCTGTATTTGCAAGTGCAATGTGTTCGTACTTGAGTGCTTTCTCCACTGACATCCTCTTTGGCCATTGAAAATAAATCTCTGGTTTTGCTTTCTAACCTGTCTGTGTCTGATTTAGCCTTCTGGATTAACTAGACATATCAGGCTTTCAACATGAGGTTTTAGTGCAGCTGAAATCACTCAACAATATTGTTAAGTAAACATGTGCTTGAAAGAATGCACATCAAACTGTAGATAATGTGTAAGTAGGGTGCCACAGAGCTCTGTCTTGTGTCTGGTTATTTGGTTATTGCTGTGTGCATTCAAGTCATTTCCAACTTATGGCAACTCTAAGGCAATCCTATCACAGGGTTTTCTTGACAAGATTTGTTCAGAGGGAGGTTGCTTTAGACTTCCTCTGAGGCTGAGAGAGCATGACTTTCCCAGGGCTGAGCAAGGATTCCTACTCTAATTTCCAGAGTTGCAGTCCAACATTCAAACCACTACACCACAGCAGCTCTTGCTTGGTACTTCTCAACATTTTTATCAATGACTTAAAGCAGAATTGCGGAAGGTCCATCTCAGACTGCCACAACATATGGAGAAAGGAAATGTCAGATAATAAGGATAACATCTAAATTCATCTTGATGGAATGAAGACTGACTGAAATCAATAAAGTGAAATTTATGCATTAAAACAAACTGATACATTTAGATAATCATACGATTACAGGATGGAGAGCTGGATTTCCAGCTTGACCATAATTTTTGATGATTAATTTTATACTGTTTTTTCCCAAACAGAAAATGCAGTTTAAAAATTAAAACAAATACAATCTAGTTAAATCAAAATTTAAATTACCAAAATAACATTAACACTCATCCTACATCCCTGCATTTCCATTTCTTTCATTTCTGGCTATGTCAGGCTCACAAGACAGTAATTCTTTGGCTCCTCTTTTTTCCTTTCATTTAAATGGGATTAAATTTAAATGAAACAATCTTTACCTGCTGACAGAAGGATATACTTATGTGAATATATGCTTAATAGACTTGAAGGTAAACAACAACAACAACAACTAATGTTAAAAGGATCTCAGGAGGGCAATCAATCATAAACTGAACACGAGTCAACAATGTGAAATGAGGGAGAGAGGGCAGGGTATAAAACAAAGGAAATAAAATGAGTGCAAAACAAAAGGGTTGAGAAATTTGAAATTTTATTAATAAAACCATACTTTCCAAGAGATGAGACAAAATTATTTATCTTATTCCATGCTTGGTAGATGTCCCCTGAAACATTGTTCCTATGTCTGGGCATCACACCTTAAGAAAAATGTAGCCAAGCCAAACTGAAAAGGTTCTAAGAAGAATAGTTAATACGATCAAAACATATTGATAAATAATCTTATGAAAGTTGAAGCAACTGGGCACATCTAGAAAGTATTTGCTAGATTGACATACCAGTTTCCTTGCTCCAAAACTACCGTGTTTCAGTTTCATTGGAAAAAACACTTCTAACTCAATTTAACAACAAATATGGAAGCTTCTGTGGCTTATGGATAACAGTTGCAAATGCTGCTTTTGTGGTATCATACCCAACCTTCTCCAACTGTATAATTCAGTTTCTCTTCCCATAAGTTCCTTTCATCTTATTAATGATACTTTTACCATCAACCAAAATGCACAAATACATCATGCATTTAGTTGTATTTTTCTCCACAGTCAGCACTACTACTTCTGAATATCTTTTTATTTTGATCCCAATGTTGAATGTTATGCAGTGGTGACATCTAGTGGACAAGAATTTCTCAGGGCACATCCTCTGAGCCAGTCCGTCCACTAATGCCTTTCCTTTATTATTCCAAAATTAATTTTAGCAGGTATTTTTGTTGTCTCTTACTGGTTTATCTCTCACTGGTGTTGCATGTCTCAGCTCTATAATGGGCGCCAACTGCTCATGGTGTGGAATCTGAAGCACATTTACCCAAAGCAAAGTCCCATTTGGTTCAATGCAGCCCACTCCCCAATTAAGCTGTTTAAAAAATGAGCTTTCTACAAGCAATAGAAGAGTATATATTTTTAAAGAAACATAGCAAATTTGCATCATACAAATCAGGAGGGTTCTTGTACTATTGAGAAAGTTCTCTTTACAACATCCAAGCCATTTTTGTCAGCACTTACTGAAACCCTGTCCTCAAGGGTACTTTTTCCCTTCCCTGCTAAATTCACTTTAAAACCCTCCTGATCAGGTTGGTGAAACTCTTAGCAAAAATGTTCCTGTCAAATGCTGTGAGGTGCAACACATCACTTACCAGAAGCCAATCTTCATGAAACCACAGACTATGGTCCATTCCCAATGGCCCAATCTGCAAAATCAGTTGTCCACTTCTCCATATTCTTCAATTGGGAGAAGAATCAAAATGACAACCTGTATATTAAGGCCTTTCCCTTTCTTGCCCAGAGCCTCATAATTCCTCATGATATCCTGAAGCTATGCCTTGCACTGTAATTTGTTTCTACTTGGGCCAAAAGGAAGAAGTAATAGTCAGTGAGTTTGATGAGTCTTGTCAGCCTCTGTATTACATCATGGAACTTTGGTCAAGAACATCCTGTCAGGCCCACAACACTGCTTCTATTATTTTTAGTAGTGAGTCTTCTACTACCATCACATATCTCCCCTAGGGATTGGCAGGGGCCATTCCATATGCCGCGTCTTCCAAGATCACCTGCATGTTCTCAGTTGCTCTTGTACCTGTACCTCATCATTACTGATAAGGGAGAGCACTTGGAAAGTATTCTGATCCCTGGAATCATAGAATCATAGAGTTGGAAGAGACCTCATGGGCCATCCAGTCCAACCCCCTGCCAAGAAGCAAGAATCATCCCTGATCATTCTACTTCTATGTGTCACATTCTCCTCCAAATATCTACTTCCTGTGTTTGTGAACTGACTTTCTCCTCAGTGACATCCACAATAGTCTGCTCCATTCAAAAAAATCTCTTGCTCCCTAAAATGCTGAAGAGTAGATACACGGACCTCAAGTTGTTGTATCTTTTCTTCCAAGAGGTCTAATTTGCACTTGTTGCAGGGGTAGCTAGCTAACCATGTCCTCCAGCAAACATACTAGAGCCAAAGGCTTTCATGGCCGGGACCGCAGCAGCTCCCTCGCCATCCATATTCAGTAGTCTTAAGAAGGCACTGAAAAAAGAGCTCCAGATAACCTTTGGTAAATAAGCTCCTTTTAGGCAAGCTCCAGGGTCTGGGGCTGCACCTACTTAGAGAGCTAGGGTCTATTAACTCCTCCTCCAACCAAGCCTCCAACTAATATTTTTCAGCAGATACTTGGCCCTTCTAAGATTATGTATTCTAGCAGAGGACTTGGGGACAACCTTGTCACCCTGTCGTGGTGAGTGGGCTGGTGCAATCCGGTGAACCTATGAGCAAAGCCATTGGGGGTCATGCACTCCCAGTAGGGCCACCCATGGCAGTGAAGTCATAGGGGAGGGAACTAGACAAAGAGAAATTGGCAGACCTAATTGGTGGAGCAGGAAAATGATAATATTGTACATGTTACAACGGCTGTGAAGGCAGACAAAGGCTGCAACAAATGAGAGGCCACCAATAATCATGGTAACCATGCTGTTGGATCAGAACCACTTTCTGGGAAGACTGTATGTTGGTTGCTGTGAAACAAATTCATAAAACAAATTCACCCACAGGCGTCTTCCAAGCAAACAAAGCAGGACCCAATTGAGAGAGAGGATGGCAACTACATTGAAACAACATCTCCTTCACCATTTTCTCCATTCTCATGCTGGCTCTGCTATTAGGTTGAATGAGGCATCTATCTTAGGTGGTCAAGTGCAAGGGAAGACAAATTGCTCCACCATGGCCATCATGGGAGCCCTTGCTATTGCTCTATAGCACTGCTTACTAAGCTGTGGATCCTAAGCATAAATGGGGTTGCCTTACCTCAATGTTTGGGTTGCGAAAAATTTGGCAACAGTAAAAGTTTTCTGCATTTCACCCATTTACACAAACCTGTTAGCAACATGGTGCAATGTTTACAGTGGACTCTGCAGAAAATGCTTCAACTGTACTCCACAGAAAATCAGCCTGTTTAGCAAGGGCCTGCACATGCTGATTTATTATAAGTAAATGTTTGTTTTTAAAACCTGTTTTATACATCTATATACCTGGGGTAATATAAAAAAATCTTGAGTAGAAAAGGGTCACAAGTGGAAAAATTTGAAGACCTTTTAAGCCAGGCTTTTGGGACTGACCGGTCATGTTGTGCAATTGGTGCTGCTCTCTATAGAGCATGCCCTCCCATGCTCAGGTTGAGAATGTCCCATGCTCAGAGTGAAACTTGACAAAGGGCAGGCATGGTGACTTCTGCTTTCTGCCTAAAATATATATGTAGGCTTCTACTGCCACTGCCACTCTTGTCCTAAATCAAGATGGGTAACTGAATGGGAGTCAGGATCCAATCCTGCCTTCATCCGAGGAAGCAGATTCGTTGTAAAAAAAAAACAAGCAAACTTGTTTTGCAAACTTCATTCTCTCAATTAGTCTCTAAGCCGTTAAAAGATCCCTTTGTATAATTATAATATATTTGGGCCCATCTAGCATGGAGAGGATTTATCGTTTATCTTTTGTATGTTTTAAAATTGTTTTTACATTTTATCATGTATGTTTTTTTAACCTATTGTTTTTGTAAGCTGCCTGGGTTCTAACCTGAAAGAAAGTTGACATACGCAATATATTAAATAAATATAATGTTCATTTTGCTTATCCAAACCTACATTAATTTTCACATTCGTTGTAATTTTAAGTCCACTCAAAACTTGCATTCTCATATGCATATGTCTTAATATCTTTATATATAATAATTATCTAATGTACATACTATGCAAAGATTTCCACATACTATAAAGTTTGCAATTTTTTGCCAATATGCACTTCTGTACACACATTTCTCTCATAAGCATACATATTTTTGTATTCATTTGGTGGCCAGCAAACTGCATCACAAAAATTCAAAAAACAAATGTTGAACATGCATATCAAAATATAACCCCATTTCAGTTTACACTCTGTTTTGAGAAGTGTGAATGTCTCATGTCTCCCTACATGTTATTTCAAGCTTTGCTAACAGACTAGTGAAAACAGCTAAAGAAATGCATTGTCAGCAAGGAGAAAAAAAACAGCTGAATCTGAGGCCAAAACAAGTTGGAGCCAAAAAAATCCAGAGAAAAGAAAAGCATAGATGACAAATGGAAATAAAAAGTGGCTGGAACAGAAAGGGAAGAAACAAGAGATATATAAGAAGAAACCTTCATGGTTCCAAAAATTACTAAGGGAGCTTTTACTTTATATTATCTGCTCTGTGGGGAGGGGGGGACTGAACCATTTAAAGGAAAATATTCACAAAAAGATCACCTCTAACTATCTTTCAGCCCAAATAATCTGGATAGCCAAGGCATGGAGGAATGTGGTGATCTGGGAAGAGCTTCTCTACTTACTGTTGTCATGGTAGATCACTTCTTGGTGAGGTTCAGACTAACTTGGACCTGAAGCCTCTACAAGGATGGGAGACCCGTTAAGATGGTTTGCTCCAGGGGGCTTATGGATCCTAGAGGATTCTTGATGACTTTCAGGGAGTTTCCCGCTGCCTTGTCAAGAGATACTGTCACTGCCTTGGTTGAGCTTCGAATGTGATTTTCCTGCTTCTTGGCAGGGGGTTGGACTGGATGGCCCACAAGGTCTCTTCCAACTCATAATGATTATATCTCTGCAAAGGAGATATTACCAAGACAGTGGATATAATTGCTCCTAAGTATCCCTTCGTGTGAAGTGGGCTAGACAATCCCCCTGGTTTTCTAAGGAGCTGCAGCAATGAAACAAGCCAGGCAGATACTAGAACAGCAGTGGAAGAAAACTCAGGAAAAGATCAACTGAAGTAGTCTACAATCTACCATTTTCATAGAGCTAGAAGAGACTATAAGAACCACCCAGTCCCACCCCACTGAATCTTTAAAGGAGACCACAAAGGCCATCTAGTCCTACCGCCACGGACTAACATCAAGCTGTTTTGAGTGATCAGAAATTTGATACAATTTGATGCAAAGAAGAATTTAAGTCACTCTGTAGTTCACTGTAAAGAATTAATCCACTATTTTGCAAATAAAATCACTCAAATTTAGTGTGATCTGGATGCTGATACAGTTCCATTAGATGTAATTTTGACTTTAACGTGCCCTATATTGAGGGATTATTTTCAGTTTGGCATGCCAAGGATGTGAGCAAGATCTTTGGAGAGGTGAAAGCCATCATATGTGTACTAAAATCTTGCCCCTCTTGGTTTATTAAACAAGCCAGAGGGTGACTGGTGGAGTGGGTAAGGAAGTGATTAATGGCTCTTCTCAACAAGACCGATTCCTAACATAGCTGATGTAGTAAGACATTTTTTGAAAAAAGCTTCCCTAAATCCTACTAGAGTAGTTAACTATAGATCAGTCTCCAATGTCTCAATAATGGACAAGGTAGGAGAGCATATGTTGGTTTCACAACTCTAGGGGTTCCTGGATAAAATGTACAGTATTATTTAGATCCATTTTAATCTTGTTTCAGGCCTTGAAGCAACTTTGATTACATCTTGATTCAATTGAATGACAGTCTGTGTTAGATGGGGGGGGGGTACAATTCCCCTTAAAAATAGGTTTTTGGTTTGAAGGCTTGAAGGCTCAGGTTGTGACCACCAGTAGTAATGGTAAAGGTTTTCCCCTGATGTTAAGTCCAGTCATGTCTGACTCTGGGGGTTGGTGCTCATCTTCATTTCTAAGCCGAAGAGCCAGCATTGTCCGTAGACACCCCCAAGGTCATATGGCCAGCATGACTGCATGGAGCGCCATTACCTTCCTGCCGGAACGGTACCTATTGATCTACTCACATTGGCATGTTTTCGAACTGCTAGGTTGGCAGAAGCTGGAGCTAACAGCGGGCGCTCACTCCGCTCCTGGGATTTGAACCTGGGACCTTTTGGTCTGCAAGTTCAGCAGCTCAGTGCTTTAACACACTTCACCACCGGGGCTCCTGTGACCACCAGTACATTTCCATAATTGAAGCTAATTTGCCAGTTGCACCCATTCCTAGAGAAGTTGGTCATGGTAACTGATGCTTGGTTGCACCCCATTTGGATTACTGCAATGCACTCTCCATAGAGCTGACTTTGAAAAGAGTTGGGGGGGGGGACATTCCACAGTAGGAATAAAAAACTGCAGTTGGTGGCGGCGGGAGGGAGGAGGAGGGCAAAACAGACACAACATCCTGATATCTTTTCCCCACCTGAGGACAACCTACATTCACTTCCAAATTTCTGAAGGATTTTAAAGGGAAAAATGCATTTGCTAAGCTATAACTGGAGCAAGTAGAACCATGTACAGTACAGTAATTTGTCTAACTCCTATATTTACCTCTTCTCTTCTCTGTTATATCTGATTTGTAGGGACACTATGCAGAAACTCCTGTTTGAATTAAATGGATGGTATTTTATATTCATTCTGTAACAGGTAGCTTTAAAATATTAAATTATGTGCATTAGAGCACAGCATTTCATTTTAGTCTCACTTATCCAAGCCTCGCTTATCCACATTTCTGGATTATCCAAGCCATTTTTGTAGTCAATGTTTTCAATATATCGTGATATTTTGGTCCTAAATTTGTAAATACAGTAATTACAACGTAACATTACTGCGTATTGAACTGCTTTTTCTATCAAATTTGTTGTAAAACAAGATGTTTTGGTACCTAATTTGTAAAATCATAACCTAATTTGATGTTTAATAGGCTTTTCCTTAATCCCTCCTTATTATCCAAGTTATTCGCTTATCCAAGCTTCTGCTGGCCCGTTTAGCTTGGATAAGTGAGACTCTACTGTATTAAATAAATACGCCATATTCCATACACAAATACAGCTTTTACTCTGCAGATAAGAATGTGAATTTTTGCCAGATTGGGGCACAGTGAAATCACAAGGAAAGTTATATTTTTCCAGTAAATCCTAAACCAATCACACAAGTGCACAAAATAAAGCAAACATTTTACTTCTGCATCTTCCATCTCTTTTTTAACATTCTCTCTAAAATGAGCAATTTCTGAGGAGTTGAATGCAAGCATGCCTTCTACTTTTGTTTGGTTTTGATATGGTCCTACTTCAAACATAGAAGAGATTTTGCAAAGTTTATCCAGGACTGTTGTTTAAAATGACAGACCTATGTTAGGGTATTGGTGCATGGATTTACAGATGAAAGCAGTATGTAGTGGTTCAGATCAGAAGAGGGATAGCTTTGTTAAATCAGTCTAGACCTAATCCATGCTATTTGTGCTCCTTAATCTCCCCAACAAAAGGACAATTTGTCGATGAGTGCTTCAAGTCATTCTCAAATCATGGCAACCCTAAGATGACCTTTTACTTTAGTAGTAACTTTGTTTACTGGTTTTTGTACATTTTATCTTAAATGTTCTGTATATTTCAAAGCTCTTTGTCATGGACTTTGACTAGCACATAAACATACTGGTTGATTGAATCTGCAGGTGATATCTCCCAGTAGTTTCATGTAAATATTAAACAGTATTGGGGACAAAACCACAGCGCAGTTGCCACAATGTCAAATAGAACTCTTCAGCACCATCTTCTGAGTCCCACCCTCCCCTCTGCTCCAGGAAAGATTGAAAGCCCTGTAAAACGTGACCCGAAGCTTCATCTCAGGGAGACGACCCAGAAAGGTATCATGTTTGATGGTATTGAAAGTCACTTAGAGGTCCAGAAGAATCACTGAGACACACTTCCCCTATCCAATTCTCTACATAGATCACCCACCAAGACAACCAAAGTTGTATCAATCCCATAGCCAGGCCTGCAGTTACATTAAAATGGATCTAAATAATTTGTTTCATCAAGGAACTCCTGAAGCTGTGAGCCCACCATACACTCCAGAACCTTGCCCAATTTCAGTATGCTACACACCAAGGGGGAAAGTGGGAGGCGGAGAGCCAGGGACATTTTAGCAGCAGATCAAAAAGTTAAAAAACAGATTAATTGTGACTATCTTTGCCAAATAGGGACAGACAGAGTGTTCGTCATTAACTCCTATGTCCTGCTCACAATTTTCTTTTTTTATTGCTATTGCACAGGTGGACACTTTTGCAAAACATGTTTACGGCCTATAGTTACAAAACTATATATTAGTTCTCAGATCTTTATCAGTATCGTGCTTTTCAGCTTTAATGTGTCCCAACTGTTCTTTCTGCAAAACTGCAGGAGTCAGGCTTATTATACCGGGGATGACCTTGCCGCCACCAGTTCGGTTTCCGTTTGCCTAAGGACAAAGTGCATCAACTACTTCACTATAATTACAAAATGTTTATCCACAGCAAAACAGTGTTTGAAAGCAGATTACCTTCACAGAATCTGAGCTCAGATTGCATGAAAATTAGACAAGAAGCTTTGGTGTTTGTATACCTTTTTAAAGACACCACTCCTTGGACTATGAAGTTGGTCTTAATGGCAAATGTGTTAGTGTTGATTCTTGTAGGCTGGCCTCTCCAAGACATCAGTGAACTGAGGGCATGCAATCTTCTGTGATCATTTCTGTTTGAAACTTTATTTAATAATCCAAGACCCTTTTTAGCTTCTGTTCTCACCCTGTAGGGCTCCCTCACATGGGAGGCTAGCTTGTCCCCCACCCCACACACACTGCAACTATGGGGAGGAAGGAAAGCACCCCAAATATATTGCCTCTCAATGAAATGTTCTCCAGTCCCCACATTTTTAGCAGAGACAAAGGCACTGAAAACCATTCACATCTAGACCTGTATTTGCTATATTTTCATTCCCTTGGTAGATGTGCCTACACCTTTGCCTACACTGTTTTTAAATGCTCAATTGAAGATTATTGGGATTCTAGAATTTTGGGGACTTAATGAACCTGTCTTCTGACAGGCAGAATTCTTATCTGAGGAGCAATGCCATCACCTTCCCATCCCATCTAAACCCTTAGCCTCCTCTGGTATCTCTTTTTGTCTGCAGGCCAAGAGCATTTTATATAAACAGGGCTTCAGTGTTTAACTGGGAATAGCAGGAGAGTCTTTTAATGGAGCGTGATGGGAAAGGTCCCGACAGCATTATCCAGTAACAGATGGGGTCAGCATTGCATTTCGTCTTCTTCAGAGTAACTCCCTAAGCTCTACTTGTGTGCTCTGAGCATATGTGACGTAAGGCCAGAGTGATAAAAGTCCATATGGCACACTCCATCATTGCTGGGGTTTATATGTGGGTGTTGGTCTGATATGATTAGGAGTAAAATTCCACCAAATCCTACAGATCGTCATAGTAATGGCGCTGCAGTGTTGTCATTGTTGTGGAACAAGTGACTTTTTAAAACAATTATTAATCCCCCATCCCAAACCATTTTAAAAAAGAATGTTTTCCCCAGCACCAAGTCCATCTGGTAAATAAAACAAAGTTATCGTCTCAAAAAGTATTGGATATGACATATGTCTATTCTTCTACTGTGAAATCTACACATCTCATCCATGATTCTTCTGTCATATTTTCATGATGACAGGGTGCCATATGGTGCTATGGCTTGCAAGCTTTTGCCATAACCTATAGACTTTTCCCATTTCATTACAAGTATACTATTGCTCTCTACTAATGCCCTACTGATGAAATTCACTCAGGCAACTGGTTGCCTCCTGTAGAAACAAACTGCTGGGTCAGATAGGCTTTCAGTTTGATCCAGCAGGTTCTCTCTTTATGTTCTTAATGTTCATTATTTTGGAAGTGGGGTTATTTGTGGAGATGTTTAAAAGCATCTCAACTTTAGTAGGTGAGATGTTTGAAGATACATTCCTATTTAGTAATCTTATATTCTGAATCTGATATTATATGAGAGTTATAAAAAGTTATATTTTTATTTCAATGTATTTTTTTCCACTTGTAAGAATCTTGTTATATACAGCAGTTTTTAAAACAGCCATGTTGGTTTGTTTTAGCATTAAAAGAATAATGGGAAAAGGGGAAGAATCAAGTTAGAAAAAAGGAAGGCCGCATTATATGTGGATTGACTCAATTAAACTTGGAGTATGCATGAACTCAACAGGGTTGTTGAGAATAGATCATCTTGGAGGTTAGCTCCCATTGCCACACATCAGTTGTAATGGGAAAGCAGCCTTTTGTAAGACCTTGTTTAGTCCCACAAAGTTGTTGTTGTTGTTGTTGTTGTTGTTGTTATTGCCATTAGGGACAGTTTCTTGGGTCTCATTCTCTGCTTTTTGTATTTTTTTCAACCTCAGCCCCCGCCCCTTCTTCTTTTTTTTCTTTTCTTTTTTTTTTTACACAAGCATTAACAAAATCCATGGATAACAACATAGCCTAACCGGGGAAAAAAATCTTGTTTTCGTTTTTAGGCCTGTTCCTGGGGTTATTTGAGGTGCCGATTCAGAAAATTGCATTGGATAGACCACATCAGCTCTAGATTATTGGGAACCATTGCACTAGATTCTTCCCATACTTTCTTTATTTAAACTGTTAAGTAGTTTCATTATCACTTTGTCCAGTAGATGTCAGTAATGACTAAGTAACAGCCAGTTCATTCCTGATTCCCCTAAAAATTGCTTATGACTAGTCTATGCATCACCTGCTCATTAATATTAAATATTGTCTAAGTACCTGTAAAATGCCGACATCTGTATGCAGAGATTGCATACATTGTCTCGCACAAATTAGATAAAAATACAGGATGATCTCTATTCTGTCCACACTGTTTGGGGAAAACATCCAGGTTAGCTAGCTCAACTCAGTCTCCCAGGCCCCCCTTCTTTTTCCGAAACTGCAAGTCACTTCTGGTGTGAGAGAATTGGCCATCTGCAAGGACGTTTCCCAGGGGACACCTGGATGTTTGATGTTTTGCCATCCTGTGGGAGGCTACTCTCAGGTCCCCGCATGAAGCTGGAGCTGATACAGGGAGCTCATCTGCGCTCTCCCCGGGTTGGATTTGAACCAGCAGCCTTCAGGTGAGCAACCCAACTTTCAAGTCATCAGTCCTGCCGGCACAAGGGTTCAACCCACTGTGCCACCGGGGGCTCCTAAGTCACAAATAAAAGGCTACTAGAACATAGAATGCCTCATTATTATAATAGAGACAAAAGGAAAATGTCGTATAACTCCTGTAGTATGCAAGCAACTCATCACTTGAATTGGAGACTTACTGAAGCATCATAAGGCCCATAAAAAGGCAGGACACTTAGCAGTAATACCAGATCAATGCAGATGATGTTTTAATACTGTAGAAATTGGCTTTGGATGGCCCAGCATTGTTGTTGTTGCTTCCCAATGACCATCTTCAGGCTTCCATGTGTACTCAGTAACTAGGTTTCCAGGTAGCAGGTGATATATAAGAAGCAAATGATTACCTGGGATGAGAAGTTCAAGGATAAAAAAGGAAACCAGCAGAACAAAGACAAACAGAGCTGATGAGGAAATTAGAGACAGAGAGGTAAGGCATGGGTATATCCAGCTTAAAAGAGAAAAACTTGGAAGCCATGTACAAGGCATTAAAAATAATAGTTGCCCAGTTCCAGCTTTCAAATACTTAGTTGAGAAAAATGGAACCATATATACAATTTAATTTGTGTGCTTCATGGCTACAACCTATTTTTCAATGCCCTATGATAGTTACTGCAAAATAAAAATAATCCCCAAATATATATAATTTTTGTTAACTGCAATCCTCCTTTTAAAAAATGTTTGAAAAAATCTGAATGTCAGGAGTACATACAACAGAGAAGCTTCTACTGTTAGATCTTTTGAATTACAAAATCGACATATTACTGCAAGGCCTGAATCCTTCCAGGTGTTGGGATTGTGGGGATTGACTCCCGGACCGCCTTCTGTGATCCTGGGAGTCAATCTCCATTGCTATCCCAGTTCTTTGGGCTCTAAGAATCCCACCTTCCCCTCCCGGCCCCCCATTTTTTGTCTAAACTAACCAGAGAGGCCTGGCTGCATCCTCAGCCTCCTCCAGTAAGTTTAGAGGGAAAATGGGGAGCTGAGGGTTGGCTAGATGCCCTCCCTCTGGTCAACTCGGGAGGGCATGTATCCAAAGACCTAGAAAAAATCCCAGGATTTAGGGCTGCTGTAGGAGTCCCCAGTGGTGCAATGTGTTAAAGCGCTGTGCTGCTGAACTTGTGGACCAAAACGTTGCAGGTTCAAATCTAGGGAGCAGAGTGAGCGCCCGCTGTTAGCTCCAGCTTCTGTCAACCTTGCAGTTCGAAAACATGCAAATGTGAGTAGATCAATAGGTACCGCTCCAGTGGGAAGGTAACGCGCTCCTTGCAGTCATGACAGCCACATGGCCTTGGAGGGGTCTATGGACAACGCCAGCTCTTCAGCTTAGAAATGGAGATGAGCACCAATCCCCAGAGTCGGACACGACTGGACTTAATGTCAAGGGGAAAACTTTACCTTAGGGCTGCTGTGGGGCCTCAATCCTGAGGGGAACTGGGATTAAAAATCCTTCTTCCTCTCGGGATTTGAGTCCGTCTTGAAGAGTATTTGTCCCCTTGAATTTGACCAGGCTCCGCTCCCTGAAATATTCATGATATACAAGAAGTCCCTAGGAACCAGCATTTTGAAAGTCAAGGGTTAGTAAACCTAGTAATTGATGGCCGGACCACACTGTACTGAAAATATAGTAAGGAACTGATAAAAAACATGGTTATGGCACATGGCCTAGGCAAATACATGAGTTTTGAAAACTCAGAATATGGGTTAAAGGTTATGTCAAACAAACTCTTTGCCTCTGAGTAGTATACTTTAGACTTTAACAAGTCACCCTGGATGACCTTTATGATATTTGCCAGTGCCAGTGTTTTGCTGGCTTATAACTAAATTGTGTGTTGTCATTTTCATGCTCTCGTTTACTGGGATGACTGTACCCTGGTCCAATAAACGAATTGCATTGTAACCTCAGTAAAAGGTTTGGAGAAGTTTTTGCATATTGACAGATTTGGATTAAAACCTATTAACATAAGCAGCTGAGCAAAGGCAGAGAACCATTCCAATACCTTTGGCCTACATTTTTGAGCAAATGTTTTGATTTGGTAATGCAAATCTATTTTCCAAACAGGTTAATAGAAAGCGCATAGCTATGATGACACACTACATCTGAACTATAATTGCCTGTTGCAAGACAGAAAAAGAAAAGAAACACCTCTTAAATATATTGAAAATTACTATTATGATATTTGCATCTACTTGCAAGAATGATTGGGGTTCACTTGTTGCAAAATCTGAAGTGTAAAGTCATCCAGGGCGAAATGCTTTTCATGCTAAAACTAAATTGCATTTCATAACATGGGAGATTAAATGAGTCCCTCAATGAAACAATTGATAGTATGGGACTATTGAACGCACCATTTCTTGTGGATTAGTAACTTATAAAAATCCAAGAATTGTATGAAGGAAGTTAGATGAAAAGTTCTCAAGGTCAACTGATTCCAACAGATAAGATATAAATATATAATAAAATGTACTATAAAACTGAAATTTTGGCTGCATGACAAGAGTCACTCTTATTTGACTATAGTAATATAATCCTGATGAAAGATGTGCAAATTAAAAACAGTGTTTGAAAGTGTGTACAACTGTATAAACAATATAATAAATATAATAAACTGTATGATCAGTAATGAATTAATTAGGTTACAGACAATAAAACAACATGAACATTTAAATCAGTGTATGTTATTAACACTGATGTCCACAGCCAATCAAGCATAGTCGCTATACCGCAAAAGCATCAATTTATTTATTTCTCGTGTCAGAAGCGAACTGAGGGTACAAGTTGTAATGGATTTGCAAATACAAAGATTTTTTTAATTAAAAAAACTTGTCATTAATACTAAATGTCTTTTGCCCAGTAGCTGGCCACTTGGAGTGCCTCTGGTGTTGCTGTTAGAAGATCCTCCATTGTGCTCAGAATGCATTACAGTAGGTGGTCTGTGGTTAGCTCTTCTCCACAGTCACATGTTGCAGACTCCACTTTGTAGCCCCATTTCTTAAGGTTGGCTCTGCATCTCGTGGTGCCAGAGCGCAGCCTGTTCAGTGCCTTCCAAGTCGCCCAGTCTTCTGTGTGCCCAGGAGGGCATCACTCATCTGGCATCAGCCACTGATTAAGGATTAATTTTTCTCCCCATATTCAAACAGAATATGAGAAGGAATCATTCTGCACAAAAAAGGTATTGTTTGATCATGTATTGTTTCTTGTGCAGAAAAATTCATCCACAACACATTGAAACATTTGAGTATCAGGAGACAACCAAATGTTTGAATATTTGTAACAGAATTCCTCCTTTTCTTAACAGCAAAATTCAGAATTTCAAATGTCTGGAAACACCAGCATGACAGTATGTATGATCATGACAACAGATCATATGCGATGTCTTAAGATGGACTGCTCTTAAAACCTAACCATTGTCCTTCTGTTGTAAGCAAGAAGGGGAATTGCAAACAATACTTCACATTTCTGGAGATATGCTGCTTTAATTGTGTAATCTCTATTAATACCTCCCCACATATACACACACTAGTGTCTCTAGAGACCATCTCCCTGTAACTTGCTTACAGAAACACAGATATTGAAAGAAATGCAAGACTACAGACTTTTCCCGTATATTATTTTTTTGGTAGTCAATATGTACACCAGTTTCTTGGTGCACATCACAGTGGTATTTGCTTTTTGTATGGACACTGCGCATACTCCAAATGATGGCAAACATAGGCAGCAGCAGTTCACTGGAGAAGAACTTTCTGTCTGTTGGTTTAACAGTGTATTTCCCCCCATCATTACTCTAATCATTTGTTGCAAATTAGCATTGAATCAAGACCACTACACTAAAACAGACTTCTTGATGATCACGTTAAGACAAAGCCAAGGATACAATATGGAATAACTGAAGACAAAGGGCTATAGCAGTTGCCTTATAGCAGAAAAAACATTCAGATGTCATTAGTGTCAAAGTGGATTATCCAAACTCATCTATGGGATAGAATAGAACTCAAGTATCTTTAGAATGAAACCAAGGTATTAGCCTACATCTTTGATGGCAAAGCTATACACAAAGGCATATCTAATGTACAACTGTTTTTGAGGTATGCCCTCAGGATTTTTGTTTGTATCTTGTTTGTGCCTACTCTGAGGCAACCCTAACACAAGGGCTTCTTGGCAACATTTGCTTGTCTTTGTCTCCATTGGAAAAAAAGTGAGTTGCTCACAGTCATCCAGCGGGTTTCTATGGCTGAAAGAACATTTCAATCATAGTTTAATACTCAAATCACTATACAACACTGCTAGTGTGCAGGTGCAGACTGCTTGCTTCTTCCCACCTTTAATCTATCTATACACATAATAAAAGTGAAAATGTGTATGTGTGTATATGGCAGGTGTGTCCGCTTATACAGACAGCTTCAGGCCTCCACAAACTGTCTTAACCCACAGTGCTGGGGAGCCAACAAACCCCTCCCTCCACTGACATCCCAGTGTTGTTTCTATGGCACACAGCAACTGAACATACTAGAGAGAGAGGTTTGAAAAGAATTCACCATGATTTATAGGAGTTGTAGGGACTGGGATGTAAGTTCACCTGCAATCTAAGAGCACTCTGAACCCTACCAATAATGGACCTAAAATTAATTTGGCACACAGCATGGCCAACTTTGCACATTGCTGGGGTTTGGGGGGATTGACCTTGACATCCAGGAGTTATAGTTCCCCTGTATTCAGAGAAAACTGAACCCAAACACAAATTTAACATGGCCAACTGGGAATACTGGTGGACTTTGGGGGTGATTGACGTTTTTAATGTTTTAATGTTTGTGCACATTTATGGTTTATTTTATGTCCCGGCATGGAATGCTTGCTGTATATATGTTGTGCTCCGCCCTGAGTCCCCTACGGGGTGAGAAGGGCGGAATATAAATGTTTAATAAATAAATAGCCTCCGCAGTTCAAAGCTAGCTGAACTGCATTAAATACTTAGTGTAGATGGGAGCCCAATGGTCAATACTCAGCAGTCCCAACCCCCACCCCCTGGGGAAATAAAAACCACTACACAGCGGCTGGATCTATACCAGGCATGGACACACCCCTGGGTCTTGGCATCATTTTTCAAAAGGCTGTGACTCCTGACAAGGTCATGCCTTTCCAAAGATAATAGAATCATAGAATAATAGAGTTGGAAGAGACCTCATGGGCCATCCAGTCCAACCCCCTGCCAAGAAGCAGGAAATTGCATTCAAAGCACCCCCGACAGATGGCCATCCAGCCTCTGCTTAAAAGCCTCCAAAGAAGGAGCGTCCACCACAGCCCGGGGGAGAGAGTTCCACTGCCGAACAGCCCTCACTGTGAGGAAGTTCTTCCTGATGTTCAGGTGGAATCTCCTTTCCTGTAGTTTGAAGCCATTGTTCCGTGTCCTAGTCTGCAGGGCAGCAGAAAACAAGCTTGCTCCCTCCTCCCTATGACTTCCCCTCACATATTTATACATGGCCATCATGTCTCCTCTCAGCCTTCTCTTCTGCAAGTTAAACATGCCTAGCTCTTTAAGCCGCTCCTCATAGGGCTTGTTCTCCAGACCTTTGATCATTTTAGTTGCCCTCCTCTGGACGCTTTCCAGCTTGTCAACATCTCCCTTCAACTGCAGTGCCCAAAATTGGAAGCAGTATTCCAGGTGTGGTCTGACCAAGGCAGAATAGAGAGGGAGCATGACTTCCCTGGATCTAGATGCTATACTCCTATTGATGCAGGCCAAAATCCCGTTGGCTTTTTTAGCTGCCGCGTCACATTGTAGGCTCATGTTTAACTTGTTGTCCACAAGGACTCCAAGATCTTTGGAGATACAGTCATTAATTAATCAGCCCCAGAGGATTTTAAATAATCTATCCCATTTTTATTACGATTTTACCATTTAGGTGTTTTAAATGCAATTTTTTATCCTGTATTTTTGTTTCAATTGATATATTGTATTACTGTTTTATTTGTTACCTATGTTTTGTTCTATGTTGTTTGGGCCTCTGCCCCATGTAAGCCGCCCCGAGTCCCCACGGGGAGATGGTGGCGGGGTATAAATAAAGTTTTATTTTATTATTATTATTATCTTTTTTATACAAACTGCTGTGGAGCCAGGCGTCCCCCCATTTTGTATCATATAATATCTCCAAAAAGTTATGGAGATTTCCATTTTCCAAAACGAAGTTTGTCCATGCCTGGTGCATGTAGACTCATTATTTGACAGAGCAGATCCATTTAGCATCTGGCAGCACAAGGCAGGTTTCCTCTGGCACATTTGGGCGGGATCAGTGCCATCTGATGCAGCTGGAAGCACAAGATATGATGGTCAGTGCAGTTGCATTCATTCTAGGGATTCACACTGACCATATAGCGCATGAGATGGCAGTGTGCTGTAGAGAGCTGGGGCTTCCTCTTCCTGCTGCTGCTGCTGCTGCGAAGACGGAGCCTCCCGCCATCCCCTTGGCTCCGCCCCCGGGCCTCCTCCTCCGGCTCTTCCCCGGACGCGCCCCTGACGCGCCCCCCGCTATTTGTTCTCTCTTGCTGCTGCTGCCCTTTGCGCCTTCCTTCCTTCCTTCTCCTCTTTCTGGGCTCCTCCCCTTGCACTTGGCCAGGCGTCCAATCCAGACCCAGCCGGTAACGACGGCGGCGCTGCTTCTGCGTGGAGCTGCACTGCGCCGGGGCTCCCCTTCCCTGCCTCGCCTCCTCCTCCGCCTGGACAGCCGTGAGTGCCTTTGCCTTTTTTTTTTTTTTAATCTCGGGGTGCATCTCTATCGACACACTGTCAATTAGATACGCGTTGACACCGCTTTCAGTGCTCAAGGCTGCGGGAATCCCGTCCGGGGAGGAGACAACGGCGCTTGGCGAAACTTAACGCCTCCCAGGATTCCATACAGCCCCGAAGCATGGCAATACCAAACAAGCAGTATCAATCTGCATTAATTCTTGCAGTGTAGATGCGCCCTTCGTCCAAAGAGGTTGGAAGGCAGGCCTTGGCAATAGCAATGCTTCCCCACATTGCATGGAAATCTTTTCCCAGAGGGTCTCTGCACTGTAGAGTTAACACAGTTTGACACCACTTCAGCAATGCTTCTCCACATTGCATGGAAATCTTTTCCCAGATGGTGGGTCTCTGCACTGTAGAGTTAACGCAGTTTGACACCACTTCAGCAATGCTTCCCACATTGCATGGAAATCTTTTCCCAGAGGGTCTCTGCACTGTAGAGTTAACGCAGTTTGACACCACTTCAGCAATGCTTCCCCACATTGCATGGAAATCTTGTCCCAGAGGGTCTCTGCACTGTAGAGTTAACTCAGTTTGACACCACTTCAGCAATGCTGCCCCACATTGCATGGAAATCTTTTCCCAGATGGTGGGTCATGGGTGGGTCTTTGCATTGTAGAGTTAACACAGTTTGATATCACTTCAGCAATGCTTCCCCACATTGCATGGAAATCTTTTCCCAGATGGCGGGTCTCTGCACTGTAGAGTTAACGCAGTTTGACACCACTTCAGCAATGCTTCCCCACATTGCATGGAAATCTTTTCACAGATGGTGTGTGGGTCCCTACACTGTAGAGTTAGTGCAGCTTGGCACCACTTCAACCGCCCAGGCTCAAGGCTATGGAACCCCGGGAGTTGTAGTTTGGCAAGGACACAGCCTTCTATGGCAAAGGGTGCCAATGCCTGACCAGACCACACTCCCAGGATTCCATAACATTGAGCCGGGCAGTTAAAGTGGTGTCAAACTGCATTAATTGTACAATGTAGAGCAGACATGGGCCAACTTGGACCCTCCAGGTGTTTTGGACTTCGACTCCCACCATTCCTCATAGCCTCAGGCCCCTTCCTTCAGGCCCTTCAGGAAAGGGCCTGAGGCTGTGAGGAATGGTGGGAGTTGAAGTCCAAAACACCTGGAAGGCCCAACTTTGCCCATGCCTGACCATGCCTGATGTAGAGGCACTCAAAGTATCCTGCCTGCTTATCTAGACTTTGGCCCTTTGACATGTGGAAGTACTATTGAGAGGCTAAATCAATGGAAGAAGCCCTTAGTTGTGGCCCGAACTACAGGGTCTTGTTTGCTCTGCCTTTGACCCCACCAGAAACTGTATGGGACAGAAACTGCTACCTTGAGGCCCTCCATGGGGTTGAAACTTCAAGCAGCCTCAGCCAATACAATTGCCCTGCAGAGTTGGGAGGGCTATAACTCCCCCCTTTCTATTCTGCACAGATAAGGCCTGCTTTAATGTAGAGGGACTCACCTCGAAGCAAACAGATACGGAACAATGCTGTAAAAAAGGTAAATGGCCTTTCCAGGTTCATCCACTGGCATTTTGTCTTTGAGGGAAATCCCCAGGTGTGTGGGCACACGTATTTTCAAGACACCTGTCAAAGTATGGCAACCCTATGGATTTCATAGGATTTCGTTAAGCAAAGGAGCCCTCCATGGTGATTTTGCCGCTTCCTTCCTCTGAACTATAGTCTATAATTATTAGAAAGAGGGACCAAAACTAACAAAATGAAGTTCAACAGGGACAAATGCAAGATACTCCACTTAGGCAGAAAAAATGAAATGCAAAGGTACAGAATGGGGGACGCCTGGCTCGACAGCAGTACGTGTGAAAAGGATCTTGGAGTCCACGTGGACAATAAGTTAAACATGAGCCAACAATGTGATGCGGCGGCAAAAAAAGCCAACAGGATTTTGGCCTGCATCAATAGGAGTACAGTGTCTAGATCCAGGGAAGTCATGCTACCCCTCTATTCTGCCTTGGTCAGACTATACCCGGAATACTTTGTCCAATTCTGGATACTACAACTGAAGGGAGATCTTGACAAGCTGGAAAGCGTCCAGAGCAGGGCAACTAAAATGATCAATGGTCTGGAGAACAAGCCCTATGAGGAGTGGCTTAAAGAGCTGTGCATGTTTAGCCTGAAGAAGAGAAGGCTGAGAGTAGACAGCTGAGGGGGAAAAGAAAAAGGCCTGAGGGTGTTAGGAATGGTGGGAGTTGGAGTCCAAAACACCTGGAGGGCCGAAGTTTGCCTATGCCTAATCTACACTGTAGAATTAATGCAGTTTGACACCACTTTAACTGCCATGTCTCAGTGCTGTGGAATCATTGCACCTGTAGTTTTTTTGAGGTCTTTAGCTTTCTCTGCCAAAGTTTGCCAGTGCCTCACCAAACTACAATTCCCATGATTCCATAGCATATTGAACTATGGCAGTTCAAGCGACATTAAACTGCAGTGTAGATGCATCCATAGATTCAAACTCAGTCATGAATCTCACTTGGTGACTTGGGCCATTCTTTATCACCCAGCCTTATCTACCTCATAAGACAGTAGTGAAGATAAAAGGAAGTGGGAGCTAGAATCATGCCTGCTACTTTATTTGGAGATATAAAAGTAATAAATATAAATCTGTAGAAATACACAGTTCTGTAAATTCAATAGATTTAAAGTCCTATGCCTAATCAAGTAAAATAAATCATTTAGTCAAGTGACAACTCAGCACCCAGAACATGCAATTCTTTCATTTCTCAAATACAGCCCTTCTATGCTTATACTTTCCCACAATGTTTTTTACTAAGGAGAAATTTATACCTACAACATATAGTGAAAAAAAGAAAACAAACGGATTCTATATCTTCTAAAAGTCTGTGTTTTGATTTAAGATCAATTGAGTGCACCTAAACTTTTGGGGAGCCCCCAATGGCACAGTGGATTAAACCACTGAGCTGCTGAACTTGCTAACCGAAAGGTTGGTGGTTCGAAACCGGGGAGCTGTGTGAGCTCCCACTATTCGCCCCAGCTTCTGCCAGCCTAACAGTTAGAAAACATGCAAATGTGAGTAGATCAATAGGTACTGCTCTGGCAGGAAGGTAAAGGTGCTCTATGCAGCCATGCCAGCCACATGACCTAAGAGGTGTCTACAGACATCGCCGGCTCTTCAGCTTAGAAATGGAGATGAACACCATCCCCCAGAGTCGGACACGACTAGACTTAATGTCAGGGAAAACCTTTAAACTTTGGGGATGCATAGCAAGAGCATATCATTTGAAATCTTTGGGCGGAGCATTCAGATAAGCCTATCCTTAGAACCTGGGACTTGCAGATATGCAAATTACCAAAAAAAGACTCTGAGCCTTCCAGGAATGTGTAGATTGGGGTGGGAATTATCATCGAGGCCATGATTAGATTGCTTGATGCAAAACCTGGGATGAGGAAGTTTCTCTTGTGGTAGATAGAAGGATGACTTTCCACATAATAAAGGGTGATGCTGTTGTTAATAGAAAATTGTAAAGATCCTTGTGAAATTTTAATTGAAACCTTGTATTATATTTGCGCCTGATCTCAGCTTTCGGTGTTGGGAGTGAATTGCTATAAATCATCTGGTAGTTCCAGTATAACTGGAACAGCTGCAGGAGACAGTGAATTGAGAAAAAAAGCTGTTTATAAAGGTAAAATGAAAAGCAACGTAGTGCTATATAATGCTGAGGAAACAGAAGGAACTCAGAAGGGATTCATTTAGGGCCCTTCCACACATGCGTATAACCCAGGATATCAAGGCAGAAAATCCCACAATATCTGCTTTTAACTGTGTTATCTGAGTCCAAACAGCCATATATTCCATTCAAAGCAGAAAATGTGGGATTTTATTCAGCTGTGTGGAAGGGGCCTTAGTGATTAATCTTCATGTTTATAATTTTGCTTTTCAATATACTGTATGATATGTTTAGATTCAGCTATGCTGACATTCAAATCATGAATGTTATATCAATTTATTCATTTCTTCCTGTAGAAGTACATTTGGAGCACTGCATAAAAGTGAAAATACAGTAGAATCTCACTTATCCAAGCTTCACTTATCCAAGGTCGTGTATCATCCAAGGCAGTCTGCCTTTTAGTAGTCATTGTTTTTGTAGTAAATGTTGCAATGTTTTGGTGCTAAATTCGTAAATACAGTAATTACTACATAACATTACTGTGTATTGAACTGCTTTTTCTGTCAATTTCTTGTAAAACATGATGTTTTGGTGCTTAATTTGTAAAACCATAATGTACTTTTATGTTTAATAGGTTTTTTCTTAATCCCTTCTTATTATCCAAGATTTTCGCTTATCCAATGTTCTGCCGGCCCGTTTATCTTGGATAAGTGAGACTCTACTGTATACAGTTTATGAAAACAATACTTTTCTGCACCACTTGGATACTATCCATGTGGAAATCTGTCCAGGATTGAGGAGTCGATATCTCCTAACCTCCAAGCATCAAAGCATTCTACACTGTAGAATTAATGCAATTTAATCCCACTTTAATTGCCAGATCTCAATGATATAGAATTGTGGTTGTGGTTGTTTTACCAAGGTCTTGAGCAGGGGTCCTCAAACTTTTTAAGCTGAGGGCCGGTCCACAATCCTTCAGACTGTTGAGAGGCCGGACTATCATTTGAAAAAAAAAATACAAACAAATTCCGATGCACACTGCACATGTCTTATTTGTAGTGCAAAAACAACAACAGCAGCAACAACAACAACAACAACAACAACAACAAAAGAACAATACAATATTTAAAAATAAAAACAATTTTAACCAACATACATTGATCAGGATTTCAATGGGAAGTGTGGTCCTGCTTCTGGCCAATGAGATAGTCAAGTTAATTATGGTTGTTGTTGTTGTTGTTGTTGTGTGCCTTCAAGTCATTTCAGACTTTGGGCGATTTTCAGACTAAGTCTAAAATTTATTTATTTATTATTTATTTATTTACTGCATTTATTTACTACATTTGTATCACACCCTTCTGACCCCAAAGTGGCTTACAAATTATATGTACATACAATATATTATATTATTAGCATAGCACAATATTAGCATTATATATTACTATATTGAACTATACCACTATACTGTAATATTATTAGTAATATTATATGTAATATAGAACATATAATTAATATTATTATATGGTATTATTATTAGTGTTATATTGTATTACATTATAATATTATTATCAATATTATATGTATATACAATATATTATATTATAAAACTGAGGGCGGGGGGCCAGGTAAATGACCTCAGAGGGCCGCATTCGGCCCCCGGGCCTTAGTTTGGGGACCCCTGGTCTTGAGCCTTCCCTGCCAAATAGTGCCTCATCAAATACAAATCTGAAGATTCCATAGCATTAAGCCATTGCAGTTAAAATGGGCTCAAATTGAATTAATTCTACAACGTAGATGCACCCCTGGAAAAACTGGGTAATACTGGTATGGGAGGAGCTCCTTCAATCTTTCCCTAAAGGATCAGAGTAAACGTGGAAGGAGATAGCCATAACTTTACTGGAAGGAGATAGCCATAACTTTATTGGGTGTTAGCCCAGTCCATAATAAAATATTGGATAGCTAGAAGAACCTTCAGATGCACCCCTGGAAAAACTGGGTAATACTGGTATGGGAGGAGCTCCTTCAATCTTTCCCTAAAGGATCAGAGTAAACGTGGAAGGAGATAGCCATAACTTTACTGGAAGGAGATAGCCATAACTTTACTGGAAGGAGATAGCCATAACTTTATTGGGTGTTAGCCCAGTCCATAATAAAATATTGGATAGCTAGAAGAACCTTCATTTGTCACGTTAAAGCTTCCTTTAACAACCTATTTTTATTTATACTTTTTAAAAACAATTCATAGTAGTAGCTCAAGTTATGTCCATTGTTGTACGGAGAAGGAATCGCTTGGATTTACATGTAAATTTTGCATTTTTATGAATTCAAGGCTCAGATTTGCTGCTGTTCGGCCTGTGCCTGAAACACTGAGCTTTCCTTCTCCTTTGAATTCCCTTCTGTGCCTTTTGAATGCCCGAGTTCTCCATCTTTTTCTGAGGGTGCCAGTGGCACTTCCCATTCATTTTATGTAGAACTGGGCTGCTGGAGCGGATTCTGTCGTCTCAAGTGTGAAAGACAAATTGAGCTTTTGTGGCTGGGTGGTGTGTGTTGTGCTCAGCGTAACCTTTCGCCTACTTTTCTGAGTCAGCCATGTGATCTTTCCGCTGCCGTGGAGGAAGGGCGGGGATTCAAGAACTACGCTGGTTTGCCAAAGTGCCTTTCAGATGACATATCGCATGACTCCATAAAACTCAGTCACAAGCTCCTAGTAATATTGAGGCTGGGGATTTTTTTTGGGGGGGGGGGGGGGGAACAGGGAGAGCGGGGAAAACGAAAAAGGAAGACTGCAAGAAGGAACTATTTCTGGAACTCATTGTAGGTCAAGCATGTTTTCTTGGCATTGCGCAAATGGAAATTGTGAGAGCTGCCTTCCTGCCTGCAGAGTTGTTTCTGGAAACTATTCAACTGTACAGAAGTAAAAGTGATAGTGCAAACTGTACCTCTGTAATCACTGCAAGCTCCAAGGCTTTGGGGACAAGTTTCAGATCCATATATGTGTGATAGATGTTCTCGTATTTCAGTGTCAGTTTCAGATCCATATAAGCGGGATAGGGGTTCTCCTATTTGGGTGTAGGTTTCAGAGCTCTATGCTATGAAATCATGAGGGTTGTAGTTTTATAACAGGCCTAGGCAAACTTCGGCCCTCCAGGCGTTTTGGACTTCAACTCCCACAATTCCTAACAGCCAGTAGGCTGTTAGGAATTGTGGGAGTTGAAGTCCAAAACACCCGGAGGCCCGAAGTTTGCCCAGGCCTGTTTTATAAGGTCTTTAGCATTCTCTGCCAAAGAGTGCTGGTGCCTGACAAAACTATCAGAACAGCTAAAGTGGTGTCAGACTGCACTAATTCTACAATGGAGATGTACCCAAGATATAGTTGCCATTCAAGATATTTGCCATTCATAGAATCCTCATTCTTTTGCATGGGTATGGCATAATAATCTTATTTAGTACCTGGGGAACTTACAAAGTGATGCTGATTAAATTACAGAGATAACATCTCCAGTTTTCTCAGGTGTTGCGACATTATGTAAAGTAACTATGAGAAGTGGCAGACAAAGTAGTATGGCTTTGTGTCTTGGCTCCAAGCTATAATTCCTTCTTTGCATATCTCAGCCATAAGGAATAACCTGCAGCAGTCTCATAAGGACAACACGCATCCGCACATACTGTAATTCAATAGAGTCCAAAGTTCCTTACAGTCCTGAGTCAAATATTTATGAGTAATGTATTTGCAAAGAATGAGTTTGAAAGAATACTGTTTTCAAATGTGAATTAGGTTTTAATGTCTAAACTTTATTTTTTAAACTTTACTTTTTCAGCATGCCATGTGAGTTGTGGTAGCCTATTCTTGATACTTGTTGGGAAAGAGGAAAGTCACCATCTTGTTTGAAAAATTGCTAACTATTTCTGTAAGTAACCTAAACCAACACCATTCTTAATATTGGAGTGAATGTGTGTATGAATGTATGAGTACATAGAATCATAGAGTTGGAAGAGACTATGCTCCTATTTATGCAGGCCAAAATCTCATTGGCTTTTTTTTTGCCACTGCATCACATTGTTGGCTCATGTTTAACTTCTTGTCCATGAGGACTCAAAGATTTTTTTCACACGTACTGCTGTCGAGCCAGGTGTCCTCCATTCAGTATCTGTGCATTTCATTTTTTCTGCCTAAGTGGAGTATCTTGCATTTTTCCCTGTTGAACTTCATGCTGTTAGTTTTGGCCCATCTCTCTAGTCTGTCAAGATCGTTTTGAATTCTGCTCCTGTCTTCTGGAGTATTGGCTATCCCTTCTAATTAGGCATCATCTGCAAATTAATCCTCAGCCAGTTCCGAATTAAATAAAATGTTTCCTATTTCTGCACAAATGTTAAAAGATAATTAAATCATATAAAAATTAAAATGAGATATAAACCATAGCCATTAGAATTTTAAAAAGTTAAAATCCTCTCTACATGTCCCATCGAAAACCAATTCTCAGAAGTCTGGAATAAAAACATCTTTGCCTGGGTGTGGGAAGATAATAAGGAGAGTCTTAAATATCTCTGGAAAGAGAATTCCAGAGCTTGGAAGCAGCTTCTGGGAGGACCATTTCCTATATTTCCACCAAGTGTACCTGTGAGTGAGGTGAGGCAGAGGAAAGGGCCTCCCAAAAGATATCAAGACAGAGGCAGTTTTGTATGGGAGAATGCAGTGCTTTAAACAACCATAACCTGACCTGTAGAGTAACCAGGGGTCTGTTCACACTACAGATTTAAAGCAATGTTATTCCACTTTATCTGCCATGGTTCTGTCCTATGGAATCACAGGACTGGTGGTTTCAAAAGAATACTGTATATGCTTGTACATAAGTTTTGAAAAACTTTCCCCCTCCTTTTAAGCGGCTGAGGGGGAAAAGAAAGGGGCCTGAGGTTGTTACGAATTGTTGGAGTTGAAGTCTAAAACACCTGGAGGCCCAGGTTTGCCTGTGCCTGAACTAGAATCATAGCACTCTAATTTTGTTGTGTGAACAGGTCCCACACCATACACTCCCCACCTCTTGCTGTGTGGTTTCCCTGTGACATACATCGTTGGATGAGCAGCAAAATAGTAGATTATAAAAGTGTCTGCTTTTTTTAGGTATGCACGGTAAACGGGCAGTACTTCAAATAATGATTTATGAATAGTATTCTTTAGTTGCTATTATCTGGGACATACTTCTCATCTACCTTTATAATTGCCTCCTTTGGGAAATATTTCTAATCAAGACAAGACGTAACAAAACAGGGATGAGGACATCCTAAGTGGGCAATTTCCCCACTTATTTTAGGAAAAGCCTGAGCCATAATCTTAGTCACCTTCTCTGTGTCAAGAGTAGAGTTACAAGCAGCCCTTTTCACCAGCTTGGATTGTCTTGCAATGTAGAGACAAATGAGGTGCTTCTGTTCTTGGAGGTATTGGTAATAAGAGCTCTTAGTGATGTAGGCTCATCGGTAATTAATCTCACTTGAAAAGAGACTTGTAAATTAACCTTCTAAAGACTATTGGCAATTCTGAGTTTGAGCAAGGCCTAGTTATTGTTTTTACTTTCTTTTGTGTTATGATGACACAACTACAGTGGAGTCTCACTTATCCAACATTCGCTTATCCAACGTTCTGGATTATCCAACGCATTTTTGTAGTCAAAGTTTTCAATACATCATGATATTTTGGTGCTAAATTCGTAAATACAGTAATTACTACGTAGCATTACCATGCATTGAACTACTTTTTCTGTCAAATCTGTTTTATAACATGATGTTTTGGTGCTTAATTTGTAAAATCATAACCTAATTTGATGTTTAATAGGCTTTTCCTTAATCTCTCCTTATTATCCAACATATTCGCTTATCCGACGTTCTGCTGGCCCGTTTATGTTGGATAAGCGAGATTCTACTGTAGTTTGCTTTCACTTACACTTGCACTTACACTTGCCAATGGAAAAGTGGAAATGAATCAGCGCAATAGCCAGTGCCAGTATCTTTGGCTGACTTGTATTCATTTGGGTTTTTGGGTTTTCAACGGGGAGGAACAGATCCCTGCCTTCACACTGATATAAACTGCACAGTACAGGAGCTAAAATGTGTAGTGAAGAATATGCTGTACTTGAGCATCAAAAGATTGCAATTAAATTTGAAAAACAACACTGTCCTGGTGCCTGGATTTTACATAATCTACTCTGTAGTTTCCACGTGGTGTTGGCTTTATTTGAATATTTTATGGATCTATTGCTATCATTTGAGCACACTTGGCACCAATTTGCAAGCACAATGAGAGCTCCTCGTTTCAAACAGTGATTTAAATATGTAAGTACACAGAGTAGTTTCTGGGTTTTTTTTTAATCCTGTCAGTAGCGAATTGAGGCAAGATGCATCTCGTGTAGAGAATTGGCTGCCAAGAGAGACGTTGCCCAGGGGATGCCCAGATGTGTTACCATCCTGCTGGGAGGCTTCTCTCGTGTCCCCGCATGGGAAGCTAAGGCTGACAGATGGGAGCTCACCCCGTCTCATGGATTCGAACTGCCAACTTTTCGGTCAGCAGTTCAGCCGGCACAAGGGCCATCGAGGCCCCATAGTTTCTGGGTGATACAGTAAAACAGTAAAATAAAGAAACTTCATCAGTGTTATAATTATGGAAATTCATGGTTTCCTACATTTCAGGCAATGTGATTTTATGCCTCCTGTGCTGAAGGTGAACAGAAGAGTTGTGCTGGAGGGCTTAGACCAGTGGTTCTCAACCTGTGTTTTGGCTTACAACTCCCAGAAATCCCAGCCAGTTTACCAGCTGTTAGGATTTCTGGGAGTTGAAGGCCAAAACATCTAGGGACCTACAGGTTGAGAAACACTGGCTTAGAAAATTCCAAGAGGGGACACTTCTCTATGTATTTTCCAGACCATGCAACATGATTCTGTGGTATGTTTCCATCAGGAGTTGACCGGGATAGTTCTTCACACGTAATTAAATCTGTGTAATACGAACTCACACTACACGTAAGAAAACTGTAATGGAATTGGTTTACCGAGAACCAGCAGTGGGCTAGTACATGCTGCCCTGTCATTCCCTTTGTAGCCAGAATGACTAAATATAACACATAGTGAAGCTCCAAGGCTTGCTCATTATGTTTGTCAAAAGATGGCAGCATTCAGATGACACACATGCACACGCACGCACAGAAAACAAGCTATGGATTAAAAGTCCTGTAGTTTGTTTAGTACAAGCATGGGCAAACTTTGGTCCTCCAGGTGATTTGGACTTCAACTCCCACAATTCCTAACAGTCTACCGGCTGTTAGGAATTGTGGGAGTTGAAATCTAAACCACCTGGAGGACCGAGGTTTGCCCATGCCTGGTTTAGCCACTCTGTTGCAAGCAGGCACAATCAATACACTGCTTGTGTTCTTTAAGCCAGCCTTCATTTAGTTCTCTGGCTTAATATTAGATCTGAACTCAGCCATGTGTTGTTGTTTTTTTTAAAAAAATCATATATTGCTATGAGTATTCCAGAAATTATTTTAAGGATATTGCCAACTTAGAGAGCGGATAAAATTACGTAGCTACTGCTGAATAAAAATACCCTCTCAAGCCTGTTTCCTTTTCTTTTGAAGTAGCTGCCTCTTGATGCTTTGTGTGCAAAGTCTGTATGCAAATCCATTGCCAGATGGCATGCCACGATTGAGAGAAACACTTCCTCTTCTTTTCGTTTTAGCAATTTCATGTGGCCACTGCAGTCTTTGCAGTAGAGTAGGGATCTGCATTTCTAAATGGAAGCGCATGCTCTGTCACTCTGCGCCCTTTTACCTACTTTTCTGGAGAAACACGTGATGGCTTCTGAAACGTGGAGGCAGGGAAGGGCTCTGCTGCCAGTTATTACAACCTTCTTGGGAAGCAAGAGCAATATCTTAAAAAGTTATGAGCGCCAGTGCTTCTCCTTTCAAGAAGATCCACCTGCATGTTTCATTGAATCACATTTTATTAGGTTGCTTAAGTCAACTTGCGCTTTTAATTTGTATTGTTTTAAGAGAAGCATATTAAGAACTAAATGTAATGTGGGTTAAGTGTCCCTTTTATTTTGAATTCTTGGGAACCTTTTGGTCCCCCCCAAAAATTTTTTTTAGAATACTTGCATTATAGCAGTGGCTCCAATGCAAGGTGTTTTAGCCTACAACTCCCAAAAATCCCAGCCAGTTTACCAGCTGTTAGGATTTCTGGGAGTTGAAGGCCAAAACATCTGGGGACCCACTGCATTATAAGGTTGCTGTGAGTTTTCCGAGCTGTATGGCCATGTTTCAGAAGCATTCTCTTCTGACGTTTTGCCCACATCTATGGCAGGCATCCTCGGAGGTTGTGAGGTCGGTTGGAAACTAGGCAAGTGGGGTTTATATATCTGTAGAAGGTCCAGGATAGGAGAAAAAACTGTCTATTTGAAGCAGGTGTGAATATTGCAATAGGTCACCTTAATTAGCACTGAATAGCCTTTCAGCTTCAAGGTCTGGCTGCTTCCTGCCTGGAGTTCCTGTTTTCTGACGGAAAGGAGGAAACCATGAAAATGTGCACTATCCGGCTACCGGTATTACAAAACTTTAAAATCAGGAAGTAAATAAAGAACACCACTCTGAAAACAGAGGAATTCCAGACATGAATCAGTCAGGGCCAGCTAACACCTCCCAACCAAAGATCTCCCCAGGCAGGAGGCAGCCAGGCTTTGAAGCTGCTAGCTCATTCAATGCTAATCAAAGTGGCCAACTGAAACATTTACACCTGCCTCCAACAGACAAGAGTTCGTTCTCCCACCCTGGACATTATTCCACAGATATATAAACCCCACTTGCCTAGTTTTCCAACAGACCTCACAACCTCTGAGGATGCCTGCCATAGGTGTGGGTGAAACATCAGGAGAGAATGCTTCTGGAACATGGCCATACAGCCCAGAAAACTCACAGCAACCCAGTGATTCTGGCCATGAAATTCTTCGACAACACGTCAGAAGAGAATGCTTCTGGAACATGGCCATACAGCCCAGAAAACTCACAGCAAACTATCATATACATAGCTTGACGTTGCATTGAAAATCCAAAAATACACAAATCCTTAAATCTTCTACATATTATATTGCTTGGGAAAAAAGTGGCAAATGGGAGTAAAAATCAGTCTCTGAAAGCAGAGGGAGCCATTTTATATCAAACTAGCTGTGCCCGGCCACACGTTGCTGTGGCAAAGTGGTGGTGGTATTGGTTAAAAGTTGTTGTGGAATTTTTATTTGACATTATTTGTATTTTTTTTAATTAATTTTATTGTAACTTATCTTTTTTATTTATTATATTTTATTATTTTGTTGTATTATTTTTAGTTATTTTGTTATAGTATTTTATTGTATTAATTTTTAGCGTTTTTAATTATTTTTTATTGTTTTATTTGTATTTATTTTTTATTCTTTTATTAACACTGGGCTGAGTGGGTTGCTAGGAGACCAAGCTTAGCCTTCTAAACTGGCAGCAATTGGATAAAAACAATTATTGCTTTCCCTCTAAGTAGGACTTTATTTTTCTTTTCTTTTTGTTGTATCAACCTAGAGGCATGGATGATGGGTTGTGTTGTCAAATTTCGAGGTTGGGGGGCCTGTACTTTTGTTGTTTTGTCCGCTGCCCTAATGCCATCACTCTTTTATATATATAGATTTGGACTATTTGTCTATACAGTCCAGTATTGTTCACTTTTCAACAGCAACTAAATGTTTTCAGTTTATCTGTAACCTTGAAGTTCCCATGAGGGAAACAAGGAGGAGTGACTGTATGCGAAGCCATGTGCACTGTCATCAAGACGGAGGGACTGCTGTTAGAGGAAGAGGGAGGAACAACTGTTGTCATCCCCCAAACCCCAAGATTTTGGCATGCCAGTAGTTCACAACTCAAAGATGAAACTAGAAAAATGCCTCAGATCTCTTAAGGATCTGCTGTTGAAGTAGAAACTTCTGTTTAAACTTGAATAATGCTTGACTATTATTCCAATAGCACAGTGGGTTAAACTGCTAAGCTGCTGAACTTGCTGACCGAAAGGTTGGCAGTTTGAATCTGAGGAGCAGGGTGAGCTCCCGCTATTAGCCCCAGCTTCTGCCAACCTAGCAGTTCGAAAACATGCAAATGTGAGTAGATCAATAAGTACCGCTCCGGCGGGAAGGTAACGGCACTCCATTCAGTCATACCAGCCACATGACCTTGGAAGTGTGTACAGGCAATGCCGGCTCTTTGGCTTAGAAATTGAGTTGAGCACCAACCCTCAGAGTCGGACACAACTAGACTTAATGTCAGGGGAAAACCTTTACCTTTACCTATTAGGAGGTCTGTTTATATTTTTACAATATTTCAAAGTATTCTATATTCATCATTCAATGAAATGTTTGTGCATTGACATGCTTTTTTTTAAAAAAAAAACAGATTATTATAATATGGAAAGCAGATGTAGTTTTAGAGAATTACAGTCCAGGGGTTAGAGCAGTGCACAGCTGGCTTTTGTTGCAAAACAGCAGAAATCCTCAAAATGTTTATTTATTTATTTAGATTTCCTTTTTTTTTAAAATTGTTCCCAGAACAGTGTACAAATTGTTAGTTTGGCAGTTCTGTGCACTTAGACTTACACTCTAAATGAGACATGAAAGGAATGACAGTGCGGGAGGGGATTAAGTCCAGCAGATCCAGCCAATTTTTCTCTTCTTCTGCAGCCAGTTGGGATGAAGAAAGGGCCTTTCATCTACTTCTGGGTTAAGGGTTGATGGAGCTCTGCTTGCCTCTGCTCCTCTTTTTCCAAAGCCAGGGCAGGGACAGTTTGAATGGAAAGAGGGACTTCAAGTGATAAAATAATTAGCAGAATAATAAAAACCAGTATTGAGACAACAGGTTCGCAAGGCTAAAGCGCAAAATGAGCTCAGGCTTGCCAGGGACATAAAAAACAACAAAAAAGGCTTTTTTTGCTTAGGTTGGTAGAAAAAGGAAGAAAAAGGAGGTGATAGGGCCTCTGCAAGGAGAAGATGGGGTGATGGCGACAGGGGACAGGGAAAAGGCAGAACTGCTCAATGCCTTCTTTGCCTCGGTCTTCTCACAAAAAGAAAGCCATCTTCAACCTCAGCAACATGGAAAGGACGAAAGATTGGGGGAAATCCAACCCCAAATAGGGAAACAAGTTGTCCAGGAACACCTGGCCTCTCTAAACGAATTCAAGTCCCCAGGGCCAGATCAGCTACATCCAAGAGTATTGAAGGAATTAGCGGAAGTTATTTCAGAACCACTAGCAATTATCTTCGAGAGTTCTTGGAGAACGGGAGAAGTCCCAGCAGATTGGAGGAGGGCAAATGTGGTCCTTATCTTCAAGAAGGGAAAAAAGAATGACCCAAACAATTACCGTCCGGTCAGCCTCACATCGATACCAGGCAAGATTCTGGAAAAGATCATCAAGGAAGTGGTCTGTGAACACTTAGAAACAAATGCGGTCATTGCTAATAGTCAACACGGATTTACCAAAAACAAGTCATGCCAGACTAATCTGATCTCTTTTTTCGATAGAGTTACGAGTTGGGTCGATACAGGGAATGCTGTGGATGTAGCCTACCTGGATTTCAGTAAGGCCTTCGACAAAGTCCCCCACGACCTTCTGGCAAATAAACTAGTAAAATGTGGGCTAGACAAAACTACGGTTAGGTGGATCTGTAATTGGCTAAGCGAACGAACCCAAAGGGTGCTCACCAATGCGTCGTCTTCATCATGGAAAGAAGTGACAAGTGGAGTGCCGCAGGGCTCCGTCCTGGGCCCAGTTCTGTTCAACATCTTTATTAATGACTTAGACGAAGGGTTAGAAGGCACGATCATCAAGTTTGCAGACAACACAAAACTGGGAGGGATAGCCAACACTCCAGAAGACAGGAGCAGAATTCAAAACGATCTTGACAGACTAGAGAGATGGGCCGAAACTAACAAAATGAAGTTCAACAGGGACAAATGCAAGATACTTCATTTCGGCAGAAAAAATGAAAATCAAAGATACAGAATGGGGGACGCCTGGCTTGACAGCAGTGTGTGCGAAAAAGACCTTGGAGTCCTCGTGGACAACGAGTTAAACATGAGCCAACAATGTGATGCAGCAGCTAAAAAAGCCAACGGGATTCTGGCCTGCATCAATAGGGGTATAGCGTCTAGATCCAGGGAAGTCATGCTCCCCCTCCATTCTGCCTTGGTCAGACCACACCTGGAATACTGTGTCCAATTTTGGGCACCACAGTTGAAGGGAGATGTTGACAAGCTGGAAAGCGTCCAGAGGAGGGCGACTAAAATGATTAAGGGTCTGGAGAACAAGCCCTATGAGGAGAGGCTTAAAGAACTGGGCATGTTTAGCCTGCAGAAGAGAAGGCTGAGAGGAGACATGATAGCCATGTACAAATAGGTGAAGGGAAGTCATAGGGAGGAGGGAGCAAGCTTATTTCTGCTGCCCTGCAGACTAGGACATGGAACAATGGCTTCAAACTACAGGAAAGGAGATTCCACCTGAACATCAGGAAGTACTTCCTCACTGTGAGGGCTGTTCGACAGTGGAACTCTCTCCCCCGGGCTGTGGTGGAGGCTCCTTCTTTGGAGGCTTTTAAGCAGAGGCTGGATGGCCATCTGTCGGGGGTGCTTTGAATGCGATTTCCTGCTTCTTGGCAGGGGGTTGGACTGGATGGCCCATGAGGTCTCTTCCAACTCTACTATTCTATAATTCTATGATTCTATAAAATTCATTGCACATTATGAACCTGGGAAGATAAAAGGGGCTCTTTGCCTGGCATCAAAAGAAAGTAAAGGTGAGCACCAGGCAAACTTCCTTGCCTTGAAAACTTGGTGGTTTCAACAGGTTTTTGGAAATGACTAATCTGAAGCCCAAGACACCACTTTAGCCATTAAATGGAAACTTGGGGTTCAAATTGGTTTTTGGAAGCGATTATTCTGTAATCCCTAGACGCCACCCTGGCCACTACATGACTCCTGTCCTGCACTTTACACGCTGCTTTGATTTTGTTATGGTGTTTACTTTTATTAGTTCTACCTGATAGCTATACAGGAGATTGAAGTGGTGTAATCCTGGCCTAGGTTCCTTGCTATCAGTCACACTTCACCTCTGGCTTATGCCTATTTTTACCACGTGAGTCCTACCCTGGCCCATATTGCCATCTTGTTCGATTTATATTTTATACCCATTGGCTGTAGAATCACCCAAGGGAGCGATTGCATTTGCTTTTATTAAGGTATTATATTGTTTTAAAATGTTGGAATTTTAAATATGTTTTGTTAATTGCTGTTAAATTGGTTTATTGTATTTTGTATGATGTATATGTATTGAATGTTTTTATTATGTGTAAACCGCTTTATTATGAGCAAACCCAGCGGTATATTAATAAAGTTTGTTTGTTGTTGCCTTCGTTCCCCTTTCTTTCAAATCTATTCAGATCCTGTTGTAGATGCTGCTTGGGGAAAACCATTGCAGTTTATGATTGATGAAACAGGATTTGGCTTGGAATATTTGGGAAGTAAATTGTGCATTTGAACAGCAAAATTTAAATACTTGGTCTGTATAAGTTTGTATTATATATCATGTACTCTGTTTCTGGTTAGCTATCTCAAAGTAAATGTCTACTACTAATATGCAATTTTTAAAAATCCGTTTTTGGACAGATATATTCTAACCATGGCGGAAGCTCATCAAGCAGTGGCGTTTCAATTTACTGTAACCCCAGATGGAATAGACCTTCGCATGAGCCATGAGGCTCTCAGGCAGATCTACCTGTCTGGTCTATACTCATGGAAGAAAAAGTTCATCAGATTCAAGGTAATTTATTTTGCAGGTCCCAGTCTGTGCTCAGGATAAAGTTACATGCTGTTCTACAAATGCAGGGTTCTGAACACTTATATTTACAGCATAACACTGATGTTGGTGGAGAGGTGCTTCATCCTTCTACGTGCCCATTTTTCCACACCATGCATTCAAGTTGCTTTTTGTTCTTCCTAGCCAGATTTAGTAAATTACAAGTAAGCAGTTATGGGGAAAATGACAGAGATCAAAGGAAGGGTTAGACAGCCCATTTGCTTTTTTTTTTCTTGAGAGTGTATTCCCACTTATTTATTTCTGTCCCATTTGTTTTCCCAAAGCACAAAATAAATAAAATTAATACAGATGAATTAAAATGATTGTAAAATAGTTTCAGATTAGCAGCCAGCCCTCCACAGGGCCCCTGTGAAAGTGAAAAACTGCAAATAAATAAATTGCTTTTTTTTAAATGGGAAGGAACACTTGCCTAGGAAATACTAGATCTTCTGGTATGACTCTTCGGTCAGCCTTCTGGAAGCTGATTGTGGAATCACACTGCAGGACTTGAGATTCCTAGAGGGAACATTTTCAATCAAATGTCATGACCTCCTTTCCTGGTGTTGTGGGGAACCAAGAAGGTAGATCATGCCTTGGCCTGTAGCACACCTGAAGCAAGAGAGCTGACCAGGACGGAGGGTCTCCATCGAAACGGGCTGGTGAAGGGGAGGGCCAGGGTGAGGGATATGAGGAGGTGAGAAGGAAAGCAACTTTCAGATGGAACTTTGCTTTTAACCGTACTGTATGCTTTGAGAAATAAAAGCCTTTCAGTCTGTCTGTGAGGTGATTTCATCTCTAGGGAGCTGCAGAGCAGGACACAAATGTACGAGTAATCAGATCTACTAAAGTCAAACCCACAAATGTGGAAGGACATCTGTACTTAAAAATAATTTAAGATGACAGTATCAAATCATACTGCACTCCTGCCTGACTGCTAAATACCTTTTTAAATAACAAAGATAATTGAAGGTGGCAGAGTAACAGTGAGGGGCCATCTTATCCTTCCCTGAAAAAATGTTCTGCAATCTGGGAAAAGCCACAGAGGAGTCCCCTTCTTGCCACTGAGTAACAAGGGAAAAGGGGGCTTCCCCCCAAGTTTCTCAAAGCCTAGACAGAGTCAAAGAAGAATACAGTCTTTCAGTTGGCTAACAGACAGATATACAGTCTTTCAGTTGGCTAACATACAGGTGTATGTGTGCCATAGCTAGTACTTCTGGTTGTGTACAAATGCAAACTTGTAGCCAGAGCACTACTGTAAAAAGGAAATCACATGTTCACTATAATCTTTTATTCTGATTTGACTACATAATTTTGCACTAGTTTATGCTTTGGAATACTTTTCCAAAGTAGTCCATATAGAGCACATTACAGTAATCTAGTTGGGATATAACTAAGGCACAAGATGGAGGAGTGTCTCTCTCTGGCTCCTCTCAGACTGTAAAAGTCCATTCCCAAGGAAGCTAGGATAGCTTCCTTCCTTCCTGGCCTTTCATCAATTGATGAAGATCTTCCTGTTCCAGCAGGTGTTTAGAAACAGATTTTGTATATGTTATAGGTATTAAACACCTTAGAAAGAGGATTTTAATGGTTTAAATTATTTTAGATTTACAAGTAGTTTAATACAGTTTTAAACTTGAATTTTTGCTATGCTTTAGCTACATATGGCTTTATTTGTTTTTGTTGTTATTGTTTTGTTTTGATTTTGCAAACTGTAAACCACATTGAGTCCCAGTCTTAAGAAAGAGTCAAGGTATAAATAAAATTATTGATACACCCACACATGATCAGACAGCTTTAGGAATGATTGCATCTCGACAGATATCTGGAAGTTTGTCATTCTTGGTTTAAGTGAATCAGCCTTCTTCTGATACATTTGTTGGAAGCGTTTACAGCCTTTCAGCTCCCCAAACACCTTTCTGCAATGTTAGCCTATCAGATTCCCAGTGGTGCAGTTTCAATTAGTCTCCAAATCTGTTTAATAAACCCTTTTGCGTATTCATAGCTTATTCATCTAAATAGCCAATAGCTCATTGGCTATTTAGATGTAATGGTGATATGTAAAGAAGACCAGTGTCACAACTTAGTCTGCATTTGTATGGTTGTATCTTCTCATATCCTGGGTTAGTTAATAACACAAGTGCTCTGGGAAATGTAAAGCAATAGCCTCAGGATCCAGAAAATTAATTATTGATGTGTTCTTCTTTCAGAATGGCATAATCACAGGAGTCTATCCTGCTAGCCCATCCAGTTGGTTGATTGTAGTAGTAGGAGTTATGTCAACAATGTATGCCAAAATAGATCCTTCATTGGGATTGATAGCTAAAATCAACCGGACCCTTGATATAACGTAAGTAAACATTGTCCCTCTTTCTTACTGATCAGATAAGTTTTGGTGATGAATTCAATCTCTTCTCATTGGCTTGGAAGAAGCTGAGCTATTTAAACTGGCATATTTTCTTTAATGTTAACATTTTACCAAAATGCTGAGCAGTTAATAATTGTATAGTTTGGGTGGGGATACATAATTTGGATTCAGGATTTTAGTCCTGAAGCTTAACTTTCATTCTTATCAATGCTGTTGCCATCTTTTATTTGTGATTTTAAAGATTTTTATAAATGTTATTTACGGTAGAGTCTCACTTACCCAACATAAATGGGCTGGCAGAACATTGGATAAGTGAAAATGCTGGATAATGAGGGATTAAGGAAAAGCCTATTAAACGTCAAATTACGTTATGATTTTACAAACTAAGCACCAAAACATCATGTTTTACAACAAGTCTGCCACTTATTTGGGAGTGTGGCTGCACTTGTGTTGTTGTTGGGCGTGTTGGCCTGCTGTGTGTTGCTGCCTAGAGAAACAGCTGTGGATCCAGGTGGAAGGCAGACTGCGTTGGATAATACAGAATGTTGGATAAGCAAAGGTTGGATAAGAAAGACTCTAATTTGTTTGATCGCTTCCTTGAGTTTTCCTGTCCAAAACCATACATGGGACAAAAGCTTTTAGAATGACCGTCTGATTGAAATAACATAAACTTAACTATGGCTAGTTTTAATAAGTTTGAAGTTATTTGACATTAACATCTTCAATAAAATATGCACAAAGTTAAGTTGCTTATCTAGAGGGGTTGATTTCGGCTCTCTCTCAACACAGGAATTCTAATTAGGGAACATGAGGGATGGAATGGTTCAAATAGAGTTGTACAGAACGAAGAGCTTTCTGTGATGGGTGATAGTATCTTTGATCTCTTCCTTTCTTCAGCTCGCATTCTCTTTTTTCTCTTATTTTTAAATGCTACCTACATTAAGTGACTGACTTATGATTGCTATAAGTGAAATGTCTTTCCAGTGTCATGTCAAGTCTTCACACGATGCATATAGTGGAATGCATGACCTCCCACAGTATGTTCCTTTTACACTGCACAATTGTACCTCTTTGATTCCACTTTAGCTGTCATGTCTACAACCTGTGAAATGCTGTAGTTTATAATTTGACGGGAAACTAAAATTCTGTGTCTGAGAATTCAAGTACCCCCTCCCTAAACTGCAAATCCCAGAATTCTGTGGGATGAAAACGTGGCAGTTAAAGTGTAACCACAGTTCTATAACTGTGTAGTGTGTAAAGTCCCTTTTATTCTAGCCACTGTGTCCATAGTAATTGCTTTTGAAATTTTATTAAAAGGGAGTGGAGAGGCAAAGTGATAATTGCATTAGTAACCATTTGAGCGGTTTGTGTGTATCCTCCCCTCTCCCAAATATGCCGCCTGCTAATGGTTTGTTGAACTGGTACTTCAGTTCAGCCCTGGTTATACGTTCAGATTGGCTTTGTTTACACTGGCTTTTTTTAGTAATATGTTCTGCTGTTTTACCTATTGTCAGCATTGTTTGACAGATGCTTTTTCTTATGTTTTCTTACAACAGGGGCTATATGTCCAACCAAACACAGAATATTGTCAGTGGGGTTCTTTTTGGAACAGGGCTCTGGGTAGCCCTTATTTTCTCAATGCGCTACACACTAAAGATGCTGCTTTCCTACCATGGTTGGATGTTTGCTGAACACGGCAAACTTTCTACAGGAACCAAGATATGGATGGTAAGAGTTAGTTATTATAAACTAGAACATGTAGCTGGGTAATCTTTACCTGATTTAGGTTAGATTCCTATTAATGTGTTATTTTGGAGTTACCTTTTTTGTAGTGATGACACCGGGCAAAACTTGCCAGCTGCAAGCAGCCTATTTTTCCAATCTTGTTCATTCTGTTCAAGGCTGCTCTGCCTGTGGCCCTTATCCTTCTGCCAATAGGTACCGCTCCAGTGGAAAGTTAATGGCACTCCATGCTGGCCACATGACTTTGGAGGTGTCTACGGACAACGCCGGCTCTTCGGCTTAGAAATGGAAAAGAGCACCACCCCTCAGAGTCAGATTCAACTAGATTTAACGTCAAGGGAAAACCTTTACTTTTTCCTTTTAAATAGGGCCTTCTACGTGACTGTCCCTAAGCTCTGGACCTCCATTCCCATGGTCTACCTTTGTGGTCCTCTCATCAGCAAACAAAAGACCTTTCTGTTCTGACAGTCTTTTGAAACTGAAGGCTTCTAAGAAAAATGATGTGCTATTTTAATTGTACTGGTATCTTTATTAGTTTAATAATGTGTTTCAAGTAGTTTTAACATTGTTCAAAATTTATATCTATTTTGTTATTGATCTTTTGTATATTACTAGCTACATTGTACTCAATTCATAATTCACCTTGAGTGAAAGTTTTGGGAAAGGGGTGGGATATAAATCAAGTTGGTAATAATAATAATAAAAAATAAAAACAACCATCTCCACTGTTATGAGGTTGCTGGACTTATCATAAGTGACTGTTTTGTGCAGAGGAAGGAACTTGCAAAGCCACCTCTGAGTATTCCTTTCCTAAGAAAACTATAAAATTCATGGGGTTGCAATAAGTCAACAGGCAGCTTGAAGGCGCACACACACATACACACACAAACCTCTGGTCCTTGAACATTTTCAATTTAGTTACATTTTTCCTACTAGCAAAAGAATCCTGCATTTTTGTGAAGCTTTGCTACACTTGACTGCAGTATTTGAATAGCTAAATGTTCAGTGCTGCAAATCTTATCATACAAAGCTGTTCAAGACCACAGGCTAAGTATATTGAGAAATTGCTCTGAATGCTTGAACATAAAGCTTCATAAAATGGGTAAGAGCCAAGCCTCAGATCCAAACAAAGTTTAAGAAGAAATATTTTGAATGCACAGTTGGTTTTCCATATCTTCAGATTCTGCATTCATAAATTTAACCATATTTTTAAAAATCCAAAATTTCTCATTTTATGTAAAGGAACCGCATTTTACTATGCCATTATATATAATGGGATTTGAGAACTTATCATGTTGATACCAAGGGCTCGCTGTATTCCCAAAAGGGATAATTGTGAGGTGCATTCTTCATGTTATTAAACCATCCTATTTTCTTAAAACATCATTTTGTCTTTGGCCTTAATATACACTGTCCTAAGAATTATTAGATTATAGATTGCAACACTTTTGCCTAACCTGACTGTGAGGTTATGAAAGTTGTAGTCTAGAATACCTGGAGCACTGGAAGGTTAAGATTACAGAATAATGAACAGGTATTAGTAATAAACAAACAGGTGCCTTATCTACAACGGTATCTTATGTTATTGCACTGTGTCCCTTGCATGTATTGGCTAACTATGTCTAGAAGGAATTCAACTGGAACATGAGGACTAATCTGTTGAATGCTTCTGTGGGAAATAGAAACCAGTTGCAAAAGAAATATCTGATAGTTTTCTTCAGATATGATTTCAGGAGCTTTCTGATTTGACTACAGGCTCTTATCTAGAAGGGTAAGGGACAAGAGTATTGTTGTCAACTTGGCTTATGGCTTTCATTGGCTGGATTTTTGGCATGCCTTACACATTCAACACATCAAGTTTTTTTCTTCTTACAATGCTGAGATTGAGGTGTGTGAGCAGGCTATGACTACTAATATGTTTTTTTGAATTTTACTCCTGGATAATGTGAGGAAAAACATTTTCCACCATAACTGAAATGGCAAGCATTTTTACAGATCAACTAATATTGCTTCTGTGGGGACTAAAATTCTCATTAAGTTAGTAAACTTTATATAACTAGCTATATTTGGTAGGTTGTAGCGCTTTCCTTCACTAAGCAGTCTGGATTGTTGTTGCTTTTCTTCATGCTGTCTCTCCCCCTCTCCCCCATTTTACTATTTTTAACTTTACTTTTGGTTAAAAACCCTGAGAGAGATCTACTTTCCCCCGCAAAGATAGATATTTTTGTGTATTTATAATGTTTATTTTTAGTGTAAAAATTGTTGTGTTCTGAAAGTTTAGAAAATGGAATTTAATTACTTATATGTTGACTACAAAGAGAACTTCTCTATGCCATGTCATCTTGTGAAGTTAATGACAACAGAGACCTTCAGATTTTTGCACTTCAATATATAGTGTATATAAATACTTGACTGGAAGGGGGAAGTTACAGAATCATAGAGTTGGAAGAGACCACATGGGCCATCCAGCCCAACCCCTTTCCATGCAGAAAAAGCACATTCAAAGCAATCTGACAGATGGTCATTCGGCCTGTGCTTAAAAGCCTCCAAAGAAGGAGCCTCCACCACACTCTGAGGCAGAGAGTTCCACCACTGAACAACTCTTACAGTCGGGAAGTTGTTCTTAATGTTAAGGTGGAATCTCCTTTCCTGTAATTTGAACCCAAATTACAGGAAAATTTGATGTTTGAACAGTTTTCCCATTTAAAAATGCAATGGGCAAACCCCTTTTACGCACACATTATTCTTCAAACATCATCTATTTGGAGGTGAAATCACAGCTGTGGTGTCTACAGATGAGTGAAATGCAAGTAACACCCAAAGAGCTCAGAAACATCCATATCTTTATTAGTTACAGCTGAAGAACCTTGGCCTAGCTTGGGGCAAGGATCTGAAAATCATGTAGCCATCAGATACTGTTTAGATTGCAGCTCCCAGCAGGCCTAGCCAGCATAATCTGTGCTGAAGAATGCAGGGAGTTGTAGCCAGACACCATTGGAGAGCCACACATGGTTCCCACTCTTGATATTAGGTATCAAGTGACCACTTGAGAAATCCCTCCTCCCACAGCCTCGTGTTGGAAGAGACATGGAATGGCAGAAATAACAACCCGCATGGCTGAATTGGTTCCTATGAATCTCATAAAAGCTGGGTGTGCTGCTGAATGCCTCAGCCCAAGGCCCTTTAAGGGGACCTTTGGAACTAGGGAGGGTAGGCAATATAAGCCCATTGTCTCCCCAGATTGAGTCTATGCTTTAATTGCCTACAGTTGTAACAAAAATATAAAATCAGCTAAAATACACATCGTCCCTATTACAAGTAAGAACTCATAAACTTCAAGCAAATAGTAGGAGAGCAAGTGGAAGATCTTAACCAGACGATGGGTACCTACTACACAAGGAACCTACCTGCCTACCATGTCCACTAGGGTGACCAAGCAAACACCTATGCCTGCCATAGATGTGGGCAAAACGTCAGGAGAGAATACTTCTAGAACATGGCCATACAGCCCGGAATACATACAACAACCCTGTGATCCCGGCCATGAAAGCCTTCGACAACACAACAAACACCTAGTTGGCCAACCACTATAATGACTCAGAAAATCCCATGAAAATCTTACAGATCCCTGGGAATAAGACTGCTGGCACACCCTGAGAAGATGAGTGTCTGTTGTGGCCCAGTGCTTTTTTCACAAGATGCTAATATAATCCCCAGGCAGTCAGGGAATCAATATGTTTCTTCCTCTGACAGTTAGTTGTCCTGCTAATTTAAACAATGGATATTTTAGTGCTCTGTCCATTACTATGATATTTTCCGTGTTCTCATTGCCACTAATAACATCTGAATGGAGCAAAACTGTAACATGTATGACACCTTTCTAATTTAGCAAGGCTCCTGCACCCAAGGAATTTACACATAGTGAAACAAGGATGGAGAGGGTAGAAAGGATGTGGGCAAACATTAATTATACTTAAACCTTTATTATATAACTAGGAATCAGGATTAACAGCCAACGGCCATATGAAAAAAATATTTTGATAAGGGGTAGTTTCTTTTTAGGTCTAGGTTTGATAAGCAATGGGTTAATAGCAGCAAGTGATCCATATATGAACTAGCCCTTTGGCCGTCATCTTCCTGGAAGCAAGTCTGAAGTATTAAATGCACATTTATAAATCAAGTTGAACACTTTTTTTCTGCTGCATAGTCAAAATCTTTATGTTTCATTTTCAGACACTGGTGAAGCTTTTCTCTGGTCGTAAGCCAATGCTGTACAGTTTCCAGACATCTCTGCCACGTCTTCCTGTTCCATCTGTTAAAAATACAGTAAATAGGGTGGGTTTGATTTTTATAAACCTGTTCTCCTCAAATGTAAATCCAGATGGAATGCTTACCTTGATTTGCTTTGTTCCTAATGTCAGTAAACAATTAACATATCGGATTAACTCATTTCAAGATTACATTATGTCTCCTTTACCCTACAGTGAAATCAAACATGGCATTGTCTATTAACACACCCTTATTTTATCTTGCATTCCATCTCTTAAGGCAAGATATTAAGAGTCTTCAGGATTCCCGCATTTTAATCTATTGTCTGTAATGTGTAATCTGTGAATGTTTTAGTGGTGTAAGATCATTTTCTTCAGAATGCTTTTTTCTTAGGATGTCATTATATGATGACAAAGTTATGTAAGGAATAACTTTGGCCTAAATCCTTTTGTTAGACTCATTGAATCAATAGGAAATTTAATGTCAACAATCATGTTGTGTCAATGGAATCTAAATCTAACGCTTAACTTTCAACACTGTTCCTCCTGGGTTTTAGTGGGAACTCTTGTTTTTGTTTTGTTTTCAGATTTTATTTTATTTTTATTTATTTATTATTTTTATTTTATGGAGACTTCTCTTAATATTCTTGCTGGCTCATGTTTATCACTGATGACTGAGCTTAGCGAAATATACTATTTATTTAATGAGTCTCCACAATAATTGTAATTGGTTTTAAATGTTTGTAATGCTATTTATTTATATCTTATTTCTGAACGTTATTATGCTTTGTGTGGTTTTTGTCTTGTATTTTATGTTAAATATGCTTTGATTTGTATTGTATTATACTTATACACTGTGTGTTTGCAATGTGGCACTGAAGTGGCCAAACTGTAAACTGCTGAGTCCCCTTCGAGGTGAGAAGAGAGGGATAGAAATATAGTAAATAAATAAATGTGATTTAGGCATGTATTTAAGAGGGAAAGTGTTATTCGTTTAGACAGGAAACAATAATAGCAGATATATAAAAATAAATATATATTCACTGAGAGAAATTAGATTAAATTAGCAACATGTCCTTTTAAAGGTCCATAAAAACTTGCAGTAGACAAATTCAATTTTTCAAATCTTACATGATCAAATAGACCTAGGATGGAAGTGAAAAAATATATAACTTTGCAAGTATCTTTATAAATTTTGTGTCATCTCTTGAAATGTGGAAATTACTACGAAATAAGGTCCAGGTGATAGGGCAACCTAAGTTATAAGTAAAGAATTGCAGTTCAAATTTCTCGAAATGATAGAAATATCATTTTCTCTAATTTGACCATTTGCACTGAAATTGCCCATGGGCTAAAATGTAGTGGAGCAGAGGATTGCAATGAAGAAAAATGACATTGCCATTTGTTATATTTATTATAATATTGCTATTTGTTATGAGAACATGTAAGACTGTGGTTTTACAAGCTAGGGATGCATTTTGAGTCTCCTGATATCTTGCCTTCTATCAGCATGCCATTTCTGGTTGAACCTTTGATTTAATGTCATTTGACTATCCAAACATTATACTGCAATTTAAACCTGGTTAGCAAATGCCCATTAAATCTCACATCTCCGTTTCAAATATTATAGGGAACAGTAGTTTCAAGGTAACAGGTTGGCATGCCAACAAAAGACATCGGTCTGGCACTTGTTTCCAACTCACCTAACCATAGATCAGGAAACTAGAAATATCCATTTGAACCAGGCCTGAGAGCTGGTCTTTTGTATAGTTACTGCTACAATATTTATGTCCAATGCTTGGAGAGACAAGAAAAGATGAATTACTACTCAATGTCCCTGCATGCTTTTGCTTCTGACCTTTACATTTGGTTGAAATTAATTAAACGTTTTGAAACTGGATAGATTTCTAGATGACTTTGGTGAATTTTTTGTCATACAAACCAGTTACATACAAAGTATAGATTCATGTTTTAAAGTTATGACTTCATATGTTCTACGTGCAGAGATGGCTTGTCTCATCAAAAAGTCATATTGTTAGGACATTACTTCATCATCACACCAGATAATATTGACAGCTGTATTGTAGGGCAGCTGCTGTTCTGCCCTATTACTTTCATTTGTTTATTTGTGTTATGGGAACGAAGTGGGGGAAATTATAGGCCTTGCCATGCTGATAGACTTCTTCTTCTTGTCAATTCCAGTATTTAGAATCAGTTCATCCACTTATGAATGAGGAACAGTTTAAAAGAATGGAAGCTCTCGGCAAAGATTTTGCAACTAATTTGGGACCAAAGCTACAATGGTACTTGAAACTGAAGTCCTGGTGGGCTGCAAACTATGTAAGTAGATGAGTTGTATGCTTTACTGAAATCATATAGTTTCAACTTTGTTCCAAAGTTTAAGTTTTACAAATTCTTTTGTAACTGAATAAATTTACTCTGCAAAAGGCAATGTTGCTTATCATTTCAGTGCATTGTTTTTAGAAATTACTATTTGTGTGTCAGCAATAAAAAGTGTTGTTAGGTAAAACAGGATAAGAAATGTGCTTTTATGTAGCACCCCATTGTTCAGTAAACTGGGCCCACAGCAACTGTAGCTGAGGTTTTGTTCGTTTGGTTTTAGATCATTAGAGACTGATATGTTTTTGGGCATATTTCATGTTTGGATTAGATAAACTAAAGAGTTAGTTAATGATGGCAACCCTTGTAGTGCCAAAAAGCAGTAACACCACCATAGGACTTTTTCCTAGAAATGAAAGTATATGCTTCTGGATACAGTACTGAGTTTTTGATTTTACTTCCATTGTCAAGAGCAAAGCATCTGATGTAGCAAGGCTTTTGTATCTTTTGATACAGTAGAGTCTCACTTATCCAACACTCGCTTATCCAACGTTCTGGATTATCCAATGCATTTTTGTAGTCAATGTTTTCAATACATTGTGATATTTTGGTGTTAAATTCGTAAATACAGTAATTACTACATAGCATTACTGCATATTGAACTACCTTTTCTGTCAAATTTGTTGTATAAAATGATGTTTTGGTGCTTAATTTGTAAAATCATAACCTAATTTGATGTTTAATAGGCTTCTCCTTAATCTCTCCTTATTATCCAACATATTCGCTTATCCAACGTTCTGCCGGCCCGTTTATGTTAGATAAGTGAGACTCTACTGTATTTCGATAAATTTTCCAAATTAATTATCTTGATCTTATTTGTTCTTGTAGGTTAGCGATTGGTGGGAAGAATACATTTACCTTCGAGGCCGTGGGCCTATTATGGTAAACAGCAATTACTTTGCAATGGTGAGTATATTAAGCAGTCTATCAACATTCTTGTACTTCCCACAGACCCACTTCCTTTATGGCAGGGATGGGAAACATGTGGGCTTCCAGATGTTCATAGGTTGCAACTCTTCCTCACACTTGTCTATGCGGCATGGGGGATGCAGTCAAACTATATCTGGGAGGCCAGAAGATGTGCACTTCAGGTTAGCTGAGATGCTAAATAAGATTGTGTTCATAAATGAGAAATAGCTTTCTATTTAATAATATAATATATCCCAGGCAGCTGCTGTAAACTTCCACTGATTTTTAAAGACAAAATAGCTATATTCCTATTTTAACTGATTTTACTTCCACCTTCTGGACTGTGGCAGTAAAACTGGTATAAATTGGTACATTCTCCTTGCTTTGTGTTTTGTTCCAGGAGCATAACTTTCAGACCAATAAAGAAGTAACTGAGAGTTCATACAGGGAGAATGTATAAATTATCTCCATATATGCTTCTTTGTTCCTCTCTACTATATTGATACTCAGGAGCCTCGATTTCATGTGTAAAATTGGTGATTGGACTCTCACTCCATTAGATGAAATAGTATTAACCCTGATAATGAGGGGACTTTATCTAGCCCTTCACTGCTGTTAATTTTGATAGTGAAAATATAGAACAAACTGAACAGGGTTACACATTGCCTCTTGCACTTGTAAAAAAATTGATAAGTCGCTTTTGGCTGAAAAAGTGGAATCATGAGGTAGAATTGATGCTACTACAGTATTGTGAGCTATATTAAAATTAACATGCGCACATATAAAGCTTACTTTTCAGGATATAAAAAGGGGAATTTGCTAATGTCTCTTCTTACGTTTTCTCATCCTTTAGGACTTTCTGTATTTTACGCCCACCTCTGTGCAGGCAGCTAGAGCTGGAAATGCTATTCATGCCATCCTCCTATATAGAAGAAAACTGGACAGGCAGCAAATTCAGCCAGTATGTACATTTTCCTCAAATAGTTACAGATGTGAATCTTATGTTTTAAAAAGTCATTTTACATATTGAAAAATAACTGAGGGGAGGAAGAAAGCTTTCAACTATTAAGGCAAATGTGTATAAGATCTCAATTACAGAGATGGAAGAGTTTGCTGAATTGCTGGCTCCACATCACAGAAAAGGAAAACTAGATTTGGGGACAATTATGTCTGTTCCTCAGACCTACTTGTGCAGACCCCTGCTATTATCTGCCTCAGGCTCAGCATGCTCTCTTCCCATAATAGCAATAGAATTCCTGTCCTGTCCCTACTGAAATCCTTGGGTTAAATATTATATCATTTCCAGTTACAGTTGACCCATTGAAATGACATAAGCTATCACTTATGTAAGTCTTACTGATTGCAGTGAGTTATTCTATTTAAGATTAATATTTTATTTAATCCAAAATATTCCATAGGGACAGGATAGAAACCTTACTGGTATTGTTTGAGATTATCACTGGGTGTTCTGAAAGTGGGCATTAAAGAATTTGGAGGGGCTCTGATGTCGTTGATTGGTTGTCAGGTTTCCTGCAAGACATTCACATAGTCCAAGTTGAAAATTTTTCTCTATTCATATATCATGCCTGAGAAAACCTGGAGTAGACATGGGAAGTACAAATTTTAAAGAAGCAATGTTGCCAGCTGAAACTACAAAATGTACTAAATCACTTTTGTGGATTTACGACAGTGATTCCCAAAGTGGGTGCTACCACCCCCTGGTGGGCGCTGCAGTGATCCAGGTGGCTGGTGATGGCCACAGGTGCATTTGGGTGGGGCCAGGGGAGGGGCAGGGCCTCCTCCCAAGTGGTGGAGACAGGGCTGAGCCCCTGAGGCACCTGTTAGGACACAGGGGCGGAGCTAGAGGAGTGGGCGTGGCTTCTTCCCAAGAGCCTGAGACAGGGCTGAGAATCTATACCTCTCCTGAGGCACTTGTTGGGACACAGAGAGCGGAGTTAGGGAAGGGGGCAGGGCCTCCTTCCAAGAGGCCAAGACAGGGCTGAGCCTGTTTAGCTCTCCTGAGAGGCCTTTTAGGAATAAAGGGCGGGGCTAGGGGTAGGGGCTCTTCTCAAGAGCGTGAAACAGGGCTGAGTCTCTGTATACCTCCCCTGAGGCGCTTGTTAGAACACAGGGGCGGGGTATAGAGGTCCAGCCCCATCAGACACTTGGTAAGAGGCCCCGCCTGCTCCTCTAGCCCTGCCCTCTGTGTCCTGGCAGGCGCCACAGGACAGGGATAGAAGCTCAGCCCTGCCTGAGAGCTCGTAACTCCGTCCATCCCACTCCTGGCCACCCATTTGTGGCTCCGCCCACCTCCTCCTCCCCCTCCCAGCCCTGCATCTTGGACTAGGGGAGAGGCTCAGTCCCACCCTCTTGAGCAGGAGCCACGCCCACCACTTTAAGCCACACCCCTTTTCCAGGGGGCACTGAGTCATTTTTTCTTGAAAGGGGGTGGTAGGTCAAATAAGTTTGGGAACCACTGATTTACGGCTTCCTGAGCTTAAGATGGGACATAAAAGTAAAAGTGTTGGGGTATGTCTCCACTGAATTGTGATATGCTCCAGGATGTCTCTACTTTAGTAAAGCCCCCCCTCCCCAATTAGACTTAGTTTGAGATTTGAAATAATGAAAACTTCAGAGGTGTCTTAAAGTTGCTTATTGTTATGGGAATGCATCTCAGATGTGGACATAGTTGTCTAAATTAACCATGATTGTATAGCTTTGGAAGAAAAATACTTTAATTTATTGCAAACAAATCAGAACATATGAACTAACCTATATATCATTATTAGTCCCTTTACTGCATTTAGTGTACATGCTAATAGCTAATAGAAAAACAGGACAATTTTTCACAATATATTTTTCATGTAATATAACCTGACAGTTTTTTTTAAAATGCTAGTAACTCTTTAATAACATGAAGAAAATAATAAATTTAGTCATCTGCTATATGTAGCTTTAGTTCTTTTAAAAAAGAGTTAGCTTTTTGGCAAGTCTGGGGAGTACCTCCCACAACCAGTTGAGCTGTGGTCCAGACTGTTCTCCAAAACTGTAATGGTTCCTCTTTTGTTTCCCCAAATCAGAAGTGACTGGAAGTGTAATTCTGGTTTTGGAAAATCAGCTGCTTGCGGTGTTTTAGTGGGAAGTTGTCATTTCTGAAAGTTTTTAAGAGCAGCAGCTCCTTTTTTATTTATTTTTTCCCTATCTATTTATGTGTCCAAAACCAATGGAGAATGGGAGTTGTCATTGCATATTTTATGCCACAATTAAAGAAAGTTCATTTCAAGTCCCCTTTGGAGCCACTTTGAGTCCCCTTTGGAGAGATATAGCAGGGTATAAATAATAATAATAATAATAATCATCATCATCATCACAATGATGTTGACTGGCTATATCTGCCTAGAAGATCAGGGGGCAGAGGACTCTTACAAGTAAAACAAGCAGTCAAAGAAGAAGAACATGCCCTGGCAGAATATGTAAAGCAAAGTGAAGAACCTGCTTTGATTGAAGTCAAAAATCAGAAGCGCCTCAAAGCATAGCAGACAAAAAGCCAGTACAAGAAAACTGCACTACAAAGTAGAGCTGACCGCTGGCACAACAAACCATTGAATGGAAAGTTCCTTGACAAAATTGAAGGAAAAGCTGATAAGGAGAAGACAAATGGGCCCCTGAAGAAGGAGACAGAAGGCCTGATCTTTGCAGCCCAGGAGCAAGCCATCAGAACAAATGCAATTAAGACCAAGATCGAAAAATGAGCTGATGACCCAAAATGCAGACTGTGCAGGGAAACCGACAAAACCATTGATCATATCCTCAGGTGCTGTAAGAAAATCGCACAGACAGACTACAAACAGAGGCACAACTATGTGGCCCAAATGATTCATTGGAACTTATGCCTCAGGTACCACCTCCCAGCAGTAAAGAATTGGTGGGATCACAAACCTGCAAAAGTATTGGAAAATGAGCATGCAAAGATACTGTGGGACTTCCGAATCCAGACTGACAAAGTTCTGGAACACAACACACCAGACATCACAGTTGTGGAAAAGAAAAAGGTTTGGATCATTGATATTGCCATCCCAGGTGATAGTCGCATTGACGAAAAACAACAGGAAAAACTCAGCCGCTATCAGGACCTCAAGATTGAACTTCAAAGACTCTGGCAGAAACCATTACAGGTGGTCCCGGTGGTGATTGGCACACTGGGTGCCGTGCCAAAAGATCTCAGCTGGCATTTGGAAACAATAGACATTGACAAAATTACAATCTGCCAATTGCAAAAGGCCACCCTACTGGGATCTGCGCGCATCATCCAAAAATACATCACACAGTCCTAGACACTTGGGAAGTGTTCGACTTATGATTTTGTGAAACGAAATCCAGCATATCTATCTTGTTTGCTGTGTCATACTTACAACAACAACAATAATAATAATAATAATAATTATTATTATTATTATTATTATTTTGTCTTTTAGCAATATGTCAGGATGCAAAGCTGAAATGATCTGATTTTAATATTTAATGAGTGACTTCCATACATGTGGAAGTAGCATAGCTTATTGAAAGCAAGCTAAATATGTGTATAATGAAGTCAAAACAGAAGTCAAAATAATTAGTAAAATATTGATTATAAGGAAGGCCTGCATTCTCTTGTATATGTAATTGTCTTGGATGGACAGTGGGTACACAAAGAATTGCATCTAAGTTTGGACCTCTGTATATGAAAGAGATTACTATCTCGTGAATTTTCTGCAGTGCTTCTTGTGCTTCACAAAATCCTACTCTTTAGCATCCGCTAACAGCCAGGAAAGGGTTGGAAGTGCCACTTTGGTTTCTGGAAAAAGGTGAACATTAGAAGACTTCTTCATGTCCTAGAGTTCAGTACTAGGATAACGCTGCTAAACCAAGACTACCAATGATGGGCAAAGTGCTGTTCTCTAAATGTTGTTGGATTGCAATTACCATTACTTTTATTTAGTAGGCTAAGTACATTTGGAGAGACTGAATGTTGCTCACCTTTTCCACAATGTTTCTCATTCCTCCTTATATCTTCTGCATAGTAACTCAATTCTTTGCATTTATCGATTTATGGCTCAAATACTGACCATTCAAAAGAGCATTAGTTCAAATAATTACTAAAACTTTTAGTTTCTGTTTAACTTATTTTATGCATCTTCTGTTTACCAACTACTGTCCTCTTCTCCCATGTTACCTTTTAAACGTGAGGGCATTTTATTTAAAAATTATGGTCAAAGTGTTCAATCTCTACAGTTGTTGTGCAGGAAAAGTCCAAAGTGTGGAACAATAACATTGCATACCTTTCAACTATTTCTTTCATGGTATGAAACGTGTTCAGTAATATCATGCTTGCAGATGAATATCTCTAGATATTCTCTTCAATTTTATTTTTGTATTTTTATAGGAGGGAACTTTAGCCTGTTTCTAGCATTAGAAAAGCAGAAACCTATAATATTATAATATGTTAAAGTACAGGGTGTTTCAAAATGACGAACCCAATCTCAAAGCAATGTATTTCACAACAGCCGTATGCTACAATTACACAAAAAGTTACAAACTGTTTAATCAGCTAACAAGTTATCCCTAAATTTTACTAACCATTTAGTAAATGAGCCAGAAAATCTAGAAAGTAACTCAGCAAGTGGAAAATAAGAGCCTTATGTTGTGGGATCACCATCTTGCATATGAATGGGGCTGTTTGTGTGCTGGGAGAGGAATCTAGCAGTAATAATTTGAAACTCTATGCCCCACCCTTTCAAGCGATAAAGGTTTCATTCACGGATGGGTTGCAGAGATAGCGACTCTATAGCGATTTCAAATGGGTCTGTCTTTTTGAAATAGCCTGTATAATAGCAGCTTGAATGCGATTTCCTGCTTCTTGGCAGGGGGTTGGACTGGATGGCCCATGAGGTCTCTTCCAACTCTACTATTCTATGATTCTATGATTCTATGAGCTGAATTCTCATGGAAACGTTCATATAAAATACAAGGGCTATTCAGAAAGTAGGTTACGTTTTGGATTTTAAAAAGGACAAAGTATAGGAGAAATCATTTACCATATGCAGCTGAAAGACACATCCCAAAACTACAATCTCATGTAATCCCCATTTAAATTTAGCCACGTTTCTTATAGATAAATGAATTTGAAAAGTACAGCACCAGTAAATTCCCCGCCTGTGTCCTTGGCTCTTCCTCCTTCTCCCTTCCTGCAGCGTAGCCAAAACGCTGCACTGCCAGCCATGCCCCCATTGTTGGAAACAGAGGAGAGAAGCGGCAAATTTACTGGTGTAGTACTTTTCAAACTCATTTATCTATAAAAAAACATGGCTAAATTTAAATGGGGATTACATGAGATTGTAGTTTTGGGATGTGTCTTTCAGCTGCATATGGTAAATGATTTATCCTATACTTGGTCCTTTTTAAAATCCAAAACGTAACCTATTTTCTGGATAGCCCTCGTATATAGATTGCATCCAGCAGCTAGGTAACATCTAGGTAATAGTTCCCATTATCATTAATGCAATATTATATGTCTTGAAAGGTGGAGGAAGAAAACAATAGAATGGATTTGTCATCTTAAAATAGCATAAGAAAAATCCATATAGACTAAGTAGAATAGAAATATGTTTAAGAAATATAATTAATAAGGGTTTTGGAATAATATGTTCTGAAAGCTACAAGACAAAGTCTCCTGTTGAACTGCATGTGCATAACTGAAATGGGATGCATAAATGCTTTAATGACAACTGGTAAATCTTGTATGAGATTCATTTCATTTCCCTCTCTGTGTAGGGAATTTCTCCTAGTTTGAAGTGGCCTAGGAATCCCCAAATCTTCTGACAATCACTCTAACCCTGGCATGTGTTTTTCTCTTCACGTGCTAACTCTATTTGTAAAACGCAATTGTAATGCACGTTTGCGGCATAGATTCTTCTGATGGGATCCACTGTTCCACTCTGCTCAGCTCAATGGGAGAGGATGTTTAATACCTCCCGTATTCCAGGAGAGGAAACAGGTAAGAATAACCAGTTGAAAGCAAGAACATCACAGAATCCTAAGAGTGTGAGATGCTGCCAGAACTTCCCATTGAATATCCCATCCTAATAACCCATGTTCATATTCATAGTGTCAAGCATGAAAAAAACTGTTTCATTTGAGCTGTATTCTTGTAGTTGCTGAGATAATCTCCAGTCGCATTTAGAATACCTTGATGGTTAAAGAGATATCAGCTTGCATTCTGATATGGTTTAGTTATTTCTTTCCTTCAAAAAATACCCTTTTTCTAGGAAACTATTTGCTTCCCAGTGTGAACCTGTCTTTTAATGTGATCTTTACCATTTTTATTCCACTCCTTTGGGTCCTCGTGGTTTCCATTGCTTCACTTGAAAACTTGGCATGGGGGATTTTTTGACTTTCCCTTTTTCCTTTCAGCTAATGATTTACAATGCCATCCCAATGTGCTCTTCTCAGTATGAACGTATGTTCAACACTAGTCGTATACCGGGCATAGAGACAGGTATAGTGTTAGTCCTGTCAATGTATCTGGCCTCTTGCATTCTAATATTCTATATATGTGACATTGCTTCAGCCTATAACATCTGCGTATATTTGCTGAGGCTGTGTGATTTTTCTAACAAAGAGGTCACTGTAATTGTATTGCACAGTGCTGTAAGATCCACTTCTTTAAAGTTTTGAACCATTTCAGTGTTGTAGCAATTCCCTACTAAATGGGTTAGTTCAAGATAAAATTAATGATCCCCACTAAATATAGTCTCAGAAAGATGTAATATTTGTGTTTTTCTGAACAGGTGGTTTTAAAAAGTCACATTTCTCTACCAGTTCTTTGTTGCACAATTTCCAAAGTGGTATGTATATCATACAAAAACTACAAAAATCTAAAAAGTGATAACATTTATAAATTTGTTTTTTACATATTGCTAATTATATTAGGGTAATATGAAGATATCGGGGGCCCTGATAGCACAGTGCGTTAAAGCGCTGAGCTGCTGAACTTGCAGACCAAAAGGTGCCAGGTTCAAATCCCGGGAGCGGAATGAGCACCCGCTGTTATCCCCAGCTCCTTCCAACCTAGCAGTTCGAAAACATGCAAATGTGAGTAGATCAATAGGTACCACTCCAGCGGGAAGGTAACGGCGCTCCATGCAGTCATGCTGGCCACATGACCTTGGAGGTGTTTATGGACAACGCCGGCTCTTTGGCTTAGAAATGGAGATGAGCACCAACCCCCAGAGTCAGACATGACTGGACTTAACATCAGGGGAGAACTTTTACCTTTTTAATATGAAGTTAAGAAACATTCATATTTTAATAAAATCCATCCAAAGAGACAGTTTAGAGTTTAGTTCTTTAACTCTCTCTACTGTAATGCTACATCTGGCCTTTTTAATGCCTTGGTGAAAAAATGGTGGCGGCAGGCAAGGACAACTGGCCCCCTGAGCCAAGGCTAGCACTTTTCCCTTTCTGCAGAATTATCCTCAATTTATCCATGGGTCATATCATAATCCATGATTTTGGTCCTAATCCCTGCCCATGACTTATACGTAAGGAGCTATTATACTAATTTTCTAATAACAAAGTCATATCAATCTAATAATAAGAATCTTTAAAAAAGGACCTAATGCACAAACGATGATACAGCTCCTCAGTGTTCTGTGTTTACCAGCTGGAATTACTTTTGAAATAACAAAATCTTGGTGGAAAAATCTCAGAACTCATTGAAATATTCCAATTAATCATTTTATCTTTCTTCAAGCTTGCATATGGACAGATCTTCTAGCTAATCCATAATGCAATGGAAAAATGATCACATGAATGTCACTTCTTGTTCACCCCCTACATTTGCCTCTGGTAGGGCTCTCCTACTTAGAACGGTCTGGATGCACCTGCAAATATTATTTTGTTAGGTAGAGGTGTAAGAAAAAAGACACATGGTATAAGAATAGGTTGTAAATGTATCCTATGATCATCTAACATTAAAAAGAAGTGGAGCCTTCTTTCTGGAAAAATAGCTTTTATTATGTGTTGATTAAATAGTTGATTAGAAGTAGACTCAAATGGTTCATAATACTTCCTTGAACTGGACCTTGATAAAATATCATATAGTACTTCATAATATAATTGTCCAACTGGAATCACACTTCACAATGTAACTATCAACTGGAGGAATTCTTCACCCTTTTGTCCAAATTCCCTCCTAATTTTAATGATCATTTTAAAAAGTATTCTCTCAGTTATTTAAGATCATTACTAATTTTCTCAGTAATGCCTCTTTTTTCATATCTTATTTCTTTTAAGCTTGCTTAGCATGTTGTTCTATTGGTAATTAAAAATAATGATCAAATGTTGGGACTAAATAAAATAATGCTTCTTGGAAAGCAGTGCTTTTGCTGTGTGATCGTTCTGCATCTGGTGAAAGGTTTGATATCTGCATTCCTGGTTTCCTTTGTATAGATGTTGACTGCATTTATATTTTTTCACTATAAAGTTGAACACTATTACATTACTAGAATTGTTTTTGCTTTTGGTGATAACACTACATATCAAAACATATAACAACAGAGAAATCTTGAAGCAAATGTCCTGTCTGCCACAATTTTTACCTCAGGTCATTGATGTAAAAAATTCTCCCCACATAAAAAGTGAATGATGTTCCTTGAGAGTATGTTACCACCTCTCAGCCAGTAAATGTTTCAGTCTTTTCTGTAGCAGTAAAGGAATGAAATTGACATTTTGTAAAGAATTGTTCATGTATTTCTTTACATGAGAACTTCCACATTAACAGCATAGATGTTATACAATTCACTTTCTAAGTCATATTTGGCTACCCATTTGCTGATATTCCAAAAGATAGATTTACTTGAATAGCATAAGGCATCCTTTTTCAACCTTTGTACCCCAAAACAACCTTTGTTATAATTTTCAGGTCTCAGGAACCGCTTGCACAAAGGTTATTATCTACATCTTTGAAAAAAAGATTAAAAATCACAACTCTCATAAAACTTTAAGGTTTCAGGAAACCCTGGGTGATATACTCTAGCATGAAGTATGCAGAGTAAGACTGCAGAAGTATATATGCTGACATCACAGATTTTTAAAAGTACTGGTACTTTCTGCAGCACATTTTTAAAAACATACATTAGCAGCAGTCTATTCAGTTGAGTTTTGGCTGATGGGTGTGGCATGATTGAATACTGGATGTTGTTTTGATCTGAGTATTGCTTTGGTTTAAAAATCGTACATTATGGAAACCTTTGCTCATTTCCAAATCCTGGATTATAATTCTAGACACCATCCAGCACATAAAAGACAGCAAACACATTGTTGTGTACCATAAAGGGTGCTTTTACAAAGTATGGCTGTACTATGATGGCAGACTGCTAAAACCCCGGGAGATTGAACAGCAGATGCAGTGGATTCTCGATGATAAATCAAAGCCCCAACCAGGTGAAGAGAAGTTAGCTGCTCTTACTGCAGGAGACAGGTACGAGCTTGATAAAATCAATGTACAACTACTGTGAACCTATTCTATATTTGTCTAATCACTTGCTGACTAATCCTATGAATATCAACAGAACTTTTTATGGAGTTTGTGATATATACTTTTTCATGTACTATGGTACCATATTTAGATGGAGTAGTTGATACCTGTATGATTATTCCTTCTCTTAACACTTTCATATTTTTGCTGCTCAAACTGAGGCTTAAGATATCAGCATTAATTTGATTGCAAACAATCTTGTATATGTAATTTGTAACAAGATATTGCTTTTTAACAAAAGATTAGTGTGTACTTTGAGACTTGTCTAACATTTGCAGAGTTTGTAGGAATTCATTCTGTAGCAATATTTTTCTATTACTTTGTTTGTTTTTATTTTGTTGCCTTAAAGTTGTTTCCAGCTTACAAAAAGCTTAAAACAAATCCGTCATGGGGTTTTCTTGGCACAATTTGTATAGAGAAGAATTGCATCACTTGCCCAAAGACACCCAGGAGGTATCCATTGCCAAGTGAGAATTTGAATCCTGGTCTCCCAAGGTCCTAGTCCAACACTCAAACCAATACACCATGCTACCTCTCCTCATTCGGGACATTTTCATATAGATTTAAAAGAAAATGACTTTAAAATGTCTCATACTTTTTAATGATTTCCTGTTGATATTCTTGTGGCAGAGTTCCATGGGCTAAAGCTCGCCAAACTTACTTTGCACGTGGAAAGAACAAGCAATCTTTGGATGCTATTGAAAAGGCTGCTTTCTTTGTGACGCTGGATGACACTGCTCAGGGTTATAGGGAAGAGGATCCAGTGACAACAATGGAAACCTATGCAAAGTCACTTCTACATGGCAAATGCTATGACAGGTACATTGCAAAAAAGAAACAGAAGTAATGTTTGCTTTTGAAATGTGTACTTCCCTTTTTGTAGGTAAAATGGGGTATTTCCCCCCTTTTTTGAATTTGGACACTATCCTACATCTCTTCCAAAAAGAATTGAAATGGCAATAAAAGAGTGTCATTCCAGATGTATAAAAACAGCAAATTATGGTTATTAACATTCATTTTTTTTGTCTTTTCTAGGTGGTTTGACAAATCATTCACCCTTATAGTGTTCAAGAATGGTAAAATGGGCCTGAATACTGAACATTCATGGGCGGATGCTCCTATTGTTGGTCATCTTTGGGAGGTAAGTGTGTAGCTGAATTAGCCATACAAACAGGGCTTCTTCATAGATTTGACTGAGATGTTTCCCACTTTTACTTTTCTAAGTCTTCTCTTCCTTTTTAAAATTTGTCTGACATACAAAGAACATGGCTGAAAAATACATAAATTTTAGTAAGTTTGCTCATACTAATTTTCCTTTTATACTTTATTCTTAATCCATGTGTTTAGACTCATGTTCTGCTGCAGTGTATTTATAGGGTGTGTAATGGTGGATTCATCTCCCCTTTCCTCCACAGAATGTCATGTTTTCTGACTGCCTTGAGCTGGGCTACACAGAAGACGGGCATTGCAAAGGAGAATCCTCTTCTGGTATCCTTATGCCTAGCAGACTACAATGGGAAATCCTTGAAGAAGTGAGTACTACGAAGTCATTCTTCAATCAATGTAAATGGTGATGTATATAGGAGAGGCAACATTTATTTGGTTGGTTTGGCTATATTTTCATAAAGGTCCCTGAAGTAAATGTTCAGCAATGGTGTATAAAATGTGTTTGCATATGGCAGTGGTTCTCAACCTGGGGTCCCCAGATGTTTTTGGCCTACAACTCCCAGCCAGTTTACCAGCTGTTAGGATTTCTGGGAGTTGAAGGCCAATAACATCTGGGGACCCCAGGTTGAGAACCACTGGCGAATGGGGATTTGAAGTAATTTTAGAGATGCAGGTGTGAACATGAAATTAATGAGTCTCAGTGAGACTTATATTAACTAACAAATTTGCTAGATTCAAAGCAGGGTTCTATTTATGGGAATGCCACATAATTGGTCTGTTTTGGACAAAAGCAGTCAGTTAGGGATCGATAGGAATCCTGACTTACCACCAAAAGAGCATGGTGCCTGAATTTTCCTGCTTTGCTTCATGATTTGCTTCATCTGTTGTCCAAACACAGATCCAATTTTCCCTTGACAAACCAATGACAGAAACGTAATATATTCTTTAGATTACTTCTCTTCTTCAGAGAGAAACAGACCAGAGAAGCTGTTGTATGTTAATTTAGAAATGTATAATATTGCTAAGACAAAATATTTATTTTTAATCGTCTTGCCTTATGAGAATACTTGAATAATATCATACTTAAAACACTGCTTTTTAGTGTCAAGAAGTAATTGAAAGATCCCTGGCCGTTGCAAGGCCTCTAGCAGATGATGTGGATTTCCATTCATTTCCTTTCGACACATTTGGGAAGGGATTAATGAAGAAAGCAAAAACTAGTCCTGATGCATTTGTGCAACTCGCCTTACAACTTGCTCACTATCGGGTAAGTAATTATTATTAGCTTGTTTTAAATACCATATAAATGTAATCTTGAAATTAAAAATAAAAGCTTCTGCAAAAGTTATGCTGTAACCCATGTTACTACTATTTCAGTCATATCATGTTGTTTTTGCTCCATGCTAGACTTGTTTAGTGATGTAGAAGCTTTTCATTTCTACATCTAATAGTGCATAACATAGCTCTATTACATCAAGCCTTGGTTTTCCCTGATCAAAGTGTTTTTGCAACCAGATGAACAAAGTGTGGTCTCCCGGATGGCTTGCAGTTTCAGCATTTTAACTACCACCGGAGGACTGTACTTTTTACACCTATATTCCATACTGCCTACTCAGTACTGAGTTCTGTTTAACAAAGGGCCCTTGCAATGTTAATACCTTTCCTGTATAATTTTGGACCTTCTTGTTGCTCCTTGATGAGTATAGCTGCTGAAGATTGCTGATGACTTTTCCCTTGGCATCTTTCTGTGTCTTGATAGTATATATTTTAATTGACTTGATTTTTTCCCTTTTTCTTTCATTTAAAAAATAGTGCTATTTCATTATTAAATAAAAATATGTATACAAAAAATTGGTAAAGTCTTACCACCATCTAGTCCCAAGAATACAGGCTAAGGAGTAATTCACTTCCCCTGCCATATTGGACAGGAAGAAATAAAATGAGATGAATTTGCAAATAGAAAAACACGGTCATTCCCAAGACTTCAATAGTTTCTGTCTAAATTGAGACAGAATATGCAGTTTTCCCACTTTATAGGTTTTTAATTTTTAAAATTGGAATTGGCAGTATATTTAGTTTGGTGACAAAGAATATGAATAATACATAAATGAGATTGCATAGACACAACATAGACTTACAGTGAAGAAATGTATATAGTCCCAAAGATGAGTTTGTGACACAGAAATGCATATTCTGTGAAAATTTGGTATACTTTCATGAGGAAAAATAAGCAAGAATTTGGTTTATTTATTTTTTGTTTTTCTTCCCATATGCGATCTAATCCAAACTTTGTTTTTCAAAATATTTTTAACATAGTCCCACTCCAAAGTCATCTGAAAAGGGTAGTAGTCGGATGATAAACTGGGAAATCAGTAACAGGAAGCAGAATAAATGCAAATTTCTTAAAAGAGGATTATAAAAAAGACATCCACCATACACACATAAAATTCCTGTTGACAATATTGCCATTTGGCATCAAAAGTTTTGAAGTCTTTATAAAAGGCAAGATAATCAGAATGTAACCTAAATGTTAGACTAGACAAAAGTAAATACACTAAATCAGTGGGAGTATGGTAAGATAACTCTTATGTAAACTCAATTTAATTTAAGGCTTTATTCTAGTTGGGATTAACAATCAGGTTGAGGCTTTGATAGAATTATTTAAGTTGGTTGAATCCAGAAGAGCAGATCAGATTAAAGATGAGACAGTGAAAATGTGTGTACATTGGAGTTAAAAAAAAACCTTAACTTTGTACATCTATTATTATGGTCTCCACTGGCTGTCACAGCATAGTTAAGTATTTTGGAGATGTTCACATCAACTCTGGGATATGCAATATAACAAAGTTAAACATGGTAAGGAAAACTGTGGAGAGAAACAAGATGCAAAACAGTAAGTAAGATGTAGTAACATGCAAAATATTGTGCAGGGAAATTTGATGCTCTCAATAAAATCCATCGTGTGGAATAGCATGTGCCATTCTGGTTGCACTGTCTCAAAAAGTATCAAAAAGATGCAGAGAAAACACTAAGCCATTTCTTTGTGCAACGTAGTACACCAGTTTCTTTGGCAATGGCGGTAGGGGGAAGTGCAAAAAATTGGAAATTCATCCTGTACACATTTTACTTTGGGTGAAGTTGTGTGAAAAGCAGCTAGGAAATCAGTTACTAGATGACATTTATAGGATTGATTGTGCTTTAAGTTTCCCATATGAACAGCTTCATGGGAAGTGTACTGTCTGAGACAGTAAATCTTCATAATTTTCTGGGTTGTAAAGGTAAAGGTAAAGGTTTCCCCTGACGTTAAGTCCAGTCATGTCTGACTCTGGGGGTTGGTGCTCATCTCCATTTCTAAGCCGAAGAGCCGACGTTGTTCGTAGACACCTCCAAGGTCATGTGGCCGGCATGACTGCATGGAGCGCTGTTACCTTCCCGCCAGAGTACCTATTGATCTACTCACATTGGCATGTTTTCGAACTGCTAGGTTGGCAGAAGCTGGAGGTAACAGCGGGCGCTCACTCCGCTCCCGGGATTTGAACCTGGGACCTTTTGGTCTGCAAGTTCAGCAGCTCAGTGCTTTAACACACTTCGCCATCGGGGTTCCTAATTTTCTGGGTAGGGCTGTTTTTATCATTGCATCCAATCCACATCTAACTGATGTTTGTAAGGATTTTCTTACCATAGTATCATACTATTAATGTTGTCTCTCATACATATATATGTGTAGTCCATGCTGCTCTCCATAATTTAGGGTGCTTATGTAACTTTCTCATAATTCTATCAGAACTCAGGGCATATTGAATGAAATTATACATCCTACTCAAAAGAGAGAGCAAGGGTTTAAAAGCATGCCATAATATTTAAGATATGTGATTATAATGTTTATGTTAATTTAATTTGTATTGTGGGATTTCACATTGAACATACTACTTTCATTAAAATTTCTTTTTTTAATTTTTGTTTAAGGATATGGGTAAATTTTGCTTAACTTATGAAGCATCTATGACGCGCCTATTCAGAGAGGGTAGAACAGAAACAGTTCGTTCATGTACTACACAGTCATGCAAATTTGTGAAAGCTATGGATGATCCATCTGAAACTGTGAGTTTAATATGGTGAATAATTTTAGGTGTAGATTTATGTGCATGTAAGTGCTTTTTGGCTTTGGTGATATCTAAGGAAAAAAGGTCATATTTTTCCTGTCCATAATAGCAATAAATGCAGTTGTAAGAGAACTATTAATATAGCTAAATATCTAAATAGCATCCAAGTAGTGCATTGAAAATACATTTTGCTTATATTTTCTTAATACAGTATTAGTATAGATCAATGTTATGCAGTAAAGTTCTAGGAAGTGATCTGAACAGTTTAAAGTCTTGTGTAAATTATATTCTAATGAAAACAAATATGCTTCTTCATTAATTAAACTATCCACATTCTCTGTTTTGTTCAACTAATCTAAGCCCAAAGTTTAAGAAAGGCCATCTTGCACTGATACAGAAATTAGCTGTCCCTTTATTTAGCAATTAGGTGACGTAGTAATCTCCGTGAATGATTCATTGTTTTGTTAAACAGATATGTTTTTAATTAGCTTGCACCATCTGCTTTTTTACCTCTGTTTTTTTATAACGGTCCCTGATATTCATGAGACCCAGGTGCCCCACAGTATAAACTTCAGCAGAAGTACCGTAGTAAGACACCCAAGGAATTTAATGAGAGAACCAGCATGAATTATTGATTAAAGTATGGGACTAAGACTTGAGAGATCCAGAGTCTAATCCTACTGAATTTGGAATTGTCTTGCTATGAGAATTAGTGAGAAGGAAAAAAACAATAGAACCTCATTGGGCAAAGAATGTAAATGTGTATCCAGCCCTAGTAGTGCTAACAGTAAATGAACACTTGCCAGGCATCTGTAGTGGTTGTTACAGCAACTGAGGGGAAGTTAAGAGAGTTCTGTGTGCCTACTTTTGGCCCCTAATGGAGCTTCTTTTATTAATGCCATGCCCTAGAATTGCAAACTATCTTAGTGCTATAGTTTAAAATAATCATGGTTTTCTCCCCTTAATCTACAGCTTGAAAAGAAGATTGCATTATTCAAAGCTGCTGCTACTCATCATCAGCTCCTGTATCGACTTGCCATGACTGGTAATGGCATTGATCGTCACCTTTTCTGCCTTTATGTAGTGTCAAAGTACCTTGCAGTTGAATCGCCTTTCCTTAAGGAAGTAAGTGACCAAACTGTATTTATTGATTAAGTTATAAGCAAAAACTACGGAAACCTTCTGGAATTTTTATAAAGCTTGCGTGAAAATGATTTTGCTGGAGATTTAATTAAAGTAATTTGTGCATTGATAACATGTAATATACAAGAAATATAGAAGCATGATATATTCATATTAAAAGTAGACATTCAAAAGTATAGTGGATAAATAGTATGAGCTTGCTGACTTGTTTCATTTTCTTCAAACAAGAATTACAAAATACATTATAGTGGGCCTTTAGTATCCATGGAGGTTTGGTCCCAGAATCCCCTGTAAATACCAAAATCTATTAATGCTCAAGTCCCGTCATATATAATGGCGCAGTAAAATAGTTCTTTTCTTTACATCTAAAGTACACTCCTTGCCACTGGCAAGCATTATTGAGCATTCATATGTCTTACAATTTACTATTCACTAATTATGGCCTTGCAACCCATTTTGGGAGAAAGGTGGGATGTTTATTGATGAAATGAGTAGATGAATGAAGTGTGATCACTGGCACACATGTGAATATAGTGGTAGTGTCATTGTTGGATGACTTATTTCCCCTAGTTGTAATATATGTGTCCCAAAAATCACCATCCCAAAAGTTAGAGAAGAAGGAATGGGTTGTAGCTTCAAAACAACAGTTTTATCGTTGCTTGCAAACAGCTGATAAATATGCTACATGTTGTATCTTTTTCCTTTCTCAGGTTTTGTCAGAGCCCTGGAGGCTTTCAACAAGTCAAACACCTCAACAGCATATTGATCTGAACAAGAATCCAGGGATGGAATCCAGTGGTGGAGGATTTGGCCCTGTAAGCTGAATGATACCTGCAGAATGACTAGCTATGCTAGGGACTGCATTTTATGTATTTGTAGTAGTTTTTATGCTAACATGGGAGAATACCATCCTCAAGCCATGAATAGTTTGGAACCTCAGTACCTGAGGGAGTATGTCTCTGTCTATATTTGTCGGATCACTACAATTTATTGAAAGAACGCTTCTCTGATGTCCCACTTTAGGAGCATTTCAATAAATGAAAACACAGAAGAGAGCTTTCTTGGTTATGATACTACAGTTGTGGAATATCTTTCCTATAATAGCCTGACTGTCACTTAAGTTGATCACGGCACCAAGTTAAAATTTACTATTCATCCAGATTTTTTTTTTTTCGTGTCAGGAGCAACCGAAGTTGCTTCTGGAGTGAGAGAATTGGCCGTCTGCAAGGACGTTGCCCAGGGGACGCCCGGATGTTTTGATGTTTTACCATCCTTGTGGGAGGCTTCTCTCATGTCCCCGCATGGAGCTGGAGCTGATAGAGGGAGCTCATCCGCACTCTCCCCAGGTGGGATTCGAACCTGGCAACTTTCAGGTCAGCAACCCAACCTTCCAGTCACTTAGTCCACTACGCCATCTGGGGGCTCCTTCATCCAGATATTGGGGGGTTATTGACCATAGCTTGGTTTTCATTTTGTTAGATTGCAGGTTTGTTTTGATTTGCATTTGTTTTATTGATTGTACTTCATCTTGAGGTCTTTATACATGTCATAAGTATTTTAGAGGAGTGAAATACAAATAAAGTATGAGTTTGTACAAATTAAAGCACTTGAAAATTTATCTTTTACAGGTTGCTGATGACGGTTATGGTGTGTCTTATATAATTGTGGGTGATAATCTCATAAATTTCCATGTATCCAGCAAATACTCTTGTCCTGAAACAGTAAGCATTTTTATTAAATTTAAAGACCATTAAGTCTATTCTATGCACATTAGTTAATATCTATCTTTTTCTGTTAGGGTAGTTTTGTTCTTGGAATATATTTAATATATTTAACTAAAATGCGTCTGTTTAGAAAGTTGAATTGATAAGATTTTGTAAAATATAAATGACATATACATAGAGACTTAGTTTTCAATTTATGATAAATGCATGCATGATTTGTTGTTTTGGGGTTTACTGTTTGGAATTTAGGTGGACTTGTCCCAGAAGGGAACTTATGCACCAGAGGATAAACAGATAGAAATCAGACATCAGGAATGGGAAGTCACAAAAATCAGTTGTAGAGTGCTTCACTCATCCTGGACATTCCATCCCTGATCTCAGAACAACAATCCTTGAACAACAACAAAAAACTGCAAAAAAAAAGATAGGAAAGAGAAATGGCAAAATTGGAACTTATGCACAAACTCCACTCAATCAACAATGGGTTGATTATAGACAACAGTTTATTGGCACACTACACACATTATAACCCTAGTTAACCAGCCTCATGAGGGCTCTCATGGTCTGTTTATGACATTTGGTTTCCAGCTAGCTCCATACTGCATCCCATTAACTCCTTCCATCATTTGTATGGTTATGTACTCACCTTGGCTTTAAGCAACATCTTTCCACCTGTCTTTGTCCCCCAATGACCATAGTTATTATTGTTTTCACAAAATTTGGATTTCTATTTCTATTCACACATGCCATTTGTTCATTCATAGTTACAAAATTCTGATCCTAGGCAATTCCCTCAATATATCTGATGAAGTAGGCTTAGCCTATAAAAGCTTATGCCAGAAGTCTCAGTCTTTCTCACAGGTTGAATCTATTACACCATATAGTTTGGTTCCTAAAATGTTAGACTTGTTTCTGGGTATATCTGACCTGCTGATTCCAAAAATGGCACCAGTACTCCCCTTTCAGCTCTAATCTTTGAGGTATAGAATATACCACTTTGTTCCTCCAATAAAAATCAGGATATTTTAATTTTAAATTACTATCTTTTAAGGATGAAGGAAACATTAAAATTTTCAAAAAGCATACTTCATGAAAATCTACTTATTTCATTTCAAAACACAGGTTTATAATACAAATTTTCAGTCATTCAACACACATACCTAAGAAACTACGGCTGATGCAATCTATCTAATGCAATTTTCAGAATCAGTGTATCAAATAAATCCAGGAGCAGGCCTAAAAACCAAAACACCAAGATTTTTGGGGGGGGGGGGGCATGTTATTGAATCTACTGGTAAGACAAGTTTGTTGCTTTTTATAAAAGCTTACTAGCCACACACTCTCTTTTTTTTTTAAAGCTGCAATAAGGAAATCATAATGAATAAATTATCTCTATGTATTTTATGTTTGCCTATAGGTATGCATGTATATAGTATGTACAATATAAGAGCTTGATGCAGTTGTGAATTTGGATTTCTAACTCACTTTATGTTTGTCTTTAGAATTCCCATCGTTTTGGGAAAAACATCAAACGAGCATTGTGTGACATCCGTGACATGTTTGGTATTGGCAAAAACTCTACCAAGTGATTCCCTAACAGCTGGTAAATCAGTCCTGTGTTGGGCATGAGAACTCTTCTGATCAATGACTGAAAATAAGCCATGCCAAGCAGTAGTCCATTCCAGGGTATTGAAGCAAGATTACTTGTGAGAGATGCCAGAGCCCATCATTGTACACATTCAGAAGAGTTTTCTTTTCCACATGAGATGACTTGCATTCTCTCGGTATTTGTAGGAAAGCTGCAAGGTGACAACAATTATTTGAGGCTTTTCTTAATTCATTGTACATTTGATCATTTCTTACTTTAAAATATGTCTACTTGTATTCTGTAAATGAAGGGATGAAAAATGTGGGTTCCAGTTTTATGTCAACAAGAAATCTGAAATATATCAGTAGCAAAGCATCAGTTAATATATTTGCTGCTTTTTATCAGTAAGTGACAATTTGGGCATTCACCTTAAATAGGAGTGTCACTAATCGAAGCATAAACACACATTTGACAAACCTATTGCAATGTGCTAAGTGGGAAAGGGTTATGCTGCTTGAAACAAAGCCTATATTGCCATAGGTCAGTGGTAAAATTATTGTGCCTCAACAATGACAGTTAACAAACACTTTTTAGTTACATTAACGTACATAATTATCTCTGAAAGTTTGGAAAGCAAAATTTGCTGAATTTGGAAAATAGTTACAGGATTCTGTCATTTATTTTGGCATAATAAAACTTGGAAAAATATGAGCACGTTTCTAAACAGTGTTGTATGTAATGTTTCATGGATTTCCGTTGTCTGTTGATCTTATTGAATAATTTCTACACTACTTTTTAAAATGACTATTATTTTTGCTTCTGTATAGTTCACTTCAAGGTTATCAAATGTTGCTTGACCTCAGATTCTTTGTCCACTAAGGAAGGCTGATCTTTAGATGTTAGACAATCGACAAACAGAAGCTATACTCAGCCTAGCTGACATATTGTAAGTTGTTCACCCTCTTGCCTTAAACAACTCCTCATATGCAATCTTAATAAATGGAGGTTACTAATAAATATCTTGAATGTTTTATGGTTAGAGTGTGGAGAACCACTTCAAGATGCTTTTCAAAAGTAGAGAACATAACAAATCATGAATCACTAGAGAATGTCTAGTGGAAATTACAGAAAATGGATATGGGATTATATAGCTGGCAGAAAATTTACCAAAAAACTTGTTACAAAGATGTAACAATGACATCTTCTAGGCAACCTTAAAAAAACCTAACTATATGCTGCAGCAATTTACAGTTACTATTCTAAATGTGATGGGTATGAGGAAGAGCATGCCACAAATTCAGATGTTTTACTTTAAAATCCTGATGCTCCAGAGTTTCTAATAGCTATAACAAATGGATGGTGCAGAAAAGAGCTCTCTTTCTATCTGAGGATGCATAATATGAATAAATTCTTTTTACTCAACATAGGCTGGAGGTATAGATGGGATACATTGCTCTGTAAATTACATATCAGAATACACCCCCACAGGAATGGGTTGAACATATTTTATATGATCAGGTATGTTAAATAAGCAAGGAAATTATGAACAGAAATGACATATTGCTTGTCATGCAGCAGCCTGGAAGTAATGCAGCAAGAGTCAGGTGTTTGGGAGCTTTACATGTACACACATCATATTGACCACTGACCAATCGCTATTAATTTTTAAGATGGGTTTTTTTTAATTAAATGCATACTTAGGTTTGGCTCAGGTTTTAGATGTTTCAATGTAATCACAGTTAGTGTATTATCAATGCAAATTTTCATTCTTTAAGGGAATGTAAATGTATAATTGACTGAGGACGTAGTGTTTTTATTGTGTCTGGAGGGTAAGTGTCATGTATTTTTTATTTGACACGTGCTAAGTTTGGTTTATGTTCTCTTAGAATGTCAGCTGCGTGTAAATAATGTTCTTTTGGTTGTAAATCTTTAAGCGCACAGTAAACATAAGTTAGCCTTAATAAAGAAATTAATATAATTCTTATTTGTGTATTTTTGTGTGTCAAAGATGGGAATAGTTTGGTTTTGTCCTTTCTTAATGTTCTGTCGAGTTCTAAAAAAGCTCATAATACCATCACACTCTAGGACAAGAAAATATAAATAAGCACACATTATGGTTACAGGCAAACTTCAAATAAATATAATGCAAGATATTTTAACTGATAGTTTAGGTTGAAAAGAAAACAGAATTAAGTTCCAAATATCACAGTTTTTGTGACTAATTATTTTGAAGGGAACCTCTGAGATGTTTTTGAATTCCCGCAACAGCTTTTCGTGGGACAGGGTACTATTTAATGGAGACTGGTCCTGCACTTGCTTTAACTTCCACAACTACTGGGGGTATGCATCTGGCTAAACCTGGAGGCTTATCCTCTACCCAAACTCCAGACACTGCATACTTTTTCCATCCTTCTTTTTCAATGGCCTGCAAATCTCTATTTGTCTTGCATTGTGTAGGTAAGCGTGTAGCCTTGTCCCCGAAAACCCATCTCCAGCTGCCGTCATCCTCAAAAACCAAAATTGCCCCCATCTTGCATAGCAAGTCCCTTCCCATTAGTGACATGGGACATTCAGATATATATAAAATAAATAACAGTCTGATGCCGCCCTATATGAGAGCCATGCGTGAGTTAGGGCCTTTCACCCTAGCACTCAAGACCTGGCTCTTTACTAGAGCTTTTAATCTATGTTAATTTTATTAATATTTGTATGTATGTATTTTTATCCTTTTTATCTTGTAAATCGCCTAGAGTATCGTGGATGGAGGGCGATTAATAAGTAATTAAATGATGATGATGATGATTTGCCAAATTACATTCTCTGCTTTTCAGTAGTGGATACTGCTTTCTCTGACCAGTTGCCCTCATAATTTAATTAATCACAACACATACTTAAAATCTGTAAATGTGATTTCAATTAATATGGAATGGATTTCCCAAGTAATCATTTGAAATAATGTACAGGATAACTAGTATCAGTTTTATTTTCAATTATGAAGAAAGGGACATACAAGAACAGTCTGATGTTGTTGTTGTGTGCCTTCAAGCTGTTTCTGATCTATGGCGACCCCAAGATGAATTTACCACAGGATTTTCTTCACAAGATTTATTCAGAAAAGGTTTGCCACTGAGTCTGAGAGAGTGTGAATTGCCGAATGTCACCTGGTGGTGTTCATGGATTCAAACCCTGGTCAAACAGTCACACCATGACACCACACTGCTGCCTTAACAATCTGATACTATAATTCTCTCCCCTATCACACAATACAGAATTATGTTCCTTACATTATTCTGGCTGACTTATTATTGACTTGTTTCAAATAATATAGTGCAAAATTTAGGAAAATTGTCCTTAATGGTGCAACTCTCAGCAGCATATTTGGCTTTTATGCCAAAGTATTTCTCAATCCCGCTCCTTCATGTTCTCCCCATATGTGACCTACTTCCTATCCTTTGCTCACATAAAGTGGAATACTTCAGGCCAGCACTGCATAGTATAAGCAAAGCATCATATACGGGATAGAAAGATGTGATAGACATTCACCACCTTCTTGGATGCCAAGCATTTTGCTGATTTATTTTTAAAGAGAATGTTACTTTTGCCTTGTGGTTTGTTCGAGTTTAACTTGCCCATAGGCATGGGTGGGGAAGCAAACCAGATAAACAGCTTATGTTCTGGGTTGCTGTGAGTTTTCCGGGCTGTATGGCCATGTTCTGAGAGGAACATTTCATTTCCAGAAGCATTCTCTCCTGACGATTCGCCCACATCTATGGCAGGCATCCTCAGAGGTTGTGAGCCTGGAAAACTCACAGCAAACCCAGTGATTTTGGCCACGAAAGCCTTCGACAGCTTATGCTCCAACTGTCATTTTGTTTCTCCTTATCCTTTGCCTGTGGAAGATGCTTTACTAATTTTTTTTACTTACTTAAGCGATCACTTGTTTTCTGAATATGATGGCCTTTCATATTAAACTTTATTATTTGAAGTTCATTTCCCTCCGGGTTTCTGGGAAGTGGGAACCTCTTCAGGGAGGACCAAACGGGTTTATACAGTCAATGCTTAAGACGTTGACTTATTTGGAGCCTGCCGACACTCGCTGCTCAAAGTGCATTTCCTCATAACTATTGAGGAAATATGTCAAAAATAGCTACATGTTCTTTAGTACTACATTTAGGGGGAACAGCAATTAAACAGGTGCAATGAAGGAAGCCTACTTAGCTTCAGCAAAATCAATTGATAGTGAAGAACTAGTGATGGTATAAACTAGGGCCATATTACTGACATGACTAGATTTTCTGTGGTACTTTGTAGATCTACGTTCTAGATCTTACCATGTCACAAGCAGCAAAGTATATCTACACCAGGCAAGGGCAAACTTGGGCCTTCCCTCCAGGTGTTTTGGACTCCAACTCCCACCATTCCTCACAGCCTCAGGCCCTTTCCTCAGCCGCTTAAGCGGCTGAGGGGGAAAAGGAAGGGGCCTGAGGCTGTGAGGAATGGTGGGAGTTGGAGTCCAAAACACCTGGAGGGAAGGCCCAAGTTTGCTCATGCCTGTTCTACACTGACCATTTACTGCAGTTTCAAAACACTATTGAAGATAGTGTTTTCGCTGTGCAAATGATTACATAGGAAATCCTGAAACCAGTTTGATGCCCGGATAAGAGTCCACAAACCAATATCATCGCCATCCCCATTACCATAATTTTTGTTACCCACCTTTGTTACAGTCAAAACGGATCAACATAAAATACATACAGCAAAATACATGCATCACAAATCAAGGGGTTTCTTTTTCTTTCTTTTGTCGGAGTTTGATGTCTGGCTGTCACAGTTTGAATGAAGCTTTGAAGTGCATTAAATGGTCAGTGTAGATGAGGCCTAAGCTCTTTCATGGGCGGAAAGATCAAGGATAGTAAATAAAGAACAACACTCTTAAAACGGGAATTTCAGACATATAATAATAATAATGTAATACAGTAGAGTCTCACTTATCCAACATTCGCTTATCCAACGTTCTGGATTATCCAACGCATTTTTGTAGTCAATGTTTTCAATACATCATGATATTTTGGTGCTAAATTCGTAAATACAGTAATTACAGCATAACATTACTGTGTACTGAACTACTTTTTCTGTCAAATTTGTTGTATAACATGATGTTTTGGTGCTTAATTTGTAAAATCATAACCTAATTTGATGTTTAATAGGCTTCTCCTTAATCTGTCCTTATTATCCAACATATTCGCTTATCCTATGTTCTGCCGGCCCGTTTATGTTGGATAAGTGAGATTCTACTGTAATAATAATAAAACTTTATTTATACCCCGCTCCATCTCCCAAAGGACTCGGAGCGGCTTACAGTGGGACAAGCCTAAAACAGTGTTACATCAAAAAAAAAAAACAGTAACACAATAAAATCAAAGTATAATAACACATCTTACAAAAGTTAAAATAACTTAAAACATAAACAGTAATCCCAATCAGGACATGAAACAGTCAGGGTCAGCTAACACTTCCCAACAAAAGATCCCCCCAAGGCAGGAAACAGCCAGGCTCTGAAGCTGCAAGGCCATTCAATGCTAATCAAGGTGATTAATTGCAACATTCACACTTGCCTCCAACAGACAAGAGTTCTTCCCCCCACCCTGGACCTTCCAGAGGTATATAAACCCCCCTTCCCTCGTTTCCAATATACCTCACAACCTCTGAGGATGCCTGCCATAGATGTGGGTGAAAAGTCAGGAGAGAATGCTTCTGGAGCATGGTCATACAGCCCGGAAAATTCACAGCAACCCACCAAAAGATGAAACTTTTATTTAGAAAATGCAAATAGTTCACTTTTTTAAAAGTCAGGCAGTTTTAGGGCCCTCAAAGCAGGATGCATTTGCTAAAGGGTACATCCTACACTGTAGAATTAATTGACACCCACTTTCACTGCTAGGACTCAATGCTATGGAATCATGGCAGCCCGAAAGACATACAACAACCATGGCAGTTGTAGTTCGACAAGGGATTTATCCTTCTCTGCCAAAGAGTGCCTCATCAAACTACAAATCCTATGATTCCATAGCATTGAGCCATGGCGGTCAAAGTGTTGTAAAACTGCATTAGTTCTTCAGTGTAGATGCACCCGAAAACAGTAGTAGGGGTGGGTTGCTGTGAATTTTCCGTGCTGTATGGCCATGTCCCAGAAGCATTCTCTCCTGATGTTTCGCCCACATCTATGGCAGGCATCCTCAGAGGTTGTGAAGTCTGTTTGGAAACTAGGAAAAGTGGGGTTTATATATCTGTGGAATAAGGTCCAGGGTGGGAGAAAGAACTCTTGTCTGTTTGAGGCAAGTGTGAATGTTGCAATTAAACATCTTGATTAGCACTGAGTGGCCTTGCAGATTCAAAACCTTCCTGCTTCTTGCCTGGGAGGATCCTTTGTTGGGAATGGGAGGTGTTAGCTGGCCCTGATTGTTTCCTGTCTTGAATTCCCGTTTTTGGACGGGGGAGGTGTGTGATTGGAGAGTACGGGCCTGAACTACTTGCTGAGGCGTGCTATTTTTGTTTGTGTAATGGGTTGTTTCCTCAAGCACACACAAAACTAGCAGGAGCGGAAGAGAAGCGCGCGCGAAGAAGGAGGGAAAGAACCTCCCCGTGGTTTTCCAGCGAGGCGGGGCCGTGGGGAGGGGGGGAGCGTGAAGCGCGTGCAACTCTCCTCGGAAGAGCGCGCGCTGGAGAAAAGCGCCGTCATTGAAAACCGGCGCGTGCCTCTGGTGGTTGCTGTGCCTCAGCCGGCTTCACCCCGGCCCCGCCCCTCAACGGCTCCTGCTCGCGACGCCTGCCCAGATGGAGGGAAAAGGCGGGAAGCGGTGGAGGGGGAAGGTGAGGGAGCGCTACTTCATCAGGATCCGCCTGCACTGAAGAATGAATGCAGTTTATCATCACCTGAACTGCATGGATGCCTGCGATTGGCAATTCAGCCTGCTCTGCTAAAGACTGTTAGTGCCTCACCAAAATATACAACTCCCATTGAGCCATGGGAGTTAAAGTGGTGTCAGATTACATTCATTCTACAGTGTAGATAAGGCATGGGCAAACCTGGACCTTTCAATGTATCTTTGACTCCAACTCCCACCATTTCTAACAGCCTCAGGATCCATTCTTTTTTCCCCTCAGCTTCTTATATCAACTCCTTTGGGCTTCATACAAATCTACCATTTACCAAAATATACAATCCTATGCTTTTCTTTTCCATATACAGTAGAGTCTTGCATATCCAACATAAACAGGCCGGCAGAACGTTGGATAAGAGAAAATGTTGGCTAATGAGGGATGAAAGAAAAGCCTATTAAACATCAAATTAAAATTAAAGGTACAATAGAGTCTCACTTATCCAACACTCGCTTATCCAATGTTCTGGATTATCCAACACATTTTTGTAGTCAATGTTTTCAATTCATCGTGGTATTTTGGTGCTAAATTCGTAAATATAGGTAATTACTACATAGCATTACTGCGTATTGAACTACTTTTTCTGTCAAATTTGTTGTATATCATGATGTTTTGGTGCTTAATTTGTAAAATCATAACCTAATTTGATGTGTAATAGGCTTTTCCTTAATCCCTCCTTATTATCCAATATATTTGCTTATCCAACATTCTGCCGGCCTGTTTATGTTGCATAAGTGAGACTCTACTGTACTGTTCCATTATCCTGGTGGAGGCCAAAAGGGGGCGCTAGACAGAAAAGGATAGTCCATTTTATTGGGGGGGGGGCGAGTTGAAGGAGGAAAACAATTTCCCCCATTTTTACTGGTTATTCCCCCTCCCCAGTTCTCATTTCATAAATGAGGGTTGTTTCTACAACAGCAACATGGGTGGAGGGAATAACAAGAAAACAAGGGGAAAAGGTTTTAGTCCTTCAACTCCCCCCCCCCCCATAAAATGGACTATCCTTCTCTGTCTAGCTTCCCCATTTGGCCTCCGCCTGGATAATGTATCAGTACCAAATTAAAAAACAATTAAATTATACAGTGTGGATTAAGGTAAACAACAGATTAAAATACAATACATACAATTAAAACACACATTAAAACATTGAGCATTCATGCCCCACAACTGCAAAGAAAGGAACATTAATGACAAATACCAATACAGTAGAGTCTCACTTATCCAAGCTAAACGGGCCGGCAGAAGCTTGGATAAGCGAATAACTTGGATGATAAGGAGGGATTAAGGAAAAGTCTATTAAACATCAAATTAGGTTATGATTTTACAAATTAAGCACCAAAACTTCATGTTATACAACAAATTTGACAGAAAAAGTAGTTCAATGCGCAGTAATGTTATGTTGTAATTACTGTATTTACGAATTTAGCACCAAAATATCACGATATATTGAAAACATTGACTACAAAAATGGCTTGGATTATCCAGAGGCTTGGATAAGCGAGGTTTGGATTAGTGAGACTCTACTGTATTTCTTTTAGGAAACATCCCTCACCCGGGTCTAGAAATTACTGTGAGGGAAAGTGGTATTAAATTAAAAAGAGTATGTTTCAGGTTTTTTTTTAAAAAAAAAAATCATAATAGTAGTAGATAACCATTTCTTATAGAACTGATAAATCATTCTTATGCAATCCTTCATACCAAAGTAAGATAAATATATTAATATATATGGTGATTTTATTTTAGTCAGATCACCTGATCATAGCTGAATTTCCCCACTTGAGTGATCCTCTCCAATAGAATGTGATATGATGCAGGAAAAAGGTGTGTGATATGGCTTTCACACGTGAGGGGGAGAAGGTGAAGTGAAAACTAAATACTTTGGCTTGTACAAGCAGAAGCACTTTTCACTAAAGCATGGTTTGGACATAAAGTCTCAGAAGTCCTAACTTTCAGCCAAGCTTCTGAGTGTTGAAGTCCAAAACCGCATTTGGAAACCACATTTGGAAACCACTGCACTAAAACAAAGCTGATATGGAATATAAATCTAAATATTTCTTTGTATTACATAAATAGTTTTATGCATTAGTTTTCAATAGTATGCTTGCTTTCCTAGGTATTATTGAGACCACTATTAATTCCAACTGCAGGTGCAAATATCTGCTTCTTACGACCAAATCAAAGGAACTGTTAATAATTCTACAATGTTACAACCATTACCAAGTGACTCTGGTGGTAAGTGTCTTTGAAACATGAATTCATAAATATTCATATCTGCTGATTTTTTTCCCTTCTTTTTCTTCTTTTTAAATCCCTAGCTAGGGGAGTTTAATTACTGCTTCATCCTCCATCCTTTTCTCACTGGAGGCATCCCTCCAGTGTCATATATCATCATTGTGATTATTATGTTACTTGCACAGCTGTTGTCTACTCAGGCAAAAAAAACCCTGCTTCAACTCACATTTTGTGGTCCATAGTGACCACATTATCACCACACACATCGTTAGTAAATCAAAGTGATGTTTGGATTAGCAGTGATTGTCACAATATTTTGCTCTATTTCCAGCCATGGTCACTCCATTTTCACCTTTATGCATGCAAAAACACGGGTGTATGTATGCATGCATTTTATATGTGTTCTTCAATAAGGCAGTGGGCATCTTATTAAGAAAAGTGCTTAAATGCTGTTAGAGGTGTGCTAATACAGATGTAATTATCTGCCCTGAATGTGGTAGGTTCCCAGGCACCATCTGGCTGCAGTTTTGAAACCAGGATGAAAGACTCATACATCCCGACCAGGCACTGTTCTCACTGGCAGTCCTCTCAGACTGTAAAACTGCACTGGATCATGACTGGAATTCCCCTTGCCACCACTAGCGGCTAATTAACTGCAGGGAATCGTGTGTCTCATGCCATCAGTTGGAGTTGCATAGGAATATTGCACAGGGAGGCATTGAATACCTCCTTCCTCAACAAGCTTAAAATCCCATACACTAGCTTATGCCTTAGTTACCTCTAGACTGGACTATTGCAATGCGCTCTACGTGGGGCTGCCTTTAAAGACGGCCCGGAAATTACAACTAGTACAGCGTTCGGCAGCCAGGCTTCTAACTGGAGCGAATTACAGGGCGCGTTCAACACCTCTGTTTAAGGAGCTTCACTGGCTGCCATTTACTTTCCGGGCCCAATTCAAGGTGCAGGTTATCACCTACAAAGCCCTAAACGGTTTGGGACCCACCTACCTTAGAGACTGCATCTCCCCCTACAAACCCGCACATTCTCTTCGCTTGTCGGGGGAGGCCCTTCTCTCGCTCCCACCACCCTCGCAGTCGCGGTTGGTGGGGACGAGAGAGAGGGCCTTCTCCGTCGTGGCCCCCCGGCTTTGGAACTCCCTCCCTAGAGAGATTAGGCAGGCCCCTACCCTCCTCTCCTTCCGTAGGAGCTTAAAAACCTGGCTCTTTCAAAAGGCCTTTGATACTTAATCTGGTGTCGGACTGATCGATCTGTCCATTTTATAATAGCCCCATTCTTGAGGTGTTGCCAATGCTATATTGCACTTTGTCCATTTTAACTGTGAAATTACCTTCCCCATTTCGGCACATGTTGCACATTGCCTGGGTTCTATGAATTAGTCTACAGTGTTAATATTGTATGTTTTATGTTGATTTTAACGATTGTTTTTACTGTAATTGACGTTTTTATTGGATAACTGTTTTATTGCTGTGTTTTGATATTTGATTGTTTTATCGGGCAAGGCCCCATGTAAGCTGCCCTGAGTCCCTTCGGGGAGATGGGACAGGGTATAAAAATAAAGTTATTATTATTATTATTATTATTATTATTATTATTATTATTATTATTATTATGTCAACTAGAAGCTGCCAGCCTCAGTCTGTAAAGAACTACTAAAATGTAATATTGCCTACATATTTTCTTCTATTTTCATAATTTTTCTATTCTGTTTTGCATAATAGAATCTTGCAATGGTATCAGTGCTTTATCTCAGGATGCTGCTTCTGTCTGTGATGAACTTGTAAGTGTACATTTGATTTTTCCCTAATTTTACTACTTTTTTAGGCACCTATGAGTTGGAGCTACAGCTGCAGCAGCAAAAGCAAAAACTATTTTTTTTGCTAATGCCTATGCCCCCTTTAATGACCTTCTGTTGCTGTATAAAGAACTATAATGACATTTTATTTAGTAATATATATCTTTATCATATTTATTTTGATTTGATTTTTTACTATTGATGTGTATTTTTACTGAAAAGAGGAATCGAAATCCGTGGTTGGCCAGTTATAATAGCAATTAATAGTCTCGGTGTGGCAGGTATGAATGCTGCAATTAGGCACCTTGATTAGCATTTAATGGCCTTACAGCTTCAAAGCCTTGCTGCTTCCTGCCTTGGGGAATCATCTGTTGGGAAGTGTTAGCTGGCCCTGATTGTTTCCTTTCTGGAATTCCCAATTTCTCTGTTTTCAGGGTGTTGCTATTTATTTACTGTCCTGGTTTTAGAGATTATATTGTTCTGTATTATTATACCACAGTAATTATTTCCTATTATATTTATAATCTTATATTATCGCCTTAAAAGTGGATTATATGAGGCCCCTTCTACACAGCTGTATAAAATCCACACTGAAGTGGATTATATGGCAGTGTGGACTCAAGATAATCCAGTTCAAAGCAGATAATATAAGATTATAAATGTGTAATATAGCTGTGTGGAAGGACCTTGAGTCTACGCTGCCATATAATCCAGTTCAAATCAGATAATCTGTATTTTATAGGCAGTGTGGATGAGGCCTAAGTGTACTCTGCCTGTGCCCTGGGCACCATTTTGGCTGAGGGAGTTGCTAGGATACAAAGGGGGCGGGGCCTAAAGGCAGCATAGAAGGACTAAAGGCAGCAGGGCCTACCTTTCTATCTGGCAGTTAGGGGAAGAAAGGCTCTTCCTCATCCTCTGTAATTTGGACTATTTTTCTAGGTTTTTTTTTAATTGAAAGACATATTTTGGATTATTATGTCTTTTGTGGCCAAATTTAGTGTGATTGGGTTCAGTGGTTTTGTTGTTTACTCCATAGTAAAACGAACATTACATTTATAAATATATAGATAGTGAAGCTTTGAGAGTTTCACCAAATCATTTTTGAGCAATCATATTTATTGAGTAAATAATCATCTAATAAAAATTGCAGTATGGTTGAATCTTTCAGCAACAACCTGTCCTTCACCTCATTATAGGCTTCCTGGAAGTATCTATCTAGCAGGATGCTGAACTAAATGGGTCTGATTAAAGCGGGCTTTTCAGTATTCTTACAAATCATTCTGTTTCTAGGAATAATATATAAATGTTTAAATATTAATCCTTTATGTAATCCTAAAAATTAATAGAACTGAAAGTTATTATTATTTTCTAATTTATTAAAACTCAAGATAGTGTAAAAATATTGTTTTCAGATTATTTCCTCATTTTATTAGTCTGTAAAATATACTGAATATTTATTTTAAAAATAACTGTAAAATGGCAATATACATGCCAATTCTACATATCAATGCAATTTTTCTTCTTATAAATGTACTATTCAAACAGCTTTATTTTCTTCTTTTTTCCCCTTAACATTGAAAAAAATATCCACCTTTTAAAACAAACTTCTTTACATTTCAGACTGAAGTCAAAGACGCAATTGTTAGCATTACAACTACTAAATCAGAAGAAGTTTTACAAAATTCAGATACTGAAGAAAACAGCCACAACCTACCAGTTTCACAAAATGTGGTAGAGGAAGGACCCACCTGTTCTCAGAAAAATTATTCCAGTCCTCAAATGGTAATTATTGTCCCTTAGAATCATAGAATCATAGAATAGTAGAGTTGGAAGAGACCTCATGGGCCATCCAGTCCAACCCCCTGCCAAGAAGCAGGAAATCGCATTCAAAGCACCCCCGACAGATGGCCATCCAGCCTCTGCTTAAAAGCCTCCAAGGAAGGAGCCTCCACCACAGCCCGGGGGAGAGAGTTCCACTGTCGAACAGCCCTCACAGTGAGGAAGTTCTTCCTGATGTTCAGGTGGAATCTCCTTTCCTGTAGTTTGAAGCCATTGTTCCGTGTCCTAGTCTGCAGGGCAGCAGAAAACAAGCTTGCTCCCTCCTCCCTATGACTTCCCTTCACGTATTTGTACATAGCTATCATGTCTCCTCTCAGCCTTCTCTTCTGCAGGCTAAACATGCCCAGCTCTTTAAGCCGCTCCTCATAGGGCTTGTTCTCCAGACCCTTAATCATTTTAGTCGCCCTCCTCTGGACGCTTTCCAGCTTGTCAACATCTCCCTTCAACTGTGGTGCCCAGAATTGGACACAGTATTCCAGGTGTGGTCTGACCAAGGCAGAATAGAGGGGGAGCAGGACTTCCCTGGATCTAGACGCTATTCCCCTATTGATGCAGGCCAGAATCCCGTTGGCTTTTTTAGCTGCTGCATCACATTGTTGGCTCATGTTTAACTTGTTGTCCACGAGGACTCCAAGGTCTTTTTCGCACACACTGCTGTCAAGCCAGGCGTCCCCCATTCTGTATCTTTGATTTCCATTTTTTCTGCCGAAATGAAGTATCTTGCATTACTGATTCTGATCTCTCTTTATTTTTAATCCAGTGGAACTGAGAGATATTTTATAGAATAACCTTCTCTGGAAGGTGCCACACAGACAGTAAGAAAGTTCTACTTAGAGTAGAGGGGTTTCTTGTTCTTGTTTCATGTCAGGAGTGACTTGAGAGTAGAGGTGGGGAAGTTCTGCAGTAGCAGTGAATGTTACGTTGGGGGTTGCATGCAAGAGCAGGGGGCCTAGGTTTACCTTTTCCTCCCACTTTTCTCTCCCACATATATAAGCACTTAAATACATTTTAAGTTATGTAGTGCGTAAGATCAGAATCTCAAACAAACTTATTTCGAAGTAAGACACTTGATATTCTATGGCTCTTACTCTCTAGTAAGGGTGCATAGTATTGAGCCTAAGCTTAACAGAATTGAAAATGTACTCTTTTGGCCCAATAATATGCCAATTCTCCCACCAATAAACAAACACTGGCCTTGAGCTTTAAAAAGTGTAATAAAACTACATTTTATTAAGAACTCTTTGCATAAATAATTTTGCTGTATTGAAAATGAAAATTAGTGAAAAGATTTTTTTTGCATTCTAGATAATCTGTCAACTGAAAAGTGGCACTCATATATTCTGCATAAACAATACTGAAACAAGAGAGTTGAAAGCAGTTCATTTAGTCCCTCAAAATCAAGAGCAGCAAAAGTATCTCCAGCCAGGTATTGCAATTCTGGAAAATAAAGACAATATATCAGGTATTATCCTAATCATTTAACATTTTGCTAAGTTCTAACTTTCTATGGAGATCAAAGGCAGAGGTACCTAATGCATATGAAGTCAAAATAGGTTCACAAAACCACTTTGTCATAAAAACACTTACTGTATAATATAATATATGAGCATTATTGGCACCAGGATTTCAGCGGGCCTTAACCTAAGAGAAATAGAACATGCAAACTAAGGATTCTCTTACATGCTCTTTAATGTTTTTTACTGTTCTGTGCAAAGTGAGAATCGTTATGTTTGAGAAGGCAACACATTTTTTCTCAGTCTTCCGGAGGATGGAACACTAACTCTAGAAATATCCCAATACTGTTTATAAGAATGCAGTGAACATTCAACCAGTAATGGTAATAAAAAGAGACATCCCACCGAAATGTAGAGGTACATGGTACCTTGTAAGTACTTCCACTATATCCTGTCTACACCCCATAGACCTAGGACCAAGCAGAATATGATGTGGGGAAGATGGGGAAGTTTCCCTTCAGGCCCTAACTAGGAACTCATCTATACTGACCATATAATGCAGTTTGAAGCTAGCTTCAAATTGCAGCAGCAAGATAACGCACACCATCCAAGTGCACTGCAGCATGAGTTAAAAGGTTTTAAAGCACATCAAGCAAAGTGGTAAGGAGTCTGGGATAATCCCCTGAATACGCATCAACCACCCCAAATGTTAACCACATCACATGGAAAAATCATAATGTGAAGTGTATAGCAGACACCTGCCTGTGCTAGAGTGTTTTGTACAATTTGGAAGACGGAGGTAGGGGTCTGCCAATTTTTTTTCACATTTAGACTATTATGGAATTACTACATGTCGAGCAACCATTATCTGGAATTCTGAAATCCAAAATACTCCAAAATCTAAAATTGTCCACTTGAGTGGCTGAAACAGTGACGCATTTCCTTTTTGATGGATCAGAGTACACAAAGTTTGTTTCAAGAATGACTATTATTATTAAAAATATATATTGTATAAATTTATCTTCAGGCTATGTGTATAAAGAGTATGTGTGACATAGATGACTTTTGTGTTTAAACTTGGATTCCATCTCCAAAATACCTCATTATAGCTATTCCAAAGTACGAAAAAGTACAAAATCCAAAACATTTCTGGTCTCAAACATTTTGGGTAAAGCATTACATAGAAACACTGTAGAAACTATGGAAAGTAATATAACTAGCTACATTTACTCAAACTGCCCACAAGATGTCAATGTTTCATCAGTGACAAAGACATTTGCTAAACTATTATAATTAGCTAAGGATGCTAATGGTCAGAATAGTAACAGAATTTCAATGATCTTTTTCCTACAAGATTATTTTCTTATATGCAATAGTTTTCCCTTTGAATAATGACGCAAGTAGAAAATCGAACAGGAAGGAACCTTACCTGGTTTTTTCATTTTAAAAATGCTTGGTGTCAAAGGAACCATTATGAATTTGCCAAATATGCATTTAAAATGCCTTCAAACATCTTGACAACACCACACACTACTTGTAATTGCATATTATATCTGTTATAAACATTTGCTTATAACATTACTGTCACAATCATATATATCGGAGATAGTGAACAGAAATGGGACCGGGACAGATTTCCTTATCCACAGGCTGCCATGACAATGAGGAGGGGTAGAAAGACTGCAGATGGTACCAAGTGACACTAAAATGATTGACCCGAAGGCGCTCTTCCTCTGACCCTTTATCTGCTCCAGGTAGCATGAGAGAAAAGCAGAATCGGGTCTTCCCTTCTCTCCCTTCTCTTTCTTCCCATCCTCTGAAAGCCCTGGCACCAAACCAGGAACCATCCCAATGCCATGATGTTTTTCAAAGAAATGCAGTTGATATCAGGCTGTCCTTTGCTGGAATGATGGCAGATGGAAAAGAAGCCTTCTATCCAGGATAAGTGTTTCACCTTTCTTCCTGCACAAGTGGCAACAGTAGCATCTGGCTGACTTGTGGTGGGGCTGGAAAGCAGCAGAGTGCCAGCTGAGCACGCCAAGGTGCCAAGAAGGGCTGACACATAGTATTTATGGCTATGTGGGCTCCCAGCCATCAGGGCTACTTGCAATTCCTTTACCGGGTAATATCAGTGGCGCAGTATGTTAAAGCACTGAGCTGCTGAACTTGCGGATTGAAAGGTCACAGGTTTGAATCCGGGGAGTGGAGTGAGCGCCTGCTGTTATCCCCAGCTTCTGCCAACCTAGCAGTTCAAAAACATGCAAATGTGTGTAGATCAATAGGTTACCTGCTGTTACCTTCAGCAGGAAGGTAACAGCGCTCCATGAAGTCATGTCGGCCACGTGACCTTGGAGTTGTATGCGGACAAAGCCAGCTCTTCAGCTTAGAAATGGAGATGAGCACCAACCCCCAGAGTCAGATATGACTGGACTTAATGTCAGGGGAACCAACCCCAGTGATGCCATACTGGTTGACACCAATCCTAGTCATGGCGATGGAATTGCATATTATCCCTATTTAAAGCACACTGCAACTGAAAGTACTGTATATGCATTGAACCTAGCTGAAAAAAATAACAAATGAATGTATCTTCCAGACTAGTTGTTTTTTCCATGTTACTGTTACTGTTACTGATTTATACTCAAACAGACATTCTGTATCACATCAAATTACTTACAGTACTTTCTACCATTGTGCACTACGGCGCACAAATTCAAAATAAGTAAAAACATTTATACCCATTGTACAATACTTATTTAAAAAATATTTCATATTTTTTTCTTTTGGCGATTTTTAATTTTAATCATGTCTAATTGTAACTATGCAACTGAAATACACTTGGTTCTCTTTTTTAAATGTTAAAAGAAAAAACTTAAATTGAATATGCGACCTTATTCTAGGCCTGAGGGTACATCTTAACAACATAGATATGGTGAAGCTGATCACTGGAAGCTACACTATCCACCCCAAAACCATCTTGGCAGCTGGATGGAGGCTACATTCCACACTCCTGAACCCCCCCCCCCCCCCCAAGCAACTGAATGGGTGCTGCATGAGTGAGCGGTGCCAAAACTGGTTTGGCATTGCTCACCTGCAACCCTTATCTTGCCTCCCTTGATCTTTCATTTGTAATGAAGTGAAGGGGGAAGGGGAGGAGGAGGAGAGGAATCGCTTTCCCCTTGCACTCCTCCCCCACAATCACCTCAGTGCTCTGGATATCTTCACTCCAGGTGCCAAGTAGTGTCCATCAACATTTTATGCCCACTGGGCACTGCGAAGGAAAGATAGAGTAAGTTAGGTGCTATTCCCTATCCCAAGTTTGCTCAAGCCTGAGGATATCAGGATGGTGTATAATCAAGTTATAATCCATTGCATATGCCCAGAGTCACTGGATAGTCTGGCTTTGGGGAAAATAATGGAGCAGCCTTGGCCCGTGTAATATCAAATCAGCTCTGTGCATCATGTAACGACTATGGAGCTGATTTGGTCCCTCTCTGGATTAAAATGCCAGGGAAGATGCACCCTGAGATACAAAACCTGAGACTAAATCCAGCCCTTCACAATCCTCATTTCCCCATTATACAACTTGGTCAATTCTCAGGACTTTCCTGCCTCTCCTAAGGTTTATTGTCAGTGCTTTAAGTTAAAATATACTTGTATTTTTGATCCCACAAAAATACATTTCACTAGTGCCAAAATGGCTTCCCTGAAACTGAGTGTGACTGAAAGAGTCATCCTTGACTAGGAATACAACTTTCAACACAGTGCATCTAATGTTTGAGTTCAATAATATTTTATATTTCTTGTATTAAACAATTTAAACCAAAGCTTGCCATTTTTGAGCCCAAATATACATGTTACAGGAAAATATAAACAACTAAGAACAGGTTATCAGAAGTCCTGTACCTCACAATGCTGCAGTTCCAGCTATGGACGTATAGGATGCTGATTTACTTACAATTAGCCCCCTGTAGATATCAAAATCCACAGATACTCAACTCCCAGTACATACAATGTCATAATATAATGGTGGTAAAATCAAGGTTTGCTTTTGGGAACTTTTTTGAAGGGGAATACTTTTTAACAACTGTAATAAAAATTTATCCTCCTCCTCTCTTTGCCGCTCAAAGCAGGGTACATTGTTAAACACTTTTAAAACACATAAACAAGATACACAGAGTTAAAATATAAGTTGAAATCCACTGATAAAATGCAGATTAAAATTCACAACTGAAAACTAACTGGGTAGGCCTGTTGGAAGAGATGGGTTTTTCAGTTGCATCATAAGGCATGGACGGTTGAATCTGGCTATGGAGAGCTAATAGTACTTATTTCAATATTGCAACTTCAAAGCATTAATCCATCTAGTCAGTACTATGCTGAATGGTAGTAACTCACCATGATAGAAACCGGGAATCTTTCTAAAAGCCCTATCTGGAAATATAGGCTGTCCCTTGGTTAGAAATCCTTTCTTTTTATGTTTTAAAGCAGTGGTTCCCAAACTTATTTGGCCTACCGTTCACTTTCCAGAAAAAATATTACTCAGCACCCCCTGGAAATTAATATTAATATTAATTCAGTGGTACAACATGAACAGTAGCAGTGCACGATTGCACATGCCTCAATGCAAGTGAAAGAGTATTCGGGAACCGAGCCAACATCCAGTACGTTGTTCAAAGAAAAATTAAGCGCTATGAGCGGAATACATAAATCAATTTTTCTAAATCTTCTCTTCTTTCTTTTATGCTTTCACCGACCCCTTACAGTTATTCATCACCCCCAAATGCACCTGTGGCCATCACTGCCCCCTGGATCTTTGCAGCACCCACCAGGGGGCGGTAATGCCCACTTTGAGAACCACTGTTTTAAAGTAACTAATGGACACATTTTCGTTGAGCATAACATGTTAGGGAAAATGCCAAGCTCAGTAAGCACCCATTTATCTAGTAAAGAATAAGAATTATTATTATTTGTGTACTCCATTGTCTGAACTGTAGATCTTATGTATCTAGAAATTCATTTGTTTTCATTTTAGCCACTTTAAATCATGATTTAGTCCTGGATGGTAAATAAACTTTATAAAAGTAACAACAATAATGGCAGTAAGCATTACAATGACTTTACTTCAATAACCATTTTCTTCATTAGAGGCAAGTAACTCTATAACATCTGTACTGGGACAGTTTCTGCCAGTTATGGGTAAATTGAATGTATGCGCACAAGAGGTAAGTGTCCTCCCTCCCCCCAGCTTTTCCTTCAGGCACGTGTTTTCCAGTTTGACAGTCCTCATGTTTTTAATTCTTTTCCTTTTTGCAAAATGACATAAACATTTTTTAACCCCCAACATGGTCTGCTTAACTTGTCTCATATTTCTGTGTTGCCACTAGAGGTCTTGTTTATATATTTTAATGAAGCTTCATGGATCTGCTGAAAAGTAGCTTCCCTTTTCAATATGCTTCTTCTTTCCGTTTTTGAGAATTTAAACAACATACATTCTCCCTACAATAATCTTCAGTGGCAGTTTATGCAACATAAAAGTTACAGCTGAACAAAATGACAAAAATACTTTAAAATCCAAGAAAGACATGTACTATGAAATCATCATTACAAAATACACAAGATGTAGTGAAGAAACAGAAAATGGAAAATGTAGCAGAAGTTAAGAGGAAGGGGAAATAACATAGTACTATACTATGAAAATGGAAACTAATGTGTATCTTTGAGAAACTGTTGTGAATATATAAAGTATATCAATTGAAAACATTTATTAGGCTTTCCCAAAATATTCAGAAAGATTTTCAAGTTTTTCAATTATTTGAGGATAAAATTCTTGAATATATATATTTTACCTCCTACATCCAAATCAGCTAATACAGTTAGTCCTTCACATTTGAAGGTTTGACTTCTGCAGATTTGCTAAATCACAGATTTGATTATGTTCTCTCTAGGAATCTCTAGGTCAGAGCTTTCCAAACACTTCATGTTGGTGACACATCTTTTAGACATGTATCATTTTGTGACACAGTAATTCAGTTTTGCTAGAAAACCAGGTACTAAATTAACTCCTTATAAGAGACACATTCATAAAATATGGAGATACAACATCTCTCATGAAAAACTTTCATTTATATTTTTGAAAATGTATGATGTAGTGCTTATTTCACATAGACTAAATGGTTTCTCATTATGTTCGCACGACACACCAACACAATGCATCCAACACATGAATGTGTCATGACACACAATTTAGAAAGCTCTGTTCTAGATGTTCCAGTGCAAGCCTATAATCCACTTCCACTAGAAGTTGCACCGAGGGGCTTAGCAATTCCTAAAGAGAACACTTCTCTATGCATATGTTTTTGGCTTACAACTCCCAGAAATCCCAGCCAGTTTACCAGCTGTTGGGATTTCTGGGAGTTGAAGGTCAAAAACATCTAGAGACCTCAGGTTGAGAACCACTGTTTAGCCTTTCCCCAAACCTCTGTTTTTTCCCCAAGAAGAGTTGTTGTGTTAGTCTTTTGCAGCAAAAACAACTGATCTGCTGCGCTGAAAAGGTTGCACAACTTTTAGTTGTGCAAATTGATGGCAATATCACAATCTATCAATCTGTTTAAAGTATACTTTTTCCAAATGTATTCCTACATTTATGAATAGGATTTGCGAATATTTTGCCTGATCATGTTCTTGTATTTTTATATTGTTTTCTTTTTCATTTGTATTCAAATTTTGATTTAATAAAAATGTAATTTCTAACTTTTATTTGAGCAGCTTGATAATGGATCCACCCATATCTGCCATTCAGATCCAAATTTTCAGGAGTCAACCAAATTGACTTCAGTTGGGTAAGAAAAATAGCTATCACCAGAGTCAGTATAAGAACCTTATTTCTCCAATGCTAAAAAAAATCACATAAGTTGTTGTTGTTTACAGTGGTTTTCAATGCAGCAAATAATTTTGACAAAATCTCAGATTTCTGCAGATGTTTTATTTTAGGATGAACGAGATCCTCAGTTAAATTTAACATTACACATGTATCGCTGTGATTCATGTCAGATATATATGCAGCTCCTGACTTGGCAAAATGCATAGCAAGTTAAGACTAAGCCACATTGTAACCAGAAAATAAGTAGGAAATAAATACATTGAATTTGATACTCAGGTGAGTTAACATAATGAACTTAATAGAAGAAAGGTTTCCCATTTCGATACCTTGCAGTCACCTGCATCTCCTGAAAATCATCCTCTGGAAGGGACTCCACCGAATAGTCTAGGATGGTGTACAGGAGGCTGTTGGGGTTAAAAGAATGGAAAGATATTGTTTCATGAATGTCTTTAAATCAGCTTATATTGGAATCCAAACTACTTTTCTTACCTCAATATAATAGGAGACTGAAATATTTTACTCAGTTTTTCATTATCCTGGCAAGTAACAAGGTAGAAATTTCCATAACACAAAGGAACTTACAGTAGAGTCTCACTTATCCAACATAAACAGGCCAGCAGAACGTTGGATAAGTGAATATGTTGGATAATAAGGAGGGATTAAGGAAAAGCCTATTAAACATCAAATTAGGTTATGATTTTACAAATTATGCAGCAAAACATCATGTTATACAACAAATTTGACAGAAAAAGTAGTTCAATACAAAGTAATGGTATGTAGTAATTACTGTATTTACGAATTTAGCACCAAAATATCATGATGTATTGAAAACATTGACTACAAAAATGCGTTGGATAATCCAGAACATTGGATAAGTGAGTGTTGGATAAGCAAGACTCTACTGTATATAGATAGAAATAAAAACAATGTCTGGAATCCTGTTGCTTAGTCTTAACCAGAGTAGACTGACTCAATCAACTACTTGGAACATCCAATTGTTCTGCCAGATGTTGTTAATTCTCATTTGGAGTATCTCAAGTTAGATCTTCTAAGTAGCAATTTCAGGGAGTAGTAGGAGGGAAGGAGGAAAAACCACATCATCAGGTCACTTTTATGCATCTAAGTTTAAATCTATTCTGTTATTTTTCAAATTACTATCAAATGTGAATGTATTTTTTCTCAACAATTTAGGTTGCCTTGTGGTTCCTGGGATGCAAAGTCAAAAAGGCCTTGTAACTGTACTAAGTCACAGTGTCTCAAATTGTGAGTACATACATTCCTTTTAATATACATATTAAAAGGAGGCACAATATATGTGGGTTTTTTTTTAACTTCTAAGATCAATAAGTACCGCTCCAGTGGGAAGGTAACGGCGCTCCATGCAGTCATGCCGGCCACATGATCTTGGAGGTGTCTACGGACAACGCCAGCTCTTGGGCTTAGAAATGGAGATGAGCACCAGCCCCCAGAGTCAGACATGACTGGACTTAACATCAGGGGAAACCTTTACCTTTTTTATAGTAGACTCTCAATTAACTGGCACTCATGGGATGCTGGATGCTGGATAAAGAAATATGAATCATTCATATTGCTTTTCTATATAAATATATGTTTAAAGTGTTCAAAAATATATTGTATGTTTTTTTGTTAAATACAGGTACTGTGATTGCTTTGCCAATGGTGATTTCTGCTGTAACTGCAACTGTAATAATTGTTACAATAATCCACAACATGAAATAGAACGGTTTAATGCCATTAAGGTAATACAAGTATGTCATATTTTCTGTTTTTTGTCCTAAAATGAGTAATTCTGTTCTTTAAATTTATTAGTCTACTATTGTATTTTGAAAGCATACATGCAGATCATTTCTTATTATTCAGGCAAAAAATGTTGATTAAACATACAGTACTAATTTTCCTCATAAAAGTCTCCTTTTGAATCAATGCAACATTAAGATATATAATCCACTGAAATTACACACACGCACACACATATATATATTCAAATGATAATACAGGTACACCTTAGTACAGGCCCCCTCTGCACTGCCATATGCTACAATCCAGATTTTCAAAGTAGATAATCTGCAATTTATATGGCGGTGTAGAAGGGGCTTTAGTTAACAAAGCCTCAGGTAAGGAAGCTTCAATTAAGATTTTAAGCAATCTTTCAAAATCTGCGCAGGTCCCTTTTCTTCCTCGCCTTTTGCCATGCTGGAAGTTTTTAATAGCATTGACACTGGGAAGTTGGTGAAGGGGGGATGGAGAAACACACTTTTGGTTTCAGGTTGCACCAATGTGCCTGCAGTGATCGATGCAATAAATTTGATGGTGGGAAAGAATGGCATTCTACTCTAGTCGATCCTACTGTGGCTGTGTATGTCTGCCCTCAATAGTCAAGCTAAGCAACAGCTTAGTAGAATCCCCTACTTAAGTATGTCTAAACAGTAAAACAGTGAGAAATTGCTAGAGCAGATAAACCTGCCCCACTAGTTCCCCTTATCATGCTAAAAAGAAGGCATAGATCAATTTTGTTTTAATCACTATAATTAAAATCATAAGAAAAAAGGGGAGCTGATAAAAGAAAAAAATCTGACTTGGAAGCATTTTAGGTAATCTTTTGTTACTAATCTTTTATGACCAAACATAAATAGCAGGCATACTGCTATAAGAATATTTTATTCAATGCAACCACAAGGCCCCTTCTATACTAGCCTATATCCCAGAATCTGATCCCAGATTATCTGCTTTAAAATGGATTATATGAGTCTCCATTGACAGATAATCTGGGATAAGCAGAACCTGGGATCAGATCCTGGGATACAGAGCAGTGTTGAAGAGGCCAGAGTGTTCAGCATTCTTATTAATTGCAATCTGAAAAATAATTACATGTCAGTAAGAGCACATTTTAGAAGACATAAGATGTACTTATTCTTTAATTCAGATGAGAGTTATTGTTTTTTATAATAAATAAAATGTTTTATTTTAGGCTTGTCTTGACAGAAACCCAGAAGCTTTTCTGCCAAAGATTGGAAAAGGAAAACTTGGAGATATAAAACCCAGACATAACAAAGGATGTAATTGTAAGCGTTCAGGGTGCTTAAAGAATTACTGTGAATGCTTTGAGGTTTGTTGAATAAAATTTTCTCATCCAAACGTAGTATTAGAGAGGAGGGTAGGCACAGAATGGAACGTACTCAGAAATGAGGACCTGTCCTAATTCAGTAGAAAATGTTTGGTATAATTCCGGTCAGTGTATAAGTATAGAGAGGTAAATGGCCTTTTTAAGTGACAAATGTAGGAATTGGGAATAAGTTATGTTACAGGTTAAGCCACAAGATTCTACAAGACAGACCTCCACAACATAGTTTAGTGTGGACTGAGAGGGACTCATCGGTAGATAGGAAATAAGGACCCACTGTTGAGGTTTGTTGACATGCCGTATCCTATAAAAGGCAATAGTTAAGATCCTGACTAGAAACATTATCACAGTGCAAAATTGTGTTACAGGTTTATATATGTATTTGTTTATACTATTCATAAAGAAATAGTTTGCTTACTATTCTTGAGGGTTTCTTAATTATGCTCACCAACACATTGATAAGACCATCTCGGCACCCTGAGAAAGGAGCATTAACAAACCCTCTTATGGATAACCAGGAGTTATGTAGTCGGAGACATATATGTCACTTTTTGTTTTTAATAATATGATCTCTTCATGATTTTTTTTTCAATTTTGTAGGCTAAAATTATGTGTTCATCTATCTGTAAATGTGTTGGCTGCAAAAATTATGAAGAAAGCCCTGAGCGAAAAACACTAATCAATATGCCGAACGATATGGAGATTAAAAGTCATGAAGAAAATGATGCTGTATCATTTTCTAACTTAGAAATATGGTCAAACCCTAGAAAAGACAGGTAATTATTAAGGATTATCCTCATAAAACCCATAAATTTTCTAAGACATATATCTTTATAGATTGTGTTATATAAATTTTGTGTGTATAATTGTTTTATACATTCATGTACCTACTGTATTCTGTGTGTTCACACTATTGAGTGCTTTGTGAGCCACCCCAAGTCCCTTCTGGGAGATGGTGGCGGGATACAAATAAAATGTATTATTATCTTGAAATAGATAGATCACTATTAAGCATATAAGAAATTATTTCACTATTGCAAACCCTTTCAGTCTAGCTCATGGGTCCTTTCAACCTCTGCCTGTTCTTCCCTATATTTCATTTTCTCTGAAGGTATTCAGATTGACTTTGTTTCAGCTTTACATTGCTGCAGAAGTAACAATTATAATACTGTTAGATCTTTTGTGCCAGTATATGACAAGTAGAAGAAGGATGTTTAATCTGAATTCATTTGATAATTCTGTCCTAAACCCCCTTCCTCTAGCTCAGTGGTTCTCAACCTGGGGTCCCCAGATGTTTTTGGCCTACAACTCCCAGAAATCCCAGCCAGTTTACTAGCTGATAGGATTCTTGGGAGTTGAAGGCCAAAAACATCTGGAGACCCCAGGTTGAGAACCACTGCCCTAGCTGTTTTTCCTGCTAGTATTTCCTAACTGAGGGAAGGGGGTGTTGCAGTTGGAAGGGTTAAGTATGTTGTTCCTGCTGTTACAAACAGTTCTTGACCCCTATGTATCTGTGCAGAGATTAATCTGGTTCCTTGATACATTTGTCTCCAAACATTTAATTCAACTCTTGAGTATACTAGTATTACTGAGAGCCAATATGCCATAGTGGTTTAGATGTTGAACTAGGTCCCTGGAGAGCTGGGTTTGGATCCCCATTGAGTCATGGAAACCCACAGAGTGACCTTGGGCCGTTTACACTCTCTCGCAGGCTGAGAAGGGAGGCAGTGACAAAACTCCCTTTGAATAAGTCTTGGCAAGAAAACCCCATGTTGGGTTGCCTTAGGTTTGCCTTAAGTCGGACTTGAACACAACAACATATTACTGAATACAATGGAAACTATTTTTGCATCCATCCTCTCTCATTCTCTTTGTTTTTGTTCCAGTAGGCAATCGAATACATGTATATCATGGGAAGTGGTGGAGGCAACATGTGCCTGTCTTCTGGCACAAGCTGAAGAGGCAGAAAAGGAATCTTACTCTGTTTGTTTAGCAGAACGAATGATCTTAGAAGAATTTGGGAGATGCTTATCACAGATTCTTCACTCTGAATTTAAATCTAAAGGACTGAAAGTTGAATAAAGTATCTCAGTTACCAATCCACAATATGATCTAAAGGGTTGCTTGTTACTGCCTTTGATGTTGGTAATATTTATTTAAAAAATCATTTGATTTATTACTGTTATATCATGGCTACTTTTACTTTCAGTTGCATTCTAGTTTATGTTACCATAGATAACATAGATAATATTTTTTTCATATTAGCAACACCATAAAAACACTGAATGGTATCATTTTTCCCCATTTCATTTCAAGACTTTGTGTTACTACAGGCTCAAAAAAGACTGGAAAAATAGGGCTGAGTCTAAATGTCCCAGGTAACCTGTTTGAGTTTCATATGGTTCTTGGATTATTCTAAATTCATTAACATCAAATAGAAGCCTAATATTTGAAAAGTATTGCTATTGCGACTGCATATCATTGTGAAATTGGTTTTGTTTCAACCTAACATACTCATCGCTAATTCCTCCTAAGGGTTAATCTTTTCAAAGACTACAGAGAAGTTGCTTTACTAAAGGTGATTTTTAAAATGATGTATGTTAGATGTCGTTTGAATTCTTTTTAATGTTGAATTGTTAGGGATTGAAAGGAACTTTAAAAAGAACTTGTATTCTGTTCACTAAGCTTTACTAGTTTTGTAACACTAAAACTTTGAAATAAGTTTTATCTAATAAACGTTCTGACTAAAAAATGCATTGCTAAAAAAGAAAAGATATAACAGATGAGAAAGTAATAGTTGTAGTCATGACTTTTGAGCCACAACCCAAATCAATTATCTGTTTTGAGCAGCAAAACTTGGCAATAAATTTAGTAATATTGTATATAAAATGTCAAAGTTTCCAGAATTTTCATTTTTAAGAAACCCTTTCAGAATTACTAAAAGCACTGCCACTACACTATAAACCTATGTATATCAGTGTATGTGGTGATTGCTCATCTCTCTTTAATAAAGTGGGGCATTCAGTACATATTACTGCTTGCATAATAAATTTTCTCTTCCCTTTATCCTTCCTATAGGTTGCACACACACATGCATCATCTATATTATTATTAACAATGCAATATCAACAACATAATACATTTATACAGATAAATTAAAGTAGAATAAAACAATAGCTAATAATCTGCTAATAATCTAGAGTAAATTTGGGATATGTGGAGTTTACAAAAGGAGAAAGCAGTGCATTGTATGACACTACACAGCACCTTCCCTTTTATAACATGTAGTTCTTGGCTGAACTCTATTTAAATTATTCTTTTTTAAAAAAAATTGCTTTATTTGATACCTTTTAAAACTTTTTCCTAATACTTATTTTAATTAAATAGTGCAATGTATCACAATACGAATGGTACATTGATTTAATAGATCTAATAATGCAATAGCAAAAATCCATCAGAACTGTAGACATAAATTATCACGCATGTGAACATTTTTCAAGTCTATTTTACTAGTGAAGATAAGGTAGGGTTTCTACCTTTCTAATGGGAGTTCTGTGCTTCCACCTTATATTTCTGTTAGCAATAAGTTTTATAGCACAATACAATTTTTGTAAATTATGAGCTTTCCTGCACTGCCAAATGAACACCTTCTTACTTACTTCTTTAGGCGATCCCTCGTAGTTCGAGGATGATTGTCTTCCCCCTGGGGGTGTGTCCGTAGATGGCTGAAGAGACCTATTCTTGACCCGCATGTTCTCCTGCAGTGAGGGCATCAGTTTCCTGGTGGAAAGCGGTCCCGGTCAGGGTTGGCTTGACGCTCCTTCCTCTTGGCATGTTTCTCCCTTAAGCCCTCCATTCATGCCTCTTCGATCTCCACAGCACTGCTGGTCACAGCTGACCTCTAATTAGAGCGCTCAAGGACCAGGTTCTCATTGTCTATGCCACAGTTTTTAAGGTTGGCTTTAAGCCCATCTTTAAATCTCTTTTCCTGCCCACCAACATTACCTTTCCCGTTCTTGAGTTCGGAATAGAGCAACTGCTTTGGTCACCCACACCTTTTCAATTAGCTGGTGGAGTTGTTGTATCAGCTCAGGTCCACCTGTTTTGAAGATTTCAGCAGGGATCCCATCAGGTCAGCTGCCTTTGTTGTTTTTTTTGTTGGCTGATGGCATTGCTAACTTCTTCCAAACTAGGCAGTGCTGCAAGCTCATCCCTGGTTTGTTGCTGCGGGATTTGTGAGAGGGTCTCTTCGGCCACATTGGAGCTGCGATTCAGCAGGTTCTGTAGTGCTCTTTCCAACGTAGTTCAATTGATGTTTTGTCCTTCAGAATTTTGGTTCCATCTGATGAGCGTAGAGGCTGTATGCCATGGTTTCTTGGCCCGTAAATGATCTTTGTGGCTTTGAAAAATCCCTGAGCATCATGAGTATCTGCAAAGTGTTGGATTTCTTCAGCCTTCTTTGTCCACCAGATGTTCTTGAGTTCTCTGGTCCTTCTTTGGACCTCAGCTTTTGCACTGGCATAGATCTTTTTCTTGGCAGCACAGTTGGTGTCTCTCTGCCATGTTTGGAAGGCTTTCCTTTTGTTATCAATTAGCTGTTGGATCTCTTTGTCGTTATCATCAAACCAGTCTTGATGTTTCTTAGTTTGGTATCCAATGGTTTCTTCGCAGGCTGTGATGATGGAGGTCTTCAGTTTGTTCCAATGTTCCTCAACATTTTCAGGGTGTTCTGTGGGTAGATGATCTTTGAGTGTTGTTTGGAGAAGGGCTCATTTGGAGGGCTCCTGAAGGGCTTGGGTGTTCATTTTACACCTTGTTTTTCTTGGAGTCTGCATTTGGGGACGATCTTGATAGCCATCGTGGATCAGATTAACCTGTGGTCTGTCCGGCTGTCATCAGCACCTGTCATGAACACTTTCACATCCTAGTAACAATCAGACTATATAATTTATTTGGAATTATGGATGTATCCGTGTCTTGATACTGGGCAGAGGAGGTATTTACAGTATTTCCAGATTTCTAAGTAATGCTCATGATTGAAATACTGAAGATCAGTATGAAATATAGAACTATATATTTATGACAATTTTGATTACTTTGTTGAGATTTCTAAACTGAGCTGCCAGTGTAAATTTATTCAGGTAAACAGAATCTGTGCTATCATTCATCACTGTTTTGTGTACTGAGTTTTACACCTTTAAATATGTATTTCATAATGTAATTCATATCTTCAGAACAATATGACATTAGTATTATAATTCTGCTCCTGCAGAGTTCTTGGAAATGTAGTTTAGGAATTCTCATCTAGAGAAGGCCTCTGCTTCCCTAAACTACATTTCACAGAATTCTGAAAGAGTCAGCCACATGATAGGTAACCAAGCACCTTCGCTTTATAATGTAATGTGATATAAATGGTACCTTTGTTAGAGTCAACCATAGGTTGCTTATCTGTAACTGGTCCTTAGAGTGGTTATCTGTGACCTCACATGACTGGGTCCTGTACCTGCACAGAGCCACACCACAGGAAGTTACAGCCGCCTTGAATCCCTTTGGGTGAGAAAGGTGAGGTAGAAATGAAGTAAATAAATAAATAAGAGCTGAGTTGCGTTTGACAGCAACCTTGCCCCTCAGGAACCAAAGATTACTCTCTCTGGTTCCATCATCTGTAGAGTATGGATGGATCTGATGAAAGAGAAAAAAAGGCAAGTTATGTGAGAGCACAGATGAACACTCAGGGCCCTTCTACACAGGCCCTAAATGCAGAAGGAACCATGATAAATGGGAGGGGCTAAATGACATTTGCTGAAAATGTGCACTGGATCATATTAACGGCCAAAAAATATGGTTTAAAAAGTTGTTCTTAAAATCCAATTTTCGTCAAAAAATGTGCATATTTGTATGACTGTATATCCCTGCAGTCAAGGAAAATATGTGACTATGTTTCTAAACGCTAGCATGGACTGCTCCAGCACATGTCCACATTTTAAAATCCTGAAACAGCTGATGGAGCCGCTGACACCATCATCATCGGTGATCACAAGCGTATGGGTATGATTGCCTTCCAAGTGTAGAGTCTTGCCGGTGGGTCCATAGGTGACTGTAGAGGCCTTTTCTTGACCTGCTTGTTCTTTCACAGTGAGGACATCGGTTTCTAGATGGAAGGTGGTCCTTGTCAGGGTTGGCTTGATGTACTTTCCTCTTGACACGTTTCTCCTTCGTTCCTCTTCGAATTCCCCAGCACTGTTGCTAACAGCTGACCTCTAATTAGAAAGCTCGAGGGCCATGACTTCCCAGTTCTCAGTGTCTATGCCACAGTTTTTAAGGTTAACTTTAAGCCCATCTTTAAATCTCTTTTCCTGTCCACCAACATTCCATTTTCCATTCTTGAGTTGAGAGTAGAGTAACTGCTTTTGGAAACGGTGATTGGGCATTCGGACAACGTGGTCAGTTCAGTGAAGTTGATGGCAAGGGATCATTGCTTCAATGCTGGTGGTCTTTGCTTCTTCTAGAATGCTGGCATTTGTCCGCCTGCTTCCCAAGCGATTTGTAGAATTTTTTGGAGACAACACTGATGGAATCATTCCAATAGTTGAGTGTAACGTCTGTAGGCGGGTTGGGAGGACAATAGCTTTATAAACAAGCATCTTGGTTTCCCTACAAATGTCCTGATCCTCAAACACTCTCTGCTTCATTTGAGAAAATGCTGCACTTGCAGAGCTCAGATGGTGTTGTATTTGAGTGTTGATGCTGATTTTTGTGAAGAGGTGGCTACCAAGATAGCGGAAATTGTCAACATTTTCTAACATTACACCATTAAGCTGTATTTCTGGCATTGCAGAGGGATTGGCTAGTGCCTGTTGAAAGAGTACTTTGGTTTTTTTGATGTTCAGTGAGAGACCAAGTTTTTCATATGCTTCTGTACATCTTTTGAGGGGGAGTGAGCATATTACACCGAACCTAAAGTCACTCCACTGGCTGCTAATTAGTATCCAGGCAAAGTACAAGGTGTTGGTTTTGACCTTTAAATCCCTACATGGTTTGGGTCCAGGTTACCTACAGGACTGCCTTCTCCCGTACAATCTGCCCTGCACACTTATGTCCTCTGGGAGGCAGTTACTCCAACAAGCCACAATCCAACTGGCAACCACCTCCCAGAGGACCTTTTCATCACCCGCTCTACAACTGTGGAATGACCTGCCGGTAGAGTTCCAACTGCTGGATCAGTTGTCAGAATTTAAGATACAAATGAAGACCTGTCGCTTCCGGCAGGCCTACCCAGACAGTTTTAATGGTGAATTTTAAACTCCACTGAATGCCATGTTTTTGTTTTGTGTATTTTCATACGTATTTTAAGAGGTATGTTTTAATATGAGTATTTTACAGAGTGTTTTAAAATAATTATGTGTTTATTTATGATTTCGTAATACTGTAACCTGCTTCGAGCCATGAGGAGAGGTGGGCAAGAAATAAAACCTGTTGTTGTTGTTATTATTATTATTATTATTATTATTATTATTATTATTATTACTATTACTACTAGTACTATTAAAAATAGGCCTAACTAATACCATATCCCATACTATACTAAACTCTGTATTCACCTGATATTAGTATTGAAATCCAGTAATTAGAAGATTAAGACAACAACAAACTTAATGCATATTAATGTAACAATGGTGACTTTTGTGGGGAGGTGGCTGCTTCAGTAGTGGAAATGGTCTACATTTTCTAACATTACACCATTAAGCTGTATTTCTGGCTTTGCAGAGGGATTGGCTGGTGCCTACTGAAAGAGCACTTTGATTTTCTCGATGTTCCGTAAGAGGCCAAGCTTTTCGTATATCTCTAAAAGGGGTTTGGAGTGGCTGTGGTAGAATATGAACAAGGTTATAAAGACTTTTTTTTTTTTTGCAAACTGATAGGCAAGATTGTCTCAATCCCCCATACTATGATTAGCGGGGACAAGAGACAGGGCCTTCTCAGTTGTGGCCCCTCAGCTATGGAATTCCCTCCCCAGGGATATTAGATCAGCCCCTTCCGTCTTGACCTTCCGTCAGAGAGTAAAAACATGGCTTTTGACCAAACCTTTGGAGAACTTGTGCAATAGATAGATATGGAATAACGTGCAATGACTATAGGAATGGCCCAGATTACACTTGTGGATTACCTAATTGTGATTGTATTGTTTTAAGTGTTTCTAATTGTTTTAATGTATTTTATTATTCTATTTAAATATTAATTTTAATTTACATTGTTTTTAAGGCATCAAATAGTTGCCTATGTGTAAAGCCGCCTTGAGTCCCCTTCGGGTTAGAGAAAGGCGGGGTAGAAATGTCATAAATGAATAAATATGTACCTATAAGATCAAAACTAAATGTTTTTTCAGATTTTACTCACATATTTCATAATGTTTTGTTTTATATCCAGAATGAGGTATATGTGGCTTTTCAGATATGAGATTTCAACTCCCTCATCCTTCACCATTTGCCTTTGCTGGTTAAAGACTGGTTAAAGACTGATGGAAGGTGAGTCTCGAAATCTCTGGTGAGTTACACATTTCCTACTTTATGTTCTTATATTTCGTTCCTTTCACTTTTCTATGTGTGCTTTTTATCAGCAGCATCTATCAATTTCTAAACCTGGCAAGATGATTTTCCTTGAATTTCAAACAAAACTAGATCTGCTTTTAAGAAGTCCTGTTTTTCAGGACTTGTGTTATCATTCAAATTGAGATAGAATTATTTCATTAAAAGTTTACAAGTGTGATAGTTTTATCTTCGAGAAGAACAGTTCTCTGAAGTCAAAAGTCTCTGTTTCCTGCTAAGTATAAAAATGCATGTTATCAGAAAATGTCCACTGATAATTCTGGAAATTTCATTCTGATGTTGAACCTCCTGTTCTATATCCACATTGTTCAACTTACCTCATGTCCTGATGTCAGTATCATCTGATGTTCCTTGCTAATGGGTTAATGATTTGAGAATATGAGGTTAAGCTGAATTACATACTACTGGTCAGAAGGAAGATTGTTTTGATACCATTGTCTTTGATAAATGATAATTTAGGCCCAGCGCTTTGGAATATCAGTGAAACATTACTTTAAAACTGTGTTGTCGGAGGCTTTCATGGCCGGGATCACAGGGTTGTTGTATGTTTTCTGGGCTGTGTGGCCATGTTCTGGAATAATACTTCTGGAACATGGCCATACAGCCCGGAAAACATACAACAACCCTACTTTAAAACTGGTTATCAAACTGTGGAGCACAATGCTCAAGGGGAAAGTATCATAGTTCCTTAAAGAAAGGTGCAAGAATTTTTCAAACATAATAATTAAATTACAGAGGCCCTCAACTTTTGTGTAGATTAGAAACATGACACTTCCACAAAAGAAGAAAAAAAATGTGAATATCTTTAGAGCCTGGCTGTGCACATGTTCCTTTGTGCATTCATTTGGGGTGGAAGGGGGTTGAATAAGGGAGCAAGAGGAGAGAGGGCAATTTAAGGAAAAGGAAAGGATGGTAGAAGAGAGGGTGCTCTTCTCAATTAAGTGTTCTGCAGACTGCTCTGAATTTCCAGCACCAAGTAAGGGTCTTTTCTAATTGCCTCAACTGCCCCTCCCACCCTCCTACCCTCCTCCTCACATGCGCACATGCTGGAGAAAAAGAAGGAGCCCTAAGCTTACTTAAAAGATGGTTGTATTTATCATCTTCTCATCTTCCTTTCTCTCCCCACCCATTTGTAAAGTTTCCACACTGCAGATTGTTCAGTCACACTTGAGGAAGCAAGATCTATGTGCCGCTTCCTTATCTGGAACTGGGATAGGAAGGAGAGTAGAGAGATTGAGAAAGGCAATACAATGGAGACAGTACTGAACATATCTTTCCAAAAGACTAAATTAAGTGGAAAGAGGGGCAAGTAGTGTAGTAGTGAAGAAGAATGAGATGTAGGAGCCAAGGAAACAAATAGGGAAGGCGGGGAGGGGAATGCATAAGAATTAGGTAGGTAAGTGCTTGAGAGCACATGTGGGAGCTCATCCCAAATTCTTTCTCCCCTCCTCCTTGCAACATTTTTCCATTCTCCTCTTCCAGTTGAGTCAGCCTGGTGACTGCTTCTACTACCATCCTCATACATGCAGTGAGAAAACTTCCATTCTTCCTCTTTCTCCAGCCTTCCAAGGCCAGGTTGCAAGGCGCTAGAACTTACCCTTTCTACTGGCTTCTTTGGCTCTTTTATTCATAGACTATGTTGAGCAGGGGGGAAGGGTTTGAAAGGAATTACTGCATTTAATGTACAGGAAGGTCACATGTAAAAAGCTTAAGAACCACTGCTTAAAAATGTATTCCATGTTAACATTAGTTGCAAATGGTTATACATGTGTATGTTTGTTGCTATATTAACATATGTTGGTATATTAACATCAGACTGGCACCTTCATTGTCCACCTTCCGTAAGGAATTAAAAATGTAGATGTTCTGGTGCGCATTTGAGTGAATAGTCTTGCCAGTTGGCAAATGGTTTACAATTCCTGTTGCACTTTATCCCTGATCCTTACTTTTGGCCTTTTAGATTACAGTGTCTTGATGAGACCGTCCTCCTTGCCCCTATCCTGGATTGTCCCTGTACTTCCTACAAACCCTATCTAGAGTCCTGCACTAGTCACACTCCTTATATGCTGTACTTGAGGCCAGGTTTTAAAGTAATTGCTTTGTTTTATGTGTTTTATGGTGTTGTATATTAATTTTGTTTATATTGTTTTAATTCAATTCATGTACTGTGTTTTAAAGCTATGTTATATGTTGGCTTGTCTCCATGTGAGCCGCCCTGAGTTCCTCCAGGGAGATGGTGGCAGGATATAAGAAGTTGTTGTTGTTGTTGTTGTTGCCCCAGTTCCTTCCTCACAGACTTCAAAATTAATTTTTTGGAATACGTAATAAATAAATCTTACTCATTGTATTCAAACCAGGGTGCTTTAACAATTAATGTTATGTGCTTCTGTTATCACAAAGAGTAAACTATTATAAGCACATTGTTCCTTCTCATGCATTATATTCAAGTTCTTTTTAAGAAACTATTGCAACTTCTGGATGGCTGATCTGCAAAACAGTTGCCACATGTGACATTTGCAGATATTCTGGATAGGAGCAGCAAGTCTCAGGTATGTGGCTAGTCATGACTATCTTTTTTAGTCTCTAGTATTGTGCTATTAAATATTTCCACTCCAGTAGCACTAACTCAAAACCCTAGAATAATAAGTGAACTGTTCGCAACACACTGTTCATATCTGAGAATCAGAGTCCCTTTAAACTAGCTTTACAGCACTAGGATATCCTTTTAATTGCCAGAGTTCCAACCTAGAGGATTCTGGGATTTGTAATTTGGGAAGCTTTAGAGTTCTCTGGTTGAGAATTCATATTAGCCCTCCCTAAACTGAAAATCCCAGGATTCCATAGGGTAGAACTGTGGGCTTAAAAGGAAAATCATAGTGTAACCAAGGGTGTATTGTTAAAAATAAACCCAAACTTAGGATGCTCTTCTCCAAAATGTTGACCACCACTGGTTATTTCATATGTATTTTGCAAAATGAATTTGCTTGCTCCGTTAATCAGTCAGTACATTTATGATACAGATTTTCTCTTGAATTATTTGTAGAAGGCTATCATATGCCTTGAAAAGACACCGTGTGAAGGCAAACAATAGTAACAGTATATTAGAATGACAAAGGGCTTCAGATTAATCTTGAAAAGTCAAAACTACCCTGAAAGCACATCTCAAAATAATGCTTTTCATAAATCTTAATTAGAATGTGGATTTTTGCTGTCCCACATTATCCACTTCAGAGACAAATGTGACTCACTATTAAATTAGTACAATCAGCACTGATGTAGGAGCAACTGTAACACTGTCTCTTTGTGAACCATTTTTGTCAGTGTAATTACTTTAGTAATAGCTGATTACACAGTAGTCTTATGTTCCTATGAAATTAAGGCAATTACTGCAGCTAGAAACACATCTATCTATATTACACTGTAATAAGAAAACTACTCAGAATGTGTGCAATGTTTTCAATGTCTTTAAAGCAAAAGATCACTATGGAGAAATTATACTATATTATATTAGAAAAAATTGTAAAGTCTGGAAGACCTCACATCAAGAGATATATGTATATCACACAGAAAAAGGAGAAGATGATATCTATTTAACATCCATTCTTTTTAAATCAATGGAGAAAGTTCATAGAAATATGAACACAATGCACAGTGATTTTAAAATAAAATAGATAGATAGATAGACAGAAAGAAAGAACGAATTCTGGTGATGGTGCTGTTCTGTGAACTGTTGCAGAAGAGCATCTGGAAGACTTTGAACCACAGACCTAGCACAATCATGGATGTGGAGATGCTGTCCAAGAACTTGCACAGTGACTTACAGTAGCCTAAGCCTTGAGACATAGAGCAAACATTTATTCAAGACACAGAGCAAAATATTGTGCTAAATCCCCTTTAATGCCCACTCAGCTAAAGCATGTGGCAGCAGATGCTATGAGGAGATGACATCCTTCCTGAAGAAAATAAAGTAAAATAACATTTCCCTGCCTTCTGTTGTTGTGTACCTTCAAGACATTTCCAACATATACTGCTACTGTCATGGAGACTTCTTAGCAAGATTTGTTCAGAGAGGATTTGCCATTGATTTCCTGTAAGGCTGAGAGAGTTACTTGCCCAAGTGGATTTTCCATGGTGAGTGGAGAATTTGAACCCTTGTCTCCCAGAATCTAAGACTCAAACTACTATATCATGCTGGCTAGTTCCCAGTATGCTTTCTGGGAGAAAACAATCAGACGTATATACATTGCTCCAAATGTGGCCTCACCAGAAATATGTGTAAGTGTATTGGGGTGATGGCAGTTTTAACTCTGACCGTTTAATAATTCTTAGCATGCAATTCAGATTATTTGAGCTATCACACACTAAATTGACATTTTCATTGATGTACACACCACCACCACAAATCTCTCTTTCCTAGGTAGTCAAGTCACTACCAGTACAGAATCCTCAGAGGGTCAACCAGTAAACCTATTGTCAAGGAAGTGCATATCTACTTCGTTTCATAGCCACTCTTCCCATAGCTGTTCTGGGTTTTATGGGAGTTTTTCTTTTCTTTTTTTTAATTAATTTTTATTGAAGAGTTTTATATACAATAATTAAAAGGAAAACAGGAAAGAGGGAAGAGGAGGAAAAAAAAAGAATTGGGAAAGGGTATAGGGTAAATTGTTGATCTTCGATTCTCCACGCTTCGGATTGTCAATTCATATCTAATCTCATTTCCAATTCTCCTAGGGTGGGTTTATTATGATACCTAGCAGTTCCAGTCTGGAACTGTTAGACTATATTTTAATTGTCCAGCATGAGTTTCTTATATTTTTTGTAAGGTGACCAGTCTGTGCGCTTAATTGTCTTTCCCCTGTGTAATCTAACCAGAAATGTTAGAGAGTCCATGTCATATATTTCATCTAGTTTATCAAGCCAGTCTTTGGTGTTTGGGATGTTTTTTAATTTCCAATGCCTTGCAAAAATAATTCTTGCCGCCGTGCTCATATAAGTAAATAAAATGTCCTCATTTCCATTTAACTTTATATCAGTGTCCAGAATACCCAGAAGGTAGTACTCTGGTTTAAGAGGGAAGGTCCTTTTTAGAATTTTCTGGGTCTCTGTATGTATTGTTTTCCAGAATTTTTGGGTTTCCTCACACGACCACCAGACATGGAAGAAGGATCCCACTTGCTTCGTACATTTCCAGCACTTATTTTGCACGTTCGGGTACATTATCCCTAATTTTTCCGGAGTAATGTACCACCTGTGGAAAATTTTATGGGAGTTTTTCTGGTGTTGGACCAGAGATTTGAAATCAGGAAAGACCCAATGTCACTTGTAGTAGTTGAATGAGGAGCTAGTAAAACTAAGGTCCCCTCTACACTGCCATATAAAATCAGATTATCTGCTTTGAACTGGATTATATGGCAGTGTAGACTCACATAATCCAGTTCAAAGCAGACAATGTGGATTATCTGTTTTGATAATCTGGATTATATGGTAGTGTAGAAGGGGCCTAAGAGTGGATTTGCCACTCTGCAGCAATAGATTTACTCTCTACCCCACCCTCCTGTTAGCATGTATATGAAGTTAGGAGTTTTGTTGATCTAAAGCGTATCACTTTACATTTACAATACTTACATCTGTATACAGATGACACACTGCTACTTATTTCCACCTAAAGCCAAAGAAGCTGCCCAGATCCTAAACCAGTTTCTGGCAGCTGTGATGGGTTGGATGAGAGCTAAAAAATTGAAACAGAAAAGACAGAAGTCCTGGTCGGTCAAAAGGCCAATTGGGGTATAGGATGGCAACCTGTGCTTGACGGGATAACACTCCCTCTAAGGACAGAGGTCCGCAGCTTGGGGGTCCTCCTGAACTAAACGCTGACCCTTGAACCTCAGGTGTCAGCGGTGACTGGGAGAGCCTTTGCACAGTTAAAACTTGCTCACCACCTGCGTCCGTACCTCAAAAAGCCAGATCTGGCCACGGTCCATGCCTTGGTTACATCTCAGAAGGATTATTGCAATGCGCTTTATATGGGGCTGCCTCTGAAGACAGCTCGGAAACTCCAATTAGTACAAAGATCTGTGGCCAAGCTGTTAACGGGAGCTAGGGAGTACACCACCACACCCTACTAAAATAGCTCCATTGGCTGCCTATATGTTTCTAGGCCCAATTCAAAGTGCAGGTTATTACCTACAAAGCCCTCCACAGTTCGGGTCCAGTTTATTTACTCGGCCGTGTCTCCTCCTATGAACCTGCTCAAGCCTTAAGATCTGCTGGGGAAGCCCTTCTCTTGGTCCTGCCTTCGTCACAAGCGCAGCTGGTGGGGACAAGGGAAGGGCCGTCCCGGTGGTGGCCCCCCAGCTCAGGAATGCCTTCCCCAAGGAAACCAGACTAGCCCCACTTTAACTATTTTCAGGAAAGAACTGAAGACAGGCTTTTGGAAACGACTAACAATAATTTTAACCATTGGAGTTTAAACGGAATTTTAATTGACCCTGGTGCTCAAACTAGCAAGAGCAGGTCATATTTACTCATTTTAATGTTTATATGTTTTATGTACTAAACTTTCACATAGTTTTATATTGATTGTAACATTACTGAGTTATATTTCATCTTATTTATTATGACTACTTTTATTTCTGGTGATTTAAATTGTTTGACTTAAGTGTTTTATTATTTTTTATGTTATTATGTTATTGCTTTGTTGAAAGCCGCTCCAAGTCCCTTTGGGTGATGGGGTGAGATATAAATAAAGCTTCACTTACTTAATCGACCCACTTTTGTCATTTTGGTGTTATTAAAGCAAGGCAGATCATTTGTGTTATGTTTTTAGAAGGGGAAGAGTCATGTTGTCTTAGAGTCTATTATACCTCAAAAATGCATTTTTTTTTGCCTGTGAAAAAGCTCCAGCTGTTTACCACAATGTATATGTCACATTTACGATGTAAAATGGTATGTATATATGTGTTCCGTACTTTGGAAAATGTATGCTATAATTATTAAAAGCTCTGGGTCATTTAGTACTCCAGTAATGTGGGTCACATAAATGTCAAATATGATTGTCAAGAGCAGAGGTTTGACTTTGCATCTCTATCTCTGAGTCACTAGCAATGCCTTTCACAGTTAGCATTAGGGTGTTGAATGTTGCAATCGGGGGCAGTGTGGTTTGTAAAAACTTGTGAAATAAAGTACTGTATCTCTCAACTATAGCTAAAACCTGTCTGCATGATAATGAAAATTAATGGCCACTGATATTGCACAACAAACTGCCCAGGTCCACAAAATACTCAATAAGAATTATTAGTGTTAATGTGACAAATTGCATAACATGCAACAATTTCCACCTTTAATAGGATGACATAGTAATGCTTATCCAAACAGATGGACTTGAATTACTCTACAGAATATAGCATGTCACAGGAGCACAATGAGAAAAAGATATGATCCTTAAAATTATTTACAACAGTTGGAATATTGCGAAGAGTGTGTAAAATAGTCCCCATAGTCAACATCTGGAGCTGTTACTCTTCAGAGGTTTGGCAATTTCAGTGGTGCTGAACGTTTGTAACCTAGATTGGGAAAGATACACATTTTTAATAAAATGTTTTCATATTTTTGTACAGTTCTGGTAGCAGCATAAGCTACACAAAAAGAAGGGGAAGGAGAAATATTCAATGTATTTTGTTCTCTATACTTAATTATATTTTCTTTTCCTTTTTTGTGATCAGAAATTAATGGTGACAGGACTTCTAATCTCTATTAGGACTAGATTTTTTAATAGTTACTGTAATTATGTGTCATCTATAAAAACTAAAGGGCAGAAGGTCTAAGCCAGTTATATTTTCATATGTAACCAAAAGGACATCAGCCAATATGGTCTACATGTAGATTTTAGGTTCAATCCCTGGCACCTCCAAATAGGGATGGGAATAGCCTCTGACTGAAATCTTAGACAGATTCTGCCACTCAGTATAGAAATGGATGGAACCAAAGATCTAACATGCTACTAGGCAGCTGTAAATTTTCCTGTCTTACTTTGTCAATTCTATATTTATAATGTTATAATTTATTTTATGATGAAATAGTGAAACCACCAGACATTGTACTGAAATGCTGCACAGTTTTTTAGGAAACAATAATGGAGGCAAATTAAGGTTTGTAACTAAGTAAATAAATACATAATGATACATGTAATTATAAATAAATACTTTTCAGAACTGCATTCTGGTCATTCAAGTAGCACTCTTCTTCGTTGTCAGAAGCAACATATCTTCTACCATCTAAGGAGAGCAAAGAGAGACAATACGTTATCTATCAAACAGTGAGGTGCACAGCTTCTGTCTAACTCACATTGTAGTTCATGAAATTAAGAAATGCCCTTTGAGACAGAATTTGCATTTTCTCTTTTAAGTGAAGAAATCTCACTAACACGATTAAAATTCAGTGATTGCTGGTGGCTTCCATGTCAATTGGGTGGTTGATCCACACAGAGTTAATGATGGATGGGATTTTCTTAAAAACAAGATACTGAAGGCACAATTGCAAACAGTACCAAGAAGAAGAAAAATAAGAGAAGTCTAAAAAAACTAGAATGGATATCCAAAGAACTTTCAGCTGAGCTAAGATTTAAAAGGGACTTGAACAAGAAATAGAAAGGGGGGGGGGGGAATCACCAAAGAGCAATTCAAACAAATAACCAACACATATAAGAAAAAGGTTCAAAAGACTGAGCATATTTGGCTATGTAAGTAGAAAAGCGAAGTTATTATTATTGTTATTATTATTAAAGTATTATGTAAGTAGAAAAAGGAGGAACAAGGAAACAGTAGGGGATCTGCATGGAGAAGATGATGAAATGCTAATAAGTGATAGGGAAAAGGCAGAGCTGCTCTACGCATTCTTTGCCTCAGTCTTCTCCCAAAAGGAAATTGGTGTTCAATCAAAGCAATATGGACCGGATGAGGCAATAAGGGAAATGCAATCCCAAATAAGTAAAGAAGCAGTCAAAGAATACCTGGCAGTGGCTACTCTAAATTAATTCAAGTCTCCAGGGCCAGATGAACTACATCCAAGAGTAATGAAGGAACTAAAAGAAGTAATTTCAAAACCACTGGCAATAATCTTTTAAAATTCTTCAAAAACAGAAGAAGCAGACTGGAGGAGGGCAAATCATGTCCCTATCTTCAAGAAGGGGGAAAAGGGGACCCAAACAATTACCGTCCAGTCAGCCCGACGTTAATACCAGGAAAGATTCTGGAGAGGATCATTAAGGAGGCAGTCTGCAATCACTTAGAAAGGAATGCTGTGATTACTAAAAGTCAACAAGGATTTTTCAAAAACAAGTCATGCCAGACTCATCTCTTTTTTTTATAGTTGCAAGCTTAATAGATGCAGGAAATGCTGTGGATGTAGCATATCTTGATTTCAGTAAGGCCATGATTTTCTTTTTTTTTTGCAAACCAACTAGTAAACTGTGGGCTAGGTAATACTACCGTTAGGTGAATTTGTAATTCCTTAAGTTTATTTATTTCGTGTCAAAAGCATTGTACATTTCAAATAATGGAAATAAAAATAAAATTTAAAAAAGAAAAAAAAAAAGAAATCACAAGCAACTAAATAGTTTTGGACCAAAAGCGGGCAACAGCAACCGCATTGTCTGTAGCTTTAAACAACTCCTCCTCCGTACATGAGGCAGGGCATTGTGGGCAAGCATACATATGCTGAGTTGTTTGTTCAGCTCCACAGTCACACAAGGTGGAGGATTCCTCCAGGTAGTGCCACCTTGCCAAGTTGTCTTTTGATCTGCCCACTCCGCTTCTGAGTCTGTTCAGGGACTTCCAAGTTGCCCATTCTTGGTTTGCCCCTAGGCATTGAATTCCTTAAGTAACCGAACCCAAAGTGTGCTCACCAATAGTTCCTCTTCATCCTGGAAAGAAGTGACTAGTGGAATGCCACAGGGTTCAGTCCTGGGCCAAGTTCTGTTTAACATCTTTATTAATGACTTAGATGAAGGTTTAGAGAGCGTGCTTATCAAGTTTGCAAGTGATAGCAATTTAGGAGGGATAGCTAATACTCCAGAGGGCAGGATCAAAAATTCAAAATGATCTTAACAGATTGGAGAGCTGGGCCAAAACTAACAAAATGAATCTCAACAAGGACAAATGTCAGATTCTAGACTTAGGCAGAAAAAATGAAATGCAAAGATACAGGATGGGTGATGCCTGGCTTGACTACAGTACATGTGAAAAAGATCTTGGAGTCTGTGTAGACAACAAGTAGAACAAGAGCCAACAGTTTGGTGCAGCAGCTAAAAAAGTCAATGGGATTTTGGGCTGCATCAAAATAAATATAGTGCCTAGATTGAGGGAAATTGTGCCTCTCTATTCTTCTTTTGTCAGACCTCACCTGGAATACTGTGTCCAATTCTGGGCACCACAATTTACGAGTACTGGATATAGAAACCCAAAAAGACATTGCTACCCTCAGTAAAGCTGGCTCACTGAAATGGCTAAGTCTCTTTAATCATACTTTACAAACAGCCCAATATCTAAAGACAGAAATGCCTAAACACTTCAGGAGGGTATTTACCAGAGCTCGATTTGAGCAGCTGGATACAATGGTCAAATATGGAAGGTTTGATCAAGTCCCATACAACGAACGATTTTGTATTTGTGGAGCATCAGAGGTGGAGGATATCACACATGTACTGTTCAGCTGTGAATTGTATAAGAAAGAGAGAGACCAATACCTCGGGCCATACATTATTCACAGAACACACTGGGACCCACATATTAAAACTACATCTTTGTTGGCCGGCCAGAATCCTAAAATAACATACAAAACAGCCCTTTTCCTATTCAAAGCAACACAGCTAAGAACTGCATGTTTGGAATCAATTGGGGTAAACTGTAAAGGTGACGCAGATATTTGACCTGGACGGGATCTTGTTAACAGCTTGTTAATTTTAATTTCTTTTGTACCGTAGTTTGTATGTTGTATTTATGTCTATGTGTTAAATGTTTTGATACGGCTGATAGGCTAATCATTAAAATGCACTTGATTTGACTACGAGAGATATCGACAAGCTGGAATGTGTCCAGAGCAGGGTAACTAAAATAGCCAAAGGCACAGAGACCATGCCCTATGAGGAGCATCTTAAAGAACTGGGTATGTTTAGCCTGCAGAAGAGAAGGCTGAAAGGAGACATGATCATCATGTTTAAACATCTGAAAGGCTGTCATAAGGAAGAGAAAGCAGGCTTGTTTTCTGCTGCCCTGGAGTCTAGGATTTGGAGCAATGGGTTCAAATTACAGGAAAGGAGATTCCACATGAACATTAGGAAGAATTTCCTGACTGTAAGAGCTGTTCAGCAGTGGATCTTTCTTCCTCAGGGTGTGGTGGGAGCTCCTTCCTTGGAAGCTTGTAAACAGACTGGATGGCCATCTGTCAGAGGTGCTTTGATTGCATTTTTCCTGTATGGCAGGGGGTTGAAATAGATGGCCCATGTAGTTTCTTTTAACTCTATGATGCTATGATTCTATATATTTTTCACTGAATTACATTGTTTCCACAGCTGTCTTCATTAGGTCTTGAAACATCGTGTTGGCACAAGTAGTACAAATGCACATTCAAGAAATTTGAAAATGTGGCTCCACATTAATATTGCTTCCTGAAAATCTATTGCCCTTTGTCAATGCCACCCCATTATCCTGTTGTTGTTGTTGTTATTTGAAACACAACAAGATGAGTCCACAGCAGACACTCTGCTGGCTGTTGTACTGGATCACACGCCGGACACTTCCCAAGTGTCTAGGGCTGTGTGATGTATCGGCAAATAATGTGTGCAGATCCCAGTAAGGTGGTCTTCTGCAGCTGGCAGATGGTAATTTTGTCAGCGCCGATTGTGTTCAAGTGCAGGCCAAGGTCTTTAGGCACTGCACCCAGTGTGCCAATCACCACTGGGACCACCTTGACTAGCTTGTGCCACAGTCTTTGCAATTCGATCTTTAAATCCTCATATCGTGCCAGCTTTTCTAGTTGTTTCTCTTCAATCCTGCTGTCACCTGGGATTGCAACATCGACAATCCATACTTTGTTTTTTAACACGATCGTGAGGTCAGGAGTATTGTGCTCCAACACTCTGTCTGTCTGAATTTGGAAGTCCCAGAGTAGCTTGACATGTCCATTCTCTGTAACTTTTTCTGGCTTGTGATACCACCAGTTCTTTGTCACAGGCAGATGGTATTTGTGGCACAAGTTCCAATGAATCATCTGAGCAACGTTGTTATGCCTCTGCTTGTAGTCTGTCTGTGCGATCTTCTTGCAGCAGCTGAGGATGTGATCTATTGTTTCATCTGCTTCCTTGCAAAGTCTACATTTGGGATCTGTCATCAACTTTTCAATTTTGGCCTTGATGGCATTGGTTCTAATGGCTTGTTCTTGGGCTACCAGAACCAGGCCCTCCGTCTCCTTTTTCAAAGTTCCATTTGTGAGCCACAGCCATGCTTTTTCTTTGTCAGTTTGGCTCTCAATTTGTCCCAGGAACTGTCCATGGAGAGCCTTCTTTCACCAGTTTTCTGTTCTGGATTGTGTTTTTACGGTATTCACTCTTTGTCTTTTGCACTTGAAGCAGTTTACTACTGTTGACTTCCCTTAATGCTGCTTCTTGACTGCCTTTCACATAATCTGCCAGGGCATATTTCTCTTCTTCTACCGTTTGTTTCACTTGCAGAAGCCCCCTGCCTCCTGATTTTCTGGGCAGGTAAAGTCTGTCGACATCACTACGCTGATGTAATGAGTAGTGGATTGTCATCAGTTTTCTTGTTTTTCTATCCTATTATTATTAATTATTATTATTATTATTATTATTATTATTATTATTATTATTTCTAACTTGCCCTCTCTCCCCAAGGGGACTCAGGGTGGTTTACACATACTTTACAAAGGCTTTACAAACTGTCTGCGTATTATAAATTGCACAATGAAACAATTTCAAACCATGCAATTTCCCTCCTAAGGAAAAACACATGTGAAAGGAAAAAATGTTTTCTTTGAAATTTAATTTTTTTATCTAATATTATTGTAATCTAGTTTTTCTAAACATTTGAACTATTTTTTTCATGCCAGCTATATTGTAGACTGACCCAGGACAGAAATGCCTGCAACTCAGAAGTATTACAACATACAATGATATTAAACACCTGAACTTATGTACAATACTTTGCTATTAATATATTAGGACATTCCAAGATATTTTTTTTAAAAAGGAAATTATTCATTTACTAGATAGTTATTGCGTATTTATTTTTGAAAATGAGAGAACAAACATAACTTACATCGTCCTTTCAGGTATAGCATTGATTGTGGGCCCCAATTTCTAGCTATGAGCTTACTCTGCAGAAAGAAAGTAATAATTATTCACCCAGATGAAAGGGAAATATTATTGCAAAGACATTTTAAGTTCTAACTTTTACCTTTGGAGCACGAAACGTTTCAACCACCAAGAAGAGCATCATGATGGTAAAAGCACAAACTAATGTAGCTGTAACTTTCTGCAAGAAAAACATCATTTATTTTTCTTTAATTATTCCAAAAACATTTATAGCATATTTCAGATCATGCCTCGTGGATAGTTCCTTACCATGTTAGCAGATCTTTTGTCACTTGCTTCTGTCACCCAAGCGTTATCAAAGGCTTGCTTTGGCACTCTCACTTTTAAATAGCTGATGATGGTAAAGTACGCAAGTTCAGATGATCATGATTGTTTTGGTTTGGGTTGTTTTGTCCTTCCCACCCACTCCCCCCACAAGGTGTTGTTTTCCAGGCAAGGATTTATGCCAAGTTTGATATGTGGAAATTAGATATATAGTCATCTACTCACCTCAGTAATCAAAGCAGCAAAATTAATGTCAGAAACTCCTTGGCAAAAGGGTAGTTAATACCCAGGAGACAAGGGAACAATCTGTAGCCACAAGGGGAAGAAAAACCCAAGAAGACAACAAAAGGTAACTAAATGTTAGGCATTTGTATTTGGTACATCACTTATCTTCCATTCATTTTTTTCTGAAATAGTGAATTGTAGGCAGTTGCTTCTTTTTTTTACTATTATTGTTGGGTATTTTGTTATAGAACTGGTTTAGCAAACTTTAAGAGTCTGAAGCTTAATGCCAAACATTAGGAAATTAGGAACATACCTAATTTTATATTGTGATTTATTTGATGTGAGGTTTCCTACAGCATCTCAGCTCCTAAGTGTTTCTTAAGGGTTCAGGTGCTTCGTTATAATGAAATGCTAGGAAAACACCAGACTTCCCGATCCTCCCATCCTTCATTGGCTGGGAATTGTGGGAATTGGAATCCAACTAATCTGGATTGTGGGAATCAGAATCCAACTAAACAATCTCGCTCACTATCATAGAAATATAAAATTTCACAAAATTGAGGTGGCCTAAAAAACAGTAGCAGTTCAAAAAAATCTTAGTATATCTGTACAAAACAGAGAAGAGAAGATAATTGCAATCATTACTATGAAAGCCTACACCCAGGTCTTAATGAGGTCCAGTTCCACTGGCTGCCTAGTTGCCTCCAAGTGCAAGTCAAAGGTGTGTTCTTATCTTTAAACCTGTAATAAACCTGGACAGTTGAGAGTAACCTTCTGCCATGAAATTATCCACATAGCTTCATATTTTCTCAAATTTATGTCCGATGACTGTAAAAACCTAGGTCAGCATTCATATGCAAATATATAATCTATAAATAGAATTACACATCTGTTTTTTTCGTGTCAGGAACAACTTGAAAAACTGCAAGTCGCTTCTGGTGTGGGAGAATTGGCCGTCTGCAAGGACATTTTCTAGGGGATGCTCAGATGGTTGATGTTTTACCATTCTTGTGGGAGGCTTCTCTCGTGTCCCCGCATGGGGAGCTGGAGATGACAGAGGGAGTTCACCTGCTCTCCTCAGATTTGAACCGCTGACCTGTTGGTCAGCAGTCCTGCCAACACAATGGTTTAACCCATTGTGCCACCGGGGATTCCTACACATCTGTGATTTGTTCATATTCAGGATCCCTGCCTGCTGCCTAGCTTAGGGGGTGGTAATGGTTGTGTAGAAGAGAGAATTTAAGCTGGTGTTGCTTTGCCATACACAAGCAGCACCTGCTGAAATTTCTCATTTTACACAACAGGAGGATGCACTTTATTTCATCTGACAACCATAGTTCCATCATAATAATAGTTATACTTACCTTCGGAAACATGAAACACACATAAATATGGCCATGTACTGCACCATTATGCCTTAGATAAAATCTTATGTTGTCGATATTTTCAATTGTACTTGCTATCTGCTAAGGATCTTTCTAGTCTCATCATATTAAAATGGGGGCAGTATTCTATATCAGTTACTAAGATAAATATACTTAACTAATACAAACCTGAAAGAAATGTCATTCACTCATTTTCCAACTGCCAGCATAACAAACCTTCCCAAGTAGCTGCTGCCTGGTAATACAGGGGATGAGGAGAGTTATTATATGACAACAGTGTTACTAAATACTGATTATGAATGTAAACTCATCCATAACTTTCTGTGTTCACAATCTCTACTTAACTAATTAAGTAGCTGATGCAGAATACTGACAATGGTTAATGTACATTTATTTTGTCATCTATTCTGTAGAGTTATTATATGCCTATAAATGATAATTTACCTAAGGTAGAATATCTGAATTCATGAAAAAATTGTTTCCTTTTAATTATTTCCATTTTTTATAATCCGCCAGTGTAACAACATTTTCCTGTTGTCAAAGGAGGTATTATCGAAACAACTTATTCAAACCCCTAACTTATGTATCTAACACCATCAGTTATAATATTGTGGATGTTATGATCATAGCTTATTTCTATTTAACCAATTCCTTTTTTTCTTTAGCTATAATTATGTAAATTACTCCTAGCTGTTTGTTTTTGTTTTTTAACTAAATGGTTTGTATTATTGTATGTGTTCAATTATATTTTGAGAGCATTATTATCCAGCATACAGTAATGAAGAGGCATGTCACTATAGTACTTGAACTGGCATAAAAAACTGAATCATTGTGAGAAAAATGTGTGAAACTTTACAATCAATCATCTGTCATATGCAGGGAGATTATTGAAAGGCATCTCTTTAATGGTTGTTCAGTTTACTTTACTAGTAAAGGAAATGATATAATCTTGTGCTTGAAGGAGAGGGAGAGGGAGACAGAAAAAGAAAGATTAATTTTGGGTTGCTGTGAGTTTTCCAGGCTGTATGGCTATGTTCCAGAAGCATTCTCTCCTGATGTTTTGCCCACATCTATGACAGGCATCCTCAGAGGTTGAGGGGTCTGTTGGAAACTAAGTAAATGAGATTTATATATCTGTGGAAGATCCAAGGTGGGAGAAAGAACTTTTGTCTGCTTGAGGCACATGTGAATGTTCCAATTCTCCACCTTGATTAGTATTTAATGGCCTTGTAGTTTCAAGGCCTGCTGGTTGCTGCCTGGAGGAATCCTTTGTTGGAGGTGTTAGCTGACCCTGATTGATTCTTGTCTGGAATTCCCCTGCTTTTTGAGTGTTGCTCTTTATGTACTGTCCTGATTGTAGAGTTTTTTTAAAACCGGTAGCCAGATTTTGTTCATCATCATGGTTTTTTCTTTTCTGTTGAAATTGTCCACATTCCTTCAGGAAGGCCCAGATATAATGGGGTATTTAATTACTTTGGAATATTATTCTGAATTTGTTTTCACCAGGGGCGTCATTTGGATACCCCTGGTAAAAAACCACACATGTCCCGCATTTTGGGCCTGTCTGGGTGGGCCCTTAAATTTTGTCTTTTTAAAATTGTAGCTGTTAATTCATGGAGATAGTATTTCATATCCCATACTTGGGTTGCTATCACAAAATATACTTTCACTGCCATGATGTAACTTGTAAAGGAATCCCTCATTAGCAAACACAGTTAATAATATTTTATACCCTTTATTTTATATATCGGCAATGCCTTAGGATACACTTTATTCTTTCATTAGTATTCCTCTCTTATTGCTTTAATCAGATTACTCCAAATCTGTTTGATTGTTCCAAATTATCTTTGTTTTAGGTTTTACACATAGTTTACAGGACACTACAACACATTATATATTTAGATGAAAGAAAATACTAAAGCATCAATTCAAAGGAAATCGGCTGTTTAAGAAATTTTTACCAAGATTATTTCCTAATTTCAGCAAATTCTATTAGAATCTCATCATCTGTCTTTGATGACTGACACCTTTCAAAGCTCGTGAACAGTAGAAAATTGGCACTATAGACCACAGAAACTAACCCAACGTTCTGATGCTCATGAAAGATTTCTGGCCATGATCTATCCTTTGCTCTTCTTTAATTCCTTGAATGAACATATTCTAAACCAATTTGATAATTCAGAACCTTATGCTTGGTAACTATTTAACAAATTGGTCTCCCCAGTATTGCAAGTAATAAAGAGATTTTCTAATGGCTTTTAAAATGTTTGGCTATTAAATTAGCAGTGAGGAAAAGATGCAAGCACACTGGGGAGCAGATGTTTCTGTGCTGTAAACTGACATATCCACCACACCAAGACAGAAAGCGCTGTGAAATGACTTGCATACTAATTTATGCAATGCTTTTGATACAAAATAAAGAAAATAAAACTTCCAAAAAGAAAGTGAAAACTGGCTTGATAAAGGATCCTTTAGGCTTATAACCAATAAATAGTAAAGATTGGATTTTTTTGTTTAAAAATACATTCACTAATGTCAATAATTATATAATTGCTATTAACATTGGAAAAGCATAAATGTAAACATTAATTACTTCATGAATTAATTTGTTTTTAAAGAACCTTTCAAAGTAAGCCTCAATGGCTGTTGAGACTGTTCTGGTCTCCTTCAAACTGTTTACACAATCTACAGATACCTGCACCTCACAAACTATACTCCATCCAACAATCCTTTCCTTGGAATACAGCACCCAGCAACGGCAACCAAAATCTGAGGTCAGACACACCGGGAAAGTCCACCAGCATCAAGGCTTGGCCCATTGATCTATCTGTTTTTCCCACTCTGTGGGTTTTCCCTAACAACAGACAGTGGTCTAGGAAATCTATTTTTCTTTAACTTTCTCACATTGCTCTGGAATTGCCTTGCAATGTGACTATACTAGGGCACTATGGGGAAATTTAAAATGCTTGCAGCCACTGTGTCCAGTGATGGTCCCCGAGGCAACCTATAAAAGGAAATTGTGAGAATAGAGGGCAAGGAGGTCATTAGGGGCACAAGATGGTGCTTTGTCAAGGGAGGAATTACAATTGAAGTTGGCCCTTTATATGTCTTATGCAACCTGCTCCTATGGGAAGGACTTGATGTTAAGCCATAGTCAAGTGGAGAGGAATTTGTATGGAGCCTGTAGGTTTATAGCACAATAGTCAAGCTGAAAAATAGGTGTGATTCTCTAAAAAAAAACTCATATGAAAGTACAGTGGCTCATCCTGCATATGATTAAGTAGTGGTTCTTTGTGCGTGCACAAAAGCAAAAGGCTGCCAGACAGGTGATGCTGCCAGACAGGTGTCTGCTTTTTCATTAAATCAACGCCTTTGGTGAGAAGATTGCTTTACTCCTCAGTAAAGCGAAATAAGCTCTGATATATATGATTTTTTTTTTAAGAAGGATCTTTTTGGTAACAAGGATTTCCAAAACAGTCTCATTAATCTCCATTAGATAATCAGGCATTTGGGAACGCTTATGTAATTAAAATATTGTATTTTATTTGGATAATTGACTCTAATTATTCTACATCCTTTGGTTACGGAATAAAAGCTAAGGGTGCTTTTTTCTGCTGTGTATGATTTCTAGTTGCACAATAGAGTTGCTCAATTGAGTCTACTTTTGAAACATGGAGACTGCTCTTGTAACTATACATTATAAAACAGAAATGAACAAATGACATTTATCTGTGTAATATTCAGATCCTAGTCCTCATTCAGTTCTATGGGGAATAAAGACAAGCCCAGGGGAGTGTGTTATATCAGGATTAACTGACAGCACACTGGCCCAAATGCTTACAATAAGGAAGATCAAAGCAGCTACATGGGCAACTTGAAACTATGAATTCTGCTAGTAACTAGTCCAGTGGTTCTCAACTGTGGGTCCCCAGGTGTTCTAGCTTGCAACTCCCAGAAATCCCAGCCAGTTTGCCGGCTGTTAGGATTTCTGCAAGTTGAAGGCCAAAACATCTGGGGACCCACAGGTTGAGAACCACTGAGATTGTCATTTAAGGAGATAAAGGGAGCAGGGAGCATGCCTTTCCTGACTAGAATCATTGTCAAGTTCTTTTCTGCACTTCAGATGTAAAAATTTACACTTTGTAGCCAACTAAATTATTATGTAATGTGTGCAATCTCTGAATGATATGCCCTACTCCTATTCAATATATGTGAAAATATGTTCCAGATAAAGTTTTTAGTCTTCCAGTGTGATGACATAAAGAAACTCAATTATTATTTGAATATATTTTCCCCTGTTAACAGTGTGATGAGTGGTTTGAATGAATTGTATGTCTGGGGTCTGGCAAGGCTGAAGACACCATTCTAAAAATGGAACCTGGAAACAAAAGAGGTGAAGAATTACAAAGTTCATGCAAAAAAGGTGATGAGAAAACTGTTGAACTGAACTGAGAACTTTGGGTGACAAGAACACATGTTTACATAGTCGACAACAGTAGCTTTAAGCTAAAGAAGTTAAACAACCTATCTATTCTGGAATTGATGAGGCTCCAGCGCCTGCATGGCAAAGGTAAGCTAAACAATCAAATAATTGATAACAAAAAACTCTACATAAGAGACCCTTTTCCTTTTTGACTGTGTCTTAGATCTACAGGGATGCAGCAGCTGATCACCCGCCTCTCTTTTCCCAGCAGCAGGCCTCAACAGAGAAGGGATGGTGAGTATGAATGTTGAATGTATGTGAGAGAAAAATTGAATTACACATGTTGTGATGGAGTCTTCAAGTAGAGATCCTACTAGTTGTATTAGAAGGGGCAGGAAAACTGCTCGTGAGCAAGACTCTGATGAGGAACAACAAAGCAAGAGAATCCGGGAAATACTTATGGAGCCCTCTGATGATGATACCTTTGAGGGTTTTGAAGGGGATTGTGGGACTGGGAGTGAGGAGGATGGGATGTCAGACTCTGGGAGTGAGGTGATGGATTGGACTAAGGTTCAGGAGATCCGGGAGATACTTGAGGAGCCCACAAGCAGTGGTACATTTGAGGGATGGCACGGAGAAGATACAAATGGATCCTGGGGAGTTATGGGTTTGGATAGAAGGTGGTCTGGCTGGAGAAATCGTAGAAGGGCTGCAGCTGGAGGTGGGGCGTTGGGTAACTCCAGCTCTGATGAGGATTTGCAGCAACCAGCTGTGGATGGGGTGTTGGCTGGCTCAAGTTCAGAGGAGGACTTGTAGATAAAAGTAAGTTTGTTGCTAATGTAACTTTGCAATCGGCAAGGTGTTTTGTTGGGCGCTTTTCGGGATCTCTGTTTCAGAAGATGTATTTGGAAGATTGCTTTGGGATGTAAGTGTTAACCCGGGTTTTTAGTGGCAATGGGGGCTGGCATTGTGTGGGTTTGCGCTGGATTGTCTTGTGTTGGTTTTATGCATTAGCTGCCGCCTTGCCTCCGTCGCTTTGGCTCTTTGTGTTTACCTTGGACTAGAATTCAGTGACTGTGACTTCTTCCTGATGACCTGGACTGGAATTCGGTGACTGTGACTTCTCCCTGATGACTTGGACTGGAACTCGACACCTGTGACTTCTCCCTAACAATGCGGACCGGTCGTGGCAGCTGTGACTTCTCCTTTACAACGTGGTTTTGCTTTAGCAACATTTTGGGGCATTGTGTGGCCGTTGGTCACTGTGGGTTACTGCTGGTAGCTTTCATGTGTTTGTTTAGCTCCAACCAGCAGGTGGAGCGAGTTTCCAGCCTTTTCAAGTAAATTTGTTTTAATCTGGATTATTTCCTGAATCATACATGTTGGAAGATTCATCAGTCTCCTAAAAAGTAACTTTTCTGATGTCTAAATGAAGCTTGTTATATTTCAGGGTGGTCCAAATGCTAAGAAAATATTAAAGGGTTTAGAAATAAACCCCATGAGGTATGAGGGAGTTGGTTACATTTAACTTGGAGAAAAGAAGCCATGGTATCCGTCTGCAAAGCATCACAGAAACATTGTTTGTAGACTGAATTCTAATCCTGTTTTTTTGAAATAGTATGGATTCTTCCATTGCTGAGGTGCTGTTTTTGTGTGTGACAGGAAAATCTGTATGCATCCCATCAGCAACAATACCTTTTCAAAGGTCATAGAAGTGTTGTAGGGTGTGTTTTGAATGGATTGAGAGGAGCCAGCCTTCCGTGGTGTGGTGAGTCAAAAAACAATATTGTCGAATTATAAGAATCATAATAGTCATGTGATGAGGAGAGCATGCATCCCATCTCAATATAGTATGCATCCAGTCCTAAAGAAATATGGGATGCATACTGATATAAATGGATTATATCCCAATGTGATAAAGTCCTAGCACATGCATATACTGATTAGTGATGTGAAGGATTTCATTTGACTATCATGGTCAAATGCGCTACACATTTCACTACAAAAGACAGGACTTTTTCAACAGTGACCCTTGCTCTTAAAATGCGGCGAGGCTCATCTGGTGTCTACTGTACTTGAATCTCTTTTCAGTGGCAGACTTGTATTTTCTAAGTCTTTCTAAATTGCTGTCATGCTGTCATTTTAGTTATGTGATTTATGGTTTATTTCCTCAGTTCCTATTTTAGTAGTTGTAAGATTACTTGTTTGGAAGTGATTTGCTGATTTTAAAATGTTGTTCCTGACTATATTGTATGTCATTGTGAATTTTTATCACTGTGATCCAATCAAATCATTTATAGGCTGTGATCCTGAGGGCTTGCATTATGGTGGCAGTGGTGGCGGCTTGCTGGCAGTGGTTCAATAGCTGAAGGGACTGTGATGTCAGAGCAGCAGTGCCAGAGAAAGGTATTTCTGGCAGAAAGGTACCCTCCCAAATCCCTCCGATGCTTGGGAGCTGGAAGGGCAGCATCGGTGAAAGGGGCTTGTGCTGATGTTCATCCACTGCTGCTACACACAGAGGGCATTATATTTTGATCCTGTGTAAGATACCAATATAATTCTGTTTGTAGTTCATTATCCACCATTTTCTGTTGTCAATGTGTGTCACCAAGTCATTTTTAACCTATGGTGATTCTAAGGTGGCCATAAAAGGTAAAGGTTTCTCCTGATGTTAAGTCCAGTCATAACTGACTCAGGGGGTTGGTGCTCATCTCCATTTCTAAGCCGAAGAGCCGGCGTTGTCCGTAGACACCTCCAAGGTCATGTGGCTGGCATGACTGCATGGAGCACCGTTACCTTCCCGCTGGACCTATTGATCTACTCACATTGGCATGTTTTCGAACTGCTAGGTTGGCAGAAGCTGGAGCAACAGCGGGCGCTCACTCTGCTCCCGGGATTTGAACCTGGGACCTGTTGGTCTGCAAGTTCAGCAGCCCAGTGCTTTAACACACTTCGCCACTACTAGTATATTTACCATCATTCCTTTTTCCTTTCCTTTTCTCTTCCTTCTATCCTTTTTCTTCTTCCCCCTCCCTCCCTTCCTCCCTCCCTTCTTTCTCCCTTCTTTCTCCCTTCTATCTCCTTCCTTTCTCTCTTTCTCGCTCTCTCCCCCCCTCCCCCACTACCTACCTACCTACCTACCTCCCTTCCTTTCTTTCTTTCTTTCTTTCTTTCTTTCTTTCTTTCTTTCTTTCTTTCTTTCTTTCTTCAGACCAATCTCCAACCTCCCCTTTTTGGGTAAGGTCCTGGAGCGAGTGGTTGTCTCCCAGATCCAGAGATTCCTGGATGACACCCATTCTCTGGACCAATCACAGTCTGGGTTCAGGCCTGGACACAGTACTGAGATGACTTTGGTCACCTTGGTGGATGACCTCCGCAGAGAGCTAGACAAGGTTCTATTCTGCCCCCCCCCCCATGCTGTTCAAATATCAACATGAAAGCGCTGGGCGAGGTCATTCGGAGTTTTCTATGCAGATGACACTTTACTACTCCTTTCCACGGAATACCAAGGAAGCCCCTCAGATACTGGACCAGTGTCTGGTCACTGTGATGGGCTGGATGAGGGCGAACAAGCTGAAGCTCAATCCTGACAAGACAGAGGTCCTCCAGGTCAGTCATATGGCGGATCGGTGCATAGGGTGACAACCTGTGCTTGATGGGTTCGCACTCCCTGAAGGCACAGGTCCACAGCTTGGGAGTCCTCCTGGATTCAGCACTCAGGTTTCGGCGGAGGCTGGGAGGGGCTTTGCACAATTAAAACTTGTGCGCCGGCTGCGACAGTACCTCATGAAGTCGAACTTGGCCACGGTGGTCCATGCCTTAGTTACCTCTAGACTGGACTATTGCAATGCACTCTATGTGGGGCTGCCCTTGAAGATGGCCTGGAAACTACAACTGGTCCAACCATCGGCTGCCAGACTAATAAGTGAAGCAAATTACAGAGAGCGGTCAACCCTCCTGTTCAAGGAACTCCATTGGCTGCCAATCACTTTCTGGTCCCAAGTCAAGGTGCAGGTTATCACCTACAAAATCCTGAACGGTTTAGGACCCGCCTGCCTTCGGGATCGCATTTCCCCTTATGAATCTGCACAATCTCTTCGATCCTCGGGGGAGGCCCTCCTCTCTCTCCCGCCTCTATCGTAAGCACGACTGGTGGGGACGAGGGAAAGGGCCTTTTCCGTGGTGGTCTCTCAGCTCTGGAACTCCTTTCCCAGGGAGATCAGACAAGCACCCATCCTGACAGCTTTTAAGAAAGATTTAAAAACCTGGCTCTTCCAGTGTGCCTTAAATAATTGATTATAACCACAATTTTCACAATATTGACAATTTACTGTGCTAATGTACTGCTTCCTGTCTATAGTAGGCAATAATTCTTCTTCCTTGCCCACCCCAAATTCTCCTTTTTGAAGCTATAATGCAGCACTTTATTATCGATCTCCTCAGACTACCACCATGCACACCATGCACTTTGCCCAGTCTTTTATTATCTTAATCTGTTTTGTTCCGTATGGCGGTTTACTGTTGTTTTAGTACTTTTAAACTGTTTACATTTTTATTGCTGATGATGTTATTTGTTTTGACTGCATATTATTTGCTTTATTTATTTTATTGTGATTATTTGGGCTTGGCCCCATGTAAGTCGCCCCGAGTCTCTACAGGGAGATGGTGGCAGGATATAAAAATAAAATTATTATTATTATTATTATTATTATTATTATTATTATTATTATTATTATTTCTTCCTTCCCTCCCTCCCTCCCTCCCTCCCTCCCTCCCTCCTTCCTTCCTTCCTCTCTCCAACTCCACTCAATGTCTCCAGGACAACATGACTCTCTTTGTGCCTCCTTCCTTCCTTCTTCATTTCCTCTCATACACATGTCATCTTTCTTTCCCAGTGACATCAGAGAGCACCACTTCACCAAACAACAGCCAATACTTCACCTAGGAAAAGACAATCCAGTGACATCACAAAGGTCCACTGGTGACCACACCCTGGCAATCCAATACTGAGCTATACAAGGGAAACTTTTGTACTTCTGTTTTTGGGCATATAGTGAGAAGTTACATAATGGGATGGCTGTCCTGTGTACACACAATGTTCCCAGCAAGCAAAAATTAGCAGAATTTGAAAGGGAATAATTATATATTGGTGCAATCATTGTTTCATTCCCGCTTAATACTGTTGTAACATTTCCATCTGTGAAATTATACTACCCGCCCCGTCCTATTTTTCCTTTCCAAGAAACTGAATTTTAAAATCCACTCCTATAGATGCATGTTAGGTTGCAGTGCCATCTAAAGGCTCATTGGCACTGTCTCATTGGTACTGTCATGCAGCTACCAAACAACAATGCTCCTAGAAGAGAATGAATGTTATGTGTTTTATAATATTTTATGTTTCTCAGAGGCCAAGATAATCATGAAATCCCAAAGCCTGGAAAGTTACTTTCTCAAAGTATATTGCTCTTGCAACTCATTATAGGTTTCAGACAGTTATTCATCATCATTATTCACCACAGGGTTTAAAAACGTACTATTTGAATTCATTTTGGATGGGGTTACTTTAAAAATACAACTGAGAATGGATAACAGAAAGGTGTAAATCACATGCTTATAAAATGATCATTTAACCAAAGAAACCAGAAAATGTTGTTCATGGTACAATAATAATAATAATAATAATAATAATAATAATAATAATAATAATAAAACTTTATTTATACCCCACCACCATCTCCCCAACGGGGACTCGGGGCGGCTAACATGGGGCCATGCCCAAAACAATACAATGTAAACAGCATATAAAAGAACAGCACATCACAATACAATAAGCAATACAATAAATAATATCCATTACAAAATAAAACAAGGAGACAATGAAAACAAGGGCAGACCACATGAACATTAAGTTAAAACTCAGGGTGAGAAAGACATAAAAATAAAAACCACAGCAAACAAGGTCATAAGGAAGTGGGGTATTCTGGAGGATAGATATTAGAGGGAGCAACTGAAAAGAAATATAAAATGGTTACTCTCCAAAAGCACAGTGAAAGAGTCATGTTTTCAAGTCTTTCTTGAAGGCTGCTTGTTCTGTTTCTTTTGAAATATGGACTAATGGGTTGTTTTTTTTAAAAAAAAATGGGGGATATTTACTTGTAGCTTATGAGCAATCCAGTAACATTGATACAATTCTACTCCAGAAGTCCCACTGAACTAATGCAAACGGGGTTTTTTTGTCCAAAGTACAAAGGATTTCCTTCAAATGACATTCAAAAAAGATTGGAGCACATTTACAGCATGACTAATGTGCATCCCATGGGAAAATAATTGCATTGACCTTAGGAAACACAGACACATTTAAACCATGTATTTTTCAGAATGATTTCCTTGTTATTTCCATCATTATCTATGCAATATTGTCTACCTTGGAAAGAGAAATTACAGACTAATTAAAGCTATCCTGTACACTTCTCTCTATAAACTACTCATATAGACCATCCTAGCAAACATCCTAATTTCCAAAAATATTCCTGGAATCATCAGGAGAATTATATAAGGAGTGGTTCACTTGTGTTCTCATACTCTACAGTTAACTGAAGTTTTTCCCCTCCTCTCCCTTAGCATAAATCTGATTCATCACAAGCAGTGGTTCCCAGCCTTTTCTTTTCTTTTTTAAACCAGGGACCACTTGAACGGAAATCACTTTGACCAGGCACCAAAAGGGTTAAAAATCATTTTTTGGTCAACTTTCTATTCAGTTTGGTTATTTGGGGTGCTGATTTAGAAAATTGCATTGGATAGACCATATCAGCTCTAGTTTCTGGTAAGAATGTATGCCATCCAGTAGTCGCCATCTGCTCACCCACAGACAACCATATTTAATAATCTAGAGCTGATGTAGTCTATCCAATGCAATTTTCTGAACTGGCACCCAAATAACCCCATCTCACTGTGTAAGATGAGTTGAAATGAATAGCTATGGAGCACAAACTTTTTGTTTTAGTATTCAGAGACTTACACAAAGATTATAAAACAATATAACAGTCTGTTTGAGATTTACATTCTAGGCTTCTCAACCGACCAAAGGTTTCCTCTTCCTTAGCTTGGCTTCAGCCTTTCTTATTCACTGCTTCATATTCCTGGAATTGTCTCCTTGCACATTTGTAGACTGTCCTTCCCTCATTGTTTTAACATCTCAATTAAAAACTTTCTAACTTTCTAAAGCTTTTTGAATTTCAGTTTAATATTGTTTTATAACCTTGTATATTTTGATTTAAGGAGCCCCTGGTGGTGCAGTGGATTAAACCGCTGAGTTGCTGAACTTGCAGACCGAAATATCAGCGGTTCAAATCCAGGGAGCTGTTAGCCCCAGCTTCTGCCAACCTAGCAGTTCAAAAACATGCAAATGTGAGTAGATCAATAGGTACCGCTCCAGCGGGAATGTAATGGTTCTTCATGCAGTCATGCTGGCCACATGACTTTGGAGGTGTCTACAGACAATGCCGGCTCTTCGGCTTAGAAATGGAGATGGTATTTGTTTTACTCAAAACCGTCATGTGTTCAACATACACAGGTACCAGGGCCAGTTCATAATGGAGGCCCTTGAAGCTGCCGCTTCAGGCGCAGCCCTTGCTGGGTGCATTTGCGGTGGCAGTGGCAGCGGCGGTGGCGACCATTGGGTGGCTCGCCGCGGAACAAGGAAGTACTTGCTATTCTCGCAAGATCTCGCGAGAATAGCAAGTACTTCCTTGTTCCGCGGCGAGCAACCCAATGGTTGCCGCCGCCACCGCCGCTAAGTTGGGGGGGGCGTAATTTCGGGGGTGGGGGCGGCCCTAGGTTTGCGTACATAGTGAAAAAACCTAGGGCCACCACTGACAGGTACACAATATATCAGTCAGTTACAGATATGTTTGAGATCTGTGCCATCTAGTCAGAACATCTCTCTCACAATAAACATCAGGCATGGGTTTGCAAGTATGTGATCTGAGCAGTCCCAAAGTCTAAAGAAGTCTGTGCTTTGTGCTCGTCCTAGAGCGGATCATGTGGTCTGCAGCCCCTCCCACAACTTCTCAGGAAAAATAGAGCAAGAAAAGAAAGCTGCATACCAGAACAAATATATAGTAAGTAAACAACAGGATTATAGATAAACAAATTACTAGAGAAGGCTTGAAGAATGTTGTAATTTCCCACACTTCATTCTTCTTCTTCCTTATTCATTCTGTATTATTCAGTAAATTCTCCAGAACCTGCTTTTGGGGGCACAGTATGCTTCACCCTGTGAATCTGGTTCTCCAGACAGTAGAAAGTAAGAATGAGCCTTTGTGATCCAAACTTTGCAATTGTTTCAAAATCTGAAGTGCATTTCACCAGTCTCCCAGACTTTAATTTTCACTTGATCATACCAATCCATAAAGGCATTTTGCAAACCACGTCTCCTGCTAAAATGTGTGCTTTATATTCACAAGTAAAGTGGTACATGTCCACACAGATTGAGTTGACCCAGAATACTTTGCTCTCAAATACTGTCTCCCAGGACAGCTTGATTCTCCTTACAGGCTATTGTCAAATGTTACCAACATTTTAAGTATAGTCACATCCCATCTGTGTAGCACTTTAAGCTTTGGGAACTGTCAAATTATTCTGATATGGTAAGTGGGAACATTGTGGTAAATTTACATAAATGCAGGCTATTTTCCTCAACAGACTTGACTTTTCTTTTTATGACATACCATCTTCATCTAACAGGTAGACCATGTTCTGGTCCAAGCTAAGCCTCAGGTATTTCAGGTAGAAAGGGCACAACAGGATATGATGCAGATTTTTTTAATTCAATGGGATGAGAACTTTTTTTCAGCAAATGTACTAACTTCCGCTTTGTGGGCTAGCTCCCACCATGTTGTTTGGAGTTATAGTTAAAAACAAGTAACTTTTCAATATTCTGGAAACAAATATAAATCTTTTATCTATTAATACTATGGCTTTTAAATGTTAGAAATGCAATAGCGCTTAACACTGAAGAGTGAAGTGGGCAGTAGTAATAGGGGGCAGTAGTAATAGGGTTAGATCCTTTGAATGACCTATAGAGTCTTCCCTCTACATCAGTGGTTCTCAGCCTGGGGTCCCCAGATGTTTCTTGCCTACAACTCCCAGGAATCTGAGCCAGTTTACCAGCTGTTAGGATTTCTGGGAGTTGAAGGCCAAAAACATCTGGAGACCTACATGATGAGAACCACTGCACTGCACTACATTTATCTATCCTGACACCTCTGTACTATGAACTGGTCGTCTTTGGTGTGTTTCTTCACCTCTTCTTCTTCTCATGAATGCTTTCGCGACCTTTTCGGATGTAGCTATCTTAGAATGGTGTTCCTACAACAGTGGTTCTAAACTTGTGGGTCCCCAGATGTTTTGGCCTTCAACTCCCAGAAATCCTAAAAGCTGGCAAACTGTCTGGGGTTTCTGGGAGTTGTAGGCCAAAACGCCTGGGGATCCACAGGTTGAGAAACACTGTCCTACAATAAAGTTTAGCTACTTTCTCCAAGCCATTGGAGTGTTTGCTCCTCAAGATCACTAACCAGTGCATGCACTCTAACATTAAAAGCTAGCAATATTAACACATTTCCTCATACACATCCAGCCCTGCTTAGATCCTCCTTTGTACTTCCCTTTATCAATCCTTAGTATGGGCATTGCAGTTGTTCATTGAGTGATCCCTATATGGATCAACAGAACCCTGTTTTATCCTTTTGTGCACTTAGTGGGCATGCAATCAGGAAACAGAAAAGTGTTTGCTTATCTGAGTTGCCCATTACCCAGTATTCGCTTATCTGAGTTGCCCATCACTCAACTGAAGCACGAATAATATACATCACACAGCAAGGGAAAGTTGGTTGGTTGGAGGCCCACTGTGACTTTATAGTTCCAGAAATACTCCAATATGATGTGTGCAGTCACATCAAGAGAGCAGAAGGGAGAGGAAATAGGTTATTTAGATTCCTGTCATGATTACAACACATGGTGCTCTAGAATCATAGAATCATAGAATCATAGAATAGTAGAGTTGGAAGAGACCACATGGGCCATCTAGTCCAACCCCCTGCTAAGAAGCAGGAAATCGCATTCAAAGCACCCCCGACAGATGGCCATCCAGCCTCTGCTTAAAAGCCAGCTCTCTCAGCTGTGCCCTTGCCAGGAAAGACCATCTCTGTCCAATTCTGTATGGCCATTTTCAGTAATCTGTAAAAATTTCGAGCAGAACATCCCAGACCATGATTGAATCTTAAGTGTTTCCATTCTGTGTCTCCCACTTCCCAAGCACTGAATATTGCCACATGTCCATATAGTATTTTCTTCTGTGTTCACTGTGTTCCGTTTTAATTTCATTTCTTCATGCTCTTTCAATATGAAATGGGATAAATAAGGATGACTTTCTCTGTCAATATTACTCTAATTTATTTTATATTCATTAAACCTAGATTTTAGTAGCTCAGAATACATCTTCTGAGTACATTTGTGGTGAAGTGCTTTATCATCTGAGTAACCGAAACCTCCTGATCTAGAAGAGAGAGAGAAGGGGAAATTTCTCTTTTTCTACAACACAATTAAACTGACAATTGAAATGACATGCATATCAAATTATTCCTGGCTTCTACAGATAAAAGGCCAAGTTTTCCAGATGCTCCAAACCTCCGCCCTATTTTCTGCTGCTGACAATTGTTATTTGACCTTTATCTTAATAGGCATATGGGATAATATGTCAGCCACCTGTTTAATTGCATCCCATCAGAGATGGAGTGCATTGCTTTTGTTGTGCACCAGAGTCAAGGAAAAGTTTTTTCTTACTTAACTGGTTAGTGTGCAAACTGGCATGAGGATTTTTAAAAAATGGAGCATTGTGCTATCAACCACTAATGTGGTCCAAGCACGTGTATGGCTCCAAGCGTGGCAATGTGATCACAAAGCTTACAGGTGCACATTCTGGTGAATGGATAAACGAAGAGAAAGATTTTTTTCAAAGTAGTGTGGGAATCTCGTTATTAAGGCCCAGTGTGCTTTGAATGCTTCCACAGAGAAAATGATTTTATTTTATTTATTTTTTTGTTATGGGAGCGACTTGAGAAACTGCAAGTCACTTCTGGTGTGAGAGAATTGGCCGTCTGCAAGGACGTTGCCCAAGGGATGCCCAGATGGTTGATGTTTTACCATCCTTGTGGAAGACTTCTCTCATGTCCCCATATGGGGAGCTGAAGCTGACAGAGGAAGCTCACATGCTCTCCCCAGATTCAAACTGCTGACCTGTCAGTCAACAGTCCTGCCAGCACAAGGGTTTAACCCATTTCACCACTGGGGGCTCTAGAGAAAATAATATTTTAGCTAATACCCCACAACAATCATGGTTACAACCACGTCTTTAAAATATTAAAATATTTCATTAAAGACATTGAACATGACTCACTTAGAAGATTAACACAGTAAAAACTCATTGCAAGCCTCAATAAACGTAGCATAAACTTTTTTCCCCTATTCTTGGCAATTTTTCTTCAGATGCCAGCCACAACGAGGGCATGCTGGTGATAGATGAGCCAGGAGTCAAACTGGGCAGGGACAGAACAAAAGCCTCCAAACTTCTTCCCTCTCTCTTTCTTTCTGTCCCTTCCTCCTACAAAATTTTCCTTATTTATTAATTCTTTTCCAGCAGGCCTACCCAGTCAGTTTTAGTCACTAATTTTAAACTCGCTTCTTGTGTTTTAATCTTTGTTCTGTGTATTTTAATATGTAGTTTGTAGAAATATGTTTTAATATATGTATTTTATATAATGTTTACGATGATTGTGTGTTTTTGGCTCTGTTGTAACTTGCCACAAGGAGAGGTGGGTAAGAAATAAAATAATAAGAATTATTATTATTATTCCACAAATTTCTAGTATTGCAGAGAACTGAAAATAAATCACTACACTTTTCTATTTGTATTTGCATTCTCTTGGTAACTTTGTCTATCCCTTTCCTTTTGTTGCCTAAACTGTATTTCAAAATGCTTAAGTGACATGTTGCTTTATTGCAATGCTACAAACTGTAGGAAAAAAATATCAGGTGAGAAGAATTTTTTTGTCCTCCCCATTCCTCATAGATACATTCCCCATCTCTAGTCATGCATGCATGACAACATACTGTACAAGTACTACACAAAATTCATGAAGAACCTATCAATATGATATATTTTTCCAAAGATGTAGTGCACCTTGGAGAGAATGGACTTTTTATTTATCTCAAGTAGTAAATAAGCCATTCAACTTAAGCACAAATTAAAAGCACACACACACACACACACACACACAGTTTAATTCTAAAAGGAAATATATGACCTAGCCTAAATAAATGATTTTGATTTGCAGCAGAGAATTTGCTTAAAGCCTATATTGCCAGCAGGGTGAGAACTTTGAGTTAGACAGAGAAAGATGGAGATGACGTTACAGTCCCTTTCAATTTGCCCATTCCTGTTTTGGAAAAAAAATGCTTGGAGAGGTCTATAAAAGTTGAGTAGGCCTTGGAAATGCAGTAAAATGGCAGCAAAATGGTCAGTGACAGCCCTTGGAAGCTTAGGGCCATTGGTGGGCCATCCCCTGGCAGTTGCCACATCAGCCTCAATTGGGTAAAGAATGCTAATGAGTTTAACAGCGATTGTAGTATTTTCTCTACAGGACTTTGAATTAGTTGACTTGAAACTGACTTTGAGCAACTGTATTAGAATAGTGCCACAGCTATCAAAGGAATATTTGGAAGTTCTGTAAAACTTACTCTTCACAAACCACAAAGTTGTCAGCAAATGTAAGTAAAAGGTCTGATTAGTCCTTAATCCTTTCTTAGGCATTCTTCTAGGAAACATCAAGGCTATAGAATACAGATTGAACATCCCTTATCTGGAATGTGGAAATCCAAAATGCTCCAAAATCAAAACTTTTCAATATGATTGTCTAAGATAGTGACACCTTTGCTTTCTGATGCATTAGTGTATGCCAACTTTGTTTTGTGTATAAAATTGTATAAAATAATCTTTAGGCTATGTGACTGAGGCATATATGAATTTTATGTTTAGTTGGGCCCCATCTCCAAGATATCCCATTATGTATTATTTTAATTTTGTTATATTTTAAATGTATGTCTGATGTGTGTATCTGTAGGCATTGAACAAGTGCCTGTGTAAGCCGCCTTGAGTCCCCTCCAGGGTGGAGAAAGGTGGGGTACAAATGGGGTAAATAAATAAATGTATATATTATGTGGCTATGTCCACCTTTTTAACATACCACTCTTTTGTTTCCACCTTTCTTTCCATAGCTTCCCACAAATATGCAAGTTTGGCTGTTTCTTTAGCACAACAGTACCCTCTGGTGTCACAGACTGAAAAAGCATAAGAGAAAGAATCCCATTGTCCAACAAATCATATGCAAAAATGAAATTTGTCTTTGATCTTTTCCAAGTGTTGCTTTTTCTAAGCCCAGTAACAACAAATCCCAATAACAAATAGGTAGTAGGTATTGATTCTTCATCATCATTTCTTTTCACCACTTTCATAGATCTGCCTTTTTTTTTTTACTGCATCTCAGCTTTCAAATTTCCTAATTAGTGTATTTACGTTTCTTGATGTATGTCACTATTGGATATTCAAGCCAGCTAAAATTAGTCATCCTTTGAGAAGAGGAGGTGCAGATTTCATTATTCCAATTTTACAAAGCAAGGGATTGTGAAAGCACCAGTGCTGTAGTTCATTGAGTACATCTGCTGTGCAGCAACCAACTTGAACAGATGCCTTTTCTACAGGACCTCGATTAGAACGTAATGAAATATTTTAATTTTTGACCTATTGTAGTTCATATGCTCTTGCCTCCTCACACTGACTTGGAAAATAAAATGAGTTGACTTATGAGAGTTAATAGAAGGGATGTTTCCTTTCCTCTTCCCTATCACCCTCATGGAAAGGGCTATAGTTCAGTGGTAGAGCACTTTTTGTGTGCAGAAAATCTTAGAATCAATGTCTAGCTGCAATCTAGTATGGTTTAGTAACATAACAGTTTAACATCCATAGCTATACTACAGATGGCCAGTCACTTACCCTGCAAGTCATTGCATCCCATGGCCAGCTATTCTGTGCCCGGGGCAGGAGATTCAGAGACACATCCTGCTTTGTAATTGTACCAGACACAAAGCGCACAGCCAAGCTCTGAAGCAACATCCACGGAAGAAGCTACTACTCAGCCTGCTGACCAAAGCAAGAGAGTTATCCTGAGCAGGCTGAGGAAGAGTTAACTGATCCAGCTTTCATGGACTTAACAAAAAGAAAGGTCTCACTGCACAGATCATTGAGGTTAGCTGAGAAAAGAACCAGCAACCAGAATCTGTGAACTTAGGATTCAAGGACAATTGCTACTTGCTTGCTAGCTGTAACATCAGTGCTAGGAACTATGATCCTGGACTCTTGATATCTCATGTTTCCTGAACCCTGGACTTACCTTGGACTGTTAATGTATGCTCTGTTGATATTTGGGCATTGAGGCTTTAACAACATCCTTCACAAAAGTCTGCTGAAGTTCTCTGGAAGTCTCAGTAGAGGGGAGTTAATTATTTTGCATGTGTCTATGGAGATTTCATGCTCTCAGTCAGGCACAGAATGGCTGAGGACAACTGCAAGTGATTATATACTAGGTCTTGGGGGTGGGAGAAGGTTTTTGTTTGTTGCAGAATGGGGATGTGGATACCAACATCCACACTGACCAAAAAGAGACACAGGTAGGTGCAAGGATGATTTATGCCTATGTCTATACTACTAATAGGGTGACAGTCTTTGTCTTCTCCAGATAAGGCAAACATAATTTTCTGAAATTCTTAAAAACCATTGCTAGTGCATGTGGACAACAGTGGATCTGATATACCAGTGCTCAGTATTTTTCTATAGCCACCATGACCTCTGAAAAACATCTGCAGATGGTCTGGGCATCTTCCAAAACTGTGCAGGATGAGAAAACAGTAGGATGAGAGATTACCTTCTATCTATGAGTTTTACATTTACTGGTCTTAGGATACAGGGCCAGTTATGATCCATCATCCCCTTCTCTTTCCAATCCCTCCATCTCAGTCCACATTGCCCAGCAAGAATTCCCAGAACTATGAAAAGGTTTTTAAGAGGGCATATATGACTACAATGGGAAATAGCAAATGGAAGCCTTTCTTTCAATTGACTGTTTGAATGCACTTTTCTTAGTCATTATTATGGTTCTGCATTTCTTGAAGTGGCACTGGAATAATGATCATGTGCCCAGGATCCTTTTGGTGACTTACTTGGACCTGAAGTTCTTCATTTGGAATGGATGTAATGGCTGCAGGTTGTGGCAGAAGCAAAATCTGTCTCCAACAAGACATAAAGCTGTACTGTCAACTCCTCCTGAGTAACTTGGGAAGTGGCTGGGCACTTTATCTCTTGACAGAGACCGATTTTGCTGCTTTCCTGCACTGCTGCAGCACTTGCACTCACTTTCCCTATGTTGCCATAACAGTGCCTCCACTCCCTAGGCAATATTTGTATCATCTGAAAGATGATCACCCAACAATTGACAAAGAAACGAGATTTGTTGAAATTAAATTTCTTAAAATCATCCAAGAAATGTCAAGCAGCCTAAATCAGCTGGCCAGTAACAAGAAAGTACCCATAGCTATCATCTGTTTTTTTTCAGGCCACAAAATCAGTTTATACTCTCATGCATATTTTCATACCTACATGTTGCTATTTTGTGGCATATTATATGCCAATATGTGTAATGGTACCTAGGTGAAATAAACAAGGTTCCCCGCTCCATCCCTTAGACCAGTGGTTCCCAACCTTTGGGCCTCCAAGTGTTTTGGATTTCAACTCCCAGAAATCCAAGCCATCTTACCAGTAGTTAGGAACTGTGGGATCTGAAGTCCAAGACACCTGGAGGCCCAAAGGTTGGGAACCACTGCCTTAGACTGAGGAATTGAGTATTCTCTGCTATTGGTCAGCTAACGTACATGCCCTTGGAGGTCCCTTTCATCACCGTCTGGTTACTGGGATCCCAACTCCTGAACAAAGGTAGAGTCCAAATAGGTGGATTTATCACCAACGCTCCACTTACACATCCTTAAGTGTCATAATCTCAGAATTCTTAATACAGTAAAATGAGCAGGCAGCTAACACAGGCTTCTAACACAGGACACTCTTCTTATTACACTTATTGTTACACAGACATCCAACATATGACTCTTAGTAGACACCCCAATTTCCTTAATATTCAGGGTTCAAGGGCTTCTGTTTTGCAAAATACATATCAAATTAGTGCTCAGTCTCTGGTATCTTGAGTTCTCTTGCCACCTAAGTGTTGAGAGCAGCACCAGGCACAACAAATGTGCTCCACACATTTAGATGGCCCAAATAGTTGGCTTTGAGTCCCCATCTACACTGCCATATAAAACCCAAATTATCCGCTTTGAACTGGATTATATTTATTTATTTATTTATTGGACTTGTACACTGCTACTCCCAATTTGGCTCTGAGCGGTTTACAGAAATAAATTAAAACAATACAATTTGCTTTAATATAACAGTATAGACTCATATAATTGAGTTCAAAGCAGATAATCTGGACTATATGGCAGTGTAGATCTAGCATGAAAGGAAAAGAAACAGGCATTTGGTCCCTAGATGGCTCTGTGGAACCACATGTGGACTGTTCCTTTCACAGTGACCCACAGAGATATCTAGTGCTGGGGGAGGAATAGATGCTTCCCACCTACAATATTTGCCATAGCCAACACACATCCTAGGACCCTCTTGCTCTCTGTCACCCGGGGAAGGCATTACATCTTGCCTAACAGAAGGGTTAGCCCTGCCAATAGCCTCTTTCGCATTGGGGGATGGGAACGTCATTAAGAGCTTGTTTGGATGGAAAAGCATGTTAAATATATTAAAGTAGTGAAGGAATGGATAGGACTGTTCAATTACATTCCAATTGCAAATCCCTTATCACCACTTTCTCTACATATATCCCCAGCAGAAATACTATTATCACCTGTGCCTACTATTATGTGTGGGTGGTTCAGCTCATATTAGTTTCAGATGTGCGTGAATAGATATGTCACAAATCTATTAATTCCCTTCTGTGGTTCTGCAGAGCCATCCCTTCCCCATTCTGGCATCACGATCTACAAGCCTAATTTCTCTCCACCTGATATTGCTTGTGTGTGTGCACATAATTCAATTAATTATTATTTTAGTCTCCAAAGAGGTTGTTCCTGGGTTGTTTTTTTTTTTGCTACAATATATTAGTACAAGTAATCTCTGAAGTTGTTTTTTAAATGACATTTTAGTCAAGTTGCCAACCGTCTGGGTAAAAGGAAAGGGAATGATTAGAGCTAAAACTACTGGATGGAAGTGAACAATAGCACAAGGTCGTGATGAAAAAACCTCCTATTTTAGTGCATTTTGATGCTAGATCCAAAAAGTACAACAAAAATGTAATATCATACACAATTCTTTAACAAATGTCATTATTGTTTCAAAACTAATTTTATTTAGTAACATATTACTGCATAAAAGTGTCAAAGGAAGTTGTGAAAAAGCTTTATATAATGAAAAGTCATTTTTGGATTTAGAATGCCAAATACCTGCAAAACCAGCATACATTTTACAAGGGGTCTTTACAACATTTCCACATTTTTATATTTTTGTTGGAAACAGTGGGGGCAGGACAGGTAGTAACTGGTTGTGTCTCAGAGTTCATGTGAGTAGTCTGCCTGGCAAGCCGACTGACCTTGCAGTTAGAGTTGTCACTCTGTGGTAAAGCTGCAAACACTATAAATTGCATCAATAAGGAACAGCATTCTGTCAAACACTTTTTGTGAGCAGGTGTGCCAGGAGCACAAATTTATCTCTGCACGTGCGCTCACTATGGGGATAAAGTTCTATCTCTCTTATGATAAGTTGGGATTTAGTGCCATCTGATTCCCACCTTTTTGGGCAGCTCAAGGAAGCTTTAAGGGAGAGATTTTCATGTCATGATGACATGAAAGCAGCATTTTGGGCCAATGGCATTAAAAAAGTTGCTATGACACTGGGGAAAATGCATCGCAAGGGAGTAATTTGTTTTTGAAATTCTTAATAGAGTTAAAATATGAAAACGTTTTGAAGAACCCTTGTAGTTATGACTCTCAATTGCGTAGACCTGTGTAATAATGGAGTACAATATCTTGCATCACCTACACACACAAAAAGGAATCGGTAGCAACATAGGCTGAACAGCTTATTAAAGGGCACAGCGCAAGGGCAGCCCTAATTGTTGGAGGGAGGGTAAACATAAGCACAACTTGTATACATGCTCATATGGGGTGTGGGGAGGCAGGGACAGAGGAATCTCAGTGCCTTATAGAAAATGCCACTATATTGATGACAGAGGGTGTGAATCTGTAGACTCCTTTCCTCATACACCAAAAGGCTGCTTCCATGACACCATTAACAAAACAAAAACAGCTACCAGCTCAGCTATTTCTAAGTCACTGAAAAGGGAAAAGAAGGAGATTTAGCTTCTTCTTCTACACTGTGACTCTGGTCCCAATTACTTTTGAGTTACTGGAGTGGAGGTAACTATTGCTTCCTGCCCTCCAAGTCAGCACCAACTGGGCCTGCAGCTTCTGTGCCACAATTAAGTCTTCTACTCAAAAGGGTTAAGCTACCAGATATCAGGTTTTTCAGGGACTTGCGTGCAGGCCACATCCTGCAGGCCATATGCTCCTGCATCCTCCTGGTGAAGTGTGCCAAGTACACTTCACCAGTAGGTGAAGTAGTTGAAGGCAGGTAGCTCAAGTGGGATGTTGTAGCAGGTGGAGGTGCTGAATTCCTCCATTTGCCATGACAAAAAAGCACATACACATCCTCCCCTTCCCAGACACTGTGTCCTGGGCTGACTGCCGCTCTTCAGAGCAATGAAGAAGCCAGGGAGGAGCCAGGCAGCCAATGGGCCCCATTCCTGCAACCAGCATCAGTAATAAAACATCATCTTCCTGGATCTCTGGGGGATTCATGGGAAGCTCAAGAGCAGTGTTACCAGCTGTTAGTAATTATGGGAGCTGAAGTCCAAAATCCAAAACATCTGGAGGAGCAGAGTCTGAGAAACTCTGCTCAAGAGGATGCCTATTATTTTCTAGAGCTGGCTGCAAAAATAGAGCCCATTGACCCGCAACCACCACTGGCCAATGAATGTCTATGAGAAGGAGTGCCCTTCCTGTAGACAGCTCAAGTAGGACATTGTAGCAGGTGAAGGTGCTGAATTGCACATACATAGGATGCCAGGCAGATACCTGTTACTATAAAAGATAAGTGTATGGCTGAAAATAATTTCTAGGAGACAGCTGCTCTTCAAGATGGATTTTGTTGAAAGTTTTGGGGTAGAGATTCTGAAGGATAGACATAGTTTTGGGGCATTAGTTACACATGTGCTTTTGTTTTAAACCCAAAGAGATTTCTTTTGTGTTGTATGACATGAATTTCCCTATTGTCCCACTCATTCTGTAAAAGAGTAGTGACATCCTTGTTATAGCTTTATACATAAATGTCAAAGTGTTCTAATAAAGACGAAACAAGATGCAGCTGCTATTTTTTATTGTGTCATTTATCTACAGTATTTTTTATCAAGCAAAAAAAACCCTTACAATATAACATTACCAGGGGAAAACAGACAAAAGGAAAGTGATCACAAGAAGCGTAAATGTAAGGTAAATGTAAATCGTGAATATCATCTTGTCTTGTTCAAAGCTCTGATTAGGCAATTTATAACACAGGATATATACATTCTCTTTCAAGATTGATCTGTCTCTTCTGAAGAAACTGTTGTAGGTATGTTATCAAGAGCTCCAGCTTCTGCAAAAACAAACAAAAATGTATGTGTATACATCCACAAACACATGGGGTGGGGGGTGGAGAGGAAAACACAGGAGCTGAGCAATAAAATCAAGAATCGCCCAGTCATTTCAAAATAATGAATACAATAACAATAACAATATTTTTGATACTAATTCATATACAAGGTCAAATATTTTTTCTCTCTCATATTTTCCCTAGAAAATAAAGAAAAAACACATTTTTGTGGTTGACTTGCAAATACACATGGTTATAGACATTGCTCAAGACTTAAATGATAAGAACTTAAAAGAGTTCATGTTTCACACTACAACATCCCACATACAGTTGTTTCTTCTTGTTCTCAATAGGCTTCATCTGGGTACACATTCACCTCTGTAACATAGTGGCCCTGGGCTTAGGTGGGAGCCCTGTTCATAGCCACATTCAAACCATTAATCAATCATACTGCAGTGTAATATGCAGACATAGCAAAGGTCTCCCACTGAAATTAATAATAATAATAATAATGATAATAATAATAATAAACAACTTTGTTTCTACCCCGCCACCATCTCCCAAAAGGAACTTGGAGCGGCTTACATGCACTCATAATGAACAATACATATGGTGCATTAAATACAGATACATCGATATCAAAGGAAAACATACTTTACACCATCAATACATAAAACAATACCACAATAACATCAATCAACCCTAAAATAGACATCGATAAAACGTTATGGTAAATATAGACATAAAATGAATAACAACCAACCAGTCATATAAAGTGCTTTTGTTGAGAACCAATGGCTCTATACCTATTGGAAAGCTTGGTTAAAGAGCCAAGTTTTTAGGCTGGACCAAAAACATCGGAAGGTGGGGGCTAGCCTAATTTCCCTCGGGAGGGCGTTCCAGAGCCAGGGGGCCACCACCAAGAAGGCCTTCTTCTTTGTCCCCACCAACCGTACTTGTGAAGGTGGTGGGACTGAGAGGAGGGCCTCCCTGGTGGACCTCAGAGTCCACGCCAAGTCATAATAATTAATTGCAGTTATTCTCCTGTATAAACTACACTACACAGTATATAGATATATATTTGAGAACTAATGGAACCTTCAATATCAGAAGTTTTTATTTTTACAATCATATTACAGAAATTACATTTTTAATCAAGATCAGAGACAATGCATTGGTATGATTGCTTCCCCTCCCTCCCTCTCTCCCAAAATCTACACATATATGTATACATAAACACATTCACTTTTGAAGAGTGCCTACAACAATTGTTCCCCATTATACTATTTCTTCCCTCCATCCCTCCAAAAGAGACCTTTAACTAAAAGTTGTAGTAAGAAGTATGCCTGTTCAATATGCCGGACAGACTGCTATGCCCTCTTACAGGATCTGTGCTTCTCTTCCATTAGTCATCTATATTAAATCAATCCTCATTGGGGTGTTTTCTTGATTTGTCCCCCCTCCAAAATATGTTTATGTGTTTCTACAAACCCATGTATGCAGATGTGGAGTGATTTAAAGAAGGTATGAATGGTCAGATAGCTTGGACTTCCGTCGTCTTTTTGACGGGCAATATCTACTCGCACTGGATTGACGCTGGACTGACTGACTTCGATTCCGGATTATCCCTTCTGCTGACTATCGGTGAGACCTTTGGATTTCTATGACACAGACAGTGCAGGTAACAAAGAAAACTAGATAATTCAAGTGAAAAAGAGAAGTCTGCTTACCTTTAAGATGTAAGTAGGTCAAAAATTCAATAATTGTATGCATAATATTGGCATCAGTTAATGGTCTTCCAAAAAAACCTGGAAAATAGTCATACGGAATTACTGGATTTTGGTTACAATGAGAATATTAGGAGAGGGGAGGAAGATCCTACAATGATAGCATATGTAAATATTCCGATGGGGAGGAAAAACAGTAGCAGTGGCATCACTTTTTAAAAAGAGTCGTGTGCCTGGATGGCCCATGAGGTCTCTTCCAGCTCTATGATTCTATGATTCTACAAGTGAAAAAAAAAATTACTGGAACAAATATATATTTTTATATATAATTTGTATTTGTATATATTTGTACAAAAATATATTTGTAACAAATATAAAACAATCAATTTTAAAATCATGGTTTAAAAATATTTAGACTCTTCAGATATCAATGTCTCAGAAATTGTATTAAAACACCTACATGTGATTGTTTTCTGATTATCATAAATTCCATTAAATTCTTAGCGACAAAGACACATCAAAGGTTATGAGAACTATGCTGGTAGAAAGAAACCCTGAGATAGTAAGGGAGGAGGAACTTTACCCCTAAACATTACAGAAGCCTAAAACACTCCAGGTATAATCAGTAAGTACTAGAATTCTGGCCTCATTGTATTGAATTTCGTGACTCCTAATCTTGGCTACCTGAAACAAACTTGAAGAGTTTCAAAATGAGACTGGCAATAGTGAGCACATCATCCATCCACCAAATATGTAGTAATGCAGAGCTTAAATAGGCACAGAAAGATGTGAAATATCTCAAATAGACATGGTTAAGATTTCTCTTTGCCTTGCTGCACTTATTTATATAGTCGGCCCTTTGTATTAATGAATTCTGCATATGCAGATTCAACCATTCATCACTTGAAAGTAGTTTTTTAAAATTCAAAAAAACAAATCTTGATTTTGACATTTTATCTAAAGGACACTATTTTGCAACAGCATTATATATAACATGACTTTAAGATCCATGAATTTGGGTATCCATGGGGGTCCTGGAGCCAAACCTCAGCAAAGACCAAGGGCCTACAACATAGAAGATAAAACATTATGCTCAGCCTCCTCTCCCAATGCCTTTGGAAGGAAAAAAGGAGAGGCTTGCTCCAACACACTACAGATTTCTTTATGTAAAGATTTGGTATAACACCTTATCCATGGAGCCATGTCTTTTAGTCTTGCTCTAGGCCAGGGAACTGTGCACATGAGCTTTGAGAAAGAAAAGACGACTTTAAGAAGAAAATCCAGGAGAGCTTTCACAAATGCCTCGATATACACACCAGATGTGACTATCTGAATAAACTCTCCACTCAGTCAGCTTCATTGTGGGATGCTGATAAGGTTTTATATGAACAAAATTTAATGCTTGAATTAAGCTGGTATGATAAGTTTGAGGAAAGCATATGGAGTTTGGAGGGAAAATCTCCAAGCACCATCAGAAGGCAAAACAGTAGGCACTGTCTTCTATTTATCTTTGATTTACAAATGATTAGTAAGATTGGGAATTTAGAACATAAGGTGGTACTTATTCCAGGCTCATTATCAGAAGGGGAAAGTGCCAGTGTTCAGTGTCTTCTTCTCTTGGATGACAAACATTTACAAAAGCTTATGCCAAATAAAGTTTTCTAGTCTTTATTTGGCTTGCTTATGGGAGCTAATAGTAGCGGAAGGGACATTCCAGATACTATATCTTAAAATGGGGCGACACAAACCCTACATGAGTTGATTGTTTATTGATGCTGGAATATTTAGACTACCAAATAACTTGTTCCTTGGAGAATTTGGAGGAGAGGCTCTCTTTAGAAACCATAAAGGTGTTTTATGAGCAGCTTTTCAAATACAGTAAAGTCTCACTTATCCAAGACTCGCTTATCCAAGGTTCTGGATTATCCAAGGAATTTTTGTAGTCAATGTTTTCAATATATCATGATATTTTGGAGCTAAATTCATAAATACAGTAATTACAACTTAACATTGCTGCGTATTGAACTACTTTTTCTGTCAAATTTGTTGTATAACATGATGTTTTGGTGCTTAATTTGTAAAATCATAACCTAATTTGATGTTTAACACGCTTTTCCTTAATCCCTCCTTATTATCCAAGATATTCGCTTATACAAGGTTCTGCCGGCCTGTTTGGCTTGGATAAGTGAGACTCTACTGTATCACACACTAAAAGGAGACAATTTCCTTACCTGCTTTTATATTTTCTTCGGGCTGTATGTCACGTTTGCCAGCTAAACCATGCTTGTCATTAAAAACTCTGTCTATTGCATCTATTGATAAAATGAGAGAAGATTTCTTACCCTAGAATACATAGAGACTAATACATGTCACCACACCAAGTAAAAAGGGTTTTTGTTTTTAACAAGGACATCATGGACACTTGTGATGAAATGATGCACAGTGAACGCACCAACGACAACAAGAAAAGCATTTCACTGAAACTCTCACACCACCTTTAAACCAACACACCTGACTGATATACAATTACACCAGCACTAGCACATAGTCACATTGCATGATATTGTACTTTAACACCTGTTGTTTTAATGGCTCTGACCACTGGCTCAATCCAGTGAGAGAACTGAGTCATTTGCACTGAATTAAATAAAGGCATTGCCTGTACAATGTCTTGTTTGTCCATTCCTAAAAGGTCATGGGTTTTAAGGGGAACGTATTTTACTAGGATGCACAAATGTGCAGTCCTGGGCCCATTGTGTCCAATTCAGAAAATGGTGTAGTGTTGAATTTAAGGAGCACGCTGTCGGATAGTTTGCATTGACAGCAAACTAAGTTAGTTTACACGAATAACCTACGAAAGCCATCTTACATTCCCCAGGTGGCTCTTCTTTCCCCCTTGTACTGGGCATTTCCTTGAGGAGCTGTTCAATACGACCTGAAACAGATGATGGCTATTATCCAACCTTAGAGAAAACGGAATTTGATAAGTAGGTCTCCTTCGCATGGTTTGGATATTTGACTGTACACACAGTCTCTTCGGTCACAATCCACTTGAAGTTATACATACAGAACACTGAAAACATTCAAAATAGATGTATTTGGATGTTTTGTTCTTAATACATGTTACTTTGATTTTTATAAGCAAGGACTTCTCCCATTTTAAGCCCCTAAAATTATTTCTATGCTATATGATTACCATAACTAAAATACTTACTGAACAGCCGTTCCGAATACGTCTTTAGCATATGTGAGGTTTAATTCTCTGAATTTTATTTAAATAAGTACAGTTTAGTTAAGCATTTGAATAGGTGCAATTTATTAAAGGATATATACATAGGGAAGTCTATTATGACATTTTCTTATTGGTAACCTGAACTTTAAACAAAGATTATTTTTAAGAAACCATTAAAGATTGCTTCTTCAAATATGTTCCACTTCAGAACCGATGGTAATACATTGGTCTATTCATGAGATGTTACATATGTGAGAATAGCTAAATGCATCCGAATTCATTGATAGGGCAGCTATGGAGGACAGAGAGCTGTTTTCCTCCACCACCAGTTTTTTAGACCACAGTCAATATCTCAGAAGTACCCCAGAAAGAATCCCCCAGTGCCAGTTAAGGGGTTCAAAAAGTAGGAATGTGGCACAGATGCATTTTATCCTCATATGCAATGACAAAACGGTGAGCAAACTAGCATAATGCAAAGGAAATATTCTGACAGAAAAACAAATGGCATTTCTGTACAGAAATCCTGTTTTCTGAGTTGAAAAAAGGTTTCCCATGCAGGAAACGCGAGGGGGGGGGGGGTTGCACAGAAAACCCATTTCCAGTCTAGAAACCAGGCTTTTGTACTCCAAAAACAAGTTTTTTCTCTGCAGAATAATTCCTCTGTAATACTTTAGGATGTTCAGACATGAGGAGAAAATAGTGCAACACTTTCATTGGTCTGTTATTATTTTCCATAAGAATTCTTGACATTCAGAAAACCTTTTTTTGACCCAACTTAATAATTGTAAATATTTTTTCCATTCCTAGTGTATGGGTATGGGTGTCATTTGTTATAATTATCCAAATGCTAGTTTGATTCACTGCTGAATGATATGTAATAGGTCCTTTTTCCAGCTGGGCTATGGGAACATCGCTTTCCCAGGAAATGGCCATTACTTCTGACATAGTTTGTATTGCTCCAGGGGAGTAGCCACTCTTTTCTTAAGCAGAGTTCACAGCAGCCAGTACTACTGGGAGAATCTGTCTGGAAAAGTTTCTTGCAAAATTGATTATGTCATTTCTGATTAACCCCATGAAAGAATGAGAAAGTGAAAGAGCATCTCCCCACTAAACTCATCTCATTTGATTATTGAAACTAGAGGTGATTTCCTGCAGAAATGACTAGAGGAAAGCTTTGTCAAGTTCATGTCTATACTGTGTTCCTGATATAAAAGCAGTCATGTGCTCTGTTGAACTGAAGTGATACTATACAGAACAATTCTTAAATATTTGTAAATTCTTCTTTCACCTCTGTTGGAAGTTGAGCTGTAATTTAAAAGTGTATGTGTGTGTAATGCTTTATGAATTTGGTCAACTCCTTGCAGAACTTGTTGGAATTTAAACCACAAGAAGCCCTTTGCAGAGATATTGTTTTTTCCAACTGGGGATTGCAAAAGAATACACTAAGTAATTCACAGGAGCATTGTTATATAGTGTCACAAGTTATGCTTCTAAACCAGAGACAGTAGAATTTTAGCTGTTCATATCTGAAATGATTAATAAAAATTATGATAAACCAGCACTCAACAGAATGAACTGTCACCTGGTGGAAAACAGGGGAGCAACGTTGTCCGGAAATATTCCCCAGATACCCAGGAAATAATAAGTGAGTGAATAGTTTCAACCTCAGAGAAATATGCTATCATGAAAACACCTTGAATCTTGTATTTTTCCAGGTAGGGTTTTCACATCTAAATTCAGCCTCCTCTCCAGATCAGTTTGCCTTTAATCTTGACAAATTCTAAATGGCTGGATCATGTATGGTAACTGTTTTTCTTATAGTTAAGCACACATGCCTACATAAAACAATATCCATGAGACTATATTGCAAAAGTCTCATATCAGTACTTTCAGTGGAACTCAACAGCAAATATTCTATAGTGTTGTACAGAATGGTCTTATGGATGTCTCCCTCTTTAGATAGCCATATATTTTCTTCACCAACTGCAAAATGTGACAAACACGGTCCCATTGGATTTGATTGCCTTCCAACCAAAAGAGACTATGACCTCAAAATCTGGTCTTGATAGCACCATTAACACCTGAAATGGGTATGTTCTAAAACACACGATTCATACTATTAAATAGCAGAAAACAAAGCAAATGAAAACAGAAGCAGATTCACTCCGAAGCAGAAAAAACCTTGTTTTTGAGAATTATATTTCTCCTGTATATGAAATGTAATGAATGATTCCAGGAAAGTTGATAAACGTGTCCAGAGAGATATCAGTACGTATGTTTAATGTATCTGGGTATGGTGTTGCTTTAGAACTGAAAAATGACCTTTCAGATGAAATTGGTTTACTCTCAGAATTCAAGTGTGGTAATAGAATAATTGTTCTTTCAGAGTACTCCACTGTAAGTAGGTTAAAATAAATATGAGAGGCCAGTAACTGAGTGATTTAGTATTTACTATCTTCCACAGTTGCCAATGAGAGTTAGTATGAGATATTATAAATAACATTATGCATTTCTAGAGCACTCCAGCTCATATCAAAGAGCTCTGGAAACACTCTGTTATTTCAGATTATATTCAATAATATAAAACACATAAACTTACGTGGGCCAAGTAGATAGCCAGCGCTATTCATAGTCCATCCTCTTTTCTCTTTAGCCTTATAAAGGGAACATTGTGAACAATTATTATTGCATTTGCTATATAATTTTAAAAGATATAAACAGCAGCTAAGGAAGTGAAACAATGTCATAATATACATGTATAAAGTTGTGGTTTTATGTGTCATTTATAAACTCTCCCTATTTCTAATCCTATGCTCAAAGTCCCACAATCAGCATAGGCATTTATTGTGTTGTTTGGCTATTTTGGAAGTAGTAGATTAAAAAAATGAACCTTTCCAAAAGTTCCCATTCTTCCTTGACCTAGTAGTAGTAGTAGTAGTAGTAGTAGTAGTATAATCCATCTAATAATCATATCGTTTGCAATATTCCCAGTACCACTGAACTGTAAAATTGAATTTTCAGTAAAATGTGTACATTATAATAGCTGAAGTAAATCAACACATTTTTGAAGCATAATTTTTGTTGTTTAAGCTATTCAGAAGTGACTCTCTTGATTTCAATTGGATTGAAATCCCATTACTGTATTTCTAGAATTGAAGCGTGTTTAAAAGTCAGAACTGGCCTCAACTTGCAATTACTGAATGTGGAAAAGTTACTTTGAGGACAACAGCTTCCAGGATCCTCAAGGCAGCAGGGTAAGCTCTAGTTAGAAAAGAGTAACTCCCCAAGCTCTATTAAGTTAACTTCTTATTAGGAAGCATTTTAATTTTTGTTTGCTGTCAAATTGTCAAAAGATTTACACTATTTTTTGTTCAAAGACATCGCCATATTAATCTGGATCAATACCGAATGGAATCTTGTAGCATCTTTGAAACTGAGGATGAAGTTGGTAGCTTACTAGTACGTTTTTGTAGACTCAGGTTGTGCATCAAGTGAAATATACAATGTTAAATGTTTCTCCTGTACAATAAACTACTTATTTACCACCTGCCTAGGTAATATCGTCGTTGCATGGTGTTTCCATTGTTTTTAACAATTTTTATTTATTTGCGTTAATGTAATTTTAACTGACTTGTTTTAATAATTGTATGTTTAATACTATTTTGATTATTTACATATTGCATTGTATTGTTTGAAAGGTTGTGAGTGGGTTTGGGTCCTGATCCAGAGAAAAAAGCATGTACACACAAATATATTATTATTAATAATATTAACAATATCAGAAAGAGAGAACTAGATAAGATTGCCACAAACCACCATGGAGCCTCTAAGTACTCATCTGATTTTTATGACAGAAATTCATCCATAATTTGAAATTATTTTGGATTGCTGTGAGTTTTTCAGGCTTGTATGGGAAACATTATCCAGAAACATTTTCTCCTAACGTTTTGCCCACATCTATGCCAGGTACCCTCAGAGGTTGTGAGGTCTGTTGAAAACTAGGCAAGTGAGGTTTACATATCTGTGGAATCATGTCTAGGGTGGGAGTTTCTCCCACCTCACTTGCCTAGTTTCCAACAGACCTCATGTCCTCTGAGGATGCCTGCCATAGATGTGGGCAAAACATTAGGAGAGAATGCTTCTGGAAGATGGCCATGCAGCCCAGAAAACTCACAGCAACCCAGTGATTCCGAACATGAAAGCCTTTGACAATACAATCAAATGATTTTATTTTTGTAAGAACTTGATAATAACTTTGTTTAATGTCTTTTGTACTATTTCTGTTATCCTGAACGTTATATTCTGTACTTTTTTGTCCTTTTTCACAGCTATTGTCTAGTGTAAGAAACATATTATATCTTGATATTAGAAAAAAGTAATACCGTATTTCTTCAATTGTAAAATGCCATCGGCTGTAAGACACACCCTAATTTCAGTACTATCACCACCAGCAGCAATTCTAAGAGGCATCCCATTTTTAGATATGTTTATATAAGAAGAAAGTGTGTCTTAGAACCAAAGAAAAATAATAACAACAACATGAAACCAAACACCCATTCTGTCAAATCAGATGCTATATGTTGATTCTTGTACTCACAGGTAGAAAAATAAGCAAACACCAGATATGGAAATGAGTACTTACAGATAAAACCAGCCCGAAACTCTCAGAAAGGGCAAAGCTAAAGATTAAGGAGACGAACAGGAGGCTACTCCACCTCTGCATCTGAAAGCAGATCAAAACCCATTTAATGCCCAGTTGCCTCTCTGTGTTCTTTCCCTCCCCATTTTCCTCCTCCATTTTTAGGAGAGGGTAGAGATTAAGGAAGGCGTGAGCAAACTTTGGCCTTCCAGGTGTTTTGGACTTCAACTTGCACAATTCCAAACAGCCTACCGGCTGTTTGGAATTGTGCAAGTAGAAGTCCAAAACACCTGGAAGGCCAAAGTTGGCCCATGCCTGCATTGGGGTATACAGTAGAGTCTCACTTATCCAACATAAACGGGCCAGCAGAACGTTGGATAAGTGAATATGTTGGATAATAAGGAGAGATTAAGAAAAAGCCTATTAAACATCAAAATAGGTTAATATTTTTACAAATTAAGCACCAAAACATCATGTTATACAACAAATTTGACAGAAAAAGTAGTTCATTACACATTAATGCTATGTAGTAATGACTGTATTTACGAATTTATCACCAAAATATCACAATGCATTGAAAACATTGACTACAAAAATGCGTTGGATAATCCAGAATGTTGGATAAGTGAGTGTTGGATAAGTGAGACTCTACTGTATATATTTTTTCCTCATGGGGACAAGGAGGGGAGGAAACAGCTTAAGAAATGAACTGGAGTTACTGGAGTTCTGGGTGCAAAAAAACCGGTGCCAAACTGCATTGATTACACAGTGCAGGTGCCGCCTGTAAACGCAAAGAGAGGGGGGAATGGGTTGCTGTGAGTTTTCCGGGCTGTGTGTCCATGTTCCAGAAGCATTATCTCCTGACTCTTCGCCCACATCTATGGCAGGCATCCTCAGAGGATGTGAGGTCTGTTGGAAACTCTGAAATCAGGACAGTAAATAATGAACAACACTCAAAAACTGGGGAATTTCAGACAAGAAACCATCAGGGACAGCTAACCACCTCCCAACAAAGTAGGAAGCAGCCAAGCTTTGAAGCTGCAAGGCTGTTCAATGCTAATCAAGGTGATCAATTGCAACATTCACACGTGCCTCAAGCAGACAGAAGTTCTTTCTCCCACCTTGGTCATTCCACAGATATATAAACCCCACTTGTCTAGTTTCAAACAAACCTCACAACCGCTGAGGATGCCTGGGCGAAACGTCAGGAGAGAATGCTTCTGGGACATGGCCGTACAGCGCGGGAAACTCACAGCAACCCAGTGATTCCCAGAGGGGGAAAGATGTACCTTGGAGAGCGAAGGCTGGGCCCTGAGAGGCGCTCCTCGCTGGACTCGGCTGGAAAGAGAGCGCGGTAGATGGGGCGGCGGCGGCGGTCCTCGGCGGGTCTCTCGCGGTCTCTGTTCACTGCATGCCTTTCAGGGCGGCGAGGCGGGGAAGTGGCAGCCCAGCCTCGCCTTTCCCCGCGTATTTATGGAGCCCGGGCTGGCCTCTCCTTCCCCCCGGGAGAAGCAAGGGGCGAGAGCCGCCCACGGCCTCAAAGTGGCTCAGGCAGGGCATGAGGAAGGGCACACACACAGAAAGGAAAAAAAGACGAAAATGAGCGCGATTCAATTAGCGGCGGGCAAGATGTGGGCTGCAGATGGAGAACAGGCGGAGCAATTACCTTTCATTACGCGGAGAGGGAGGGAGAGCGCCTCCCGCCTTCCTCCCCTTCGTTGCAACTTCAGAACTTCTTCTTCTTCTTTGTTGTTGTTGTTTTGGGGAGGAGGGAGGCACCTGGGCCTCCCCGGACGAGGCGTTTTCCTCCCGTTATTATGGCTCTTATGGTACTCCTTCGACTTGTCAGTGGCGATTTACTTTTCTTCTTGCCTCAGGGCGCAGGGAGGATTTCCAGGCGCCTCTCTCAGAAGATGCTTCATGCTTTTCTCAGGTGCTACACAGGCTTCCTTATTAGAAATCATTATTTCAAATCAGCCAAGTAGTTAACACACCCAGTTTGATTATTAAGACAGAAAATGGGTTGCTGTGAGTTTTCCGGGCTGTGTGGCCATGTTCCAGAAGCATTCCCTCCTGACGTTTCGCACACATCTATGGCAGGCATCCTCAGAGGTGTGAGGTCTGTTGGAAACTAGGAAAAGTGGGGTTTATCAATCTGTGGAAATAACTCTTGTCTGCTTGAGGCAAGTTTGAATGGTGCAATTGGCCACCTTGATTAGCATTGAATGGCCTTACAGATTCAAAGCCTGGCTGTTTCTTGCCTGAGGGAATTCTTTGGTTGGGAGGTGTTAGCTGGCCCTGATTGTTTCCTGTCTATAATTCCTCTGTCTTCTGAGTGCTGTTCTTTATTTACTGTCCTGATTTTAGAGTTTTTTAAAATACTGGTAGCCAAATATTGTTGCTATGGCTGACTTTTCTGGTTGAATTAGTCTGTAGTGGCTTTCATGTTCACCTCTGCAGGAGTCTACCGTATGCCATGCAGCTGTGGACAAGTCTCCATAGGGACCACCAAACACAGCAGCATTGCCCAAACACGAATCATGGAACAGGAAAGGCACTGCAGGCTAACTCAACCAGAGAAGTCAACCATAGTAGAGCACTTGATGAGCCAACCGTGGACACAGCATATTATTTGAGAACACAGAAATGCTGGGCCACGCTAACAATTACCATGTCAGGCTGCACAGAGAATACATTGAAATCCACAAGCATATGGAAAATTTCAACAGAAAGGAGGAAACCGTGAAAATGAAAAAACCTGGCTACCAGTATTTTAAAAAACTCTAAAATCAGGACAGTAAATAAAGAACAACATTCAGAAAACAGGGGAATTCCAGACAAGGAACAATCAGGGCCAGTTAACATCTCCTGACAAAGGATTCCCTTAGGCAAGAAGCAGTCAGGCTTTGAATCTGCAAGGCCATTAAATGCTAATCAAGATGGCTAAGTGCAACATTCCTACTTGCCTCAAGCAGACAAAAGTTCTTTCTCCGACCCTGGACATTCCACAAATATGTAAACCTCACCTGTATAGTTTCCAACAGACCTCACAACCTCTGAGGATGCCTGCCATAGATGTGGGTGAAACGTTAGGAGAGAATACTTCTGGAATATGGCCATACAGCCCAGAAAACTCACATCAACCCAGTGATTCTGGCCACAAAAGCCTTCAACAACTCAAGACAGAAAATCATTTTGTGTTGTTTCCTGCTTTGGATATTGAGTAGCCTTATCACAAACATGCAATCTATCCAGAATGAATGTTCTTTGAAGGCAAGAGTAGTAAGGGGTGCATCTACACTAGTGAATTAATGCAGTTTCACAGCACTTTAACTCATCTGGCTCAATGTTGTAGGATTTGGTGAAACATTCTTTGGCAGAGAAGACTAAAGACTCTAAAAAAACCTCCCAGGATTACATAGCATAGAACCACAGCAATTTTACAATGGCGTCAAACTGCATTTATTCCATGGTGTAAATGCACCCTAAGAGTATTGGATATCTTCACTAGAGTTTTACTTTTAGATCTTTAACTTTCTCTGCTTCAACAGACTACTGTCACCTTCACCCTTCAAAGATGCAGTTTTAAACCCAAACAGGCAACAGTTAGCCACTTCTTGGTGTAAAGAGAAAAATATTTATTTTAGAAAAATTAAGTAAAAGGTGAGGGAACAGAATGGGAAAAGGGACATGGGCCCAAGAGTGCCAACAGAAGCTGAAACAGCTTTTATAGGTATACTAGCTGTGCCCGGCCACGCGTTGCTGTGGCGAAGTCTGGTGGTATGGGAGATAAAGTATTGAGGAATTGGTGGTAGTTAAGGTAAAGGGTAACCGTTTTCCCCTGACGTTAAGTCCAGTCATGTCTGACTCTGGGGGTTGGTGCTCATCTCCATTTCTAAGCCGAAGAGCCGGCGTTGTCCGTAGACTCCTCCAACGTCATGTGGGATGACTGCATGGAGTGGCGTTACCTTCCCGCCAGAACAGTACCTATTGATGCACTCACATTTGGATGTTTTTGAACTTCTGGGTTGGCAGAAGCTGGGGCTAACAGTCGGGGCTCTCTCCGCTCCCCCAATTCAAACCTGCGGCCTTTCGGTCCAGAAGTTCAGCAGCTCAGCGCTTTAACACGCTGCACCATCAGGGGATATTATTTCCTAAAGGTTGTGAATATACAATGCTGCAATTAGGAAAAATGATTAGGATGTAATGGCCTTGCAGCTTTAAAGCCTGGCTGTTTCCTCCCTGAGTGAATTTTTTGTTGGGAGGTGTTTGCTGGCCCTGATTGTTTCCTGTCTGGAATTCCCTTGTTTTCAGAGTGGTGTTGTTTGCGATATTTTATGTGCTTCTACTGTCTGTGGCCCTGAGAAAACAGAGGATTTGCCAGACTTTGATGATGGGAATACTTTGTTAGGAGGTGTTAGCTGGCCCTGATTGTTTCCTGTGTGGAATTCCCCTGTTTATTTACTGTCCTGGTTTTAGAGATTATATGGTTCTGTATTATTCTATCCCAGCAATTATTTCATATTAAAGTAGAATCTCACTTATCCAAGATTCGCTTATACAATGTTCTGGATTATCCAATGCAGTCTGCCTTTTCATAATTAATGTTTTTGTAGTCAGTGTTTTAAATTCATTGTGATATTTTACTGGTAAATTTGTAAATACAGTACAGTAGAGTCTCACTTATCCAACATAAACGGGCCGGCAAAACGTTGGATAAGCGAATATGTTGGATAATAAGGAGGGATTAAGGATAACCCTATTAAACATCAAATTAAGTTATGATTTTACAAATTAAGCACAAAACATGTTAGACAACAAATTTGGCAGAAAAAGTAGTTCAATACACAGTAATGCTATGTAGTCATTACTGTATTTATGAATTTAGCAGCAAAATATCAATGAAAGCATTGACTACAAAAATGCGTTGGATAATCCAGATAGTTGGATAAGCGAGTGTTGGATAAGTGAGACTCTACTGTAATTACTACATAGCATTACTGCGCATGGAACTACTTTTTCTGTCAAATTTGTTGTATAATATGATGTTTTGGTGCTTAATTTGTTTAATCGGCTTTTCCTGAATCCCTTCTTTTTATCCAACATATTCACTTATCCTGCCGGCCTGTTTATGTTGGATAAGTGAGAGTCTACTGTATATTGATAATCTTATATTATCTGCTTAGAAGTGGATTATATGAGGCCCCTTCTTCACAGCTGTATAAAATGCACACTGAAGTGGATTATATGGCAGTGTGGAGTCAAGATAATCCAGTGCAAAGCAGATAATATAAGATTATAAATGGGTTATATAGCTGTGTGGAAGGGCCTTGAGTCTACACTGCCATATAATCCAGTGCAAATTAGATAATCTGTAGAAGAAGCCTAAATTAGGCCTAAATCTGCCTGTCCCCTAACTGAACCCTGGCTGTCCCTTTGCTGACAGGCTGGTTGCTAGGCGCCCAAGTGGGCAGATATTAGCCCTCTAAACTGGCAGCAATTAGATAAAAAACAATTATTGCTCTCCCTCTAAGTACGACTTTATTTTTCTTTTCTTTTTGTTGTATCAACCTTGAGGCATGGATGATGGGTTGTGTTGTCAAATTTTGAGGTTGGGGGGCCTGTACTTTTGTTGTTTTGTGAGTCGCCGTGATGCCATCACTCTTTTATATATATAGATACTTTTATAGGTGAAATAAAAGTGTTTTTAGATCTTTCTAAGTTAATTTCTAGCAAAATTGGTTAAAAGTGAAAATTGTGAGATTACATCATGCGTATACTGTAGGTAATATCTTACACTTCCTTTGTGCCTTTTGTTCTGTTCATTAGTGGACACTTTTTCTTTTAGATCATCCTCTTGGGTTGTTATTTTCAAGGCCAGGAATAATGTTTTCAAGCAGAGAGGGGAAGAAGTGACATTTCTTGGCTTGAGACAACTCAAGTTCCCAATGGGGAGGGCTAACACCCACTGTCACTACAACTCCCATGATTTCATAGCATTGAGTGATGGCAATTAAAGTGGAATCTAACTGCATTAATTCTACAGTGTAGATCAGGGGTCCCCAAACTAAGGCCCGGGGGCCACATGTGGCCCATCGAAGCCATTTATCCGGCCCCCACAGCACAAAGGCAGAAGGGGGTTGGGCTAAATGACCCAAGGGTTCTCCTCTTCTCTATTATTATTATTATTATTATTATTATTATTATTATTATTATTATTATTATTATTATTAACAACAACATTGAGGCTGGGAGGCCCTCTGTCAGGGGTGCTTTGCTTGTGCTTTTGATGCACAAAGGCAGAAGAGGGTTGGACTAAATGGCCCAAGGGGTCTCTTCCAACCCTCTTTATTACTGTTGTTGTTATTATTACTATTATTATTATTAACATTGAAGCGGGAAGGTCATCTGTCAGGGGTACTTTGCTTGTGCTTTTGGTGCACAAAGGCAGAAGGAGGTTGGACTCAATGGCCCAAAGGGTCTCTTCCAACCCTCTTTATTATTATTATTATTATTATTATTATTATTATTATTATTATTATTATTATATTGTATGACACAGCAAACAAGATATATATGCTGGATTTCGTATCACAGAATCACAAGTCGAACACTTCCCAAGTGTCTAGGACTGTGTGATGTATTTTTGGATGATGCGCGCAGATCCCAGTAGGGTGGCCTTTTGCAGTTGGCAGATCGTGATTTTGTCAATGTCTATTGTTTCCAAATGCCGGCTGAGATCTCTTGGCATGGCACCCAATGTGCCATTCACTACCGGGACCACCTGCACTGGTTTCTGCCAGAGCCTTTGCAGTTCGATCTTGAGGTCCTGATAGTATTAGTATTATTATTATTATTATTATTATTATTATTATTATTATTATTATTATTGCTTGGTGGCCAACTATAGTCCGTCCCTCCAATGGTCCGAAGGATTGTGAACTGGAACCCTGTTTAAAAAGTTTGGGGACCCCTGGTGTAGATACTCTCTCAGTTCAACAAAAAATGAACAACAGGAGAAAGCAGGGAGAACTAGTCCTAACCCCATAACCCAAAATCAACTTCAACTACCATCCCATTCTATAAAACACTAGCTGTGCCCGGCCACGCATTGCTGTGGCATTGTCTGGTGGTGTTGGTGAGAACTTGTTGAGGTAGTGGTGGTATTGAATGTCTGCTGTATGGTTTTCTTTATGTTTAGTATGCATTTGGTTGTTTGTGTACTGTGAAATTGGTGAGGGTATCATAGAATCATAGAATCATAGAATCATAGAATAGTAGAGTTGGAAGAGACCACATGGGCCATCTAGTCCAACCCCCTGCTAAGAAGCAGGAAATCGCATTCAAAGCACCCCCGACAGATGGCCATCCAGCCTCTGCTTAAAAGCCTCCAAGGAAGGAGCCTCCACCACGGCCCCGGGGAGAGAGTTCCACTGTCGAACAGCTCTCACAGTGAGGAAGTTCTTCCTGATGTTCAGGTGGAATCTCCTTTCCTGTAGTTTGAAGCCATTGTTCCGTGTCCTAGTCTGCAGGGCAGCAGAAAACAAGCTTGCTCCCTCTTCCCTATGACTTCCCTTCACATATTTGTACATGGCTATCATGTCTCCTCTCAGCCTTCTCTTCTGCAGGCTAAACATGCCCAGCTCTTTAAGCCGCTCCTCATAGGGCTTGTTCTCCAGACCCTTAATCATTTTAGTCGCCCTCCTCTGGACGCTTTCCAGCTTGTCAACATCTCCCTTCAACTGTGGTGCCCAAAATTGGACACAGTATTCCAGGTGTGGTCTGACCAAGGCAGAATAGAGGGGGAGCATAACTTCCCTGGATCTAGACGCTATTCCCCTATTGATGCAGGCCAGAATCCCATTGGCTTTTTTAGCAGCCGCATCACATTGTTGGCTCATGTTTAACTTGTTGTCCACGAGGACTCCAAGGTCTTTTTCTCACACACTGCTGTCAAGCCAGGCGTCCCCCATTCTGTATCTTTGGTAGAGGGAGTCTATGTCCCTGTGTAGTATTGTATAGTATTTATATGTTGTCCATGTGTTGTGAATGCTTGGATTGTGTCCTGCTGCATAGTAGAAAGGGTTGGGCTGGATGACCCTTAGGGGTCTCTCCAAACTCTTGGATTCTATGTTTCTATTATTATTATTATTATTATTATTATTATTATTATTATTATTATCATCATCATCATCATCATCTTCATCATCATTGGCTGGATGGCCATCTGTCAGGAGTGCTTGGATTGTGTCCTCCTGCATGGTAGAAGGAAGTTGATCTAGATGATCCTTAGGGTTCACTCCAAACCTTAGGATTGTATGATGATGTTGTTATTATTTTTATTAGTAGTAGTAGTAGTATTGAGAGGCTGGGTGGCCATCTGTTGGGAGTGCTTGGACTGTGTCCTGCATGGCAGAATTGGGTTGGACTGGATGGCCTTTAGGGGTGTCTCCTAAGTCTGATGCTATGATTCGATGTGTATTATTATTGTGCAGATATTAGATGGCCATCTGTCAGGAGTGGTTGGATTGTGTCCTCCTGCATGATATAAGGAAGTTGAACTGGATGATCCTTAGGGGTATCTGCTAACCTTAGGATTGTATGATATTCTTATTCTTATTATTACTATTATTGAGAGTCTGGCTGGCCATCTGTTGGGAGTGCTTGGATTGTATCGTGCAATGGCAGAGTTGGGTTGGACTGGATGGCCTTTAGGGATCTCTTCTAACTGTCTGATTCTATTATTCGATTTGTATTATTACTGTGCAGATCTTGGATGGCCATCTGTCAGGAGTGCTTGGTTTGTGTCGTCCTGCATGGTAGAAGGAAGTTGAACTGGATGATCCTTAGGAGTGTCTCCTAACCTTATGATTGTATGATATTATTATTATTATTATTATTATTATTATTATTATTATTATTATTATTATTATTATTATTGAGAGGCTGGGTGGCCATCTGTTGGGCGTGCTTGGATTGTGTCCTCCATGGCAGAATTGGGTTGGACTGGATTACCACAGTAATTATTTCATATTACAGTAGAATCTCACTTATCCAACATTCGCTTATCCAGTGTTCTGGATTATCAAATGCAGTCTGCCTTTTAGTAGTCAATGTTTTTGTAGTCAATATTTTAAATTCATTGTGATATTTTGGTGCTAAATTTGTAAATACAGTAATTACAACATAGCATTACTGAGCATTGAACTACTTTTTCTGTCAAATTTGTTGTATAACATGATGTTTGGTGCTTAATTTGTATAATCATTACCTAATTTGATGTTTAATCGGCTTTTCCTGAATCCCTTCTTATTATCCAACATATTCACTTATCCAACGTTCTGCCAGCCTGTTTGTTGGATAAGTAAGACTCTACTGTATATTTATAATTTTATATTATCTGCTTAGAACTGGATTATATGAGGCCCCTTCTACACAGCTGTATAAAATGCACACTGAAGTGAATTATCTGGCAGTGTGGACTCAAGATAACCCAGTTCAAAGCAGATAATATAAGATTATAAATGGGTAATATAGCTGTGTGGAAGGGCCTTGAGTCTACACCATATAATCCAGTTAAAATCAGATAATCTGTATCTTGTAGGCAGTGTGGAAGAAGCCTGAGGCCTAACTGTGCCTGTCCCCTGGGCTGAGTAGGTTGCTAGGAGACCAAGTTGGCAGAGCTTAGACTTCTAACTGGCAGCAATTGGATAAAAACAATTATTCCTCTCCGTCTAATTAGGACCTTTTCTTTTCTTTTTGTTGTATGAACGTAGAGGCATGGATGAGGGGTTGTGTTGCCAAGTTTAGTGTTTCTGGGAGGTGTGGTTTTGTTGTTTTGCCCTAGGGCAATTTTTTAAAAATCCTTTTATATATATAGATATGTGGATCTGAAAGTCTAACATACTTGGTGCCAAAATGAGCAGTAAGCCAAAATGTGCAATTTTTAAAAAAATACAATATTCATGATCTGAAAATAAAGGTTGTCTATCAAGATGCCACATTTGAAGGCTATGTGAACTTTGTACTAGGATGCAAGACATGGATACTGCTTGGTCAAAAACTAATCTTTGCCTTCATTTCTGGTGGTTCTGTTTTCTGAACAGCAAGGCTAGAATTGTATATTAATTTAGGAATTCAAGCACGCCTCTAATTTACAGTCTGATAATGAGATTAATGAAAGCTACTAAATGTCCAAGTTAAGGTTTCCATTACTACTACTGTATACCATTACATAACAAATGAGGGCAATGCTCAGGAAAACAGAATGAGATAATAAAGTTTTCATGCATACATTTTTCTAAAGAGCCATATAAGAAAAATAGCAATAATATGAAATCTAAACAGTCCAGCACTGTAATTGTCCAAATACCACTAGCTATCAAATATAAAGACACATAAATAGGAGCATATCACTGTATATTGGTTACATTTCATAATGAAAGCTATTTATTTTCCTATAGAATTCTGGTTTTTTTAATATCTGCTAGTCTGTTTACATTTTTATTTTTATTTTTTTAAAAAGAGCACTGGAGCTAATAAATACATAACTCTATGAACAGCTCAGGAATGTACCTGTTGCTATTAGCTGTGTCTTCACTTTCCAGATCTCTTCCAAAATCTGAACTATGTTCTTAATCCTTTAATTTGAAACCTGATTATTCTTCATCAAATCTTTGGTGCAAAAATTTCATCTTTGTTGAGTGAGTAGGTGATGAAAGTCTTGTCTACTATGAGGCACTCAGTGCTGCATTTCTAGACATCATTTTATGGATTCCCCTAATTTTAATCTCAAGCTATGTTGTCAGTTAGATCTACTTTTATACTAGGTGTTGCTGCTTGTCAAGAACATCATTAGTCCTTTTTATCACATACAATAATCTGCCTAGTTGTGCAGGGAGAAGAATGCAGTCTAATACTTGCATTTGTAGTATTACCATTGAAATGAGCCATTTCTCCAGATAAAATTGAAGTTTAGTAATTCGGCAGACTTCCAAATAGATTCACTTCTTATAGTTCTTCACCATGAAAAATAACTTCAAGATTTTCTGTTGAAATTGCATCTTCCTGGAGTGCTGGCTTTTGTTGGGGGTGGCTGATCTATTCCAGATGAATCCCTATCCCTCAAAAAAAACTTTTCTAATTGTTTTTCTGCAAATATCCTTCTTTCAGTTCTTTTTAGTTTGACCTGAGATGCTGAAAAAACTCAGAAGTCCCTTTTGCTTCACGTTGCTATTCCTATTAATTGAGTTCATACTTCTTCATTCTGTGTCATGCTCTGTTTTCTGTTCAGACTGTTGTCTCAAGTTCTCTGGACACTTCCTTAATTTCCTTAATTGTGTACAATCCTTCCCTGCTTCTGATTACCAATACCCTCATCAACACAAGCCGCAGTGGTGCAATGGGTTAAACCCTTGTGCTGGCTGGACTGCTGACCTAAAGGTTGGGTTGCTGACCTGAAGGTTGTTGGTTCGAATCTGCGAGACTGGGTGAGCTCCCATCTATCAACTCTAGTCTGCGGGGACATGGGAGAAGCCTTCCAGCAGGATGGCAACACATCTTGGTATCTCCTGGGCCATGTCTCTGTAGACAGCCGAATCTCTCACACCAGAAGCGACATGCAGTATGTTCTCAAGTCACTTCTGACACGATTTTAAAAAATCAACACAAGCCAACCCTTCTCTTCTTCTTGAAAGATAGGGTGGCAAAACCCTCAGCATGGCGGCATAGGTGAACTTCACCATCCTAACGATCTGTTCAACCCTGGCAGTATATTTTTTATCATTAAACATCACTGTAAAATGCGCATTTCAAGTTGAAGCCTTTTCACCTACAATCATGTTCACATAAACAGATGAACAATTCTATGCTAATTAGAGTTACCAAAGTCCTTTTACCTTTGATGTTTATATTGAGAGGGGATTTCAATATCTATTGCTTTTTCTCTGGCTGCTGAAATTCCTTCTTCTGCATAACTACTACACTCCAGGACCTGTCTTCAGTTTTCAGAAGGGTGACTACAGTATTTTGTGAGGTCACTGAACATAGATTGAGTTATACATAACAAGCTCTGAATACCACAGAAGGGTTCTTTCTAGGCCTCCAGTGCAATTCTATAACCAATGTCTGCTGGACATTCTGCTGGAAGCTGCTCATAGAATAACACTGGAGGCCTAAAGAGAACTCTTTTCTAGGCATCCATAGGTCTGTACAGAGTTCTGAAGCATGCAGTGTTCTCAATTAGAACCTGATTCTGGTAGTTGTTGATTATATCGAGATATGCAGCATTAGCTAAGCTGTTAACAGAGGAAGGCACTAGTGGTTTAATTTGTTTCTTGGCTTCTCAAGTGACCATATATGGAAAAAGGAGTGTCATATGGCAAAAGCCACAATTTTTGAAATCACAAGGACATTGTGTCCGCATCCACAATGAAAAAGAATAATAATTATGCCTGAACCTATTTCTGTATAGAAGCATGTTGCCATGACGCTACAGCAGCTCTCTGGGATGCATTTCCATTACAAGTTGACTTAGGGATCTCTAGCTTAGCTGAAATTATGTCAGTGGAACATATGCCGCTGTTGCATTAGGGGACTACAGCTAGGCATGGTAGAAAGACTGTTATTATATCGGATTGTTTGTCAGATGAGAAGGTCCATCTTGCAGCTTCTTTGGATGCAGATGAGATTTATTCTTGTTCTTAAAAAAGTAAATATACACCTGCCAGCCACAGCCTCATTTTGGGTAATTTTCACAAGCATTCCGTGAGCCAATGTTCAGGCCATACAGTCTGCATTCTCTTCTAAGGACAGAATGAAGGAGGAAGATGCTACAGTCATTCAAAGAAGGCTCTCTGAGGTGCTGAAATAGTTGCACAAGAACTTTCCCCAAGGATCCTGGAATAAACAGACCATCAAATCAATCAACTAACCAACAGAAATTCAGTCAGAAATTCAGTTTTTGAAAAATTTAAAACCCAGTTATAGCTTGAAACCATATCAATCTTTTGGTGAAACAGACAAGTGTATTGGTAGATAAAAAAGTAGAAATGTGCGTGAAACTAAATCTTAGTTGTCTCATTGAAATGGGCCCAACAGATGTGTCTAGGCCAGAGATTGAATAATTTGGCGAGCAGCATTTTTTCGAATGAAGCAGAGAGTGTTTGAGGATCAAAACATTCATAGGGATACCAAGATGCTTGTTTATAAAGCTGTTGACCTCCCAACCCTGTAATACACCTGCAAAACGTGGACCGTCTACAGACATCACACTCAAGGTCATCAGCGTTGCCTCTGAAAAATCCTGCAAATCTCTTGGGAAGACAGGCGAATAAATGTCAACATGCTGGAAGAAGCAAAGACCACCAGCACTGAAGCAATGATCCTTCACCATCAACTTTGCTGGAATGGCCACATGGTCTGAATGCCCAATCACCATCTCCCAAAGCAGTTACTATACACTCAACTCAAGAATGGAAAACAGAATGTTGGTGGACAGGAAAAGTTATTTAAAGATGGCCTTAAAGCTAAGCTTAAAAACGATGGAATAAACACTGAGAACTGGAAATCCCTGGCCTTCGAGCGTTCTAACTGGAAGTCAGCTGTTACCAACAGTGCTATGGAATTTAAAGAGGCACAAATGGAGGGTGAAAGAGAGAAGCATGAGAAGAGGAAGGCATGTCAAGCCAACCCTGGTCAGGATCACCTTCATTTGGAAACTGATGCCTTCACTGCGAAAGTACACGCAGATCAAGAATAGGACTTTACAGTCACCTACAGACCCACCACCAAGACCCTACACTTGGATGGCAATCATATTCAGATGCAAGTGATAGCCTATGATGATGATGAATTTGGTCAGATAGTCTATTTTCATAAAAGCCCTCTATCTTTCTGCCTATAGATCCTGATCAGTTTTATCTAGAAGTAAAATCTTACAACTGGTGCCACTGAAGATGGGGATTGTAAGTATAAGGCACATCACCACAGTCAAAGCTAAGGGGTCATTATAAATGAAGAAGCAACAGCAGCCAGTCCACAGAGCAACACAAGAGCAATCCATAAAATAATAATCAACCAATATGACATAATAATAATAATAATAATAATAATAATAATAATAAGAAGAAGAAGAAGAAGAAGAAGAAGAAGAAGAAGAATTAAATCAATCAAAGAACAGTCCATAAAATCTCCCCCTCCTATTCCCTTTTCCCAACACAAAAACAACTCTTTGAAGTCCCATGTTCCTGTTCCGTACAGGTTCCATACTAGATCATGGATCCAAAGTAGAAAGGAGGAAATGCCCCAAAATAATGGTTTTAAATATGCACTGATTTAATGAAACTTACAATACCTATGCAGTTCTAAACAACAGCACTCTGTTCATAACCATACATAGTGCCATCCATTGTTACTTTCTCTCACACACACCACTTGGGCACACAAAAATCACTAACTCAATTCACTCATATATGGACTCCAAACACACAAAGCAACCACAGAAAATAGTTCTATCTTCATAAAATGCCTCCTTTGTTTCCCACTGCCCCCTCTGTGTCTATCCAAACCTTAACACTGTTGCTGTACTAAAAGCAAAGGAACACTATAAATAAAGAAGCAATCATCACCATCATTTTTTAAAAGTAATCAAGCCCTCTGGATTGCTTAACCTGGATCATGGTCAAATGAGTCTAAAATAAGTAGACATCCATATATTCCACCATTAGGTCCACTTCTGCTGTTCATCCACAAATCAAAACTGATGCAGTAAAATTTGGCCTGCAGAACAAACGGTATGAGATGATTATATCATTCACACTGTTCTCTGTGAAATAGAACAGAATTCAAAACCTATTGGCAAACTGATGCACTGATGGGATATTATACTGATATGTTTGAAAAGGGTAGGAAACACAATCAAAGGCAATGTTGGAGAAACTGTAAAGTTGATAATAGTCTTATATACCAATCATCTAATGAAATATTGGTAGAAATGGCACAAGATTTAGGTCAAGCTATACTCGTCACACCATTATGGGTGAATAATTTCAATGTAAGATTCATATCAAAGGGGTCCGTAGTGTTCAAGATTATGAAAGCTGACAAAGTAGCTTGCATTCTTGATATAGCAAGCTTTGAGGAATAACCAAGGCACAAACTATTGGGATGTTGACTTAAATTGTCTGAACTAAAATACCTGATTTTCTTTGGCACAGGACGGGCAATTTCATTTTATGCACTAAATAGGAGCACGTGCAGTAATATTTAGCAAAATCTATCTTCGTTAAATGGAAATCAGGTCATATACAGATTATTATAATAAAATATATTGTTGTTGTGTGCCTTCAAGTCATTTCAGACTGCGAGTGTGGAGAAGAACACACCACAAACCATCTACTACAATGCAGTCTGTGCCCTGCCACTATGAACAATGGTGACAGCTTCTGATCAAAGGAAATTGAGTATAACGTCAAGTTTTAAAACTTTGTTTATGGTTTTTACAGATTATAACTGTATTCTCAATTCGCTTCTGACATGATAAATAAAATTCAGACTTATGGTGACTCTAAGATGAAATTATTAAGGGATGTTCTTGGTAAGATTTATTCAGAGTGGGTCTCATTTTGCCTTTCTCTGAGGCTGAGATAATGTGACTTGCTCAAGATCATCAATGAGTTTCTATGGCTGGGCAGAGGCTCAAACCTTGGTTTCTAGAACTATAGTCCAAGACTTAGTGCTCCCTCTTGCTTCAGAGAATATATAGTACATCCCAAATTGCCAATAGATTTCACTTATTCGAAATGAAGTAAAAGGAAGTGCTATGTTCTCTCAATAATCTGTGTTAATCATGAGTGAAAACGTTGATAGCATGAACTAGACTAGGGGTGCATCTATACTGTAGAATTATTAATGCAGTTTGACAGCACCTTAACTGCCTTGGCGCAATGATAAGGAATCCTGGAAAGTATCATTTTACAAGGTCTTTAGCCTTCTCTGCCAATGAGAGCTGGTGTTTCACCCAATTACAAATCAAAGGATCCCACAGCATTGAGGCAAAGCAGTTAAACTGTTGTGAAACCACATTAATTCTATTGTGTAGATGCACCCTTACTTTTCTGTTATTCTCAAAAAAGATACAATAACATTTGCATACCAATCCAACCTAATACAACTATGTCTTTAAATGTTAATCATGATGTAACTCATAGAATCATAGAGTTGGAAGGCACCTCATGGGCCATCCAGTCTAACCCCCTGCCAAGAAGCAGGAAATTGCATTCAAAGCACACCTGACAGATGGCCCATTCAGCCTCTGCTTAAAAGCCTCCAAAGAAGTTCTTCCTAATGTTCAGGTGGAATCTCCTTTCCTGTAGTTTAAAGCCATTGTTCTGTGTCCTAGTCTCCAGGGCAGCAGAAAACAAGCTTTCTCCCTCTTCCCTATCACTTCCTCTCACATATTTATACATGGCTATCATGTCTCCTCTCAGCCTTCTCTTCTGCAGGCTAAACCTGCCCAGTTCTTTCAGCTGTTCCTCATAGGGCTTGTTCTACAGAATCTTGATCATTTTAGTCGCCCTCCTCTGGACACATTCCAGCTTGTCAACATCTCCCTTCAATTGCGATGCTTAGAACTGGACACAGTATTCCAGGTGTGGTCTGACCAAGGCAGAATAGAGAGGTAGCATGACTTCCCTGGATCTAGATGCTATACTCCTACTATTTATGCAGGCCAAAATCCCATTGGCTTTTTTTAGCTGCCGCATCACATTGTTGGCTCATGTTTAACTTGTTGTCCACAAGGACTCCAAGATCTTTTTCACACATACTGCTGTTGAGCCAGGCGTCCCCCATTCTGTATCTTTGCATTTAATTTTTTTCTGCCGAAGTGGAGTATCTTGCATTTTGTTTGTTCCTCTAGTTCCATCTCTCTAGTCTGTTAAGATCATTTTGAACGCTGCTCTTGTCTTCTGGAGTGTTAGCTATCCCTCCCAGTTTGGTGTTGTCTGCAAGCTTGATGATCGTGCCTTCTAACCCTTCATCTAAGTCATTAATAAATATGTTGAACAGAACCGGGCCCAGGACAGAACCCTGCGGCACTCCGCTCGTCACTTCTTTCTAGGATGAAGAAGTCGCATTGGTGAGCACCCTTTGGGTTCATTCACTTATCCAATTACAGATCCGCCTAACTTTAGTTTTGTCTAGCCAACATTTGACTAGTTTGTTTGCCAGAAGGTCATGGGGGGCTTTGTCGAAGGCCTTACTGAAATCCAGGTACGCTACATTCATAGCGTTCCCTGTATCGACCTAGCTTATAACTCTATCGAAAAAAGAGATCAGATTAGTCTGGCATGACTTGTTTTTGATTAATCCGTGTTGACTATTAGCGATGACCACATTTCTTTCTAAGTGTTTGCAGACCACTTCCTTAACGATCTTTTCCAGAATCTTGCCTGGTATTGATGTGAAGCTGACCGGACGGTAATGGTTTGGGTCGTCCTTTTTTCCCTTCTGGAAGACAGGGACCACATTTGCCCTGCTCCAATCTGCTGGGACTTCTGTTCTCCATGAACTCTCAAAGATGATTGCCAGTATTCTAAAATAACTTCTGCTAGTTCCTTCAATACTCTTGGATGTAGTTGATCTGGCCCTGGGGACCTGAATTCATTTAGAGCGGTCAGGTATTCCTGGATGACTTGTTTCCCTATTTGGGGTTGGATTTCCCCTAATCCTTCGTCCACTCCATGTTGCTGAAGTTGAGGACTCTCTCTTTTTTAACTTTTACTTTTTTTCTTATTTTGAACAAATTTCTTTTAAATTCTCTACAGTACTGTAATCTTTTAAAACACTTGCATTCTTGTGCTTTGCAAAAAGAATTGACTTGTATAAATTCTATGTCCTTATCCTGGAGGCACGCATTCTGTATATGATTTTTAAGAGAAGGCCTGCACATGGCTCCCACAACCAGATGACCACAAATGACCAAAAGACCACAAATGATGGCTAGGTTATTTTAATGACTCGAGCACTCAGATACACAAGAACTTCAAAGAAAAGCAAAAATTTGTCATGTCTGTAACATCATGTTCTTGATGTAACAGCTACGGCAAGTTCTTGCTTTCCTTTGAACTCCTTTGAAGCCCCTTTCATTCACATTACTAAGATTTCACTGGTCTTTTGCTTCAACTTATTATCATCCACCAATTTAGATATTTCAGTCAAGGAATTACCCATTTTGGAAAGAGCACAGTTGTACCTCTTGGACCCACCATCAGCAATCTTCTAACAACCGGAATGTGTTATTATGTGTGATGTTTATTCCATATATCAACTGCTACAGCTATAGAAGTTGCCTTCATCTTTTTTTTCATTTGGGCACATTTGTGGGGGAAATTGTCATTTTTAATCAGCCAAGCAGAGAGAAAATTGATGGAAAAACATGAAAATGGATGATAATAATGGAAGACTCATTTTCTTCATCTTCCTGTAGCTTTTGTCATTGTTTTCTCATTATCCAATCTTCTTATTCTTGTCTGTTACAGCTTGGAAAAATGTGGACAGCCTCAGATCAATGAATCATCTGCCCATGTTGTATATGCAACATAGTGTCAAACTGAGCTAAATATTAAAATACCTATTGAGTCAAAGACTATTTTCTCTTGCTGGTTATATAACTATTTTTAATAATTTCCAAGTACTCTGAAAATCTATTTTGCATCAGACAATACTTTGATTGCTGTATTTTACTAAATTGTATGTTTTATGCCTGTAATTTACTAATAAATAAGAACTTGACCTTAAAGTAGTACAAGCTTTGGAAAGTAAATGCAACAAAATTGCATTTACTTTAAAGGACAAAAATGAAGGTGAATTTATAACGTGGATTGTTTGCAATGGAAACTTGAATACATTTCTCAAAATCTAATACAACCAAACTGTACATACAGCCTGATTTGAGATGGAGACATAGGGTTACTTTGGTCAGAGGATACGCTTCCTTTAAGCTAGATTGCTGCGATTTTGATTTTGTGCTGTTATGTCCGGGCATGGCCCCATGTAAGCCGCCCCGGGTCCCTTTGGGGAGATGGGGCAGGGTATAAGAATAAAGTTATTATTATTATTATTATTATTATTATTATTATTATTATTATTATTATTATTAGTGATCTTGCAGGCAATCCCTCAACTTTGCGTCCTAAGTATTATGACTTCAATAAACATCTTAATTAGCATATAGGTAAAGGTAAAGGTTTCCCCTGACGTTAAGTCCAGTCATGTCTGACTCTGGGGGCTGGTGCTCATCTCCATTTCTAAACTAAAGAGCCGGCGTTGTCTGTAGACACCTCCAAGGTCATGTGGCCGGCATGACTGCATGGAGCGCCGTTACCTTCCCGGTGGAGCAGTACCTATTGATCTACTCACATTGGCATGTTTTCGAACTGCTAGGTTGGCAGAAGCTGGAGCAACAGTGGGCGCTCACTCCACTCCCAGGATTTGAACCTGGGACCTTTCGGTCTGCAAGTTCAGCAGTTCAGTGCTTTAATGCACTTCATCACCAGGGCTCCTAATTAGCATATAGGCAGTCCCCAACTTAAAAACAAGATACATTATGTAGGTTTGTTCTTAAGTTGAATTTGTATGTAAGTCGGAACATACAAATGTACATTTTCATTTTATAAGAGTAATATATATATATATATATATATGTGTGTGTGTGTGTGTGTGTGTGTGTGTGTGTGCTTTGGATAGAATAGGGAACACCTAGAGTTAACACCTTGTGGAGTTTGTTTTGCTGTCTGTGTCCCTGTTCAGAAGATCTGTCCCTGTGATAATTGGATTTTGAAAATTTTGGCTTTTTGTGGTAACAAGAATTGGTGATAAAGCTTCAGTGGAGACACCTTTTCCCTATGATAACTTTTTCAAGATTGGGCTGGTGTGAGTTTTTCGGGCTGTATGACCATGTTCCAGTAGCATGCTTTGTCTGCATCTGTGGCAGGCATCCTCAGAGGTGTGTATAAACCTCTGAGAATGCCTGCTACAGATGCAAGCAAAACATCAGGAGAGAATGCTACTGGAACATAGTCATATAGCCTGAAAAAAATCACAGTCCCCCAGTGATTCTGGTCATGAAAGCCTTCAATGACACATTGAACATCTTTCGGGAGTGATTTTCCCTTCCTAGGAGTAGATTTCTCTCACTTACTGTTGTCTCACCCCCGATCCAAACTATGGGTCATTTGTCGGGAACTGCCTGTACTTCCAAACGTAAAAACCACTATGTTGTGAGAAAATCCAGATTGACTGCATAAAGTTATCATTGTCATCATAGGCCAAGTAGAGTCTTGGTGGTGGGTCCGTAAGTGACTGTGAAAGCCTATTCTGGGTCCGCATGGTCCTTCACAACAAGAACATAGATTGATGGAATAAAGTTAGGCCAACCATTTCCTAACACGGTTATTTATTTTCCATCTCTAGATATTTAAGGGATTTTTGCAGTGTGTTTCTCCCGGTATAAGTTAATTGAAAATAAAGTGGGAGACGTTTTTTGCATTGCCAAAAACATTTGGAAAGCTCCAGTTTCCCGTCCATCTTGCAGGCTCTTACACATTGTTCTTTCCCATATCCTTCCATCATACTATATTGCAAGGATTGAAAAGTACAGTATTTAAAAGCTATATCATCATAATTAAATTGAAATTTCTTCAGCTGCACAGAAAGACTTTAGAGACGGGTCATGATTCAGAATTGCAATGAAGTCCCATTACTAAATGGAACTTTGCATTTATATGAGAGCCAGGCTGTTATTTTGTGTACAGTATACTCTTTATTTCAACCGTTTTGAATGGGTGAATGAAAAGAAGCTTTCAGTATCATACGTTAAATATATTATCACTCTAAAAATAGAGTTAAATCTAAATGCTGTCCTTTAAAAAATAGGTTTGTGAAATTATCACAATAATTTGTTAGAGACAAATTCTTTTTGACCTATAAAACACTGGAATTATTATTTATTCATTGTTTTAATCTTCAATTTAGTTGCAAAGAAGGATGGAACCTAATAAATATGATAGCTTAAAGAAAAATACATCCACATTCCATTACTTTTTGATCCTCTATAGCTGAAAACTCCAGAATGTAAGCATTTTACCCAGTTGTTTTCCTTTTGGGTGGAGGTCAATGGAAAGATATGAAATTTTTGCTATGTGCTTTATAGTAATAATGCTAAAAGATAATGTTTCCTGGGTTGCTGTGAGTTTTCTGGGCTGTGTGGCCATGTTCCAGAAGCATTCTCTCTTGACGTTTCGCCCACATCTATAGCAGGCATCCTCAGAGGTTGTGATGTCTGTTGGAAACTAGACAAGTGGGGTTTGTTGAAGTGGGAATGATTGTATATAGAGTTGTTTAAATGTAATTGAGTTATAGTGATGCAATGTGAGCTGGAGATTGCATCATGCACTGTCTGCTGTCCACTATGCTGGTGTGTAAAGAGTTAACTGTGTATTGCATCAGATAGCAGGGGTGGTTATAAATAGCTCCTTGTGTTATCTCTCTACCCTCTGTTCCCTCTGCCCTCTGCTCTCTGCCTATTTGCACTCTGTGTGTATATGTCGTCTTGAGAGTTTTCCGTTTGTCAGTAAATCTTTTGTAGAAAGCCAACCAGGCTTCAGCCTATTTATTGGTGCCAGTGATTCTTCGTTGATCTTCCTGCATGTGTGTTTATCCAAACCGCGCGCTGTGACAGGGTTTATATACCTGTGGAATGTCCAGGGTGGGAGAAAGAGCTCTTGTCTGCCTGAGGCTTCTGGAACATGTCCATACCTGGTTTTGTCTTCATATTGTTGTTTGAGGGACGATGCTCAATGCAAGCGAGCAAAGTGGCAGGTTGTTGTTTATTAATTCAGTTGCTTCCGTCTCAGGGACCAGCCCACGCCGGAACTCCCTGTTGGCCGTCCCCACCCCTAACTCTTTCAAGGTCAAATCAGTCACTTCAAGGATACCATCCATCCATCTTGCCCTTGGTTAGCCCCTCTTCCTTTTTCCTTTCCATTTTCCCCAGCATCATTATCTTCTCCAAGCTTTTCTGTCTTCTCATTATGTGGCCAAAGTACTTCATCTTTGCCTCTACTATCCTTCCCTCCAGTGAGCAGCCGGGCATTATTTCCTAGAGTATGGGCTGGTTTGATCCTCTTGCAGTCCAAGGCACTCTCAGAATCTTCCTCCAACACCACAGTTCAAATGCATCTATCTTCCTATCACTTCGCTTTCACTATGCGGACCTTTGTTGCCAGTGTGATGTCTCTACTCTTCACTATTTTATTGAGGTTGGTCATTGATCTCCTCCCAAGAAGTAAACGTCTTCTGATATCCTGGTTTCAGTCTGCGTCTGCAGTAATCTTCCCTCCCAGAAATACAAAGCCTGTCACTGCCTCCACATTTTCTCCCTCTATTTGCCGATTATCAATCAGTCTGGTTGTCATCATCTTGGTTTTCTTGATGTTTAACTGCAGCCCAGCTTTTGCATTTTCCTCTTTCCCCTTAGTCATAAGGCTCCTCAGCTCCTCCTCACTTTCAGCCATCAGAGTGGTATCATCTGCATACCTAAGATTGTTAATGTTTGGGGTTGTTGTATGTTTTCCGGGCTGTATTCCATAGATGTGGGCGAAACGTCAGGAGAGAATACTTCTGGAACATGGCCATACAGCCCGGAAAACATACAACAACCCTGTGATCCCGGCCATGAAAGCCTTCGACAACACATTGTTAATGTTTCTTTCAGCAATTTTAACTCCAGCCTTGAATTCATCAAGCCCCGCACTTTGCATGACTGTTCTGCATACAAGTTTAATAGGTTGGGTGAGAGGATACTGCCCTGCCATAGTCCTTTCCCAATCTTGAGCCAGTCTGTTGTTCCGTGGTATGTTCTTACTGTTGCTATTTGGTCGTTATAATAAAAGCGGCAGGTGCTTTTAATAAATGTGTGGTGTGGAAAGAACTTCGGGAAGGTAATGTTTTGGAAAGTCATACTCTCTCAGCCTCAAAGGAAGGCAGGCAAGGGTAAGCCTCCCCTAGACAAATCTTGTCAAGGAAAATCCTTTCAAGATTGCCACCGAACAAACGACTAGAATGTGTATATGCCAAAGGCTGGAGTGTTTTGCTTTTGACGAGATTCGTTTTGGCGGGAAAAGGCGAGGGAATGTAAAGCCCGCCAGCCACTCTCAGTTAGGTTGGCTACTCCTTGCGCATGCGCCCAACTGGGCTCACGCACTTATTTATGTATTTATTTATTTAAAAAGAGGCGTTGGGATTGAGATACGGAAGCCGCGAGCGACTTGTCCCCGCTCTCTACCAGGCTAGCCGCCTCTTCTCCCTGGAACGTGCGTGCAAGTGCGCATACGTTAAAATCGGTTCGCGCATTCAGCATTCTATTAAAAATAGGCAGTTGAGGTGTCCCAACGGTTCTTCCGTTGGAATTGGAGAGGGCGCGAGAGACAGGCAGGCAGGCAGGCAGGCGCGGAGGTTGTGACAGATCTTGTATTTCTAGGGGCAAAGTTAACCGTGGAAGGAGGAAAGGCTGCCCTCTGTTTCCTGCCCTGCTTTGCCCGTTAGCGACCTTCCCTGAAGGGAAGCGGCTGGCTCAATGGCGCCGCTGCCGATGAACGACGCCTCGGTCTTCATCCCGCGGGGACATGACGTGACACTAGGCGTAGACAACGCTGCCTCCGAAGAAATGAAGGATTTCAGTTACGGCACATTCCACATCTTGCGCCCTAACCGGCCGATCACGCTGCTGCTGGTCTTCCTGAGCTGCGCCGTGGGAGGTAGGAGGCCCTCTTACCTCTGTACCTGGCGCCGTCAACACTGGCGTTTGAGTGCCGTTTCAACCCTGGATGGAGGAAAATAGTTTTGCCGTGGAGATTATTACTGTGGCGTCTATTAATACAGTTCCAAGTTGGTATTGAAAGGGGTTTCACTGCAGAGGATTTTAGACGCAATCCGGGAAGCAGTTTATTTATTTATTTCGGGAATTTCTAGGCCGCCTTTCACCCGGATCACAACCTATTTAAAATATACAATGCAACAGAAAACCATTAGGTAAAAGAAGCCATAAGAGTTACATAAATGCCTTATAGCCTCCACCATCTAAACTGTTTACATTAAATTAAAATGTCTAAAATTTCCGTACGAACCATCAGGTGCTAGGACTTGGTTAAAATTCAATTAAAAGCGGTTTCAAACGGGAAAGTCTTCACTCCTTTTCTAAATGACATGAGTGGGACCCGATTTGATTTATTCACAACATATTTAAAATATACGATGTAACATAAAAGACAAGAAACAATCAGGGCCAGCTAACACCTCCCAACAAACAATTTCCCCAGGCAGGGAGCAGCCAGGATTTGAAGCTGCAAGGCCATTTGATGCTAATCAAAGTGGCCAGTTGCAACATTTACATTTGCCTCTTGCAGACAAGAGTCCCTTCTCCCACCCTGGACATTTCACAAATATATAAATCCCACTTGCCTAGTTTCCAAGAAACCTCACAACCTCTGAGAATGCCTGCATAGATGTGGGTGAAACATCAGGAGAGAATACTTCTGGAACATGGCCATACAGCCCGGAAAACTCACAACACCCTAACAAAACCATTAGCTAAAACAAGCCATAAGAGTTACATAAATGCTCCATAGCCTCCACTATCTAAATTAAATTAAAATCTGTCTAAAATTCCTGTATAACCCATCAGGTGCTAGACTTGATTAAAATGCAGTTAAAAGCTGTTTCAAACAGAAAAGTCTTCACTCCTTTTCTAAATGACATAAGGGTGGGAGCTGATCTGATTTCTTCCTGCCCAGATGGTTGTTTACACAAACCACAGAGGACTTGATTCATCTTAAGGGGTTTCTTTCGTGTGCTTTCTTGGGGAGTTTATTGTTTGGCCATTGGATGCAGTTGGAAGATAGCTGTTGAAGCTACCTTCATTTTCTTGTCAAAGACTTTCACTGCCAGAATCACTGAATACCACGTTCTAAGAGAATTTTCTCATGATGTTTCGCCTGCATCCATGCTGGCATCATTAGAGGATCCTCTGAAGGGGGAGATGCTGCTAGAACACAGCCATATAGCTCGGAAACCACACAACACCTCAGAGGGTATACGTTTTCCACTCATTCTGGTATCTATGTTTAAAAGTACGAGTCTGTTAAATCCTTTGGTAGTTAAGAAACTAATTACTATACTCATGTCATCCTGAAGGGTGGCATTTCCCTATTCCTTTTGGGAACTATAAGGCGTCAGATATGGAGAGATGTGGTATAATAAAGCAGCATTCACTCACAGTTTGTCTTGAGGTTCAGTCCCACTTTGTGAGCAGAGTTTTAATCTCATCTGCTTTCCCACTGCCCTGGGGTATTTGAGTGCTTAGGATATGAATACACCACACATGGGACAACACCTGCAATTGGCCACCTTGATTAGCATTGAATGGCCTTTCAGCTTCAAAGCCTGGCTGCTTCCTGAATTGGAATTGCAAAGGTTTAAGTGTCGGGATGGAGTCACTGGGTAGATCAGGCATGGGCCAACTTGAGCCCTCCCTCCAGGTATTTTGGACTAACAGCCTTCCTTTCCTCTTTCCCTTTCCTTTTCTGCTTAAGCGGCTGAGGGGTAAAGGGAAAGATCCCGAGGCTGTTAGGAATGGTGGTTTCCAACTTTCTACCATTTTACACTGCAATGTAGATTGCCGGGAAGGGCGAGATGTGGCTGGTGCAGGCCAGACTCTGTGCTTGACAAGAAAAGTCTGCACCAGTCACGTCTTGCTCCTCCTGGAGAGCGGCTGGCATGTGGAGAGGCTCGCTGCACATTGCTGCCTAGCTATGTGTAGCAGGTCTTTCCATGCACTGAGCACTTGCCGCAAGGGATGAGATGCAGCTGGCACAGACTTTCCCGTCGGGCACAGCATCCGGCCTGCACTGGCTCATCTCGCCCTTCCCTGCGAGCATCTGGCGTGTGGAGAAGCCCGCAGCGCGAGAAACAGCTGTGGATCCGGGCAGGCATAGGATAATACAGAATGTCGGATGAGCTGAGGTCGGTTAAACGAGATTACTATATTCAAGTGACCTGTCAATTTATGTTGACCCCATGGACTTCACAGGGTTTTGTTAGGCAAAGAATACTCGGAGACCTGAAATAAAGCCTACAGTGCAAAATATTCACTACCATCAGATCCTCTGAAGAATCCAGCCACAGATGAAGGCGAAACATCAGGAGAAAATGCTGCTAGAACATGACTATAAACCACACAACACCATTAAAAATAATTACAGCTGCATTTGAGATGAACTTCTGTATATTTCAAAAATCAGCTAGCTTTGAGCTGCATTAAATAGTGTCTATGGGCCCTAAACCTGACACTTACTAAAAAAAATAACATAGATTGCATATTAATGGTGATACGTGCTTTTCTTTTCAGCACTGCTGCGAACTGTTTTAAAAGAAACAAAAGTTCCTATTCTTGTGGTTATATTCTTCATTGGACTTGTCATTGGAATAGTAGCCCATTTTACACATCAGGTACAAATTTATTAAAGTAAGAATAAGCAAGCATGGGAATATGTTTTCTTATGCAAATAGAGTTTACAGTTTACAGTTCATTGCCTGCTTGCAAAAGGTAGTGTTCTTGTATATTCATTCTAGAATCTCTCTGGAGTCTATTTGAATCTAGTTGATATACTTAAAAGACATTTGGAGAGATTGAGTGATAACACATTGGCATCCCTAATATTGGTACCTTCTCAATAAAAAACTGCAGCTTGTAAAGCTAAATATTCTATTTGTAATTGTACCTTTTTTAGAATACTAGGGCTAAAAGATGTATCTATAGAATCCTAGCCTTTTCCCTGTCAATTATGTTGCTGCATGTTCCTCAGAAATTATTTGAAACAGAATTCAAACTAACAGAAATACTTCTTGAAGATGGCAGTATGGGCAGTTCCCGAGTTACAAATATCTGACTTAAGAATGGGGTGAGACAACAAGAAATGAGAGGAATCTACCCTTAGGAAGGGAAATTCAATCCTGAATGTTATGGGGAAAGGTGTCTCCACTGAAGCTTTCCAACCAATTTTTGTTTCCATAACAAGCCAAAATTTTCAAGATTCAATTATCACAGACAGAAAGTGAGGTGAGATCTTCTGAATAGGTGCACAGACAGAAAAACAAACACCACAGGGGAGCCCTATGCTATCAAAAGTTATATGTATGTGTATTTATGGCTAGAGTTACACTTAAAATGTGCCTGTTACAATTTACATACAAATTCAACTTAAGACCAAACCTACAGAACCTATCTTGTTAATAATTCAGGGACTGCCGGTATTTTTTTCTTCTCAGGATGCCACAAACCTTGGGTAGTATCACTTTCCATAATCAGTAGCATAAAATGATAAGTACCTTGGAAACAGTATGCCTTACAGCTTCTTTTATTTATGAGGCTATTGTATATATAACAGCTCCTTAGGAAGAAATAGTCCAACATATAGCTAGAATTTGGATACATTGTGAGAAATCACATTGTGGATTCAATGTGTGAGAGGATGGAAAGAAGAATTGAGGCTTTTCATGTCTCCAGCATGATCCTTATTACGAGAAGGCAGTGAAAGGCTATGACAGAGCATAGTGTAAAGGCTTAGAGCGAGTTGGGGGAAAGTGTCTGGTCCCGTTGCATTACCCATGAAATCTGGATCCTTTTCAGATTTCCATTTCAGAACTAGAGTTGCAAAAAAAATTACTGATTTATTTAAAGAATTAAATAAAAATAGCTGTTTCTGAAAAATCCTGTTCTTATTGGCCCATCAGAGGCAATGGGACCTACTGTACCAAAGAGAAAGTTTCAGACATCCAGTCTTCTCACTGTTGTGTCCAACCAAGGCATCCAGAACTACCACCTTTTGTTTTATATGGAATATAAAAAATTTAACCACCCCTTTTGTGTTGCTAAGAAGAGTGTGATATTTTATAATGCAAGTCATTTTCAGCTAACAATACTTTCTACTTTTTGTTATCAGTTACCTTTTGTGAAGCACATTGCAGAAATAGATCCTGTACTTTTTCTTCATTTGTTTACACCAGTAATAATATTTACAGCTTCATTTGAGATGGACTTCTATATATTTCGAAAATCATTTTGGCAGGTAAGGAATATAATTTTCAGTTTCTTTTCAGACATTTAGAGCCCCTGTCATAGGGATAATGATATAGCTGCACAGAAGGCATTGCAAAGATGAGGTCAGAGCTATTTTTAAGAAAAGGAAAATTTTCCAGTAGCCAAGAAGAGTATCTTAACTGTAACTCTTGACTAATTCCTGTCAGAGCCTATGCAAAGCCTCTGCCTGGCATGGACAGAAAACACTGCCCACTTTCAAATCCTGTCTTCCTGGGCATGCAGTTTTACTCAGCTCCAGAGGTTTTAAGGGTGTTTTGGGACCTGAAATATTAAGAATAGGTTTTGCCTTTTCAAATCCGTTTTTCTCTGTTGTAGATGATAGATGTGAAAAGAATTAAGATAGTATGCAACTTTCAGTAGGCACTTTTCAAGAGTTATGAGTCATGCAGGAAGATTACCTTTGTCAACTTGATATAGACACAGGGTCTACTCCCATCCCAATTTGCACTTCCAAGAATTTGCAGCACTTTATCAGTCACCTCGTGTTTACAATACTTATATGGTGCACCTTACCCAGCCTACTTTTACAACCTCTCCGTTTTAATCCATGTTTTTATTAGTTCTTGTCATTTGTTTTTATTGGCTAACATTTAAATTTTTATAATTGTGCATGTCTCTTGCTTGCTATTGTGTTTTATATTGCTATTGTTTTTATTCGGGCTTGGACCCATGTAAGCTGCCCTGAGTTCCCTTTGGGGAGATAGAGGCGGGGTATAAAACTAAAATTATTATTATTATTATTATTATTATTATTATTATTATTATTATTATTATTATTACAAAAAGGAGAGTATTTAATATTGAGTTTGTTATAGGCAGAGCCACTTGTCTGAACTGTGAGAATTCTCACACATGTCAGTAGGCATTGGAATAGGTACCATGGAATAAATTTTCCAGGGACATACTTCAGGGAAGGGCAAAGTGCAACCTGGAATTACATGGGCCCCTAAGGCCATAAGTGAAGCCTTTGACCTTTCCAGTCTCCCCCATTTTCTTGGCAAAAAGAAAAAAGAGAAGAAAAAAAAAAGAAATTTCCTCTTCTCTTATAAATTGCCAAAGGAAACTACCTTTTAAATAGTTGAATGATTCAAGCTCGGTCGGTGGGAACAAAAGAGTAGGCCTTCTCGGTGGCTGCTCCCCAACTCTGGAACTCTGCCCAGGGAAACCAGAATGCCCCCCTCCCTGCTGTCCTTCTGGCTGCAGGCTGAAACCTTTTTATTCAACCAGGCTTTTAAAGATGAAAATGAGCTCTGGTTGGGGGTGCTGTGGTTTTTAACTTTGAATATGTTTGATGGATTTTAACTGATTTTTTAAATACTGGTTGGGTTTAATTCTGTTTCAATGTTTGTATATTTGTATATTTTAAATTGGGTACCAATGCTTTTATGTTAAGCCGTATTGAATTCCCTCGGGCGGGGGGGGGGGGGAGATAAAGCGGGGTATACATAAACACAATAATAATAATAGGCCACAAATGTTAATGTCTCTTTGTCTCCAGCTGCTAATAGTGAAACGTAGGTGGTAAATACCAGGCAACTCAGTCCACCTAATTTCATATAGTTGATCATTAATATCCATTATCTTTACTCTATTGGTAGCTTGGCTGGCTGATGATAAACTAGTCTTTGTGCGGGGATACTCATAATAAGTAGATTTTACCTGTAGATACTAGAATAGCTCACATATTATGTAAGCTGGAGTAGCTCTGTCACTCCTTTCCACCTGTCACTAAGGAGGCTGTTCAGGTCCTGAACGGGTGTCTGACCGCTGTGTCGGACTGGATGAGGGAGAACAGATTGAAATTGAATCCAGACAAGACAGAGGTCCTCCTGGTCAGTCATAGGGCTAAACAGGGAATAGGGTTACAGCCTGTGTTGGATGGGGTCGCACTCCCCCTGAAGACACAGGTTCGCAGTCTGGGTGTTCTCCTGGACTCATCGCTGAGCCTGAAGCCCCAGGTTTCAGCGGTGGCCATAGGAGCATTTGCACAACTAAGACTTGTGCGCCAGCTGCGCCCGTTCCTTGGGAGGTCTGACTTGGCCACGGTGGTCCACGCCCTGGTTACATCCCATTTGGACTACTGCAACACCCTCTATGTGGGGTTGCCTTTGAAGACGGCCCGGAAGCTCCAACTAGTACAACGGATGGCAGCCAGATTAATAACTGGGGCGACATACAGCGAGCGCACCACCCCCTTGTTAAGCCAGCTCCACTGGCTGCCGATATGCTACCGAGCCCAATTCAAAGTACTGGTTTTGACCTATAAAGCCCTAAATGGTTCCGGCCCAATCTACTTGTCCGAACGTATCTCCTCCTATGAGCCAGCAAGATCCCTGAGATCATCTGGAGAGGCCCTGCTCTCGGTACCACCTGCCTCGGAGGCGCGGCTGGTGGGAATGAGGGACAGGGCCTTCTCGGTGGTGGCTTCCTGGTTGTGGAACACCCTCCCAAGAGAGATGCGTCAAATTCCAACCCTGTTGGGTTCAGAAAAGCCCTAAAAACATGGCTGTGTGCCCAGGCTTTTAATCAATAAATTGTGAAGATGACACGAACTGAACTACGGACAAAGCATGAGGAAGAACGGATCTGATTTTATGTTTGAAATGTATATTTTTAATTCATAATGTATTTTAATAGTTTTAACTGTTGTATGTGCTGTTTTATATTGGTTTGTATGGGCATCTAATTGTTGCCACTGTTGTAAGCCACCCTGAGTCCCTTTGGGTGAGAAGGGCGGGATATAAATGTGAGAAATAAATAAATAATAAATAACAAGAATGAAGAATACATGGAATGGGCTTGGCTATCAGAAGCAACCTGGTGAAGCATCTGTCTGAAGCACCCATCGGCATTAACAAATGACTCTCAACCCTCTGAAATAATCAAAATGAGAAAATAATCCTCCTGGGGGATTTTAATGCAAGAGTTAGACCAAATTTGGGCCTGTGGCCAGGGACAATAGGAAAAGATGGGATTGGAAGCAGCAACTCGAATGGCAGCCTACTTCTCACCATTATGTGTGGAACACAACCTTGTTATCATCAACATACTCTTCTGTCAGAAAAAAACAAACCTAAGACATCATGGAAGCACCCTCGGTGAAAGTATTGGCAATTTTTAGACCATGTAATTATATGTGTCAGAGACTGCCACAAAGTGCTTCTTACAAGAGCCATGATAAGCCCTGATTAAGACCACAGGCTAACCTGACAGACCACAGGTTAATTCTATCCATGATAGCCATCAAGATTACCCCCAAACGCAGGCTCCAAGGCAGAAAGATAAGACGTAAAATGAACACTCAATCCTTTCAAGAGCCCTTTAGATGAATCCGTCCCCAAACACCACTCAAGGAACATCTATCCATAGAACACCCTGAAAATGTTGAGGAACATTGGAATAAACTGAAGACCTCTATCATCACAGCCTGCGAAGAAAGCATTGGATACCAAACTAAGAAACATCAAGACTGGTTTGATAAATATGATAACAAGATCCAACAGTTAATAAAAAAAGCAAAGCCTTCCAAATATGGCAGAGAGACATCAGATGTGCTGCTAAGTAAAAGATCAACGCTAGTGCAAAAGCTGAGATCCAAAAAGGACCAGAGAACTCAAGAACATCGGGTAGACAAAAAAGGTTCCAGAAATCCAACACTTTGCTCATCTTTGACCAAGATGTTCAGGGATTCTTTAAAGCTACAAGTGTCATCTATGGCCCAACAAGTCATGGCATATACCCTCTATGTTCATTAGATGGAACCAAACTTCTGAAGGATATAATATCAGTTTCACTACATTGGAAAGGGCACTCAACTCCAACGTGCCTGAAGAAGTTATCTTGCAAATCCCGCAACAACAAACCAGGGATGAGCTTGGAGCACTGCTTAGTTTGGAGAAAGTCAGCAAAGCCACCAGTCAACTAAAAATAACAAAGCCAGTGGACCTGATGGGATCCCTTTTGAAAGAGGGTGGACCTGAGCTGACACAACAACTCTATCAGCTCATTGAAAAAGTGTGAGTGACTGAGAAAATTCCTACAGACTTCAAGGATGCCACCATCATCACACTTTTCAAAATCCTTGCAAGGATCCTTGCAAACCGCCTCCTATCTATTGCAGAAGAATCCCAGAAGGGCTTCTGCCCCTCCAGAGGAACAGTAGGTATGATCTTCATTGTACAACAGCTCCAAGAAAAATGCAGGGAACAAAATCAATCTCTGTACATGGCATTAATTGACCGTGCAAAGGCATTCGGCACAGTGAATCGCAGTAATCTGTGGATCACCCTCAAAAAAATCAGGTGCCCTGACAAATTTGTGAATATCCTGCGGCTCCTGCATGATGACATGATAGTAACAGTCTTGAACAGTCATGGCTCCCAGAGTGACCCATTTAAGGTGGAATCAGGTATCAAATAGGAAGGTGTTATTGTCCCAGCCTTATTTTCCATCTTCATCGCTATGATACTGCATCTTGTTGATGGGAAGTTTCCTACTGCCGTTGAAATCGCCTATTGGACAGATGGCAAGCTGTTTAACTTCAGCAGACTGAAAGCCAAAACTGAGGTCACAACAATGTCTGTTATTGAACTCCAATGTGCTGATGATAATGTTGTCTGTGCTCGTTCCCCCTCGGACAACCTACAAGCCATTCTAAACATCTTTGTTCACTGAACAAAGTGCTCTTTCAGCAGGCACCAGCCAAATCCCTCTGCAATGCCAGAAATACAGCTTAATGGTGCAACATTAGAAAATGTTGACCATTTCTGCTGCCTTGGCAGCCATCCCTCCACATAAGTCAACATTGACACTGAAATACAGCAGTGTCTGAGCTCTGCGAGTGTAGCATTTTTTCGAATAAAGGATAGAGTGTTTGAGGATTGGGACATTTGAGGATCGGACAAGATGCTTGTTTATAAAGCTATTGTTCTCCCAACCCTGTTATATGCCTGCAAAACGTGGACTGTCTACAAACGGCACACTCAACTTTTGGAATGATTGCATCAAGGTTGCTTCTGAAAAATCCTGCAAATCTCTTGGGAAGACAAGCAGACAAATGTTAGCATGCTCCTTCCCAAGTTGTTTTTCTTAGCCTTCCAGTTGAGAGGCTAAGGCAGGTATGGGCAAACTTGAGCCTTCCAGGTGTTTTGGACTTCAGCTCCACACCTGGAGGGCCCAAGTTTGCCCATACCTGGGCTAAGGAAAAGGGACTGTCTTCCTTCCCAGCTTTTAAAATAAAATAAAATAAATGGTTGGAAAACACAACTTCTTTGGAAGCAAGTCCCAAAATCCCCCATTCAGCAGGTGGCAAAATAGCTCATTTGAAATGGCCTTTTTAAAATAAAAAAGGAGAGAAGAAGTGCTTGGAAAAGTTTTTTTGAGGGAGACTGCAGGTCCCAGAAGTTCCATTTTTACATTGCAGTGCCAGAACATGCCAACCAGCATGGCTTTTTTTTTAAAGTAGCCATCTTGAAACAATCTTTATAATAAAAAAGAGAGAAAATACTTGGACAAGGTAGATGCCAGCTCTTCATATTTCTGGCAAATCCAGATATTTCTAATGTGCACCTCAACATTAACAAAGTTCATTGCTTATTGATCTAAACACAAAATACTTACACTTTATTTTTTAAAATTAATATAGATGATCAAATTATTTTATTTAATGTAATTTCTGAGCTAATGTCAGTAATTTGTTTATTTTAATTCTAATAGCAATTTCTCAAGTCGCTCCTGACATGAAAAAAATTTCTAATAGCATATATATCATTTTTTTAAGGTGTTAGTTCTCGCAGTTCCTGGATTTCTAATGAATTGTGGTTTCCTTGGATGGTTAACCTTTAAAATAAATAAGTATAACTGGTCTTGGGATGATAGCATGTTGTTCGGAATAATTCTTAGTACAACAGACCCTATCCTCTCTGTGGCTGCTGTAAAAAACATTGGTGAGTAAGAATCTATATTGATTTTCTAATGGTGAAGTCGATAAAATAAAATTGGCAGAATAATGTTTATAGATATTAATTGATAATTAATTCTCAATGTAATTAAATTAAGAGATTTTAAACCCAATGGCAAATTGATCAGGAATTTGAGAAGCTATAGTCCAACAAAATTGGAATATCACAGTTTTGGAACCAATGGCTTGAGAATGTCAATAAGAATGATTCTTTAAACATTAAATATAGTTTGAGTGATTTAGGTCAGAGCTGAAAGATATTTAAGTGTCTTCAGTGAGTTCTTTCAAGTATGCCTTAGCCTTTTGTAACAGCTTGGTTGCACCGTGGTTGCTTAGTCTATGTGAAACCTTTTATTCTCTGGGTGGCACAAGGCACAGTCCATTATTTCCTCACGTGACAGCTAAGAATTTAGATTCCTTGACTCCACTTCTCCATGTCAGTTTTTACATTTCTTATTTTTCTATCACATGCATTCATAGATGAGGGAACTCAAAAAAGGAAAAAAAAATAGCAGAAGTATGAGAAAGGCAGAACAGTTTTGTATTTGGAGAAAAGAAAAAGGCAAGCATAATAAGAGGCAGTGGTCGAGGCTGTCCTGATTGCAAGTCAGTAGATCGAGAGATAAGATAATAACAGTGCAACTTGTTTTCAAACTCACCACTTTTCAGTGTTTATTTGAGAAAAATCTTAAAAAGAAAAAAATATTTTTACAAGTTAAAATGATGTGGGAAGAAAACAGCTTTTAAAAAAGATAAGGTAGGAAAGATAAAGAAAACTAAACATTACCAAAGTTTTTAGTGTTGAGAAATTTGGTCAAGTTGCCAGAGAGAGTGTGTAGCATTACTTTAGAATGTGGGTGAAGTAGAAGTGCATTCTCCAACTAGGCAGTTAGTTCATACAAAGCCAACAACTGTACATTGTCAGGATTTGGTTGATATTTTCAGTGACAAAAATGAATGCAGCTTGGAGAGAAAGAAATATCGTAGACGTAGTTGCAGATTTCCATGTTAGCGGCTTTAAAAATAACGTTAGCAAATGCATTGGGCCAGAGGGTTTCTTGCATACAAAGAAACAGATTGAAAATAATGTTTGATCAATAGCACAATTCAGCTGAAATGCGGAATATGGCAAAGAGACATTGAAAGAAAATTAGGCACTACTTGGCAGTTTTGCTTTAAGTGTGAGCAAAATGAATGAATTTAATGAATGCAAGTTTAATAAATGTAATGGAGCTGACATTTTTTCTACGACAACATTCAATTAGAATAAGTTGTCTACCAGTGTTTTGCAAAATGTATTAAATTTTATAGAAAATGCTAGTAAAGAAGAAATAAAAAGAACACAAAACAAACAACTAAAATTGATGTGAAATACATGAATGAATAGTGATTTATCAGCAAATCATGCAGAGCAGTGGTTCCCAACCTTTTTTTGACCAGAGACCACTCTCCAACATTAGTACCAATAGGGTTACAAATAGGTTTTTGGTCAACTTTAGATTGGATAGACCACATCAGCTCTAGTTTCTGATACAGAACATATGCCATCCAGTAGTTGCCATCGGCTTGTCCACAGAAAACCATATTTAATAATGTAGAGCTGATGTGGTCTATCCAATGCAATTTTCTGAATCAACACCCCAAATAATCCCAGGAACAGGCCTGAAAACAAAGACACCAAGTTGCTTTTGCTTCCAGGCGCCACATGGAATGGCTCCGTTCAGTGGGAGGAAGGAGGAGGATAAGCAGGCACCAGGAGGCTCGTGCCTTTCGTGGGCAGTCTGCCAAAATCCCCATTGCCTCGGCGCAATAAGAGGGTTTCGTGAAACCAGTCACTCCCGTCGCAATGGTGTAGTAATGGTGAGGCCACAAATCATATTTTAGTTCTTGTGGACCCCTAATGGTCCACGGACCACTGATGCAGAGGAAAGAAATTTACTAAGAAATATAGATGTTTAGAAAATATGCAGTCAGTTTCTGATAGATATAGATAGTAGTGTGTGGTGAATGAAAATGAGGATAAAGAATTCACAAGTCAGAAAAACAAATTCTTGGGATGTACAAAGGAGTAATCCACAGTTAGGTTCATCCGTGCATGCTATTAAAACTCCCCCTTCTTCATCTGAATAATTGCATGCATCTCAATATATACTAATGTTACATTAACCAGTAATGTACTTCAGTTAAAAATTATTTTAATGAAATTCTCTCACAGGTTATTTAGATTGATTTCAGTTTCAGAAGTAACTTCTTTGAAGAAATTATTTAAATAATGATATGAATCATGATAATACAGTGTTCCCTTACTTATCATGGGGCTTACGTTCCAGGATCACCTGCGAAAAGTGAAAATCTGCAAAGTAGGGACGCTATACTTTGTGTTGTTTGCAAGTAGAGTCTCTGTCCCCTCCTCGCCTCTCAAGTATGTGCATTTGCGCTCCTGCTGCTGCCACTGCCTTGTGAGGTGAAAACAAAGCTGCTTCAGCCTCCTTTTCTCCCCCTTCCTTGGGCTTCTCCTTAGGAAGGAAGTAGAAAGAGGGATTTATAATATTACTAGCTGTGCCCGGCCACGCGTTGCTGTGGCTTAGTCTGGTGGTGTTGGTCAGTCTACATTAGGTTGTATTTATGCTGTGACCTCCACCTTCTTTATACTCACATTAGTAGTAGTATTTGAAGTCTGTTACCTTCTTCAAATTTTGTGTTGATTGATAATTGCTTGAGATCCCTGTTGTCTTTGGTTTGTTGTTAGTTGTAATGTCTGATTCTGCTGAGTGCGGTTTATATTTTTATTGTGGTACAATAGTCCTTTTTTTGTTTTGCCTGTGTAGGTGTTTATTATTATTGTTGTTGTTGTGGTCATGAAGATTGGATAAGTTAGATGCTACTGTATTGTTTTTTGGAGGCCCAGTGTAGCACTGACTGGCCTCTCAGCCTCAGTGCCTAGCTGTTTCTTGCCTGTGATGGTGTTAATTCTTGTTGTTGTTGTTGTTGTTCTTACAACTGGGAGGCAAGGCTTTTGCATTGTGTTGTCAAATTTTGTATTTCTGGGGCGTTTAGTTGTGTTATAGTCACAATGCATTGTTGTGAGTTTTGTGGGTCCGGATTGTGGTTTTGTGGTGTGGTTGTGTTGTTACAACCGGGAGGCAAGGTTTTTGCGTTGTGTTGTCAAGTTTTATATTTCTGGGGCATTTAGTTGTGTGCCAAGTTTCGTATTTCTGGGACGTTTAGTTGTGTTGTTATAGTCACGATGCATTGTTGTGAGTTTTGTGGGTCCGGATTGTAGTTTTGTGGTGTGGTTGTGTTGTTACAACCGGCAGGCAAGGCTTTTGCGTTGTGTTGTCAAGTTTTATATTTCTGGGGCGTTTAGTTGTGTGCCAAGTTTCGTATTTCTGGGGTGTTTAGTTGTGTTGTTATAGTCATGATGCGTTGTTGTGAGTTTTATGGGTCCGGATTGTGGTTTTGTGGTGTGGTTGTGTTGTTACAACCTGGAGGGAAGGCTTTTGCGTTGTGTTGCCAAGTTTCATATTTCTGGGGCGTTTAGTTGTGTTGTTATAGTCACGATGCGTTGTGAGTTTTGTGGGCCCTGTGTGGTTTTGTGGTGTGGTTGTGTTGTTACAACTGGGAGGCAAGGCTTTTGCATTGTGTTGCCAAGTTTTGTATTTCTGGGGCGTTTAGTTGTGTTGTTCTCGCATGATGCGTTGTTGTGAGTGTTGTGGGTCTGGATTGTGGTTTTGTGGTGTGGTTGTGTTGTTGTAACCTGGAGGCAAGCCTTTTGCATTGTGTTGCCAAATTTCGTATTTCTGGGATGTTTAGTTTTTTTGTTATAGTCACTGCGCAAACAACTTTATCATTTTATATATATAGATTTTATGATTTATACTATTATTTTAGTGTTTATTAAAAACCCGTGAAACAGCAAGGGTGCGAAAAGTGAACCGCAAAGTAGCAAGGGAACACTGTAAATCAATTTGAGTCAAATTTAATCAGTCTTGTAGATAAATAAAACTTTCCATTTCTTAAGCATCAATGTTCAACTTGTTTTCTTAGCTGTTTTGTGTATGTGGTTTCTTTTTTCAGGCCTTTCAAAAATAGTTACCAACTTAATTAAAGGCGAGTCTTTGTTTAATGATGCTACCACAGTAATTATTTTTGAGTTATACAGGGACCTTGTACATCAGAGTCATCAAGAAGTGGGTAAGTCTTGTTTCCTATAATGTTTACATATAAATATGCAATGCTCTGTCAGTGGATGAATGGACCCAATAGGAGTATATTAACTCTTGTTACTTGAAAATGCAGGGTCAAAACTTTTTCCAGATCCATTGGGGCAGAGGGACACCCTTTCCAGTTTTGGCTCTGGCTTCACAATGACAGCAGGCAAAAGAATGGCTTATGGACTACATGCATTTGCTTCTCTCAGGGCTCCATGCTCTGATATGTTTTTTTTTCTAGAAATGCCCCATATTCTTTCTAAAGGAGCAGTATTACCATTTTTTAGTATGTAAACCAAAGGGATATTTAGTTTCTTGGCAGAACAAGCTCTTATGATTTTCAGATCTCTCAAAACTTATCCTCTTTCCTCTATGAGAACTGCTCTCCCAGAGTACCTGTACTATCTGCTTGGATAATTTTTCCACCATCTGTTGTATTGCTGAAAGCCGTTGTTAACTGAAAGTTTATTCACTTAAGCTATTTGATGGGAGATAGGTAAAAGCAAGTACTCCTTCACACAATGCATAGCTAAACATACAATAGAGTGGAAAGGACAATAGTTTTATAAACAAGCATCTTGGTCTCCCTACAAATGTCCCAAATCTTGAATACTCCAAGTAGTATTAAGATGAAATGTTAAGGTGGCAGACTTCTAAATCAAAGTGAGGAAAAGCAAACACCCCAAGACAGCCTTGTGTTCTCAGGGACCCATGTATCTCTTGGGGCAGGCCTGGACAACTTGGCAGTAATAAGGGTCCAAAAGGAAATAGGCTAAACCTCTTGGGCTGCAGATAGGTTTTGAAGTCCTCATTCAGAGTTTGTGAGAAGTATCCTCTGAGCGATCAGCAAAGCAGATGAGTCTCCATTTCCCCGCTTCTCCTCAACATGGGGACAAGTTGTAGTTGTTTCCCAAGGGAAAGAAGTGCCTTAGCGCTTGCTTTCTCTGCTCTTCCTTTCTCTTTGCTTCTGGGTTGCTTCCACTGCCATCACCTTCTCTTTTGGAGGGGAAAACTGCCAACTCTGCATTGTTCATTTCTCTCATTTTTGAGGAAGATACTTAGCTTCATTATGAAGAAAGACCCTGCAACAATTTCATGGTGAGGCTTTGTTTTGCCTACAGTAAGGGAAATGAATGGCAGGGAGTTGGTGGCTTTTCCCACTGGAGGAAAAATTGACAAAGGCAAATCAGAAGAAAAAAGAAAGGAAGAGCGGTGGGACCACGTTTCTCCCTCAGAAACAAATGTTACGGAGTTGGCGGTTTTGCAGCTGGTTGAGATGGTGGAAGCAAAGAGAAAGGAAGAGTGCCAGAGTCAAGGACTGAGGTCCTTCTTTACTGCTTCCCTCTAAAACAGCCAATCTAATGTTAAATTTCAACTTAACCTGGAGCCCAGAATCCCAACCTCCCTGAGTAAAGGTCTGAGGTCCCTTATAATTTCATCCTCACTCCCCACTTCTCCAACCTGAGTCCAACAACCTTCTCAGGCCATGTTCCCAACTGAGGCCAGCCCTTCCAACCACTGACTGGATCTATCAGTGGGGGCCCCTTTGCCACAAAGTGAATTTGGTAGCTTTTGTGCATGGAGAAAGGAAACACATAATAGAGGGAAATCCTTGGAGGAGGGAATGGCAGGCTGTGATTTGCCTCCCTCTCTAAGGCTTAGGCCCAGAGCCCCCGAGGGCCACACCAGAGCCTTGTGAGGGTCGCATCTGTCCCCCGGGTCACAGGTTGTACTGGCTTGTCTTAGAGCCTAAGAGATACTTGAGTCTCCAAGAACACAAGACTGTGGTTTCCAAGGGAATGTACATGAGAAAAGTGGCATCAGATGCTTGAGATGCACTACTTTAACTACTTACTATAACTATGATAACACCACTGTTTGCAAGTGACTGGATTTTTCAGTCCACTGGGTACACTTTTTCAAGGTACATTTTTTTTACTCAAAAGCAGACATTGGATTTTGGACATGGCGATTCATTTTTTCTTCTCATATAGTATTTGTTTCTCCTGTTGTGGATACACTGGTTATCAACTTCAGTTTAATTTGAATCATAGAATCGGTGAAATGGTTACAGGCTCTGATCCAGTTCATTCTCATCCCCTGAAGCTTCTAGGTGCTACAAAAAGCTGTATGAAATTGTGGCTCCTCCAGCATCATATGCTGTTTGGCCTTCAAAACATCTTTCACATTAGAGCATTGTTAATATTTTTACATGTAATGTACTTTACACATAAAAGATACCTTAATGATAGGAACACATGGCTTGTACTATAATATATGATACAAATTTTAAGAATTGTCCATGTTTAGGACAGAGACATAATAGTCCATTAGTTTTCACCTAAGATGTTCCTTATTAGGTTTCTTTCCAGATGAGTTACAAACCACATTACAGAAATCTAATATTATTCAATGCTATTGCTAAAATGGAAATTACCCATCAGTTCAACTGAAATTTATCAGAACTCATGTAAAACAAATTGTTGCCCTTTTTATTATTCAGTGTGAGAGGACACCTAAGCATCCATTTCCTTTTATATACCTTCCCAGCATTATGTTTAGAACTGTTTACATTAAAATGTTTAGAGGATATTAAATATTTACAATAATCAGCTATAATTAATCTGTGGTAACTCAGTAGATGAAATATAAATCACATAGTAGATTATATACTGTATTATGTTTTACATGTCTTTAAAAATATTTTTAACTTGTGTTTATTTTTTTAAAAAAATGGAGATAGTGAGGTGGAAATAATTACAGCACAGTCACTTGAGGCCTTGACTTCAATAGAACTGTTTTTGTGGGATTTAAGGCCCTTCCACACAGCCATATAACTCAGAATACCAAGGCAGAAAATCCCACAATATCTGCTTTGAACCTGGTTATCTGAGTACACGCTGCCATATATTCCAGTTCAAAGCAGAAAATGAGGGATTTTCAGCTGTGTGAAGGGGCCCCAGAATATCAAGGCAGATAATCCACAATATTTGCTTTGAACTGGATTATCTTAAATCCACACTGCCATATAATCCAGTTCAGTGTGGATTTTATAAGCTGTGTGGAAAGGGCCTTAATTACCAAACTCTTAATAAACAAAAGTTGTGCCCGTTGATCACTAAAACACTTTAGAAGCCTATTTAACAAAACACCGATAAATCTTCTATATTATTATTACCAGACTTCGAATTTCAATATACGTAATTCATTTTGCTTTGTTATTAAATAATGCTATTAAAATTATGAATAATTTAAAATACTCTAGTAACTTTGTAGCATATTTTAATAGAATGCATATAATCATGACATTCTAAACATGTCTTTACAGAATTAGGCTTTTAAATTCATTAGGTCTTGCTTTCTGTTGTCCCTAAGGAAGGGCAAATCCAACTATCATCTACTTATTTCATAAATGTATATAAATGTATATAGTGTGTGATCAGTGCTCTCAGAGGAAGACATGAGCTCAACATAAAGTTCTGTTCCTACTGAACTCCGTAGCAGACCATTCACTCATCTAAATGCAGCAGAATTATAGTCAAAGCTATTTAGAGTTAATTTGTCCTATTGATGTGAAAGGAGCAAAACTATAATTTGACTAGTTTTCATTCATTGTAACTACTATATAAGATACGGATCTTGAAGTTTGGTAATTCTGTGTAATTATTAACTATGATAATACAAATAATAATTTTTTTGGTTTCCTTTTACAGTTAAAGAGATTTTTGTACAATTGATTTTGAAATTTTTTGCAAGTATTGCGTTTGGATTTTTGAGTTCAAAATTAGTTAGTTATTGGCTGGCACATATTTTCAATGATGGAATTATAGAAGTAATTTTAAGCTTCTCCATGGCATATGTAATTTTCTTCTTGGGTAAGTTGACCTCAGTATTTTTTTTTTCTATATTCAATTTTTAGCAGGCACACAAAATTGTTAATATAGCTATATAATTGTGATTTAATTTCTCTCTTATTCTAATTCATAAGCTGAATGGTTTGGAATGTCTGGCGTTATTTCTCTTTGTATGTTGGGTCTTCTTCTGGATTCTGTAAGTTTTAGTCCAGGAATGGATGCGTTTCTTTATAAGTAAGTATATATATTTTATTTTTTTGAATCTTTATGATTGCTAGTTTTGCCCTTTTTACATGTCATTTTGAGAAAGTTAAACATATATGAATTAATTTTAATAGATATTCTGTATATAGAATTTTATTTGTAAATTGTACATCAGATTCTGATATAAGAAGATGGATGGTATTGATGATGAAAAGACGTTTCAAGGCTTCTTCACAATGCACATTAGCATTGTGAAACTCTGAAATGTAATAAATATGAATCAGGGAAAGGTTGACATTGTAAACAAAGCAATGGAATGTATAAATTTTGCAAATTTTAACATGAGAGAATCAAAGTGGACTGTGACATCTTCAATTAGATAAGTATTTTATTCTGGATTAGCTGTGCCTGGCCACACGTGGCCAAAAAGGATTCTCCTAGGTATGAAGCAGCTAGGCTTTGAAGCTGCAAGGCTATTCAATAGTAATTAAGTTGGCCAACAATGGAGTCCCCTAGGTAGGAAGCAGCCAGGGTTTGGAGCGGCAAGGCTATTCAATGGTATTCAAGTAATAGTTGTATATAGATAAATCCTGTGGTTCCATGTCATTCTTCAGAAGTTGATGCGCTATCTGATCTGCCTTTATGTTGGCGTGGGTGTTAGTTTGTGAGGGATCATTGCTCAGCCATCTTAAGAGCCTCCATGCCTTCTGGCTTCTCTTCCCAATGTCAGCTTCTATTATCAGCTTTATCACTGTTCTTTCTTGGCTTCAGAGATGGAGGACAGAATGTTCTGCGCTGTCTTGAGAGTTTGCTCACTAAATGGGTCTTCATTGTGGAGCCTGTAGTAGTTTTCTAGCAAGGCAGCTGTATCAGGAGTAATGCCCTGGAGGTAGTGTGTTCTGCAGCCTCTCGGTATAGAGGCCTGTGAGCAGGTTTTTACTATTTTGATAAAGCACTCATATTCCTCAGGGAATGGGGCGACCAATATCTTGTCATCTAGCATGTCTGAGAATTTGGACCAATCTGCTTTTCTGAAGTTGAATCTTTGTTTAAATCGAACTTCCAGAGGCCTTATGGTTGGGAACAACTGGCATACTATTGGCCAATGCTGTGTGTTTGGTATTGGTGGTCCCACTGATTCAGAGCATTGCTGCACAATGCTGTCGCTCACAAATAGGTCTGGGTTATATCCTCGGTGCCATCTCCCACTGTAGTAGAATGGTGGGAGCTTACTATCGTGAATAAGTGACTGTCCAGGAAAGGACAGTCTCTCCATTTTTATCCTCCTGAACATAGTCCCATAGGTGGCTATGGCTGTTAAAGTCACCAATTACTACAGCCCTTTGGTGACTATCAAAGTTCTCTGGAGAGGAGAAACAAAATTCTTTATTTGGGGGTTTGTAGACAGAGGTAATCGTGATGTTATTAAACTCCAAGGATTCTGCATCAAGGCTTGAAAATGGATTTTTTTTTAATGCCAAAAACAAAGCTTGATCTTCTCATGTTATATAATGGACGATATTTTTCTATGCCATTGTATAAGGGACTTGATCATCTACAGATTTTGGTATACATGGTGGTCCTGGAGTCAAACCTCTGTGGATTCCAAGAATTCTTTGTAATAGCTTTTTAAAACTAGAGATAAATCTAATCTAAATTCAGATAGAAATTTAAATAGAATTCCCAGCAGAGCATCTGAGAGGAGGTTAAATAATTCAAAGGTTGACCTAAGTGAAAACCTGTTGGGGATGCTTTCACTCATGTTGGCCTACCCGTAGCTTGAGAAATTAAGCCCCTGTGATTTCAATGTATTGGCCGCTACACTTGCTCCTCTCCTATCCATTGAGCTGAGCAACTTCCAGCCTTTCATGTGCCAGCCACACTATTCCCCACACATCCCACAAACATCCTATCCAGTAAGTCATGCAGCCTTCTAGAAATTTGCCAGAAAATCAAAAACAAAGCAAGAGTCCACAGATTGGAAATGCTTGAAAGAGGTATACCTCAGTATTGTTGGATTGACGTGGCTGGATTGAATGGTCTTTAGCTTGCAAGAAGTAATAAGGGCCATTAATACCAGGGTTGTTTGTAGATCTTTCCTGCATAGGGTTTCCATAAGTTAAATCCAACTGGATAGCACTAACAACAACAGAAAATTGAAATATGGTAGTTCTTCTTTGTGGTCTTTGTGAAATCACACAAATGGGTTATTCTGCCTTTGCACAGAGCACCTTTAAGACCTTCTAGAGCCCTAAAGGTACATTTGAATGCATCTCCATCCACTCTCCCAGGCTGTATGTATAGGTGGGTCCCATCAAATCCCTAGTTTCTTTTTGGCTTCCACAACAGATGAACAACTCTTAGCGTTCTTTGTTTCTTGATCATTTTTCTCTATCTTGGACATGATTTGGCTTATTATTGGTTTCTCTGGCTACTTTGATTTTCACCATTATTAGCTTTCCTCTTTCTTATGTTTTGGACTTGTGTTGCCTTCTGCCTTTATGATATCTTGAGCTTAGCTCGCTTCCTGATCATCCTGCTTTCTGTCAATCCTGATCTAGTCATTTCTAGTCAATATGTTTAACACTTTCTTCCACTGCTAATTTCAGCAGAAAAATTCAGGACAAAGATGGGTCACTTTACGTGCCTCTTGTGTCTTGGGGAGGGGCATATAGTGCTATATTGTTCACATTACCAAACTTTTACACTCCAGACCAGGCCAAATTGCACCTTAAGTTGCTTATGAGCATGCCTTGTTGGCACCAGCTCCTTTATCAAGCAAAACCACAACTAAGATACTAGTGGGCCACGTTTAGTTTCTTCTGTATCATTGTTTCTCTGCATTGTCTCCAAAACTCTCTTCAGTGTCGACATTCCTGGTATCAATGTCTTCAGTGCTGCCTCATCAACGTCATTTGTCTGTCTCACCATAAAGAGTTTCCTACAGGAGTTTGTGTTGTTCCACTCAAGCCAAGATCTTTGAGACCATATACGGTCCTCTTGATCTTGAGGTTGCCTCCCTCGACACTAATGTGGTCTGGCGCTCCTGCTCATTGGCATCCAAGCCTACTTTGGATTGGAAAATACAAGACTCTTTGGCCCAGTTGCAGCCTGACGACTCTCACCTGGATTTAGATGAGGCTTCGGAGATAACCCCATTCTGTGCTGCACGTGAACACCTGCCTTATCCATTGCCTGGAACACTGACTCACACTGTATCTAAGGATCCTTTTCTATACAGATGCCAGGACCATCATAGTAGTCATGGTTCTCTATACTCATTGTTGGCCTCATGAGATTCTCGATTTTACATCTCCAAGCATAGCGACTGTTTTCATCACAGCTACTCAACTTTTGGCTTATATACCATTGGTCCATATCACCATCATCATCATCATCATCATCATCATCAATCTCCGCCACCTATGTTACCTATACTGTTCTAGTATCCACCGTAACTGCCCAGCACTGCAAAGACTTTTAAATCAATACCAGTCGCTACTCTGTTTCAAGCCTTACCTGTATATGAATATCCCTCATGTCTGGCTCACCTACCTGACTCTGATGATGACTTTTCATCATCATCAGAAAGTTTTGTATGGTTATCAGCCAAAATATCCCCTTTCCAATCGCTTGTTTCATGATGTATTTACAGTAACACACTAATTTCTCAGCAGGGAGAAGCAACTAAAGCCTAATTATTGAATTTTGTTCAATTGAGAAATAAAATTGACCCATTTCTTTGTGGACAGAGGTGACAGAAGTCTAGCTGCATTTCTGTATACCAAAAATGAGTCTCTTCTCAGCTATCAGAAGCAACCAAAGCCCAGCTCCACAGAGAAGGGAAATGAACTTATTTCTCAGCAGATGGAAGCGACTAAAGTCCAACTGTGTTTCTGTCTGCTGAGAAAAGAAATGTCATTTCTCAGTGTACAAAAGCAGCTGAAGCCTGGCTATGTTTCTGTACACCAAGAAAGGAAAGGGGGTAATTTCTTGGTAGACAGAAGTGGCTAAAGTCTAGCTAATTTTTTGTCAGCTGAGAAAAGAAACAGACTCCTTTCTCTGGATAGAGAAACAGTTTGACTTCCATTGCTGCTCTCTACAGAGAAAAGAGATGGGACTGTTTTCTTGGAAGACAAAAGAACAGCTGAACTTCCATTGGTTCTGTTCACAGTAATAAGAGATGGATTCCTTTCTCAGTGGAGAGAAGTACATGGCTCTGCGCAGCCAGGATTCCCACCAGATTTGCCATGCAGGGTGGGACTACTTTTGAGAGTTTAGTGTGGACAGCCTGATTTCCTTCTGCCCTCACCTTCGCCTATAGTATGGATCTTACCATATCACTGAAGTCACTTAACATGAGCTTGTGTAAAATGCAGACCCACAGAATACATAATCATATATATCACCTGCTGTATGGAAGACATTGTTTTCCTTGCTGCCTAATTCAGTTTGTACAAAATTTAAAATTTACTAGCTGTGCCCGGCCACGCGTTGCTGTGGCTTATGGGAATGCTTTGTTGACCAGGTGGAATAGCAATGAATAGCCTTGCAGCCTCAAAGCCTGGCCATTTTCTTCTTATGGGAATCCTTAGAATCATAAAATAATAGAATTGTAGAGTTGGAAGAGACCTCATGGGCCATCCAGTCCAACCCCCTTCAAGAAGCAGGAAAATCTCATTCAAAGCACCCCTGACAGATAGCCATCCAGCCTCTGCTGAAAAGCCTCCAAAGAAGGAGCCTCCACCACACTCCGGGGCAGAGAGTTCCACTGCCGAACAGCTCTCATAGTGAGGAAGTTCTTTCTGATGTTCAGGTGGAATCTCCTTTCCTGTAGTTTAAAGCCATTGTTCCGCGTCCTAGTCTGCAGGGCAGCAGCAAACAAGCTTGCTCCCTCCTCCCTATGACTTCCCCTCACATATTTGTACATGGCTATCATGTCTCCTCTTAGCCTTCTCTTCTGCAAGCTAAACATGCCCAGCTCTTTAAGCCGCTCCTCATAGGGCTTGTTCTCCAGACCCTTGATCATTTTAGTTGCCCTCCTCTGGACGCTTTCCAGCTTGTCAACATCTCCCTTTAACTGCGGTGCCCAGAATTGGACATAGTATTCCAGGTGTGCTCTGACCAAGGCAGAATAGAGGGGTAGCATGACTTCCCTAGATCTAGACAATATACTCCTATTATGCAGGCCAAAATCCCATTGGCTTTTTTTGCCGCCCCATCACATTGTAGACTCATGTTTAACTTGTTGTCCACGAGGACTCCAAGATCTTTTCCACACCTATTGCTGTTGAGCCAGGCGTCCCCCATTCTGTATCTTTGCATTTCATTTTTTCTGCCAAAGTGAAGTATCTTAGTATCAAGGATGGCCCATTGAGTGGTATCTAAGTAACTGTGGTCCTCCACAAGATGTGTTTCCTGATTAGATCTTAGAGGTGTAAGAATTTGGATGAACAGCACTGAATAGCCTTGCTGCTTGCAGAATCCTTGGTCGGCCAGGTTGAATAACAATTAATAGTCTCAGTGCAGCATATATGAATGCTGCAAATTAGCCACCTTGATTAGCATTTAATGGCCTTGTAGCTTCAAAGCCTGACTGCTTCCTGCCTGGGGGAATCCTTTGTTGGGAGGTGTTAGCTGGCCCTAGTTGTTTCCTGTCTGGAATTCCCCTGTTTTCAGAGTGTTGTTCTTTATTTAGTGTTCTAATTTTAGTGTTTTTTAATACTTGCAGCTAGATTGTGTTCATTTTCATGGTTCACAGCATACACAGCAATAACAATATTAATAATAGTAATAGTAATAATAATGTCGCTGATAATACACACTACTTCTCTCCCTCCTCAGCTTCCTGCCTGGGCAAATCCTTTGTTGGGAGGTGTTAGCTGGCCCTGATTGTTTCCTGTCTGGAATTCCCTGCCTTCAGAGTGTTGCTCTTTATTTACTGTCCTGATTATAGAGTTTATATTTTTCTGTTTTATTATACCACAGTAATTTGTATATATTATATTTATAATCTTATATTATTTGCTTTGAACTGGATTATATGAGGCCCCTTATACACAACTGTATAAAATCCACACTGAACTGGGTTAAAGGTCAGTGTAGACTCAAGATAAGCCAGTTCAAAGCAGATACTGTGGATTATATCTGCCTTGGCATTCTGGGTTATATAGCTGTGTGGAAGGGCCTTGAGTCTACACTATCATATAATCGAGTTCAAATCAAATAATCTGTACAGTAGAGTCCCGGTTAACCTAGTTCCGGTTAACCGAGCCTCTGTATTATGCGAGGCGCCGCCGGGGACGCTTGTCCCTCCCCCTCTCCTTCTCTTGAGTGAAGTGAGCTCAAGAGAAGGAGAGGGAGAGTGAGGAGGAAGCACCCCAGAAGCGCCCCACGATTGCTGCTGAAGCGATCGCAGGATGCTTCCCAAGGGACGAAGGATCGGCCCAAAGAAGCACCCCGCAATCGCTGCAGCAGCGCTCGTGGGGTGCTTCCTTGGGCTGAGCCCTCGCCCCTTGGGAAGCACCCCATGAGCGCTGCTTCCCAAGGGTCGAGGGCACACCAAGGGACGTCTCCCTGGATCTCCCTCGGCCAGGCCCTTGCTGGAAGAAAAAGTTTCCTCCAGCAATGGCCTGGCCGAGGATAACCCACGGCACACTTGCTCCAGCAAGGGCTTGTCCCTCCGAGAAACGAGGAGCATGCCGTGGGTTTTCCTCAGCCAGGCCATTGCTAGAGGAAACTCTTTCCTCCAGAAAGGGCTTGGCCGAAGGAGATCCGGGTCACTCTCCGCGTTTCTTGGAGGGACAGGCCCTTGCCCCAGCAAGGGCCTGGCCCTCCGAGAAACGAGGCGCATGCCGCGGATTTTCCTTGGCCAGGCCATTGCTGGAGGAAATTCCTCCTGCAAGGGCCTGGCCGAGGGAGATCCGGGGAGACGTCACTCGGTGAGCCCTCGCCCCTTGGGAAGCACCCCGTGGGCATTGCTAGGCAGCAGTGATCACAGGGTGCTTCCCTAAACCAGATTGCTGGGAGGGATAATAGGGCCTCCCTATTATCCGAGCAGTTTGGTTATCCTTGATTGGGCCCACCCCTTTATCTCAGATAACCAGGACTCTACTGTATTTTATCAGCAGTATGGAAGAGGTCTAAGCGAGGCCTAACTCTGCCTGTCACCACAGGCAGAGTGGGTTGCTAGGAGACGATGGGGGCTGGGCCTAAAGGGGGCGGAGCCTACCCTTCTGAGAGAAAAGCCAGGGAGAAAACTGCTTTTCCACATCTTCTCATTTGGACTTTATTTTTTAGGGGTTTTTTTGGCCAAATTTGGTGTGATTTGGCTCAGTGGTTTTGTTGTTTACTCCATAGTAAAATGTCACATTACATTTATATATATACTAGCTGTGCCCGGCCACGCGTTGCTGTGGCGAAGCATGGTGGTATGGGAAATAAAGTATTGAGGAACTGGTGGTAGTTATAGGTAAAGGGTAAAGGTTTTCTCCTGACATTAAGTCCAGTTGTGTCCGACTGCACACTGAAGTGGATTATATGGCAGTGTGGAGTCAAGATAATTCAGTTCAAAGCAGATAATATAAGATTATAAATGGGTTATATAGCTGGGTGGAAGGGCCTTGAGTCTACACTGCCATATAATCCAGTGCAAATTAGATAATCTGTGGAAGAAGCCTAAGTGAGGCCTAAGTCTGCCTGTCCCCTAACTGAACCCCGGCTGTCCCTTGGCTGAGTTGGTTGCTAGGAGACCCAAGTGGGCAGAGATTAGCTCTCTAAACTGGCAGCAATTAGATAAAAACAATTATTGCTTTCCCTCTAATTAGGACTTTATTTTTCTTTTTGTTGTATCAACCTAGAGGCGTGGATGATGGGTTGTGTTGTCAAATTTCAAGGTTGGGGGGCCTGTAGTTTTGTTGTTTTGTGGGTTGCCGTGATGCCATCACTCTTTTATATAGATAGATAGATTGTAGAAAGAACATTGATAGAATCAAAATGTTTAAATCAGGAACTGTTTTGGGAGGTATAGGTTGGTGGGAAAGAGATAAAGTTTTTGTACACTTTCTCCTGTTTTTTGTGACCAGTGATTACTTTCTTCCATACAGTGTTTTAACAAACTTTTTTTCTGAAACAGGTTCTGGGCAATGTTGACATTTTTGGCTCATATTATGATCTACCTTATAATGGGAATTGTGATTGCCCAAAAAACTTTTCCATATATCAATACACGTGGGTTTTTTTCTGTTATAACAGTATACCTTTCATTGAATCTTGTACGGTAAGAATTTTCTTTGTCTTTGTTAAAAGTATTTCCACTGTATTGACATAACTTACCTAGTTAAGCCTTGTTAAGTGACTTATACACTGGACAAAGAGAACTGCTATAACAATCATGTAAAGAAATAGATGATAACAAAACAGTAGAAAAAGAGTCCTCTTTCACAAAATCCTAGAAATAAAAGGAGAAGTTAAACCAAGAAGAACACATACAGTAGACCCTCTTCTTGAACAGGAGTTAAGGGCCCAGAAACCACATGACTAGAAAAGAAAACAACAACTCAAAATAAAAACACTTTTTAAAAATTCAGACATGTCTCTAGGTCCAGGGTGACTGTATGGCTTCCAGCTTCTGCTGGAAGTTAATCAGAGAATTTCTTTTGAGGACCTAGAGACTCCTAGATAAGGTTTATCTCTAGGAATGTGTAAGTCAGAGGTCCTCAAACTTTTTAAACTGAGAGTCAATTCATGGTCCCTCGGACTGTTGGGGAGCCAGAATACATTTTGGGAAAAAAAAATCCTATGCACACTGCACATATCTTATTTGTAGTGCAAAAATACATGAAAGAACAATACAATGTTTAAAATGAAGAACAATTTTAACTAACTCAAACTTACCAGTATTTCCATGGAAAGTGTGGGCCTGCTTTTGGCTGATGAGATAGTCAATGTCCGGTTCCATATTTGTCACTGCCAGCCGTAACAAGTAATGCAAGCGTGCATCAGTTAGTCTGGATCTGGTTGGAGATTTCAGATGTTTCATTCAGGAAAAAGTCATAGACATAGGTATGCCAAAAATAGTTGTCATTTTTAGTGCATGGTTCCTGAGATTAAGATATGTCTCAGGGAAAGATACATAGAAATTAGTAAGTCTGCTTGACTTGAATTCCATTTGGCAAATTGGATTAGCAGTTTCAATATCAACCGAAAATGGGTTCCAGAAAAGCAGTACTGTCCTCTTCATGGAGATGAAACTCTTTAAATCTCATTTGAAATTCCCTTTGCAACATTTCCAGTGAATCCACACATCTTTGTTTGGGAAAGCAACTGTTGGTTTTTAAGTCAACACAGCTTTTGAGTAGTGGGGAGATGGCAGAAATGTTCTTCTTTCACTTCTTTAATGAAGAGGCCCAATTTTACTTCAGATGCTTTCACATGTGGATGCATATTACAGATGAGCTTTCTCTGTCCTTGAAGCTACACATTGAAATTGTTGAGTAGCTCTGTTACATCTGTCAGAAAGTCAAGGTGCCATTTCCATTCTGCATCTTTGATCTCTGGTACTTCTTTGTTTTTTGAAAGCAGAATAACAGAAACCCATGGATGTAAGTCATAAAAATGTTTCAAAACTATCAGTTGATTCAGCCAACGGACTTCTCTGTGTTACAGAATATCCTCATAGACAACAATCAGCTCAGACAGAAATTCCCAAAACTGTCTGTGGTTTAGTGCATGAGCCCAAATGAAGTTTACACGAGATACTACAAATTTCATGGCTGAGTCCCACTTCTGTTATTTACAACACAGCATTTGGTGGATGAGACAGTGTGTGGCTTTTGAATGCAAATGGCTGTGTTTGTCCTTCTCTTGGTTAATGCATACAAGCAACTCCTTCGTTAATGCATACAAGCAACACCCACCGTGTTGTAGCGCCATCAGTTGTTACTCTGATTAGTTTAGCCCAGCCCAGCTCCACAGTTTAGGCTCAATGAATATCCTTTTCATAGGTATCCTCTCCTGTTGTGGTTCCTTTGATGCTTTTCAGTGCAGCAAGCTCATCTTTGAAATAATCATTTTTCCCATGATTGGAAATTAGAAGTTGTGCAGAATCACAAATACCATTGCTTTTGTGGAGTGCCAACGAAAAGTAGCGTTTTTTAAAGGAGTTTTGCAAATGCTGGTGCAAATTATCCCCCATTTCTTCAATCATTCAGGATGATCTTGGACAATATTAGAGTGTACTATGATTTGCAAAGTATTTCTAGGGGAGTAGCTAGCTGGCCATATCATCTTCTTAGATTTAACAATAGTATGTTTTCTCCTTGAAATACAAATAAATAAACATTAGCTTCTCATAGCAAGCTATCTGTTGAAGTGTTTTCCCAGGTATTCCTGGCTGTTTTGGTCATGCTACTGCAGGCAATGGAAAAATATACTTTGTATAATTAATTTCTTTTATATATCCTTTGCTTTATATTAAGTATATTTATAGTTTGAATCTGTTATTTGTCAAATCTGTTTCGTCAACTTTTTTATTTTGAATACATTATACAGTATTTTCAATGTGTCTTTAACTCATTTTCTTTTATTTACTCAGAGCATTAGTAATTTTAACATTGAGCCCTTTTTTGAGTCGTCTTGGCTATGGATTTAATTGGCGTTGGGGTGCTGTTCTTGTCTGGAGTGGAATGAGAGGTACTTTCACTTTGAACATGGCTCTGGCACTTAGCCAGACACCAAGTATAACGGCAGCTGACCTTCAGGTTAAGACCATGGTAAAGACAATTTATTGTTTTGAAAACCATTGTCATAATTTCCAATCAATCTGCTGTAAATGTTTTGGAAACATATGTACTGGTTGAGCCATATTTTCAAATGAATGTACAGTAGAGTCTCTCTTATCCAACCTTCGCTTATCCCAATGTTCTGTATTATCCAATGCAGTCTGCCTTTTAGTAGTCAGTGTTTTTGTAGTCAATGTTTTCAATACATTGCGAAGTTTTGGCGCTAAATTTGTAAATACAGAAATTACTACATAACGTTACTGTGTATTGAAATGTTTTTTTCTGTCAATTTGTTGTAAAACATGATGCTTTGGTGCTTAATTTGTAAAATCGTAACGTAATTTGACATTTAATAGACTTTTCCTTAATCCCTCCTTATCCAACATTTTCGGTTATCCAACATTCTTCCGGCCCATTTATGTTGGATAAGCGAGACTCGACTGTATTTAACGGGTGTGTATTTATCTCTAATTTTCTGTAAGAATTTTTGAAATAAAGTCATTCCCAGACTTAAATCCAATTGTTCACCCTAAATAAAGTAGACATGTTTAATCAGTGGTAACCTGGCAAATCCTTTAATTCAGTGTGTTTACTTCAGTTGAGTCAAACAACTGGATTTTGGTGATAATTTATACTTCACAGTCTACTGGAAAATCTCATTTCTTAAAATTGACATTTTCTTGTATTATGACATCTACTGAGAGCCAAGAATGTATTTAATTGTGTGTGTGTGTGTGTGTGTGTGTGTGTGTGTGTGTGTGTGTTTTAGATGCCCTGCACAGAACTGAGCTGTACTTGGAAGTGAGGAAAAGAACTGCACTGTGGGTTATGTTTCATATCCATGCTTACTGCTCTATTACTCCACTTAAAGCGAAAAATATTTTGAGAAGTTCACAGTAAGATGAAACAGAAATCCCCACAGTCCTAACAGCTTCTTTTGTAACATATTTAATTAATCTAAAACTGCTTCTTAGCTACCAGAGCATGAAATGCTAGAATACGCATGGGTAAACTTCGGCCTTCTAGGTGTTTTGGACTTCAACTCCCAAAATTACTAACAGCCTACCGACTGTTAGCAATTGTGGGAGTTGAAGTCCAAAACACCTGAAGGGGCGAAATTTGCCCATGCCTGTGCTAAACACCTAAATTCTTCGATTAAAATAAGCAATTTTAATTAATAAAACATTTATAACTGGAAGAAGCTATGTTCTAACTCTACTCTCTGAAGGTTCTGCAGTTATTGCATGAGGAACTGGCCAACACTGTTTTATCTCTTGACTTACCAAGTTGTTTGCATTTATTCAAAAGTGCTTTTTGATCTTTAAAGATAGAGTGACCTTCTCTTATGGAGGGAGAGATGGTATAAGTGCTTCCTTGTCAACTCTTCTTCCTCTTGGCCAAGAAATAACTGCAGCAGTGCCCCTTAGCTTGATAATTGTGGTTTTGGAGCTAGTGAATAGTCCTTTTTGGGGTATCTAAAACAAGATATAGAGACCTGTCTAACACTGAGTTATACATGTTCATATAACTGACAAGGTTTCTTTCATTCCTAGTTTCAAAACATTTTTGAATACCTGGGAGGAAGGGTTCAGTGTCACCTGGTGAATCTAATAGCTAAGCATGGCTCTTCTTTGTGGTGTTTCTGATTCATTCATGTCGGGTTTCTTTTGGAGTGGCTATGAAACCTTCAGAAGTTAAGTTAGTTGTAGGTGAAAGCTCCACATTGTCCACTGAATATGTCTCCAGTGCTTCCCTTCATAATTTCTCACATCCATATATGTGAGTTTAGAAGATGGTCATCCTGAAAACCATAGTTTAGAAGAGGCATCCTGCTAATTTGAACTCTGGTCTTCTTAACCAAGCAAACTACAGGAAAGGAGATTCCACCTGAACATCAGGAAGAACTTCCTCAATGTGAGAGCTATTCAGCAGTGCAACTCTCTCCCCCGGGCGATGGTGGAGGCTCCTTCTTTGGAGGTTTTTAGGCAGAGGCTGGATGGCCATATGTCGGGGGTGCTTTGAATGCGATTTCCTGCTTCTTAGCGGGGGGTTGGACTCAATGCCCATGAGGTCTCTTCCAACTCTACTATTCTATGATTCTAACACAGTGGCTTAATCTCCATGTTAACATCTGACCCACATTCCTCTTACTGCTGCTTGGCCAACAGTGAAAACCTACCTGCTATTGTTATTCATCCACATCATCATCATTGTTAAATTTATTGTGCTAGTTACAGACCATAACAAATAATTTTTAAAATATACAAAGAATGAAATTTACAAAAATGTTTAATCATTTTAAATAATGTAATGATTAATCGTTTTAAAGTAATGTTTAATCGTTTTAAATGTGTTATGCTTTATTTTTTGAACTTGTTATTGACATTGAATTTTGCCAGATTTTATAAACCGCCTTGAGTCCCCTCGGGTGAGAAAGGTGGGGTAAAAATGCTGTAAATAAATAAAAACAAATGGCACAAAATAACTTTTCAGATAGTAACTAAAGTTTTTACACAAAATAATTTATTGATTTTTTATTAATAATTTGTATTACATTTTTATTCATTTAGTTACAGAAAACAATTTTTACAATTCATGTTAGTTCTTCTCCATTCCCCTGTTGTGCTACCCGTTGCGCTCCCCATCTCCGGAGTCCTTTTCTTTATGATCCCACCAGAATCACATTTCTTCTGGTGGGGGTTGGTTCCCATCTTCTTTAATGTTTCTTCAATAATTTTTTTCCATACACTTTCAAGTTGCAAAATCTGTAATGGAGCTGAAGTCTCTCGCATTTGTTTTATTATTTCATAATCTTTTTATCGCATTCCGGAGCTCCAGGAGAATGCTGTCAGCCAGCCATTCTCCTAAACCCCCCCCCCCCCCCCCACACACACACAACATAGTTTAAAGAATGTAAAAATGCAGTGAAATTCTAAGATACCAGCAAGAAAATAAAATTAATATTTTTAATCTCCATAATAATTTGTGGCAATTTTATCTTAATTTATCTTTTTTGTAGTCAAAACTAAAATAGCTACTTTGTATGTTATAAGGCTATTGGTATTACTCGAAAGAAATTGAAGCAATTCTACAAAGCATTCATAAAATAATGAGCAAATTAACATGTAGTGGGCATTGAGTTCAACCTGACACTTTTGGTCTTGTTCTGAGCATGAGAGGGGACTTTTTCTGTAGTTCTAGCTTCCACTTATTTATGCTGCCCCCAACTATGTAGAATACATTTACATTGTAACTTTACCTTACAATTTCTTTACCTTACATTACATAACTTTGAATATGTTTTGATAGATTTTATCTGTGAATGTTTCAATGATGTTTGTGTTTAATTCTGTTTTAATGTTTGTATATTAGTATATTTTAAGTTGTATACTAATGCTTTTATGTCAAGCCGCTTTGAGTCCCCTCTGGGAGATAAAGAAGGGTATAAATAAATATAATAATAATAATAATAATAACAACAACAACAACAACAACAACAACAACAACAACTTAGCGATTACAGTTGCTAATTGCATACATCTTTTTGTTTCAGATATTACTACATTGTGGAACAGCATCTTTGTTAACCTTAATAATTAATTCTACCACTGTGAAAAAGCTTGTTGTGACATTAGGTAATGCAGTTATTAGATCTTTATCTTTGTTTTACAAAATGCATGTTTATTGATAGATTGTGCCTTAAACAAATGGGTTTTGCACTTGTGTAGAAATTAAAGGTAAAGGTAAAGGTTTTCCCCTGATGATAAGTCCAGTCGTGACCGACTCTGGGGGTTGGTGCTCATCTCCATTTCTAAGCTGGAGAGCCAGCGATGTCCGTAGACACCTCCAAGTTCATGTGTCCAACATGACTGCATGGAGCTCCGTTACCTTCCCGCCGGAGCGGTACCTATTGATCTACTCACATTTGCATGTTTTCAAACTGCGTAGAGATTACTAATGGAAAATACTAGAGATGATCCAACATTGTGGGTAGAGTAGATAAGAAGAGTAGCCTGAGGAAGCATCTCCAATTGTACTAATGAACCTGGTACTGATGGTAGGATCAGTGGGACCAAAGAGATTGGTATTGACAATGGGAGTGTTGAATCTGAAGTGGAAGAAGACATTGCGGATAGAGTGTCCTTCTTTCTGGAGAAATTATTCTTCACAATCATGGTGAATGCAGAGTAAAGAGCTTTATTCAAAACCATCTGATTAACCACTTTAAGGACTGCACCCAAAAGTGAAGTCCTATTTTGAATGGCTTGAGAAGTGAAGCTATAGCAAATAGAACATGCAACTGTGTTGGGGAATGTGCAACTCACAGAGACATAAAAAGCATAAACAGTTAACTTAAAGGGAGACTTTCCTCCCACAGGCAGTATAGAATTTGAAAAGAGAAGTAGGGGCCATAAAGGAAATGGAAGGAGACCAAACATAGGCCCTGATGTAAAGGAAGAGTTTGTTGTTGCATGTCAGAGAGAAAAGGTGGAGGAAGAAATTAACAAGAATAAAGAATGAAAAAAAATTCAGCAGACATTTATAACTCAATACTTGTCAATTATTCTGAAATCCCAATACTTGACTTTACTTACAAGGAATGTCTTTATTTCCATGCATTTTTAATCTCTGGTAATTAGGCCTAAAAGATTCAGGTTGATAAAGAGCAGGAGACATGCAAATAGTTCAATTAGCTAGTGCCTGTTTCACTCATCACTTTTTTTCTTGGGTTATAACACCATCTCTCTTACTGAACTCAGTGTTTGCCTTATATCTGATATTCATAATTTTCTCTGGGATCCTTTTCAGCTACAGACCAGAGTAAAAATCTTCAAAATAATGCTGTTTTATTTTAAAGATATACTAGTTTGAAACTGTTTTACTGGGCCTGGTTTCCATGTAAGCCACCCCGATTCCTTTAGCGGAGATGTGGCGGGATATAAGAATAGAGTTACTATTATATTAAAAGAGAGGTGCAAGTTTGGTTTTAGTTCCATTTCATAGAGCGGTAGAAAGTGCATGTATGGGACAGTTTGCCATTCATACACTTCCTTAGTTTTCCCCAGAAATGTGGGGGAAAGTGTGCTTTACATACATCATCTCAAGATTGTGTAAAGAAGTTGGTACTGTTATTTTGTATATCCTAAAATTATTACGCGTATACGTATGCAGAAAAGCCCTAAACATTTTCAGTCCTGCTACCCTATTTCTCATAATGACCAATTATTTTTTTTTTCCTGCTTCTAAAGGCCTTTGTAATATTACTCTTCCAAAGCGCATGGCAATGCATAATGCTGTTCAGCGTATCAGACAAATGGAGGCCAATGCCTTTTCAATGTTGAAGCTTGACAGATTTTTGGCTGATGCAAATTGGACAATGGCTGAAGATTCAATGACAATTGAGTATCCTTATAAAGTAAGCATTATTATTCTACTACTATTGCAATATCGTAATTTAGAAAATGAATAAAACTGTTATTCATAACTTCAAAATGAGTAATGTCCTAACTCTGGGGGCATACATGATTAACATCTGATTTTATAGAGACAACTTAACATAGTACTGAAGCTGAATTTGATTTATTAAGAATAGAATAAAATTATAGACTAATAAGTATAATAAATAATTCAGCAAGCAAGATGATAGGCAGTATCTGTTGTTTCTTTTAGCACATTAGATTCACTAGATTCATAAGTTTCCTTTTATTGATGAAGAAAGCATATCAAATATGTTTTTTCTTTATACTGTGGCTCACACAAAGAGATGTGTGCCTGCACAGGGAACTAATCAGAATGTTCCAAGCTAAGTAGCTTGGCAGGAGCCCCTTCCTCTCATTTACTGTGCATGTCTTTCTTGTACTTTTTCTTGTCATTTCTTTTCTTATTCTCGTGATCACAAATGATTCTGTTTACTTTGGAGGTCTACCTTTCACCTTGTTATGGCCTCAATGTCTGCCCTTAAACTTTGCATTTTGTGTGGGCGAATTGTCTTTTTTATGGGTATTCCCAGTGTCTTTATTCCCTTGATGAGGGACATTTTGTTCAGCAGTGCTTCAGTTGTAGAGGCTTCAGCTCTCAAGCCTTTAAAAATCAGACTATATTGTTGGGAGCAACCACTGCAAGTTACAGATCCAGCTGCAAGGAATGAGCATCTTTTTCGGCATATGCAACAGCATTGAAACTTTAGTATTGATCTTGAGTGGGGTGCAGAATCTTTTCCATTCTCTTACAACTTTTAGTTGTAAGGACAACTTTGAAAGCAATGTCAGTTTCAATACTGACATTGATTTTGACTCTTACTGTGACCTTCTTGGTACCAACAGTGGATGTGGTATCAATGGTGCTCTCAATATTGGCTGCCTCTTTGACATTGCTACTTTCAGACCCATATCTACTAGGCATGTGCATTCAGGGGAAACCTTGTTCCATTTCGTGTCCCGGCTTTCATTGGGAGTCCCGAATATTTTTTGTAAGCCTCTCAAAATTGGTAGGGTTGTGTTGTTGAAGGCTTTCATGGCCGGGATTACAGGGTTGTTGTATGTTTTTCGGGCTGTATGGCCATCTTCCAGAAGTATTATCTCCTGATGTTTCACCCACATCTATGGCAGGCATCCTCAGAGGTTGTGAGGAATGGAGAAAACTAAGCAAAGTGGTTAATATATATCTGTGAAAAGTCCAGGGTGAGAGAGGATTTTCTTTGTGGGTCTGTAGATGGTTTCCTCTGGGAACACCCAGAGGAAAGGTGTTCTTACCATACATCAAGGGAACCACTGACCACATAGGCAAACTGATGAAGAAACAACCTATAAACCATCTACAGGCCCACAAAGAAAATCCAACAAATGCTACGGTCAGCGAAAGACATGAGGGATCCTCTCTCCTCTGCAGGAGTCTACCGTATACCATGCAGTTGTGGATAAGTCTACATAGGGACCACCAAACGCAACGCCCAAACACGAGTCAAAGAACATGAAAGGCACTGCAGACTCACTCAACCAGAGAAATCAGCCATAACAGAGCACTTGATGAACCAAACTGGACACATTATATTATTTGAGAACACAGAAATGCTTGACCACTCCAACAACTATCATGTCAGACTACATAGAGAAGCCATTGAAATTCACAAGCATGTGGACAACTTCAACAGAAAGGAGGAAACCATGAAAATGAACAAAATCTGGCTACCAGTATTTAAAAAACTCAAAAATCAGAACAGTAAATAAAAAGCAACACTCTGAAAACAGGATTTCCAGACATGAATCAACCAAAGGCAGTTAACGACTTTAAACAAAGGATGCCCCGGAGGCAGGAAGAAGACAGCAGATAAGCTTTTCAATGCTAATTAAGGTGATTTAACAACAGTCACACTGGCCTCTCTCACCCTGGACTTTTCACAGATATATGACCTCTTTGCTTAGTTTTCTCCATACCTCACAACCTCTGAGGATGCCTGCCATAGATGTGGGCGAAATGTCAGGAGAGTGTGTGTGTGTTGCGGGGCGTGCAGGCAGGCCTGGAGCACGCCTGCAGGTGAGATCTGGGCTTGGCTGCTTGCACGCCCCACCACACACGCACTCCCTTTCCAAAGAAGTTTGGATGCACACGAAAGCAGACTTTCATGTCGAGCAGATTTTCGTGTGGGGAGGGGCCGGGCCGTGGTGCAGGCTGGTGAGCAGCCTGCTGCAATAAATCACTCTGTGGCGGGATGAGCACCCGTCAATTAAAAAAAAATAGCCCCTGCTCGTTGCTGACCTAGCAACCCGAAAGATAGTTGCAGCTATGAAGTAGAAAATAAGGTACCCCTTATAAAGTGGAGAGGCAAATTTAACTAATTTACGACATTGGAATGAGGAAGTGCCGTCATAGTGGATGATGAAGCAGCTGCTCCCCCCTGTGGCCAGAATCGAACATCCCCTCAGGAGAAGGTTAAATTGCCTCTGCGTATGTCTGTCTCGGTTCTATGTATATGGGCATTGAATGTTTGCCCTATATGTATATAATGTGATCCGCCCTGAGTCCCCTTCAGGGTGAGAAGGGCGGAATATAAATACTGTAAATACATAAATAAATAAATAAATTTCTGTTTCGTGCTTCTGAAGATATAGAAGACATGAAAGAAATGATAGAAATGGTAGGAATAAATTTCGTGCACTCATCTAATATCTACAGTACTTTGAGAGCTAGGGGATGCTGTATGTCTGACTTCTCCAGCACATAGTTTGATGGTCTCTTGATCTTCCTACTCCAAATCTGTTACAAGAGAAGGATCTCACTTGACTGACAATAAAAGATAGTGCAATATTGACTATTGTAACTCAATTGGATGTTCTGCTGATTCCAAGTACAACTTATCTGCAGCCTCTGTACAAAATATAGAAGCACTTCTTGAATAGAGAAGCTTGTGAGTGATATTAGTATTCTAGAATTTTCTGTCATCAAGAAGGCCTTTCAAGGTGAAACTCCTGGGAAACTTTTGTGTAAGTCACAAAGTTTGAGCAGATAAGGGAGTACACATTTTTCTTCATGGTCTCTGAATCAAACAACTGAGTTTAACTGCTCTTGTGCCGTGCCTCTTTAAAAACTTATAGAATCACTAGGCAGAAAAAGGTTTGGCAATAATCCCGCTCACCTTCCAAAGGGCATGCCATTCTCCAGTTGCTGTAAACATCCTTGGTTTCTTTTCATCCCCAGCTGGAGATAGTTTCTCGAGGAACTTGTTATAATCATTGAATTAATCAAGATTGATTGCAACAGGGGTTCTCTAACTTTTTCAGCCTCAGAGCCCTTTTTCAAAGCAACAGTTTCTCATGGAGCCCGAAGAAATTTTTTATATATTATATTATATTATATTATATGTATATTATTAAATGTTTATATATTATTATAAATGAGAAATGTTTATATATAGTGTATTATATATAAAAGAAAAAATATTTTAAAAGTCTCACGATGACTGAAAGATCAGGTGGGCACGCTCGCGTACTTTACCAGGGAAGGGAAAGAAGGGAAGGGAAGGGAAAGGGGTGCAGATTCATGGGGTGGTGCTTTGAGGCCATTTCCTTTCATATAAGGACTGGTAGGCGCCTTTCAGGCAAAGGCCTAGATGACAACTGAAAGATGGGATGGAACGAGAAGGGAGAAGGAAAGGGGCTACGTACCGATCAACCTGCCTCTGACCCTCCTTCCTTCACTAACCTCCGACCTGCCCCTCAGTCTTCTCCCATGGAGAAGATGAGGATGGGAGAAGGGCCCGGGTGAAAGAGTCATATGGCACCTGCACACCCTCTCATCTCTGCCTGTGCACCCTGATGTCCGTTGGAGTGCCGTAGAGCGCACGATCCTGCGCATGAGGAAAGTGGGCATGGGCTGAAAAGGGAAGGATGCGAGCAGGGAAAGGAAGTGAGAACTGTGTGCTGGGCAGCTTTAGAATTCAAACCTATTTTTGGTCAACATGCATATCTTCTAGCCACTCCTTCCTCTCTTTCCTCCTTGTGGGAAAGAGCTTCCTGCCATTAGCACACATGTGCAGAAGAGAAGCAACAGGCAGTGGGGAGCAACCAGCCAACCGATGTTTCCCTCCCTGCCTCCGTGTGCTCATGAAGCGGGGGGAGAGCCTCTGAGTTTGCTTTGCGGAGCTCTAAGGGCTCCACGAGCACACTTTGAGAACCGCTGGAATAACATGGAATAGAATGAAGCAATTAGCTCAAAGGAGCACCATGAGATCGATGAAGACAGGAATTGATGTCTGAATATTAGAACAAGACTTTTTGAAATGCTTTCAGTTGGCGCAGAGAGAGGATATGGGCACTACTTCCGTTAGTATAACTGAATAACTTAGTGAACAAGTCCAAAATGATTTCTAGGCCTAGAGAAAATCATAGAAAGTTTTGCCATTCTTCCCTTGCCTGCAATCATTTTCATACAGTCGTATTCATCCCTTCCCAGGTTCACAGATTTACTCATGTATATATTTTAAAAAACCAAAGCAAATATGGATTTCAGTATCATCAGCCATGTGTAGTTTTATGATTATTTATATCAGTTTAATGTTCCTATTTTCAACCAAACTATAATCTTGTTATTCGCTTTTTCTGCAGTTAGATACTGAAGAAATACGTCAATTGTCCAAAACGCTTAAATGTCCAGACTGTGATGCTGATATTGCATTTGAAAGGAGCCCTCAACAAATTGCTGACATAATGGAAGAAGCTAGATTGCGCCTCTTAACTGCACAAATAGTTTGTATTTCTTATTATTTTTGTTAGAATATTGTTATAATTTTAGTATATATATATTTAACAGTTTTTCAAGAAAGAAATCACCCTGATTCCTAAAAATATATCTTAACATTCAGAAGTTCTTAAATATAAATTGAAAGTACATTGTTTCTAATGTATTTTGCAACTATTTAAATGTGCACCTGTAACTAAGGTGGAGAGATCTGTAATTTCAAAACAATTTATCCAGAGATCTTTGCTGGTTCAGTGAATTAATGAGTTGAGTTTATTATTCCTGTTCTATAGGAGTAAACTGAAGAGTTTTGAAGAAGTCACTTAAACGTTCTTGTTAGAAGGGGTTTGAAGTAGACTGCCCCCCTCCCCGCCCAGAAACTAGGCCACTACCATGTTCCTTTAGGCTACAACTCCTGGTGACTAGCTCTTTCAACCTCCTTACGTATGTTTTGTTCATCATATATCTTATCATCTAATTCGCCTTTTTCTGCTTGTCTGTATCTTTTTAAAATGAGGTGTCTGGAACAAAACAGTACTCCAGCACAGAATATGGTGGGATTATTACTTCCCTGGACTTGAAAACTATGTTTCTTTTAATGTAGCCTAGGATAGCATTTTCTGTCATTTTTAATATTGCTGAGCCAAATAGCTCTCATTCTGTAACTTCACATTTGGGTTTTTTTTTCCTCACCTAAATATATAATTTTACATTTGTTGAATTTCATTTTATTTCAGTCCAATTTTCTGGATTGTCAAGGTCCTTCTGAATTCTGTCCCCATTTTCTAATATTTAAGCTACTCTTCTTAGTTTTGTATTATTTGCAAATTTGATGATTCCTCTGTCCCATCATCTAGATCAGAGCTTCTTAAACTTTTCCATGTGGGATCCCTTTTGGTCTGAGAAGTGTTTACATGATCCCAGGTATATTAAATGAATATTAGGCTTGTGCATTTCGGCTGAACCTCAATTCATTTCTGCTGGCCGGATTCTGGTAGACCCCCATATCCGTTTTCACATGCCTCCCAAAAATGGGTGGGTAGCCAGATAGCTGTTTTAGTCCATAGCTGAAAAATATGGCTAGATCTGGCCCATTGGCGGCAATGGGGAGCTTACGAGGCTCCACTTTCCATTCCTGGGAGCCTTTCCTGTTTTCCCTTCAAGAGAGCCTTGAAGGGAATTTCTGCAATCCTTTCCCTTCTGTCTTTAATTGAGACCGGGTTTAATGCTTCATTAAAGCTGTTTCTACTCTAGAGGAGACAGGTGTTGCAAGCAGGCAAGCACGCTCTCTCTCCTCCTGCAGCACACATGCAGCTTTCCAAGGTATTTTAAGGAGGCCCAGGGAAGGAAGAGCAATAACCTGGAGCTATCTGTTAAAGTAGGAATGATTGTATATAGAGTTTTTTAAATGTAATTGAGTCATGGTGGTGCAATGTGTGCTTGAGATTGCATCATGCACTGTGTACTGTTTACTATGCCAGTGTGTAAAGGGTTAAGTGTCTGTAAACTTGGATTGCATCAGACAGCAGAGTCTGGGATAAATTGCCCTCTGCTTCCTATCTTCTCTTCTTGTTTCCTTCCCGTGTGTGTCTGCGTAAGAGCTGTGTATTGTCTTGTGGAATTCCATTCGTGAGTAAACTTTTGATAGAGAGCTGAAGACTCCAGCGTTGTTATTTATCTAGTGTCTTCTCGTCAGCAACTTCTGCGTGTGTGCCTAGCAAATCGCTCTGACATTTGGTTATGGGCCCAGTATGCCCAGTATGTCCACTCTGACCAGTCTGTCCAGAGTGAACAGAGAGTTCTAGTGTGACCAGAGATCCGGGAGCTGTGTGCTGCGAGAAGGAGGTCATTCAGTGAGCTGTGCTTAGACTGCTGAGGGGGAAAGTTCGTCTTCGGAGGAAGCAAATTTTTCCTGGAGCAGAGAAAGCAGAGATTGAGCAGCGGGATGTGCTGGACCTCAGAGAGATTTATGAGCCAAGGTGAGAAGGAGAAGCCATAAAGAGTGCCGTAAATTCTTGTGGCGGAGAGAACTGCCGGGCTGTGCTGAGCGTGTGTTCTGTCAGCTGCTAAAGGCTTTAACTCGGGGAATCAAGGGTCCTCCTAGGAAGGCAAGAATGGCAAGTTCAAATTCTTTGACTGTTGTTGATAAATTGAATGACCATAATTATAAGGAATGGTCAATATATATAAAGCACCTTTTGGTGCCAAAACAGAGGTGTTCAGATTGCCAAAGAGCAACAGGCTTACATAATGATGTCAAGCTTAACTGCTGAATGGGATCATCTGTTGCATTCTTTACAAAGCGTACCAGAAAGAGACCTAAGTCTGGATTTAGTGTGTTCCAGGATCTTGGAGGAGGCTGAGCGGCTGGAGTTTGAGAGAGAAACCTCGTGTGGTAGAAGTTGCCCGAACGAGGGGGAGTCGACGCCAGAAGTGCCGAGCCAAGAGAGCTGTATGTGCGGGAGTGAGAGCTGTAAGACTCCAGCGTCGTTATTTATGTAGTGTCTTCTCGTCAGCGACTTCTGCTGCGTGTGTGCCTAGCAAATCGCTCTGACACTATCCTCCCTGGGCTTCCTTTTAAAAGCCCTCCCTTGGTTTTATGGCCATTTACAATAATACTAGCGAATTGTTTTGAGTAGATTGCTTGAACCGCATTAAGAAAGTAATATCCCACGTCCATCTCTCTTAATACTCCTATTATAAAATTCCAGTTAATCTTATCAAATGCCTTTTCGGCGTCTAAAAACAACAAGCCTACCTCTTTTTGTATATTTTTGTCATAGTGTTCTATTATATTTAAGATGGTCCTTATATTATCTTTGATGTGACGTCCCGGTAGAAAACCCATCTGTTCTTTTCCTATTCTTTCAGTAAGTACCTCTTTCAATCTTGTTGCCAATATACTGGTGAAGATCTTATAATCGGTATTAAGGAGAGATATTGGTCTGTAATTCTTAACTTTCACATTGTCTACTTCCTCTTTGGGTATAAGTGTAATATTAGCCGATTTCCAGGAGTCTGGTATTTTCTTATCCTCCAGGACCCTATTCATTACATTCGTTAGCGGTCCTTTTAGTACGTCACTGAATGTCTTATAGTATTGGGCTGTAAAACCGTCCGGTCCTAGTACCTTATTTGACGGTAGCGCACTTATTGCTCTTTGTATTTCTTCCTCTGAAATTTTTTTATTTAGTATTTCCCTTTGTTCTTCAGTGACTCTTTTGACTTTTTGTTTTCCTAGGTATTGCATTATATTTTCATTGGGGATCTTTTCATTTTCATATAATTTTTTTATAGTAATTTACGAATTGTTTTTCTATCTCCATTTGTTTAGTATAAATTTTTCCCTCTTCCTCTAGTCTGTTTATGTATTGATGTTGTTTCCTTTTTGTCACTTTCCAGGCTAGCCATCTCCCTATCTTATTGGCATTTTCGAAGTGGTATTGCTTTATATATTTAAGTTTGTTTTCTATTTCCACTAGCTGTGTTGTATCTATCTGTTTCTTAAGTATGTTCAATTGTAATTGAGTTTTCTTATCGTTTGGGTTCCTTTTCAGTTTTATCTCCACTTCTGCTATTTCTTTTTCCAGTTTATTAATTTCACTTTTTCTTATCTTATCTTTGATACATTTCTGCTGTATGAAATGGCCTCTCATATAGGCTTTACTAGCATCCCAGATTGTTTCTATCGCTGTTTCATTTATGGTGTTAAGTTTAAAATATTCACTCAGTATTTTTTTATATTTGAGTTGGTCTGTCTGTTCTTTAATAAGTTGATCTTTAAGCCGCCATCTATATGATGTAGTTCTCGTTCCCGTGTTTCCTAGTGTAATTTCTAGTGGTGCGTGGTCTGAGATTGATCTTGGGAGAATTTTAGATTTAAATACCTTTGTTACTATTTCTCTTGTTCCCCAGACCATGTCTATTCTAGACCATGATTGGTGGCGGTCAGAGAAGAAGGTATAATCTTTCACTTTTATATGATAATGTCTCCATATATCAATTAAACCATACTCCTCCTTAAGTATTTTAAAATCCTTTGGAAGTTCTCCTGCTGATGGGGTCTTTACTTTTTTTTACTGTTTTGGTTCTGTCCTGTGCTGTTTCTAACACCCCATTGAAATCCCCCATTATTATTAAATCGTCATAATTTTGCTTTTCTATTTTTGCACTAAGTTGTTTTACAAATTTTGTTTTTGTCCCATTTGGTGCGTATATGTTACATAATAGGAGCTTTCTACCTCCCCATTCTATTATTACTCCCAGCATTCTGCCCTCTTGATCTTTGAATGCCAACTCTGATGGGATTTTTTCACTTATGTATGATACTACTCCCTTTTTTTTCTCTGCACTTGAAGCATAATAAACTTTTCCTAGTTTTTTCTGTTCTAAATATGTAACATCTTTATGAATGATGTGTGTTTCCTGTAGAGAGATAATATCAAAATTACCTTTTTGAAGTTGGTGCCATAGCTTCTTTTCTTTTATTTGGGCTGTTTAGTCCATTTACACTGTTTGAATATATTTTAATCCTCTGTGACATTTTCATTTTCTAATTCTTTATCACTATCTGCCATTGGATAAGCCATGTCCGTTTGTGCTAGATAATCTTTGGGGGATTTCTCTCTCAACCTTTTCTTTTGTCTGCCCCACTCTTCATCAAAGTTGTCATCACCTACCGTTCCATCCTCTTTCATCTTTCCTTGAGACTTATCGTCTTTATCCTGACCATGTTCTCCTTTTTAAATATATTTTTCATAAAAAGCTCTTGCTTTATGTTCTGAAGTAAGCCAATGTTTTATTCCCTCCCAGGTGACCATAAGCCCCTCTCTTTTCTCCCATTTAAATCTTACATTTCTTTTCTTCAATTCATCTGTCAGAAAAGTATATTTACACCTCCTTTCTATTATCGACATGGGATATTCTTTTAGTATCGCTACTTTGTTTCCTTTGTAATATATTGGAGTTTTCGCATTTTCCTTTAATACTTCGTCTCTAAGGTTTTTTCTGCCAAAGTATACCAAGACATCTCTTGGTGTATTATGGCATCTGGCATAGTTAGTTTGCACTCTAAACACTTTATCTATGCTTCCTTCCAACTCTTCCGTTGTCTTTTAGATTATTTGTGATATTATCCCCACAATTGTATCTCTAATATTTTCCTTTTCTTCTTCTAGTATATTCCTAAACCTCAATTGATATTCTTTTTCCTTTACTTCTAATACCTCCTGTTGTTAAGTGTCGTTACTGCTTTTTCCATTACATTTATTGATTTTTCCATGTCCTTTTGCTTTTCCTGTAATATCTTATTCTTCTTAGCACATTCTATATTTCCTTGTTTTATCATCTCAATATCTTTTTGAACATGTTTTAACTCTTCTTTTATAGTTAACTGTAACTCCTCTTTCAATTCTTTCTTCATCTCATCCATCTCCTCTTTAATTATGTTATATTGCCTGTCCTGCTTCTCTTGCATTTTTTGGACTTCATAATATCTTTCATATTAAATTCCTCTGTAATTGAGTCCCTCCTTCCTTGAAGTCCTTGGATTTTCTTTTCCTTGTCCCTTTCCATTTTAAATTTTGGTGTTGTCATTCTCCTTTTTCTTTTTCTTATAACTTTGATGTAGATTAACCCTCACCCTCCACCAAATCTGGCCTACAATATTTTGAACCCCCAAGTAACTACTAATTAATTACTCATTCAATAAGACATTTATGCATGTCTCTATCTTATGAAAATTTTTAAATCTGCCAAATCCAAATGCTTAACAAATTGGAACTTAATAAACTGGGGAGAGGAGTCTTTCCTATTTATCATTCGTTCTATGTATCATTGCAGACAAATTAATTAATTTAGGGAAGGATACAATTAATACAATTAAGGTACCGCATGTAGCAAATCACATATAACATAGAGAATATTACAAACAGCATATAACATGAGTCTCTATCTTATGCAATTTTTGGGACAGCCAAATCTAAATGCTTAACAAATTGGAACTCATTAAACCAGGGAGGAGTCAATCCTATATATCATTCGTCCTGTATATCATTTGAGATGCATTAATTAATTTAGGGAAGGGTACAATGGATACAAATAAGATACAACACATAAAGAAGTCACATATAGCATGTAGAATATTACAAACAGCATATAGCATTGGGTAAACAGTTATCTGGTCATATAACATTTGACTTGTGACTTGTGAGATTTATGTCTTATAATTTATACCTTGTAACTTAATAGAGAAGGGCAGTCCTTTTGTTTCTTTTATCCCTTAGTTTGTCAGTCTCCTTCAACATTCACCTTTAGTCCATTAATAAGTACATTACAGATACATTGTCCCAAGTTTGTTTCCTTGTTTGTTTTGTTTTGTTTTATTTATTTTTTCTCCCCCTCCAAAGTTAATCCTACCTTCTCCCTATAGTGGAAGCTAGCATTCAATAAGTCTGTACAGTCCATTTACTCACTTGTTCCTCTTACTTCAGGCAAGTTCACTATGGTTGGGCTCGGCGCTGAGCTCTTCTCATTTCCCGTTTATTAGTCAAGTGTGGCTTGTAAAGGGAAGTTTTCTATGTTTTTTGTCTCTTAGTTCATATCTGTGTCTTCCCTCTTCCGCCCTTCCACCTCCTTGCTTCAGTTGCCCTTACTGTCGTTCTTAGCTCTTTTGTTGCTTTATGGCCTTATTTTGCGTCTTTCCTGTCCTTCTGCCTTTCTGTCCCCTCCGCTCCTCTTCCACATTCTCCAGGTCCCTCCAGTTCCCCTATTCGCGTCCTCTCTCCTCCTTCCCTTGTCGTATGCTTCTCTCTCCGTCTCCGCGGTGCAGCACACCAACAGCTCACCAACAGTCTCAGTCAATTGTCTGGAGGCAGCTGCCCCCCTTAGCCCCACGCAATCCTGTTCAGCCTTCTCAGACTTACAATCTCTGTCTGCAATGAAATAAAAATTTACAAGGGGATGAGACAGGGATGCCCTCTCTCCCCATTAATCTTTATAATGACCTTGGAGATCTTACTAACAAGCATAAGATCTAATAGCGATCTTAAAGGACTAAAAATTAAAAATAACAGCTACAAATTCTGCGCTTTTGCAGATGACGTGGCTTGTATTATAGAAGACCCGAAAGATCAATGGAATAAGTGGTGGAAAGAATTGACAGAATTTGGTGAGGTTGCGGGATTCAAAATTAATAAAGAAAAAACAAAAATGATAACAAAAAATATCTCAAAGAAGAATAAAGAAGATTTAGAAAAACATACAGGAGTAAAAATCGTAAGGAAAGTTAAATACCTAGGAATAGAAATCACCGCAAGTAATGCCCAACTTCTTAAAAATAACTGAAAAAAAATGGATGGAGATAAGAAGAAAAATGGAAAGATGGAACAATTTAAACTTGTCACTTCTAGGCAGAATAGCCGTTGTTAAAATGAATATTTTACACGAAGTTTTATACCTTTTTCAAACAATACCAATAGTTAAATCCAAAATCATCTTCACAAAATGGGAGAAAGACATCAGAAAGTTTGTTTGGAATAATAAAAAAGCAAGAATTAGAATACAAAGCTTAAAAGATGATAAGACAAGAGGGGGGCTGGGTCTCCCCGATCTGGAATTATATTATGAGGCGGCTGCTTTGACTTGGGTGAGGGACTGGGCCACATTAGAAAAGAAAAAAAATATTAATACTGGAGGGAGAAGATCTACGACGTGGGTGGCACAGTTATCTATGGAAAGGAGAAACAAAAATAGAAAAAAACTTTAAAAACCACTTTATATTAAATTCTGCACCTAATCAGAATTTGGGATAAATATAAAACCAGATTCCACTCCAAAACCCCAATGTGGTACTCTCCAATAGAAGCAAACCACAGAAGAGAAACACCCAGTGAGAAATGGTTAACATATAAACAAATGTCAATACTAACCAACCAAGAGGCAAAACTAAACACACATGAAGAAATAAAAAAAAATAGACCCAAACATTAACTGGCTTCAGTATTGGCAGATTAGAGAGGAATACAAGGAAGACAAAGAAAGAGGATTTGAAACAACAGAAAAACTTTGGGACAAAATACTGAAAATTAACACCAAACAAATAAGAATACTATACAAACAATTACTTACCTGGGCTCAAGAGAAAGATAAAAAAAAAGAAGTAATGATAAAATGGGCCAAAGCAATAGGACACACAATTTATCTAGGTCAATGGGAAGAAATATGGGGAAAAAGCTGAGGTGGTGTCACGACCCAGGCTGCAGAGCACCAATAACCATACACAGAGGCCAGAATCTAACTAATATCTTTATTGAAGGAATATATAAAGTTAATAAAAGCAAGTGTATGAAATAGTCCAGAAATAGACCTTTCAGGAAAGGTCAAAATTAGTCCAAAGAAACAATGTCCAATATGAAATATTAAGGTCCAAAGTTGTAATCCAATAACCGAAACACTCACTTTGCCAGGCAAAGTGAGGGGAGATGACAAGGTCTTTTAGTCCATGAAACTTGAGCGAGGCTAGGAAGTAACTTGATTCTTGGAAAAACGAGGCTTGATTCAAGGCAACAAGGAAACAAGGAACAAGAACAAGATCCGTGGTAATTTCTTGGCAAAATCCGGGAAACAAGACGAGGCTGAGTCTTAGAAAGCAAGGCAGGATTCGTGGAGTAAACAAAGCTGGGAACGAAGGCTTGGCGACAGGAACGGAGGCTTGGAAGCGGAGTAGCTGTCCACACACGCTACTCCGGTTGCTGACGAATTGACTCCGCAAGATCCCTTTGTGGGTAAAACACCTAAATAGGGTCCCGTTTTCCCGCCCAAGAGCAGTTCTCTGGAGAACCAGAAACGAAAGCTATTTTCTGAGTCCAGATGCATGACTCCCTAAAGTTTCCCATGGGAAGCAGGCTTAATCAGCTGAATGCTTAGCAGCTATCCTAGCACTCCTGCGAGACGCCTGATCGACTCCTCTCTGTTGTTTACAAAAATCATGGCGAGAAAACGTAGGAGATTTAGGCTCAGGGCTTGTTTGACAGACTTCTGGAAGACAAATCTCTTGCAGGTGCAAGGTTTCCAATTCTGGCTGGGAAAGTTCCAATTCTGACTGAAACGGCGAAAAACCCAAGTTCTCCTCCTCATCTGGCACAACAGTGCCAGAAACGGGACTACATGGCCCATGACTCCTCACAGGTGGGCTTATGCTACAGAAATAAAGGAGAAGTGGTTTAAAATGTTCCACATGTGGTATTTGACACCAAATAAACTTGCTAGAATCAATAAAGGGAAAAACAGTGGAAACTGTTGGAAATGTGGAAAGCACGCCGGGACTTTTATACACATGTGGTGGGAATGTAAGAAAATCAAGAAATTTTGGTGAGAAATACATAAAAAAATGACAAAAATCCTACAAAAAGAAATTGAGTTTAAGCCAGAATGCTTCCTATTAGGAATTACAGACGGGCAAATAGACAATAACACCGATAGATTATTATTTTACCTCACCACGGCGGCGAGAATAGTGCTCGCACAAGCATGGAAAACAAAGGAAGTACCTAGCATGGAGAAATGGCTCAATAAAGTAATGGACGTGATGAATATGGACTTATTAACACAAAAACTAGCCCAGGAAAGAACATCAAATAAAACGGATTGGAGACCCATGAAGGAATTTTTACAAAAAGAAAAAATAAATGTTTATATAAGGATGGACTAAAGAAAGTCCCTCGGATAATAGTATAAAGTAAAGATAGTTAAACTTGTTTAACTTCAAAATAAAAATATATGACTAAAAGAAAATCAAAAGGACCACACCCGGAGCTCTGGAAGTAACAGGATATATCTAGCAACTGTTTACATGTAAATTCTTTTTTTTTTGCGTTGTGGCTGTTGGTTTTTTTCTTTTTCTTTTGTTGTTGTTATTTTTCAATCCCCCCCTTTTTTTCTTTTTGTTTCTTTTCTACTTGTGTATTGATACTTCATTTCCCCCTCACCCCTTTCCCTCAGATACCCTTGTTGTCTTACATGTGTTTTATGGTATTGAGAAATGAGAATCTTTGTTGTTATAAGAAATGTATGGAGTTGCTGGGAAACCTCTCAATAAAAATTAATTAAAAAATAAATAAAAGCCCTCCCTTTTCTGTACTGCAGGCCCTGCCTGGAGTGACACGCTTCAATCTCCTTTCTGCTTCGGGTTTAATACTTCCTTAAAACTGTTTCTACTTTCTACTCTAGAGGAAAGGTAACTAGGTGGTAATAGTTTTCTGAGAATGAGGTTTCTTTTTTTGTTTGCTGGGATTACTATTATTAATTATTATCTTTTAGAAGTATTTTCTGAAGGAGAGGAAGGGAAGGAGAAAAAGAAGCTAAAAGAGTGCCTCTCCAAGCCTCCAAACATGCGCGCTTACCCCACCTGTACTGCACATCCCCAACTCCCAGTCAGTCCCATTAAATAAAAAGAATCAAGAAAATAAAGGAAAATCAAAAAGATTCAACTGTGATTCGTAATAGGAGAAAAGGAGCAGTGATTGGCTGCCACGTGTTCCCATTACAGACGAAAAAACGTGACAGCTGGACCCTTGCCGTTATGGCTATCCGACCAAACCAGTCAAGCCGAAAAGGCCAAAGGTAACCAACCACTCCAAATCCGTGTACAAGCCTAATAGAGATAAAACCCAAAAATTTACTGATAAACAAACCATCATTTGCGAGGCTTGCTAAATAGGCTGATATTTCTTTTTATGAAATCCAGCTGAAGCATCCCCTGTAGAGTCCACTGTAAACATTGGGCCACTTATTTGCATAAATGTCTAAAACTCATTAGGTGACATTCAGAAAACTTACTGTTGCCATATTTTTTGGGACCCTGTTGCGCCCCAGGGCAGCATGAGCACTGAAAACCAGACAGACCAATAAACATATAATATCTTTATTAAAACAATTATAAATCCAGGAATGAATAGTTGGAAAGGTCGAGCAGATAATAGTACTTTATGAAAAGGTATGAATTAGTCCAAAGAATTGAAGGGAAATGTCCAATATTATTGTCCAAAGTCCAGAAACCGAAACACGCTCAAAACTGTTGGAAAGTTCTTAAGCGGAGAAAAACAAGGAAGCAAGACTGAATAACAAAGTCCAAAGTCACTAGGAAGTCTTTGATATCAAGGCAGGAATGTGATGAAGCTGAGGCAAAACTTGGTTCCGGAACAAGGCAAGGAAGTAGACTTAATCCGGGACTACTCGGGAGTCACGGCTCGGCTTGGCCGCCAGGATCTGGAAACTTGGCTTGGAAGAAACAGGAGCTAGAGTCGGAGAACCTTTCTCAGAAAATAGCAAAGTTGACACTGCAAAGTGTCCACGGTGCAAAACACTTTTATGGAACTTAGATTTGATCACAAACAAGGAAAACCAAACTCCCTAAAGGTTCCCAAGGGAAAATCTATCCATTATCCCCTCGAGATGCCAAGCGGTTACTCCTGCGAAGTTCTTGTTTCTCAGACCTCCAGCGATGCAGAAACTCCCTTCTGTTGAAGGACACATTCTCTGGGGAACTAAGAACATTTGGTTCCGCCATGGGAGTAATATTTTCACTTTCTCTCCCAATTAAGGAATCATCCGAGCTATCAACAGCCGGCAGCTGTAATTGGAAAGAGCTCTGTGGACTAGGTAAAAAGTCAGAATAAGCTTCATCCTGGTCATAGTTCATCTCTGGATCAGGTTCAGGTTCAGCCAAAGGTGGCTGGGGTATGACAGACCCCAACATGGAGCTAAAGGGACCTCATTTGGATTCAGGACCCACGGTTTAAGAAGCAATGATCTACATCATTTATAAGAAGCAATGAAAAGTTTTGGCTCCAGGAAGAAACCCTGCAGCACTCAACTTGGGACCGTCTTCCAGCTTGAAGCGCAGCCACTAATTTGAAGCAAATCCACAAATGACAAAGGTCTGAGCACAATTTTTCAACAAATTATTGATCCAGCTGATGATTATTATTGTGTTCCCATCTGCAGTTCTCCCGCTGTTGTATTCAGGAAGTCCTTGTGTTCTCTTATGTGTTTAAGAACTTACTGCAGTGTATTAACCTTCTCTTCCAAGAGATCTACCAGTTTGTACTTGCTGTGAGTGTAGTTGATGAAGTTTTCTAGCAAGAAGATAAATGTTGCACAGGCATTGCAGCAGACAACAACAGATATTTCTGCCCTACTGTTATTTTTTTCACACCTTCCAGATTAAAAACTCCTACTGAAATGAGTGTGTGCATTACAAACCATGTACAGCTAGTCCTCAGAGACTGAGCTGTAAAGACTGAGGCAGCAATTATATACAGCGAGTGACTCAGCAGAATCCCTGCCTGTGGTCAAAGCAAACAAAAGCTGCCACTCAAGCCTTTAAAAAAAACTCCCAAAACGTAAAAGATAATCCCAAAATACAGTTCAGCTTCTGCTTTCTCTTTAGATACTGTAAAAATGTTTTCTCTTCAGCATTTGTTCTTTGAAATCTTTCAGCTAGCACTATGATAAACCATCTGTTCCATCCTGTCTTGATACTAACTTTAAAGGTGGCCATAGTTGACCAATTTGCTACAGTGATTAATATTCTTTTCCTGCTTTTTTCATATTGGCTTCTGGTACATCTTAGATGGGATGTAGAGTACCTTTTGTAGAGCCTCAAGATCATTTCATTATGATCTTCCAGAAGATCTTCAGCATATATTAACAGTTGTGTATAAAATTCCTTAATAGGAATATATTTTCATTCATAACCTGTTAAGATTATGATCCCAATATGGTTAAATATTGGTGCAGGACAGTAAAAATGCAGAAGACTAGGGGTTTATGTGAGCAGAGGTAAAAAGAAAATAAACAATAAGATAAAATATCCAGCCTCCCTTTCCCTTTAAAAAGTGATGCGCACAAAATAAGCATCAGAGACATCAAATAAAATAGCAAAAATATGTTTACTCACAAACTTGTATGATGATGGTCATACAGGCAAAAACATCTTAGTTCCAAAAGAAAAACAGTTCAGGAAACTTCATTTCTCTTAACAAACAGGAACATCAGCATGGCATGGTCAGGAGCGAAGAGGAAGAGACAGGAAGAGGCATCTGTACATCACTTCCTGTGTGTCCCCAGAAAGGATACTCCATTTCCCATTTCATATGCAAAACCCCCTAAATGGTGTCATCAACTCTGGAATGCAGCTTGGCCCAGGTTACTAAGCAACAAACATAACTAACTACATAAACCATCCCACATTGAAAATGCATGCATGATTGCTTAGATAACCCAACATTACTGTCATAAAGGCTTTGAGGACATACAGTTTATACCTAAAGGTCAAGCTCTCCAGGTGACCATTAAGTTTTATATGTAAGTTTTTATGATAGCAGTGACCTTGCCGCTCTGGAAGAAAACAGTTTTACAACTATGGGGGATGATGCTTCCTTGGTGTACAAGCCAGGCAGTATTACCGGTATATCTTTATGGCAATGACAGCTCACTTGCCTACAGGTCTTCCCTGCCTCATTATGGCATGTTCACAGTATTGATCTTGAATGGGATACAGAATCTTTTCCATTATGGACATTGGTGAATGGATATGTCTACTACCTTTTCTGAAGGAGAGAGGGGATGGGGATGGATTAGTAGTCTGTGAGAGAATGTTTGTTGCTAGGCACTATCTCTTCAGATTTTAACAATTCCCACTCTTTGCAATAATGACAATCAAAATACAACAGGACAGGGTCAACAAAATAGTGGTCTGAGTCAATTGTTTTTCATTCTATTCTTTCTCCTCTTAAGATTGTTGCTCTCTTATGGCTGCAGCAAATGTCTTGTTTGATCATGTATCTCTGCATGTTCTATCTCAAGATGATGACCTGGGATTCTCTTTCTCTCTCCACCTTTTTAGAAGAGAGAATGAGGGATGCAAGTGGTCTGTAAATTGACTATTCATGCTTTCAATGTGACAAAGTGGTCTTGGGTCCTGAAGTTTACAGTTAAACCTTCTGAAAGCATTTTTACTTTTTTTGGGGTCTCACTGTGCTTCTTACTCAACTGATATTCCTGTTCCTCGATCCTTTGGTTATCTGTAGCCTGTTGTGTGCTAATTTTTAAGATCATCTTTTGTGTGGCTGCAAGTTTAGCTGGTTGAGCAAGTGATCTATACTGCATTCAGAAGCTTCATATTTCACTCTACATGGTGACACAATGCTCCATTTTAATCTAAGTTTGTATGAGTATTTATAGATAGACATCATATCAGCAATTAGAAGACAGTATTATGCTATTTTTTCCTTGGTGGATTTCTTGCAATATGAATTCTTACAGTAAGGAAAAATGCATGTAGCATTGGGAAAAAATATGGTTGTGAGTCAATCATGAACACAGTAACCTCCCTTACCTTGTGTTGTGACTGCGCCTTCGGGGATGATGGTTGATGGTGATGGAATTCGAAGAGGAAGAAAAAACCCTCGTGATGAGGGTTCACTGGAGGAGTTGCACAGGAAGCGACTTAGAGAGCTATATGGGGGATCTTCTGAGGAAGATTCAGATGGGGAGATGGATGCTGAGGAACAGGTGGTGGCTGGGGAAGCGGGCACTGAATGGGCACAGCCACCGGAGATGTCTGGGGATTTGGGGCCTATGGATACTTCTGAACCTGGGGTTTCTGCAGGAGCTGATCCCAATTGGGATGCTTGGAGAAGGGAGGATGGTTCTTTAAGTGTTCATGGGGCTAAGTGTGGGCAGGATGATTGGGACTCCGACGAATTGCTAGGTACTCCAGATCCACGAGCTCTAGCTGTGTGGAGTTCAGACTCTGAGTAGATTTGGGACACCTGGTGTTTGGGTGTGAGTGTTTGGTCACCCAGGAGGAAGGGGAATAAAATGGGAATGTTTGGCCACTGCACTTTGCGTGTGGCAAGGTGTTGCTGAGGCGCCATTGGGATCTCTGTGTTTCCATGAAGACTGGACTTGGACTATGATTTGAATCTGCTGATATCAACTAGCTTGGCTCTCGCTGTGTCTTATCGTGGACCTGTTTTGGATGACTGCACCCTCTTTGGACTTTGGATTGAATTTGACCTGGCTTCTGTCTACACCCTCTGACTGACGGCTACTCCCGGCTTCTGACTATTGGTTTGTCTTTCGGAATTTCTGCTGCCTCCCGACCTGACCTTGGATTCTTCTGACGACGGCTATTCATCATCCCTTTGAGGCTTTCGGCTTATCTGCACCGTGGAAGCAGCTTTATTGCTTTTCTAGCAATTAACTCTATTTGTTTTCCAAAGCTGAATTGAAGCGTTATTTAGTTTTTTATTGAATGCCAGCATGGGAAATTAGCGTGGCTCGTTTTTGAGTTATTATTGTCCAATCTACTCTCGAAACACTGAAAAGTGAAGTGTTTCAAGGATATTTCCTGTGTTTATGTTATTTTCTGGCTTATCTTCGGAATAAACTCTGTTTTGTATGTTAACTGGCGTCTGACTCTTGACACCTTGTTACCTATTGCCTACATACTATTTTCTCATATACAAACTTAATTCCAAATATGAGAGTGCTAATGAGAAAATGCTGGTGAAAATACATCAATGCAAAACCAATTCTAGACAAAAGAATTTTATCTATGTGTGTTTTGTACTGACCTGAGAATAAACTAGAAGGCACTCTTAAAGGCCCAAAGACCACACCATCCCATTTTTGTTTTTTCTGGAGACCTAGGTGTTATGTTGAGCCCTTAATGTTACAGTATTTAAATATTGCATTTGATAATGTGTCATGTTAAAGAAATCAGGATGGATGTTTAAAGAGCTTTCAGACAAGCTTAAATGTAAAGAGCTATAGAGAAAACTGAAGAAACGGGAAATAATCAAAGAGGAGTATAAACATATAGCCTGTAAATGTAGTGAGAAAGTCAGTAAAACAAACTCAAAATTATCTTAGGCTTGCTAGGTAGGTATTTATGTAGTGGTTGGATTGCTACCTCTGAGAGGTTATTTGGCTTTGTGTTCCTGGGGATTAGACTGGGTGGTTCTTTGGATGCATCCACACCTATAATTCTGTGAGCAGATTAATCGATAATTGAAATATGTTTTTATTATTATTATTATTATTATTATTATTATTATTATTATTATTATTATTATTATTATTATTATGGTTACTTATATCTCATTTGTTTCTCTCCACAAAGGAGATTCAAAGTGGCTTACATTAAAAGCATCAAAATCCATACAAACCGATTTAAAACATATTCAGAGTTAAAACCACAGTACCCCCTCACTTTATCTTAAAAACCACCTTTAAAAGCTTGCCTGAGTAAAACAGTTTTAGCCTGCTGCTGGAAGGACAGTAGGGTGCGGGCCATTCTGGATTCTCTGTGCAGGGAGTTGCAGAATCAAGGGGAAGCCACTGAGAAAGGCCCACTGTCTTGTTCCCACCAACCGAGTTTGTGATGGAGATGAGACCAAGAGAAGGGCCTCCTGAAGATATCAGAGCCTGGGCAGGCTTATACAAGGAGATGTGATCAATCATAATAACCTGGGTTTTAAATACCATAAGCAGTACAGTAGAGTTCCGGTTATATGAGATAAACGGGCGGGCCGAATGTCAGATAACCAAAACTGTTGGATAATAGGGAGGCCCTGTTTTCCATCCCGGCAATCTGGGTGCTTGCCAGGAGGGAAAAGCCTTGTCCCTCCTGGCAAGCAATGGGTTTAAAGAAGCCCCTCCGCATGTTGCTGCCTAGCAACATGCAGCGGGCTTCTCCGAAGGGCCGGGTGCTTGCCAGGAGGGAAAGTCTGCTCCAGCCCCAGCTCATCCCTCCAGCAAGCACCCTGGGCTATATGTCGGATTATATAGTAGGTTGGATAACTGGAAGTCGGATAACCGGAACTCTACTGTACTTTGAATTGTACCTGGAAACAAACTGGCAGCCAGTGGAGCTGCTGCAACATGAGGGTTGTCTACACCATGTAGCCAGCCCCAGTTAGCAATCTGGCTGCAGCTCTTTGGACCAGCTGAAATTTTGGAACACTCTTCAAAGGCAGCTTCACATAGAGCACATTACAGTAATCCAGACATGATGTAACTAAGGCGTGTAGCACCATGGCCAGATCTGGCTTCTCAAAGAACGAGTGCAGTTGGCACATAATTTTTAATTGTTCAAAGCCTCTCCTGGCCACCGCAGACTCCTAAGACCTCCAGATTCAGAGCTGAATCCAGGAGTACCCCCAAACTGTGGACCTATGTCTTCAGAGAGAGTGTAATACCGTCCAGTACAGGCTGGATCCTTATTTCCTGGTCTTCCTTCCAACTGACCAGGAGCACCTCTGTCCTGTCTGGATTGAGTTTCAATTTGTTTGCTCTCATCCAGTCCAGACACTGGTTTAAGGTCAGGACAGCTTCCATGGCTTTAGGTAGGAAGGAGTAGTAGAGTTGTGCATATATAATGCTGTGTCAAGGCTGGTCATAAATTGAGCACTATATGTGGAATTTTCATGTCTTTGTCAACGCAGTCAAATAAGTGAATCTTCAATGAATAAGCATGACAGTTTCTTGTATGGTTACTGGTGAATGTTATTACTTATTGTGACAATGTGTTTTACTGTTTTTATTCTGTTTTATTATGAATTGCATTTTATGTAAGCTTCATTTTAATTGTGTTTTTGGGCCTTGCCCCATGTGAGCCGCCCCGAATCCCCCTGGGGAGATGGTGGCGGGATACAAAAATAAAATTATTATTATTATTATTATTATTGACACAACGACGTTGTATGACACAGCAAACAAGATAGACATGCTGGATTTCGTTTCACAAAACCACAAGTCGAACACTTCCCAAGTGTCTAGGACTGTGTGATGTATTTTCGGATGATGCGTGCAGATCCCAGCAGGGTGGCCTTTTGCAGTTGGCAGATCGTAATTTAGTCAATGTCTTGTTTCCAAATGCCGGCTGAGATCTTTTGGCACGGCACCCAGTGTGCCCATCACCACCGGGACCACCTGCACTAGTTTCTGCCAGAGTCTTTGAATTAATTATTATTATTATTATTAATTATTATTATTATTATTATTATTATTATTATTATTATTATTATTATGCATTTTGTGTGTGTAGTGTTTTGGAGACAGGTGTATTATGTGGGATATATATTGTTATGAAAATATTATTTTACACAAAAAAAATAGCAGTCCTTTTTATTCAGTAAGAGCTTTTCCCCCCAAATATAGGCAAGTTATCAGAAGCAATATAACAGTGGAATGTTAAACCAAGAGGCTGCTCAAACATTAATTGGTGCAGCAGAAAGCTATGTTGATATTGAAGGAAAGTAAGTCTTTCAGTTTAAATATACTTGTTTTTAAAATCTTCTAAGATATCATTTCTTAAATGTTTACTGTAATTACTGCCCATGTATTTATTGAATTGAAATATTCCGGTCTGGCAATGAATGAGTGCACAAATATATTAATTTATTGTCTACGTTTCTACTATAAGCTATTCCTTTAGGCGTTATTTCCAGAATATGGTGATCCAATTTACTTCTATATTTGTGATATATTTGTGTTATTCCATTTGAATGTACGTAGGAGTCCTAGTACTTTCTTAACAACTTTTTTGTGGTATTGCAGAATTACATAACCATAAATCTCATTGGTTGTTAACAGATTATTAGTGTTCATCTTGATATATCTTTTTTATGTATATCAAATAAACATTTCTTCTTCTTCATGGTCTCTGTGAATCACATAATTGGGTATTATCATGCATGTGCAGAGCACTGCCTCGAACCTTAGAAACACTAGGCAGAAAAAGTTTTGGCGGTAACTCACCCACCATCCAGAGGCCATATAAGGCCTGATTGCCACTGAGACTCCTCGGTTCCTTTTGTCGGTGCTACAGATGGTTCAGAAACATTTGCTCGTCGAGGTCTTCTTAGGTTTTTAATGTTTTCTGTTGGATTCCTATTCGTCTTCATTGAGTAGCGACTTTGGTCTGACCTGTGTCTGGTGTTTTGTCGCTCCTACTCCCTCTTCTAACTTTTTGTTCCATGAATACATTGTTTGCCCTAGTCCATGATGGTTTCCACCACTCACTTTAAGCAGTGTGAGCAATGTTCAGGCAAATTGTGTGATACAGATGGACACTCTGTTTGGGCAAAGGGCATTACATCTATACTTGTATCTATTGCCAGCCATTCATGCCTCAGCTAGGAAAAAATAGAGAAATTAGGCTTTGTTCCTCTTTGTACCAGCAGGCCCTCTTGTCTTCCTCGTCAATGTTGACTTTGGCTTCAAAACCCCTTTCAGGAACCAAACAAGTGGACTGTGGTCCTTCCACATCAGGCTCTGGATTGGCTTTGGGGAAACCATACCTACTTCGATGTCGTTGACGAAGGTGGCCGTTAAGCATTCAAGTGAAGAGACAGCTGTCTCTCATTCAAAGAAGACCAGAGTAGCCCCCAACTCCTGGGAAAAATTATGAAGAAAGGCCCATGAGGGCAAGGAGGCCAAAAAGAAAAAGGCCAAGAAAACTGCTAAGAGGGCCAAGTCACAGGCATAATGAACTGCCAATTCTATACCACAGACCCAGAGGGCAGGCCCAGAATTAGACCCGCCATGCCTTACATTGGAGCGACAAATTGATGAGATTTCACCCCGTTCTGAGAGTGAAGAACCTGAGGCATCTGTCAAAGCTGTGGGACTTCCATCTCCTACACCGCTGCCCAACTACCGTACCGAGGTGGTTGAACCAATATACATTGAACCTGTAGAAGTTCTAGGTCCTCTTCCTACCTCAGTAGACCACCTTGTTATGGCAGTGGTCCCTTTAGTGCTGCTGCACCACCAAGCCTTTTTGGTGCTGCCACAGCACCGATGTGAAAAGATTGGTCCTGAGCCTAGACCAACAAGGTCCCCAACTCTCCCAGACATGGATCCTTATACCCCTCCAGTGGGTACAATTCCCCCGTGAGGTTGATTCACTCAGTGGAGAATGATTTTCCTGACAATGACTATACTCCTCATTCTCCCCCTGGTCATAGGTCGACTCCTATGCTTCTTCAGGATACTGTTTCCCAAATGATTCCCCAGAACAGAGGGTCTCAATCATTGAAGCTTAATCTCTGATAGATGACCTGAGACAGTTTATGGATCCAGTGCTGCATATGGCCATGGCCACAGCCTTGGGCCTTGAAGTTAAGTGGTCAACACAGCTGTTTCACAATACCCAACAGGCTGCTTCTTTGGTGGCATACCTATTCTTCTCTCCATACTTGTTAGAATGAAATCGTCTTGGTCCAATCCGCTGTCGGTGCCTCCTATGTCCCTGAAATAGAAACTTGGTACCATATCAATGACTCTTACTTCACTTGGCTGTCACACTACCAGAACTCCATCGCTGTTGATGAAGCTCAGTCAAGATAAAGCCAGCATTTACATGCGGCTCCAGTAGATAGGGAAAGAGGATTGACATAATTGGTAGGAAAGCTTATTCCAGGGTGACCTTGTTGACACGTATTGCTACTTATGGCGCAACCAGGCATTATATAGCCTCGGGATGGTGGGTGAAGTTACCGCCTAAACATTTTTGCCTTGTGATTCTAGAAGTTTTTGAGCAGTGCTCTGCGCATGCACAAAAATATCCAATTGCGTGAATTTAGAAGACCACTAAAAGAAATACAATTACAGGTAAGCAACCTGTCCTTCTTCATGGTCTCTGATGGCTGTATGTTCCATCTCCTAGAAAAGTTCTAGTGAGTTCCAAGGTCTTAGGCCAGGCTGAAATTTTTATTCTTCATTTCGGAATCTTTCTTTCAGATCCCAAAATTTCTGCAAAGAGAAAAGTCAACTCAGATAGGTATACTGTACTTAATACAAAAATAAGCTATGTGGAAGTGGCCATATTTCACAAAACATCTAGTTTTTAAGAAATCTTTAATTTTAATATTAAGTAGTGAGGTGGTGCTTGAGGTTGTAGTCTATTTCAAAAATAAATGGGCTCTCCTGGAGACATCCAATAAAGGCAATTCAGTCCAATTTTGGCCATTCAGCAAGGGGGAGATGGGGAGTCTGGATAGAACAATAGCCATAAAAAGCCATAACGTGGTATACTTCGCCCAGTTTTACTATGGGGTATTTCTTTTTGTTTTCTCTGAGTGAATCGTGGTTGGTCATTGTCACTGGAAAATCCCCATGTCACCACGCTTTGTGAAATGAGATTTCCTGGCACCTGAAGTTTTTTTAATGGAATTCCGTATGGTTTTCCGTTGCTTTCCTGCAAATTTTATACTGAAACTTGGTAAGATACCTTGTTAAAACTAGTTGAGTGGCAGAAAAAAATGAATAAAAAGCAAGCACAGGATTTCCTCTGAAGAAAATCATGTAGGATTGCATTTCTAATGCTTTCATAAAGCTGCTGCGTGTTCCCTGCTTATTTCAACCTGTGATTCCATATTAACACTGTATTCCAATAATTTTGGTAAAGTTATTCCACATTTGAGTGATTGTGTATTACTCTTTTCAGTTATATATTACTTTAAATATTCTAGGTTTATGAATATTCATGAAGTAAAGACATATTGGGAAAGCAAAGGAATGCTGGTGACGATGAAGAAATGGCTGTCTGATTGGGTTTACAATGTGAAAGATGAAACAACAAAGGCACCAAAGTTAGTAATGTTTAGTAAACTATAATAATAGACATTGCTTAGAATTAGAAGTCTGAATCTGTGAATTTGATTAAGATAGATGTTAGCATTTGTATTATGTCCAGGTTTGTGGAATAAATAAACCCCTAATGGTATTGAATTGCTACCAAGCTGAATTTAAAGTGCTGGTCTTGGCCTATAAATCCATAAGCAGTTCTGGTCCAACATACATGTCTGAACATATCTCCTCCTATGAGCCAACAAGAGCTTTAACATCGGCTGGGGAGGCCCTGCTCTCGATTCCACCCCTTTTGCAAGCACGATTGGTGGGGGCAAGAGTCGGGGCCTTTTCAGTGGTGGCCCCTCGGCTATGGAACTCCCTAGCAACATCAGGTAGGCTCCATACCTTCTGATTTTTAGAAAAAAGTTAAAGACCGGGCTCTGTTTAGAAGCGTTTGAAGAATAAGTTATGGAATTCAATGCAGTCTGAATAAGAATTATGAGCAAGGATTATGAGTGAATGGAATCATGCTATGTTTTTAATCTGTTTATTCTATGTGTTTTATTTGTTTAATTGTTTTAGTGTATGGCATATGTTTTATTATTGCTATGTTTTGACACAGCATTGAATTTTGCCGGAGTTGTAAGCCACCTTGAGTTCCTTATGGGGTGAGAAAGGTGGGATATAAATGAAGCAAATAAATACATAAATAAATAAGAGGTAAGGCCTTAGTGCTAGCATTCATGGTTCTAGAACAGGCATGCACAATGTTTGGCCCTCCAGGTGTTTTAGACTTCAATTCCCACAATTCCTAACAGCTGGTAACCTGGAATTTCTGGGAGTTGAAGTCCAAAACACCTGGAAAGCCAAAGTTTGCCCATACCTGTTTTAGAACTTCCCCAAGATCACTGTTTCGTTGTTGGTGCAGCTGTGCATTGCAGAGTAGAATTAAGGCAGGGTTCAAAGAAGCATGTTTTTGTGTGTTTGGTGGTGGTGGTGAGATATGTTGAGAAAGTATTAAAAACCTTCTAGATCCTTAATGCCGGTCAAAGCAGAGGTGCCTATCTTAGAATGATGAGTTTGAAAGAACCAAATTGCAGCAGAGAAATAAGGTTAGAGTCCTCAGCGGGAAGCACATTTATTGTAGAAATACATTATAGAAATATATTCCTGGATAGAGGCAGCCTGCTTCTTTCTAAATCAGTTCACAACCTTGGTATTTCTAGTTATTGAAGGATTTGTGTCAACTAGGGGAAAACATTGTGATGCATATATTATATGGAAAAAACATAGACATAATATTGATCTAGAAGTACTAAAATGCTCTATTCTGAATAACGGAAACCTCAAATCTTTTTTTTCTTCCTCCTGTACAGAAACAAGTTTTTGAGGCTGTGTCACCAAATAGTGTTTATGGAAGAGTTTGAATATATAAGTACCATGATAACATATTTGAACAGTGTACCTATTATTCTTAACTTTATAACGAGTGTGAATGCAGAATATCTCCCACAACTAAAAATGTGCAACTACTACTTTCTGTGCCTATACATAGGAGAAGCTGCCCTGAAGGTATTAATTTTGTAATAAAATGCTTGTATCAGTCGTAATTTAATTGGTTTTACAAAATAGTATATGACACTGGGATTCAGGGTTCATTTTTCTACTTTGAACTTATAAAGTACACTAGGTAAATTTGGACCATACACATTCAGCCTCAGAGGAAGACAATGGTAAACTTCTTTTGAACAAATCTTGCCTATGGTAGGGTCACCATAGGTTGAGTTTCTTGAAGGCACACAACAACAAAAAATTAAATTTCATTTGACAAAGGATGTGAAATTGAAAATACAGTAGTGTCTCACTTATCCAAGCCTCGCTTATCCAAGCCTCTGGATAATCCAAGCCATTTTTGTAGTCAATGTTTTTAATATATCAAGATATTTTGGTGCTAAATTCGTAAATTCAGTAATTACAACATAACATTATTGCATATTGAACTACCTTTTCTGTCAAATTTGTAATTTGATGTTTAATAGGTTTTTCCTTAATCCCTCCTTATTATCCAAGATATTCGCTTATCCAAGCTTCTGCCAGCCCGTTTAGCTTGGATAAGTGAGACTCTACTGTAGTAAAAATGTGAAATAGTACACTGTTCTCCTTATAGTAGTATCACTTTTTTACTTCTTTCTGATTTTGTTTTTATTGATATTATTTGCGGCAATTACAATTCTTTACACCTAGTTGCTGAACCAGATCTTATCCCATTCAAGGTTGCAGACATATTCATGAAGAACTTTATATCATAAGTCAATCTTCCAAGGCATTTGTAATAGTTGTGTGTCCCAGTGAACACATAGCTTTTTAACACCTTCTGAAGACAAAAAGACATATATGTTGTATTTACATGAATCTTAAGGCACACTTTTTTGGCTAATGACTATGCCAAAATTGGGGTGTGTCTTAGATTCATGTAATATGGTAAAGCACAGGCAGGGAACAAAGGAGAGGCAGCAGGAGTGTGTGGTAGCCTCCTTGCCTGCCTGAAGTTGCTGCTGCTTTTGCCCCTTCTGCTCTCCACTGGCTCCGTGCAGCTTTTGCCTTTGCCCTCCTGGGATGTCATGGGCGGGGAGGGGCTTGTGCCAATCAGTGCCCAGTTGAGGCTGGTGTAAGGAAGCAGCACAAGCAGGCAGCCTGGTTTTCCTGAGCGGAGGTGAAGGGGACAGGTCTTGGGGGGCAGAAGAGGAGGAGGAGTCTTGGGGCAGATAGGGGGGCCAGGATGTGCTCCTGCTACCTCACATGTTCGCACATGTGTCTACCCACCCTTTTAAACGTTTCTGTCTTTTCCACCTTTCCCTCCCTTTCTGGCTCTGGCAAGGTGGCGTGAAGGGGGCATGCCCCAGGAGAAGAGGAAGAGGCGGCAGCAGTGTTTTGGGTCAGACATTTGCTCCCACTGCCTCACCTGTGTGCGAGCTTTCTGTCCTTTCTACCTTTTCCTCCCTATCATTTCTTTCCTTCCTCTTTCTCTCTCTTCCACCCTTCCTTATTTCCATTCCGTTCTCCTTTTTATCCTCTTGTCATCCATGCCCCCTCTTACTTGCTTTCCTTTTTATGTCTTTCCTTATCCTCTTTCCTCCTTCTCTTTCCCTTTTCTTTTTTCCTTTACTGCCTTCCTTCCTTCTCATTTTCCTTTTGTGTACTATATTGGAATTGGCTACCTGTCCTTTAAAAATGCTTCAGTATTTTATAGAAGTTAATAATATTTCTGAAGTGTCTTCCGTAGTAACACTTGACCTACAGCTGTGAGGAGCTAGCCACACTACACAGCCAAAATACACAGACATCAAAGATCTTCCAGACTGGAAATCTGTAGGTTTATTTCTCAAGAGGATATCTCATTCCAAATTTTCTTTTAATGGCTATTTAATTCTTTTTTTTTCCGCATCCTTTTCTTTCTTCCTCTTTTCTTTCTTTCTTCTTTTCCTTTCCTCTTTTCCTCTTCCTTTCTCTTCTTTCCTCCCATTTGTGCTTTCCTCCCTTCCTTTCCTCTTGTCTTACTTCCTTTCTATCCCCATCCACCTTCTCTTTTATTCCTTCTCACCCTTCTTTTCCTCTCATCCCTTTTCTTCCTCTTTTCTTCCTTTCTTCTTTTCCTTTCTTCCCTCTTTCCCTTTTCCTTCCTTTTCTTTCTTCCCACCTTTTCCTCCCACCTTCCTTTCTTTTCCTTTCCTTCCTCTTTTCATATCTTCTTTCTATCTTCTATCCATCTTTTTTCCTTCTCCTCCTTTTTTTTCTTTTCCTTCCATCTTCCCTCTTTTCAATTTCCCCCTGTCTTCTTTTGAGTCTGTCTGTAACTTTTGTACAGAATTGAACAAAGGACCCAGCAATCTAGCAAAAAGGTTAGTTTAGATGACATTGTCCCATGTGTTATCTGTGCAGTAGAAGAGATTAACCCACTCCTTGGCAAACAATGGACTTTCATGATAAGTTCACAGTGTACTTTGCAGTGATGGCTATAATCCATTCTGTGTGGATTCCACCTCTGCACCTATCCAGAATGTATCCTCCCAATGGTTACCCAATATTTTAATCTTATTATTTTCTTGTAATTGAAATTTTATGCATACCAAAATATTATTCATTAGTGGAGAATTGCAGAGATGTGTGTGAAAAACTATCAAGATTTCTTATTCATTCATATCGCTAGGACATAGCCTATATCTTTACTCAATTTCACTTTTATATATAAGTTTCAAGGTGTAACTTGTAGTATATCAAAGACCACTCTTACAATTTTTTTCATTATGTAAATACCTTGTATATTGATCAATAGGTCTGCTGAGAGTTTAAAAACTTCCTGTGTTGTGTTTTTATCTCACTGTTTATAGCTACAGTGCTATGCTAATTATCTAGATACTGTGTCTACATATGTGATATAAATTAGTATGTGAATGCATTTTCCTAAATATTTGGTGCATGTTTAATGTCTACTGGATATTTAATGTAATATCAGTATAATATTTGTTTTCAACAGGCTTTAGCAATGGGGAGGACTTATATCTATTACCATTGGAATCAGTTTGATCTTATAGTAATAGTAGTTGGAATTATAGATGTCATGATTATTAATCTTTTTAAAAATATGACACCATCATACCCTATGATAAATACAATCCGGATATTTCGATTTGGTCGCCTTCTAAGAGTTTTCCGTCTCTTTAAGGTAAATGGGCATTTCTGTCTTATTTCTGCAATGTGGTATCAAGCTGTTACATTTAAAAACTTAGAATTTGGCTTGTTTCTAAGCTAGATTTAAAAAGTTAATTTCAAACGAATTAAAATATTCTTTATTCATTAATATTGGCTTGGTTTAAATCCATTCATTAACATATTAGCTTTTAAAGTGGATAACCTAGTAATAACTGAACTTTCATTAGTGCTTGTTCTCTGGCACTGAACAAAAAGATTCACCCAGGTAAGTGATATGTCCTGAGTATTTGGAACAGCAATAAAATTACACAATCAAATTTGAGTTGACATATTGTATCTTATTTTAGAAGGTATCTCCTCCTATAAACCTACAAGAACCTTAAGATTGTCTGGGGAGGCCCTGCTCTCGGTCTCACCTCTCTCGCAAGCGTGACTAGTGGGGATGAGAGACAGGGCCTTCTCAGAGGTGGCTCCTTGGCTGTGGAATTCCCTCCCCAATGACATCTGGCAGGCTCCATCCCTTTTGGGCTTTAAAAAGAAAATAAAGACATGGCTATGCGCACAAGCGTTTAATGAATAAGCTTTTACGGCTTGACATCGTTTGGACCGAGGATTATGCGCAAGGCTTTTGGATGAACGGATTTAAACACTTTACTTGTTTTAAGTTTTGTATATTGTTTTTAATTATTTAATGCCTAATTGTTTTAATTGCTCTATGTTTTGTTTTATTGCATTGTTGTTTATTGGCATTGAATTTTGCCAGATTTGTAAGCTGCCTTGAGTCCCCTCAAGGCATCTTATCTCAAGTAGGGACAAAATGGCTGATACTCCCATATAAAATCCAGATTACCTGATTTGAACTGGATTATATGACAGTATAGGCTCATATAATCCAGATCAAAAAAGATAATGTGGATTGTCTGTTTTGATAACCTGGATTATCTGGCAGTGTAGAAGATGCTTCACTTATAGATATAAGTGAAGACCTTTCCCCAGAAAGAAAGGTATTCACTTATATCTATGTAATGCTACAATAGATCCAAATACAGTAGAGACTCACTTATCCAACCTTTGCTCATCCAATGTTCTGTATTATCTAACGCAGTCTGTCTCCCGCCTGGATCCACAGCTGTTTCTCTAGGCAGCAATTATATCTTTATTTGTAGTCAATTTTTTAGTAGTCAATGTTTTTTTAATCAATTTTTTCAATACATTGTGATGTTTAGGTGAAAATTCGTAAATACAGTAATTACTACATAATGTTACCATGTATTGCACTGCATTTTCTGTTGATTTGTTGTTAAACATGTTTTGGTGCTTAATTTGTAAAATCATAATGTAATTTGACGTTTAATAGGCTTTTGCTTAATTCCTCCTTATTATCCAACATTTTCACTTATCCAACATTCTTCCGGCCCATTTATGTTTGATAAGCAAGACTCTACTGTATGAGCCTACCATTCATCCAATCTTGAATATAATAGGTATTTAAAATAGAAAAAAATGTAAACTGAATCCTGCAACATGATCTGATAATTGTGTAGCTGCAAGAGAACTTGGTATCAGTGATGAGCCTGATACTAGAGAAAAAAGGAAACTGAAAATAAGAAATGCCAAGGTAAAAAAGAAAGAGTTGTATCACAAGCATGCTGGCCCTGATTGTTTCCTTTCTGGAATTCCCAATTTCCCTGTTTTCAGAGTGTTGCTCTTTATTTACTGTTCTGGTTTTAGTGATTATATTGTTCTGCATTATTATACTACAGTAATTATTACATATTATATCTGCTTAGAACTGGATTATATAAGGCCTCTTCTACACAGCTGTATAAAATCCACACTGAACTGGATTATACGGCAGTGTGGACTCAAGATAATCCAGTTCAAAGTAGATACTGTGGATTATCTGCCTTGGCATTCTGGGTAATATACCTGTGTGGAAGGGACTTGAGTCTACACTGCCATATAATCCAGTTCAAATCAGATAATCTGTATTTTATAGGCAACTAGCTGTGCCCGGCCACGTGTTGCTGTGGCAAAGTATGGTGGTATGGGAAATAAAGTATTGAGGAATTGGTGGTAGTTAAGGTAAAGGGTAAACGTTTCCTCCCAACATTAAGTCCAGTCGTGTCTGACTCAGGGGGTTGGTGCTCATCTCCATTTTTAAACCGAAGAGCCGGTGTTGTCCGTAGACTCCTCCAAGGTCATGTGGGATGACTGCATGGAGCGGTGTTACCTTCCCGCCGGAGCACTATTGATGCACTCACATTTGCATGTTTTTGAACTTCTGGGTTGGCAGAAGTTTATTTCCTAAAGGTTGTGAATATACAATATTTCTGATTGGTTTTTTTTTTGTCTGTTGGAAGCAAGTATGAATGCTGCAATTAGGAAAAATGATTAGGATGTAATGGCCTTGCAGCTTTAAAGCCTGGCTGTTTCCTCCCTGAGTGAATTTTTTTGTTGGGAGGTGTTAGCTGGCCCTGATTGTTTCCTGTCTGGAATTCCCTTGTTTTCAAAGTGGTGTTCTTTGCGATATTTTATGTGCTTCTACTGTCTGTGGCCCTGAGAAAAAGGAAGATTTGCCAGACTTTGATGATGGGAGTACTTTGTTGGGAGGTGTTAGCTGGCCCTGATTGTTTCCTGTGTGGAATTCCCCTGTTTTCAGAGTGTTGTTCTTTATTTAGTGTTCTGATTTTAGAGATTGTATTGTTCTGTTTTATTATACCATATTAATTTTTATATATTTTAGTGTTTTTGAATACTTGGAGCCAGATTGTATTCATTTTCACGGTTGACCGCAACACAATAATAATAATAATAATAATAATAATAATAATAATAATAATAATAATAATAATAATAATAGCAATGATAGCAATGATAGTAATGATAGTAATAATAATGACTTTGGTAATACACAGTGCTTCACTCCCTTCTCAGCTTCCTTTCTGGAAGAATCCTTTCTTGGGAGGTGTTAGCCGGCCCTGATTGTTTCCTTTGTGGAATTTCCAATTTCCCTGCTTTCAGACTGTTGGTCTTTATGTACTGTCCTGGTTTTAGAGATTATATTGTTCTGCATTATTCTATCCCAGTAATTATTTCATATTAAAGTAGAATCTCACTTATCCAACATTCGCTTAAACAATGTTCTGGATTATCCAATGCAGTCTGCCTTTCATAATCAATGTTTTTGTAGTCAGTGTTTTAAATTCTTTGTGATATTTTAGTGGTAAATTTGTAAATACAGTACAGTAGAGTCTCGCTTATCCAACATAAACGGGCCGGCAGAATGTTGGATAAGCGAATATGTTGGATAATAAGGAGGCATTAAGGAAAAGCCTATTAAACATCAAATTAGGTTATGATTTTACAAATGAAGCACAAAAACATCATGTTAGACAACGAATTTGGCAGAAAAAGTAGTTCAATACACAGTAATGCTATGTAGTAATTACTATATTTATGAATTTAGCACCAAAATATCACGATATATTGAAAAGATTGACTACAAAAATGCGTTGGATAATCCAGAACGTTGGATAAGCGAGTGTTGGATAAGTGACACTCTACTGTATATAGATATATAGATGTGGATCAGGCCTAAGTGCACTCTGCCTATGCCCTGGGCACCATTTTGGCTGGGGGAGTTGCTAGGATACATGAAACAAAGTTTGTATACATTAGATCATCAGAAAGCAAAGCACTTGCTATCTCTGTCACTCTTGTAGATAATTTTGAATTTTGGAGTGTTATTATATTTATACTCTGCTTTTTCTCTACCAAAGGACATTTTAGAATTTAAGGTATTTCTAAAGATATTGTCTTGCATCATCTCTTGTCTCTTCTACCTCCTATTTACCATCTCATTGCTATGATAACTACCTTTCATTTTAGGACACAGAGCCAGAAGTGAATTGACAAATTCTTCCAGGTTTTACATACATTTTTTCTGACATTCTTGGTATTTGCTCATGAGTTGTTTTTTGCACCTTATTCAAAGAACTCAGTTGTGCGGACATAAGTCTTGGCTGGATGTTGCAGAAATTGCAGTAACTAATGTCATTAACTTTACTAAATGTGATGGATAATGCAAAAATATAAATAAAAATACATTCTGTATTTCAGCTTACGCTACCCACATTGATTTTTGTATTGGATAAACAAATAAACAAACAGCTCACCTTCCGGTATGATATTGCCAAAGGATATGTTCAAGGTGAAGAAGATATTAAACGTTTAATTGAACAGATTTCTGGCCATGAGAAGGTTTACATAGTAAGTACAATAATCATGTATTTTAAGGAGTAAGATAAATTATTCATGGCATCATGCTTCATTTTTATCATATTAAATGTCAAGAGCATATTTTGAGAAGACAAAAATAACTTTTGTTTGCACACCAAACAGGAGGATACAAAGGGAGACTGGCTGGGTCTGGGCGATTCTCAGATGAGCTGGTAATAGCTGTGTGTTTAAGATATAGAATCTCTAGAAAACTGTTCAGTTTCTGGCAAGCAATTATATCCATGATACCTTCTACAGCACAATTCCTTTCTGCACCATAGTAGAAAAGTGGCCCCAAATAATGTGAAGTTCGGAAACAACAAAATAAATACTTTCTGGCAGTGCAGGAAGACAATCCTTTAAAGTGGGTCTGTCTTCTTCCTCAATCAGGAAAGGGACTTTTTTCCAGTTGAGTCCTGCTTGCGCAGTTCCACCCTGATGGGCTAGGTTGGTCTTGCTATCCCTGGGCACTAGCAGATCATGCTAGTTTTCCTTCATTGCTTACCATCCTAATGGGGCTGGTGGTATTGAGTGGAATAGCCAGTGGATGCAGCTCTGATCTCTCTTTTAATGCATTGAAAAAGTGTATTCAGGTCTCCCTAAAGGTTTGAATCAGTCTACTCTCTTATGTGGTGCAGAAGTGGTTTCCTGTGGGAATCTAGTAGGGGTTACAGAGAATGTGGTGTGTGAGTGAAATACAGCTTCAATCATCTCGCTACATTGAATGTTCTTACTTTCCTCCCCATTGTAATTAATGGCTAGGAACTTCTCTGGGAGCTCTATAAATGGATTTCATTAATTGAGAGTCAAGCAATAGAAGCTGAGGGTTTAGATGGGTGGGTGAGACAGTGATAGGTTTGCAGGCCAAAGAAGGCAGCATTTTGAGTGCGTAGGGGAAAAGCATGAAAAGAAAAAACCTTAAGAGATGGAGATAATTCTTTCAAGAATCTAAGAATAAGAGAAATATTTTGATAAGGGTTCTCAAGGTGTCAGCTCTTGTGGTTCAAGCTGTGTTTGTGGCTTTCTTGTTTGCCAGAACTTTGGTTCATTGGGCTAAGAATTTGCTAATCCTTGTTTCCTAAGAAAGAGAATTACATTTGCCAAGATATTAAGGCATTGGCAAAAATTGGATTCTCTACAATTTAATTATTGTGCAGTGGCAGCTGATATGGCAGCTGGTATCAGTTGTAGTTAAAGAACAGGAGTGCAAATAACAAATCCAAAGTTAATTTAGCTGTATGTCCTTTTAATGGAGTTGTATTATTTGGCAATGCTCAGGGTGAGCTATAGATGGAGACCAAAGATTTTTTTTAAAGCATTAACCTTTTTTGGTGAAAAAAGAGGAGAAAAAGTCCAAGAGCTCAGTCCTTTGATGAATAGAGCCCCAAATTTCAACATAGGGATTTTATGTCCTTTGGATCAAATTATTACTCAGCCAAAAAGCAGTTTTGACAACGGTCTGCAGTTAGGGAAATTTGGGGTTAGAGTCAGGGTCCAAAAGATGATTTCTCATGCCCACTGCTCAATTAATGATCACAAGAGCTGTCTCGACATTGGCAGCTTTACTTCCAGGTGGTTCTCTTCCTGATTTGTGCAAAGCAGTGACATGGTCACAATAATCAACATTCATCTAGTGCTATTGTCTTGACTTCAGGGCCAGATCAGTTGCTTATTTTGAATGCATCATTTACTAATGCTAGCCAAAGGCAGTCGGTCACTTGTTGAAGGTGATAGGATAGGATAGTGGCGTTTCTGTTCTCTTCCTAGGTTCTAGTAGCTCACTGGAATGGTTGTCAAAGACTACAGAGGAAAAAGACTATTGCAAGAAAATATGTATTTTTCTCTAACATAATTTTGTCCCATTTTAACAGGAAATAACCAAAATATTGGAAAAAAACAAACAAGAGGCTATGAAGGAGTTGGGTATGTGTTTAATGTATTTGCATACATACAAATGGCTGCATTTCAGTTGATACTTCTGTGGCAATAATTTGTATATCTTTACTCCAGATTTCTATAAGAATCTGAGTTGATGAGATTTAAAATGCTAATGTTTTTATTATTCTTACTAAAAATGAATTAATCCTATGATTGCTGATCCTTGTGTAGCCTAAATAGCAGTGTCCTTCCCAATGAGGGAGGTTTGATCTTAAGGGAGTAATCACAGAGACCATGAAAAACAAAATTACATTGCTTACCTTCAATTCTGCTAGTCTGTGGAATCCAGTTAATAGCCTTACAGTTCACCTAATTCTGCCTGCAATCATTTGACGCTCTCCTGTAGAAGCCATTGCATACAAACTGTTATAAATGCAGCTGATGATTTAGAGTCACAATAGAGTCTGTTTTTCTGTTGACAATAGCTTCCATTCTGCTCCTGGGCTCATTTGAGGTGTTAACTATTACCTAGACACCTATAACAGTTTGGGACTGGGATACAATCAGAGACTTTATTCCATGTTCCCTTTCCTTTGGAAATGCAGTTGATTGAAAGATTTTAGTATTACTTCAAAGAGCATAGGTTGTTCTATGATTTTCAGGTGGGTAGTTGAGACCTTCTTATTTAAAGTATTTTATTGAGCATTTTCAGTTGGCTGTTCTGGAAGTGAATGGGATACTGTTTTTTGCCAGGCTTTTTTAGATGGACTCTGGTAAAAGTTGGACTCTGACATTTCCTGCACTAAATTTTGGCCACAGCTGTAGAAATTTGACAGAGACAGTGGCATAGCCCTTGGTATCTTATTGTGAATAGCTCTTCTTTGTGTTTCCTGAAAGAAACTAAACCCTTTTCTTACTATTCTTTTCCATCTCTGAGTCTTGGTTTTTTGCTAATGTTTTGTTGGCTTATTTGTGTCAAAAGCATTGCATAAATAAATAAGTTTAAAACTGATAAAAAGTGATCACAAACAGCTAAATAGTTTTAGACTAACAGTGGGCAACAGCGACTGCATTGTCTGTAGCTTTAAACAGTTCTTCCTCTGTGCACGAGGCAGGGAATTGTGGCCAAGCATACAGAAGCTGGGTTCTTTGTTTTACTTCAGTCACACAAGGTGGAGGATTCTTCTAGGTACCCTGTTTCCCCTAAAATAAGACATCCCCAGAAAATAAGACCTAGTAGAGGTTTTGCTGAATTGCTAAATACAAGGCCTCCCCCGAAAGTAAGACCTAGCAAAGTTTTTGTTTGGAAGCATGCCTGCTGAACAGAACACTAGAGCATGCAGGATTGGTAAATGTATGTACCATAGATTGTTGTGCATGGAAATAGGGGTAGTAACAAGAAATACTTGCTAGGATTCACAGTTTGTCTGGCTATTCTTTGTAATGACAACTACTGTACAGTATATAATAAATGTTCATTTTTTTGTTTAAGAATAAATGTGAATTCTTCTTCATGGAAAAATAAGACATCCCCTGAAAATAAGACCTAGCACATCTTTGGGAGCAAAAATTAATATAAGACACTGTCCTATTTTCGGGGAAACACGGTAGTGCCATTTTGCCAGGTTGTCTTTTGATCTGCCAACTATACTTTTCTGAGTCTGTTCAGGGACTTCCAAGTTGCCCGTTCTTGGTTTGCTCCTGGAGGAAGACCCTTGTGGGGGGCCATCCAGTTGGGATTGCCTGATTTTGCTGCCTACAGGGATAGTCTTGCTGTTACTCGGGGAACATTTAGAGGAGTGGTGGTTCTCATGAAACTTTTCCTTGATTTAAGTCTACTGGGAGGAGTCTGATAGCCATACAGTGGGTAGCTTTCACAATGTTCAACCTTATTTCTCTCACAGTTGGCAGCAATTTCCTGTTGCACATCGGGGGCCACTGCCAGCTAGCTTATAGAGTCTATCTTCTGATCAACTGTGGACATACTCAGTTGACATACTCAGCAGTTGAGTAAGACAGGGCCAGGGCTGATGTTCTTATTAATTTTGGGTCTGTCCCCCATGCACTATTAGTAAGTTTCTGCAGGATGTTATTGCGTGCAGCTACTTTGTGCTTGGTGTTCACACAGTGTTTCCTAAATGTTCGTGTTCTATCTAAGGTGATGCTGAGATAGTTAGGGTGGGAACAGTGTTCAGGCTCTTGGCCTTCCCAGGGACCCTTCAGTTCCCTGTTGGCTTCACGATTACGTAGATGGAAAGCACACACTTGTGTCTTGGCAGGGTTAGGCTTCAGGTGGTTATCTTTGCAGCAGCTGGAGAGATCTTTGAGGGCATTAGTAAGTTGTTTTTCAACTATTTCAAAGTCTTTTGCTTGTGTTGTTAGGCCAAGGTCATCAGCTTATATAAACCTCTTTGTGAGTGGTGGTTGTGGCTGGTCATTAGTAAAAATGTTAAACAAGGTCAGTGTAAGAACGCTGCCTTGAGTTAGACCATTCTTTTGCCTCCTACATCTACTTATCCTGCCCTGGAACTCCACATTGAAGCTGTAGTTTTCTATGAGGGTCTGGATGGTTTTTGTAAAATTGTAGTCCCAAGTGATATGGTAGACTTTATGCAGCAATTTTCTATGATGCACCATGTTATAGGCTGCCATAAGGTCCACAAAACCTGTTCCTGTAATGAAACCTTTCTCATAGCCTTCCTTGATATACTTGGTCAAGTTAAGAATTAGAGCTGTACAATTTTTCCTTGGTCTGAAGCCTGCTTGTTGTGAAATAAGCTGGGGTTCAATAACAGGCCTAGTTGATTTAATAGCATTCTCTCTTATATTTTATACAGATGACATAAGGGAGAGATTGGTCGGTAGTTCTTGGCATTGGAGGCATCTTTACCAGGTTTTAAAATGACAATAATCTTAATTTTCCTCCATTGTCTGGGAATCTGTTTGTGTGCCAAGCATTTATTGTAAAAAAAATCAAAAGTCATTTTTCAGCTTTGGGGCCCAAGTGTTTGATTTGCTCCATCATTAGGTCATCTAGGTGGGTGCTTTACCAGTTTTGCATCGCTTAATAGCGTCTCTAAGTTCTTTCAGATTTATGGGACATGACAACTAGTGGATTTCAAGTTCTAGTGCCCTGTTGATTTTCACCTTTACTCTGCTGCAGTTGGTTTTTCCATTCCAAATTAGCTGGTATACTATCTGGTCTGATGTTACATTTGCATGTCCACAGTTGATCAGATTATCATTATCCAGGCTTCTCAACAACTGCCAGGCTCTACGACTACTCTTGGACATATCAAGGTTCTCAAGCAGCTCTATCCAGCGGTCTTTCTTAGCATTAGCTATGGCTGTAGATAATTTATGGCCTGCTGCTACAGTTTCATCACTGTATGGATTCTATTGAAATAATCTGAGGTATTCCTGTAGCTGAGTTAGCGATTCTTCATTTAGGCCTGGTAGGTAGCTTGTACAATAGCCTCTAGGGCAGTGGTTCTTAACCTGGGGTCCCCAGATATTTTTGGCCTTCAACTTCCAGAAAACTGGTAAACTGGCTGGGATTTCTGGGAGTTGAAGGCCAAAAACATCTGGGGACCCCAGGTTGAGAACCACTGATCTAGGGATTGAGAGCCTCAAGGATCTTTTCACAACTTCTACAAACAAGTCATAGCCTTCTATAGAAGGTTCTATATCCGAAACAGCTGCTTCCAAGTTCTCTGTAAACTTTGTCTAGTTAGCTTTACCGAAATTATATCTTCTACAAAAAGGGACACTTTTTGGTCTTACAGCTTCATATGCTAGCAGCATATTGGTCTATGTGGAATATTTGGTATTGGGTTTATTACCCTTTTAATGCATTGGTGGGCTATGCTTTCATTTACAAAAAATCAAATCAGGGTTATAACCATGCTTCCATAGACCACTATTAAATGATGCTGGTAATTTAATGTCATGGAGAAGGCTCATTTTGCTATTTGTTTTGTTGGCTGTAATCATATATATTAATTAATGCAAATTAATGGACAAATGTTTAAGAAACTGGTATAGACATAGCCAAAGCAATAATGTTAATAAGTGGTAGGACAAACTATTCCAGATAAATAGTTTACTTTCAGGTGATTGGCATTTAACATTTCTTGTAAAAAAAGACAATGTTTTTGTTTGTTTTTAGGGCTAATGCAACGTGATTACCCCGAAATAGTTACTGCTGTGAAAACCAGACAAGCAGTACAAACAGTGCTGAACACAGCTTCAGAAACCCTTAAGTTTATGATATCAGGAGGTATTGTTGATAGAAATGAAGGAGCTGAACTGCATAAGGTAATCTGAAAAATCAGTCCCCATACACCTATGCATGTAATTTACATATTATAACATGTTTCATTACGAAAGGCGAAGGAATGTGTTCATTTCTGTGGGATTTACTTTTTGTAGGTTTTCATTAGCTGAGGAAAGCCTGAATGAAGCAAAGATGCTTCTCTGTGTGGGAAAGATGAGGGAGTTATTGCTCTGGTCTGGGAAAACATGAGCGGAGGAAAGTTGTCTGGTTCACCAAAGCAATGGTTGGAGGAATATTCTACCAACATTGTCTGAAGAGAATTGGCTTTATTTTCTCTGTCTTTCTTCCAGCTAGGAATACTTCAATCTCCATTCACCTTTTTGACATGGGGAAATCTCTCACAGATGCTGAGAAAGGCTTCAGTACTACTATGAACTGGAGACAGATATAATTGTTGGAACAATTTTCATTAACTAAATGGGACTTCTCTTTTTCTGTTAAAGTTCTCCTCCACCTAAGCCAACAATGTGATCCTCCACCTAAGCCAACAACATTCACAAAACCCCTCTTCCCTTCTCAACATCCTTTATACGTTTTATTTGTAAGTATAATAACTCATCAAAACTAATCAGGTAGTGAACATTGTAATATCAGAGCACAACAACAAATAATAATAATAATAATAATAATAATAATAATAATAATAGCAACCATTTTATTTTTTTACTCCACCACCACCTCCCCAAAGGGACTCGGGTGGCTTACACACGGGACCAAGCCCAGAGCAAACAACAGAGTTTACCAACTAAAAACACAGCTAAAAACATAATATATCATTATTATCTAATTAAATAATTAAAAACAGCAGGGTATAAAAATCATCAAATATATAAAAAGCAAACTTTGACAATCAGTGAACAGAAATATAGTGGGCATAATCAGAATTAGAGCATGGACTTGTGCAAGAACCAGACTATAGGGCCAGGGCTAGGGATAAAGTGCTGAGTGCAATCTATCTGTCAATTAGGGTTGGGTGTTCATGAACAGGGACCTAACCATAATCAAATGCACACTGAACATCCAGGTTTTGAGGTCCCTGCGGAAGGTGGACAGAGTAGGGGCTAGCCTAATCTCCCTAGGGAGGGAGTTCCAGAGCCGGGGGGGGGGGGGGGCACCACCGAGAAAGCTCTCTTTCTCGTCCCCACCAGCTGTATTTGTGATGGTGGCGGAAGCGAGAGGAAGGCCTCCCCGGCAGATCTTCAGGCAGGTGCCAGTTCATAGGGGAAAATGCCAGTTAGATTTCGTTACATGATATTGTTACTACGAGCTTACGAAACCTTCCTCTTAACAAAACACAATACTCCTTGATATCTGTAATTCACATAGAAGGCTGTTTGGTCCCTGTGTAGAGTTATTGGGAACATACAGTACTTGTGTGGTCAGAAGCTACAGTCTTTGCAATGTAAAAAACAGGGCTGATGTTCACAAAATCATCAACCAAAAAAAAAACACCGTCAGTCTTTAAGGTACCAAAAAGACATTGTGGCATTTTGGCTTTCTGCAATACAGTAGAGTCTCGCTTATCCAACATAAACGGGCTGGCAGAACCTTGGATAAACGAAAATGATGGATAATAAGGAGGGATTAAGGAAACGCCTACTAAACATCAAATTATGTTATGATTTTACAAATTAAACACTAAAACATGTTTTACAACAAACTGACAGAAAAAGCAGTTCAATACACGGTAACGTTATGTAGTAATTACTGTATTTACGAATTTAGCACCAAAATATATCAATGTATTGAAAACACTGACTACAGAAATATTAAATACTAAAAGGCAGACTGCGTTGGATAATACAGAATGTTGGATAAGTGAAGGTTGGATAAGCAAGAGTCTACTTTACTATGATACTTCCATTATACCATCTCTTTGCAATAACTAAAAAGTGCATTGATGATAAATTATTGTGTGATGATTCTCACCCCACAGTGTCAGACATCTGTTAAATGGAACAAGGAGAAAACTCTTCTCATTCTGTTGTGTTTTCTACTTTATTTTTATAAAACATGACTGCTGAAAACGCTATAATTTGTAGGCCATCTGTAGCATTTGCACAGGTAGCATGTTGTAATATAATAATAAGTAATAATTTTATTTCTTACCCGCCTGTTATCCATGTGAGGAAACTTGCCCATGTTATCCATGTCCGTCTTGCATGTTCTGGACTGGGAAAATAACTTCATTTCTAGTCTAAAGAGTTTCCATTAGTTCCTGGTAGACAGTCATTATATTTTTCTACATATATTTTTGTTTTTTCCTTCTTTCTTTTCCTTCTTTCAATTATACGTAAGTTCAGAAGACCTTTAAATCTAAGTGGCTTAGAATGGATTTTGTAAATGTATTAAAGCAATTACAGACTGTAGTGATAAAGGCCTGTGAACAAACCATTGGATACCAAACTAAGAAACATCAAGACTAGTTTGATGAGAATGATAATGAGATCCAACATGTAATCAATAAGAAAAGAAAGGCTTTCCAAATATGGTAAAGAAACATAAACAGTGCTTCTAAGAAAAAGATCTGTGCTTGTGTTGAGGTCTAGAAAGGGACCAGAGAACTTAAGAACATATAAGATGTAATTGTGGGGTCTACTACAGACCTTCAAGCCAGATGGAATAATTGGATGAAGTTTTCCTTGATCAGATGACAAAAAATACAGAAATAAGAGATATAGTTGTAATGGGGAATTTCAACTACTCTGATATTTGTTGGAAAACAAACTGTGCCAAGAATACAAAGTCCAACAAATTCTTCACTTGCCTTGGAGACAATTTTATTGTCTAGAAAGTAGAAGAGGTAATAAGGAAGTCAGCTATTCTGGATCTGACCCTAACCAACACTCAGAATCTGGTCAATGGAGTGGAAGTGGTGGGATCCTTAGGTCGGAGTGACTATATGCTCCTTAAGTTTGTGATACAAATGAAGGGTGAAACTAAGAGAAGACAAACATGTATTCTAGATTTTAGGAGAGCTGACTTGAGGAAATTTAAGGAAATACTGAGCGTAATCCGTGATTCCATGGGGTTAAGAATGAATGGGAGTTTCTTAAAGGTGAGATATTGAAGGCACAGTTGAAAAAAGTACCAACAAGGAGAAAAAATAGGGGAAGTGTAAAACAACCAGAATGGATGTCCAAAGAACTTTTAACTGAGCTAAGATTTAAAAGAGACATGCACAAGAAATGGAAAAGAAGGGAAATCACCAGAGAAATTCAAACAAATAACCAACGTATGGAGGGAAAAGGTTCATAAGGCTAAAGCACAAAATGAATGTAGGCTTGCTAGAGAGATTAAAACCAATGTTTTTTTTCATGTCAGGAGTGACTTGAGAAACTGCAAGTCGCTTTGGTGTGAGAGAAATGGCTATCTGCAAGGATGTTGCCCAGAGGACGCCTTGATATTTGCTGTTTTGCCATCCTGTGGGTGGCTTCTCTCATGTCCCTGCACGGGAAACTAGAGCTGACAGACACCCCGCTCCCCACATTCAAACCACTAACCTTTTGGTCAGCGGTTCAGCCGGCACAAGGGTTTAATCCATTGCATCACTGGAGGCTCCATTAAAACCAGTAAGAAAGGGTTTGGTTATGTCAGTAGAAAAAGGAAGAAAAAAGAAACAGTAGGGCCTCTGCGTGGAGAAGGTGGTGAAATGCTAACAGGATAGGGAAAAGGCAGAACTGCTCAACACCTTATTTGCCTCAGTCTTCTCCCAAAAGGAAATTGGTGTTCAACCTGAGCAATATGGAGTGGATGAGGTAATAGGGGAAATGCAACCCAAAATAAGTAAAGAAGTAGTCCAGAAATATCTGGCTACTCTAAACGAATTCAAGTCTCCAGGGTCATATGAACTACATCCAAGAATAATGAAGGAACTAGTAGAAGTAATTTCAGAACTGTTGGCAATAATCTTTGAGAATTCTTGGAGAACAGGAGACTCCCAGCAGAGAAAATCTTCAAGAAGGGAAAAAGGAGGACCTAAACAATTACCGTCCAGTCAGCCTGACATCAGTACCAGGAAAGATTCTGGAGCAGATCATTAAGGAGGCAGTTTGCAATCACTTAGATTGGAATTCTGTGATTACTAAAAGCCAACATGGATTTCTCAAAAACAAGTTATGCCAGACTAATCCTATCTCTTTTTTTGATAGAGTTACAAGCTTAGTAGATGCAGAGAATGCTGTGGATGTAGCATATCTTGATTTCAGCAAGGTCCTCAACAGAGTCCCCCATGACCTTCTTGCAAGGAAACAAGTCAAATGTGAGCTAGGCAATGCTACTGTTAGGTGGCTCTGTAATTGGTTAAGTGACAGAACCCAAAAGGTGTTCACCAATGGTTCCAGTTCATCCTGGATGAAGTGCTGCAAGGTTCGATCCTGGGTCCAGTGCTGTTCAACAACTTTATCAATGACTTGGATGAACGTTTAGAGGTCATGCTTATCAAGTTTGCAGATTGCACCAAATTAGGATGGATAGTGAATACTCTAGAGGACAGGATCAGAATTCAAAACAGATTAGAGAGCTGGGCCAAAACAAACAAAATTAATTTCAACAAGGACAAATGTAAAATACTACACTTAGGCAGAAATATGAAATGCAAAGATACAGAATGAGTAATGCCTGCTCGACAACAGTATATGTGAAAAAGATCTTGGAGTTTTCGTGGACAACCGGTTGAACATGAATTCAACATACCAACAGTGTGATGCAGCAGCTTAAAAGCCAATGGGATTTTGAGCTGCATCAAAAGGAGTATAGTGTCTAGATCAAGGGAAGTTATGATGCCTTTCTAGTCTGCTTTTATTAGACTTCACCTGGAATACTGGGAGCCGTGGTGGCACAGTGGGTTAAACCCTTGTGAACTTCTGACCTGAAGGTTGCCAGTTCGAATCTGCAAGATGGAGTGAGCTTCCATCAGCTCTAGCTTGCGGGGACATGAGAGAAGCCTCTCAGTAACACATCCAGTGTCCCCTGGGCAATGTCTCTGCAGACGGCCAGTTCTCTCACACCAGAAGCGACTTGCAAGTAGTTTCTGACACGATAAAAAAAACCTGGAATACTGTGTCCAATTCTCGGCACCACAGTTTAAAAGAGATATTGACAAGATGGAAGGTGTCCAGAGGAGGGCAACTAAAGTGATCAAAGGTCTGGACACCATGCTCTATGAGGAGCTGTTGAGACACAGAGGCCTTAAAGAGCCACACACACTATCTAGTCCAACAAAAGGTTTATTGCAAAACAAATAAAAGCTCAGAGACACTTAGCTTCAGTGTCTCTGGCCAAAACTCAAAGAAGTTACCCAAGCTGGGCTCCAAAAAGCAAACAGATAATAATCCGGGTAAAACAGGAGGAAAAACCAGATTAAAAAGCAGTCAAAGTAACCAGTAAACAAGATTTCCAACAAACAGCACTGCACCCAAAGAGTTAACTGCAAGGAGGAGTTGCCAAAGCCAGCCAAAGTCCAAGAGTCATCGCCAAAGAAGCCCAAAGAAATGTTGTTTCCCAGTCTGTCAAACAGAATCGTCGTCAAGTACATCCCAGATCTTCTTCCTCTCCCGTTCTTCATGTGATTCCTGCTCCCGAGTAACCCTCTTTGTGCCTCTATTCCCATCCACCACATATCCTTCCTCGCTCATTGACTCCCCGCCACTAGAAAACCCTTCAAATGAGTCTTCATCAGTATGTGCCATAAGTATATCCTTTGCTGTTCTTCATCTGACTCCTGCTCGCGAGTAGCCCTTTCCCCCCTTCTGGTACTCATACTGCTGCTTGCAACATTACTTACAGGCTCTACTACAACAGGAGCATCTTAAAAACTATGTTTAGCCTGCCAAGAGAAGGTTGAGAGGAGACATGATAGCTATGTATAAATATGTGAAAAAGTGTCATAAGGAAGCAAGATTGTTTTATGCTGTCCTTGAAACTAGGACTTGGAGCAATGGGTTTAAATTATTGTATGACTCTATCTCGTTGACAAAAAGTCTCATGAAATCCAAAACTGCAGATGTCCATAACGCATGGGAATTCTTTAAAGGTCATTTATGGCCCAACAAATCATGGCATATACCCTCTACATTAATCAGATGGAACCAAACTTCTAAAGGACAAAAAAAATCCATTATACTAAGTTGGAAAGAGCATTACTACAATCACCTTATTTATTTATTTATTACAATATTTATATCCCGCCCTTCTCACCCAACAGGGGACTCAGGGCGGCTTACAATAATTAATTGCAGTTCCAACATGGCCAAATAGATTATCTTGCAAATCCCACAACAACAAATCAGCAATTAGCTTGCAGCATTGCCTACCTTGGAGGAAGTCAGGTAAACCATCAACCAATTAAAAAATAAGAAAGCCAGTGGATCTGATGAAATCTTTAGCTGACGTAACAACTCTAGAAGCTTATTGAAAAAATGTGGATCCTAGCAGATCTCAAAGATACCATGATCAAAGATGCCTTTTATCTCAAAAAGGCAGAAAGAACAGACTGAAAAATACCAAGGTGTTTTCCATTTAACCTCTGCCAGAAAAAATCCTCAGAATAATCCTCACAAACCACCTTCTACCTATTTCAGAAAACATCCTCCCTGAATTCCAGAATGGCTTTCACTCCTCCAGAGGAACAATGGGTAAGATCTTCACTGCACAACAGTTCAAAGAAAAATGCAGGGAACAAGATTAACATGGCCAACCTTGCAGAAGCCTTCAACAAAGTGAATCGTAATGTTCTCTGGACCTTCCTCCTGAAAATCGGATGCCCTGGTAAATTTGTGAACATCCTGCGGCTCCTCCATGATGACATGATGGCAATAGTCTTGGACAGCAACGTCTCCTAAAGTGACCCATTTAAGGTGAGCTCTGTAACGCTCTAGGCTGCGCGAACACTGGAAATCAACACGTAGGCCAATAAACTATCTAATATCTTTATTAAAGAAATAAAAGAAACAAACAAAAATAAGCAGAGTATATAGTCCATCAATTGACCTTTGTGGAAAGGTGAAATTTAGTCCAATAAAATGAAATTCAATGTCCAGTATTAGAGTTCAAAGTTTAAAATCCAATAACCGAAACACACTCAAACTCTCAGGCAGTTTGAGTGGGGAAATGAGCAAAGTCTTCCAGGGAAGTTCTTGGAATAAATATCCAAAGCAAGGATTCAAGGCAAGGCAAGGTTGTTCATGGTGGATCTAAACGCAGTCCACACTTGGCAAGGATGGGGATGTAACTCCCGGACTTCTCAAGAGTAAGTGCGCCGGCAGGCCACTGGGAAACTCAGGAACAAGAGTTGAAGTATGTTTCTCAACAGTCACGTTGAACTCCGCAACGGTTAACCTTTGCACAGAACTTTTATGGAAGTCCTAGAGCTCCCTGAAACAGGTGCTTGTCTCCCCATTTTCCCAAGAGAATGAACTGGTCACAACATACCTGCCAGATGTTAGCCTCCCTTAATATTCCCAAAGGAAGAGGCTCAGTTTGTGGATTCAAACACAATCACTCCGTTCTGCTAATCTTGCGCTCCTGCGGATAATCTGCCTCCGAGACCTATCTGTTTGAATAGAAAGTCTCCTATCAAACACTGCGCTCTCCGGGGAGTCTGGGAGAATTGCCTCAGGCTCAAGGCAATTGCAAAACATCAACAGACGGCATCTGGAAAGGGAGAGAGACTTGTTGGGCTGGGAAAAACTCCTCAGTAGCTTGATCAGTACTGACTGCGGATTCAGGGGTCAAAGGTACCTGAGATATCACAAGCTCAAACAGGAATGAGCAGACTTCGCAGGCTGAAAGCCAAAAGTAAGGTCATAACAACTTCTGTTATAGAACTCCAATATGCTGACAATAATGTAGTCTGTGCCCATTTAGAGGAAAACGTACAAGCCACTTTAAACATCTTTGCAGAAGTATATGAAAAGCTTTGTCTCTCACTTAACATTAAGAAAACCAAAGTGCTCTACCAGCAGGAACCAATCAATCCTGGTGCAGTGCCAGAAATAAAGCATAATGGTGTAACTCTAGAAAATATTGATCATTTCTGCTATTTATGAAGCAAAGAGTTTTTGAGGATCGGAACATTCATTGGGGTACCAAGATGCTTGTTTATAAAGTTATTGTTCCCTCAACTCTGTTATATGCCTGTTAACATGGACCATCCACAAACGTCACTCTTGACTTCTGAAATAATTCCATCAGTGTTGTCTTCAAAAATCCTACAAATCTCTTGGGAAGACCAGCAGACAAACGTCAGCATTCCAAAAGAAGCAAAAACCACCAGCATCAAAGCAATGATTCTCCACCATCAACTTTGATGGCCATATTGACCAAATGCCCAATCACTATCTCCCAAAGCAGTTATTTTACTTTCAGCTCAAGAAGAGAAAACATAAAGTCAATGGGCAACAAAAGAATTAAAGATGGGCTTAAAGCAAACAAAAAATGTGGAATAAACACTGAGAACTGGGAAGTCCTGGTACTTGAGCATTCTAACTGGAAGTCAGCCCTAATAATAATATTAATTGGCCTGAACTTAAACACAGTCGGCGCTGACAAAATTACCATCTGCCAGCTGCAGAATACCACCTTACTAGGATCTTCACGCATTATTCGCTGATACATCACACAGTCCTAGACACTTGGGAAGTGTCCAACGTGTGATCCAATACAACAGCCAGCAGAGTATCTGCTGTGGACTCATCTTGTTGTGTTTCAAATAATAAGAATAAGAATATATCAAAAGAATCAGAAAAAATTTGAAGAGCAAATTAAATGGTGGAAATACGATCAAGTCTCTCAACACCTGGGCCATACCCGTCATTAGATACACTGCTGGAATTGTGAGCTGGACACAAGCAGAGTTAGATGATCTGGGCAGCAAAGCAAGAAAACTGATGACAATCCACTACTCATTACACCCACGTAGTGATGTCGACAGACTGTCCAGAAAATCAGAAGGCAGAGGGCTTCTGCAAGTGAAACAAACGGTAGAAGAGAAACATGCCCTGGCAGATTATGTAAAAGGCAGTCAAGAATCAACATTGAGGGAAGTTAATAGTAGTAAACTGCTTCAAGTGCAAAAGACAAAGAGTGAATACCATAAAAACAATCCAGAGCAGAAGAGAAAACTGGCGAAAGAAGGCTCTCCATTGGCAGTTCCTGGGAAAAACCGAGAGCCAAATTGACAAAGAAAAAACATGGCTGTAGCCCACAAATGGAACTTTGAAAAAGGAGATGGAGGGCCTGATTCTGGCAACCCAAGAACAAGCGATTAAAACCAATATCATCAAGGCCAAAATTGAAAAGTTGATGACAGATCCCAAATGTAGACTGCAAGGAAGCAGATGAAACAATAGATCAATCCTCAGCTGCTGCAAGAAGATTGCATAGATGACTACAAGCAGAGGCATAACACTGTTGCTCAGATGATTCATTGGAACTTGTGCCACAAATACCATCTGCCTACGACAAAGAACTGGTGGGATCACAAGCCAGAAAAAGTTACAGCGAATGAACATGTCAAGCTACTCTGGGACTTCCGAATTCAGACAGACAGGGTTTGGAGCACAATACTCCTGACCTCACGATCGTGTTAAAAAACAAAGTGTGGATTGTCAATGTTGCAGTCCCAGGGGACAGCAGGATTGAAGAGAAACAACTGGAAAAGCTGACACGATATGAGGATTTAAAGATCGAATTGCAAAGACACTGGCAGAAACTAGTCCAGGTGGTCCCAGTGGTGATCAACACACTGGGTGCAGTGCCTAAAGACCTTGGCCTGCACTTAAACACAATCGGCGCTGACAAAATTACCATCTGCCAGCTGCAAAAGGCCACTTTACTGGGATCTGCACGCATTATTCGCCGATACATCACACAGTCCTAGACACTTGGGACGTGTCCGACGTGTGATCCAATACAACAGCCAGCAGAGTGTCAGCTGTGGACTCAACTTGTTGTGTTTCAAATAATAATAATAATAATAATAGTAATAATAATAATAATAATAATAACAACAACCTTTATTTATATATCGCCTTATCTCCTCGAGGGATTCAGAGCGGTTTCCAATACAACAGGAAACATACAAGTTAAAACCATACAACAATTAAAACACAATACCACGTACACATAAATACATAAGACATATAGTCATATAACAAAGATTTAAAATCAATAACAAAACTCCATCAAGAATTCCTTGTATAGTGACCAGGATTTGGCATTGAAGTGGCCGGCTAAAGTGGTAGGTATATCAGATGCTAAAATACATAATGGGTAGGGAAGTGGGTAAAGTGCTGAGCATAGCCGGCAGGCCTAAAGAAGGTCTACAGAAAGATCTGCTGAAACCACCAAGTTCTCTGATCCTTACGAAATTAGTCTAAGGTAGCGGCTTGTCTGATCTCTCTGGGAAGGGTGTTCCAGAGCTGGGGAGCCACCACTGAGAAGGCCCTCTCCCTCATCTCCACCAACTGTGCTTGTGACGGTGGCGGGAGCGAGAGGAGGGCCTCCCCGGAAGATCTTAGAGCATGCCCCAGCTCATAGGAGGAGATACAATCACAGAGATAGGCTGGGCCCAATCTATATAGGGCTTTATAGGTCATCACCTGCACCTTGAATTGGGACCGGCAGCTTATCAGCAGCCAGTGGAGCTGTTTTAGTAGAGGTGTTGTATACTCCCTGTAATTAGCTCCATTTAGGAGCCTGGCTGCTGATCTCTGAACCAGCTGAACCCTTACCAACAGTGCTGTGAAAAGGAGAAACGTGCCAAGAGGAAGGCACATCAAGTCAACCCTTCTTGGGACCTTCCATCTGTGAAAGACCATGAGGATTCAGAATAGGTCTCTATGATGCTGAAAGGAATTTCGTAATTAATAGTTCCTATGAAATAATCTGATTATTTAGGCCATGTTTTATAACGAAAGCAAAATATCAGTTGTATTTATAAGCATTTTTTCTTGTTTAGGTGATTCTAGTAAAGAAAAAACATCTTGCAAAACTCCCACCTACAATTGCACCACCTACTGCACAGCAACTTCTGCATAATGTTATGTGGCTACAGGATAACAAAAACCAGATTGAGTTTATTCAGGTAAGGATTAAATAGTTGGAAGATACCTATGAAATATCTTCATTTGATTAAAGCATTTACGTAATTTCACTTTCTACCTCTCCCCATTTTGGAATATTCTGCACTTTGGCCTAGATCTGTGTATTAGTCTCTTGTTTTTAACATTTTATGCTGTATGTTGATTTTAATGACTCTTTTATTGATGCTGATGTTTTTATTGTTGGGATATTTGTTTTATGGTTTTGTTGTTGTTATTATATTGTTGTATCAGGCAAGGCCCCATGTAAGCCGCCCCGAGTCCCTTCGGGGAGATGGGGCGGGGTATAAAAATAAAGTTTTATTATTATTATTATTATTATTATTATTATTATTATTATTTCAGTATCTGATACTATTTTATTACTTGTATAGTGGGTTTTCCATTTATCAAGATTATCTTTTCATACCATTCTGATCACTGTTATTTGCCTTCTGATCAATTCTATTTTGAGTGACCCTATTGTGGGCTTTCTTGGCAGAATTTATTCAGATTTTTATCACTGCCTTTTTGTAAGGTTGAAGGTGGGCTTCCAAATGTTTTCCCATGTGAATCGTGGTCTGGAGTCCTGATCCAACAACCAAAGCAGATACATTAAACTTGGTCTGGTGTCATCTAATTATACAATCTTTATTTCTTCATTTCCTTTGCTATATTCTGAAATAATATTTTCAAAGCACCTTAAAAAATCCCTTAAAATAAATTCTGTGTCCTGATTTTTTCTCTTTCTCTGTAGTGGTGAGAGGAGTAATCTATATAACTTGGTTTTCTCCCATCACCTCCCAGAGACAGAAGAACAAGTTTCACAATAGCTGAAATAGACTTAATTGATTCTTCCCCTCTGGCCATCTTAGAGACCAGTTCTTCCTCTACCCAGGAAGAAGAATTTTTCTGTTACTTTTGAATTTTGACTTTTTTTCATGTATTGACTCCTCTGGAGTTCAGGGAGGGTGACATGGTTTCCTATTTATAAAAAAAAACAAAAACAAAAAAAACCACAGACCTGTAAGCAATCTATGGTCACCTTGATATTCTGCAAAGCCCATAGAAGGAGGTGACTGTCAAGAGTCTCTCCTGAGTATAGGCTTTGCTCCAACTAGCTCCCTGGGAGTTGAAAAGAAAACATGGATGCAATGTTGAACATTATTCTTTCGCAATCAATCCACAACAGGAATTTATGAAGCCACATGGAAGGTTTTCACTTTGTGATATTAATCCATTTCCATTCATTATAACATAGCTCCTGTCGCGTACCTCCTTGCTTTCTTATAGAGAGGTTAGGATTTGGCCTTAGAGCTAATACTGTGGAGAGACAGGTAGCTGCTCTCTCCTCAGTTCTTTCTAAAGTCCAAGGATCCCATTTTCTTCTCATTTACATTCTTTAAGGTTCCTTTAGGGAGCTATGATCATACCTTCACCAGGTACCATTTTCCAGTGTGATTTTAAAGCAGCTCATGACACATCTGTTTGAACTACTTAGAAAAGTTTTCTTAGGTTTCTCTCAAAGGTTGCCTTTTGGGTAGCCTCCATATTTCTTTTGTTTAGGGGGCACCTTTAACAAGGTCCGTGTTTCTGTTTGTCTAGATCTTTCTTTTATAGCTAAATTGCTTTCTACTTTTCACATATTCCAGTAACTCATTCTTCCTTTTTTCTATTCTGACCCATGGCACTCACAAGAGAGTTTATGGCACAATTTGCATGTGTGCATAGTGCTAAAAGTTTATATTTGCAGAACTACCAGTAGGAGCTTACAGCATTGTGACTTATTATGTCTTTCAGTTCAGCCTCATTAGGGTTCAAGTTGCCTTAGTCCAAAATAGCCACAAGGATTGGCATATGAATTGGCTAAAATACTTTGTGTGAGTGCACTCAAGCAGAGCAGCCACCTTGTCAGTATTTTCTACTCTAATTCTTGGACTATTCTTCATTCATTCATCATTACTGCATTGATACATTCAGGTCAGTGAGTGCTACTTTTGAAAGAAGAGTGCTTCAGGAGATGGTTAGCACTTAGGATACAGACACTTCCTTCTCTGATAAGACAGGTTGAGAGCTTGGTTACGTCCTATTGTGTGGATTCCTGTGCTTGCCATCCTGGAGAATACCACATTTGATACTTACCATGAAGGTGTATTCTGGGTTGTTAAGAGGAGCTATCCATCCCTTCTTAGCATGATTGTTCATCTTGTTTTTCTTTCCTTTCTTTATGCTGTTTTCTGGGTTTTCAAGCTTGACTGATAAGCGAATTGGTCTCTAAAATGGCTGAAGGATAGGGCTCAACAAAGTGCATTTCTGCTATCATGTACTCATATTTTTCTTTCTTCCTGTCTTTGGGCAGTGATGACGGAAACTCAAGCTGTTTTTTGCATCACTGCACATCTCCTCCTCTCAGCAATTATAATACACTTTCATATGTACCCAGTGTAATATTATCTCTCTCCACTCAACAATATCTATATATATAAAAGAGTGATGGCATCACGGCAAATCACAAAACAACAAAAGTACAGCCCCCCCCAACCTCCAAATTTGACAACACAACCCATCACACACGCCTCAAGGTTGATACAACAAAAAGAAAAGAAAAATAAAGTCCTAATTAGAGGGAGAGCAATAATTTTTTTTTATCCAATTGCTGCCAGTTTAGAGGGCTAATCTCTGCCCACTTGGTTGCTTAGCAACCAAGGGACAGCCAGGTTTCAGTTAGGGGACAGGCCGATTTAGGCCTCACTTCTTCCACAGATTATCTAATTTGCACTGGATTATATGGCAGTGTAGACTCAAGGCCCTTCCACACAGCTATATAACCCATTTATAATCTTATATTATCTGCTTTGCACTGGATTATCTTGACTTCACACTGCCATATAATCCACTTCAGTGTGCATTTTATACAGCTGTGAAGAAGGGGCCTCATATAATCCAGTTCTAAGCAGATAATTTAAGATTATCAATAAACAGTAGAGTCTCACTTATCCAACGTAAACAGGCCGGCAGGATAAGTGAATATGTTGGATAATAAGAAGGGATTCAGGAAAAGCCAATTAAACATCAAATTAGGTAATCATTATACAAATTAAGCACCAAAACATCATATTATACAACAAATTTGACAGAAAAAGTAGTTCCATGCGCAGTAATGCTATGTAGTATTCACAGTAGAGTCTCACTTATCCAACACTCGCTTATCCAACACATTTTTGTAGTCAATGCTTTCAATATATCGTGATATTTTGGTGCTAAATTCATAAATACAGTAATTACTATATAGCATTACTGTGTACTGAACTACTTTTTCTGACAAATTTGTTGTCTAACATGATGTTTTGGTGCTTAATTTGTAAAATCATAACTTAATTTGATGTTTAATAGGGTTATCTTTAATTCCTCATTATCCAACATATTCGCTTATCCAACGTTCTGCCGGCCCGTTTATGTTGGATAAGTGAGACTCTACTGTACTGTATTTACAAATTTACCACTAAAATATCACAATGAATTTAAAATACTGACTACAAAAACATTGATTATGAAAAGGCAGACTGCGTTGGATAATCCAGAACATTGTATAAGCAAATGTTGGATAAGTGAGATTCTTCTTTAATATGAAATAATTACTGGGATAGAATAATGCAGAACGATATAATCTCTAAAACCAGGACAGTAAATAAACAGGGGAATTCCACACAGGAAACAATCGGGGCCAGCTAACACCTCCCAACAAAGTATTCCCATCATCAATGTCTGGCAAATCCTGTTTTCTCAGGGCCACAGACAGTAGAAGCACATAAAATATTGCTAACAACACCACTCTGAAAACAAGGGAATTCCAGACAGGAAACAATCAGGGCCAGCTAACACCTCCCAACAAAAAATTCACTCAGGGAGGAAACAGCCAGGCTTTAAAGCTGCAAGGCCATTACATCTTAATCATTTTTCCTAATTGCAGCATTCATACTTGCCTCCAACAAACAAAAAAAACCAATCAGAAATATTGTATATTCACAACCTTTAGGAAATAATATCCCCTGATGGCGCAGCGTGTTAAAGCGCTGAGCTGCTGAACTTCTGGACCGAAAGGCCACAGGTTTGAATTGGGGGAGCGAAGAGAGCCCCCACTGTTAGCCCCAGCTTCTGCCAACCCAGAAGTTCAAAAACATGCAAATGTGAGTGCATCAATAGGTACTGCTCCGGCGGGAAGGTCACGCCGCTCCATGTAGTCATCCCACATGACCTTGGAGGAGTCTACGGACAACGCCGGCTCTTCGGCTTAGAAATGGAGATGAGCACCAACCTCCAGAGTCAGACACGACTGGACTTAATGTCTGGGGAAAACCTTTACCCTTGACCTTAACTACCACCAATTCCTCAATACTTTATTTCCCATACCACCAGACTTCGCCACAGCAACGCGTGGCCGAGCACAGCTAGTACTATATATTCTGTACTCTTTAGTACTTTTATTTTATGTTTTCAGAAAAAAGCAAAAATTCTTTATTATGACTATGGAGATATCATTTGTGAGGAAGGTGAATTACCCCAAGGAATCCATTTAATTGTTTCAGGAATGATTAAGGTAAGGTCTAGTTACAATAGACTAAATAACTAAGACTTTAACCAACAGAATAGAAATGTACATCATATAAGATAGGATAGAGTTGTCTCCGAAATTAATATTTTTCTGTTTGGAGAAGGGACTGTGGTTTTATGTTCATATTTCTTTTTGGAGATACTGTACCAAAAGTTAAGTTTAGGCAGCAGATCTGCCTTTTTCCTGTGCAGGAGGAAGTGACATTCTCGAGTGGACTTGGATCTGCAGGTAGTTAACATCTGAATTTGTTTGGCCTGGTGTCCATTCTTGTGAATTTACAGACATACTCTTTGAACTCAGAAAACTTTGGGCAATGTTTCCCAAGATGAAGCATTTCATCTTGCTAAACTGCATAGTACATATATTTTATACTATAAATTGTATTATATATACTATGTGTCTGGATCAACAAGAATAATATAATATATAGTATTTGTGGTCTCTGTGACTCACACTATTGGGTATACTTGCCCATGCACAGAGCAGTGTTCGAAACCTAGAATCACAAGGCAGAAAAGTTTGGGCAGTAACGGTGCCAACCATTTGGAGGCTATATAAGGCCCGGTTGCCTCCAAAACCACTCAGTTTCTTTTCTTTTTTTTCACAGCAGCTGGTTCAGAAACTGTTACTCATTGAGCTCATCTTCGTTCTTGTTGGAATAGCCTTTGCTAGTGGGCTTGCGTTCACCTTTGTTAGCAATGACTCTGGCCTTTACTTGTGGCCAGTTCTTGGTCTCTTGTGGCCAATGTCTTGTGGCCAGTAGTTTGTTGCTGTTACTCCTGTTTCTGACTTTCATGAGGACTGTGTTTGACCTGTTTTGTCAACTACCACTTGCTTTAAGCGGTGAGAGAAGTGTTCGGGTAAGTTGCCCGACATGGATACACACTCTGCTTAAACGAAGGACCTTCAGTCCATAATCCTGTTCACAGAGAGGCGAGACTTCATTCCTCTCTGTATCTTGCCTTCCTTGTCAGCTTTGAAGTCCCTTTGGAGAACAAAGCAGGTGGATGTCGGCCCTTCAGCTACGGGCTCTGGGTTGGCTTTGGGGAAATCAGTACCCACTTCCACGTCGTCGATGAAGCACTTTGGCTGAAGAAGCAGCTGCCTCTCGTTTGAAAAAGACCAAGTCCAAGGAGTCTGGTTCCTCCCTGGAAAAACCTCTGACACCCAGGAAAATTTAAGATGAGCAGAGATTCAAGGCCGAGGAGGCCAACAAAAAATAGGCTAAGAATGCTGCCAGAAGGCCAATTCACAGGCACAACATGGCAAACCGCCAATTCTGACTGCTGCTGTACTAGGGGCTCAGAGGGCAGGCCCAGAGGCAGATGCACCAGTCCTTTTGGTGAAGGGGCGGGCTCATGAAATTTCACCCCAACCTGAGGGTGAAGAACTCAAGGCTTCTGTCGAAGCAGTTGGACCTGTACCTCCGATACCTCCTTCTGACTACAGGATCAAATTAGTGCACTCTCCTGATTTTTTCCCTGCTTTGGCAGATAGCCCTTCTAAGGCTCTCGTCCTGTTAGTGCTGCCATACCGTCAAGCTCTTTCGATACCACCACACCACCTGTTGTAACCCAGCCACCTGTGTGACTCCTTTTCACCCAAACACCACACAGTTCAACAATAAGTAATACGTTTTTTAAGAAAATAATACGTATATAATAGAAAAAGCAGTTCAAAAATTAGACAGTAATCCAGAAGTCATTCCAAAATCAGCAGACTAAGCAATCACTAAGGTACAATTAAAAACCAGACTGTAAAAGCATTTTCAAAGTTATATCCATAAGCTTAATATTCTTGAACGCAACAAATAGCAATGACCAACTCTGAATATAAATGCAAAATCCCAAAAGGTAAAAACAAGAAACTGTAATCCAGGGGTTTCAACACTTAAACCAAAACTATATCCAAAGGCTTGAAAACTTTAAGTGTTTTTTTCATTGCATGAGACAGGAAAGGTTTTATAAGAGACAAGGGAAGGCTTTTACCTCCGTCTGGTCAATGTTGAATTTTCATGACAGCCTTGCTTTCAAGTAGATTTCTAGTTTTGTGGTTCCTGTTTTGCCAAGTTTCTGTTCTGAGTATTGGGACCTTATGCTGCCTTGTTCACGTGGATTTTGCAACCTTGATTCTTGTGTTTTATCTTGTATTTGGATATTCATGGACTAAGTGTTACCCATGGAAATTACCTTGTGGACTATACTGTTTGCATAATTTTTATTGCTTGACTTTCATATATTCTTCAATAAACTGCTTGCTGATTATACTCAACCGGTGTGGTGTCTAAGGTCAGATGGGTTCCTGCTCTGGGTTGTTTAACAACATCCATTTCAGCATCTATTTTTGCAAGAGCAGCATTTCTTATGGGTGCAAGAGATATTGCAATTACATAATTTACAAAAAGTTTCCAAAATATTACAGTGCATAGTGGATGCTGGCTATGATTCTACAGCTATGACTGCAAGAACAATTAATGCAATGACAATAAATGAGAACTCACTTTGGTTAGATTATTGGGAGGCTGAATTGAAATTCAGAACTAATTTGGCTGTTCCTTTTAGGGGGTGTGGTTATTTGGCAAAAATGTAATAAATGGGGGGAAAAGAAATAATGCCTTCCTTGCTATGACAAAGGTTTGAAAGGAGATGATATAGGGGAACATGTAATACTATTATTTTTGAGGTGGAAGAAAATTTCTCAGGCAGAATGATTACAGAATTCAAAAGCAAATCTTTAGACTAAAATTACAGTATGAAAGACAAGCATCATTTTCTGTACGGCAAGGAAGAGGTGCAGGTAACATCCCATGGAGAAGACCCCATTATTGATGTGAAATTGGCACTGGTGGGATGCAGATTGGATTTATCTGGAAACCACTGGACACAAATAATGACAATTAAAAGGTGATAAACATGTCAGGCTACAAGATCATAGTCGATATGAGTCCAAAAAGAAAGACATTTCTCTCTCTTCCCAGCAAGGAGTGGTCTGCCTTTTTGGACATTCTTAATTAGAAATAACACTGGAACGCCCAGCCTAGTAGTATGGGAAGTCAGAAACCCATCTGTCATCTCGGTTCCAATGGAAAGGCTAGATTTTAAACCTGGCCAGCACTGGTGGCAGCTTCTTATGTTTATATAGGTTGCACGCCTACTATTCTCTTGACAGGAATGTGGCAAAACTGCAAAATGAATCCCTCTGTGCTTTTAGTTTCCATTGCTTTGGCTTTAGCTTTGATTCCATACCTATCATTTCCCTTGCATCCAGGATAGTCATATGATTCCTTTTGGAGTGTATATTGAGACTAAGTTATTTTTCCTTCTCTTCTTCCTCTGAATTTCCCCTTAATTACTTAATCATTCCCATTAAAAAAACTTCAATAGTATCAAAGATTGTCTCCAGTTCCTATACACCTCTCACATAAAAAGGACACAGTATTTTAGTTCATGTCAACAACAACAAAATGTAGCACACTCTGTTACGGGTTTGTAGAAAAAACAAACTGCGTGCAGTCCTGTCCAGACTTATCCAGTCCTTTGTTGTATCCACAATGAGCAAAAGAAAAAACAAGCCACGAAAATGGAAGAGAAAATCAAAATTTACTCTTAAGTAGCAGTCAATAAATCATAATAAAACTTCCAGCAACAAAACTCACATAAAGTCTCTTGCATTAAATTCATGCATCTTCATAGTAGGCTCTCAGCAAGCATTCAGTAAGTCCCCAAGTAAGTCCCCAAAAGACATTACAAACATTCCCAGATATACCCCATTCAGGGAGTGGCTCAAGCCTGTTAGCCCTGATTGTTCCAATTACTCAACCATGAGTTGTAATTGACCAGGTGTTTTTCTCTTAACACACACATACACAAGTAGTGATCCCACAGAAACTTAGTCACATACATGCATATACAGTAATACACTCCTCTTAGATTGTCATCACCTATATTTTTGCAGTACCAAAAGGAGGATTTCTGCTTAGCTTTTCTGATTTGTATAATAAAGGTTATGATTAATTTGCGGATAAAGTAACCTTTCTACAAATATATCCTTCTCGATAAATGAACTAGCTGCTTACAGTAATTAAAGTAATGTCATCCTGTGCACAAATTGCTTGTGCTAATAAGGCTAATTGGTAACAGTGAGCATTAACCATGATTAGTCATATGTATGTAATGTCATCATCAGTGCCTGTAATTGTCTACATAAAGGGAATTTTACATCTGTTTTAAATCATTTGTAGGTCCTCTGAAAATGAAGTTCATCCCTGCATTACAGGATTTATCAGATTGTGTGTTGTATTTTGATATTGTTTCATATTTTAAACCTTTAATTACTAGATATTGAAATAAATAAAGTTTTTAAATTTACAATACCCATCTTCTGAACATTGAAGAGTTTTGTTTTATAAAATAAGTTCAAAAATATTAAGTTGTTATGATGGCTGCTGAATTTGGAAGTGCGTACAATTTTTCACATACTAATCAAGCTGAATCCCAGTGCATTCCTACCAGGCCAGAAATGTTGTTGAGTGACTCTTGTTTTATTTTTGTCTGATTTTCATAAGGAAAGGCTTTTGATATTTTTGGAATGGGGTGGGAGGAAGGAGAAAGCAAATTGTCATGTTTGGAGCCATTTGCAAGGCTTTTTGAACTGAAAAAAATTTCTGGGGGATTTGGGGGACTATTGCAAGTTTTATTGGGTACAAAAATGAATTTAGGAAAATGCATGTAGCTTTCCTGTCATACTTTTTTCATTTCTAATATAAAATATACATTTTATATATCTAAAATGCTCAAATGTTGATACAAAGGATGAAGGATTTCATGTTGTAGACTTTAAAAGCTCTTTACAAAAATGCTCTTTACATATGTGTGTCAAGTAACTTTTCCAAATACTTACCAGGAAAAAATCCTGGTAAGGCCTGTGGTGTTCCAGTGTTGAGAGTGAGAACTGATGAGGTATGATTACCTAATCTAGCCCTCTGAGAATGTGCAGACAAGAGGTCCATAATCCAGGAACAGATTCAATATGATCATCCAAGATCCATAAGTTTAGACACCAGTCTATGTGGGAGAATTGTGTTAAATGTGGAACTAAAGTCTGCAAAAAGCATCCACACATAGTTCCCCTGTTGTTCCAGTGGGTCAGAGCAGTGTGGAGCATGACGGCTATGTTGATCTGTTGCCTCTATATGCAAAGTAACGTTTGACCAGTGCGTGTGGAAGGCAGACTAGTTTTCAAGACACTTCATGATGATGGAAATGAGTGCCACTAGTCTTTAGGCCTGAAAATTATTAGTTGGGAACTTCTTCGCAGTCCTCAAAACACGCCTTATTTCATTTTCATCCACAGTGAGGTGGGAGCTGCAATTGCCCAGTTGCTGAATTTCAGCTACCTCTGATGGGCTTATTTCAAATTGGGTGAAAGAGTGATTCAGCTTCTCTGCCAATGAGGTGTCCCCCTCAGCAGGAATGTCATTGTTTGATTTACAGTTAGTAATTTGTTGAATCCCCTGCCACACCTGCCTCATATCTTATACTTCATCTTGGCCTGCTGAATGCCTTTCTTGAGACTTGCTTTGGTAGCAGTGTATTTTACCTCATCACCAGACCTGAAAACATTGTTTCTGTCACGCATAAGTCGTTAGTTGGGATAAATCCAGATGCATTTCTCTACAGTGACATCTGTGCAGTATTTGATGTAGCTCAGTTGCAGTGTGTTCTTCCAGGTCTAGGTGATTAAAAAAATGTCCTAGTAATGGTGACTGACGGGAGTGGGGGGTGGAAGGGAAGTCCCACACAAACATTCGCCGGGTCCTGCCACCAACGAAGGGAGAGGCGAACTTGGTCCGGTACCGTGAGAAACATCAAGCTTGGGTGCCGATGGGGTTTGAAAGAGTCTATGAACCATCTTTGAAGAGGTCTGAGACGCAGCCTGGCGAAAGGGGTGACCATGACTGTGGAGGCCATGTGACCGAGGAGGACCTGGACGGCATGGGCTCGAACCCTGCGGTTGCGGAGGAGGAGAAGAAGATGCTGCTGGAGGGCTAGAAACCTATCCGACGGCAGGGAGGCCGTCTCCGTAAGGGAGTTGAAGAGAGCCCCGATGAAGCGAATTTCGGTAGCCGGGACCAGATGGGATTTTTCGGTGTTTAACCGAAGGCCCAGCCGTTGGAGAAGAGACAGAGTTTGAGAGACGTGGATTTGAAGGGACGAGGGGTCGGATGTGACAATCATCCAATCGTCCAGATAAGGGAAGATCATTATACCCTGCTTCCTCAGGTGAGCTGCCACTATGGCGACTACTTTCGTGAAGACCCTTGGGGCCGTAACGAGGCCGAACGGGAGAACTGTGAACTGGTAAGATTGTCCCAGGAGCTTGAAAGAGAGGAAGCGTCTGTGGGATCGACGTATCGAGACGTGGAAATACGCGTCCCGTAAGTCTATAGAGGCGAAGTAGTCCCCGTGTTGGAGCATTGGTAGAATGGAACCCACCGAGACCATTCGAAATTGTGAAGGCAAAATGAAAAGGTTTAAGGCCCGTAAGTCGAGAATGGGCCAAAGACCTCCACCTCTTTTGGGAACCGTGAAGTATCTCGAGAAGAAACCTCGAGCATCCTGCTCGGAAGGAGAAGGCCAGATTGCGCCCTTTGCTAGAAGGGAGTTGACCTCGGAGCAGATTTCCGGTGAAGGATCGGAGGGGAGGACGTGGCCTGTGGGGGGCAAGCTTTCGAATTCCAAGGCGTAGTCATCCCGAACAATGCAGAGAACCCAGGCATCTGAGGTGATAGACTCCCATTCGTGGTAGAAAGGAGCTAGACAATCGTGAAAGAGGCACAGAGGAAGGTTCGGGTCGGAGCTTATGAGAGGCATGGCGGTGGCAGTAGTACCGAAGGTAGAAATGGCCTCGAGAGAGTGGGCGTCAGGCCCGCCGTTGGGGTTGTGGCATTGTAGCTGCACCTCTACCTCGATTTTTCGGGGCTTGGTGCTGGCGGCGAGGCTGTTGCTGATGACTGTGCTGACTCGAGCTCGACGATCGCCGAAAGATTTGATGGCGAAAGGGCTGAGGAAAACAACGGTACCTTTGAGGGAACCATCGGGTCCGTTGAGTGTGAGATTGGTCGGTGCCGCACTTAGATGCAAGGATCTTAAAATCATGGTTGGATTTTAATTTGTCATCAGTTCCTGAGTTAAAAAGTCCCAGGGTGTCAAAGGGGAGGTCCTCGATCACTTGTCGAGAGGAGGAAGAAAGGCCCGAGGATCTCAGCCAGGCGTGGCGTCTGATCGCGACCGCGTGAGCAATCATGTTTCAGGTGGTATCGCCGGTGTACTTTGCCATTTGAATTTGATGATGTGCGAGAGAGTCCGCCTCCTGCTGGAGGGTCGAGAGGACTGAGCGGTCTTCGTCGGAAAGTTTGGCGAAGAAAGGCTGGGCCTTTTCGCAGAGGATCTGTTGATATGCGCCCATACAGGCTCCGTAGTTCGCCATGTGGCACAAAAGGAGAGCACCGGAGTAAAGTTTCCGACCTACTGCATCAAATCTCTTACCCTCCCTGTCAGCTGGAGAGTTAGACTGTTGACCTGAGGATTGGGAGGCCTTAACTACCATGGAGTTGGGATCGGGGTGATGTTTGAGCCACTCCAAGGCTTCATCATCAGTACGGTACCAGGCCTCTATTTTCTTAGATGTTGGAGGTATCAAAGATGGGATCTTCCAAGAGGCCTGGATGACATCCAGGAGGTAAGGAAGAAACGGCAACAGTGTGGCTGGCGGGGCCTGAGCCTGAACCCTTTTGAAGACAGGGTCGGTGACAGCTTTTGAGGTTTGTTTAATTTCCATCCCCAGAGCGTCTGCCATTCTAACCATTTGGTCAGAGAAAGCTCGGATATTATCTGTCGGGGAAGGCGGGTCGACCTCGTAGGCGTCATGAGGTGGAGAGAGATCGAGACCGAGGGAGACGACCGAGGCCAAGAGGATCGACTCGGGGTGTTCGACGTCGAGGTCATCCTCCTCGGCCCCTTGAGGGGACCGGGGAGGAGAAACAAGCGCGGAGTCCTGTTGAGGTATCACCTCAAGAGCAGCAGCGGGCTGTGGGCGATTGTCCTTGGAGGCAGAGGCCTGGACGGCTCGAGCGAGGCAGGTCATCTGCCTTCCCCTTTCGGGCGTCTGAGCCGAAGGAAAAAGTTCTTGCCGAGCCTGAGGGCGCGGGGGAACTGGCTGGGGAACCTTAATAACTGTCCGGATTGACCGGTCGGGTGAGGCTTGGACGCCTCCATCCGAAGACCGACCAGGAGGAGAGGGAGATCGGAGGCGTGCTGGTTGGATAGGGGAGGATCTTCTCGAGGAAGTCACTGGGGAGGGAACGTCCTTCTTAGAAGAAGTGGAGGAAGAAGACAGTTGGGTCATACGCCTATTGGCTGGAGGTTGCGTCGACGCAACCCTTATGGTTTTTCCCGGTGTCGGTGGAATCAGGCACACAGCTGCCGAGTCAGATTGGGCTTGTCTAGATTCCTCCTGCGCCCTCTTAAAGGCAATCTTCATGGCGGAAGAAGATGGCGGCAAGGCCAAACGGGATCGAGTAGAGATGGCCGAGGCCACAGAACTCGAGGTCGATGAGGGACCCATTTTGCCCGACCAGGCCGATACAGTGGCTGTAGTGACCGTGCAGGGTGGTTTGGAGGATTTACCCTTCAAGGTTTTCGAGACCTTGGACGACACCGACGGGGAAGGCCTAGACGCCATTGAGCCCGAAGCAGAGGTAGAGGGCTCAGGAGCAAGAGACTTTTCATAGAGAGCTGCTCGAAGTCTCGCAGCCCTATTTCTTCGGGCCTGGGCTGTAAAGGCTAGGCAAATCCGGCAGGTACCGACGACGCGACTTTCACCGAGGCAGAAAAGACTTGGCGTGGCCGTCGGAATCTGGAATTTTAGCGTCACATTGAGTGCACCGCTTGAAACGCGTAGTCGACATAAGGAACGAAGAGTCCGATGTGAGCTTTGCGGCGTAAAAAAAAAGAACTGGGGAGTAGGCGCGAAGGGCGCCTTTTATACCCTCTGGGGAGAGGGGCGGGGTTACCGCCAAATTTCAAACTTTAGCTTGGAAGAGTATCCGTTGGAGCCTGCGCAGGTGCAGTCTCTCTGTTAGTGTGCATTCACAGAGTACACGAAGAAAAAGGAAGATTTACTCCACTGCCTCTCTGCTGAGTTGGATTGCTATTTTCCATTAGTTACATCTTTTGAGCCATTTCCAAAAGACAAAAGTACACGACAGTATATAGTTTGGCAGTAACTACATTTTGTTACATGTGTGTGTGTTTGTGTATGCATTTTTTTGAACTAAAAGGGTACATGTGTTTTAGTTGTTCACTGTTTGTGACTTGGCAGCAACAACAATATAAGGTGTTTTAACTGTATCATAAGAAGTTGTTGTTATACTTGCTATTTTTATTTTCACAAAGGCCTACCGTTGTATTTGCTAATTTCATGAAAGCTTATTTATGAGTTTTCCGTTTATTCCACAAATATTTTGGATACACATAGTAATAATAATTTTTAAAAAATTATACCCCGCTACGATCTCCCCACGGGGACTCGGGGTGGCTCACATGGGGCAAGGCCCGACTAGCACAATTTACAAAAACAACAGCATAAATACATTGAACAATATATATATTAAAAAAACACAGTAAGAAAATAAAACAACAAGAGTTAATACAGCAGTAATTAACTGCAGTAATTAACTAACATAGTAAATATTGACTGATACAGCTTAGTCAGAAATGGAATGGGAACTCTCATAGCCTCTAATTGATAAGTTTCATATAACTTTTGTGAACAAGTACACTCTTGGAAGTGAGATCCTACCATTGTGTCTTCTAATTTCATTTAAAAAGTGAAATGCTAACTGGTGTGTCTTGGCGAAACCTGAGTAAAGCAATGATTCTGGAATAGCTTTGTAATGGGAAAATAACATAAATCAGTACATTAGACTGGATAAAAGTTAAGACATATGCTACTTGACATGGAGAAATGGATTTTCCCACTTCTTCCCATACCACCTGTGTGTTATCCTGATGATGCAAGAGGGTAGAATTTCAAATACTAAAACTTTTGTGGGGGAAGTGCTCATGTTCACAAAATCATAATTTGAACTTACTGCAAAACATATAATTTGACACCTGAGTATTGAAATGCTCAACTTGATTCTACTTTGCAACATTCCCATGAGTTGTAATAGTTTGGAAAAAAATTAAAACACTAAATTGGCATTATTTACCAAATCAAGTTAGATGAGATGAAAAGTTAGAGTTTTGTGTCTGGGTGAAATTCTAGTGGAAAAACCATTCAATGAAAAACATTCCCAAAAAGGCAACTGGCAGGGGAATCTTATTTTCCTGGGAGGAGAGAAAACGTTCATGTTGGAAAAATCACACCTTATGAACAAAAAGTAGATGGGGTACTTTGCTACACTGTCCAAAGTTATTGTTTCAGTTCTTGTCTCAATGTAATTGTTATTTTTATTACTCTAAAATGTGCTTCCTAGCTTTCTGGGTCTTCTGCTCCTCGTTATGGAGTTGATAAAGATGTTATGAAAGAAGGTGCTAAAAAAACAACCCATGGACACACAGCTGCGTCTTCCTATACAGACTACATGGTCACTGGTGCTATAATAGGAGAGCTGAACTGCCTAACTAAGCAAGAAATGGAATATGCGGTTTCTTGTGAAACTGCTGTGCAGGTTGGAGCATTCTGCTTTCTACTTCGTATAAGTAGTAATTACAGTTACAATAGGTTTAGACTAGAACTGAAAGAAGTGCTGTGTATATTTGAAACATGATTTTTTTTAAATATTCCGATTTTGATTCTATGATTTAAATTCAAGAACTCTTAAAATCAATCATAACTCTTCTTAGTAGATTTTAAGACAGTAAAATATCAACTTGAGAAACTTAGTTTTATTTTCAGAAATACCCATTCTTTATCATTTTAATAAAATATTTTACAATAATGGAAAAAGTCCACCTTAACCCAACTTGGCTTGTTATTATCCCTCCAAGTGAATAATCTGCAAATGCTTTAACTTTATAGTCTTACCCTTTCATTTTTACTCATTTAATGTCCTTTTCAGGTCTTATTGCTTTATTTAATACCTTCATCGCCATTTTTTAAAAATTGTGAAAAAGGATATTGTTGTCTAGTTCCTTTGTGTATGTTACATGATTTTGTTTGTTCTCCATTAATCATGACTTGAGCACTTTGCTTATGGTAGATCTGTTTAACCAATTCTTGAAAACAGAATTCATGGTACATTATAACAATATGCCATTATTATCTCCAAGTCCTTTTGACTTATTTAAAGCAGAATTTGAAAGAGGTCCTACTTTTGAAAAGAGGTCCTGATTTTCAATCATTCGTGGTGTTTAAATTAATCCTGAAAGAATATTATTTCTTGAAACAATGCAATTTAGACTGAAATGTGTGTATTTTTTCCAACAAAAGTAGATTTTAAATAAAGCATTAAAATATTTTGTTTGGCATGAGCTCTGTTTTTACCAATTCTTTTGCAGAATTTAGCAAGCACTGTATAACTCATTGCTTCAAAATATATAAACTTAATTAAACTAGGAAGTGATACTAATAACATAATATCTCATGGTCTTTTCCTCCCAGACATGCTTTATCTCTATAGATGATTTGCTAGAAGCTTTTGATAGGTTTTTAGAACCACCCTCCTTAGAATATAAAATATGGCTGAAAATTGCTCTTGATATTGCTCTCAAAACCTATAAAGAAAATCTTCCTAACCAGGTAGGTTGTAGATTAGAGTACTGCTGCAATAAAATTTTTATTTTATATTTTCTCCCTTTCTTACAATTGTAATAAAAAAGTTAATACCCTATAGGTTTGCAGATTCAAAGTACACCAAGCAGCACAAGTAATTAATTTCAAAAATCTGGGCTTATTATTTTCAGAGGTTTCTTGGAATTGTTGTCAGCGATATGCCTAATATATAGTGTACTAAGACCTCTAGATTGTTTCACATGTTCTGTTAAAATAAATATGCTACCTTCTGTCTTTATGTGTTGGAATTTTACTGCCTAAACAGATTAATTTACAGGTTGCTGTGAATCTTTCGGGCTGTATGGCCATGTTCTAGAAGCTTTCTCTCCTGATGTTTCACTCACATCTGTGGCAGGCATCCTCAGAGGTGTAAGGTACCGTGTTTCCCCGAAAATAAGACAGTGTCTTATATTAATTTTTGCTCCCAAAGATGTGCTAGGTCTTATTTTCAGGGGATGTCTTATTTTTCCATGAAGAAGAATTCACATTTATTGTTGAGCAAAAAAAGAAAGATGAACATTTATGATATTCTGTACAGTAGTTGTCATCACAAACCAGCATAACCAGACAAACTGTGAATCCTCTCAAGAATCCCTTGTTACTACCATTATTTCCATGTACAACACTCTATGGTACTTACATTTACCGATCCTGCATGCTCTGGTGTTCTGTTCGTTGGGCATGCTTCCAAACAAAACCTTTGCTAGGTCTTACTTTTGGGGGAGGCCTTATATTTAGCAATTCAGCAAAACTTCTACTAGGTCTTATTTTCTGGGGATGTCTTATTTTAGGGGAAACAGGGTATATCTCACACCTCTGAGGATGCCTGCCACAGATGTGGGCGAAACTTCAGGAGAGAAAGCTTCTGGAACATGGCCATACATCCCGGAAGACTCACAGCAACCCAGTGATTCTGACCATGAAAGCCTTTGGCAATACAGATTAATTTACATCAATCCCTGGTGACCTTAATTTTGATGCCTTTTCCCACTTTCCCATCTGTAATGGTCGTTTTGAATCCTGCTTCTGCCCTATGGGGTATTGGCTGTGCTGTATCATTTGCACATTTGATTAGCATGCCCTCTATTTCATCTTCCAAGTATTTATAAAGATGTTAATCAACAGTGGGCCCAGGACAGAATCATTTGGCATTATATTTGTCATTTCCATCCAGAATGAAGAGGGCCCATTACTGAGCACACTTCAAGTTCTGTCCACCAAGCTCTCAAAAATCCATTCAACGCAGCATTGTCTAGTTCACGTTTACCAGACTGATCTCTTTTTTAAATGCCCATCCTGGATTTCAGTGACAATAATAGCAACAGACTTTTTAGAACATGCTGTAGTCTCTTGAGTGGATATACATTGTAAATAATTTTGAGAATTTGTTATCATCCCTAGTATTATGTAATAAAATAAATAGAAATATGTATATATATTTGTTTAAAACATGTATGATCATCGTTCTTAAAATTACATATTGTGATATTTGAAATTAAAAAAATTTTAAATAGACAATAGATGCAGAATAGCAAATATGAAAACAGGTTGCTTGTGTGAAAACTCTGATCTTTAATTTACTATCTTGCACATATTCATACAGGATCTTTCATTCATTAAAGTGTCCCATAGTAATATGCCAAAGTATGAGATAGGACAAAAATAATACAATACATTTAAAGTCATTCCTCAATCCAAATAATTTTGTGTGGGATATTAAAGTTTATACTATTAAGGTATTGTCATGTTGGCAATGATTATAAATGATCACATAATTGACTTTATATGGTTTGGTTTTTTAGGACTGGTCATACAAATTGTGTGCACAGTATTCTAACATGTACGTTGTAGATGTACTAAACCACACTAAATGTGACATTTATGATGAGGCTATGGATGATGTCATTCTTGTACATGGAACAGTACAAGATTGTCAATTGGGGCAACGTTACTGTGCACCATGTATTTTACCTAAAACCTGTCACCAGGTAAGGAGAATTTTCATAGTTAGTTCATAGTATAACTCAGGTGCTGGAGAAAGAGGAAACTCGCAAACTGATTCTATTTCTTCCCAATAAGTTTTAAGTCTTCTGCCTGCCAACCAGATACACCTCCCCTCCCCTAGATAATCTGCTGAATTAGAATAGCAATACAGTGTTCCCTCGCTACTTCGCGGTTCGCTTTTTACGGACTCGCTGTTTTGCGGTTTTTAAATAAACACTAAAATAATAGTATAAATCATAAAATAATATTATAAATCCCTCTTTCTACTTCCTTCCTAAGGAGAAACCTAAGGAAGGAAGGAGAAGCCAAAGGAAGAGAAAAGGAGGCTGAAGCGGCAGACAGAGACGCTACTTGCCAGTGAGATTGTAAACAACACAAATATAGAGTCCCTACTTCGCTGATTTTCACTTTTCGCGGGTGGTCCTGGAACGTAACCCACGCAATAAGTGAGGGAACACTGTATAGAAAAAAAGAGAAAGCAGAAATGAGTGTGCACTGTTGGTCCTTCAGAGGAAAAAAATAAAGTGTATTAAAAACTAAAGGAAACAACATTTCCCAGATGGCTAAAAAGCAGATCAGGGGATAAGAACGGGCAGGTTCTGATGTTGCTTGGATAACCACTGCCCAGCACATCTCTGAAGATGAAAGAGTTGATTTACAGAAAGTATTTCTAACTTCAAGTGAGAATGAGAGAGAGGAGATAAAATTAAAGAAAGGAAAAACTACTGCCAGAACTTTAAGTTTGATTAAAATCCACCAGAATGGGGAGTTTATGTAAGTCCCATTGTTTAGTGGATTTCCTCACTATACCATTCTGAGAATGGCATAGCGAAGCAACCCACCCTGGCTCTTTTGACTACTGTAAATCATTCTATACCTTTAATGCATTTTAGTTGTTTAGATTTTACTGTGTTGTAAATATGTTTATTTAAGTACTTTTTGTCTAATTATTATAAGTTTATATTGATGCTGTTTTACTTATTGTTTTGATTTGGTTTGTCTGTCAGTTTGTTTTTTTATTATGGCATTGAATGTTTGCCACTTTTTGTTTGGAAACCGCCCTGAGTCCTCCCAGGGAGAAAGGGTGGGTTATAAACAAATTATTATTATTATTATTATTATTATTATTATTATTATTATTGACACAACGACGTTGTATGACACAGCAAACATGATAGATATGCTGGGTTTCGTTTCACAAAATCACAAGTCGAACACTTCCCAAGCGTTTAGGACTGTGTGATGTATTTTCGGATGATGCGCGCAGATCCCAGTAGGGTGGCCTTTTGCAGTTGGCAGATCATAATTTTGTCAATGTCTATTGTTTCCAAATGCCGGCTGAGATCTTTTGGCACGGCACTCAAATAATAATAATAATAATTGTTGTTATTATTGTTGTTGTTGTTATTATTATTATTATTATTATACTAGCTGTGCCCGGCCACGCGTTGCTGTGGCTTAGTCTGGTGGTGTTGGTCAGTCTACATTAGGTTGTATTTATGCTGTGACCTCCACCTTCTTTATACTCAGTAGTAGTATTTGAAGTCTGTTACCTTCTTCAGTTTTTGTGTTGATTGATAATTGCTTGAGATCCCTGTTGTCTTTGGTTTGTTGTTAGTTGTAATGTCTGATTCTGCTGAGTGCGGTTTATATTTTTATTGTGGTACAATAGTCTTTTTTTTGTTTTACCTGTGTAGGTGTTTATTCTTATTGTTGTTGTAGTGGTCATGAAGGTTGGATAAGTTAGATGCTACTGTATTGTTTTTTGGAGGCCCAGTGTAGCACTGACTGGCCTCTCAGCCTCAGTGCCTGGCTGTTTCTTGCCTGTGATGGTGTTGATTCTTATTGTTGTTGTTGTTGTCATTGTTATTATTGTAATTGTTTTTTTGGAGGCCAAGTGTGAATGTAGGGATTGGGGAGGTGGATGAGTTGTGTTGTCAAATTTTGTATTTGTTATAGTCACAATGCGTTGCTGTGAGTTTTGTGGGTCCGGATTGTGGTTTTGTGGTGTGGTTGTGTTGTTACAACTGAGAGGCAAGGCTTTTGTGTTGTGTTGCCAAGTTTTGTATTTCTGGGGCGTTTAGTAGTCTGCCACGTTTCGTATTTCTGGGGCGTTTAGTTGTGTTGTTATAGTCACGATGCGTTGTTGTGAGTTTTGTGGGTCCGGATTGTGGTTTTGTGTTGTGGTTGTGTTCTTACAACTGGGAGGCAAGGCTTTTGCGTTGTGTTGTCAAATTTTGTATTTCTGGGGCGTTTAGTTGTGTTATAGTCACGATGCGTTGTTGTGAGTTTTGTGGGTCCGGATTGTGGTTTTGTGGTGTAGTTGTGTTGTTACAACCGGGAGAAAAGGCTTTTGTGTTGTGTTGGCAAGTTTCGTATTTCTGGGGCATTTAGTTGTGTGCCAAGTTTCATATTTCTGGGGCGTTTAGTTGTGTTGTTGTAGTCACGATGCATTGTTGTGAGTTTTGTGGGTCCGGATTGTGGTTTTGTGGTGTGGTTGTGTTGTTACAACCTGGAGGGAAGGCTTTTGCGTTGTGTTCCCAAGTTTCGTATTTCTGGGGCGTTTAGTTGTGTTGTTATAGTCACGATGCGTTGTTGTGAGTTTTGTGGGTCCTGTGTGGTTTTGTGGTGTGGTTGTGTTGTTACAACTGGGAGGCAAGTCTTTTGCATTGTGTTGCCAAGTTTTGTATTTCTGGGGCGTTTAGTTGTGTTGTTATCGCATGATGCGTTGTTGTGAGTTTTGTGGGTCTGGATTGTGGTTTTGTGGTGTGGTTGTGTTGTTGTAACCTGGAGGCAAGCCTTTTGCATTGTGTTGCCAAATTTCGTATTTCTGGGATGTTTAGTTTTGTTGTTATAGTCACTGCGCAAACAACTTTATCATTTTATATATATAGATGAGAGATTGGTACTTACTGTGAATGGCCATTTCTGGGAAATATAAGTAAGATAAATATAGTTTGGTTAAGGTTGTTGTGAGAGTGCAGATACAAATTAGGCAAGACATGGAAGGAATCACAACAAATACAACTGAAAAAGGACTTTGGCACCTGCATTGTCAGTTGGTGCACAATTAATTCATTGTTTCGTAGATAGGTCTTCCTGACAGAATGATAATTCATGGTATGTATCAACTTCTGATTTTGAATTTATCCTGGTCAATGCAGACTATCACTCCATCATCTCTTTAAAAAAACTTAAGCAACAGTATAATAAAATACATTATGGCAGGATTTGATGTTAATTATTTCCCTTGAAGAATGTGTATTTTAAAGTATTATCATTTAATGTTGCCTTAAGATTTATAGGAAGATAAAGGACTTTTTTCCTACCTATGATAATTAAGGTGACTGTATATTTATATGGTAACCAAATTTAATATGGTGTGTTGAGTCATTTATATTGTCCCTATATGAGTGAACTATTTGATGTGAACAATAATTCTTATTGTGGCAATATTCTAGGTACAAGGTACTTCACCAGCCACTAAATTGTTAATTATACGAAGTATAGAGGGTGGAGCACGTAAGAGCACTGGAACATGCTTTAATGTTTGTCAGCATCATGCAGATCGGAGATGTGGTGAGAGAGAGAGCTTGGAAATCTTATTCTAGAGCATGAATAGAACTTTATAGCCATGGTTTTATATGTATTGAAATTAGAGCATAATTCCAGAAACATTTGAATCAATGGGAAATATTGCCAATTGAGCTATTAGCATTAAACTAATGTTATCTGCTTTCTTGCCCTGGCACTTATGTGTTTCAATAATTTTTAAAGTTTGAATATAAAAAATAGACTTCTCATGAACTTGTGAAGATGAATTGCATTGTACACTTACCCAAGATGCTTGTCATACTTTATTTTTATGATTCTGCCATTCCCTTCAGAAATCACAGAATAAAGGGAAACTCTACAACCTGTGGGTCGTTAATCTGTGGAAATGAAAATCAAACCAAATTCTTTCATGTCCCTGGGTTAGATTCATCCCATACTCCTTTTCTAGATCAGTGTTTATAGTATAAAACAATGATTTAACTAAAAATATTTCAAGCTTAACTGGAATGCTTGTGTACTTATCCAGAATCCAATTAAAAATTGGAGGTTCAGTTTCAGAGCCCCCTCCTGAAATCCATGAATTCTCAAGATCAATTATGTATATAATAGTGTAATAGTGTAATATAATGATGTTCCTTATATAAAATGGCAAAAACAAGGTTTACTTTTTCAGTTTTTTGGCAGAGAGAGGAATATTTTTCAAAGGTTATACTTGAATTTATGGATGTGGAATCAGTGGATATGGAGGGCTGGTTGTATTTTATGTAGTACTTATTCACAGCTTAATACGTGCCATTGCATAATCGTCCCTGGTCCCTCCTCCTTACTCAGTGGTATGATATTTAAACAAAAAACAAAAACAAACCAGAACTGTCTGGAACTTTCCTTCCTCCCCTTATACAGAGGTAAGATAATTTGAGGAAGAAAAAAAAAATAAAGTCCCGCCCTTCTTTTTTGCAAAAAAAAAAAAAAAAAAGGACATGCAATGTGATCATGCAATGAAATATGATATATTAGGAATATGTGATAGGAGATAAATCAAGTTAAGTAACAAATAAAATATGATAAAACAAAGTTTATGAATAGCCTGTTCTGAGCAATTATAAAGCTAGATTCTATAGTATATATGCTAGAGTTACATGTATACCATGGTTATCTACTTAACAAAATAAATTCATACCACTTTTATTTTTTGAAGTTGGGAGTTAACAGATCCCGGGAAAAAGTATTTGTTAACATCAAACTGTCAGGGATATGTGAAATGAACTGACAGTCACTACTTCTCATTAGGATTGGAGACGCAGCAGGCAGAACAGTTTAGTTTAGGCAAAACCAAAGATCTCTTCCACAGTAGGAATAAGTAACAGAGAAGGGGCAAACATAAGCATAAAAACTATATTTCAGATCATTAGTCCTCCTGTAGTGGAAAAGGACATCCTTCAGCTGGGTTATCTCCTGTTCATTATAACAATACTTGCTTGAGATAGAACAATCCGTACAGAATCCAGTCTAATAATGGCTCTGCTGTGACTGCCTTGTGAGCGCCTTCATTTTTATAATCCTGCCATTCCCTAAATTATTTTTTTAAACCCACATTTTTTCCATTTCTCTAATTATTTTAAGTATTTCATTTTCAAACATTTCTGTCATAGTTCCTCTTTTCTCTCCCAACCTTTTTTCTGAGTGACATAGTTAATAATAAGCACTCCAGGGTGCAGCATATAACATAATATGGTAAAAACAGCTAATGAGTTTAAAACAATATCACATAAAAATTATAACAACAACCCCTGTCAATACATGTAACATAAAATCAGAATAGCGCAATTTTAAAAACACAGAACATGTATAGATAAAAATAGCTGCCATCAATTCACAACTAAAGTGCCGGAGTGTCAACTTCATATGGGCCTATACAGCCTACTCGAGGTCAAAAGCCTGTTTGAACATCTGTGTGTTTCAGGCTGGATCAGAAGGATTGAAGGGGGCTAGTTAGGCCAGAATTCTCTTGTGCAGTTATGAGTGTAAGTTATGCACTCATTATATTGCATAAACAGCGCGTAGTATAGGGCTAGACAGGAACCATGAAAGTTTGCCAATCCCCACTTAGACTGAAGCAGCCACTGGTATTGACTGGGGTCTGTTTCTCTGTCAGTCAGGAAGAAAACTGCCTCACCACACCCTCTTAAGTTTAAGTGATTTCTGGTGTAAGCAGGAATTGGATTCTATATCTGCCCTTCCTATAGTAAATCATTCACAGTAGGAGGACCATCATTGAGCTGGGTTCTGATTGATGGGAAAAGATCCATCCCAGTTCCCTCTCCATATATTATTAGGTTCTTCAGTGTCATTTGGCATTCCTTTCTGAGACAGCTGTTGCCCCTTCCTACATGGAGAGAGAGGCACAAAGTTCCATGCCTTCATTTGCACCAAAAAATGTGTTACTATCACCTGTCTCTGAAGGTGAGATGATTTCCTATTATACAATTACATTCTTCATTGGGAATAAAAACAAAATAGGGAAGGTGTATTCTTGCTGCTTTTCCTGTGCGAGCAGTTTGGAAGCAAGCTGCACATGCTACTCTTTACAGTTCCATGGAGTTGTGCCTTCAAGGAGAGAAAAGAGCATTTCTTACAGGATGCACCCTGGCTTTATTTAAAAACATGAACTTTTAGAGAAGAGCCAAGAAACCCTTTAGAGCAGAATCTCCTCTTGTAGTATACAACAAAATATAATTATGCTAGGCAATGGTTTGAGTTGTTAGACTGAATAACCAGCAATCTCCAGTCTGTCAGAAAAAACAGAGTTTTGTCAGTGCATAAAATAGCAGAGCTTTAAAAGTGATTTTTGTCAGTGGCCAAAAAAGTACTCTCCCATAAAACAACTTGTTTCATACCATGCAGTCAAGAGACAAAAATGAAGTAGACTTTGATGGAAATAACATATTTGGTTTACTAACCACTTTCATGTATTCAGCATACACTGGTACAAAAATGTATTAGTCTAGTTTCAAATATCTTTGAGGTGATTCCCTGTGCCAGCCGACCAGGGCATCTCTCTTGTAACAAAAACAGCTATCAACAGGTTACATAGTCAAAAGGAGAGAGAGCATGTGGTCTGCAGTCCCTTTTATAACTTCTCGAAAAACATAAAGTAAAAGAAGCTGCACACCAGAACATGCATACAGGAAACAGTAAGCAACAAGATCATAGACAAACAGATTGCTAGAGAAGTTTGTCATTTCCAACAGCTTTTGATTAGCTTGTTTGTACAGTCAGTCTTCTATTTTCATGGGTTTCACCTTTACACATTTGATTATTCATGGATTATTTGCTGCCACCTGTACTGCTGCCCTATGCTATTTGTAATAGGGACTGCAAGCATTTTAAAATTGAGGGAGACCACAAATGCACAATATTACTTGTAAACCCCTGTAAAAAATGGCATAAGGCAACAGAGGTAATGAGCACCTGCCTTTCCCTATCCACCTGCCTCTTTGTTTGCTTCCTTTCTCCTGCCTTTCTCTTTTCCTTACTCTGCTTGCCAACTTGCTCAATGGCTTCTCCCCAGATAGCAAGAAATGCGGTGAGCAATTGGGCAGGTAGAGAAAGAAATATGTGCCTGGTTCCTCTCATCCTTTCTCTGCCACCACTTGCTCACTGTCTTTCTGTGCTCATTCATTCACCCTCACCTCTTTTTCTTGTGACGGAACATCCAATTTACTTTTTAAAATGGGAGGAAATAGTTTTTATTGGTGGTCCATTTTATCTTATTATGCTCTGAATTGGTTTTTACTGTTATTGTATTGTACCTGTACAATGTCGATTTTACTGTGTTTTACTTATTGGAATATGTTGTTTTATCTGTTGCACTTTGTTTTATTGCTTTCGGGCTTTGCCCTGTGTTAGCCACCCCGAGTCCCTACGGGAAGATGGAGATGGGATAAAAAAATTAAGTTATTATCATTATGATTAATACTTGGGAAAGTTTCAAAAATGAAGTATTTTCTCCTTGAATTTGCAGCCACATTGGGACAACTTTTTTCAATGGAATCAAGAAATCGTAGTTCAGTAGCCAACGATTTAGTAAGTATGTTTATAGTAAATATTAGCCAAAGTAGGTTTTGACATCAGTGTAATATTGTTAAGTTAATAAGAATTTTTATTTTTAAAATTGTATTCCACGATGAGCCGTCATATTCAATTTCAGTTCAGTTCATTTGATCATACCAGAGGAGCAATCTGCATTTTGTAATACTGTTTAATTATGTTGCCCAGAAAATTACTAATGCAATTACAATTTGAGTAACAACAACAATCACGTGTTGTTACTTCTTAGTGTTGCTCTGTAAGGGAATCTCTTCAGTAACCTGGCTCCAGCACATTCAAGTAGCACCTGTGTAAGATTGCACATACTCAATTTGATCCATAGGGCAGAGTGGCTCAATCATGAGAAATGAACAGCTATCACCTTCCTGAACCCTGGTGTTCCCTAGAGTACTTCCAAAATATTGAGGGGAAATCTGAGCGGGGAACAGCTTTTCCTTTCTCTCTATGCCACTAACTGGCTGTGGTGCATGTTCCATCAAACTATGGTGAATGGGAACAGAAGCAAAAGTCCATAGTAAGAACTAGTGGAGCATGGTAATTGCCCTCGTGGCTCCCAAACTGCCCAGGGGCCTGCAGGACAGTGTTATCTCCAAATGAGAAAGGCTCTTCCTGTTTTTCTATCACTGCCGCTTTGTCCTAAAGATGTATTTTCAGCCGGTGTAAGACTTCGGTTATCATTGTCACCAACAAGATTACAGCGAGAATGTCTTAGAATCATAGAATAGTAGAGTTGGAAGAGACCACATGGGCCATCCAGTCCAACCCCCTGCTAAGAAGCAGGAAATCGCATTCAAAGCACCCCCGACAGATGGCCATCCAGCCTCTGCTTAAAAGCCTCCAAAGAAGGAGCCTCCACCACGGCCCGGGGAGAGAGTTCCACTGTCGAACAGCTCTCACAGTGAGGAAGTTCTTCCTGATGTTCAGGTGGAATCTCCTTTCCTGTAGTTTGAAGCCATTGTTCCGTGTCCTAGTCTGCAGGGCAGCAGAAAACAAGCTTGCTCCCTCCTCCCTATGACTTCCCTTCACGTATTTGTACATGGCTATCATGTCTCCTCTCAGCCTTCTCTTCTGCAGGCTAAACATGCCCAGCTCTTTAAGCCGCTCCTCATAGGGCTTGTTCTCTGAGCCCTATGAGGAGAAGACAAGCTTGTTGTCTTCATAGCTTTCTTCATAAATCTACCTCTTTAACATGTCAACCTAATGAACAGGGCCAAAGCTTTGGCTTAACTTTTGACAATATTTTGTCCATAATTCCCCATATAACAATATGTTGCCAGATGTGCCCTTTACAATAACGTGAACATAGGACTCATTCTCTCTCTGTATTTTTCACCTCTAGTACCTAATCTTTTAGTTTTAAATTAATCCTTGACCATTCATATGAAAATAAGGAACTTCTAGCCTAATATTGACAAGTCTGACTGATAGCAGTTCTAAGGTTTCAAATAGGATTCTTTCCCAACTCTAGATTGGAGATTTTCTGGTGGTTTCTTCCCCAACTACAAGCCAGGCTCAACCTTGATGAATAACCAGGGCCGGCCCGAGATGATTTTACATGTTAAGCGGGGGAGGGAAATTGCGCCCCCCGCGCTGCGGGAGGCGTGGCCATGCGCCGCAGGAGGCTCTGGTCCCGCGCTCTGGCCCCGCTTCCCGTGCTGCTCGCCCTGACCCCACCTCTCGCGCAGCGTGGGAGGCGGGGCCAGGGCGTGCTGGGCGGGAGGCGGGGCACCGCCCAGACGGGACCCCGCCTCCCGCCCCGTGCACCCTGCCCAGCTGGCGAGGAAGCAGCGGAAAAGTCCCTCCAGGCCGCAGCGACTGTGGCCTGGAGGGACTCCCTGTGCAGCCTGGCCGGTTAGGCAACGCCAGCCGAGCCAGGGCGAGCAGCGCGGGAGGCAGAGCCAACCCTGGCCCCGCCTCCCGCGCTGCTCGCCCTTACCCCGCCTCTCGCGCAGCGTGGGAGGCGGGGCCAGGGCGCGCTGGGCGGGAGGAGGGGCACCGCCCTGACGGTGCCCCACCTCCCGCCTAGTGCGCCCTGGCCTGGCTGGCCTTGCCCAGCCGGCCATGCTGCAGCGGGAGAGCTTGCTCGTCGCCGAACAGGCCTTCCTGTTCGCTGGCGAGCGAGCCCATAGTCCCCGCTGGGGGGGGAAGCTTGACGGCGCCCCCAGGGACCTGCGCCCGAAGCGGCCGCCTCAGGTGGCCTCCGTGTTGGGCCGGCCCTTTGAATACCCACTAGTAGGTGCATTCTGGGTGGAAAAAAGGTAACTATTGTCAAAATAATACTTCATGGTCTCTCTGTCTGACACAAATGGGACTTTGTGCCTACTTTATATAGTAAAATAGCTTGGCAGTACATTGCTCCCTCCCTCATAGCACTTGTGTCCTTATCCACCAAGCTAAGTTCCCTCATTTTCTCCCCTCATTGGTTATTTCTCTTGGTGTGATCGAGTGTTGAGTAGCTTTCATTTTCTAGTCTAGGTCATTTCTATTTCTGATTTTTAAATATTCACTTTTATTTATTTATACCACAAAAAAGTTACTTTCCCTCACTCTCCTTCTCCCCCCACCTCCAGTGTGGGCAGAAAGTATGGTTGTATAAGTGTTAAACGGGGTGATTTGATGTACATTTACTAATCAGGCTCTGAATAATTGTACCTCTGAGGTGTGCATTAGATTTAATAGTGCATTAGAATCATGCATCTAAACCTGTCTGCACTGTTTGGCAAGATATCTCGACTGAGGACAGAGGAAGGAGAGGCATTGGTAGCCATGAAAAGACTTGTGGGAAGGCCTGACCAAGGGGTGTAGCTTCCCACCAGCTTTTTTGGCAGCCACCACCACTTCACATTCAACAGCAAATCCTATTTTTTTGGAAAACATGCTTTCAAAATTAAAGTTAGCATTACATCAGATAGTACACTATACTTGAGTAAATACAGTGTGTCTAACCTTTACTTTTCTCTTATACAGGATTACACATATATGAGTTCACAAAGCCACAGTGTGAGAAAAAATAAAGAATGAAGGTGTTCCAGTTCCATAAAGCTGGATGAGAGGGGAATTAAGACATAACCATTGATAACAGCTCTCTAATGGAGTTGATTGTTTTTTAATTTTAATTTTTTTATCGTCTTGTAAATTTTAAGATTTTACACTTTTAGAATATTTTTATTAGAAACAACTATTTGTAAAATAGCACTTAAATTGTTTTAATTTAGTTTTCAAATATTTAGTGTTATTTTAGCTGTCATAACGAATACAATAAATTTTTAACTAATTTGATTCCTTCAGAATGTGCCAGTCATTAAACAACAAGAACAATATCTATTGATATTCATATTGAAATGTATTTCTTTTTAATCGGTTACTATAAATAATAAAACATGGGTTTGCCATCAAATAGAGCTTTCTAGCAATGAGGAGACTTGTTACAAAAATATTTTAGATTGCAGAATAGTATTTCTTCTTTGTGGTCTCTGTGAATCATACTATTGGGTATACTGCGCAGAGCACTGTTTGGAACCTTTTACCTTTACCTAGGCAGAAATGTTTTGGCAGTAACCCCGCCCACCATTCCAAGGCTATATAAGGCCCAGTTGCCGCTGAAAACCTTCAGTTCCTTTCGTCCATGCTGCAGCCAGTTCAAGAACCTTGCTCATCAAGCTCGTCTTCAATTGTTAACTTGCTACTAGTTTGCTAAGATTACTTGATAGTGATTTTGTCTGGCGTGTGGTCAGTTTTTCTGACTTCTTGTAGTTGGTGACTCGTTACTTCTGCTCCTGCTTTAGGCTTCATTCTGTGAGTATGGTGTGGGCCTAGTCTAGGATGGCTTCCACCACCCGCCTTAAGCGATGTGAGCAGTGTTCAGGAAAATTGCCCAATACAGACAGACACTCCAAGTGCCTCCTCTGTTTGGGCGAAGGACATTCCATCCACACTTATATACATTGCCAGGTTTTCTCGTCTCAGGCATGGAAAAATAGAGAAGCGAGGCTTTGCTCCTCTCTATATCAGCAGGCCCTATTGACCTGCTTGTTGGCCTCGACATCGGTGTCAAAGCCACCTTTGGGAATGAAAAGGGTGGATGTTGTTCCTCACGATCTGCAACGGCTTCGGAGAAGCTTGTGACCCCTTCCACATCCTCTGTGAAGGCATAAGGACTGGCTCACACAGGACAGACAGGGACATCTTTCCCACTGTTAACACCATCAATGCGACCAATCTAACACACTGTTTTGACTTGTTGCTTCAGAGTTTGGCTAAGCAAGTTCTTTCCTGCCTGGTCTGAAGGGGCAAGGTTGTAAAAGATGTAAAAATACTCCTCTAAATCCAAAGTCAAAAGCAGAAGGCCCCTTTTCTGTGAAGAGGGCGAGGAAAAACACCACAAAAGTTGGATCTTCAAACTGCAAAAGAACTATTTATTGCGTGGCCATAGCAATGAGACAAAAACATGCATACATGCAATCAAAGGATTTGTCCCAATTTCCAAAACGGTTGCAAGGGTTTTATCACCTCCACAGAAATTAGCAAGCGTGTCCTTATTGGCTTACAAAGATCATTTACCCCATTTGTCTAATGTTGTCTACGTCACAAGCATCTTAACCATCATGCAATCCCATTGGGTTTCTATGCTGTAACAACATGTAATTCTTTAGACAATAGTGCTTTCATGTTATTGACCCTGACTTGTTGCAAGTATATGCTCGAAATCGTATGGGAACCGGTTCTGACTTGATGTATTATTATTTGAAAGTAACTTCTCTGGAACAACTCTTTTCCCAAACATCAGCATTTTCTCTCAAGTGCAGGCCTTCCTCAAACATAGGCCTTTTGCAACTTAGGTCAATCAAAACATATGGGACTTATAGTCATTACAAGTATCTTTGAAAATTCTTTTTTTAAACCCACGTCTCCCTCAGGTCCAACATCACCAGCAGTTGCTGCGTACTCAGCACAATTGTATTTGGCTATATTGTTGAGTTCGATTCTTTGCCCTCTGAACCCCTCCTTCACTTCCAGTTCTGGAGGGAATCAAAACACTCCTTTAAAAAGGAGCAATACTGCCACTTCATAGAAAGGACTTTCAGTGGGCTTCCTTTTCCCGTTACTTCATCGTGCCAAAAAGGAAATTCTGGATCTCCATTTTGTCAACACCTTCATAAAGACAAAACGGTTTCATACAGTATTGCTACCGTCTGTCCTGCCCATGTTCTGACACGTGACTGGTTTGCAACATTACATCTGAAAGACATGTTGATGGTTGTAGAAAGAAATAGAAGCTTTACCACAGTTTCTGAATCAAGATAAACCCTGCACTATAATAAAATGTCACTCAGGCTTGTGTAACAAATAGCAGTATCTTTACTTCAGTTCAAAAGTTCAAACGGCAACAATATTTATAACAGTCTTTCTGAATTCACACAGAGAACATAGGGATAAACAGTCCCTTTAAATATGGCTCATTTGCCTTTAAATAATCAGGCTTCGGAGAGTATGGCAGCCATTTCCTCCCTGACCATTTTCAGTCAGCGCTCCTTCCTCTCCAAGATGAAAGTGGCAGTTAAAACCGTTAGCCTAAGTACCAAGCTAGAGGCAGCTTGGCTGCTGGCTAGCTCAGCCAATCAGCTGTCGACACGTGCCCTTTCCAGTTAACTCACCACATCATGGTGCCTCTTTTACAAACCCTCACAAGACACATATTTCCACGGTGGGATACATTGAAGCTCCCAAAGGTTTCTGTCAATTATGCATCAAGAAACGAGTGCATATCGGTTCCATGCCCTTTGATCTGTCAACTGCTCCAAAGATTTTTACCAAAGTGATGGCAGAGGTAGCTGCTCATCTCAGAACCAACAGTATGACTGTGTACCCGTACCTGTTTGGCTGCTTGTTGCTTGGTCTGTGACATGCCTTTAGGAGAACATAGACTTTACATTTCGCCTTCGTTGAGGACTTGACTTGCCTCGTGATGAATCCAGAGAAGTCCAACTTGACACCAACACAAAGTATTTGGTTCATTGGGACCAACTTAGACTCCTCAAGAAAACTTCCCTCCCAGAGGACAGATTCCTCAATTTGCAAAAAGCAGTCAAATATTGCTGTCTCCAACAACCGGTCTGCGCCAAAGATGTCCAGATTGCTTTAGGGCACATGGCCTGCACCAGTGCTGTCACACTCTTTGCACATCTGCACATGCGTCGGGCTCCTTTGTGCCTTCGATCCTCTTCGGGACTCTCACCACACACACCTCTTTATCATGTATCATGTATTTTCATTTAAATCAAAATGAAATTTTGCCTGCCTTATTCCTGAACCTGACCTTTCAATTGGAAAGAAAGCTTTACCTACTTGAAGCACGCCTTGTCGTTTTACCTGGACAAGACTCATGATACCTTGAATTCACACAGACTTGTTCTGGTCTACGCTACTGACAAACAAGGACTACCTGTGTCTCCTCAAAAGACTTTCAAAATGGATAGTGGCCACTGTTAAACTGTGTTACGGGTTTGCTGGAAAATGACCACTGAATTATGTTAGAGCACATGGGACTAGGGCAGCTTCTGTTTCTGCTGCTTTTCTTAAAGGAATCCCACTAGAAGCCATTTGTAAAACAGCTATGTGGAGGACTACATCCACTTTTGTGTCGCACTATAGATTGGATGCTCCCTCCCTGAAAGATACCTCTTTTGGTTGCTCGGTTTTGTTATGTGTTTCATGACTCCCCTTGCCTTCTGAGGCAGATTTTGGGGTTCTTTAACATGTTTATTTTCTGTGCAGTGTTTTTCTGTATATTAGGCTGTACAATTTTAATAAGGCTACTTGGGGCAAAGTATCTTTTTCTGACCACATCCCTGAGCAAGGTCAGATTTTACCTTTGGATAAATGTGCATAGATCCAGCTTTTCCACACACTAACTGCTTTTCAAGATAATCATGAAACCATTTGTTTTCTTCCTGTTAGCTTTTCTTCCTTAGAATAATTTTTTTTAAAATCACATAAACATGTCAGTGGTTTTAAAACAAATGCTTTTGTCCAAATGTTGAGGCAATGTGATATTGCATGTTTTTTTTACTCACATGAAATGACTTGTCCATTGTTAAAACCATTAAAAACACCTGGATACCTTTGAAAAGTCATTCTAGATGTTTTTAGAAATTGTAGGCTTAATACATATACAAAATATTATCCATTGTATTTATATTACTACTGGCTTTAGGTATAGTGAAATAAATGTTTTGTTTTTTAATTTAAGTGGTTCCTTCTGATTCTCAAGCTATTTGATGTGATGGTCCTGTATTTCTCCATTAATGTACCAGAGATCAAATCATATGATGTTTGCATATTTTCCTGGAAACTTGTCACTGACCAATAGGTTCAGACTGACATCTCTCTCTGAGTCTCGCTGATTCAGGGGAAAAGGTAAAAGATAAAGGTTTTCCCCTGACATTAAGTCGAGTTGTGTCCAACTCTGGGGGTTGGTGCTCATCTCAATTTCTAAGCCGAAGAGCCAGTGTTATCTGTGGACATCTCCAAAATCATGTGGCCGGCATGACTGCATGGAGCGCCATTACCTTCTTGCTGGAGTGGTACCTATTGATCTACTCATATCTGCATGTTTTTGAACTGCCAGGTTAGCAGAAGCTGGGCCTAACAGCGGGAGCTCACCCTGCTCCCTCGATTCGAACCGCCAACCTTTCGGTCAACAAGTACAGCAGCTCAGCGGTTTAACCTGCGCCACTGGGGGCTCCTGATTCAGGGGAGTACTGCAAAAAGCCTGATGTACTTTTCCCTAATGCACTACTATCCAGATATTTTAGACTGCAACTACCATCACCCCAGCTAGCAATTTCTTTGTAACATTATGAAGTGTCTACTGAAAAACAGAGCTGTTATGAAAGTGAAATCACAGATCTGCTGCTCTATTTCTAATGTAACAAGAAATATGACTACTTTATTTCCCCAGAAGTTGGAATCATGATGTATATTTAGCTGCCGGAACTTGACATTTACTTCCTATTTTGTAGTGGATGAAGGGAAAGCAGCAGCACAATCTCTTTCTGCCATATATCTATAAACTATTAATAGCCTTTAATACTGCTAAACATCTATTTGGGATGCAAATAAGTTAACTCCCATGAAGTTGGAAATAAAAGAATAAGCATACCAGTATACATTTGTTTTTATTTCTGTATGCAATGTAGTATTAGGCACATAGCTTGGGACACTTTCTAAAGTAAGTCATTGGCCATTGTTTAGAGTATCCTTTTGGCTTTTAAATACTGGTCAGGAAAACAAATGATGTAAAAATAAATGAATAACTTTCTATTAAAGAAATAAAAATGGATTTGCATCTAAAAGTGCAAAAGGTGAAGTACTTTAACCCTTCCACCAGACAATGTGGCAATATACAATATATTGCTCCTTTTTGAGAAGGCGGTTGGAATTTCATGACATAGAAAATTATAAATTACAATTAGTTTCCATAATCACTATATATATATACACAAGCCAGTTATGAAAAAAAAACTGGTTGAAAACTTACAAATGAAAAACTTCACACAGATCAAAACAGTGAAAGTATAACAACATGCTCAAGTGCCCAATTTTGATATTTAAAGATATTATACCTTTAAAACGCATGAACTGTAATTACATGAGCAGCACTGGCATTTCATTATATTTAGTTGATTTGTCAAAAGGATTACAGTATGTTTTAAATATGAAGATTGTTCCAAAATGTTTGATTTCATACTGCTTTGAATTAAAAGTACATGTTGGTGAATGGGTTAAAAAGTAGGTGAATCACTTAAATACACAACAAGCCATGTGCACTTCAAAATAGTCTAGTGCTTCACCTGTAAGGTATTGTTTTCAAGCAAACAAGACTTAACAGAACATATGGCTTTACAGTAACGTCAATTTGTCAACTAAGTTGTAACAATAAATACTTAAAATCTCTACCAATAGACTTACATTTTATCTGGTTTAAACCATACAGAAAACAATTATCAATTGAAAGCCTGCTGTAAAATGTTGAACACCATTTTTTTAAATCATTGTTTTAAATCTAAAACAACCAAAATATTTAAAGGGGCTTTTGCAGTTGAACAATTTTTTGCCAAAATGGAAAAAATATGGACTTCAAAATTTGAAAAAGGGGCTACTGAAAATTATGAGAACTGCTAAATACTTTGGTCACTAATTGTCAAATAGTTATGCCTCAAATACATTAGATTTGTGTATTCACTTTTTTATAAAACTATTCTTACAGCCATTTTAACTATAGTATCACTACTATTGTTACTTGGGTGGCAAGATCTTATTTCACAGACCACCCATCATTTAGAACAATACAATATAAACATACGCAAAAATTTCTTGGTATTTCTCAATGTGCAATTTTTACACTTATGAATTTCTGTACAATGTCTTAAAATCTAGAATATAAATGTTGCTGGTCCTGATCCCTTGTGAAATTAGTGCAGCAGTGACTGGCTCCAATGGGCTCTAGATGAAATCCTCAAGAGAAACAAATCCTTGGGTATCAGTTCATATTCTTCAGCCAACAGCAGTCAATATCACATATCATACAGGGCCATTAACAGATGCCTCTGCTAGAAGAGCTGGTTGATCAGTCCTATAGAGGAAAAGAAAGATCTCAGTTTTAGTAGAATATACCTTAACACTTTTTAGTGTTCTATCCTTTTATGTTCCCTCCTCACCCAGTACCTCAAGGCTCCCACATAGGTCCAGAACCACAGTTAGAAAAAGTAGTAATCCAGAATTTTACTTTGCAGTATCACTTGGGCTTCTGTAAATGGTCGTAAAAAAGGGACAAAAAACGCCAGTGTGAGTTGTATTTGGGGGGTGGGGGGGGTATGCTGAGACTTGCAGAGAAACCAGGGTAAATGGGTGCAGAAAATGGGCCGGGGGGGGGGGTCATCTGTGGTGACATGGGGCTTGAATGTGTGAGTAACATGTTAGGAGAACTTCTGTAAAATGGTATGACATCAGACCAAAGGATTCAAAGAAATGTGAGTGTTGGGGCTCAGACCATAGTTCTACCTCATACTCAGATTCTGCTAGAAGCAATTTCCCTTAAACATCACCAGTTGTTTGATTGTTTATGGGATGTATACCCTGCCTTTCCCCACTCAAGGGCCCAGGGTGGCTTATGGCCAGTAAAAACATACAATATAAAAATTCAAAACAAGTTAAAACCATAAATATTAATAAAATCTGTAAATCACTAGTTAAAATCCACCTAAATTAGATTTAAAAACCACCCTAATAATTGTGTTTGTTGCCACAACACACACAATTGCTGCTGGGAGATGTGTTAAACTAAGAACTAATCCTGGTTTTCTGGTTTTATTTTCCTCTCCCCTTTTAGTGTCACACTACTTTAGATTAGCATATGGCAGATACTAGTGTTAAATACATAAATAAATCCACTAGCAGAAAAGTTGATGAAGCGCTACCTCTGTTCTAGATTGCTGCAAGCAGGTTGTGGAGTTACAGGAGTTTCTTCTCCAGCTTCCGTGTTCTCCACTACGTATTTACAAGAAGCATCTTGCGAGGTAGACAGTTTTCCTTCCTCACTAATGAAGAAATGGGTTACAGTTTCATTTGTGTATTAAACATTAGTGTTATCATGCATTTGTGAGAGGTTTGGGGAGAAAGGGTTCAGAGGTAACATGCAAACAAATTTTAGAAATGACTGAAACATGGAATACAAGCACAAGGTTGTGGGTTCTGTTACATTCATCACTGGCATCAGTTTATGTTTACTTTAAAGGAACTGGACTGGAAAAAATGCAGGATGTAAGATTACAGAGTAGTAAAAAGAGGAAAAAGAATGTACATGGTGCCCAAAGTGAAACACATTCAGTATCCTTTTCTGTACATACCGATAGGATTTCAACACTCTGAAGCCAAAAGTGAGGGGGGAGGGGAAAAACAGAAAAGGAATATAAAAAAATACCATCAAGACTTTTGGCAAAAATAGCCCATGGAACTAGCCTATTTATAATGCAACCAAGCAGCAGTTGCTTATTACACACCATTATTCAAAATATCTAAATAAACTACTCCCTTTGGATGAGGGCAAACAGTATCAAAATTTCAGCAAATCTCAGACCCATTTCTCACAGCAGATGAAGTAGTAAAACGAGTTAATCACTTCAGACTGAGACAAGGACTTGTACATGTATCAGCTTCCTTATAGGTTAGATTTTTATGAGGAAAATTAAAATTGTTCCTTTTGTAAGGGAAAACATTCCATCATATGAGGCTGCCACCTAGTGGCCGCAATGAAAACATTCAGACACAACCAAGTATCTTAGATATCTTCAAGACTACTAGCAGGTTTCTGCACAAGTATGGAAGTCTATGCTAAATAAAAAGGACTAGTCTGTTTCCGTAGAAACAACAAAGTCTTCTGACATTGCAGACTAACAGGAGGTCCAGTCCTCTAGAAAAGCCCAGACAATTTTACTGCCCTACCTGCTTTGGTGAGAATTGGGCCTCAGTGTAGAATGCAGACTTCTGGTGGGGAATTTCATAATTTCATGGAAAAACTGCTCTGACGTTCCCAACTTTGAAAATTTTGGTAAGATATGTCTCATCTTTCCTCAGTCACAACTGCCATGTATTTAAAAAGCAGTCCAATTCACACATGCACCTTTAGAACTGATATATACATAATATACATTTGTATTAAAATATCCATATAAATGCTTATCAGATGTGGCCCTTTGATAAATAATGTAAGAAAAATACCAAGCAGTAAAAATACAGGACTGTTGAAATAATATATACTAAAGGTTTGGTGCAGCAAGTTCACAACTCGTATTTCCACAGCTTAACGTTTGTGCATTCAGGTAAACTTGCAGCAAGACAAAAGGACATCTAGGGTTAATTTAAACATACAGATCAAGATGTTGGCCTGGCCATCCAAACTGTTACCACTGATCAATGAAAAATATCTAGAGTTGAAGTACCTTCTAGTTGCCCTTTGAGGGGTGAACCATGCAAATTAATTTTTGACCATTTTATGTGGCAGAAGTCCCTCTGATTCTGGGAAACAGTGAGGACTTTTCCAGCCTGACATCATGATGTTTGGAACTCAGGCTTAGATGCTTTGAAGGCAGGCTATCGGATTTATGGAAGTCTGTTCGCCTCAAAGTGCTGATTGTACGCATCCAATTTATGTCATTATTTCTCCCTGGGATAAAAAGGATTTAAACTATCCTGGCTTCTATGGGAGAGGGAGTTCAGCTTTTTTTTTTTTAATAGTTTTTATTGCGATTATTTTGATAATTACAGCCAAAGTGGGGGGAAATATTGGTTGTGGAGGCATAGGAAAGTAGGGGGGGGAAAGGTGAAAGAAAGAAAGAAAGAAAGAAAGAAAAGAAAGAGGGGGGAAAAAAGGAACCCACATACATCCCGTGAGTTAAAACTATGACTTCCCATTGTCCTCTTTGGGGTAATTGTCTTTTTTTGCATTTTCAACTGTTGTTTGTTCCAGTTTTTATTCCATTATTACCATTTATACATCATAGAATCAGAGAATAGTAGACTTGGAAGAGCCCTCATGGGCCATCTAGTCCAACCCCCCGCCAAGAAGCAGGAAATCTCATTCAAAGCACCCCCGACAGATGGCCATCCAGCCTTTGCTTAAAAGCCTCCAAGGAAGGAGCCTCCACCACAGCCTGGAGGAGAGAGTTCCACTGTCGAACAGCCCTCACAGTGAGGAATTTCTTCCTGATGTTCAGGTGGAATCTCCTTTCCTGTAGTTTGAAGCCATTGTTCAACAGCAGAAAACAAACTTTCTCCTTCCTCCCTATGACTTCCCCTCACATATTTGTACATGGCTATCATGTCTCCTCTCAGCCTTCTCTTCTGCAGGCTAAACATGCCCAGCTCTTTAAACCGCTCCTCATAGGGCTTGTTCTCCAGATCTTTGATCATTTTAGTTGCCCTCCTCTGGACATATTCCAGCTTGTCAACATCTCCCTTCAACTGCAGTGCCTAGAATTGGACACAGTATTCCAGGTGTGGCCTGACCAATCAGATAGATTTATAATGAGTGATGTTCCTCTACTCTGAATAAATTCTTTAAAGCCCGACCAGTCTGGTTTTTGTTTTTGTTTTTTGTTTTTTTGCATTTCTTAGTTTCTGTGTCAAACAGTCCATCTGTATTATGCCAAACATTTTCAAGGTCCAATCATCTGGGGATGGTATTTTCTCCTGTTTCCACACTTTAGCTAAGACGAGTCTTGCCGCCGTGCACATAAGGAAAAACATTTTGTTTTAATTTACATTTAGTTTTACATTTGTTAAGCCGAGCAGGTACATGTCTGTTGTTAAGGCAAAATTGATTTTTAATATTTTTGTGACATCTTGTGTACGTCTTTCCAGAACTTTTTAACTTTTTTACATGTCCACCATTGATGGAAGAAAGTACCAATTTCCTTTTTTCATTTCCAACATTTATTGGACATTATTTGTTAAATTTTGCAATCTTGACAGGTGTATGGTACCACAGAAATTGCATTTTGTACCAGTTTTCACGTATGTCAATTGCTGTGGAGAATTTTAGTTTTTTGTTCCAGATTTCTTCGCACTGATTTATTCTAATATTGTGTCCAAAATCCTGTGCCCATTTTATTTGACAGTCTTTGATCTGTTCATCCTCTGTGGTCCATTGGAGTAGCTGTTGGTATATTGTTCTTATAATTTTTTTCTCCTTCTTCATTACTAGTTCCCATAGACCTTGTTCTTGTTTAAAGCCTGTTTTTGCATCTTCTTTATAACATTGTTTTATTTGGAAGTATTGGAACTATGTTAATTTTTTAAATTCCTGCATCATTTCTTCTTGTGAGTTGATTAAAAAAAAAAACAATAATCAAGAATTAGTAAAGTAATTGTTGGTAAGTTAGCCAATTTTCCGTGGCCAATTCTCTTTTGTGTCTCGCCTCTATAGGAGAAATCCATAACCGGGTTTTGTCATATAGCCTTTGTTTGTATTTTTCCCATATTCTAATTAGGGAGGCTCTAATAAAATGACTTCTGAATTTTTTTTTCAGTTTTCCTTTTGTTATACTATAGATAGTCATGCCACCCAGATCTTAAATCATGGCCTTCTAGTATTAATAATTTAGTTTGATTAAAAGTAGTCCAATCCTTCAACCATACCAGACTACAGGCTTCATAGTACAGCTTGAGATCAGGTAAACCGAGTCCTCCTTTCTTTTTGTCATCCATTAGTATCTTTAGTTTTATCCTTGGCTTTTTGTTTTTCCATATAAATTTCGTTATGTCCGAATTCCATTTTTGAAGAGATGCTCATTTCTAATTGTTGGCAACGTTTGGAATAGTAACTGAAGTAAGATGGCCATTTTAATTATCGCAATGCGTCCTAGAAGGGAGACATTTTGATATTTCCATTTTTCTAAATCTCTTTGTATCTTTGTTCACAATTGTTCATAGTTATTTTTCAGCAACTTAGCATTACTAGAGATCAATATTACTCCCAGATATTTTATTTTATTCTCTGTTTTAATCTCTGTTTTGATCTCTAGTTGCTCCTCAGGGAGTTCAGCCTTGAAACAAAGGACAGGTTGGTATGGAGACGGACATTATCAGGTTGAAAATGCAGAGTTCACCTACTCTCCTGATTGAGCTCACTGTCAACAAGATTTTCCAACTTGGAATCTTGACTAGAATTGAATTGAAGGGCAGACAACAATTTTCCTTCCTCAGATAGGCTGAAAGGGGAGGCATAAGGGCACCTGCAGAATTCCCCGGGGGGGGGGGGGGGGGGGGGGAAGGTTCCCTCAAAGATGACACACCAAAGACTGCCTAGAACTGTGGCTTTTCATTTAAGGGCCACTTAAACTTCCTATTTCTCTTCTGCATCTAAATGTCTTCGGCTTTCACTGCTTGGCAGTTCAATATGAACAAGTTCTCCCCCAGTCTGAGACTAAGAAAACAAGGTGAACTTCCTAGAAGCTTTCAACTAAATCTGTCATAGATGGAAGTGTGGTCAAGGAACTGATTCCTTCCAAACAGATACACTAGTGTAACCAGTGACACTTGTGTCTCTTTCAGAGTGAGCCTCTGACCTCAGAATGAGCCATCTTAACACCTGGTGTTTTTTGCCCTTATGTCTTCTCCAACTGGTAAATGAGGGAGAAGATATATGGTGAGGAAGGATGTATCTGTCTCCACTGTTTTCCACTGTCCTTAAAGAGTGAGGTGTGTACTGAATAAGCCAAGAAACTGATCCTGAACAGATGCTTTGGGGTGCCAGTCACACCAGATTTCAGTGTGAACAGCCACAAAATCCCATCTGGCAGGATGGCTGGCCGAATGGGAGTGATCCCCAGGGACCACAGATTCCTGGATAGTCCAGACATAACATTTTGAAACTCACAACAGTGCACCTATTGTTCCCTTGCTACTAGAAAGATAAAAGGGAAACACATTTTGACCCCCCCCCCCTTAAAAAAGCACAATTAATTACTAGAGAGGACATTTCTTCAAATATTTTGTATCTATTTTCAGTAAACGTCAACAACAATTAGACTCTACTAGTTGGCAGCACTGCCTTGCAATTTTGTTATTTAGGATGCAGCAATAGCCACATCCCAGTAGATGGCAGTGTCACTTTTCACTATGTATGTAGATGCAATAACTGCTGACGCTATTAGAAGGGGCAGCACTGCAGAAATGGACAGAGAATGACTGGGAAGCTGTTAGAAAGTAAAGTTATTGTAAAGCAACTATAGTGAAAGGAAGCAGGATGCTGGGAATTTGAAACCAGCCCTTCACTTAGGAATAATCTCAACATGCTCTGTGCAGACCTGCTAAAACTACCAGGGCCTGTCAGTGAGAGGGAGACTGCTGCAGGAGCTGCCAGGTACTGGAGGCAGCTGATTCCTAACACCATGGCAGAAGCAAAAGCATGCAGAGGGCCTGAGCATGAAGAGTTGGTGTCTTCTCCACCCCCTCCTTTAGTAAAGCAAGCCACTAATTAAGAAATGAAGAGAAATTGAGTGGTGAGTGGAGGAATAGGAAGCAGAAGAAGGGGAAAGAAGGCACTGTTTCAGAAGGCGGGATGCTGCAGAACAATATACCTCCAGGCCAGAGGGGCCATGGAGACAAAATTCTGTATTGCATTATGTGCACAACTCAGAAAGGATATTGAAAAGTTGGAATGTGTCCAGAGAAGACTGACCAAAATGATCAAAGATTTGGAAATCAAGCCCTATTAAAACTGGCTTAAAGAGCTGGTTTGGTTTAGCTTGGAGAAAAAATGGCAAAGAGGGGACATGATAGCCATGTTTAAATATTTGAAAGCGGGGCAAGTTTATTTTCTACTGCTCTTGAGAGTAGGCCACAATGGAGCAATGGGTTCAAATTGCAGGAAAAGAGATTCCACCTAAACATTGGGAAGAACTTCCTGATGCTAAGACCTGTTAGACAGTGGAATATGTTGCCTCAAAGGGTGGCAGAATGTCCTCTAGAGGTATTTAAGCAGCAGCTGGATGATTTCTGCAGGGTAGAATGAGGGTGGACTGGATGGCCCTTGCGGTCTCTTCTGACTCTATGATTCTCTGATATGATTCTATGAAAAGCAATCTGTAGGCACTGGGTACAGAAGAACTTCAGAAGTAAATCCCCTTTACTACACTGTCACATCAGTAACATTTACAAGATCTCAGTGGGGTATGATAGAGATAGCTTTCCCATTTGATACCGCATCAACTGAACCAAGTGAATGCCACTCCTCAACATACTATCAGATTATGCCATGACAGGGAAATTAAAATTAAAATTACCAGAGGGACTAGGTTATATCTATGATATGCTGGAGGCCAAATTACTCGTATATCAGCCTTAAGTGGCAATATTGTTTGTTTTTAATGAAGAATATGGCAAAATCTTCTCCAAACCTCATTATCTATTGGGAAATGAGAAATGAAAAAGAAATATGAATGTATTACTGCTTAAATGAGAAACAGCATATACATACACCATTCTGAAAAGCTTCAGCTTAATCCAACAATGTTTTTTGTTTTCCCATAGTATCTGATAAATCTAAATACCACTTTAGAAAGGACACTAGCATAAGTAACAATTATTGGAAATCACATAAAATATATGGAAATTTTGCCAATCTAGGTATTTAATGGATTCTGGGTTATCTATGCCAACTAAAATCTGAATACAGGGTATCAACAAACCTCAATAAGATTCTCATTTAATATATTAATCATTAAGGAATAGAGGCCAGAACTTAAAAAAGCATAAAGTACTTTGTTACTTTTGGAGCCTCGTTTCTTTTGCACATTAATTGGAGGGGAATGTGTTCCTAAGCTGCAGTGTTAAATGGAGTTGTAAATCCCAACTGCATCATCCACACATTTACTCAATGGAACCTGCATAAGCATTGACTTAACAAACAAATTTAGCAAGTTGCTTTAAAAAAAATAAAAAATATGCACACAGGATAAATAAATAAATACAAAACAAACTTCAATTTCTCCCAAATAATACCTGAATGCTTCAAAAGCAATATGATTTATTATGCACAGACACAAAGATAACACTACTACAGGACAGTGCTTTTTTTAAAGCAACATTTTAATATTAGTATCTGTACCATAAAATATTAGTGTAACAGACACTCTCACTTGGTGTGTATCCTCAAGTTGTTTACTAACAAATTGTAACGATAAGACTCTATCAAACCATTTTCTTGGCTTGATTTGTTCAGAGGGTGGTTGCCATTGACTTATTCTGAGGCTGAGAGAGTGTGACTTGCCCCATGTCATCTGCTGGGTTCCGTGGTGGCAGGGATTTGAATCCTAGCGTCCCAAAATTGTATTCCAACACTCAGATCACTACAGATTACTGTCTCATTAACTATACTGTATTACTTTCTAAGTTGTAGTAAAGTAACTTATCTCTCTTTTTATTAAAACATTTAAAGGGGATTACAATAGCACTAGAATTTTAAAAAAATTAAATTAGAGAAATAAAAGCTATACTAAAAGAGGCAATAAATTTCTGATTCACAAGTTGGTATGTCAGGGTGGTTTTTAAAAACACTATCAAAGAGGCATAACATTTAGAAATGGGTTTAGTGAAGTTCACAGAAAAGGAACATGAACCCAGACTTTTAACTCTTTCACTCTTTTAAATAAAGTTCTTGTTTTATCAGGATGTTATATTTTTAAATGCTACTAAGATGAAGAATGGAAGACCAGACCAACAGTTTAAAGATTACATTAATCAAAGCCTCCTTAAGGTGAATCACAAGAGGACTGGTTTTCTCACCTTTTGAAGACAGCTGTTTCAGTCTTAGCATCTACAGTAAGGCTAAGGGTTTCCTTCATGCTGCCGTTCATGACCGTCTCAGTCACCTTGTCTGCATTTTCCACATCATCTTCACCGTCAGAACCAGCTTCCATTGCAACACTTCCTGCAGCTGCAGAAAACAATTTTAACCATGAACATGTTTACATATGAAACTGTTTAAAGCATTTACTCAGCTGAAAAAGCTTCCAGAACAATACACACAAAATCAATAAACGGAATAATCAGATATCCTTTGGAATAAGATGGAAATTGGTGGATGTCCAGTTGTTCAAAAAAGCCCAAAGATTCTGATGTTTGTGTAGTTCCTAAACAATATTCTATATTCTTTGCCATATTTATAACTGTTCATAGCTGCCGAAGTATATGATTGTTCACAATAGCTATGTTTCCTATTCATTTCACAATCGCAAAGATTCAATACCTATGAGTCACATTTGAATGTCCACCACCCATACAGTCTGGAAGCTGAATGACATTAAGACAATTGTAAACACCTCTTATTTTAAGTGCATAGCAAGTTCCCTCTTTTTTGTATAATGTGTTTTTGCGTTATTCCAGTACTCGTACCTTCCGTCTGATTTGCAAGTGCAGTGACATTTGCACTAAGAGGATCCACTGGCTCTGTGCTGGTTTCCATCTCCACAGGTGAATTACTTCTTAATGAATCTTTTGAACTTTAAAAACAAAACAGAAGCATTTTGTTATCTTTTTAACAAGTTCCACACTGGTATTGCAGTTGGCCCTCCACATTTGTAGTTTTCACTTTTGCAGATTTGATTAAAAAGTTCTCTCTAGGAATCGTTAGGTCCTCCAATACAATTCTATGGACAGCTTTGAATGGAAGTTGATCATAAAAGTGTGCTGAGATACCTAGAAATTCCTAGAGATGTTGTAAAAATAATTAAAAAAAACATTTTATGCACAGATGGGAAACATAATTTTAAAATACAATTATTTTTATTTGTAGTTTTCCGTTTTCACAGGGGTTCTGTGCCCCTAACCTCAGTGAATGTGGAGGGCTGACTGTATATGCTAACACATGTGTGAAATGAAGACTGTCAAGAGAGCAGAGGCCTCAAGATGTACACTAACAACTTGGGAGTATGTTTTAATATATACCCCTTATCTGAAATGCTGGGCGCAAGGGGATTTTTTTGGGGGGGGGGGGTGATTTTTGGAATATCTGTAATTGCCAATATACAAGTGAATGAGGGATTCACTGTGCAAATTCAACAGTGGAAAGAGACGGTGGAGACAGGTGGCATTAGTTCCTGTAGCTCCACTCTCATAGAATCCTTGGAAAAAGTAGATTTCTTCTGCTGTCAGCACACTTTCTGCCTTTTTACAAGTAAAGTAAGGTAGCTCTTAGAGCAGGGAGGAGAGGGAGGGACAAATCTGAGCAGATCTGGATGCACCATCAACTGGTGCTTTGTTCAGCTAGCTGGATAGAAATAGTAGCCAATAGAATTGCTTTGCACTCCTTCCAGGGTGCCTATCTTGCCACTGGCCAGAGCATTGCTACATTCAAACTGGAAACACTGGCCGCAGAAAGAGAAGGGAGGCAGGAGGGCCAAAGGGAAGCTCCAGAAGGAGCAGCATCCGTCTAGCCAATGCCAACAAGACCCCCGAGCGAGAAGGTCTGCTGAGCCGGCAGATTGTCTATTTGTACAATCCCCTCCTTCCCTTCCCCCCTTCTAAAGCTCTAAGGATTCTTTTGCTAAAAGAGTATTTGTGCTCACAGCCAGGAGAATGTCTGGGGCTTTTTACAGGGGTCTTGTGTGAGTGAAGCCGCAGGAAACATCATCCTCCCCCACCCTTTCTCTTTTCTCCATCAAATTCCTGGCAGCAAAGAAGCAAAGGATCCTTGAGGAATAGCTCAAGAGTAGCTGACCATGTAACTAGCACCCTTTCCCTCAAGGCAGAAGTGTGGCAAAATTGGTGGCAAAATGTTCTGGGATATGGATGTTTTCAGATTTTTAATGTCTGGATAAGGGAGGATTATCCTAAAAAGAAATGTATAGAAGGCAAATGAATAAGAATCGGCTACAGTTAGCATCTATTAGAAAGTTAAAAATTGTTATTACAGCTCTTCCCTTTGGGAAAAGGGCTATAAGGAAAAACTTTTGTTTTAGAATACAGAAATCCAATATGAGAAAGCCTTTTCATCACTTTCAATACTAGAGGAACTGAAAAAATTTGGACATTATAAAGCTGTACTCAAACACAAACATTGGCCAGAACTGAAAAAGCACCATATATCTACTGGGGGGGGGGGGCTGTGAGTGGAGGGTTATGATAATCAAATCTATCATTTTCCTGTCCAGATGAAGGGTAATTTGAAAAGTTTCATTCAGACAGGGAAATAAAAGATTGCAAGACTATTGGTGCCGGTCTTCTGTTTTGCCACCTCAAACTGCTGTGGAAGCTTGATCCCAAGAAGTTCCAAAAAAATGAATGGGGAAGGAATAGCATTAGTTTGGTCTTTGTTCACTAGGACACGTTTTCATCTTTTAAAAATCATTTATAATATTGTTTCATTTTATGCTATAAATATTCTACTACAAATGGACTCTTACCTAGTGCCAAATAAAACTCCAATGTTACTAGGCTAAAGTCAAACTTAGATAAACAACATTTGCATAGTTAACATCACAATTTCTTTCATTCATAAGTTTTGGAGGAATGCAGTTCTTTTTTACCTTAGAGATGTGAAATCTGAAAAGGAAGCCCAGCCAGTTTCTTTTGCTGGCATTGGTTCTTCTGTGCTCCATACATCAGACCCAACAGAATCCAGATTGGTGCCATGTGTAGTTTCCATAGGAACATCAAAGTTAGCTGACCAATTAGGTGCTAGAAAGATAAAACATATCTATCTATATTCATTATAACAAAATAAAATTACAGCATGACTATTTTTTTCAACAAATCCTAATAGAGGACTTGGGATAATTAAAATGCTTGAAGAATGTCCTGCTGTCATAATACTATTTTGCCACAATTGCTAGCTGAGGAGTTATTTCTCAAAACCAGAAATGTATAGTATATGTATAATTGTAAATCCATCTATAAAAAATAGACACAACATATTTGATTTCCAAAAAAATAAAACCAGAGATTAAAATAAAGAACCATGCACACAGTATGCCAATTTATATTCATGTTCATATTATGTTAATATAAAATCACTACAGACATTGAGGAACACATATTTTCAATACAGTTCGGGACATAGTACTCACCATCAGCTACGTTAATCTAAGACAGTGGTTCTCAACCTGGGGTCCCCAGAAATTTTTGGCTTCAATTTCTAGAAATCATAACAGCTTGTAAACTGGCTGGGATTTCTGGGACTTGTAGGCCAAAAACATCTGTGGACCCCAGGCTGAGAACCACTGATCTAAGACTTCCATGGGAACTAATTCTGAATCCCTCCTTCGCAAATGCTCCCTCTCCCGCACTCCATTTGTCCAAAAGCTGAATGATCTATAAAGACTTGACTATATGATCAAATATCTGATAATGACCAAGTTTTTACTTATAAGCAAGTTTATATTTCAAGATGATCTGGACTAGATTCCGTAAAATCCTAGTATAATGACCAAGGATCGGGGATAACTTATGTCTTAGTACCTAATCTCTCAAACGCAGCAAGTTGTCTATACCTGGTCTGTACTGTCAAATCAGTCTGCTTTTACTTTTAAGTAATGAATGCCTTTTTCCAAACTAATCAGGTGAACAAGTCTTTATTGTTGTATCACTTTCATTGTGACATGAGCATTGCTTACTTTCATTCAAATCTACTTCCATCTTGTCTTCTGCATTGCTGCTTGACTCAAACAAATCTTGTTTCGCTCCATCTTCTTCTTCAGAATCTGTACTCTCTTCACTGTCTGTACTGCCTGAGCTTTTTATTTTTTAATGAAAGAGAGACAATTATGTTCTTTACATGAGATTTTCTCTGACACAGTGTTTTCTAATGATCAACACATAGCAAAGGTGTCCAGGAAGGACGAGTACAGAAAGAGTTTGACTCCTCTCTCCTGTTTTAACACAATCAGATGAAAAGATGGATTCAGACCTCTCACAACACCTTACCTACTAAGACGTGAGAAACTTTTATGGCTTCCGGACTGCTCAGAGTTTGATTTTTTAAAAACATTTCCACTTTAATTGTTTTTGCAGACAACAGAGTACTGTTTTTTTTAAGATGAGACAGATTTCTATACTTGTGACTCAGAAAACTTCACAAAGGAAGGACAAGTGTAACATTCTTTTAAAAGTCATTCCATTCCTGGTCCTGGCTGGATCTAGGTGAGTCACCTTTAGGCATATTTAATCAAGACTGAAATGATGATAGCAAGCCATGCGACTTGGAAAAGATAAGAACAACTAGCTCATCACCCCTTACCCGCCCCCTCTCTCCTGGATGTTCGGGCTACAGTGAAAGCCAAAAGCTTTAACATTAGAAGTCTGAACTATTTTAATTACACATGAATTAGCTAATTAACATGTGAGCTGTTATACCTACTACGGCTGTGCATTGATAAAAAAAATTAAAAACCCATTACAAAATTAGGGGGCACCAGCGTTTCATTTCTAAAGTGTTTCTAAAGTATTGTTAGTGAAAACTTGCTACAATGGTAAAACAATTGAGCACTGTTAGCCCATCAGTGCTAACGTTTCACTTATCCAGGGATTTTTGTGGAATTTTCAAAGCTTTTATAAACAACATTTTTTAAAAAATATTTTGAATTCTTTAGTTTTTGGCACGGTCCACACCCACGTGTCGGATATTGTGATATAAATACAAATTTAAGGAATTTGATCCGACTTTATAAGGACTAACAATAATTTTGCACAGCCCTAATACCTACCAACTTTTAGGACTAAACAGACTTAGTAACTTTTCAGGCCATAGCATTTTTTCCTAACTTTAAATTACAAGAAAACATATGCTCTAGTATCTCAAATTTACCTGGATCTTCTTTGAGATTCTGGTGTAAAAGCAATATGTTTCTCTTCCCAGATATCTTCTTCATCTGAACCACCATCGTCAAACTGCTGTATCCTCTCCTTGCAGCATGCCTCAAACAAGGCAATATTGCCCTAAACATGTTTAAAAGGAAATGTATGAAGAGGAATAATATCATCATTGACATTCAAAATTTGAATTTTCTCAGAACATATAATTCAGCAGGCCCATTGCAGCTAATACCTGACAAAAAAGTTACAGCAGCAACTGCTGAAAATAATTTTTTCCCCTGTTCTCTTTCTATTTTACAAAGTGCATTAATAAACAGCAATAGGACTGTTTCTCAACATGCTGATTCCCCTTTAGAAAATGTTCAACAATGAAAAATTTGATTGGACAAAAAGAAATTCAACAAGGCCAAGAACCAAATATAGAGAGTGAGCTGTATGCAATCTTTAGATTGCTGGTTAATAACCCAGTCATACTCTTTAATAGCCTTTATTACTCTGGATATTAACAACAGCTGTCAATATGAGCATTTATTAGTTGGGAATAATGGAACAAATGAGAAGCAGGGGAATTAAAAAACACATATTCCCAATATGTAGTCAGAGGATCAATGCAAGGATCTGTGAATTAAGCTTGCCCTAGAGAACATAACAAACACATATATGCAGTGTCATCACGAAGAGCAGTGAGAAAATGGGCTTCCAGGTTCAAATCATGTATTATCATGGTTAATAGCAAGTATGCTTTGGATATTATCTCTCTAATGTTTCCCACAAGACATCTTCCTCTAATACTAGTTTCCCTACTATCATAGAGAGAGGGACAGGGTATATCTTTTCCGGGGCTCCTTAAGGATCTCCAAAATGTAGCACAAGAGTAGGGCTGATCCCACCTGCTATTCAGCTACATACAATACTGGGAAAATGTTGAGAGCTATCATGTTCCCCAGGGGAGAGCAGATTGTGAACTCTCAAGAATTAAAACTGAAATTCCCCTCCCCATTACAGCCTGCTGGTCCTCCTACAAAATATTGTCTAGAAACTTGGGAAACTCTTTAGATTAGATAGAAGAAAGTCTTGCTGCGGGAAGAAAAGAGAGGTTCCATTTGTGTGAATAGAAGTCAGAGTTACAGAGAAAGAAGGTCCCTAAAACTTATTTGGTAAAAATGTTCTTTAATAAGTAATGGACCAAGAAGAACAGATGTTCTTCCTCTCATTGGCTCCCACACTCTCCCACACCCATGAATATGACCACAGAATATACTTACACTTTCATTTGTATTGAGGGTAAAATTGATGTCTGATACACGATCAAAAGAAACACTGTGAACAAAGTACAAATTTATACACTAAAAACAAAGGAGAACTGGCATTCTAGGTCACAGGTATCTTAAATATTTCACTTTGTACCATTTTATATCAGAAAAACAATAAAGTAACATTTCCTTTTTCTAATATGAATACTGGGAAGCATTCTAGTTATGCTCTTACAGCTTGGCCCACAGTTTATAATACTGTTACATATTGTTTTTCTTTCTGCAAAGAATAATGTCTTGTGGCCACTTCAAAAATTACAAAAACAGGGAGGGGGCACACCTGAGAACTTCATACATTAAAAGTGCAAGAGCAACCATGTTTAAAGCATGGTTGCGTGCAAGGGGGCGCGTTTGGTCCCAAATCACATTTGAATGTCCATGCTCTCAATACTGACAAGTACATTTCAAAATAGTGTGCTTCATAGCTCTTGCAGTGTGTGAAGAAGTCTATGTTAAAAGCTTCAAAACCCAATAAGCAATTTCTGCTGGAGAAGTAGCAAATTACATCTCTTCAGCACATACTCAGGTAAGGAAAGGAAGAAATCCTCTGGTGTCAATGAGAGGCCTCAATGTTGAAGTATACTCTCAAAAACAACAAAAGATGGCCAGTCCTTGATGTTTGTCTCTCTATAAAATGTCTTCATGCTCTGATTGCAAGAAAGGAGGAGAAATAACGTAGAGTGCAAAAGACCTATTTTAAAATGAAAGAGGAAAATTGTATCTGAAGACTGCTAAACAGTGGACATGTTTACACAGAACTGCAGGCAGAACAGGATTTTCATTTTACTGGGAAAACTACTGATATATCTTCAGATCCTTGCAGGAATGTCTATTAACATTAGACCCATGCTGTATTTATATATGGGGTAAAATTTTCTGATATAACCTGGTAAATTCATATGACCATGTACAATAAAATTCAGATATTTTCCCTCTACCAAATTAAAATTAAGACCATAAAATACTGCACAGCACAAGAAATGCAATTTAAATGCACAGACAGAGATGAAAGCTATCTATCCTATGCTTACCAAACAAGAATCAACCTTCTGACAACTTGCATATCTGGATTACACAATATATTAAATTCTGATTTTAGTTTGCCCCTCTAAACATGTCTAAACCTTACTTCATGTACAATTAATTTGAATCTCTCTATTTCTCTTTGTGATAATTATAACCTTTGCTTAGATCTCATTTGAGCAACTGTATGCATATTTGTTGCTGCTATCTTAAGGCGGATATCTGATATATCATTTAAGAAAAAAAAGAAAGCTGTCAAATTCAAGTAAGCTGCAAAATTAAAAGTAACATCTCTTACAGTGAGTGAGTTAAAACAAATTAAAGAATCATATGTGATGAAGTTTAGAAAACCACAGAACAGAAAATCACCGCAAAGAAAGCTACATGGATTGGAATAGAGCATGAGCCCTTGCTACAGAATTGGAGTACTTTGATCTATCTTTACTCTTTGAATGAAACTATATCAAAACAAAGCAAGAGGTGCATATGATTGCAACACTGAACACTCACCCACAGGGAAGAGATCCCAAAAGACTACTCTTGTTATAATCCATTGATTAAACTACTTATCACCTAAATCCTTAACCACCTAAAGGATTTGAACTTATTAAACATAAGGAAATTGTTGTGCCAATTAAATCCATTACTGTTTTTAGACCAAAGTGATTCATTCCTCACCTAATACACCAACCTTGTTGACTACAGATATTGTACTGTCCCATTAAAATAAATTTCAATAAAAAAAAATCCTGTGTATTCCAATTCTTGGTCATTCGCATCAGAATCACAAGGCTTTAGAGCAGTGGTTCTCAATCTATGGGTTCCCAGATTTTTTGGCCTTCAACCCCTAGAAATCCTAACAGATGGTAAACTGGCTGGGTTTTTGGGGAGTTGTAGGCCAAAACACCTGGGCACACATAGGTTGAGAACTACTGCTTTAGAGAAAGGAATCTTAAATAGTGGCATTTATACTGTATTATTTCCGTGAGGGTCACTGGAAAAGTTTGCTTCACAAACACTAAGGATGGAGGTGTTAGACAAAAAGCTGATTTATTTCCAGTGTGCGCAATGCATAAGTGGGAAATGAACAAGATTGACCACACACAGATTATTATCACTAAGGAGACAGCCACTGAACACTGCCAACACAAACAAATGGAAAACAAAAGGCAGACATTAAGGAAGGTGTACTCACTTGCCGATATCATCTTGATCAGCAAACTTCTCATCGTTGAAGCCAAACTGGTCAATAAAATTGGACGTCATTTGTTGCATCTGATAATCAGAAAAGGCCTGGCAATCCCAGGACCAATGACAGTGATATAATGATTCTAATAATAGTCTAAGTACTATTTGCCCATTTTGGTCCAGAAATACGTTTGCTAAATTACATGTATATACTGAATGGGTACTATCAGTACTGGCTGCAATGTATTAGATGTTTGCCACAGAAAGGTGGAGGAACAACCGTCTGAACAAATATTAAGTTTAGCTTCTATACAGTATTTTTTAAATGACATGCAATAGGGCATTTGAATGGCTATTGTGACAAGTAATGTGAAGAGGAAGAACCTTGGCACCCTCAACACTTACAGGAATATAGGGGAGCTTTTATGACACAGAATAAACCATACAGTAATTGTGATACTGGTTTTGGAAGAAATATTTTCAAAGCAATGTATTAAAAAGGCTAAAACTATTAGTATATGTTTGGAAAAACCATGACAGGACTCATGATCTTCATAAACTTATGATGTTTGCTAAAACATTTAAGGCACCATCTCGTTATTTGCTTAGTCCACCAAAGAAGCAGGAGCAATGGCCCCCTTCAGAGTCTCCAGGTCAAGAGTAGAAAACAGCTGGAGAAATGGAGACAGTCACATGAGCTACCCTCATGAGATCTTAGAGGCCCCCAGACACACCTTCAGTTCCAACTGGAGACAAAAAAATACCCCACCAAAAACCTTTCCCCAAGTACCCTGTAAGGACAAACAAGTTATTATCAACATGTTTTGCGGGCTTTCTGGGTCATTTTGAAAACAGAAGTCCCTATTCACTTTTGATTCAATGACAAGATCTTTTGTGCCTGACTGGGTCCAGAGTGAGGTCAAAACATGGTGAAAATAGCCACGTCATTCCAGCAAAAAAAGGTTTTTTAAAATGTTGTTTGGCTGCTAGAGGGGATGTCTCAAAATGTGGTGGGGATTCCTTCCATGCCCCCTAAAGCACTTGGACAATATTTTGCAGGTTAAACATTATTTTACAAACAATATTTTTTTCGACCTAATATCTTTGGGCCACAAAATGGCCTTGGGGGCCACATGTGGCCCAGAGGCCACACTATACCCACTGCTGCTCTAAAAAAAGTGGTTTAGTTTAACTTTCTGACTGTCTTCATCATTAATCTTCTGGAGCAAAAACTAGAGTCATATATGGCAAACCAAGATTGCATAGTTGATGGAACTGAACACAACTATTTTGTTTCTTGAGGCACCTTAAAGATCAATCGATGTTTTCTAAGTTTCCAAGGACAGTTTCCCACTTTATCAAATGCATCACACCAGAATGTGATAATCAGAGCCTGCATTCACAGGACAAATCATGAGGAATTAATGGTGATGAAACATACCCAAATCAAGGGTAGGTGGAGGCTGTACAGAATCTCACACACAGCTACCCTGTTTCCCCTAAAATAAGACATCCCCAGAAAATAAGACCTAGTAGAGGTTTTGCTGAATTGCTAAATATAAGGCCTCCCCTGAAAGTAAGACCTAGCAAAGTTTTTGTTTGGAAGCATGCCCGCCAAAGAGAACACCAGAGCAGGCAGGATCGGTAAATGTGCGTACCATAGAGTGTTGTACATGGAAATATTGGTAGTAACAAGAAATTCTTGATAGGATTCACAGTTTGACTGGCTATGCTGGTTTGTGATGACAGCTACCGTACTGTACAGTATATAATAAGTGTTCATTTTTTTGTTCAACAATAAATGTGAATTTTTCTTCATGGAAAAATAAGACATCCCCTGAAAATAAGACCTAGCGCATCTTTGGGAGCAAAAATTAATATAAGACACTGTCTTATTTTAGGGGAAACACGGTATCACCAACATCCTAATAGCTCAAAATCACGTCAATTCACAAAGTTTTATTTTATCTGCTACATTATATCATTTTTAATATGCTAACATGCTTTTGGTTTTCTTATTGAGCCACCCTTATATCCAGAAGGATTATGACGATCAGTTGTGATAAAACCCATTACTCAGGTTGATAAACATGCTAACCCTTTGAAAAGTTGCAAAATCCTGCAGCAACTATCTCACCATGATCATTTTTCAAGATAAATATCAATGCATAAGATTGTGAACAGCCTAGAATTTAACTCACTTGCTGCAAAGATGAATCTTGGGAGAAACCAGTTTCTTTAAAATCAATTTCATCATCACTGGAAGAATGAATATGACATGTAGTAACCTAGAGAGAAAACAGGCAAGTTATCAATGTAAGAAACCCTGTTATTTCTATAAAATAAAGCTATAGCATGAAGTCCAGTAACTTTTAAATTGCCTTCAGGACAGCACCTAATACAATTATAGTGCACGTGAAAGCAGGTTTTAATAAGACATGCATAAAATCCAGAATAATTGTGATAAAAATTAAAGGATGTTATTTTGTTATGTAGGTTGAATATCCTTTATCTGAACTGCTTGGGGCCAAAAGCGGGATTGTTTTATTTTGGAAAATCTGTATTTTCATATTCAAGACATACATACTTGAGATATGTTTGAGATGGGACTGAAGTCTAAACATGAAATTGTTGTTTCATATACATTTCCTAAAGGTAATTTTAGAAATATTTTTAGTAATTTCACACACGAAACAAAGTCTGTGTACACTGAACCATCTCAAAACAAAGGTGTCACTATGTCAGCCAGCCATGTGAGCAATTTCAGATTTCGGGGTACTGGGCTTTCAGAAATCCAGATAAGGGATGCTCAACCTGCTCAATGCTGAAGACGGCATTAATTCTTTGGGGCCTAAAAGGCCAGTATGGAGGTGATTTATGCAATGTTGTAAAATACTAATGTAAAATTAGTAAAACAAACAAACTGTACGTTATTCTTTTTGTCATTTCAGGTGCCTTAACTTTGATTGTTAACTAAGGATTTTACATTAAAAAAACAGTATCTTCCCAATTTTCATCTTATAAAACCTACTAGATCCACTGTGTTCCTTTTGTTTGTTTCGCCTAAGGAGTTTGTGCAGAAAGTCTCCCATCGCTCTCTGACTTCATTTGGAAGCTCTAGAAGGTCAAAGAGAAAGAGATTTAAGTATTATAACTATTGAATACTGTCATTTAATGCACAGTATTCTGGATGTTTTGCACTTTATGCTACCAAACATGTTTACAATCTCTAAGGTAAATCAAATGGAAGCTATGCATCTCAAAAATGCTATCTTGTTCCTCCTTCTGCTCAGAAGGAAGACAAGTGTGACTTCAGATAGATTTGGGCAGCAGCACATAGCTGGGATTCTTCCTGTGAATAAATTCCCAGAATATTGGCAAAGACTGGTATTGAGATGGTACAAGGAAGTCCTCTACGAAGATTAGGGATTAATGCTCTTCAACGAGGGATTAACTCAGATATTCAGACTGACATGGCAATCCCTGGCCAGTCAGAGGCTGTCAAATATTAGAAGAATATGGCTGTGCAGATGGCAGCTGACCTTTCCCCCCATCTAATGTCATCTGTAACCATCAGCAGGAATGAGGGCAGCTTACCTCCTCACAGGGCAGCTGTCAAGGACAAATACAATAAAATAGCAAGGTTTTGTACACTGCCAAATAGAGTAGTCATTCTCAACTTGTGGGTCCCCAGATATTTTGGCCTACAAATCCCAGAAATCCAAGCCAGTGTACCAGCTGTTAGGATTTCTGGGAGTTGAAGGCCAAAACATCTAGAGACCTACAGGTTAAGAACCACTGAGATAGAGCATAAAACTAGGGCCACAACAAGCCAAGTGCAAGTTCTCACTCAGCCATAAAGTTCATTAAAGTGACAAAGGATCAGTATTTATTTTCATATTACTTGAAATAACTCTCTAAATTAGTTTATGTGTTATAATCATAAAGATATAATGTTAATGATTCATAAGGACTTCACTAACTGTTTTTGACAGGTCCAACATCCAATCCTGTTTTTGACTACTAGCGTGGACAGCTCCAGCCCTTACGAACACACACTGTCCCTGCCACTCAAAACACGACAGAGACAGAAGCACTCCTTCCCAGCTTAAGTAATAAGAAAATTAATGGGCTTCAAACCACCATTCCAAACTTCAGTATTATCCCTGATCTGCTGGGAATCAGGAGAAATAACTAAGTGTTCGCTGTATGGAGAATGGGGGGTGGGGGGAATGAGAGCTTAAGACAGCTGTGCTTTTGTGTTATGCCCATGCATTCTAAAATGGCATCTTATCACAGGGGCTACGTTCCAGGACCACCCGCAATAAGTGAAAATCCAAGAAGTAGGGACAGTATATTTATTCTGTGTGTGGAGGAGAGCAAACCACAAACTACTTACTACAATGCAGTCTGTACTTTATTTTAGCAGTTACAATATACAGTACACCGGCAGAGAAGAAGACTGGAAGGTAAATAACCCTTTTTTATTTCCAACCTTACCCTACCCTCCTCTCCCTTTATTTCTCCCTTTCCCCCCTTCCAAAACAAAACAAAAACCTGCAAAATAGCAAAAATACCCCAATAAATGTGTACATCAATATTAATTGAAAACCCACGAGACAGCGAGGGAGCGAAAAGTGAACCGCAAAATAGCTAGGGAACGCTGTATATCAAGAATAACAACTGAATAACAATGCCAGAATTCTCTGTAACAACCTTTTTATTTTATCCTGGTGGCTGATGAAAAGGCGCATCATTTTTGAAAAGTTTGGCCTAAACCAACTGCCAATTGCAACTAGAATAGACCCACTGTAACATTATTGAACAATTAACTGGCATTCGCATAAATCCCACCGATTCAACTGTTCTAACTCTATTTAGGACTAGCAAACAGATTTAGGTCACTGCTGCCTGTAGGCTCAGCTTCATCTAGAAATGTCTGCAGGTCAAAGAGATTTCTAGACACACACTGACGGATGTGAGTTCTAAAAGTATCCTTGGCACTTCCATTATTGAGCACAATGGGCTCAAGTCACCAGGGCTGCATAAACAAAGTATTAGATTATGATTGTCTGTACAAAGGGTCTCGCTACAGACCAATATATTGTCTAGACCAGGGGTCCCCAAACTTTTTGAGCAGAGGGCCGGTCAGATGGTCGAGGGGCCAAATGATCATTTGAAAAAAAAAAAAAATCCCAGGCACACTGCACATGTCTTATTTGTCATGCAAAAACAACAAAAGAACAATACAATATTTAAAAATAAAAACAATTTTAACCAACATAAATTTATCAGGATTTCAATGGGAAGTGTGGGCCTGCTTCTGGCCAATGAGATAGTCAAGTTAATTAGAATTGTTGTTATGTGCCTTCAAGTCATTTCAGACTTTGGGCGAGCCTAAGTCTAAAATTATTTATTTATTCATTTACTACAATTATTTATTACATTTCTATCCCGCCCTTCTCACCCCGAAGAGCTGTGTATGTACATACAATATATTATATTATTAGCATAGCACAATATTAGCATTATATATTACTATATTGAACGATACCACTATACTGTAATATTATATGTCATATATAACATATAATTAATATTATTATATGGTATTATTATTATATTGTATAACATTATAATATTATTATCAATATTATATGTACATACATTATATTATTAGCATAGCACAATATTAGCATTATATATTACTATATTGAACTATACCACTTTACTGTAATATTATATGTCATATATAACATATAATTAATATTATTATATGGTATTATTATTATATTGTATAACATTATAATATTATTATCAATATTATATGTACATACAATATATTATATTATTAGCATAGCACAATATTAGCATTATATATTACTATATTGAACTATACCACTATACTGTATGTTATGATTGAGCCTCGTGGCTCTGTTTCTGACAGGCGTGGACGTAAGACTCCTCGAGAGTCGGATACTCTCGAGGAGCGAGAGAGAAAAAGACTGCGAGACATATTTGCAGCACCATCTGACGAAGAGTCTTTCGAAGGGTTTACGGAGAGAATGGAGGAAGGGCTGGTTAGCTCAGAGGAGGATGAGATGGATTGGACTCGGGTAAGGGAGGAATTGGGGGCCACTGGCCATGATGGGGCAGAAGATGAATGGGGACCTTCAGGATTAGACCCATGGCTTAGCTGGAGGGATGGGACGGGATCCACAGCTGGAGATGCTGTTGGGCGTAGTCAGAGGTGTTCCAGCTCTGACGAGGAAAGTGATGAGGAAACGCCCGGGTTAAGGAGGACAGCTGACAGTGATGAAGATTTGTAACTGGCATAAAATGGGGCTTGGGAGCAATTGCAAATTGCGTCGGGCAAGGTAATCTGGGCAAACGCTTGGGATTCGTGTGTGTGTGTGGGACGCTTCCCTGAAGACTTGTGTACTTTCCTGTGCTGAGACGTAAGTTGATTGGAATCCAGGGTCAGACGGCGGGAGGGATTGTGTGGGCATTTGTTTGTGCAAACCTGTGCTTACTCTTATTAGCTTGACCTTCCGTCGTCTTCTTGACGGACGCCATCTCCTGCTTTGAGAACTCGGACTGAACTGACCACGGCTTGTCTTCCCCCCTTCTTGGACTTGGAAAAACTACAAACGTCTGCTTCTGGCTTTGATCTACGGAACGGAACTGGTCTACTCTACTGCTAAAATCCCTGGCTGAATTGTTCGTGTTGGAATCCTGTCTGCTGTGTGTGTGTGTGGGAGCGACGCAAGTTACTCTAAACACAGTGTTGGCAGCAGAGAGGAATCTGCTGCCAATTAGTGGCATTCTTTATCTTTTGTTCCTTGGCTTTCGTTTTGTTTATACCCAGGCTGAAGAAAGCAGTTTGTTTTTACCCGGATTAAACTCCGGTTTAATCCGGTTTATCTTTTGAACATTTACTTTTGCCCCTTTTTGCTCCTAAAGGCAAAAATTGCCTGGCCCTTGTGTTTTACGGGCATTTTTGAGTTCTGTAAACTAATAAACTCTGTTACTTTGAATCTTGTGGCGTTCTGTCCTTGACAGATTGCCCGACGCCCATAAAAGGTTTATTGCAGCAATAAACCCGTCAGGAAGACGATGGATGAGTTAAGAGCCAAATTAGACCAATTGCAAACGGCTTTTACCGTTAGCCAAACCGCTCATGCCGTGAAAGGACATGTTTTGACTCCTGAACGCTTTGACGGAACCAGGTGCAAGTTGCCAACCTTTTTGGCACAAGTGGAGCTTTATTTTTCTCAGCTCAGTGCTCATGCTTTTCCCACAGACACTAGCAAGGTGGCCTTTATTTTGAGTTTGTTGACCGGTCCCGCAGGACAATGGGCCACTAATTTAATTTTGGGAAATGACCCAGTCAAGGACAATTTGAATAATTTCAAAAAGTTGTTAACTGATACTTTTGGGGATCCTCTCCGCACGGAGAACGCTGGGTGGGCTCTGTATCGGTTGAAACAGGGAAAGGGGACTGTTTTGGATTACTTGAATAAGTTTAACCTGTATCGCCACCAGCTGGATTGGGGGGAAAATGCATTCATGCTTTTATTTACTGCCGGGTTAAATGATATGCTCCAGGATGAATTAGCACGCTTGGAGCCGGCTGAAAGCTGGGACGCCTTAGTAGCTAAGGTGCTGCGTTTAGACGCAAGGTTCGAGGCTCGTAAATATTCAAAAGCAATGTGTGCGCCACCCATGCATGTAACCAGGGCACCTGTGGTGATGGGGGAAGAGCCCATGGAGCTTGGGGTCTTTAAAAAGCTGTCTACAGAGGAAAAGAGCCGTAGGAGGCAGCTGGGCTTGTGTTTGTACTGTGGGAATGCTGGGCATTTTGCCAAAAGTTGTAATGTGAAACCTTCCCAGCTTTCGGGAAAAGGCCAGCCCTAGTGCGACGTGAGTCCAACGCACTAGGGCTCCTCAAGCAGTCAACTGAGGGGAGGAAGCATGTTTTCGTACCCATTACATTATCTGTTGGGGGAAGGGAACTTGTTTCTACTCTGGCACTGCTGGACTCAGGGGCCACGGTCTCCTATGTAGATATTGAGTTTGCTAAGAAGCATGGCATTCCTAAGGTGCGCAAAGCATGCGACGTGTGGGTGGAAGGAGCAGATGGGAGACTGCTGGAGACTGGGGTGGTTAACCAGGAAACCTCAGCAGTAACGTGGGAGGTGCAGGGAGTAACGGGAACGTTTGTGTGGGATATTACGAGCTTGCCTAGATATGATGTGATCCTGGGGATGGATTGGCTAGCTGTAGTAAACCCACAAGTAGATTGGGCAACACGTAAAGTGATTTTAAAGAGGCAGGATTGTTGCACTCTAAATGTTACTCATTCTGATATGGAGGGAGTGCCTGCTGAGTATGGGGAGTTCTCTGATGTATTTTGTAAAAAAGAAGCGGACAAATTACCACCGCACAGGCCATATGATTGCGCCATCAAGTTGGCAGAAGGTGCGAAACTGCCAGCAGGGAGGCTGTATGCCTTGACTGTACCGGAAAGGCAAGCTTTGCGGGAGTTTCTAGATGAAAATTTAGCCAAGGGGTTTATTCGCCCATCTAGTTCTCCAACTGCGGCACCAGTATTCTTTGTAGCCAAAAAGACTGGGGAACTTAGGCTGGTCTGCGACTATCGGATTCTAAACAAATACACCATTCGGGATAGGTACCCGCTCCCTTTAATCTCGGAACTGTTATCAAGGGTGCAAGGGGCTAAGGTCTTTACCAAGCTTGACCTGCGGGGGGCCTATAACTTAATCCGTATACGGGAAGGGGATGAATGGAAGACGGCATTTAACACGTGTTTCGGATGCCACGAGTTCCGAGTCATGCCTTTTGGGCTTTGTAATGCTCCTGCGGTCTTCCAGAGGTTCATGAACGATGTGTTCAGGGACCTAATTGACCAATTTTTAGTGATTTATTTGGATGATATCTTGATTTTTTCTAAGGACGAGAAAGAACATCGTCAACATGTCAAGCAGGTTCTGCACCGACTGCGGGCTAATGGGCTTTTCGCCAAGGCTTCCAAGTGCGTCTTTCATGTGCCTGAAGTGGAGTTCCTAGGTCATGTAGTGTCAGGTAGGGAACTTAAAATGGACCCACATAAGGTTGACGCCGTTAACTCATGGCAGGAGCTGAAGACTAAGAAGGATGTACAAAGGTTCTTAGGTTTCGCTAATTACTACCGGGAGTTTATTCCGAATTTTGCAAAGCTCACGATACCTTTGACGCAGCTTCTGCGCAAGAAACAGCCATTTGTGTGGGGGCGGGAAGCTCACGAGGCGTTTTTACAACTTAAGTCTAGTTTTCAATCGGACAACATACTAACCCATCCTGATGTTGACAAACCGTTCGTGGTAGAAGCGGACGCTTCTAGCTACGCGTTGGGGGCTGTATTGTCTCAGAAGGATTCCTCAGGGACCTTGCGTCCCTGTGGATTTTACTCGCGGCAACTAACACCCTTCGAGCAGAACTATACCATATGGGAGAAGGAGTTGTTGGCGATTAAGGTGGCGTTTGAGGTGTGGCGGCACTGGCTTGAAGGGGCACGGCATCAGATCGTGGTCAGGTCTGATCATAAGAACTTAGAGCACTTGCAAACAGCAAAGAAGTTAAACCAGCGTCAAATCCGCTGGGCTTTGTTTTTCTCCAGGTTTAACTTCAAGGTGCAGTTCGTGGAGGGGAAGGCAAACTTGCGGGCCGATGCTTTATCCCGCAAGCCAGAATTTAAGACCAATGAGCAGGTAGTATGTCAGACCATCTTGCCTACTGCCTCGCTGTGTGTTGTAGATAATGAGCTCGGGTTACATGATCAGATCCTTGAGGCTCAGAAAGATGACGTGTGGACACAGGAGCAACTGATGCTGCTCTCAGCAGGTAACCGTACCATACTGCCGCATCTCCAAGATCAAGACGGGGTATTGGTGCGTAGGGGGCAGGTTTACGTACCAGTGGGGGCCCTCAGGTTGGAGGTGATTAGAGCCCACCATGACGAACCCATGGCTGGGCACTTTGGCAGGTTCAAGACCGTACAGCTTATCACCAGGAGCTACTGGTGGCCAAAGATGCGGCAAGACATTCTGCGCTTTTGTGACAGCTGCGCCGTTTGCCAGCAGAGTAAGACGCCTGTTGGGCGCCCTAGAGGGTTGTTGTCGTCTTTACCTGTTCCGGAGAGGCCATGGCAAATCATTTCCATGGATTTCATTTCAGATTTGCCTAAATCTGGGGGTTATACTTGTATTTGGGTGGTGGTGGATTTATTTAGTAAACTGGCTCATTTTATTCCTTGTTCAACCATTCCGGCGGCCCCTACGTTGGCCTTACTATTTACAAAGCACATCTATCGCTTGCACGGAGCACCCGAGGTGATTATTTCCGATAGGGCTCCGCAATTTGTGTCACGCTTTTGGAAACACTTCCATGAGTGCTTGGGGACTAAGTTAAACGTGTCGTCCGCCTTCCATCCGCAAACGGATGGACAGTCGGAACGGGTTAATGGGCTCTTAGAGCAGTATCTGCGTTGTTTTTGTTTAGATCAACCCACGGCTTGGGTGAAGTGGTTACCGGTGGCGGAATTTGCTTACAACAATGCGGTGCACACGTCTAGTCAGCATACGCCGTTTGAGCTTACTTATGGCTTTCACCCACGGGGAGGTGTGGCGCCGTCGACCAATGTGGTCTCTTCGGACCCTGTGTACCGCTCTACGGAAATGGCTGCATTGCATGATGTTGCCCGTCGCTTACTGTTGGAAGCTAAGGCAACGCAGAAGACTCAGGCTGACCGCCACAGGCAGGCAGGGGAGGAGTTGGAAGAAGGGGATTTAGTGTGGTTATCTTCCAAACATATTAAACAGGCTGGGGGAAAGTTTGCGCCTCGGTATTTGGGTCCCTTTCCTATTGTTAAAAAGATTTCTTCTGTTGCGTTTCGTTTGCGTTTACCGTCTAGTTTAAAGGTCCATCCAGTCTTTCATCGTTCGCTGTTGAAACTTGATACCTCTAGTCGTCGTGGTGCTATAGCGGAGGGTATCACTGCCACTTCTCCGCCATCGGGGGAGGAGGCCTTTGTGAGAGGGGATAGTGTTATGATTGAGCCTCGTGGCTCTGTTTCTGACAGGCGTGGACGTAAGACTCCTCGAGAGTCGGATACTCTCGAGGAGCGAGAGAGAAAAAGACTGCGAGACATATTTGCAGCACCATCTGACGAAGAGTCTTTCGAAGGGTTTACGGAGAGAATGGAGGAAGGGCTGGTTAGCTCAGAGGAGGATGAGATGGATTGGACTCGGGTAAGGGAGGAATTGGGGGCCACTGGCCATGATGGGGCAGAAGATGAATGGGGACCTTCAGGATTAGACCCATGGCTTAGCTGGAGGGATGGGACGGGATCCACAGCTGGAGATGCTGTTGGGCGTAGTCAGAGGTGTTCCAGCTCTGACGAGGAAAGTGATGAGGAAACGCCCGGGTTAAGGAGGACAGCTGACAGTGATGAAGATTTGTAACTGGCATAAAATGGGGCTTGGGAGCAATTGCAAATTGCGTCGGGCAAGGTAATCTGGGCAAACGCTTGGGATTCGTGTGTGTGTGTGGGACGCTTCCCTGAAGACTTGTGTACTTTCCTGTGCTGAGACGTAAGTTGATTGGAATCCAGGGTCAGACGGCGGGAGGGATTGTGTGGGCATTTGTTTGTGCAAACCTGTGCTTACTCTTATTAGCTTGACCTTCCGTCGTCTTCTTGACGGACGCCATCTCCTGCTTTGAGAACTCGGACTGAACTGACCACGGCTTGTCTTCCCCCCTTCTTGGACTTGGAAAAACTACAAACGTCTGCTTCTGGCTTTGATCTACGGAACGGAACTGGTCTACTCTACTGCTAAAATCCCTGGCTGAATTGTTCGTGTTGGAATCCTGTCTGCTGTGTGTGTGTGTGGGAGCGACGCAAGTTACTCTAAACACAGTGTTGGCAGCAGAGAGGAATCTGCTGCCAATTAGTGGCATTCTTTATCTTTTGTTCCTTGGCTTTCGTTTTGTTTATACCCAGGCTGAAGAAAGCAGTTTGTTTTTACCCGGATTAAACTCCGGTTTAATCCGGTTTATCTTTTGAACATTTACTTTTGCCCCTTTTTGCTCCTAAAGGCAAAAATTGCCTGGCCCTTGTGTTTTACGGGCATTTTTGAGTTCTGTAAACTAATAAACTCTGTTACTTTGAATCTTGTGGCGTTCTGTCCTTGACACTGTAATATTATATGTAATATATAACATGTAATTAATATTATTATATGGTATTATTATTACATTGTATAACATTATAATATTATCAATATTATATGTGCATACAATATATTATATTATTAGCATAGCACAATATTAGCACTATATATTACTATATTGAACTATACCACTATACTGTAATATTATATGTAATATATAACATATAATTAATATTATTATATAGTATTATTATTATATTGTATAACATTATAATATTATTATCAATATTATATGTACATACAATATATTATATTATTAAAAATGATATAAAATATATTATAAAACTGAAGGCGGGGGCCAGGTAAATGACCTCGGAGGGCCGCATCCGGCCCCCGAGCCTTAGTTTGGGGACCCCTGGTCTAGACAGTACTCAAACTTAAGGATACACATACTGAGTATGTGTACATGTATACCTTAGTAACAGTATGTATATCTTAGCAATTTAGATCATTACTCATTGTCTCGAGAGAAAACAAAGCCTGCAAGAACAAAATTAAAAAATGACATTCATAGTGCTGAGGCCAAAGCAGAATACTAGTTGAAGAGGCCTGATCTTGCTTAGATATCAGGGCTCGATGCTTCAAGAAATATACAAGAATGAAAACCAATTTCATAGGAAGACTGGAACCAAGGACCAGCCCAGAAAGCTCAGGGGAAAATTCAAACCAAAGGCTTGGTATGGGAATGCAGCAGATATGATATTTAAACATTTGATGTATTTTCAAATACGAACATGACTAATTGCAACAGACAGAAATGCAGTTATAAACAAAATGCACGCAAAATGTACACATTCTAATAGAGACTCTATTAAAAAGAAAAGGCAAAGCGATGCTAAAACAGGTCAAAATGAGCTCAAAAGGTCAGACACTCAGCTAAGCTGAAACTGAGCCATTTGTCCACTCCTATTCCTTACAGTTTCTGAGAATCATGAAATAGATCAAATATTTGCTTCTTTTTAAAACAGTACCTTTAATTAGTTGCTGTACGAGTGTACAGTTTGGCCCTTTATCAGTACTGTGCACAATACAGTTAGCTATTCTTGTTAAGTGGCCCATGTAGCCGTATCTCCTTCCTCCTTCAGCCCTGAAAGAGTCCAATATAATTGATTATTTATCAGGAAGCTGACACCCCTCCCCAGTTATGAACTGTATTTTTTGTTGAGTTGATACAGCATGGAATGAAAAGAGCAAGTGTGATTTAGTTAACCATCCATTAAAAAACAAACAACGCTAAATTCACTCTTAGGGAGGAGTTCAGTATTTTATATTTCATTCCATAAATGTTATTTAAATATTATTTTTTTTAAACCTGAAGGGACAAATACTTTTTTTAAAAAACCTGAGAGGGAAAGACATTTGATTCAAACCTTTCTCAGCATATAATCATACAGAACATAGTACAAGCTTATGACTTACTAGCTATCATTTAAAATTAAAATCTGTCTGGTCTTCACAGAATAGCACTTTCCATCAAATATATCGTCTTCCAAAATTAGCTCCAATATAATTCTACATTTTCATTAAAATCTACTGAGGTTATGAAAACAACTCAAAATGTTGCTTATGAAAACCTGCATGATCACAAAAGACAGCAGTGAACATTTGTTGTCAAGACAGCTCTGACTTATGACAACTCTATAGATGAGAAACCTTCAAGAAACTCAATCTCCAACAATCCTGTCTAGCTCTTGCAAATCCAGAGCTGAGACTTATTTATTTATTTATTATTTATTTATTTGCAGGATTTATATTCCGCCCTTCTTACCCCAAAGGGGACTCAGGGCGGATCATATTACACATATAGGCAAACATTCAATGCCTTAACATAGAACAAAGACAGAGACAAACGCAGGCTCCGAGCTGGCCTCGAACTCATGACCTCTTGGTCAGAGTGATTTGTTGCAGCTGGCTGCTCACCAGCCTGTGCCACAGCCTTGACTGAATCAATCCATCAATAATATGGTCTTCCTAATTTTCCAATTGCCTTCACTTTACTGAGAATTATATTTTTCTAATATATTATATCATTATACCCAAAGAACTATGGCTTCAATTTAGTCATTTCAGCTTTTAATATGAGATTAGGCTTATCATGCTTTCAGGCTTACTTAATCGTTATATTGACTTTGCACAGTATCCATAGAACTCTCCCCCAATAACACTTTCCAGGGAACTGAATTTTCTTCCTACCAACTTTCTTCACTATTCAGCTTTCACCTAAGGATCTAGTTCCTTCATAGGTTCCCTTCTGAGCCTTAGTCAGTTAACATTGCAGGAGCAGAAATAAGTAAAGCTAACTTAAAGAATCATAGAATTGCAGAGTTAAAAGAGACTATATGGACCACCCAGTCCTGTCTCCACAATCAAAGCACCCCTTTTTTTTTTCATGTCAGGAGCAACCGGAGTTGCTTCTGGAGTGAGAGAATTGGCCGTCTGCAAGGACGTTGCCCAGGGGACGCCCGGATGTTTTGATGTTTTTACCATCCTTGTGGGAGGCTTCTCTCATGTCCCCGCATGGAGCTGGAGCTGAGAGAGGGAGCTCATCCACACTCTCCCCAGGTGAAAGCACCCCTGACAGATAGCCATTTAGCCTCCGCTTTAGGAGCCTCCAGTGGCGCAATGGGTTAAATCCTTGTGCCGACAGGACTGCTGAACGAAAGGTTGGCAGTTCAAATCCGGGGAGCGGGGAGAGCTCCCGTCTGTCAGCTCCAGCTCCTCATGTGGGGACATGAGAGAAGCCTCCCACAGGATGGTCAAATATCAAACATTCAGGCGTCCCCTGGGCAACGTTCTGGCAGACAGCCAATTCTCTCACACTAGAAATGACTTGCAGTTTCTCAAGTTGCTCCGGACACGAAGAGGTTTTCTTGAGACCTCTGCTTAAAGGTCTCAAGAAAATAAGACTTCACCATCCTCCAAGGCAGCATGTCCCACTGTCAAACAGCTCTAACTTGCCTCAGCAATTCCCATTAAAAACTCAGATCTTCTCTGCACTCAAGTGTGCAAACTTGGGCCTTATCAAAATCTGTCCTTTGTAATTAGCATTTTAGTTTAGATTCCACATAAATTAAATTAAATTGCATGTCACTCATCAAATTCTTAAATGTTACATAGCATCCTGATAGTTCACTGGGGGAAAAAGTATTGACTACTCACTGTTTCTTCTCATTCATCTCCCATGCTTCAAGTATTCGTTCAATTAAATGGCACTTAAGGAAAAGCTACCAAAACAAACAAAAGAAACCTTTAATTTTTTTATAATAAACCTACCACATTAAATAGCTTTTTACACATAATAATCAGTTCAAGCACTGTGCAGAATAAAATATTAGACTGGTGACTGGCCAACTAAACACCAATAGAGTAGATTCCAATACTTGTCAGTACTAGTTTACATGTACAGTGGTGTTGTCCATTATCTAGGACTGCTTTACAGTCATAAATCTTTATGTTCTGTCCAGAGAAAATAATCTTACAAACAGTGTGTTGTATGGTTTCTGGGCTTTATGGCTGTGTTCTAGCAGTATTTTCTCCTGATGTTTTGCCTGCATCTGTGGCTGGCGTTTTCAGAGGATCCTTTGAAGACGCCAGCCACAGATGCAGGCTAAATGTTAAGTGTTAAGTGCAGGAATCATATGGCCTCCAGATGTTGCTGGACTGCAAGTCCTTGAATTTTTATCATTGAGCTTGCTGGCTAGACCTACTGGGACCTACAGTCGAGTTTTCTCCACAGGACTGTATGACTCACTCCCCCGTTTACTACTCAGAGTCTAGTAAGAAATGTCAGCAAAGGTAAAAACCTTAGGTTGCAGAGTATCAAAAGAAAAATATAATAAGGCTGCAGCAGAAACAAAGCCCCGAAGTAATGTGGTCAAATAAGAAGCTACATTGTAGCATAAAGTCATCTTACTTTATTGCTGTAACAGAAGCATACTACAGGAACAAAAAACTCAGAGAGAGAATACAGGCAGAATGCAGAGAATATATAAATGAAAAACATAGCTCCACCTGTATCTGACTGATAAAGCTCAAAGTACAAGCATACTACCAGTTAAAGGTACAGACCTACTGGCTAAACATGAACTATATAATTTTGCAAACATTATAATACTTTCAACAAGAAACATCCCAGGTGTCGTCATTTAGCTGCCAGGGAAGATGGACAGCCAGACCTCCAGTGGAAGAGTTTAGCACTCCAAATAGGATCTCAGCCTTAAAAGGTAATCTAACCCAGTGTTACACGCAGTGTATTCTAAAACATACCATGTTTATTTTTCCCATATTTTCAGTTTCCAGATTTTAATAAGAATAGAATACTGAAATTATCTATATAATTTGTTTCAAAGTATTCTGCTCCACAGTTACTTAATCTCTTCACTGCCAATAGCCTTTTTCAAAAATGTTAAGTATTTTTTATATAAGCAGTACCTATTTAACCTCGTAAGTAAATGGCACAGAAGCATTAATTTTATATTTAAAATATATACCAAGGTCTTCCTTGTACTGAACTTGCTTTTGCTTTGGGCTACAAAGCACCTGTTTTTTAATATATTATTTTTTGCTTAATCAGGTCTGGGAATGAAGCAAGGTACTAAGTATTAAAATACCTTTTGAACAATACAGATATTTCATCTGTTTAAACTCTCAGTAGCCTTGACTTTATTCTACTAACCCACCTGACTATGTATCATTTCAGTCATACAGAGCCTACAATAGCTATACTCCAAGTACTGCAAATCATAAAAAGAAAGATGTGAACTTACATGTTTCAGCATAAGGTTGTCTCCACTGGAATCCTGATCTGAGATTGTACCATTTTCTGCGGTTTCAAAAGGACTTGCAAGGATCAATGCAATACAAATTTCTACTTGAGTATGCAAAAAGTTATTCCATGTGTACTTAAAAAACATGTCCTGCAGAAAAAAAGAAACTAAAATGAGAAACAGCCCTGCCAGCTAGTAAACATGTAGGCCTGGATCCAACATTTTTGAAAATGGAAGTCTGCTCTTACAATTCTGCACACATAAAATATAAAGGGGAGATCAATCATCTTACATACATTCAAGTGATGGAGGCAAATGGGGAACTGGCCAAAAACCATTCCCCTGGCACACCACCATTGAGAAACTTTAAAAAAAAATAATGTCAGAAGCGACTTGAGAACATACTGCAAGTCGCTTCTGGTGTGAGAGAATTAATAATAATAATAATAGTAATTTTATTTTTGTACCCCACCACCATCTCCCCAGAGGGACTCGGGGCGGCTTACAGATATAAAACCAGCATACAGTATACGGTTTTACAAAAACACACAAGTAAATTTAAAAGGCATTAAAAATCACAATCATTATAAAACACATGAAAAACACAGCAATAAAAACATAAAATGAGCTGGGCAAAGTGCACTGAATGGAACTTGTAAACAAGAAGGAAGATTAAGGTGCTACAACGTCATGGGAAGAGCCTTAAACTGGGGTGAACACTGAGGCTATGTCAAGGAGTTAACCAACAACTGGTCAGAAGAACCTGCTAGTACCAGGGTTTAGCGAACAGTGGGCGGTGTACAGAGACATTTCCCAGGGGACGCCCAGATGTGTTAGCTGGAAGGCTTTCTCTCATGCCCCTGCAAACTAGAGCTGACAGATGTGAGATCACTCCATCTCGCAGATTTGAACCGGCAACATTCAGGTCAGCAGTTCAATCGGCACAAGGGTTTAACCCTTGTGCCGGCTAAACCCTTTAACCGAGAAGCTTAATGGGAACAAAAAGAGCCCTTCTGTCTTGGATTGAAGCCACAATATCCAAATAAAAAGAAGTAAAAACCCAAGAACCAACAATCTCAAGCTGTGTTTTTTATTTATTTTTGTAAAGAACTGTAGAAATTTTAAAACAGTCCTAGATATATTTCAAATTTGGTTGCCAATTGTGTAAGCCGCCCTGAGTCCCTCTGGGTGAGAAGGGTGGGATATAAATGCTGGAAATAAATAAATAAATATATGCCACTGTCAGTAACTGTCTATAATAAAATATTTAAATCTGGTTCCTGAGATCTGTAGAAGTAACCTTCAGCATTAACCCTGGTATATAGTTATCAACGGCTTATTTGTGCAAATAATGCTTCAGAAAAGTTTAGGCATAAGAAGCTTCTCTGATTTCTGCATTTCCAATTGAACAGAGGTGACTATGGGCATACAGAGTACATATGCCACTATCATAAAGATGTGCTCCTCTAAGCCACTGGAAGCACAGCTTTTATGCACTAGTTTAACTGCCAGTCCTATTCATCCCCTGCAACATGAAATAAGGAAAAGTGCATGCATTCCAGGTTCATTTATAAGACTGTTGTGGCTAATGAAGCAACCCGCCCACAGCACACCTTCCCCAGAAGTCTGCCTTTGCAGAGTGATTCTTTTGAGGACCTTTGTTTTGGGCTCATGCCATTCTGCTGACTTCACATATTCACTGCTAACGACAACTGATCCAAACTGAAGATTAAAACACAGGCAGTCCCCAAGTTCCTAACATTCGATTTACAAACGATAGTTTAGAACGGGGGTGGGGGGTGGGGGGTGAGACAACAGTTCCTAACATTCGACTTACAAACGATAGTTTAGAGCGGGGGGGGGGGGGGGTGAGACAACAGGAAGTGAGAGAAATCTACCCCTTGGAAGGGAAATTCACTCCTGGAAGATTTATCATGGGAAAAAGGTGTCTCCACTGAAGCTTTCTGACCAATCCTTGTTTCCACAACAAGCCAAATTTTTTCAAAATCCAATTCTCACATGGACAGAAAATGGGGTGAAATAATACATCATCAGTTAAAAAGGCATACATCAATTTAAAAGTATACATGTGAAAACAATTATAATTAAAGAACCATAGCCTACCAGAAGAGATTGGTCTTTAATACTGTTTTAAAGCACAGTGGATCCTGCTGTCAGATCTCTTCTGACAGATCATTCTACAATTTGGTGGCAGCTAATGAAAAAGTCCTCTGGTTAACCATTTCCAGACTGATCCTGGCTGACTGAAGCAAACATCTCTTAGAAGACCTGAGTGTACGGGCAAGTTATACAGCAAAAACCAACTTGGACCCAAACCACATAAGGCTTTAAAGGTAATCATCATAACAGTGTACCTTGTCTTGAAACCGGTTGGTAGCCAGTGAAATGGAATAAAGCAATCTGAGCCAAATACACCTACATTAAGTGAAGACTTAGTGAATTAAGATCCGAATTTCAAACATTAGCACCAAAGAAATTGGGCCATACAAGTTTAAATTTGCTCCAACTGTTGCAGTTTTGATGTTGTTAAATTAAGATGTAAATTACTAAATGACATGCGTAAAAGTACGACGTGTGGTATGAATTTTTACTTATGTTTTATTTAGAATTCAGCACCCCAAAATGCATTCAAACACAGCTAAAATATTCCGGGGGGGGGGGGGGAGGGTTTCATCACAGGCCCAAGACTGAAACTGTTAGGTGTTTGCCAGCTCAAGAGAAAGAAGCACCAATATAATGTTAACACCTCTCCTTACTGCCAAGAGCAACTTTTGTTTTCGTATTGCTACATTTCAAGATCCCACACCCCAATTTTTTTTTTACAGGATGTACTTATGGCTGCCCCACATAACAAAGTTTGATTTTCAAACTATGAAATCAGGTAAGAGGAAAACAACAGCTTGTTCCAACATATCTCTAAAAGCAGCAAGACATTTTTCACCTATGTCAGGCCCTAATTAGCATGACAGGAAAACTGTCATGAACAGAATTTAACCAGGTCATCTTATTATTGAAAGAAGAAAAATCAAGTTTGCCAATATTTATGTTCTTACCAGTATAACTCCTATGCTATTGATCTCTATAAGTTCCAGGTTCACACTATTTGTATTTGTTTGTAGAAGGCTGGATATTAATCTAATCACATTTAATCTGGTATTCCCTACAGGTGGATCTAACACGCCCCACGTTGTCTTCATAACACTTTTCTAGATAAAAAGAAGATACAAATATTAAAACAGAACCGACTCCTGCCCCCAAATATTAGTTATCCATGAATGAAAACCAAAAATAATTATCATGATCATTTCTACAATCTGTATAAGAAAAAGATAATTTTAGTTGTAAAGATTAATTTAAATGTTTGTGCCATCAACCCAAAAACAGGAATATGAAGGCAGACTGAATAGTTTGTTTGCCAAAGCACTTCCCACAATTTGGAAAGATGGAATACATAGCCATCCACTCTAATAATAATAATAATAATAATAATAATAATAATAATAATAATAATAATAATAATAATAATAATTTTATTTTTGTACTCCGCCACCATCTCCCCAGAGGGACTCGGGGCGGCTTACAGATATAAAACCAACATACAATAATATCAAATACAAAAACACACAAATAAATTTAAAAGGCATTAAAAATCACAGTCATTATAAAACACTTGAGAAACACAGCAATAAAAACATAAAATGAGCTGGGCAAAGTGCACTGAGTGGAACTTGTAAACAAGAAGGAAGTTAAGGTGCTACAAGGTCATGGGAAGAGCCTTAGACTGGGGTGAACACTGAGGTTATGTCAAGGAGTTAACCAAGAGGTACAACTGGTCAGAAGAATCCGCTAGTACCAGGGTTTAGTATACAGTGGGCGGTACTTCTTCAAAGGCCTGTCTGCAGATTTCCCATCCCACAGAGGATTTTCCTTTAATCTCACTGAACAATTATTATACCATAAACTTCTGTTACTATGGAGTGACAAAATCAAGATTAAACAAAATAACACAATATTTCTAAAAAGAGGTGCCACTTTATTAAAGGTTTCCAGTATCACAATGATACATTTTCTGTATGCTGGAATTAGAAAATACACTGATCCTCTTTTCACTTAAATAATACTTTCACTTACTTTGGGGGGTTCCAAAAGCAGTTCATGGAAAGATGCAAGGCGTGCTCTTATGGCTTCTAATACACACTTGTTAACTGAATATGTTGAGTGGTTCATACCAGGGGGGCAAATCTCTATATGACCTTCAAATCTAAAACACAAAAAAATGTTGTTCATAACACAGCAAAAAAGACTACTTAAAATAAAACTAAGTTTGTTTCTGTTTGCCTCCCATTTTTTAAAATTTGAAGACTCAGAGCTGGCCATCTAATCCCACTCAATACAGGATCTCCAGCTAAAGCATCCCCAGCAGGTCCCTCTCCAGCATTGGTTTTGAAGACTCCTAGCGAAGGAGATCTCATCAATTCACCTTTCACTAAAGGTAAACATGCTTGTTCACCAGCCTATAAGAAACCATTACTTTCTTACCCCACTCTTCAGATCAAAACAAATACACTGTATTCCAATCAAACAAATTGGAATTTTTTATTCAGTTACATAAGAAGTTCACTGAAGACTCCCACAGGACGTCATGAAGTATTCAGAAGTACTCCCTTGGAAGGAATGTACAAGGGTATTATGCCAATATTCATTTGTTCGTTCGTTCATTCATTCATTCATTCATTCATTCCATCATGCCTTGGCTCCAGCAGCTAAAGAAATACCCTCCATCCATCCCATCTGTCACTGCTGTGGCCTCTGAGGGAGAGGAATCATAGAATCATAGAATAGTAGAGTTGGAAGAGACCTCATGGGCCATCTAGTCCAAACCCCCGCTAAGAAGCAGGAAATCGCATTCAAGAACCCCCGACATATGGCCATCCAGCCTCTGCTTAAAAGCCTCCAAAGAAGGAGCGTCCACCACAGCCCGGGGGAGAGAGTTCCACTGTCGAACAGCCCTCACAGTGAGGAAGTACTTCCTAATGTTCAGGTGGAATCTCCTTTCCTGTAGTTTGAAGCCATTGTTCCGTGTCCTAGTCTGCAGGGCAGCAGAAAACAAGCTTGCTCCCTCCTCCTTATGACTTCCCCTCACATATTTGTACATGGCTATCATGTCTCCTCTCAGCCTTCTCTTCTGCAGGCTAAACCTGCCCAGCTCTTTAAGCCGCTCCTCATAGGGCTTGTTCTCCAGACCCTTAATCATTTTAGTCACCCTCCTCTGGACGCTTTCCAGCTTGTCAACATCTCCCTTCAACTGCGGTGCCCAAAATTGGACGCAGTATTCCAGGTGTGGTCTGACCAAGGCAGAATAGAGGAGTAGCATGACTTCCCAGGATCTAGATGCTATACCCCTATTTATGCAGGCCAGAATCCCGTTGGCTTTTTTAGCTGCCGCATCACACTGTTGGCTCATGTTTAACTTGTTGTCCACGAGGACTCCAAGCTCTTTTTCGCACACACTGCTGTCAAGCCAGGCGTCCCCCATTCTGTATCTTTGCATTCCATTTTTTCTGCCGAAGTGAAGTATCTTGCATTTGTCCCTGTTAAACTTCATTTTGTTAGTTTCGGCCCATCTCTCTAGTCTGTCAAGATCGTTTTGAATTCTGCTCCTGTCTTCTGGAGTGTTAGCTATCCCTCCCAGTTTGGTGTCTGCAAACTTGATGATCGTGCCTTCTAACCCTTCGTCTAAGTCGTTAATAAAGATGTTGAACAGAACCGGGCCCAGGACGGAGCCCTGCGGCACTCCACTTGTCACTTCTTTCCATGATGAAGACGACACATTGGTGAGCACCCTTTGGGTTTGTTTGCTTAGCCAATTACAGATCCATCTAACCGTAGTTTTGTCTAGCCCACATTTTACTAGTTTGTTTGCCAGAAGGTCGTGGGGGACTTTGTCGAAGGCCTTACTGAAATCCAGGTACGCTACATCCACAGCATTCCCTGTATCGACCCAACTCATAACTCTATCAAAAAAAGAGATCAGATTAGTCTGGCATGACTTGTTTTTGGTAAATCCGTGTTGACTATTAGCAATGACCGCATTTGTTTCTAAGTGTTCGCAGACCACTTCCTTAATGATCTTTTCCAGAATCTTGCCTGGTATCGACGTGAGGCTGACCGGACGGTAATTGTTTGGTCGTTCTTTTTTCCCTTATTGAAGGAGAGGCGGTGGTACCTCGTGGCATAATCCCTTCCCCTACTCAAATCCCCTTTTCCTTGTGCACCTGCATGAAGGTGGGGATCTTTAAAATGAACTATTTGAAAGCCATGATGTATCTAAATAAATGCTCTAATTAAATAAATGAATATGAATGGAAAGTAACTGCATGCATACATGACGAGACTGATGCACCGGGTACTCATTATAAAATATCATTTTAGACCATAGAGACAAACACTAATGGGTTAAATCTAGGATATGAAGGATTCTCGTGATTCTAACAGCCAAATATAAATTACAAAATCATTTTTACTGTAGAAGTGGCTCCCACTCAGTCAACCTTGTGTCTGTTGTAAGTAGCAGTAACCAGATCTTCCAGAAGGGGGCCCAATTGAAATTATCACATTTATCCACAAAATGAAGGAGTGTCTGAGGACAAATGTGGCAAAAGATGACTGCAAGTTATTGTGATGTTCCAGAAAGTGATAACAGATCACTGGAAAAGGAGCAGAGGATACTCTATGGATGCAAGTGGGATCATGATGCAGGAGATCATGACCCCTTCCCTCCACACACACATAAACACAAAGAGTTATTTCTCGCTTCTCCTAAAGCCTTGCTTAGTTTCTATGCCTGTTCCAGGAAAAAGAGACCTTATACTTTATTTATCCATATCCAGAAGTGTACCAGCTTCATGTTTCTGAAGGCACTGTAAGGTGAACTGTCTGTTCTGGTAGATCCTTTGAAGAATGGAAAATCTGAAGTTATTTACAAATACATATGAGGATCCAAGGGAAGAATGCCATAGTATTGCCTGGAGACCTAACAAATTCCTAGAGTCCATCTTTCCCCAGGTGCAGGTAACTAAAAGCACGGAGATGGGTTCCATGGTTATAGGAGCCTTACAGTATTTGGCAATCTGTAGATGCAACTATACCATATCCAAGGAAATGGGAGTATAAGTAGCATATGATGGCTGTAAGGGCAAAACACAGTACTATTATTGTTGAGACAGAAAGATGTAAAATGATCTTACGTTGGCCGTCTTGTTTCCAGTAAGGTCAACAATATTTGAATTGCACTGACTATCGCAGATTCATTTTTCTCTTTATGAAAAATATTTGATAGCAGCTGTTCTATTATTTCTTTTCTAAAAAGAAGAAGGCATTGTCTGAAACACAACATTGTCTTTGCAGATAAATTTCATAGAAACAGTAATCAAATAGCCTGAAACTAGTTCTGCTTAGCCTGAAGTTGCTTGTTTAATTTGAAATATATACTCCACAAAAGTGACAAAAATCTTAACCCTTCCAAATGCAGGAGAAAACTCTGCAGTATCAACAGTTAAACAGCCATAGAATCTATGGCAACCTATTTGAAGCATTCCAGAAATGGAGAACTGATAAGTACCACGTAAAAGCTACAGCCAGAAGATTAACCAACCTGTCTTCTTATAGCACTGTCTGACCCTGAGCACAAGACTGATCCATAACTTATGTCGGGGTAAGAAATCTAGTGTCTTCCAAATATTTTGGACTACAACTCCCAGAAGGCATCATTAGCCTGGTTAATGAGTGTCACTCCTAAACATCTGGAGGGAGAAACCAATTCATCCCTGTCACATATACTTCTTCAAATGGTCAAACTATCAGCGTTTTGTATATTAACTTCATTTGGGCCTACATAAAAGTGCACATCCCATAGTTAGCAAAGCCAAGCCTAAGTAACCTGAACAGCTGTTGAAAAGAACCTGTCCTTTGTTCAACAATTTCTTTTAAAGTGCTGTTCAAATAGATGGCCAACTGATGTATAATTCATTACAATAATGAAAGACACCAGTGAAGGACAGGGGTTGGAAGCCAAGATTTAACATTACAATACGATAATGTCCCCTTCCATCATTCTAACTAGTGTCATATGATAATTTAACATTTGTGCTTATAAAGACAAAAGAATACTAATTTTGGTCAACTAGAAAACACTATGGTTTTTGTTTTTAAAAAGCACTTTGTTCACAAACTGGAATACAGGCAGTCCCCAAATTATGAACAATATAAGTTCTGTTGGTATGTGTAACGAAGTGTGATTTTTTATTTACAGATGCCATTTTTAACTGTGTTTTAAAAGGGTTAATATTTCAGTTACTCTGCACTCATGATTGGTTGCCATGGAGAAGTAGGCGGAGCCAACTGCGTTTAGCTGAAGAGAGAGCAGAATTTGGAGGGAAACTCAGTCTGTGGTCAGAGAACCACAGGGAAGGTTGGTTTTTAGAGTCGGTGCTCTTATGAGGTACCGGGAATACCGATTCTGGTTGAAGGCATCAGGGTGGCTCAAATGTTTGATTTTGAGCCAATTTTAAAATAAGTTTAGTGGCTTATTTTAAGGTAGTCTGTTTCCAGATAAGGAATAGATATTCTGTGATTGAAATTCACAGGGTGACTGCAGGTTAAAAGCAGCACAGAAAGAAGTGACCTTTTAGGAAGTTTGAATCACCTCATTCTGTTATTGTAATTGTTAGTCAAAGTGCCTCGAAGAAGAAAAGTTATTGTAACCATTAAGCTTGTGCCTCAATAAATGTATTATTGTTCTTCAAGCATCTCAGTCTCTGTCATACACACATATTCATCAAGAATAAACAAGAAGAAAGAAAAACCAAGATTTAAAAGTCTCTTCTCTAAGTAGCCAGTGGCTAAATCTTCCTATAGTGGTGGCAAGAGTTGATGATCCCCTTGACATTTGGTGGCAGCATTATAAAACCTCTATAATTTGGTGGCAGCGTTTTAAAATAAACATCTTTATATTGGTGGCAGTGGATATTTAATGTAATTAATTAATAGGAACTCCTCCACATCTCCGCAATTGGTGTCAGAGGTGGGATTTTAAAAAAGATTTCTCCCCCTTTCTGACATCTCCACAAACTGGTGGCAGCGGTGGGATAAAAAGATTCCCCCTGCCTAGGAAAAGAACCTTAGACGTTCTTAGCTCTTTACAGTATGTTCTTCAGTTGAATTTGTTTGCAAGTCGGAACAAGTAAATTTTAAAGTGTAACTCCAGGCAAATATGTATATATAACTTTGGATAGCATAGGGAGGAGTTAACAACCCTGTGGTATGTGTTTTGCTGTCTGTACTCCTGTGCAAAAGATTTCAGCTCACTTTCTGTCCCTGTGATTGGATTTTGAAAAACATGGCCTGTTGTAGAAACAAGGATTGGTGAGAAAGCATCAATTGAGACACCTTTTCCTCATGATAACTCTTGCAGGAATGAATTTCCCTTACAAAGGGTAGGTTTCTCTCACTTCCTGTTGTCTCATCCCTGTTCCTAACCATGAGTCATTTGTAATTCGGATGTTTGTAACTTGGGGACTGCCTGTACCTCGGAGGAAAGCAACCAGCAAGGATCCTCTGAATAAACCTTGGCAAGAAACCATTACAATAGGGTCATCGTATGTTAATATTCAATTTGAAGGCACATAAGAACAAAACACTGATGTTTAAAACATCTGAAAAGGGCAAAGATATTTGATATTAAGTGTCTCCTTTAAAAAAAAATCTTTCAATCTAGTTAGGTTTTCCCACTTTTCTTTCTCTGCTCTCATCTTTTATTTTTCAAATGACTTTATTTCCTGGAAAGAAGCATCTACTATACTTCTTCTACTCAGTCTCTATTTTCCTCCTTTATTAAAATCCCAAAAGCTACTCCATATAAACACATACATCCATAACGATCAGACTACAACATTATGCCAACCTACTTTTCTAGTGTTGCAAGCAGCGGATCCGGTTCTGAACTGTTCTGTACTTGTAGCATTTGATCTCTACTCAAACGTATAATTTCACAGAGTGACTGGGATGCGTTTGAATGCCTCTGAAGAACAAGAACATAGTTTACAGATTTTTTAAAAGAACAGTTAATTCACTCTATTCCTAGAACACGACTCAAATGACAGATTTTAAATTGTATTTAAAATGAAGTGATACAGAAGTTGTCCACTGCAAGCAGTGATTAAAGGACCCAGTACATTCCTATAATGTTACAATTCTGAAAGAGATTTCATTTGTCATACAAAATTGGAATTACGTATATTCCTTACATCTTCATCTTGAGAAGGATGTACAATTTCCACAAGTCGCTGAATAATTCTCTCTTCATTTAACCACTGTGAAGACATGTAGCAAAAAAGTTATTTTAAAACTCTTCCTGAAAATACAACTAATGCTTGCATCACCAACATGACATTTAACAATAAAAAGTACATATCCAGACTTCAAAATCTTGCAGAAAGGAAGCCACTGACAATGACTACTACCTAAACTGGAATTATGTTAATTCAATTTTTATATAAATTGAGAACATTCAAACATCACAAATTAAATATAGAACTCTCCCACTGCAAAACCCTGAAGGGATTCCATATAGACTTCTCTGGATGCAGTAACACTGAAGAATTAATACAGTCTGACAGCACTTTAACTATCATAGCCCAGTGTTGTGGAATCATTTAGCCTTCTCTGTCAGAGGACTGGCATCCAGCACTGATTGGGAATAAGACTAAGGCTGCCTCTATGCTGTAGAATTTTCATAGTTTGACACTGCTCAATGCTATAAAATTCTGGAAGCTGTAATTTAGTGAAAATAGTAGCAGTCTTTGGCAGAGAAGGCTAAGGACCTTGTAAAAGTATAGGTTGCTTACCTGTAACCGTATTTCTTCGAGTGTTGATCTGTGAAATTCATACATATGGCTTTCCCCAGTGCGCCTGCGCAGAGTTCGGAACCTTCTGGAAGTTTAAAAGTGAAACAAATTGGCGGGAGCCCCGCCCACTCTCCCCATGTAGTATATGTAGCCATGGGCGGGGCTATGCCCCAGTTCTCCACCGCAGACAGCAGCTGAGAGACCGAGGCATGACCACAGCGGGGAGAATGGGTGGGCTGTGTGAATTTCACAGATCAACACTCGAAGAAATACGGTTACAGGTAAGCAACCTAAACTTCTTCTGCATGTTGTCTGTGAAATGCACACATATGGGTGAATAGCAAGCTACTAACCTTGGAGGTGGGTCATGCCATGCAGGAGAATAACACTGCCCTGCCGAACATGGCATCCTTCTTCGCCTAGATGTCCAGCTTGTAGTGGGACACAAACGTCGATGGAGATGACCAGGTAGCTGCCTTGCAGATGTCTTGCAGGGATACACCCCGGAGGAAGGCTTGGGAGGCTGACAGTGACCTGGTGGAGTGTGCAGCTACATGAGACGGTGGTTCTTTGCCCGCTAGTTGGTAAGCCTGGCGGATCGTGGAAGTGATCCAGGAGGCCAGATGTTGAGAAGTGACTGGAAGGCCCAAGGCATCTTTCCTATATTTGAGGAAGAGCCTTGGAGATTTTCTGTGGGGGGCAGTTTTATGAATGTAGAACAGTAGTGCTCTTTTGACGTCCAGAGAGTGAAAAGTCGTCTCCAGGGGAGATGATGGGTTAGGGAAGAAGGCGGGTAGAACAATCTCCTGGCACATATGAAAGTGTGAAACGATCTTCGGTAGGAATGCTACGTCCGTTCGAAGGGTCACATTGTCGTCAGAAAAACGGATGTACTGGCGTCAGCCCATAGGGCTGCAATCTCACTTGCTGGTCTAGTGGATGTGATCGCGACGAGAAACGTCGTTTTCCAAGACAGGTGGGAGAGATCGTTAGAGGCCATTGGTTCAAATGGGGGCTTTGACATCTGAGAAAGGACCAGTTCCAGGCTCCCTGATAGAGGAGGTAAGGAGCTAGGCGGGTAAATATTTTTGTAGCCTTTAAGGAATAGGCGTAGGAGTGGATCTTGAAACAGGGAGGGCTGTCCTGCTTTCCTTCTGAACCAAGACAGAGAGGCTGTATAGCACTTGATTGATGATAGAGATATATGTTTAGAAGATAGGTGGACTAGAAAGTCGAGTACTACTGAAGTAGGGGCTATAAAGGGGTCGACTTCACAGGTAAAGGCAAATTCTTTAAATCGAGACCACTTGTATGTATAAGATCGCTTTGTTGATGTCTTTTGGGCTGCAAAGATTATTCTACGGACAGCGTTGGAGAGGTGGCCCGTGGTCTGATCCTCCACGCTGTCAACTGTAGAGATGTTATGTCCGGGTGTCTCACAAGACCATCCTGGACTGTGAAAAGGTCGGGGCTGTTCCTCAGGCGGACGTAGTCGCCTCTCGATGCCTTCAGGAGGGATGTGCACCAGGCCTGTCGGGGCCACCAAGGAGCTATGAGAATACAATTTGCATCGTCTGATATGATTTTGGCCACCACTTTGGTCAGGAGTGGGAGTGGTGGAAATGCGTATAGCAGTTCTGGTACCCACGTGAAGAGGAAGGCATCTCCTAAGCAGCCTGGGGATGCGTGTGGGCGTATCCGAGCGCAAAACTGAGGACACTGTTTGTTCACTGGGGAGGCGAAGAGATCCACCTAAGGAACTCCCCAACGTCTGGAGATGAAGCGAAACTCCCTGCGGTGCAGTTTTCATTTGCGGTTGCTGAGGGGAGTTCTGCTCAGGGAGTCCGCTAGGACATTGTCCTCTCCCGGCAGGTGAATCACTATGAGAAAAATATTCCTGCGAATGCATCATTCCCAGATTTGTGATGCGATGGAGAGGAGAGTGAGTGAGCAGGTCCCTCCCTGTTTGTTTATGTAGGCTTTCACTGTTGTGTTGTCCGTGACAAGTTGGATGACCTGGTTTTTGGTAAGGCAGGCAAAGGATTTCAGGGCCTTTTCCATGGCTAGGAGCACCAAGGCGTTGATGTGGAGCTTTTGCTCTTGTGTTGACCAACGGCCGTGGGCTGTTAGGTTCTGTAAGTGTGCGCCCCAACCTAGTGTTGATGCATCTGTTGTCAGTGAGAATGAGGGGCGAGGATAAACGAACGGAAGTCCAGAGCACACATTGGACCTCCTTGTCCGCCATGACAGGGAGTTGAGGACGTCCTGAGGACAATGTTTTGGTGATATCGGATAGGGTCGAATTTCCAGACGAACCAGTTTTGTAAGATTCGGAAGCGGAGGTGAGCGTATGGTGTAACCACTGTAGTTGAGGCCATGTGGCCTAAGGTAGATTGTCCAGGCAGACGCTCGTCCATGGTGCCACAATTCGGAGACTATAGTTCTTAAGTTTCTGAATTTCTCTTCCGGTAGAAAGGCCTTTTGGGATTGCGTGTCTATAAGGGTGCCAATGAAGGTGATACATTGGGTAGGGGAGAGGTGGGATTTTTCTCTGTTGACAACGAGACCTAAAGTCTGCAAAAAAGATAAAGTGAAGTGAATATCAGATTGAAATTGATCGCGGGATTCCGCCGATAAAAGCCAATCATCCAGATACGGGAAAATAGTTATGTGGTGTCGGCGTAAATGGGCTGCTACTACTGACATGCATTTGGCATTTGGGGCTGTGGAAAGGCCAAAGGGTAGAACATTGAATGAGTAACATAAGTCTCCTATTGCAAAGCTGAGAAATCTACGGTGATCTTCCTTAATGGAAATATGGAAATAAGCATCCCTCAAATCAATAGACGCAAGCCAGGATCCTTTCCCCATAAGGGGAAGGATGGTGGGGAGTGTCACCATGCGGAATTTACATGGTTTGATGTACAGATTAATACCACGTAAATCTAGGATAGGGCGAAGACCGCCACTGCATTTGGTTACTAAGAAGTAACGGGAAAAATAACAGGAAGAAAAGTGGTGAGGAGGGACGGAGGAAATTGCCCCTTTGTCAAGTAAGGAAGTTATTTCTTTTAGGAGGGGTCTGAGGGAGAAGTGGCACAGATGTGTCCCACGGGTGGCAGGGAAAGGAATTCTATAGCATAGCCACTTTCTATAATGTTTAGCACCCAGGAATCTGATGTAATCTGTTGCCACCGTCCAAGGTATGGAGAGACTCTATCAAGGTAAGTGTGGGTGGTAAGGGGGGGGACATAGTTTGAACTGGGGAGGAATGAGTGGTAGTGGGGGGAGGGGCTAAAAGCGCCATCTCCTATTGTCTGCCGGTTTTGTTCCGTGGTACTGACACTTCGTGGGGAGGCGTGGTCTGTGGTTGCCTGTTGGGGCAAGCTGCTGGCGTTGTCTTCCTCGGAAGGGCAGGGACTGTAGTGGCCCCGGTAGTATTGTGGTTGATAAGGCCATCGCCGATGCTGGGAGGGGTAGGGTTGGTATTGATGTTGTCCATACTTGATGATGGTTTGTTTCATTTTATGAGAATGTTCGAGTTGGGAGTCCGTTTCTGGGTTGAAAAGTCCTGCTTCGTCCATTGGTAAGTCTTCAATAAGGGAGCAAGCGGAGGGAGACAAGATGGCGGCTCGGAGCCATGCATGTCTTCGTAGGGCCACTGCACCTGCAAGGAATTTTCCCGATGCCGTCGGCAGTATTCTTTGCTAGGTCCTTTTGCAAGGCCATGAGATAATGCTTCTTGTTGAAAACCTTTGGCAAGGGTTTGTTGATGAGGGGAAAGAGAATCGAGGAAGGATTCCATTTTATTCCAGAGAAATTTTTGGTATACACTCATATATACTCCATAGTGAGCCATACGGGCGAAGAGGCAGACTGAAGCATAGAACTTTTTGGCCACTGCATCAAGTTTCTTACCCTCTCTGTCCGAGGGTGTAAGCTGTGCCCTTTGAGTTGGTTTAGGTTGGGCGTCTGTAACAACTGAGTTGACCTTAGGCATTTTTGCAAGACAAGAGGCTGTAGAAAGGTCAACCTTATAAAGGTTTTTGGCTCATTTTGGAGTGGCTGGTACTAACGATGGGGCCATCCCCACAGTTTTGATAACTTGTAGTAAGTATGGAAGGGTTGGGAGGGCTGTGGATGTTGGGGTTTGTTGTTCTGAGGAGGAAAAACAGGGATCTTCCACAACATTGGCTGGGTTGGGGGTGGGTAGGTTAAGGGCTTTTGAGAGTCTAATGAGGCAAGCTGAAAAGTTTCTAAAATCCTCTGCCTGTTGAGGGTCTTGATCTATTTCAGTTTGAGGGGGTGCCAATGAAGGGGTGTCTCCTTCAGATGCATTTAGATCCCTGTCTTGGAGTGTGTCAGGGATGGGAATTGATTGGATGTGAGCTAGCTCCCTTCCTTGCACAGGCAGATTCGATTCAGCTGCCTGGGAGGAGCTGGAAGGTCGTTGAGTGGGAGGCAGTGCCTGTATTGTGGCCTCTGGTTGGGAGGCTGGGGCAGAAGGAGGCTACCTGGGCACTGGAGGAGGAAGTTGGTCTCGGTTTGGGTAAAAATCATAGTAACAAGGAGTCCCAAAGGGGAAGGGGGGTGGAGGGGGATAGGGATAAAAGAAATCAGCATAATAAGGGCGGTTGCGGCCAGAGGAAAAAGACCTGGAGTAGGAGGACACTCTGGATGGGCTCCTAGAGCCTGAGGCCCTGGATTCGAGGAAGGGAGAGCGCCCATGGTACCAAGCAGCCCTCATGGTGAGGCGTCGCCCCTCCTCCTGGAGACTTTGCCTGTCTGGGGTCGAGCGAGGAGGAGGATAAGGCCGCCCCTGCGTGGAGAAGGGCTCTGCAATTTGGCCATCAGGGGCAGCTTCGCCACTTGCTTCAGTGAGAAGCTGCATAAGGTTAACTGGAGACAAGTGGGGAGGAGTCTCCTGTGGAGAGGGCGGGTTCGGAGAGCCTCGGTCCCGAGGCATGTTTTCTCCAGCCCGGTTTTGCAGCTAGGGACTCAAGGGCTTTTCACCAGTGAGTTGCCTCCCTTTTTTGAGTTTTTTTGAGCCCTCTTTGTGTTTGGCCTCCCTGGCCCTGGAGGATTTGGCTTTTTTGTGTGGCGCTTCAGGCACCAGATAATCCTCGGCAGCACTCTCTTCCCTGGCTGGGAGGGAGTTTAAGGCCTCAGTTAGGAGAGGAGGAGGGGAGGGCTCTGGGCAGGGCCGTTTTTGGGCGCATGTTTCATCTGGCACCAGGGCTTGCTCGTAAAGGACGGCCTTAAGGCGGGCCTCTCTGTTTCGGCGTGCTTGGGGGGTGAAAGATTGGCAAATTGGGCAGGTTTGGGGAACATGCCCTTCCCCCAAGCAGAAAAGGCACATGTTGTGCCTGTCTGAATCAGGCAGCTTAACTCCGCATGAGCTGCCTTTTTTAAAAAATAGACATTGCCTGATTCGTGGTCAAAGTCATCATCATCATCATCATTTAATTACTTATTAATCGCCCTCCATCCACGATGCTCTAGGCGATTTACAAGATAAAAAAGGATAAAAATACATACATACAAATATTGATTAAAAATATTAAAATAGATTAAAAGCTCTAGTAAAGAGCCATGTCTTGAGTGCTAGGGTGAAAGGCCCCAACTCACGCATGGCTCTCATATAGGGCGGCAAGGCATTCCATAAGGCAGGGGCAGAAACAGAAAAAGCTCTGCGCCTGGTCCTCTCCAAGTGCACTTCTCTAGGACCCGGTACATAGAGTAAGTCTCGTTGGGATGGTCGTTGCGACCTCCGATGATGGGAGAAGGAGAGACGGTCCCTAAGATACGATGGGCCCTGGCCGTAAAGAGTTTTAAAAGTCAGGACTAGCATCTTATATAGACCACGGTAATCAGTTGGAAGCCAATGCAGATGCTGCAGCACTGGTGTTATGTGGCATTTCATGGGCGTTCTTGTGAGTAGCCTGGCTGCCGCATTCTGAACAATACGGAGCTTTTGGGTCGTGGACATTGGAAGCCCAACATACAGGGCGTTGCAATAGTCCAGCCTAGATGTGACCGTGGCATGAATGACTGTTGCCAGTGCCTCATCAGATAGATAGGGTGCCAGTTGCCTCACTTGTCGTAGGTGGAAAAAGGCCTGTTTGCTGGCAGCAGCAACCTGAGCTTCCATTGTCAGCTGCGAATCTAAAACGACACCCAGGCTCTTAACGGCAAAGGAGATAGGACAGCACCATCGAAGGTGGGTAGCAAGTGGGTCAGACCAGTTGAACGGCCATGCCAGAGAATCTCAGTCTTTGCCGGGTTCACCTTCAATCTACTAGCACGTAGCCAGTTCGACAGAGCCTCCAGACATAAGGTGAAATTTTCTGGTATTGACGTTGCTCCAGGCTCCAAGCGCAGAAGGAGTTGGGTGTCGTCCGCATATTGATAACAGTTTAGGCCGAAACTCTGAACCAAGCTAGCAAGGGGTCTAACATAGATGTTGAAGAGAAGAGGGGAGAGAATGGCACCTTGGGGTACCCCACATAGGAGGGGAGATCTGTCAGAGACTTGATCCATATACTCCACGCATTGGCTCCGGTTTCGCAGAAATGAGTTGAACCAATTGAGGGCCTGACCGCGAACTCCGGACATGGCGAGACGGTGAATCATTAGATCATAGTCAACGGTGTCAAACGCTGCGGTAAGGTCGAGAAGTACCAGTAGCGCTGATCCGCCGCTATCAGACTGGCGACGAAGTTCATCTGTGATGGCAACCAGGACTGTCTCCGTCCCATGGCCAGGGCGGAAGCCTGACTGGAAAGGGTCCAGGCCGGCTGTATCATCCAGAAATTGTTGTAATTGTCCCAGCACAGCCCGCTCTATCATCTTACCCAAGAATGGGAGGTTGGAGACAGGACGATAGTTGGCAAGGGTCATGGGATCCAAGCTAGGCTTCTTTAGCAGGGGACGAACCCTTGCCTCTTTTAGGTTGTCCGGGAAAACCCCCTGTTCAAGAGAGCCATTGATGATATTACTCAACGGATCGAGTAGACCTTCCAGGCAGCTCTTCACCAGCCAGGAGGGGCACAGATCAAGGGAACAGGTGGTTGGTTTTGCAACAGCCAGGATTCTAGCGACATCTTCCTTGTCAAGCAGAGTAAATCGGTCAAAGATAGGCCCACTAAGCGGCCACAAAGTCTCAAGCTCACTTAAGGTATCAGCTGTAGGGGGCAGTTCCTGTCGAAGCACGGTGATTTTATCAGTGAAAAACTTCTGGAATACCTCTGCTGTAAGAGCCGTGGTTGCTGGGTTTTGGACTAAGGGAGCCGGACTGGTCAAAGCACGAACGATTTTGAATACTTGAGCTGGGCGCGATCTAGCAGAGGTTATTAAGGAGCAATTGTAAGATTTTTTAGCATCCTTGACGGCTGATTCGTAGGACCTGCGAAAAGCCTTGAACGCGGACAGTGACACCTCGTCGGGCTTCTGTCGCCACCGATGTTCCAGCCGCTTTCGTGCTTGCTTCATCGTCCGTAGCTCATTAGTGTACTGGGGGAGCGATTCCGGTGAGGGCGAAGGAGGCGTCTGGGGGCAATCTCATCCAAGGCAGCCAACAAACTGACATTCCAGGTGTTGACTAGCTCATTGAGAGTGACGCACGCAGTTCCCAGGCCCTTAAGGGCATTCAAGAACCTAGCAGGTTCGATGAGTCTCCTAGGCCGAGCAAAGATTGGTGTGGCAAGATGGGGAGGAGGAGATGGAATCTCAATCCGGGCCTTCAGGACAGCGTGATCAGACCAGGGAACATCAATTACCGCAGATAGAGATGTTTGTACTCCGATATTAAAAATCAGGTCCAAGGTGTGGCCGGCTCGATGAGTAGGGCGAGTCTTGAGTAGTGAGAGGCCCAGAGCTTCAAAGGTTGGTACTAGGTCCTTAGTCACAGATGACGATGGCAGTGCCTCGACATGTACATTAAAGTCACCCAGAACAATAAGTCTGGGGAACTTCAGGACCCAGTCTGCCACAAGATCTAATAGATTTAGCAGACTCTCTCCCGGAGACCCAGGTGTGCGGTAAACTACAAGAATGGCTAGGGATTCCCTGCTAGCCAGGACCACATCAACACACTCAATACCGGCTATCTTTGGAGTTGGAATAGCTTTGATGGTAAAATAATCACGGGAGAGTATTGCTACCCCTCCACCCCGACCCCCACTCCGTGGCTGTTGAAATATCTGGAAGCCTGGAGGTGTCAGTTCATGTGAGGGAATGTTATCACCCTCATGGATCCAGGTCTCTGTAATACAAACCAGGTCCGCTGCTTGATCGAGAATAAAGTCAGAGAGGGTAGCAATTTTGTTGACAATAGACCTAGCATTGACTAATAGCAGGGACAGGAGGGGTGTTGGTAGCAGTCCAGAAAGTGGGGCAGGAGAGGGCAGCAAGTCAAGGGCAGTCTAGAGTCAAAACCGTTAGAAATCCAATAGAGAGGAGTACAAAAGAAGGTTCCTACTGTCTGCTGTCGTATGAAAAGAAGAACTGAGGCGTAGCCCTGCCCACGGCTACATATACTACATGGGAAGAGTGGGCGGAGCTCCCGCCAATTTGTTTCACTTTTAAACTTCCAGAAGGTTCCAAACTCTGCGCAGGCGCACTGGGGAAACCCATATGTGTGCATTTCACAGACAACACGCAGAAGAACTACAACTCCCACGATTCCACAGCAATGAGCCATTGCAGTTAAAGTGGCATCAAGCTACATTAATTCTACAGTGTAAAAGCAACCTCTGAGAGCCACTGAAAGCCTCAAACATCAGAGGATAAGAAAACTCAATCAGAACACTCACAATACTGTTTCTTCTTTCCATGGATTCAGATATATATGACAAGAGACATGCCCCACAATCCTGCAGAAACCCAGTCTGCATGTGACTGTCTGACAACTTGAAAATCTCATGTGCTATTCCCACTGAATTTCACAAGATGAGGGACAGGGAGAGATCAAACAGCACAGGCATACACAACCAGAAGGGAGAGAGGGAGAGAGGAGGAGGGAGAAAGAGAGAGAGAAGGTGAGAGAAGGTGAGAGAAGGGGGAGAGAGGGAAAGAAGGAAAGGAAGGAAGGAAAGGAAGGAAGGAAGGAAGGAAGGAAGGAAGGAAGGAAGGAAGGAAGGAGAGAAGAGAAAGAGAAAGAGAAAGAGAAAGAGAAAGAGAAAGAGAAAGAGAAAGAGAAAGAGAAAGAGAAAGAGAAAGAGAAAGAGAGAGAAGAGAAAGAGAAAGAGAAAGAGAGAAAGAAAGAAAAGGCAATAAAGGTCAAAATGGAAGGTGATGAAGTTAATAAGTGGAGCTGTAAGAGGTTACAGCAGAAGAGAATACTAACAAACAGGAGACAGCCATGCAGGAGACATCATGCATATGAGACGGAGAATAGTCAAAAGGGGGTAACAAGTAAAGCAACCAGCCAAAGGCAATAATAGGGATGCATTGAGAAGAAGCAGTAATGTATGCCACTGGGCTAAAAAACAGCTACAACCAGTTGAAGTGTTTTGTATTCACACCACATTTTAAGTGTGTTGGAAAGGCATGAAGTGTGGAAAATTATTGCAAAACATCCTGAAACAGATGAAATTTGATATTTGGTGTGATATTCAGGTCTACCTGATTAGCTACACAATAGAAGAGTTTGGAGTCATAACACATTTTCAAAAATAAATGAATTCTAGCCAGCAAACTACTTTGTAGTTCGATCTTTAAATCCTCATATCATGTAAGTTTTTCCAGTTGCTTCTTGTCAATTCTACTGTCACCTGGGATTGCAATATCAACGATCCATACTTTGTTTTTTTTCCAGGATCATGAGGTCAGAAATATTGTGCTCCAAAACTCTTGTCAGTATGAATTCTAAGTCCCAGAGTAGTTTCACGTGTTCATTTTCTTTAAGTTTTTCAGGTTTGTGATTCCACCAGTTCTTTGTCACAAGGCAGATGGTATTTGCGGCACAAATTCCAACGGATCATCTGAGCAAATGGTATTATGCCTCTGCTTGTAGTCCTTCTGTGCAATCTTCTTGCAGCAGCTCAATATGTGATCCATTATTTCATCTGCTTCATTGCAGACATCCTGCTGCTGCTGCTGCTGCTGCTTCTTATCATCATCACAATGTGGGAAGCTAAACCAGAACTTGAAACTAAACTGATCCACAGCTGAAATGCATAACTTGAGTGGCTGATGAAGGCAGTTTGTGCTATGTACAGATCTATATAGGATAATATTTTACAAATGGAAGTCCAAGATCGCTTCACTAACTGATTACAATTTAAAAGGTAGTGCCCCAGACTCCAAAAGTTACTTACATTTAATACTTCTTGCCTGGGCTGTGGAGGTTCTATGCAAGTCAGTAGTCTGAGTAATAAATCCATAATAGCAGAGGTCCCTATATGCTTTATAATGAGGTCTACAAAATCATGTTTTTTCTTTAAGAAATCCACAATCTGTGAAAAAAATCAAATATGAAATATGTTACAATTAATTGTAAAAAAGAAAAGAAATAACTCTAGAAAATACGATATTTCTTGAAACTACTAATCAGACTTTCACCAGCATTTTAAGGATTGAATAATGAAAAACATTCTATAATTGAGCTTTGTTTGACAGAAAAGCTTTTCAGAAAAGCTTTGCAGGCTGTATGTTTGTCAAATTAGGGCTCAAATCAAGATGTAAATGTAACTAACTGATTCTGAGGAAAGTACACTTCAGCATGCAGGAACAAGAAGACCAATCAAGTCAGGATATCCTGAAGACAAAAGCCTCTGGTCCTGGCAACTTCTTGTTTGAAACAGCCTTCCTCCAAGAGTTCAGGGTTACAATTCTCATAAACCGCAACCACATGCCATGCTAGGTGGAGTTCATGGGAGCTTGTAGTTCAAAATATGTGTTAGGTACCAGTTTATCTGCCCCTGCATTAAAATAATGTTGTTGTCTATGAATGGGAAACTACCAGTTTCAAGCCATTACATTTTCTAAAAGAACTCCTACAGGAGCCAATGAGCTCTTCTTTAGCTTGATTGCCGTAACAAGATGGAAATGAGGATGGAGATGCTCACTAAGTTTACAGTTGGGAAGCATTAAACCTTCAATTCCCATAAGTTGACATCTTGACCAATGTCCAAATCCTGCAACTTTGAAAAATATGCCTTTTGTTATACCCAATAGGTTCTTTTACAGCATGGTTGCCACATTAAATTGCATGTATATGTGTGTTTAAGTGGCTATGCACATATGCATAAATCTGTTAATATGCACCAATGTATGTGTGAGGAACCCCTAATCATGGCTGGCATGTGGTGTTCACAAGGTCAGCCAAGAAGAAACGGGGCCAGAGGATAAAAGGCTGGTTTCAGCCATGGTTTAGCTATTAAATCTGCTTGAGAATCTCAAGTTCTAATTCAGCATTGCACAAATGCTGTACAAACTGTAAAATTTTATGCCAAGTTTCAGAGGAAAATACCTTTCTGCAGTGCAACTCATGTTTATGACTGACACCGATAGCCACTATTCCTAAGCATGTTACATTGTTTTTAAAATATGTTTTATCTTGTACATATTTAAAACAAATGCATCTTTATTCAAATCTCTCTAAGAAGTGGGAAGTCTCCTACCTTTTCGAAGACATTAAATGAACTAGAAATATCTATGATCAACAAATGTTCAAACAGAGACCTTTATAGTGAACACTAAGTAGTTACCTGTTCTGGTTTTCTGCTAATAAGAATACTTAGCACCTTGCTGAAGAAACTAGCTAATAATGGATTCAAAGGGGGCTCATTTAGAAGAAAACTGTACAATTTCGTTAGTAATGATTCCTCTTCTCCCAGTCTATCATTAATCTGTGAAACATCTGAAGTAAGCAGCTCACAAGATATGTTTGGATACCTAGAACAGAACAGTTGACACTTTATTTTATTAAAACAATAAATGCATCTTTGCACATTTCTATCAGCAAAAGTGCTTTATCTGATAATGCTCAACATGTTCTCATATGTGATCGTAATGGTCATAATTGCAAGCATATATTTTATTTGGAAAACTAATGCCCTATGCATAAAAACCTAAATGTATGCATAGGGCAATTCTGCCATTTGTAGCCAACATGTAAATAGAGAACAACAACCCAAAAAAAAGAAATTTTATCACGTGTTCAGACTGCACAGTTTTTTATTTCAAAGAAGAGGCAGGTGATTACTGTAAGCATTCTTAGTTCATTTAAAGTCTAAATTATACTATGAAAAATAACTAATTGCCATCCTAAACCACTAATGTCACCGGTTCAACCAGAACAATACAAAGACTAGTGGCATATACAGCAGATACAGGCAAACGTCAACCACCTAAATGTGGTACTGCAGCTACTAACATTCATTAGCACTTATCATGTTGACAGGAGTTGCAATTCTACAAGATCTGCAGTGCCACATTTTGCCTACTCAATATAGAGCTACATTACAAGCATGCTACCTTATTTTTTTGGTCTACTCTCAATTTCATAAGCTTGAATCAAACACATTTCCTACTTGTATCTGATTTTTTCATCCATGTCTTGAGGTGGCTCTTCTATAATGAATGAAACTAAATCTTCCAGACATTCTGATTTCAAAAGAAATTCTATAAGTTTTCGATTCTGAGCTTTACACTCTTGCAAAACATCTTCTTCATCCATCAGTTCCTTCAGAGTTACATCTTCTCTCTCTAGAAGTGTGTCTATGTGGGATGATGAGTGAAGATCAAATTTCCAAAACATGCTGGTCTAAAGAAAAAGGAAAGTACACACAGGCTTAAAAAGGGGGTAGTCAGTAGCATGTGCCTCCAACAATCCTTTGAAAAACCATTTCCCTTTCTCCCTTCTTCTCAATTTGCCTACAAAAGCAGAAGCAAGGGGAAATAATGCATATGAAAATGGACTTCTTTGAACATAAACCACTACACGATTAAAGTGCCTTGAATGATAAGCCAATGTCTTAACTTTTCAATAACATAGTTAGCTAACTCAGAAATTTTAATATTTGACATGTAAGACTTGACATGTTAATGCAACAAAACTAAGGAAAATGTTAGTTCAACTTAAATTTAAAAGTAACTTCTTGCTCCTTTTACTCTAAGCCTGTTTTCAAATAGGGTCAGAGAGTCAAGAAAACTAGGAAGGTGACAGAGAAAAATGAGATGATTTAAACACACACTGTTGATCCACCCTTCTCACACAAGATGTCTATGTGCTGTATTACCCTTTACCTCCAGAGATGCTATTACCAGAAATAGAATTAAGCTGTTTATTAGCTTGTACCACAAAAGCTGGCTTTGCTTTCTCTGGTCCAGAGTATGACAAGAGTTTGTGAAATTCACCATGAAGCCTGCAATTGGAATGAACCAAATCAGCACTATGCATATGCCATACACTGACTCACAGCCTTAAATTATTTTTCTTCCCAGATTGCAAATAAATGTTCAAGCATGCAGATTGCTTTCTTTAAAAGTCAATGCTATATGGTACTTTTTTTAAAAAGTAGAAAATGCAAAAAGAAATTAGGGCCACAGACAGATTTGGTTCCCCACTTCCCGAAAGTAAAAAGCCAAGACTTATTTACAAGTGAATGAAAATGGTGTTCCCTTCAAAACTACACAAGGAGTTGCAGGGAAAACTTCTGAAACAACCCACGGTGGAGAAGACTACACTGAACAGAGCCTGGAACATGCATGTTGGAAGACTATACATAATTGTCACTGTGATAACAAACAGACATCAGTTTAATCAGAAAACAGGAAAAACAGTAATTGAATTAGAAGCCCTATGATTAAATTAGAATTTCAGAGAATAGTAGCTCTCAACAGCATTTGAAAGGCAGCAATAAACTTGTCATTTGTCATCTGCCAGAGCTGAACAACAATTGTCTATTGGCAAACTTTCTATGGGGAGTTGTATGCTCGAACTGACCCTTTATGGCACCTTTGGCTGCCAATGTTTAAGGCTACTTTGGGGTTGGGGGGGAGGGGCGCTACAGCTACACATCTATTTAATTTTGTATTATCATGCAATGAATGTAAGCCGGCACTCATATAAGGGTTGAGTCTAATGTTTTCTTAAAACACAGTAGTTCAGGGTAGAAAAAGATTCATATTTTTCTGTAGAAAAAGGGAAATAACAAACCCTAGCCAAATTTAGTACATATCTACTTTTAATGCAAAAGTTGCCATGTTCTAAGGATGCTCAAGTGGAATAAATTCCTTATGTAAGGTTAATTGGTGTATTGTATTTTCTTGGTGAAAAACCAATATAGTAAGTGCTCTCCTGGGCCCTCAACATTTAGTAACATCTGTTTGATAGACAGCAGTATATAAATTCAAAACACCATGTGTAAAAATTTTAAAAACACACAGCTGCCCAAAAGTCAACCACCAGTAATCAACTGATTAAAGTATTAGTGCTCAGACATCACATACCATTTACATAAATACACTCACACCTCTGAAGTCAAACATTGGCTTATTTGTCAGGCCACTGTAACCATTTCCTTTGTTTATAAATACTAAAAACTTAGCTCTGAAAAGGGAAAACTATTCTACCCCCCATTAAAATAATAATTTTCCAGAACTGGGAAAAGAAACTCAGATAAAGAGTTCCAGAACCATTTCTGTTCACTAAACTTATACTTCTCTGCATATTTACTGGGAAAGACTACAGAACCTAGTTAAACTTATTTCCAATTCTGAGACTTTAATATTTAACCATTGGCTTTCAATGAGTTAATTAAGAAAAGATTGGTGGAAAATAGCAACAAAAATGAAAGCATACTACTGCAAACATGTTACTGCGTTATTTCACAAACTTTCTCCCAGGCAAGCCGTATTAGGGACTGGTTTCTCAATATGGCAGATGCTGACCAGATTACTCCATCATTTTTCAACAGGAGGCCAGGACCCTTGGAATAAGGAAAAATACCACAAAAATGGATCAAGGGGCAAATTACATGAACCCTTTAAAGAAGAGAACTTGTTTTTAATCCGACTTACAGCATTAAGACTTTATTAGATGTGCAAACTGAGATGCTATGTTTCAGTTTAAAAATGGAATTTTATCGTTTATTTTGTATACAGTGGACCCACAATCTATGGATTTAGCCCACTATAGATTCAAAGGTACTTAAACAATACTGACCTGCATATACTGTATTTTTGAGAGATTGGAAAGGCTTGCAGATAATGTGAATGCAAGGCCTGCAGAGAGAGAATGCAAGGCTTGCAACCTCCCTTATAAATCCCTATTAAAAATGACACAGAACAACAACAGAGATAGCAGCAAGCATTGACTGACAGGGATTCCATCAGGCATGCATTCTTCAGACTCCCCTACCAGACTCCAGACTCCTCAGTCAACCTTCAACCAGCTTCCACAGAGACATGGCAATTGGCAAGGCGGTGCTCTTGCTCATGTAAATAACCATGAAGTGCTGCCAATTGCACAACAGTGAGCAGCTTTGACAGGGACATGGTGATTGACAGCAGCAGCGATTCTACTCAAAACCAATAGGTGCACTACCACTACTGCTAACTACCATGTCCCTGCAGAAGCTGCTTGAAGGCATATGTGGGTGGTTGGCGGACTCCCTGAATGTGGAGCCTGCTGATATACTTGGCAACTGAGGCCTACTGCCGCCTTGACTGTTGCTCCATGGCATTTAAAATAGGTTCTTCAACATCCATGTTTTTTGGTATCCGCAGGGGTGGTTTTGATCCTGAAACAAATCACTCACAGATTAGCAAGGGTCCACCACAGAATGTTTATCCTTTGCCTTTAGTTTAAGATGAAAATAAGCTGTCTGACTGTTCATATTATTAGAAAAGTCATATGAATTCTGTAGTAGTTACTTCCAAGGAAAGCCAGTCCAGAATTTCAGTCTGGACTATAATCAAATGAATGAGAGAGACTAGAACTATAAATGGAAAATAGGATCTGGGACAGGGTAAAGGTCTCATATGCCTGTTTCATCTTTTTCAGAAAGACTGCCAAGTAGCACTCATGGGCATGACCATAAATATCACATCAAGAAAATAGCTTTAAGTAAGGCTGCTACTTAAATTCCAGTTCATTGTATTTAATGATCTTGGCAACCATTCCCAGCATTCTCTTATATTTTTGCATACTTTTTTGATTAAAATATTGGTCTGGCTTCTTACTTACATGCAACCCCCTGCCCATTTTTAAGAGATTTAAACCTCTGAACTGTTAAAAACCATATTAAATCAATTACCAACCTTTCTCCACAAAGAGAGGTATAATAATGGCATACTGCAGTAAAACTGTGTACACCAGATTATATCTGTGCAGTATAGTGATTACAGAGGTGGACTGAGACTTGGAGGATACACATTGAACCATAAAACTCAGTGGCTATTGATGGAACAGTTACTGTCACTCAGCGTGACCTACAGCCTAGGGCTGTTATCAGAATAAAGCAGGAAGGAAAGGAATCCTGCATACTGCCTTAAGCTCACTGAAAAAAAAGATGGGATATAATTTAAAAAGATAAAGTAGACACTTGGCGTGCTTCTGCAGTGGACACATCAAGCACTTTTTAAAATATAAATCGCAATAAGCAATGCCCAATAGAGAGAACATAAAATATGTGCATTCACTCTGACCATAGACTTTAAGGGGGGAAATCAACTCCACTGCTATATATATACAGTAGAGTCTCACTTATCCAAGCTAAACGGGCCGGCAGAAGCTTGGATAAGCGAATATCTTGGATAATAAGGAGGGATTAAGGAAAAGCCTATTAAATATCAAATTAGGTTATAATTTTACAAATTAAGTGCCAAAACAACATGTTATACAACAAATTTGACAGAAAAAGTATTTCAATATGCAGTAATGTTATATTGTAATTACTGTATTTACTAATTTAGCACCAAAATATCATGATATATTGAAAACATTGACTACAAAAATGGCTTGGATAATCCAGAAGCTTGGATAAACGAGGCTTGGATAAGTGAGACTCTACTGTATATATATATATATGTTAGCTATGTGATCCACCACAGGGATCAGTGATATGAGAGTGCTGTCATGGGAAGCTCCCGGGAAAAACTTAAACAGTGCAGGCTAATGTGTAGCTACAACTGAATGTTATGGTTCACAAAGTCTGCAGAGCTTTTGTTATCTTCACACTGTGAAATATCATCTTATCTCCTGCCAACTCTCAGCATCCACTGTCTTCTTCAGCACACCTTCCTGAACTGAGAAAGATTTCAAGGCACGTATGAGAATTCGGGGGTGGGGGGTTGGGATTCGTTTCCCCAACTACTTTGAAGCACCTACTCTATCCATCAAACTTGCAAGTAGTTAGTACATCTGAGGTATCTGCATTCAGTTAATTATTACAAATGTAACTCTTTCATAAGTTTTACTAATCAGAAGTGCTAATGTAGAGATTTTTAAAAAACAGGTCAAGAATTCATTTCATTGTATCACCTGTCTGAACTATTTCGGCATACACATTTCCAATTCCTTTACTAAGCTTCAAAACTTAATAATAATGTTACAATAGAACAAATTTAAAAAGACATAAATAAAGCAAATCATCTATTTTATAATAAACCAAACACAACTTTGTTGAATAGTGGAACATTTCTGATAATCACAATGACAATTTTTTAAAATCATGTTTTGCAAATTCAAAATTGAAATTGCTACCTTTAAGACTGTAGAAGAATAGATTCTAGTCAGTGGCAAAGCAACTGGCGTCTGCTTCACTAGCATGGCTAAGTGGAAAAAACAATTCTGATCAAGATGCACACGTTACTAGGGTCAGCCATGCTCTCTTCATCTTGGAGCAAAATACGGGCTCTTTTTTACCCTGAATCAGAGAAGACACTTCCTACTTCACAATTCAGTTTATAAAACTTAAGAATTGAGCAATTACCATTTCAGTACTGGTAAACTCAACTGGGAAATCAAATCAGACAAAGGCAACTGCCTGCTGCCAGATTACATGATAAACAAAAGAGCAAAGTTCCATGACCTCTTTAACCAGGGCTCATTCACAACAAGCAAGAGTTACTTTAAAACTCTGTCTTATCATGCTGGATGGAAGTACCTCGTGTATGATTACCAGTGTAAGCATACGAAAGCATACAGAAACCTATGCTAATGCTATAAGGACAATTGTACTGCTCTTTACCCTTGGAGAGAAAATAATTTTAAGATGTAGGGGAATAACATTAGTATGTACTTCATGAAATGAACACATTTTGTAAACCGAAATTTCCAATTGTATATTCAATGTAAAAATTAGAAGTTCACTGTTTATGTGCCACACTGCAATAATAATATGTACACTTATCAAAGAGGTTTGCAATTTTCTTTTGTGTTACAAATGTTTTATCATCTACCTCATATGGGTCCATACAATCACCATTCAGAGTTTTCTCTTAAATTCCATTAATAAATAAAAGAAGAATGCTAAACTCATTTGTTTCAAATCAGTTGATCGGATGGTGGATCCTTATCAGGAAATCCTGAGGTGTTACAACTGCTCGCTCTTACCCATGTTGTGGACTTTTAGTTCAAAGTACTCCATTAGGTTACATTTTGACATCTAATTGTAACACTACAATTATAATACAGGAATTGACAAAGTGCAACTCTAACACTGTATCTGGCCACAAGGTTCTTTTTGCAGCCTTTGGTTCCTCCAGAATCCCTAGACCATCTTTTTTTCTGGCCACATTTTAAAACCACTGTAGGACTTCTTGCACACTTTAACATTTTATCTTACTCAGAGACTCTGATTTATTCCTTGGTTTTTGTTTAGGATTATTTTTCAGGAACAGGTATATCTGGTGGTCCAGAAAACTAGCCCCTAGACCAGCTGCATTTGGTCATTCCTGCTTTTAACATTTGACAATGATCTACCAGATGAAGTAGATCTTTTGCTTGTAGCTATTTTTCAAACTATGCAAAAGGTGTCTGCACTGTTGCAGAGAAGTTAAGTTGTGCATGTGTACTTTGTATTATATGTCGGTTTTGGGACGAGCATAGCACTTTAAAAAACATTTCTTTTATTTGTGAGGGGGGGAGGGGGGGGAGAAACAACAGCAAGGACAGCAGTATTATATCAGTTGGGAAAAACCAGAATCCTGACATTAGTTGACAAGAACATCTCCCTTTATTGTAAGCTAAAGTACACTTTGATTAAGTAAACTTAATTAAAGGAGTAGCCCTTCTGTGCTATGCAAAGAATGGGAACTCCAATTAAATGCAAAAACTTCCTGGTTATGAACTCAATAGCCTAGTAACTGGCCAATCTACAGTTTGGGCAATAAAAAGTGATCTAATACAGAAATGTTTTCATCCAAAGATAGATCAGTTGGCTAACGCACAACCAAGAGTTTACTTTTAGTAGCATTTTTTTCTAGGTATCATTACAGAAGGTACACTAGAAGCATGGTTTTGTAATGCTCCTCTCACTTTAATTTCACAAAGTAGCCAAAAACCTTCTTACCACTTTCGTCATTGTTATTTTGTATGATTTATGACACACATTTTTCCCAAAATTGAGACTTGGGATAGCCTACCACAATGATTTTCAACCTGTGTATCTCCAGATGTTTTGGCCTTCAACTCCCAGAAATCCTAACAGCTAGTAAACTGGCTAGGATCCTGGGAGTAGTAGGACAAAACACCTGGGGACCCACAGGTTGAGAACCACTGGCCTACAGCAATTAAAACATAAGATTAAAACACAAAGTGATTATTAAAGTATGTAATTAAATACAATTGAAAAACGTTAACAATAACATATCTGTTAAAAAAGAAGTGCAGCACAGTTACTCAAAGTGGCAGGCCCTTGAATGGTGCTGGACCCCAAGCTATTGGCTGCTAGCCCTGATGGGTCTGCAAAGGTCAAGGTGGGAGAGAGGGGGCCGTTTTAGGAAGCAGGGAATCTCTTCCCAAATGTCTTCCCTTGGCAATTGGAATTAGGAGTTCTGCTACTCACCATGGTCCTGGCCACCGACGTGAAGAACATTGGTCTATCAGCCAATGCGGGGCCCAAGGCAAGCACACAAGCAGCAACTGCAAAGGGGCAAGGGCAGCCAGCCACCATCTTGCTTAAGAGCACACACGGGCCTTTTCCCCCGGAGAGGAGAAGAAGGTAAGCAGCTGGGTGGCCACAATCTTTGCTAAGGGCAAACTGAGCTAAATGTGGGGCCTAAAAGTGAGACCTAACTGCATCCATTCTGCAGTGTGTGTCCGAGCCGCAGCCTACTCCATGGCTGGGCCTCACTTGGCACCAGTGGTTTCTTTGTTAACTCAGTCCTGCAAACTGACAGCACATTATATATATGTGTGTGTGTGTGTGTGTGTATAATATAGATTCCCAAAAGCCTGCTTGTACCCATAAAAGGCAGGGGGAGAGTTTTCACTTGCCAATGAAAGGACAACTATAAGAAGGGAACCAGATACCCGAGGAAAGCGGCAACCATACAGGAGGCCTTCTCTCATGTTTTCATAAGATACAATACAATAAAGAAGGTGGCAGGACCTTTTCAATCCCCAGAATAAAACTACTGATCCCTTTCTTCTATTTCTTGAATCAGCCCAAAATAGCCATCACTTGGTGCTTTCAAACTGAAATGCATGCGTTTGAGCTTGGGCACCCAACATGTTCACTCTATCCATCACTCAGCATCTATCACACAGCTGCAACATTTGCTCAGGCTACACTTGTCTCTATGCCATTTATCATGATCTCTACAAGTTTTCTTTCTTACCCACTCCAACTCCTTTTTTAACACACCAAACTCTTTATTTTTTATTTTAAAACAAAAATAGAGAAACTATACAATTTCTTTTAAAGTACTTTGGTTAGTATATGAAAGTATAAGAGCATGCAGATAAAATATAAAAACAAATTACCGTATATACTCAAGTATAAATTATCAGCAAAAGTGAAACAACTGAACAGCTGAATAAAAATTAAGCAGGCAGTCAATTCATTACTAAATGTATTTTTGAAGAAGAGCTCACACTTATAGATAAGAGAAAGTAGTATTACAACTTTGGTAAAAACATGAAGTTTTTAAATATAATTTTTCTTTTATTATTGTTGCTTCTTAATAAATTTTTATCACATTGAGTATGCTTATTTCAGTTAGATGCAGATATTCATAAATTTTTGGATAAACATTTGTAAAACCTACTATTAGCAGTTACACTTATTTTCATTTGGTGCAATTACATCTAGGATATTGTGTATCCAGCATTCCTATGTGTTATTCATTTATTTTGTTTATATCTTAAACTTTTACATATCCTTTATCTTATTAACATTTACTGCTAAATTTCTAAGCAGAACCTACTCTGACTCCTAATCCACATTTCCAGGGTCAGTGTTCCTGATTCTCTTGCTTGAACTATCTCAGTGACTCATATGCTGCTGTACTGAAATGCTAGTCAGAAATTTACATGTCTTACTTTTAATCAGCAAACTGTGATGCTCAGGATCCATTTTTATCTTTCTATATGCATTAAAAAGAATAGTGTGCCAGCCCAAGTAGTAGTTAGCATTTCAACCAATTATTCTCCAGTTTTGTAAAATTATACAGTAAGCACACCATGCCTATGCAAGCAGTTCCTGTATTTCTACATGTACAACCAACTCATGCAGCAGAAGTTCCTATGCATAATATTTCCAATACCTATACGATTATTCATTCCAGCTAGCACTCTTCTCTTTATTCTCTGGAAGAGAAGGCTGGCCATCACTCATTACTAAAAGCAGTGAATGTCTAGTACTATGTGTTAACAAGCCCTGAAATAAAACGACTATATTTCTGTTCTGAGGATCATCTTATCTTTACGTCATCTCTTTATGATTAGCTTCTGGGATCAAATTCTCTAATCTGGATCCTTCTCTTAAAGTGCCTTCATCAATTCGATACTTTCTCATTTAGTTCATGGCTACTTGTGACATCTATTGTACTGTTTGAAAAACAGCCATTATGTCAGTACATTGCTGGATTTGTGGATTTCTTATCCACCTTTCTTAAGAATGCATAAGACATAATCCATAGACCAGACAATGTCATCCTTTCTACAAAGGCATCCTCTTTTTCCAAGAACACTGAACAACAATGAAGATACCCTGGATTTTTACTTTTTTTTTACAAAGCACCAACCCATACATACATCTTCACAATCAATAATGATAAGCACAGCCCCCCTGCCCACTGAGGAATATCTGTGCAGTGGGCCTTTGCTATCTATTAGGATTTGGTTTCAGGACCCATCAACTCTCCTCCAGTAAATAACAAAATCCATGGATGTTCACGCCCCATTATATACAGTGGTGTAGCAAAATGATGTTTCTTATGTAAGACGGCAAGATCAGAGACCCCTGCCCATCCTGGCTGGTAAAGGAGGCCAGAGGGGGTTTGGCAGAGTGAGTGAAGGTGGTGGTTAATGCCTCCCTTTGGGAAGGCAAGATTCCAGCCAGCTTAAAAGAAGCTGTTATAAGACCACTGTTGAAGAAACCATCACTTGATCCCGTTCAGTTAGACAACTTTCGGCCAGTTTCCAATCTACCCTATTTGGGCAAAGTCATGGAATGTGTGGTCGTCTCGTAACTCCAGAGGTTCTTGGTTGACACTGATTTTCTATATACAGCGCAGTCTGGCTTTAGGCCAGGACATGGAACCGAAAAAGCCTTGGTAACCTTAGTAGATGATTTATGCCAGGAACTGGACAGGGGGGTATGTCCCTGTTAGTTCTGCTGGACCTCTCAGCAGCCTTCAATACCGTAGGCCATGGTATCTTTCTGGGATGCCTCACGAGAATGTGTCTCTGAGGTACTGTTTGCAGTGACTCCGGTCCTTCCTGGAGGATCAATCCCAGAAGGTGTTGTTGGGGGACACCTGCTCGGCCCCAAAGCAATTGTCCTGTGGGATGCCGCAGGGTTCCATACTGTCCCCCATGTTGTTTAACATCTACATGAAGCTGTTGGGAGAGATCATCCAGAGTTTTGGAGTTCGATATCATCTGTACGCAGATGATGTTCAACTCTATCACTCCTTTTCACCTGGTACTAAAGAGGCTGTTCAGATCTTGAACCGATGCTTGGTAGTTGTGACAGTCTGGATGAGGGTAAACAAACTGAAATTGAATCCAGACTAGACAGAGGTCCTCTTATTCAGTCGCAAGACCGAACAGACCTGTGAGGTCCTGCAAGGTTCTATTCTATTTCCCATACTTTTCAACATCTACATGATACCGCTAGGCGAGGTCATCCGGAGGATTGGAGTTCGGTGCCATCTATATGCAGATGACACTCAACCCTACTACTCTTTCCACCAAATGTTCCACTGTACCTTTGATTAAACAGTTCACAAGGAAATTTTGCCCCCACCCCCAAGCCATAACTTGCTACTGCACTTCTCCATTATTCCCTGCCCTATAGTTGTCGTGTTCTAATTGGTATTGCCCTTCTAATTTATCATATGGCTCCTGGACTTTATCCATCGACCGTGACCTTGCAACTGTATTGTACCAGCCTCTGCCCTCCCACGTTTAGTATTGATTATTATGCCAGGCTATTGGCTGTTTATTGAATGGTTGTTTTATGATGTTTACTTTTATAAATTTTACCATGTTATGTTTTTAACTATGTTTGACCATGCTTGTCCCCATGTAAGCCGCCCTGAGTCCCTTCAGGGAGGTGGTGGTGGGATACAAAAATAAAGATTATTATTATTATTATTATTATTATTATTATTATTATTATTATTATTAATTCATAGTATAAATGGATATAAGATTTTTTCCTAATTACTCTTTGCAACATTTGGAAATAGAATTCTCTATCATGAAGTAGAATTTTTTTTACCGCCTATAGTACAAATGATGTTGAACTTCACGTTTTTGAAGTTGTAGGCCATCATTATTCACTGGTTAGCTATCCATTCACAAGTAAAATACAACATTAAGTTTCCAAATGTATTCTGGCTCATCTAGTCTTACAAAACTACTCAACTGTTTATTGTGTGCCTTCAAGTTGTCTATCGACCTATGATGAATACATGAATATCACGTGGGCTTTTTAGGCAAAATGGTTTTACCAGTTCCTGCCACTCAAATATAGCCTATAGTACCCGGTATATGTTGACAGTTTCCAATGTAAGAATTAATCAGGGTTTGACACTGCTTAACTGTGTGAGCATTTTTTAAAAATTCTCTTTCTATTTTCATTAAAAGGACAGGTAATGCTCTTATTATACTATTCAACAGGCATTCTTACAATTTTTGAAATTCTTGTATCCATGCTCACCTATTCCAAATGGAAGAGAAGAGCTGGTTTACAAAGTGTGAACTGCAATATATGAAACTGGGAACAAGCCACAAGGAGCAGGATGATGTTGGTCACAGCTGCACACACAAGTCTACCTTATGTGCACATATGTCTTATTCTGGATGGACCAGGGAATTATTCTCTAACCTGTTGGACCCAAATGTTCCACTGGGAGCTATCAAGTCTGGGGAGGTTGCTGCTGCTTCTTAGCAAAGAAGTAGGGAAGAGGAGACAATTTTGTTCTTGTATCTGATTAGAATGAAAAGACAGGTATTCTCTCTACCTGTGTTGCCACTTCCCCTCTCCAAGCTGAAACCAGATACTTCTTCCTCATGTGAACTGCCTTTCCCATCAGGATATAGCAGCAATGACCCCCTCATAAAGGTTGATAATTACCACAGCAAAAGATGACCTCAATGATTACTGGATGTAGGACCCTTTTCACATCTCTATCAGGTTTAATAATGGTAAAAGATCAACTAGAGTTCTCAATCGTGATTTGAAATCAATGGCAATGTAGTTATTGCTTGTTCGTAATTCCCTCCTATGGTTAACAAACAAATTAACCTTCTATTATTTATTTATTTATTAACAGTATTTATATTCCGCCCTTCTCACCCCGAAGGGGACTCAGGGCGGATTACAATGAACACATATATGGCAAACATTCAATGCCAACAGACAAACAACATTCAGTTTTAGACAGACACAGAGGCATTTTTTTAAACATCTTTCCAGCTTCACGATTCCGGCCACAGGGGGAGCTATTGCTTCACCGTCCATTGGTGGCTGTTCTTCCTCTTCTTTTCCTCGTGAGCAGTTTTATGGTGTTGTAGATTAGTTAAATTAGCCTCCTGCATAAAGCGTCCCTAAATTTTCCCTACTTGACAGATGCAACTGTCTTTCGGGGCTGCTAGGTCAACAGCAAGCCGGGGCTATTTTTTTTTTTAATGGTCGGAGGCTTAACCCGACCGGGGCTTTGAACTCATGACCTCTCGGTCAGTAGTGATTTATAGCAGCTGGTTACTAGCCAGCTGTGCCACAGCCTGGCCCCCAAACAACTTACAAACAACTTAGTATTAGATCTATAACAGCCAATAAGATTTACCTATCAATAGAATAGTATTATTCTATTGCCCTCAATATTAAAATGTAGAGGACAATCCAAAGGTTTTCTTATACTTGATTAATGCTATATGCCTTGCATTAATTCCATTTTTGTATAGACTGAGTATTATGAAGCACTTCTGAAAACAGTATTCCTGCTAATGAATACATTCCACCTATCAATTTATAGTACACATATTATTCCCAAAGCTATTAGAACTTCTGAAAGTCTTCTATTGTTTGATTAAAGTGCCAACTTCATAAAAAAATCAAAATTTGAATGTTTTTAAACTACATTTCCAGTTTTGCTGGACTTCCTATTTCCCACAGGTTTTACCCATATCATTTCATTCAGAAAAAAATGAATACCTTTTAAACTGAAAAATTAGGACTTTGTCCATTATTTTCAGTCAATCAATCAATCTTTGATACGGTCCAAAGACTCAATTCGATAAGCAAGAAAAGTGCACAGCAGATTCATAAACTGATAAGATCATTTAAAAACAGGACAAATGAAATGCTAAATACATATGAAAAAGGGTAGACTTTGTCTATTGTTTTGATTGTAATTGTTCTGCATTAATCAAATATTGCCTGTCAGAAATATTTCCATCAAATCAGTGATGAAAAAGACTTCATGCATCAACTAATCCAACCTCCTGCTCAATGCATGAGCTCCAACTGAAGCATCCCCAGCAGATAGCAGTGCAGCCTCATTTTGAGGCTCCTTTGCAGAACTGCTCTTACTATCAAGAGGTTCGTTCTAATGTTCAATCAAAATTCCTCTGCTGTATCTTAAAACCATTGGTTCACTAAGTCCTACCACCTGGGACAATGGAGTACAGGAAATATAATCCAATGCAATGTGGCAAACTGACAGAAACTCTTATCATTGAATAAATCACACCAGTGATGAACTCTGGTGGCTTCCAATCCATTACCAAGTTTTACTCAGCATGTTGGTGTTGAATATAAATTAAGGCCAAAATGACACCTGGAGCCAATGTTCTAAAATAACACGGTCTTTTGTACATACATGCTTGTTTTCCAAGATAAGAATATCAATTCCAGGTATTATTAAAGTGAGGCACGAAGATATTGTAAATAGCACCATTAATACAGAACAATTATATTGTTCTGCATTAATGAAATATTGTTTTTGAGAAGCATTTTCATCAAATCAGCGTTGAAAGGAGCTTCATTGGCCATCTAGTCTATGCCTTGTGTTGTGCTGTTAGTTTTCTGAAGGTTATTTATCTCACTATTTTAAACTATATGAGTCTTGACGGAAGTTATTTCTTTGTGCAGATAGAATCTAAACTTCATAACTTATATAGGTAATAACATAAGCTCAGAAGTGCATTGGTTCTCCCCATCCCTGTTCAAAACAGCAGATGAGAGTATCTTGTTTACATAGCCCAAATTCACATATCACCAACAAGACAAAAATACCAAATAAAATGATTTTGACAGGGTTTATATCACAAATAATTCAAATAATAGTAGTAATGTCAAATGTGAATATAAGCCTTTCATTTCACTATATTAACATACAAATATGTTATAATTTGACATTATAACTACATGATAATAATGTCATGATGTTCTATCAAGCTTTAACAGCAATACTGAAGTCCTCTAATAGGAGCAGGAGTGAGGTCAGTTGCAAAGGACATCTACATGCAACAGTTTAAATCATGCATTGCTTTTGCCCATAAAAAATTACAGGACCTGAAAAACTATCTCTAAATGAAGGAAAATGCAGTAACAGAAGTAAACTTCAACTGAAGGCACACATTTTTCACACAAAGGAGTTAAACCCATGCAATCCTATTCAATCAGATTTAGTATAGTGAACATGCACATGACTTAATCATGGATTATTTCCAAGCAACTCAGTGTTTCAGTTCCTGTTCCAAAACAGGTTTTAAATGCCAAAGCAGGTTATGTGCCATTGATGTAAGTATAAACTGCATTCATAACTTACAGTCAATGATATATTGATCCCAAAGTAATCAAGTATTGCAGATAAATCGTACCGTTTAGCTAATGGTCTAACAAGAAGACACATACACATAAAAGCAAATGTAGAAGAAAGAATAAATAAATAAGAATATATAGGGCAAGAACTACACTACAAGCAGTATCTAAAACATAGTATATTCAGCCTGATTTGAAAAGCAAACATAAAACTGTTGTGTATAAAGGTAAACTTTGTCACTTCTTACCTGTTAACAGAAAAGTTCAAAAAGAAAAGAAAAGTCTATTCTTTGTGGCTCCTTGCCCATTACAGGGTATCCTGGCAACCGCAAAATCTTTCAATCTACAGTATTAGCAGATTAGCAGACTGAATTAGGTTAGAATGAAGCAGATTTCTTCCTAAAAGAAAACACAAGACAATTATTAATGTCAAAACAAGATTTCATTAACTAGTTCATCTAGAAACAGAAACATAAAGTGGATGTTATTGGAAGCTATTTAGGGTAAAGTTGAAGACCCAGAGCATGAGAACGGAACAGATTAGGACAGCTTCTTCCACTGTAACACAGAGAAAGTGATATTTTGGTGGAAACAATTGTGCATTCTTTCATAAAAGCACAAAATCTGTATTATTTATGAGCATATGTTACCAATTAAAAACAATTTTTTCATATATATGCTGTATTTCTTCAATTCAAGATGCACTTTTCCCCATATAAGCATCTCTAAAATGGGGTGTATCTTAGAATCATGAGTTCTTTTTAAAATATGTAAATGTAAATAAAGCTTTCTTGTGTTGATGGTACTGAAATTAGTATGTATCTTACAACTGATGGGGTCTTAGAATTGAAAAAATATGGCAATTTTGCAACCAGGTGCATATACAGAGTCAACTGAAATGTTTCTATTTCAGCACTGTATAGCACAGTGACTCATATGACAAGATATGAAAACATTTCATAAAACAAGGTAAAAATAGAGATATTGGTTATAATATTACATCCAAAGTTTTCAAAATATCCACAACCCTTCATCAGGAAAGATGATTAAAAAACAGGGGAGAAGATCATAGAAAAAGAGGCAAGATTCTAAATCAGACTTGATCTTAAAAGTTTATACCCTCATAGTACACAAATTTGCGATAGAGAAGAATCAGCAGATATTCAAATGTGTCTCAATCAAGCCAAGTATCAGTATTAGATTCCATCTAGTGTGGCCACTATGACTGCTGGAGAAAGTTTGATCCTTCATTATAGTAAACATTGAGTAACACCAAAATAGCTTTAAACACCTACATAACTGTAATTTTTTAGAGCAGGCATCAAGTACATGCACCAACATGTCATATAGTAAAGGTAAAGGTTTCCCCCTGATGTTAAGTCCAGTCATGTCTGACTCTGGGGGTTGGGGCTCATCTCCATTTCTAAGCTGAAGAGCCGGCGTTGTCCGTAGACACCTCCAAGGTCATGTGGCCGGCATGACTGCATGGAGCGCTGTTACCTTCCCGCCAGAGCGGTACCTATTGATCTACTCACACTGACATGTTTTCGAACTGCTAGGTTGGCAGAAGCTGGAGCTAACACTCAACTCCGGGATTTGAACCTGCGACCTTTCGGTCTGCAAGTTCAGCAGCTCAGTACTTTAACACACTTCGCCACCGGGTCTCCAACATGTCATATAATGCATCTATATTAGCAACATCATTACACATCAGTTCACAGGCATCAAATAGAATTTTGGACATTACTTTGCAGTACCACTTGCCTGCACGTCTGGTAATAACTACCATACCTTTGATCACAAACAGGATTAAAAAGATGCATTTCTGAAAGAACACACAACTGGTCAATTGTACTGCATCACAGAATTGTGGCAGCCATCCACAGCAAACATAGAAGTTTTTACATAATTCAGTAAAAACCCATGCATTTCCAGGTTTGAATGGTCAACTGTTTCCAAATGTTTTCCTTTCAACCTCCCTTTTTCTGCAGCTAATCAAAAGCCTTCTCTCAAAAGAAATGTCTATCGATAGTTTCCAACTGGCTTAGTTTTTGTTTTTATTGATCATGTTTAGAATTAGAATGGAAAACTTTCAGAAGAACAGACTTTAGGTTTTTAGATAGGGTGTGATAAAAAAGATGTACAAATGCAAGACTGCTCTTCAAAGAAAAAGAGCACAGGTTTAACAAATCAACTATGAATAATGCATACATATTCTGAAAGGAATGTCCCATTTCTACATTTAACATATATTATTTGATATTGTACTTCTCTGCTGAATATCATCAATTTCAGTTAAGAAAACAATCCCCAAAATCAGGGTCAACATATCAATATAAGTATGATACTTTTTTTTAAAGGAACCATTCCCTTCTCTGAGTAGAATGGCAAGAGCTTAGTTCATCCCAGGAAAAACCCTCTATTCTGTCTGACACAGCGCCTTTTTTAAAGGTCTAGTTGGGAAAATTTATTTATTTACCATACTTGACCCCGTCTTTCTCAACCCCGAAGGAGACTCAAGGCAGCCTGGCAAAAGGCAACAATTCAATGCTGCATGTATACATACATCAATGAAAAACCAAAACATTAAAACCAACCAATTAAAACATAACATGAAAACAAGAATTAAAATCACATAATCCAAGTCATATTCCAAGGCCAGCCTGGGACATCATTAAATAAGTTTATGGTCTATATATTGCATTGCTCCCACTATTGACCAAAAGCCTGGTCCAAAAGTCATGTTTTTAGTTGTTTCTGAAGGCCAGGAGGGAGGGAGGGGGCCGATCTAATTTTACTGGGGTGGGAGTTCCATAGATGAGGGGCCACCACTGAGAAGGCCCTATCTCACATACCCACCAGGGGTGGAACCGACAGCAGGGCCTTCCCTGACGATCTTAGCCTCCGAGGTGGATCATGGAGGGAGATACGTTCAGGCACGTTAGCTGGGCCGGAAACGTTTAGGGCTTCATAGACTAAAGCCAGCACTCTGAATTGTGCTCATTAGCAGACTGGCAGCCAGTGAAGCTGACCCAACGGAGGGGTTGTGTGCTCCCTTTACGCACTCCAGTGAACCATATGACTGCTGCCCTTTGGACCACTTGAAGTTTCCAAATAGTCTCCACAGCCAACCCTATGTAGAGCATGTTGCAGTAGTCTATTTGGGATGCAACCAGACCGTGGACTACCATGACTTCCCAAGGTACGGGCGCAACTGGCACACAAATTTTAATTGTGCAAAAGCTCCCCTGGCCACCGTCGAAACCTGGGCTTCCAGGCTCAGTGATGAGTCCAGGATCACTCCCAAGCTGTGAACCTGTGTCTTCAGAAGGAGTATAACCCCATTCAACACAGGCTGTAACCCTATACCCTGTTCAGCCTTACGACTGACCAGGAGTACCTCCATCTTGTCTGGATTCAATTTCAATTGATGATAGCGACAGCTCTTTGGCACTTCCTCTCAAATGAACACTCTCCTGGGATGGACTATACTCTTGTGTTTTGCCACTTTCTTTGATAATAGTCAATACTGTACCATAATTTTTCATCCAAAAAGGGGGGGGGGGGCATTCCTTTCTCTGTGTAGAATTGTGAAATGACATTTTCAATGTCTGGATGGGGAAATGGTAGTAACTTCTCCTCAGAATGACCTTCAATGTATCCAAGGGTCATATCAAAACCCATAATTTTGGTCCACAAAACTTTCCATCAACTTATCCATGAGGTCAACTTATGCATATATGGTAGCTATCCAATACTGACCACAATAATTTTTGTCAGAACTGTCATAAGAGTTCATGATTGTTTTGTGAGTTCTGTATTCTTTTTTTCAATACTGAATTGCTTTTGTTCTGTAATTAATATGTTGTGTGTTCATTTTAAGATGTTTTAAATAATTGTTTTGTTATGCATTTTAATCCTGTAATTTGTACTGTGTTGTAATTGTATGTCAAACTGTTATTCTCAGGACTTTGCCCCCATGTAAGCTGTCCCGAATTCCTTCGAGGAGATGGAGGCGGGTTATAATAAATATATTATTATTATTAGTAGTAGTAGTAGTAGTATTAGAATGGAATGTTAAACACATCTTATTTTCTTTTCAATGAATGTTGCATTGTGGTCTGTAGTACTGGTCTCTGGGCCACCAGCTGATCCCTGGGGAATTTCCAGGAAAAATAGAAACAATTGTAGCCAAATGGACACAGGGATGTTATAAAGTTGTGACATAATTGCCAGTCCTCCATATCAGATTATCTGAGGTGCACTACAGGCAGTGCTTTCTATAGTTACTTGCCCAGGCCTGGAGACTGTAGGTTTGTAAAGATGCTGACAGTCAGTTGCAGTTCCTAAAGTGTTTTGAATTATGCCAGTTTACATTTGTAACATAAATGCTGCTTTTAGTGTTAAAAAAATTGTATTTATTAGGCAATTTTGATACTGAAATAGTTACATCTGTTTAACATGGTTCTAATATAAAAAGCTGGGGAAACCTACTAGAAAAAGGTGAAATGTTTTTGATTTTTTCTTCTTCATGATTTAAATGAAGTTTCTGAATAATCAGATTTATTTAATTCCAATCCTAATGAGTTGGTACAGCTATTAAATCCTCTGTTTGTAATGATGTTCCTAGGCAGCAAGAAGGCTCTATATGTTGTTTGAATTAGTCACAGCCTTCTTATTGCCTAAGAAAATAGTTCAAACACCTCTGTTCAGACATCACCATCACATGAATCACAAGCAATACCTGGTTAAAATAGAGAAGATTTTTGAAATGAGAGATCAACTCATATGCATTTGTGGAATCTAAGTGTCACAACCAAGTGAGCTTATTTGGAAAATGAGCCAAATTAGATTAGAACAACTTTTTCAAAAATTAAATATAGTGAGGGCTGCAAATTTAATCTGACTAGATGTGGGAGTGGGGGTGTTTAAACATTTACAGTCTGAAGTAAAGGGCTTAAAGCTTAACTCAATAAATATGCTTTAATTAGATTTGCAACCCCACAGCTGCATTTTTTTAAAAAACAACTCATACACACATCGATAATGGTCTGTTTCCTAATATTTCAGTTTGGATCATCAATAACCATGGAATTTCAGCAGCAAATGTCAATAGCTACTGGCCAGAAGAGGATTCCTCCACATTATCAAACATATACACCTACAACTTTTGCCTGAAAGTCTAAACACTAATAGTTGAACAATAAATATATATTTTCATAATCTGTCATATTTTACAGTATGATCCTTGACATCAAAAACCACATTCTTCCCCTCAATTCTTTTACACAGAAATGCAGCCTCAAATACAGAAACTGGCATTTCTGCCCCATAGTCCAAATCCAGCCCATGGACATTCCCAATCAAACTCTGCCCCATCTTCCAGCACCAGCCAGCACTGTAAGAGGAAACTTGGGGCCTTTCCACACAGCCATATAACTCAAAATATCAAGGCAGATTAACCCACAATATCTGCTTTGAACTGGGTTATATGAGTCCTCACTGCCATATATCCCAGTTCAAAGCAGATAATGTGGGATTTTATTCAACTGTGTGGAAGGGGCCTCCGTCTTCTCTTCAATCAGTGATGAGAGGTAAAATGCAGGATTCAAAACATTAGAACTGTAGCACTGGCTATGACAGGAAACCCAGCAGATTCCCTGACACATGACACAGTCAAGACATGGCAAAGCAATTCTTTTGGGGCACCATTGCTATCAGGATATTACTCTTTCTGGTGATTGAAGAATAACTCCTACTTTGCTGCTGTCCAGATCTCTTTCAACATACAGGATAACATGTCAAACATCTTGCCATATGAAAAGGAAGATAAAGTAGGTACTGAGGAAAGGATTAATTATGCCAAGGGAGAGGCCTCAGGAGGAAGGGAGGCTTCATGTCAACCTGCCAGCCAGACCTGTGCGATGAGCAATTGAGCTTCTGCACCAATGAGGCAACAAACATGTAATTTAATGTATTCAATAGCATGACAGATTGTTTTTAAGAAATTAGTGTGCAAATCTATTAGAGATCCCCACTTATTTTTTAAAAAAAAGTTTGCTTTTTTAATCACTGAATTTATCTGCTCTCACAAACACATGGGTTTTAATAAAAATGATCAATACTATACTTTCTATAACAGAAAATATTGTTATCTTACTTGGGGGGGGGGCTGCTTTGAATGATTCTGTGGTACCAAAAGAGAACAACTAAAATTGTCAAAATCATTGCTTAAGGTTCTCTGTAAGTAGCCACGTGTACTGGTCATATGTATATTGTCCGAGAAATTGCAAGTAAAATATTCCCAGGCAATTAGGAACTGGTAAGACATCTTTAGAAGGGAAAAGGTTGACTCATCACCCTCTAAATGAAAAAGGTCTCTTTCTTGTAAACATGTTTGTGCTATGTGCTCTCAGCTACATTCAGGTTATGTATTTGTAAATAAATCAAAATGTTGCAGAAGTGTCATTGTGTTTCTCCAGTGATTTCGCCCTCCAAATCAAATTAAACTTGATTATAGGTTGCACCTAAGGTACTTCACCATTCAAGGGGGTGTGAGACATGTAGGCTTATCAATAATCAAATTCCACAAAGAAAACTCCCTGAAACTATAGTATCTTCATTAGCCAAATTGCTTTTTAGGGCTACCATCACTCCTGAGGCATGTTGGGAAGATAGAAAGGTATTGTTGTCCTTATATTGGATTTCTCTAGATAACAAAAATTGTATTGACATATCTGCCTCCTGCAAAGTTAAAGGGAAAGAAGAGAAACACTCCTCTATTCTTCCAAGCCCATGAGCTGAAGTGAGATTAGTAGAAGAAGAGGATCATTTTTTCAGCCTTCACACTGATTTTCCCCAAATCATCTTAGGCAAGGAATATTCAGAGGGGTTTTGCCAGTTCCTTCTATTGTCTACCACACCTGGTATTTATTGGTGGTCTCCTACCCAAGCATTAACCTCAAAACATAGAATGAACAAGATAGCTTCACATTCAGAATACATTGGAGAATACATCTCTAGGTCCTCCAAGGCAACTCTATGGTTCGTTGTACTGAAAGGAGAACGCAGAAGTGCTTGAGGACTTATAAATTTTAAGAGTTCTCTCAAGGTCCTCTTGCTTGACCATGGTCAGGATCCAGCAGAACCTGGTCATATATTTGCGGTGGAAAACCTAGAAATGCCTAGAGAGCAAATCCATGGATAATCAAATCCACAAACTTAAACATGTAAATATTGAGAGCCAACTATACTCCCATCTCTCTTTGTCCATGTATAAAAGTAAGAAACATTTGCTAAGGAAAGCCTTCACACTTTACCCATGGAGGAATTCCATTGAATGCAAAGTCATCATTGTGGTTACTCATTGTAGCCCCATTTTCACTGGTATTTTCAAGGAAATATTTAAATCACCTTTAAACAGAATTTTATGACCATATTAAAACTTGGTTTTTAATCTATACACCTACTGAAAAGTAGCAAGTATCCCTATTTGGCATTCCTGCCAAACACAAAGAAATGTTTCCGTGTGATTAACAATAGCAATATTATTTTCCTATTTAAATTAGGCTACTGAAAAAAAACTGAGAAAAATAAGGAGTATACTTTTATGCGAAATTACAGTTTGTGCAGTTCAATTCTGGTACTCAAGAAAAATAAATCCGAAGTTCAAAATGTTCACAGAGGCACCTTGATGTTTAATTTGGAGTATATGCTATTGCACCTAACTTTGCTGGTGAAAATTGAGGTTTTTGTGATACAAAACAGATCTGACAAGCCTGAAGTCTGCCAACACTATCCCTCTCCAAGATTTCAGAAACTGAGATCATTATTTACAGAATACCCATTTTGTTACAACAAACCTAACACAATTATCTTTCTGTTTTTTTAAAAAAAATTCTGACAGTTTGTGCTGTTCCTTGTGCAAGTAATTTTAAGAAGTGTTGGAAAGGCTACTTTTCCAAGAGCTCAAGCAAATCTGGAGTAAATAAAAACAAACATATTGGAGTTGAGAGTAATTAATTAGTTTGACATAAAGTATGAAATAATTAACAGACATTCTTCTATAATTTATTTTATTTATATTCCATGTGATCCTGTGGAATACAAGAAGCCAAACATAGGATTCTCAGACAATCTCCCAGTCAGGCTTAATGAGCAGAAGAGCTTCAAGAATTATTTTATTAGCCCATGTCCTTGTATTCAATATTCGTGGTTTCTCAAAGATTTTCAGAGGATTCCAAAGGACTCTTTAAAAACCTGCAACAGAATTTTGAAATATTCTGAAAATTCAACAAGATCTGCTTGCTTGAAGAGTCTGTTTTTGAACTGACATCAGAACAAGCTGGCTGAGATGTCTGGGAGATGAAGTCCAAAACACCTGGAGGGCCAAAGTTTGTCCATGCCTGCACTAGAACTATAAGGATCTAAAGCAGGGGTCCCCAAACTAAGGCCCGGGGGCCGGATGCGGCCCATTGAAGCCATTTATCCGGCCCCCATGGCACAAGGGCAGAAGGGGGTTAGACTAAATGACCCAAGGGGTCTCTTCTCTTACAACCATTATTATTATTATTATTATTATTATTATTATTATTATTATTATATTTTATGACACAGCAAACAAGATAGATATGCTGGATTTCGTATCACAAAATCATATTATTATTATTATTAACATTGAGGCTGGGTAGCCATCTGTCAGGGGTGCTTTGCTAGTGCTTTTGATGCACAAAGGCAGAAGGGAATTGGACTCAATGGCCCAAAGGGTCTCTTCCAACCCTCTTTATTATTGTTGTTATTATTATTATTATTATTATTATTATTATTATTATTATTATTAACATTGAGGCTGGGTGGCCATCTGTCAGGGGTGCTTTGCTTGTGCTTTTGGTGCACAAAGGCAAAAGGGGGTTGGACTCAATGGCCCAAGGGGTCTCTTTCAACCCTCTTTATTATTATTATTATTAATAATAATAAAAAAAATTGAGGCTGGGGTGGCCATCTGTCAGGGGTGCTTTGCTTGTGCTTTCGGTGCACAAAGGCAGAAGGGGATTGGACTCAATGGCCCAAAGGGTCTCTTCCAACCCTGTTGTTGTTGTTGTTGTTGTTGTTATTATTTTATTGTATGACACAGCAAACAAGATAGATATGCTGGAATAATAATTATTATTATTGCTTGGTGGCCAACTATAGTCCGGCCCTCCAACAGTCCGAAGGATCGTGAACCGGCCCCCTGTTTAAAAAGTTTGGGGACCCTTGATCTAAAGATTACTAAATAATTATGGCCTTGCTTTTGGGCATATGCTATCCCAAGTTTTTGTGTTAAGAGTTATGATTTCAACCTAAGCTACTGTAACAATATCAAGTGTTTCTGAAAGAGTTGTATCTTTCTCTTACACTAAGCTACTGTAGCAATATCAAGTGTTTCTGGAAGAATTGTATCTTTCTCTTACACCTTTTCCTCACACACTAGAAACTCTAGATATTAAGTAACAACAAAAGCAATTACAAAAAGGGCATTTCCTTATATTGTTATTAACCATATCACCTTGAGAAAGAACAAAGTATCACAAAACGTACAATTTTGGATAAGACAATCAATGACAAACTTCTGCCTCATCCTTCATTCACAGAAGCCTGCTAACAGCTACATATGCACCACATATTTTGAGTTCTAACTAGCATGTGCAAATACAAATATATTTGAGTTTCACAAACACAGAGATTACAGATTTATAAAAAAAGAAGGAATAATCCAGGACAGCCTGCTATGGTGAGTTCAACAAACAAGCTAGTTGTTCTGGTTCACAATGGGCTGGATCCAGCTTTAGGCAGAGCTTTCCCATCGGCTATATAGGGAAAAGACAACTTGCAAGTATTTCTTCTTCCCTCTACAACCCCATCCAATTCCATTCTGGGAGCCTATGGAACTTTTCAGAACCATGTGGCAAGTAGGGGCTGCAAAAGGAAGCAAAATGGAAAGAAGTGCTTCCCTTCCTTGCCCCATTTCTCTGATGGACACATTTCAAACAGAATGTTATTCAGGCAATGCTTCCACCAGCATAAAGTGCAACCCTGTATATTTGTGAAGAGTTGATGCTATTCATTTCTCTAAAATGCATTTTGATTTTGGTTATGTCAGCCCGACTTTTTCCCCTGCCTCAAGATTTTGTCATTGTCTGTGGTGAAAGTAATCCTAGATCACATTACTATTACTCCAAATAATTCCACATATCTTTTAAACTAAATTTATCATATAAAATTCATAGTTGGTGAATTCAATCTGTAACATCAGCCCAAGTCTTAGACTTTATGTTCTCGAATTGCATAAGTAAAAGGTTAGAAATTTGTAATGACTAGTAAATGAAGGGCATTTTTCAGGTGTTCCTATACATTATTTTTGCCTGATATATATACATATATACATACTACCTGTGCCCGGCCACGCGTTGCTGTGACGAAGTATGGTGATATGGGAAATAAAGTATTGAGGAACTGGTGGTAGATAAGGTAAAGGGTAAAAGTTTTACCTTACATTAAATCCATTATAAATGGGTTATATAGCTGTGTGGAAGGGCCTTGAGTCTACACTGCCATATAATCCAGTTAAAATCAAATAATCTGTATTTTATAAGCAGTGTGGAAGAGGCCTAAGTGAGGCCTAACTCTGCCTGTCCCCTGGGCTGAATGGGTTGCTAAGAGACCAAGTGGGCGGAGCTTAGCCTTCTAACTGGCAGCGATTGGATAAAAACAATTATTCCTCTCCCTCTAATTAGGACTTCATTTTTCTTTTCTTTTTGTTGTATGAACGTAGAGGCATGGATGAGGGGTTGTGCTGCCAAGTTTAGTGTTTCTGGGATGTGTAGTTTTGTTGTTTTATCCTAGGCCGAAATTTCATTACCCTTTTATATATATACTAGCTGTGCCCGGCCACGCGTTGCTGTGGCTTTTTTTTAGTGATGTTGGTCAATCTACATTGGGTTTTATTTTTGTTGTGACCGTCAACAAAAATTATACAGTATTATTTATTCATTTATTACATTAAAGACATATGATAGGATATTACGCTATAACATATACGACTATTTCACAATATTAGTAGTAATATATATATATATATATATATATATTGTTTTGTTTTGTTATTAGTATTATATTGTAGTGTATTATAATATTATTAGCAGTATTATATGTATATACAATGTATTGTATTATATATGTATTGTATTATTATATATATTAATATATTGCAAATTGGCCCCAGAGTACGGAATGGCCTTGTAGTTTCAAAGCTTGGGTGGTTCCGTGTGTTAGAGGGGGGGGATGCTTTGTTGGGAGGTGCTAGGTGGTCCTGATTGTTTCCTGGATGGAATTTGTGTGTTTTCAGACTGTTGTTGTTTATTTACTGTGCTGAGATGAGAGAGTGATGAGTACGGAATGGCCTTGTAGGTTCAAAGTGTGGGTGGTTTCCTGTGTGAAGGGGGGAATCCTTTGGTGGGAGGTGTTAGATGGCCCTGATTGTTTCCTGGATGGAATAGCTGTGTTTTTAGAGTGTTGATCTTTATTTACTGTCCTGAGATGATATTGTTGTGTATTATTGTACCACAGTAATTATTTCATATTACAGTAGAATCTCACCCAACATTCGTTTATGCAATGTTCTGGATTATGCAATGGAGTCTGCCTTTTAATAGTCAATGTTTTTGGAGTGAGTGTTTTTAATGTATTGTGATATTTTGGTGGTAAATTTGCAAATACAGTAATTACTACATAGCATTACTGCGCATGGAACTACTTTTTGTGTCAAATTTGTTGTATAACATGATGTTTTGGTGTTTAATTTGTATAATGATGACCTAATTCGATGTGTAATTGGTTTTCCTGAATCCCTTCTTATTATCCAACATATTTATTTATGCAACGTTCTGCCGGCTTGTTTATGTTGGATAAGTGAGATTCTAGTGTATATTTATAATGTGATATTATTTGTTTAGAAGTGGATTATATGAGGCGCCTTCTGTTATAACAATAATAATTATTATAGTCTTGAATGATTATCATTGTGATAAAAATAATAACTACTTATTATTAGTTGTTATTATATTGTTGAATGATTATCAATGTTATAATAATATTTATTAATTTGTGAATGATTATTACTATAATAATAATAATAATTTTCTATTATTACGATTTGTTAATACATTGTTGAATGATTGTCAGTGTTATAATAATAAGAACTGACTATTATTATGAATTATTATGTTCTCGAATGATTATCAGTATTATACTAATAATAAATTAGTATTATTATTGGTGATTATTACATTCTTAACTGATGATCAGTTATTATATTAATAATTATTACAGGGAAGGGAAAGGTGAGGGCGATAGGGTTTGAGAGGGGAAAAAGGGGGGCTTCTGAGGCATTGGAGGGGTTGTAATTTGTGGGTGAGAACAACAACAACAATAACAACGACAGAAAAGGGGGAAGCTCAGCCTGGGCCAACTTGGGCCTTCCCTTGACTTGTTTTGGGCGCCAACTTCCACCCTTCCTGGCCTGAGGCTCTTTCCTTTTCCCCATCAGCCGTTTAACCGGGTGAGGGGGAAAAGGAAGGGCCCTGAGGCCGGGAAGGGCGGGGGGGGGGGGGTTGGCGACCCAAACAACTCGAGGGGAGGTCCAGGCCTGCTCGAGGGCCGTGCCCTCCTCTTCCCCCCTCACCTTGAAGAGCTTGAAGACCTCCGAGAAGAACCGAGAAGGGAGGAGGAGAGAGGGTGAGGCGGGGGGGGGGGGGCTCCGCGGGGCCTTCCTCGCATTGGGGGGAGGGGAGAGGGGCGGGAGGAGGGGGCCTGAACGGCAACCGGGGCCCTCCATGGGCCCTGAGGGGGGGGGAGATTGAGGGGGAGAGGGCAGAGAGCGACGTGAGGCCCGCACGCCTCCCAGCGCGGCCTCCTCCATCCCGCGCCCACCAAGGAATCGGCCTTCCTGCCTTCCTGCCTTCAGCTCTGAGGCGAGGTGTGTGTGTGCGCGCGCGGGAAGGGATGGGGGGGTGCGCGCAGGCGCACATCGCCTGTTGCAGTTTTTGGCCGTTTGTGGCCCTGTGATTGTGTTTGTCATATAAATCTTACTGGAGCCGCGCGAGCGCCATAAAGGGTTGAAGCATGGTGTTTTTGCGCATGCGTACTTAGTTTTGGCATTTTTTGGTGTTGTGATAGTGTTTTATGTGTAAATTTGTTGTATCTTACTGGAGGCGGGGATGATGGATTGCGTTGCCAATTTTCGAGTTTGGGGGGGCTGTAGATTTGTTGTTTTGTCCATCGCCGTGATGCCATCACTCTTTTATATATATAGATAAGAAGAAGATACATACACACACACACACACACACATACTGTACTTGGGAATGTCCGTTTCACTTTCTGTTTTGTATAAAAAAAATCATGTGAAAAAATTTGGTGTGACATAAAAAGGATAAAGTGTAATTTTGTTTTGAATGCACTGAATGTTTTAGCTAAAATGTTTTTGTTTTATAGAATTGAGATCAGTGAAAGTATTGTGTGTTGTTGAAGGCTTTCATGGCCAGAATCACGGAGGGGTTGTGAGTTTTTCGGGCTGTATAGCCATGTTCCAGTAGCATTCTCTTCCTGATGTTTCACCTGCATCTGTGGCAAGCATCCTCAAAGGTTTGTTCAGAGGTCATTTGAACAAACCTCTGAGGATGCTTGCTATAGAATCAGGTGAAACATCAGGAGACAATGCTACTGGTACATGGCCATATAGCCTGAAAAACTTACAACAACCCAGTGAAAGTACTATCGGTGAAATCAGAATTTAAATATTGAGATCTGTAAGACTGGTAAGAGTAAAAATCAAGATAGCTACACCATGCTTGAAATGCCTTTTGGGGAAAAATCAATAATAGAAAAATCCAAACAGTTCAAAGTTAGCAAAATAGACTACATTTACAGTACATAGGGAAAAAATGAAAAGCAATCAGTCACCAGCAATATTTTAAAAAATCCTTCCTGACCCTAATCTTGCCAGGAATACCCATCGAATTAGATAATATTAAAGCCTGGTGATCCAAGCAATCCAATCTAATATATTCACCACAGATTAAGAGATTTTCATAGTTTTCAGTAGCAGCCTGTTTTATCCCATCGGGGTTATTTCCCAAGTTTAATTCTACCTAATTTTCAACTTCCTTTTATCCTATCCCTTTTGACTTTCTTTGTAAAAGTGGTTTTCACGGGAAACCCATAGAATTTACACAGACCAGCTATCAAGCTGATAGCATTCCTCATTCCAATTAATACAGAGTATCCTGAAATACCCTAAAAGCACCAGATCCCATCTGATTTTGGAAGATAGGCAGGGTCAGTTAGTACTTGAATGGGGGATTGCCAATAAATACCAGATATTGTAGACTATATTTCAAAGTAAACAACTGGCAAAAGTGCCTCTAAATATTCCTTGCTTAAGAACCCCCTATGAAATTCATGGGGCCACTGTAAGTTGACAGGGGGATTGAAGACAGGCACACACACCTCTGTCATATTTCTTAGATCTTTGATACGGTAATTCAATCAATATACATTCTAGCATGTATTACCAAAACATGTTACTAATGCAAACTGTATCAAAATGAAAATGCAGTTCCTAGAAGATTTTACAACATCTATTACAGATCTCCTCACCCTTGTGTCCCCCCACCAAGCCATTCTAAGAAGAAAGTATAAGACCAAACTGAGATACTGAGATGGCATCAGGTGGTGAAGGTTGTTACAAGAGAAAATGTTGAAGGTCTTAATCTTCTCAATCTGAACATACTTTAATATATGTTCTTTCAAATTTGTTTAGTTAGCAACTTACTTTTTTTAAAGAACTAGTTTTCATTTCAATATCAACAAAAAAAATTCCCTACACTTTATCTGGGAAACAAGGAGAGTCTACTGGTTAGAACAGAAGAAGGAAGTACAGAAGAGTCTCACTTATCCAAGCCTTGCTTATCCAAGCCTCTGGATTATCCAAGCCATTTTTGTAGTCAATGTTTTCAATATATCGTGATATTTTGGTGCTAAGTTCGTAAATACAGTAATTACAACATAACATTACTGCGTATTGAACTACTTTTTCTGTCAAATTTGTTGTATAACATGATGTTTTGGTGCTTAATTTGTAAAATCATAACCTAATTTGATGTTTAATAGGCTTTTCCTTAATCCCTCCTTATTATCCAAGATATTTGCTTATCCAAGCTTCTGCCGGCCCGTTTAGCTTGGATAAGTGAGACTCTACTGTAGTCTTCTTTATGTGGGATAAGAAGTCCTAGCAAAATTCTTTTAGAGCAAGATGCTTATAGCTTGGTCTTTTGGGTTATCGCAATGATAAAACAGTTCAACACACCAGATTTCACTATCTACCCAATTCAAAACCTTGCTTGAGACATTAATTTCTATCAAAAACCAAGTGCAGGCTTATACTTCACTCAAGTAAAGGGTAACTTTACAACTATTCTACATTAGTCAGACCTCACCTGTGTCCAGTTCTGGGCACCAGACTTAAAGAAGGATATTGGTATGCTGGAAGGTGTCCAGAGAAGGGCAACCAAAATGACTAAAGGTGTGGAAGCCAAGCCCTATGAGGAATGGCTGAAGGAGCTGGGTATGTTTAGCTTAGAGCAGTGGTTCCCAACCTGTAGTCCATGGACCATCAGTGGTCCCCAAGAACTAAAATGTAGTCTGCAGCCTCACCGTTACTACACCATTGCAAGGAGAGCAACTGGTCTCGTGAAACTCTCTTATAGTGCCGAGGCAACGAGGATGTCGGGAGAGGAGAGGTTGTATACCCACGAAGGGTGGGACAACAAGCGTCCTGACTGCTGCTTCTCCTCCTTCTCCCTTTCCCTGAGCAGAGCTGTTTCATGTGGCCCTGGAAGCAGGAGCGCCTTGATGTCTTTGCTTTTAGGCCTGTTCCTGGAGTTATTTGGGATGCTGATTCAGAAAATTGCATTGGATAGACCACATCAGCTCTAGATGATTAAATATGGTTTTCTGTGGGCGAGCAGATGGTGACTACTGGATGGCATATGTTCGGAGCTGATGCGGTCTATCCAATACAATTTTCTGAATCAGCACCCCAAATAATCAAACCAAGTCTAAAGTTGACAAAATGTTAGTACTAATGTTGGAGAGTGATCCCTGGTCAAAAAAAGGTTGGGAACTACTAGCTTTGAGAAAATAACACTGAGAGGGGACATGAGAGTCATATGAAAGAATGTCACATTTAAGGAGAGAACAGGCTTGTTTTCTGCTGCTCTGGGAACTAGGACATGGAGCAATAGGTTTAAACTGCGGAGGGGGGGATTAGGAAAAACTTCCTGGTGGTAAGAGCTGTTTGGAAGTGGAATATGCTGCCTTGGGGTCTTCTTTTGAGGTGTTTAAGCAGGGCATGATGGACATCTGTTGGAAATGCTTTGTGTATTTCTCTATGGTGGAATGGGGTCGGACTGCATAGCCTTGGTGGTCTCTTCCAACTATGATTCTATCTCCACGCAGGTAAAGAAGTGACTTCATATTCTAAGGTGTTTTTTTTAAAAAAAAATCTGAAAAGGGATATAACTTTATTTAATGTACTGCAGTTTTTTTTAAGTGGTTCCAGCAGGAAACATGGATAGAGGATAATATAAATCGCCTTCTGCGTGCAACAAAGCCCTACTTTCGGTCCTGCCTGCGTTGCAAGTGCAGTTGGTGGGGATGAGAGACAGGGCCTTCTAAGTATTGGCTCCTTGGCTCTGGAACTCCCTCCCCAGTGAGATTAGATCAGCGCCCTTCCTCCTGGCCTTTAGGGGAAAAAAACAAAAATATGGTTCTGGGACCGATTGGTGAGAGCTGTTCGACAGTGGAACTCTCTCCCCCGGGCTGTGGTGGAGGCTCCTTCTTTGGAGGCTTTTAAGCAGAGGCTGGATGGCCATCTGTCAGGGGTGCTTTGAATGTGATTTCCTGCTTCTTAGCAGGGGGTTGGGCTGGATGAGGTCTCTTCCAACTCTACTATTCTATGATTCTATGACCAGGCTTTTGGCCAATAATTCAGTGTAAAGAATAATTAAGAAAAATATGCTGTGACAATCGGAATGGCCACAGTGTAAGATTTCTGGATCATGTGATTTTAATATTTATATTAGGATGTTTTGACCGCTTTGTCTTAGTGTTTAAATGTTATATATGCCCATGTTTAATGGTTTCACTGATTTTAATTTATAGTTATGTCAGTGTATAGTTATTATTATTTTTATTATAGAAAAATTTGACTAGCCCCCACCCTGGCCACATTCCCTAAAGATCTGAAAACTTGGCTATTTCAATGTGCGTTTGACTGAATGGACATAAATTGATGACTGTCCCTTACCTCAACCTATACCAAGCTACTGTACCTCTTCTGGTCCATTCAGTAGAGGGTACAAGATAATGTGCTTTTGCAACGTTTGCCTTGCCTCCAGTCTGAATAAGCTCACTGCATCGGGCTATTAGCTATCAGTTCTAAGTATGTTTCTAATGTATATTATATGCTCTATGATTTTATGTCTATGTTTTAAATGTATTTATCTGGTTGTATTTTATTCTTGTATCGTTGGGCTTGGTTCCTATGTGAGTTACCCTGAGTCCCTTCGGAGAGATGGGGCAGGATATAAGAATACAGTTGTCATTATTATTATTGTGTTGCCATTGAATTTTTGCCATTAATATGTTGTAAACCGCCCTGAGTCCTCCCAGGAGTGAAAAAGGCGATATATAAATATACTAAATAAATAAATAAAGGAGAAGAGTTCCCAAAAGACCGACAGGGTGGCAGAAAGGTGTGAATGGTTGAAGAGACGCGCGATCCCCCGCCGCTCCCAACCTCGGAGAAGGCCCAGTGGCTGGGTGGCCATCTCTCGGGGTTGCTTTGATTGTATCCTTGCATGGCCTAATGGGGTTGGACCGGATGTCTCTTCCAACTGTATGATCCCGTCTGGCACACTGACCGAAGTCCTCAGGGGTCGAGGCCAGGCCCAAGAGCCCCTTTCTCACTCTCTCATGGCAAGAGGGTGCATGCAGGAGGTTGAATAGGGGGCGGGAAGGTGGCACCGAGGGGCCTGCGAGAAGGAGGCGAAGCAAGTCACTAGGCCACTGAAAGGCGAGATGGAAGGAGCCCCAAAGCGGACGCTCGCCCTGGAGCCAAGGCAAGGCGCAAGGCCCGGCCTCGGCTCAAGCTCTCACTGCCCTCCCCGCCGCCCCTCAGAGAAGAGTGGCGCTGGGCCCCTCTCATTCTTTCCTTCCTTCCTCCCTCCCCGGGCGGCACAAGGATGAAAGGAGGAATCGTCCTGAAAGGAAGTGAACCCCCGCACGAAGCCCCTACCTCAGTAAGTGCGTCTCCCCCTGGCGGAACCCCCGCTCAGGCGGGAAAACGGCCGCTCGCCGCCATTACCGACTCTTCAAGATGGCGGACATGGCTCTCCAGAGCCTCCTCTCTCCCCGGTTCTGCCTCCCTCCCTCCCCCCATTCCTGCCAATCATTCCTCTACGGCGTACACCTTTCCTCGTCCATCGCCTCTCTGATTGGACCACGGAGAAAGCCTCTGTTTGCCATTGGCTTACCTATGCCGTCCATCACAAGGCAAGGCGTTCGCCATTGGACAATAAAAGGATAAGGGCCGGGGTCATGGCTTCATTTGACCCAATCGGCGCCTTCAAATGGGCCCCTCTCAGTTCTCATATTCACGCCTTAGCAACAATGTTACGTCATCTTGAAGGACATTCATACCACCCTACCAAAATCTTCGATGCAGTTTAAAAATAAATCCACAGGGACCAATCACTTACCGTAGGGCTCCGACCAATGAGAATTAAGGGAGGCGGAACTGAAGACGTTCTACGTACGTGCTTTCCTATTGGACACAATAAAGAAACCACTTCCCCAACGAGAAACTAAAATCTGAAACTGCCTGACAACAGCGCATCTTTAATAGCCGTGGGTGTGGTTAAAAAAAGTTGTTCTGGGGGACGTTTAGATATGTCCAATTGGAAGGGGGCCTCCGGGCGGGGAATTAGCTCAAATGGTAGAGCGCTCGCTTAGCATGCGAGAGGTAGCGGGATCGATGCCCGCATTCTCCAGTTTTGCATTGGGTTTTTAAGGAATCTAAATTCTATTTTCTAGTTACAGTATCTTAAAATAGTCCAAAGCTAAAAAGGCAGCATGCCGGATGAATAACAATGTTATTCTTGGGTTGCTGTGAGTTTTCTGGGCTGTATGGCCATGTTCCAGAAGCATTAGCTCCTGACGTTTCGCTCACATTTGTGGCAGGCATCCTCAGAGGTTCTGAGGTCTGTTGGAAACTAGGCAAGAGGGGTTTATATATCTGTGGAATGTTCAGGGCGGGAGAAAGAATTCTTGTCTTCCTGAGGCAAGTGTAAATGGTGCAATTGGCCACCTTGATTAGTATTGAAGAGTCTTGCAGCTTCAAAGCTTGGCTGTTTCCTGCCTGGGGAATCCTTTTTTTGGGAGGTGTTAGCTGGCCCTGATTGTTTCATGCCTGGAATTCCCTTGTCTTCTGAGCGTTATTCTTCATAATATTCTGGAGCCATTTTAAACTCTCAAAAATACCTCACAAAAAACAGAACTCACTCTATCAACTTTATAGCCAGGATCATCCAGGTCACAATATTCCCATTTTCGAAGGGAATCATCTTATTTAAAATGTGCTGGAAGAGCATGGATTGCCAAAATTATAAATGGGTCCCAGAGAAAATCAATCCTGAAAAATCAATCCCAGTTAACAATGTAGCTAACAATACCACACTTTGGTCCTAATTTTAAAAAGTGCAAAACAAAAGTTTAAAACATTTAAATAATAATACTAAATTTATTATCTGCTTCTCCCTGCAGCTCGAGACCGGATACAGCATCATTAAAACAAATGATAAAACACTATTAAAAGGCATATAACAAGACACACAGAGTTAAAATACAAGTTAAAATCAGATTAAATTTCGCAATTTATTTATGTATTTATTTAGGAATGTAAATTTTATTTTCTAGTTATAGTATCTCATAATAGACCAAAGCTAAAAAGGCAGCATGCCGAATGCTTAGGCCTGCCAGAAAGGATGGATCTTCAATTGTGTCTTAAATTCCAACAGCTTATCTAGCTGTCAAATAGTACTGTGTGGATCAAAGTAAGCAATGGCCCTTATATAAAATGACAGAATCAATATTTGCTTTTTGGAATGTTAAAAAAAAAGTTCAAGTCATGGATGGTGATGTGATCAAAACTGCTGGAATTCACCCCTGCAATGCCCAAGTCTCGAGTCTTCAGTGAGGCACAGTTTATTTAGGCTAAAGGTTTCCCTTTTCCCCATGTCTCCTGTTTGACTTGGGAATGTATCTATTTCCTTTCTCCTCTGTGTTTCTATTCTCATTCTGATTGGTTTTATGGAATAGATACATTTCTACTGCAAGCCTTTACCTTGACTTCTGTTTCTCACATCAATGTATGAAGAGTATGAACTGTGTCCTTTGAGATCTCTGTGTGAGTGTCAGAGAGATGTAGTACTTGGATTATTTTCCCCCCTCCTTGAAACCTTAGAAGACATGGGTGTTAGAGTAGCTCAGGCCCAGTTCTTGACTATTAAGAAATGCAGTTATTTCTTATTACTGTAAATAAACCTTTTGTGAATGTTTAAGATTGAATTCTGCATCTTTACAGCCACAACCAACAGCACCTTACCCTCTGTTCACTAATGAGCTGAATGCTCTCAACTTTAAGTATCCTGTATGTTTTTGGACGCTCTGTTATATTTTAGAGGGGAGTGTTCTGCAAGAAACTGCAAGTCACTTCTGGTGTGAGAGAATTGGTCATCTGCAAAGATGTTGCCCAGGAGACGTACGGATGTTTGATGTTTTTCCATCTTTGTGGGAGGCTTCTCTCATGTCCCCAATGGAGCTGGAGCTGACAGAGTGAGTAGATCAATAGGTACTGCTCCACCAGGAAGGTAATGGCACTCCATGCAGTCATGCCGACCACATGACCTTGGAGGTGTCTATGGACAACACCAGCTCCTCAGCTTAGAAATTGAGATGAGCACCAACCCCCAAAGTCGGACACGACTAGATTTAATGTCAGGGGAAACCTTTACCTACCTCTGTGTGTGTGTGTGTATACACACACACATTTATTGGGGCTTCATGAGAAACTTTTCCTTCAAAAAGGACTTCACAGCTGAAAAAGTTGCAGAAACTCTGACTTAGACTAATAAATTGGTTTCTATGTGAAAGGCTTTCCTTCAGATATAATTTTAGTTTTCATTGTGATCGAGCAATGCACTGTCACCTCAGATTCCTCACCACTCACTGATACTCAGATCACACTTCTGTCATGATGGCTGCCTCAGGAGGTTTCCTTCTGATATGCAGTCCTGCTCCAGCCACCATCTAGTGTGACTTGAATCTTTGCATGTATGCTTCCTGCAATCTTAAATCTTTGCTGCTGTGCAAATTCTTCCAGCATAATCCATCATCTCCTAATTTCTCTTCTTGCTGAGTTGTTTATATCCTGTTCACAGCCTCCTAGCCATATATACTATCCAGCCAGAAACCCTTAGCCAATAATTTAATAAGCATCTTCAATTAGTGGATGCAAACCCACCTTTCACCACTTTAGATTCAGACACAGGAGCAACAAACTACAGGCAGTCCCCAAATTAGGAAAAAGATAGGTTCTATAGGTTTGTTCTTAAGTTGAATTTTAAGCTAGAACAGGTACATTTTTAAGTGTAACACCCATCACATAAATGTCTTTGGATAATCTGTGGTGTTTGTTTTGCTGTCTGTGTCCCTGTTCAGAAGATTTCACCTCACTTTCTGTCCCTGTGATAATTGGATTTTGAGGGGGGGAAAATGGCTTGCTGTGGAAACAAGGATTTGTGATGAAGCTTCAGTGGAGACACCTTTTCCCCATTATAACTCTTTCAGGAGTGAATTTCCCTTCTGAGGAGTAGATTTCTCTCATTTCCTGGTCTCACCCCCGTTTGTAACTTTGAGTTATTTCTTAGTTGGATGCTTGTAACTTGGGGACTGCCTGTACTGTGAAATGTTTTCAGTCCATCAAATCAAAATTTTCTATCCACTTATTTAGTCTATTTGTACACAGTCAGACCTCCATCCATATACATAGATTTTGCATCAATAGATTCAACTACTCATGGTTTGAAAATATTGACACCCCCCCCCCCCCAAAAGCAAATCTTGATTTTGACATTTTATATAAGGGGTGCCAATTTACTGCAAAATTATATATAACTGGAGTGTAACATCCACAGATGTTGGTGTCCACAATATGGTAAACTCCACTGAGGACCAAGGACCCCCTGTGTAAGACAGAAACCCCTCTGTTGTATTGCCAGCTATTTGTTTACCATAAGCTACAAAGTGGTTATTTATTTCTCGTGTCACAAGCGAACAAAGGGTACAAGTTGTAATGGATTTGCAAACATAGAGATTTTTTTAAGAAAGAAAAAAAACTTGGCATTAATACTAAATGTCTTTTGCCCAGTAGCTGGCCACTTGGAGTGCCTCTGGTGTTGCTGTTAGAAGGTTCTCCATTGTCCATGTAGCTGGGCTTAGAATTCTTTTCAGTAGATGGTCTGTGGTTTGCTCTTCTCCACAGTCACATGTTGCAGACTCCACTTTGTAGCCCCATTTCTTAAGGTTGGCTCTGCATCTCGTGGTGCCAGGGTGCAGTCTGTTCAGCGCTGTTGTCGACCGCGTTTTAGGGGATCGGGCCCTTAAGGAGAGACCCGACCCGGTCCTGAGGGAACGGACCTTGGCGAAGCCAAAAGGAGAATATGAGCCGCAATACAACCTGGAGCCGAAATGAAGAAGGTCCGCCAAAGATGAAGGAAAATCCGCCAAGGAGTCTTTATTGAGCAATTCAGCTGAAAAGGACACTAGTAGTGATCATTCAGTCTACTAGCGTATCATATGTTTCAAATAAAGCCATATTTATACAATGTTTCGGTCTGACAGCCCTTTGAATTTCCCGCCCCGCTCCCCCGCCCATCTGATCGCGGATAGGCTGGGAGGTTGAACGAGGCGGGCTTTCGTTTCCCGCCTCGCTCTGCTGGCCCAATGGGGAGCCGCTTTTTGTCCCCACTCGGGCCAATCAGAGAGGAGGAGGCGGGAGCTATTGAAACAATGAAGTGACAGGACAGGAAATATCAGATTAATCCTTGCCCGGCCGATTTCTAAAGGAATTAATGGCACCCATCAAGGATGTCCAGGGTCCTGTCACATTCACAGATTTTAGATATGCCTTGGGGTGTCAGACGGGAAGTGGTGATGGGTGTTGATGAGCCAAAATTGACAGGCTCCACAGGGCGCTCAACGTGGGGCGTCCTGGAATTTCCTGAGATATGACAATGTTTGCCCTGGGGGCTGAATCACCTTTAGGACTATACTCCGAATTTGGTGACTCAGCCTTATATTGTCCATGCAATCTGAATTAGATTGGGTTAAGCTGTAGCAGATTATCCTTTTGTTTTTGGGAAGGGAGGCCTGGGTCATAGGGGCTAGGGTTCATGTTGGGGTCAAAATATTTCCCATTTGATTTCATGATTTGCCAATTATGTGAAATAAAATGAAAAATAAAATAAAGTTGGAACATAAACCCAGCTGGGAAAAATACATATTTTCCGGGGATCCTAAAGAGTACAAACACATATAGGCAGATAGATAGATTTCGAGGAAATAAGGGAGAATCCATAAAGGTGGGTTACATTGCATAAAGGGGAATCATGAATGATATAAACAATTGAAAACATTTGATAAGAACGAAGTTCACAACATCTGGGGAACCCAATATGGAAATTCATAAAAGTGGAGTTTTAGCAGCATGATCTTACAATTCATGAAGTTGTTATCTCTTGCCTCAGAGTGCAGGGATAATCCACAGTAAACTCCAGTAAAAAAGTCTCAATCACCTTCTACTATAAATATATGGAATATAGAACATAAAGTCTTGGTTTTTGAACTATCTTTTCCAAAGTCCTGGGGGGGGGAGGGTGGTCACCTCGATCACAGCGCCTTCTAAGTTGCCCAGTCTTCTGTGTGCCCAGGGGGAAGTCTCTGATCCGGCGTCAGTCACTGATTAAGGTTCCAGGTTTTAGCCTGCCACTTTTGGACTCTCGCTTGCTGAGGAGTTCCTGTGAGTATCTCTGTAGATCTTAGAAAGCTATTTCTTGATTTAAGGAGTAGGCGTCCAGAATGTTGCAGCCCCTCCTGAATTTTGCCGCCCCCCCCCCAAACAAATTGCGGAAAAATAGCACCAGCACCGGCGGCAGCCCCCTGAGAGCCACCCAGCCGCATGGTCCAGCCATCTGTCCGCGCGGTTGATTGGAAGGCCTGCACACACGTGCAGGCCCATCGCCCAAAAAGCATGGGCGATGGGCTTGTGCGTGTATGGCGGCGGCGGCAGCCCCCTGGAGAGCCACCCATCCACGTGGTCTGTGTTTTAGATGGATTAGGGATCAGCTGGTTTTCCCTGTAATAGGCAGTAAGAGCACCTAAAGCTTCAGAGAGCTTCTGTTCAACCATTTCAAAACTCCCTGCTTGGGCAGTGATGGCATGATTGTCAGCATAGATGAAACTCTCTGTCCCTTCTGGCAGTGGCTGATCATTTGTGTAAATGTCAAACATTGATGGAGCAAGCACGCTCCCCTGAGGGAGGCAGTTCTTCTCTTTTCGCCATCCGCATCTCTGACCCTGGAATTCAACAAAAAAGCTCTTGTTTTATAGCAGATTTCCTATGAAGCGGGTGAGGTGGTAGTCTCAGGGGAAGGCAATGGTTTACAGTGTCATAAACTGCTGACAGGTCTATGAAGACAGCTCCTGTAATCTGCTCCCTTTCAAATCCATCTTCTATGCACAGAGTCAGATTCAACACTTGCAATGTGTAGCTTTTACCTTTCCTGAAGACAGTTTGCTCCGGAATCAAACATGGGTCTATTTTTTTCCATAATTCTATTCAAAATAAGTCTCCCCAGAACAAAGTGGTGGGATGAACTTCTCTTCGGCAATCTGCCATTCTGCCATTTAACATTGACACCAAGCTTCTCTGTAATCCAGTAAAATAATTCTGCTATACTTCACAATTCACTTCACTGGTCTTCATCTCTCAGTTCTGGTTTCAGCATAAAACACACATATCTTTAACTTTTACCTCTAGTGACACTGTATTGGGGTGGTAAAGACTGTCTCAGTACGTAGCATAGTGAACCATTTCTGGGAACTATTAATTTCAAAAGGTAGAAAAGTTGAGAATAGGTATATCTTATTCATCTATATTCTGTTTGACGTTATCTATGCTGAACACTATAAAATATTGGATTTATTAAAAACAGTTGCCAGATAACCAATTGAGCTATTTGCTTTCAGAAATCAGAATGAGATTTCCCCTAAAGGGAGCAAATTGACTGCAGCTATTTTATTTGGTTTTCCTTATGCATGGATGCAGCACAGAAATTCAAATTCCACAAGGGTAAAATAGGTGACCTACATATTGGCTTTGGACATCTGGTGTCTAATGTGTCCCTCCTCCTATCTTTTAACTCTTTCCTGTCCTCTGCATTGAAACACATAGATGCTTTCCTGATTGCAGAAAAGCTTCCACCTATTTTTATGAGGGCCTGCTAATTCACTCAAGAAAAATATTGAACTTCGTGCTAACAGACTCTTATTTTTGTTGTCTTCCAGCTTATGCTTAAGGCATAGCTTGAAGGTAAATTTACTTGTAATCAAATCTTTTTTGAAAATGACTAATCCATAACTATACTCTTTTTCATACAATACAGTTTTAGCACTATGAGTCTACGTTGATTGCAATGGCTGCATCCTATGGAATCTGGTTTAGGAAGGGATACTTAAGAGTACTGAGCCACAAAGCTCTAGTGCCTTTCCCCAAGATTCTATAGGATTCGACCATGGTAGTTACATTGCTGACCAAAAGGTCACCGGTTCAAATCCAGGAGTGGGGTGAGCTCCTGCTGTTAGCCCCAGGTTCTGCATGTTTAAAAGATGCAAATGTGAGTAGATCAATAGGTACTGCTCCGGCAGGAAAGTAATGGCAATCCATGCAGTCATGCCGGCCACATGACCTTGGAAGTGTCTACGGACAACGCTGGCTCTTTGGTTTAGAAATGGAGATGAGCACCAACCCCAGAGTCGGACACAACTAGACTTAATGTCAGAGGAAAACCTTTGCCTTTAGTTACATTGGATTCATAGCACTATAATTTTGCAGTGTTGAAAGCCCGCAGTGTGACCAGTTACACGACACTATAACTTAATACAGTAGAGTCTCACTTATCCAATGTAAATGGGCCGGTAGAACATTGGATAAGTGAAAATGTTGGATAATAAGGAGGGATTAAGGAAAATCCTATTAAACCTCAGATTATGTTATGATTTTACAAATAAAACACCCAAACATCATGTTTTACAACAAATGGACAGAAAAAGCAGTTCAATACACGGTAATGTTATGTAGTAATTACTGTATTTACAAATTTAGCACCAAAACACTGCAATGTATTGAAAACATTGACTACAAAAACATTGGCTACTAACAAATTGAACACAAATAAAGATAGAATTGCATAAAATGAACTTACAGTAACAACATTATCGAAAATTAAATACGTTAAAAGTTCAGTCCTTGCTACCTAGAGAAACAGCTGTGGATCTGGGTGGGAGGCAGACTGTGTTGGATAATCCAGAATGCTGGATATGCGAATGTTGGATAAGTAAAGTAAAGTCTACTGTACTGTACTGTAAAGTCTAATTCTATATCTTTGTGGGGTAACTTAATTTTAAATTACTTTTATACCTACAAGAATGTGGCTTCACAGCATGCAAGAAGAGGAATGTCCATAGTCCATACATTGCTTCAAACTCTGCTTTGGGTTGAGGATGAAGTGGACAGGAAGAGAGTGTGTTTTTGTAACACAAAGCATCCGCTTCTAGCATTCCAGTGAGTTTTTAAAGTAATCAAGTAATATATATTTTGCTTTATTTGAATAACTGCACAATAAATATCTATTGTTCCAAAATGGCAGAACGATAATGGCTGCAGAGAAGACACACAATTGCAACTGTAACTAATTTTCCAAGCTCTGGGTCAAGAGGAAAAAGAGGCCAAGATGAAAACTGTAATTCAAGGGCAGGCCCATTTCTTCCACTTCACCACGCGAGGGCCCCAGAATCCCATTGACGGAGCCTTTCTGCACTATGGAAAACCAGCACAGAGTATTCATATATTCCTCATTGTTGCAGTCTGTGCTCTGTAGTCTGCTGCCATCTGCTGGATTCACATTTTATTTTCTTTTATTCTTGTTTTCCTTCAAGTCTTCTCTGACTTTGGGATTTTCTTGGTAAGATTTGTTCAAAAGGGATTTGCCTTGCCATCCTTTGAAGCTGAGAGAATGTGACTTGCCCAAGGTCAACCCGTGAGTTTCCATGGCTGGTCTCCGGAGGTGTAATCTAATGCAAAATCTTAATGTAACTTTTTATGTTTTATGTTGTAGGCACTACGTATGTAGTGTCATTTGTAAGCTGCCTTGAGTCCCCCCAGGGGTTGAGAAAGGCAGGATATAAATATGGTAAATAATTATAATAATATATTTTTTAAAAACACCTCCAACTATATTTTTATTTCTCCCAGGTGCTTTGAATGAGATTTTCCTGCTTCTTGCAGGGGGTTGGACTGGATGGCCCGCAAGGTCTCTTCCAACTCTACGATTCTATAATTCTATGATTCTAGGTAAATGTTCCCACTTGGGGTTGGAAAGAGAAACAAATATGTTTCTTGTCTTTGCCATCTGAGACAAATGGAGGCTACATTTTATCCTTCTGAAGGAGTATTGCAACATTATCTTTCAAGTGCAGTGGTCATAGGAGAATTATGCTGGGTTGCTGACACAAGCTGAAAATGGGCTAAAATGGAAATTAAAGTGGCTGCAGTTCCCAAGGGAGTACACTTATGAGGCTGGTAGCCACAAGAGATTTTTTAAAAATCGCAGTGTCCCATAAGCCTTGTTCTTCTGCTCCCAATGGCACAGACCCCACACAGATGGTCTGAAATGCTAAAAGTGGAGGTTATAAAAATGGGTTGGACACCCTTAAAATATTACTGGGATCTGCTTGGTTGAAAGAGGCTGACATGGGCAAAGGCAAAACTGAAGTAGGAAGGACGTCACTGCAAGAATGTATGTACATAGACATGTCCACTTCAAAGGGGAACTCCTTTGATATTTCAAGAAGAGAGTTATAAAACCGGAACAGCTGTAGGGACCCACTTTAAGAACAGGGATATACCCAGTGGTGGCGGATTTGTGACCACCCAAGGAGTCTGGAAGAAACTACTAAGCTGCTATGCATTCAGTTACTAGAATTTAGACATACTGTGCATGTCTACATTAGGTAGCATTCATTGGCTTTCTGCCTTCCCCAAACTAGGAAATGGACCAGAAGATTGATAATTGTTGACTTAATGGTCAAAATGTTATTGATGCTTCCTATAAGAATGTCAGACCAAGAAAGACCGCAACAACTGAATATTCAAAAACAGAATAACAAGTTGGTTCCTACGTTTGAAGAAGAAATCTCAGAGTGCAGAACAGCTCTTCTGGAGAGAAGATTATGGCCCTCCTTCAGAACATACCTGGCTCTGTGGATGCATCCATAAAACAAGCAAAAAACAGAAGTTAACAATAAGGTACTAGCACTATAAAGTAATATTGAGCATCTTTTTACTTCCCTCACCCTGGACTTTCCACAGATATATATAAACCTTCCTTGCTGAGTTTCTCCATACCTCACAACCTCTGAGGATGCCTGCCATAGATGTGGGCGAAACGTCAGGAGAGAATACTTCTAGAGCATGGCCATACAGCCCGGAAAACATACAACCCTGTGATCCCGGCCATGGAAGCCTTCGACAACACAATGATGTGTGACTCGGTGGTTTATAATTATCATAAGCTTTTTTCGGCTCTCTGAGTCTAAATTCTGCACCATTTTGGAATTTTATCGGTAGAAAGTCTGTGGATTTCAATATACTAAATAATAATACTGTAATAATAATAATAATAATCAATTTGAATGTTTGTTATTCAAATGAATAGTAGTTTGCTCAATGTTGGGGGGTTTTTTTAAAGCAGAGGACAAATAAGATACAATCAGGAAAGCCGCATTTGTTCGTCCTTTCTAAAAAGGCAGAGTGGGGTGAAAAGACACATCTTCAATGCAGCAAATATTCCTCATGACACTGTTGTAATCTCCTACTGAAACACAGTACTTCTGTTGGCACATCTTCCTACTTTGACTTCCAGAGCCCATTGGATGAGCTACAGAAGACATCCAGAAAGAAAATACATTAACACATAAGAAATCTGTCAGTGCTTAGATTACCATCTGATGTCAGACTGTGTTGTGATATGACAGTAGAACTTGCTTAATGTATCATACAATATTTCTAGCATTAGATTGTGAATGAACCATCTTCATTTGCTGAATAGTTTAGGTGAGGGTGATCTGACACCAAAGAAAGCCAACTGATGCTGAAAATACCATCTGTCACCTATATGATTAAGTCAGCATGACGATGGCTAATCAGATTTGGGTTCACAATAAGTAAGCCAAAATCAATGTCTCTAAAACAGGTTGCAATTTAACAATATTTGAAAAAGAATACTTGGAAAAATAACTTGATTTGAATTAATCTCCAGGAATGTTCCCAACAACATGGAACTTTTGGGGACTGTATTAAAAAATGCTGGGGGAGGGAGAGCTTTCCAAAGCTTGGATGAATATATTAGCCACCTCTCCTAGTTTTGTGTGACATACAAGCTTGATCAGGATTACTTTAACTTTGTCATCTGATATTGATTTTTAAAAAGTTGAATAGTTCTGGCCTTAGGACAGAACCCTGAAGCACTCAATTTCAGATCTCATTCCAATTTGAAGTGTAGCCATTCATGACAACTCTTTGAGCATGGTTTTTCAACCAATTATGGATCCATCCAGCAGTGTTCCCATCCATGCTGCATTGGGTCTATTTACTAATCAAAACGTTAGCAGATCAATAGTTAACAGTTCAGTGAGTAAATTTGATATGGAGAGCTCAATAGTGTTCACTGGTTATCCAGTATTTCTAAATGACCCAAAATGCTATCAAAGATAATAATGTTAATTGTAACTAGAAAAGTATCACATCCAATTTTTTTTGTGGGATGGGCTGGCATTCACTACAGAGGAGCATTAATTGGTTAAGTTCCACCCCGGTTATTCTTTTGTGTTCTACTTCAATGGAAGACATGTGTTTTAATCATTTTCTTGGCATCTTTCTGAGCTGGAAATTTCCTTTTGAACAAAATCCTAGATTTCAAATGCTGTAGAACAGGATGAGAATAATGCAGCTGTCAACTGTCAACAGTTGAGGAATTTCAGGAACTCCAGTCCAACAGCATGTGGAGGACCACATGATTTCCACCCCTCTTGCTCTGAAGGCTACTACATATTCCATAGGTCCTAACATTTCATAGGTGCCACAATTAGTAGAACTGTATTATGACTATGTTATCCAACACAACATATGTCTCAAATTATTAGCAAGTGGTTATTGGTTATTGATGGGTCTACTCTATTTGAAAGCAACACTAGAATTCAAGTCATGGACTTCATTATGTTTGAGCTAAAGATTATTGAAAAAGCCAGTACGGTATAGTGTTTTGGGCATTGGATTATTACTCTAGAAACAAATTCTTGCTCATTAAATAGGGTGACTTGGGGAAGCCACACTCTCTCAGCTTCTGAGGAAGGTAATGGCAAACCTCTTCTGAACTCTTACCAAGAAAACCCCACGTTAGATTCGCCATAGAGTCACTATAGTTAGAAACTACATGAAGGCACATGGCAAAAAAAAGATGATTAAAGAATAATCTCATATTAAAATGGAGAGATTTCTGGGTTTGTAAAAAACAAATGTCTAAGGTTTGAACAAATGTCTTTCTATTAATATAGTAGTATTCATGGAAAGTATTTCAATTTTGTGCCATGCAAAGCCTAATTCTATCTGTATGCATTGATAAATATGTAAGAAAAAAGCTCATGATTCATATATTTTTGGAATACTGAGTTTATTAATGGATTAACCACCTGATGAAAAATATATGCCTCTATCCCATTGTTAGTCCCTATTAGATTAAATTAATTGAATTAAAACAATTTAGGGTGCACCTAAGATGGTGAATTAATGCGGTTTGACACTACTTTAATTGCAATGGTACAGTGCCATAGGAGGATGGGAACTGGAGTTTACAAAGTCTTTGGCCTTCTCTGGCAAAGAATGCTGGTGCACCCTTAGACTACAACTACTATAATTCCATAGAAGCTAAAGTAGTGTAAAACTGTATCAGCTCTATAGTGTAGATGCACCCTTATTTCATTGATCAAATTTAAATTAATTCCAATAGATTTATTTTAACTTGGATTTAGTGCTAAAAAGCCAGTGAGATGTTACTGCTGCAGGTATCATCAAAACAAATATATAGAGGAAATGTCTGAAAGGACCCATATAATTTATAATTTTCATAAAAAGAAAAACAAGAGACAGCAATAAAAACATCTGACTGCAACAAAAGAGTTTCCTGAAGTTCTACATACAATACAGACGTATAGGTGTTAATTTTTTTCCCCTGCTACCAACTGTATGCATATTTTGATGTAATAATTCAGGAAAATGATTGCTCCTCCTTAAGAAATTGCTAGATTGTAGAAATTATAAAAAAGAAGGCATGTTTGAATTTACAATCAGAATAAATATTGTAATTGGCTGGTCTGGGGTGAAGGGATAGCACTAGGTGAAGAGTAACAAAAGGTAAATAATATGAGTATGTAATATAGTTAGAGAGTGAAAAAACCATAGGAGCGATGATATACATAACTCTGTATTGCAAATATGTTAAAGAATGTATAAATTTTAAGTACTGAATATGTAAAATTCAATAAAAAATTTAAAAAAATAACTTACAATCAGACACCTAGTTCAAACCAAAGTTTAACGTAATATACATTTGAAAGATCAATCCATAATTAGGATGAATCATGAATCAGTATAACATTTGAATTTAGTCAAATGGACCTGAGCTCTGTATCAGCCATGAAAGGTGGAGTAGCACCAAGATGAATTCCTGGAACAGGGCACAGGAGCAAATTTCAAATACTTGGCTGTCCATAAGCAATGGCCAGATCAAACACTGGCATGCTTCCTGATGGAGGAAGCAAAACAAATGTTCCACCAGGAACTAAATTACTTCCAGATGCAATGGAAAGCAAAAGAAGAGAATATACAACCTGCAAGTGAAACTTATCTAGCTCACAGAATTTATAAAAGGGAAGGTGAAAAGCATGACGGTCTTGAAGTTTTCACCAGAAAAGATACCTCTTAATAAGTACAGGGCAGGCCCGTAGCCAGGATTTTGGCTTTTTTTTGGGGGGGGGGGCTGGGTCTGAGAGAGGGAGGATCTACCCTAGCAAACCTTTTGTATGGTTATCCCAATACCCCCATGCATGTAGGATATATTGAGCATGGTGATCAGATCATGATATGAATAAATGTAACAGTTTAAGTAATAAATGTAATGCCTTCTCGCGGACCACCTCTCAACGCCCCCCCTCCCCCCGCTTCATGCCTGGTACAGGGAATTAATTGCAGTTTAAGGATGATCTGATCAACTGAGCAGGTACTCAAAGGTTTTTTGCCCCAATCAAATGCAGCAGTTATTGTTAATGGCAAGAAATGAGGTCTCTCAGTCATAGTGTCTTTGAAAGTATGTATGTCTTGATATACTAGGGATGAAACTCAAGAAACTAGAGCATTAAAACATCTCCTTCGGCAGATTTTTTTTTCGTGTCAGGAGCAACTTGAGTTGCTTCTGGAGTTAGAGAATTGACCGTCTGCAAGGACATTGCCCAGGGGATGCCCAGATGTTTTGATGTTTTACCATCCTTGTGGGAGGCTTCTCTCATGTCCCCACATGGAGCTGGAGCTGATAGAGGGAGCTCATCCACGCTCTCCCCGGGTGGGATTCGAACCTGGCAGCCTTCAGGTCAGCAACCCAACCTTCACGTCATGAGGCTTTTATCTCCTAGGCCACCAGAGGCTCCTCCTTCGGCAGATAAAAGGTGGGGTATAAAAACTACTACTATTAACAACAATATAATTTTAACTATTTCAAAATGGCATATTGTCGTTGTAATTCCGACTGCTACTTGGTGCCAAACATTCTCCACTGTGTGCTCCTGCATGGCAGGTTAACTGGATGGCCCTTGTGCTCTTTTCCAACTCTGTGATTACATGGTCAATGCCAATGACCATGTATAGCTCATGACCAGACTGCTGATCCAGCTCAGAGCTTGGCAATGTTACTGTTTTACAGGAAATGAGACTACAAGTTCTAGGATCCTCCAGTAAACATGGCTATTGGATTTGAGAGAAATAACTTTGAAAAGTAGCTTTGCCCAGACTCTGCTCCAGTGCTGCCATGTCTTGCCCAATAGATCAGAGTATCAGCACTTCAAAGAGACGGAGATAGATGCACCACGTATGGTGGACACAACCCTGTTTCTTTTACAAGATAATGTTCCAATCTACTGAGCTGGGCAATGCAGCATTGAAGCAGAGTTGGCAGTTACCTTTCTGTCAGTTGTGATAGATTGACCAAGAAGGACTGAAAGGAGAAGAAACAGAAAAGGTTATTTTTTAAAAAACAAAACAAAACAACGGAGCCACTGATTTTCTGTTGAAAACAATTACATATACTAATCCATATCCTTCACCTTTCCTCTGGAATTTCCAAAGTGAACCCATAATAATATAATAATAATAAAACTTTATACCCCGCCACCATCTCCCCAACGGAGATGAGCCGTGAGCAATGACAGATTGTTACTGGAATTGGCAATCACTTTTTTTTAAGTCATTAACTCTGGATAAAATGATTTTATTGTGCCTTAATTTAAAATGGAAATGGGGAGATATTTTTTCCCAGTGTGGTTTCTTTTAAAAATAACCTTTTTATTTTCAGAAATTCAGAGACCTAAATCTCCATATATGGATAGAGAAAAGCTGACAGTTGGCAAGATTGGTCTTGAGTCCATTCTTAGGCATCCCAAATGTGTCTGGGGTCTGTTTTCAATCGTATGTGTGCAGTCGGTACTTACATTAAACCACATGCATGCATAAAACCACTCATCTGGAACTCCCAGAACAGATAGGGAAAGTGGAGATATGTCTCGGTAAGTCAAAGTTAAGTGTCATGTTGGACGAGGACCTGTGAGACCCAATACTTTCCACTGAGCTATAAAACCAGGGCATAGCTTTGGGACAGTCACTCCTTCTCAACATGGCCTTTCTTAACTCATTGTTGGGGGCATAAACTGTATAAGAGGAAAATTGTGTATGCTACCTGTAACTTATTGGAGGAAATGTGAGATTAATTAACTTAACACGCTTAATGAAGTAAAACAGTTCAATATAATGTATTAACTGGAGCACTTGGACAACTTCTATTGACTCTTCTACAACCCTAAGAATAGCAATATACTATTTATTTAGGCTGTCATCCACCCAACGCTGTTAAGACACAAAGGAGCTTACTTAATATTTAAAGCATTTTCCCTGTCTCTGGTCCACAGCTGTTTAACTATGAGAGCATACACATTGCTGCAGCAGAATGTATTCCAATTGTCAATTTATTTTTCTTCAGTATTTCTATAGTATTAGAATTCATTATTTCTTAACATTATGTAATCAGTATTGTATCAACATTCTCCCTTACCAAAGAAATCTGCTTTACAACCACACAAGGGAAAGCAAAGCAGTGTATTTTAAAAATTGCCCAGATAAGTTATTGGGGTTAAGTTGTAGTCACCAGTTCTGATCAACATGGAGGAAGGGGGTTACTAAAGTACAGTAGAGTCTTGCTTATCCAAGGTTCTGTATTATCCAACGCAGTTTGCCTTTTAGTAATCAATGTTTTTGTAGTCAATTTTTCAATGAATTGCAAAATTTTGGTGCTAAATTCATAAATACAGTAATTATTACATAACATTATCGTGTACTGAACTGTTTTTTCCTATCCATTTGTTGTAAAGCATGATGTTTTGGTGCTTAGTTTGTAAAATCATAACATAATTTGAGGTTTAATAGGCTTTTCCTAAATCCCTCCTTATTATCCAACATTTTCACTTATCCAATGTTCTGCCGGCCCATTTATGTTGGATAAGTGAGACTCTACTGTATATTGAAACTGGTCTTCATGTGGGCAAGAGGATGCTGCAACTTAGGTATGGAGCTGAATGTGTACTTTAGCAATAACAGAAGTCACTAATTTCATTTGCAGTCATCAAGTGCAAACATGAATGAAGCAGTGTCTGATTATACAGGGCGTCCGTAAAGCCTCTTTACTATTTAAAAATGCTAAAAGTTTTAAATAGTAAATAAACTTTATGGATGCCCTGTAAATCTGCCGTTTGTTGTAGGTTTTAGTCTGGTGCTGTGCACACTTCTGAAATTACCTGTATACCTCACTGAGTGCAATGGCCTTCTTTTTGTGTAGATCAGTGGTTTCCAAGCTTTTCTGGCCAGGGATCACTTTGACCGGGGACCACTCTCCAACATTAGTACCAAAAGGGTTATGAATCAGTTTTTGGTCAACTTTAGATTCGATTTTGTTATTTGGGGTGCTGATTCAGAAAATTGCATTGCAGAAAATTGCCGCGGGGTGAGTCTTCTCTGCCCTGGTCTGGGAAGCCTCCCAAGGCCGAGAAAGTGCTGGCGAGGGCAATGCACTGGCAACTCCTTCCTTCCTTCTCTCCCTCTCCCTCTCTCTCTTGCTCCCTCACTTGTTCTGCTGGGTGAGTCTTCTCTGCTCTAGCTTGGGAAGCCTCCTAAGGCTGAGAAAGCGCTGGCAAGGGTGAAGGCAACATGCTGGCATCTCCTTCCTTCCCTCTCTCACTCTCCTCCAACGGTGGCACGCACCCCCAGCACCAATTTTCCCTGCATGTCTCGCGGCCCTTATTTTAGGTCTCAGGCTGCGGCTCACAGGTTGTGAACCACTGGTGTAGATAATATCCTCTTCATCTTCATCCACTTCATTGCTTCAGGCAAGGCAATTCAGGAAGTTCTACATAGAGGCCAGTGCCCATATCTAGCAACATCTGTAACTTGGATGAGTAAGGGACTTCATCCATCATGGCCTCCTGAGCACATTCATGAAATTCTTCAACATCATCCAGCAAATTCTTTACTTGTTGGGATGCTTTAGTTCTAAAACAGAATCCTCAAGATATCCTCAAGTTGGAGGATATTGGACGAACAGATTTTAAGCATATGTTTATGTTTTATATTTTATACTGTATTTAATTGGTTGTAATATATTTTTATATGTTGTTTTTAATGATGTATCGGCATCAAATTGTTGCCAATTGTACGCCGCCCTGAGTCCCTTCGGGTGAGAAGGGCGGGATAGAAATATTGGAAATAAATAAATAAATATCTTAATAAAAATGTAAAAACTGAAAATAATAAACATAGCATAGAATGTAAAACATTCCTTTCAAGAATTAGAGATCAAGCCACTATTTCAAACTGACTAACTGCCCCCCAGCAAATGTGTAGGAATGGGGGGAAAGGTCTTTATCTTGGTGCCAAAAGGATGCCAGTGCGTAAGTAATGAGAAAAACAATTTACTGCTCAAAGGATGGGAGTCACACTCCCAAAAGTCACTCTCCCTTTTTATCATCATCCAAGCCCCTCTTGGAAGATGGTACGATTATGCCATGATTCTATGAAACTGCCAAAAAAAAGCCTCTTCCACATACAACAGAACAGTAGCATGGACCAGAAAATAGTATTATAATTGCTCATGCAAAATGCATTTACCAAGTTTAATGGAACGGAGGTGAGACTAAAACAAAGTTTCTACAGTGCCATAGCATAAGCCAAAATTTATATCATATCATTAGCCAGCCAATTTTTTGTTTGTGCCCTTTTATTTGAAAATTTGCCCCAGGGGAGAAAAACACACTCTCAACAATATTTGATTTTTAAAAAATCATTTATGCCGGGCAGTGTCAAACATTTTTTCCAAGATTTTAATTACAAAACAAAAATTGACAAATCTATAAATACAAAATGCAAAGAGTTAACTTTACAAGTATTTTTATACACAAAGCTAGTAACGTCAAACAGAAATCTAGCAGTGTTATGGAACAATCTATAGGTTGCAATGTCAAGAGCTTATTGTGTACAATTTATTTTAAAGGTTACAATCTTAGCCAAATACAGGCACTTTCATGTCTAATGGAATCAAATGAGGAAATATAAGCATATTTTTCTCTGGTTAGAATCAACAGGATCTATAGGTGCTTACTTCTGAATGGATTGTTTTTTTTGTTTTTGTTTTTTTGCTGGCAAAAGGCTTGTATAAAGGTTTGCAGTGTGTATTTGTAGGATAAGGACAGGTTGCTTACCTGTAACCGTGTTTCTTCGAGTGTACTCTGTGAATTCACACTAATGGAGAGACTGCGCCTGCGCGGGCTCCAACGGAAACTCTTCCCAAGCTGAAGTTTTAAATTCTGGCGGTAGCCACGCCCCCCATCCCCGGAGGGCATATAAGGCAGCCCTGGGCGTCCGCTCTCCAGTTCCTGCGCCGCCAAGGCAACGAGAAAGGAAGAGGGTTTGCCAGAGGGGAAGGAAGGGCGGGGTTGTGTGAATTCACAGAGTACACTCGAAGAAACACGGTTACAGGTAAGCAACCTGTCCTTTTTCTTCGTGTACTCTGTGAATGCACACTAATGGAGACTAGCACGCTTAGGTCCCGGATGGTGGGACAAGGCAAACCTTGACAACAAGTTGATGTCCAAACACATCTTTATTAATCACAAATAACATGGTCCGAAGGAACCACAGAAGTAAACACAAGCATAACGCTGAGAAAGGAACTCGGTAGGTCATGGAATAAACAATTTCAAATAAGAGTGAGCGAGTACAGAGCATCATTCCCGACGGGGAGAGAGGCAATAGTACATAAGGCACAATCGTTTGAGAGAAAAACAGTGCAAACGTGAACATAGAAGCAGCATAACGAGATGACCAAACATAGGGGCATCTATAGCGAAAAGACCCACGAGGAGGAGCCTCTAGGGGGTCGTGTGGAAGGTAAGTTCTGAGGAGTAAAAGTAAGGAGTCAGAGAACCTCAGGACAGACAGGATGATAAGACCGATCTAGCGAAGGCTGAGTCTTTCAAGGCTTTTTGGTCTATCCTGTAGTGAGACACGAAAGTAAGGGGGTTAGACCAAATCGCTGCCTTACAAATAGAGTCCAGGGGAATGCCCCTTAGAAAGGCAGTCGACGTGGAAAGGCCTCTCGTCAAACGCGGACGGACAGACGGGGGAGGTGGACGCTTGGCCAGCTCGTAAGCCAGTTCAATAGCCTGTGCAATCCAATGAGACAACCTTTGCGAGGAAATAGGATTGCCCAGTTTATCTGGGGCATGGGCTATAAAAAGTCTCTGAGTCTTTCGAATGTCCTTCGTACGGTCACGATAGAAGAGAAGTGCCCTACGCACGTCGAGGAGATGTAGTCTCCGTTCAAGGGGAGACGAGGGGTTTGGAAAGAAAGCAGGAAGAACAATGTCCTGGTTGAGGTGGAAGGCTGAGACCACCTTGGGAAGGAAGGTGATGTCCGGGCGGAGAACGGCTCGGTCATGGTGGAAACGGAGATAAGGTTCATCAACCCTAAGGGCCGCCAGTTCTGAGGGCCTGCGAGCCAAAGTTATAGCCACCAAGAAGGCTACTTTCCATGAGAGAAGATGTAGGTCGGTCGAGGCTAGAGGTTCGAAGGGAGAGGAAGTGAGCTGGGAAAGTACGAGCTCGAGGTTCCAGCCCGGCGTAGGTGGCTGGGACGGCGGACAGATATTGTTGTATCCTTTCAAGAAGGTTTTGACAAGGAGATCAGAAAATAAGGATGGTTTACCATGTTGCTGGAAACACCACGAAAGAGCGGCCAAGTAAGATTTCATAGAGGCAAGAGAAAGCTTTTGGTCTGCAAGAGTCATAAGAAAATCCAACACTATCGGTATCGAGGTCGGGAAGGCAGCAATTCCTCGGGACCGAAGAAAGGCGCGGAAGCGGGAGATTTTATAAGTGTATGATCTGGTTGTAGCCGGCTTGTGAGCTGCGCGGAGAACCTCCTGAAGGTTTTGTGGGAGGGAGGTTAGGCGAGAATTCTCCATGCAGTGAGATGTAGAGAGGGGAGATCCGGGTGTAGGATCTTGCCGTTTTCTCTGGACAAGAGGTGTGGCAGAAGAGGCAGAGTGAGAAAGGTCCCTCTGGAGAGGTGAAGAAGGGCTGGGTACCAAGGCTGTCGAGGCCAGGCCGGGGTTATCAGGATCGCCGACGTCGATATCGACCGGAGTTTCTGCAGGACCTTCGGTATCAGAGGGAAAGGCGGAAAGAGGTAGATCGGTTCCGACGACCAGTCTAGAAGAAAAGCGTCTCCCAGGCAGCCTGGAAAGGAGGCCGGAGGAAGTCTCGCCCCATATCGAGGTAGTTGTGCGTTCTGGGGAGAGGCAAAGAGGTCCAGGGTGGGGTATCCCCATTTGTGGAAGAGAGAAAGAAGAGTCTCGGGATCGAGCATCCACTCGTGGCAGGAACTCGTCATCCTGCTGAGGGCATCTGCCAAGCTGTTTTGGATCCCGGGAAGATGAACTGCCAGGAGCTGTATATTGTGGGCTATGCACCAGGCCCACAGCTGAGAGAAGAGAAGCATCAGCTTCCTCGAACCCGTGCCGCCTTGTTTGTTGATGTAGAAGACTGCCACTGTGTTGTCTGATTGAATGAGGACAGATTTTTGGTAGATCAGGCGGGAGAAGGCTTTCAGAGCCTTGAAGATGGCGAGAAGTTCCAGAAAGTTTATGTGATTGGTCCTCTCGGAACGAGACCAAAGACCTTGTACGGTGAGACTGTCCATGTGGGCTCCCCAGCCGTAGTTGGGGGAGTCCGTGGTTATGGTAATCGAGGGGGGAGTCGGATGGAACGGGAGGCCCTTGCAAACATTGGAGAGGGACTTCCACCAGCGAAGCGACTGACGAACATGGAGCGGGATGGAGAGGAACCTCGAATTGAGGTGGCGGGATGGCTTGAAAACGTCTATAAACCATCTCTGTAGGGTCCGAAGGTGGAGCCTGGCAAACGGGGTCGTGAGAACTGTGGAAGCCATGTGGCCCAGGAGTACCTGGATGGACCGGGCTCGAACTCTCCGGTTGTTTTCGCAGAGAGTGATTTGTTGGCGAAGGGCGAGAAACCTGTCGAGCGGGAGAGAGACAGTTTGAGAGATTGAGTCGAACAAGGCGCCGATGAAGCGGATTTTGTTCGACGGAAAGAGGTGAGATTTGTCGGGATTTAGCTGGAGACCGAGAGAGTCTAGAAGACTGAGGGTGGTGTCCACGTGACGTCAGAGGAGGACAGGGTCGGACCCGACCAGAAGCCAATCGTCCAGATATGGAAAAACTGTGATTCCCTGGGGCCTGAGGTGGGCAGCCACCACAGCGACGACCTTGGTGAAAACCCTTGGGGCCGTAATGAGGCTGAAGGGTAAAACGGTGAACTGGTAGGTTTGGTCGAGGACCTTGAAGCAAAGGAAGCGTCTGTGGGTTTTCCGGATCGCTACGTGGAAATAAGCGTCTCGTAAGTCTATGGACACGAAGTAGTCTCCATGCTGAAGCATAGGAAGGATGGAGGCGATGGACACCATCCTGAACTTGGTTGGGCGAATGAAGGTATTGAGCGCACGCAAGTCTAAGATGGGGCGGAGCCCCCCTCCCCTCTTCGGGACTGTGAAGTATCTGGAGAAGAAGCTTTGAGAGTCCTGTACCGATGGAGAAGGCTGAAAAGCCCCTTTGGCGAGGAGGATGTCGATTTCGCCGAGAATCTCCTGAGAAGGGTTGGAGAGAAGGATCTGACCCGTGGGCGGGAGCTCTTCGAACTCTAAGGCATAGCCCTCCCGAACAATTCGGAGAACCCAAGCATCCGAAGTGATAGACTCCCATTGATGGAAGAAAGGAGCCAGGCGGTCTGAAAAGAGGCCGTGAGGCTGATGTGGTAGAGGGGAGGGAGGTAGAGGAATGAGTCCTGCATCGATACCGGAGAAAGAGTCTTGATAGAGAGAGGTGGCGTCAGGTACGCCGATGGGGCTGACCAGAGGTGGGAGTGGTTCGACCGCGTTGTTTTTGCGGATGGGCGGAGCGGCGAGGCTGTTGGCGGTTCTGGTTGTTTGAAACCGAGGGACGCCTGAAGGATTGGTGACGGTAAGACGGGGGCGGAAAGCGTCGGAAGCGCTGAGGAAACCATCTGGTGCGGTGCGTTTGAGGCTGGTCACCACACTTGGTAGCCAGAACCTTAAAATCATGGTTAGTTTTGAGTTTATCGTCGGTGCCAGAATTGAAAAGACCCAAAGCGTCGAAAGGAAGGTCTTCAATAACTTGTCTGGAGGAAGAAGACAAACCCGACGACCTCAGCCAGGCGTGGCGACGAATGGCAATGGCATGGGCGATCATGTAGTAGACATGAGAATCCGAAGTGAACCTTGCGGCGGAAAAAAAGGAACTGGAGAGCGGACGCCCAGGGCTGCCTTATATGCCCTCCGGGGATGGGGGGCGTGGCTACCGCCAGAATTTAAAACTTCAGCTTGGGAAGAGTTTCCGTTGGAGCCCGCGCAGGCGCAGTCTCTCCATTAGTGTGCATTCACAGAATACACGAAGAAAAAAGGGTATTTCCACCAGTTTTTTCTATATGTTGAATGCCATCCTTTAAACCAGGAGTAGGAATGATACAGCATGTAAATATATTTGGACTTCAAGCTGCAGTAGCTCTAGCCAGCATAGCCAATGCAGACCAATGCTTGGAATAGCTTCCCAGCATCGAAAGGGCTGCATTCTCCCTACTCCTGTTCTAAACAGTAACTGTAATAACTCCTCTGCTTGTGAAACAACAGCTGGAATTTCATGGTTTAAATTTTTAATAGTTTTGTGCATACCAAACCTCGAAACAATGTTACTCTAATGGTGCATTTTATAACATTATTATTACTACAGTGTTACACTGATAACGTAACATGTAAAAATATAAAATAAGACGAAAGAAGGTATGTTGGATGGTTGGTTGGAAGCTCCCTTTGAATATAGCCATTTGTGAGCAAAAAAATTTTTTTTAAAAAAACAAACCCCGACAGGATATTTGGAAATATTTGCTCAAAATCACATCCAAGTCTCTAAGTCAATATTTAGAGATGTCTGCATTAAGGATGTATAAATAAGCTTTGTTCCACCATCCCATGAATGCCTTTGTTTGGAATGAATTGAGCACATTAATACATTTTTGCAACACAATGTTTGGTGAGAAATTAACCAGCAGAGTACATTGAAGAAAAGGCTATTTGCTTTTTAAGGCTTTGTTATCATCTGCCCAAGTCAATATGATAGAGTGTTTAAAAATACTGAAGGCACTTTTTTTCTGTGTTATGACAAATAGAGTCTATGAAAAGGATAAGAGTATAAAGCTAGAATATTTAGGGTGTTTGAAGAGTACATTTCACAATATAAATACAAAACGGATTGGCGTGAGTTTATTATAACAATTCTCGGCAATATTGGTATATGTTCATGTACATTTACATTAGCAGCAATTGCAAAATATTTTGATACAACACAGAAACCAGCCTGGTTTTAGGATGCTGATGTTTAGAATGCCCTCTGAATTTCATATGTAACAGCAAAGCACTACCCCCCGCCTTCAGGCATTTTCTTCAGATTTGCCAAGTGCCAACCAAGACATCCATCTTTGTACATTGAGCAGTCCCACTGAAACTGGGTGATGTGGCAGCTGCTCCTTCTCCTGCTCCACTTCCCCATGGTTTTGCCATCTATATGTGTCACTTGTCCAGCTCAAACTGCTATAACAAGGACTCCAAGTGTACTGTACAGCAAGCAGGACAAATGCCAGGCAACAAGTCCAGTGGGAAGCAAGAGGGGGGAAGCGGCTGACTGATCTATCCCATAACATAGCAGGATCAAGACCAAAGGGAAAATCTTGAGGCTGGGAACTGACAATCCTAATTTTGCTTCTTCTTTTTTGTTCCAGGCCAATAGCTGTTTTTTTTTTTTTTTTTAAAAAAACAACAGTTCTGTTTCTTAATTGCCAATACTTCAATTACATTGTTTACAATGAATTTTCCACAGATACTATTTTACAATTTCAGCCTGACATTACACCTTTCTGTCCACAACACCCATGCAAGCACACATACACTCCCACATACATACACACGCTGAAAAGGAAAAGGTAACCACAGGGGATCTCCATAAAGCTGCTTTATTTTCTGAAGATTATTTTCATATGACCTTTTTGTAAACTTAATTATTTCTTTAAATCCACTATGGTTCTCCAAAACAGTATTCTTGCATCTATTGTTATTTGTCACAAAGTTCACACTTCAACTTTGGGTGATTTTATAAATGAGAGAAAAGCACCAGCACTGCTCAGATCATGCAAATTCAGGGCGGTGGAATCCTTCATTATACAGCTGGCTTGATGATCAAATTTGATTTTAGATCTCCCTTGGGGATATTGATGGTATTTGATGGTAAACATCATGTCAGATGGGGCTGCAGCAGTCCAAGGCTCCCTGGGCACAATATAGCCTCCAATCCCTGATAGATGCTCATGGCTGCTTTAATTGGATCCAGATCAACAGAGGATCAGGCAAAGGATTTGAGACTTCTTAAGTACTCAATATCTATTTGGTTAGAAAGAGGTCTGCAAAATGTGTTTCCACCAATCTGATCAAAAGAGGTAAAAAATTCAAGCGAGTCATCTACTGACCAACTATAAGGAAATATTACAAGAAAGAGAAAATAAGCAACTGGATTATAAGTTTTGAAGATGATCTGATGCATCTTACTTTCTAATATATAAATTCATCAGCCTTCAGTGAAATCCAGGTGCATGGATGGCTTAATCTGCTAACGCAATGGAAGTATTAAAAATGAGGGTTTGAACTCAAAGTACTCTTTCTATGAGCCAATTATTTTGCCATCATCAGAGTCATGTTTCAGTGGTGGACCTTCAAATCCACTTAAAAAGACTTTCAGTCTGTATCCTTTAATTGATAAACCGCATCTTCCCATTACTACAAGTTGATAAAAAAGGGAATGAATTCTACCACAGTTATAGTGATGTCTGGGATCACATATATAATCCTGAAAATCCAGGGCAGCCAAAGCATCTCTGCAATTTCATTTACTGGAAATGCACTTCCTGGCAATCAATAAAACAGGGATATTTATCCTGGGTTAACTACACTAGGTTATTCAAAGACAGGAGTTCTCAATAGGTACAAAATAAAATATTTTTTATTCATTACTCATTATATGTAAATCAGTGAGAAAGATTGTAAAAACTAGTTTAGTCAAAAAGATTTAGTTATAGCAAGATATTTGGAACCTGGAACAGGAAGTGATAATACCTTTATGGTTATTCGGTTAGCCACGAGGCCTTGGGGGATGGATGCCCTCATAAACTGTAGCGCTTTAATTCTCTGCATGGGCTTATGCTGCTTTGTAGAAAGCACTCCTGCATTTCAACAAAATTCAGAAACGACAATTCAATAAGTGTTCAACGATTTCCTAGAAATCAATGGAACTTTCCTCAATTAATGAAACTTTTGTCAAGAAAAAAAAGCATATGAGGAATGCTGGCAGCTTCTGCCTAACTGCATCTAGATATTCCCAGCTCCATTTTAAAAGCTATGGGTTTCATACAAAAATGATTTACGCCTTGCATTGCTAGAACACGGTAGGAGAAAAGTGAAATGAAATGTGAAATGTTAAATTTTGTTCCTTCAGAAACATATGAAAGTGTTTGCACAAGCTGACGCGTGAGAAATGGAACCTGATTACTATAGCCTTACATTAATTCTGCAGGACAACAGTAGCTCATTGTGGAAGGGGGCTTCCAACCAGAAAAAGCAGGTAAGCACCACTAATAATGTAAATTTATTATTTTGTTTTGCTTTACAGAAACTCAATAGCTCAGAGGAATCTGTCTTTTAATGTTCAGTGTCACTTGTAAGACAACTGGAAATTGTCATGCATATGTAATCAAGATCTGTAATGTTAAGAGCTAAACAGCGCAGCCTCTTTACAAGTGCCACACAAAATATTGAACACAGTTATGCCAAAGCCAAACAACTGACTCACAATATCTCCACTGTAAAATATATGTGCATGCTATACTTATCAGTTAGATATGAAACCATAGGATAGAATCAGACTCTCATGCCTTACAACACTATCAGTTTATATAATAAGAAATCTGTTGAGAATAGTTAGCAACTGGAAACATTATTAAGGTTGTGCTGCATTGCTATAAGCAGTGCCACCACATCCATGGCATTCTAAAATTTAAATAACACAAGGCATGTTTTGCAGTATCCATGGGCACAGACGTGACTCAATGTACAGATCTTTCCCCACAATATTGAAGCTTGTTAGAGGAGTAAAATCTGTGTCTTTGCAAAATGCTGACTTCCAAGAAATGGATACTTATTCCAACACCCCACCCAGGGTCTCAGTACCTTTTCTAAAATTAAGCAGCAAGTTTCAAAGGCTAAGGGAAACAGATAGATGTAAAGAATGGCATGTCAAAAGAAATTAGAAGTCAAAACTTTAACAAGATAAGAAATAGGGTTGTTGTGTGTTTTCCGGGCTGTATGGCTATTTTCTAGAAGTATTCTCTCCTGACATCTAGAGGCGGGTGAAACTTCAGGAGATAATACTTCTGGAATATAGCCATGCAGCCTGGAAAACACACAACAACCCTGTGATTCCGGCCATGAAAGCTTTTGACAACACAAGATAAGAAATAACTGACAAGGCTAGTTTTATATCAAGATGTATCAGAAAAAATAGTTAAAAGTCCACCTACAAGTTTAAAAATAAATATTTTCCATCTTTTTATAGACTAAAATTGTCAAATGCCCACTGCAGCTATGAAAACAGACTAATTTTGGTTCTTTCCCCCTCCTTTTGCATTGTAGCTTTTAGAGTACTTGGCTCCCAACCGCTCTGCAGAAAGCGATAAGAGCATACAAAAATTGCAAACATACAGGTAAGGTAGAGCAAATAGTGCTGCTCCCTTTCTCTAGAAATTCCCGTGAAAAGGAGTATCACCAAGCAAAAGACCAGACCTTTGACCAGCACTCTCTTCTTGCCCATTGAGAGAGCTGCTTTATACAGGCAGTCCCCAAGTTATAAACATCTGATTTACAAATGACTCATAGTTAAGAATGGGGGTGAAACAACAGAAAGCGAGAAATCTACCCCTAGGAATAGAAATTGACTCATGAAAGTTATCAGGGGAAAAGGTGTCTCAACTGAAGCTTTCGCACCAATCCTTGTGTCTACAACAAACCACATTTTTCAAAATCCAATTGTCACAGGGACAGAAAGTGAGGTGAAATCTTCTGAACAGGAGCACAGACAGCAAAACGAACATCACAGCTATATAGCTGGAGTTACACTTAAAAATGCACCTGTTTTGACTTACAAATTGAACTTTAGAACAACCTACAGAACCTATCTTGTTTGTAACTTGGGGACTGCCTGTATGCTGGTTCTCTATGGTATGGAAAGGGAGAACATCCCATAGACGTAGGATAGGGAATAGTCCCATCCTCAAGCCACAGGCTGCTGGAGAGTATATATGAACAAGATTTCACTGCTCAGTTCCAAGGTGAAAATGGCTCTGTGTATAACAAAAATAGACCCCCACAAGCCGAACAGTTCATATGTGCATCAAGATGTATCAGCGGGGAGTCACTGTGCCCTGATAAGCAGAAGCCAGGTGCTGGAGAGTGAAACTCATTAATAGACTGACCTTTAAACCTGATGTATCACTATTAGGATGGGAGATACCTACACTTTTGCCGGCAACACAACCACAGAGCACAGTACCAAAACAGTATTGTTGGAATGATATACTAGTACCACAAGCTGCTATTGAGGTCCCAGGGTCATGCATAACTCTGACAGGCTGCTCCTAAGCTACAGATGTCTTAGTTAATGGTGAAACTGTTACTTGAGATTTCATATTACTGTTTACAAAAGACAGGGACATCACTCAGAAAAAGGGGCAAATACTTGTTCCAGGAATATTAGAAAAAAATTGATTGAATAATAGAAACAATTTTGTAACATTTACTTTCAGTTTCCAACAGAACCAATTAAATAGCAAGGGACAGGCATTGTGGATATTCATATCAAATATGCTTTAGCCATTAGCTCTGGATTTGGTGCATCTAGCACAGAGTTGGAGGGCTAGAATCTTACTGCGTTTCCCTCCACCTCTGTGATTACAAGGCAATTTCATCCCTTCTAGGAGCCTTCAGTGGCACAATGGGTTAAACTCTTGTGCCAGCAGGACTGCTGACCTTTAGGTTGGATTGCTGACTTGAAGGTTGCTGGTTCGAATCTGGGGAGAGCGTGGATGAGCTCCCTCTGTCAGCTCCAGCTCTCCATACGGGGACATGAGAGAAGCCTCCCACAAGGATGGTCAAACATGAAAACGTCCAGGTGTCCCCTGGGTAACGTCCTTGAAGACAGCCAATTCTCTTACACCAGAAGCGACTTACAATTTCTCAAGTCACTCCTGACACACACAAAAAAAATCCTTCCAGGTAGAGTTAATGCAAATACTCTTTTCATCAATTTCATGAAAAATAAGTCGAATCTGTCAAATCTTTGGAGTTTTAAATCCGATTTGAAGTTTGTCAACTTTCAGTCAGCAGATGTCCTAAAAGAAGCATTCCTTCCTGAAAGAGAAGGAAGAATGCTTCTTCTAAGCAGGCACCTGCTATATCCAATTCGTAAACAATTATATACATCTCCTTCTCAATGAACTAGGGACACAATTTTAACCAAAACATTTTTATTCAGCTGTCCCATTTCTTGTAAATAAAATTATAAACTCTGAATTTTAACACAATGGTTCCTGGGGATAGAAATGGGGGACACAGTGCCGTGGGCAACTGGCACTCACAGACCAGGGGGGCTAATTTGTCTCAGGACGACAGTGACTTTTCAGAAAAGCATGACAATGAATAGTGGTAACTTTTTTTGATTTTTCTATTTCTATTTGAATCACGAGTTCCATGGTTACATACCTCTTGACAACTGCTAAACTGAATGTATGGGCTTCCGCAAAAAAGTGGAAGCTTCACTAACTTTTCCAATTAAATATTATATTGAGGATGTCAGAATCCTAAAGGGAGTTTTTGTGTAAAGATGCCCAGTGGGATTGCATGCTCATTTCGTCCTATTAAGAGTGGTTTGTACTGAATGATAAAGTGAGTGCAAGCTTTCTTAGGCACCGATTCTTTTGGAAAGCAAATGGTGATGGAATAAATACAACAGGAGGGGCCTCTTTTTGCATTCAGCCTTCCAAAAGAAAGTGCATATTTGTGGTTAACTACCTATGATCAAGTATCCCTTAAAACAAACATTGTGAATTTCCTGTGCGTGTATTTAAACACCACTCCCTTTCATTCACACAGTATTACTTACTCCTCTTTTTGATATTTAAACAAAACAAAACAAAAGCCACAAAAAACCACCCCACATTCCCCTTTACTGAATCAAAATGGTGATTTCAAAAAGCTCTCAGTATATATTCCCCACTTACTGCCTCCTTTGGAGGTCAATTTAAATTGTGTGACTTCAATGCAAAGGCAAAATATGGCACAAAAGAATGAATATTAAGTTAAAAAACACATCTTATAAATATTCTTTTGCTGTACAATTTTCACAGCCCTGGCCCACCCATTTTTATTCACATTATTAAAAGTTCCCACCCCATTTCAGGTCATAAAATATATATTTAAAAATCTTTGTTCATATTTAAAATATATTTACAGGAGAAATAAAAGAAAAGTTCCTTCTGCTGAGATCATGAAGAGTCTGTACAAGGGGATGGGGGAGGAGGGTAGAGGTGGAAGTAACTTCGCTCCGTGGCCGGAGACGGCGGGCAGCTCTCTTCTGCCGACATGTACTGGCTGCGGGGAGTAGGAGGTGGGGGATAGGGGTCTGAGTCTGAATTGAGATCAATATAGTATTTATTGGCTTTCCACCGGCTTGTTGTGTAGTCACTGTCACATACATCGGTGCTGCAGGGAGTGGTTGGTGGAGCTATCCCTCTGATCAGGTATGGCCTGAAAAATGATTTAAAAATAAACATTAAAAGGCATTCTTAACAGAGAAAGGTGAGGTTACAAACATGACTCTTTCTTTTTATCTGTCTCAAGGATGACAACTAAGAGGCTGCAATGATTAAGACGAAGCTAGGACACCAAGGTTACCTATCAGGGATTCATGTAAGAACATCCTTTATCCTCCAGCAGCCTGCCTGTGTTTTGAGGCCACCATCAACATTAATATCATCTTGGCAAAGCTGTTTTTACCCTCCTAAGACTTTAACAGTTAAGTAGGTTTTTGCTGCTGCTGATTTTTATTCTAATTGTATTTTAGAGACAATATCTATCTTTTACATTATTTTTGTTTTCCAGTGCCAAACCGTTCTGGGAGCATGGCCAATGGGTGGTTTGGAAATTCTTAAAACAATACATTCTTGAATTTTAAAATAAATCTTAAAATACATACATGTAATGTGTGCATATATAAGCTATTTGTAGCAGAGATTCTAAAGTCAAGTTCACGGGCATCAGCTAAGTACTATGTCAGCTACATTTTACTCTGCATCAGGGGTGAGGAATCTTTGCCCTTCCAGGTATTTTGGACTGAAATGCATACAACCCCTTTGCAAGTGAGCATGCTGGATGCGGACATATATTCAAGTCTAAAAACATATGTAGGGACAAAGGTTCTCTATCTTTGCTCTAGTCTAAAGGTTTTGCAAGTATGCCCCTCAGACAAAAATAGAGAAAAATCCTGCCCAAGAAGCCTCTTGGTGCAACAATTTACATTTGAATGAGCTGCAAAGCTTCGCTGTATTGTTTTAACATTAAATATTTCAAAGGATGAAAAGTAGACCTCTGGCCACTTTGTGGTTTCTTTTGGGCAGCCCATGGCTCATTTGTGCACTGGGGAGGGGATGGCTCTCCTCGATTTGCTGCACTTGCCCAATAATACATTTCAGCATCATCCATGTATGTGGCCCAGGCTGCTACTGTCCTCTTACTTGCTAGGGTCCCATAAGCCTCTTTACGTGACCTTCACTCCTATAGTAGACTAGCAGGACCACTCCTGGAACAGTCTTGCCAGTGGATTTGTGCTTGCCTGCTAGACAGCTTAGTGTATTTCCATGAAATGCTGTGCCAGGGATCCACCAAATGAGAAGGGTCTCAAAAATATTCTACTACCTTGGGTGTTTTGGCCTCTTCTTAAATAATAGCAACACAACAGTCCTGTCAAATTACCATCACATATTTTGTTCACTCTCATGGTCCATATAAGGTGTGTATATACAGCTAAGATTCCCTCTCACAAACTATTAAACCTTCATATGCTTTTCTCCATTCTCTCTAATGCAAGAATGAACAGCCCACGGGATCCTGTTTTGCAATTTCTGAAATTGCCCAGGATTCAACCTCTCAATCCTAGGACAAGGATTGGTTGCACTGACAGCAATGGTGTGGTCTGGGGTGGGGCAGAGAGCCTGTTCCTTGCCCATTTGTAATTGCTTAGCCTTGCTCTGAAGTTAGAAAAGGGTTGCATCAATTCCCTATTTAGCTGAACATGCATTTGTTAAGAGAAATGTGGGTGCAGCTATAGATCAGTAAATGTTAACATTTAATTTATAAGGCCAGAGACTTGCTGTGGCACCTGCCCACAGACCACCAGGTATCTATTATGGAGCTGTAGTTCAAAGGTAGCTATTCTATGCTCTAGTGTTCTGTACATCTGTGAAGAATTATATCCTCTTAAGTATGAGGGATATTTGGAAAGTAAGGTTACAAGACTCTTTTAAAATACAAAGAATGAATATATTTCAACAAAACTTACATGGATCATAGCATATGCACTACACCACTTTTTCCACATAATCACCACTCTGCTCAACACACTCTGTCATCCTTGGGTCGAGTTCTCTATGCCTGTATCATAGAAGTCTCCCGCTGGAGGAAGCAGCAGAAACAGAGCCAGAGCAGGTGGCGGAGGTGAGGACAAGGCTGCCTCCTGGCTGGAGGAGCTCCCCGAGATGCCGAGCCCTCAGAAGAGCTGCACCATGATGAGGGCAAGCTGCACCGGAGTGAGGAGCAGGAGGAGGAGGAGGGTGGCGACAGGGAGAAAGAGGAGGAACCACCGCCCCTCCTCCTTGCCACTGCCACCCGCTCCCAGCTCAAGCTCTGTTGCTGCTGCTTCCTCTAGCAGGAGATTTCTTTGACACAGGCATAGAGAACTTGTCCCATGGACGACACAGTGTGTTGAGCAGAGTGGTGATTATGTGGAAAAGTGGTGTAGTGCCTATGCTATGAACCATGTAAGTCTTGTTGAAATACAGTCATTCTTTGTATTTTAAAGGAGTCTTGTAACCTTACTTTCCGGATATCCCTCGTAGGTATGTTTCTACCACTTGCGCAAAGCTGTACTTATTTACAGACAACTAAAATAGGTATTAAAAATTATATAGCAAAAGGTAGTATGTTCAAAACAAAGAGAATCAACATAGAATGAAAGATGGTTTTTTAAAGGTGATTTTTTAAACCACTGGTATCAACATTATATGATAAATTCTTACCTGTAAGATCTTGTTGTTGATGGAATGTTTGAGGAATAGAACATTTCTGTGTTATAAAGGGAACGGTCGGTGGCTGGTGAAGGTGGTGGATTCAGAATCTGTGGAGGCAAAAAGCAGGAAAAATGGGTTCATATCTATTATCTCTTGGTGAGGCAAAAACCCTGAAAATAATTTTGTATGGAGGAGTTCCTTCAGTTCCAGTTCTTATAAACAACATCTCAAGAAGAAACCTTTTGCATGTCCTTGGGGAGACCAGATAACAAGAGAAACCAATTATGAAATTGACAAAAAGACAAAGCCTGGTAGAAATTTCATCCGAAGTGTTCAATATTTGTTGTTCTTATTGTGCACCTTCCAAGTAATTTCTGACCTATTGAGATCCTAAGGGGACCCTATCACATGGTTTCTTGGCAAAATTTGCTTAGAAGAGGTTTGCCATTGCTTTGAAAGCTGAGCGAGTATGACTCCACCAAAGTGTTTTCCCCTACTTCTTTTTCTTTTAACACCTTTCCTTTTGTTTTTGTTAATCAATTTACCAGGATCCTATATATATATATGTTAAAAAAATCAAAAGGGGGTATTCATCTTTTTGAATATTGGTATCTTTAAATAATACTATCATTTTAATGACTGATATCTTTAAAAAGCTGTCATTTAATCACTGCTTATATTTTAAAGGGGATTGTTGTGAAATAATGAATAGTTGTAATCAAATATTTTCTACTGTTTTGCTATGTAAGTTTTTTTTTTAATTCCACCATAACTTTGACATGAATGGCTTGGATTTACTTGCTTAAAGGCATAACTAAATAAGACAGGTAGAGAAGCATTGTCCCCTTAACATTGGATCCTGAAATGCGGCTCAAAATAATGTGTCCTAATTGTTTCCCACCTTCTGCTTTTTCTTTACTACTTCGCTTTTGTTTATGGAAAAACAGTTCAGGGAATTTCGATTGGCTCATGCTGATCCAAGACCAAATCAATGTAAATAAACAACCGGTGGAATGTTTAGCTTTTGAGGCCCTCCAACATCTCTGACGGAGCATCTCCCTTTGTTTTCTCACTCTGGTTTACTCTTCTGGGGCTGCCCAGTACCGAGTGTCTGAATAGGTCAGCAACATCAAAAAGTGTGGCACACACAGAATGATTACACATTGCAAGGGGGAGAAAGCTACAGGAATGCAAACACTCAGGAATGTTCTCAAACATTTTAACAAAAGCATGCACTACTAAACTGACCACTGTTTATTCATTAGTAGCCTCCCAGGTTAGACTAAATGCTTTGGGATTGTTCTCAAGAGAGCTTTTTCATTACTGTTTAGCAAAGTGAACAAAGCAACACATTCAATAACTTAAAGGCTGAAAGAAGACCCATAAAAAGTTACTTTTTGTAACTATAACTTCTGGAATCCTAGTAGTACTCATGCTGCTTGGGGATTCTGGGAGCTGTAGTCCTGAACTGTAGCGTTTCCAAGTTCTGACTACATCTTTTGAGTATGAGATTTTATCTCATGTTTACCGCTCAATTATAAATAGAGGAAGGAAGGAAGAATGACTTCTAGTATTTTCCAAACTTACCTGTGGATAGAAAGTGGCTTTTGTACTGGATGAGCTACTAGACGAGGCCCCGGTTACATGGTTTCTATCATAAAGAGGTGCACCACTACTTCCTCCCATAAGGCTCATGGAGCTAATCATAGATTTTCCACAAGAGATGCCTACATGGATATAAGAGATGAAAATGGACTGAAGTTTAGCCAAGAACTGGCACAAATACTTACAAACGCACACTCTGAAATCAATCCAGGCAATGATTATGGTTGCATACATTTCTGTATTCTGCAAATATTTTTATCAGAAAGCTATTTATCCACCTTTACACAGTGGAGCTCAATCCAGTTGTTACTACCACCTGGAAAATGGACTGATTCAATGGCAAGTTCATAAATAAATATATACTTATGTCAATTCAGTTGATTCAGTGGGTCTACACTGCCTGAGACAAAAATCTGGACTCAGGCCGATGGCTCTTAAGCTACCAAATAAAACAATATCTTACTCTAGGGATTTCTGTCCATTCTTACTTACTAGAACTCAATGGGAACAGGCACACAAGGCAAATACCTTGACAAGACTAGTGGTTTTCAACCTGTGGGTTTCCAGGTGTTTTGGCCTACAACTCCCAGAAATCCCAGCCAGTTTACCAGCTGTTAGGATTTCTAGGAGTTGAAGGCCAAAACATCTGGGGACCCACCGATTGAAAACCACTGTTATAGAGAGAGAAATAAGTAAAGCAGTGATTTGAATCCAGATCTCTGAAATCTCCTCTTTTGAACATGTTACAATACTGAACTGCCATGACAGCAGAAATCCAATGACAATCATATTTTTAACCAAGATACTATTTGAGAGCTTTTGAAGGCTTAAAAATATACAAGGAATATAACATTAAAATTTTATCATATTCTTTTATTCTTACCTGTGAAAGTGCCATGCTGAGAACTCCCTGGAGCGATAAAATTTAAAGGGACATGAGGTGTACCACTGACATATTCATGTGGAAAAGGTCCATTGGGCCCAGCATAGCGCTGACATACCACTCGCTGGCAAACAAAGTACATCCCTCCCAAGATAAAAATGGAAAGGATGATACCAATAACGGGCCAAATAGCACTACTGTGAGGCTGAGAGTCATCCAAGGATGGTTTAATTTTTGCTAGAAAAACAAAATAAAAATAAATTACAATTATTCTGATATCCTGTCCAAGAGGCGCTGTACTGCCAATTAGCTTTAGCTAGCAGCTTTTAGACTGTAGTCAAATTCCCATTAGCAATGTATACTTTTGTTAAAGGCACATAGCAAGACAAGTATTGATGAATAACACTCTAGCGCAAACTATTGTCTACATATCAAGCAGGAAGTAATGATATGATACAACAGCATGAATATACCCAGCATGAGTAATGGCTGGGGGGGGGGGGGGTCGGGTCCATTTGCTTACCAGTGAGTAACCTCCCTCACTCTGAGCAGCCCAGAGGGGAAAGCACAGCTCAGAGATTGTGGTATGGGAGGAAGTTTATGGGGGTGACATTATATTATTGCACTGGGATGACACCATCCCTAATGCCTGGATAAGAAAATGGTGGTGATAGCTCTTTTGCTCGTCCCCTCATAGAAGTGTGGAGATGGGGTCAGGAGTCAGTGCTTCTTTTAGGTTTTCCCAGATTAAGCTCGACTCATAAAAGAGAATGGCTCCCTTTTTTGATAAGACTTAATACTGTACTTTAAAGGGGAAAAAAAGAAAGCACCTTGGAATGTCTGGGCATAAAAATGGTAGTACCCAGCATAGCTAATGCTGAAGGATTATTGCAGTTGTAGGCCAAATACAACTGAACCATTAACCATCCCTGCTTTTTAGACTAATTGGTCTTTCCCTCGCCTGTGCTTTCCAGGTGTGTTGGGTAGAGATCTACTACTCCCAAACAGCATGTGGAAAATGGTGTGAATTGCAGTCCAAAATCTAGAAGGTTTCATGCTGGGAAAGGTTCTGCAGTATTTCCTCATATGGACCCAATTTTTCTTTATATACAATGCTTCTACTACAGTTTAGTTATTGCTTAAAGGTATAGAATAGAGCTTTTAGTTGTGTGCTTTCAAATATTCCCAACTTATGGTGACCCTAAGGCAAACCTATCATGAGGTTGTCTTGGCAAGGTTTGCTCAGACAGGGTTTGCCTTTGCCTTCCTCTCAAGACAGTGGCTCTCAACCTTGGGTCTTCAGATGTTTTTTAGCCTACAACTCCCAGAAATCCCATCCAGTTTACCAGCTGTTAGGATTTCTGGGAGTTGAAGGCCAAAAACATCTGGGGACCCCAGGTTGAAAACCACTGCTCTAAGACTGAGCAAGTGGATTTCCATGGCTGAGTGGGAATTCAAACCCTGGTCTACCGATTCATAGTACTAACATTCAAACCAATACACCAGCTTTTACTCTCCCTATTTAATTCCTATTCCAAGCTTTCTGATATTACATCAGAGCTTTCCTCTCTAGGTTTCCCCCCATGTATAGGTCCTAGAGCTGAGAAGATAGTACTACTACTATTATCCAACAACCTTCTCTAAGTATTTATGGTTAATACAAACCACACAGGCCTGAAGCCAATTTTAGCCGCCACCGAAGGCTTAGACAAAAATAATTGTATCCGCTTTGGTCTTTTGAAAATTGCTGCTGGGCTACATCTTGTTGGGGGCCTGAATGCAGCACAGTAGTTCCTCGACAGGATGTGGATTGGGTTAGGTTTTTATAAACCACTGATTTCTTTAAGACTGTAGAACATTATTTAAAGGACATTGCATTTTACGTGAACACAGAAAGAAAGAGAGGGAGAGACAGACAAGGCAGATAGACTGACAAACAGATGTGAAAAGTATCCTTTTGGCTCTCCACAGTCCTTTAAAAAATAGATTCTCCCCTCTCAACCCATGTTTAATTTCTCACAGGGACATTCAGAAATAAACAATATCATTCAAATCAGCAAAAAGAATTTCCTTACCGCATGCAAGTTCATTAGAGCCATCAATGCAGTCTGAAAAAGAATCACATTGCTGTTTCATGATAACACACTGGCCACTGGCACATCGAAACTGATTTGGGTGACAAATTGCTGAAAAGGAAAGAACAATGGAACAAGCCTATATCATTCTCAGTCAAATCAAAGGATAAATAGATTGTTATGCTAAAATTAAATAATATTTTTAAATGCCTCCAGACTGTACATACACTTCACTTTTATCTACATGCAAATTAAATAACAGGGTGTTTGAAAAAGAACTCCCTAGTTTTAATGTATTTATACTTAAAACTAGGGAGTTCTTTTTCCAACATCCTCTATATGCTTCACTGTCCAATCCTGCAGAGAAAAAGCAATCAACACCACCTAAATAGTTCCTAGTCTATATGGCAATATATAGCTGAGATGGGCAATAACAACCCTTCAGATCAGCAGCCACAGCCCTTCTGGTAATCCAAGGGAAGGGGAAAACTGCCACTGTGACAAACATTGATGGGATCTGTAAGGAGACAAAGACAGCTTCCATGTTGTTTTCATTTGTACTTCTATTTGGCACAATATCATTGTTAACTTGAGCAATGGCCTACTTTGGATTGGAACTTGGGGAGAAAAAGCTCATGGTGGTTAGAGGACTGTGGACACTAATTCAAAAATTAGCTTTTCTATGCCTTATCTCTGAAAAATATCAGCAGATCAGTTAAGAGAACAAGTCTTACTTTCACAGTCAGCTTCATCAGATTTATCTTGACAATCAATTTCTCCATTACACCTCAAGCGTCTGTCAATACATTGCCCTTTTTGACACTGAAACTGGTCTGCTGAGCAGACTGGACAATTAGCTTCATCGCTCTTATCATCACATTCAGAGAATCCATCACAGCGCCACGCCATCGGGATGCAGTCTATTTCCCCTGTTGCACATGTGAACTGATCTGGAGAACACGTTGGAGGCTCTGAGGAAGAAATGTACACTTACTTTAAACTCTTTTAAAGCATTACACTATTTTTAAAGAAGGAAAGGATTTTGGATGAAAAGGAAGCCCAGAAAAATTAAACAATATAAATTTCCATAGAAGGACAAAAAGTCAGTGCCCAAGACAGGGTGACTGTAGCTTAATTCTTTCTCCATCTCTCTCCCTCTCTTTCCCCATCAAGGGTCAGAAAGGTGCACTTTTCCAAACTCCATGAGCCCTTATTACTGGGAATGATAGATATATCTGATAGGAGTTACAGTCTAACAACACCACAGGATGTGTATGTCCACCTGAATAAGTTGCCATTAAAATGCAAATGATAAAAAAATCATTTTGAAAAAAATGCTGGTTGATATTGTGACAATTGTGAGGTACTTGGCTTGCATTTCATATTACTATAGTCAAGAAAGACACATAGAAGCAGGAGGCTTAAACAATGGGGGAGGTAGCATGGAGGACATGAAATTTATTTTGGAGTTATAGCAGAATGCAACAAACCAGTAGGATGAACACGTCTACAGTAATACTGGTGATCTTTTACCAACTGAGAAACACAATCCAATAAACTCTTTTTCATTTTCTGCAGAACAGATATGAAAATGCCAAGGCCACAAAGCATGTTGTGGTCTTGAGGCCGAAACTGTTTATAAGGAAAATTACTCTCCCTGGGGAGCTCATAGTCCAGCAAATATACCATTTAAGAGAAGCAAGTACTTCCAAAGTAAACTTCAGAAGAGAAACAGTAAGATGAACTGTTGGATAATACTTCTTCCTTAAAAGATGAAATGTTTTGGATTCTCCAGAAAATTAACTGCAAATATTTGATTAAATGTTTTCAGCCATAACAGAAAAGTAATATATATGCTGAAATAAGAAAAAAAACCCTGCATGAATAGACACTAGAGCTGGATAATTTTTGAAAGCCCAAAGTATCTTTTAAGTTTATGAGACAAGAGTCCCAGCCCTAAAGCAGTCTGTTCCTCAAAGGGCAGACTATAAATTTCATTCTGAAAATTAAAAAACACAACTCATACAGTTCAGGCAACTGCATTGTGGCTTTGCATGAGAGGAAACTCCTTCTGCCAGAGCTTGGAATCTGACTTTTAAAAAGTAATTAGTTATAATCACAGTTTCAAGGACATCTTCCAAAGGGCATTTTTGGTACCATTTTAGTATAATGTGAAAGTAAATCTTTATTTTTACATTCTACAAAAGTAACAGAATAATTATTTTGTGTAATATTACAAACCACTGGCCCAAGGTGCAATTCATACATAAGTGGTTAGGCCACACCTTTGTAATTATATAAGTGACTAAAATAGTTGTACCTTGAAAGGGCTGAGGTTCTCTCTTATTATGTCAGAATCCTAAATTAATTTAAATATCTTGCAATTATAGGTGAGGAAAAGATTTAATTCCAGATTACGTGTTATTTGTTACTAGTTATTTTGGGGTTACTATAACTCTTCCTTGTCTTATTCTCAGCAAGGGAACAATTGGAAGGACTCAGAAGCAAAATCAAAACCATGCAAAAACCCAAGCCAGTATGATCTGGACAGAGAGCAAATATGCCAGGAAAAGTAAATCAAAAGCAAATTCATAAACTAAGCAGATGCCAAACTACTAGAATCCAATCAGATGAGAGTGATCCAATCAGTCAATCAGAGAAAAATATGTGACAATTGCAATCTTCCAGTGTCAACTGCACAATGTCTTTGGAGGGGAGTTTGAGGTGTACTCCAATTTATAATCTGATTAACGGCCCACCAATTTCTGGAATTACTTCCACAGTGGAGGCTAACTGGAGTTATGTTGACAGATCCCAGCTCTGCATGGAGGTCCAGCTAATACTCTGCCTCAAACCATAAACTCTATTAGGTAGGGCAGATTACAAAGGGTACCAGTTTTTGCAACTGCACTAAGGGTATCCTGCTCCCTGCAAATGTAAACACTCCAGCTACTAGCTATGTTGATTATTTGAAGGCTAAATAAATACAGCTGAAGAATAAATATGATTTAATCTGATTTACAAATTTCATCTTAAATTATATCTGTTATGAAAGTTGTTATCCCTACACATCAAAGTACTGTTCACATGGTTGAAGCACAAAAATTGCAAACCTCACTTAAAGTTTCTCTTATAATTTAATGACAATTCTTTGCTAGTGTGACTTTTAATCGTGTTAAGAGAAGAAAATGGCAAAAATATCCAGAACTGTAAGTTGTTAATGGGTTTGTACACTTTGGGGGGGGGGTGTGTGTGTCACCTATATATTCTAACATGCAGGACAAGAATGGGGCGCTAAGCAGAATGCTATTGACACTGGACCCTATTAACATCCATTCTGTCTACTGAAGAACTAGATACAATCCACAGTTAATTTGCATCACAAGTGTGATCAGAAAATAGAGTACTGTGACTAGCTTCAACTGGCATTAGAGCTCAATAGACATAATTCTTATAAAGTGAAGGGAAAGCAGATGTGTAATTTTTCCCATGCTAGTTTCCTACTATATCTTGCAGAGACATGGAGTTTAAAAAACTATAATTTATCAGGAGACAGTTTTGTAATGATGTTTCCTTCCTTTGTCCTCATACTGATGGCCAAAGAACCAGAAAAGTACCTAAGTGTAAATGTTTACAATCTGCCATACAATTGTTGATCTGTAACACACAACACATTCTGATAATACTTTCCCCATATAAGGCATTAAAAGCATCTGAGATTTAATGTCATAGATCAAATGAGATGAATGCTTGTGTATACTTTGCTTCTTTTTTTTAAAAAAAAGTTTGCAGCACAATCATGTTTGCAATCTAAGTACTAACTGTCAATCATAAGGGAACTGTGGAAAATAAAACCAAAATAAGATTGCCTCCAGGAGCAAAAAACTTGTAAGGTCTACTAAAACTAAACATTGAAAATTTCCTTTTGGATCACCTACCTCCACATGTTAACAGGTTCTGTAGAAGCACCAAGTGAACTGGGCATGAGCAACGAGGAGTTCCATCTCCTTTTGCTATACAGATGTGTGAACATCCACCATTGTCCCGGGAGCAAGGATGGGCAGCTAAATAAATAAATAAATAAATAGGCTATAGGTTTATTTGTAGCTGATGGAGAAGTCATACAAAGAACAACTAAAGCAATATTAGGGAAACTGTGATCTCCAAGCTAAATGCAGACATCAACCCCTTATCTGAAGCTTGCACGGAACCCCTCAGAGCTTATGCAAAGCACAATATAATCAAAAACGTTCGGCTAAAAATTATCCTGAAAGAGTACAAATCAGCTTCTACAGAACTCCAAAAGTGGCAGAGTTCATCCTTTCCCTCAGATTCTTCAGCTTATTTTTCTTACCCACCCAAAAATAGAAACTCACATGACAAAACTTTCCCCCAGTTCCCATTGCAACTATCCGTTCTTAGCATTAGAGATTGGAGCCATTTCATAAAGGTGTGAGTGAGAATGCATGTGTTATGGGAGGGAACAAAGATGTGTGTTTGTTTCTGTAAATAACTGGGGCAATTCCACTTGGATGAAGCAGAAAAAGAGGTGGAATAGCAGAGCCATTAAGTCAGTTCAGATGACAAACCAGCTCTAGTTGGCTCTTAATAAAGACCTAAAGTCTGTCTCTGGCCCTGTGTTTCATATCTTTTACACTATTAAGTCTGGTAACCTGTTTTAAATCTGCACATTTAAGGGGTTCCAGAAACAATATGAATACAGTAGAGTCTCACTTATCCAACATAAATGGGCCGGCAGAATGTTGGATAAGTGAATATGTTGGATAATAAGGAGGCACTAAGGAAAAGCCTATTAAACATCAAATTAGGTTATGATTTTACAAATTAAACACCAAAACATCATGTTATGCAACAAATTTGACAGAAAAAGTAGTTCAATACACAGTAATGCTATGTAGTAATTACTGTATTTACGAATTTAGTACCAAAATATCATGATGTATTGAAAACATTGACTACAAAAATGTGTTGGATAATCCAGAACGTTGGATAAGCGAGTGTTGGATAAGTGGGACTCTACTGTAATGCAATTAAATGAATAATGCAGTATTAGCTATTTAGCTGATTTAAGAAAGATGCTGTCTAACAAATGTTGTTGCAATGACCATCACAGCTAGTTAAGAGAAATGATGGGAGTCAGACTGTAGCCGTGTGTGTGTGTGTGTGTGTGTGTGTGTGTGTGTTAGGAGTTCAAACCCCCCTCCCCCCGAAAATTTTCAGGTTAAAAAAAAAACCTGGTTTACTCATGAATTTTAACTGGTTAACCAATTCCCCATGCTAAGTCTATGAGATGCAAAAAAATCAAGAGTCCCTCCAGAACTACAAGCACTATCTCAAGCAAATATTGACAGGCCTGTAGTGGGGGGAGGGGAGGGGTTCAACCCCCCCCCCCTGAAATTTTCAACCCCCTCCCAAATTTTCTGGCTACGGCCCTGATGGGAGTAACAGTCCAAGAGTATCTGGAGGAGTTCACATATAAGGCAAGAAATAAATGCAGTGTTTTCCAGACTCATCTACATAATAAAAAATTTGAATAAATTCATGGGAGTTACTTTCAAGTAAATATGCATTGGATTTAAGCACCAAGGCTGCAGGTTCCTAATTAACTAGTATTATTTGCTGATTTTTTTTCTTGGACTTGGGTCAAAAGGTAGATAAATTCATGGGCACCGGAACATATGGGGGGGGGGGATTTTATTGAAGGAGAAAACTCACCGCTAATAAAAATAGATATGTTTTTGCTATCCACTGGCTGATTCAGGTATGAAACCTAGAAAACCCTACTATTGATTTGATCTTTGCATGTAAATAGTCAACATTCAACTTATAGGTTCATGATACTATTACATACAGTAATAATTGATCTCTATGAAAAAGAAATGGCAATGACAATGTGAAATATACAGGCAAACAGAGGGGTGGAAAAGTAGCCATGCTTGTTTGAGAGTTAAATTATCTGATTAAACTATTAACCTATTGGATTTAGATGCCAGATGACAAGGTTTGGCTTGGAAAAGTTGCTCATAATGCTTGTAGTCAGTGAGCAAGGCCCAGTAAAGTATCTCCCTATTTCTATATCCACCATTAAATCTATTACATTTGCTATGATGGCAAGAAAAACCCCTTTCTAAACTAAACAATCTGCTGAAAACAAGTTGCATGGGTAACTTGTTTTGACACGTTCTATTAGCACTTCTAGGATACATCCCAATTTTAAGAGCAAGAGAAGCTGTTGGTTTGTACTGTGACTACATAGAACAAAAAAGTGACTGATGATAGTGGAGATTAGTTTGATGATGACCTGAACTTAGCTCCCAATTGGACTTAAAGGATGTAACCTGATTCCTGAATAAATAAGGAGCTGCTGAATGTGTCCAGTCTTGTTTATTTTTTAAATTTTAAAATAATAAAAAACAGCCAAAAATACACTTAAAAGTAACATTTGTGGAATAACAAGTAAACACTGTTATGAAACCATGTTAACATGTTTGTTCTAAGCAAAGGACACCAAAGAATCTTATAGATTAATAAACTGGCACCCAGAACAAATATTGCAGCGCATAATGGAAATACTCTAACCTTTTCCAGGAGCCCTCTAGCATTCAGCAACAAGGGAGATGGATCCCCATGCAATGTTACATTTTATAACACTAAGAGGGCCAGGAACACATGAGAAGAAAGCTTATGGAATATGGGAATAAGGCGGCATCATTTTTAGGTTTTCCAGTGTTGAAAACTTTAGCTCTCTTTGAAATTCCCTATCTAGTACAACAAAGTTGTGGAGGGCTTTTGTTCACTTGAAGGATTTGGAATGATTCTGAAACAAAACGATGATGATACAAATTGTATGAAGTGAAATGGGCTTGATGCATTCTCTTTTGTTTCATTTCAGCCATTTTTAAAACAATTCTAAAATTCTCCATAAATGCTAGACGGGTATACAGTGTTCCCCCACTACTTCGCAGTTAGCTTTTTGCCGATTCGCAGTTTTTAAATAAACACTAAAATAATATTATAAATCATAAAAAATTATGATTTACAGTGGCGGTGGTCTCAGTCGGGTGCGAGTGGCAGGGCGGAGAAGGAGCCCAAATGGCAGAGGGAGGAGAAGGAGGTGGCACCATGTTCCCCTGCCTCTTTCTTCCCTCCCTCCTTCCCTCCTTCTACTTCCTTCCTAAGGAGAAGCCTAGTGTCCCTACTTGGCCGATTTTCACTTATCACGGATGGTCCTGGAACTTAATCCCCGCGATAAGTGAGGGAACACTGTAGTTTTGTGACTCACAACTTGAGTTTTTAATCAGCAAAACACTTTCCTAGGACTTTTCAACTGAAGGTTTTTGGGAAAGTAATAATGAAGAAACGTAAAAGAAGCTGTTTAATGTTCAGAACCTCTTAGGAGGAGCAGGACTGAAAGAGCTTGTAGTGTGCCATGGATGGTGGTGCATTTTGTTTTTATGACCTCTTTTTACTCTAAAATAGGTCATACAAACAAAATTAAACAGCTTCTGAAACATTTCTCATTCACGGGTGACTTATTAAATATAGCCTGGAAATGGAGGCCTGCTTAATGTTTCATGCAGCACTGTCTTCCTCCATTGCTGGCAGCTTATCAAATTCTAAGAAAGTGTCAAGAACTCACTGGTTTAATCCACCTACGTTCTGCATAATATGCCTCCTTTAAATCTATCCAATGCTGGCCCCAGTCTACCAATTTATGGCCCCAAAATAATTAAGCGACAGCAATATTTTCAGAGTAGAACTACGTCATTTTTAACCAACAACAGTTTTTTGTGACCTGTAGAAAAACAGCTTAAAATTGTGAAAGTATCACATACTAGCACACATTAAACTTTAATGAAACAAAACACCAGGGAAAAGTATGTAAGTATAATAAACTTACAGAATTCTACCATATCGATCTCTTCAACTGCATGAATGCCTGACAGATGAGCAATTCGACCTTGTATTCTTGCCCTCTTGTAGCCATTCGTTTTCTCAATTCTTTCTATCATCTGCTGTTGGCGGTCAATCCAATAAAGGTGATTTCCTAACACTGTCAGACCCATTGGTTGAAGAATGTTGGAATCTAGTAATGTCACACGGTTAGCTCCTGAAAGCAAAATGTAACTTTGGTGATTACATACATACTTCTTTAAAATTATTTTATACAGGCACACTTATATAATATGATAAAAAAACTTTATTTCTATCCCACTCTCTCTTCCCATGGGGGCTTGGGAAGTTTCTATCAAAGAAATTCCTCTCTACAAAGCATTTTTGTGCCCATCAAGTCTCTCTTCTTTTCCTACTTGACTTTGGTCTAACTGGAAGTTCTTCTAAACAGCCCTGGAAATGAATGGCGGTGGTGAAGTCCTGGAGAAACACAGAATTTCAATTGCCAGGTTGCAGTAATATGTGTAGGTAAGGTAAAGGTAAAGGTTTCCCCTGACGTTAAGTATAGTCGTGTCCAACTCTGGAGGTTGGTGCTCGTCTCCATTTCTAAGAGCCGGTGTTGTCCGTAGACACCTCCAAGGTCATGTGCCTGGCATGGCTGCATGGAGTGCTGTTACCTTCCCGCCAAAGCGGTACCTATTGACCTACTCACATTTGCATGCTTTTGAACTGCTAGGTTGGCAGAAGCTTGGGCTGACAGCGGCTGCTCACCCCGCTCCCGATTCGAACCGACCACCTTTCAGTCTGCAAGTTCAACAGTTCAGCGGTTTAACCAGCTGCGCCACTGGGAGCTCCAGTAACATGTGTACAGTAACTAAATAGTTCAATAAAACCTGAACTGGGAAAGAATGAGATCCTTCTCATTTGCTCCTATACTAGTTATGTTACCTGCCTACAATAGTTGCCTCTAGAATCCTTTACTCAGCATGTGTGAACAGCAAAACAAAAAGAAAGGGGGAAATTAATTAGCCTGATTCACCAGCTATTCCTAGCAGGTTAAAAAGCATCGATCTACAAGTCTGGCCACCAAAATGGAAATCATAAGAAAAGTGGAGACTGGTGAAATATTCACTTTGAAGAAGTTTTCAAGTGATCTGTAGGAGATTCAAATTATTTCCCCTCATTTTTGCAAGTCTTAACTGACCTGGTCGCTTCATTGTTTCCATTAGTTCTGACTGAACACACATTAAATTGCTCTTTTTTGTATGAGGTTTGAAACCTATCCCTGCTTGTTCCATGTTAGTTCTATCTGTGGTATGTCTGGGCAGATATCTACTTTGCTGAGATATTGTTGTTGCCGAGTCATAGTCCAATGCTGAAAACACCTGGATGAACTATATATAAAACAATAACTCTTGTACACTCAATTTGTGGACAGCAAGTTGTGTATTTTCAATACATTTAAATCACATTTAATTTTAGTTAGTTAAAAAATTACATTATAGTGAGTTTTTGGTATCTGCAAAGAATTGGCTCCAGGATCTTCAGTAGATATCAACAATGTGCATGCCCCAGTCTCGATTTAAAATGGCAGTGAGCAGGAGCTGAAGCCTCAAAATGTAGAATGTGTATTTGTCCAGCTTTTGATTTTGTCGGTACAATATTTCTGTCCTTTACACTTCATATTAAAGGTTAAACCATACCCATACCATTCTTGACTTTATGTATGACAGAGTTAAGTCAAAGGAGTGATCTCAGGGAGGTTTGATATGTAGAGGTAGGAAGAGGGTCACTTCTGAGGTTGAACGAGCCTTGAGATTGTGATAATCATAGCATTTCTGACAGTCATTCATTAATTTTTAATCTTAATAAAATAATGCAGAAGATAGTTTTACCGCCTACACATTTTTTATAGTAGGATAAAAAATTCACGGCTTCATTACATGGCATTTTCTTCACTGGGCCATTCTGCGGGAACACCAGGATGCTTTGACTGAAGCATCACAGCTGCTTTAAAGAAGCAACAGCTTTTTTTTTTTGTTTAAGAAAAGGGGTATAAAAAGAGTGTAGTAGACCCAATGCAATATTCTATTAAATAAAAGTATGGTGGTGGCACAGTGGGCTAAACCTCTAAGCTGCAGAACTTGCTGACCGGAAGGTTAGCAATTCGAATCCATGGGACGGGGTGAGCTCCCATTGCTAGCCCCAGCTTCTGCCAACCTAGCAGTTCAAAAACATGCAAATGTGAGTACATCAATAGATACTGCTTTGGCAGGAAGGTAACAGCGCTCCATGCAGTCTTGCCGACTGCATGAGCTAAGTAGGAGGCGTCTACGGACAACGTCAGCTCTTCGGATTAGAAATGGAGATGAGCACCATCCCCCAGAGTCAGAATCGATTAGACTGAATGTCAAGAGGAAACTTTTACCTTGGCTTATGCTCCCTATCCCTAAAGAAAATTAGCAATCCCTCCTCCCCCAAAAGCGTTCTTTGGGGACATTTAATTGCCTTAGAGAAGAATTGGGAAGGGTGGGGATAATTTTTCTCGTTTTCTCCACAGTGCATTCTTTATAAGTACCACATGTCAATACTTCCATGTGGATTATCTCTCGATACCTCTGTGAGAATACTGCATATAAAATCTATTTCTTCTATTCTGATTTTTTTAATGTCACAGAATAAAATTACGCTGTAGATACAAAGCGCACAAAATGCTAATAAGTAAGCAACTTGGCTAATTTACTGACTAAAATTAGTTGAGCTGAGCCAGGCATGCAAACGTAGCTTTTTCTTCTTGCTGCTGCTATTAAATTGATTCAGAAGAATACAGTATACAAAGGCTTGTATTTTAAAGCCCACCACAAAAGGAGAATTGCATGGCATACAAATTAAATTCAAAGGTGGAAAACATATTAGGCAAGAATTTTCAAGAATGCTTCTTGCTATTTTCTCTGTCATTTCCTAACATATCACTCATCTAAAGCTTGGAGACAAGACATTTAAATTACATTGACTAGGAAGAGTTACTTTAGGTATGCTTAACCACGAGGCATAACTTCTTAGGATTTACTGTAATGTGGTTATTTTAAATTTCAAAAGCAATTTGCCCTATGACAAGTGCATCTACTATTGAAGCAGCTTATGCTCACAACCCACAAAAGCAATACACAAATACTACTGGTCACAACACAAGAGGCAGAATTAGGGCAGAAAGAGACAAGATAAAACTTTGCTGATTGTGGGCATATTGATATTTATCAGTTACTGAGCCAGGGTGGAATCTGATGAGTCAAAGTGGAACCGCAGTATTAACTGAAATATCAGCATAATGTGGAATCATCTAGGATTTACTGAATGTTTTCCCCCCAAGGTTATAATACATATTTTACTGTTCAGGTCAGATCGGTATTCTGACTGTCTGACCATTCCTCCATAAATGCCAAGAACAGAAGTACTAGAACAAAGCAAGGAGGCTTGGAGCATGATCATACTCCTTTGTAGAACTAGTTAATAGCATGTGCTTCAAAATCATTAGTTTCTCATGGTTCAAAGTATGCATACTTGTGTTGATCAACATGGTTTAACTTAGAACCTCAGACAACTAATCAACATATAAAACAAAAAAATTAGCTTAAAACAATCTACAATTTTGTCTTTTGCCTTCACAACATGAAACATCCTATTTAAGTGCAATATAATTAATTTATGTACAGAAGGGTAGCATTATGAGTAGCATTAAAATGGACCCAGTGAAATAAAAGAATCACAACATGTGATGCATATTGCCTGGCAGATAAGCATTTGAGTTCCCTTTTATCCTAATACCTTTCTTCTTTTCATTATATCAACAAAGCTTTGTTTTCTGTTCTCATCAAATATATTTTTGTAATAAATTAGGACTTTTAAGTACTTCCAAGCAAGATCATGTTTACAGATGAATCAATAACCATATCAGGTTAGCTTTCACTTCATTCTTACATTATACTAGTAAATTGCATTTTGTTTTTGTTGTGCAAAGAAAGTCAGTTCTTGGTTAAAAGTGGAAGCCTCTTTGAACCCTTTCAGAGTATAGTCTATTGATTTTTAAATTAGTAATTTAAAAAATAAGAAAATACAGGCAGTGATTTAAATGGAATAGAACTCACCTGATAAATCACAGCTTTCGATTCGTTTGAGATCTGCATCCACCCAAAAAAGCTTCCCAAGTTTGTTGTCAATCACTAGTGCAACAGGCCGGAGTAAGCCAGTAGTGAAAAGCACTTCTCGTTCTGTGCCGTCCAAGGCTGCGCGTTCAATCTTTGGGGCTCGTTCTTGCATATTGGTGAAATACATGTATCTGATAAAAAGTACGAAGAAACGCTGGCTCAGTTTACAAGTATTGTGGGATTGATGTATCTATAACTGTATTCCCATTCTGGACTCTTACATCGATATTACCAAGTATCACTTTCATGTTCAGGTTTAGCTAACTAGCTAATACAGTAGAGTCTCACTTATCCAACATAAACGGGCCGGCAGAACGTTGGATAAGCGAATATGTTGGATAATAAGGAGAGATTAAGAAAAGTCTATTAAACATCAAAATAGGTTATGATTTTACAAATTAAGCCCAAAACATCATGTTATACAACAAATTTGACAGAAAAAGTAGTTCATTACACATTAATGCTATGTAGTAATTACTGTATTTACAAATATAGCACCAAAATATCACAATGCATTTAAAACATTGACTACAAAAATGCGTTGGATAATCCAGAACATTGGATAAGTGAGACTCTACTGTACTTTGTACTTTCAAGAGTTCTCTGAGGAAAGAATTCTCACGAAAAGCAAAAAGAACCTTGCCTACTAATTAAAATAAACAGTCTGTTAAGAACAGTTAGGATGCTTTCCTTCATTTCTTTTAGAACCACAGCTATTCTGCGGACGATAGTGTATGCTTATAAAATAAGATCTTTAATTTATATAAGATGTTTTTAAAACAAGAAACACGTCTTTTTAGGGAGTGGGATTTCAAATGTCCCAGCAAATGGTCTGTAGGCTGATATGTTCTAAAGCAGTGGTTCCCAGCCTTTGATCGTGCAGATGTTTTAGATGACAACTCCCAGAATTCCTGACCAATGGCCAAATTGGCTAAGGCTTCTGGGAGCTCAATTACAAAATACGTGGTGGATCAAAACCTGGGAAACATTTAGTAGCTTACATAGGTAGTCCAAGGCTGAAAACACATTTGGCTTTAGTCTAAATGTCAACAGGCCAGAAATGGAAGAGTGTCCATGCAAACTACTTTGAGGTTCCCAAGGTAAAAAACATGGTAAAATTCAGACTGCATACAATTTGCTACACATTCCACATACTCCCTCCCATCATCAATGCTTAAAAAAAAGAAATATGCTCACCCTCGCTCAGCATTTACTACTATGGCCCTTGGCTTGTCATGGTCTCCTCGTAGCACAATTCCAATCTGCTCTCCATTAAGTCTATGGACATTGACGGTATTTGTGGCTTCACAAGTCCAGTACAAAGTGTGGCTGAAAATATCAATACTCAGGTCATGTGGCTGCTTTTCTGGATTTTGGCTTTGGTTGGGGGTTCCCATGACTGTGAATGGCTGTAAAGAGAAAGGGGAGGGGGTGACAAAATAAAATATTAATCAGAAAGTGTGCCTTAGGAGACGACAAGGTCTAATCAAGACAAAACGAATAAGCATTAGTTACAATTTGTGGCCAATCTAACAATTAAAGTCTTAATTTGCTTGGTAGTCCAAAATAGAGTAAATCCGCTGACTCAATTGTAGAAGAGAAATAACATGAATTCTATTGAGTCAATGGATTTTACTCCGATTGGGACTATTAGTTGGATCTACGTCTAATGCATCACATGATAAAACCCACATGAAGCATGCTCTAGAGCGTTTGATCAGACTTACTCTCAAGTAAGTGTGCATAGGGTGGCATACTTTAATGACTAACTTAGCAAAAACTTATTTCTGAAAAAAGAGCACACTCTCATTCACATCTATATCTTGAAGCAGTCAATGTCTCAGGCAAGGAATTGCCAGCAATGACAGATAGAAAAGGCAATACCACTTTTTAAATATGAGGTCCACTATCAGCTGTTTTTGTAATGCTATTGGGAAAAAACACCTTGTTATCTAATAAAGCAGCAAAGAATAGCAAATTTAAACAATGATAATGTCTAATGTACGTACATAAATATTCCGAGCACACATGTTGTTAATTTCTTGATAATCAAATTGTTTAGATTATCTGATCTATTCAAAGCTAAATGTTTTGGTGCAAGCAAGGAAGCCATTTCCTAAGTATATAGCAGCATTTTAAAAAGAGGCCTTTCCCTCTCCCCATCATTTTGGGAAAAGAACAGAAACAGGAAAAAAAAAAAACAACTTGTTGATTAATACAAATGTTCAAAAAACCACTAATTAACACATGGAATCTGAAATCCCAATAATCACCATACAACTAAACCTGTAAATTTGGATACCAAAATGGCCCAAGGAGGTACTTCTTCAAACACAGAAACCGCTTGGCCAGACTTTACAACAACACAGTCATAGCAAGCAGTCCTCAAGGTAATTTACACCCAGGAAGGGCTTCTAATGGGAAGTCATTTGGCAATTAACACTTAGCAGGCATCACTCAAAGAGCAGGCCAGACACTACAAGGCACTTTCTTACTACAAACAATAATTCATTATCTAGCAAGAAAATACTACAGACAATTAATCACATCAGTCCAGATGGCATTTGTTTTAAAAAAATCTTTTCTGTTTATAAGCTATAGAGCTTTTTGCAATATATTCCTGGATCTACTGGGGGGCAGGGGAACACACTGGAAACCTGCATATATGTGTGTGTCACCTTCCAAATAAGAAGAGATATGGTAATGCAAGGTTATTTAGCCCAGGGCAAACTGGGAGAAAGTAAAGAGAACTTCACTGAAACATCAAACGGCTGCTACTTTGATACCGCAGAAATAATGACAGGGTTCTAATATTTACAATTATAACCCTCTCAGGGCAGAACACAAGATTGTGTGCTATATTTCTTAGACCTTCCCAAGAGCTTGAATACAAGGGTGTCCTCAAGTGCGACACGCACACACCCCAAACAAGGTGCTCTCATCCTCCCCCATTGCTACCTGCCCATTTCTGGAGTCCTGTCATTACTCCAAGAAAGGGCACTTTTCACATAGACAAATGGATTAACATATTATTATCTGACTTCGGTTCCGGTTTCGTGGCTTCCCCGTTAAAAAAATGGTACTACGTTGCCTTCAATCCTGAGCCTGACCACTTGAAAATACAAATTGCTTTGCAACAAGAAACAGTTCCTCATTTTGTCCAATACAGGAAATTGTCTTTCTTCTCATACTGCTTTATCTGGACAAAATGTGGAAACTGAATTTTGTTGCAAACTGCAAACAGGAGCAAGCAAGGGTGACTGAAAGTTGCTCTCTAGTTCCAGACTAACCGTGGAGGTCATCTAGGCTAAAAATGATGGAGAACTTATGAGTGTCCAAACTTACAAAATGTAGGTGGCAACTGAAATGTGAAGGCAGTTCTAGAGAACAAGAAATCAAGCAATCCATCCATGATCAATTATGTCTCCAGCTAAAATCAGTTTAGGCAGAGAATGTTGGGATTTAAATTCAAAACAACCAATAATGAAGATAAAGGACATGGGGGAGAGAGGGAATTGGAAACAAGACCCCAATTCATGACAATTGCACTGCTTGATTTTGAAACTGTAACTCCACTCAAACACTTGTGAAGGGTGGGTGGGCTGGGACACTGGAAGGCGCGTTGCTCAGCGTGGCCTTGTGCAGCCCTATAAAGGCTGCCCAATGCTTGGGGGGGTGGCCAGCCCCAGCCAATCAGGGGGCATACAGGGGCCAGCTCTTATTGGCTGCCTACCAGGTGACAGAAACTTTCCTGCTAACGAGTGGGTTTCTGGGAAGGAGAAGCCCTCCACAGACGCTATAGCGGGTGGGAGAACGCCCGCCCCACAATGTCTCCATGTAGTAAGTTGGGCAGAGCATTTGCATGGGCATGTGCGACTAATGGTTCCTGCCAGTAAACCCAAATATGACACACACATGGTGTTCGGGTGTCAAAAGCCCACAACTTGTTTATTGCTTACAGAAGAGAATCAGGGTTGGCAGCTGTGCATGGATTCGGGATTGGGCAGCCTGCTGCTGAACAATACTGCTTAATGGCGCCAGGGGTGCTGCTGTTGCCGACCGGCACAATACCATTGTGCCCCTGGAAACAACCGGATCCTCCTTCCTCTAATAGTGGCGGGGGACACGGGACAAGGATTGGTGATAAAGCTTCAGTGGAGACCTTTTTCCCAATGAAAAGCCTATCAGGAATGAATTTCCCTTCAGAGGTGTAGATTTCTCTCACTTCCTATTGTCTCAGCCCTATTCTTAACTATGAGCTATTTGTAAGTCCGGTGTTTGTAAGCTGGGGACTGCCTGTACTTCCATCTTCTGAAAAAAGCCAAGGATGAAAGAAACGAGAAAAAGTTATCTGCTTCTTTTTCCCTCAAACTCCTAACCATCCAAGATCTCTGAGTATCACTATGGATATTGGTTTCAAAATGTGAATATGAACACTCTTCTTCGGAGTCAGAGATTTACCATTGTAATGTTTAGCAGGTCTCATTTGTGTACCACGTATTTAACAAAATAGATACCATTTATATAAGTTTTATAGAATAATTTTTAAAAATAAAAACTTGCCTGAGTGCCATCATCTTTGGCTCTTTTAATGATATTTTGACGTCCATCAACCCAGTATATCAATTTATCCAAGGGATCATAATCTATAGCCTTGACATTTCTTAGACCATGAATGGGAAGGATGATGTCTGGACTCTGTTGGTCGTCTGGTATCATCCGACTTATTGCAGACTTCTGACTGAATAGCAGAAAGCTGCTGGGTGCTAGAAGAACACAAAGAGCATGACATCAAAAATCTAGAAATATAAGGATTCTGGAAAATGGATTTATTACACAGGTATTCTCATCTAGAAGCATATGAATATCAATTAGTCTACAGCAAAAAGGGCAAAATATTCAGAAATATGACTAATTATTTTAAAAACTCTTCTTCTAATTCCCCATAACTGTTCATTTAAGGAATACACACACAAAGCAGAAAACTATTTTAAATTGCAGACATATATTAAATTATTTTAATATTATTTTTCAAACAAAATAATTAAAACAACTCTTATTTGCCAAACATACCATGTTTTCAGATGAAAACCTGAAACACAGTGGCATTATTCAATATCTTTTAAAAAAATCAGTGGAGTCATTTCTCTAGTTTTGACAGAAAGCTGAAGACAGAGACTAAACTGTTTATGGTCTGTACAGTGAGGATCCATACATTGATAAATAATGCCAACCGTTGGTAACAGTCCAATGTACCAAACAGCAGTGCAAATTTCTTTTTAAAAGCATTCCCATGCTTTCCATAGCATTTTAGGGTTTTTCGCTATGTCAAAATGTAGAAGGAATTGTTCTCTTTCTATAGATATTCAATTAATAAAAACAGTATTAAAACTTGCCACCTTTACTTTCATCAGAGAAGGCTCTAAAACAGTGGTTTTCAACCTATGGGTCCCCAGATGTTTTGGCCTACAACTCCCAGAAATCCCAGCCAGTTTACCAGCTGTTATGATTTCTGGGAGTTGAAGGCCAAAACATCTGGGGACCCACAGGTTGAGAACCACTGCCCTAAAACATAAGATTAGTGTTCAAATTCTGGTAAATTAAAATCAATACAGCTTTATTTTCCCTTTTATCTGTGGTTTAATACATTTTCTAAAAAAAATGAAATTGTAGTTATTAGAGATTTCAAATCAGGTTTTTCAAAACAGTTGTGGCAAAGGCAGTAGTTATTACAGCTTCTTTACTATAGATTTGTTTAATGTTACAATACAATTAATTCTTGGTGTCTTTCAGATGTTGTTGATTGCAACTCTCTCACCATTTGTGCTTTGTTTTGAAGTTACAGTACAACATCTGGAGGACTTCTCTCTTTCCCCCCTAAATAACACAATTATAAAAAAAACCCTGCATGTAGAACTTTAAATCCTTTGTCCCCTTCTTTAGGTATATGCATATATAGTCTTATTCCTGTGCAAATTATTTTGCTCTGTATGTACTGGACCAGATGGAAGGGGCTGAAATGGGAAATAGAGCAGACTCCTAAGCTAGCTTATTCTCCAGCTGGTACTTTGCTTGTGGTAGCAATGGCTATGGATCATTTCCAAATTTCTACCATTCTCCCTCACATACAAAAATGGATATGCTAATCTAGGTATGAAACAAGCAAAGAAAAAAACTTTTAAGTAAAAATGAAGACATACAACTGCAGTTCCGGCCATTCGGTTCCAAGGTGTAGTGAGATGCACAGCCACATGTGTAACCATTTGGTATAGCTAGGCACAACTGTCCACAGTGGCCATTGCTTTGCACACATTCATTGAAGCCATCTTGTCGTGATGAATGAAAAACCAATATATCCATCACAAAATCCAGACGGCCCTGGATTAGTGTCCGGTTTCTCCCGTTTATCTTGTCAGCTCTTTCAATACTGTGAAGGTTCCAATCTGTCCAGTATATGAAGTCGCTGTACTGAGTTAGTCCAAAAGGATGAGGTAGATCATCAGCTATTATTTCCCTCTCTTGCCCTGAAACACACATGGCCATACGTTCTTAATAAAGACAGTGAATGAGTGACTAAATAGTAAACACAGCAATTTAATAAAACATTAACTACAAATGACAAAATAACATTCTTTGTTTTCAAAACACAGCAAGTTTAATTTGATCACACAAGGATTCAGAATTGTTACTAATAATTTTTAATTGGTATGGATGCTTGTTACCCAATTACTGCTATTTTGCAGTCCTGACTCACTCTCCTTTTTGGAGGAAGGTTCTACTTCTTGTTGGATCTCCTCCCTAATTAGAGCACTGGAGTAGGCTGGGAGCACATGGTATATGCTGATCAAATATAACAACAATTATTTCTTGAGTATATCCCTGACTGAAAAAAGATATTCCATTATGTGTGACCAGGTAGCATCCACCCCCCCCCCCCCACCCCCCGCACAAAAAATACTGCGGTCAGACAAATCCTTACCACATTACAAGCTATTGGCTGCCAAAAAGCTATTTTAAGGGAGGTACGTGAGGACAGTTAGGTTATATAGAAAAGGCTCTATTTGATCTTTTCAACACAACAGGACAAAATTGCATCTGTGAGTTAGAAAGCATCATATAAATTATACAAATAATGATGTTAACTGGATAAACTAGAGTACACGTAGAATAATGATCAAATGGCTCCTTGCACCCAGAATTCTACAGTGGGAAAAGGGCAACACCTTCATATTGTTTGGGCGGTTATGTTTTTAAAGCTTCTTATAGCACTGTCTTTTTTTCTCCCCAAGAAGGCAAACTAGGGTGGATGGATGTTGGATTACAACTCCCATCAAACCTAACCAGCAGCATGGGGATAATGGGAGTCATAGTAAGATCCAGGAGGCTGTCCTTTGCTCACTCCTGCTCTAAATCAGTGGTTCTCAACCTGTGGATCCCTAGGTGTTTTGGCCTACAATTCCCAGAAAGCCCAGCCAGTTTACCAGCTGTTAGGATTTCTGGGAGTTGAAGGCCAAAACATCTGGGGACCCACAGGCTGAGAACCACTGCTCTTGATAGATTGTCTATGCAATAAAGACTCTGCTCCCCTGTTGTACTTCACTCCTGTACAACAGACAATCTAATTTTTAGAATTCAATTGTATTCTTTTTAATTTTAAAATTAAAATTACATTTAAAGCATTTTAAAATACTTTTAAGGGTGAAAACATCTCAATATTATCAAAGAATCATCTAGGAATGCCACGTGTAGTTTGTCCAATTACACAGGCTATCTACATGAAGTGATTTCATTTAAAAAGTGGATTATATCGCAATTGCTCATTTTGGCAAAATCAGAAAAATTGTGGAATGCAACTTTCTTTTTCTCATTTATTATTTCCAGCATCAAGCTAGTACTGGATTTTTTAAATAAAATATTTAATTTTAAAGTTTTTTGAAATACGCAATTATATGCAAAAGGTTAACTCCACCCGGAAGACGAATTCCCAGGTGTTTACAGTTTCAACAAAAATGAGAGCCAAGGCCTGGAATTTTGTGGACAAAATGTACAGCATTCCCAAATTAAAAGCATCCTACTGCACTGTAATCAGACAGAATGAATTTGTATACCATATCTGATAAATTCTAAGGTACGTTACCTAGCATATTCGATGAAACAATCATGCTTGTGTCCAGATCAGTCCAATAAAGTCTCTGATCTTCATAATCTATTGTAAGATCATTAGCACGTCCCACTTTATCTACGAGGGTGATGCTGTTTGAACCATCCATATATGCCCGAATAATTTTTGGTTTGCCTCCCCATTCTGTCCAATACATGTACCTGCAATCAAAAGTAAGAACAAAACTGAGAATAAACAGTGATTTTCTGCTCAACCCACACAAATCCAATATGATGGGCTCTTTATTTACATGAACCCAGTTGCATAAAACCTTGTTGGCTAGTGGATTGTTTTTGTGTTGTTTTGCTTATTTACTCCCCTCCCCTTTGGCACTTTTGGCATTTCCTGTGGTCCCGAGAGAGAATCCCAGATCCACCAGAATTGTCCACTTTTGTTCTAGAGCTAGGTTAGAAGAACCATCTAATCACTGTGATACAAAACAGCAGCTATTTCATTCCATTCCTAATTTCTATTCAAGTCATCATACTATGCATTCATTTCATATCCTTCATGTGTCCTACCCCCACTTAAGTTTTAAAAAAACATAACTTCATAATTTGCATTCATTATTACATACAAATCTAATCTAGATAAAGAGTTACACAGAAAATGTACATTACCCAAACTTTTGAAGCTGATATGTCCAGAAATTATATACAACTGAAAATCTAGGGACAAATTTCTTCCCTATGCTCCTCCCCGCCATGTTAAGACATTTCTCTAAGGCCTTTTCTGGAAACAATAGAAGCGAACAAAAGCAGGGAGGGAACCCTTTTCATTGGTGGTACCCACTTCTGGAATTCCCTCTTCAGGGAATCCTTTTTATGCCATTTGAAAACTTTCTCCATTTGCCCAGCCCTTTAAGATGGTGCCTTTATTTCTTCCCATGTTCTTTAACTATAGTTTAAAATAATCCAATAAAACTGCATTGACTTATCCATTGTCAGTGTAAGTATTATATTTTAACTCTTATCAAAAAAGGAACCATTTCTGACTATAGCAGTGAGTTTAATGCAACCTGGAAGAACCTAAAAGAAACAAAGGCTCCCTCTTCTCTCTCTGACATGATGTCACTTGTGGTGGTCTTTGAATATTTGGTGGGGAAATGGTGGTGGTGGCCAGGGTCCACTGGCCCCTAAGGCAGTGTGCTCACTCCCCTCAGAATAATCCATAATTTTGCCCCCCCCCCCAAAGTTGCCCTTGGCTTATACCTGAAGTCAACATATGCATTACTACAGATCAGTGGTTCTCAATCTGGCCCACAACTCCCAGAAATCCCAGCCAGTTTACCAGCTGTTAGGATTTCTGGGAGTTGAAAGCCAAAACATCTGGGGACCCAAAGGTTGAGAACCACTGGTATAGATGGTACTTCCATTTTATTGTACAATTTACCTGATTCTAAACTATATTCTAAGCTATTGTAAAAATACTTTTTTTGGGTTGATGAGAAGTTACAGAAATAAATGAACATATATTACTATAAGGGAATGTTAATTCAGGATAATTGGATTCTGTCATAAGTAAATAAAAACAAGCAAGCTATTATGCTGAAGTCAAGGAAGAAAAACTCCATTTATACTGAAGGGCAGCAAAACGTCCAATGAAACACAGAATAAGTTTTAAACAAATTAAGCATATGAACTGACGCACAAAATATGGACTGGATATTAGCCGTGGGCTGGATATTAGTACTGGTAAAAATATCTGGAAGTGTTTCTCCTTCTCTTTTTTACATATAAAACACACACACACACACACAGATTATCTGTCAAACAGTCAAACAAAGAGTTCATTCAAAAAGCACATTCAAAAGCCCATTCTAAAAGTCTAGGATGTATGAGAGTGTAATATTTATAAACCACTTCCATATTCCCTGATGAGATTAGGCTAGGAAGTTACATAGTTTAACTAAATAAGGAATGTAAACAGTTTAGAATGATACATCTAGTAAGATACACAGAATTGCTGACAGGAAGGCTGGCTTTCAGCAGACGCTCGGCATGTTTTGGCTCCAGTGAAGTTGAAAGACGAAACTTGCGTTACTAACTTTGCACATCTTGGTGGGGACTGAACTGTGCTAGTGCACAGGGACCTTTACACAACTTTGGAGAGAGCCTGCCAAATACAGATATTGGGTCTAACACTTTATTTCTTACAAAAAATTATTGCTTCTCAAACCACCAGGGCTTCGAAGGCAATATATACAAGTAATAGACAAAAACATTTAAACTAAAGAATCGTTTTTGTTGTTTTATTCGTTCAGTCACTTCCAACTCTTCGTGACCTCATGGACCAGCCCACTCCAGAGCTTCCTGTCAGCCGTCACCACCCCCAGTTCCTTCAAGGTCAAGCCAGTCACTTCAAGGATACCATATACTTCTGGTGAGAATCCAAGGTATTTCCAATGGCACTCAAAGCCCTAAACGGGTAGAGACCTCGATACTTGAATCCCCCACCACCACTGCTATTCCCCCTTCCTTGTGTGTCGTGCCTTTTTAATTTGTAAGCCTGAGGACAAGGAACTGTCATATTAGTCAACTATAAACTTCAGTGGGTCCAAAATTCTATGGCTAGTAGTCATGTGCCCAGTAACTGTTTCAGACATTTAATTCATGTTCTCATATTGTTTGTTTCATTCGGATGGCACGATACGGTACACCCCCCTCCAGTACAAACATAATAGTGAAATGAAAGGAAAGTGGGAATAGTAACCATTTGATCACCTGATTTTTGACACATGCCTTTCTGGGCCTGCACAGTTGCGGAGCAAGGCCGCCAGCAAACTCGATGGAGGGCAAGCCCTGACAAGCATCCCAGCCCTGTGTAAGGATCCCACCGTGGGCCCACCCCTAGCTCCAATACAGAGACCTCAGCAGTGGCGCAAGCGGGAGTGAATTCAGCCCCAGCCAGGGAGCCCTTTCCTGGCATGTGCTTTAAGTGAGGGGGAAAAAGCCTCCTTAAAGCATGCGCCGGGAAGGAGAGCCTGAGAAACTCGCTCATGGAACAAAAATATTTGTATTTTCAGACACGGAATAAAAAGGCTCATTTGGAAAGGCACCCATTTTCAGGAGAGGCACTCGAAAACAAAAATGGGGCCTTACGAATGAAGCAAACAGAAACAAATAGCGATACTATACAAATGAACAAGACTAATGGCTAGGCTATTGACTGGGGCTGGTTACAGGTATCATGGGGAAGCAGAGCCACTGGCCCATTTCCACATAGAATTCAAGGCACTGGTTTGTTCTTTAAAGTCCCACATAACCTGGATCCAGATTGTCTGAAATGCTGTATCTCCTAATACAAGCCAGTGCAAGGAGATCTTCTCTCAAACTGCTGTTAGTTTTCATTAAAAAAACAACAACATTTTCTAGCCTTCATAACTATAAAAGAAGGAGAAAGTAAAGGTATCTAAGAGGTTCCCAGCTGGAGGGCAGATGGTAAAAGTCTTCAAAAACAAAGATATAAAACCAAACATCATGTTTTTAAAGTCCATTTAATTCTCCCAGAGATTCAATCATTTTGGGCACTACATCAAGCAATTTGTTATTCCAAGTGATGTGACAACTCATATCTGCTATATAACATTTGCCTGGCACGAGTAATCTCATCATTGCCAGATGAGTAAAAATAACTGGAATTGGCAAATTTAACCCTCAACCTCAAATTGTGTTGTTAATAATCTTTTAAAAGTTATGTTTTGATAATGTTATCTGCCTGGGGGTTCTGGGAGTTGTCGTTCAGGAAGTACTGTGTTCAAACTCTGATTGCCAGCATGCCCTCTGAACTGAACCCGCTGTGTGTCATTCATATAATGAAACTTTGCTGTCAAAAGAAAAATAATATTCCTTACCCTTTAGATGGGTCAAGAGCTAAAGACCTTGGGTTGTCCAAATCTTTCCACACAAGAACTTGCCGATATAAACCATCCAGGCGTGCCACTTCAATTCTGTTGGTTCCAGTATCTGCCCAATAAAGGTTTTTCCCCATCCAGTCTACAGCCATTCCTTCAGGGTAATCCAACCCAAACTCAATCACATGCTCTACTGTACTTCCATTCATGAAAGCTCGGCTTATCGTCTACAAAACAGTTTTGATGAAATGTTATAGCACTTCAGAAATACAGACAATTTATAAGACTTCAAGAATATTACAAGACTTCAAGACAAAACCTCTTGTTTTCCCCTCCCTGTGGGGAAAACAAGTACAAGGCCGCATATCCATCACCAAACTAATGCCTAGGAAGGAGAACATCAAAACTAGATGTGTACAGTAGAACAATTATGTTTATATGCAATGAGTACCTTTAGACTAATATCTGTCCAATAAATTCTGTTGTCAGATACATCAAAATCTAGTGCAGAGGCTTCCTTGACACCAGTAAGAGGAATAGCTACATCATTATTATTTGTTTCAAGAGAAATCCTATGAATGGCAGCTCTGCTGGTAAAAACAAGAAAGGCTTCTGGAATGATACAGGTCTTCATATCGCTAAGTAACTCCAAGCCAATAGGACAGGCACATCTGCACTCCTGTGGTGTGAAGAAACAGAGATGGCTGCAACCTCCATTATTCTCAGCACATGGATTTGTTCCTGGAAAGCAAAAAGATCATATGAAGGAGAAAGAAACATGGCTGGAGCGTAACTGGATCTGACATGGCACCAGTGCTTTAAACACCAGTGCCATGGAAACAATTATATCTGAAAGATCCTATCCAAGTGTGCAAGTCTGTCTTCTAGAATGATTCTGATTGGGAAAAAACTGGCTCCACCCTCCCTGTTTATTCACTCATGCATAAGAGTTGAATGCCACATTGTTCAAAAGTTCACCTCAACCATGAATCACAAGTCACTACTTTCAGCTTCAGCTCTTTATGCAAACTACTGAATCTATACCTTATATTTTTGCCATATGCATTGCTAAAATAATGTATGTAAGGCATCTTTGAACTTGAAGCATGCCCCATCAAGGGGTTTTTTTTTATGTCAGGAGCAACTTGAGAAACTGCAAGTTGCTTCTGATGTGAGAGAACTGTATTCTCGTTGCCCAGGGGACGCCTGGAGGTTTTTGATGTTTTACCATCCTGGTGCGAGGCTTCTCTTATGTCTCCGCATGGGGATCTGTAGATGACAGACAGGGGTTCACCCACTCTCCCTGGATTCGAACCGGTTTAACGCATTGTGGCATCAGGGGCTCCCTCATCAAGGGTATATGCCTATTATTGTTATTTGTGTAATCCAATAAAATTCTTACCTAAAACTCAACCAACAGCACAAAGAAGGTGCAAAATACACCCGACTTCATATATGATTATTTCCCCCTTCCACAAAGATGGTGCATGACTGTAGAAGGCACATGTGTTCTAACTCTACCATTTTTTAAATCATAAGCCATCACTAGTGGAGCAAAATAAATTATTACACTACAGCAGTCAGTATTTGCTGAACTTAATGCTCGATCATCCCCCTTTCCATGTGTTCTGTATCTTTTTAGAGTATAAGTCAGAGAGCAGGTAATCTTCATGTTAAAACATGTTAAGTTGCCCTGGAAGCCTTTTTTGGCTGAATGGTGGGATATAAATGTTCTAATAAGAAAACAAAATAATTCCAAGTATATGTTCAGCAACAAAACTGCTGCTTTAAGTTAGATAATCTAAAACTAATCTACCTGTTGAAGGGCAATTGATTCCAGGCCCAAAAGAGGATGATAAAAATCTTTACAGAAAGACAGGTTATTAATATGAATCTACTTGGCCTATTTACACTTGGGCAAATATAGTACAGTAAATTGTGCCTATCAATTGAGAAATAGAAGGCCAGGACCCCAAAGAAATTTGAATATAGGCTGAATCCAATGGTAAGGTGGCAGGGAACAGTGTAAAAACCTCTGAAGGGGACCTTGGAAAAAGAGGGGGATGAAATATCTCTTTGGAAGCTAACATAAGTTAATGAAATTAATTGAAAAGGTCTTTACAGAGGACAAAAATCTGTCCATATAATGATGAACAATGTCTCTGTTGCCATTTCCAAACTTAATAGTGATAGTAAAAATCAGACTAAACATGCATGATTTATAGAATATTGGCATGTATCCCTAAATAAAAAAGAAAGAAAATTCTGTAACCATTATAGTCTTGATTTTGAGTTGCATAGTATGAATTAAAATTGTTCCAGGATGCTAAGATAGTGTAATTGATATACATGTTCAGTATTTAACGATAATAATAATACAGTAGAGTCTCACTTATCCAAGCCTCGCTTATCCAAGCCTCTGGATAATCCAAGCCATTTTTGTAGTCAATGTTTTCAATATATTGTGATATTTTGGTGCTAAATTCGTAAATACAGTAATTACAACATAACATTACTGCGTATTGAACTACTTTTTCTGTTAAATTTGTTGTATAACATGATGTTTTGGTGCTTAATTTGTAAAATCATAACCTAATTTGATGTTTAATAGGCTTTTCCTTAATCCCTCCTTATTATCCAAGATATTCGCTTATCCAAGCTTCTGCTGGCCCATTTAGCTTGGATAAGTGAGACTCTACTGTAATAATAATAATATCTCATTCTCTATACTCACTTAGAGGGAGGAATTGTGCTTTTACAGGTGCAAGAACTGGGAAACATATGCTCAGTCAAGTCAAATCAGAGGGCAAGCTTTCATCTATGTTAAATATGGCTCTTTCAACAGACATGAAGGGTATGAATGATTACTCTTTTCAGATATCATAATTAATCTGAAAGCCTCACTAGACACAAAATAGGTCCAAAGAACATAATGAGATCTGCGGCTAATAATGCATTTCTTTTACATTAAGAGTTTTCAAGGTATTACAAGTGGGTATGCATTGTAGCTTTTTCAATGCATCTCTAAAAATCACACTTGTTTCTCATTTGCGAAAAGCACAACACAAATTACTAATTTTGCCCATACAAAATTTCTACAGCACTGAAAAGATAAAATAGGGATGCATCAACGCTATTTTGAATGTCTGCAAGAAAACCAGGGGAGTAATATTCTATTAAAACTACCATTCCGTGTGATTAATCGGAAACAGTGGACCAGATGGCTCTTTCCTCCCTGGTGATCTATAAATAGCCTGCCATTAGAAATTTTGTAGAATTTTTGGAAAATGGGAGTTGAGTAGTGTAGACAGAGATTGAAAAAAAAATACTTTTGGGGACTGCATCTCCCAGAATCCCCCAGCTTGGTTTGGGAATTCCAGAAGAAGTAGCCCAAAACAGTAACATTTCAAGTATCCCACTTTGCAGCTCCTTAAACATTCCAGACATGGCTACCGCCATTATGGGAGAGTGGGCATTGCCTTGATGGAAAAAATATCGTTCTGGAGCACAACATGGTAACTTTACATTGTTTTCACTTACCGACAGCTTTGGTGACACTTGCTGCTTTAAGGCCCATCAGGTCTGGCAACTGATCAATAATAATGTCCCTACTTGCCCTTATCTTGTGAACTCTTTCAATGCTTCGTCTCTGCCAATCTGTCCAGTAGATATAATCTCCCAGCAATGTAAATCCAAATATATGGGGAAGCTTATCTTCGATGAGAGTTTTTCTCATGGTTCCATCTAGGTTTATTACCTGAAAAAAGCAACAAGAAAATACAAAATAGTTCAGTAACAATAAATAGTTTGGTCATTCTATATTTAAAATTCCTTGTAGGATCTGACCAAATCTGGTTCAGCTTCTGGGTTCCAATTACAGCCAGCCAAATTTCATTTTGAACCATACAAACAGGACATGAAGAGATTTCTTCACAACACGTAATATTGAAAGAAATACTGCTTTTGTTCACTGATGTCCTATTTAACTATGAATGTTTAAGAATTGTATAAATTTCTGTCCTGCTTACCTTTTGGTGGGGGAATGAAATCTAAAATGGTTTAAAAAGTTATCCAATACAATGAAAACGTTAGTCCAATAGTTGATTAGCACTATTGATTAGCGGCATTTCCTCCAACTATTGTTTCATCTCCTCCTAGGCTTTCTGTGCTCAAAATTTCTAGAACCTCTGCACATCGTGAATGTTTATAACCAGCCCATAAATGTCTCAGCAGCTGAGCTGAATGTTTGTTTCCATAGAACGAAGGTCAGTCTCTTCAATAAAGTGAAGCCCAGCATTTTTTTAATGCAGACTGTGTTTATTTCAAGCCCCAACTCCCTGTCTACTTTAGGGTAAATTCACAACATTTTTTCTCCTTCAAATTTACTTTCCTATTCTTCAATCTGATGCTATGGCCTATGTCTATAATTATATCCTTAAAAGACTATCCAATGGTAGCTTTGCCTTGGAAAATAATTTATATATCTATTACCAATAAGGAGGTATCTGTAAGATAATTCCTAACTATACCATCAGCTGCTGTCAGCGCTACATAATATGCATGTGTTAGATTACTTGTAAAACTGCATGTTAAAACAGGATCAAGGATCAAGTAGCCAGCAGTAGAGCTTTCAGCAAATAAGATATATTGAATTTGTTAATGGCACCTGCAAATCCATGTGTCACAGCAGGGATATATGAGAAGAGTTTGATCTTATCAGCTCTTCCTGAGTATCAATATTGTATTTCATTCTCACATGGGGCATTTATTTAAGGTGCATCAAATTAAAACAGTATGAAAAAAATGCTGCTGAATATACTAACCCAAAGCATGGATAAGGAATATATGGCTAGGCATATGTGGTTGAACTAGAAATCCCATTATCCTTTGCTACTTACTATGCTAGCTAGGGCTGATGCCACTCACAGTCCAGCAACATCTGAAGGTTACACGACAAGTTAAGCATTGTCCCTTAAAGCCGGTTCTTGTAAGCCGCCCCGAGCCCTAGGGGAGTGGCGGCATATAAGTTTGAAAAATAAATAAATAAATAAATAAAAATAAAGTAGGAGCACACCTTTCCTTGGGTTGATGGACTTAAAGCAAAGTCCATCTATCAAGTAATATTGTCATTCCACTGTCCTGGACAAGTAACAATTTGTGTGAAACGGTTTGACAGTTCCTTCACTGAAATTACCTTGTGGTACATTATGTGCTGTAGATACATAAACACTGTGGTCTGGCAAATGTCTCAAGCTCATCATCCAAACAAAGTATTCAATTTATTTTCATATGAGGAAAATATACTGTTTTTAAAAAGCCATCTGGAAATTTATTTTGCAAAGAATGTTTCATGTGTAGCTGGAAAATATTGAAGGACTACTGCTTGAGAAATGTTCTTTCCCGTGGTAGTTATGTTATACTAGTGCATGAGTTTCTATTTGGTACTCTATATTATTCCAGTTTCACTCAAATCTACGTGAAGGCAAGGAACTTGTAGCCTTCAAGTTATTGTTGGACTAGCTCTATCAGCACTGCCAATGGTGGTCGGGGTTGCCCCCACAACAGCTGGAAGACCACAAGTTGCGAGATAATTTGGAGCATATTAGCCTGTGCTTTCCATCCACCATTACTATTGATTGACTTGACCATTTAGAAGATCAGTACAAACAATACAGAAAGGATGTGATTGAGTGGTTCATCTAGACTCAGAGGGAAGGTTCAAGCAATTCTAGATAGTTCTGCAATTCCTCCAAAAACTAGTCTCAATCTGGAAGTGCTAGAAGAACTAAGCTCTGTGTCATAAACTTTCTTCAATTAAGTATAGCTTATGTGTCACTTAATACGACTCCAGCAAAGAGATTATTGATGCAGTGGTAAAATCTTGTTTGGACTATTAGATTTTACTGACCATTTTCAAATATATTTGGCCTCTCTAAAACAACCTACTGATTAAACCTACCCTACCTTTCCAGCAAACCCAAAGTCAAGTGTTCAAGTTGACTTAACAAGTCAATCATCAACAATAATGCATACATATACAGTGAACACATTTTAAAAAGCATCACAAGGCTTGCCTTGCTATCTGGTTTAGTATTTGGTTTTACAAGTGGGCCAACCAGATGCCTTCTGGAATCAAAACATCTGGAAGACACAAGGCTGCTTACCCTTTATCCAGTATCGCTTTTATTTTATTTTCAGCACCAGGTGATCCCATCCCTCTAGTTCAGGGGTCCCCAAACTAAGGCCCGGGGGCTGGATGCGGCCCTCCAAGGTCATTTACCTGGCCCCTGCCCTCAGTTTTATAATATAATATTTTTATATCAGTTTTAATAAAATAATATATTGTATATACATATAATATTGATAATAATATTATGTTATACAATATAATACTAATAGTAATACCATGTAATTATATTAATTATATGTTATATATTACATATTATATAATAGTATAGTGGTATAGTTCAATATAGTAATATATAATGCTAATATTGTGTTATGCTAATAATATAATATATTGTGTGTACATACAGCTGCTCTGAGTCCCCTTCGGGATGAGAAGCGTGGGATATAAATGTAGTAAATAAATGCAGTAAATAAATAATTAATTTTAGACTTAGGCTCGGCCAAAGTCTGACATGACTTGAAGGCATATAACAACAACAATCCTAATTAACTTGACTATCTCATTGGCCAGTAGCAGGCCCACACTTTCCATTGAAATCCTGATAGGTTTATGTAGGTTAAAATTGTTTTCATTTTTAAATATTGTATTGCTTTGTTGTTGTTGTTGCACTACAAATAAGACATGTGCAGTGTGCATAGGAATTTGTTTTGTTTTTTTCAAATGATCATTCGGCCCCTCAACAGTCTGAAAGATAGTGGACCGGCCCTCTGCTTAAAAAGTTTGAGGACCCCTGCTCTAGTTGATGAAGATTTAATATGTTTTAAGTTTCTACTCAGCCTGCCCTCAGACCCCTTTCCACGCATGGTCTCAGCTTCCAATTGTACTGGTTAGACATGTTTGCCAATGATGAAGACTAAATCTCCATTTGAGTATATTTTCCATTTCCCAATGAAGCACTGTAAAACCAGAACATCTAACTGGATAAGCTTGTGGTGAGATTATTAACAGACTGTTTTTGTTGTTCTATCATTCTATTAACTTATAAACTATTTGAAAACCACAGTAAGTGTATACTATACTCATGAAGTACAGTAGCACAGTATTCACAACTGGGATAGCAATTTTAATGGTTATACAATTTTAATGCCTAGCCTTTGCAACACCAGCAAAGCATAATCTAAGAACTATCAGCACAAACACAGATTTTATTTATACAAAGACTACTCATACATTACAGGCCTTCTATAAAATGTGATACATCTCTGCAGTTCAGCCAACTTCTCCTGCCAATGCCATGGTCCTTCAGCCAAAATTAAATTGTCTCTGAATGTTCATTTGAAGTTCACATGCAAAGTGTGGACCCTGCTGTTCTATCAGTCCTTTTATGTATGAATTTTCAGGAGAAAGAAAAAAAGAAGCAGAGAAGCATTTTCTCTGCCAGTATTTACACTCCCCTCTTGTGCCCTGTAAATTCCTGCACAATCTGGTCTTCAGCACATATGGATTGCATTGTGAACAGACTTTGCTGTGATGGCAATGAGAGCCACAAAATCGTTACAGAACAAGAAACTTCAAATCCTCTTTTGGCATAATTATGCTAATAAGATACAAGCACAAACATAACTAACATATAATGTGAATATTTCTTTTTTTGTGAAATAATTAGTTGAAGTGAAATCTTAGCAGAAACTTCACTAAAACTTTGACAAGAGAGACACATTTGGTCTGCTGCAACTTAAACAAATCCTGAAATTAAGCAACAATTATTCTAGGAGTAGCTTCCCAACTACGCTAAATAGATTTCAATACTGGAGACCTCTTCTAATCATGCCCCAATTTATGGAAAATGTTTTTCTTCTGTTGGATTATTATAATACAGTATGTCTTGTATGTGATGCTTGACATTTCTCTGTGTCAAACGGTCTGATTTGCAAACATGAGGCAATTTTAGAACTGGCTACACAGCAGTTGTGCATTAGCCTTTTTTGGCTAGAGATTTTTTAAATTAATAAAACCCCATGACAGATCACAGACACAAAAAAAAAGGTTCATCTAAAGATGGATATCCAAGCAAATATCAAAATATGAGAGCTGTTCAACAGCAAAGAACCTTCTTGGGAACACATAATGAATTCAATATGCACAGCTTATCTGCATGTTTTATTTACACATGAATGTGATCTTGATTTTAGTTTCTTTGCCTTACTCTGTGTGTGGAGGCTGCTCATCAGATTATACTGAAGGGTCAAAAGTAGAAAGATTCCTCAAGAAAGAGGGTGGGGAGGATGTCTGCCCAGATTCTTGTAGTTTCTATGTCTAAAAGGATGTTCTTTCACATATGTTAACATTGTAGATTGCACCCTTCTGAATCTATGTGATGTACTGATAAATATATGGGGAAACTGCCTAAATTTTACATATAACAACCATGGACCACGGTTCTGCTAAGCTTATGTAGAATCAGTAGGGACAGAGATTTGAAAATATGTAATACTTTGTTTGGATGCCTTTTTGCTTTGTAATTACCAATATCTTTAGCATATGGCAATATGAAAATGTCCTGAATTATTTATGTTATATCAAGAACCTGCAAATTCCAGTTATTGAAGATTTTTATTAAAGACAAATTTACAGCTTTACTTGTCTTATCCATCTCCCTTTGTTTTGTAGGTCATGACTGAGCAATCTGTGGTACTTCAGGAGTTATTGGATGATGAGGAATGACAGGGCATGAAGCCCAACAACACACGAGGGACCACAAGTTGCTCATCCCTGACTATATGGGGCAGAAAGTGTAACCTATAGGCCAAATGCATCCTCACAACACCAGCATCCCCTTCCTGAACATGAAGAGTCAGAAAATGTTTGATTACCACTCCCAAAATGGCCAATAGCTAGGGTGGCCATATTCGACTCCCTCAAATCCAAGTATTATGCACATTGTTATATTTCTCCATACTACACTTCAAATATCATACCATGTTCCAGAACTGCAAGTAATCTGAGAAAATGTTTAAATTGAAGATATTGAAACAAGAAGACCCAAAATTCAAATCTCTGTTTGGTCACAGAATTAATAATGCGACGATGGGCCACCACTATCTCTCAATAAACATGCATTACAGGATTGCTGTGCGGATTGACAGGGAGAGGGAGACCACATGAAGTACAAATAAAAGAGTAACAATAATAGTAATATTTTGTCATGCACTGACACTTCCAGTAGTATTCTTACATCTCCCTCTCTCTGTCTTTCTCGTTCTCTTTCGCTCTTTCATTATCAATTTTTCACTGATGACAAAAAACTAGCTCCATAAAACTACAACAGGAATCCCTTAAGAATGATTGCCACCAGATTCCAAGGGCAAATATATTGCTAATGTTTCTTACTGCATCTTACTGTATTGAAAATTATCTAATAATAGTATTTTTTAAAAGTAAAATCAACATTCCTGAAATTTTCAGAGAATTTATCATTTCAGGAGACTACTTCCTGACAGTTCTCAAATCAAAATAGTAGCAGTAAAGGATATGATTAAGATTTTTTAAAATGAAAAATACAGTGATAGCATAGCGGAAGTGATATACACTTCCCAATGTATATCACAAGTATTAAAGAGAAAATTCCCAAAGAAAATTTCATGCTGGAGAATATTCTTTGAAATACTATTCAAAAGTTTACTCTTAAGCAAATTCATTGCTGATATTCCTATTCACGTTCGAACAAGAGTGAATTCATCACGGTGGGGAAAATGAAAGTGTCATGCTTAAGAACACTGTGAGAACATTCCTTCTGATGCGTCTGCATTTTACAAGTAGGGCATAATAACCCCCATTGTTGAACAGCACTTTTAGAAAGACATGCTTCACCTGGTACATGTACAATCCCTTTCATGTGTTCAAAGACGCTCAAATGTTTACTTGGTTAAAAACCATGGCACAAATAATGTGTTTTATTTTAGCAGAATTGGATCTCGGATTTATTAAGTCTTCCACTTGTGTAATAATTCATTGTACAGTAGATATATTCTGCTTCTGGAATAACCTTGCAGGTGTACAGCTTTTATTGATTTCTTTTACATATTCTTCAGGGAATGATTCCAGAACAAAGCTTTGTACTGAAGTATGAAAATCTGGCAAACACATGTGGCTTTTACTCTCAAAGTTTACCTGAAGACAAGCCGTTGGCAAATCAACAGGCAGCAGAGATGAGTTGCAATGGTTTCACAGATATAGGACAGCTTTACCAGATGTATAGCAACCACACTTTTCTATCTTCCTATCTTGTCATTGAGAACTAGACTTTTCTGAAAGCAAAAAACCTTTCCCTAAGCATGAAAATGACACTCCAATAACAAGTAGCTCTTCTTTAAACATCTTTACCACAGCAAGACCATAGGAAGCTGAAGCAAATGCTACTGTAATACATACAGTACAAAATTCCCACGCACAAAACCAAAGCAAGACATGCTGAAATCAAATGACATGTAATTGACTGAAATTTGATGAATATAGTGAATTATAATGGCAGGATGAATTACACATCCCAACCTTCCCTCCCCCACCTTCCCTCAGGCAACACACACTTCCATTAATACCTTAAAAGATTCTGAAAACTGTGTTTCATTGATGAATTAAAGATCAATGCATGTTGCTCTCCCTTCTTTTAATTAATACATTTTAGGGAATTTCATTGCCTATAGCTACACAAGTACAATTATGTTTGCCAAATATTTGGGAAATATATTAAGCAATTGCCTCCTTTAAACTCATAAACATGGAAATACCAATATTTAAGTTTATCTAATAAGTATCATAAAATCAGACCAATGTGGCTTTTGGTTTCCAATGAAAAGAAGAGTTAATTTTTTTTGACTGACTTGGATTCATCTGGATCTGGTTGGTTCGTTATTTGTACTTGTATTTATGAATGTACTATGGCATTGAATGTTTGCCATTTTTGGTTGGAATCCGCCTGAGTCCCCTCGGGGAGATAGGGCGGAATACAAATAGAGTTAATTTGTTATTTATTTGATGCTCTATACAAGATAATATGCATTTTGTGGTTGTGTAAGATGGTGGACCACCCTTTTCTACCAGTTTCCCCCTTCCCAACCTCAATTGCTCTGGAAATCCACCTAAAAAAATCCTCTTTTGTGGTGGAGGGAACTACAGCTGAAAGCCATTGCTCTGCAAGCAAAAGTTCAAAATCTAAAAAGTTGGCTACTAAGAGAGAGAAAAACCCAGTATGTGTAATTTAAATAGTTAATCCTGAATCCACCATTATCCTTCCCACTAAAATCTAACTTTCCAAATAGGGCTGTCATCTAACATGTATTTCCCTTTATACATTCCATAGCTGGTCACAGAGATTACAGCATAGGGATAGTCTTGTTTATTTGCAACTACAGTGAGCCATGTGAATTGGTTGCAAGACTCAACCATTAGGCAGAACAGGGAAATCACCACAAACAGCAGAATTAAGAGTGACACAAAAAGGGGGAAAGGGTCAGCAAATTGCTGTTTTTTTCTACTATACTAAAGATTGGGAAAAGTGAAAATTTCAGCCTCCTATGTCAAAATAATTTGTGTGGCCCAGGGTAACTGTACTTTTGTGGGTATGGGAATGGTATTTGCTACTCAATATTTGGCAGCAAAAATGTCTGGGCCTGAGAATAAAATGGACTAGACCAACAGTTCCCAAACTTTGGCACTCCAGATGTTTGGGACTTTAGCTACCAGAATTCCTGGCTATTTACCAAGCTAGCTGGGGCTTCTGGGAGTTGAATTCCAAAACACTTGGAGGACCAAAATTTGGGAATCACTGGATTAGACAATATGTTGTGACAACACCATTCTGATTCACAAACTGGATTTGTGCTATTTAAGACTCTGAGCTTAAAAGTAGATATTTCATGAACCATATCTGTCTTGCCTTAGATAGCACAAATCCAGTTTGTGAATCAGAATGATGTTGCTGTAACATATTTTTATTGGATTAATCCAAGTATAATTATTTTGTTGTAATGTATGGCAGCTTTCTATGACTAAATCATGTTGGCATGTTTTAATTACAGTAAGATACCTTATACCAAAGAGTTGGTCAGGCAGTAGCTGAATCTTTTGAGTATTCTTATACCAGGTAACATCTGACTCTTTTGAACTGATATAATAATCTTGGTGTGTGGTACTTTCAAAAAGAGAGAACAAACAGGGTAGTTATATTGTTTATTGAGCTATCTCTAACATGAGAACTGTATTTCTCCTCATAGTTATTAGCAAGGAGAAGACATCCATATACTTACAGAATCTGAGACCCTTTGAAATTTTATGTCAAGGTCAACAACATGAACAACCTTGAAGGCCAAAGGGACATTAGTATACAGACCAGTCTTTGACAACTTGGGGCTTTCTAGGTGTATTGGGTTATAACTCTAATTAACTCCAGATAGTCCATATTGGAGGGAAATGGAAACTGTAACCCCAAAAAAGGGATTGCACGGAGTAAACGCATGTAAGATTACTAAATGTGTACAGCACAAGGGAGCCAAATAATAGATATTCAAATGGATTTTGCAGATTCAGTGAAACCTCGACTTACGAGCAACCCAACTTGCGATTTTCCCCCACTCCGAGTTACGAGTTAGCTCCGAGTTATGAGCTAGCTCCCAGGAGGGAAGTCACAGGAGGGCCATGGCAGCAGGAGTGCTACCGCCACATCCTTCACCTGCAAAGCAACATGGCAGCCAAACAGGGGCTTCTCAAGGGGTGGCGCCAGGGCTTCATCTCCCCTCAACCTTCCTGATGCAAGGAAGCCTTTGTGTGGGCCCTATGAGAATGCACAAGCATCACCCTCCTTTTTTCATCAGCCTTTGCAACCATATATGATATACTGACTTCATGATAGCATTACAATTATGATGACTGAGTTTCAAAACACAAACCATAGTCCTGCAGAACAGTATATCTGAAGGCTAACAAAGTGGTGAGATCTAGATCCAAAGAAAGAAACTGGCACTTAAGAAAAATAATGGCATATTTAGGTTAACGTGGGGTAAGAAAATTTGCATATCTATTCTTGTGCAGTCAGCCTTGTAAATATCCACCTCTGGCTTTAATCTAGCGATAATTACTAAAGAGGAACTGGTAATCAGAACCATTCCAATTGCAGAAGACATCAGTAACAATCTTGTTAGTAATTTTGCAAGAGGTTTGTCATTTCAGCAATATTTAAAGCTGTTGGTGTGTAACATTGCACACAAACAGACCATTAACTTTTAAAAAATATACCCTGATATAACTTGGTAAGCAAAACTAGAAGTAACAATTCTGTTCAAAATGTAGAGTAATTGTTAAATGATATTAGAATGTTTATTTATGTCATTTGTATAGATGGTTTTATTGTTATATGTGTTTGTTTTTTGTACTGTTTTAAAAATGTTGTGAGCTGCTTTGGGTACCATTCAGGGAGAAAAATGGGATATAAATAAATAATAATTATTATCATTATCATCATCATTATTATGCAAAATCATGTTAACAATATTCTATCTTAGCACATACAGCCAGGATTTAAAAATCTTTACCAGATTATTGCAAATTTAGTACATTTATATAGCAGAAAGTGCTGGATAATAAACATACAAATCAGAGTAATTTAAAGAATTTAAACATTTCAGGCCTTGAAAATCTTCTAATTATACCTATGGTCTCAAAAAATAATTTATGATATGTTAAGGCATTTTAATGAAGATAATTTTCATACGTGGAAGATTCACAAAAACAAATTTTGCAAATATAACTGCAGTCTTAGGGGAAATTAAATCAGGATACAAGTATGGGTAGAATTATATATCTGCATAAGACATCTATTAGATATATAGATTAATCTTTTTATATAAGATATATACATTTATATAGATATCTGATTATAGCACCACTATCAACAAAATGAAGCTATGAGCAACTGGAGAGAACTTTTCATCTATCAACAGCAGACAGACCGCATTTCCAAAACCCTTGTTAAACTGGAGTAAATCTTAGCAAAAGTCACCAGAGACAAAGCAAGATGAAAACTGACAAAGAATTCAATGTCTTCAATGGTTCACAACAGGGTCCCAAGGGAAAGCTGGAAAGGGGAAAGGCAGCAGGAGAACCTAAAGGAATTGCCAATGCAAAGGGCAGAGGGGGGTGCCTTACGCGAAGGAAGTCTTACAAAAGATGACAAGAAAAACATATGGGGCATCACACCAAAGTCAGCATGTAAACATACCATAGTCTACAATCATAAAAACTGAGAGTCAGCCAAGATTACAGTGAAAAAAATAATTCAAAAACGAGCACAGCACTTCATATTGTCTGCCTATGCCAATTTTCCAGGAACAGAGAGGAAGAATTTGAATTTAAAAATAACTCAAATCCAACAAGGACCCTCTTATAGTTTAATTTGTGAGACATCATTTTATTTGCTTTCCACTGCTTTTTCCAACAGCTGAAGTTTTGCTCTAAACCATCTCCTTCTAGAAAGCTATGACAGACCTTGAGGATTGTTTATTTATTGTTTAAAAAAAAATAAACTTAAGAGTGTACTAAGAATGAACTAGTTTTCAATGGGATTCACTTGTAAGTTTTCATAGTAACAAAACCAATGAATGTTGAAAGACTAGAAGACAAATACAACAGCAAATATAAGAAGCAGAGAAATCAACAATTTTAACCATATGGTGCTACAGGTTTCAATGTGAATATTGCAGAAAACTTCAGAGTTATGTAGGAATTTGCACTCTCACGATTCCTAAACAATTGTGCTGTGAGACAGTTTAAAAAATTGCCTGCTCAGGCAGATAATTTATTAACCACCCTCACCCATGTATTCCTTCCTATTAAAGCCAATGGAAGTGTACCAGTCAAAAGCAACCCCTCATTCCATCCCTTCATCATCTCCTGGTTTCTTTTTTAAAATCTGAAAGGGGAGGAGAAAGGAGTCTGACACTGCATTTGCATAAGTGCACAACACCAGGGATTTCTCAGCATTCATAACGGCCAAATCAACCAAACAAATTGCCTGAAGACTTGCAACAGTAAGCTATTGGGGTTCTTATGTCGGCAACTTCAGAAGTTCAATGGGAGAATAAAATCTTTTCTTAAATAAAATAAGAAAACTCTCCCAATCACAATTCTTGTTCTGTCTTTCAAAACCTGAAAAAAACCTGTGCAGGGCTAATTTAGCCTCCTTACTAAAGAATGAATGCAAGATAAAAAGGAGCCGACCGCTGGAAGGGCGCCAATAGCGAGCTTTCAGGAACAAAGTGCAAAGAGAACCGTGTTTGTTCTGCATTCAGAATTGTACAGGGCACTCCGCAGATGAGATGGCATATCTGGCTACAGGTCCAAGCACACACATTTATGGCGCACAATGCTTCTGTTAAAAATAAATTGGAGATTAATGCCTTCTAACCAAAAGTGCAAGAAGAAGAATTCCTGACCAATTCAATTCCCACAAGGAAGGAACAAAGTTTTCTTTCAAAAGTCACCCTTTGCTGGGAAGGGTGCTTCAATGCGGGGAGCCCCAGTGGAGGAATAAGACAGCTCCTGGCTTTCTATTTATAATCATTCAGGCAGTGAATAGTTTCATTCCAAATGCCACAAGGCATACATGCAACCTTTCATTCCAAGGGCCTGATTTGTGCTTCATTTCATAAAGTCCAGGGCTAAGAAGACAAAAAGAATTTTTAACAAGTGTGCAACAGAAACTGGGGGAGCGGGGCAGTGGTTTAGCTTCTTTATCAAACTAGACTCTCAGACATTGACATGAGGGGTGGGATGGGGACTCTAAAAAGCCCTTTCCTTTAGAGTGTTGCTTTTAAAAAAATGCAAGCCTAAAACCGCATAAGTTTTTGTGTGCATTTTCCCCCTTGCTCATTAACAGTGAATACTAGTGTCCTGCTATTCAGGCAAATCTTGGGGTGGGGTGGGGGGTAGAAGACAAGGAAATGGAATGGAGGGGTGCAAGCATTTCAATTAGTTGGCTTTGAAGGGCCCTTCTGAATGAGAAAGACAGAACACACTTGTCAAATGCAAGTTCAAGTGAAAGCCACTTCTGCCAATGAAGTGTGCAGATGGCTGTGGGGGTTCTGCTAAACCTTAGCTGGGCCCCCATTATGTCTTTATTGCTCACAAAAAAAGGCAAGGGTCACCTACAGTTTAGAGCAAGTTAGCTTCCTTTCCCACAGGATGACTCTAGTCAATCAAAGTGGTGAGGAAAGCCTTCCCTTGGAAAGCCTTCCCTTTTGAGTGACTGCTGTCTCGTCAGGGCACCGAACACTTGCACAAAAAAAGCTGAAGAAGCACAAGGGGGAGGGCATAAAAATCTTCCCACCATTTCATACAACGGTTGCACAGAACTGGCTTAAATATTCCTATAAAGCCAGACTATACTTTCCCCCAACTGGATGATATAGCATGGAGCTGAAATGACAGATACCCTCCACAATTCGGGCTGAGTGGTAATTCAACCTACACTATAACTTTGCCTAAATGGAATGGAAAAATAACATATCACAGAAAGACAGCCAGAGAGATATGCCTGCATTGAGTTAATAGATGAGAAAGAAGAAATAGTCTCCCTGTACTGAAAAATTAAAATAAGACTAAGTTAGAAAACATGAACAAAACTATTGCATGCCTGCACAATGCAGATAGGTTTTCTTCGCAACTTATACCAATGTACAAATGAATGGTAAATTGTTCTACAGGCAAATATAACGCAATATTATTACTTTTGGACATCATTTGAATTAATTTACAACATATCCAGAATTGCAGTATCCGATGTGTGCATATGCATATGTGGATCAGAAGGAGATAGACGAAGGAGGAGATTTCCAACTATGGAAGACAGGAATGGACCTGCAAATAGGCAAACCTTTCCGGTGCAATTCAGCTGTGTGCAACAAGAACATTTTTTATAAAAGAAAATATGGAAGGGGACAAAAATACTCTATAGTCTGACTATTCTCTGGTAGAATTGTCTACTGGTAACTATGGCAAAGAAAATAATATGTTCTGCTTTTCAATTGCAAACCAAACTCAAACTACAATGCAATAAAGCACCATACTTTCTATGGCATTTTATTTAACTGCCTACATCAAAGAGATTTATCAGCATCCTGTATGACTTTACCTCACAGCAGAGAATGCAATACCCAGATTGTATGGAAAGCTGAATGGGAAGATGTCTGAAAATGTACTTAGTCCAGAAGTAGACAGACTTCAGCCTTGTTCAATTGCTCACTTAAAATAAGCAAACTAACAAAAACCCCTAGGGTCTACCAACCAAAACTAAGCAATAAAGAGGAGGAAATTTTAATTACTGCCAATCTGGCTGAACCCAGTGTATGCTGATTATTTCCAAAGCTGTTTTTACCTTTCACACACTACTGTCCCACCTGCCAAGACTAAAGTCCTACCACCACAGGCAGAGTAGACTGAGTCACCTCATAGGATTTCTATTGTGTGTTATTTGATAAGTTCTCAATTCACAGAAGTTCTCACTGTTCTTTTTCCTCTTGGCAGCCACCTGAAATGCCCAGAAGCTTCTTTGGAGGATCAGCGGACCCTTTCCTGAACAATAGCAGATAGATTGGACTGGAGTTGCAAGGAACATAATGGAATCAGCAGCCTTTCTTAGGTAAAATTTGTTCATGTATGTTAGAGTTCAAGTGAGTCTCTTCGACTGGGGGCCAGGGCTGATGGGGGAAGTCACCAAAGACTGAAGTGCTGCTGATGGTGACTTCTGTTCATCACCATTATTAGAATGTAATTGCCTGGGGATGGTATATATGATCAACAGTTTCAATCATGAGTTCATCTGGGTTGTTCCCTTCCTCTGAAAAATTATGAGAGTTAAATTTCACCTTTCTCTGACATTAAAACAAAGAGTATAGTCAAAAATGGGTTTGCAGTGCTTTTGCCATGACCTGTGATAACAATAGGAAGATCTGCCCATCCACAATCTATTAATCTCCCAACCAACTACTTATTCACAAATAGGATCTCTTCCATGGGACTACAAACCTTTGTCAGTCTGTGATCCCAATTTCAATACACATGTGGAAAACATCTGTGCACACAGAAGCTACTCCTTTAATAATGAAGATGTATGCATCAGTTATTTCTTCTTCTGCATCAAATTAACGGCTGAAGAAAGAGTTAAAGTAAAGGGAAGGATTTCCTCATTGCAAAATAGTTTACCCCTTTGTTTAAAAATGATTACTAGAAAATAAATTTAGTTGATCATCATCAGCATATGGAACATAAATATGACTCAGAGTCATGTAGATCCTTAAAAATCTCACATTAAAATTCAGACAAGATTTTTACTGCCCTCTTTAATTCAGTTTTTTCTATTATAATATCAATAGAACAAGGCAAGGCTGTGAATTGAGCAGTTTGTCCAACCTGAATAATATCTGAACCAGGAACCTTTTACTCAACAACCCACAAGTCACTACTAGAGAACCATCCAACATTATTAAACTTGAAGGTCAAATCTCAGAAGGTACAGAATCTTTTCTGAACTCTGTATTTGTCACCTCGTGCACCACTTTAACCTTGTACCTTATTTCTTCTTTTATGAGACACTCTTATCTGATCCAGCATACCAGAGTACACATTTTCTGGACACGAATCAATCAGCATTGCATTGTGATTACACCTGGGACATACATAGGCGAGATTTATAGCAAGGCTGATCCTGCTGTCATTCTTCCGTTTCCTAACTTAAATTCTGAAAACCACTGCAATTCGAAATGTACAAAATAGTTCCTCCAGGAAAGCAGCAATGCTTGCTTTTCTTTCTAAACCTGCAGAAAACGCATGCTGATGCTACATGGGAAAAAATAACCTTTGACCGGAAGCAGTATTTAAGCACTGCAGAACTTGCTTTAGCTCTTTAGCTTTTTAATTTAATGACTTCTCAGGATTTCATTTTGATATGGTTACTATATTTAACAGGGCAGAGACAGTTCAAATACATACCTTGGCATGAAACCAACACCCCCACCCCCATGTACTAGAAAAAGCATGAACATGCAGACACTTCCACTCACATGGGGCAGGGAGGACTGTCCCACCCACTCACATATGTAGTCCTTTGGAGTTTCTACAAAACCATAGTAAAAGATCAAGGGAGCCTTCACAGCAGAACACCATGCAGCACTGATCTGCAGCTAGAGGACAGAGTGGAAGTGAATGACACTGGAAACACACACTCTATGAATGGCCAGAACTTTTGCTCACAAACTAAAGTTTGCTTGCATGCAATGTCTGTGCTTGAGGGTTCCCCTTTAAAAGCACAAGCCACGCACCAAATGCATAGGAAGTGATTGAAAGTCAGCATTCTGTTTCAATCAAAGGACCTAAACGATTCATTATCTGGGTTTCAGACTTGGGTAGAAACTATACTGTTGCTGTGCACAGTGGCCTTTAGTTGTTCCCTGGAGGTCAGTCAACTCAGTAGTGCTCATGATGATCAATGCCCGTTTCTCCTTTGAGTGTGGGAAGGCAATTGCTTTACTTCTGACACAGCCTCCTCACAGTTCAAAAGGTCAGATTCCTCCTATTCAGGGGTTCCAATGGGCTCCTCTGCCCAGTCCCATTTTTTGAAATAAAAGTTCATTTTGACATAGGTTAAAGAACACACAATTAATTGTAAGTCTAAAAAAATACAGCTTGTCTAATAACTTTTAAAAACTTGGCTAACTATAACCAGCTTGTATAAGAACAAATGAGGTAACCTTCTATTCCAAAGATGAATTGTAAAAGTTTCAATAAGTAAAAAAGAAAAATCACAAACTAGAAACTTTAGAATCTGAAGACAAAGGGAAGCCTTGCTTAAATTCTTTGTTTTGTCTCATACTATGGGTTCCCTCTGTCTTGCTCTGTAACAAGGACGTTTTAGTTTGGGTGTTGGGTGAGAAAGGTTATGCCAATTTGCCCTGCAACGAATATGTTGAATCAGATTTTGAATACATTCTGATTTCATTTATTTATTAGTTCTTCCAACCTTCAGAGTTCTGCAACAAACTATACACAAAACAAATATATATGCACTTTAATGAACAGATGTGAGGATGAATTCCAAGACAGTGGGTTGATTTGTGCTCTTTTAAAGTAACACCCAATAAAAATAATGTTCCTGCTTTCTTTTCTCTTCATGCACACTAAGCCATAATAAAACTATTATTTCAGGTATTCGCTTTAATATATTTTAAATTGCTGAAAACGAATGATTACTAGAATTACTAGAATTCAACAATATCACAACCTTTCCTTATCACAAAAATACCATCACCACCCCACCAAAGCCATTAATTGTTCTAAGCTTACATAAATATTTTTATGATATTTTCAAATGTAACAAAAGGGAGCAAACTAAGGAAAATCAAGCCTGAAGCCATATCAGCGGAGCTTATGTGAGTCTGCAGATGGAAGCAACAAGATTGTACCTCACACTAATGACCTCTGTCATGCTTCACAGACACTTTTTAGCCGACCACAATACTTCACATAATGTCTTGATTCAAAGTCTGCATCCTTCATGAAAATAGCTACACAGTTTTTGAAATTCTGAATTTAAAAAGTAGGAGGAATCCATACCTAACAAACCTCTATGTGACATTTTATCTCTAATTTCAGCCTCAAAATGGTTTAAATTAGAAACACATCTAATAATAGACAAATAGTTCAACTATGTTTAATTAAGCCCCAGGATCGTTCAAGCCAAGGCTGAAGAAGATAATAGCAAATGACAAAACCAGTTTTTAGAAAGAATTAGGGACTTCAACACGTGGGTGCCAGTGGCTCTTTGCTTCACTCTCCGCTGGAACCTTGTAATCCGTATTAATCTGTTTGTTCCTAAAAAATACCTTTTTCTGACAAGGTCCTAAATTTAGTTTCAATTCATTTATGCAGTTTAACTTTGTGGCAGCAGAGTCTGTTGACACAGATATATTATTTCCACATCTACTATGTGAAATCTCCTACAATTCTTGTCTCTTTCCCCGCTCTGCTCCCACCCTTCTGCACATACTGCCAAACTAACTTAGCAAAAAGTTTTAAAAGCTGGGAACAATGTTACCACAGGGTGCCAAATTTGCAGTGAAAGCCCCAAAGGCTGTTGTCACGCAAGGTTTGACAAGGCTTGCCAAATGGTTTCTTCAGGATATAAACTGCTTGTGAAGTGACTGAGTCCTTTGTATTTACAGCTGAATGCTGCAGATGGGAAGGTCTCTGCCAAGAAAGAATAACTGCTGTTCCTGCCATGTGAAGTTTTACACACATAAATAAGGGCACGCCCCCTCCTACGTCCATGGCGGTATTTTCCTGCTTTGGAGGACGATGGGGGCTTTCATCTCAAGAAACAGGGTAGGGAGGGAGCAAGAAGACATGAGAGCACATAAATATAAATATCAACTCAAATAAACAGCCATGTCGTTTGCTTTTAAAACATTTATGGCAGAGACATAGTGCAGCATCCAATAAGTTTTGTGAAACGGCAAAGAGTGGGCAGAAGTGTTCATTTAATATCACTGCCCATGGATTTTGCCAAGCAGCCACAAACTTTTATTCTTACTAAAAAGGGGAGCATGGAAATTATATATATATTCAAGCAATTGCTTCCAGACTCTTCTAGCTAGAGTCCAAGAAGAAAAAGCCAAACCTTCTTTGAGTGCACAACCTTCCACCTATCCTAAATATTGTATAGTGTACTACCCAAATATTCAGAGATGTAGTGGAATTTTAATGAAAGAATGAGGAATTAAAATAACTTCTGGATTTATTTAACTTCAGGAAAAGGAAACTCATATGAATAGGAAACAGGTATCAAAAACGCCCCCTTACATCTCTCCATGTCTCTTTATACTTCTTTCACACCTTTCAAGAAAGTGAACAAGATGTCAAGAACACCTCTTTACATCTTCCAAGAAAGGGAACAAATGGCATACCAACTTTATCCATAGCATTCAAATGTGTACTTCATACTTTATTGCTCGGTTATCAATACAAGAATCTCAGATACCAGGAATCCATTTCTTAAGGGAAATGCCCATAAGGTCAGTTATAGGACATGCACTTTTCCAGTCAGAATAGGGCCAGGTGGACCAATGAACTGATGCACAATTAAGTAACAGCACATGGTGACACTTTGCTTTACTTTTTTTCTTTCCATTCTTTTAAGTACAAAAAACCCCACTTATGGGGTTTCAGAAGATGGAAGTATGATGTGCACCATTTAGGAAACAAACTGTTACAGAAATGTCTATATTATCTGAAGAGAAACCAGACAATTACAAAATAAAACAAGCAACTAGGCACAGCTCCATCATGGTTTACACCAGAAGCAGATAAGGCCTTCTTTCTATCCCAATTTCCACTGCTCTGGAAGAGAGAGAAGAGGAGGAGGCACAGCTCTGCAATGCCTTGTCCCAAAAGCAGGTGAAAGCCCCTCTTCATTCAACTGCTACTGCCTTGGCCTTGGAGAGAGAGATGGATCGACAGTATCTGCTGGACTTAATCCCTTCTCCACACCATCCCCTTTTCCTTTTGTGTCATGTCTTAATTAGGGTTGTAAGCCTGAGAGTAGGGAATTGTTCTATTCTTCTTTTCCTTGTAAAGAGTCATGTACAGTAATGGCAGTATAGCTACAAGATTTTAGCTATAAGATCTTAAATCATTTAATTCAATCTTAATATCTAAAGCATTTTTAAATTGAGAGAGAGAATTAAAATCATACACTTTTAAATCCAGCTATATTAGCATGAACACACTTTTTCCTGTTGTAAAGTTACTCCTTAATGGGTTTTTCCCCTTATAGCCTAAAAGGCTTTTTATGGTAAGTGCCATTTGAACATCTTATGTTTAAGCATTATTTTTCTCTAAAAATTACAAATGGCAGCAGACTTTCCCAACCTGCCACCATCCCAATGTGCTCAAGTATAACTTCCATCACCTTGGACTTTGATGGCTAGGTGTCAGGGAAAGGATAAATTCAACATATCTAGAGAGCATTGGTTTGGGCTGTAGGTAAAGGTATTCCCCTGACATTAAGTCTAGTCATGTCTGACTTTGGGGGTTGATGCTTATCTCTATTTCTAAGCCGAAGAGTCGGTGTTATCCGTAGACACCTCCAAGGTCATGTGGCCGGCATGACTGCGTGCAGTGATGTTACCTTCCCGTATTAGCGGTACCTATTGATCTACTCACATTTGCATGTTTTCAAACTGCTAGGTTGGCAGAAGCTGGGGCTGACAGTGGGAGCTCACCCCGCTCCCCAGATCCAAACCGCCGACTTTTCAGTCAGCAAGTTCAGCAGCTCAGCGGTTTAACTTGCTGCGCCACTGGGGGCTCCAGTTTGTGCTGTATTATAAAGTAATTTTTACCAGATGTATACTACTTGTACTTGGCATATACTGAAGTCACAAAAAACTTTCTTTAGAATGAATGAGAACTACCAAATAAACAACATGTTAGAATACAATTTTCTGATGAGAAAACGTAGAACAATATTGGTTTTAGAAAACATCTCTAAAGTTTCAGTCTGATAATTAATTCCAGATTAAGTCAGAATTTAAATTCATTCTAATAGTACAGTTCCAGCATGTCATGCTTCTGACAGTTCCATCAAAAGCATGTCCATAAAGAATAAGTTCCATTGAATTAGTCTCAAGAGTAGAAATAGGATTGAAACAAAAGCCTATTGAAGTGAATTTAGAAACCATAAAACAACCACAGAACTCTCATTTCCACCCTACCTCCTATTTACAAAACCATGTTGTGCTTGGTTAAATTAATCATAAAAACATTTCAAGAAAACAATTGTACAAATGTTAATAATACTCAGAATAGCTCAGAGGGCATTAGTTATTATCACACTAATTGGGAAAACACATGGTTTCCTACTTACCTCAATTTTGTCAATCTTTGCATCTCCCCAGTAAAGTTTGCTTTCTTCAAGATCTAATGCCAAACCATTAGGCCACCCTAAAGAAGTGTTCACCAGGACTTTCCTCTCAGAACCATCCAAATAAGCACACTCAATTTTTGGATTTTCACCCCAGTCTGTCCAGTACATATACCTGTTGAGAAGCAGAAAAAGGCACGTTTTACATCTGCATCTGTGATATTGCTGCAACGTCAAGTTGCAATATTCACAATTAATTGATACGAGGAGAAATTCTTCTATATTTTTACATCATTTGAAAAAAAAGTGTGGATCCTTATACTGTAAAGTTATTTTATACTGTTATATACCTGCAGTTTCTAATAAGGGGGAAGGAGAAATGAAATTGATTTCCACAAACCATTGAAGACTTTGGTACATGGAAGGCTTTGAGGGCTAACAATGCCACATTCATTGGAAAACTAAACACTGGGACATACAAACATGCTGCACCAAGAAAATAGAATCCATGTGAGGTTAGAAATTATCTGTTTGCTTCATCTGTTTGTTGTTATTCCATCTGGACTATGATTTTAAATGCCTTCCTGTCTATACAAAACCAAATGCTTGATCTCAAAGCCACCTACTTTGTTATATTATCTAATAGGAACCAAGACCCTAGTTAAGTTTTTCAAACTGATTCATCTAGTACTTTGGTTCTCAACTTGGGGTCCCCAGATGTTTTTGGCCTACAACTCCCAGAAATCCCAGCCAGTTTACCAGCTGTTAGAATTTCTGGGAGTTAAAGACCAAAAACATCTGGGGACCCCAAGTCGAGAACCACTGATCTAGTAATTTGGGACCCTTATGAAAAACAAACAAACAATTTTTCTTTATTTTCTTGTTTATGCTTTAAAATACACATTTATTATGATGAAATGTGATATTTGCACTTAGGCTGACATTCCACTTGATGAATAGACTTGATTTGACATTTTTGTGCAAATTCCAGTGATAGGCAACTTTCAGTTTTGAGGAAGAAACTGTAGATTTTGGTTCATTTTGCATTGCATTTGACATGAAACAAATTGTAAGTAATAATATCAATCCAGTCAATGTCAAGAAAATTTCCTAGTAGTCTATAAAACAAAGAGAAAGCTAAAATTTCATTTTTGTAAACTTGATTAAAATCCTGTAACACTCACCCCATCACAGGATTGAGCACTATTGCTCTGGGTTCATCTAGGTTTTCGGAAATTAGGATTTTTCTTGATGTCCCATTCAACCGTGTAACTTCAATACGATCTGTACCAGTGTCAGTCCAGTACAAGTTCCTGGCCACCCAGTCCACTGCTATACCATCAGGATGGTCTATTTCTGTTGATACAATTGTCTGAGCTCCAGTTCCATCAAGGAAGGCCCGACGAATGGCTCTGACGTCATCATCGGTCCAATATATGTAACCATCAACCGGATCATAGTCTATGGCAATAGCATGCCTGATATTGTCTATCTGCAGGATAATGTCAGTGAAATCTGGCATGTCCAATGAAATTCTTCGTAAATCGGTTCTTCTGGCAAGCAAGAGCACTTCCTCAGCACCTGGGGGGAAAGGATCACCAGTAATCAACAACTGCCACTGTGCGTTTATTATTCAGAAGGCAATGACTTGATAAGCCTGTCCAAATTCGTTCACTTAGAGTCATTGAAAAATGAACTTGGCTGCAAAGAGCTTCAGCTGATTTGCAGCATGAAGACAAAACATTACCTTCTGAACCTCAATGCTTTTATTTTCTAGCAACTCTTTAGCATTTCTATGTAAGTAAGAGGAAAAATCAAGCCAAACTACTGCGCTCAAAAGTGCAAGGGCTTTACCAAGAATATAGCTGCTTTGCCGACAACCATTTAGAGGTGTAAAGAGACAACAGAATATTTGGGGGATACTCACAGAGCTGGAATGCTATTTTCTCCATGATACAACTTGCTCTATGAACTATTCTCTTTTTTATTTTATTGTTAAAAATACACATTTTGAGCAAAATAAAAAGTATCAAAATGCAAAATGTTAAGTTATCGAGACTGGCCACTAATAATAAAAAAATGAAAGTGGAGAGTTCTAACTAAACTTAATTGTCTTTCACTGAAAAAGGGGCAACACATTTTAAAATAAGCTTTATATACCACATTCACAAAGTAAAAATCAAAACAGAATTACACAAGTAAAGGATGTGATTTCAGTTTGCTAATACAATGAAATCATATCCTTTGCTTGTGTAATTTTGTTTTGGAGAAAGAGGGAAAAATGTCTAGACTTCAAATCCCACGAAGCTGTCAACTCAACCAACAGTTGTTTCCTGAAGGCACAGCATTAAATTCAGTTTCCATATTCAGCACTCTTTAATATGCAATATGATTTGAAGACAGGCCAAAATTATATGAAGTACACTATGGAACTAAGATCACTTGCTACAAGTATTTGCTTCCTTTCAGGTAACTAAGGATTGCAGAAATAATAATTGATATTTAAGATTTGAAAATGTCTATTACCTAAACACATTTCAATGAGGAAGGTGATTAATAACATTCTACAAATTAGATAGTATTCAAGTTTGCTGTTAATATTTTTTTAAATCTCCCAACATCTTAATATATCAGCAAAAGATATAAATATGTGAGTCACATTTTGCATTTTAAAGTGATCTCAAAGCAACATGCAATTAAACTACTGTAGCACAGTAAAAGCTACAAAACAAACATACAATGAAAGACAATCATAGTCTACTACAAAGCAAATTGAACACAATGGGAGAACCCTCCACTTACATGCTTTTACAAAATAAGAGAAGAACTGTACTCCTAAAAGCCTCAATTTAATTTCAGACAATTTCACATATCTCCACATGTACTGTTTGCAGAAGAAGAAAAAGAAAAATCAGAAGTCTACTTTTAGGTGGGGGACGTTTCACTTACAGCGGGTAAGAATTGGTCCCCAGACCATTCATAGTTGATGGAAACTGAGGCTACTGAATGAAATTATACAACATACACAGATAGCAAGTGTATACTCTTCGTCATGACTAAGTTCTGTATTTTCTCCTCATATTACTACATGTGGGCCTAATTTTATCGATCAAATGAAGATGGTTCCACAAAAAGAAAGAGAAATAATAGCAAGTAAGTCATACAATTTGGATAGAATGGGATATATCCAAGACAGAACAATCCAAAAAATCCAGACCTTATGTGAAGGACCAACAATGTCCCAGGATTCATTGGGGGGGGAGGGGGGCTCTTCTATCTCTGTGGGTCTTCTTCTACATCTTGAGACCCTATCACTCCCTACATTGCAGGAAAAAAAATCTAATCTCAAATATCTCCCAGAATTTGCAGTCTTAGGATGTTAGTGACAGAAGTTTTGATTAAGAAGACAGAATAAAATTACATGCCAAAGCCATTCACAAGGGAGCAAGCCATGATAGAGCCCCTGGATCCCAAATGACTTCAGCAGATCATTATTTTCATTTTTTTCAACATAATTTCCCAAGCTTTGTTTTCGAATTTCTAGCTTAAGATCCAAGATCTCCTGGCCACTGAGTGTTGTAGCAGTGGCCAGAATTGCTCTCCTCCTCACCCAAACTTATTCTGCTTAGTAAGCAAGTAATGTACGACCTCCCTGCTTATTCATAAACTGATATATGTGGTTTCATTTATCTATGGTTTCATTTATTCACACATTCATGTAAAGCCTCCTAAACAAACTACACTCTATACACATTTACCAATCATCCAACTGAAAGTAATAGGATTGCGATTATCCATGGTTCTATGTATCTATGGCCCATTCCACACAGCTGTATAAAAGCCACATTGATTATATGGCAGTGTGGACTCAGATAATCCAGTTCAAAGCAGATATTGTGGATTATCTGACTTGATATTTGGGGTTAGATGGCTGTGTGGATGGCCCTTCAGTAGATATAGGAGTCACACTATAAGATTTCCTTCCATTCAACTCACTGCCAACTCATGATAACCACACAGAAAGAAAAATAGACTGTATAAGTACAAGGTAGTTAGGATTAGAAGGAGGGTGGCTGTTTAGGCACAGCTTATTCCTTGAGTGACAAGGAACAAGCTTGCTACAAATAGAAGCCCCCTTCCCCATGGCTGCTTATATCTTTCCTCAGTGTCCCCTGATGGGTACTATACTAAGAAAACATTGCAAAGAATAGAAGACTCAATTACTGGCCAAGAAATGTATACAGCAATCTGCTATAATGCAATGCAGGGATGGGTAATTTATAGCCCACATACCAGATGCAGGCCGCCAAGTCCCTTTTACAGACCCAGGGCTTGACGGGAGCCATCACTCTGTGCGCTGCCTGAAATATCCCCTGCAGGGCATGGCAGCTGACTGTGGCATTGCCACCTAAGCTCTGCAAAGTTGCGCATAATCTCATAACTTTGAGAAAAGTCCAGGTGGCTCAACCAAATTGACAACAGGCACTGCTGTTGCCATGACAGAGAGACATCAAGGCCTCAGAATGGGAAACAAAACTGCCTTGAGCAGCCTAATGGAATATTGAAAAATAGCTTCTCTATAAAACAAGTTATATAATGCCATGCCTCATGCGGTAAGCTTCAAAGAATGTGCAAGCCCCACTCCCCTCCAAAACCAATCTAGTATGGGGAGAATATTTATTCAAATGCAAGCACTAAATGCAAGAATGTATGGGTATCTGTTTACGTTCACAGTAGACTAGACAGGTGGTGCTTAATTTAATGGATGAGAGTAAGCAGAGTCACTGCTGCCAGACTGGCTCAACTGGAGAACTAGACGGGTAAACATATGGCAATGCATTCAGACATACCTATGCAAAGAAGCAGGGAACTGCTATCAACTGCTGATGGGCTTAAACGGCAGAGAATTAAAACCACAGAGAAAGACCACAGAAAGATTTTGATGTTAGCCATCCAAGGGGCTTTGTACTAGTGAGACTTTTATCTTGTTCAGTCACATAATTTTACACGTGTGTTTCCAAGTATGTGTCCAAACATTACACTCCTGCTTTTATAAACCTCTTCCATTTTTGCAGCACTTTCCCCATCTTTTTTCTTCCCAAGGAGCGTCTATGAAGAAGGGAAAGAGAGACTAGGTACACAGTGGCTTTTAATTGGTGTATTGTTAAAACCTGGTTACCATGACCCATATATGCAGCATTAGTAGGTTTGGGTTCAGTGATCTGTAAAAATGACAGTGCCGTGCTTGATCAGTTTTTCTATGTGTGCTTGTTTTAAAAAAGATTGTCTTATGTTTGAAATTAGTCCTATAAAAGATCCAAGGCTTAAGACTAATAAAAGGGCAAGACATCAAGTTACTTGGCAAAATGCTGCTAGAAAACATATGTTTCTTGGGAACTACTTAAGATAGGATTGCACTGATCTTTCTATTTTATGTTATGTTATTTTCTGGTTGTAAAATCAGATTAATTTTTCCCATATCTTAAATTCTTCTTCTGAAATTTTTTTCCCTTTAAATTAGGTCATCCTTAAGTTATATAAAACATATTCATCATTGGGAATATATGAACCTATCTACTAAAAGGACAGATTGTCATATAGACTTGTTCACTTGTATCTATAATGGCTCTATTTAACACCTTGCCCAACCTTGTCATAAAACAGAAATAAATAACAACTCTTTTGCACTAGGCAAGTGTGCCAATATGGAAATCCAGTTCTCTTGTGTGGCATCAAGGGTTTTAAACTCAAGCACTGTATGACCCTAGTCCAGTAAATTTACACTAAGTCCAATTCTCTCCCAAAATAGTAACATAATCTATCAAGGTGTGTTGAGTTAGTAGTGCAAGAGTGAAACTTATAATGCCTAATGGGGTCCGGTCCTTTTGTGCAATCCTCAGGGTCTCCACCAATCATTAATGAAAAATCAAGAGGACAATTGTGCCTCTAGAAACCTCCAGGGGGCACAATTGTCCATTTAAATTCTATGTCTCAATTTCAGCATCTTATTTATCCCACAAATAAAATATGGGGGAATTCATAGTATTAACTTCCTGTTTCATAAAAGTGGGTAACGATAAAATTGTGGAGATCTAAAAGTACAGGTAGAAATAGGAGGATTTTCCCTTTGGATACTCTTGGTTGCACAGCCCTGTACTAAGACCAAGGAGTAGTAACATAATTTTAGCCATTACTGAGCCTTTTCTTTCTTTCCTGGAAACCCAGTGCAACTAATGGCTCACAGACCAGCACTGGTCCATGGACTCTTAGTATTAATAGATGGCTGACAAAGCCAAAATGATAATTGTTGGGATGTAGCAAATAATTTTTTAAAAAATAAAATAAAATAAAATAAAATAAAACAAAGCCAAAATGAAAAAAAGAGAAGTATGGTCCTTCTTATTGTAATGAAACATCCATACACACAGATTTCTACAACACTTCCATCTTCCTTCCCACTATGGAGATAGTTGGAAAGAAGCATATAATTCATTTATTCTTTGAACGTTCTAAGCATAAAAAGTAGTTTCAGACCCTATTTTTTTATTTCAATATCCACAACTGCATATGAATGAACAACATGTACAATGCTCTTTTTGTATCCTCCCAACCCAACTTGAGTCCCATTTTGCTGTCTAATTGTGGAGAAGTTTCAGAAGTTTTAGAAAACCCAAAGTAATGCAAGAACCCTCCTGAAAGGAATAATCTCTGCTATACAGACAGTTCAGTACACAATCAAGGAGGCTTTCTCAGCATGCAGAGTTAACATGCACTGAAGCACATTTTAACTGAAGTTTCCCAGTGTTGCTTAAAAGACTATAAAAGGCTAAGAAACTGAAGAATGAAGCTGGACAGCTGCTTTCATGTGTATGTTTTTCAAATTAATGACCTAATAACTTCTGTTTGAGATGAGACACATAGAGATAGGACACTTGTAAGAATACATTTGTCAACTACAGTTCTAATTAGCACTGTGACCTGGGAAAAATGAGTTCCTTCAAGAGATGAGAGCAATCAAGATTTGCTGCTATGAACACTGTCTGTGCTAGCCTGGCTTGTACTTAAACAGCACTGGTGTTGGGGGCAGGTCTCCATATCCCATTGCTGGCCAAAAGAGACTTTGTGATTCAGACATTTAAAAAAGTTATCAAACTTTTATGCGGTGCAGAAAGAGCATCATAACATTTCAGACCAACTCCTTCTGCTCCACTTTCCGACTTAATATGGACAAAGTATGTTATGGTCAAATAATTCAAATACAGAGCAAAACCCACTCCAAATAGAGATATATTTCTGACACACAGAGTGCGTCCAGGACAAAATGCAAACACAGAAAGATGGGAGTTTGTTATCATAGCAGAACTCCTCCCAAGTTAGACGCTGTAAGAAGTACACATCTGCAGCCTGACTAATTTTGAAGCCAGACAGCTGGGCCTAGCTGTAATTGCTCTGAACCATGTTCTCTAGGATAGTCAACACTGGACCCATGCTGTCTCCAGGAATGGTCAGACAAGGAACATAACATGCTTGGGGCAAGCGATACTGCAAAAAGTGGATATTGCTTTCTTCATCAAGAATGTATTGACATTGTTTTCCCTGAAAAAACAAAACAAAAACAAAATATAGTCTATATCGGTGGTTCTCAACCTGGGCCCCCCAGATGTTTTTGGCCTTCAACTCCCAGAAATCTTAACTGCTAGTAAACTGACTGGGATTTCTGGGAGTTGTAGGCCAAAAACATCTGGGAATCCCAGGTTGAGAACCACTGGCCTATATGAAATTCGAGTCTCACTTACCTGCTACCCTTCCATCTGCTATCCAAACCACCATTTATACTCATTATTAGTGAATCTCAAACTATCACCTGGCACAAATATTTCTAGTCCTGAAGCACTTTATTCTCAATTTCAAATTTGAGATCAACCCAATTAAACCTGTTGCAAAGTGATTTTTTTAATCAAAGAAAGTGTCTATCCACATATCACCAGCTGCCGTTAGCCAGAAGTGTAGTTCAAATGTGCAGCAGCAATCACACCTCCAGATCACATATGTGGCCAATTGTTTGTGATGCTGTGTAAGGTGGAGGTTGGAATCAAATGTTGAGGCACCTGAGAACTTTCCATGTCTGGTAGTAGAATTATCTAGGTAAAATTCACCACATATAAAATAGGCCATAAAATGTTAGCTTGTGCTTTTTCCAGATGCTTACTTCAACTAAAGAACACAACCAGTTATTCCTCACATACTATACAGGAAGAAAAAAAATCCCCTGAAGTCTAAGTCCATCATCCTGATACTGAAACATTCGTTCCTCAGCCAAAATGGGAATCCAAAGTGTTATTTAATGCAATACACATGCCTTCAATGTTTTAAAAAATCTATGTCTATATCAATCAAGAACTATTTGCCAGAAAAAACAGGAGGAAAGAATGTGTATATAACACCGTATGATTAATTTAATTAACAAGAAAAACTGCACAAATTCCTTATGTTTAAAAGAGGAAAACAAGTAACCTGGGCTTTCTTTAGATTTCTCACCTGAAGTAGTTAGATTTCTATTTTATTTTTCAATACAATTCTTCTCCCCTGGTACCAATGCACCACCAATAAATCACGTAATGTATTTTCTTTTACCCAAAACATCACAGACCCTTTGCAAATATAGCTAGCCAAACTAAAATCAGGATTATACTATCCATTTTAGTAAGATGCCTTAGGAAAACCTAGCAACATTTGTTGAAATTGAAATCTCCACAGAAAACAGAAATATTTATCCAATCCCTAAACACCATATTCTCAGTTTGTACCGTGTTTCCTCGAAAATAAGACAGTGTCATATATTAATTTTTGCTCCCAAAGATGTGCTAGGTCTTATTTTCAGGGGATATCTTATTTTTCCATGAAGAGGAATTCAATTGTTGAAGAATTATTGTTGAACAAAAAAATGAACATTTATTATATACTGTACAGTAGATGTCATCACAAACCAGCATAACCAGACAAACTGTGAATCCTCTCAAGAATTTCTTGTTACTACTATTTATTTTCATGTACAGCAATCTATGGTACGTACATTTACCAGTCCTGCATGCTCTGGTGTTCTGTTTGGCAGGCATGCTTCCAAACAAAAACTTTGCTAGGTCTTACTTTCAGGGGAGGCCTTATATTTAGCAATTCAGGAAAATCTCTACTAGGTCTTATTTTCTGGGGACAACAGCCTAGTAGTTATGTGATTGTTTCTGCAGCCATGGCAAAGCAGTGGGCCCTCAGTATCCACTGGGATATGGTTCCAGGTCCTTCTGTGGATATAAAAACCCATGGATACTCAAGACCCAATATATACAATGATGTAGTAAAATGGTTTTGCTTATGTAAAATGGTAAACAACTCAGATGAGTGCTGGACAGAAGCTGAGGATTTGTGAAATGGAGGGTATAGCAGGATATATTTACACATCAACAAGGCAAGATCCAGGTTTGATTTTGGATTATTTTTTTAATATTTTCAATCTGTAGTGGCTTGAATGTGTGGATACAGAACTGTGGATATGTAGGGCCGCCTGTATTTAATCATTAGTTTTAAAGTTAAAACATGAATACAAGTATAATGCTTTTGGAGACTGTTGCGTTGTGCTGCAGTTTTTTTAAAAAAAAAATTACATTTCAGTTCTGGAAATGGCAGCTGCATTCTATTTACAGAATTAACTCCAATCAGAGCTGACAGCAACAAAGCAGCCCATCTCCTCAGCTAAACAAGAGCTGTTTGCCAGTCTCCCCTTGGCCCACTTCACATCTGACAAGTGACAAGGCATCTACAATACAGTAACAAATGCTCCAATTTATCCACCCAAGCTAAACAAATGTAGACAGCACTGGTTGCCTTTGCTAATCCACACCATAGAATGTCATGCTATTTCTTTCCCATTTGTCTGTCTACTAATCAGACAAGAACAATGCTCTATTGTAGGTCATTCTCTAGCCGCTTTCCCCTTCCCTGCAAGCCTTCTCCCCACAACTACTATGACAAAAGCTGCGAAACTTTGGCAGTCACAATTTTGCTGGGAATGACTTGGGGAGAAGACGAGGATTTGCAAATTCCAAAACATTGGCAGCTCAACCATACATCTTTGGAAATCAGCAACAATATACTTTAACTATAAACTATATAGTGCAAGATCCTGAAATACAGAATATATGCTTTGCATTAAATCCAAATGAATTTTTGTACATACATAGATGAGATATTAAGTTACTATACAAGATCAAATTATCCGGAAAGTTTTTTCCCCTACATGACATAAGAGAGAACATTGTTGTAGCAGATTGTGAGAGTATTTGGGGGGGGGGGGGGTGAGAAAACATTGTCATTCTAGCTAATGTTCTTGCCAGCTTTCAAAACATTTTAGGAAAGTTTTTTAACACTCAGTTTTACACATGAAATAACAGGACTACTGCAGGGTGTTTTATTTTACTTAAGTAAACTATTTGATATATGGACTATTATATACATAACAAGGGCACAAATTCACAAATAGTACAAATTCACAAATAGCAACAAATCTTGCTTTTTGTGAATTGTTTTGTATTTACTCTGAAACAATTACTTTGCATTGTCCCAGTGCGGAACGCTGTGCTGTCAAAAAGACTCTTGAGGGGAAGACTGCATTTACTATCCAATGAATGGCTAAGCAGTTGCTATAAACATGGACCTTTTTAAAGGAGGAAAACTGTTGCAATATTATAAAGAGACTAGCTTTGCCCGGCCACGTGTTGCTGTGGCTTATGCTTTCAGAGTGTTGCTCTTTATTTACTGTCCTGATTTTAGAGATTATATTGTTCTGTATTATTATTAATCGCTTTGAATGCGATTTCCTGGGGGTTGGACTGGATGGCCCATGAGGTCTCTTCCAACTCTACTACTATTCTATGATTCTATGATTCTATATCACAGTAATTATTACATATTATATTTATAATCTTATATTATCTTCTTAGAACTGGATTATATGAGGCCCCTTCTTCACAGCTGTATAAAGTGCACACTGAAGTGGATTATATGGCAGTGTGGAGTCCAGATAATCCAGTGCAAAGCAGATAATACAAGATTATAAATGGGTTATATAGCTGTGTAGAAGGGCCTTGAGTCTACACTGCCATATAATCCAGTGCAAATTAGATAATCTGTGGAACAGGCCGAGGGCTAGGTCTGCCTGTCCCCTGGGCAGAGTTGGTTGCTAGGAGACCAAGTGGGCAGAGATTAGTCCTCTAACTGGCAGCAATGGGATAAAAACAATTATTGCTCTCCCTCTAATTAGGATTTTATTTTTATTTTCTTTTTGTTGTATCAACCTAGAGGCATGGATGATGGGTTGTGTTGTCAAATTTCGAGGTTGGGGGGGGGGGGGCCTGTAGTTTTGTTGTTTTGTTGGTCGCCGTGATGCCATCACTCATTTATATATATAGATGGTTTCAGTAAGATTATGAAACTCAAAGAAAGATGAGCTTCCTTCCATGTCTTTCTGCAAAACAATTCCTTCTAGTTTGAAAAATAGACATATGCTGAATAAATTAATTGCTCCACATTCATCAACACAAGACTCTCCCTGAACGAAAAGTCATATGTTGGGTGTGTGCAAGCCGCTGCTCCTATGCAGAGGGGCGACTAATAACCGCTTCAAGCTTGAAGCAAGTTTCAATTTGTTGGATTTTTGTGTGGAAAATTATAACCCACCTGATCAAACTGGTTAGCTCACATCTCATAGCACCATGTTCAAAGAAGTGATGTAAAAGAGAAAAATGTACATAGAAGCAATGAAGGACAAGAACTGGGACTATTTCTATTATGGGACCAGACAGCAGTTAACAACAAAAACACTGTGCTGTGGTTTCTTCCATAGAGCTTACATTTTAAATTAGATAAATAGGCAGTAAGAAAGGATTAACACTCTTTCTCCACATCATGGTCCAGGTCTAACCAGTTGATTAGCTGCTCTTCATTAAAAAGACACACACATGCAGTAAGTCCTGATCGCCAATCTCCTGCGTTACAAGTAGCTGCATCCTAAATCGAAGCGAGCAAAAGCACTCAAAACGTTATCAGGAACTACACAAACTGACCTATGCAAGTTGTAAACTATGAACTTAAATCTGAAAGTCAAAAATATCCTTTCACTTTGGCGAATGGTTTAATGCGGCCTATAGACACTAAGGAGTTAATTAATAAGACCAGGAATCAATTCATGTGGATGTTGGCATAAGAGAAAAAACCACAAAAGATCCAGAGCTTGGGAAAGAAATAATCCATAAAACTGAACCAAAAAGCTACATTCTTATGCAAAACCAGACTTCCTGTTCCCATCCCACTTTCTCCCCTTTTGACAGAAAGCCCTTTAAAGAATGTCTGGCCCAACAATAGAAAGGTGCTAACGCCATATAAACAGTCACTCATTCCTGTGCCCTTCGCCAAAGTGCTAGATGCCCAGTGAGCTGTTTCCCATTGCCAGAAACACAAAGTCAACATGAATGTTTTGAAAGGATTGTTCTGAGCATTCAGCTAGGGTTTCTAAGGCTGTGAAAGAAGGTGTTTTTAAAGGGAAACAAAAACCTTCGTTCAATACCTTAGAAAGCATGTCAATAAAACAGCTAAAGCGGGAGGAGTAAATAAAAATGTGTCCTGCTTTCCAGTAGACAGAAGTTCAATTTGTAGCACACAAGGCCACACAAAGCCACTGCAAAAAGTGGAGGGAGAGGAAGGGGGAGCAGGAAAATGCAGTGGGAACCCACCCCATTCTCCTGATTTGGCGGAGACATGTTTTCTGGACAACTCCCAGAACCCCCCAATCACCATGACTGTATTTCTAAGCCCTTGTATGTCAGTATCCACACAACTACACTTACTATGCTGTTTTTAATCCTATTCCACAGAATCCGAACACGCGAAGTATTGCAGACAACGTTCTTAAAACTCCACAATAAGCATACTGTCTTGTAATTCTAATAATTCCCTACACTTTCTTTTCATAGTGTGAGTTACTAAATCGTAGAACATACTACAAAGAAGTCTGGAAATGACATTATTGAGATGGCCTCTCTTAGAATCATAGAATAACAGAGTTGAAAGAGACCACATGGGCTATCTAGCCCAACCCCCTTGAAGTCTGCCTTTGAGTTTTCAGTATTAGCAGCTGGTTGGACTAGCTACCTTTAAAGACCCTTATAGTTCTATGGTTCTGGAAGACGACGTAAGAAACTAGTCAACACAGGAGGATTTTGATGAAGGGAACAAGGATGCATATTGTAGCTCCTCTACTTCTAGCTGCTGCCTTATTACTTGAAAAATCTTAAGGGAAAATGTGAGTACAGGTTAATGAATGTAGTCACAGAGTCCAGTATCATGGACAGCAGAATTTCCAGTCTTCAGAAACTCTGTAACTGCATTTGGATGTGATATAATCCAACCCAAATGCTCAGATTGACAAAGTTACATTTCTCTGGCTGGAGGGCAGGATATATATTTTAATTAATAAATGCTAAATGATAAATAAAAGTTTTTTCTAGTATTCTTAATAAACATGAGTTTATGGGTTGAGCCAAGGCTGCATATCCCCATTCCTAAAGTATTTTTTCATTATTTGGAAATGCAATCTGACTTAACAAACAAATGAATCATTAATTTCAGTAATAACGATTATATGGCCTCTGTTGCTGAACTGAGCCCCCAGACTCAAGTTTGCGTTTTCCAGGGTGAGGTTAATAACTATATTACCAGGATAATTATACAAACATTAGCACATCAATAGGAAGGTAATCATGAAACCTATTGTACAGGGATGTGCGACAGAGGTTCCTACAAAGAAGTACTTGTCACTTCATTCAAATATTAAATGGTTATATAAATGTGTGTTTCTTAGTGCACTTTTTCTTTTAATAATAATAATAATAAAACTTTATTTGTAGACTGCCCTATCCCCCAGAAGGGACTCATGATAGTTTCCAGCTTATATGGAAAACATTCAATGCCAACAGAAAAAAACATATAAACACATCAAATCAAAACACATCAAAAATATAAGCAGCCTAATTTTAAACTGACTAACAGACAATATTAACAAAAATAAAAAAAACTAAATACTCCAAACAGACATAATTTGTCACAGGGTAAGAAGACCTCTGAAGAAAAATGTATTGTCCTTACTAGTATGCTGTAGTATACCAGTAAAGCTCTAGTGAAGATATTTTTGTGTTATGCAATTTGCCGAATACAGTAAATACAAATCTGCATTTATTCCAGGTTTTGCTATGTTGTTCCTATGTGCAAGCCATTTTACTGATCGGTGCATAAAGAAACAGGTAGACAACAGTCTCATATCAGATCTAGGAGAGCCAGATTAGCAAGTCTCCTGGATTTAATTTAGTCTTCCTTTTAAAATGTCATGGCAATGCAAGCCAGGTCCTTGAGAAGTTCCCTATTCTTATGTAGACATTTCCTAGCACTTTCTCACTTACAAACATAAAGAGAGGCCCAAGTAAATTTGTTCAAATCCAGGTATGATATGTCTCTATATGGACTATTCTCTTTTTACCCGATTGAATCCTGGAACTTCATTAAACATGAAATATAAGACATTGTTTACTACAAGATTCAGCAAATATTCCTGGCAAATACCTCTCTCGTGCAATATGAAATGTCATTTTGATTTTTAAAGAGCCAAATCTTTGCTGAAAAGGTTTATTAAGTCCTGACCTACCTGTGAATGCCACTACATCAAAGACTGCACTCTAACATAGGCTTCAATATTATTCTTACATACAGTACTTGCATTCTAAAATCTCAAATAAGAAAGCAATCACAAAACGGACAGAGAAGCACACATCTTTGTAATGCATGAATACTTAAACGAGGCACAGGTCAAGCCCATAAATCTACATTCCAAGATGGGCATCTGCCTCCAGTTTCTATTCCCTGTATATGAGAAGGAGCTGCTGCAATAAAAGCAGAATGTGCCCTTCTTGAACACATCAATTTCTCTCTCATCTCTCTTGATGTTATGGTGTGGTTATTTCCTTCACATCAGTTGGCTGGGCTCTTTGAGCTAACTCTGAACCAGAAGTATGCAGGCATTTTATATGTAAGCTTGGGGTCTTGAGCTCCTGTCAAGCGAATTTAACTGCAACAGATTTCATATAGACAAAAGACCCTGTAATTTGAGGGGAGGTGGGGTGGAGAGTGACTAGGCAGAAAAGGTTGAAAGAGCAAAGCAAACAGATTGTTCCTCCTGGCTGTAGAGAGTGCACACAAATGCTCAACTTGTCCAAAGTTCACTTTCAATGAATAGGGCATTCCTGTATGCTCTTGAGCAACACTTTCTCTGGTCCAGAGACATCGCTGATCAAAGTTCCTTACCTGCTTTGCATGTTTTGCCGTCTTCCTGAAGCTGGACTCCAGTGGGACAGTTACAGCTGTAAAAGGGATCTCTTGGAGACAACAGGCACAAATGGGAGCAGCCACCATTATTATCTTCACAGGGTGTATGAACTGCAGAAAACAAGGAGACAGAAAAGCAAGTAATTTTTAGAATAAGATCCAAAAGAAACTCAGCTATCTGTAGAAACTTGAAGAGCCTACTACTACCACCCCAATTCAGGCAGAAAACCTGTTCCGTATATCCCTGAAAATAATTTAAATAATTATATACTTGTGAGTATGTTATATCTTCTTTGTTATTACATTTTGTAGAATAACTTGTATCTCCCAAAAGGCATTTTTTAAATAAATGCATGAACAGGACATACCAAGATTGTACTTTAATACAACATACCAAGACTGACAGCATTCTTCATGTGCACAAATTGTTTTCATCCCCCAACAACATTTCTATTACTCTCGCCCCTGATATTTTAATATAACTGAAACATTTAAAAAGCAATGTGGTGATTTCGTACGAAAAAATTTAGAGGGAAATTCCTGCTTGGCTTGACAGTATAGCTTTGCTTTATAGAACTCACACAGCAGATTTCAAGTCCTAATCACCACCCAAACATTTTTAAGCAGCTTGAACTGCAACAGGAAATTTTAAAAATGAACATGGGTCAAAATTCTGGAAAACTAATTTGAGGTGGTGCCGCTCAAGATTTTGACCAACATATTCTTTTAAAGTATCTTAGATAGGAAACCTCACTCTCACACCCTCCTTGAGCCATAAAGTGAGGCAAGTAATAAATAAAAAATACTTTGTTGTTGTTGTTGTTGTTGTTGCTGCTGCTGTTGTTATATTAGTGTGAATCAAGGATGACAAGTTAGTGCAAAATGCTAGGGACTTCAACTGATGAGAAGAATACCCTTTCCCTCAGCCCAAATATTATTTTTTTGCTGTCTGGCTATTAGAAACTAATGGTGGTGGGTTTTTAATGCTCTGCAGTGCTGTTTTTAAGGTGTGCACGTTGCATTTTATTGAACTTTAATATTTTTATTGTTTAATGTTTTTAACCTTATCAATTGCTTGTTCTTAAATTATTACATTTATATTCTTATTGAAAAGTCTTAATCTGTACTGTTTTTAAATATACCATTAGCCATTTTGAATCTCAATATTGAGAGAAAGGCAGACTATAAATGATTAAAATAATAATAGTACTATATGAACACCCTGACTGTGGCTCTCTCACACTCTTGGAATGAACAATTTAAGCAGTATTTTTGGTTGGTTTTAATGTCCCTGGAAATGGTCTGGACAGATTATGGCTTGTAAAAGAAACTGCATCAATGACACAGAAAAGAATAATGCAGGAATGTCAAGCAAACTATAAGTTAATATTCTATGCTCTCCTTGACTGTCATCTTATACAAGGGCCCACCAATATACAAAAACATCTTGGGGAGAGACGGAATCCAAATCCAATCCTCGTCGAGAGACAGTGGTATCTGAGCTATTTCCAGCAGATAGTATTTCCCTGTGCACCAGGTTTTCCTCGCTACTGTCCAGAAATACTGTGACCCAAGGGTGGGACATTCCCTCAGCTGAGAGAAATGTCAGGAATTCAGAGAGCACCACACAACTCCATCTGGAACGCAAGGGCAAACTGTTGCAGTGCAGAGCCAGTGCCTTCTACTGACGGATTGCACCTGTTTCTCGGCTAGAACGGATCCTAAATTCCTTTGTTTACTGTATACTGTCAACTATCCTCCCCATTCCAAGTACAGTCTGCCACATACAGAGACCAAATCTTTCAGATTGGTTAAATTCTAGTGTCTTCTAAAAGAGGCAATTTTTGAAATTTGTATTATTAGCTTTCCAACATTTAGCACCCATAAGCTACATCTTCTTAATTCAAAGGCTGCAAAGGAGACCTGGCTGTATTCTTTGCTCTAGCTTTTTCCACAAAATTTCTACCTGTTGATAAGAATGGATGCTCAAGTACATATGGATTAAGATCAGAAATTCATTTCTTAGTAATTAAATGTGTCATTTTGAAAAATGATAGTAGGAGAAAAAATCAGGATGAAAAATGATCCCATAGAATTATTCATTTAAAGCTACTTTTGAGGGGGCTGCATATATATGGTAAAAGTAAAGTTTTTTCCCTGACATTAAGTCTAGTCACGTCCAACTCTGGGGGTTGGTGCTCATCTCCGTTTCTAAGCTGAAGAGCTGCAGTTGTCCGTAGACATTTCCTAGGTCATGTGGCCGGTATGTCTGCATGGAGCGGTGTTACCTTCCTGCCAGAGCGGTACCTATTGATTTTCTCAGATTTGCATGTTTTCGAACTGCTAGGTTGGCAGAAGCTGGGGCTAATAGCAGGAGCTTACCCCGCTCCCCGGATTTGAACCGCTGACCTTTCGATCAGCAAGTTCATCAGCTCAGCGGTTTAACCCACTGTGCCACCGGGGGCACATCCTCAAATATGTATCTACACCCTCAATTCTTGATGAAGCTTGTTTAAATGAAGACTCCGAATTGAAGAACTTCATTGCCTCTATTTTGTAACACATGTTCAGCTTACACTTGGAATCACATTCATCAACAGTAATTCACAATCTAAGCTAAAGGTTTGGAAATGAATATAGTTCATCTACACTGTACAATTAATGTAGATTGATCCCACTTTAACTGCCATGGGATCCTGAGAACTATAGTTTGGTGATGCACCGACACTCTCTGGCAGAGAAGGTTAAAGACTTTGTAAAGGTACCATTTCTATGATGCCATATCATTGAACCATAGCAGTCAGAGGTATTAGATTGCATTAATTCTAAGTGCAGATGCACCCCAAGTTCTGACCCAAGTTCATGGTATCCAAACAATATTGCATGATTATATTTAAGAAAAAGTAATTTAAACGTTCAAAGAATTTAGAATATATGATTCCCACTATTACACAATTATTATGCAGGTAGTCTCCAAGTTACGAGCAAGGTTCTGTAGGCTTGTTCTTAAATTGAATTTGTATGTAAGGGAAGAGCTAATACCCCTGTGGTGTTTGTTTTGCTGTCTGTGTCCCTGTTCAGAAGATTTCACCTCACTTTTTGTCCCTGTGATACAGTAGAGTCTCACTAATCCAAGCCTCACTTATCCAAGCCTCTGGATAATCCAAGCCATTTTTGTAGTCAATGTTTTCAATATATCGTGATATTTTGGTGCTAAATTCGTAAATACAGTAATTACAACATAACATTACTGTGTATTGAACTACTTTTTCTGTCAAATTTGTTGTATAATATGAAGTTTTGGTGCTTAATTTGTAAAATCATAACTTAATTTGATGTTTAATAGGCTTTTCCTTAATCCCTCCTTATTATCCAAGATATTCGCTTATCCAAGCTTCTGCCGGCCCGTTTAGCTTGGATAAGTGAGACTCTACTGTAATTGGATTTTGAAAAAATTGGATTGTTGTGGAAACAAAGATGGGGGAGAAAGCTTCAACTGAGACAACTTTTCCACATAATAACTCTTTCAGAAGTTAATTTCCCTTCCGAGGGATAGATTTCTCTCACTCTTGTTGTCTCACTCCCGTTCTTAACTATGAGTCGTTTGTAAGTCAGATGTTTGTAACTTGGGAACTGCTGTACTGCTCGAAAATTACTATGGTTCCTCGAGAGATTATGATTGGGGAAAAAAACTAAAACTAAAAAACTAAATTATATCTATTATAGCTATAGATATAATAATTTTAATGTATAGTTCCCTGAGACTGGAAAATTATTTCAAGGGTTCCACAAAGGTAAAAATGTTGAGAAAGACTACTCTAGCACATCTGAAATCTGTGACATCATGGAAAGCAGGCTGAGACTAGATGAGAAATTTCCTCCTGGGCACACAAAAGACTTTGAAGGCACAGATTGCGCCCTGGCACCATGAGATGCAGAGCCAATCTTAGGAAATGGGGCTACAAAGTGGAGTCCACAACATGAAAGTGTGGAGAAGAGCAAACTACAGACTACTTACTGCAATGCAACTGAGCCCTGCCACGTGCACAATGGAGGACCTTCCCACAGTGATCCCAGAAGCACTCCAAGTGCCAGCTTCTGGTCAAAGGAAATCTAGTATAATGCCAAATTTTTAACTTTGTGTTTTTAAATACATCATAACTGTATTATCAATTCACTTTCTAACTTGATAAATAAATAAATGGAAAGCAGGCCAATAATAGAAACACTGTAGGTCTTCCACCTGCAAAACTCTACCAAATTATTCCAGATCAGCCAATCACTTTGAGAGGAAGAACACAGATTAAGAAAAAATCACTAAACATGTGAACAAATCAAATGAAGAGCTCTCAACTGCAGGAATTATTCTGCTTATTCCCCAAGAGTCTGAACATGTGAGCTGTGAAAATTGTGGTACTGTGTGATCATGAGAGTAGTGAAACCATTAAAGTATTGTTTAAAAAAGGACTGCCAAGTCACAAGGGCATAGTATTTTAAGTTGACATAGGCACATACATTTCAGTCTAACCTGATAAGCATATTAACTAGTGCAATAATAGGAATAAATTGTTGCCAATTTGTTATATCTATACGCTTTATTCCAAGACCCCATAATCCCCACCCCTCCTAAAAATAGAGAAAGAACAAATAAAGATATAAAACATACAATAGGGTTGCCTTTCAGAACTCAAAACCTGGATGTCCATCGGTGAATACAGCGAACTTAGTATTTCTCTCCTTTTCTCTCCTGTCCTTTTGTTACAGGCATGAATGGAGCGGGTTTGCCAGTCTGTCCAGTAAAGGGTATCCCCAGCCAGCGTCAAAGCAAATGGGTGAGTGAGACTACCTTCCACAACTTTTTCCCTAAAAGGCAGGAGAAATGTTTTGAAAAATCATTGCACTGCAAGTTTTTGCAAGTTAAGACATTAATCCAAGAAATGAGGTCATTTAAAAAAAATTAAATAAAAGAATGCTAAGTTCCATAAATTCCAGTCTATCCAGAACCATCATTCCTCCCTCACCATTGTCTGTTTTATTATCCAAAACAGCAATATATGCTGTTGAAAGCTGTAATATATTGTAACCATTTGCATCTTCCTACACCTTCAACTTCCATGTGCTAAATTTCTCTTAACTATATTTACCATTTATACTGGAGTAGAAGTTGAGTTTTTCAGCCCTTTTTACGGGCTGAAAAAGCTCCCTCAGCTTAACATTGAGTGAAGATCCTGGCCAGCTTATATTCGGGTTGGCTTATACTTGAGTACATCATTAATCAGAGTTGGATAGTCTTATTTTTTTAAAGTCTTATTACAAGTTTTCCCAGTTTTTTTGTGGTAAAATTGGGTGCCTCAGCTTATATTCAGGTAGGCTTGTGCTCGAGTATATACGGTATGCTATGACTGCCATTTTTTAATGATGTATAGAATTTGCAAAGGACAGCAGTCTACAACAGGTCATTACCATGTCTAACTCCCTTGTGTAGCAAACAACAGCCTCAAACAATTGTTTATGTGCTGTTTCTGTCCTTATATCCCTAAGTACTTTTATGATTTTTATGATTCTACACTGCAACTTATTCTGATAGGAATGGCTGTAAGCTATAGAACTGATTCAACCACCTTTTCTTTCTACCTTTCAACTGGTGGCATGGGTAGGTGTCGCGATATGGGAAGAAAGTAGGCAGAAACACACATTATTGATAATGTTAGTTCTATTTTTAACATCAAAAATATTTAAGTTATATACCAGTATTAGAACTAAAGGGCAGTCAGGCATGAAAAGAGTCCCTTTATAATTTCCATTATTTCTCCAAAATAATTTAAAATTATTGCTATGATATATTAAAAGCACTTTGTAAATGGAAACAATTTTAGCTATTGGATTTTGTGTACAAAATATGGACATGCCTTGTACAATTTTTAATTATCAAGTCTAGGGCTTTCTTAACAGGGTTGACAGTCAAGACAGGCTAGCCTGACTATTTTATCCTAACTGAAAGTAACATGAATCAGGAGAAGCTGACTGGAATTCTGGTGCTAACGTTTTTACATACCACATAGCAAATACCTTGCACTCCTTTCTGGGAGCGGAGAAAGGTCTCCCAACATTAATTCTGCAGCTCTCATTTTTTTTCACAAAGTGAAGTTGCTATTTTGGACTATAGATTTCAGAATCCTGAGAGATACAGAGCGTTTCAGTCCAAATTGGCAACTTTTCTAAACATTGCAATTTCCCCATTGCCAGACGCTCCCTCACAACCCCAATGTTTGCACTGGAGTGGGCAATACAGATATCTTCCCTCTCTCCCATGTCTCTGAGCCCTGCCCGAATGTGCATGTCAGAAGCAGTTTCCAGAAGCAATCGAGATTGGAAAGACATAAGTGATTTGCAGCTTCCCTAGTGACTGTAGCAGTAAACAGAAGCAGACACTAAAGCAGCTACTACACTCCTCCCAGTCTGCAAATGTCTCTGGCCACATTTTCAACATGCAAAGACCCTCACAAGCAAGGCAGCAATTCTCCATGGGGACTTTGTTGTTGTTAACTGCCATCAAGTCGACTCTGATTTATGGCAACCCTATGAATGAGAGACCGGCAAGTCACCCTGACATCAATACCCTGCTCAGGGCTTGCAAACTAAGCTTGGGGAAACTCTTTGCTACAGTGTTCCCATTTGGCACTGTCCATGCAGCAAATCTGAGTGCCAGAGTTCCCAAAAGAGAGGTGTCACTTTACTGACCAGGCTCATTGCAGATTGGCCACTTGCACATGGCTTTTTGAATCAAAAGGTTGGGTCATTTCCCGAAGTAGCCAAGTTCAAGGACAAAATGACCTCTTTAGCCTCAATATAAAGTGTGGGGTTAGAGAGGAATATACACTACATTCTAAAGAGCACATCTACATGGGGTTGCAAAGTTGGTTGGGAATGACTTGTGGAGCTATGTTGTGTGGGTGGCAAGATGGAGTCCAAACTGTTCAGTGGGACTGAAACTGGTTTAGCCTTGCTGCACGGCCACCCATAACTACACATCTTTTTTTTTCTTTGTTGTGGTGGGAGCCATGGAGCTTCACACTACCAACATGACTCAGGGAAAGAGGAAAGGGGGGGGGGTGTCATCCCACTTCCCTCTCCAAATTGCACAGACACCTTTGCAAACATTAGTAAAGGTGCTGAATGACAGTCAGGAGCTCATTGAAGCTCAGTGGTTGCCTTCACAGTGATGAAAAAAATGGCACATACTGTTTTCCCTATAGCATAGTGGCACTGGACCACATGAACAGTGGGGCTGGTTCACGCCACCCAAACGTGTGAAGTTGCTTTGGAGCTTCAGGAAAGTTTCAAAACAGTCCCTAACCTGACTGAACACAGGGCAAAATCATGTTGACTGGAAGTGTTCCATGCTGGGAGTGAGATGATTTTGTAGGTCACGTAAAGACATAGAGTAGATTCTTACCAATTTCAAGGTATATGGCCTGTGTAGTTTGGCTCAGAGTTCATGAGTTCAACAGAATTTAGGAAATAGTTGAAAGTACACAAAGCTTGGAAGTGCTTTCCAAAAAACCAAACAGGAAAAAATTTAGAAGATGGTTTGTCATAACACAGTTCAAAATGTTCTTTCTCTTTTAAAAACCTATGTTCCTATTCAATTAATTTAATTTAAGGGACAAAAGAGCCAAAACTAATTTTTAAAAAGATCAACAAAATTTTTCATAGTGCCATTCTTTCTGAAAATTTGTTCAGAACAAAGTCTTCTATAACACCATCTGATTTCCATAATATATTTAATATTTGGAAATAACACAAATTGGTGCTGGTTTTAGAAAGGCACACAGAAATATCAAGGAGAATTAGATTAAATGTTTTTAAGCAAGAGAAGAGGAGGAAATGTGGTGGGGGGAGTTGCTTAAGATCTGAGTTGTAGGAAAAAGCAGGGCACAAGGATGAATGACAAAGAAAGAAACCACGATGTTATGTTACAGGGTCATCTAGCTGAAGCTATTTCAGACACCAATACAGATTAGTTCATTGATATATATTGAGCAAGATCTATTGTTTAATTTATGAATTTAGAAATCAGACATGCTGGCAAAAGAAACACCCAAGGTAGCCATTTCTGATAAAACAAACATAAAAAAGAAAACCTTAATTGAAACATCACATAAAAACAAATAAGGAACACAGGCTCAACAATAATAAAAGGCAGGGCCAAAATCTTTTCAGCCAGAGACCATGTGCCAAAGACTTGCCTGAATAAAGGCAATCAACATGGCTATGAAAAAGTTCATGAGTACAAAAAAATTTGGAAATGTAGCATTTCAGCAATTTAACATTTATTTGACAAGCAAACATACCTGAAAGAGCCATCCAGATTTGCTCTGTGAATGAAACTCAGCTTTGCATCTGCCCAATAAAGCTTTTGTTCTTCCAGATCGATGGTGAGTCCGTTAGGCCAATAAATGTCAGAATCCACAATTATTTTCCGAACACTACTGTCCATTCCAGCCCGCTCTATTCTAGGTGTCTCACCCCAGTCTGTCCAATACATGTATCTGGAAATTAAAAATACAAGGGTTATGGTGAGGGAATAGAAACCACTCTGAAGATACACCCCCCCAATCATTCCAAGGTAAAAGGAATTTTTTTAGGACATCAAAGTTTTTTTCAAAAAAAATTCAAAATTTCTTTTTCTAAAGTAATTTGTGCAATATGCTACATTCAGAAATCAGGTCCAACATTGCACACCACTAAAACAGCTTTTCTGAACCCACTAAGACCTGAAACCCAGGTAAACCTCTCTGGGAAGTATGTTTCAGAGAATAGATATTACCACCAATGAAAATGTCTTATTCCTTTTTAGTCTCTTGTCCTGTCTTATTTGGTATTTGGAGGAGTACTTTAGACACTAATTCCAGGGTCCAGATAGGTAGTTAGATGTGTAATGAGACAACCATCAACACAACCTGGCCCAAGCCATTTAGGGTTTTAAAAGTTAAAAGAAGCCTTTTGAATTGGGCCAAGAAAATAAATCGCAGCCAGCACAGATGGACAAAGCAGTACCATAATATGATTGTAATCAGTCATTAATTTGGTTGCCACGAATCACTGAACTGAAAATAATATTAATTACTGACTGAATAACCTTATATATGCGCTCCATGCAGTCATGCTGGCCACATGACCTTGGAGGTGTCTATGGACAACGCCGGATCTTCGACTTAGAAATGGAGATGAGCACCAACCCCGAGTCAGACATGACTGGACTTAACATCAGGGGAAACCTTTACCTTTTTAACCTTATATATGTAAAAGAATATAGACAGAAGACATTTATGAGTTACAGGCACTATTACTTATGTATCATATCTGGTTTCAGTAATTGCAAATTACCTGTTAGTAGGCTGCCTGCTCACATTACTGCCATGAAGGCAGCTGTCTGATACTATATATTAGCGATAAATGCACTACTAGTAAAAGCAGCAGTCGTACACCAAGAACGATTTCACACCCTCTCCCCTAAATTTAAGGCTTCACAAAAATCCAGCAGGTGACAACATAAAACTCCTTTTATAATCGTTTCTATATATAAAAGTCAGGACATGTTTGTTGGTTGGTTTGTCCATTTGTACCACAAAGGCTCCTACATGGCTTGATGGATCTGGATCATACTTGGCACCCTTCTTTATCCAATGTAAAATAATTGAGGGATTTGAACGAAAAGAACCAGCCTTTTCAGGTTCAGAGCTGTGGAGGGGGGGGGGGGAGGAAGGAAGTGGATTGGCTGTGGCTAGGTGAAGTGATGTCACTGGGAAAGAAAGGGAGTGAAGAGGTTTGGCTGCTATTAGGTAACATATGTATGAAGGGGAGCGGGGAAGGAAGACAACAAGAAGGGGGAAAGGAAAGGAGAAGGAAGGAGAGAGAGAAAAACAAGGAAGGAAGGAAGAGAAGGGAAAGAAGGAAAGAATAGGGGGAAGGTGGATGAGGGAATGCAAGCAAGCAAGCAAGCAAGCAAGCAAGAAGGAAATGGAGAAAGGAATGAACCACAAAGAAACTCTGCCCAAAGGGAGCTGCCAGAGTGTTCAATTGAGACATTATGAAGCAGGCCTTCTCGGAGCTGAAGAAGGGACAAAGTAGGGGGGCAGTGCCCTTTGACACCCTGGGTAGACACTTTTTAATAAATCAAATTTCGGTTTAAGATTGATTACAGGAGTCCTCCATTTTCATCTAGAATATATTTCCCAATGAAATGTCTTAACCCTCAATCTCAACTGATGAGAAGGTCTTTATTCCAATGTGAACTTCCACCTAAAGAACACAGTCAAAGCGATTTGGGGGGAGTTCCTCTTCTCTAAAGTCCACATGACCAGTGGTGTAATGGTAAATTTTGAAATACAGGGCTTCATAGGGATATCCTTCATAATTGAGGGGAAGGGGCAAGGTGCAGATCCCCAAAGGAAACTTGTGGCCCCCAGGTCCCACCAGGGGACAAAAAAAGACTCTAGAATACTTACAAATTTTTCCAAATGCACTCTAGGGAGCATAGGGGGAAATTCCACCATGTTTGGAGGACCCCTACCCCCCTCGGGAACAAAATGTTTCAAGCCAAAAATATTGCCCTGGAATGTTTCAAGATGTCCCATAGGTGGTATGGAGTGCATTTCCAATCTAGGCCCAGAAGAGGACCTTTTTAAAACCCATAAACATAGCTAGGAGGCTAATGAGGTCCCCAAGCTATTCACATCCTGCTCTATAATAACAACCGAATGTGCAGCTATAAAACTATTTCCAGACAATTTTATTTCTGTCAGGAATAAGTCCTTTGTAAAACCATACACAAGCAGGTTGGTATATGATGAGCACATACAAAAATATTTAATTTTTCAAAAAATCCTTTTCCTATCCAACAACTGCAGGGATTACAGATACACTAGAGTCTCACTTATCCAACACTCGCTTATCCAACGTTCTGGATTATCCAACACATTTTTGTAGTCGATGTTTTCAATAAATCATGATATTTTGGTGCTAAATTCGTAAATACAGTAATTACTACATAGCATTATTTCATATTGAACTACTTTTTCTGTCAAATTTGTTGTATAACATGATGTTTGGGTGCTTAATTTGTAAAATCATAACCTAATTTGATATTTAATAGGCTTTTCCTTAATCCCTCCTTATTATCCAACATATCCACTTATCCAACATTCTGCCGGCCCGCTTATGTTGGATAAGTGAGACTGTAAATGTAGGGGAGACAATGTAATCCCAAATGGGAGAATGGGACAAGATGACGATATAGCCTCTGGAAAAACCAGGTTCTGAGACTTCAACTATGTGAATCCTGTCTCTATTACATCACAGCCCACCCCACTCCCACATTGTTCCATAGGTTTTCGAAACTTCCCACAGAACATAGTTTAGAGCAGTATTTCCCAACCTGTGGGTCCCCAGGTGTTTTGGCCTACAACTCCCAGAAATCCCAGCCAGTTTACCAGCTGTTAGGATTTCTGGGAGTTGAAGGCCAAAACATCTAGGGACACATAGGTTGAGAACCACTGGTTTAGAGGGAAAGGTGGGACCTTACTGTTATGGTTGAGCCTTCGGGCTCCGGTAATAGAAGAAGGGGTCATAAGACTCCTCGAGAGTCAGACTCTTTCGAGGAGCGTGAAAGGAAACGGCTCCGGGATTTGTTTACAGACCCGACAGATGAGGAGTCATTTGAGGGTTTTTCTCAGGGTTTGGAGGAAGAGATGGCCAGCTCGGAGGAGGACGACATGGAATGGACTCGTGTGAGGGAGGATTTGGGTGTTGGGGAAACAGGCAATGAAAGCATGGGAGGTGATTGGCGGGTTGCAGGATCAGACCCATGGACTGGCTGGAGGGATGGAGCGGGATCCACAGCTGGGGATGCTGTGGGGCGTAGTCGAAGGTGCTTAAGCTCTGATGAGGATGATGATGTTGGGGCGCCTGGAATTGGGATGGCAGCTGACAGCGATGATGAGCTTGAACTGGGATAAAATGGGGTTTGGGACCAATGTCTAATTGCGTTGGGCAAGGTAATCTGGACGGACGCTTGGGCTTTTGTTTGGGAACTTCCTGAAGACGGGTGTGATTCGTTACTGGATACGTAAGTTTACCAAGGACACTGGGCATAGACGGAGGGAGGAACTGTGTGGGGTTTTTCTCTGTGCAACTTGTGTTTAATCTCGATAGCTTGACCTCCGTCGTCTTTTTGACGGGCAATACCTACTCGCACTGAATTGACGCTGGACTGACTGACTTCGATTCCGGATTATCCCTTCTGCTGGCTATCGGTGAGACCTTTGGATTTCTTGAAGACTTCGCTTGGCTGTAGACCTCTGGACCGGATTGGGACCCTGCTGACTGCCGTTACCCTGACTGCTGTGCCTGGACCTGGATATCGTTGGCTGCTGAACCCTAAACTGAATCCTGACTACGACCACTCTTTCGCTCGCTGCAGGAAGGAATAAACAAGCCTGGTTTATTCCCCTGCTGTTTCTGAGTAGCAGAGAGGAATCTGCCACCAGTCTGTTGTTTACATTTTGTCTCCTGCTGTTTCCCTTTTGTTTGCATTGTTTGCCAGGCTGAAGTAAGCACTTTTAGTTAATCCGGATTATACTTCTGTTTAACCCGGTTTATCCCTTTGAACCGTTTAAGCTCAAACTGAGCTGTTTTTTGTTACTTATCACATTGAAGTCAAGTGTTTGCCCTGTTCTTTGTTTCCTACGGGCGTTTTTAGTTCTGTAACCTCAATAAACTGAGTTTTGTTTTACTTGCTGGCGTTCTGTCTCTGACACTTACTCCCTCCCTATATTCTGCTAGTGAAAGACTGTACTGCTAGAATAGGGATCATGCAACCTAGACTTTAGATATTCATGAACTGCAACTCTCAGCAATCCTATGCTGAAGAAACAACAGTTTAGCAACATCTGGAAGACCACATAATTCCCACCTTTCATCTTCCAGTTCAGACAGCCATCCTTCAGAAAATGATACTAACTGGATTCACGACATTGTATACTGAACACTGCAAAGAGCAATCTCCAGACAACCCAGTGATTATGAGACAGTTTTCCCGATGAAACTAAAGAAGATATTGTTTTAAAATGACATAAATGGGATGCGAGAAAACACACCAGGGTGATCCTAATGAAGGTCAAACATTCCCAGCATGAATGTGAACAGCAAAATAAAATACTCTATCCACGTAACAATCTTCTCCACTCTTGTGTCTTGTATGTACAATCCCTACTCTCTCTTGTTAATATGCATCCTTCTATGTTCCAAATGCATTGTTTCCAAATGCACCAATTTAAAATTATCTGAATCCCGCTATTTCCAGTCAGCATGAACCCACTTACAGTTCAAAACCTCTAGGGTACAAGGTTTAGCAAAGGCTGCCCTATGCAATTTATGCAGCTATTATATTCCAACTAAATTGAAAAACTCAAAAGTGTGTTGGGATGATAATTTATTATGAAAACACTGACATAATAAATGCACTGAGAGAAAGTAATTTCAAATGCCATTGTGACAACAATGCTTTAAAAAAACATTATCAGAGGAGCCTACATATTATGATCGGAACAGGTCTGTGAAACAATCTTGGAAAACAAGGTTATCCTACAAGACTGACATGCTCACAAATTTAGTTAAGCAGTATGGAAGAAAAAATGAGGGGGCCCTTTATAAGCAATGCCGCTGTTAGCTAATGAATTGTGCCACAGAAAGGGGGGGGAGGGCTGAAGAAGAAAGAAAGATAAAGGAGTGCAGAGTTTTATGTAAATGCTTGAAATCCATGACGTCTTAGCACAAACAACCTTTCCATCAACCCAAAATGCAAGAGGCAGATGAATTCAACAAGAGGAGAATGAACAATTTATAATCCAATTAACTCTTGTCATAAATTGGGCCTGAAAATACTCAAAATGGCCGAAGTGTCAGAAGAACATTTAAACAGCAGTATTTTGAAACTCAAAAATTTAGGATGATCAATGGAGGTGGAAATTAGGCATAGAATGAAGTCATATAAATATATTTGGGGTATTAAAGTAAACTAAACTGATACTCAAAAAGTTCCACCAAAATCTTAGTGCATTCTGTCCCCACTATCAACCTGAATGTTGTGACTGCGCCTTCAGGGATTAAGGTTGATGGTGATGGAATTCGAAGAGGAAGAAAAAACCCTCGTGATGAGGGTTCACTGGAGGAGTTGCGCAGGAAGCGACTTAGAGAACTATATGGGGGATCTTCTGAGGAAGATTCAGATGGGGAGATGGATGCTGAGGAACAGGTGGTGGCTGGGGAAGCGGGCACTGAATGGGCACAGCCACCGGAGATGTCTGGGGATTTGGGGCTTATGGATACTTCTGAACCTGGGGTTTCTGCAGGAGCTGATCCCAATTGGGATGCTTGGAGAAGGGTGGATGGTTCTTTAAGTGTTCATGGGGCTAAGTGTGGGCAGGATGATTGGGACTCCGACGAATTGCTAGGTACTCCAGATCCACGAGCTCTAGCTGTGTGGAGTTCAGACTCTGAGTAGATTTGGGACACCTGGTGTTTGGGTGTGAGTGTTTGGTCACCCAGGAGGAAGGGGAATAAAATGGGAATGTTTGCCACTGCACTTTGCGTGTGGCAAGGTGTTGCTGAGGCGCCATTGGGATCTCTGTGTTTCCATGAAGACTGAACTTGGACTGTGATTTGAATCTGCTGATATCATCTAGCTTGGCTCTTGCTGCGTCTTATCGTGGACCTGTTTTGGATGACTGCACCCTCTTCGGACTTTGGATTGAATTTGACCTGGCTTCTGTCTACGCCCTCTGACTGACGGCTACTCCCGGCTTCTGACTATTGGTTTGTCTTTCGGAATTTCTGCTGCCTCCCGACCTGACCTTGGATTCTTCTGACGACGGCTATTCATCATCCCTTTGAGGCTGTCGGCTTATCTGCACCGTGGAAGCAGCTTTACTGCTTTTCTAGTTTGTTTATTTTCCAGCAATTAACTCTATTTGTTTTCCAAAGCTGAATTGAAGCGTTATTTAGTTTTTTATTGAATGCCAGCATGGGAAATTAGCATGGCTCGTTTTTGAGTTATTATTGTCCAATCTACTCTCGAAACACTGAAAAGTGAAGTGTTTCAAGGATATTTCCTGTGTTTATGTTATTTTTTGGCTTATCTTCGGAATAAACTTTGTTTTGTATGTTAACTGGCGTCTGACTCTTGACATGAATCTAGGCTAGTTCATAAAAGGCTCTCTTTCTCTCAATGCAAAAACATAAGAGATATACATGAACTAGATATAAATGGATGGTTTTTCATGCCTGGAGCAGATTACCTTTTGGGGGGGGTACCAATGTTCTGGGTCACTGGTTACCAACCTTTGAAGTTGTTTTGGACTTCAACTCCCAGAAATCCCAGCCATCTTACTAGCTGTTAGGAATTGTGGAAGCTGAAATCAAAAACACCTGGAGGGCCAAAGGTTGGGAATCACAGACTAGGTCCTTCTTGCTCATGTCATGCACCATTTCTTTACTAAATCGTTATGAAGTAAATATACTTTATGAAGGATGATGTGTGATGACACAGCTTTAGATGGAGAAGCAAAATGTCTGGTGCGCTTTCAGCACATGAGTGGTCCAAATTCACCTTAAGAAGGTCTAGGGCTGTGGTTCTCATTCTGTGTGTCCCCAGATGTTTTGGTCTTCAACTCCCAGAAATCCTAACAGCTGGTAAACTGGCTGGGATTTCCGAGAGTTGTAGGCCAAAACCACTTGGGGACCCACAGGTTGAGAATCACTGGTCTAGAGAATTCCCTCTCCAACGCCTGCTCTTCCCTAGCTCTGTCTTCTAAAGTTTCCTCTCCCTTCCAACTGGGAACAAAACAGGGAGGGGAAAGCAGATTATCTCTAACCAGGAATCAGAGATAACAGCAGGGATTCCCCCTAACTGTACATGTTGCTCTCTCTTCCAACTGGAAAAGCCTTTTGTGTACAATGGGATCCTTTACCAATTTGAGACAACAGCAAGGACTACTTCCTGCTCCACACAATCCCTCGTGGGGAAATGGTTAAGATGGGCAAATTTCCATTGAAACACAAACATTTTCAGGAATAATCCTCAGGCAGAACTGGCTTTGACTGTCTTATGTTCTTCCCAGTTGGGAAAGCAAAGTACGATAAGCCTTTGAACAGGGTCTCTGACATTTTGTGCAGATTCAGAAATTCTAGCAAAATGTTATTAATACCTTTCCTTCACTGTTTGGCTAAGTAATTACGTTTGACAGCAAGGCTCATTCATGTTACAAGCATCCTGCACTCAGTCATTTCCGTGCATCTTAAACCTTGCTGGAGAAACAGTGTGGTGCAGTGGTTTGAGTACTGAACTAGGCTTCTGTGAGACCAGGATTCAGATCACAGCTATTCATGTCTTAAGTACTAGCCTACATTCAAATTCCACAATTCCAACTCTATCTGATATAAATTTTATCAGTATGCAAAATGAGATTCCCAGAAAGAACAAGCATATTAAAAACAAGATTCAGATATCATCACCTCAGCCCCTTATTGCTTATAAAGCATTTTGCTATGTCTTAGACAGATAGCTAGTCCTTCCCTGCAGTCCCTGCAGTCCTCCAATCTTTACAAACCTCACACACAATCAGGAAAGAATCATCATGAAAAAAGCAACAATTTTGATTGGGTAAAAAAACTCAAAATGTAAAATTGAAAATCTAGGAATATGAAATAAAATTTTTAAAATGTCACAATTTCTAACAGTGACACTGAGTAAAGGCCAACCAAACACCTAAGGAAAATCAATTCCTCACCATAAGTGCTCATTAGAGAAAAAAAAAACAGTGGGACAATAATAACATATTTGTAGAAGTTTATGAATCATAGAATCACAGAATCATAGTTGGCTTTCTTGCTTCTTGCCAAGAAGCAAGAAAATTGCATTAAAAGCACCCCTGACAGGTGGCCATCCAGCCTCTGTTTAAAAGCCAGACCAGAGAGTTCCACTATTGAACACCTCTCAAGTTAGGAAGTTCTTCCTAATGTTCTGGTGGAATCTCCTTTCCTGTAGTTTGAAGCCCTTGTTCTGCGTCCTAGTCTCTAGGGAGCAGAAAACAAGCTTGCTCCCTGTGATTTCCCCTCATATTTATACATGGCTATCATGTCTCGTCTCTTTACATGCCCAGCTCTTTAAGCCGCTCCTCATAGGGCTTATTCTCCAGACCCTTGATCATTTTAGTCGCCCTCCTCTGGACAAATTCCAGCCTGTCAACATCTCCCTTCAATTGCGGTGCCCAGAATTGGGCACAGTGTGATTCCAGGTGTGATCTGACCAAGGCAGAATAGAGGGGTAGAATGACTTCCCTGGACCTAGACACTATTCTCCTATTTATGAGCAAGACTAATGCTTATTAATGATGAACAAAAAGACCAGCAGAGAAAACAACCAAAGCAGAAGATCAAACAAGAGGGGAAACCAAAGAAGGGAGACAGATAGAGGAATGGACATTTAGAATATAAAGTGAAACATCTGTGTCAGAAGGACTAATGAACAAAACACCACAGTAATCAACATGAAATAGAATAAATATTTGAAGAACCTCCATATCCCCTTCACCAGAAACCTAGAATTCAGATGGTAGGAAATCAGACGTATCAGTGAGGACAAGCAGCTATGTAGGGTCCCCAAACTGAGTTTGTAAACATTATTCATACTCAGAATCATCACAGTTAACATTCCCATTTATTAACTGAAGGGGGAAGTTTGAAAGCCTTCATCAAAAGATAAACCAATATGAAAACTAATGTTATTTTAGCACATTTGGATAATGGCGGTGATACTTGAGTCCTCTTCTTTGGCCATTAGACTTTTTCCAACCTATCTTTTTAAACTGCTAGTGAAAGTTCTTTCAATTTCAAAAGTATTTTACTACATGGCCAAGAGGGACTCCAATTCAAGAAAGTGAAGTTTAAGAAACACTTGAGTGAAACTAGATACTATATATGTATCTTTGCTTCCCAGTCAATATGTGCTACAAGGTTTTCAGGAGCTCTTCAGGAGAGGCACTTGTCTTGGTCCCACCTCTATCTCAAGCTCAGTTGGTGGGTCTGAGAGAGTGAGCCTTCTTTCTCAATGTTTTGATGTTTTACCTTCCTTGTGGGAGGCTTCTCTCATGTCCCTGCATGGAGCTGGAGCTTATACAGGGAGCTCATCCGTGCTCTCCCCGGGTGGGATTCGAACCTGGCAGCTTTCAGGTCAGCAACCCAACCTTCAAGTCACGAGGCTTTTATCCCCTAGGCCACCAGAAGCTAAACCACTTTTATTCAGGCAGGCTTTTAAAGATGAAGGTGTTTAAGATCAAATTCAGGGGGTGCTGTGGTTTTTAAACTTTGAATTTGTTTTAATAGTTTTTAACTGGGAATTTTAAAATAATGTTTATGTTTAATCCTGTTTTAATGTTCATATATTGGTATATTTTAATGGTTATGCTAATGTTTTTATGTTAAGCCACTTTGAGTCCGCTTCGGGGTATAAATAAATATAATAATAAGGTGCACAGAGGCTGCTTTTCGGAAGCATAGCAATTATTGTAGTCCCACACTTTTAAAAAAATCATTTGTGAAACTAGTTGTTGGTGCAACAAAATCCTACTCAATATTACAGTTTTTTCTGAAGTGTGTTAGTTGACTTGTTTTTTAAAAAACAACAAAACGCTGTAAAATCACTTGGTGCCATTAAAAAAACAAGCAAGCACCTGAATAGTAAAGTGGCACACATCCTGTGTCAAAAGAATGATCTAACACACAAGGACATCAACCTACACAACATGGCACTGCAATCATAATGTAACTTAGTTCCATTTACTGGAAAAATAATTACACACATTTTTTTGTTTCTATTCAGTATCTTCAAGAGATGTATCAGCAGTGACAAATATAAGCAATCCTAGGAGTGGGGAGGGGTCTGTATTTATCCCTAATCGGAGCAAAGAGAATCTAGGAAGAATAGTCTACCAAGGGAAGGGGGCGGTCAAGAGAGAAACTGACAGTCAATGGCCAAGAACTGGGGCTGGGGAGGAGAAGACCACCTGCTCTGGACTTGGCTAAACAGAAGGACAATGCATTGGCAGAACAAATCTTACATTCATCGTCCAGGATGTCAGGCCAAAGTTTGATTAAAACCAGACGTTTGAAATAGATGGTACTGCAGATTTTGAAAGCATAATAATAAAAAGTACAGGACAGGAAAATGATTTTTTTCTTTTATAAGTGGGTGGTAGAATGTTGCATGGTACTGATCCAACTCCAAATTACTAGCAAACCTTATGCCAACAGAGGATTTCTGCATGTTCTGCATTTGCACTTGGAAAAGAATCAGTTTTCATGGAAAGATTTCCCTCCAATAAGCAACTGCATTTTGTTTATACTGAAAACAATGTTATTTTCTGCAATAACAGCAACATTTTAAAATGCCATCAATATATTCTAGTTATAATTCGTCAGTATGAACATCTAGAAGTGGGGAAGTGAACTTAGCAAATGCATATATTTTGTGGGTGTTATAACATTTCTTCCTGAGTTCAGAATAACTTTACTGCTTTCATATGCTAAGAAAATACCTTGTATGTCCCGATATTGAAAACATCTACTAAAAAGGACACTAAACTATAATAATGAAATCTCTTGCACTGAATATTCAATAAAGGTGTCAGATATGAACTAGGTGCATTGTCTTGGTTATGGAAGAGGCATCTAGCTGGAAGATAAAACAGTAACATAACAAAGTTTTTCCAAGAGATCATTTGTAAACATGCCTTTTATATTTATAATACAAGAGCTCTTTCCTGTAAATTAGAATTTATGTCTGAGACATAATGATGGAGGGGACTGTCATGGAACTATTTTGGAAAGTTCATGCTACTTACGCCCATCTCCTTCTCCTGACCTCCCCCTTCTTGGCCAAGACATCTGTGTATCAGCAGGGTTTTGGCCTACTTAACTGAGTTTTTTTTATTTACTCGCTGTGTTTAAAATGGTGTTATTTGCTACGGTCTGTGTCACTGGTTCTATTGCTGGGTTTTATTATCTCTTTTGTTAATTGTTTTAATATGATGCAAACTGCCCTTAGCATCATTGTTACAATAGAAGGCCAGGACGTAAATGTTTTACAGAGAAACAAACAAAATGTGACATTCCACCGAGACTTCTAGAACTGGATCCTTGAAGGTCCCTCAAGCAAAAGATCCAACATTTTTACAATCTAATCTATAAACGCTACTGGTTCTACGGCCTAGTTGCTGAAATATTCTCATACACTCCGGGTTTGGGTGTTGATCTGTAAAAGAGATTAACCCGAAAGAACAACTCTGTACATATTTTCTGATCCAGTTACGAGGGAACCTGTCCATCTAAAATAAAAGCACTCATGTTCCACAACAAGATATTAAATCTGTTGCAGGTCTTCAAGAATTATTTGTAAAAAAATATCTATAATTCTTGACCTTATGTCCTATACTGATGAGACTGAAAATGTGGCAAAAAAAATTGCAAGAGGAGCATGTGCGCTAAAGTTATGGCACAAAAAGACAAAATGTTTTCAACTTACATCGGATGAAGTGGATCACATAAAGGGGTATTTTGTTGCTCTCCCCCTGAAAGTTAAGTCTAAAATATTTTCCAGTGGTAAAGGCAACAGGGGTAGAAAGGAAGGGGGGGATTATTTAGGAATTTATACTCCTAGATGGCAGTACAGTCACATTTATTAAGTGTGGTTAACTAGAATACAGGAACTCTGACAACCAACAGCATATTTCCATATGTATAAACCAGTTCTGTAATACAAACTGGATATGTATGAGGCATGTTCCTCTAAAGGAGGACAATCAAATAGAATAATCAAACAGATCTTTAGAAAATCTACATTTTCCATCATTGCTGTCTAAAGAAAGGTAAGAGGAGAGAGAAAATTTCTCAGAACATATTTTTTAAAAATCCCAATCACCATACTTCAAAAATCTGCACAAGGTAAATATTCATGACGGACACCAAATTATAGGAAGTACACTGCAAGACTATGACAGGAATTCTACTTTTATTAAGGACACTCCCATGGCTATGCCTGTGGGATTAGTTTCTGAGTAAACACAAAAAGAATTGTGTTTTACAAATTGTTAAATGTTATCTGTATAACATTTATTTTAATCTGTTATTAAACAAGTCAGTGTATGAATCCTAACATTAGGGTAAAATACAAAGGGAAAATTAAGTAAATTTAATTTTGTTACAGTTCAATCCACCTCATGCCTGTTCCAGTGCCTTGTTTATTTATAATACATCTTGTAAGATTTTTTTCTTCTTACAAACTTCATTGCACCTGACACAACAGTGAATTTCTCTGTGTGCTAGTGCAATGATCTGTAACAGGTTTTCCAAGCACACGTTTGACACAAAACTGCAAAGTCTGTTCCAGGTCAGTCAAAACTCCCTATCTCTGACCAAATTCCTAGTCTGCATATTCTCTTTTCCTCTCCACTGCAATGATTGTTTAGACTGGAAACATCTCAAGGGTACAATAACTGCAGAGTCTTTTCTTACCTGTCAGTATTTATAATGCAGTGTACATCTCCAGACACTGGATTCTTCTTTCCACAGCACAAAATATGAAAACTTGTTAAGAGTAAGATTTATGTAACTGAACCTACTGCTCATGAAAACACAAAACTTCCTTAAACTGCTTTAACTGGCCATGTTAATTAAAAATTAATAACACTACATAACACGATTTTTGTTCCTGGGTTATAAATGTCATTTCCTAATTAGTTCTATCATAAAAACATGGAAAATGTTTACTAAATTGCAAAAACGTTGTTTTTGTGGGATATCCAGCAACACATTTTGCTGTAGTTTTTCAATGAGTATTTCATAAAGTCTCTACTAATTCAACACAGGCACAAAAACGATGTTTCTGGAGTATAACAACTACTTGCAAAGTAAGTACTGCACACTTAAACAGAAATAACACTTTCAAACCAGGCACAATTACTTTTTTTCAAATTTTGTTCAATAGTGTAATTCATAAAGTAAGATTTCTGACAAATCTAAGCTGGAAAAACCAGATGGATGTAATGTTTTCTTTGGCAGTTTAATCAGGGTGCTCTTACATTGCCTGTCATCTCTTCCCATGTTTTCTTTAAACATATCTTCAGAGAAAAAGTACTCAAGAAAACAGATTTTGAAATAAGCAATTATATTTTGTGTAGCAAGGCAAAAATTCCTAACTAAACAACTAAGGTCCTTCATGCCAATGAATAAAATATATAAATAAATGAAAGAAAGAAAGACATTTACCCGTGAGCTGGATCCAGGGCTATTGCTCTTGGCTGGTCAAGGTCTTGCCAAAAGAGAACCTTCCTAGATGTTCCATTGAGATTAGCAACTTCTATCCTGTTTGTTTCGGAGTCTGTCCAGTACAATTTTTTACCAATCCAGTCACATGCCAGACCATCTGGAGAAACCAGACCTGAAACGATGACATTTTGCACCAGATTCCCAGTTTGGTTAAAGTAAGTCTGTTTGATGGCTTCTTCGCTCACATCTGTCCAGTAAATAACACTTTGAGAGTACAGGAAGTCAACTGCAGCAGCATCTTCCAAGCCACTGACGACAATTGTTGACTCCGCCTTCACTCCTCCAGCATCCACCAGTCTAACATCTCGTCGGTTAGCAAAAAGCAACAGTGGAGATGCTGTAGAAGGGGAGAAACACAAAATATTGTAAGAATATATAAAATCTTCACTATTTCATATGTTCTCAACAAAATAAAATGGAGCAGCAATGTCTAACCATTGCAAACAATCCAGGATTTGCCATGTAAGCAAGGAATGTGATGTTTGTTATTCTAAAGATTTTAAACACAACTAAAGCAAATTTGCCTTTGATTTTTTTCAACCACTTGACAAAAGAAGACTGGTTCTAAACATTTAATACTCTTCATGTTTCAACAATTCTTTTTAATCGTATCAGCTGAATTGTCCAATAAACCTGGAAGCTTATTTCATTACTGTTTTGGAAACCCATCAAAATACTGGTTCTCCTCTAAATTCATTCCAACATAAAGGTATACTTCACCCTTCAATTGTAGAGAAATACTTTTCTTTATATGACCTCACTCAAAAAGGGCCTTCAATTTTTATTTGCCCTCCTGATGATATTAATACATATAATATACAGACTTCTTTGTTACATTCTCAAAGATGGAAAACTGATGCCCAAAAGAGCTCCCATACATGAAAGCATTAGAAGGCAATTATTAGAGAGAGCTTTACTTTTCCAGTCACCACTTTTAAGTATGAACATGATCACGGCTAAAGCAGGGAGTATATTTTCTGATATCACTGCAGACAGGACCAGGGCTACCAGGAATCACAGTAAGTTTCATGGTTGAAGTAATGAATCTGAAAAGGAGTGCTCCCGTTTCCACTCAAAAGTGCCCATCACCACTGCTGTATAAAAAATACTCCAGGTTTAATGTCCTCACCAAATATAACTTGAGAGGACAGAAGAAAATGAGTTGACAGGAAGAAAATGTACACATCTGAAATTGAAGTCTATGGATCCCAGTAAATCTGACTCTTTCTAGAAGTGATTCTGTTGTATGTTGGACATATCATGAGATGATGTGACTTGTCAGAAAACTTATTACTTAATTAAAGTAGAAGACTGTAGGAAAAGAAGGTGGGTGAAGGCAACAGCTGCTGGAAGTATTTCATCCATACAATTACTATAAAGTCGAAGTTAGCTTGACGGGAAAGAACAACAATATTATATACCAAAAGACTGAGCTGCAAATAGCCAAAATTCATTTGGGATTTGCCCAGCCAAGCAGCTTTTCAGCCTAAACTAACACAGAAATTACTCTGCCAAATTATTTGTCACTTCAAGCCCTCTGCAGCAGTTACACAAGTTCCAGCAGCAGCTGTTTGAAGCCTTTACTAACCAATTGTTGGCTTCCCTACAAGCTCCAGCTGATATTTTAGATTCCTAAATGCACATAGACCCAAACACTTGTCAGTCAACTCCAAGAAGAACATGCAGACTGGGCCAGCACTGACAGATATATTAGCACAGAGTCTTCAATCCAGAATTTCCAGTTCACATACAACAGTAAAAATACTGCAATATCTAAAACTGGTTTCCTTGCAATACCACATTTCAAATTTCTCTTGTCTAGGTTCCACCATACAGGTTTTATCCCATTCTATATTGCTATATAAATTTATATGTGTGATTCATTAAAACATGTGACTGCAATGTTCCGGTTTTGAGCAAGAACTATCCGCTTGCCTCACTTTCAGCCCAATATATTTACTGTATCTGTCATTGTTGGGTGTGTTATATGTACTTTCAAGTCACCTGTTGACATATGGTGACCCCATGAATTTCACAGACTCCTTATGCAAGGCATGCTTAGCCAGAGGTGGTTTCCCCAGTTCCTTCAACTCCCAGAAATCCTAACAGCTGGTAGACTGGCTGGGATTTCTGGGAGTTGTAGGCCAAAAACATCTGGGGATCCCAGCTTGAGAACCACTGGCCTAGAACACCGGCATTTGTTAGAGGTCTCTCATTCAAAATCTAACCAGGATGAGTCTGCTTAGCTTCCAAGATCAGAGGATCTGGTGACATTATAGTATTTAGGCCTCTATTTGTCATTGTTAGTTTTTTTCTTAACTATAACTTCATCCCCATATGTAAAACTTGGTCGGGAATTATGCCCGTGTCCTATGCCAGCATGGGCCATGGCAGCTGGAGGAAAAGGAGCAGCAGTTGTGAGCTACTGGATGTGAGCCACTGGAGATACAGCCAGCAGATTATGTCTATCATTCCTCACTTTGCCTTCTTGGAAAAAGTCCATCTGCTAGCATAGTGCACCAACTCAATTCTATCATGATTTTCTTAATTCATGTTATGCACTGAATAATTGTGCCCCCTGCCAGAAAAAGTTGGGGATTGTGGGATATTTCTTTTAGAATGATTAATAAAAGATTACCTTACTTACACCGATTCCTCCTAACACATTATTTCAAAAAGCTATGTAGCAGGTAAATGTTTATGTAAGACTATGCGGAGTATACTACATAATTGAAATTCCTGGTCTTGTTTTTCTCTTCTCAGTTCCTTTTATGGGAATGAAGCCTTTATGTTTGCCTTGCACTAGGAAAACTAGAGAAGACAAATTATGATTTGTTTTAGTAATGCTGATGCTGTCTTCTGTTTTTATTGTGGGTTTTCCCCTGCTTCTCATAAACTGCCAAAAACCAAGTAAGTCCCTTGTAGCTCAGGTGTTTCTTATGCAAGTGTAAGAAATTAAAGGTAGATTAATTTTCTATTTATTATCTGAATAAACCAGTTTTATAGTTTATAAAGAAGAGGAGGATGAGGAAGTAGCAGTAGTGCTGAATCGTGTTTATGTATTTTAATAGGTTTTTAATTATTTCAATTGCTTCAATTATTTATTTTAATAATCCTTTGATTTAATTCAATTTTTATATTTATATGTTTAGGTTTTAAATGGGACGTTGTATTGTTTTTAGAACTGTTATCTGATCTGATTTTCTTTTAAGAGAAAACACTAGATAACAGCAACAAAATTCAAGATACCAAACATGATAATTTTATGTCAGACCAAGTTACATATACTGCATTTTATATTCCCTAACCAACAAAGTGACTCTGAAAAAGGTGCTAATATTACACTTTGCCCATTTTTTCCCAATTTTCTCATTTTTTTCTCCTGAAAAAATGGAACAAAATGTTTTTCCCCTCCATAGCTTCAAAATTCCTGGAAGTTTCACACCTCTAAAAGCAACTAATTTGTCTTTCACAAGAAGGGTGCTGACCATCTCATGCAGAATTCCCATCACTCTACAGCTCTAGTCAGCTGGTATATGTTTACTCAAAAGTCCAATGAAGTATGCAATTTTCCTTAAGTAAATAAGCACAAATGTTTTACTGTTTTACCATACATTTTTGCCATACCAGAAAAATATATTTTGCTGACATTCCATACCTGTCCTTGTTCAGCATGCTCACTAAGACAGAAAAAACACTGCCCACATGTTCTGTTCTGAAGGAAAAATGTTTTGGTAGCAAACAAAACCTACAAAGAAAACATCTGAGTTTTTTCAGAGAAAGGCTTCACTTGCAGCAAAAGCCCAGCCTTGAGGAACAACACCTGATTTAATGGCCACTGCCTCATCAGTGGTTAACACCTCTCAAATGTCTTTGACAGACAGGAGATGTCTGGTTGGAGAGACAGGACACAGGGCTATGGCAGGAATGTACTTCAAGAAAGAGAGAAATCGCCAGCCAAAATGAAACCACACTTGTTCTCTTTGGGAAATGAAGCTGAAACCTAGAACAGCATGAAAGCCTGTGTGTTGCCCAAATAAAAATAGTAATAATAAACTATAATAAAAGCAAGATGTAGTCTGCAGAATGCAACACTACATACTATCATACCTTGGGGGTAATCATGACAGCATTCTAAAACCTATTACTTGACTATTCAGATCACATCTTCATTTGCTAAGAGATCCAAGCCCACATTTCTACTTAAAGCTGCCATTAAGGAGTTGGGGAGAGAACTGGCGATTGGGCAGCCAAAAACAGTGTGACCTGGCAGCTAAATAAGCCAAATCCACACCATAGAAATATAGTGTCTTGATCGAGGGAAGTAATACAAGTTGAGTACTCCTTATCTGGAAGATACTCCAAAATTATCAACATGGGTGGCTGAGATAGTTACACCTTTGATTTCTGATGGTTCAATTTACATAAACTTTGCTTGTGCGTACAACGAGCGGCAGCCAGGATGTTAACTGGGGCCCCTTACAGAGAGAGGTCAACCCTCCTGTTCAAGGAGCTCCACTGGCTGCCATTTATTTTCCAAGCCCAATTCAAGGTGCAGGTGCTTACCTACAAAGCCCTGAACGGTTTGGGACCATCCTACCTCTGTGACCGCATCTCCGTCTACGAACCCATGCGTTCACTTCGGTCATCTGGAGAGGCCCTGCTCGTGATCCCGCCTGCGTCGCAAGCGCGGTTGGTGGGGACACGAGACAGGGCCTTCTCTGTGGTGGCCCCCTGACTCTGGATCTCAGACAGGCCCCTACATTGGCAGTCTTCAGAAAGAACTTGAAGACCTGGCTGTTCCAATGTGCCTTCCCAGATTAATAGGAAATCTCCAATACCAAGTCCTATAAGCACTTTATTAGAACTTAGATTGCATATCGCACCCTGCACTTGCCCTATAAGCCTTATATTTCACCTGTCACAACAGCACTTTTAATCTTGTACCCATTACTCTGGCCCGGCCCAGTTTTATTGTGTTTTAGCGTATTGTTTACTGCTTGTTGTTTATACTGTTTTAATTGTTTTAATTTGCCTTTTGTTTTATATTGTTATATTGTGTGTTGAGGCCTTGGCCTTTGTAAGCCGCATCGAGTCCTTTGGGAGATGCTAGCGGGGTACAAATAAAGTTTAATAATAATAATAATAATAATAATAATAATAATAATAATAATAATTTTTAAAAATACTATACAAAATTACCTCCAGGATATCTGTATAGATTGTATATCTGACATAAATGAATGTCATGTTCAGACTTGTGTCCCATATCCAAGATATCTCGATATGTACACATATGCAAATAGAGGTATTCCAAATTCCAAAAAAGATCAAAGTCCAAAAAGCTACTGGACTACTGTGGCCAATTCTGGGTACCACAGTTCATAAAAGATACTTGCAAGTTGGAACATGTCCAGAGGCGGGTGACCAAAATAAATATGGTTTGGAAACTAAGTCTTATGAAGAGTGACTTAGGGTTTAGTGTGAAGGAGGGAAAGTTAAGAGGGGACATGATAGCCATGTTTAAATAGATGGAAGGATGTCATATGGAAGATGGATCCAGTTTGTTTTTCTGCTGTTCTAGAGACTAGGATACAGAGTAATGAATTCAAACTACAGGGAAAGAAATTCCACCTAAATAGCAGAAATAAATTATTAAGAGCTGCTGACAAAGGAATATGCGGCCTTAGAGTGCGACTGGAGTCTCCTTATTTGGGAAGTTTTAAATAGAAGCTGGATGGTCATCTTTCAGGAGTGCTTTCATTGGGTATTCCTGCATGGCAGAATGGGGGTTGGACTGGATGAACCTTGTGGTCTCTTCTAATTCTATGATTATATGACAAGGCTAACTTCTAGTAAAAGTCACATGGAAGTAAAATATGCCTGGATTCGGACAGGAATCCAGGAGTGAAGTTTTAAAACTGGAACAGCCATGCACATCTCAAGCGACATTAAATGACAAATGCCATTTGAAAGATGAGGAAAAAATTGTGCCTGAGGATGAGGGTAGAAATATCTGACAGGATTTGGGAACAGTGGGGAAGATATTCTGACACCGCATAAGGAAGGGAAGGAAGAAGTCAACTTAGGGCTCTTTTCCACAGCTATATAACCCAGAATATCAAGGCAGAAAATCCCACAATATCTGCTTTGAACTGGGTTATTTGGGTCCACACTGCCATATATTCCAGTACAAAGCAGAAAATGTGGGATTTTATTCAGCTGTGTGGAAGGGGCCAAAGACACACACGTAGATACTCCCCACTAACATAGGAACTGAGCAATATAGTATATTGGACAAACATCCCACTGTTTTCAGTGGGGTTTGCTACCAGGAAAAGATGCAGAGTGTTGCAGCTGTAGCTGGCTACGAAACAAGAAGGGAGAAAAGAAACTTCTTTTACTATTTAGAATTATTATCTGACACAAATATCTTTTAACTGCTCTGCCTTTTTTACCCAACCCACTTCATTGGCAACTACTACAGTAGAACACCTGAAATCCATTGATCACCAACTTCAAAAGATAAGATTAAATGTTAATTTTCATGCAATGTTCCTTCGTATTCAACCCGAGTTTAAACATGTTGAATGTAGCTCTATAAAGAATGGAAGACTGTTCCTTTCATCTTGGAATAGTGTATATGCTTGTGTGTGTTATAAAGAGGGCTCACTTTATACAAGTACAATAATAGCATAGTGAAGTGTTTTCTTTAACAACAAAACATAAGTGGAAAATCAACCCACACACCAAGCTAGGAGACCTCTAGTCCTTGGTGAATTACAACTGTAACCTGCGTAAATAGGAATCATGTTCGTAGAAATAAACAAACCCACAAAGCCCCAGCTTGGGCAAAAGAGTCCAGGAATCCTTACTACAAGTTAAGAGAGCGTTGAAAGCTAAAAATGGCATCAAGAATTCTAAAGATTATGCCTCTTGAAAAATCCCCTCAACTCCACCATTATCTGACTGTTACGTGCCATTTCTTCTGCATCTGCAAAGCTCATTATTACAGTTTTGGCTAGGAACACACTATATAAATTGTAAATGGTGTAATTATAATACCTACTTCAATGGTGCCATTAACGTTTAATAGCCTGCAAAATTCATAACTCACCTTTAAATGGCCAAAGAGAAACATGTCTGTTGCTAAAGGAGGACATTTCATTTGGCTTTTTTTAAAAAAATTCTGCATGTAAGCAATGTTTGTAATTTGGGGGAGTAGAAACAAAAATCTATTTTTAGCTTTGTAAGAATAATTTATGCACAATATGCCACAGATAGCAGAGTATGGTTTTTCACCCCTATTTAAACTTTAACAGCCTATACTTTGAGCAATCTCATCCAAACCTAAATCTCAAAATATGAATTATTTTAGTGTCAGCTTCATGTGTACTAAACGTTGTATTGGATTATCGTACTAGCAAAGAGAAAATACAGTCTGAGTCCTCAATGTTTTAAAAGAACATAATTCAAGAAAGAAAGATATCGCTAAGAGCATAAGCAGACTATTGCCACTGACAATTTCCATGCCACTCACTCCAGATGTGCATATAAATCTGACAATGAGGTTAAAACTTCATGCATCTGGTGAAGTGGACAGTTTAGAAAACCTCATGCCATAATAAACCCACTAGTCTCTTAAGCCACCACTCATAGACATCAAGCTTAGGAACTGTTTCCAATACTTGATTCTGATGCTCCTTTCTAGAGAGTGTTTAATGCTTCCTAATTTGTAAAGTATATGACTCGTAGATCTTGCAACCTAAGCTAAAAAGAAACCTAACTTGTAGTAAAATTTGCAGCCATTTCTTATATATTAAACATTATAGCAACACTGTGAGATGGGTATAAAAAAGGGAATTTGCTTGAGAAAGGCAAGCTGAATAAATGGATGTTGGGAGGTTTTTTGGTTCATGTTCTAGGGATTTTCCATCATATAAAGTGCCCCAACGTGTTAGTTATTATGTGCCAGAAAACCCCAGAACTGTACTTATCTGCTCTGCCTACATCCCTGATTCGCAAACAAGCATCACCCTGTCCTACATTAGACAATTTGGGCAGCTCGCCTTGGGTATTTGTTTCGCACAAGCAAGCACTGCACATTTTCAGGATCTTGTAAAAGATACATTTTCGGTACTGTGTAGGTTAAGTTTTTGCACTAATTATAGGGTTTCAGAAACCAGAGAGATTTATTTCAGAATCCTGGTTTTACTTGGCAGCCTACAGTTGTTACTACTAACATTATTATTTACAACGAAATATAGCCCTCTGATTATATACTATTTCGTTTCATTTGAACATAGTTACTTTATTTCCCTGGAGAGATTAATGTCAATAAGACATCACCCAAAACAATAACAAAAAAGCCCATATTTTTTTGGCAAAGTGGACAAAGGTACATTTGTAAAAGTACCAAAGCAATAAGAAAAGCTTATCAGATTCATTATATTCCTGGAGCATGCAAAAGAGTATAAAAATGTCACCCACAATATCAACGGGACCTCCCTGACTATGGCTTACCAAGCATAAACAAATCCCTTCCAGCCAATGTGCCTTAGCACCTTCTCTCCCTAACCATACACATAAAAACATGCACATGCTCCCATCTTCTCCCAAGTCATTCGTTTTATTCCCATATCCACTCAGCATTCCATCTCTATGTGTTTGTATTCCTTTAGCTGCATTTATGAGCGAACATGATTTTTTCTTCTTGCCCCTGACTGCCCAACATCCTTTTCTGTTCTCTGTCCCTACCCACATCACTGGGAAATCATCATGCATACAATAGCCACTATACACCTACCCAAATTCCAACTTTCATAAATTTATCAAAGTGGTGGGAGCTCAACTGGGTCTACTACTCATATTTTTTTAATCTTCCAGAATGAGAAGTTGGAGAAAACTGTCCAGACCAAATCAAACCAAACAAAGCATTTGTAAGCTTTGGTCCAAAACTGAGGCAGCATTTTGGGTAGCTAGGTGCAGTTGTTGAAACTTTTGTCTACAACTCTGGAGACATCTTGGCCATGGAAGCCCACTAAGTGACCTCAGGCAAGTCCTACTCTCTCAGCCTCAGGGCTGAGAACAGATCTTGCCAAGAAAATTCTGTGATGGATTCACTTTAGGGTTTCAATGAATTGGAAATCACTTGCAAGCACATTACAAAAACATGAGAGTGAACAGGGTAGTTGTATGTCTTTCGGGCTGTGTGGCCATGTTCCAGAAGTATTCTCTCCTGACGTTTCGCCCACATCTATGGCAGGCATCCTCAGAGGTTGTGAGCTATTCCATACCTCACAACCTCTGAGGATGCCTGCCATAGATGTGGGTGAAACACCAGGAGAGAATACTTCTGGAACATGGCCACACAGCCCGAAAGACATACAACAACCCTGTGATCCCGGCCATGAAAGCCTTCGACAACACAATGAGAGTGAATGTTGTGAGTGGTAATACCTATTTTTTTTATTTTTAGCTCATCTTTCTCCAGGCACAGATCCCAAAGTGACACATATGCTCATCTGCCCACCTTATGCGCCCCATGCTTGCCTGTGTGCCTGTACAGCGCCTATATACCAGCATCATCTAGGCAATGTATTCCAGGCCTGAAAACAATTGTGCCTAAAATCATAATCAAGAAAAGGATTAGAGCAGTTCATTTCCAGGCTCCATTTTTTCTATTTCGATCTACCAGTTGGGTTAAAAGCAAAAATGCAAACAAAAAGAAAGACTAAAAAGCAGCAAGACATACACTTTGGAGAATATAATTTTCAAAGGAAAATTATACAGTTTACATAAAAATTATTTTCATGGAAACCTATCATCGTTTTTTTCACTTCTGCTGTGTAGTATATTCATATACTGAAGAAAACTGTCTTGCTTGCTAACTCTGCTTCCTTTCGCCCCATCTCTGTTGCACTGAGGACTTTCCATTAGATTGGATGCAATGTTCCACCTCAAGTATCTTTTTCTATATAATGCTTTTCTGAAAAGTGCTTAGCCCCTGGGCATATCTGCAACTTCTTAAGAAGGAATTGTTGTTTCACCATTACCGAAAAGGAAGTAAAATCTAGGATTTTTAAAAAATGTCTTCAGAAAGTGGTTTGTAAGATGTCTGCTCAATTTTTGCGCCATAATAATTTTAAATGCACAGACATGCCAGACCCCTCTAGGCAGTAAAAAAGCAAAGTATACAGTATCCGGCAATCAAGTATTCTACTCTAGTTGAGTTCTCACCATATGCTTGGGAAGCAGGTTAGATTTACAATTACAGTAATATTTAGCACTAGTGCTTTAATATAAAGATTTCTATCCTCCCCCTGCACTGGAAAAGAGTTTGGAAGGTGAGAAGGTTATGATTAGTTATTCCCAAAGAAGTAAGCCCAGGAGGATTTAAATAAGACCACAAATGCAGGGCATCTTTTCCTTAACAGCAACTCTGCAAATTTATTTTACACATTTCACTCTCACTGTTTTTGTAAACCAGGTGCAAACTGTAATGCCATTCTTCAAGATTCTGCCACCATTTTCAATAGGTTGCCAAAACCCCTAGCCACCTTCCACTTTCCCACATCAGTGCTTTATTAATTGGCCTGCAAAGTTGTTGAAAAGGAGCCACAAGAGATGAAATGCTCTTGCATTGTCCCATACCCACCATCAAGGCAAAAGAGAGAAGAATGGACTACTGAGCATGGACTCCTGGCTAAGATTTTAAACTGAGTGTGGGCTTGGCTCCTGTGGTCAAAGTCTAACTGTTGTGTGACTGTTGTGTTGAAAGAGAGCCAGGTACTTAAGTTGATTGACAGCAGGCATTGTCCCCTGTTAATTGAGTTTCTGGGAAAGCTTTATTTGCCAGTGTGAGTTTCTGCCAGAGCCTGATCCCAGAAGGGCAGTTGGTTCTTGCAGAAGCAGAGGCAGCAGGAGGACATTTTTGCTTCCTGGCTTCAGGTAGGATTTGGCTAAGATTTTAAACTGAGTGTGGGCTTGGCTCCTGTGGTCAAAGTCTAACTGTTGTGTGACTGTTGTGTTGAAAGAGAGCCAGGTACTTAAGTTGATTGACAGCAGGCATTGTCCCCTGTTAATTGAGTTTCTGGGAAAGCTTTATTTGCCAGTGTGAGTTTCTGCCAGAGCCTGATCCCAGAAGGGCAGTTGGTTCTTGCAGAAGCAGAGGCAGCAGGAGGACATTTTTGCTTCCTGGCTTCAGGTAGGATTTGGCTAAGATTTTAAACTGAGTGTGGGCTTGGCTCCTGTGGTCAAAGTCTGACTGTTGTGTTGAAAGAGAGCCAGGTACTTAAGTTGATTGACAGCAGGCATTGTCCCCTGTTAATTCAGTTTCTGGGAAAGCTTTATTTGAAAAAGGCACCTTTACTAACTATCCTTCGCAGTACATACAGGAAACAAAGCAACATAAACAAATACACAAAGAGGTGGTTTGTTGCAGTTTGCACATAAAGTGCGTGCATATTACTTAACTGTACAAAGATCCCACTTGGCCACCACGCTCACCAAGAGATGCAACAAAAGCAAAACATTCCCATCACATGCACCAGCTGTGGCATGTTCCGCTTTTTCACACAAAAACTAGACAACTACATCTGCTCCAAATGCAAACAGATGACTCTGATGGAGCAGAGGATCCAACAGCTCGAGCACCGTATTAAGACCCTTAAGGACATTCAGGCACTTGAGCTCTTCTTGGACACTGCACAACACGCTGCTGTAGATCAGCAGCCTGCATCACACCAACACCACCAAGACCATGATCAGGAACCTTATGGGGAGATCAACTCAAAGGTAGACAACCCTCAGGCTTGGAAGGAGGTCACCCATAGAAGGAGACGCAGGACCAGGCAGCCTCCGCAGAACTCCTCTGCTCAGCTGCATTTACACAACAGATTTGAAATTCTTACATCATTAACATACAATCAGGAAACACATCTTGTGGAGGACCACAGTTTCTTAGATACCACTCAGTGGACCACCCTGGATCAATGCGCAGGGGATAGCCCTGATGGGGACAGTGCATCACCACAGTCACACTTATGTAATCATGCAAATGCTCCATCCCCAATCATAGACCAGGAGCAACAGGAACATCCTTGGGAGAGTAATGGGCTCTCGGATGTATCTCAATGGATTGTCATTGATGAATGCACTGGGGATGTTGAGGGGGAGGACAACACTTTACACCTACATGATTCACTTCAACAGGAACACTCTTCAGGGGACATACACACTGTCTTGCACAAAAGGGACCCTGTCAATCCTCAAAGGAAACAGGTCTTGGTAGTAGGTGACTCCCTCCTTAGAGGAACGGAAGCCATCATTTCCAGACCGGATGGGATGGCTCGAGAAACATGCTGCCTCCCGGGGGCAAAAATACACCATATCACTCAGAGGCTCAGCAGGCTCCTAAAGCCCCATCACCCTCCCCACCTTATGTTGATTCATGTAGGTACCAATGACACCGCTAGGCATACTTTTCAAAAGATCACAAATGATTTTCGAGCTCTGGGAACAAAGCTAAAACTGTATAATGTACATGTGATCTTTTCATCCCTCCTCCCGGTTGTAGGACACGGCTCTACAAGGGCCGGAAAAATAGTACAGGTCAATAACTGGCTCAGAAAATGGTGTCAAGAGGAGCATTTTGGCTTCCTTGACCATGGTCTACTCTTCCAAGAGGATGGACTACTGGCAAGCGACGGGGTGCATCTCACACAAGTAGGAAAACATCTTTTTGCACACAGACTCACAAACCTCATCAGGCGCACTTTAAACTAGATCCACTGGGGGAGGGGAACAACAGCCTGGCGAACACTATATTACCCACGACCACAGGGAACCGCCGAAAGGCTAAACGGAGGGCTGCACAAACACAGCAAGGACCAAGTACAGAGAGCACAATAATCCCAAATAAACAGTTCGAGGGGAGGTCACAGGGGCTTACATGTCTTTACACTAATGCTCAGAGCATGGGAAATAAGAAAGACGAACTCCAACTCCTAGCACAGCACCACACATACGATGTCATAGGCATCACTGAAACCTGGTGGGATGACTCCCATCACTGGAATTTAACCATTGAGGGCTATAACCTCTTTCACAGAAATAGAACAAAGGGGAGAGGAGGGGGAGTAGCTTTATATGTCAAAAACAGTTACGTTGCAGAAGAAATGCAAGACTGTAATCCGGGAAACCAGCTTGAAAGCATCTGGATAAGAATCAAGGGAACCGGGACTCAAAAAGATCTTGTCGTGGGTGTCTACTACAGACCTCCGAGTCAGGAGGAAGGACTTGATGAAGCCTTCTGTCAACAGCTGACCAAACAGGCACAAAGAAGAGATATAGTAGTCATGGGCGATTTCAATTATCCCGATATCTGCTGGAAAACAAACTCAGCCAAGAGTACAAAGTCCAACAAATTCCTCACTTGCCTTGCAGATAATTTTATGGTCCAGAAGGTAGAAGAGGCAACAAGGGGATCAGCAACTCTTGATCTAATCTTAACAAATGTGGAAGACCTGATCAATACAGTTGAAGTGGTTGGATCCTTAGGGGCAAGTGACCATGTGCTCCTGCAGTTTGCAATACAAAGGAATGCTGAAACTAAGACAAGTCAAACACGCATTCTGGACTTTAAGAGAGCTGACTTCCAAAAAATGAAGGAATTACTGAGCGGCATTCCATGGACGCCGATATTAAAAAACAAGGGAGTTAAGGATGGATGGGAGTTTTTCAAAAGTGAAATACTCAAGGCGCAAATGCAAACAGTGCCAACAAAGAAGAAAAATAAGACAAGTGCAAAGAAGCCAGAATGGATGTCCAAAGAACTTCTAACTGAGCTAAAGCTCAAAAGTGACATGCACAAGAAGTGGAAAAGGGGAGAAATCACCAAAGAAGAATTCAAACGTATAGCCAACACCTGTAGGGAAAAGGTTCGCAAGGCTAAAGCGCAAAATGAGCTCAGGCTTGCCAGGGACATAAAAAACAACAAAAAAGGCTTTTTTGCTTACGTTGGTAGAAAAAGGAAGAAAAAGGAGGCGATAGGGCCATTGCAAGGAGAAGATGGGGTGATGGCGACAGGGAACAGGGAAAAGGCAGAACTACTTAATGCCTTCTTTGCCTCGGGCTTCTCAGAAAAAGAAAGCCATCTTCAACCTCAGCAACACGGAATGGACGAAGGATTGGGGGAAATCCAACCCCAAATAGGGAAACAAGTTGTCCAGGAACACTTGGCCTCTCTAAACGAATTCAAGTCCCCAGGGCCAGATCAGCTACACCCAAGAGTACTGAAGGAACTAGCGGAAGTTATTTCAGAACCACTGGCAATTATCTTCGAGAGTTCTTGGAGAACGGGAGAAGTCCCAGCAGATTGGAGGAGGGCGAATGTGGTCCCTATCTTCAAGAAGGGAAAAAAGAACGACCCAAACAATTACCGTCCGGTCAGCCTCACATCAATACCAGGCAAAATTCTGGAAAAGATCATTAAGGAAGTGGTCTGCGAACACTTAGAAACAAATGCGGTCATTGCTAATAGTCAACACGGATTTACCAAAAACAAGTCATGCCAGACTAATCTGATCTCTTTTTTCGATAGAGTTACGAGTTGGGTCGATACAGGGAATGCTGTGGATGTAGCCTACCTGGATTTCAGTAAGGCCTTCGACAAAGTCCCCCACGACCTTCTGGCAAACAAACTAGTAAAATGTGGGCTAGACAAAACTATGGTTAGGTGGATCTGTAATTGGCTAAGCGAACGAACCCAAAGGGTGCTCACCAATGCGTCGTCTTCATCATGGAAAGAAGTGACAAGTGGAGTGCCGCAGGGCTCCGTCCTGGGCCCGGTTCTGTTCAACATCTTTATTAACGACTTAGACGAAGGGTTAGAAGGCACGATCATCAAGTTTGCAGACGACACAAAACTGGGAGGGATAGCTAACACTCCAGAAGACAGGAGCAGAATTCAAAACGATCTTGACAGACTAGAAAGATGGGCCAAAACTAACAAAATGAAGTTCAACAGGGACAAATGCAAGATACTTCACTTCGGCAGAAAAAATGGAATGCAAAGATACAGAATGGGGTACGCCTGGCTTGACAGCAGTGTGTGCGAAAAAGACCTTGGAGTCCTCGTGGACAACAAGTTAAACATGAGCCAACAATGTGATGCGGCAGCTAAAAAAGCCAATGGGATTCTGGCCTGCATCAATAGGGGAATAGCGTCTAGATCCAGGGAAGTTATGCTCCCCCTCTATTCTGCCTTGGTCAGACCACACCTGGAATACTGTGTCCAATTTTGGGCACCACAGTTGAAGGGAGATGTTGACAAGCTGGAAAGCGTCCAGAGGAGGGCGACTAAAATGATTAAGGGTCTGGAGAACAAGCCCTATGAGGAGCGGCTTAAAGAGCTGGGCATGTTTAGCCTGCAAAAGAGAAGGCTGAGAGGAGACATGATAGCCATGTACAAATATGTGAAGGGAAGTCATAGGGAAGAGGGAGCAAGCTTGTTTTCTGCTGCCCTGCAGACTAGGACACGGAACAATGGCTTCAAACTACAGGAAAGGAGATTCCACCTGAACATCAGGAAGAACTTCCTCACTGTGAGGGCTGTTCGACAGTGGAACTCTCTCCCCGGGGCCGTGGTGGAGGCTCCTTCCTTGGAGGCTTTTAAGCAGAGGCTGGATGGCCATCTGTCGGGGGTGCTTTGAATGCGATTTCCTGCTTCTTGGCAGGGGGTTGGACTAGATGGCCCATGTGGTCTCTTCCAACTCTACTATTCTATGATTCTATGATTCTATGATATCCAGCAACAACTCCACTGGCTGACAATTCATTTTAAGGCAGAATGCAAACCAGTCATCTAAGTCAGTAAAATGCTATTAACACGCATGTCTACATTATTTGTATTCTCCCATAGAAACATGACTATGTTTTGAGATGTTCTGGGAAAGTCCTTCTCTCTGATCTACCAACCCCATAGGTATACCATAGGTATGAATATGGGAGATGGATGTTTCCATAGTTGCTCCCCTCCCAGACAGGTTAGACTGGTACTCTACATACTACATTCCCACAGCATGGTGAATAACTTCTTTTTCTGGCATGCCTTTGAGAAATGATTTGTAGGGGCTAATGATCTTTATAGAGAATTAGATTTTTGTTAATTTCCTCCCAAAAATAATTATTATTACAGCAGGCCCTTGAGATCTGTAGGCTCAGGATCTGCAGACTTAATCAATCACCAACTGAAAATGCAGAAACATGTACACACACACACACACACACACACACACACAAATCTAGTGCAACCAGGCCAAAGAGCAAGATTTGGAGGGGTTTCCCCCCAAATATTATTGAATCAGTGTATGCCAAACTCTTGGATACATGGGGCTGATGGTACTGTAGAGCAAGGATGGGGAAAGAGAGATAAAATTCAAAAACAGCAGATAAGCTACAGCCACGAATGAGTTCAAGGCAAAAAAGATTTGAAATCCAGACTCTATGTATTTATCTGACTCTTTAGTGTCAAGTGGTAAAGAGGCATAGAAAGCTCAATAAACATGTACAATCCAGGAACCATAGCCAACAAAAGGCAAGAATCTACATGCCCACCCCTTGAAACTGCATTGACTAGATAGACTTGAATCAGTACTGAAAACACACGGCCTCCTTCAAATTCTTAACTGCATACATTATCACCAGGATTCGCTTAAAATGCATTTGTTGAAATATTACGTAATATAGGAGAGCCGGCTCATATTTTATGACAGCTAATTTCAGCTAATTTACTACTTTTCATATATATATATATATATATATATATATATATATATATATATATGGGTTGTCCAAATATTCGTTATGTTTCTCGTTTCGTAATTATTTCGGATTGTTCTCGTTTTTTGAAACGAGTATTGAAACTTTTTCCCTGGGCGCAACTGGCAATGTAATTCGAACCATCGTTGGCCCATTCTCTAATTGTTTCTTAAAAATTTCGTTAATTTTTTTCCTTCCAAAATTTTTTTTTAATATTTTTTAAAAATTATTATTTTTTTGTTTTGTTTCTGCAACCTAACATGAATGGGAGCCTAGCGCAGCCTAACATGGCCGCTCCCTGGCCAATTAGAGTCTTGCACGATGGCTGCCAAAGGGGGCTAGCGTCCTCCGTGTCCACGTGGAGGATCTCTATAAAAATCCTCAACCGCAGCCGACCCAAGCCATTCTGGGTTGGGATACCGAGGAGAGAGGGTGTTTGGCGCGCGCTGGGAAGCTGCTGCTTGCTTGTTTGGGGGAGAGAGGGCTAATTGGGGGTAGAGTGTTTCTGTTGTTGCTGGTTCGATATTGTGTTTTTTTGGGGGGAAATTGGCTTGGGGCAGAGTCCTTGCTGTGGCTGGCTTTAGGGAACTTTTTTTTCCAAAGGACGTCTGCGTCCCTGCTAGTGCTAAGCTTGGGGTGCTTTCCATCTACTCCTGTGGGAGACCTTTTGCCTTTCTGGTTTTTTTTGGGTTTTTTTTGGAATTTAGCAATCACCACATCAGCCCTTCTTTGCAATCCTGAAAGGGGGAGGGAACTTGAAAATAATAGTTTCCAAAGGACATTGCCAATCCTGTCAAGGCATTGCTTGGCGTGTGCTGCATTTCTAATCCAAAGTCTACACAAGTAGAAGAGGGACTTTTACAGTGATAAGAACCCAATTTAACAGGAAATAAAACTTTCAAACCAGGAACAGGTTTCTTCAAATATTGAAAAATAGTGTATTATAAAAAGTTATGAAAATTCGCCAAAAATCATAGGAGACAGGAAACATTCTGCAATTTGTTGAGCAAAGAGTGTGGAATGTGTTCTCCCACTGTACCAAATTTGATGCGAATAGCTCAAGAAATGAGGGCGGGAGACCCCCAGAAAGGTCCCCCCCGGTTTCCTGTTTTTTGGCGATTGCGCATGCGCGTCCGCCATTTTAGAAACATTACGAATTTTCGGAAATATCCGAAAATTTTGGGTGAAACATTAAGAAATAATTTTTATATCGAAGAGCCGGCACCCCCTACTTTAGAAACGAGAATTGAAACATTTTTTCCATCGATCGGACAAGCCTAATATATATATACACATATATATATATATATATATATATATATATATATATATATCTCACATATCGCGAGGTGACATGACAGATGCAATCCACTTTTTGCAGCCTTTTCTGGTTTCTGAATTGAAATAACTCTGGGAGTAATACAAGAATTTTCCAACTGACTTTGGAAAAACTTTCCTAGGGATGTCAGACTGACTTGCTCTTAGCTGCCCCATCATCAGATTAAAGCTTTTCTGGTTCAACAAGCTTTTAAAAATGGTTTTCTACTTATTTTTATTATTTTAATGTATACATTGTAAGTGGTTTTAGTTCCACAGATAGTATAATTGCATTGTAGTAATAACTGTATGTTTTTATCTATTCATTTTAATTTCTGCAAGGTGCCTTGAGACATAGTTCTGTGAATAATAACAAGGACCAAAAACCCTCACAAGCAAACCAGAATATGTGACAACATGAAAACCACAAGAACAGTGGTTCTCAACCTGTGGGTCCCCAGGTGTTTTGGCCTACAACTCCCAGAAATCCCAGCCAGTTTACCAGCTGTTAAGATTTCTGGGAGTTGAGAGCCAAATCATCTGGGGACCCACAGGTTGAAAACTTCTAAGCTAGAAGGTTTGCTCAAATTATAGGGAAAAGATTACACATAATTGTAATTATGAAGATTTATGTAGAAAATATCCAATTTAGCAATATATTTCAACTACAATTTTATACAAAGTAAGACAAATACCGTATATACTCGAAGATAAGCCGAGTTTTTCAGCCCTTATTTATGAGCTGAAAAGGCCTCCCCCGGCTTATATTCGGGTCAAGGTCAAGCCAGCAGCGGAGCCTGGAGGCCACAGTATGTTTTCTTTTCCAAAACCTCCCTTCTTCGCTTCTCCTCCCAGGCTGGTTATCTTATTTTTTTGAGAGACAGAGACAAGAAGCGAATGTTTTCAAAAGCGAAAGGAGAACCCTTGCAAGCCAGATTGCATGGGTAGAAGTGGAAGGAAAAAAGATATTCTTGCAAATTTGCACAATTCACTACTATTACTATTACTATTACTATTACTATTATTATTACTACTACTACTACTATTATTGCAAGAACATTTGAGTCCAAAGGGAGGGAAGGAGGGAAAAGAGCAACAGAAGGTGTGTATTTCTTTTATTCCTAAGGAAACAAAAATGAGGTGGGTTTTTTTTGGGAGGGGGAGAGAAGTTTTAAAAAGCCTTTTCTGGCTACTTTTAGAGTTTGAAAAAGGGAGAAAGAAAAGAGGTGGGAAAGGGCAGGAGAAAAGAGGACAAAGTTGTTTTTAGGGGGACTTTGCTTGCATTTCTTCCTTGGGTAAATGCATGCCCCAAAGCTTCTAAATATTTATATAGATGTTCCCCCTACAAATACATTAATATATTAATTTTCACCTCATATATTTACAGGTCTTTGCAAATCCTATGTAAATATAGATAGAGATTTCCATGTACCTGTATATCTGTTCCTATATGTATACATTAATTTTATATATTAACTAGCTGTGCCCGGCCACGCGTTGCTGTGGCTTAGTCTGGTGGTGTTGGTCAGTCTACATTAGGTTGTATTTATGCTGTGACCTCCACCTTCTTTATACTCACATTAGTAGTAGTATTTGAAGTTTGTTACCTTCTTCAATTTTTGTGTTGATTGATAATTGCTTGAGATCCCTGTTGTCTTTGGTTTGTTGTTAGTTGTAATGTCTGATTCTGCTGAGTGCGGGTTATATTTTTATTGTGGTACAATAGTCCTTTTTTTGTTTTGCCTGTGTAGGTGTTTATTATTGTTGTTGTTGTTGTGGTCATGAAGGTTGGAAAAGTTAGATGCTACTGTATTGTTTTTTGGAGGCCCAGTGTAGCACTGACTGGCCTCTCAGCCTCAGTGCCTGGCTGTTTCTTGCCTGTGATGGTGTTGATTCTTATTGTTGTTGTTGTTTTCATTGTTATTATTGTAATTGTTTTTTTGGAGGCCAAGTGTGAATGTAGGGATTGGGGAGGTGGATGAGTTGTGTTGTCAAATTTTGTATTTGTTATAGTCACAATGCGTTGTTGTGAGTTTTGTGGGTCCGGATTGTGGTTTTGTGGTGTAGTTGTGTTGTTACAACCGGGAGAAAAGACTTTTGTGTTGTGTTGTCAAGTTTTGTATTTCTGAGGCGTTTAGTTGTGTGCCAAGTTTTGTATTTCTGGGGCGTTTAGTTGTGTTGTTATAGTCACGATGCACTGTTGTGAGTTTTGTGGGTCCGGATTGTGGTTTTGTGGTGTGGTTGTGTTGTTACAATCAGGCGGGAATGCTTTTATGTTGTGTTGCCAAGTTTCATATTTCTGGAGCATTTAGTTGTGTTGTTATAGTCACGATGCGTTGTTGTGAGTTTTGTGGGTCCAGTGTGGTTTTGTGGTGTGGTTGTGTTGTTACAACTGGGAGGCAAGGCTTTTGCATTGTTTTGCCAAGTTTTGTGTTTCTGGGGCATTTAGTTGTGTTGTTATAGTCATCATGCGTTGTTGTGAGTTTTTTGGGTCCGGATTGTGGTTTTGTGTTGTGGTTGTGTTCTTACAACTGGGAGGCAAGGCTTTTGCGTTGTGTTGTCAAATTTTGTATTTCTGGGGCGTTTAGTTGTGTTGTAGTCACAATGCGTTGTTGTGAGTTTTGTGGGTCCAGATTGTGGTTTTGTGGTGTAGTTGTGTTGTTACAACCGGGAGGCAAGGCTGTGTTGTGTTGTCAAGTTTTGTATTTCTGGGGCGTTTAGTTGTGTGCCAAGTTTCGTATTTCTGGGGCGTTTAGTTGTGTTGTTATAGTCACGATGCATTGTTGGGTATTTGGGGGGTCCGGATTGTGGTTTTGTGGTGTGGTTGTGTTGTTACAACCGGGAGGCAAGGCTTTTGCGTTGTGTTGTCAAGTTTTATATTTCTGGGGTGTTTAGTTGTGCGCCAAGTTTCATATTTCTGGGGCATTTAGTTGTGTTGTTATAGTCACGATGCGTTGTTGTGAGTTTTATGGGTCCGGATTGTGGTTTTGTGGTGTGGTTGTGTTGTTACAACCTGGAGGAAAGGCTTTTGCGTTGTGTTGTCAAATTTTGTATTTCTGGGGCGTTTAGTTGTGTTGTAGTCACAATGCGTTGTTGTGAGTTTTGTGGGTCCAGATTGTGGTTTTGTGGTGTAGTTGTGTTGTTACAACCGGGAGGCAAGGCTGTGTTGTGTTGTCAAGTTTTGTATTTCTGGGGCGTTTAGTTGTGTGCCAAGTTTCGTATTTCTGGGGCGTTTAGTTGTGTTGTTATAGTCACGATGCATTGTTGTGAGTTTTATGGGTCCGGATTGTGGTTTTGTGGTGTGGTTGTGTTGTTACAACCTGGAGGAAAGGCTTTTGCGTTTTGTTGCCAAGTTTCGTATTTCTGGGGCGTTTAGTTGTGTTGTTATAGTCACAATGCGTTGTTGTGAGTTTTGTGGGTCCTGTGTGGTTTTGTGGTGTGGTTGTGTTGTTACAACTGGGAGGCAAGGCTTTTGCATTGTGTTGCCAAGTTTTGTATTTCTGGGGCGTTTCGTTGTGTTGTTATCGCAAGATGCGTTGTTGTGAGTTTTGTGGGTCCGGATTGTGGTTTTGTGGTGTGGTTGTGTTGTTGTAACCTGGAGGCAAGCCTTTTGCATTGTGTTGCCAAATTTCGTATTTCTGGGATGTTTAGTTTTGTTGTTATAGTCACTGCGCAAACAACTTTATCATTTTATATATATAGATTTTATATGAATTTTACCCTCACATGTTTGCAAGTGCGGAGGGAAAATGCACGCGCGTGCACACACACACACAGATGTCTAGATAGATATAAACATTGATAAATAGGGCTTACAAATATTGCAGGAGGGAAATGCACATAGAGGATTTGCAAAGGTTTCAGGGGGAAATACACATGTGAAATTAGTACAGTAGAGTCTCACTTATCCAAGCTAAACGGGCCGGCAGAAGCTTGGATAAGCGAATATCTTGGATAATAAGAAGGGATTATGGAAAAGCCTATTAAACATCAAATTAGGTTATGATTTTACAAATTAAGCACCAAAACATCATGTTTTACAACAAATGGACAGAAAAAGCAGTTCAATACACGGTAACGTTATGTTGCAATTACTGTATTTACGAATTTAGCACTAAAATAACACGATATATTGCAAACATCGACCACAAACATGGCTTGGATAATCCAGAGGCTTGGATAAGCGAGGCTTGGATAAGTGAGACTCTACTGTATATATAATGATAGATCTATATCTAGCTCTGCATTATTTATGTAGGCATTATATGTTTGCCTGTTACTATGATGGAAGCTGGCCTGAGTCCCCAGGGGGAGATAGATAGGGCAGGGTACAAATGAAGCTGTTGATGATGATGATGATTATTGTTGCAAGTTATTGTTGCTTTTCCACTTATAGAGTTAGTTTACTGTTTTTCTTTGAAATACAGTAAATATTCAAAACATTTAACCCACTGATGCCTCAATGTAATTTTATTGGTATCTAATTTTATTTTTGAAATTTACCAGTAGCTGCTGCATTTCCCACCCTCGGCTTATACTCGAGTCAATAGGTTTTCCCAGTTTTTTGTGGTAAAATTAGGTGCCTCGGCTTATATTCGGGTTGGCTTATATTCGAGTATATACAGTATTTTAAAGGCACTGCCTGCTATTAGACTTAATCACTAAATAACTGTATTTTGTCTGGTGCTTTCTTATTACTTCTGAATATATTTCTTTTCTAAAACAACACCCCAATAAAAAAGCAGAACATTGCAAAGCTTTTTCTTTACATAAAGAAAACATTCAATTGCACGTGTGAGTTCTTCACTCAGGCCACATGTCTTGGATTTTGCCACATGCCTGCTTCTTCATTATGCAAAGGAAATAGTTCTAGGTTGTTCCGGAGCAGTCTGAGTCGGAATTTAATCAGAAGAATCTTCTATATGTTTCATCTACTGAAATTTTCAGCCAAACAGAAATCAAATGAAATAAAATGGCCTGAAAAGAAGCTTGTAGTGTCCAATCCTCCTGGATACACAGATATGAGACTTTTCAAACTTCATAGTACAAATCCATAAGGGCTAGGTTTTATATGAATGAAAACAGAGATGCCATGGATCATAGTGACAGTCTGCACTACATAAAAATGCTAAAACAATGAGGTTGTGGTGGGAGGAGAAAAGGAGGAGACTGGGTGATATGTACCCTTGCACTGTTATATTATCAGTTCTCGCTATGTCCATCTTTAAGAAACAAGTTTGCAATAATACAAAATAAATCACTGGTATGTCCACAACACCTGACTGTGCTGCATGTGTCTGAATAAAGAACACTTGCCCCAGAAACTCTCCACTCACTGTCTCTATAGTATCAAAAGCAGCACTTGGGAGTTTTTGAACAACAATAGTAAAGAACATTGAGAATCTTCCTTCATCTAGTTCCAGAATCACAAAGCACTCCTGGACCTTGACAGAAAGTGCCATTAAGAAACGAACTGACCTCTACCAGAGTTCCCAACTAAAGCAAAAGGATCTCCTATAGAGATCTGCAAGATGTTTGGGTGGAAAGGCAAATGTATACACGTGTGAACATGTAGAATGAAAGACAACATTTTAAAACAAAGACTATTTTTAAGCATGTATTTTTAAATAATTGTCAAACTAATAATAATTAATTCCTAACCATTTTTATTAAAAGATATTGTGCATTATATTGTTCAATATTTCACATATGTAATTCGGTACAGTTTTCTATATACGTCTCATTAAATAATGAAAACAAAGAGAAAATTATAAAGTGTAGGATTAGAAAATCAAGTATAAGGGAAAGCAAACAAAATCCTATGAAATGCATTATATTTTAGAGTGGGTAAAATGCATTTATGGCAATGTTTCAGTACTTCAAAATATACAATATGACCATTGTTAAATATATTTATGTAAGACAGAATTCACTGAATATCATTATATTCTTTGGTAGTATTATTGTGTATCTTGACAGAATAAGTGTAACATGATATACTGAATATTAGGACATATCTATTCTGCCTAAATTGGTAGAGCAGTGTTAGTTATACGGTAGTAGTCTTGATTCCATTTCCCATTTGTGTATTCCCTAGTGTATGTACACACCATTCACGCTACAGCTATTCCATTCCCTTTTCTCCTCTCACTTCAGCTCTAGAGTATTTTGCACATGTACAGAATGCAACACAGATCACTACAAATTCCTTCTGACTTAGCAAAATGAAGTGGTTTGCCTTGTAAGGCAGAAGGAATTACAAAGCAAACTTGCATTCTGCTGCACTTTCTGAAAACCATACAAGGGTATACCACTCTCGCAAAAAGTTGAAGTCTGGGTATTCAGAACTTGCTTCCCATGTTTAGTCTTGACTAATGTAGTCATGTCCTCCTGTGTTCTAAGCAGACAGCAAATTGGATGCCGTACTGTGCTGTTGCTTCTATTACTTTTGAATGGAAGGAATAATGGAAATGGAGAAGAATGGTTGTGGTAGTGTTTATGCAAAGAGGCATTTTTCTGTCACTGCCCCATATACTGTTGCAGATCAGGGCAAAGGGGACTCAAAGGAGTGTGGTTTCTCATTGCTCTAAAGCTCAGACAAAGGAACCACCCATCTGATTTGCACTACTGTAGGTTAAACTTTTACTTTGCCCCACTTTCCCTTTTTCATGCGATATGTTGTTGTTCCAGTTGCAGTGCCCAGACCCAAAATCTCAATTGCCACTATAATCGCACACTTCTCCTTGTGTTCTGCCTTGCTTCTGGATTAAATAAAAAATATTGTTTTTCTTTATTTTATGGAGGAGATTTCTTCCACCCACTGCTTTATAGGCATGTGACTCAACTTCCACTTGTGCAATGGCTTCCTGATTCTCTTTTCCATGTGATGTGTTACTGCAGCCAGAGAAATATGTCTATAGAGAAATGGTTCTACTTTGGGATCAGGGCCTAATTTTCCCTTTCTGCCAGCATGGCTTCTTTCAATTGACTTCTGTTTAAAAGTAGTCTTAGGCATATATTACCATTTTTAAAACCTAAATCACTATAAGAGTGTTTCTTAGAGCATTCCAGAAGGGGGGATATATATATATATATATATATTTCCAACATAAAAAAACCCTTAACTCTGAACTTCCAACAACTGGATGATATACTATCCATTCCATTTCAACAACTTCAAATCTTGGATATTTTTTTCCTTTTTAACTTTTAAAATTAGTTTTACTATATTAGCAATTTTGAGCTTTTAAAAATTTCAGACTTCATGCTGTTTTCGAGATTCATTATCATAACCCTTATGAATTTCACTTGAAGTCCTACTACATGCAAAAGTTTATTCCCATTCCTTTTGCACTGCGCTCCAATGCAAACGGTTTTGCTATGTTTAAACTCTTTTCTCTACGTCTAAACCTTTTGTTCAAAAAGTGATGTGCGTAACTGGAAGATTATAGAGTGGCCAAGACCAAGCCCCAGCTTCATCAGAGAGCAAAGTCTGACAATACCCAGCTTTTCTAGACTAAAATACTACACAATCTTTTTTTTATTTGTTTATTATTATACATGCCTTAATACCTTGCAAAAGAGAATGAGTACATAGCAAACCAAGCTGGCTCCATGTTTGATAACTCCTTGTTTCCCGCCATAACCAATCCCAGTGGGTATTATTGTTACCTTCTTTTGATACTGCAAAATCTGTGGCTTCTATTTTCAACCCACTGCCTCCTATTTTCAGATGTCAGAAGCTAAAGTATATATGGCTTAGACAGCCATACCACACAGACTTTGCATAGCAATTTAACTAGTTAAAAATTAAGTTAGTTATACTTCATTATTTACCTGCTTCATTCACAAAGGACACTAACAAATTAGAAGTGTAGGCCACAAAAAACATCAAAAATTAAGGGTGGAATATCTCTATTTTGAGGCACTGTGGAAATATGTTGGAACAAGGCACTCAACTTCCAAGCATGAAACTTCTTGGCTTATGTGGGTTTATGAGCAATGTTGTATATTTCCGATTAATTTTAGATTAATTTCACTTCCAAGTATGTGCACTGTATATTCAGTACAGATGGTAAAGGCAATGTATCTTTCCAAGTTTCCTGAAACCTAGTCAGAAGTTTGGAGTCAGCAGAACCAACATCTGGAACTAGAAGCAAGAGCGATCAGAAACAAGCATACCTTTGTGAAACTTTTTATTTACTGACGTCTTACTGTGTTTTTTCAAGTCAAATTTTCCATTATAACAAAACCATCATTTAATTTACTTGCCATTAAAAACCTTCCCTGCCACAAAGTCTACTCCTGGCTAAGCCGTTGTCCAAACCAAAACAACTAAAAAAATCCCACACTAAAATCTAAATAGGAGCCCAGGGAGCACTTTTTATTACATATGGCACCTGGAACATTTTAAAATAAGAAATTGTTTGAAGTTGTTCCTATACAAACTGAGCAAAGGCAAATAAAATATTTAACCCTTCATGACTGGAGAGCACACAAGCACTAGAGATGTGGCAGACATCAATCTAAGCCAGGGAAATAAAAGGGTGGGGGAACAGACTTTGACCTTTTTTGGGAAGGAGGCGGGACAAGTATAGCTATGGAAGAGGCAAAATGAGGGCTCTGTCCCCCAAATAAAAATTCTGCTTCTCAAAGCTTTCATTCATTCCCACATTCCAGCATCACAGTAACTTCAACCAAGAAGAAGCTTTGCCATCCAAAGAAAGGGGTAGGCAAAGATACTGAGAAAATGTGAATATGGAAAATATTATAGATGTGAACTATTTTCAGTGCCTCTTAAATTTGAAGAATGAAAGAAAATGTCATAGGGAGAATTGTTATTTTGAAGAGAAATACCCCCATTTTCCTATCATATGGCTATTTCCCCAGAACAAGTGACCTCACTACCACATATACAGTCTCAAATACATTTGATAAGCGTCTAATTTTGATACATCAATATTGGTTTATTTTATTCATCCATACTTTTATGGTGTGATTTTTCCCCTCTTTTGTTCCAGTTGTGGCCAGTTCTTCCTGCAATACCGCAGTAACTGGTAAAGCAAATGAAGAAACAGTACAGGCAGTCCCCAAGTTACAAATTTATTTATTTGTTTGTTTTATTTATTTCCATCATTTCTATCCCACCCTCACCCGAAGGGACTCAGGGCGGCTTACAAAACTGGCAGAATTCAATGCCAATATATAACAATACAAAAGAATAAAATATAAGCAATTAAATACAGATTTAAAATAATACAAAATACTTGAGCCATTCATCCACAAAATCTTGCACATAAACCTTAGTCCAGACCGAGTCGAAGCCAACAAAACTTATTCTTTGAATGCTTGCTAGCATAGTCAGCTCTTCACTTTCTTTCTAAAACTCAAAAGGGATACCCGCCTTACTAACCACTCATAGTTAAGAATGGGGCGAGACAATAGGAAGTGAGAGAAGTCTACACCTAGGAAGGGAAAATCACTCCTGAAAGAGTTATAATGGGGAAAAGGTGTCTCCACTGAAGCTTTCTCGCCAATCTTTGTTTCCACAACAAGCCAATTTTTCAGAATCCAATTACCACAAAGACAGAAAGTGAGGTGAAATCTTCTGAACAGGGGCACAGAGAGCAAAACAAGCACTACAGGGGTGTTAACCCTTCCCTGTGCTATCCAAAGCATATCTATCTATCTATCTATCTATCTATCTATCTATCTATCTATTTATCTGGAGTTGCACTTTTAAAATGTACCTCTTCTGGCTTATGAACAAATTCCAGTTAAGAACAAACCTACAGAATCTATCTTATTTGTGGTTTGGGAACTGCCTGCAATCTAAAAGATTAGCAGGAATAACATTTTATTTATAATTTCTGTCAAGTATTTTTGTGACCTAGTTCAAACATCTACATATAATGTGCACCATATTTGATTAGTATTATTTCAGTATGGACCACAGATTAGTCAGTCAACACATGCAATAAGCTAATGCACTCCTTCCTCTCCCCAAACCCACACGTTTCAAATGCATTCTTCATTTTATGATTTGCAATACAGTAGTCTCACTTATCCAACACTCGCTTATCCAACGTTCTGGATTATCCAACACATTTTTGTAGTCAATGTTTTCAATACATCGTGATATTTTGGTGGTAAATTTGTAAATACAGTAATTACTACATAGCATTACTGCGTATTGAACTACTTTTTCTGTCAAATTTGTTGTATAACATGATGTTTTGGTGCTTAATTTGTAAAATCATAACCTTTTTTGATGTTTAATAGGTTTTTCCTTAATCTCTCCTTATTATCCAACATATTCGCTTATCCAACGTTCTGCCGGCCCGTTTACGTTGGATAAGTGAGACTCTGCTGTAGTTGTAGCCTGTTGCACATTTCCAATAAACCTATAGGTCAGCGGTTCTCAACCTGGGGTCCCCAGATGTTTTTGGCCTACAACTTCCAGAAATCCCAGCCAGTTTCCAGGTGTTAGGATTTCTGGGAGTTGAAGGCCAAAAACATCTGGGGACCGCAGGTTGAGAACCACTAACCTATAGGTGGACAGTGTTATCTGAAACTGAACCTACCCTACAACATGAATATATCACTTTTTGTCTGAACTGGTCAGGTCCTCCTTGACATACAAGTGAGAAGGCACTGAGTGCCACTTCACCTTGCCAAACTGTTAGTAAAGCAAACAAGGAAAACTTTTGTCATATTCCTTTTTTCTCCCTCCTTTTTTCTTATCTTATAACTCATCATAGTCACCCAGTAAGTGGCAACTCATGTCCTCCACCTTTCATAAGAAATGCCCTTATAAAGGAACTTTCTAACAAACCAGTCCTCATCCTACAAAAGTGTCTTGGTAACAGAAATCTGAATTCAAAACCTACATTCTGTACAACTCAGCATACAAAGTAAATATTCTTTTACACAACTTTGCTTCAAGTGGTTATACAAGGGGTGAATGAAGGAGTCAAAGTTAAACATAAGACATAGGCCTGCTTTTTATTAGCTACTAAAGATTTAAAAGCTAGTAATTAAACCTTATTTGGCAAGGTTAAAACATAAAGTGAATGACCTTTTGCCTTAAATAAGTGGTCAACTCATTCTTTGTATTAAAAAAATGTGTCTCTGAAATATCCAAGCCCCCACCTCTCCCAACAGGCAGGACAGAGCTGATTGTTAAAGCAGTAGAAAGTGGGCTGAGGACTGCTTAAGGTATCTATGGCCTTCTCACATCTGCTAATGTTGTTTAACAGGTTTGACCTCAGATTTGCCTGTGTGGTTATTTTAATTAACTGGGTTGCAACCACTCCCCAACACCACAACCAGGCTCACAACAGATTTAAAAACTTCCAAAAGAGGGATTGGGTCAAGCCTTCTTCCTGAGGTCCTAACTTGGGACATCCAGGGCGATTGGCTGTTTCAATGTGGACAAACATGCACTCACCATTCCTTGTAAATTCCTACATGCATTGGAAGGCAACACAAATCCATGAGAATTGTAGACAAGCCCTTTGTAAACATTCAAATCAGATGCAGCTCTTGTGGATTTACAATACTCACTTTCTGAGATTAAGAAAGTATTCTGTTGTTGAATCCTGGAGCTCTTATTTAACCCATAGGTGTGGCACAGAGCCTGATAAAAAATACCACTGAGTAAGCATTCTGATTTTTTAAATAAAAAAACCCCAAGAGCCTACAACATCTTACTCAAGCTCCTCTCTATCATTTGCAATAACTGAAGCATGCATTAATCACATTGTTTATTATTGCACATAATTAAGCTAGATATGTAGCATTCCACCATCTTTCTGATTTATTTGGAGACAGCACAAAATCTAAATCCCCTGAAGAATGTGGTACTATGGTACAGATTGCAACATTACCTTGTTTCCTTTAGAGGGCTTACACATTATATTTACACAGTTAGTGTGGCAATGGTGAGTAAACACTTGACATCTTAATTACTGGTTATTTTTGTGAGACTTAAGTCAAAACTTTCAGAGAATTAAAAAAAACTCTAGTAAAAGCTTCAGGGTCACTCTTCTTAGTTACCACTCATAAATACTTCACTATAACACAGAAAATACAAATCACAACATAATACCCAAAGTTAACTGTTCACAGATATTGTTGACCCCTTTGAGATGAGGCACACCAAAAGAAATGGAAGCTATAGATAATGTAGTAAATAGAACAAAAGAAGGTGGATAGACTGAAAGAAATGCAATACTTGAACAACAAATGTTTTTTAAATAACTGCTTTAGGAAAACAGAAGTCCTTTCCTAAGACAGTCAAGTTATTACTCTAAGAATTACCAAGAAAGACAGCTTATTTTAATGTTAATGAGTTGGGAACCCCAGGAAAGCAGTATCATGTAATTAAAGCTATTAAGTCTTTGAAACCTGACATTATTATGCTTCAGGAAATGTATGTAGAAAAAATACACAGAAAGTACAGTCATCCTTTCACAATTGTGGGTTTAACCTTCACAGATTTCATTATTTGCGGATGATTTGCTGCTGCTCTACACCATCAATAATACCTTCAATAACACTGGTGTCAGTCTTGGAAGTCAGGCTTAGTCAGTGACTTCCAAATCACTGGAAGGGACATCAAATTGATGGATATGGCTGAGCCTGGCTACAGGTACAGTCCCTCTCTCATACAATCACTTGCTGGGTGAAAGAAAAGGGAATAGGATGCGGGGTAAGAAGAGGAAGGGCATGTGCATTCATTCACTCACTCACTCATGCTTCTTGCCTCACTCTCCCATTCACTTTCTTAGGTAAGCGGGGAGAAGGGGGTGGAATGAGCGGAGGAATAGTAGGGCAGGCATGTGGTGTATGGTCCTCCAGATGAGAAGAAGAGAGTGTAAGAGCAGCTGCAGGAAACCATTCCCACTACTCTTGACCTTCTTCCACCACCATCCCACTTACGTGCTCCACCTTTTTCTCATTCCCTTCCTCACCCTGCTCCCTCTGTCTGCCGGGGAGACCCTGCACACTAACCACCCCTCTAGCTTTCCTCTCTGATCCTTTCCCACTGAGTGAGTGCAGAAGGAAATTTATGTACCCTCCTATCCTATCACCTGCCTAAGTTAATATGCAAGAGAAGGCACACACCCTCCCTCTTCAAGTGAGTGAGTGTGCAGGGGAAAGTGCACTCTCCTTCTACCCCTTCCCACCTCCTTCTCCCTACTTGCCCATTCCTTTCCCTCCTGTCTGAACAGGGAAACCATGTAGAGGCCCAAGCATACTGCCAGTAAAGGTCCTTTTGTGTATGTGTGTTAAACATGGTTTGGGGACTTATTCAATTTTTCCCAATTTTTGTAGGGGTCTTGCATGCATAACTCCTGTAAAAGTTGAGGATGGAATGTATCCCCCCAATCCTCATTTTGAAGAACAATATAGTGGAGGCACCTAAATCATAGTGGGTACAGTAATGGCTTCCAAAGCATGTTGATATAAGGCCACATGTTGTTTACATGACCACAAAAATAAAAGTGGTGATTAGAAATGAACCCTCAGGGCTTGGAACACACCAAACTCTGGACAAGCTATTTTTATGATTAATAGTCAGGGATACATTTTACATACTTATTCTGGAATAGATCACATCCTGTTTCTTAAATCACCTTAATTTGATTTGATATCAACTTTGTCCCAATTCAGGATCAAGACATTCCGTAAAAAAGTCAAATGGTTAGCATTCTGAAATTCAAATCTGGAAGCTGAAAATTGATGATTTATTTAATGCATTAATATAGGAAGACACAACTGTTTTATAAATAAAATGTGTCACCTAACACTACAGTAGAGTCTCACTTATCCAACACTCGCTTATCCAATGTTCTGGATTATCCAACGCATTTTTGTAGTCAATGTTTTCAATACATCATGATATTTTGGTGCTAAATTCGTAAATACAGTAATTACTACATAGCATTATTTCGTATTGAACTACTTTTTCTGTCAAATTTGTTGTATAATATGATGTTTTGGTGCTTAATTTATAAAATCACAACCTAATTTGATGTTCAATAGGCTTCTCCTTAATCTCTCCTTATTATCCAACAAATTCGCTTATCCAACGTTCTCCCGGCCCATTTACGTTGGATAAGCGAGACTCTACTGTACTTCTGCTTTCCGGTGGGATTCTCTAAAAACTATTCTTAACATTAATTTTTTAAAAAAAGATTCCTTCTTGGGGGGAAAAGGAGTAGCTTAAAATAAAGTTACAGGGATACAAAAATTATAAAAATACAAGAATTATTGATATAACACAAAGAAAAAGAAAATGTGAGGTTTGGAATGAACTGTTGGTGTGGAGCGCAGAAATAGAAATCCTAGAACTGGATTGGGTTAGAAATGTTCTTATTTATAGACAAAGTTTCTATTATTAATCTGGTAACAAAAATTCTAAGCAGCTGGTTATGGTGGTGAAACAAAAACCCTAAAAGAGTTCAATTAACATTTCCAAGTAGAAAGGGGGGGATTTTGCCATTCTCTCTGAGGGTAATCTCTGAAGCAGGCATTTCCCAACCTTTTTGACTTGTGGAGTCCTTTTTAGAATCAATTTATATGACGGAGCCCCTTAGGCCAGACCCTATGTTTTACAAGTTAATGGTGTTTGGGAATATTGTTACGGGGGAGGAAGAGGTAATAGATACTAAAGGAATGTAAAGTAAAGAGATATCTAAACAATTGTGCAATGTCCATGCAATGAAATTGTATTCTAAAAACTTTGAAATTTACCATAATATCTCAATGTATTTATTTTTATTTATTTTATTTTCCTGGAGTGGCTGCAGAGCACAGATTGGGAACCACTGCTCTAAAGTATTCAAAGAATATTATAGTGAGCTTTATACAGCTGAGCCTTACAATGTGTGAATTAAATATCCAAATTTATGGACACTTTTCCAGTTAAAACTTTGGATGATAATCGAAAGTTATCTTTTAAACTGATCTGTAATTGATTGGGAAAAAATATCAGCCCACTGAAAAATTAAAGAATGTTACAGTAGTTATATTGCCAATGTTTATGCCAAGTTCCATTTGGAGCTACTTTCCACACCAAAGTAAGTTATAAAATGACACCAACAAGGAAAATACAATCCAAAAGTTGGAAACATGTTTGTATTGTAGCCATATCTAAGTCCAAATACTTGAGATCCAGTAATGTCCTGCAGACTGATTTCACTGTCATAAAATTGTTATCCCATAATCACCACTATGCTTAACATTTTTAGAGGTAAATGTATACATTTAGATTAATTGGGCTTTATCCTTGGAAGAAATTTGGTCACTGCAGTTTGACAGGTTTTTAAAAAATAACATACTGGGGAGGTGGGGAAGAGTAATACCTCAACTTGCACTGTTTGTCTTATATGCACTTAAACCCCTTGATTGTCTTAATTGGCAAATACATATTTGAACTCCTCAGGCACAAGACAAAAAGCTAAAGTTTCAAAATGTACTTCAGAAACCATAGAGGTTCACTAACTGAAGGGAACATTAATAGCCTTCCAAACATTCCTGCTGTTCCATGGGTACTGGGTAAGGATGCCCCCTTTTACCACCGTCTTAGTACTGGAAGCCTTAGCTGAGCATATTTCTAGGGGTCCAAACATCAAAGGTGTGATAATAAAACATTAAGAACATAAGATCAGCCTTTACAAAGGCAACACCCTCCTTTTTCTTTCTGAAGCTAAAAAAGTATCCTAAAACTTAAAGTAATTATGGAGGGCTTTTGAGAACACTCTGGGCAGAAAATGAATTATGAGAAATGTAAATTGTTTTATATTAGCACCTTGGTAGAGAACCAGAAACAAATCCAAGTTCATGTCTTAATTACTCTTATGTCTTATGCTGAGTTATTCATCAAACCACAAATATATTCATATGTCAAACAGAAATTGAGAGAACTAAAGCTTTCCATTAAACAGCATTAGTACACATTCATGTTTTGCCTATGTTTCTATCTTCATTTCAGACTATTCCTTTCAACCATGGAGGGGAGCCTTTGAAAAATTGTCAAAAGTGTGTTGTGTTGTGGCAAGAAAAAAGTAAGATTTGTTAAAGGGATGAAATTAAAATTAAATTGAGGGCTTGAAATTTAGGGGAAAAACTATTTGCCATTCCAAGTGGTGTAGCTTGCTAAATTTATTAAATCAAATGGAATAGCATCACAAGTACAGATGGAAAATGATGACAGTCCAGATGCAGCCAATGCTTTTATCTTTCTTCCAGCTTTCAGCGGGGGGAAAAGTGAACCCTTCTGCACCTGAGATGCTTGCGAAATAGTTTAAAAAATTCACTGAATTACCTCAGTCACTTTTATGCCCATTTTAAATAGATCTTAGTTTTCAACAGGATAGATTCAAACAGTCTGCTTCTTAGAAAGAAAATACAGGCTAAAACATCTCTTTATGACATATTTATATCTGAATGGCAATTAGTAGAAAATTATAAGATTATTCCTCCAGATGGTCAAACAAGATGATAGTCCTCAAGTTTGCCTCCAAAATATACAGTGGGCCCTTCCTATCCATAGGATTTGGGCCCGCATATTCAACCATACGTAAATTAAAAATAATTTTTAAAAGTCGTTTAAAATAAAAATACAAATACAGTATTTTTAAAAAAACTCACAAAAGCTGTATAGGATGTCTCATCCTTTTGCCCTCCTGTCAACCCTCCATGCACATCTGGAGGCTCTTTATGGCTCTTTATGTGCATGTGTGTGTTCAAACATAGATTTGTGTACATTTATATCAGGAGAGAGCTCCATCCAACCCTTATGATAATGCTAAAACACACCTTCTGTTTAAGGCTGCTGAGAGCTGCAACCTAACAATATCTAGAGGTACGGCCAGCTACTAATTCCTGTTTTTCAAAGATACATCAACAATCTTTACTCTCTGAAGACAATCAGCTTGTCTTTGAAAGGAGTGCAAAATTCAGAGTTAGTTTCTATAATGTTTCAAGAATTGTCATGTTTCTGCTATTAAGTTACAACACAGTGGACATCTCTTTTTAGAGATTCTCATTTGTACTATCTTATTGTACAAAGATAGCGGCAATATCTTTCTTAGGACAACAAAAGGCACTATTTTGTATCTAGAAAAGGTATCACCACAATATGAACTTTGGCTTTTGTTTTACGGTTAATGCAGCTACCTCCACAATTTCCCAGTGTTATAATAGGTAGCTTAATTACTATAGCTTTAGACAAATAACAAAACTTCTATTTTGATCTTATACAGTATTCAAATTTGCCACAGGATTTTAAAAGGATAAGCAGTTTTCTAAATAGCTGTCATCGACTGTGGTTTGGCTTTATAACTCTTGTGAGACCAATCAGTTTAGCAAATTGTGGGGCTGGCTGAGCTTGTGCAGGGAGAGGAAAGGGAGAAGACAGACTTATTGTGAATTCTAGGAATTGCATGGGGGTAGCATTCAAGTAATGGAAATTTAACTTATTACTTGTGCACTAGTTTTGGATCTACAGTATTTCCTCAACTCTGCTTAAGTCACAATTTATGCAGCTTAGCTAACTAGATCCAGATGCATCTGGAAGACTAATGTTTATTGTGGTACGAGCTTCCATAGACAACAGCCTTCCTCATTCAAAGCATGAAGTGGACTGGAATATATGGTTTTCCTCTGTGTACCTCAACCCACATGGGGTGTGTACTCCATGTATCTGATGAGGACAGCTCTTGCCTTAAGAAACCAGTAAGGCTTTAAACACCATAGGACACCGGATAAGATCCAAAGGTGCTTTTGCAGAAAGCTTCTTCTGCTCTCAGAAGTAATGTTTCTGTCAAACTGTAAACCCAAGAGAAAGGGGATTTCAGATCTAAAGGAGATATTTTATGTGTACTAGCTCTTTTCAAAGTCTTGATGGGCTGCCAGAGTGTGCCAAAACATCCTTTCCCAATTTGGTGTCCTTCAGAAGTGCTAACCATATTGTTTGGGAATGATGTGACACATACATTGCTTAAAGTACTTTGAATCCCTTCCTAGTAGCAGTGGCCAACAAATTTCCAATTGTCTTCTTCCAGACTCTGGAGCTCCCAAGTGAAGAGGACAGAATAGGCTAATTTTCTTTCATAATTGATATATTTGAATGCAGTGTTAGACTATGGTTGAAGGTTACAAAAACAATGTTGCCGCCACTTTTGAGATACGCACCCCTTCTTACTTCCTCTATAACTAGAAAGAAACCTTCTATTCCAGGTTAACTATGGTTTATTGTGTTACCAAACCTATAAAACTGTGGTTAATCATAACTAGAGATTGTGACATATAAGTTATGATTTGAAGTGGGTTCGTTTCCGCTAACTGTAATTAAGAGTAATTTGAGTTCAGTTTGTTAACAAAAACATGGAACAAAAAACCTCCCACTTCTTACTTGCAGCTGTCTTGGGGGAAGGAATAAACAAGCCCATGGAGGGGCTAAAACTCATGTCAACCCAATAGATTTATTATCCACACCAAGAAATTATTTTTGCCAATTAATCTTACGTTACTGCTTTACCAAGCAAAATGAGCAGAAATTACAACTTAGTTTAAATGTTCAAATCCTCCTTCTTCTATGGTATGATCCATTTTATGAAGAAGTATGGTATATTATAGTTTATAAGCATCTATGAATTTGTGATTCTTTAAATACTAAAACCAAATAAGGAATGGTTATTTGATTTTCTATCAAGACAGCTAAACATGTAATACAAAGGGAAAATAAGGAATACAATATATTTTGTAAAAATATCTAGCATCACCTAGTAAGCAAATCCCCATCCATATGTAAAGAGTGACATACAGCATATCAAGGATATGTGAGGGACAGAAATTAAAAGAAAAAAATTAATAAAATTACTAGAGAATGTTATTAATACACTAAATAATACTGAATTTCACCCTTAAATACCTTAAGTAGGACTAAATGTCTAAGCAGGAGAAGGACCCCAAGACTCACCCTGATAATTTTGAGGTGAGGTGCTTCCCATTGCTCAAACCACATCTCACCTCTGTATGTTTTGCTTGTAAACTTCATTCTGAGACAGTATATTTGAAAGATTAGGGTGAAAGCCTCGTCACCAAAATATAATTTTAGAGAGGCCCAGAATGTAGCTTTAGACAAACACTTGAGCACAACCTTTCTAATCAATCTTGAGATGTTTTCAAGAGAGCTTTCTCTGAGTGCCCCTTTCAAATGAGATGTTGGAGGGACTAGATATGGACAGAGCCTTTTCAGTAATGGTGTCCCAGCTGTGAATTCCCTCTACAGAGGAGCCCATCTGGCATCTACTTTCATGTCATTTCAGTATTAGGTAGAAACCTTTTAATTTGCACAAGCCTTTGCTTCAACTTGGCTTTAAGCTATTACTACTTTCCATGATATGTATTTTATCCAGTACTGTGCTTTTATTGCTACTAAATGAATATCTTGTTACGAGCTGCTCTCAGAAGTCTTATAGGATGTCATATAAATGGTGTAAATAAATAACCACATGTCTAATAAATCTATTTATATTAATTCATAGAAAAACAAAATATTCAAGGCCAGCAAAAATCAACAGGGAGGCTTTGACACAGTTAATTCCCACAGTTTTTTTTTAAAAAGTGGTGTTGTGCCCTTGACTTCTTTTCTATGGCAAAGAGTCAATGTTAAACTCCAGCTAAGATTATAGGCATAATGATCAATCAGGTAAGTTCATATGTTATTTTAGTGCTTGTATTTTAAAAATAGCAACAAACAAGTTACTGTGTTGATTAACAGGTCAAAGCAAGAACTGGTGAACAGCAGTTAAATTTGCTCATTTGCTTTATGTGTCATTTTTAACTTATATTTAATGAGAAACCTGTAACTCCAGATGTACCTTAGACATGGCCCAGCAACACAACAGACTATAAACTCGCTTTAGAAGAAACAAGGAGCTGAAGTAGAAATGCATTGCTGAAAGTATCTGAATGTATTAGAACCCAATGTCCTTTAGGAATATGGTACAATTCCCTTTTTCAGAAGCAATCAGAATAAATATGTCTTCTCAATTCCAAAGCATTTCTGAATAGAACTAGTTCAGTACAATAAAACAGAAATACAATGGTGCTCTCTTTGTAGTAAGATATTAATTTGAAATCCAAAGCTATACAGCCAGAAGCACAAGACACAAGGAAATCAAAACCAGAATATTAAAATACATGTGCTTGCAGATTGCACTGGGCCATTTGACATAATCATTGGTTTATGTCAGTGGCTCCCAAACTTATTTGGCCTATCACCCCCTTTCCAGAAAAAAATGTTACTCAGCGCCCCCTGGAAATTATTATTTTTTAATTTTAATAGCAATTAAACAGAAAGATATATGTATTAATGTTTCTACCTTTTTAGTAAAATATAGTAAAGAAAGGTGTAAATTAGAAACATTGAAGTTTGAAATTATGAAACTATTTTTTGAACTCAGAATAGAAAGGTAATACAAAAAAAATGCACCTGTGGCCGTCACCGCCCCCCTGGATCGCTGCAGCGCCCACCAGGGGGCGGTAGCGCCCACTTTGGGAATCACTGGTTTATGAAGACTGGTACTGTGAACTCTAACTGGCAGTTGCTCTCCATGTTTTTGACCAAAAAACCCCCAAAAACTAACACTATCTGGAGATCCCTGATGGTCTTTCCCACCCAAGTAGAAACCAGGCATGATAGTTTGCGAAATAAGAAGAGATTGAGCATGTTCAGGTTCGGATAGGGGTACATAATTATTGCTTTCAGCCTGTAGGCTGCATAAAATCCTTTTGCTGAAATACAATAAATGCATTTTCCTTAAAATTAGCACTATACCAGTCAGTTTAAAGAATTGAAAACAGTTTAAAGAAATGAAAACTGCTTGAAAGAAACAGGCAGTTTTCAGCAATAACAAGTTTCAGCAATAATCCTATTGATATTTATTGGTTAATCAATCAAACACAGATGGACTCATAGTAAAACTAATTTTTAAAAGAGTTAAGCAGAAAACAGAAATATCATATGGTTTTAAAATGAAATCTCAACTGAATTCACAAACGTTAAAACATAAGTCTCCACACTAGCTCATGACCCTCCAGTAGACACACTCACTCAGCTTTCGCAAATCCTACCTTTCAATCATGGTTTGGAGACAAGGAACACCCTTCAGGCTCATACACTTTCTCTGTTCTCTCTCACATACACTTTCTCTTCCCTACATTCTGCCTGGTCTAACCATAGTTAACTATTACAGCCATAATAACAAAGTACAGCAACCAATATAGTTACCACTATCCAAGAATGGAGGAAGAAGTGTGACGTAGGGGAGAGCAAGAAGGCAGCAAGAGGCTACATCTGATCTCCAAAAAAAGATCTGGAAAATTTATTTTGTGAGAATTAAACTGGGACATCAGATTAAAAGGCTGTTTTTGCTATTTATTCAGTATTTGATATTTCCACTGCACAGTCAAATATAACACAGTAGACTGTAGGCTATATTTTTTTTAGTTCTAGACCTAGTGTTGACTTCTCGATATATAGTTATATCCAACAGCATTGTCACTGAAGAAAAGCTCTTTGTTCTAGGATAGTCTTCCATTGGAAGAAAGGGGGTGACTTCTGATTCCCTTTATTCACTGCAGTCAGTCCCTGTACCGCCAAAATAACTGCTCCAAAGTACTGGGGAACCCTTAAAAACAGCATTGAAGCGGGAATTGAGCGTGTGTGAGGAGGAAAAAAAAGTTAATCATAATCCTATACTAGATTACATTTCTGAAAGCCTCTAGAATTTTTTTTTACCAGATTGCTCCATTTAACCTCAATTAATCACAATTTTTCAAAACCAAAAGTGGACTTCTGGTCACTTTCACCTTTTTTTCTATTGGCAGTTTTGACCGTCTATGCAGGTCAAAAGAGAGTCCTGGAAGCAGAAAGCTGGTCTGCAGACCCACTGTGTTGCACACCCCAAAATGAAACTGATAATATAAAATAGTGTGGGGGTTTTTCCTTTTGGAAATCTGAACAATGATAATTGTTGCCTTGATTGAAATTCAGGCATCCTAATTGAGCATTGCTAAGGCTGCAATTCTAAGAACATTTTTCTGAAAACTAGCAGAGAAAACTCCATGGAATTTTATTCAGCAGAAAGAAATCAGCTTCAAGGTGTAAAGATAATGAGGTAACTTCTCATGCATATCCTTTAAGTCATTGCTATTCAGTCTCTGGACCTTGTCCTTGAGATGCTGCCTGCTGGTCATTGACAAGTTTACCAGAAACCAAAAGAGAGAGGGGGGGGGGGGGAGAGAACTGTGACTACAGAGGAACAATTACTGTATGGTGACAATCTCTGGCACAGCATAAAAACAAAAAAGCTAGTTCCCCACATCAGATTGGCTGAGCGGCATTGGTTTAAGTTGAACACTGCTGCCGTCAGCTACAACATCTGTACTTAGAAAAACAAGGAACAATTTCTTATTTGGTTCACATATGACTATACTCAGGCTGTCTATGGAAAGCATCATGGCATCAATCCAGTTTAGTGTGTGACCAGAAAGATGAACAGTTTTCATAAGTTTCTGGCACTGTACATAATTTATGAATGGAAAACAGGAAGTTGAAACAAAAAACAGAAATATGTGACGCCAATGTGCTTTTGAGGGGACAATGCCCTTTTGGAAGACATCTGGAGACCATGGTTTGAATCCCTGCTCAGCCATGGAACTCACTAGGTGACTTTGGGCAGATCACACTCTCTCAGTCCAGAGAAAGACAATGGCAAACTCCCTAAACAAATCGTGTCAAGAAAGCTCCATGGTAGGGTCACCATATGTTGGAAATGACTTGAAGGCACACACAAAAACAAGCCTTTTTGGAAATTCCACTTAACATTTGTTTCATATTCTAGAGCAAGGCATTAGCACTTTTGTTTCAACATACTGGGTAGGGGAAGGCTGAAGTGGGGAATAAATAAGAATGGGAAAATGTTTCAGTGTAGTGTATCCAGACCAGTAGTATCCTCCTAGGGTCCTTCCACACAGCCATATAACCCAGAATATAAAGGCACATAATCCATAATATCTGCTTTGAAATGGGTTATCTGAGTCCACATTGCTATTTAATTCAGTTCAATGTGGATTTTATACAGCTGTATGGAAGGGGCCCTAGAGAGATAGCTTGTTGTAGTGGTTTTGGCATTGGGCTAGAACCCTGTATACCAGGATTTCAGTCCCCTCTTGGCCATGGAAAACCACCAGGTTATCTTGGGCAAGTCGCACACCCACAATAAGGTTGCCATGAGTTGGAAATGATTTGGAGACACACAGTAGTAAAATCAACAGCACTTTTCTCCTCCCATGACCATTAGTTAAATTTGCAGATCCAAATGCAAGCCATGACAAACTGTAGTCTACTCTAGAGTCTAGACCAGGGGTCCCCAAACTAAGGCCCGGGGGCCAGATGCGGCCCTCCAACATCATTTACCTGGCCCTCGCCCTCAGTTTTATAATATAATATTTTATTAGTTTTAATAATATAATATATTGTATATACATATAATATTGATAATAATCTTATGTTATATAATATAATACTAATAGTAATACCATATAATAATATTAATTATATGTTATATATTACATATTATATAATAGTATAATGATATAGTTCAATATAGTAATATATAATGCTTATATTGTGTTATGCTAATAATATAATATATTGTATGTACATACAGCTGCTCTGAGTCCTCTTCGGGGTGAGAAGGGTGGGATATAAATGTAGTAAATACATGCAGTAAATAAATAATTAATTTTAGACTTAGGCTCGGCCAAAATCTGACATGACTTGATGGCACACAACAACAACAACAATTCTAATTAACTTGACTATCTCATTGGCCAGTAGCAGGCCCACACTTTCCACTGAAATCCTAATAGGTTTATGTTGGTTAAAATTGTTTTCATTTTTAAATATTGTATTGTTCTTTTGTTGTTGTTGTTGTTGCACTACAAATAAGACATGTGCAGTTTGCATAGGAATTTGTTTGTATTTTTTTCAAATGATAATTCGGCCCCTCAACAGTCTGAAGGATTGTGGACTGGCCCTCTGCTTAAAAAGTTTGGGGACCCCTGGTCTAGACACAGTCACTGGTAAGGAAGTACAAACAAACAACTGCACTAACAATTGCCTCCCCTGAGAAATTACAGTCTGTAACTAGAAATTAGCTATGGTCAACCAATTGCCAGTTTCAAAGACAAAAGACAGAAACAGCCCAAGCATGTGAAACTACACAGAATGTTGTTTTAACCTCTCTCTCTCTCTCAAAAAAACAAAAAACAAAAAAAAAAACAACCCAGTTGTGATTTCAATTTCCCAAACAGTTTATTAGTTAAAAACCATGCTAAATTCCAGTCATTAATTGGAGTTATTTGAAAATGTTTGGATTGGAGTTTTTTATTCTGTGAAAATTCTTTATTTGATTAGTCAGAAAACAGGTCAACTAAATGGCAACCAAAGTAACTTGTTCACCTCTTTTGTATATAGACTATGTTCCAGAAAAAGAACTTTGTTCCAAGTAGCATGCATTTAGCTGCGGCATATAGACACATTTATCACTGATACATTCAAAATATAATGGTTTCAGAGATCATTTCCTTTGAAGGCATGATTTTTGATCTGTTCCATTCATGATGTAATAATGTCTGAGGGCCCTTCCACACAACCATATAACCCAGAATTATCAAGGCAGAAAATCCCACAATATCTGCTTTAAACTGCCATATATTCCAGTTCAAAGCAAATAATGTGGGATTTTATTCAGCTGTGTGGAAGGGGCCTGAGAGACTTACACCACTATAGAAACCAAAAATAACACTAATATGTATTATCTTATTTCAGTGCTTCAAGAAACTTCTGAAACAATATAGTCCAGATTCTGGACTACATTTGCCTCAGATGCTTTATCAAAAAAGCTGCAACTATCAAGGGTGCAAATATTTTTGGATGTTTATATATCTGATTGCTCATGGAATTTAATACACAACCACAGTTAACCCAGTCTATAAAGCAAATTACAATAGTTGTGGGGAGAAGTGGTCAGAGCGCCTATACTAATTGACAATTCTGGTAACTGCGCAGGATTTCAAAAGTGGGTGGCCTGGGAAGAATTACCCAGAGGGAATATTCTACCGAGTGTTGGCCACATTACTTTATTTTTTCAAGTACTTGGGAAATTACAACAATTAACATTCATTACTGCACCAAAACTGCTGAAGAGAAGTGAAAAGAAGCAGATCTGGCTTTCCTAAGAGCTCTTCCACACAGCCATATAATCCAGAACATTAAGACAGAATAACCCACAATATTCGGTTCAAAGTAGAAAATGTGGGATTTTATTCAGCTGTGTGGCAGGGACTGAAGTGTGATAAAGGATTTCTGGAAGTAAAGAAGACAAGTCCTCAGACAAGGGTCCCTTCGGATGCATCTGCACTATAGACTGAATGCAGATTGACACCATTTTAACTGCCATGGCTTCATGCTATGGCATCTTGGAAGTCATTCCTATTATATTATGATTTAGTATGTTTATTTATACCCTGCTTTCTCTCTCTATGAAAAAGACTCTAAGCAACTTACAGTAAAACCAAATGAAACAAAACTGAAAGCCCAAACATATACAAACATTAAAATAGAATCAAACATGAATAGTATTAAAAGTAAACAGTTAAAATCCTTAAAACCTTATTGAGGGCTATGTAGTTTGACAAGGGGACCTTCCACGCAGACATATAAACCAGAATACAAAGGAAGAAAATCCCACAATATCAGCTTTGATCTAGGTTATCTGAGTGCCCTTCCACACAGCCATATACTCCAGAATATCAAGGCAGAAAATCCCACAGTATCAACTTTGAACTGGATTATCGGAGTCCACACTGCCATATATTCCAGTTTAAAGCAGACGTTGTGGGATTTTCTGTCATTGGGCCCTTCCACACGGCACTACATCCCATAATATCAAGACAGAAAATCCCACATCTGTTTTGAACTGGGTTATCTGAGTCCACACTGCCATATAATCCAGTTCAAAGCAGATATTATGGAATTTTTTGCCTTGATATTCTGGGTTATAGGGCTGTGTGGAAGGGCCCTTAATATCCTGAGTTATATGTCTGTGGGCCCTTCCACACAGCCCTATATCCCAGGATGTCAAGGCAGAAAATCCCACAACATCTGCTTTGAACTGGGCTATCTGAGTCCACACTCAGATAATGTGGGATTTCCTGCCTTGATATTCTGGGATATAGGGTTGTGTGGAAGGCCCACAGTCTTTAGCCTTCTGTGCCCAAGAGCGCTCACCAAACTACACTTCCCAGGATTCCATAGCATTGGGCCCTGGCAGCTAAACCGGGGTCAAACTGCATTAATACTACAGTATAGATGAGGAAACACGTGCTTTGTGCAGGAAGGAGGGGAAAGTTATAAAACACGGCAGAAAAGACGACGACATGGAAGGAAAACACCACACGGGGGGCGCACATCTCCCTCCTCCGTCTCCACGCAGCTCAGTGCAGAAAAGTTCCCAGCCAGAACTAACTAACACATTGTGAAAGCGAAGGAGCCCTTCCCTCCCAAACGCGACAATTCATGTAATTCGAGACGGAAACGTCGGTGATTGTCTGAAGCCAGGGCACAGAACAAATGTTCACTGTCGTGGAAGCCAGACAGACAGACCAAGCTCCTCTCTCTCTCTCTCTTTCCTCCTCCTCTTCAGAAGTCTGTTTTGCCAAGTGTTACGTTTCACAAGTCAGGCGAGTCTCTCTCTCCTCTCCAAACTCTTTCTGCCTCCGCCACTTAAAATAAAGGGAAAGACAAGCGTCTCTCTCTCTCTCTCTCTCTCTCTCTCTCTTCCATTTACCCCCCCCCCCAATCCAGCCCTTCCCCTCCTTTCCAAGGAGCCGATGCCAAAAGTTTGATCGACACCCGACACCAGCAGAGCCTCCAAACTCCAGGGAAATCTCTGCGTCGAGGGCCGCAAAAAGGAGGCGGAGGAAGCCAAGGGGGAGAAAGAAGGAGAGAGGAAACTTTTGTCTGGCTCCGGGGGCGCAAAAGGGCGCTGGGAGAAGCCCCTCACGCCCAGGCAGGAAACGGGGGGAGAAGACCCTCTCCGGGGTTCAGGGAAACGCCTCCCCGCCTCCGAGGGAAACTTTTTTCCGCTCCTCTGTTTCCTCTCTCTGCCATCTGGAGCGACTCTCTCCCCCCTCCCCCGCACAAGGAAGCCCCTCCATAAGCAGCGCTCTTCGGGGAGTTGCCCTGAACTTCTTCCCCCCACAAAAGGCGCGGAGAGGCTCGCTCGCTCGCTCACTCACCCGCGACGGCGTCCGCGGGGCAGCGCAGGAGCAGCGGCCAGGCGGCCAGGAGCAGCCCCCGCAGCCAGAGCGGCAGCCCCGCGGCCCTCGCCGGCCCCTGCCCCCGCCGCCTCGCCTCCATGTTGAGTGTGCCGCCGAGGCAGCGCCTGCCCACGGGCTCCTCAGGCGGGCTCCATGCTCGCTCGCCCGCTCGCTCCTTCCTCCCTGCGCGCCGCCGCCGCCGCGCTGGGCCAGCAGGGAAGCAGGAGGAGGAGGAGGGAAGAGGGAAGGAGGGGCGGGCGCTCCCCAGAAACGCCCCCTGCCTCTCCTCCGGCGGGAAGAAGGAGGAGGAGGAGGAGGGAGAGCGAGGAAGAGGGAAGCCCCGTGCGCCAACCCCTCCCTCCTCTGCTGCTGGGAAGAGAGCGCCAGGTGGAGGAGGAGGAGGAGGAGGCGCCCTCAGGTTGGGCCCCTGGCAGAGTCAACACCGGGCTGGCTGGCTGGCTGGCTCTCCCTCTCATAGAGATATACCTGTGTGTGTGACAGAGAGAAATGTGTGTGTATACACACATAAATACACACACACGCTGGACACTCATTTCTCTCCCTCATATATATACACGCGCACACACACTGGACACTCATTTCTCGCCCTCATACACACATACTCACACACACACACACACAACCCTGGACACACATTTCTCTCCCTCATAGCCACACACACACCAGACACACATTTCTCTCCCATACACACACACACACTGGACACACATTTCTCTCCCTCATACATACACACACAAACACACACACACACACACACACACACTGGACACTCATTTCTCTCCCTCATACATACACACACACACACACCGGACACGCATTTCTCTCCCTCATACACACATACTCACACACACACACACAACCCTGGACACACATTTCTCTCCCTCATAGCCACACACACACCAGACACACATTTCTCTCCCATACACACACACACACTGGACACACATTTCTCTCCCTCATACATACACACACAAACACACACACACACACACACACACACTGGACACTCATTTCTCTCCCTCATACATACACACACACACACACCGGACACGCATTTCTCTCCCTCATACACACATACTCACACACACACACACAACCCTGGACACACATTTCTCTCCCTCATAGCCACACACACACCAGACACACATTTCTCTCCCATACACACACACACACACACACACACACACACTGGACACTCATTTCTCTCCCTCATACACACACACACACACACTGGACACTCATTTCTCTCTCATACACACACACAACCCTGGACACACATTTCTCTCCCTCATAGCCACACACACTAGACACACATTTCTCTCCCATACACACACACATACACACACACACTGGACACACATTTCTTTCCCTCATATATATGCACACATAAACACACACTGGACACACATTTCCTTCCCTCATATAGGTAAAGGTTTCTCCTGACGTTAAGTCCAGTCGTAACCAACTCTGGGGGTTGGTGCTCATCTCCATTTCTAAGCCGAAGAGCCGGCGTTGTCCATAGACACCTCCAAGGTCATATGGCTGCATGGAGCGCCGTTACCTTCCCGCCAGGGCGGTACCTATTGATCTACTCACACTTGCATGTTTTCGAACTGCTAGGTTGGCAGGAGCTGGGGCTAACAGCAGGTGCTCATTCCGCTCCCGGGATTTGAACCTTGCACCTTTTGGTCTGCAAGTTCAGCATCTCAGCACTTTCACTCACTGTGCCACCAGGGCCCCCTTCTCTCATATATATATATATATACACAGTAGAGTCTCACTTATCCAAGCCTCGCTTATCCAAGTTTCTGGAGTATCCAAGCCATTTTTGTAGTCAATGTTTTTAATATATCATGATATTTTGGTGCTAAATTCGTAAATACAGTAATTACAACATAACATTACTGCGCATTGAACTACTTTTTCTGTCAAATTTGTTGTATAACATGATGTTTTGGTGCTTAATTTGTAAAATCATAACCTAATTTGATGTTTAATAGGCGTTTCCTTAATCTCTCCTTATTATCCAAGATATTCGCTTATCCAAGCTTCTGCCGGCCCGTTTATGTTGGATAAGTGATACTCTACATACATATACATACATGCACACACACACATATACATGTCTCTCCCATATACAGTAGAGTCTCACTTATCCAAGCTGTGGCAGTGGCTGAGTGTGCTCTGGAGGGCTCTCAGCCGCTGCGTGCCTTCCTTGAGCTGTCCTCCCAGCATAAGGATGGGGCCGCTTTCACAATCCTTATGCTGGGAGGAAGGAGAGACACACAGTGGCTGAGAGCACTCCAAAGGGTTCTCAGCTGCCACGTGCCTTCCTCCCCCATCTTTTTGGCATAAGGACACTATGTCCTTATGCCAAGAGGACAGGGCAAATGAGGGCCTCAGGTAAGCATCCAGGGGGCCACATCTGGCCCCCGGGCCTTGGTTTGCCCATGAATGCCATAGAGTCACACTGATGGATGTAGAAATTCCTAGAGGAGGGATAACTCAGGTTGAAAAAATTATTTTTTTAATTTGTGGTTTTTCATTTTTGTGGGTGCCCTGTGCCCCTATTCACAGCAAATGTGATGGGATTGCTGGTACATATTGAGATATTTTGGACATGGGACCCCAGTCGAAAGACAAAATTAATTTATGCTTCACATACAACTTATACATGTCTCCTGAAGGTAATTTCACACAATAGTCTTAATAATAATTTTGTGCATGGAACAAAGTTTGTATACACCAAAACATCACAGAGAGAGAGGGGGGAGAGAGAGAGGTTTCACTATCTCAGCCCCTCATGTGGATGACTTTGGATTTCAGTATTTTGGATTTCAGTATTTTGGATAAGGATAATAAACCTGTATTACCCGATCAATCTGCAGCAGGGCTAAATTGTATGTAAATGACTTGAAGGCACACAACAACAGCAACAACACATTCCAGGAAAGCTCAGTCTAATAAGACTCCAAAACAAGGATGCTTCAAAACAAGGCTCTGGGGTAAAAAAGGAGGGTTGCCAGAATACGAATTGGAGAGGACTCCAGTTGTGTAGAAGAGGTGTTGCTTGTTGCAGGAGAAGCAAAACCTGTCAAAATTCCCTCTTCTACACAACTATTAAAGTTACAGGAGGTGTTTCCAGTTTTCAGCCTGGCATCTTTGTAAAAAAAGAAAAAGAAAAAAGGCATGAATCCGCAGAAGGCTTTGCAAGGAGTTGTTGTCACTGATTTCTTTATTACTGAAAAGGATGTACCAAAAAAAACCCAAAATGGATCTAAGGCCAGATAAACCCATCAGCAGAAATTCCACAGATTTCAAGCACCTCTGCATTAAATTTGAGCCAGGAAATAGCATGTTGTCATAAGACAGTGATTGCACAGTTGTTCCCTTTATTTTTGTTCAAAGGAATTTGAAAATGTCAAACTGATTCTGTTCAATGAATGGTCAGGGACCAAGAGGTCACTGGGAATTAGAGGGTAGTGGTTGCTAGCCTTGTTTGCCTGTTGCAGCAAAAACAACAAAAACTCTTGTGACACCTTCAAGATTAAGAACTTTTTTGTATCATAAGCTTTCATGGACTGTAGGCCCACTTGTTTGGATGCACAGTACTGCTTTAGTTGGCATGTTATTATAGAGAGAGAGATATGCTAGGGTGAGGGAGAACTGAAGGGTGTATCATTAATATATCACTGGCTTTTTAACAAACAGTACTTGGGTGGTAGCACATGACTATTATGAGTTTTCATAGGAACAATTAGAACAAACAATTCTTCTCTTTCTAAAGGATTTCATAGTTAAAATAATGTCACATGTTTTTATGGCAATGCTACTCAAATTGGGAATCAACAAGCCATCAGGTGCCAGTGTCTGTTTTCCCAAGAAGAAGAAAGAATAGTAACCAGGAGGAATAGAGTATTAATCCCTGGCACATGTGGGAGAAATTTATTTATTTACAGTATTTATATTCCACCCTTCTCACCCTGAAGGGGACGCAAGACGGATCACAATGTACACATACATGGCAAACATTCACTGCCATTAGACATACGACACACACAGACAGAGACACAGAGGCTATTTAACATTTTCCTGACTTCATGAGGGTATACTCGATTCCGGCCACAGGAGAAGCTGCTGCTTCATCATCCTCTGTGACGCTGAGTCCTTGATGGAATACTTCCTCATCTTCCAGCACACACACTGCTGGACATTTTTATGGTGATGTAAATTAGTTAAATTAGCCTCCCCGCATAAGCGGTCCCTAAATTTCCTATTTGACAGATGCAATTGTCTTTCGGGTTGCTTAGGTAAACAACGAGCTGGGGCTATTTAATGGTTGGGCACTCAATCCAACCTGGGCTTTGAACTCATGACTTCTCAGTCAATAGTGATTTATTGCACCTGGCTACTAACCAGATACACCTCAGCCCCACCCTGTGATGATAGATATTGCCTATATTTAAACAACTGAGCAGCAGCAGCATACTTCTGTGACCACAGAATCAAAATGCAAAGCATCAAAGTTTTATTGTTGTGTGCCTTCAAGTTATTTCCAATTTATGGGACTCCTAAGGGGATTTCTGGGGCTGAGAGTATATGACTTGCCCAAGGACACCCATGGTAGAGCAGGGTATTTGAATCCTGTTCTTCAGAGTTGTAGTTCAACTCTCAAACAACTCCGCCACACAATCTCAATGTTTACTACATTGGTTATGTAAAATCTAGGGTCTTGCTAGTTACTGGCTTCAGCTACACTGTGGAGAACCACTCCAAATCTGCCTTCAGCCGTGCAGATCACTCAGTGATACTGAATGAAGTTACAATTGTGTGAATCAGTTGTAACTTCACAGTATTGTTGTGAGGATACAGATGGAATGGGGCCAGCTATGCCACCACGAGCTACTTTGGAGAAAAGAAAATGTTAATGTTGCATATACAATGAAACCTCAACTTAAGAGCACCCCAACTTGTGAGCATTTTGAGTTAAGAGCCATAACAGCCATATAACTGGTTTCACTTTGACATAAGAGCAGTGTTTTGAATGGACAGCAAGCCCCAGAGGGAGTGTTAGCGCGAGAGTCCAGGGCTTTCGGGCTTCAAGGGAGCAGCCTACGTGCCTCGTGCTTCTGTGCCTCGTGCTATCTTTGGAAGATTGCTGTACTCTTTGCTCTTGTCCGCTTTGAGGAACTTTAGGTTAGTTGATTTTGTGTGGTTTTTATTCCTGGTGTGTTTGGCTTCATGAAGAGAGAGAGGACAAGAGGGAGGAATGCTGGAATGAGTACAGTATGAAGAAAATGGTGCTTCTGTCTCTTGACTTTCTGTTTTGTGTTTCCTTGCCACAACTTTGTGCTTCTACCATTTTAATGTTGATTTTTCTTTTTCCTTTTTCCATGTGAATGTGAATGTATACATTACTTGTTATTTATAAAGTACATTTTCTTATTTTAAAACACTTAACAACAAAGGGGTGTGTGCAGGGTGGAACAGATTAATAGCATTTCAATGGGCATTTGGTTTGAGATAAGAATATTTTGAGCTAAGAGCTCAGTCACGGAACAAATTAAAATTTTAAGTCAATGTATTGTAACTACAATTGGCTAGATGGTCTCAGATAAAGTTAGAGGTAGCTTCCATGCTGCCTGTTTTCTCTGTAGGATTAATAAGTAATTAAATAGAAACCAGATATGTTGGCTAGAGTGTTCCCTGTTTTCTTCTAAAATTTTGGTCCTGCAGAGATGGTTCTGATTTTGTATCCTGAGAAAGCATTGTTGAGCTACCTGAAGGATGGGAAGATTGTATCAATTTGCACTGCTATTCTGCAAAGGTCATGATCAAGACTGTTATCCCTCTATTGCGTCTTCAGGAATACAACTTATTGAACATAATGGTGACTCTCTCTATATGTTAGCCCATGCACATAGGTTTGTGCACAATTGAGCCATACATCTAATTGAAATTAATGTTACTGAATGCTTACATCTATTCAGAAATAAGTTGAATTAAATGCTGAGTTAAATTACCATCATTTTGAGGCTTGTCTGCCATAGATTATGTTTATAGCCATGGTTTGGTTGTTATCCTGTTTACCTGAAGTTTTTTTTAAAAAAGGTCACACCCAAAATGTTTTGAATTCTTATAGAAAGCAATAGGATGATATTTGGAAATTTTAAAAATACCCTCTTTCTTTGACCTTTGCATTCATGCTAGAACTGTTGGGCATGCTTTTAGAACTGTTATGAAAATATTCTTGGGTGGAAGTTAAACCATTTTCAAATTAGATTGCAAGTTTAAACCTCTGTTGCTTTTATGAAGAAAATGACTAGGTAGTATGTAAGACCATAAACAGCAGTGCTTTGGCGTAAGGAACTTACAATAATACATAGATCCTGGTGACCCTTGAGCAAATAATCTTATAGCCCTGCCCTTTTAAATATAAGACTTAGTTGTAGGTTATTTTGTTTGTTTAAGTATAGATAAAGGCAGTCCAAACAGTGTTCAAAAGCAGCAGTGTTGATCAGGTGTTGCAACAATTTCTTGCATCAAAGTAGGATTAGTAATTTTATCTAGAATTGCAAAAGAAGGACAGCAGTACAAAGTACTTTCTTTAATCTCAAACTGATGTGTGGACACTTTAGTCTGTTATTGGATAGAGAAGCTGCATACATGCCCAGCTCTAATTTATTGGCCTCAAGGTGTTCAGGGCCACATGCAGGACCTTAGCATTAGGTAGAGAGAAGTAGATGTTTTTGGGCAGCAGATTTAAATAAGCAGCAAATTATTAATGATTTGGTTTGCTATTTTGGAGACCTCCTAGAACAACAATTTCTGAAGATGGTATTGAGGTTACTCAGGATCCACTTTTCTTCTTCGTTGTAATTTAACACATTTATGCTTTCTGTTACTTGTTAAAACTTTCACTGCATTACTGATTATGATGTTCAAAGAGATAAATGTGTTAGTTTTTTTCAACATGAAAACTTATATAGGAATCCTATAGCACAGTGGTTCTCAACCTGTGGGTTTCCAGGTGTTTCAGCCTACATCTCCCAGAAATCCCAGCCAGTTTACCAGCTGTTAGGATTTCTGGGAATTGAAGGCCAAAACATCTGGGGACTCACAGATTGAGAGCCACTACTATAGCACCTTCAGTGTTTGCATGTGTTTATGCATGTCGCATTTCACACACAGATTTCATTGGACTGGTCCTATGCAAGACTGAACTTCTGCAAAAAAAATTAAATCATGGCTATTTGCATTTGAGAACTCTAACTTCACATTTTTTGTTATTCAACTATGGCTGACATAGAACTATATGAACAGAAGTGCATTAATTGGGTTGCAGAAAATGAAAATCAAAGGAAAACTGGTTAGACTTTGAACTGCAACAAATAGGAGGTCCCCAAGCACTGGCCAATTTGTCCTTTAACATCACCTGACAAAAGCATAATATGAAATGATTATTTTTTTAAAATAAATATAACCATTTCATAGCAGTTTTGTCTTTGATCTAAGACTCTCAAGTTCTGTTAAACTCTTACTGAAATACCAATTCAGCCTGAGAGGCATTTGTGGTGGACATGACTTTAAACATTACAGCCATGCCCTGAGAATGTAGGAAGGATGAACCCACGGAAAGCAGGTTCCCAAGACATTATCATGACATGCACCAAAGTTTGTCTCAAAATGTTTAACCTTCTCACTTACTAACTAGAAGGCTGGGCAGAGATCCAAACTTACCTCAAGGCACTTTGATTACAAGAAAAAGAATCGTAGGGATGATATTCATAAACCTCTTACCAAAATGGGGGCCTAACTTGTACCCACAAGTACTGTACTGTCAGGGTGAGCCATATTATTAGACAGAATAAGACATCTTCCTAAGACAGCACATTTATGGTGGAGAACATGCGCAAGGAATTTAATCCTTTATGTATCTGCACCTTCCCTTCTGAAACTGTTTTTTTCTGGGCAGTTTTTCTTTTGGTACAAATTCTTTTGATGATGTAGATGCACCAGGAGAAAAAAAACAGCATAAAATGCGAATACGAATAGATTATGTCACAGGGAGAACAGCAAATGCGGTAAGATTGAGCACCTCACTTGTCTCTCCCCAAGGAGAAATATAAATGTCTCCCTAACCCACTTGTTTGGGATACATTGGCAACCTCACCTGAGAGATGGCCATAGGTTCCCACCATGCCACATTTGGCTCTATGCTTCAGTTATACACAAAAGGTGGGAACTGGAAATAGATATATATATCTATCTCCCTGCAGGTATTGTAATTCCCAGCAGCATAATCATTAGTTACACTAATTAGGCTGCTGGGAGCTGCAGTTGAACAACATCTGTAGAGCCACATAATTCTTGTAGTTCATGTTCTACATCATGAACTACAAGATGTAGAACAATACAATGTAAGTATAAGAAGGAGCAGAAACATCAACAACAGGTAGAACTGAACACCTTTGTGGATGTTAAAGCCATTTAATATACGAAAAGGTTAGAATGGTCTAAGCTATACTATGGCCCCATCTACACTGACCATTTAATGCTGTTCAAAACTAGCTTCATACTGTAGTGGCCAGACAACAAACTCCCACAAAAGCATGTAAAAGAAAGCTCTTCATGCGCATTAGTGCTATGTGGTTTGTGTAATCATCGTCTGGTTCTCAAACTAGTTCTTGGATTTCCTGTATAACCACATTATTCAACACTGGTTTGAAACTGCATTAAATGGTCAGTGTAGATGGAGTCTAAATTCCTAAAATCTGCTTTCAAGATGTCCAGGCTGAATGCCAAATAAGTGTCCATTAAAGGGGAAATTAAATATATCTGACACATATGGTTTAATAGGAAGCACATACATATAACTGATTTTCTTTAGCCACCTTTGGGAATACAGTAGAGTCTCACTTATCCAACATAAACAGGCCGGCAGAACGTTGGATAAGCAAATACGTTGGATAATAAGGAGGGATTAAGGAAAAGCCTATTAAACATCAAATTAGGTTATGATTTTACAAATTAAGCACCAAAACATGTTATACAACGAATTTGACAGAAAAAGTAGTTCAGTATGCAGTAATGCTATGTAGTAATTACTGTATTTACGAATTTAGCACCAAAATATCACGATGTATTGAAAACATTGACTACAAAAATATGTTGGATAATCCAGAATGTTGGATAAGTGAGACTCTATTGTACCTACACCACACAATTCTATCAATTTCATGCCACTTTAATTGTTCTGGTTCCATGATAGAGAATACTGGGATTTGTAGTTTTGAGCCATACTTAGAATTTTCTACCAGGGAGTTCTAATGCTGTACTTCAAGAGACCATAGTAGAGAATTGTAAGTACTTCTCCAGACTACAAATATTAGGGTTCCAGAGGATATGCCATAGCAGTTAAAAAGCTATAGTAGTTATACAATGTGGATTTACCCACAAACTGAGGATGAGCAACTTGGTTAAGGTTTTCTTCCTCCCATTCCCTATTCCTCTCATTGCATCTGAATTGTTTTTCCTTGCTCCTGCACTACTATGCATGTTCTTCACCAGCAAATGAGTTCACATTCATATGTTTCCGTTTTGTTTGTTTTACTGATTTTGGCCCAGATTCTCTATGCTTATTTTCCTGAACCATCCAAAGTGTTCCAGAAATCTTAGCTGAAAGTCCCTTTGATCATTTCTAAATTTTGGTTATAGGTGTTGGAAGTGGGTTAATAGTTAATTTTTAGGGTATGGGAAGTCTATTTTAGAGTAAAACTGGCAAAACAAAATAAAAAGAATATCAACTTTCAGGGCAATGTTCTCTCAATTATTTCTAAGAAAGGAAGGGACATCTCTAGGAGACATCAGATGACATGTTTTAATGGTTTATGAGTCATCAAATATGGGATTTAAGATGTTTAAAATTTATACATAGCCTTTTAATGAATTTTAATGTTCTTTAAATATTTGTAACTTTATAGATTGTTTGATTTTAAATCTTATATTTATATAAATTGTACAAACAATTATAAATTGTTCTTAATCCTACATGAATTGTTTTGTATTGCTTTAAATATGTTGTTCCATTGAGTCCCATTATAGCAAGAAAGGTGGGATATGAAGGAATAAATGGATAAGTGATAAATAAACACTCATCAACCTTTTTGAGCATCAACAGTAGGAAAGGATTGTGGAAGGTGCAGTCCACAGGACCTGGAATGCCAGTGGTTCTTAACTTTTCAATTAAAATTTGCGATCCCAGTTCTTTTGTGTCAGGAGCAACTTGAGAAACTGCGAGTCGCTTCTGGTGTGCGGGAATTGGCCGTCTGCAAGGACGTTGCCCAGGGGACACCCAGAAGTTTGATGTTTTACCATCCTTGTGGGAGGCTTCCCTCATGTCCCCGCATGGGGAGCTGGAGCTGACAGAGGAAGATCATCCACACTCTCCCCGGATTCAAACCGGCAACTTTCAGGTCAGCAACTCAACCTTCAAGTCAGCAGTCCTGCTAGCAGAAGGGTTTAACACATTGCGCCACCGGGGGCTCTGCAATCCTTGTTTAAAAGATAATAAACTCACGTTGTTGTACTTAACACACAGTGTGGATGTAGCAGGGAGATTTGCCCTGTAGATGGCAGCAATGAGTGTCACTATCATTACTCAAAGCGAAAAGAGTTTATGGATTATATTAACATTTAGAAGATGTATGAACTATTCTTGTCAATATAGTTAACTTGTTTTTAACATATTTCATTTAAGAAGCCTTTGCATCATTTCAATGTTGGCAACTTTCGCTCAGGCAAATAAATTTGACAACAAATTTGGAACTCTCCCCCCCGGACTGTGGTGGAGGCTCCTTCTTTGGAGGCTTTTAAACAGAGGCTGGATGACCATCTGTTGAGGGTGCTTTGAATGCGATTTCCTGCTTCTTGGCAGGGGGTTGGACTGGATGGCCCATGAGGTCTCTTCCAACTCTACTATTCTATGATTCTATGATTCTATGAACATCATTTATTTTTTGTGCTGACAAAATCCAAACAACTGCACAACTAGCTTAATGTGCCTTTGGCAGTGTACTATTTGCATTAGTTGAGTATATTCTCCATCCCTCTTGACATGCTCTTCTAAAAGGCATTTCTAAATGTCAAGATGGCATAGATATGTCATAACAATGAAGGAAAGAAATAAAACCTTCAAAATGCAACAGGTACTCATAAGCCCTTGAACTCAGAAGCCCATAAGGTGGGGTGTTGTTTTTTGTGTGTAGAAAATGGAAAAAGATTGCACCTGTAGAAAAATCATAAAATGCACTGGAAACATATCTTGTCTGTGATGGACAGTTTTTTTCTGAATGTGAAGAAACTTCTTCAGATTTCTGCAACTTTGTCAGTCTCAACAACTACAAATGAATTGTCGTTTTCAACTCTTAAATGTTTGAAAACACGTAAGAAACTTAATGGGGCAAGAAGGACTTACTGGACTTGCACTCTTGAGTGTCCACTGAAGTTTATCAGTGGAGCCTGATTTCCGTCAAAGTGTATTGACACAGTTTTCAAGTGTTTCCAACAGGCATTGTGGTATTCTTTTGTAACTACTAAATTACCAATTAAGAATTATTTTCAATTTTTTTTAGACTTGAAACTCTGTAGCTAAAATAGAAATTTTATTGGATCTATCCATCCGTAATGCGGTCTTCCTAATGCCTTCTACCTTATTTAGAGTGGGGTTTTTTTTTGGTCTTTTCTAGTGAATCATATCTTCTCATGATATGACCAAAGTATGAAAGCCTCAGATTAATCATCAATAGCTTTTCCCAGGGGAAATGGGAAGAACTGATGGACACTAGGACAGTGAGGCTTATATATCTGTGGAAGGTCCAGGGTGGGAGAAAGAACTCTTGTCTGAGGCAAGTGTGAATGTTGCAATTGGCCACCTTGATTAGCATCGAATAGCCTTGCAGCTTCAAAGCCTGGCTGCTTCCTGCCTGGTGGAATCCTTTGTTAGCTGGCCCTGATTATTTCCTGTCTGGAATTCCCTTTTTCTCTCTCAGTTTACTGTCCTTATTATAGAGCTTTTAAAAATACTGTTAGCCAGATTTTCTTCATTTTCATGTTTTGCTCCTTTCTGTAGAGGATGCCCAAGCAATAAGCAGCCAGACCTCACAAAGCCCGACTGATTCCTGCCTGGGGAAATCCTTTATTGGGTGGTGTTAACTGGCCCAGATTGTTTTCTGTCTGGAATTCCCCTGTTTTGAGAGTGTTGCTCTTTATTTACTGTCCTGATTTAAGAGTTTTTTTTAAATAGCCAGATTCCCTTTTGGTGGCCTTTTAATTCCTATGGATTTCTAAGGACCCTCAGGGCTCTTCCACACAGCCATATAACCCAGAATACCAAAGCAGAATAATCCTAAATATCTGCCTTGATGTGGGTTATCTGAGACCACGCTTCTATATAATCCAGTTCAAAGCAGCTATTGTGGATTATCTGCCTTGATATTCTGGGTTATATGGCTGTGTGGAAGGACCCTCAGGGCTCTTCCACACAGCCATATAACCCAGAATATCAAAGCAGAATAACCCACAATATCTGCGTTGAACTGTGTTATCTGAGTCCACACTGCCCTATATCCCAGTTCAATGTTTGGTGCTAAATTTGCAAATATAGTAATTCCTACATAACATTACCATGTATTTAACTGCTTTCTCTGTTGATTTGTTGTAAAACATGATGTTTTGGTGCTTAATTTGTAAAATCATGTAATTTGATATTTAATAGGCTTTACCTTAATCCCTCCTTATTATCCAACATTTTCACTTATCCAATGCTTTTATTTTTCAGTGATTGGTTTTTTGGGGGGGGCGCCAAAATTCTGTTCGTTTACACTTGAAAATTACCTAGGGCTGGCCCTGCCTGTAGCTAGCCCCAGTTAGCAATCAGACTGCTGCTCTTTGGATCAACTGAAGTTTCTGAGCATTTTTCAAAGGCAGCCTCATATGGAGCACATTACAGCAGTCCAATTGGGATGTAACCAAGACATATTATCACCATGGCCTGGTCCAGCTTCTCCAGGAACAGGCACAGTTGGTGCACTAGCTTTAACTATGCAAAATCACTCCTGTTCACTGCTGATAGCTGAGCCTCCAGGTTCAGACTTAAATGCAGGAGTACCCCCAAACTGTGCACTTGCGTTTTCAGGGGTAGTGTGACCCCCCCCCCATCTAACACAGGTTAAATCCCTATTCCAAGATCTGTCTTACGACTGACCAGGAGCACCTCTGTTTTGTCTGGATTAAACTTTGTTTGCCCTCATTCAGTTTATTACAGTTGTCAGGCACTAGTTTAGCATAGGAACTAGTTTAGCATTAGAATTAGGTGGAAAGGACTAATAGAGTTGGGTGTCATCTTTGGATGGATGGCACTGCACTCCAAAACTCAGGATGACCTCTCCCAGTGGTTTCATGTATATCTTGAACAGCATGGGGACAGCACAGAGACCTGAGAGACCCCACAGGCCAGTGGCCAAGGAGTGGAACAGGAGTCCCCCAGCACCATCTTCTGAGACTGTTCCTCCAAGAAGTGACGGAGACACTGAAAAACTGTTCCTCCAAGTCCCATCCCAGAAAGATGACACAGAAGGATACCATGATCAATTGTCTTAAAAGCCACTGAAAGATCCAGGAGAACCAACAGGGACACAGTCCCCTCATCCAGCTCTCCAGTTTTTCCAGTTTCATCCAGCTTTCCAGTCTTTTCTTCCATTACAGAAAGGAAAGAGTTTCAATGTGCCGGCATGCACTACAAAATGCTCTAATAATTGCTGAATTTTGGCTGCAGTTATAGCAGTGGTAGAAATCTTGGCAACCAACAAATTTCAATAGTAGCAGTGAATCCCCAGTGGACTTGGAGTGGAGATGATTTTTACTCTAGGATGAAGGCTGCCTTTATGTACCTCTCTTCTGTAAGGTTCCTACATCACATAGCCCTATGATGCCTGTAATTTCAGTTTCTAATAATTTTTTCCATTGCACTGTTCAAGATTTTTTCACTGGTAGCACACCATTTATAGAATTCCCTTTCTATCTGGCACTAACGTTCAGCACCAAAGATATCTTTATTTTCCAAGTATTTTTAATGATTGAATGTATCTTTCATTTAACTCATTACTATTTATTTATACAGGTTGGGGCATTAAGGTCTCCCATATTTTGGGAGGGCACTGTGTGGGCTGTAGTGGGAGTAGAGCAGTGGGGTAGATCTAATTTGGAAGGTTAGGCTCAGCCGTTTTCAGTACCAATCATGAGTTGTACCAGCAAACATTGGGGCTTTGTTGTCCGAGTGTATTATAAAAACAACTGTTCTGTGATGACAATGCAGAGAGTGTTTCATACACACATTGCGCTGAGTTGAAATGAATCTGTACGATTTTTGCTATGGATCCTTAGGCAACTGGATCCACATTGAAAAGAAAATTCCTGGCAGACCTAGGACCATTAGAATGCCAGAAAATGTGGAAGCAGTAAGAGCATCCACTTAGCAATCGCCAAGGCGATCAGTTCATAAACATGCCATGGTCCTGTGGGGATATCAGATTGGAGTTTGAGGTGGGTTTTGCATGCAGATTTAAAATGGCATCTTTACAAAATGATTTCTCCGAACTGCTTTTGAACACTAATTAAAACAAAAGTGTATTATGTACTTTTCAGAAATATATACATTTTTTTTCTAGATAGCTTTGTTCATTTTGTATACACCAGGGGTCCCCAAACTAAGGCCTGGGGGCCGGATGCGGCCCATCGAAGCCATTTATCCGGCCCCCACAGCACAAGGGCAGAAGGGGGTTGGGCTAAATGACCCAAGGGGTCTCTTCTTCTCTTACAACCCTTATTATTATTATTATTATTATTATTATTATTATTATTATTATTATTATTATTAACATTGAGGCTGCTTTGCTTGTGCTTTCGGTGCACAAAGGCAGAAGGGGGTTGGACTAAATGGCCCAAGGGTTCTCTTTCAAACCTCTTTATTATTATTATTATTATTAACATTGAGGATGGGAGGCCATCTGTCAGGGGTGCTTTGCTTGTGCTTTCGGCACACAAAGGCAGAAGGGGGTTGGACTCAATGGCCCAAAGGGTCTTTTCCAACCCTCGTTTTTATTATTGTTGTTGTTGTTATTATTAATTATTATTGCTCGGTGGCCAACTATAGTCCGGCCCTCCAACGGTCCGAAGGATCATGAACTGGCCCCCTGTTTAAAAAGTTTGGGGACCCCTGGTATACACCTTCAAAATGTAGGTGGTCTTTATAGCCCACCCTATATTTTATTTACACATTTTAAGTTGTTTTTGAAAATTGTTACTATGACAATTTTGGGCAAGGTTACATACATGTACCATAGTTTTTTAAAAAACTACTTAATCAGATACCCACCCCCTTTCAACTTTGACCTGGTTGCAGTGATCTTTTTTCTCTCTGTTAAGCAATTTATAAAGGTTGCAATAGGATTTGTGCATTCCAATACATTCAATATCAAATCCATTTCAACTAGACTCCTAACACTTGCGTACGTGAGAGGTTCACATCCTGATTTCAGAGTACTTGCTGTATCTTTCTCTTATATTTATACTGATATGGTTATCTAGGCATTGCCCCCTTTGAATAAGAATTCTGCCCTCCCCCTCCAATGAATTTTTCTTTCACTCTCCAACTTCTAGTATTTCACTAAGTTAAAATGTCAGCTATGGATATATTTTAGGCATCCAAATTAAACATGCAGAGGTCCCCAAGGGAATGTGAACATAGCATATACAAGATTTTTAGGTGTGAATGAGTGTTATGTTTCACTCTTTACAGTGTTAGAAATCTTGGGAAATTAGAACATTTTGCAGGGGAGCAGAAAATCCCTGTTGAAGATTATAGTCAATGGACATTGGTTCTGATGAATCATAACCACCAAATTTCAACATGAGACAATTACACTTTCCTCAAGTTTTAATTGCTCTTTTTAGTTTTGGTCTTTCTTTTCAATGCTCAAAATCTGTTGTAAAAAACCTCACAGATATTCTACACCTGGTACAATTATAGCTGCTGCTCCAAATAAATAGCAAACTAATTAAATAATGTTCAACTTTCCCAGGAAGTGATGATGTTACACTAGTCATGGTGCAAATATTGAACTTGGCTCTGGAATAATCTCTGGCACAAGGAACTGAAAAACAACCCAGGCAGTTTCAAGAAACACCAGCTATAAAGCAAGACCCATGGTGTATAGGAATCCAAATACTCCTTTCCAGTATTGATCTAAATTCCTATATTTCTGAAATCACATTATCAGGACTGTTTGTTTGACCATCCCTACCAGTATACTACCTCTGGTGATATTTTCTAATTTTTGGCTAATGCTCAAGTTGGCAGAGACCAAATGGTACCTCTGAACTCTAAGCCAAGAGAATTTCACTCAATAATCCAGCTGCAAGAAATGGAACACTTACATACTTACTAACTCCAGGAACTCTGCAGTTAATAATAATAGTGGCCAAGGTCTTGAGGCATGTATGAATCATTTAAACCTTCTCAATCAAACAAACATAGAATCATAGAATCATAGAATAGTAGAGTTGGAAGAGACCACATGGGCCATCTAGTCCAACCCCCTGCTAAGAAGCAGGAAATCGCATTCAAAGCACCCCCGACAGATGGCCATCCAGCCTCTGCTTAAAAGCCTCCAAGGAAGGAGCCTCCACCACGGCCCCGGGGAGAGAGTTCCACTGTCGAACAGCTCTCACAGTGAGGAAGTTCTTCCTGATGTTCAGGTGGAATCTCCTTTCCTGTAGTTACCCCATATTACACCAGAATGCTTTTGAATGTTTGCGCACTTGAAAAGAGACTTACCACGTGGCACAGAAGGGTTATAGACAACAAATACAACTCCACCCATCCCATTGGCAGTTAGAACTAAGGGCACATCTACACTAACCACTTAAGTCAGTTTCAAAGCATTATTGAAGAAAGTGCTTTCATTGTGCAGATAAGAAATCCTGGAACAAGTCTGAGAACCAGATTGTGAGTACACAAACCACAGACAACTGATCCACATTAAGGGCTTTCTCTCATGCAGCTTTGTGGGAGTTTGTTGTCAGGCTACTGCAGTCTAAAGTTAGCTATGAACAGCATTAAATAGTGTAGACAGGATGAAAGTGTGCTGTTCTTTGGATCCTGATTAAAACATTGTTATTGTTTTGCTTGTTTTGTTACTGTTATCATTACTATGTCACAATAATTCTTTGAAATATTCTGCAAAGAACTTTACTTCTAAAGCATTACTTTCTGCAGTAAGAAAAACATAATGACATTCCTTTGATGCTGGAAATTTCAGGTGCATACATACACACTCCTCGTTTGTTGAATAAGTTGTTTCTTATTTGAATGACAGTAACATGATAGCTTTTTAGAACATTGGTCTACCAACCATTCATTCCTGGTACAGACAACGGACTGACTCTTGTCAGTGCTATACGTATTCAGATATGTTCAGTTTAGGATGAACAAAAATGACACGTAAACTTGTAAACTTTAGAAATGCATACTAGCTATGAGCACATTTGGGATTGTAATATGTGTCAATGCACAATGTACAAAATCTACCGTTTCTTAACAGAATGTTTTAAGAGTGTATAGCTCCTGTTGGAGTGGGAATGAAAAGCTCAGGTGGTCAAAAGGACTGAGCATGCAGCCGCTCTTTCCACGGCTCCTTTTCTCCACTATTGCCTTCTATTCTCAGGCATCCAAGTGCAGCGTTTAATACCTTACAGCTAAAAGACATCTCCACAACATGCTACCTCCCATTTTTTCCTCTAGTCTTAATCCTCGCCTTTCTAGATCTGCAGCTTCTCTTTTGTCAGCCCTGCTTAGATGCTTTAACATATTCTCAGTTTATTCATTTTCCCCCATTGGATATTTTTCCTTCTTATCTGCTAGGGCAAATGTATCAACACCTTTGAGATAGTAACTCTGGTCTGGATCACAAGCTTTATTCACATAAGGACCCAGATTTAATCCACAACATTTCCCAATGTTTAAGACTTATGACCTTATCATAAGCTGCTCCACCACAAGGCATGGGGAATCTTGCACCCCATGCCCCTCATCACCTGGATCCAAGGGAGGCCGATCACATGGGGGGAAGCATGTGCGCATGAGATGCTCACAGTTTCTCCCACACAGACTGTATGGCAACAGGGAAGCTCTCCCATATCGCCCTGGCGGTGGCATGTGCCGACTCCGCTCTGCTTCACCCACAAAGCTGGCATGATATCATGTGATAGGAGCCTGCTGGCTCCATGGGTGATCTAGGATAAAATTGGCACATGCCACCGATTTTACCCTAATGTGATGAGGTCGTAATGAATTCCCAGGCAGCTGTAAGACTGCTTCTGAAGAGATCCTCTATGGACTGAAATTATTTGGCCAACTATCCCCCAGTCACTAAATTCCATTAGGTGCTTAATTGGCCATCAGCTCAGCTATAGGAATTTTTGAATTCAGAGCCAATCCCACTGTTCGGCAGAGTAATTGCCATATTCAAGGCCTCCAAATCCAAACAACCTAATTTTATATATTGTGTACATTTTCTCATTATGGCAATCATGTGGTAGGCTTGTAAATCCCTTTACCCACTAATTTCCTACTCAAAATCCCTCTTTCAGAGTTGATTTATAAACAGGAAACAGAAGATGTGTTTTCCTATGTTTTTTGTATGTACTGCAGAAGATCACATTCCCACTTTGCTTAAGGTGTTTTGTGCCAGTTTTCTTAAAGATCACCTTTTGTCTTCAAAAGGCTCCTTTGGCTCAACTGTATCAGCACATACTCAGCAGGCATAGTTTATCAAAGAATAAGGATTAATGGGATACTAATTGAAGAAAACATCCAAAAAGAGTTTCAAACTTACATTTTAGAAGAGGAGAAGTTATTAAGCCACAAACATATATATTCTGTTCAAAACACATCCACAGAGCAAATGAATAATATTTTTAAAGAAAATTGCAAGCATTCATTTCAGAACTAGAAAAATGTGCAAATCTGAATATAAAAATCTATGTAAAGAGTTTATAAAGGAATCTCTTGCTGCCCCCTTCTATAAGTGTGCTGTTTGAAGACCTCTAGGAGACGCAATTTACAGTTTTTACAGCCAGAAAAGGAGCAGCATTAGGATATTTGCAGAGCCAAGAGTAATGTGATTTGACTATTGGAGTATAATTCTGGAGACCAGAGAAAATCCCCACTTAGCCATGGAAATCCACTGAGAGACCTTGGGCAAGTCACATTTTCTCAGCCTCAGAGAAAGACAGTGGAAAATCCCTCTGGACAAATCTTGCTAAGACATCATGCCCTGTAAGTCAGAAACAACTTGAAGGTACACCACCTAAAATAACAACAGCTGCAGGGCTTATAATTATCTCCAATGTTGTTTAACATCTACATGAAACTACTAGGAGAGATCATCTGGAGTTTGGGAGTTCGGTACCATCTGTATGCAGACAATGCCCAACTCTACTACTCCTTTCCACCTGACGCCAAGGAAGCAGTTCTGCACTTGAACCACTGCCTAAGGGCAGTAATGGACTGGAGGAGAGCAAACAAATTTAAGCTTAATCTAGACAAAACGGAAGTACTGGAGGTCTCACGCAAGATTGATCCAGAGACAGGGCCGGCCCTAGGTAATTTTCAAGTGTAAGCGAACAGATATTTGGTGCCCCCCCCAACCAATCACTGAAAAATAAAAGTGTTGGATAAGTGAAAATGTTGGATAATAAGGAGGGATTAAGGAAAAATCTATTAAACATTAAATTATATTATGATTTTACAAATTAAGCACCAAAACATCATGTTTTACAACAAATCAACAGAAAAAGCAGTTAAATACATGGTAATGTTATGTAGGAATTACTATATTTGCAAATTTATCACCAAACATTGAACTTGGATATAGAGCAGTGTGGACTCAGTTAACCCAGTTCAAAGCATATATTGTGGGTTATTCTGCTTTGATATTCTGGGTTATATGTTTGTGTGGAATAGCCCTGAAGGTCCTTCCACACAGCCATATAACCCAGAGTATCAAGGCAGATAATCCACAATAGCTGCTTTGAACTGGATTAAATAGAAGTGTGGATTCAGATAACCCAGATCAAGGCAGATATTTGGGGTTATTCTGCTTTGATATTTTGGGTTATATGGCTGCATGGAAGAGCACTAAGGGTCTTTCCACACAGCAAAAATTCCCTAAAAATAAGTGGATGTGCAAATCTTTCTGAAATTTGGGGGAAATGATGCCCTGATTATGTTGTATCATTGAAAATAGAAATTCAAGGAGAAATTCAACATAAAAAATTGTTGTCCATAAAAACTTTTTAAAATTCCCCAAAATTTGTGGATGTGTGAAATGTTTTGAACTTGGGGGGGGGGGGGCAGTGGTGAATTTGTTCTACAATTGTAGCAAGTTTCATCTCAATAGCTCTAAAATTGAGGGAGAAAGGAGCCCCGGAAGCTTCTCCACTTGCGCAATTACATAACGAAAAAGTAACGGAAATTTTGTTATATCGTTATAGTTACAATACGGACCCCTTATGATATTTTAGAAACATTTTAGAAACTATTTGTGCCCCCCCCCCAATTTAGTAATGAGTATTGAAACATTTTTTCATTGATCACACAGGTCTAGAGTTTTAAGAAAGTCCACATGTACAAGCCACCAACCACTATGCTATTCCTCAACCATGTATGTGGTGAACCACTAAAGTCATCATAAATCTTCTATGTCTTTATTGTACTACACAATTATAGCACTTGTATACCATTTTAAATGCCACGACTGCATCCTATGGAATCCTAGAATGTCTAGCCTATTGAGGCAGTAGAGGAACTCTCTGATAAAAGAATTTTAAGTCCTTCATGAAACTACAAAAAGTCATTACAAAAGTCACTGTTACCAAAATGCTAACTGGGTAGTGTGAAGAAGACCCTAATCTTGAGCCCTACCTGGGTTGTAACATGGTTGCCTCTCTCCACCCCTGTTCAGTTCTGAGCTCATTTGTAAACATATTAGGTGGCCTCAGAAAAACCAGTTGCTTTCAGTCTTACAATTCATTTTGGACTTTATGTACTGCTCTTACTTTTGGGTTTGTTGTGAAATTGTTACAAAAACCCTAAAAAGCATAGTTAACTGCACAGGATGCGTGATCATTTAGGAATAACACATCATATTTGCAAAGTGTTATTATTAGAAGGATCAGTGATCTGATTTAATTTAAAATAGCTTCTTCTATCCGAGGAGTTTCTTACTAGAACTACCAGGAAATTAACCTCTTCTAAAGCAGTGGTATGTACCTCAATTCTAGGGCAACATCCTTGCTTCCTTGCCATTGCCTCTAACCATTTGGTAAATGGGCCTATTGAGTACAGGAATTTAATACATTATCCGACCATACATTAACGATTATGATAAAATCTATATGCATATGCAAAAGATTAAGTGGCAATTCCTGGTCTGCTTTATTCTCCCCACCTATGTCATATCTGCCGTCTCTACTATCTGAATTCCAAATATCTCACACTCCCTTCAAACCCCATTCAGCTCTCATTGATAACTACCTTTTCTCTTTGTGCCATCACACACCCTGAACAAGTAAAGGAATAAAATCTGTTTGGCCCATTATGTCTATGAATTGATGCTTGACATACTGCCTTTGACAAATGTTTTGCTTTTTAGACATCTGAATAAAAATTAATTACTAACACCCAATTAATGGGGATTATAATACTTTAGGTTGATGGAATTATCTGGCAGCCGTCTCCTGTAAGGCAAGTACATGTACAAGAAATCAGGCCTAACCTGGGGTGGTGTACAGGTGCTGTTACTTCTCTTTATTTAAAGAAATGATAGCAAAGCCTCATGATCTTCCAACCCAAATTGGTTCTTACTAGACACACCTTTTATCTTCTGTCTCTCATACACCTTTGATTAGTCAACCACCTCAGACAAGCACCATTGGGGGGGGGGGGGGAGGATAGGGTAGGAAATGTTTGTGTTTGTGTCTCCCACTGCTTTAGGTGCCATGGATTTCTTCGGTATGGCTTTGCAAGACAGCCAAGTCTGTAGCTGCCATCTATTCTGAAAGCAAGTGGTGGGCATCACTGGCAGTGAGGGGGGGAGGTGACTATCTCAAACTATAAGTATCAGGAAATGTCAAATAACAGACATTTAATTTGTTTTCATTGGTGTGTTTTTATCCTCTAAAACAGAGCTTTCCAAACTGTGTTGTCATAACACGTTAGAGTATCGGCTGCAATGTCTAGGTGTGTTGCACAAATGTAATGAGAAACCCCCAAGTCTATGTGAAATAGGTAATACAGCATATATTTAATTATATATTTGAAAATGTGAATGGAAGGTTTTCATGAGATATATTGTGAGCCCATACATTTCATTATCACAATTTATGTATGTGTTTGTATTTCTTATAAGGAATTGATTTCACTTCCCGTTTGTATATAAAAATGATGTGTCAGCAACATGAAATGTTTGTAGAGCTCTGTTCTAAAAGTTGGTAAAAAAAAAAAAGATGGGATTACCTGCATCATGTGCCAAAATAATTTATGTTTTGGATACTACGTACCTTGACTTGATTGAGAGTAGAAACAGAGGAGATCAAATGTAGTGTTCTTTCTCAGGTACCAACATGATTTAGGACCATCCTTGTGAGGGAACAACTGTATACCATTTAGAAATATATATAATTAAGTCCTGATTTTTTAATGAAGCCCATTCTAAAGATGATGCAGTTTTAAGCAGAGAATCCATAAAAGAAAGAGATATTATTCCATTCTTTCCTAAGCATTCCCATTTTCAGATTCGTACTCCCAATCCTGTATCAGACAAAATTGTGTTCTATCAGGCAAACTTTCAGAAACATGTAAAAGAGTATGAAATAGTCTTTTATCACAGGCCCAAATTAGCTGCCAGTGTAAAATCCTATTTTAGAGCTCATAGTTTGAGATTAGCAGTGGCCTTTCTTCGTGATATCAACTCAACATTGTGGCAAAGAACAATGGCAGGGGGAAAAGACTTATCCACTTAATTAGATACAAATAAATATCTGATTTTTATACTGCATTGCAAGATTTCACCTTATATAATATGTATTATGTGGAAATATGTTTTAATATGTTTATTTTAATGAATGTTTTTAGATGAATGTGTGTTTTACAATGTTGTAATCCACCTCAAGCCATGAGGAGAAGCAGGCAAGAAGTAAAAGTCATATCTAACCATAATGCAACAGTATTATTTTGGTCTCTCTTAAATCTTGCATTTGTTTATTATTATATGTGAATATGTCAGGAGGGGTGTGTATGTGAAAAAGACATCTAAATAACTAAAATAAATAATAAACATGTGAAATCCAGCTAAAACAATAAACCTTTTCATCATCCCTCTCTCTGTAAATATATTATAATTGTGGCATCTTTAAATTTGATCTCATTCATAATTGTATTAATAAGAAAAAATCCTTAGGGCAGGAATTTGTGTATGTGCCTGTTCAACATAATGGGCACTCAATAGTATGATATCAATGGGAGTATTAATTTTGGAATTTGCAGAAGTATCAAAGTTAAAATAAATGCTGTTATATTTCTATATTTCTATATTTATATTGACCTTTCAAGAATGCCAATTCCTTTGAATACTGACAGTAGCAATGAGGTTTGCTGAATTTATTACAGTATTTCAATTAAGCTGCAGAGGGGACTGTGTGTTCCTATTGCTTCCTTATTTCTTTTGTAATGATGCAGCTCAACAACAGTTAGAAACCATACTGAAAGCAGATGTCAGCTAATGTACTTATTTCTGGTCTGTGGGCTTGATCTGATGCCCACTGAAGTAGAGCAGCATTTCCCATTCATTCTTTTCAGCCGCAATTCTAGTGACTTGCAGTTATCATTGGTTTTCCTTCCACCATAAGTTTTCTCTTGTGGTACATTAGCCCGGCATGGCCTGAAGAATACATATAAGCTATCAGGTGCTTTGCACCACTTCTGCTCTCATCCTGTTCCACACATCAGATAGCCAAGGATGCAGTACAGCAGAACTCTTGGGCAGAGGTTATTAAATTCTCCATCAAATATCAATTCCAAGATTCCACAGAATGGCAACCATAACCATTTGAGTGGTATCTAATTGCTATAAAGGCATTTTAGAAAAGCATGACATTTTAGAGATTTATTTCTTTTATTTATTTACAGTATTTATATTCTGCCCTTCTCACCCTGAAGGGGACTCAGGGTGGATCACAATGTACATATACAGGGCAAACATTCAATGCCACGATCATCAAGTTTGCAGATGATAGCAAACTGGGAGGGATAGCTAACACTCCAGAAGACAGGAGCAGAATTCAAAACGATCTTGACAGACTAGAGAGATGGGCCGAAACTAACAAAATGAAGTTCAACAGGGACAAATGCAAGATACTTCACTTTGGCAGAAAAAATGGAATGCAAAGATACAGAATGGGGACGCCTGGCTTGACAGCAGTGTGTGCAAAAAAGACCTTGGAGTCCTCGTGGACAACAAGTTAAACATGAGCCAACAATGTGATGCGGCAGCTAAAAAAGCCAACGGGATTCTGGCCTACATCAATAGGGGTATAGCGTCAAGATCCAAGGAAGTCATGCTCCCCCTCTATTCTGCCTTGGTCAGACCACACCTGGAATACTGCGTCCAATTTTGGGCACCACAGTTGAAGGGAGATGTTGACAAGCTGGAAAGCGTCCAGAGGAGGGTGACTAAAATGATTAAGGGTCTGGAGAACAAGCCCTATGAGGAGCAGCTTAAAGAGCTGGACATGTTTAGCCTGCAAAGAGAAGGCTGAGAGGAGACATGATAGCCATGTACAAATATGTGAGGGGAGGTCATAGGGAGGAGGGAGCAAGCTTGTTTTCTGCTGCCCTGCAGACTAGGATGCGGAACAATGGCTTCAAACTACAGGAAAAGAGATTCCACCTGAACATTAGGAAGAACTTCCTCACTGTGAGAGCTTTTCGACAGTGGAACTCTCTGCCCCGGGCTGTGGTGGAGGCTCCTTCTTTGGAGGCTTTTAAGCAGAGGCTGGATGGCCATATGTCGGGGGAGCTTTGAATGCGATTTCCTGCTTCTTAGCGGGAGGTTGGACTGGATGGCCCATGAGGTCTCTTCCAACTCTACTATTCTATGATTCTATGATTAGACATACGGATACAGACACAGAGGTAATTTAACGTTTTCCAGCTTCCGGCTTCATGAAGGTATGCTCGATTCTGGCCACAGGGGGAGATGCTGCTTCATCCACTGTGACACCAAATTCTTGATGGAATATTTCCTCATCTTCTGCACGCACACTGCTGAACATTTTTATGGTGACATAAATTAGTTAAATTAGCCTTTCTGCATAAGCAGTCCCTAAATTTTCCTACTTGACAGATGCAACTGTCTTTCGAGTTGCTTAGATAAACAATGAGGTAGGCTATTCAGTGGCGGGACCCTCAATCTGACTTAGGCTTCGGACTCATGACCTCTCAGTCAGTAGTGATTTATTGCAGTCGGCTACTAACTAGCTGTGCCACAGCCTGGCCTTTTAGAGAAGAGCCAAAAACCCGTTTGAATAGAATCTTCTCAGTCCCAAAGTCTAAAAGAAGTCTGTGCTCTGTGCTCACCCCAGAGTGGATCATGTGGTCTGCAGCCCCTCTCACAATTTCTCAGCAAAATATAGGGCAAGGAAAGAAAGCTGCATATCAGAACATACATACAATAAGAAAACAACAGGATTATAGATAAACAAATTACGAGAGGAGGCATGAAGAATGTTGTAATTTCCAACAGGCATAAAGAAGGCACACTCTCGGAGACAGTGAACTAATCATAGTACCTGCAGTTAGATTCTAAGGGTGGATTCAATGTCTATTAATTTCTGGCTTGAGCCAAATTGTCATCTTAAGTACATTTGTCGTGTGATAGAGAGTGAGGGCTGTCTCCAATTATTATTGTGGGCATCAACACTGGAACTGTCAATGATTTGGTTGAGTTTCCTAAGAAAATGAAATGTCTGAATTTTTTCATCATGTTCTGCCTGCTGCTGTAGGTATTGGACTATTGGATTATGACCTATTAGGATCATAACCTATTTGGGATTATGGCCTGTTAGAATCATAACATATTGAGTTTCAGAGTTTCAGGAGTGTTCCTTTAGTTTATTGGATAATGGAAGATCACTGGGTGTGTAAATATCTTGTTTCTATTCTATGCTCTCAGCAGACAAAGATTCAAGTTCTTTAAAATGACATGACTCTTTCACTCACAACTTCATTTATTTATATATACAGATACATTTCTTGTTAGGTTAAGCTTTAAAATGTTTCAGTTTGTATCTTTAACTTATAGTCTTTAATAGTATCTTCAAAACTATATTTCTCTGTATAGCTCTCTTTTATAACAGTCTACTTCAAGGAACTCAAGCCTCAACTGACTTCTAACTTCTAACACTGGCTTCTGTACTCAAACAGACTCAAGACTCAAACTGTCATTCGTCAACTGTCATCCTTTTAAACTGCATTCTAAACAGTTACATAACCAGTCACATGGTCTGCAGCCCCTTCCACTGCCTTAAGTACATAGAGCTAAGCAAATTGCAAACCAAAGAAAACATAGACTTCAGGAAATAAACGAGACATTATAAACAGACAAAACATTGGATAGAGGAGGCTTGAGAAGGTTGCTATCTCCAACAGAAGGGGCCTCCTAGAAGGCCTTGGATCCTTGAGGTTGCTAGGTAATTCTTCCAGCCTGTTTGTTGCATCCAGCCTTCTACCACCTTTCTACAAATAAACTGCAGGCACTATCTGCTTGTTCCACATAGAGGACAACATCTTCTGGATGTGGTTTTTAGTGTGCAATTTCATTGCTGTATTCATAGAATTTATGAAATGTCTAGGTGACTTTTCTTCCAGTTTGAGCCTTCCTGTCATGCAGAGCTTGAAAACTTTATTTGGGGCTATAGCTTCCAGAATCACCTGGCAATAGGTAACCTTGTAACCCATTAAATCATGGGGACTTGCATCAGTGATGATTTACCAAGTTCCCATTGATCTAATACAGTGATTCCCAACCTTTTTTGACCACGGACCACTTTGACCAGTGACCACTTGACTGGGGATCACTTTGACCAGGGATCACTCTCCAACATTAGTACCAAAAGGGTTACAAATCAGTTTTTGGTCAACTTTAGATTTGGATTGGTTATTTGGGGTGCTGATTCAGAAAACTGCATTGGATAGACCACATCAGCTTTAGTTTCTGATATGCCATCCAGTAGTCGCCATCTGTTTGCTCACAGAAAACCATATTAGTAATCTAGAGCTAATGTGGTCTATTCAATGTAATTTTCTGAATCAGCACCCCAAATAACCCCAGGAACAGGCCTAAAAACAAAGACACCAAGGTGCCCCTGCTTCTAGGCGCCACATGGAACAGCTCTGCTCAGGAGGAGGAGGAGGAGGAGAAGCAGCAGACAGGAGGCTTGTTGTTGTGCCTTTCGTGGGTAGGCAGCTTCTTCCCTCCCGACATCCCCATTGCCTCTGCACTATAAGAGGGTTTTGCAAGACCAGTCACTCTCATTACAATGATGTAGTAATGATGAAGCTGGGGACCGTATTTTAGTTCATGGGGACCACTGGTGGTCCACAAACCACAGGTTGGGGACCACTGATCTGTCTAGTCTGCCTGGGGCTAGTGGTCTGATTTTAACCAATCTTCTTTTAAATATTTGATTGGTAAGTGAGAAAAATTATTCTAGAATCCCCCAGGCCATAACATCTTCCTGTTTTTAAATAGGTCAATGTATTTATTTTTAGACAACAGTTATTCAAACTAATAATTATTTCACAATGGTTTTGCATGATAAAGGAAGCTAATAAAATTGACTCAGTTCTTAATTCACCTACGTCCTTCCACAACTATTCTTCCCAGCCCCATTTCCTGAATGACTTTTGAACTAATATTCCCAATTTGGCATTCACTCTGAATTCACCCGCCACTCTGTTCTCTCTCCCTACTGTCCACCATTCTCCTAGGTATTCTGTTATTTAATTGTGTTTGTATTTTTTCCCTCTCCCTTCAGCTTAAACACATAAAATATGATAGCTGTTAAACTGCTGTGGTGGAGGTGTATCCCTTGCACTTCTTTCCTATGCTCAACATATTTGGTGTATCACATTGTTTTATCATTCTTTCATTTTCAGCAATTAAAAGAGGACTAGAGGTTTCTCAATACCAGTTAGAACTCCTACATCATTCACCAGCTCTCTGGTCTGTATTTTAATGCTGACTATCTTTTATATTTCCGCACCCGCCAGCTATTTGTGGTGACTCTGGGAAGGATGTGGTTCACCAAAAGCAATATTCTTTTGACTTTGCCCCCAAATGCTCTATTAATCTCTCTTCATCTTAAAACACCAGGAACCATTTTCCACCTTCTCCTCAGTATCTATTTTTAGTAAATAAATGCTTTCCTTCTGCTTAGTTACCCATTTCCCTTTGTATTGCTGGGACATAAGAAATCTCCAAGTTGCAGCAAATCCTCTAATGATGTCTAAATGGACACATAAGAGAAACTATCTGGAAAACAAGAAATCAAATTCTGATAGGAAACTGGGATTTGTAGTTTTGGGAGAATATGTAGTGTACTCTGTAAACCCCAAGATTCTATAGGATACAGCCAAGGCAATTGAATCATAGCACTATAATTGCATAAGGTGAAAGGGTCCCTGAGTTCATCTATTTGGCTTAGGTAATTATAAACAACCTGCTTAGAGCATTTTCAGGCAATAATCAGCCTGGAGACAGGGAGGCAAGTGGTTAAGCAAATTTGTCTGCTGTTTATTCTTCCTGGTAAATGTCCCCAGCATTACTGCCATAAAGGAAAACAGAAAGATGAGGACCCTATGTTCTTTTTATAAGATTTAGCTTTGCCCTTAGAAACATTAAGTACTAAGTAGCCTCTAAGATTAGATCCTAACTTTTGAAAATCAAAGAACATTGTGGCTTACTTTGGAAAGGCTACTACAGAGATGAAACTGCTTACCTGTAGGAAAATAATAAAGTTTGATGAAAAAGGCTGAAATGTTAATGATTTCTTAGTAATTTATTGAGAAAGGCAAAAGATGAAAACAGACTGAGCTAATTAAGCATGTGTGTGCTGCTCAAATATAATGGGATCAGCAAGTATAAAAGCGTCAAAACAGAGATTTGGAAGCAATCAAATGGGAGCAATAAGAACTCAAGATAGGCAAGAAAGAATCCCTTAACACCTTCATGGCATGAAGTGTGACTGTAGACACCAAAGTTTACCTGGCTTCTTCTGCCTTCTCAGTAACAACACAGGATGAATAAGTATATTGTGGAAATAAGGAATTTCTTTGGTGCATCATATTTATCTCTCACTGTGGCCAGAATTCACAGAGGGAAACATACTTAGACAAATTACATAAACAGGGCCAAAAAGTCACCAAGGTGCAATGAACATCAGAAGTTGAGTTGTGCAGATAGTAAGTATTACATTCTATACTTTTGAAGAACCATTGTGGCATAGTGATTTGAGCTCTGGACCAGGGTTCAAAAACCCACTTGGCCATGGAAACCCACTTTGGGCAAATTGCATCCACTCAAGTCTCAGAGGAAAGCAAATTTTACAAAACAAACAAACAAACAAAACACAAAACACAAAAACCCATGATAGGGTTGCCTTAGGGCCAGCATAAGTCAGAAATCACTTGAAGGAACACCAGAATAATAACATCCTACACTTTGTATTGCAGTTGCACATTGATGTTGCTATTCTGTATAGGGTTGTGCTGCTTTGGTATATATCCACCTTCGGATATTTATACTATGCTGAGAGGATGCTGGACTGAGTCCATGGGATCTAGAATGCAGGCTTCAGCCTTTATTCTCACCACAATCTGTGAAGTTGTTCAAGCTTAAAGATTTGTCGAAGATCTTGGCTTTTACCATTTTGTATAATCTATACAGTATGTGATCTATAATCAGTTATAGATCACATACTCTGCCTACAAAAGGTCTAACCAATGACATCTTCTGCTAAAGAAATCAAATAGCCTATAGTGGGTAATACAAAGATACTGGAGAGCTGCTGTCAATGAAAGCTTCTTGAATAAAATGTACAGTGAGTCCTTGGCATTCACAAGGGTTTGATTCCAGGACCTCCTGTGGATACCAAACTCTGTGGAGGCACATGTCCCATTATATACATTATATACATTGCTATAGAAAATGGTACCTCTTATACAAAATGGTAAAAGCCAAGGTTTGTTTTTTGGATTCCCCCCCCCCCCCCAATTCCCACCCCCTGCAAAAATTTTCACGCCACAATTGGTTGAATCTGTGAATACAAACTCTGTGGATAAAGAGGGACAACTGTATTTGGGTGTATATGATAAATATCTATACTAGACAATTCAATCTTCTAAGTCATAGCTAGAAGGGTATATTGCCCTTTGCATAAGCTGCTAGGGCACATCTTGGGAACCTTGATCCTACAGAAGATTTTGGACAGTTGTTCCCAACAAGCCTAGTCAATCTGGCCAATGGCTCAAAAATATCTGAAAGACCAGAAATTCTTCATCCCTGTGCTAGTGGTTTGTTATATTATGTGGAATTAAACCCCTTTGTCCATATCACTACTATGAGGTTTCAAACACTATTGTGAGAGTGCAACAGGATAGTCAAACAATATTTGTGATAGGGCTGATTTGTAACACTAGACCAAGTGGTTCTTAACCCGGGCTCCCCAGATGTTTTTGGCCTACAACTCCCAGAAATCCCAGCCAGTTTACCAGCTGTTAGGATTTCTGGGAGTTGAAGGCCAAAACATCTGGGGACCCACAGGTTGAGTTGAGAACCACTGCACTAGATTGTGTTTACCCAGCTTGCAATGCATTCTGCCTTTCTACATCCTTTGTTTGCCACTTCCCAAAGTGCCCTAGCCACTGAAATTTCTACAACCAAGTACTTTCATTTCTTTTCTTAAGTAGTTTTGTGACATTACATCAATTTGGCCGAGAAGAAATCAAAGGACATCTATAATTCTTGTTTCAATAAATACTCTGATTTTATCATTGTAAAACATATTTCTTGTTCTCCAGAAATACACTTGATTCTATTCACTGTAAAGTAACACCTGTTCCTTCTTTTGAAAGACTTCCAGAAGAGCACTGTTTCCCCCCAAACAGAACCCAGAGAGATAGAGACTCCCTTATCCTTCCAGTATACAGTAGAGTCTCACTTATCCAACATAAACGGGCTGGCAGAATGTTGGATAAGCAAATATGTTGGATAATAAGGAGGCATTAAGGAAAAGCCTATTAAACATCAAATTAGGTTATGATTTTACAAAGGAAGCACCAAAACATCATGTTAGACAACAAATTTGGCAGAAAAAGTAGTTCTATACGTAGTAATGCTATGTAGTAATTACTGTATTTATGAATTTAGCACCAAAATATCACGATATATTGAAAACATTGACTCCAAAAATGCGTTGGATAATCCAGAATGTTGGATAAGCGAGTGTTGGATAAGTGAGACTCTACTGTAATTTAATTTTACACTGAAATATCATAATTGCCAGTCCTTTGTATATTTACTTGGGAGAAGGCAGCAATTCCAGAAAGAAGTACAGTAGAGTCTCACTTATCCAACATATACGGGTCAGCCAAACGTTGGATAAGCAAAAATGTTGGATAATAAGGAAGGATTAAGAAAAAGCCTATTAAACATCAAATTATGTTATGACTGTACAAATTAAGCACCAAAACAGAAAAAGCAGTTCAATATACGGTAATGTTATGTAGTAATTACTGTATTTACAAATTTGGCACCAAAACATCACAATGTATTAAAACCATTGACAACAAATAAAGATAGAATTGCATAAAATGAACTTATGCTAACAACATTGTCGGAAGTTAAATCTGTAAAAAACTCAGTCCTTGCTGCCCTAGAGAAACAGTTGTGGATCCAGGCAGGAGGCAGACTGCGTCGGATAATCCAGAACGTTGGATAAGTGAAGGTTGGATAAGCGAGACACTACTGTAGTAGTTTAAAACAGTATTGAAACTGCATGTTATAAAGTACTGTAATGAAGAGCAATCACTTGCTCACTGTGGTATTTGTACGTGAAATATATTATTTAAACAATACATTTGACTTGGCTGTCTTGTTTGAAATAGTACTCTCCATGCTGCAAGTTGTTTTGCTATCTCTTTTTGGAACAAGTACAGACCTTACACATTTTAAGAGTGATGGCTAACCCAAAGGAGACATCACGATTCTGTTTGATGGGATTCTGTTCTAAATGTCCCCTACCTCTTAGCAAAATGTTGGGCAGCAAGCATTTTCACAGAAGCTAATAACCTAAATCACACTCACTGCTGTTGGATGTTTAATTAGGAATTTAATATGTACGACTTAATTACCTCATGAACCTTATTACTGCCCGAAGCCATCTTCTCCCTCGGGCAACAGTCTTGTCAGATTTCAGAAGCTGAGCAAGGCTGAGGCCGAGGCACTGCTTAAATCAAAGGCATTGAAGGAAAGCCTTTATGCTTCAAGAGGGGATTCAATAGGTGGCATGCTTCCCAGACATGCTTATTTATATAATGCTACGAAGTGGCCTCGCACAGCGTGAGGATCGGCTTGGCTGCAGGAGGAGCCAAGTTTGGGCGGGTGAGATGGAAAGCTGAGATCCTGAGCCACTTGTGGCACTTCTCTCAGGAGTTGGGGGATTGAAATCTGCCGTTTGGGCCAAATTCCACTGTAACCAATTCCAGTCCTTTTGCCTAGTTAAAATTCTGTTGAAATTCCAGCTGGAATCTGTTACTATTCTCTGCTTCCCAACACTATTGAGCAACATAATGCCAAGGTCTGTTTACACTACAGAACTTGGCATTCTCTGAACTGGCTCAAGCACCTGGAATCACATATGAAGTGCTTTGTGTCAGCAACACACTAAAATGGTGCTAACCTTTCCCAGACTTTCTTTCTGCCTGAAATTATTAACATTATTATTCTTGTGTTATGGAGCCAGTTAGACTCCGTCCATCTCATGGTGCTTTACCTACTCTTCAAAATGGCACGCACAGAGACACACACAAATATAAATAAACAAAGCTTCCTTGTTGGACCATTTTTACAGAATCCTAACATTTTAGAGCCTTTTTGCACTTATAGGCCTCTAGGCAACAGTGAAGATCAGTTGTTAATACAAGAAAAATATGAACAATAGCACGGTCAGCCACAAAGGTACCAACAAAAAAGCACTTTTAAACTTATTTATTATGCAATGCTTTTGACACGAAATAAATAAAGCAAGAAATAGTTGTCAAACATTAAGAGCCAATTGACATAAAATAAGGCTTGACGGGTTTTCAAAAGGTTAACAGGGAAAGGCAAACTACATGAGTGTAGGAGTTCCAAAGGCCAGGAGTCACTATTGAAGGGTCATGACATTGATCTTATTGATCCATCTACCACAGTGCTCTTCGGATCACTAGCCTATTTTGCTCATTAAAAAACAATGCTAGAGAAAGCTAAAGGAGAAATCAATGATGCTTTGTTGGAAAATAGTAAAGAAATGATTATTGGCAGTGAGGCAACTTGCATGAAAATATGTTTTGCTGAAATCAACAAGACCTTCAACAAGAGCTTTGGAAATGGGGCACTCTAAACAGCTCCTATACCAGATAGCACTGTATAAATATTATTCTATCATGGCTATTCCATGCCTTTTTACAATATTTTTTATATGGGCCTTGTGGCAGCATGTGGCCCACAAGGATATTTTTTGCAGCCCTTGAAAGCTCCAGAATTCCAGACTGATCTTTTCTGGCAAAAAGAAGATGGTGTATTGCTGGTCCTAAAGGTTCAATAGTTTAGTTTTTAGATTTTAGGATCTTGTGTACTGTTTAACAAAAGGAAACATCAGTTTTTTAAACCCAGAAATTGAATTCTAGCCACCTCAGGGGAAAGAAGTTGTTTTATTTTTTTGGTAGTTCATGCAGCTCCAGGAGTGTTGTGGGGGCTGTCCCCAGACCTTACTTAGTTACCCACCCCTTCTATAAGGCACCATCCATTGAGATACAGATACTGGTATTGGCTCTTGCAAGGAAGAGCATCCCACCCATGAGACTATCCCACCAGAGCAGGGAAGTGATGGTCATAATTTCCACCTTCTACTAGCAATCTGAGGAGCCCTTGGTGGTGCAGCAGGTCAAACCGCTGAACTGCTGAACATGCAGACCAAAAGGTTGGAGGTTCAAATCCAGGGAGAGGGGTGAGCTCTTGCTGTTAGACCCAGCTTCTGCCAACCTAGCAGTTCGAAAACATGCAAATGTGAGTAGATTAATAGGTACTGCTCCTGCAGGAATGTAACAGAACTCCATGCAGTCATACTGGCCACATGCCTTTGGAGGAGTCTACGGACAATGCCTGCTCTTCGGCTTAGAAATGGAGATGAGCACCATCCCCCAGAGTCGGACACAACTAGACTTAAAGTCAAGGGCAAACCATTATCTTTACCTTTACTACCAGTCTATTTGTCATAACTGGAAATGGGAAATTTGTTCTGGAGAGCCGGGGATCCTTTGAAACAGTGTGGATGCCTATAGAAGAAAGCGAGGAATCACAGAAGTTGCCTCTCCCTATTTAGTAGTAGTAGTAGTAGTAGTAGTAGTAGTAGTAGTAGTAATATAATTCTTTATTTATATCCCTCTTTTCTTCCTCATGGGACCCAAAGCGGCTTACACCATATTAAAGTCATACAAACAATCCAAATACAGATCCAAACAATCCAAATACATAAATCCAAACCAATATCTAGTGATGGGACCCTTTGCTTGATCTCGGCCCTGTCCCTGGAAGATGAAGTGCCCTCTGGACTGGAAAAGCCTCTTTAGAACCCAAAGCATGGAACATTCCAGACAGAGTCACAGGCAGATCCCATCCAAGCCCAGACTTGCTAAGCTTCGCAGATCTCTTCCTTTCAGAGTAGTCTGTAGCTAATTTAAAATCTGTTTAGTTATTTTGTAGTGTTATTACATAAATAGCTGCTGGCGAGATGAGTCTGTCTTAAGTCAACAGATGGGAGAAACATTCTCACCGGAATGCCACTGCCCATTTTGCAATGTGCCAGCTAGACAAGACCCAAGGAAGCAGACTGGCACTGACACAGAATCACAGGATGCATTCCTGAGACATCATTAGGGGACAAAGAGAAGTCAATGGGAAGCACATTCTGCAGCTGCCTAATAGTAACCTCCATGTGCCCTCTTTCAGGTATTGACCAAATAAAATAATTTGTTCACCACTGAAAGTCCAGATTTTCTAGCCTAACAAGTAGCGAGCATAATATGGAATGAAAAAGGAGGACTTTGTCACACAAAGGTAGCAAACTGGCATAGAAGCAGGGATGTCACCTATCATACAACACTGTAAATATTGGAAATTACCAGAGAAGGCTTGAAAAAGGTTGTCATCTGTTTATCTATGATCCTGTTGCTTACTGTTTCCTGCATGCATGTTCTGGTATGCAGCGTCCTTTACTCCATGGTTCCTGAGACATTATAAAAGGGGCTGCAGACCACATGATCACTATAACAGACTGCAGACTACTTCAGACCTCAGATCACACACTTGCTTGCTGTTAGAGATGTCTTGGCCAGATGGCACAGAGAATTATCTCAAACATATATGAAACTGTACTGATAAGTTTTGTTCCTGTGTATGCTGAACACATGAAGGTTGTGAGTTAACCAAATATGTTATCTCAATCAACGTCTACTTCATTTTTGTCTCTTGAGTGCATGATGTAAAACAAGTTGTTTTATGGGAGAGTATATATTTTTGGGCACTGAAAAACACTTCTGAAGCACTGCTGTTTTTATGCACTGGCAAAATCTCTATTTTCCTAACAGATCAGAGATATCAGGTTATTCAGTCTAACAACTGAAACCACTGCCTTGCAATTCCATCTGGTTGTATAACACAAGAGAAGATTCTATTCTAAAGGGTTTTGGCTCTTCTCTGAAAGGTCATGCTTTTCTGAATGTTATGATCCCCAAAAGATGTTTTTCTAAAAGATTATGAATGCCATTTTCCAAAAGTAAAAGCCATTTGTTCTGTCACCTCCCTGTGACAAACCTGGTGATGGGAAAAAACCCATAAAGAGCAAAACTCATCAATAATAATAATAATAATAATAATAATAATAATAATAATAATAATAATAAAAATACTTTATTTATACCCCACCACCATCTCCCTGTGGGGACTCGGGGCGGCTCACAATGTTACAAAAGTAACAGTGCAAATACATTAACAATATACACAGTTTAAAACACAAGAAGATGATAAAACAAAAGTTAAAACAAAGGTTTATCCAACAGTAATAATATCAAACAACCATCAATGCAATTCAGCCAACTTCAAAGGTGGGGGGGGGGGGGGACTATAGCAGCAATATAAGATAAAATCATTAGATTAAAATACCCCGATGAAAGGAACCTAATAACATTCAGAATAATGAGGCTGGTCATCCAATAGCTGTCTCTCCAAAGGCCAGCCCAAACATCCAGGTTCTCAATTGTTTCTTAAAGGATGGTAGGGAGAATGCCAACCTAGCCACTGATTGCACTACGGTTTTGCAGTTTAACTTGTGAATGACCATGATTTGTTTCTGTGCTGGCATGCTGATACAAAAGTGACATCAGAGGGAAGAATTTTCTTCTTCTGAGAGAGAGGGGGGGCGGGGGGGAGAGAGAGAAAAAGAGAGGGGGGGGGGAGAGACCAACCAACTTCATCTATGTTTCTATAACATGGAAGCCTGACAGGCGATTATGGACAATATTCACTGAATTTTTTTCCTTTCCTCCACTGAACAATTCAGCTGCTCCATCTTGACACTGTAAAAATAGAAGTCTATCAGCATCTTTAGTTTAAAACTTCTACACTGCCACAAAATCCAGATTATGAAAGCAGATATTCCACATGATCTGCTTTGAACTGGAGTATATGAGTCTACACTGCCATATAATCCAGTTCAAAGCAGATAAAATTGATTTTAATGGCACTGTAGAAGAGGCCTAGGAAAGACCCAGAGAATCTGGACATTATTTAAAAATAAAAAAAACCAGCTCCCATTTTAGTTTCTCGGGAAAAGTTTCATCTGGGTGAAACTTTGATAAACTCCTTGAGCTTTATCACTTGAGTGAGCTATCAATGTTAAGGTCCCAGGTTCAGTCATCACTGGAATTTCCATGCAAGGTTGAGAAAGATTCCTACCTTGAAATTCCGAAGTGCTATTAACATTCAGGACTAATGGTCTAACTCAGTGTAAGATTCCCAAGTCTCTACTATGGGCTTCTTGGAATCAAAGTATACAGTAGAGTCTCACTTATCCAACATAAACGGGCCGGCAGAATGTTGGATAAGCGAATATGTAGGATAATAAGGAGGCATTAAGGAAAAGCCTATTAAACATCAAATTAGGTTATGATTTTACAAATGAAGCACCAAAATATCATGTTAGACAACAAATTTGGCAGAAAAAGTGGTTCTATACGCAGTAATGCTATGTAGTAATTACTGTATTTAGAATCATAGAATCATAGAATAGTAGAGTTGGAAGAGACCTCATGGGCCATCCAGTCCAACCCCCTGCCAAGAAGCAGGAAATCGCATTCAAAGCACCCCCGACAGATGGCCATCCAGCCTCTGCTTAAAAGCCTCCAAGGAAGGAGCCTCCACCACAGCCCGGGGGAGAGAGTTCCACTGTCGAACAGCCCTCACAGTGAGGAAGTTCTTCCTGATGTTCAGGTGGAATCTCCTTTCCTGTAGTTTGAAGCCATTGTTCCGTGTCCTAGTCTGCAGGGCAGCAGAAATAAGCTTGCTCCCTCCTCCCTATGGCTTCCCTTCACGTATTTGTACATGGCTATCATGTCTCCTCTCAGCCTTCTCTTCTGCAGGCTAAACATGCCAAGCTCTTTAAGCCGCTCCTCACAGGGCTTGTTCTCCAGACCCTTAATCTTTTTAGTCGCCCTCTTCTGGACACTTTCCAGCTTGTCAACATCTCCCTTCAACTGTGGTGCCCAGAATTGGACGCAGTATTCCAGGTGTGGTCTGACCAAGGCAGAATGGAGGGGGAGCATGACTTCCCTGGATCTAGACGCTATACCCCTATTGATGCAGGCCAGAATCCCGTTGGCTTTTTTAGCTGCTGCATCACATTGTTGGCTCATGTTTAACTTGTCCACGAGGACTCCAAGGTCTTTTTCGCACACACTGCTGTCAAGCCAGGCGTCCCCCATTCTGTATCTTTGATTTCCATTTTTTCTGCCGAAATGAAGTATCTTGCATTTGTCCCTGTTGAACTTCATTTTGTTAGTTTCGGCCCATCTCTCTAGTCTGTCAAGATCGTTTTGAATTCTGCTCCTGTCTTCTGGAGTGTTAGCTATCCCTCCTATAATTCCCATTTATGAATTTAGCACCAAAATATCACGATATATTGAAAACATTGACTCCAAAAATGCGTTGGATAATCCAGAATGTTGGATAAGCGAGTGTTGGATAAGTGAGACTCTACTGTATATATTATATGTGTCATATCCAGGTACCTCTTTACAAAGACATTTTCCTCAGACTGCAAAATGAGACCAGATGAAGGTAGGAGCAGCTCTGCACTTCTCACAACACAAAGGACCACTGTATGGCTGAAGGGTGCAGTTATGAGACCTGTGTTGTGCCATTGCTTTCCCACATCTCTCCCTTCTGGACCTCCTATGAAGCTACAGCGGTAGTGCTTTATGTTCAGCTAACAATGATTATTATCTCAAAAACAGGTGCCCTTTAAATCTCTGTGGCAGGAGGATTGTTGCTGCTTTGAATGGCAAGAAACTGTTAAGAAAACTTAAAGGCAGTCCTTGGACCACTTCACAGGATTTGGGAGAAGTATGGATTCCAGAGCAAATTGTGTTCCAGTCTTGCACATTAATTTATGAACTGTGGATCAGGTAATTTTGTTCCAGAATTCAGCCCCCTTCCAAATTCTTCAGGCATCTTTATGTGTGGGTGGGTGAGCTGCCCAAGTCACATGTGGAGAAAGTTAAACGGTGGGTGGGTGGAGGCAATACATGGAGGCTCACGGAGGTGTATTGCTTCTGTGAATGTTTTAAATAAGTGAAAGATAGGATTGAAAGATAGGACCACCCAGCAATCCACTTACAAGGACAGAACATCGCAAGATATTATGGGTGCTCTTTCTTCAATCAAGGAGGACTTCTGCTGCAATTAGAAATGCAGCTGACTGCAGAAAACCTCAGTGCAAAGGGGTCCTGGGCTGTGTGGGAACAACCAGTCTGTTTCTCTCCTTAAGGTGATCTCCCGTAGGGAATTATTCCTAGGATCTGTATGTAAGTTGCAAGCACTCTTATTCAAGTGATCTAGCCTTTTTTCATGCTTCAGAGTCTTGAATTGTAAACAGTTGTGCAGAAGGATTTTATCTTTCATCCATTTTTATTTAGTAAAGGTTTTAGCTTCTTGTTTCTTTGTCTTTCATCGAGGCTTAGAAAAGTATTACTCAAGTGGCTTCACTTAACACCAGTGTTAAAATAATAACAGCTGTTGGCAGCAGGCTGGACTCCAACGGGTGATAATCATTAACCATTGGGCTGCTAGCTATGGTAAGTAAAAGTAAAATGGTCAAAGCCATGCACAAAGTTGTCCTGCCAGCCACTCTAAAGGCATGTTTATGGCAGTTGGCACATTACATTTCCAACTAGTCCAAGAGTTCTGCTCAGTGTTCCAGTCACTCATGGCTGCGGCACAGTACAAAACTGGTGTGGGGCACTCTTATTTGTGCAGTCAGTTTTTAAAAGTTCACAATGGGGGGGGGTAGGGACTTAAACTAAATGGGCATCTTTCTTTTGATATTTATTTGAGTGGGCGGCTGTTGTTTCTGTAACAGGGAGCAGAAGAAAGGCATTTGTAATGCAAATAGATCTCCTGGCCAGACAGATTTTAGACTGACAGGGTGCAGGGAGAGGTGGCAATTTCATATGCACCAGTATATATCCACTCCACCAGCTTATTTCTCATGTAGTTGCCTAGAGTCCAGCTCATCTAAATTTAGTTGTTATTAGGCTTTCCAGATTTAAAATGATATGGCGCGCGCGCGCACACACACACACACACAGAGTGTGTGTATATGGAAGAAACTGTATTAGGAATGGCATTAATACATAGTTGCCTGTGAGAGAAATACACAGCATACCAACCTGAAGTTCATTATGAACTTTATTAATGCCATTCCTAATGCAGTTTCTTCCAAATTGAGTAAAATGCACAATCATAGTTTGCCTGCTAAGCAATGTGGTAAATGAGAACAATTCTGCCTTGTATGCAACCCATAATTGCTGGGTTCACATAAAAAGGGAGAGTCTTTTTGTGAGCAAACCTATTCAACTGAAGAGAAAGTGGGGAGGTGTACTTGCCTGAAGACGACGCTCTTCATGCTAGTCTAGTGGTTCTCAAATGTGGGTCCTCCAGGTGTTTTGGACTGCCAGAAGTTTCTAAAGAGCTTGATCAGAGGTTGAAGGATTTGGGGAGATAAAGGCCAAAAGTTATGAATGACCAAAGATTAAAAGTCACTGAGCTCAACCATGGTTTAGTGTTACATCAGTATACACTCCTCCTATCCTTCAAGAAATCCAAAGCATAAAGCTAATGTATGCATTATGGAAAGGATTAACCCCAGTGTTCTTTGATGTTAACACAACTCTGTCATAAGGCTTTTAAAATGTAAACTAAATTGGATTATGTGCTCTTCAGAAACTGGGCTGAATTTTATAGACATGAATGATATTTAATGATACATGTCCTCGCAAGCATGTCTCATGGATATTTCACATTTTTTAAATGTACACTTCTTCTTGAGATGAATGTTTAGTGTTATGATTGAGCCTCATGGCTCTGTTACTGACAGACGTGGGCGTAAGACTCCTCGAGAGTCAGATACTCTCGAGGAGCGAGAAAGAAAAAGACTGCGAGACATTTTTGCAGCACCATCTGACGAAGAGTCTTTTGAGGGGTTTACGGAGAGAATGGAGGAGGGGCTGGTTAGCTCGGAGGAGGATGAGATGGATTGGACTCGGGTAAGGGAGGAATTGGGTGCCACTGGTCATGATGGGATAGAAGATGAATGGGGACCTTCAGGATTAGACCCATGGCTTAGCTGGAGGGATGGGACGGGATCCACAGCTGGAGATGCTGTGGGGCGTAGTCAGAGGTGTTCCAGCTCTGATGAGGAAAGTGATGAGGAAACGCCCGGGTTAAGGAGGACAGCTGACAGTGATGAGGATTTGTAACTGGCATAAAATGGGGCTTGGGAGCAATTGCAAATTGCGTTGGGCAAGGTAATCTGGACGAACGCTTGGGATCTGTGTGGGACGCTTTCCTGAAGACTGGTGTGTTTTCCTGTGCTGAGACCTTGACCTTCCGTCGTCTTCTTGACGGACGCCATCTCCTGTTTTGAAAACTCGGACTGAACTGACCACGGCTTGTCTTCCCCCCTTCTTGGACTTGGAATCTACAAACGTCTGCTTCTGGCTTTGAACTACGGAAAGGAACTGGGTCTACTCTACTGCTACAATCCTTGGCTGATCTGTTCGTGTTGGAAATCCTGTCTGCTGTGTGTGTGGGAGCGACGCAAGTTACTCTAAGCACAGTGTTGGCAGCAGAGAGGAATCTGCTGCCAATTAGTTGCATTCTTTTGTATCTTTTGTTCCTCGGCTTTTGTTTTGTTTATCCCCAGGCTGAAGCAAGCAGTTTGTTTTTACCCGGATTAAACTCCGGTTTAATCCGGTTTATCTTTTGAACGTTTTTCCTTGCCCCTTTTTGCTCCTAAAGGCTAATACTGCCTGGCCCTTGTATTTTACGGGCATTTTTGAGTTCTGTAATCCAATAAACTCTGTTATCTTGAACCTTGTGGCGTTCTGTCCTTGACATTTAGAGAAAAATTATATCTAAAATGCTCTTAGCAGAGAATGAGAGAGAGTGGTTTTATTCAACAGACTATAGAGTAGATCATCTTTCTCCTGTACAATTCATCAGACAGATTCCTGAGCAGCAAACTCTTGGCAATAGCAATCACAAGTCTTTTCCTCATTAGGTAATTGTTTCATAGCTGAAATCAATATGCGAAAAGCAATGGTAAAATCTAGGAGGATTATATATGGAAGATCTCAATTTCCCCTTCACAAAATTATATCAATGCAGCAGGATTATTGTAGAATAGACCTTTTTTGAAAGAATATCCAAACCAGTCCCAGCTCCAGCAATTACTCTTTATTAACTTAGTAATTAGAAATGACCTTTTAGATATTGTGGAACTGCAACTTCCCGCATAACTATTGTTGCCTATGCCACTTGGAAAATGAATACCTTCAGTATCCCATGCCTGCTGTATTGGTATCTTTTTGTTCACTTCTCAGAATTTGATGTTGAAAGAAGAAAGCATGTCCTCATTGAAGAGATGACTGGCAGGTCCATTTGTAGCACGAGAGTAGTGCAGGAGCCAAGAGCAAGGCTGAGTTACTGTGTTTCATTTTCTGCAATAGTTAATGGGTTTTCCATAGCCCACTTTATTGCACCAGGCATGACTTAGTCACAGCTGTGGCTGCTGGTGAGTTACGTAACTTCCTCAACCTGGTTTCCTGCTATCAGGATTTCTGGCTCACAGATGAGAATGGCATCCTTTCTCTGTACTCCACTTAGTCCCCATCAGGCAGAGGAGGTGACAATGCAGTGGTGACTCACTTGTGGTTTAGGATCGGGGGAAGAGAGCCCACAGAAATGGGTGCATGCTCCCTCAGCTGATCCTTGCAGTTTTAAATGAAGCCGTGGGGAGCAAGTGGGACACTCTTGGCAGGAAAACAAGAGTGCCATTATTGAGAACAGGCACAGATAAAGGAATCCACGAGTTAAGTTAATAAAGAGCAATTGCTGGAGCTGGGACTGGTTTGGATATGCTTTTCATACTCTGTCAAGAAATCAGCAGAGACTTTCTCTGGATATTTTGAAAAGAACTGTATGTATGGACTAGGCTTGATTCCAGAATCTCATAACTGGCAATTGATTTTATCATCCACATTCTTTAGATGAGAAACACTGTGTGCATCATTAAGCGGACCCACTGAATCAATCAACACATGAGCAAATTCTATTGATTCAATCAGTGTGATCTAGTAGGGAGAGGCTAGCATAGGGATTTAGGCCACTACGTTAGAGGTATATTAGTCTTTAGCTATTACTGCTCTTGACAGTTTTCTCTGGCTACATCAGCTCTTCCCAGCCTTGTGCCTTCCAGGATGTGTTGGATTACTGTGCCCATCTTCTCCAGGAAACAGAATTGGAGTGCACTTGTGGGGGAGCAATATGCAGAATGGATGCCATTCTTTAAACCAGCCTGGCAAATATTCTGTCTTAGGTTCAGAGTGATTAGCTTTTATAGAAACATTGCACTCTATAGTGTAATGTGAAGAAATACTGATGACATTAAGTGAAACGATTTCCCATTGTCTGTTTTTGCTGTGTCTCAACTATCAGCCTTCTTTTCTCCAATTATTAGAGAGTGAAAAGGACATGCTCCTTTTGAATTGGTCAGATGGTTCTACGAGCAGTAGGCATAGCAGTTGAAGCCAATTTGAAAAACTGAAATGGTAATATGCCACAACACCTGTCTTTCCCTCATAGTTAATTTTAACATTAGGTGCATTAAATGATACAAATAAAAGTGGCAAAACAAATATAATATGTAATAAGAAAACATTTTGGAAAGGACGTGTTAGGTGCAACACACAATTATCTAACAATAATGAAGGGAGAAAACACTAGATCTGGAAATTAGTATAGATAGATCAGTGGTTCTCAATCTGTGGGTCCCCAGATGTTTTGGCCTACAACTCCCAGAAATCCCAGCCAGTTTACCAGCTGCTAGGATTTCTGGGAGTTGAAGACTAAAACATTTGGGGACCCACAGGTTGAGAACCGCTGAAACCTTTTAGTTGCCTGTGGTCATTACATATTATTTCTGGTATCCAAGACAGTATGCTCTTTAATGTTGGTTGCTAGGAACATGAATAGTAATGTGCTTTATACACATGTCCTCCTTTCTGGGCTTCCTATAGTTCTCTGTCTGATCACTATGCACAGGGCTGGACCACCTAGGGTTTTGGTCAGGCCTCTTTGGGATATAATGCTACCTCAAGGTTTATTTTTAACAATGGTTTATTGTACAAGCAAAGATCTGGTTCACCTGAGAGAGAAGAACTGTTGTTTTCTTATTCAGAGGCCAAATCCTCTTCTACCTTTTGTGAACTTAGAATCATAGACACATAGAATAATAGAGTTGGAAGAGACCACATGGGCCTCTAGTCCAACCCCCTGCCATGCAGGAAAAGTACAACTTCCTCATTAAGAACTTCAATCATCTTGACTGCACTCTAATATTGGTTGGTGACATGTGCCCCGGTTGTCTGTCACCTGTGAAATGTTGGAGAGGGTGAGCAGGGTATGGGTTTCCCTAGCCCCTGTGCACTGCTGTCAAAACTGCTGCAACAAGGATAAATAAACATGCTGCGGAGTGCTTCCTTCCCCACTTACTCAAAAATGGGCCAAAGTGCATTTTTGGTGCACCGACATTGCAGACACAACATACAAAGGTCTAGCCCTTGCTCATTGTGCAAGGGCAAGACCTCAGCAATATTAAAGAGCTTGACTGTGGAAAGACCCTATAAGTCTGTAACTCCAATAAAACTGGGGGGGGGGGGGGGTGGACCTGAAGAGAATGTTGTTCTCAGAAACTTCCTGCTGTTCAGACAAATTGAGTGAGTCCCCTTTTTCTATTAGTATATTTCATGACTTATGCACATTGAAATGGGAGCTATTTCACAGGACTGGAAATAAACATTCTTATCATGGCTTCTCCTTATCCAAAAATATATTTTATGTGTCAAGAAAATGGGCCCCTGGGAAATAAAATATCCAGAGTCAATCTGTTCAGCAGATCTCCCACATCCAAAGTCTGTGGGTGGGTGGCAAGCTAGCCTGGTCAAAGGTTGCATGTTGTGTGTGTGTGCATATAAATCTGTAAGGGGGACTTGGCTGGTTAACAATATGAACTGAATTCCAGACTATTCATGATAATAATAAACAACTAGGGCATTATTTAATATATAATTTGATCATACTGTCATTCGATAAAACCTTAGTTTTAAAAGGGGTTAAGCAAAGCTATTCATGCAATAGAAAAAAATTCAGAACTGTACTGATTTGTTAATACAGTATATGTAACTTTCACAAAGGATGAAAACTAAGGGTTTTTAAAATAATAGATGGACAGGAGCATGCAAGGAAATAATAATAATAATAATAATAATAATAATAATGGATCATCGATGTTGCAATCCCAGGTGACAGCAGAATCGCCGAGAAGCAACTGGAAAAGCTGATGCAATACGAGGATTTAAAGATCGAACTGCAAAGACTCTGGCACAAGCCAGTAAAAGAAGTCCCAGTGGTGATTGGCACATTGGATGTAGTGCCTAAAGACCTTGGCCAGCACTTGAAAACAATCAAAACAAAAAAACAAAGTTTATTAAACATGAGTAACCTTTAGTCTTGAAGAACATTTTCAAAAGGGATGTGGTATTTTGATGTCATTTATTCATAGATGCATAAGACAAATCATGTAGTCTATCAATGTTATGACAATATTGAATTATTATTATTATTAATAATAATAATAATAATAATAATTCTATTTCTTACTTGTCCTTGCAACTCAACATGGGACACAACATAGTTAAAACACTTCATAAAACATTATACAAAATACATATATTAAAATGCATTTCTATGAAACACATATATTGAAAGACACAGAAGAGAGTAGAATCCAGTAAACACAGGCCATGAGTTTAAAATTCATAGTTAAAAATTATACTTACGGGTATAGTTAATAGTACATGTACGTAGCAAATAGGACAAGTGCTGAGCTTTTAATATTTCAGATAAATGGTGGGCTATTATAATGGAAGATAATTACTGAGCTTTTGCTGTTGAAGCTTTGTTTTTGTACATTTGGTAACTAGAGGACAGCAGTCTGGAGTGTATCTCTTTCGTATAAAGAATGAAAAGTAATGTTGTAACATGTTTGAGCTTAGATGTTAACTATATAGGACAACCAGAGCTGTAGATGTTTGGGCCTGAAATCAGTCAAGATGACAAAGAGCAAAGCAAATGATGTCAAGTTGGTGGAATGCATAGACTTAACCATGGAAATATCCAATTTGCCGGGATTTGAGCATAATTATGCTGTCATTCTCGTCAATGAAGATGAAATTAGAGGTCATTAAAAATCATTGCCCAGGAAGTAATGGACAAATGATGGAACATTAATTGTCCTTTTGTAACAGTTCTGTCTTTTGTAAGTCGGTAGCCCTTGGTAACTGCTGGAGTTTGTTTCCAGGACCCCACATAGATACCAAAATCTGCTGATGCTCAAGACTCTTATATAAAATAGGAAAATTAAAGTTTGTTTTTGGAGTGAGGAGAGGAATATTTCCAAGCCTTGGATGGTTGAATTCATGGATATGGAGTGCCAATTATACGTAGAGATTTTTTTTTTAAATTGTCAATCTCATTATTTTATTTTCATTGTTCTAAACAAATGTACCTAAATTAATTTTGTTCTTCCAACTACAATCCTGTTATTGACTCACATGCACAGGGTGGGGGGCACCACTGCTGCTCTTTACTGGTGCGGAGAGGATGGAGGTGAGAAGCAATTCAGACAATAAAGCTGTGGCAGGACTAGTCTCTGTGGGGAGGGAGAAGAAATGTGCACTCCATTTGTCAACACACCCTTTTTATCTTTCTCCCTGGATAATGGATCAATTGTATCTTCATAATCATAGAATCAGAGAGTCCAAAGAGGCCACAAGGGCCATCTAGTCCACTCCCCTGCCATGAAGGAAAAGCACAATCAAAGCATCCCTGACGGATGGCCATCCAGCCTCTGTTTAAAAGTTTCCAAGGAAGGAGCTTCCACCGCCACTTTGACACAGAGAGTTCCACTTTTGAACAGTTCATATGGTTAGGAAGTTCTTCCTAATGTTCAGGCGAAATATACTTTCCTGTAATTTGAACCCATTGTTCTGAGTCCTAGTTTGCAGGGCAGCAGAAAACAAATCTGCTCCCTCTTCCTTATGACACCTTTTCACGTGGCTATTATGTCTCCTCTTAACCTTCTCTTCTGCAGGCTAAACATATCCAGCTTTTTAAGATGCTCCTCACAGGGCATGGTCTCCAGACCTTTGATCATTTTAGTTGCCCTCCTCTGGACACCTTCCAGCTTGTCAATATCTCTTTTGAATTGCGGGGGCCAGAATTGGACACAGTATTCCAGGTGAGACCTAACCAAAACAGAATAGAGAGGCACCAACACTTCCCTTGATTTAGACACTATACTTCTTTTGATGCAGCCCAAAATCCTATTGGCTTTTTTAAGCTGCTGTATCACACTGTTGGCTCATGTTCAACTTGTTGTCCATGAAGACTTCAAGATCTTTCTCACATGGACTGTTGTCAAGTCAGGTGTCACTCATTCTGTATCTCTGCATTTCATTTTTTTTCCTGCCTAAGTGTAGTATCTTACATTTGTCCTTGTTGAAATTCGTTTTCTTATTTTTGGCCCAATTTTCTAATGTGTTAAAGTCATTTTGAATTCTGATCCTGTCCTCTGGAGTATTAGCTATCCCTCTTAATTTGGTGTAATGTGCAAGCTTGATAAGCATGCCCTCTAAGATTTCATCTAAGTCATTAGTAAAGATGTTGAACAGACCTGGGCCCAGGACCACACCCTGTGGCACTCTACTAGTCACTTCTTTCCAGGATGAAGAGGAACCATTGGTGAGCACGCTTTGGGTTCAGCCGCTTAGTCAATTACAGCTCCATCTAATAGTACCATTGCCTTGCCCACATTTGACTAGTTTGCTTGCAAGAAGGTCATGGGGGACTTTGTTGAAGGCCTTACTGAAGTCTTACTGATTCATTTAAGGCAGTTTACCTTCTTTGACATTAAAGGTAATGACTAGATATATTGGCTCCCTGTCTACATTTTCCTGCTAGTGCACAATGTTCTCTCTTGCTGTTGTGTTTTATTTGTTTTCCAAGTCCCACAAGGAGACGTGGTCCACTTATCCTGGTAGTCAGCAGTCTGATGTTCTGCAGAAGCTCCACAGGGCCTAGCTCTGTTCCTGTGATAAACATCTGAAGAAACCTTCTCTCCCTCCAATCCCACACAAGTCGAAAAGGGTGTTGTGGTTAATGTCTCAAGAGATACTCAAAGTGTCCCATGGGATATAGGCTCCCGTGTGGTTGCCGTATTTTTTTCCTGCCTGGCTCCTACCTACATATTCTCAAATTGATCTTCCGAGGCATAAATCATCAGAGCCTATGCTATGACCAGACGTCTGAGCTGGCTGAATATGGACTAAAAATGCAGCAAGTGTAAATCAATCATGCTAGTAACTATGCAGTAAAAGGCTGTTTATCATTACCTCGTAATGAATGATGATGTCTACATTAAACATCCCAAGATAATGTTTGGCTACAAAAGATCCCGTTGTCCAAACCCAGTTACAGGAAATCTGTTCCTCAACCTCCCTTCCCTCCACCTCACATTTGCACCATGGTATTTCCCAAACCCCTTTACCATATTTGGGCATTTTTGACACACTAGAATTGCCAGCAGCCAGAACGTAGTTTAGAGGATGTTATCAAGAATTGCCTCACTGTTAGTTTTTCCTTTTTTGTCTTCTGCATGGAAAGGAAGAAGAGGAGGCTCCTGCCACACAGCTGACGCTCTCCTAGTCAACTGTTTAAGCACAGACTCAATGCTTCTGGAGGATTCCAAGGCTGCATCTGCACTGTGGGATGAATGCAGTTTGATCCCATTAAAGGATTGCCATGGCACAAGGCTATGGAATCCTGGGAGCTGCAGTTTTACAGGGTCTTCGCTTTTCTCTGCCAAAGAGTGCTGGTGCTCCAACAACAACAACAACAACAACAACAACAAAACTTTATTTATACTTCACTCCATCTCCTGAAGGACTCGGGGTGGCTTACACTGGGACAAGCCCAAAACAGTATTAGATCAATAAAAACAGTAACACAATAAAATCACAGTATAATAACACAAAAGTTAAAATAACTTAAAACATAAACAGTAATCCCAATCAGTAGTCAAGCACCATAGGACATGGGCCATTTTAAGGGGAAGTGGAAACCTGAAAGTGCATATTCTTTGGTGACAAACTACAGCTCCCATAATTCCTCAGCATTGAGCCATGGCAGTTAAAGTGATGTCAACCTGCATTAATTCTACATTATAGATGTACCTTAAAATCAATGGAAATATTTTGGTGGCTTTTTTGTTTGTTTATTGGTTAAGAGAGCATCGGGTGTGTGGTGTGGGCCATAGGCTGCAGAGAATACCAGTGGGAGAGGGTGCACTTTATCTATCCTTGGTGTTGGGACTACAGGACAGATTAGAGGGAGAATACTCTGGGACTCAGGAGGAGCATCTGAGGGTTTGCTATTGGTGATTCCCTCCCAGCCTTCACTACCTGAGGCAGTTGCTTCATTCTGTTCCTGACTACTCTACTGACTTTGTCCAACAGCTGCTGATACTAGCTTGCTTCAAACTGCTGTGTGCTAAAGTTGCCATGAAGCAATGGTAAGCAGTTCTGTACACCTTCCCTCATTCCATTTTGCTGCTTGCACTTGGTTCAAGACATACCAGTTTTGGACATGAAAAGCCTATAGAATCACTTGCCCTTCCCTGGCATAGTTTCTGCTCTCAGGCTCCGAAAGGAATCATTCTGGCAAATCTTCTCAAGCATGTTTTAGAAAGACATAAAGTTTTTAAAATGTTGTTTCCCCCACAAAATTGAGAATATAATATATTGCTAGATGGCAGTGTGGGAAGCAATTTGACCACCTCTGGTAAGACAAACTTGGTCAGACCTTGTTTTAGTTATGAAGACTTTACCTAGACTATTATCAATTAACTTCACCAATGGATAATACGAACGGAAAACCACAGCAGTAAAGTGTGCTTGTATTACAATCTGCTATAAGGCAGCTCTCTGCCCTATCTACCAACTGTAAGGAACGCTGGGAAATGGTCCCTAGCAACACCAGAAATACTGTGTTTTCCTGACTGCTGAACCAGATAATAGATTTCTCCCAATTTGTGCAGAGGTACCCCAACAAGAAGTAAAAGAAGTTTGTTCCTGAGAGCTCACAATTTTCAACACTTACATGTTTTACATTTAGTGTGTCTTGCCTTGAGCCTTTAGAAGGTAAACATGAATTTAATTTGCAAATCTGATTTTTGAGACATGTAATCTCTCAGAAAATCCATTTATGGGAAGAAAATTGCTTGGCTGCAGGGAATATCCAGTCCACTTAATATCTAGTTTAGCCCTTATATAATTGTTTTAACAGCAAGGTTCAGTGTAAAGATACTTGAACATTTTTTTCTACCTGAGATAAAGTATGAGATATTCATTCTACACCCTATCTATATAGAGGTTGAGCATCCCCTAACTGGAATTTTAAATCTGAAATACTCCGAAATCATCTCCATGGGTGGCTGAAATAGAGATATGTTTGCTTCGTGATGTTCAGTGCATACACACATTATGTCATGCATACAATTGTTCAAAATGGTTTATAAAATTAACTTCAGGCTATGTGAATTAGGTGAATATAAACATAAATGAATTTTGTGTTTAGACATTCATTATGTACATATATGAAAATACAGGTATTTTCAAAATCCAAAAACATCGCTGTTCACAAGCACTTCAGATAAGAGGTACTCAAACTGAACTGGGTTGGCACTTCAATTTTACTTCCATATTATTGATGGAAAAGTGTCTTTCCACCACAATAACAATCTGAGGGGTATGTGTATGCCACACACAGCTTTGTCCTGTACCTGAAAAGAATGGCGATGTGTGCATGTGTATCTCCACTGCCCCCAGTACTTTCTGCCCATGGTCTTTCCTCATTCTGTCTTCTGGTAGGCTAGGCTCTCAAATGGTATGCAAAGCATGATATAATTATCAACTTCTTTATGCGAGGAGATAATATTCACAAGGAGCATACATGATAACTTTTCAGCCCAGAGCTTGAACATTTCTCAATCAACCAACATATCTTCCGCAACTTGACCTGCTGTGCCAACTGCACACTCAACCTAAAGGCAAAAATGCTGATCCTCAAAAAGCTTGCCTGTTTTTTATATTAGTGTACATTTCTACTATATGGTGACTCATGCTTTAACTCAAATGTTTTAAAAATCTGTGGTTGACTCTAGATCCCGAGAAAGTTACCTTTTCTTTGGACTAAAATTCTGGGAGATTCTGAGGATTGCCATCTCAAAAAAGTAGGTTTGGTTACCCATGGGATTGAGTGTTTTGAAAATCTCTCTTTCTCTTGATCATCACAACTATTTTAAAAAAATTAAAATACAAAACAAATCTAAGTGCCTTACATAATGCTTAAGCAAAATGATGAAGGCTGAAAAGGTGACAAGAGTGATGCATAAGAACACAGAAGGTTGAATGCTTATCTTTGTCCTTTTGTTTTCTTTCCTAAATGTCCTAGATCAAATGCCCTTCTTTCTATAATCTGACCACAGCAAATGCAACACATGCCAGTAGAAGTGGCATAAACTCCCACATATATACTTCTGCTGCAGGTCAGCCCAGTTGCCTAACTGAACTGAACTGGGATAAACTCTGAACTGAGCCAAAACCCTGAAATGAAGAGCCTGCAAGTAGCTCTCCGTGGCTAGCCCTGTTCTGTGACAATTTGGTTCTTAAAGCTGCTTTTTCTTAATATTGGTGATCATCATGTCCCTGAAATTTAGGAGCATGCACAGCCACATGGACAAGCTTAACTTTGCAATTAAATCATTATTCATCGCTCAGGGTTGTCTATAATTGCAGTCTAGAAACTATTTTGGTGAATTTATCTGTCAGTGAAAATAACCCCATTTTAAAAAAATCTGCATTGTTGAAATTCATTCTTATATAGAAATCTGATCTCATTTGCTGTTTTTTTCTAGTAGTTTTGGGTTTTGACTTACAGCCAGCAGCCATAGAAGCTACTTGTCACAAGACTATAGATGGTCATAGTGATTCAGCAGAAGGACTTCTTTCAACCAAGAACTTCCTGTTAGCCTTGAGGTGTTGTGAAATGCCAGGTCAGTAAGTGGGAAAATTGCCATGCAATATGTAATTGTTCAGCCAGGCAAAGTGGTTTTAAACCTCTTCCTGCCATCTGCTTAGTGCAGCACCGACATGAGCTTGATGGGAAGACAGAGATACAGGTTGTTGTGCTTTGTTACCATATCATCCCCAGGATCTGAAATGTGGGGAATGGGTGAGAGGTGGAATCTTGAAGGAAATTCACAAGTTCAAGAGTGGAGTATTGTGCTCCCTTTATAGCTTGGATTAAGGTGCCTTCACAAAATGTGAAGTAATGGAAGCACAGTGTTCCTTTTTCTAGCTACCCCAAGTATATCATTATTTCCAGAATTTGTATCTCGTGATTGACTCTTGAGACAACAGAGTATACATATTTGAAGGGATATCAGCATCCATGCTTCATTCTCCAACTTATTGAACAGGACACAGGATTCAGGATTGCATGGCTTTCACAGAAGCACAAGGGGCTTCTCCAAATGATTTCTAGCCATGCACACATATAGAAAGTCATATGCCTTAATGCTGTGATCTATATAGGGTAGGAAAATAACAATCTTTAAATGGCAAGAGATTTCTATAACTTCTTTGCCCCAGTGCTGCTTGGTGTGGTTTAGTCTTCCATGAATTTCTGATTAAGTTTCCACAATCCCTCCATTGGAAGATCTATGGACAATGGGACATCCATTTTTTGAAGCAGGAATGGGGAAATCTTCAGATTGTCTAATGTGGATGACCTATTTTTCTCATTTTGCTTCACCATTGGCCAGTCTGGCTAGACCTGAGGGGGGACCGCCGTATGTTTCCCAACCATCTACAAAGAGCTCTAGATAAGAAGCTCCCAAACATTGGGCCTTCAGATGTTGTGGTCTCATTTCCGCAAAGTCCTCACTACTAGGTGATTTATATCATAAAACCTTGGCTTTGCCTTGCTGGGAGTGGAATAGCAAGCATCATTTTTACACTGCTTTTGATGAGTAGTTCTGTTGAAGCTTCCGAGACATGGCCTCTCCATGGCCTGGCCCTTGGGCAAATGTGCCATGATGTCTCCCATGGAAACATCTTACTTAACAGCCACATAAAAACAATGGGAGAGGCAAATTGAGAACTAGAGGTTTTGCGTCATCAGTGTGTTAATGCTATTTACTTCTGTTTCTACTTTTCATCTCTTTGGGAGTGGCCTTTTGAGGTTTATAACAGGTGTCTGGGATAAATCAGACTTAATGAGAGTGTAAACAGCGAAATTAATCCAGACAAGGATTTGAGGATAGTGTCTGACCTGTTCATGTTGAGGTTACACTCTCTTCTGGAGTCAGGTTCGCAACTTTGCCTCTGCCCTCTAGCTTCTCTCTTCCTACATGCTGAGGTGGCAGCTCTATCCTCTCAGGAGCAAGAAGGAACCAGTGACAAACATCCCTAATTTGATATCTTGCATACTAGGTTACCACAATATGATTGGCATACCTTTGAACAGTTGCTTGGGAAAGCTCAACCTTTAAAAAGCATTCATAGATACCTGGGTCTGAAAGTGCCCAAAGAAAATATTAATCTTTGTTGTGCCACTGGGCTCACCTAGACTTATGTTATTGTTTTTGAAATGTTGTTTATTTTATTGAGTTATATTTTAATCTATGGTTAGTTTTAATCTCTGTTGTATTGGGCTTGCTACCCATGTAAACTGCCCCAAGTCCCTCCAGGGAGATGGAAGTGGGCTATAAAAATTAAAGTTATTATTATTATTAGACTTAGGCCTTACCTTCAAAGCTCTAAAATCGGCAATAATAGAAGTCTTATTGTTGTGCATTGGAGGGAGGGCGCATTTCTGCTTTTGGGGAGAGTTATCATCTCCCTGTGGAGGTCCATCATAGTATAGTGGCAGTCAGCTATGGAAACCCACTGGATAACCTTGGACTATTCATATTCTCTCTGTCTGAAAGGAAGGCAAAACCAAGTCTCATCTGAATAAATCTTGCCTAGAAAAGCCCGTGATTGCCTTGTCTTAAGAGTCACTATGTCAGAAAAACTTTAAGATCCACAATAACACATTTCTCTCTCCAGCTATGATTTGCTTCAGCTCACCTTCAAATAGAAATTCAACCTGGAAAAAAGAGGATGTTACCGACACAAACAGAGGTATTATAAAACCGAAATTGTATGTTTGGGGATGGCAAATGTAGCAATTGCAACCTTCCTCACATGTTTCCTTCTAGGACAGTTAGCCATAGAATTAATACCAATGGAAATTTTATCTTTAAAAATGTTCTAATAACTGCACATTTAAGATCTGTGGGACAAAATGTATGTTTTTTGTGTGTGAATGGAGTGAGACTTTCTCTTGAACACACAAATGATACATTACCAACATCAATTGCCACATACATCCTCCGGCTCATATGTTTCTTGCCACAAAACCAAGTTGCCCCACAAACCATTGAAACTTGCTCTGAGTGATTTTGATAGTTGTTGCACAACAAACCGCGATCATTTTGGTATCATGGGCAAGACAGGCACATGGTTTGGGCTGAATCAAACACTACTTCCGTATCAGATAAATGTGTGTTGTTTGAAGGCAACATGGGTAAATGGGGACAGACTTTAGCTCACCAGATAATATGCCATCATAGTGAGTGGATGCAACAGGCAGATAACAATATGCCCTTAGTAGTAACAGCATTAGTTGACAGGGCTCCTGCTGAAGCTCTCATCCTATGTGCCCTCTCCTATACAAGTGGGCCGTTTTTTCATTCCTTAGACTGCTATTGGGACTTATCAAAGGCTTACACACAACTCTCTCCCCTCCTGCCATTGCTGTCATGGTTTGTTCAACAGAGCAGCTCACTATTCATGACACTGGTGGTCCAGATCTAGCAAGGTATGGCTCTTGCTACATCTGGTACTACAGACTAATGTTGTCCCTCCTCAGTGCTCTCCCCTTGCCCCTGAAATCTTGGTCTACTGGCACGATTTTTTGCTAAGCCAGAAAGCTGTGGGGAATGAGAAGAGAGAGGTCTCTCAGTATTAAAACCACTTCACACACAAGCACAAAATCTTCTGTTCCTGTAACGCCACTTACCTTGAGATTTTTCTGCCTGTCTGAAGTTTTCGAAAAGCATATCAAATACCAAAGACTCCAATCTGGTGCTCTTAAGACCTGGCAATCTTGCTTGGCTAGGAAGTGCTGGGAGTTGTACTCCAGAAAGGACATGTTCCAAGCCCTGCTCTTATTTTGCCAGGTGACCCCAAATGAAAAAGAACCCCAAAATACAATATCCTGAAAGTTCTGGTAATGTTTCCCCAACCTGCATTTAAACTAAGTAGATTCTATTGAACTTAGTTTAATTGGAGTTATGAATACGTTATGCCATTTTTATTGGTTCCCCTGTCAAATTCTAGGCTTATTTCTATGACCAGATCTTAACATTTAAGGCTTGGAAAGTGAAGGATTGCCCTTCACTTTGATATCTAATCAGACCTTGACATCTTCTGTGGTCCTCCCACAGTGATCTTACCTGCAAATGACTCCTAGCCATAAGACCTCCTTAGTAGTGGTCCATCAATAATATAAATACTCAGACCCAAGTAATTTCCCTGGCACCCATCCTTATTTTTGTTCCTAAACTAAATACTGTACCTTTTTATTTCCTTAGGCCATTTGTTCTCACTTCTGCTTCCAACTAAGCCGCATTATTTGTCTTTGCTCAAATTGTTTTGCAACGCATTGGTTTTACCGTCAATGAACATTTCATTTATCATTTAAATCTACTTGAAGAATTGTATTATTAGGTAACTAAATGTAATACGTTTAAGCATATATAATTGAAACACATAATTTCTCTCTTTACCTTTGTTTCCCTTGTCCTCTTTTTCTCAAGCTGAATTTAAGATTGCAGGGATTTGGGGAAGAGACCTGGGCACATAACTTGAACCAAACAAAAACCGAACTAAAATATTATGTTGTTAGATCCTGGGAAGGAAAAGAGAATCTAATAAATGGTTAAGTCTTGGCATGTACCATACTTATTGACTTCTGTCTGCTGGGAGCTAAGTGCCTTAGACACTGAATGAACTATGCACATAAATGTTTGCTGTTTATATTGTTTTAAAAGCTGTACATTCCTACCCAAATAGTTTCCATCTGTTTAATTGGGGTCAGCAGGATGTTGGGTCAGCTCAATGCAAAGTTGAATATCTCTAATTCAAACATAGTTCACTAGGGAGCTGGACAGAGGGAAGGAGGAGGAAAATCTTCAGCCAAGGAAATAGGAGGAGGAGCACACCAGAGCAGGAAGGAAGCTCAAGTCCTGGAGGCATCTCTTGCTACCCAGAATCTCTGGAGATGTTAGGAGCCCCATGTGCCTCTTGAGTGGCACAACAGCACCCCCTATTGGCTCATCCCTACAAATGCATCTAACAAAGAAATATACATTAATTGCAGACACAAATGAGAAAACGGTAATGTGTTGTCGAAGGCTTTCATGGCCGGGATAATAGGGTTGTTGTATGTTTTTCGGGCTGTATGGCCATGTTCCAGAAGTATTCTCTCCTGACGTTTCGCCCACATCTATGGCAGGCATTCTCAGAGGTTGTGAGGTATGGAGAAAACTAAGCAAAGAGGTAAATATATATCTGTGGAAAGTCTAGGGTGAGAGAGGTCAATTTCATTTTCTATAATGGAATCATTTGCAAAACAAGTTTTGAGAAAAAATTGCTCAAAGGAGCAAATACATACAACAGATGATTAAACCATGAACATCAATTCATACAGTTCAGGGTATGGGGTGTTCAGCAGCAGTCCAACCTCTGAACATAAGTGTTTGGGCATACGTGAATACAATATGGCTAGAATGGGGAGGATGCTAAGCTCTAGTCCACACATCCCAGTAATGTTCCCCCTTTTCTATGTCCTTCACATGGGTGAATATCGCTCTTAGTTAAACAACATCTCCACAACCTTTAAATGCAGGCAGGTTTTCATCAGATGACTACCTGTTGAGAAAGATTTTACCAGACTACTGCTGATATTTTGTTTAAAAAAAAGATATGTGCGCGTTTTGATATGCTGAAGTTTTTTGAACTCTAACATGCTGTCAGTTTTTATATTTTCCTGCTTTTATCTGTACTTGTTTTAATCATGTGAGGTACCCTGAGACTCAGCTCTGGGAGAAAGGCACAATGCAAGCAATATATGTATACACACACACACACACACACTGATTATTGACAGAACAAGGACCTCAGGAAAGTTATTGATTTATTCAAAAGTTGGTCAACCACATCCAATGGAAATGAAGGCTTATTGATAACCCCATGTTTTACAAAAACTGGGTAGGCATGATATGGAAAGTCCTTTCTGCTATGTGGGCCCAGTGCACGCTTTCTCAAATACACATTGTTTTTCTAAATACAGATTTTCCACAAAGGAGCCATGTGGACTAGCCATGTCTTCCCTCAAAATGGATGTTTTCTACATTTTAATTTTTTATTCTGCATGGTTTGGCTGTATGGCTTTACTGTCACTGAATTTACTATCATATATGAAACAAGTGGTAGTTTTTCATAACATAGTAGTGCTTTCTTTATCATGAGTTGGCATTTGTTAGCAGTAAGCTTTGTTGGCCAGGAAATCTGTTGGGCATGCTTTAGTCTGTAGTCTAAATGCACTAAATGGAATAATTCACTAAGATAAACCATGGCTATAAAAAGTAATGTAGCTAAGAAGAATGGTTTGGTCATACTGATAAGGACACTGATCTTTACTGGGTGTAAGGGATTGGTTTGAGGATTGGAATACAACTCTGGAGACCAGGGTTTGATTCCCCACTCAGCCATGGAAATCCACTGGGTGACCTTGGGCATGTCACACACTCAGCCCAGAAATCCCCATAGGGTTGCTGTAAGTCGGAAATGACTTGAAGCCACACAACATTCATATGACCAAGTTTAGACTGTGCCCACAGACCAGAGATGCTTCCAGATATCTCTGCCCTGTTTTCACAAAGCATGAAGCTGATCTTTAGCCTCATCCCAAGCTTTCCAACAGGTAGGATGTTGGCAGTGCTCTGATGCTGTAGAACTTGTTTGCTTGCCTGGCAGATTTCTCCATTGACTCTTGTCCTGGACTAGCTTCCTTTGGTCCATGAGGGATGGGTACAGTGGGTGCATGTAAGAGACAATTCCCACTTAGGGAGTCTCATTGAAGGATAGGAGGAAGGTTTTAATCTATGTCTGATCAGGCTTGTCCCCATGTAAGCTGCCCAGAGTCCCTTCGGGGAGATGGAGGTGGGATACAAAAATAAAGTTGTTGTTGTTATTATTATTATTATTATTATTATTATTATTATTATTATTATTATTATTACAAACTTTCTTATTGGTGTTTGTGTTGGAAAGATATTGTGAAGCAAACAGGTGCAAGAAAAGGGAGTATGAGACAGTAATGAAGAGCTGTTCTTACTAAAGGTGCTCCACAAAGGACTGTGCCATTCCTTCCTTTCAGAGTGAGACTGAGATGTGACCCATTTCAGGAACTTCCACCTTTCATTGAGAGAGACAGCATTCAGGTTGTAAATTCAGGTTGTCAAAAGATTTCTGTGTCCTCAGAAATTGGGAAAACAGGGCTGGAGGGATCAGAAGGTGAAAGACACAGTCAGGACACCTGTACAATGCCTTCCAGGCCTCATTTATTAAGTGAATGAGTACAAAAATAAAATTATATAAAGGTGCAAAGCCCCTCAAGGAAGAACCACCATGATTAGGAAACAGCACGGTATTAACAGAGTCTATTAAATAGATTTTTTTTCAACAAGCAGAGAGGTCACTGAGACAAGATGGCTACTCCACCCCCCCCCCCCCTCCCCAAACAGGGAACAATAGGAATGCTTAGTAATTATAGAGGACTTTGAATCTTTCTAAACATGAGCAAGCACTGGTTCTGAGGCTGCATGTTGAACCAACAGCTTCTACTGTAGCTAGAAGGGAAGAGAATTGTACCGTAACTAAAGAGATCACAAGTTACGCAAAGCTATGGTTTGTTGCGTTTGGCACTCTTTGAGGTTAGGCTATCTGCAAGAATCTTATTCTTGGTCAGCCATTTGGATCACCAGAAGTCAACACAGTTCCTAAGGGTTATGCAAGTGTCAGGAATGCCACTACTATTTGTTGTTTTTTAAAAGGCGAAACACCTTTTTAAACCATTGATTCACAGAAGTAGGTAGGGCTTCAAGGTAATTTAGAAGGAAAAATGGTCCTCAGAGAAGGGAGTTCCCCTTAGTAGCTGACAGCCCTTGGCAATGACAGATAAAATGAGTACACTACAAGTGATGCTGCAGTTTGAGAAACAATATATCCATGGCAACCTGTAAGTGTGTGTTAAAAAAAACTGTAAAAAGTAGAATACATGGCATTTCTCCTACATTGCACCAAAAGTAATTTGGAAGCACTTTCAGTTGGTCTTAGAGGCTTAAAAAGGAAAGACAAGCCACCTGGGGCTTTTCTTTTTCCTTCAACAACCACTGCATACCTTCAGCGTCATCCTTTCCATCTCAACTGCTTTCACATCTCTGAGTCTGCATACATTCCATTGATTAGATAGTCTACTTGAGTATAGTCTTTCTTCCTATAGCTCTCATAGGCCTGTATGGCAAATAGAACTACAATTGTTACAAAGAACAGGACTCCAAAGAGAAGCACTGCTGAGAGCAAGGTGAAATCTACTTCCCGGTATCTGTTCTCAATACTTATGTCCAGCTGATTTTTGCCATGTTCTACAGTTGTTGATTTGGATGGAGTTGGTGAACTTTTTGTTGTGAACAGCACCAAGGGATGTGTAGAAGGTGTTGCCTCCACCAGTTGACTGGAAGGTCCCGTTTGCTGCGTAGTTGTGGATATTTCAGCACCCTTTGTGGTGACTGCTGGAGTTACTACACCTACAGAAGTCTTTGTCTTATCTGTCACAACCGTTGTGAATTCAGCTGACTTTACTGTTGATGCAAAGGTTGTTGCTCTGGTTGTTGTTCCTATAGTTGGCATTGCAGTTGTTATAGGTATGTTCGTGGCAGTTAATGGTGGACTGTGGGTGATTGCACCTGAAGGGATGTTTTCTGGGGCAGAAGTGCTGGGTGGAGTCACTATTTTGGGAAGCACAAAATGTTTTGTTATTGGGGGAAGAGTTGTAGCAGTAGTAGTCCTTAGAAGAATATTTGTTGGTGTTATTATCTCAACTACTTCTGGAGTCAAGATACTGTCATTCGCCCCTTTAGGACTTTTGGCTATCTTAACATTATTAGTATTATTTCCTGAAAGCAAAGGTGTGGTAGCTAATGTGGTGTAAGTGGGAAGGCTGGGGCCTGGTTTCATATTTGTATTGTTGATATTTACGTTCTGTGGCTCGGTGGTTTTGCTGTTAGTGCGATTGCTTATGGCTGTTGACTTGGCCCTATCTTGGAAAATGGTAGCATTTACAGAACTGGCATTAGTAACTTCCTTTATAACGGATTTGGTCGTTAATATTCTGTGGATTGCAGTGCTTTCTGTTGTTGACTTTGCCTGAGTTGCTGATGAAAGAGGCACTTCTATATTTTTCTCATTCATCCTATTCATCCTCTCTTTGGAATTTTCTATATAATTCATATTATGGAAAAGATCATGGTCTCTTCTTTTACGGATCATGAATTCTGTAAAAAGCAAAAACAAAGACATGAACCATAAAGCTATTAGATGCGAATCCCAAAAGTTGTACATTGAAGGGCAATTTATTTTGGGGTGCCTGTTGTCTCAAAGACGGATGAATGACCACATTAACTAGCAACAACACATCTGTCTTTCATTTGGATCTTGCACACATGATATGTGGTAGCTCTTGACTTTATATATATATGTGTGTGTGTGTGTGTGTGTGTGTGTGTGTGTGTTGGTAAAGGTTTTCCCCTGACATTAAGTCCAGTCCTGTCCGACTCTGGGGGTTGGTGCTCATCTCCATTTCTAAGCCGAAGAGCCGGCGCTGTCCACAGACATCTCCAAGGTCATGTGGCCAGCATGACTGCATAGAGCACTGTTATCTTCCCGCTGGAGCAGTACCTATTGATCTACTCACATTTGCATGTTTTCTAACTGCTAGGTTGGCAGAAGCTGAGGCTAACAGAGGGCGCTCATTCCGCTTCCAGGATTTGAACCTGGGAACTTTTGGTCCACAAGTTCAGCAGCTCAGCGCTTTAACACACTGTGCCACCAGGGGCCCCATGGGTCTTAAACCCCTACCTTTTCCAGTGTGAACAGCAAAAACAGGGATCATCTCCCAAAAGACTGCACATGTCTGGTTGCTACCAAAGATTTGTTAAAGAAGTCCAAACCTCTGTCGCTACTGGAGAAAGTGCTGCTGCTGTTGGGGTATTAAACTCTCTTTGTCTCTACAGGATGTGGTGACTGAACTTATAACTGGTGGAGGAGTACTCAGTGGATATACTAGGTCTGGACAATGGGCAGGGAGCCTGTGGCCCTTCAGATCTTATTGGATTGTAGTTCTCACTGGCACTTGCCAGTCTGATGACGCCTGATGAGCATGGCAGTTCATCAATATCTGCAGAAGAGATTACTCTGCTCTGGAGATTGTATTGAGCTTCCTAAATATAATTTGCCTATGGGTTTCGCAATTTCTCGAAGTCTTTTTAAAGATTTCCTTACTCAATTTACTTAAATATTTGAATATCTTTTTTTTTTAAAGCAACAGTGGAAACAAAGAAAACACATTTCTCATTAGATCTATTCCCTTCTTGTCTTATACAAATCTACACAACTAAACTTGGTTGCTAAATCCCTGAAAAGCCTTTTGTGGACCCGAAATAACCATGAAAAGCAGTCCTTTAAAAACATATGTACAGTAGAATTCATGCATACGCTTTACAAGCCTGTTTCCTCAGTCGCTAACATGCTCCATTTTGTATGGTGTCACTTTGAATTAGAACAAAAGGCACTTTGCAGCAGTTTAATCCAATGATCGCCACTAATGCTAAAACCGTTCTAATTACACACTCTTCCTCCAGTTTTTGACTTGACAGCCAACAGAATACAAATGGCAAGACTTCCTCTATGGCCCAGGAAACTACAGATGCAAAGGATGAATGGAAGTGCGAGCATCTCAAAGGATCCCCCCCCCCAAAAAAAACCCCCATGTGATTCAATTTCTGTAGAGTTTAATTTCTTTCTTTCCCTGAACTAAAATATTCTAGGGGCTTTGTGTTGATTAGGACTGCCTCAAACTTTTGTGTTGTGACTCCTAGTCAGATGCCTGTTGTTTCAGCTGCCATCCTCCCAACAGTAGGATCCTGCTCACTCCGTGCCTTGATCTTCAATCCACCCTCTTCCTTCTGGCCCTCCAGGATTAAGAGGTCCCATGTGGTCTCAGGTTCAATTGGCAGGCTGCAGAGTTCCCATATATCCTTACTGGTGCGTGTTCTTGCCTGCTTCTGGTGCAGATAATAATATGAGGATCCCATCTCCTGGCCACTCAAACATCCTCAAATAAAATGTTAGTTGCTACTTGGCAATGCCTTTTAAGTGAAATGTTCTCAACTGTATGCTCAAACTGTGGTAACATTCACCTTTAAAGCTCTAAATGGTTCTGGGGCCAGGATCTCTTGGTAATTGGCAACTGGGTCAAGAGTCCTACTTTTCAGTGAGCAATGAAAACTATATTTTACCAGGCTTGGTGGGTTTTTTGGAAAGTGAATTCTCCTCTGATTTTTTCACTCTTCTGCTTTTATTTCGTCGGTGTCGTTGTTTGGTTATGTTATTTTGTCACACTGTTTAACCTAAATCATCATAAATGGCTATTCTGTGTAAACTATCAGGTGGTATTTATCATATTTATTCAAGTATAATGCACCATCGATTATAATGCACATCTCAATTTTGAAGGTGCGCATTGCAAAAAAACTGGAAAGATTTGTTGTTGAATATGCTGCCGTTGGCCATTCTGCTTTCTGCCTCAGAATGGCTGACAGGCAAGGGGAGGCCATGTCCCCCCATCAAGTCGAGTGGTGGCTTCCCAAGTAAGGGAAGCTGTGTCCCTCTGTTATTCTAAAGCACTATCAAATCTAATGCACAGCCCACTTTTGGCTATGTAATTTATCCATAAAGGTCAGTATTAGATGAGCCATTGTCCAACCCTGCTATACACCTGCAAAACATGGACTGTCTACAGACGCCACACTCAACTCCTGGAGCAATTCCATCAGTGTTGCCTCCGAAAAATCCTGCAAATCTCTTGAGAAGACAGGAGAACAAATGTCAGCATGCTGGAAGAAGCAAAGACCACCAGCACTGAAACAATGCTCCTACCCCATCCACTCCGCTGGACTGGCCACGTTGTCCAAATGCCCGATCACTGTCTCCCAAAGCAGTTACTATATTCCCAACTCAATAATGGAAAATGGAATGTTGGCAGACAGGAAAAGAGATTTAAAAATGGGCTTAAAGCCAACCTTAAAAACTGTGGCATAGACACCCGAGAACTGGGAAGCCCTGGCCCTTGAGCGTTCTAACTAGAGGTCAGCAGTGACCAGTGCTGCAGAATTCGAAGAGGCATGAATGGAGGGCTTAAGGGAGAAACGTGCCAAGAGGAAGGCTCATCAAGCCAACCCTGAATGGGTCCGCCTTTTGCCTGGAAACCGATGTCTTCACTGTGGGGGAACATGTGGATGAAGAATAGGGCTTCACAGCCACCTATGGACCCACCGCCAAGACACTACACTTGGAGGGCCATCATCCTCGGTCTACGAGGGATCGCCTAAGTAAGTAGTAAGAGCATTAGATTTGAGTAAATATGGTATTTTATCATAAACTATCAATCTAAAAAAAACCCTGCAATCACAATTCATAAGGGCTTTTACTTATTTATCTGAGTTTGTGGCAATCCACCAGAACTCTTTGTCAACATGGTAACCATCTAGAAATTAAGGATTAGGCAAAGTGAGAATCATGTAGTCATCCAGATGCTCTCAGCATTCCTCACCCGTGGTTATCCTAGTTATAGTCTGCTGGGATTTGCAGTTCCCTTCCCTTAGATAACAGAATATTACCTTGTAAGTCAAACCTATGGGGTCTTTTGGGGATAGATGGGTGGTTGCACTGGATTAAACCCAGATTCCATTAAGTTCACATTACCTCCCATTAGTTCTTTGATATCCTGTGTACTGGCATTCTGGCATGCGCTCAGCTGGGGACATCGTAGGAGGACACAGTGGCTCTGATAAAGCACTGACCAGCAATAGCGATGACCTAGAATGTCACAAGAAAAGCAGATCATACTTCTCATTTGGAATAAAATGAACCCAATACTTATACTAGATTCAGTACCCCATCATATATCAGGCAAGGAAAACCCTTCAGAGCTGACATGTCTCTAACCTCTACTCTAGCCAATAACTAGGAGGATGGGAATTAAATTGATACTAATCCCATATTGTGGGAAGGCTGAACTGATTTTTGGGGGGTTTCTTTTTAATTTGTTTGTTAACATACTATTGCTTTGTTGGTATATTTTTGTCAATTTTGTGCTGAGCCTGGAACACTGCAAGTTCTATAATGTCTTCAGCCAGCATGGCCAGCCACTAGATGGTGAATTCTGGGAATTGTAATCCCCCAAAACCATTAATCTGCCATGCCACCGGCCCTAAATGGGAGGGAGCCAGCCTAACAACCAGGCACTCTCCAACAGCCGCTGAGAGACCCTTCTGCCATCTTTAACTGCTCCGGAGCAGCCTTTTCCATCGGCTATCCGGCTGATTAGCGTTCTATTGAGGGCCTGATTCCACTAGGGCTCCTATGGCCTCACGCAGACCCGACCACCAGTGAAAGCAACAAGTGTTGCAACCCGCTTGGCGTCTTCCCTGATCTGCATTCCACTTGGCCTTCCCTCCCACTGCTCAGCATCAACCTGGAGAAGCTGGTGTAGCAAAGCCACTCTACCATCGCCACCATTTCCCGCTACCATGCTGTGACCTCTTTGCTAGCTAGCCAGCCACTGCCCGAAGTTACTTCAAGTCACTGATACCATATATGATGACAGTACTGGGAATTTTACCAACCAGTCCTCATTTGACCATCAACTTAGTACTAAAACCAGGCTTTGCTTGGGGCTGCTGACTTCTCTGCCATATTCAACATTTTACTCTGTTCCTCCTTGGCTTTAGTGGGGACTTTTATTTTAGTCTTGTTTTCAGATTTTATTTTATTTTTATTCATTTATTTATTTTATGGAGACTTATCTTAATTTTCTTGCTGACTTATGTTTATCACTGATGACTAAGCTTAGCGAAATATACTATTTAATGGATGTGTCTCCACAATAATTGTAATTAGTTTTTAATGTTTTTAATGCTTAATATTTATTTATATCTTATTTCTGGACGTTACTATGCTAGGTGAGACTTTTGTCTTGTATTTTATGTTAAATATGCTTTGATTTGTATGGGTATTATATTCATACACTGTTTATTTGCAATGTGGCACTGAGGTGGCCAAACTGTAAGCTGCTCTGAGTCCCCTTCAAGGTGAGAAGAGCAGGGTAGAAATATAGTAAATAAATAAATAAAATAGCTTTCCAAAGTTATAGGTTTATATCAACAACAAAGTTAAACAAAAGCACTACTCTTTCTATTTCAAGGCTTTAACAGCTTCCACTGTAGCACCTCAGGAGCTCTTCTTTCCTAATCAGCTGACAGTGAAATTAAAATAGATGTTCCATAGGGACTTAAGGACACAGCACACTTTTCCAGTAAACCCCCTGTATGGAGATGGTTTTAATTTAAAAGCTTCTCCCATCTATCTTGCCTTATATTTGTGATAAATAGCCATTTTGCCTTTTTTTATGAGTGTCTTTTCTAGGAGTCCTTAATAACAGACTGTAAGAAAGTTAGTAATTAAAGCCCTTTCTCTCAAAATTAGCACTGGAGCAATTAAAGGAAGCTACAGATAGGACATTTCAGATGCTATTCACAACTAATCCACTGGCTGAAAGCAAGACTTAATGACAAAAACAGGGAGAATCAATTAACAAACTGGAAATTTGTAAGTGATGGTATAGAGCCAAGTAGAAACTATTATTCTACCTATCCAGCCAGGGTTTCCTAGACAAATAAAATATCCAACCTGAGAGGAACATGGGATGATATTGGACTGCAGTGACATGACAACAATACTGTCTAAATTCCTTAGACATAGGGAATGAAGCAGGGACAAGAAAAGAACTAGTCTGTACATATAAGCCTTTAGAATTATATTCAAAGTATTATTAATAATATGCTGCTGTACATATTATATGTTAATAGGGCAGAAAATATTCAAGCTCACAACCTGTCCTTTCAGAAAAGGAAAAGAGAACAAGATTAAAACAGAGAAATGCAGCCACAAAGACATAGCAGACCTGGATTTTCAATCACAAAGAAGAGAGCCGAAGCTCAGCTGCAAAGCATATGTTTGCATGCACAACATCCTCCGAACCATCCCTGCTATCTTCAGCTGAAAGTATGTCAGACAGCAGGACTGCATGAGGACTATGCCTGAGGCCACGGGGAATGACTCCCAGTTGGGACTAGACAGACAAACTGTCTGCATAAAGATTTGGAAACTCACATTGCACGACAAATGTAGAGTATGTTTTATTTAAGAGGTTTGGGGGACAGAGGTGTAAGGATTAATGAAGCTGCCACAAGGAAGTGAGATTGTTTGTATATTTGTGCTATAGCTGCCTACCATTTTAACTACCTCAGTCCCATGCTATGAAATAATAGGATTTGGTAGATTGTGAGGTATTCAGGTATGCCTTACATTAGGCTTCTGTGGCAGGAAATTCAAAGTCTCTCAGCAAACTAAATTCTTGGATTTCATAAGATAGAGTCCTATCAGTTAAAATGTTATGATACTGCTAAAATTGTTGGAACTCAACCACATTCTGCACAAGCTTGTAGTTCTCATCAAGAACTTAGATCGGTAGATGAGTAAATTGACAGGAAAAAGCCCTTCCCCATTGGCCTCTCTGCCTGCCTGTCATTCTATTCTCTCCTCCTATCATCGTATTGGTTAGACTGATACTTCTCAGGGACACACCTCTTTTTCTGATCATATGGCAAGCCCCTGAGTCTTTTTTATTTGTTCTTCTCTGTGAGCACGGAGAGACAAAATGCCTGCTGTGCGTTAACTAGTTGGTTTTACTTTCCGATATAGAAATGTAATTATTTCAATAAAAGTCCTGAATTAAGGTTGATTCCGCTCCTGTATTGATGAAATTCACTTGCTCTACTGCTGTCACTGGAAGCTTCAGATCTGCTGTACTGCTGCTGTTGCTGCTTTAACACTTTTTGAAACCTTTTTTCCTTTCTTGGAAATTACCCCCAACGACTGCACTGAAGCTACATCCCATGACTACCTCTCCATCGGCAACAAGGCTAATGCTAAGCAAGGTAGGGAATGCTGACCCAGTGGCTCTCCAGATATGGCTGGACTACAACTTCTATCAGCTGCAGTGATACAACCAATTATTGAGACGGATGGGGCTTGAAGTCCAGAAGCATTATGGGGACAATGGCGCCTTCCCAGCCCTAAGCAAGGCCATGTGAATCCTGATCTTCTGAGGTCAGAAAACTTAAGAGGACTCTATTAGAGACAATGTACCTCTAAAACAGCCTCAAATTGTAAGAGGGCTGGCTCAAGTGACTGTTGAAATCCAGATCAAATTGAATTTGAAATACTTTTTAAGGCCTCCCAACAATAAGGCAAGAAATATACACAGGAATGTGAAACATCACCAAATTTAGACATCTGGCTGTGCAGCAAGTTAAGTAATGTAACAGTTTCCAGGCTGGTGCTCCATACAAAGACTCCTCTGTGCTTGCTGCACTGTAAACGTCTGGACAGCCCCTGCTCTGTTTTCAATTTAGCCGAAACTGTGAAGTCATTCAGCTGCTGCATATAGAAGCCGTAATTACAAATGCTGCAAAAGAGGTCGGCTGAAGAACCCAACTCCCCACAAAAGAAAATATTGATGGTGAAGCAGGATAGACGTACCTGAAGCCGTGAGGCCTTTACAAGCTTGTTCACACTGCTTAGCACTAGTGAGCTGTATGTGTTTTACCTGGACCCCACTCTCCCTTAAAACGGAGCTCCCATTTTCGGACACACACAGGGAAATTAGGAAGCAGGAAACAAGAGCTGCCCACATCTTGAAGGGTTGTCTTGGAAGAAGATGAAGCTTCTCTGGATGGCGTTCTCCAGATTTACCAGTCAGTCATGGCCTTAAGTGACACATCTGTTGAATGGAAAAAAGCCAACATATACTTTCCAAGTTTTTGAGTGACATTTGTAGCCTCTGACCAGCTGTTTGCTACAGCCCCCCCCCCAACCAATCCTCAAGCTTTTAAAAAGAATTAGAAAGATGTTGACACTGTCAATGCAAGATGCCACAATAGTAGTTTTCTTCATGGTGCTCTTTAGCTTCTCAGAATACAGAATCGTCTTTGGCACAGATAGACATGTCATTTTCATAGGCTCTGAGCAGAGGGTGCTACAGATTTCCATGCCCTCCAATTTCCCCCTAATTCTGGCATTTGGGGGAGGAGGAAGATGGCCAATCTTTATACTGACCTCCAGCACATTGAAAGACAACTCTCACCAATCAGTTTTTAATTCAATAATCCTGTCATCAACTAGGCTAAGATGAGCGACTGGCTCAAGTTCAACTGACACAAGTGAAATTGAGTCAAAGTATCTGACACAATTTCTCTGTCTTCATAAAGTATTCACTTGTGTTATCCTTGGAACTGGATAAGTGCTCAGGAAAACAGCCACTAGTTTTACTTATCCTTCACTCACTAGTCATGGAAAAACATTTCTGCATTTACCCCTTTTCTCCAAGCTAGCCAATCTGAATTCTTCCAGTATGTAACATTTACATAGTATCATATCTAGGCAAGAAATGGAAGATGAAATGTGCCTTTGAAAACACAGTTTTCCTTTTTTTTTTTGTTAATCTATATTTTAACTAATAAAACTTCACTAATAAAAGACTCCAATTAGCTCCTTCACTATTTGGTTGAAATACTGAAGGATCAAATTTGCTGCTTGCCAGAATTATATTACTGTATGAAAAACAACTTTAATATGGCATCCTCCATCACGTTAGCTAATAGAAACAGCATCAAATGTGCTGTTATAGGAAAGCCTTTTTTCTTTCCACTTCCCATAGTTTGAACACTTTTATGATTCCCTTTGTGGTTGTTCATACTGCTTGCTTGCATAACGTTTTCTAAATAAACAAGGAAGCTGATCCAGGACTTAACATTAATCACAGATTCTTTAAAATATGTAAAATGTAGATCTCTAAGTAGATGCCCATCCTGTCATGGGGTATTTCAATATTTTTCACAAAAGATTTAGTCTATTTGGAAATCATCATATTCACTGGCAATTTCAATAGGGAGTGCAATCAAAATATTGTTGCCATTCATACAACAATGTGTTTGCTCTGCCAAAAGGCTTCTCTATGTCTCATCGCCTGGAATCTCCTTTCTGTATATTGCAGCTTCTAAGAATTTATTTGCTTCCTTCAAGAAAAAAATTATTTGTACTAATATTTTTGATACAACTAAGAGTGTTTGCTCTGTGCTTAAAAAAGCATGCTGGAATACACATCTGGCTTTCTTGGGCTAGAGGATTGCAGCAAATTAAAAAGGAAGAATTAAATCATTGCACAAGAAAGATTTGTTATTCAGCTTCTAGAGGAGTAACCATGTCAGTCCACTTCTGCAAAAACACAGACTTGTGGCACCTTGAAGATTTACATTTATTATGGCATAAATTAATCCAGGGAAAGTATGGATCATAATGAATCTGGAATATTTTTAATTCAAGTAATTGGTGTTTGGCCATGTTACAGTAACTTCATTTTGAAGGAATATTAGAGGAAGATCCTTATTATTCCCATAGTAAGAAAACACTCACAGACACCACTATAGTTAAGACCGACCAAGGTTCACAATTTAGTATACACCTTTTGCAAATGCTCACCAAAGCAAAATAAAGTGTTGCTTGCATGTACTGTATATTTACAGGAATGTACATTCCATTTCAGAGCAAAGGCATGGTGTCTTGTATGTCTATCTGCAAAATGTTTCAGCTTTTAAGATGGAATGGAACAAATCTTTGCAGATATAATTGGGTTACAACCTTGTCATGCAATGCAATTGTCTCCAAGTCCACAAAACATCCTAATGAAAGCAGCCACGGGGGCTCCCTTTGGATGATTCAATATGGTGTAAGCAAACTGTGTTTCTCAAACTCAGTGAAATTCACAGTATATGCGGAAGCATTTTGCAAAGATAAAATTAGGTTTAACACCATTCCTCTGTTGAGAAACAGTGTTCACAGTGGCTGTGAACATTTTAGAATGGTAAAATATCGATGCCACAAATGCTTCAAACAGATGGTTAGAGGTTGAAAAGAATTATCATGCCACTAAAAGTGGGACACATTGTGAAAAAGAAATGCATAGCTATACACACATGTAAGGGAATCTTACATGCATATATGTAGCCAGCAGGATGCCAGTCAATGTTTGCCAACAGTTAAGAACCATTTTTCCAAGGTCATACATTCAAACTACTTGTGTTTTAAGGCTGCTAATTATATATTTCTTTTAAAAAAGTAAAGTTAACCTTTGCTCCATTTTAGAATGTAACATATGGTCAAGACTCTCAAAATAAAATTCACTCATTATGTCAAGTCTACAGCTATAATATTAAGGGAAACTCATGATGCATTTTAAAATAGAGTATAGAAAAGGCATAGAGGAAGAAGAATAAATGTTTTCCCCAACAGGAGTGGGTGTCCTGTAAGATGTTAAACAGCGGTGAAAAAGTCATAGAAGTATATAAGAATTTGGCTCAACACTGAATACCCTATTAACAATACAAAGTATTTCCAATTCGTGTATGGCGTCTATCACGGCACCACAGCCAAAGCCTCTATATGTAACACAATGATGTGGAAAATCTCTTGGAAAGGTTTAAATCTTGCACACCATAAATAGCCCTGAACAGCTTTCTGACATGTCCCAAACTAAACAGTAATCTTTTGGTCACATAACCCAGGCCTAGAAATACGAAGAACATCTGTCTGGGTTTCTGATGGATTATTTTAAAAATACATGCTTGACCCAGCTTTTTATGATCTGCATAGAGAAACACTTTTCCATTCTGGGGAAAGGCTCAGCTCATGCTTGCATAGTGGTTAGTAACATCCTCTTTATGGCTACAGTTGGGGCCTGCTGGCCTCTGGTGTGGTCCTGGAAGACAGGACCTTTGCATCTGCCCCTCTTCTCAGGCTGCCCTGTCTCTTGCCTTCATTTTGTGCCCACAATCCCACCTGCAAGCTTCCTGCAAGGAGTGCAAAAGTGAAGAGGACAAGAGAATGTCTGATAAGTTACAAGCAAGCTCAAAAACCCAGCCACAGAGTACAGAGTAGTCCTGTATCCCTTCTTATTTACTCTTGTAGATTTTCTACATTTTCTAGCTCCCTTTCCAATGGTTTCCGTTGTTCCCTCTTTCACTCCACTTATCAGAACCTCGCAAAAGTGATTCCCTCTTTGCAATGAAGGCTCCCTTCTTAGGATGCCACTAAAGTTCTTTTAGACACCACTTACCACCGCAAGAGAAATTTCCCATCAGCAAAAAGAACTTCAAAAAACCCTGCTCTACTTCTTGTTTAACTTTACCTTCTGACTTTTTCTACACCAACCCTTCCCCCCACAACTCGCAGCCTTCAGAATTACTGAGAATTCAGAGGATTTTTCTACCCAAGTTTCTACATTCCTGGGTTCTCCTGAGGTTATCTTGTTTTTGTAGTTCTCTATACCATTACCAACCTGGTAGATTTCAAAACAATTGCACCACAAGCCTGTGAGGCAGAACTTTCCAAACTGTGTGTCACAACATATTAATGTGTGGACTGCTGTGTGTAGGTATGTCGCACAAACTTAACATGAAATAACAAATATCTTACAAATCATATATTTTTAAAAATATATAAATGAAAGATTTTCATGAAATATGTTGTATCATTATTACAATGTATGTGTGTGCCCATATATCTTGGTTTAATCTATGGTTTGCTAATAAAATGGAATTACTGTGTCATGAAATGATGCACGCATAAAAGGTGTGTCACCAACATGAAATGTTTGAAAAGCTCTGCTGTGAGGTATGGCAATTATCCTACCAGGTTTAAGCAGAACCTTGCAGTTCCTGACTCAGTGTCATAACTATGGTTCAAAGACGGTGCAACTTTTAAAGAAGATTTTAAATGTTGCTAAAAAGAAGCATCAAGTGCTCTGTGAATGCTTTAAATCAGGCCTGCTCAACTTGTGGCCTTCCAAGTATTTGGGATTCCCTCACAGAAGTCCTACACCTCTTGTCCAATGGCCAGGAATTCTGGAGCTGAAGTCCAAAACACCTGGAGAGCCACAGGGTGTACAGACCTGCCCTAAATCCAACTTCAGCTGTGTAGACAGGCCCGTAGCCAGAACAAAACATTCGGGGGGAGGGTGTTATACAGACTTAATTAAATCAAATTTCTACTTCAGCAACAAAGTTTTTAAAAAACCCTCTGAAAACAACTTCTAATTGGTAATTCAGTAGTTACAAAAGAATACCACAACGCCTGTTGGAAACACCTGAAAACTGTGTCAATACACTTTGACAGAAATCAGGCTTTATCGATAAACTTCGGTAAACATTCAAGAGTCCAGGCAATTTTTCTTGTCCCATTCTGCTTCTTATATATGTTTTCAAACGTTTAAGAATTGAAAATTATCTTTCATTTGTAGCTGTTGACACTGGCAATGTTGCAGAAATCTAAAGATGTTTCTTCATATTCAGAAAAAAAAACCCTGTCTATCACAGACAAGATATGCTTCCAGTGCATTTGAACGGTTTTTTTTTTTTTTGCAGGTGTGGTCTTTTTCCATTTTCTACACCACAGGTCAGACTTTTCCATCATTGTGTCAATATTTTGAAGGCATCCACTGTAAAGTCCTGTGCACTTATTCAAGTTGAATTTTAAATGACCACAATTAATAGGGAAGAACACTAGTGGTTCCTGAATTACAGCCCTGTGCCTTGTAAACCTTTCTTGAAGCTGACTACAGAAAAAGTCCAGAAATGGGATGTACACATTTGGCCTCAAGTATTCCATTGATATTGATGAAGTTGCCTGGAGGTTGCTTTTACAAGTCTGCCTTGAACAAATGTGAAAAATCCTAACTTTTCTACCCATACACTCAACCACTGATCTTGCTGCATCAAAGATTTCCTGAAATTCTTTCACAGATTCTGTGCACATCTCCCTGGCTTTTTCTAAAAGACTGTTGACATGTTGCAGACTACCAAAAATGTCCATATCTACTCTTTGTAATGTTTTGCTAAGCTGACGGGAAGATGACAGAAGCTTTCTTAGGATGTGTATGATTACTACAAATTCAGCTAAAAGAAGATGTCCAGCTTGAGAAGAAGTCTCATTTTTGTATAGAGGACTCTTTTAGTTCTTAAAGTATTCTCACCACCACACTGTACAGTTCAACGAAACTCAAAACTGCAGCATGTCACTCAACCCAATGGTTTTCACAAAGCGGCAACAGGATGTTTGTTCTTGATTCAGTCTTTTATATTCTTCTTCAACAGTTCCAGTTTGATGGATGAAGCTCTGAAGAAATTGCACACAGATGATATTGTTCCTTGGCAGTTTCTGACATGTGGAATGCTGCAAGTCTTTGCCAAGGCTAGATTTAGTGAGTGGGCACTGCAGTGGCCAAACAACAAACAGTACTTCCAGAGTGCACCTTGTACATGAAATGAATAGGCTAATCTGGGAAATCTGTTGAACAGTTTGGGTTGAAAACTTAGACGCCTCCTCTTATCCAGGAAATACATATCTTGACAATGGAGTCCATGGATTTTGCACTAATTGAGCTGTCAGTTGCTTATCAGAAACAGTCTTGTTCATATAAAGTCCAAGGTATAACAATAATACAGCTTCTTGTCTTTGCTCCTGTTCCATGGGTTCTTTGGCAGGGCTTGAATGAAATGAACCAGTGGTAGACACCTCAGTTTCCACAGTTTCCTCAGTTTTCACCAGCAACCCAGGTGTGAATGTTCTGGGGTCTTCATCAGTACCTGCTGCCTTCTTGGTCTTCAATATTTGGTTTTTTCTTTTTTGCCATGAACTCAAAAACGTTCAGTTGCTTTGATAGATGTTTAGGCATCTTCTGGAGTCAGGTGGATAAAAGGAAACCTTAATAGCAACTAACAGGGTGTTAAGTCTCAGAACAGCAACTCAAGCTAGCAGACAACTGCACAGTAAAACAGCTGTTTTTGGAATGACCCACAGCTGTTTTCATGCCTTCCTTTTATACCCCAGTGGGAGGAGCAAGAAGGCACCCAAGAGAGTAAGAGAGAGCACCCAAAGGGGGAAGATCAAGAGAGGAGTAACTACTTTCTGGTTTTTAAAAAAAAAATATTTCAAAAACTATTAAAGATAATTACATGGGGTAAAAACAAATGAAACTACACAAAAAAATCTATAATAGTGTTCAAATTTGACCAACAAATGTTGATTAGAATCCGAGAAACAGAATTTTGAAAGATCTCTTATACATATATTTTCACTTTAAATTTAAATATCTAAAAATCAAGATCTATGACCCACACATATTACATTTTTAGAAACTACATAAAAATACCTTTAATCTGATACCTAGTTATTAAATACTTGAGAAATTGAAGTATAAACTTTTAAAACAAGTACAAATTATCATGGTTGTTTTATATTTGGAAACATCGTAAACCAGTTTTTTAAAAAAAACAAAAACCTGAAACATGAAGTTATTGAGTAGGAAGCAAATGGCTTCTCCTTGTGCCCAAGAGCAATGTTATCTTCAAACAACTCCAGTAAACCGGAGTTCATTTTCAGCTCATAATATAAAACAAAGAGACATCCAGGACAGGACAACCTCTCTAAAAGACTATGGAAGAATTACTTCTTTGGACTACAACCCCTAGAATTCTCAAGCTAGTAGTCCAAAGAAATAATTTTCTAACCTCTGCTTAAAAGATAACACTGCAAACCACTATCTCCTCCTATGAACTGAAGCTCCTGGAGAATCCAACATGTTCTAGATCATGTTGTTCAATGGACCAAATAATAGGAAGCATTCTTCAGTTCAGGAGCCCTATTCCAATATGGGAAGAGTCTTGGGATCTGCATTCTTGAAGTGGGCAAGACTGTATTTACAAACCGGGTCAGTGCACATTGAACAATGCAAACATAATTCTTACCAAGTTGACAATTCCCTACCAAACATATGAAACACAGCTCAATTTTATAGCCCTCCAAGTTGCAAAGTTCAAACAAACCATTTCCTGTTATAAATTAGAGATTGTATCAGAAGAAGCACGCAGGCCAGATAGGGAACTCTATTACAGGCCTTATATCTGGTAATCCCACAAGTTTCCCATCTCTGTTCTAAAGCGTACTTTAAAATTCTCTATAATGGACTCATTTTCTTTGGCAAACTTTTTCAGCATATGAATCCATATGAAAAAGATTGGACATTGAAATTCCGTCCATGGAAACAAGAATGAGGATTATACAAAGTCATACAAATTGATCATAGGTGCATAACTGATCAAGAACGTGATCCAAACCTATCACCAAAAAATGAAGTGCCTCCAGTAAACAAAAGTCTTACTTGTATACATGAGGGCTATGGGGCTCCTGCCTGTGTTGGCAAAGAGGATACGTTTAAAGCTTTAACTTGGCTCAAAGTTAATATCTCTCACATACAGTACTTCTCACCTGCCACTTTGTTTGCCAATATGTTGTATAGGCCGCTATGGTTGATTACACTGCTCTTTGAAGGCTTTCCTGTGAAAAATGACTAGGCTGTGGTTCGTATTTATGACATGACACTAGGTTTGGCATATCTGAAACAATCCGGTTTAATAAAAAGAAAAATGAACTGCCAAACGCTCTGGTTATAAAAGCCAGCACAGGACAATCAATCTGTCAATGCAAACACCTCCAGGGAATAAAACTCTGCCTTGAAACTGGACTGCTGCTTTCCTGGGCCTAATCATAATTGAAAAGCACAACCGAAATTGCAAATGCATAGCCTCCGTAAGGAAATGAAGGGTTTGTTACTTTTCACATATGCTGCACATAATTAACATCATTTTGAAACTCAAAGCAGCTCAAAGCCTACTTCCCCAGTGGTTCTTGGGTGAAGTTTGCTTTCGGAAATCCATAAACTCAGAGGACAAACTCCTAAAAGTTTTCTTTTTCTTTGTGAGACTTAAAGAGAATCAGGATGACTTTAACTTCCATGTTAATGTATTAATGGCAAAAGTTATGAAAAGTTGTGTGGCATACCTGTGATTTTACTTTTCCATGTTGCTGGCTGAAAGATGCCCAGAAAATTATACTGTAAACCAAGAATGAGCAGTTTGGTGTTTCTGATATGTTTTTGGATTACACCTCTCATTATTGTTGATTATTCCTAACCCGGTGGCACAGTGGGTTAAACCGCTGAGCTGCTAAACTTGCTGACCAAAAGGTCGACGGTTCGAATCTGGAGAGTGGGGTGAGTTCCTGCTGTTAGCCCAGCTTCTGCCAACCTAGCAGTTCAAAAACACACAAATGTAAGTAGATCAATAGGTACCACTTTGACAGGAAGGTAGCAAAACACTCCATGCAGTCATGTCGGCCACATGACCTAGGAGGCGTCTACGAACAATGCCAGTTCTTCGGTTTAGAAATTGAGATGAGCTCCACCCCCCAGAGTCGGACTTGATTAGACTTAATGTCAAGAAGAAACCTTTACTTTTACTTTATTATTACTAACCATTTCCCTGTCTCTGTATAAATAAATAGATAACTTAATCAGCAAGTTTAACTTTATGAGCTACGAGACATTAATACCAGTAATAGTAACTGAATCAACATTTAACAGAGATGCATGTACAGATTGAGTACCCCTTATATGAAATGCTTGGTACCAGAAATATTTTGAATTTCTTAGAATTTTGAAATACCTGTATTTTTATGAACACACATAATTAGATATTTTGGAAACAAGGCCCAAGTCTAAACATGAAAACCATTTATGTTCATATACATATAGCCTGAAGGCTATTCTGTACCCAATATTTTTTAATAATGCTGGGAGTTGGACTTCAACAACATCTGTAGCGCCATAATTTGTCCAATCTATTTTTTGATTATATAATTTCACCCTGCGTGGCACATTGGGTGGGTAATGGTGGGGAGTCCTCACATGGATAAAGGCTCTTCCATAAAGATCTTACTTTAACTCTAGGCTGACAGGTATATCGGGGGGAAAGCAGGGATAGAACTCTTCTCTACTTCTAGATTTCCATAATTAAATTATGTGCATTCATGCATGTATAAAAGAGGATTCAGTCACACGAGCTCCCAAATATAGTGTACAATAGCATATGTTTTTGCTGTCTCAAGAAGTAGTGGTGAACCAGACAGACCAGGAATTCACCAACACCCAGAAGCACTATTTTGATGAGAGTCACACCGCCCATCTTTAATTCTTGATTTATTTCTTCGTCGCAGTACAACTGTGCAACTGCCAAATACCAGTTTTATTCTTCATCTATTCTACCCCACCCTGCCTGCATCAATCCAATTGTTTCCACAAATGCAGACACACAAAAGTAGCTGACATCAAAACACACAGAAAATAGCTGTCATGCTAATGAAACCTAGGGCAGCATAAACCTGGAGTTGTGTTTAAACATCACCTTCATGGAGGGTCACACTGTGAGGATATGGCTAAGTTCCCCTCCCTTCCTTCCAAAGATCACATTAAATCAGCTCCACCATGCTCCTTTTGCCTTTAGCTGGCAACTCAATGCCACATAAATATTGAAAGGGAAGCTGGATTGGCAGGGGCTCCATTGCTAAACCTGTTCTACAGACATCCATCTCAGGAAATATGTATGTTGCTACCAGTCTCTGGTGAAACCTGGTGCCCAGGAATGTAATTCACTTCCTTAAGCGGCTTTATTTATTTTACAATGACAAGCAGTAGAAACATTATGAATCAAGGGAGGCATCCCAAACACAAGAAAAAATGATGGTTTTGAACATTCCAACTTTTATTTAAATGATATGTCCTTTCCCCTTTTAAACATTAGCCCAACCTCTGACTAAATTTCACTGGGAACAATATGTTACAGAGGGACATGACCTGCTCTGGAGTAGCACCCCATTTATGGAATGCCTTGGAGACCCAGATAGTGCCAAATTGTTCTCTTTTAGGGAATCTAGTTAACACAGGGCTTTTTAGTGATGTTTTATTACATTTCTTAAAGACCTCTTCTATACTGCCATATAAAATCCAGATTATCTGCTTTGAACTGGATTATATGGCAGTGTAGACTAATATAATCCAGTTCAAAGCAGATAATCTGGATTTTATATGGCAGTGTAGATGGGGCCAAAGTGTACACATTTTGTTGTTATTGTTTATTCATTCAGTCACTTCCGACTCTTCGTGACCTCATGGAACAATCCACGCCAGAGCTCCCTGTCGGCTGTCACGACCCCCAGCTCCTTCAAGGTCAAGCCAGTCACTTCAAGGATACCATCGATCCATCTTGCCCTTGTCAGCCCTTCTTCCTTTTTCCTTCCAGTTTCCCCAGCATCTTTCTCTTCTCCAAGCTTTCCTGTCTTCTCATGATGTGGCCAAAGTACTTCATATTTGCCTCTAATATCCTTCCCTCCAGTGAGCAGTCAGGCATTATTCCTAGAGTATGGACTGGTTGGATCTTCTTGCGGTCCAAAGCATTCTCAGAATTTTCCTCCAACACCACAGTTTAAATGCATCTATCTTCCTATAACTTCGCTTTCACTATGCGGAGCTTTGTTGCCAGTGTGATGTCTCTACTCTTCACTATTTTATTGAGATTGGTCATTGCTCTTCTCCCAAGAAGTAAACGTCTTCTAATTTCCTGGCTGAGGTCTGTGTCTGTAGTAATCTTCGTGCCCAGAAATACAAAGCCTGTCACTGCCTCCACGTTTTACTCCTCTATTTGCCAGTTATCAATCAGTCTGGTTGCCATCATCTTGGTTTTCTTGAAGTTTAACTGCAACCCGGTTTTTGCACTTTCTTCTTTCACCTTGGTGATAAGGCTCCTCAGCTCCTCCTCGCTTTCAGCCATCAGAGTGGTATCATCTGCATATCTAAGGTGTCAATGTTTCTTCCAGAAATTTTAACTCCATACATGTATATATACATGGGTTTAATAGCTTTGGCCTTTCCTGATGTTTCCATCTGCTGATTTATTTACTATTTTTAATCCTATTAAAATAATTGATTTTATCTGAAACTGCTTTAACTCTATGCTGCCTTAAGATCCCATGAGAGGTGGCAGGGACAGAAATACTGAAATAAAGAAATACGTTTGTGCTGCAAAAGATCTACACTTCAAACTAAAGCTTTAGTGGAGAGCAGGCTTGAGCAAATTTTTCGTTAGTTCATTAAATTCGTTTAAAATTCGTTTCGTAATTACTTTTGAATTGATATTGAAACATCTGCTCACTGCCTTACAAATATTACAAATTTGAATAATAAAAGTACCTTTTTTCGTTTTTTTCTGATGTCTTCGGATCGCCCCCCCCCCCCCCCGCGGGGACCACACCGGCTCAGTAGAAGCCTTCCGCAAAGTAGGGAGGGAGCGAAGAGAAGAGAGAAGAGCCATGCCTGCCTGCGCTTGGCCTTCTCCTCGCCCTGGAGCCGCCGTTTGGTTTTGCTTCTTCAGCCAGGCTTAAAGGGGAATACCAAAACAAGGCTTGCCTTCCTAAACGGAATCCTTAGAGCCAGAGAATATCCCTTTAAGAGATATCTCCACTGAGGAGATCTCCCGGAAAGGATTCTGGCACCAGCTCAATTGCAACAGATTCAGTGCCATGTCATGTGAGCTGTAGTTTTACAAAGTCCCTAGCCTTCCCTGCAGAAGAGAGCCAGTACCATGCCAAACTACAACTCCCAGTTTTCTGTCAAATTGTTTTGGATTTCAACTCCTACAATTCCTAATTCCAGACATGGGCAAAGTTTGCCCTTGCCTGGTATAGAAGCATTCTATTCTTCTCCAGACATGCCAACAGTATTAAGTGATAAAATCTTGGGCATTTTTTCCTTTAATGCTAAAAGTTCATAGGTTGTTCAGCAACAGCCTACTGGCTGGGTTGCTATGAGTTTTCCGGGCTCTATGGCCATGTGCCAGAAGCATTCTCTCCTGACGTTTCACCCACATCTGTGGCAGACATACTCAGAGGTTTTGACGTCTGTGCGAAGCTAGGCAAGTGGGGTTTATATCTGTGGAAGGTCCAGGGTGGGAGAAAGAACTCTTGTCTGTGGGAGGCAAGTGTGAATGTTGCAATTGGTCACCTTGATTAGCATTGAATAGCCTTGCAGCTTCAAAGCCTGGCTGCTTCCTACCTGGGGGAATCCTTTGTTGGGAGGTATTAGCTGGCCCTGATTGTTTCCTGTCTGGAATTCCCATTTTCTGGGTGTTGTTCTTTTACTGTCCTGATTTTAGCTTTTCTGTAGCTAAAAATGCATATAAAATTGATTCTATAGGGAGGATAAATGATTGGATTTCAACTCCTACAGCTTAGCTTTCTCTGCCAATAATGGTACCATACCAAACTAAAGCTCCCAAGATTCTGTAGCAGTGAGCCATCTTGGATATTGTAAGGGATTTATTATTATTATTATTATTATTATTATTATTATTATTATTATTATTATTATTAGACCTTGCTCCCAGGAAGTGCCTTCGCTGTGGCTCCCAACTTATCTACCTTTCCACATATTCTCCACATTGTGTGTATGTATATTATATATACATGAGTGTCACGACCCAGGCTGCAGAGCACCAATAACCATACACAGAGGCCAGAATCTATCTAATATCTTTATTAAGGGAATATATAAAGTTAATAAAAACAAGTGTAAGAAATAGTTCAGAAGTAGACCTTTCAGGGAAGGTCAAAATTAGTCCAAAGAAACAATGTCCAGTATGAAATATTAAGGTCCAAAGTTGTAATCCAATAACCGAAACACTCACTTTGCCAAGCAAAGTGAGGGGAGATGACAAGGTCCTTTAGTCCATGAAACTTGAGCAAGGCTAGGAAGTAACTTGATTCTTGGAACACAAGGCTTGAAACAAGGCAACAAGAAACGAGGAGCAAGAACAAGATCCGTGGTAATTACTTGGCAAGGTCCGGGAAGCAAGGCAAGATCCGGGGAGTAAACAAGGCTGGGAGCGGAGGCTTGGAAACAGGAACGAGGCTTGGAAACAGGAACGAGGCTTGGGAGCGGGAGTAGCGCTGTCCACACACACTACTCCAGTAGCTGACGAATTGACTCCGCAAGATTCCTAAAGGGCAAGGAACCTAAATAGGTTCTCGTTTTCCCACCAAAGAACACTTCTCTGGGGAATCAGAAACGAAAGTCAATCTCTGTGCCCAGATGTATGACTCCCTAAAATTTCTCATGGAAGCAGGCTTAATCATCTGAATGCTTTGCTGCGATTCTCAGGCTTCTGCGATTAGCCTGCTGAACTCCTTTTTGTTGCTGATAATAATTACGGCGAGAAAATGGGGGAGATTTTGACTCAGGGCTTGTTTGGCAGATTTCTGGAGGACAAACCTCCTGCAGGTGCAAGGGCTCCAATTCTGGCTGGGAAAGTTCCCTTTCTGGCTGAAATGGTGGAAAACCCAAGTTTTCCTCTTCATCTGTCACAACAGCACTAGGAACGGGACTACATGGCCCATGAGTCATCACACTATCCCCCTCCTCAAGCCCCCTCTCAAAATAGGGCTCTCTCCCCGAGGCGCGAGGCCGCGGCTTGGTGGGGTAGGTCTGATGGAAGCGGCGGGTTAAATCGGGGGCATGGACTGTGGAAGCGTCTTCCCATGAGCGTTCCTCGGGGCCAAAACCCACCCAGTCAATGAGATATTGCAGGCGGCGGCGGTGAAAGCGAGAATCCAAAATGTCCTGAACCTCGAACTCCTCCTCCCCATCCACCAAAACAGGAGGGGGGGCCGGCCGGTCTGCATCAGGGCGCACACCATCCGCCGGAAGGAGCAGGGAGCGATGGAACACTGGATGAATGCGCATAGAGCGCGGGAGTTGGAGTTTGAAAGTCACGGGGTTAAGTTGCGCCACCACCGGATAGGGACCAATGAAGCGGGCATCTAACTTCCGGCAAGGGCGTTGGGAGGGCAAAAAGCGAGTGGACAGAAGAACCCGGTCTCCTACCTTGATTTCGGGGCCCGGCTGGCGATGTTTGTCAGCGTGGCGTTTATAGTCCTCCTTGGCTTGGTCTAGTTGTTGGAGCAAAAGTTGTTGCACCACTGTGAGTTCCTGCAGCCAGTCTTCTGCTGCGGGAACTTCTGAGGTTTCAACAATAGAAGGAAAGAAACGTGGATGGAAGCCGTAGTTTGCAAAGAACGGGGTTTCTTTAGTTGAAGCCTGGACACCATTGTTATAGGCAAACTTCGACAGCGGTAATAGGGAAGCCCAATTGTCCTGCTGGTAGTTTACATAACAGCGAAGGTATTGTTCCAGAGTGGCATTGGTGCGCTCAGTTTGCCCATCCGTTTGGGGATGGTGAGCCGAAGATAAACGAGAGTCTATGCCCAATAGTTTTTGTAGTGCTTTCCAGAAACGAGAGGTGAATTGAGACCCACGGTCTGTGACCAAACTTTTGGGCAAACCATGCAATCTGAAAACATGCTGAAGGAATAAATCTGCAGTCTCTTTGGCCGTGGGAAGGCCATCGCAGGGAATGAAATGGGCGAGCTTGGTAAAAAGGTCCACCACCACTAGGATCGTGGTGAATCCACAGGAAGGTGGTAGGTCAGTGATAAAATCCGCCGAGATTATTTCCCATGGGCGAGATGGAGTAGGAAGGGGATGCAGAAGCCCTGAGGGCTTCTCCCGTCTTGTCTTGGAGCGCTGGCATACTGGGCAGGAATTGACATATTTTTCCACATCCTTGCGGATCTTGGGCCACCAGAAATCTCTTAGGATCAAATGCATGGTTTTAAATAGTCCGAAATGCCCTGCTGGCTTGCAGTCGTGACACAGACGAAGTGCCTTTTCCCTGCCCGGCCCCGGGGGGATGTAGACATGATTTCTATAGCAAAGTAAACCATCCTTAAGCGAGAAGGGAAAATGTAGTCCTTGGCGAAGTTGGTCCTGAGCCCAGGCATCTGCTTGTTGACTGGCCCTGATTTCCTGAGCACAAAGGGGCCCTGGAGTAGAGGGAGTAGATTCAATTGGAGTGGATTTGGTGTTTCCCACTGTGAGCGTGGCAAAGTTCTCGGGCTGCAGCAATTGGGACTCAAAGGTCTCTTTGCACCCTGCAGCATATTCCGGTTTTCGTGACAGAGCATCTGCCTGCTTGGTCTGGGCTGGGGTTACATAATGAATTTGGAAGTCAAAACGCTCAAAGAATAAAGCCCAGCGTTGTTGTCTCTGATTTAGCTTGCGGGCAGTTCTTAGATGTTCTAGATTCCGATGATCAGTGTGGACCTCAATGGGAAATTTGGCCCCCTCTAACCAATGTCTCCAAGTTTCAAAGGCTGCCTTTATGGCCAAAAGTTCCTTTTCCCAAATAGTGTAGTTTCTCTCTGGGGCGGTCAGCTGACGAGAGTAAAAGGCACAAGGGTGAAGATGTTCTCCCACTGGTTGCAAGAGTACCGCTCCAATTGCCACATCGGAGGCGTCTGCCTGTATGACAAAAGGGGTTTCAGGATCTGGGTGCTGAAGGATTGGCTGTGACGTGAATAATTTTTTTTAGTTGTTGGAATCCTTTCTCAGCTTGCTCTGTCCAGCGGAAAGGCTGTTTCCCTCGGATGCAGCTGGTGATTGGATCAGACCAGCGGGCAAAGTCTGGAATGAACTTGCGGTAGTAGTTCGCGAACCCCAAGAAGCGTTGCACCTCTTTCTTGTTGGTTGGCGCCCGCCATTCCAATACTGCTGCAACCTTTGCCGGGTCCATGGTGAGCCCTAGTGGCGAGACACGATATCCCAGGAAATCTACCTCTTGTAGATCAAAAGCGCATTTTTCCAGCTTGGCATAAAGTCCATGATCCCGCAATCGTTGTAACACCATTCTAACATGGTTCTCATGTTCTGATTGTGATCTAGAAAACACCAAAAAATCGTCCAGGTAGATAATCAAGAACCGGTCTAGATAATCCTGAAAGATATCGTTGACAAAGTGTTGAAACGTTGCGGGAGCTCCACATAAACCGAAATTCATGACCAGGGTTTCGAATAAACCGAATTTAGTCTGGAAGGCAGTCTTCCACTCGTCCCCTTCCCTGATGCGAACTAGATTATAAGCTCCTCGAAGATCCAGTTTGGTGTAAACCTTAGCCCCTCGAAGCCGGTCTAAGAGGTCCGAGATCAAAGGCAGGGGATACCGGTTTCGCTTAGTGATATTGTTCAATGCTCTATAGTCCACCACCAAGCGTAGGTCCCCTGACTTCTTTTTTACAAACATCACTGGGGAAGCGGCTGGGGATTGAGAGGGTCTGATAAACCCCTTGCGGAGGTTTGTCTCTAAGAACTCCCTGAGAGCTTCTTGCTCTGGTTCAGTCAGGGAGTAGAGGTGTCCTCGCGGGATCGGGGCCCCCTCCACCAAGTCAATGGCACAGTCATAAGGTCTATGTGGGGGTAGTCTCTCGGCTTCCTTTTCATTGAATACATCCCAATATTCCGAGTACTTCTTGGGCAAGGTGATGATGGGTTCAGCGTCTGTGGCATGACAGACCTTGGCTACAAGGCAATGGTTTTGGCAATATTTTGAAGCAAACTGCAGTTCTCTGTTGGACCAGGAGATGCTTGGGTCGTGGAGTGTCAGCCATGGAATACCCAAAATCACAGGGAAGTGGGGAACCTCGGTAACAAAGAAGGAAATCTCTTCCATGTGTTCCCTTATCCACATTCTGGTGGGTTCCGACCACTGGCTTACTGGACCTGTCTTGAGGGGGCGGCCATCGATGGCTTGCACCACACGGGCGTTCTTGAAGTCATGATATTGTAATCCCAGAGAGTCGGCATACTCTCTATCAATGAAATTGTTTGTGGCTCCTGAGTCTATCATGGCATGGACCATGACGGGTCCTTTTTTCACTGACCACAAGGTGACCACTAGGAGAAATAGGACCCCGGTTGACGGCTCTTGAGTGGGGTTTTTGACCGGGTTGGCGAGCCTCTCTACGCCCGGTCGCTGGCTTCCCCCGCCGGCTGTGTGCCAGCCGCCTCAGACGTCTTCGTCTCCGTGGAGGACGCCGCCGCCAGACGAGCGGCGGGCTTCCCTTTGGCTGGACACTCTCTGGCAAAGTGACCCCCGTTTCCGCAGTACCAACAGAGATTTAGGCGTTGGCGGCGGGCCTTCTCGGCGACATCTAATTTGGGACGCACATTGCCCAACTGCATCGGCACCTCCTCGCTTCCTCTGGGGTATGGGGCTGGTGGCGGGGGTCTCCACACTGGACGCGGCTGGACGCCGGTGGGAGCGGGAGGTTTCGCTCCGGTCCTACCGCTCTGGCCTCGGATCCATTGCCTTCTGTTGGCAAGCATGACTTCAGCTCGTAAACATTGATCAATGAGTGCTTCAAGAGAGTGTGGAGGATCCACCTTGGAGATTTCCTCCAGCATCTCGATGTTGAGACCCTCCCGAAATTGTCCTCTAAGGGCTACATCGTTCCATCCGGTGTTATGGGCCAGCACTCGGAACTCGGCTATGTACTGGGACAAGGGTCTGTCCCCTTGGGAGAGGCGCCGGAGTTTGTGGCCGGCTGCCTCCAAATTGTCCTCGATCCCCCAGGTCGCCTTAAGGTGGTCCAAGAAGTGTTGCGCTGATCTTAGATGTGGGGAAACTTGGTCGAACAGTGCCGTCGCCCAGTTGGCCGCTGGCCCGTCTAGGAGACTGTAAATCCACGCCACCTTGATGTCTTCTTGGGGAAACTCGGCAGCACGGGCCTCTAGATAAGCCTGGCATTGGCGACGGAAAACATGAACCTTAGAAGCTTCTCCAGAAAACTTGGTTGGCAACGCCATGGCCGGGAGACGGATTCCGCGCTCCTTCAAAACCCTTATTTCACCATCCTGCGCGTTGAGCTTATCCCGGATACGGTCCACTTCGTCCTTGTCGATGGTGTAGCTGAGGGGCTGGGCCCCCGGTCCGGCTCCGGTAGACATTCTGGCCTAGGTTAATTGGTGCTTAGGGTGGCGGAGTCAAACTGTCATGACCCAGGCTGCAGAGCACCAATAACCATACACAGAGGCCAGAATCTATCTAATATCTTTATTAAGGGAATATATAAAGTTAATAAAAACAAGTGTAAGAAATAGTTCAAGTAGACCTTTCAAGTAGACCTTTCAGGGAAGGTCAAAATTAGTCCAAAGAAACAATGTCCAGTATGAAATATTAAGGTCCAAAGTTGTAATCCAATAACCGAAACACTCACTTTGCCAAGCAAAGTGAGGGGAGATGACAAGGTCCTTTAGTCCATGAAACTTGAGCAAGGCTAGGAAGTAACTTGATTCTTGGAACACAAGGCTTGAAACAAGGCAACAAGAAACGAGGAGCAAGAACAAGATCCGTGGTAATTACTTGGCAAGGTCCGGGAAGCAAGGCAAGATCCGGGGAGTAAACAAGGCTGGGAGCGGAGGCTTGGAAACAGGAACGAGGCTTGGAAACAGGAACGAGGCTTGGGAGCGGGAGTAGCGCTGTCCACACACACTACTCCAGTAGCTGACGAATTGACTCCGCAAGATTCCTAAAGGGCAAGGAACCTAAATAGGTTCTCGTTTTCCCACCAAAGAACACTTCTCTGGGGAATCAGAAACGAAAGTCAATCTCTGTGCCCAGATGTATGACTCCCTAAAATTTCTCATGGAAGCAGGCTTAATCATCTGAATGCTTTGCTGCGATTCTCAGGCTTCTGCGATTAGCCTGCTGAACTCCTTTTTGTTGCTGATAATAATTACGGCGAGAAAATGGGGGAGATTTTGACTCAGGGCTTGTTTGGCAGATTTCTGGAGGACAAACCTCCTGCAGGTGCAAGGGCTCCAATTCTGGCTGGGAAAGTTCCCTTTCTGGCTGAAATGGTGGAAAACCCAAGTTTTCCTCTTCATCTGTCACAACAGCACTAGGAACGGGACTACATGGCCCATGAGTCATCACAATGAGCCCCGATGGCGAAGTGTGTTAAAGCACTGAGCTGCTGAACTTGCAGACCGAAAGGTCCCAGGTTCAAATCTCGGGAGCAGAGTGAGTGCCCGCTGTTAGCTCCAGCTTCTGCCAACCTAGCAGCTTGAAAACATGCCAATGTGAGTAGATCAATAGGTACCGCTCTGGTGGGAAGGTAATGGCACTCCATGTAGTCATGCCGGCCACATGACCTTGGAGGTGTCTATGGACAACACTGGCTCTTGGGCTTAGAAATGGAGATGAGCACCAACCCCCAGAGTCAGACATGACTGAACTTAACGTCAAGGGATACCTTTACCTTTACCTATACACACACACACACACACACATATGCAGGGACTATATATATATATATATATATATATATATATATAGTATATATCACACACACACCAATTTAACAAAGTTTCAGCCACAAAAACAAAGTTTCTGAAGTAGAACAATGACTTTCACAGTAAAGACAACCCAATTTAACAGGAAATAAGACTTTCAAACCAGGAACAGATTTCTGCAATTATTAAAAAATGGTTTATTATAAAAGCTATGAAAATTCGCCAAAAATCAGAGGATAAGGGAAACGTTCCAAATTTTGGTGAGCTATCAGTGTTAGATGTGTTCTACCACTGTACCAAGTTTGAAGAAGATCACTCAAAAAATGAGGGCGGGAGAGTCCTGTAAAATCTCCCCTCGTGCTGTTTTTTTTTGGCCACTGCGCATGCGCGTCCGCCATTAACGAATTAATTTTGAAACTAACGAATTTTCGTTAATTTCGAATTTTTTTGGGGGAAAAATTTGGAAATGACATCAGAAACGAAACGCTGGCGCCCCCTACTTTTGAAACGAGTTTAGAATCAATTTTTTCATGGATCGCTCAAGCCTAGTGGAGAGATGGGAAATTTATACCCTTCAACTGTTTCTGAATTACAATTTTCATCAGCATCAGCCAACGTTAGTAAATGGGATTTCAGTCCAACATCTGGAAGTCAACCCATGTCTAACCCTGTTTTTGTGCTATTCTACAAAATTCCTATACCTAGATACTTGGGATTGCTTTCAATGTGTTAAAATTTATCCATAGGGATTAAGCTCACAGTTGCTCATAAATACTCTTGAAATTAATGCCTTGCCCTTTATTGTGGCTCCACTGTAGTCTGAAAAAGAAAGAACAGCCTCCATGAAACAGTTTAGGGCAATGCTATTTGTTTGATTATGTATAATCTTCATTTTCTTTCACTGGAGCTCAGGGCAGCTAACAGCACCCACACTAGATTATCCCCTATTACAAGTATCTGAGAAAATACAACAAAGCCAACAACAAAACAGATAAAACATTATAATAGTGACAATCCTGCTTTAATACCACATATAGGCTGCAAAGTTAATAATCACTATAGCTGCGCAGTGTTTATAATCAACATAATTGTATAGATTGGTTAAAAAAGCAGGAGGCATAGGAAATCACCCTCAAAGGCTTGCCCCAGTGATGTTCTGGCGCAAAGAGTTTTGTACAATACTCAAACACAAATTTAACAACTGTGGTGGCTGTTCGAACAGCAATAGCCCCTACAATGCAGGACTGCCACTGTAACAGCCTAAGAAAGGATGCTGATGTAATACTATATCAGGAACATTGTACTTCTTAAATAATCTGCATCAGCCCATGAATCAATTATGATAAGCCAGGTGTGTGTCTGTAAAATATCACTTTATGAATCAATCCAAACTGACCCATAAATGATAACATTTCCCAAGTGCCTAGTTATAAACAAGCATTTCCACATTACATAAATACAGTATTATGATTCCATTTTAACTGCCATGTCTCCATTCTGAGATCCCACGATAGAAGCCTGTGATCTGCAGTTTAAAGAGCAGTGTTTCAAATTCTCAGGGACACTTGCCTAACTCCTGTGATCATGCAATATGAGCCAAAATACAATTAACCCAGGTAATACCTATGATTAACATCAATCAGACTAACACCATAGAGGGCAGAATTACCGTTGGTCCACTCAGGGATTCATATAAAGCCTAGGCAAGACTTCACAGGGTGGTAGACACTAGACAAGGACAAAATTGTTATAATTCAGAATTTTAAGGATAGAGCAGAGTTTACATTTCCGAACAATAATTCCTGAGTGAATAACTATCTTTCTATTAAGATACAGAATTACTTTCTTTAGCTCTTGGAGCTTTAAAAAGGTGACATCTAGCTCTGTATGTTTTAATCTGGATGTAACAGAAGGCATAGTGAATGTTTCCATATGAATCCTACGCTCCTGCTGCCCCAGGTAGGATTGCCTGATAGCTCACATTATTTTTGCATGGCATTGTTATTGCCATGCCTATATTTACTTTTTTTTTGCAAGTTTTATGATTTGCATATGTGTGTGCATTTTAGGAAGTGCTAATTTCATCAGCATTTAGACAAGGTGAAAAGCTATCTTGAATGTATGTTTTTATAAAAAGAGTTTACAAAAATTTCAATGTTCTGATGAGGGAAAAATTAATGTAACATGAATTGCAGGAACTTTGGTTATTAGGGAGAGTTGCTAAAGGTCAGGAGGAGCTCATGAAAACTGGATATTCTCCATTTTCAGAAAAGCTATTTTGAAAAAGTCTTTTGAGATCTGGGAATCTGGTAAACAGACATCCCTATTGCATTTCCAGGAATGAATTTACTATTAAAATTATTACAAAAACTAATGAACAATGAAAAGTCTCATAGTACAATTAACATTATCAATATATAATAGTTGAATGTGAAGGGGCTCCCTTCATGTAACTTCTAAATTATGGTGGGCCTAAGGTCAATAAGGTTTTCTTGTCAATATTTATTCAGAGCAGGTTTGCTGTTCCCTTCCTCTGCGGCCAAAATAGCCTTCCCTGAGCCAATGCCTCCAGATGGGCTGGACTCCAAATTTCACCATCCTCACCCAGCACTGACTAGAAATAGTGGGAGCTGGAATTCAACACATCTGCGGGGAACCAGGTTGGAGGAGCTCATCTAGGAGGAACAGGATAATTCTGTACATTTTACAAATCATTAAAAAGGGTTTCTAACTTTATGAGACTAAATAAGTATTGCTGTCTCAAGCCACATAAAATAAATTTCATTCTAAACCAGTATTTGAGGAAACACGAGTATTAGGTGGCATTAATGGTAAGTGTGATTTGCGAACCACTGTTATGTCAATACTAATCAGAGCTGTTCCTGCATTGAGTGGAACAAGAATGCAAGGGCATTGATTTTTAATGAAAAACCTAAAACATTTTAGAAACTTGTCTGAGTTATTAGAATTGACTTGTAAACAAAGACTTTGAAAAGAAACATAATGTACATCTAAAGAAAACTGCCAGCTGAACCCTTCGAAGATACACTTTGAACTCTGGCAATTGCATCTTAGCTTTATAGGTAGTTTACACAGATCAAGAGTCATGCGGGTACTGTGGACTTTCACCACTTATAACCCAGAAAAAATGTATGCAGTAGTCCAACTCATATTAATCCTGAACTAGTCTCCTTTCATCCTACTATTGGCATTACAGTGATTCCTTTACACAGCTCCTGCATGCTTGAGTCTAAGTTGTTTTTTTTTTTGTGACTTCAAGTCATTTCTAGAATCATAGTCCATGTAGGCTCTCTTAAACCAAAACTTCTGACTTACTGAGCCACAGTTACTAATGGTAAGAGTGTAGCATTAAGTATTCCTGACAAATCCCAGTTTCATTCCTGCAGCTGTCAAAGGTATTAGGACAATTTTCTTGCCAGACATTAGAGACATCACCACTCCCGTAAGACTTAGTACTTGCAAGACAGCAAAGGTCTTGAATGGGAGACTGCCACTGGCAAGATGATGTGAACTGATATCTTGGCAGCACAAGTAATATCTGCCCTGATGTTCTCTAGCTCACTCATACTGCAGTCTGTCCCTTTCCAACCCATAAAGAAGGATGGAATAGTTCTTCCTATCACTTTCAATCCAGTAAGGATTAACCAGTACAAGAAGACAGCAGTTTTCCCAGCAATTTAGCATAGGCTGGGCTGATATTCAGCTCACCTCATGCTCTATTCGTTACTGAATGACCACTTGCTATAAGCCAGCATCTCCAATAGTACCCAAGATAGCTCAGGAGACCATATCCACAACATCAGCATTAGCGGAAGTACGTACATTCATTGGAGCCTAGTTCTCCTTTCTTCTCATGACACAGAACAGTGGTGAGAATCTTATGCCTGTGCAAGTGTCACTGCATGGCTTTTGCCAGAATGTATCACAATTGATGGCAGGGGATGCTTGGGGTTGCAGTCTAATAAAATCTGAAGGGCTCTATGATTTTCACAACCCTGGCACAAAGGATTAGTATGAAATTTTAACTTAAGTGCTATATATTCCCAGGCAATGGCTTGGTAGGTCAAGAAAAGGAGAGAAAATACTCCACCCAAAAAATCTTCAATTTTTTTGTTGAAAACTATGGAAATAAGGTCAAAGGAAAGCCATGTACTTCATTCTGTTATAACCTAAATCAGTTGCACCCATCAAGATGAGTAAGATATCGTGTGGGATGTAGTCCAAAACCTCTGAACAGATTCTCAGCCTCTGGGCTAGATGCATATACAGGAAATACTGGGCTATTGGTAATTACTGTCTGAACAAACTGTACTTTTTATACAACAAATATAATTTAGGCCAAACAAAATTATACATAATATATTTTATAATTCCTAAAATAACAAAGTGATTTGCAAAGGATAACTTTTTTCAATTAAAATATTTCCCATGAAAAGAAGAGAAGACATTTTCTAAAGCATAGTTTCAAACCCTTCAGAATTTTTGCATCTCTAGCAGGAACTATTACATCTTGAAGACTACCTCCTGCTTACACTTCTGTGAACTGCTGCTTTTTCTTGACACTGGAATACAACACAATTCACTTAAGTATGGTATCACAGCAACTAGATTAATCTAGTCCAGTGGTTCTCAACCTGGGGTCCCGAGATGTTTTGGCCTTCAATTCCCAGAAATCCTAACAGCTGCTAAACTGGCTGGGATATCTGGGAGTTGTAGGCCAAAAAACCCAGGGACCCACAGGTTGAGAACCATTCATCTAGAAAGAACACAAGGAAGCACATTTCATTGGGAAATACCACCAATGAAGACTTCAATTCCATGGTCCACAAGCTGGATCACCAGTGAAGCAAAGTGCAGCATCTCTCCAAGGGTATCAAGGATGGCTTTTCATCCATAATACTGTCTCAATCACTCCTTCCCTTACATCACTTATGAGGAAGTGTCCTACTCACCAGGGAGTTTTGCAAGTTCTCCCGTACCCTCAGAAATGTTACAAATATCACAAGTAACTCCATCCTCTTAAGAGGGATGTAAACATAGCTTATGACAACAAGAAGCTAGGTACAAAATTTAGCTAAAACCAACCGCACACACAAAGCAACCTATGAAAGTTTTGCCATGAAACTTGATCTCTTAATATATTGACATTGATTTGTTTGCAGGAGAGGTGTGCCGGTTATTAAGACTAATTGTTCCTTGTTTTGTGTTCTTGGGAGCAGTTTACTTAATACCTTGCTAAGAATCCTTCCTTAATGCTGGCTATTGATAAAAAAAACCTTCTGTATCTCCATAAGAAGCTGCTTGCAATGAGTTCTTCCTCTCGAACCATTCCTTCTCCCCTTAACCGGAGAAAGGCAGTCACCGAGTAACAAATATCCGACATATATACAAATTCAACTTAAGAACAAACCTATAGAACCTATCTTGTTCCTAACTTGGGGATTGTCTGTATTTGTGTTTTCTTTCCTGCATCTGTGCTTCATGTTTGATTGCTAGCCAAACCAGGTGTAGTACAACAATCACACTAGGTTATTTCCCCCGCTGCATTACAAGAGAACATTCATTCTTTCTTCTCTTGGTTATGCAAACAGATAACCACAAACAAAGAAAGACCCTTTCATGCAAAACTATTTTACTTGAATCTCAGAGCACTGTCAGAACCACCTGTAAAAACTGTGACATAAAAGCATGCAAACCATCTTGTATTTAAAGTAGCTTTTGCAAGTTCAAACATATAGTTTCTGTATTGTGGTGCCAGTACCCTAAAATGATAGTACAAAAATGTCCTAATTTCTACAAAGTACCAGATGTGTGTGGGATGATAGAAGCCACTTTGAACTGAAAATACACTGAAAAGTTGTAATTCCCTCAGAATAACAATAATAGTGATGCTAATAAATAATAAGCAACAGCAACAATAGTAATAGCAGCCAATTGAAACAATTGTCCAAAGGCAAATTATTAAACTGAGGCTATCATATTTTGAACATGAAATGATATGATTCGTCGGAACAATAATGTTTGGTAAAATGAAAGGCAGTAGAAAAAGTAGAAAATGAAATTACAGGTGAAGTGATTCAATAAAAGAAGCCATGGCTCTGAGTTTGCCACAGCGAGAAGGGCAGTTGATGACAGGGACATCATGGAAGTCTAATTTCTAGCATTGCCATAAATCAATGCCTTTTAAATTATTTTATTTTTAGCATGTCAGAAACAACTTGAGAACATAGTGCAAGTTGCTTGAGAACATAGTGCAAGTTGCTTGAGAACATACTGCAAGTCGCTTCTAGTGTGAGAGAATTGGCCGTCTACAGAGACGTTGCCCAGGGGACGCCAGGATGTATTACCATCTTGCTGGGAGGCTTCTCTCATGTCCCCGCAAGCTAGAGTTGACAGATGGGAGCTCACACTGTCTCACAGATTCAAACCGGCAGCCTTTAGGTAAGCCACCCAACCTTCAGATCAGCAGTTCAGCCGGCACAACCGTTTTACCCATTGCGCCACCACGGTTCCTTATAAATCAATGCTGACTTGATGGGAAATATTAACAAAAACAACTAAAACCTTACCTCTGCTACTGTCCCAGTGAGAGAAAAAGCAGTGAATAAACATAATTCAGACAGCAGCCAACCATAGTTCCCAAAGGATGAAGTGAAATAACAACAACAACAAATTTATTATTTGCCTCTCTCTGAGGTTTGAGGCAGGATACTTCATGAAAAAAAAGATAGAATGCTATTAAAAGAGGTACAAGATACACAAAGTTAAAATGCAAGTTAAAATCCACTAATACAATGCAGGTTAAAATTCACAACTTAAAATATACTGGGTAGGCCTGCCGAAAGATTAGCTTTTTGGATTTTTAAAAAAATATTGAGCCACAGATGACTGAATCTGAACGCAGAATCGGTGACTACAGAAGGCTTTCTGTATCTCTACACCCAATACTACAAACACCATGCAACAGGAAGGAGAGGTTCTTTTCCTTGTTTTCTCTTCCACGCCCATCCCTCATCTTCACCCTCCAACGTGTAAGTTTCTCAGCTTAGAGGCATGTGTGTGGGAGAAGTATGCCTTCAAAAATTACACATTCCTCTTCTCAGCCCTCAAGGGTCCCACACTAGATCACAAGGAGGAAAAGGCACACCACTAATTACAAGCAAGAACATGATTTTTCAAAGCCTGAAAGAACTCCCAAATACATGATAAAGCCAGAAAGAAGGAAAGAAGAGCAAGATCATTAAAAGCCCATACATCTTTTCTGAAGAAATGGTGTACAATATAAATTTAGAGACTTGTTAGTTTGCCAACTGGGGGCTCTGCCACACAGTCCTATATCCCAGAATATCAAGGAAGAAAATCTCACAATATCTGCTTTGAACTGGGTTATCTGAGTCCACATTAAGATAATATGGGATTTTTTGCCTTGATATTCTGGGGTATAAGGCTGTGTGGAAGGGTCCTGGCTCTGCAACCTACATAAATTTAGAGACTTCTCAAACAAACAGAATATGCTTTCTTTGCATTCTTTTTTTAAAAAATTGTTAATTGTAATAACCAACATATTTAGCATATTTAGCATTTCTGGTTTCAACACTAGATCATTGTGTCTGTTCAGGTCACCATACAACAGTGTGTGTCTATGCTGGTGCTCTAAAAATGTCTTGGATGACAATCCTGATCATCTTCAAACAACATAGGAGTTTTAGTCCAATATATGTGCAGGTAACTGGTTTGGGTCTAAGATAGATATCTGAGCAAACATTCTAGTCTTGCAGGTTTTTACAAAATACATGAAAACAGAAGAGCGAAACAACAAACCGCCACTAAAAGTGAACTACCAGAAACTTTGTCAATAGCTTTCAAGAAGACCTTTGGCCTCAGTTTAAAGATTCCTTGAGATAAGGATTCCCTTGGTCAGATATTCTTAGTACTAACTGTCCTTAGTACGAACTGTTATTCTCAAACTAAAATTACAAAGCTGAAAAAGAGCTAGAAAACTGTCATGCCTTGCTTCCTGCCAAAAGTCGGTGATTCATGTGCTAACACCACATACTACTGGGATGAAGTCCAGGCTGAGATGCATCGCAACTCCAAAAAAAAATGTTCTCTGGCATATAATCTGCTCAGCGGGCCCCTATCTTCAGAGGCTCCAAGCAAGCAAATCAAGCTTAAGGCTAAAAGAAAGGCAAAACTCATCCTGTACAGAACAGGAGGTGGCCAACAGGACTTATGGGCATGTCACAAAAATGAAAGAGCCTGGGCTTTACATAAGAAGATGGGACAAAGTAGCATCTTAGTCTTTCAGCTCACAGACATTTTTCTGTTATTTCCATTTTTGCACGCATGAAATTGACAAATGGACATGCGGCAAGTACAAAGGTCATTTTCTATTTGAATTCAAGATGTACCTCTGTTGAAACTGTGTCAGCAGCTAGGAGAAGTTCAAACAATATGCAAACAGCAATCATAACTGTCCATTTGCATATCCACACACTCCTGTGCAGAAATGCACCCAATCGCAGCAGTAGCCAGCAAGAACTTCCAACCAGAGGAGCCCTTTTTCTAATTGCCATAAATGACATAACCAACACCAGCTTTATGTACCTTGCATTCCTCCATGTACAAATTCTCAAGGATACCACTCAATGATCAGTATCAAAAAGAAAACTTTTAACAGTATTGAGTAGAGCCCCTAAAGTAGCTCAAAACACATTACAGTTAATTTTCAATGGCATTAATCATCATTATCATCATCATTCCTAGGCCCAGAAGCCAAGGATGGGCCCTGCCTCCATCCCAAATGCTAATGACAGAAAAGATCTATCTGCAGGACTTAATCCCTTCCCAAACTGGCCTCCCCTTTTCCTTTTGTGCCATGTCTTCATTTGATTGTAAGCCTGAAGCCAGGGAACAATTCTGTTGATCTTTTTACTTGAAAAGTGCTGTGTATAGTGACATAAAAGAATATAATAACAACAACAACAACAACTCCAAATGAAGATCTGTGCTCAGATTACTGATGTGCCAGAGCGAAGAATAAAAAGACAGCAACATCTAGGTCAAGAACAGACAACTGTGGATCTTGAGAAGTTTTTGGACTCCTGGTCTCTTTAATGCTTCAAACACTGACTATGACAAATAAGGCTAATGAGAGCTATGGGTCAAAAACACCTTGAGGACCATAATGGCCTACCTCAAACCAGGAAGACTTGGAGCAAAGAAAACAAATCTTATTAATCATTCCGCCCTAGATATAGTTCAGGTCTATGGAGAACTAGAATGGTTTCAGTAACATAAATTGCTTAATAGTCTTTTATTTCATACATTTGTATCTCATCCTTCTAACAACCTACCGGGGGGGGGATATTTTATTGATATTTTAACCTTTAATTAATAGTCTATAATCTTTATATTAAATATTATATTTTTATTTATTATTACTTATTTATTATAATTATAAGAATTATAAATTACATTATATATTATAATTATTATAATTATTATAATGTATTATTATACATTATAAATATAATATTTATATTAAAGATTATATTATTATTTATGCCCTGGTGGTACAGTGAGTTAAAGCGCTGAGCTGCTGAACTTGCAGACTGAAAGGTCAGCTGTTCGAATCTGAGAAGTGGGCTGAGCTCCTGCTGTTAGCCCCAACTTCTGCTAACCTAGCAGTTTGAAACATGCAAATGTGAATAGATCAATAGGTACTGCTCTGGTGGGAAGGTAATGGCGCTCCATGCAGTCGTGCCAGCCACATTACCTTGGAGGTGTCTATGGACAATGCCGGCTCTTCGGATTAGAAATGGAGATGAGCACCAACCCCCAGAGTTGGACACAACTAGACTTAATGTCAGGGGAAAACCTTTACCTTTACTTAATCTTTATATTTACATTGTAATCCATTGTTTTAGTCTGCATTGTTTTATATTTATCATCATCTACCTTGAGTCCATACGCTGGGAAACAGCTAGGATAAAAAATTAAATACATAATAACTTTAATAGAAAGAACTGGGGGAAATCACTACCTTGAGCTCCTCATCCATAAGAAGTCCTTCTGTCCTATGTTCAGTATTTCCTTGATTTCACTCCCTCTTCTTGTTGAACCTGCATGTTTGCATACCAATCTCTCAGTTAAATACTTCTGGTCTAGATGCAATGGCTAATCCTAACAAGAGACTGAATCAGTGACAATCACCTATGGATTCAATCAGATCTGTTGTGGTTGAAGGATTAAGCACACTGTCCTTATTATTTTGATAGCTGCTCTTTCAGGGTACATCTACACTAGTAATAGTAGTTGTAGTGCAGTTTGACAGCACTTTAACTGCCATGGCTGAATGCTATGAAAGTTAAAGTGCTGTCAAACTGCATAAAATGAACTTACAGAAACAACATTGTCGGAAGTTAAATCTGTAAAAAGTTCAGTCCTTGCTGCACAGAGAAACAGTTGTGGCTCTGGGTGGGAGGCAGACTGCGTTGGATAATCCAGAATGTTGGATAAACGAAGGTTGGATAAGCGAGACTTTACTGTACTAATATTACATGTAATATATAATAAATGTAAAGGTTTCCCCTGACGTTAAGTCCAGTCGTGACTGACTCTGGGGGTTGGTGCTCATCTCCATTTCTAAGCCGAAGAGCCGGCGCTGTCTGCAGACATCTCCAAGGTCATGTGGCCAGCATGACTGCATGGAGCGCCATTACCTTCCCGCCAGAGGTACCTATTGAACTACTCACATTTGCATGTTTTTGAACTGCTAGGTTGGCAGGAGCTGGAGCTAACAGAGGGCGCTCATTCCGCTTCCGGGATTTGAACCTGGGACCTTTTGGTCCGCAAGTTTAGGAGTTCAGCGTTTTAACACACTGTGCCACCATGGGCCCTTGTAATATATAATATATAATTAATATTATTCTATTGTATTATTATTAGTATTATATTGCATTACATATTTCTTTAGCATATTATACCCCTCCAAGAACTACATTAGAGTCTCATTTATCCAAGACTTGCTTATCCAAGGTTCTGGATTATCTAATGCATTTTTGTAGACAATGTTTTCAATATATAATGATATTTTGGTGCTAAATTCGTAAATACAGTAATTACAACATAACATTACTGCGCATTGAACTACTTTTTCTGTCAAATTTGTTGTATAACATGTTTTGATGCTTAATTTGTAAAATCATAACCTAAATTGATGTTTAATAGGCTTTTCCTTAATCCCTCCTTATTATCCAAGATATTCACTTATCCAAGGTTCTGCCGGCCCGTTTATGTTGGATAAGTGAGACTCTACTGTATATTGTATTACATATTTATTTAGCATATTATACCCCTGCAAGTACGGTAGACTCTCACTTATCCAAGCTAAACGGGCCAGCAGAAGCTTGGATAAGCGAATATCTTGGATAATAAGGAGGGATTAAGGAAAAGCCTATTAAACATCAAATTAGGTTATGACTTTACAAATTAAGCACACAAAAAAAATCATGTTATACAACAAATTTGACAGAAAAAGTAGTTCAATACGCATTGATGTTATGTTGTAATTACTGTATTTACGAATTTAGCACCAAAATATCACGATATAATGAAAACATTGACTACAAAAATGTGTTGGATAATCCAGAAGCTTGGATAAGCGAGTGTTGGATAAGTGAGTACTGTAATTACAACATAACATTACTGCGTATTGAACTACCCTTTCTGTCAAATTTGTTGTATAACATGATGTTTTGATGCTTAATTTGTAAAATCATAACCTAAATTGATGTTTAATAGGCTTCTCCTTCATCTCTCCTTATTATCCAACATATTCGCTTATCCAAGGTTCTGCCGGCCCGTTTATGTTGGATAAGTGAAACTCTACTGTATGTTGTATTACATATTTATTTAGCATATTATACCCCTGCAAGTACTATTTCCAGCCACAACACCGGGATGAAAAAAGTTAACAACGGAACAGTTAACAACAGGACAGGCCCCTGTTTTCAGATGTTACTTTCAGAGTTTCAGAGCAGTGACACACTTCCAAAAACTGCTCCATCAGCAACTACCTGAACAGAACAGGCCTAGGAAAGCAGCTCAGCCTCTTCCCACCCCGCGTTTGATCCCTCCTCCCTGGGTAGCATCAGAAGGACTGATGACAAATGGCCAACTCGGGAGCAGCTACACTGTAGAATTAATGCAGTTTGATACCGCGCTACGCGATGGAATGCTAGGGGTTGTGGCTTCCCTCTGGCAAAGAGCGAACTACGGCTCCCATGATTCCAAAGCATTGAGCCGTGGTAGTTAAAGTGGTGCCAAACTGCATTGATTCTAACGCAAAGAGAACTCGGGCACAGGCGCACTTTGGGAGTCGGGACACCCCTTCCCCTCCGCTCCCCTCCCAAGCCCATCCACAGGTTGCAAGGCCAAGGAATGAGGAGGAACCTGGAGAGAGAAGGCTGGGCGGCCCTTCCTCGGAGGAGCCGCATCCCACCTCCGTCCGGCGGCGAAGCTGGGCGAGGAGCGCCGCGGAAGCGAAACGGGGGCGGCGAGGAGGCAGGGCGGCCCCCACATGCCTCCTCCAAGCCACGCCCCTCGCTGCGCCGAGGCCACGCCCACGCCAGGGATCGGCGCTGGAGGAGAAGCCACGCCCTCTTCGTGGGACCACGCCCCCTAGGAGTGGCGTGGGCGTGGCCTCCCCGCCCCCTCTCCAGCCTATCCTTTTCAAACAAAACGTCACCATCCCTCAGAAACCGGAAGTCCTGGCTTCTCCTTCGCTCCCTCTCTCTCCCCGCCCACGTTGCCGCCCCATTTCCCAGTCGCGCTTCGTGACATCATCAAATCGCGTTAGCTGAAGCCAGGGATGCCCTCAAGCAAGAAGGGGCAAATTTGGGCCCTCTTTCCAGGTGTTTTGGACTTCAACTCCCACCATTCCTCACAGCCTCGGGCCCCTTCCTTTTCCCCCTCAGCCGCTTAAGCGGCTGAGGGGGAAAAGGAAAGGGCCCGAGGCTGTGAGGAATGGTGGGAGTTGAAGCCCAAAACACCTGGAAAGGGCCCAAGTTTGCCATGCCTGTACTACACAGACTACACAGAGAAGCTATTGGAATCCACAAGCCTGTGGACAATTTCAACAGAGAGGAGGAAACCATCAAAATGAACAAATTTCTAGCTACCGGTATTTAAAAAAAACCTCTAAAATCAGAACAGTAAATAAAGAACAACACTCTGAAAAGAGGGGAATTCCAGACATGGCTCAATCAGGGCCAGCTAACACCTCCTGACAAAGGATTCCCCCAGGCAGGAATCAGCCAGGCCTTGAATCTGCAAGGCTTTCCAGTGCTATTCAAGGTGAGTAATTGCAGCATTCATACCTGCCTCAAACAGACAACAACAACAATAATAATAATAACTTTATTTTTATATCCCGCTCCCATCTCCCCAGAGGGGACTCGGGGCGGCTCATATGGGGACAAGCCTAGTTCCAAAAATACAATAAAATACAGCATAATTAAACCAATGTAAAATAGGTAAAATAGTATAAACATACAAACCAGCATAAAATATCAACATAAAACATTAGAACACTAGAGTCTGAACATAATATACAAACTGTAAGATAAAATTCATCAGACTCTACAAGAGGGAATTAAGGATCTCATTACAGAGTTCAATCAATAAGAGTGGGGTGTGATAAAGTGCAGTAGTTGTGGCCACTAATAAAACTAACAGACAAGAGTTCTTTCTCCCACCCTGGCCTTCCATAGGTATATAAACCCCACTTGACAAGTTTCCAACAAACCTCACAACCTTGAGGATATCTGCCATGGATGCAGGTGAAACGTCAGGAAAGATTGCTTCTGGTACATAGATTGCTTCTGGCATAGCCCCATGTAAGCCGCCCCGAGTCCCCTCGGGGAGATGGGGCGGGATATAAGAATAAAGTTATTTTATTATTATTATTATTATTATTATTATTATTATTATTATTATTATTATTACATGTCCATACACCTCGGAAAACTCACAGCAACTCAATGAGAAAAATAGTCCAACCAACCCAACATTATTCATTCCAATATGTGGAATTTAAAATCCAGATACTGGCAAAATGAAATCCGCATTAGCGACTGCAAACTTCAGGCTCCATTGGGGTTCCTTAGCTGCTTCTACAGGATTGGGAGAGTTATATAATGTTTATTTAAAGACTGATACTAATACTATTTAGAAAGACATGGTTCTGGAGGATAGCCTCTATTCTGCTCTTACATAATTCCATGTTTTACAGGATTTGCTTTAAACTGTTAGGCTGATTTACTATGTTTTGTACAATTTTCTTTGCATGCGGAGCTTAGAAAAGTTATTTTTGGACTGCACTTCCAGAATCCCTCAGTCAGTATAGCCCAAGCATGGGCAAACTTGGGCCCTCCAGGTGTTTTTGGCCTTCAACTCCCACAATTCCTAACAGCCTGGCTGTTTAGCTTCACTGAGCAAAAGACAGTGAAAGTACTCTGATGAGCATTTATACAATAAATGAAAGCAATACAGAAACAGTCCATCCGTTTGCTTTGCTAAGCAAAGTAGCTTGTGGGTCCAGGGCAGAGACCCCTGTTCCCTCTCCCATCTTTTGATTGGTCAATTCTTCCAAAATAATCCATCAGTTAGGCATGCCCAGATTTCCAACCCATTCACTGTAGCTTCTCACCCCCATTAAAGTTATGTGCTTCTCTTCTTATATGAGCTGGCACAAACCACAGGAGAATTCTAATATGATATCCAACTATTCGAAATAGTATTTGACATATTTTTCCATGCAGCACCATATAACTCTTTGACTTTTGCCAGTTGTTGCCACCTCTGTGTCTGCTCATTCCATTCTTTGGGGGGGGGGGGGGGCTGCTTGTTGGTTTTCTTGGATCTGCAGTAGGATTCTTTGACGGTTTTTTTTTTAAAGCAGGTTTCCCGAATGATCCCATGGTGTGAAGGGCAAAGAGTTATTGTTCAAAAGTGCAATTTCTGTGATACACTATAGAGATATAACTCTAAAAAAATAAAGAAAAAAGAAGGGAGCATACCAGGTTAATAATTACTGTGCAAAGTGTCAGTGAATTCTCCATGCCACCATGGAGAATATATAATCTGAGCGGATATATAATCACATTCAGAAACTTGGAGCTCTGTGAAATTAACTACAAATGTATCCTGTCTTCTTGAGGTCCTCGCTGTCACATCTTTTCTTTTGTTGGAGTGAGGGTGTTCCTGGTGGTGGAAGATGCATAAGTGGGAGGGTAATGGATAATTATTTATTTTGAAGCATCCTTGAAATCAATCAAGGAATATCTATGTGTGAGGAAAAAGAAAAACTAACAGCCCCAGCTCTTTGCAGGTCTGTACATACGAAAGTGTTAACATTTTAAAGGTTGCACATGTTTGTGTGTACATGTTTCTTCAAGGTGATTCTTGAGTTACTGGCAACCAAATGAATTTCACAGGGTTTTCTTATTGCTCAATTTGTGGAAGCTATGCTGCTTCGCCCCAGTGGTGAAGTGCGTTAATGTGATGAGTCATGGGCCATGTAGTCCCATTCATGGCACTGTAGTCCCAGATGAAGAGGAGAACTTGGGTTTTTCACCGTCTCAGTCAGAATTGGAACCTTCCCAGCCAGATTTGGGAACCTTGCACCTGCAAGAGATTTGTCTTCCAGAAGTCTGTCAAACAAGCCCTGAGCCTAAATCTCCTGTGTTTTCTCGCCACGAGTTTTGTAAACAACAGAGAGGAGTTCAAGCGGCCTCTCGCAGGAGTGCTAGGATAGCTGCTAAGAATTTAGCTGATTAAGCCTGTTTTCCATGAGAAACTTTAAGGAGTCATGCATCTGGACTCAGAGATTAGCTTTCGTTTCTGGTTCCCCAGTGAACTGTTCTTTGGTGGGAAAACTAGACCCTATTTAGGTGTCTTACCCACAAAGGGATCTTGCGGAGTCAATTCGTCAGCTACTGGAGTAAGTTGTGTGTGGACAGCGCGCTCCGTTTCCAAGCCTCGTTCCTGTTTCAAGCCTTGTTCCTGATTCCAAGCCTTCGCTCCCGTTTCCAAGCCTTCGTTCCCGTTTCCAGCCTTGTTTACCTCCACGGACCTTGCCTTGTTTCCCAGGACTCAGTCTTGCCTTGTTTTCCGGATTTTGCCAAGTAATTCCACGGATCTTGTTCTCGCTCCTCGTTCCTTGTTGCCTTGTATCAAGCCTTGTTTCAAGTTATTTCCTAGCCTTGCTCAAGTTCATGGACTAAAGGACCTTGTCATCTCCCCTCACTTTGCCTGGCAAAGTGAGTGTTTCGGTTATTGGATTACAACTTTGGACCTTAATATTTCATATTGGACATTGTTTTCTTGGACTAATTTTGACCTTTCCTGAAAGGTCTACTTCTGGACTATTTCATACACTTGCTTTTATTAACTTTATATATTTCCTTAATAAAGATATTAGATAGATTCTGGCCTCTGTGTATGGTTATTGGTGCTCTGCAGCCTGGGTCGTGACAGTTTGACTCCGCCACCCTAAGCACCAATTAACCTAGGCCAGAATGTCTACCGGAGCCGGACCGGGAGGCCAGCCACTCAGCTACACCATCGACAAGGAGGAAGTGGATCGCATCCGTGATAAGCTCAATGCGCAGGAGGGAGAAATAAAGGGATTGAAGGAACGCGGAATCCGTCTCCCGGCCCTGGCGTTGCCAACCAAGTTTTCTGGAGAAGCTTCTAAGGTTCATGTTTTCCGTCGCCAATGCCAGGCTTATCTAGAGGCCCGCAATGCCGAGTTTCCCCAAGAAGACATCAAAGTGGCGTGGATCTACAGCCTTTTAGACGGGCCAGCGGCCAACTGGGCGACGGCACTGTTCGACCAAGTTTCCCCACACCTAAGATCAGCGCAACACTTCTTGGATCACATTAAGGCGACTTGGGGGATCGAAGACAATTTGGAGGCAGCCGGCCATAAACTCCGGCGCCTCTCTCAGGGGGACAGACCCTTGTCCCAGTACATAGCCGAGTTCCGAGTGCTGGCCCACAGCACCGGATGGAATGATATAGCCCTCAGAGGACAATTTCGGGAGGGTCTCAACATCGAGATGTTGGAGGAAATTTCCAAGGTGGATCCCCCCCACTCTCTTGAAGCACTCATTGATCAATGTTTACGAGCTGAAGTCATGCTTGCCAACAGAAAACAATGGGTCCGAGGCCAGAGCGGTAGAGCTGGGGTGAAACCTCCCGCTTCCACCAGCGTTCAGCCGCGTCCAGTATGGAGACCCCCACCACCAGCCCCATACCCCAGGGGGAGCGAGGAGGTGCCGATGCAGTTGGGCAATGTGCGTCCCAGGTTAGATGCCGCCGAGAAGGCCCGCCGCCAACGCCTAAATCTCTGTTGGTACTGCGGAAACGGGGGCCACTTCGCCAGAGAGTGCCCAGCCAAAGGGAAGCCCGCCGCCCGTCTGGCGGCGGCGTCCTCCACGGAGACGAAGACGTCTGAGGCGGCTGGCGCACAGCCGGCGGGGGAAGCCAGCGACCGGGCGTAGAGAGGCTCGCCAACCCGGTCAAAAAACCCACTCAAGAGCCGCCAACCGGGGTCCTATTTCTTCTAGTGGTCACCTTGTGGTCAGCAAAAAAGGGGCCAGTCATGGTCCATGCCATGATAGACTCAGGAGCCACAAACAATTTCATTGATAGAGAGTATGCCGACTCTCTGGGATTACAATACCATGACTTCAAGAATGCCCGTGTGGTGCAAGCCATCGATGGCCGCCCCCTCAAGACGGGTCCCGTAAGCCAGTGGTCGGAACCCACCAGAATGTGGATAAGGGAACATATGGAAGAGATTTCCTTCTTTGTTACCGAGGTTCCCCATTTCCCTGTGATTTTGGGAATTCCATGGCTGACACTTCACGACCCAAGCATCTCCTGGTCCAACAGAGAACTGCAGTTTGCTTCAAAATATTGCCAAAACCATTGCCTTGTAGCCAAGGTCTGCCATGCCACAGACACTGAACCCATTATCACCTTGCCCAAGAAGTACTCAGAATATTGGGATGTATTCAATGAAAAAGAGGCCGAGAGATTACCCCCACATAGACCTTATGACTGTGCCATTGACTTGGTGGAGGGGGCTCCGATCCCGCGAGGACATCTCTACTCCCTGACTGAACCGGAGCAAGAAGCTCTCAGGGAGTTTATAGAGTCAAACCTTCGCAAGGGATTCATCAGACCCTCTCAATCCCCAGCCGCTTCCCCAGTGATGTTTGTGAAAAAGAAATCAGGGGAATTACGCTTGGTGGTGGACTATAGAGCATTGAACAATATCACTAAGCGGAACAGCTATCCCCTGCCCTTAATCTCGGACCTACTAGACCGACTTCGAGGAGCCAAGGTCTACACCAAGCTGGATCTTCGGGGGGCGTATAATCTAGTTCGCATCAGAGAAGGGGACGAGTGGAAGACCGCCTTCCAGACTAAATTCGGATTATTCGAGTCCCGAGTTATGAATTATGGATTATGTGGAGCTCCCGCAACGTTCCAACATTTTGTCAATGACATCTTTCAGGATTATCTAGATCGGTTCTTGATCATCTACCTGGACGATTTTTTGGTGTTTTCTAGATCACAATCAGAACATGAGAACCACGTCAGAATGGTGTTACAACGATTGCGGGATCATGGACTTTATGCCAAGCTGGAAAAATGTGCTTTTGATCTACAAGAGGTAGATTTTCTGGGGTACCGCGTCTCGCCACTAGGGCTCTCCATGGACCCGGCAAAGGTTTCAGCAGTATTGGAATGGCGGGCGCCCACCAACAAGAAAGAGGTGCAACGATTCTTGGGGTTCGCGAACTACTATCGCAAGTTCATTCCAGACTTTGCCCGCTGGTCTGACCCAATCACCAGCTGCATCCGTGGGAAACAGCCCTTCCGCTGGACAGATCAAGCAGAGAAAGGGTTCCAGCAACTAAAGAAATTATTCACGTCCCAGCCAATCCTTCAGCATCCAGATCCTGAAACCCTTTTTGTCGTGCAGGCGGACGCCTCCGATGTGGCAATTGGGGCTGTACTCCTACAACCGGTGGGAGATCATCTTCATCCTTGTGCCTTTTATTCCCGTCAATTGACCGCACCAGAGAGAAACTACACCATTTGGGAAAAGGAACTATTGGCCATAAAGGCAGCCTTTGAAACTTGGAGACATTGGTTAGAAGGGGCCAAATTTCCCATTGAAGTCCATACTGATCATCGGAATCTAGAGCATCTAAGAACTGCCCGCAAGCTAAATCAGAGGCAACAACGCTGGGCTTTATTCTTTGAACGTTTTAACTTCCAAATTCATTATGTAACCCCAGCCCAGACCAAGCAAGCAGATGCTCTGTCACGAAAACCGGAATACGCTGCAGGGCGCAAGGAGACCTTTGAATCTCAGCTGCTACAACCCGAGAACTTTGCCACGCTCACAGTGGGAAACACCAAATCCACTCCCATTGAATCAACTCCCTCTACTCCAGGGCCCCTTTGTGCTCAGGAAATCAGGGCCAGCCAGCAAGTAGATGCCTGGGCACAGGACCAACTTCGCCAAGGACTACATTTTCCCTTTTCGCTTAAGGATGGGCTACTTTGCTATAGAAATCATGTTTACATCCCCCCAGGACCGGGCAGAGAAAAGGCACTTCGTCTGTGTCATGACTGCAAGCCAGCAGGGCATTTCGGACTATTCAAAACTATGCATTTGATCCTAAGAGATTTCTGGTGGCCCAAGATCCGCAAGGATGTGGAAAAATATGTCAACACCTGCCCAGTATGCCAGCGCTCCAAGACAAGAAGGGAGAAGCCCTCAGGGCTTCTGCATCCCCTCCCTACCCCATCCCACCCATGGGAAATAATCTCTGCGGATTTTATCACTGATCTACCACCTTCCTGTGGATTCACCACAATCCTGGTGGTGGTGGACCTTTTCACCAAGTTAGCCCATTTCATTCCCTGTGAAGGCCTTCCCACGGCCAAAGAGACTGCAGATCTATTCCTCCAACATGTTTTCAGATTGCATGGATTGCCCAAGAGTTTGGTCACAGACCGTGGGTCCCAATTCACCTCTCGTTTCTGGAAAGCACTACAAAAACTATTGGGCATAGACTCTCGTTTATCTTCGGCTCACCATCCCCAAACGGATGGGCAAACTGAGCGCACCAATGCCACTTTGGAACAATACCTTCGCTGTTATGTGAACTACCAACAGGACAATTGGGCTTCCCTGTTATCGTTGTCAGAGTTTGCCTACAACAATGGGGTCCAGGCTTCTACTAAAGAAACCCCGTTCTTTGCAAACTACGGCTTCCATCCACGTTTCTTTCCTCCTGTCATTGAAACCTCAGAAGTTCCCGCAGCAGAGGACTGGCTGCAGGAACTCACAGCGGTGCAACAACTCTTGCTCCAGCAACTAGACCAAGCCAAGGAGGACTATAAACGTCACGCGGACAAACATCGCCAGCCGGGCCCCGAAATCAAGGTAGGAGACCGGGTTCTTCTGTCCACTCGCTTTTTGCCCTCCCATCGCCCTTGCCGGAAGTTAGATGCCCGTTTCATTGGCCCCTATCCAGTGGTGGCGCAACTTAACCCCGTGACTTTCAAACTCCAACTTCCGCGCTCAATGCGCATTCATCCAGTGTTCCATCGCTCCCTACTCCTTCCGGCGGATGGTGTGCGCCCTGATACAGACCGGCCGGCCCCCCCTCCTGTTTGGGTAGATGGAGAGGAGGAGTTTGAGGTTCAGGACATTTTGGATTCTCGCTTTCACCGCCGCCGCCTACAATATCTCATTGACTGGGTGGGTTTTGGCCCCGAGGAACGCTCTTGGGAAGACGCTTCCACAGTCCATGCTCCTGATCTAACCCGCCGCTTCCATCAGACCTATCCCGCCAAGCCGCGGCCTCGCGCCTCGGGGAGAGAGTCCCAGTTTGAGAGGGGGCTTGAGGAGGGGGATAGTGTGATGAGTCATGGGCCATGTAGTCCCATTCATGGCACTGTAGTCCCAGATGAAGAGGAGAACTTGGGTTTTTCACCGTCTCAGTCAGAATTGGAACCTTCCCAGCCAGATTTGGGAACCTTGCACCTGCAAGAGATTTGTCTTCCAGAAGTCTGTCAAACAAGCCCTGAGCCTAAATCTCCTGTGTTTTCTCGCCACGAGTTTTGTAAACAACAGAGAGGAGTTCAAGCGGCCTCTCGCAGGAGTGCTAGGATAGCTGCTAAGAATTTAGCTGATTAAGCCTGTTTTCCATGAGAAACTTTAAGGAGTCATGCATCTGGACTCAGAGATTAGCTTTCGTTTCTGGTTCCCCAGTGAACTGTTCTTTGGTGGGAAAACTAGACCCTATTTAGGTGTCTTACCCACAAAGGGATCTTGCGGAGTCAATTCGTCAGCTACTGGAGTAAGTTGTGTGTGGACAGCGCGCTCCGTTTCCAAGCCTCGTTCCTGTTTCAAGCCTTGTTCCTGATTCCAAGCCTTCGCTCCCGTTTCCAAGCCTTCGTTCCCGTTTCCAGCCTTGTTTACCTCCACGGACCTTGCCTTGTTTTCCAGGACTCAGTCTTGCCTTGTTTTCCGGATTTTGCCAAGTAATTCCACGGATCTTGTTCTCGCTCCTCGTTCCTTGTTGCCTTGTATCAAGCCTTGTTTCAAGTTATTTCCTAGCCTTGCTCAAGTTCATGGACTAAAGGACCTTGTCATCTCCCCTCACTTTGCCTGGCAAAGTGAGTGTTTCGGTTATTGGATTACAACTTTGGACCTTAATATTTCATATTGGACATTGTTTTCTTGGACTAATTTTGACCTTTCCTGAAAGGTCTACTTCTGGACTATTTCATACACTTGCTTTTATTAACTTTATATATTTCCTTAATAAAGATATTAGATAGATTCTGGCCTCTGTGTATGGTTATTGGTGCTCTGCAGCCTGGGTCGTGACAGTTAAAGCGCTGAGCTGCTGAACTTGCAGACCGAAAGGTCCCAGGTTCAAATCCCGGGAGCGGCTTGAGCGCCCGCTGTTAGCTCCAGTTCCTGCCAACCTAGCAGTTTGAAAACATGCAAATGTGAGTAGATCAATAGGTAACGGCGCTCCATGCAGTCATGCCGGCCACATGACCTTGGAGGTGTCTACGGACAACGCTGGCTCTTCGGCTTAGAAATGGAGATGAGCACCAACCCCCAGAGTCAGACATGACTGGACTTAACGTCAGGGGAAACCTTATCTATGCTGCTGTTAATCTCTTTGTATTATTAGACACTCTCAATTTATCTCACGTCTTGTGGAATAATTTCTTTCTTAACTTACAGCTTTACATTATGTAGCATTTAGTCCTCCTGCTGACTCACTATATGAAGAGTGCAGATTTCCTTGGAAAAGAAAATATTGGAGATTTCATGTGCAGTGATTTCATGTGTGCACTTATTTCAGTGCATATGTGACCAGGTAACAGATGAGAATGAAAGCTCATCTTATGTAACCTGAAGTTAATTACTCCTGAAAACAGGTCACTCTTTAGTAAATTGCACTGGTTCTGACTAGCTTCCTTTTTTGTTCTTCATTGCTTTCAAGCACTCCATCTGCACATACCATTGTAATTCCCTGTTCATTGTACTACAGAAATAGAAATTCGACTTAGAATAATAGAATCCTAGAGTTGGAGGAGACCTTGTAGGCCATCCAGTCCAATCTCTTGCCAAGAAGCAGGAAAATCACATTCAAAACATCCCTGACAGATGGCCATTCAGCCTCTGCTTAAAAGCCTCCAAAGAAGGAGCCTCCACCACACTCCATGGCAGGGAGTTCCACTGCTGAACAGCTCTCACAGTTAAGAAGTTTTTCCCAATGTTCAGGTGGAATCTCCTTTCCTGTAGTTTGAAGCCATTGTCTCCAGGGCAGCAGAAAACAAGCTTGCTCTCTCCTCCCTGTAACTTCCCCTAAACAGGCTAAACATGCCCAGCTCTTTAAGCCACTCCTTATAGGGCTTGTCCTCCAGACTTTTGATCATTTTTTTTTTCAGAATGATTTTTATTAGTGAAGTTTCTCAACAGTCAAACAAACAAATAAACAGATATACATTCACCTTAAAACAATGTGACATTAATACAATAATCAAATAGATAAAAATCAGACAAAAGGAGAGAAGGAGAAAGGAAAAGAAAAGGGATAGAAAGAGAAAAAAAAAAGGGAAAGAAAGAGGTGCGGGTGGGTGTAATTTGGACTTCCATCTATGATTCTTCTTATCTTGTTCCTAATCAGACTTAACTTGTTTGTATTTTTTCCCTAAAATAGTCCTCGAGATAAGTCCAGTCAGTGGCTTTCATTGCTGTTCCATTCATTCTTTTGATCAGAAAGGATAATTGATCCATATTCTTGATTTCCAATAATTTCTCTAGCCATAAGTCTTTTGTTGGGATTTGTGTGGATTTCCAGAGTCTTGCGATAACGAGTCTTGCTGCAGTAATAAAAAAGGTGAAGAGTTTGTCTGTATTGGGGTCAACCTTCTCCTCAGGGTCATATAAGCCTAATAATAGTAATTCTGGTTTTTTAACAAATTTAGTTTTCAATATTGTATTGGTCTCCTCCAGGATTTCAGTCCAAAATTTCCTTAGTTTCTTACATTTCCACCACATGTGGAAGAAGGAGCCTATATAGCTTTTTACATCTCCAACACTTGCTATTTGTATTTTTATACATTTGGCCAATCTTTTTTGGTGTCAGATACCACCTGTGTAAGAGTTTGAGCCAATTCTCCTTCAGGTCTACGGAATATGTATACTTAATTTTTTTATTCCAAATGGATTCCCACTCATACATCTGAATGGGCCTTTCTATATTTCTCGCCCATAATACCATTGCGTTTGTTACAGTCACTGTTTCCGTATCCCAGGCCAGTAGGTTATTATACATTATACTTATATTTTTCTTATTTATGAGAATAAATTTATCCCAGAAACCCTGTTCTTGGTCAAAACCCACCAACTTATCTCTTTTATAGGCCTCTTTGATCTGAAAATACTGGTACCAGGACACATTTCTATTTGTCTCTTGTATTGTTACTAGATCCTTCAGTTTTGGGGGGATTTTTGATCATTTTAGTCACCTTTCTCTGGACACATTCCAGCTTGTCAATATCCCTCTTAAATTGTGGTGCTCAGAATTGGATACAGTGTTCCAGGTGTGGTCTGACCAAGGCAGAATAGAGGGGTAGGATGACTTCCCTGGATCTAGGCACTATACTCCTATTTATGCAGGCCAAAATCCCTTTTTTTTCTTCTTTTCACTGTATCGCATTGTTGGCTCATGTTTAACTTGTCCACTTCTCTCAAGGGAAAAAGACCGACACTCATACATCTGTAACTTTAGATTTATTTATTTGAATTATAAATCACTCCCTCAGCCTGATATTTATTTGATCTGAACTTCTATGGACTGTGTCTAAATATATCTAAAGAAGTTGCCACTTACAGAAGTTTAGCAAATAAAAAGTTGCCACAAGCTTCAATGTCTTGTTTTCCTGCAACAGACTACAAGGGTTATCCCACTAGAAAATTGTTGACTTATTCCTTAAATTTCAGCCCATTTATTTCCCGGGAGCCCATCCTCATTGTATGTTCTGGTAAAAGGAAAAATAATAGAGCTTCCAGTCTTTAGAAATCTACTTCTATTACAAGCATCATTTATAAAAGTGAAGTTAATGGCCAAGCATCCCAAGAAAACCAACATTCAAAAGCATTCTAGCAAAACATATCCAATGTCTCACAGTAGTTCCATTTATATGTAGATCCTGGTAATTTTGATTTTTGACAATTTTTGTCTGATTCATCTCCATCTCTTTTTGCTGTATTAAGTAAGGGCAGGAGTTGGCATCAGCAATAACATATATATAATTTACTTGGTGGCAATGCTTGCCTTTATTGATGTTAGTTATTGCTTCTGGCATAGGAACTTTTTCACAGTGATGCAACCACTCCTATGAACCTGTTTAACGTGCTACACTTTTCCTTGCCTTAAAAAAATAGGGTCCATCTGTACTACTGTAAATGTTTACACAACATATGTATTCAATTAGTTTTGTCTGGATCAGCCCTTTTAAATAGCAAGACTGGTTACTTTAAATAGGCCTTGACAGAACCTGCCAGATCCATTAGCTACTTGATATGGAGGCCACAAACTTACCTTGGAATAAATTCCATTGAACTCAGTGGGGCTGTCTCCTCAGTTAGACAGATTGGGAACTCATTCTTGTGGTTATCCAAAAATAGTATTTATACTTTTGAACATGTCAAGGCACCAGTGCAAAGTGCTGCTGCTGACCAGAGATGCTCAAAATATTTTGCTTCCTGAGAAAGGATGGCACCCTGCCTCAATCCAACAAGACAATTTAATCTTGTGTCGACACAATGGAAATGGAATAATGTTTTCCACTCCAAATGAGGTGGCATACTGGTTTTATCCTGAGAATCCTGTGACTGGAAGAGAGAACAGCTGGGATTAGTAGGGTTTAGAAATTAAAGGTCTGTTGTTGTCCCTACCTCTGAGAGGCACGGGCTCTATTGTCCAGGTTAGATATAATGGGTACTTTGCACTAATGGGTTTTGGGGGCTTGGAATAATCCCTCACATAGGGTGTGACTTGGGAAACCAGAGAGTCAATCAAGTGGGTAAATAAAGTCTTAGGTCCTGGGAGTTGCTGGCAATCAACCTCCCAGCAGGAAGTTACCTCACCCACTGGAAGAATTTATGTTGTTTCCCAAAGAAGGCATGTTGTTCAAAGTCACGTAACCACCACACATTATTGGTTATATTCAATAACCTTGAGTCTGGTGGATCTTGTGCTGGTTCGCTGTATCAGAGGGTTCTAATTGTAGAGATAGAATGGTAACATATTGGAGCTGTTAGTTCAGCTATGCGATGATTCGCAACAGCGAAGAATTTAGTAGGGAGAAAAAAGAAAGAGACAGCCCAGGGGACCTGCCAGGGAAAGTTTGGTTTACTTGTTAAAGAAAAGTATGATTTCTTATATGTCGTATTGCAGTTTCTTGGGGTGACAGGATTAGAAGAAATTGGTCTTCTTTATTTTATTCCATTTTATTAATCCATTCATCTAGGGGCAGAGAGGGAAAGGTTCGAGGGTGAAGGGAAGGTCAACCCTGAGGAGTTGGAGTCACAGCCTAATCTTGGCTCTGAGGAATCCCTCAGAATCACAAAGAAGGGTTGATTTGATTAGTGTCTCTATGATTTCCTGTAAAGGGTGGGAAAACCTTGGGAAGACTTGTTTAATATCTGGGAATGATTCCATTAGTTATTATTTAATATTTATAGATATGGGGTTGAATAGGGGTTTTGCTTTGCAGAGACTTGGCTCTGTCTAGGGAATATCCAGAAAGAAAGGCATAGTACTCAGTAACCACAGAACCTATATGTATATAGACATGACGTTTTTAATGAGTTGAGCCTGGTCTGGGGCAATGTAATAAAATACAAAAAAAGAAGAGGGAAGTCAATTTTTGATAACAAGAAGTAACTGAGTTGGCAAGCCTAGAATTGTGGAACATAGATATTTATATCCTGCTCTGCATTAAAAATCCTCCCCCCCCCCCCCCCCCGTGCTCGCTTCGGCAGCACATATACTAAAAGATCCTCCCCCCCCCCAACCTCCTGACAAATCATTATGATGTGCCAGGAGTTTTCAACGGAGGGGCTGAGCATGCAGCCAGGCCCCTCAGGTATGTTTAGGTGGTGACTGGGGACTGGCTCCATGACCTTCTGACCCAGGAGGGCATGTTGCCCCCCCCCCACCGGAGAAAGCCCAGGATTTGAGGTAGGGACGGGGACTAAATCCCAGCAGGAACTGAGATATAATATCCCAGTTTCTCCCAGGATTTAGCCATGTCTGGAATGAGTCTCCAGCATTTCCCTGTTCTGGCTAACTGACAACTGCACAGCTGCCAGCATTGTTGTTTATTCGTTCATTCGCTTCCAACTATTCGTGACCTCATGGACAAGCCCACGCCAGAGCTCCCTGTTGGCCATCGCCATCCCCAGCTCCTTCAAAGACAAGCCAGTTACTTCAAGGATACCATCCACCCATCTTGCCCCTTGGTTGGCCCCTCTTACTTTTTCCTTCCATTTTCCCCAGCATCATTATCATCCCCAAGCTTTCCTATCTTTTCATTATGCGGCCAAAGTACTTCATATTTGCCTCTAATACCCTTCCCTCCAGTGAGCAGTCAGGCAATATTTCCTGGAGTATGGACTAGTTTGATCTTCTTGCGGTCTAAGGCACTCTAAGGATTTTCCTCCAACACCACAGTTCAAATGCATCTTATTTTCCTTTGTTCAGCCTTCCTTATAGTCTAGGTCTCACATCCATAGGTTACTACGGGGAATACCATTGCTTTAACTATGCAGACCTTTGTTGCCAGTAGGGCCGGCCGGAGAATATTTTAAATATTAAGCGGGGGTGGGGAAAAGCGCCCCCCCCCGCTGGCGCCGCTTGAGGCGTGGCCATGTGCCGCGGGAGGCCACGCCTTCCTCAGCACTGGCGGGCCCCGCCTCTCGCGCCCTGGCCCCGCCTCCCACGCTGCTCGCCCTGACCTCGCCTCTCACGCAGCGTGAGAGGCGGGGCCAGGGCACGCTGAGCGGGAGGCGGGGCACCGCCCTGACAGTGCCCCGCCTTCCACCCAGTGCGCGGCCTTGCCCGGCCAGCTGCCGGCTGGGCAAGGCCAGCCAGGCCACAAGGCTTGCCTGGCCGGCTGCCGGCTGGGCAAGGCCAGCCAGGCCACAAGCCCAGCGAGGCCAGGGCGCACTGGGTGGGAGGCAGGGCACCCAGCCGGCAGCAGCCATGTTGAGCTCGCTCGTCGCCGAACAGACCTTCCTGTTCACCGGCGAGCGGGCCCATGGTCCCCGCTGGGGCGGGGGAAGCCTGACGGCGCCCTCCGGGGATCTGCACCCAAGGCCGCCGCCTCACGTGGCCTCCATGGTGGGGCCGGCCCTGGTTGCCAGTGTGATGTCTTTAAGTATTTTATCGTGATTGGTCATTGCTCTCCTCCCAAGAAGTAAATGTCTTCTGATTTCCTGGCCAGTGATAGGGAAAACAGAAAATAGCCTTCCTAGTTTATCCAAAGCAGCAGGAGAGGACTATAGTAGTGTGATAGCCCTGATATTTCATCTGAAGCGCACACTGTGGTAGCAGTAGTAGCCGCAGTATCATAGATCACTGCTATTCAAAGTGGTGGTCTATGAATGGATGATGCTGTGAGCCGTTGATTGTTGGGACGGCTTCAACATTACTGGTACTGTGGCACAGGACCGCTGCGCATGCTCCCTTGACACTTCACACACACACACACACACACTCACACACACATATATATTCACAGAGCAGAAGCCAGGCATTCAGAAAACTGGCAGCATGCCAAAACCCACAACACATTAATAGTAGCATTCTCCTCCCCCCTGCATGAGTATGAAGAAAGTGATATCACCATTGCACTGTACTCCTATGCTAGTGTAGTGCCCCAGTAGAAACCAGACTATTTTCTTCACCTTAGCCAGCAAATTGTCGTGGACTGGCCTTGTATGGAAAGCCAACTGGCCTGCCATTCTTTCTGGAAAGAGTATGGATGCATCTCCACTGTAGAATTAATGCAGTTTTAAGTTTAACACCACTTTAACTGCAAATCCCAGGATTCCAAAGCATTGATCAATCACAGTAAAAAGGGTGTCCATAGATCATACCTATGTCTGTATGATCAAAGCTCTTCTGAAAATGACGTATTAAATAAAATCATGGTCAAATGCTGGTTCTTCATGAGAACCCTTTTGGTGAGGAATATAATATAAATTAAGACGCCATCTACTAAAATAAGTAAAATGCTCAGCTTCAAGCCTGAGATCTTTAGAGATAGAATTAATCATTATTTGGAATAGTTACAAGCTGAAGCAAGAGCACAGCCAGAAATTTATGTGTGCCTACTCAGAATTCAATAGGAAGTACACCTAGTGCCTTAATATGTTAGTTTGGTAAAATCAGTTAACACATTGGTGCTGTTGTTTTTAAAACGTATGTTAGTTGCAATTTTGTGAGTATCACATTACTAATTTTTAATTGGTATCGTTTTTTAAAGTTCAAAATAGAAAAATGTCCAAAAGTGGTTCCAAATGCTCATTATTTTTGACATGACGAACAAATATTACTCATTATGTCATAACCCAGACAGCCAGCATGATGTAGTGCTTTGGGCATTGGATGATAATTCTGGAGACCATTGTTTTAATCTCAGCTCAGCCCTGGAAACTCCCTTAATAATAATAATAATTGACGAAAAACAACAAGAAAAACTCGGCCGCTATCAGGACCTCAAGATTGAACTGCAAAGACTCTGGCAGAAACCAGTGCAGGTGGTCCCGGTGGTGATCGGCACATTGGGTGCCATGCCAAAAGATCTCAGCCGGCATTGACAAAATTACAATCTGCCAACTGCAAAAGGCCACCCTACTGGGATCTGCGCGCATCATCCGAAAATACATCACACAGTCCTAGACACTTGGGAAGTGTTTGACTTGTGATTTTGTGAAACAAAATCCAGCATATCTATCTTGTTTACTGTGTCATACAATAGTAATAATAATAATATCAAAACAACAACTTTATTCTTATACTCCGCCATCATCTCCCCAAAGGGACTTGGGGCGGCTTACATATGGGGCAAAATGGCCACAAGACACTAAAAACAATACAAGCAATCAATTAAAGCAAAAACAGAAAATAAGAATATGATAAAATATGACAATCTAGATAAAACACAATTAGATAAAACAGCAGAATATAAGACAGCAGCAAAATCTCAATCAAAACAATACTCAACAAACCAATTCCTTGGACAAGTCACACTCTCTCAGCCTCAAAGGAAGACTCTCGGAATAAAAAATTCCTGTCAGGGAACTCCATGGCACATTTACCTTAGGGTCTCCATAAATTGGAAATGACTTGTTAGGTGCCAGAACGCACAACATACTAATGTTAATATTAAACCTCAAAAGGATGCAATTACACCTCTTTATTGCAAAAAGTGACACCTTATAAATAACATGGCCAATGTTAGTAAGCAGTTTCAGTATCAGGGGGTGTATTATTGTAGTCAGAAGTTTGAAAGAGCTATCTACAGCAATGAAAAAAAAATGGGAGTAGGTGGGATTAAGCACTTTGGACAGAGACTTTGAAGTAGGGATTAGTAAAGTTTATTCCTTAAAGTAGGTTTACAATCCCATTGACACAGAAGCTTCTGTCTGTCACTAGCACATCATTTCCAAGCTTAGCTAACATTCGAATCAATGTGCAGAAGACAGCCATAATTCAAAGCTGGGGGAGGTGAGGTCCTCCAGGAGTTGCACTGCCCTACCCAACCTAGCTAATGGTGAGGGATCCTTGGAGTTGAAGCCCTATATGTTACCCATCCTTGGTGGAACTTTTTAGATTATATTTTCTGGGCTGGTATTCCTTGACTAAGAAAATCCTGTGAAATTCCTGATGTTGCCATATGTCAACAGGGGGCATAAAGGCACACATTTATACAACATGATAGAGACAACTCTTCTCAGAAACCAAGCTGTGGAAAAAAGATCTTTAGTGCTAGGCTGGCTTCTTTTTTTAAAAAGCCCAGATACGTGTAGAATTGAATGCTGATGACATCTAGTGGTTGAAGTCAGGAAATATCCCATTTAAACATGACCAATATAAGAAAGGATGTGAAAACACAAACACAGGGACGCTCTCAGCTGTAGGACAGGATTCTATTCTACTAGGCTCAATGGTCAGGTGTTAAAAAACTTATATAAATGAGAACAATGTCAATTCATTTCTTTAATTTTCTTTTTTTAAAACAAATAGCTCAGAGATTGGGAAGGTGATATCCTAGGAGTGCTTTGCCAGCTTCAGAGATAGCTGTTGTTTTCTTCTGTGATGGAGAGAGAGGAATGTGGATCTTGTTTGGAAAGCAGCAAGAGCACCTCAGCTTCACAAAAGAGCACTCACTTGCCTTACTTAGGCCAAAAGGTTCAGGTAGGCAGGTAGGTGGGCAGACAGACAGAAAGCACACAACCACTGTCCATAAAACAACTTGTCTCTCCCACATAATACAATAAGGAGGTGGCTCTTCCTCAGTTGCAGTTTGGGATCTACCCACCTTTCCTTATGGCTTGACTGTTGAAGCTAGGAATGGCCCTAGACTAACTGAAAAAGATAAATCTGAAACTTTTTGAGCTCTGGGTAATCTCCTAGTTATTTTTAAAGTTGAGGGGTGAGAGCATGATATAGACAATATCCACTACTGGAACATATGTTGATCCATCCAGCAAAAGTAAAATTATTGAGTACACCAACAGTAGACCTATGGAATCAGTGAGGTTTAATGACTTACCATCAAACAGTTGGTCCAATTGATCAAACCTAGTTGGTACTAGCAACTTGGTTTGTGCTGTTATTCTCAGTTTTTTTCATATCAGGAGCAACTTGAGAAACTGCAAGTCACTTCTGGTGTGAGAGAATTGGCCATCTGCAAGGACTTTGTCCAGGGGACACCCAGATGTTTGATGTTTTACCATCATGTGGGAGGCTTCTCTCATGTCCCATTATTCTCAGTAGTCTTTATTTATAATTTATTCATCTCCCAAAATTGAGACTTAAGAACCTCATGAATTAAAATGATCACAATATGCAGTTGGCCTTCTGTACCCACAGATTCTGCATCTACAGATCCAACCACTGAAAATATTTAAGAAAAAAAAACCCCTCCAAAAACCAAACTTTGGCCATTTTGTATAAGGGAAATCATTTTGCTAAACCATTTTATATAATGGAACATTGATGGATTCTGGTATCCATGGGAGGTCCTAGAACCAAACCCCACTGGATACTGAGGGCTCACTGTAGTTAAAAACATACAGGAGGTCAACATTAAATTGGAATTAAACCAGTAACAATATTAAAATAATTTGAAACATATGCTTATATGGAAATAAAAAGCAGTAGAATTTAAAACAATAAAACACCCTCTCAAAAGCCTTTTCCTGGAAAGTTTGAAGTCTAAAAGCCTGTCAGGATACAAAAATCTTGACCTACAGCCATTCTAGTTTCTCTAGGGAGATGGATCCACAGCCTTGGGGCAGCCACTGAAAAGGCCCTGGGAAAGCTTTGGGCAGCGGAATGATTTCTCCTTGTCCAAGCTTTGTGCAACAGATAATTCTTATTGCTCTCTTCATACGGGACAAACACAGTGCTTCTGTTACTTTAAAGAAGTTTGTTGTATTTCATAGAATCATAGAATCCTGGAGTTGGAAGAGACCACAAGGGCCATCCAGTCTAACCCCCGCCATGCAGGAACACACAAAGGACTCCCAACAAATGGCCATCCAGCCTTAGCCTAATTTCATACGAAAGTATTCAAAGTTGTAGAAAAAAGCATAACCACATAAAGCAGCCTATATTACAAAATTGATCCTTAGAAATGCAAATAGAAATATATTATCAATAGACAAAAGTTCATATTTGAATGTTTATTAAATATTACTTGACTAAATTTGGAGAGAAATTGTGAAAAAGGCAGGAGAAAAATAAAACAGGGGGGCGAAGACCTCTCAAAATTATCCTTAAATGTATGTAAGGTAAAGGTAAAGGTTTCCCCTGACGTTAAGTCCAGTCATGTCTGACTCTAGGGGTTGGTGCTCATCTCCATTTCTAAGCCGAAGAGCCAGCGTTGTCCGTAGACACCTCCAAGGTCATGTGGCCGGCATGACTGCATGGAGCACCGTTACCTTCCCGCCGGAGCGGTACCTATTGATCTACTCACATTGGCATGTTTTCGAACTGCTAGGTTGGCAGAAGCTGGAGCTAACAGCGGACGCTCACTCCACTCCCGGGATTTGAACCTGGCACCTTTTGGTCTGCAAGTTCAGCAGCTCAGTGCTTTAACACACTTTGCCACCAGGGCTCCCCTAAATGTATGTAACAAGTGTAAAATATGAGCTTTTGTCATTTCCTGTTCAACAACTCTTATTCCAGGAAAAAATACCAGCCATTCAGAGCTGCTTACATATGTGGTTGCTCTTCTAGCATGACCATGCGTAATTGATTACAATTTATTCATAATTTGTTCTCTATGACTTTATTTTAATTATTACATTTCAATCTTACTTTCCCACTAAAGAAATAACATTCAAGGCTGCTAACAACTATGGTTAAAAACAAATTTAAAACAATGAAACAATTGAAACCATCAGTATAATCATAGTCACACATCCCTCAAATATAGAAAAAATGTACTTTACTTCATTTTCAGGAGCATGACTTTCTTTCCCACAACCTGCTGCCTCTGAAATGTGTTGGACTACAGTTTGATCACTCCCAACCACAGTATAATAGAACTGGTGTGCAATTTTGAATACATTTTCTATCTTTGCTACATTCAATGTGACAGAATCAAAAACTTCAGACAGAAAGTCTGAATCCCTTTTCTGAGATAGATATCAATAATACTCACTTTCCCAATTGAATCTAAACTTTTATACGGCAATCAGCAGGTATCATTATTACTTGAGTTTACATTATTTTTTGAAACCCATATTTTCCTGCTCTGGAGATTAACTCTGTGAACATTTTCTACTTCCACTTGTTTATGTCCTTGCATCTCTTTTTAAAAAAGAAATTGAATAACCTGTCAGCTTTTTAATAAGCTGTTGACTTATTTATTTATCGTGTCAGAAGTGAATTGAGGGTACAGTTATTATGTATTTAAAAACACACAAACAAAGTTAAGAACTTGGCATTATACTAGTTTTCCTTTAATGAGAAGTTGGCCACTTGGAGTGCCTCTGGTGTCACTGTGAGAAGATCCTCCATTGTGCATGTGGCAGGGCTCAGGCTGCATTGTAGTAAGTGGTCTGTGGTTTGCTCTTTTCCACACTCTCATGCCATGGACTCCACTTTGTAGCCTCATTTCTTAAGACTGGCTCTGTGGCATCAGAGCACAGTCTCTTCAGCGCCTTCCAAGTTGCCCAGCTGTTGACTGATTTGTGATAATCATGTTTTTCTTTAATTTCTGAGCATGATCCTTGCTTTTTAATTTTTCCCAATGAAAAACAAATATTGAAAGATGGATATGTAAAGATCATACAAGACACAAAATGAGATTGGTATATGCTTTGCATCTATATAAGACCTAAAAAGAGAAGGGAAAAACCACATTTATGTGAAATATTTCTCAGATGCGCTGGTATAATGGTTACCTGTTTCTATTAAAAAGTCATGCTTATTCAGGATTTACTTGCCTCTTTGCTTTGGAATTGGGGACCATCTGCCAGTTCTAATGCCAGGACTTAAAATTATTTCCCAACCCATAGCTTTTCCATATTAACCATGTTGCAGTGGCTAATGCTAAATTAAAATAATGAACAACCTGTTGGATTTTTTAAAAAAGGTGTACCAATTTAAAAGATCCCCAAAAAGGAACCAATCTAACATTTGCAAAGAATATGCAAAACTGTAATGCTGTCACTAAACAATCTGATTTGGTCATGGAAACAAACGTGACTATTTTAAACAAAATCAGTTCTACTATGTGTAGTACAACTTGTGCATAGCCAAGTTTTGAGCTGCATTTTCTACTGGCTTTTTCTACTGCGAGCCAATGCCACCATCCTGAAGCTGTGCTTTCCACCCCACTCCCTCAGTCACAAAGTCCAGCATGAGTTGAGTCAGTGGATGCAGAGCACAGCAAGTCAAGCATGTCCTGGATCTGATGGAGGAGAGAATCAGAAGATTCTCTATATTTGAAATTGTCAGATTCATCTCAGTGGCATTCTTGTGGATCTTGACGGTGTAACACTATTGCAGAGGGTGGTGGACTCTCCTTATTTGGAGGCCTTTGCATGGATATTGGATGACCAGTAGTTTAACTGTACATTCTTGCATGCTAAAGAATTGAACTTGACAACACTAGCATTCTATTCCTACTGCAGCAGAGGCTACCAAAATCTTACGGCAAAATTTTGGCAGTTCTTCCAGATTTTTCAGGGACACAATGACCTTTTTATTAGTTCATTTGTGTCTGGCTATGGCTTCTTCATCTTGCAGATTACGTAGTACATAATTTTTTTAAAAAATTCTTACTCGCCTTTCCTTGTGGCTTGAGGCAGGTTACAACATTGCTAAAAACACATAATCATCTAAAACATTCTATAAAATACACATATTAAAATATATTTCTACAAGATACATATTAAAATACACAAAAAAAGATTAAACATAAGACACAAGTTTCAAATTTGTGATTAAAATAGCTGGGTTGTCATGCTGGAAGAGATAGGTCTTCAAATGTGTTTTAAATTGATCTTGCTGTCGAATCTCTTCTGGCAGATCGTTCCACAGTCTTGGGGCAGCCGATGAAAAAGGTTCTTTGGGTGATGGTTGGCAGTCGGATTCTGGCTGGTTGGAGTAAATGCCCCCCACTTAAGTATCCTAAAGGGCGGTTTGTGCAGGAGAAGGCGACCCTGTAGGCAACCTGAACCCAAACCTTGAAGGGTTTTAAAGGTGAAAACCAACACTTTGTACTTTTCCCAGAAACTAATTGGCAGCCAGTGGAACAACTTTCATATGGGTGTAATATGCTCACTCTTGGAAGTTCCTGTAACCAGTCTGGTTGCCGGGTTTTGAACTAACTGGAGTTTCCGAAAGGTAGCCCAATGTAAAGCGCATTGCAGAAGTCCAGGTTTGAGGTTACCAGTGCGTTCATTACCATCCTTAAATCCTCGGATTCTAGGAAGGGACACAGCTGACATATCAGCCAAAGCTGGTAGTAAGCACTCCTGACCATCACATCTCCCTGGGCTGACATTTAGAGAGGCAGATCCAGGAGTACCCCCAAGCTACAAACACAGTATTTCAGGGAGAGGGTAATCCCATCCAGGTCCGGTTGACACACCTCCATCCCTGATTAGGACCCTTGATGGTAAGCATCTCTGTTATGCCTGGATTCAGTTTCATTTTGTTTTTCCTCATCCAGCTCATTATTTCTTCCAGGCATTCATGACCCACCTCTATTCCAAATAAATTAATCATCCATGTAGGAAACTTGCTTTCTGGCAAAAGAAGCACTGCAGTCTGCTCTTGGAACTGAAGATATCAGATTAAAATCAGTTGCTTGTGGCAATTAAGTAGACCCATTCAGTCAATTGGATTTGTGTGAATGTTGGCTTACTATTTAATGTTGCTATTAGAAGTGCCGACATACAAATCAACAATTGATTTAGTGGATCTAGCAATTGGGCTTTGGCCATACTTATTTTTTTTCCAAAGAGGCTTGCATTTGATAGAAGTAAATTATGAAAATTCCTCTTCTGTTAGAAAAATATGGTATCACATGGGCCTGATGCATACATTGATTGGAATCCTGTTGGTTAGCCTCAGTTAGTGTAGTAATACATCTGTCTCTTCTGTGGCAAGTCACCCTGTCTATCCTCGTGCCTTAGGAAAGTGCCTGGAGAAGTTACTCTCTGATATAATAGCTCTTAAGCAGCATGTCCATTGGCCATGTATGTGAAATACAGTAGAGTCTCACTTATCCAACACTCGCTTATCCAACGTTCTGGATTATCCAACGCATTTTTGTAGTCAATGTTTTCAATACATTGTGATATTTTGGTGCTAAATTTGTAAATACAGTAATTACTACATAGTATTACTGCATATTGAACTACTTTTTCTGTCAAATTTGTTGTATAACATGATGTTTTGGTGCTTAATTTGTAAAATCATAACCTAATTTAATGTTTAATAGGCTTTTCCTTAATCTCTCCTTATTATCCAACATATTTGCTTATCCAGCGTTCTGTCGGCCTGTTTACGTTGGATAAGCAAGACTCTACTTTATGTGATTTTCCAGGTGTTCTCAGATTGCAACTTTCATAATCCCTTAACAGTCATTATGTCCACTAAGGCTGGTGGTAGTTGGAGCGCTTCTGTCATAGATAGAGTGGATGAGGGATTGCTGATAGAAGGCTCAGCTGTAGAACCAGAGCCTAGCAATGAACAGCAACTCCTTCAGCCACATTCTGAAAAAACGACTACTCAGCCTGCTGACCAAATACAAGAGACTTCTGCTGAGCAGGATGAAGAGGAGTTAACTGTTTCTGCATTTGTGGGGTTAAGGAGAGAAAGGTCTCAGCTGAGAAGATAGTTGAGGCTAACTGAGAAGAGGACAAGCAACAGGCAACACCTCTGAAAGTAGGATTTAATAGATTGGAGTTTGTTACTTAATTGCTGGCTGCAACATCAGTGCTTAAGTAAAGAACTTGGACCTTTGAACTCTCGTGCTCTCAGGAATATGGACTACTCTCAGACAATGGCTTTGGACTTGTGGACTTTAGGCTTTTGACCCTGGAATGTACATTTGGCTTTCCCTCTTGCTTATTCCTCTGAGTATATTTGCCATCTTTGGGAATTATCCAGCTAGACCTAGGACTGCTTTGTATATACTCTGCCTATCTTTAGGATTCTTGACGGCTTCAGGATCTAGAAGACCACAACTCAAGGCTCCTATTTTAGAAATGGAACCCAGTATGGAAATGATATGAGTCAGCCTTGAGAGGCATGTAGCTCCTATAATGCTCACTAGCTTGCTGGAATGGCTGATGTTGCAAATTCATGATCTGACTATAACATGCCTGTACAGATTATCTCAATTTTCCTCCCATCTGAAACATTAATCTTTCCATGCAAATTAAACAAAGCATTTCGTTTTTGTTAGATATTGCAGTGCAACTAAGACTGGCACATGGGATTAGAAATCTGTTCCCTTACTCTGTCATTGTCTTTTTTATTATTGAGTTACCAGATGCAGCATGCATGTTGAAGCATTCGGGGATTTATTTTGGTTTGTAAGACAAATTGCTTTCATTTCATCTTCATTTGCAATTAGTTAAATTATATATATTTGAAGCTCTGAAGTCCATGACGTGTATAAACAATATCTTGATTCTGTTTATTATTTTCACGACATCCTGAAAAATGAATATAAACTTATTTTTTGTTTTCCACTTTAAATGAATTGGAAAACAACAGGGACAGAAAGTGAGGTGAAATCTTCTCAGCAGGGGCACAGACAGCAAAACAAACACCACAGGGGCGTAACTTAGGGGCTACCTGTATATGGCACTGTAGACTCATATCGTTCAGTTCAAAGCAAATAATCTGGCAGCAGATAATGGATTATATAGAAGTGTCAATCCAGCCAATATATGAGTGACAGTATTCTGAAATAATATGGCTTTACTTATCATAATGTATGCATGCATGTATGCTCACAAACACACACTCACGTTTTAAGGAAGCTATCACAAACAGATGCAAAAACAAACAGATTTAAGATCTAAGTCATTTTGGGTTGTTACATATCTTGAAGTAATTTCTGACTTCTTATGCTCCTTAGGACCTCATCACACCAGAGCATGGATCCACTTTAAATCCAATTTCTGCCTCTTGAAGAATTCTGGGGCTTGTAGTTTAGGGAGGGGCTTTTAAACTGGACAGCCAGACAGGCCCTAGGCCTCATTAACATACAACCCCAGAATTCTGCAGGAAGCAGAAACTGGATTTAAAGTGGATTCATGCTCTAGTGTGATTTGTTCAAAGGGGGTTTGCCATGGCCCTCCTCTGGGGCTAAGAGAGTGTGACTTGCTCAAGGTCATCCACTGAGTTTCTATGGTCATGCAGCGCTTTGAACCCTGGTGTCCTGGAGTCCTAATCCGGAATTCAGATCAACATACCATACCATAATTTGTGTTATTTAAATGCAAAAATAATTACTCTGTTTTGGAATGCAAAGAAAAAATACATGTGGAAGTTTTAGTAGATTTATGATCACAGACTTAATAGGATCTGACTCCATAAAGTAATTGATAATTTTTCATCAAACATTTCATACAGATTTTTTAAAAGTGGGTTTGGCCTTTTTCAAATACATTGATCCAACTGTTTATGTTACATTTCAGAAGATTTCCCTTTGGTCCTGCAACATAGGATCTGCTTTTTGAATTGTCTTTATTTTTCCCATGTGAGAATAGTTAGGGAGATGAATAATCTTGTGTGATGATCCAGTGAATGTGCCACTCTTGGCATTGCCACCCCTTTCCTGTCCTGCAAGCTGACCACAGCAAGAAGTGTTCTTTTGCTAGAAACTGCCTTTTCCTCCCCCCACTTTGCTTTCAGATGTCAAAGAAAGAGGGAGAAACAATGAAAAGCAGCATCTAGCATTCAGAGGCTTGCCCAGACCATGTTCCCAAGCCAAAACAAACACAACAAAAAACATACCTAAACAAAACAGCCTCCTGTGGCATCCAGCTGAACTTGACCCAGTTGGCAATCCTAGAACCCATCAATTGGACAAAATGGCATCCAGCGGAGAATGGCAATAAAGGGGTTGCATGCATCCACACATAAGTATTCATCCTCAAGAAATCCCCCCCCCCAAAAAAAAAACAACACCCTGAATGTATTTTTTCCCATGGCAGAGAGCCTGCATGTGAGGGCTCTTTTTCCATCTCTCCTGCAGTGAATGCTTTCCCTCCCTTAATCAAAAAGGTACTACTAGACACAAAGACAGATTCCTACTGAATTCCTGTTGGACAAAAAAAACATATCTTATTGTCCTCTAGAAAAGAATAGCAGAGCTATTTTTCTCTAGGAAAATAAGGGAGGGAAGACAAAGGAGGAGATGCATCTTTTTCACCTTCCTGCTGTTAGAATGCATTCAGTAGTTAGAAATTTTGATTTAAGGAGTAAACACGTGAGTGGCTTGGAGAAGGAAACTAAGCTTTATTGTGGAGATTCCATTCTATGATAGGAAGGTTATTCAGGGTGCTGATTTAACATAGCTATATCTTAGAAGGTCGAGAAAGGACTCACGGAAAGAAGAAAAGGTGGACAAACACCCCTAAAAGTATCAGTTTACATCACAGAGGGGTCAGGCTAGGTAGACATAGAGGGAGGATACCCTATGTAGCTAACCCTATTGCTACTGCTCACTGTGAGGCTACGCATTGTTGCATTTCCAACATCACCAAGTTATACATACTTCTGCAGGCCTGTAGCCTAACTGGTGTTCAACCCCCCCCCCCCCCTCCCTGAAATTTTTCAGATAAAAAAACCCCTGGTTTATTCATGAATTTTAACTGATTAACCAAAGCCCCATGCTAAGTCTATGAGACGCAAAACATTAAGAGGCCCTCCAGGCACTATCTCAAGCAGATATTGACAGGCCTGTAGCTGGGGGGAGGGGGGTCAGGGGTTCAACCCCCCCCCCCGACATTTTCAAAACCCCTCCCAATTTTTTTTCTGGCTACGGCCCTGCATACTTGTGTGAAGTTTCGCAAGAGAAGCTTGGCCAGATGTGAGTGCCCACCAAACAGGTCTCCCATCATTTGACTGCCAGCTCTCCCATCATTTGACTTTCTGGGCACCAGAAGCTGGTCCATCCCTCACTCCTTCTCAAGGAAAGAATAAAAGGAGATAGCAGGGATGCGGCACTGCATACACACTCACCTTAAGGGCTTCAGATTCTCCTTCAGTTTTGGAGGCACAAAAGCAAACTCTGAAAAGCTCAATAATTCCAACCCCAAGAAGCTGTCAAACTGAAGAAGCCTCCTTGTGCTTTGAGATGAGGAGGATATATGCATTTAGCTGTTCCCCTCATAGCTCTCCTTCTTCCTATTAGAGGCAGAAGTTGCTCACACCAGAAGCGGCTTGCAGTTTCTCAAGTTGCTCCTGACACAAAAAAAGGAGCCACTTAGACAAACAACAACAACAACAACAACAAAAAACACCCTGCTTGCTGGGGAGTAAACAAGTGGAGAGACCAAGGTTCAAATTTTCACTCGGCCATTGAAACACACTTAGGCAAGTCAAACCTCTCTCAGAGGAATTGTGATGGCAAATTTGGCCAAGAAAGTCCTGTGACAGGGTTGCCTTCAGTTTGCCATGGATTAGAATTGACTTTAGGGTACACCACAATGCAACAACAGGCCTACTCTATCTTGCATCACACACACAGACCACACCACAGCAGATTTTTTTTTATTTAGATGTAAAAATCCATGGAGGTGTCTATGATCTTACTTCCCTGTAAGGGTATCACTGGCAGCATCCAAAATTTGTCTGGCAATAAGCTCATCCCCCCAAACTCAATGAGCTGCTGCTGTTGTGTGCCTTCAAGTTATTTCTGACTGATGGCAACCCCATCACTGTGGTTACTTGGAAATATTTATTCAGAGGGCTTTCCCCTGAGCATGTCATGTGCCCATGTCACCAAGTAAGAATCCATGACTGAGAGGGAATTTGGACCCTGGTCTTCCAGAATCCTAATCCAACATTCAAATCACAATACTGTGCTGGCTTTCCATGGATCTTTCCTTTGGAGAAATTGCACCATGGGATATGTCTGGACTTTGTTTGCATTGGTGGCTATTTTACCTTCCCTTTCACTGGTTCTATATAGAGGTGGAAAAAACAGGGTGAGTTTAGCATACTTACTAAAACTTTCACCCCAGTATATTACCACTCTGTTCAGTTCATCTTACTTTGCTAATTCACCAATCATTTAGGGTGAGTGTCACGACCCAGGCTGCAGAGCACCAATAACCATACACAGAGGCCAGAATCTATCTAATATCTTTATTGTAGGAATATATAAAGTTAATAAAAACAAGTGTAGAAAATAGTCCAGAATTAGACCTTTCAGGAAAGGTCAGAATTAGTCCAAAAAAGCAATGTCCAATAAAAAATATTAAGGTCCAAAGTTGTAATCCAATAACCGAAACACTCACTTTGCCAAGCAAAGTGAGGGGAGATGACAAGGTCCTTTAGTCCATGAAACTTGAGCGAGGCTAGGAAATAACTTGATACTTGAAACAAGGCTTGAACGTGGAACAAGGTACTAAGAACAAGAACAAGGTCCGTGGAATACTTGATAAAATCCGTGGAACAAGGCAAGGATTGATCCTGGGAAACAAGGCAAAGTCCGTAGATAAACAAAGGCTGGGAAGCAAGGCGAAGGCTGGATAGCAAGACAAGGCTTGAGCAGGAGCGAGGCTTGAATCGGAGCGCGCTGTCCAGACACAACTCGCTCCGTCGGCTGACGAGTTGACTCCGCGAAGTTACTACGCGGGTAAAACACCTAAATAGAGTCTAACTTTCCCGCCGAAGCAGTTCTCTGGGAATCAGAACCGAAAGCTAAACTCTGAGACCAGATGTGAGACTCCCCAAAGATTCTCACGAGAAGCAGTCTTAATTGGCCACATTCTTAGCTGCAATCCTCGCACTCCTGCGCGAAGCTGATTCCAAACTTCTCTGTTGTTTACAAAACTCCCGGCGCAAGAACACGGGAGAAGTAGGTTCTGGGCTTGTTTGACATACTTCTGGGAGACAACTTTCTTGCAGGTGCAAGGTTCCCAGATCTGCCTGGGAAAGATCTGGCTGAGAGGAATCCAGTTCAGACTGGGAAGGTAAAAAACCCAAGTTTTCATCTTCATCAGGAATTACAATGTCCTGAGCAGGACTACAAGGCCCATGGGTCATCACACTATCCCCCTCCTCAAGGCCCCTCCCAAACTGGGGCCCTCTCCCCGAGGCGCGAGGTCGTGGTTTGGTGGGATAGGTCTGATGAAAGCGACGGGTTAGATCAGGAGCATGGACTGTGGAGGCGTCTTCCCAAGAGCGTTCCTCAGGGCCAAAACCCACCCAGTCAATGAGATATTGTAGGCGGCGGCGGTGAAAGCGAGAATCCAAAATGTCCTCAACCTCGAACTCCTCCTCCCCATTCATCAAAACAGGAGGGGGGGCCGGTTGGTCTGTATCAGGTCGCACACCATCCGCCGGAAGGAGCAGGGAACGGTGAAACACTGGGTGAATGCGCATTGAACGCGGAAGTTGGAGTTTGAAAGTCACGGGGTTTAATTGCGCCACCACTGGATAGGGACCAATGAAACGGGCATCTAACTTCCGGCAAGGGCGGTGGGAGGGCAGAAAGCGAGTGGACAGGAAAACCCGATCTCCTACCTTGATTTCGGGGCCCGGCTGGCGATGTTTGTCAGCGTGGCGTTTATAGTCCTCCTTGGCTTGGTCCAGTTGCTGGAGCAAAAGTTGTTGCACCGCTGTGAGTTCCTGCAGCCAATCCTCTGCTGCGGGAACCTCTGAAGTTTCAATGACAGGGGGGAAGAAACGTGGATGGAAGCCGTAGTTTGCAAAGAACGGCGTTTCTTTTGTAGAAGCTTGAACTCCATTGTTGTAGGCAAACTCAGACAGTGGTAACAGAGAAGCCCAATTGTCCTGTTGATAGTTTACATAACAGCGAAGATACTGCTCCAAAGTGGCATTGGTGCGCTCCGTTTGCCCATCTGTTTGGGGATGATGAGCTGAAGATAAGCGAGAGTCTATGCCCAATAGTTTTTGTAGTGCCTTCCAAAAACGAGAGGTGAATTGAGATCCACGGTCTGTGACTAAACTCTTGGGCAATCCATGTAGTCTGAAAACATGTTGAAGGAATAGATCCGCAGTTTCCTTGGCCGTGGGGAGGCCTTCGCAGGGAATGAAATGGGCTAACTTGGTGAAAAGGTCCACCACCACTAAGATCGTGGTGAATCCACAGGAAGGTGGTAGGTCAGTGATGAAATCCGCGGAAATTATTTCCCATGGGCGAGATGGGGTAGGAAGGGGGTGTAAAAGCCCTGAGGGCTTCTCCCTTCGTATCTTGGAGCGCTGGCATACTGGGCAGGTGTTGACATATTTTTCCACATCCTTGCGGATCTTGGCCACCAAAAATCCCTTAGGATCAAATGCATAGTTTTAAATAGTCCGAAGTGTCCTGCTGGTTTGCAGTCATGACACAGACGAAGCGCTTTTTCCCTGCCCGGTCCGGGTGGGATATAAACATGATTTCTATAGCAGAGCAGCCCATCTTTAAGCGAAAAGGGGAAATGCAGACCTTGGCGAAGTTGGTCCTGCGCCCAGGCATCTGCTTGCTGACTAGCCCTGATTTCTTGAGCACAGATGGGTCCTGGAGTAGGGGAAGTTGAACCAATGGGAATGGATTTGGTGTTCCCCACCGTGAGCGTGGCAAAGTTCTCAGGTTGTAGCAGTTGGGATTCAAAGGTCTCCTTGCGTCCTGCAGCGTATTCCGGTTTACGTGACAGGGCGTCTGCTTGCTTGGTTTGGGCTGGGGTCACATAATGGATCTGGAAGTTGAAACGTTCAAAGAATAAAGCCCAACGTTGCTGCCTCTGATTTAGTTTGCGGGCAGTTCTTAGATGTTCTAGATTACGATGATCAGTGTGGACTTCAATGGGAAATTTGGCCCCTTCTAGCCAATGTCTCCAAGTTTCAAAGGCTGCCTTTATGGCCAGTAGTTCTTTTTCCCAAATGGTGTAATTCCTCTCTGGTGTGGTTAGTTGACGAGAATAAAAGGCACAGGGGTGGAGGTGATCTCCCACCGGTTGTAAGAGTACAGCCCCAATTGCCACATCAGAGGCGTCCGCTTGCACCACAAAAGGGGTTCCAGGATTTGGGTGCTGTAGAATTGGCTGGGAGGTGAATAGTTTCTTTAGTTGCTGGAACCCTTTCTCTGCTTGATCAGTCCAGCGGAAAGGCTGCTTTCCACGGATGCAGCTAGTGATGGGGTCGGACCAGCGGGCAAAATCTGGAATGAACTTGCGGTAGTAGTTCGCGAACCCCAAGAAACGCTGCACCTCTTTCTTGTTAGTTGGCGCCCGCCATTCCAATACTGCTGAAACTTTGGCTGGATCCATGGAAAGCCCTAGAGGCGAGATGCGGTAACCAAGGAAATCTACCTCTTGTAGATCAAAGGCGCATTTTTCCAGCTTGGCATAAAGTCCATGATCCCGCAATCGTTGTAACACCATTTTGACGTGGTTCTCATGTTCTGATTGTGATCTGGAAAACACCAAAAAATCGTCCAGGTAGATTATCAAGAACCTGTCTAGATAGTCCTGAAAAATGTCATTGACAAAATGCTGGAACGTTGCGGGGGCTCCGCATAAACCGAAATTCATAACTCGGGACTCAAATAATCCGAATTTGGTCTGGAAGGCGGTCTTCCACTCGTCCCCTTCCCTGATGCGAACTAAGTTGTAAGCCCCCCGAAGATCCAGCTTGGTGTAAACCTTGGCTCCTCGAAGCCGATCCAGTAGATCCGAGATTAAGGGCAGGGGATAGCTGTTCCGCTTGGTGATATTGTTCAATGCTCTGTAGTCCACCACCAAGCGTAGTTCCCCTGACTTCTTCTTCACAAACATCACTGGGGAGGCGGCTGGGGATTGAGAGGGTCTGATGAATCCCTTGCGAAGGTTTGTCTCTAGGAATTCCCTGAGAGCTTCTTGCTCTGGTTCAGTCAGGGAGTAGAGATGCCCTCGCGGGATCGGGGCCCCCTCCACCAAGTCAATGGCACAGTCATAAGGTCTATGTGGGGGTAATTTTTCGGCTTCTTTCTCATTGAATACATCCCAATACTCGGAGTACTTCTTTGGCAAGGTGATGATGGGCTCGGTGTCTGTGGCATGGCATACCTTGGCTACGAGGCAATGGTTTTGGCAGTACGGTGAAGCAAACTGCAGTTCTCTGTTGGACCAGGAGATGTTAGGGTCGTGGAGAGTCAGCCATGGAATTCCCAAAATCACAGGGAAATGGGGGACCTCGGTAACAAAGAAGGAAATCTCTTCCATATGTTCCCTTATCCACATCCTGGTGGGTTCCGACCACTGACTTACGGGGCCCGTCTTGAGGGGACGGCCGTCTATGGCTTGCACCACACGGGCATTCTTGAAATCATGATATTGTAATCCCAGAGAGTCGGCATACTCTCTATCGATGAAATTGTTGGTAGCTCCAGAGTCTATCATGGCGTGGATCATGACGGGTCCCCTTTTTGCTGACCATAATGTGACCACGAGAAGGAACAGGACCCCGGTTGGCGGCTCTTGGATGGATTTTTTGACCGGGTTGGCGAGCCTCTCTACACCCGGTCGTTGGCTTCCCCCGCCGGCTGTGTGCCAGTCGGCTCAGACGCCTTCGTCTCCGTGGAGGACGCCGCCGCAAGACGGGCGGCAGGCTTCCCTTTGGCTGGGCACTCTCTGGCGAAGTGGCCCCCGTTCCCGCAGTACCAGCAGAGGTTTAAGCGTTGACGACGGGCCTTCTCGGCGGCATCTAGTCTGGGACGCACATTGCCCAACTGCATCGGCACCTCCTCGCCTCCTCTGGGGTATGGGGTTGGCGGTGGGGGTCTCCACACCGGACGTGGCTGAACGCTGGCGGGAGCGGGGGGTTTTGCCCCGGCTCTACTGCCCTGGCCTCGAACCCACTGTTTCCTGTTGGCAATCATGACTTCAGCCCGTAAACATTGATCAATGAGTGCCTCGAGGGTCTGGGGAGGATCCACCTTGGAGATTTCTTCCAGCATTTCAATGTTGAGACCCTCCCGGAATTGTCCCCTGAGGGCTACATCGTTCCAGCCGGTGTTGTGGGCCAGCACTCGGAACTCGGCTATATACTGAGACATAGGTCTGTCTCCTTGGAAAAGGCGACGGAGTTTGTGACCGGCTGCCTCCAAATTGTCCTCGATTCCCCAAGTCTCCTTGAGGTGGTCCAAGAAGTGTTGCGCTGATCTTAGGTGTGGAGAGGCTTGGTCGAACAGTGCCGTCGCCCAGCTGGCCGCTGGCCCGTCTAGAAGACTGTAAACCCATGCCACTTTGATGTCTTCTTGGGGAAACTCGGCAGCACGGGCCTCTAGATAAGCTTGACATTGGCGACGGAAGACATGAACCTTAGAAGCTTCTCCAGTAAACTTGGTTGGCAACGCCATGGCCGGAAGACGAACTCCGCGTTCCTTCAAACCCCTTATTTCTCCATCCTGTGCATTGAGCTTATCACGGATTCGGTTCACCTCTTCCTTGTCGATGGTGTAGGTAATCGGCTGGCCGCTCGGCCCAGGTACGACTCCGGTAGACATTCTGGCCGAGGTTAATTGGTGCTTAGGGTGGCGGAGTCAAACTGTCACGACCCAGGCTGCAGAGCACCAATAACCATACACAGAGGCCAGAATCTATCTAATATCTTTATTGTAGGAATATATAAAGTTAATAAAAACAAGTGTAGAAAATAGTCCAGAATTAGACCTTTCAGGAAAGGTCAGAATTAGTCCAAAAAAGCAATGTCCAATAAAAAATATTAAGGTCCAAAGTTGTAATCCAATAACCGAAACACTCACTTTGCCAAGCAAAGTGAGGGGAGATGACAAGGTCCTTTAGTCCATGAAACTTGAGCGAGGCTAGGAAATAACTTGATACTTGAAACAAGGCTTGAACGTGGAACAAGGTACTAAGAACAAGAACAAGGTCCGTGGAATACTTGATAAAATCCGTGGAACAAGGCAAGGATTGATCCTGGGAAACAAGGCAAAGTCCGTAGATAAACAAAGGCTGGGAAGCAAGGCGAAGGCTGGATAGCAAGACAAGGCTTGAGCAGGAGCGAGGCTTGAATCGGAGCGCGCTGTCCAGACACAACTCGCTCCGTCGGCTGACGAGTTGACTCCGCGAAGTTACTACGCGGGTAAAACACCTAAATAGAGTCTAACTTTCCCGCCGAAGCAGTTCTCTGGGAATCAGAACCGAAAGCTAAACTCTGAGACCAGATGTGAGACTCCCCAAAGATTCTCACGAGAAGCAGTCTTAATTGGCCACATTCTTAGCTGCAATCCTCGCACTCCTGCGCGAAGCTGATTCCAAACTTCTCTGTTGTTTACAAAACTCCCGGCGCAAGAACACGGGAGAAGTAGGTTCTGGGCTTGTTTGACATACTTCTGGGAGACAACTTTCTTGCAGGTGCAAGGTTCCCAGATCTGCCTGGGAAAGATCTGGCTGAGAGGAATCCAGTTCAGACTGGGAAGGTAAAAAACCCAAGTTTTCATCTTCATCAGGAATTACAATGTCCTGAGCAGGACTACAAGGCCCATGGGTCATCACAGTGAGTCACATCCATTTAGATTGAACCTTTTGGCTCTGTGACTCAATTCTACTTAGATTTGTGGTGTGGATAAAGCCACACAATTATGTCTTGCAGAGCTGTCTGGTCCGTGTGTTGTTCCTTTCTGCTTTTGTCTCATTTTCATTCCTGCCAGCTGTGGATATTTCATGTGTGGGATGGAGTGAACTTTGGTCCACAGAGAGCTCATGTCACACTAAATGGCATCATTCTTAAAGCACCATAGGCTTGCTGGCAGAAAAAACCCCCAAAATAAATGTTAAAGTAATAGGTAATCAAAATACCTCCCATGTCTTTTAAATATTCTGAATATAAAATGGCTGTTTGACTTGCTTATAGTGTCAGAAAGAGAGGTGAATGAGTCCCACAAGAATGATTTTTATTGATGGGGTAGGACACTCTCTGGGATTTAGAAGGAACAAGTATTTTGCAGTGACCACAACATTTTGTATGGAAATTACTGTTCCGTAACACAAAAACTCAAAGGGAATTTTAAAAATAACCATTCACATGCATGTAATGCTTCCTCCATGATTTTTTTTGCTGGAGGAGCCAACCAGCAGAGGGAGCGCAAGTGATAATGTCTGGCCAGCTATGCGCTGGTTTTGCTTGGCTGACTCTAATGCCTGCAGAGAGATAAATCGCTGCCATTCTATATACCCATACCTGGGAGTTCATGTCGTTAAACTCAGATGGATACAAAACAGAAAGGTTTTGTGGGCTATTTTAAAGGCAGATCTGTTGAAATGCTACAACTGAAACCTGTAGCCGAAACAGTATTTAATTTAAAAGTAATTGTCGGATTGAGTGTATGAGTTGACTGATGTAAGGAAGAAAAGTGTGGAGAATTTCTATTTAATTTCATTTTTTAATTGAGACACCCTGCCACTTCCTTCTTTTGAATACCAAAGTAGCCTTTACTTAATAGTAATTTTTGAAAGGGCTTGGGGCTTTAATGTGTGCATTTGCTAATACCATGTAATTAGCCCCTCAGAGAACTCGGTAGGGAACTCCAGACTAAGGAAATGCCTTGCTTGAATTGCAGAATTATTCAGTTCATCATGGGCTGTTAGAAATGTTCAAAGCTAACTGCCCCCCCCCCCCCCATCATCTAACAACATAAAACAGCAGCCAATACTGCAATGCTGCAGAATATCTGCAGCCCCAAGTCCTCTTAATGGGAAGCTGTAAAAAATTAGACCTTTACTGAGCAGTAGCGCTCACCTAAAAACCTTCACATTTCTGAGCCTTCTACAAGCCATAACTTCCAGTTATATTCCATTTTTTTTTTGTGTAGAATCTTCTCTTTCACGGCACAGCTCTTTTGCTGTTGTGTAAGTATCAAGGCCGCAATAACGTCATTTAGGTTGGTATCATCCAATGCAGTAACTCATGGTGTCAGTCCCATGGACCACGTCTTGTGCCAAGCAATATCACAATACTGCAGCTAAATACTAGATACATTGACAAAATCAGGTACTATATAAAAAAAACACCCAGTAGCAATGAAAACAACATTTTGTGCAGCCAAAGCTACATTATTCAAAGTGTCATTGCGCTTGGGTAATAATGATAGCTCTGACTGGAATGTGCATTAGAAGGTTCAAAAAGTAAATGAGCATAAATTTCTAGCTTTGCAGATACAGTAGAGTCTCACTTATCCAACACTCACTTATCCAACATTCTGGATTATCCAACCCATTTTTGTAGTCAATGTTTTCAATACATTGTGATATTTTGGTGCTAAATCGTAAATACAGTAATTACTACATAGCATTACTGCGTATTGAACTACTTTTTCTGTCTAATTTGTTGTATAACATGATGTTTTGATGCTTAATTTGTAAACTCATAACCTAATTTGATGTTTAATAGGCATTTTCTTAATCCTTCCTTATTATCCAACATATTCGCTTATCCAACGTTCTGCCGGCCCGTTTATGTTGTGTAAGTGAGACTGTACTGTATACTGATATAGTACATGTGAGCTGGCTTATGAAGAACGTTACTATGGTTATCTCTAATTTCAGGAATGTTTTAATAAAAATATTAAATTTTTGATGAAGCACTACATTCAGTTTTTCTGTCATTTTTTTTCCAAAGAATTTTACTATGTGAAAAATCATTTTAAAAATATATGGAAAACAGCTCTTGCAATTTTGCTCAGTGGGAAGAAAACATTTGAAATTATTCTTCATTGTGAACATAAGACAAATGAAAATGTATGTCTCGGACAGCTAAGAGCGGGAGCTTACCCCGCTCCCTGGATTCGAACCACCACCGCCCTAAAATAACACATCCAACCCCTTATACCAGGGGTCCTCAAACTTTTTAAGCCGAGGGCCGGTCCACAATCCTTCAGACTGTTGAGGGGCTGGATTATCATTTGAAAAAAAATACAAACAAATTCCGATGCACACTGCATATGTCTTATTTGCAGTGCAAAAACAACAACAACAACAAGAACAACAACAATGAAAGAACAATACAATGTTTAAAAATAAAAACAATTTTAACCAACATACATTTATCAGGATTTCAATGGGAAGTGTGGTCCTGCTTCTGGCCAATGAGATAGTCATGTTAATTAGGGTTGTTGTTGTTGTTGTGTGCCTTCAAGTCATTTCAGACTTTGGGCGAGCCTAAGTCTAAAATTTATTTATTTATTTATTTATTTATTTATTTATTTATTTATTTATCATTTACTGCATTTATTTACTACATTTGTATCACATCCTTCTCACCCCAAAGGGGACTCAGAGTGGCTTACAAATTATATGTACATACAATATATTATATTATTAGCATAGCACAATATTAGCATTATATATTACTATATTGAACTATACCACTATGCCGTAATATTATTAGTAATATTATATGTAATATAGAATATATAATTAATATTATTATATGGTATTATTATTAGTGTTATATTGTATTACATTATAATATTATTATCAATATTATATGTATATACAATATATTATATTATAAAACTGAGGGCAGGGGCCAGGTAAATGACCTCGGAGGGCCGCATCCGGCCCCCGGGCCTTAGTTTGGGGACCCCTGCCTTATACCATCGACGCATGGTGGGAAAAGCAGGAGCAGGAACTTCTTTGGGGTCCTGCTTCAGCTGCTTTTTGCACCACGCTTTGTTGGAGGGAAGGAGCTAAACAGAACCTACTCTCAGAACTCCTTTGGCTGGTCTGATTGCCTGGCTTCTAAAACGGTTTTGGGGGGGACTCAAACTGAGAGGTGTAGTTCATATAATCAGAAGAGACCACAAGGGCCATCTAATTCAGCCCCCTGCCATGGAGGAACCCACAATCAAAGCACTCCCAACAGATGGCCCTCCAGCCTCTGATCAAAAACCTCCAGAGAAGGAAATTTCACCACCCTCCAAGGCAGTATATTCCATGGCTGAACAGCTCTTCCCATCAGAAAGTTCTTCCTAATGTTTTAGGTGAAATCTTTTTTCCTGCAGTTTGAATCTGTTGCTTTATGTCTTAGTCTCAAAAGCTGCAGAATAAAAACTGGCTCCTTCCTCAATTTGTTGTCCTTTCAAATATTTAAACATGGGGTTCTTGTCAGCCTTTTTTATCTCCAAGTTAAACATCCCCAGTTTCCTCAGTTGTTACTTATAGGCTTAGCTCCCAAAACTTTTATCATTTTGGTCACCCTTCTCTGGGCATGTTTTAGCTTGTCAAAATCCTTTTTGAATTATGATGACCAGTTCTGTATGACCATATAGGATAGAGGGTCATATACGCTGTTTCCCCAAAAATAAGACATCCCCTGAAAATAAGACCTAGTAGAGGTTTTGCTGAATTGCTAAATATAAGGCCTCCCCTGAAAGTAAGACCTAGCAAAGTTTTTGTTTGGAAGCATGCCCGCCGAACAGAACACCAGAGCATGCAGGATCAGTAAATGTACCCACCATAGAGTATTGTACATGGAAATAATGATAGTAACAAGAAATTCTTGATAGGATTCACAGTTATTTATTATTTATTTATTTACAGCATTTATATTCCGCCTTTCTCACCCCGAAGGGGACTCAGGGCGGATCACATTACATATATAGGCAAACATTCAATGCCTTTTAACATAGAACAAAGACAAGACAAACATAGGCTCTGAGCGGGCCTCGAACTTATGACCTCCTGTTCAGAGTGATTCATTGCAGTGATTCATTGCAGCTGCTCTCCAGCCTGCGCCACAGCCCGAGCCCGAGTTTGTCTGGTTATGCTGGTTTGTTATGATAATAAATGTTCATTTTTTTGTTCAACAATAAATGTGAATTCTTCTTCATGGAAAAATAAGGCATCCCCTGAAAATAGGACCTAGCACATCTTTGGGAGCAAAAATTAATATAAGACACTGTATTATTTTCGGGGAAACCCAATAGGATCTTGGCCAATGTACTTTTCTCCACATAATAGTTCAACATGTTGAATGCTGGGAGAAAACTGTTCAAAATTAATTTCTTTCTGTTATTCTTCTCAATACGATTTCCCAATTGTTGGAAAACCTGTTTTTTGACCTATGATTGGTTACAAATATTCTTTCCATCCATTGTTTTGAAGGAACTCCAGTCTGTATTTTACATTTCAAAGGACTTACATCTATGTACATATTGAAATAGAGATCTGCTCTTTTAGATTCTAGGGGCAGTTGCAAGAGTAATGGTATTTCCTGCTTCTTAGCAGGGGGTTGGACTAGATGGCCCATGTGGTCTCTTCCAACTCTACTATTCTATGATTCTATGGATGAAAGAAAGAATTTCGTTATCATGAGGGCTACAAACTCTGCACAGATCATTTGCATATATTTGTGATGATAAAAAAGAGAGAGAGAAAAGTAGAAGTCCCTTCCTGCTCTATTATCCGACAGACCTTTTCACTGAAAAAGAAGTGCAACGCATGACGTACGAGCAGCATGATCAGCCTGTTGGAAAGGCAAGCCCAAAAGGCATCATTTGCTGTACGTTGATTCCAAACCAGAAATGCCACAAGAGTACAAAAATAGCCCATGTTGTCTGCCTCATCAACATGACTGAAGCAGCAAGACAGGAGACGACATACATAACAAGAAGCTTGTTTACCTAGTCAGGACCGGAAGGGAGGGCACATGGCCAAGAGAGGGAGCGGTGGCAGGAAAGGACTCTGCTGGCAAAAGGTCCCCGTAGTCCAGCCCTCTGTTGCTAACAATAGCCAGTCAGAGATACCTCTAAGGAAGAAGGAGGTGGAAATTGCTCTCCCTTGTTTTGGGGTGGGATTTTTGTTTTTTGTTTTGGTCTGCACTGCCATCGATTTTTAGAGTTCTGATACTCTCAGATATGGAGGAAAGCCACACACATATATCCCGCACTTTGTGCATGGGGATCATTCATCCCTCATGTAAATCACTGGGAGGCATAGAGGTATCTAGTCAAGCACATTTTGTAAAATAATAATGATGATGACGATGACGATAATAATAATAATAATAATAATAATAATAATAATAATAATAATAATAATAATAATGGAAAGGATTCAAGTTGTTATTCTTTCCAATCAAACCCTGGCTGAGACACCCAAACTAAATCATATGGTGGGATTTCTTTGATGATTTTTATTATTGTTGCTATTATTATTTCAATGAGGGGAAAACAGTAAGTAAAGAACAGCAGAACAGACAATACAGTAAATAAAGAACAACACTCTGAAAACAGAGGAATTCCAGACATGAATCAATCAGGGCCAGCTAACACCACCAAACAAAGGATTCCCCCAGGCAGGAAAAAGCCAGGCCTTGAAGCTGACAAGGCCATTAATGCTAATCAAGGTGGGCCGGGCTGTGGCGCAGCTGGCTAGTAACCAGCTGCAATAAATCACTACTGACCGAGAGGTCATGAGTTCAAGGCCCGGGTCGGGTTAAGCCCCCGACCGTTAAATAGCGCAGCTTGCTGTTGACCTATGCAGCCCCGAAAGATGCAGTATCTGTCAAGTAGGGAAATTTAGGTACGCTTTATGCGGGAGGCTAATTTAACTAATTTACAACACCATAAAACTGCCAGCAAAACACGAGGAAAGGAATGAGGAAGTACAGCCACTAGTGGACGGTGAAGCAACAGCTCCCCCTGTCACCGGAATCGTGAAGCTGGAAAAATGTTCAATGCCTCTGTGTCTGTCTATACTGTATGTTGCCTGTATGTTTTTTGTCTGTTGGCATTGAATGTTTGCCATATATGTGTTCATTGTAATCCGCCCTGAGTCCCCTTCGGGGTGAGAAGGGTGGAATATAAATACTGTAAATAAATAAATAAATAAATAAATAAATACAACATTCACACTGGCCTCCTACAGACAAGAGTTCTTTCTCCCAACCTGGACCTTCCACAGATGTATAAACCTCCTTTGCTTAGTTTCCAACAGACTTCACAACCTCTGAGGGTGCCTGCCCTAGATGTGGGTGAAACGTAAGGAGTGAATGCTTCTGGAACATGGCCATACAGCCTGGAAAACTCAGAACAGCCCAAATAGACAGTTGTTATTTATCTCACAGGATATAGACTAGGACTTTGTGTCATGCTAATGTGCAATATGAAGCAATATAGGATGAGCTTTTCCACTTGTTCATACTTGAATCAGTTACTTCCTCAGCACCATTTTTAGCAGATATTTCCCTAATTTGGCTCTGGCTCAGTTCAGAACAATGCACCCAATGTGATGGCATTGTGACATTGCAAAATTCTAATGTGGCTCATCAGATCTGACAGGGGAACAAACAAAATCACTATGGAGTGAGGGCAATGCTTCCTGAATGGACAGTAACACGTTTTGAATGCTGCCACATTGTTAATCTGATCCTGGTGATGTCACAAAACTAAATTAGAGTGAGGATTATCCTCTCTCTGAATAAGCAAACTCTTCCATGCATGTTTAAATTCCTTTTTCAAAGGAAGAGGGCACTTCCCCCAATTTTTGAAAAAAAAGTTTGCCCCTCAGTTTGCAAAACATTTTTCCCTTCTAGGTGAGCATGTCATTTTCCCTCAGCTTTTATGATATTTGAAGTTGAATCAAATGCTAGCACATCATTTATAATCATACTGAAGTGTCTTTTAGCAGCAACCACGGGTTAAGATCCATCAAAAGCATTGGTAATGCCAGTTTTACTACACCAGGTTCCATGATCCTCAACAGCATAATGCAGCATGATGATGTCTAGGTGTATCTCCACAATCATTTTGAGTGGTTCTCAACCTGTGAGTCCCCAAGTGTTTCGGCCTACGATTCCCAGAAATCCCAGCCAGTTTACCAGCTGTTAGGATTTCTGGGAGTTGAAGACCAAAACAACTGGGGGCCCACAGGTTGAGAACCACTGATTTAGTGGCTGAAGGGACAAGGTGGTGCCCAGATACCATTCTGTTGCATTTGAGGAGCTTGAGGAGGGAGGAGTGGGGTCACTGCTCCCTTGAACCCCCAATATGTACTATGTTGAATGCATTATGCTGGAGGACCTGGGAGATGACAACTGTCCTCTTTTCAATTCTGCCTTGCTATCTTGGCTTCTAATTACCTATGGAACTACACCCTGGTACCTTCTAGCAGCATTGTATTGGGAGGAAAGGTATTGCCTAAGGAGGCAGTAGATCCCTCCCTGTGCAACTTCTACCCAAGTATGTATACTAATGTAACTGAAGACATGTTGGCATATGTCACCAAAAGGATGGTAGCCAACTGACTGAGCCGAGCTGCAGATTCTAGCTGTGTGAGCAGAAGCTATTCTTAATGAAAAGTTCTGGCTTGTCGATTTATAGAGTAATATAAAATCAAACAAAATCTAAAATTGATTTTTGTTTTTGCTGGCTATGATATTCCTTTCTACGAGAAGTCCACTCCCTACTTGCTTGCTTGTTGTGAGAGAAGGCTGTCCTATGCTTTAAATATAGTGTCCTATGATCTTATCTTTTATTATGTTTTAAATTGTTTTTATTTCATGCTTTAATAGTAGATTTTTTTTATTTAATTGCCTTTTTAAAATGTGTGTATAATAAGATCTTAGCTGCATAATTTCAGTTTGTTGTTATCCACAGTGGATTCTATACTAGAAGAAAAGTGGGATCTAAATTTTCAATTATGTGTGCATTTATTTATCAAAACCAAAGCATGTCCCAAATCTCAGAATGACAGTTCTTGACACTATATTAGAGAAATCATTGTGTTAAAAATAAAAGTACTGTACACTCATGAGTATTCACTGTGAAGTAAACCTGATTGGGTGGGGTAGGGGTACAACAGCAGGAGAAGCTGGTTCTGCAAGATTTCCTCATCCATTCAGTTTTCACATCCTGGGAGCTGAAAAGATGAGACCAGCAGTGTTTCTTCTCAGAAACTCAATTCTTGGCAACAGACATTGGAACAGTAAATGCTGATCATCTGCAAAGCCTTATCATCTCCAGTCTGACTGCAGTTAGTCCAGAAGACAGGTCTGTCACTGTCCCAAAACCAGTAATGGATACAACTAGGAAAATTTCTTTATACTGAGATACCTTCTGTTACTCTGGCTCATTAATGTCTGTAGCATTCATACAGTCATGAATCACAGAATATTACTGCTCTCATAGTTTGTCCTTAGTGTGTGCTTTATACTGATAGAAAAAGAAGATACTGTAGCAAACCGAAAACCTGGTCAAAGAGGCATACTACCAAAGTTTTTTTCTGATGAAAGATTAATGTAGTAAAAACCACTTTTTCACACTCTCCCCTTTAAGCATTGCCTCTTAGCAATCATAGAATCATAGAGTTGGAAGAGACCTCATGGGGCCATCCAGTCCAACCACATGCCAAGAAGCAGGAAATCGCATTTAAAGCACCCCCGTCAGATGGCCATCCAATCTCTGCTTAAAGGCCTCCAAAGAAGGAACCTCCACTACACTCCAGGGCAAAGAGTTCAACTGCCGAACAGCCCTCACAGTGAGGAAGTTCTTCCTGCTGTTCAAGTGGAATCTCCTTTCCTGTAGTTTAAAGCCATTGTTCCGCATCCTAGTTTCCAGGGGAGCAGAAAACAAGCTTGCTCCCTCCTCCCTTTGACTTCCCCTCACATCTTTATACATGGCTATCATGTATCCTCTCAACCTTCTCTTCTGTAGGCTAAACATGCCCAGTTCTTTAAGCCGCTCCTCATAGGGCTTTTTTAGCTGGCACACCACATTGTTGGCTCATGTTTAAGTGGAGCATCTTGTATTTGTCCCTGTTGAACTTCATTTTGTTAGTTTCAGCCCATCTCTCTAGTCCATTAAGATCGTTTTGAATTCTGCTCTCGTCTTCTGGAGTGTTAGCTATCCCTCCCAGTTTGGTGTTGTCTGCAAACTTGGTGATTGTGCCTTCTAACCCTTCGTCTAAGTTGTTAATAAGGATGTTGAACAGAACCGGGCCCAGGACGGAACCCTGTGGCACTCCAGTTGTCACTTCTTTCCAGGATGAAGAAGACACATTGGTGAGCACCCTTTGGTTCGTTCGCTTAGCCAATTACAGATCCACCTAACTGTAGTTTTGTCTAGCTCACATTTGACTCCACTTGGGTCCCCAGATGTTTTTGGCCTACAACTCCCAGAAATCCCAGCCAGTTTAGCAGCTGTAAGGATTTCTGAGAGTTGAAGGCCAAAAGCATCTGGAGACCCCAGGTTGAGAACCACTATTCTAGAGATTTTCATTTTCGAAGCTGGGCAAATATAAGTCCAATTTTAGTCTGATTTGCTCAGGGGTTGAGTATTCAGCTGGACAGGTGAGAAGCTGCTAACACATATCACTGGTGAAAATCAGGTCCATAAAACAAATTCTGAATTTGATTTAGAATCAAAATCAGAATTTCAGAATCAAAATCATCCACTCAGGTATCTAGTCACAGTGGCTGCAGTCTGCAGATACCAATGTGGACACTGGGTGCCTTATGCAGAGGAGACAAATATTAGTGAAATGTGGAATGCAAGTTAACAATCTGCCAACAACTGTAGATACAACTGTAGATAAAACATAAAGCAAGTGTGTATGTGTATGTGTCTCTCTCCAGGGCTGACAATGTACGGAAAAATGTTTGGCAGTTTTCATCTTACAATTTGTCTTTATTTATTTTATTTTGCCTCTGCACCAAACAGCTTGCTATTACATATGCTTAATCATGCTGATGAGAGATCGTATCAAGTGTGCTGGGAGGACGGCAGGCAAGCTGTTCCCAGGCTGGGTGTTGCAATCAACACAGAATCCTGGCTCCAGCCCTCCTCCCCTTAAGGCAGTTAGTGCATGCAGCCATTGCAGCAGCCACTCACAAAGACCCGTTTATGATGGTAGAGAAGCCCCCCCACTGCCGTCTCTCTGCTACAGTGAGACTTAGGGCCCTTCCACACAGCCATATAACCCAGAATATCAAGGCAGAAAATCCTACAACATCTACTGTGAACTGGATTAAGTGAGTCATTCCAGTTCAAAGCAGACAATGTGGGATTTTATTCAGCTGTATGGATGTGGCCTTAGCTATACAGTGGTCCTGGTTTACTGATCCCATCTCAATAAATTGACCTTGCAAAGGAAGTATTCAGATAGCTTTACCAAAGAGTAATTTAACTGGATTACTACTACAACAGCCTTTATTGGCACACACTAGCATGATCACAGCACAGACATGTATAGCAAAAGGAAATCACAGATAAAAAAGAAAAACATGATTAAAAATTACTCACCTCAAGAATAAAATTTGCAACAGTCTTGAAAAAGTGCATCAGAGTTTTTCAAGAGGTATGGAATTTTATGACACTCTTGCCATTGAGGACACTGCACAAATGGAATTCCTATATTTCATCCTTCTCTTATCGTATCTGGGGCATAGAAATAAAGATTGGTCAAGTTTTTTGACAGAAACCAAGTCACAAGAACAGACCTACAAAAGAGTAAAGAATGTGTGGCTCTCTAATGTTGTTGCATTGCAGTTCTCCTCATCCCATACTACTGGCTGGCTAGGGTTGATGGGACTTGCAGCCCAGAACCTACATGTTATCCTGCCCTTCTATATACATTCAAGAAGAATCAATGTGCAGTTACTGAATTTACACACACAAATGGATTTTGCTCAATTTCCCATTCTCTACCATCATAAAGTTCCCAGCAGAGCCGGCCCTAGGTATTTTTCAAGTGTAGGCGAACAGAATTTTGGCGCCCCCCCAAAACCAATCACTGAAAAATAAAAGTGTTGGATAAGCGAAAATGTTGGATAATAAGGAGGAATTAAGGAAAAGCCTATTAAACATCCAATTACATTAAGATTTTACAAATTAAGCACCAAAACATCATGTTTTACAACAAATCAATAGAAAAAGCAGTCTCGACTGCGCCCCCGTATGTTTTGCGCCCGAAGCGACTGCTTAATTCGCCTCATTGTTGGACCAGCTCTGGTTCCCAGTAACCTATCCTTGGATAAGAATATAGGCCCTTTCACACCATGCAGTTATAACTCTCACTCCACTTTAAGTAGCTTTAAGGAGAGGCATTCAGAATTCTCTAATCCCTCCCCTCCAAACTACAAATTCCATGATATCATAGGATCTAGCCATTGCAGTTCAAGTGAAATCATAGCACTGTCATTGTGAACTATAAATGGGTCCTTAATCTCTGCACCATTTTGTAGTTTGGCCATGCAGATATAATCTTGAATGCATGATGACATAAGTAAATACATGGCCATTTGTTAATACTCATATCAGCAAGCAGAGATAAATTCTCACACTGAGATTCAGACACTGTAACACAGCTGGCAGGGCTTGCAATAAAATAATGTTAAGGTGGAGAATGGGCTCCTTCAGTGCCTTTGCTTCCAATAATAGCAATAATAATAATAATAGCAATAATAGCAATAATAAGCAATAAAGGGCTCGGGAGAAAGGCAGGTGGGAACAACTCATTCCCAGAATGGTATCACCCTGAGTTTATGTGGAAATTGTTCTGAAATCCTCTCTATTGAGGCAAGTGTCAAGAGCTTGATATGGCTGTAAAACCTGAATTTGAGTCAAGACAGGGCAGGGCAGACTGAAGCAGAGCAGTAGATACCATCCAGTTACTTCAAGGGACAATGACATCCAAAGGTAACCAAGTTATTTTGGGAAATAATGCAGGAGGTACTACAAGTATATCTCTAAAGCCCTGTCAGTAAAAATGAAATAAAGATAAATGCTGCCCTTACATGAAATCCCAAACAAGCTAAAGGTGCTGCCTGCTTTACTCTGACTATCAATAAGATTGGCCTGGAATCAGGGATTTAGTTTGAAGGCCAAAACATCTGGAGACCCACAGGTTGAGAACCACTAAACTAGATGGTCTTTAACTTTTTAATCTGGCAACTTTCTCTTATAGAATATCCAAAACTGTCCAGAGGTAGTGGTGACTTGATAGGCAGGGATAGCAGCGAGATAAATGGCACATGCAAGCTCAGTTAAAAACTAGCAAAGTAAGAGTGGCTGGGTACTCTATTACTGGACACATGCATAACAGTTAAGCCAAGATGTGCCTAAATTTTGGCATCTTGTGGTGACGCAACCTGCCCCACAAGTAGATAATTCCTTTTTAACCACACATAAATTATATTTTAAACCAATGGTTTGTTGGTGACTTATAAACTCTGGCTTCTTTAAAATGTATCTTGTTGTTACTCTGAATCCAGAAGCAGGCATTTTTTCCCCCAACTACCCTATTTTCGGCAATGTTTATATAAATAAGTAAAAGCACTGGAACCCCCGATGGCACAGCGGGTCAAACCACTGAGCTGCTGTACTTGCTGACTGAAAGGTTGCCGGTTCGAATGTGGGGAGCGGAGTGAGTTCCCACTATTAGCCCCAACTTCTGCCGACTTAGCTGTGATGTCTCATGGGCCTTGTAGTCCCGTTCCTAGTGCTATTGTGGCAGACAAGGAGGAAAACATGGGATTTCCACCGGTTCAGCTTGAATCGGAGCCTCTCCACCTGGAGGATGTTTGTCCTCAGGAAGTTAACCAAACAAGCCTTGGGCAGAATTCTCCCCCGTTTTCACGAAAGGACAATTATAATAGAGAAAGAGGAGTCAGGGAGGCTAATCGCCGGAGTCTCAGAATCGCTGCCAAACAACTAGCTGATTAGGTCTGCTTCCCTTGGGAAATTCTAAGGAGTCATGCATCTGGACAGAGTTGGGTTTCGCTTCTTGTTCTCCAGGGAAAGTGTTCTGTTGGCGGGAAAACAAGACCCTATATAGGGGTTTTGCCGCAAAGGGAACCTTGCGGAGTCAATTGATCAGCTTGAGAGAGAGATCGTGTGTGGACTTCGTACTCCTTGTTCCCTGCTTCCCGGATCTAGTTTCAAGTCTTACCTTGTCTCACGTTTTGCCACGGACCTTGTTTCATGCTTCAAGTTGCCACGTTTCAAGTCTTTGATCCAGCCAAGAATCAAGCTTATGATCCAGCCTTGATGTCAAGCTTCAATGGACTATAAGACCTTGTCATCTCCCCACACTATTGCTTGGCAAAGTGTGTGTTTCGGTTAATGGATTATAACTTTGAACTCTAATATCTTATATTGGACAATATTTTCCTGGACTATATTTGGCCTTTCCTGAAAGGTCTGCTTCTGAACTATATTCTTCACTTGTTTTTATTGACTTTATATAATTCTTTAATAAAGGTATTAGATAGAATCTGGTCTCTGCGCATGGTTATTGGTGCTCTGCAGCCTGGGTCCTGACATTAGCAGTTTGAAAACATGTAAATGTGAGTAGATCGATAGGTACTGCTCTGGTGGGAAGGTAACAGCACTCCATGCAGTCATGCTGGCCATATGACCTAGGAGATGTCTACGGATAATGCCGGCTCTTTGGCTTAGAAATTGAGATGAGCACCACCCCCCAGAGTCAGACACAATGAGACTTCATGTCAGGGGAAAATCTTTGCCTAAAAGCACTGGTGGAGAACAGAGGGCAAAGGGGAAACTGTAGAACAAGGTGAATAAGATATTAGGAATTAAACAGGTGTGGAGAAAATGTCAAGCATTTACCCTGTGCTCTTGCCTGGTGAAACATATTGGTTCTGCAGAATTGTCTGCATTGACATAAATGAAACCAACCTTTCCTTTCGCTGCCTCAGGTCAGTGGTCTGGCCTGATTCTGGTTGAACTGAAGGCAATTAATGACAATATACTTCCTAGAGGTACAGTCCCTTCATCTCCCCTTCAACCTCTGGCAGCCAATTGCTTGTGGTAATGATTAGCAATGGATGATCTGTCACCAATCATTTTAATGCCGCACAATTTGTGGCAGAGGAATGGGGGACATCTAGTTAATAAGCAATTCAGACTCTGTCCTTGTTCTCCCTGGCTCTTTGTAAATTGATGATTCACTCCATGCATGAATGTTTGAGTTGGTGGAGTTGGGTACATACATCTGTACAATCTCAAAGGGAGTCTGGATTTATCGGCGTGAAAATGGACCCTTTCATATTCTCCAGGGTTGACTTATGAAGTCACACAGACTTATGGATTTATTGCTTTCCCTTACTGCCCTGTCTGCCTGGCTTTAGTAGTGCCTTATAAAAATAGTGGAACATGTTTTTCTGTGCATGCAACATCTGCTTAGATCAGTCATGTAATGGCTGAGGAAATGCTGTATTCAAACAGATCAATTCATCTCTGATGTTCCAAGGTAAGGCTTTATCATGTAATCACCCCACCACATTAATAAAATTCTACAGGGATGTTGCTGACATCCTGTGCCTTTTGTAACTCTTCTGTGTTATCCTGTTACTTCTTCCATCTCTTTTCCTACCAAAGTTCCACTAAGGATAGATATGGAAGAAGTCAGATATGGAAGAAGTCAAACTACAATTCTTGATAGGTAGCCCTGAAGATCATGCATCTGGAAGCATCCTTTATTAAAATCCATGATCAGATAACACTGGTGTCATTGTATGCTTTCATTTCCAATTTATTGCAACCTGAAGGAGAACCTATGTCAGGGGCTTCTCAGCAAGTTTTTTTCCATAGGGTGTTAGGCATTGCTGGCCTCTGAGGCTGAAAGAGTGTGACTTCCCCAAGGTCACTCAGTGCGGTTTGGGTGGCCCAATGAGGATTTGATCCTGGCCTTGTGGAATCCTCTTTGAATCACTATTTTGGTGTCATTATTATGTGCCAAATATTTTAAATTCTTTTTAAAGCATTCATAACAATATTGTATCCAACATTTTTGTAGTTAAATGAAGTGGAGAGTAAGTGGTTTACTGAAGGCAAACCAAATAAACTCATCGTTGAGATGAGATTATTCCCTTGTGTTCTGTATCCAAGCCCATTGCTCCATCCACTACACTAGAGTTTACCAGAGTAATTGGCAATCTCTGAGCCTAATACATTGTCTGCCCCTAGGAAGTTGTGTCAGAGCTGATCAAAAATAGTTATGGGCCTTTAATGAATGCAAAACTGGACTGTAGATTTTCTTCATTGTTAAAATTGCAGAGGGCTGCAATGGTTAAGGAACCAGCAGTGTCAATGGAGAAAACAATGTCTCAGACCTACAGTAGAACCAGAGAGCTCAAGCCGAAGATGCTGAGATCCCCAAGGCAGAGAATTTGAACTTGAATCAACAGTTGTGGCACCTTGGGTCACTCTCAGGAATAGGCAAAGCCATGCCCCTCAAATATCGTAACTGTCCATGGATCCAGTACATCAAAATGTGTAGCAACATAAACTCTTGGGGACCACAGGAGCACTAGGCCTCTGCCCAAAGTGGCTGTTCTTTTAAGATTTCTACTCTGCCAAGCAGGGTCAATTCTGAGAAAGCCTTCATTCTGGTTTCAAAATTTAGTGGAGAAAGTTGTTCTCTAGGAATTCTCCTTGGTGCTGATAGGGGCCATTGTTACCTTGGATGTGAATGGGAGTAGCAAATGCACTGTGGATTTAATCAGAATTTTAAAGAAGTTATCAAAGGCGCTGAACTTGTCTTGTACATACGGTCCAGAACCTTGGGTAGCTTCTTTAAAGTTTTGGTAAAATATAGGGCAGATTCACCACTCTGCTGACATTAAAGCCATCACTATGCTGTGTTATGAAGTCTGCCTTTTTGCATGGAACCCTCCTTCTTATATGGAACCCTGTCAGGTTCTCCTTGGGTCCAGAACAGTACAATTGGCAATAGTTGTGCAAATAGCAAAGCAAGCAAAACCCTTGGAAGCTTCACCTTATGAAAGCATCATCCATTAGTTCCTCTTTCTCCCTGCAAAATCCAATAGCTGAGGGGGAAGTGTAGGAAAGAGAAGGGAAAACCATTGCACACATTTGGAGGGGGGGAGGAGGAGGGAGGGGGGGAAGTGCAGAGCCCCTCAGGATGCTTCATGGATCCCCAAGGGCTCCACAGAGCACCCTTTAAGAAGTGCTGCTCTAGATGAAGGAATAGAGGTGATTCCTCAGGAAAAGAAGCCTGAAAAACATTGCTCATAACGCTTGTACTTGCTCCTCCACTTCTGTCTCAGCCTTTTGAGACATTGCCTTTTATCTGAGATTACAAGATTTGTTTGTGAGGTTTGTGGAGAGAGCTCTGAACCTGAAACAACAGTATTAACCAAACTGCAACTTTCATCCTGTCATCACAGCCAAAGCTAGCTTACCAGGAATGTCATAGGAAAATGTTTTGGACCATCAAACCTGAACTGCCAGAAAGACAGTTTTTATGCTTGGCAACTTGAGAAGGGTGCAGAGTTTCCTCTCCCGGTGGGGCAGTGGGTTAAACCCTTATGCTGGCAGGACTGATGACTTGAAGGTTGGGTTGCTGACCTGAAGGTTACCGGTTTGAATCTAACCCGGGAAGAGTGCAGATGAGCTCCCTCTATCAGCTCATGAGAGAAGCCTCCCACAAGGATGGGAAAAACATAAAAAAAAACATCTGGGCGTCCCCTGAGCAACGTCCTCGCAGATGGCCAATTCTTTCACACCAGAAGCGACTTGCAGTTTCTCAAGTAGCTCCTGACACGAAAAAAACCCATTATGTAGGTACTTAATGGCATTCAACTAACAGGACTAAAAATGAGGGAAGTAGCAGAATCCCAATTACCAGAGAGGAGAGATATGTAGCACATAAGCAGTTAAGAACAATGCTTCAAACCACCTAAAACTGAGCCTTTTCAAAGCTTAGATTCTCCTTAACTTTCACTCTGCTTGACCACCCACACATCAGTAGTGAGCTGCACTGGAACTATTCCATGTGTCTTTTTCTTCCAAGCAAAATTGCTAGCAGATTCCAGGAGATGGACTGGAAAATATCAGTTCTGTCACATGGAGACAGGGAAACTGAGAGGGAAACAGCTTGCCCAGTCAGCTCCTTGGAGGCAAAAGTAGGCTTCCAGAAATTTAACCAATTGCCACATGAGCTTTCAGGACACGGCTTATACATATAATTCAGGTTCAAACTGCACAAATGTGGCTAACATCTTCACAGGCAGATGGTGAGTGGGCATCATACTGTGCCCTTCTACAAGAAACTTCTCCTGCCCTTCTGTGATATGACACTCTTTTCTAAGAAAAGAATGTCAACAAAGCCTGTGGACCAGTCTTTTCTCCTCTAGCACCATGCATTTTATTCCAGAGGCAAAAGCTTCCTACAAAAAGCCAGTCATTCCAACATTCAAAACAAAATGTATTTACACACAAACAAGTTGAGGCAAAGAAAGAAAGAATTAAAGAGAACAGGCATGCAAAGGAATAGCAAATTCCCAGAATGACAAAAATATAGTTTATAATCAAGACATTCCCTGGAATAGACACAAATGCTATGCAATCGACTGATTAATCAAAGATCACCACACACAATGGCATCACAAATTGTTGGGACATAGTAGAAAGAGGGCCATCTACTTCATTATTCATATCCTAAGAATAGTGACTGGGGGACTCTTAAGGAGTAGTGAGGCATTCTTCTAATTACTTCATACTAATCAATTTGTTCTTGCCGCTTTCAGTAGTGGATTGATTGATCGATTGATCACTGGCTGATCCATCTGCTAGCATTTACAAGATAATGCATTACACAGAGAAAAGTTATTGGGGTTTTTTTTAAAAGAAAAGATTAACACCTTATAACCAAGGCTTCCATTCTATAGTGCAGTTACGGGTTCATAACCTAAAGTTACGGATCATTCAACTCCTCTGTTTTCACTGACACTACAGATTCCTAATTATGGTGCTATGGAAAATGCCTTCCCAAATGTACTTTACCAGGCAGCAACTGCAATGAGAGATGGGGGCCCACTCAGTTGGGATACAGGAGGAGGGTGTTTCCATTTCCCTCTATCAGCAAGTGGGGCCATAACAATCAAAGCAGGACTCCTGTCACAATTTCTTGTCACTGCCTCACTCACTGGCAGAATGGAGTATTAGAAACATTCTTCTCCAACACCATCTGAATCGACTTATATTTCTCAGTGCTGCAACTGCCTGGTAAAATAGGTTTAGTGGGCTCAGACAAAGAGATTTTATTTAGTTACACATACATAACTAGGTAAGTGATGTGGAATATGGGCATGGTTCTTTAAAAATAGATTAAAAAGAACTGATTAAAATTGAAATTAGTGACAAAAGGCAACAAGGAACAAATCTGATAGTGGCTGCCAGCCAGAGGTTCAGCAAGGAAGGGGTCAACCTAACTACCTTTGAAAATGGTTTCCATAATTGGGATGCGGCTACAGAGAAAGTCCTTCCTTGTGTAACCATCAACCGGTCCTCTTGGAATGATGGGACACCCAACATGTCTTCCCCTATACATCTAAAATACCAGGTACACTCATATGGAAGGTGATAGTCTTTTAGAGATTCTGACTCAGAACTATTTACAACTGCCTATGAACAACTGAATTTTGCTCAGAAACAAATTAAAAGGCACAGTTGGTATGAGACCATTCAGGTCCCCTACGCTGTAGATTAAATCTATACTGTCTTAGTAACAATCATTGCCATCTATTCACCTTAATTTAGTGATTCTGAAATTGCCCTTGAAAAGGGGCTAGGGCTCTAAGTTAATTCAGTTCTATAGAGACTCTTATACTCCACACTATCTCCAAGCACATTTGGTTATAGCAATATTGAAAAAGCATTGTGTAGGGAAGTAAAGTTGCAAGCTTTAATTAAACTTCAGGTTAACACAGGCATTTTGCAGGGGTAGAGTGGGGAGCTCCCCGACTAACCCACTGTGGGCTGCAGCATTCTGCTATAACCCTACAGCTAACTTGGCTGCTGCACTGCCAAACTGGCAACCAACCAGCCAACAAAGCAGATTCACAATTGTCCTTTAAGCAAGGTGCAGAGGTAAAATCAAGGCATGCACTCCCCTTGTTTTATAGTGGAATTGCAGCATTCCCCTCTTCTTCATTTCACTACTCTCTTCTTACTGTCAGTGATAGGTGGTTGTCAGGGGCCAAAACAGTGGTAAGTTGGACCATATTTGGTTGCTGCTGTTGCTCAGTCATTTAGTCGTTTCCGACTCTTCATGACCTCATGGACCAGTCCACGCCAGAGCTCCCTGTCGGCCATCGCCGCCCCCAGTTCCTTCAAGGTCAAGCCAGTCACTTGAAGGATACCGTCCATCCATCCCGTTTATTGTTTATTTGTTCAGTCGCTTCTGACTCTTCATGACCTCATGGACCAGCCCATGCCAGAGCTCCCTGTCACTGGGGCCACCTCCAGCTCCTTCAAGGACAAGCCAGTCACTTCAAGGATACCATCCATCCAACTTGCCCTTGGTCAGCCCCTCTTCCTTTTTCCTTCCATTTTCCCCAGCATCATTCTCTTCTCCAAGCTTTCCTGTCTTCTCATGATGTGGCCAAAGTACTTCATCTTTGCCTCTAATATCCTTCCCTCCAGTGAGCAGTCAGGCTTTATTTCCTGGAATATGGACTGGTTGGATCTTCTTGCTTGTCCAAGGCACTCTCAGGATTTTCCTCCAGCACCACAGTTCAAAAGCATGTATCTTCCTTCGCTCTGCCTTCCTTATGGTCCAGCTCTCACATCCATAGGTTACTATGGGGAATACCATTGCTTTAACTACGTGGACCTTTGTTGCCAGTGTGATGTCTCTACTCTTCCCTATTTTATCGAGATCGATCATTTTATATTTGGTATAACATTTTGTCCTAGCTTGCTCAATATAAAACACTTTCTCACACATTGGTGATTTAATTGTGAAGCGTCTCTGTCTGATCTGCATTGAAGTGAGCATTATATAGTCCTTCCATGTTTAGCATTTTCCTACATCAGTACAGCTCTCCTAAGCCAGCTTTTCATGCCTAGTGCAACTTACTTCTAGGGTACTGTTTTGACAAATAACCAAGTGTCTGCAAGACCCAGATTCAAAAGGCTGTTTTCCATAACCAGATTGACAGCCATACTTCTGCTGGCTTATGTCTCATGCTTCAATCAACATCATTAAAAAGGAATATCCTGGACATTGAGATGAATTTGAACTGCTTACATTCCTATGCTGTGCTCCTTATTGGAGGATTTTTTTCAGACATTACTCTGGAGCTCCCTGAGCCAAATGCCGCAGAGAATGATAACTGATATTGGGATCCTTTCTGAAGTAGATCAGTAAGGTACTGAGCTTCTATAAGAGAAGATAGACAACATATCTACCAAAGAGATCGGTAGCCTCCACTTTGGATTGGAGGTGGAAGTCAAATGCCTAGTTTAAATGGGGCTATGAGGCAAAACCTGGAAAAGTTAATTTCGGGGGAAACAAATCCCAGATTCCTTACATAGCGTTTTTACATAGCGATTTTTCAGCTGAAAAATAACTTTTGGGGACCAATTTTATTTTGGGTGGTTATTGCCAGGGCCTTCAAAAAGGAATCTCCCACCAGGGTTTGGAATGCCACTTACTGGAATTTGGGTAGGAGAGACTTGCAAAGTAGTGGCATGAGTCAAAGAACAGGTTTGAAGCCAGTGTAAAATTAGAAAATACAGTTCTACTTCAGGGAAAGCAAAAAAGGAGATCTGAGAACTTTCAGCTCATTTTAACTAAAGCTGCTGATGTGCACCCAAGTAGATGGCAAACGTGGCTCTCTGCTCAGTTCCCCTGGTTTGGAGAGATTGCTTGCTTCCAGTAAGTTCTGCATTATCTGAAATAAAGCATAAGACAGTCTTCACTGTTCTCTCACCCAAAGGAATGTAAACATTATACCCAAAAAATTTCAATTTGCATTTGGAAACAAAGCTCCCTGATTGGCACATCAGACTGAAGTGTATTTCAGAACAGAGTTATTCTTCCGATTTTGCATATATTAAGTTTTGTAATGCAGTTCACAGCACACTCCCTCCTCCTAAAATATTAAAATACGTATTAGCATGCATACTTCAGGATATGTAGAATGCTAAAACAATATGTTTTGAAATCTGCATTTTTGAGAACATATATTCAAAAATACACAAACAAAGACACATTTGCTGCAGGTTTTTAAATAAACTACAGATGAATATGGAATGGGATAGAATGATAACATTGATTGAACTGAAAAGGAATTAATCTATGTCAGGTGTTTACACTGTATGAAAGAAGTGAACGACAATTAAACGTACCAGATGTCTTGAAAACAGGGCCCATGATCAATTTTGTTTGACCCATGATATTGGATTACAACTTCCATCATCCCCTATTTGGATTTTAGGGGTTGTAATCTGGAAGCAGGTTGAGGAAAGGTGAAGGATATTCTGCCTCAGGTTCAACAACTTCTTTAGCTATTTTTGGTGTCTGTACAGTGTTCCCCCACTACTTTGTGGTTCGTTTTTTGCGGACTCACTGTTTCACTGTTTTTTAATACATACTAAAATAATATTATAAAGTATAAAAAAATATGATTTACAGTGGCGGTGGTCTCAATCGGGTGCGGGCGGAGGGGCGGAGAAGGAGCCCAAACGGCAGCGGGAGGAGAAGGAGGCGGTGCCATGTTCCCCAGCCTCTTTCTTTCTGTCTTCCTTCCCTCCCTCTATCCCTCCCTCTTTCTACTTCCTTCCTAAGGAGAAGCCTAGCATCCCTACTTCACGGATTTTCACTTATCACGGGTGGTCCTCGAACGTAACCCCCACGATAAGTGAAGGAACACTGTATTACATTTGCATATTGATGCACTTGGATGTTTATGCACAATGTTTATGCACAAGAAGTGGAAAAGGGGAGAAATCACCAAAGAAGAATTCAAACGTATAGCCAACACCTATAGGGAAAAGGTTCGCAAGGCTAAAGCGCAAAATGAGCTCAGGCTTGCCAGGGACATAAAAAACAACAAAAAAGGCTTTTTTGCTTACGTTGGTAGAAAAAGGAAGAAAAAGGAGGCGATAGGGCCATTGCAAGGAGAAGATGGGGTGATGGCGACAGGGGACAGGGAAAAGGCAGAACTACTTAATGCCTTCTTTGCCTCGGTCTTCTCAGAAAAAGAAAGCCAACCTCAGCAACACGGAATGGACGAAGGATTGGGGGAAATCCAACCCCAAATAGGGAAACAAGTTGTCCAGGAACACTTGGCCTCTCTAAACGAATTCAAGTCCCCAGGGCCAGATCAGCTACACCCAAGAGTACTGAAGGAACTAGTGGAAGTTATTTCAGAACCACTGGCAATTATCTTCGAGAGTTCTTGGAGAACGGGAGAAGTCCCAGCAGATTGGAGGAGGGCGAATGTGGTCCCTATCTTCAAGAAGGGAAAAAAGAACGACCCAAACAATTACCGTCCGGTCAGCCTCACATCAATACCAGGCAAAATTCTGGAAAAGATCATTAAGGAAGTGGTCTGCGAACACTTAGAAATAAATGCGGTCATTGCTAATAGTCAACACGGATTTACCAAAAACAAGTCATGCCAGACTAATCTGATCTCTTTTTTCGATAGAGTTACGAGTTGGGTCGATACAGGGAATGCTGTGGATGTAGCGTACCTGGATTTCAGTAAGGCCTTCGACAAAGTCCCCCACGACCTCCTGGCAAACAAACTAGTAAAATGTGGGCTAGACAAAACTACGGTTAGGTGGATCTGTAATTGGCTAAGCGAACGAACCCAAAGGGTGCTCACCAATGCGTCGTCTTCATCATGGAAAGAAGTGACAAGTGGAGTGCCGCAGGGCTCCGTCCTGGGCCCGGTTCTGTTCAACATCTTTATTAACGACTTAGACGAAGGGTTAGAAGGCACGATCATCAAGTTTGCAGACGACACAAAACTGGGAGGGATAGCTAACACTCCAGAAGACAGGAGCAGAATTCAAAACGATCTTGACAGACTAGAGAGATGGGCCAAAACTAACAAAATGAAGTTCAACAGGGACAAATGCAAGATACTTCACTTCGGCAGAAAAAATGGAAATCAAAGATACAGAATGGGGGACGCCTGGCTTGACAGCAGTGTGTGCGAAAAAGACCTTGGAGTCCTCGTGGACAACAAGTTAAACATGAGCCAACAATGTGATGCGGCTGCTAAAAAAGCCAATGGGATTCTGGCCTGCATCAATAGGGGAATAGCGTCTAGATCCAGGGAAGTTATGCTCCCCCTCTATTCTGCCTTGGTCAGACCACACCTGGAATACTGTGTCCAATTTTGGGCACCACAGTTGAAGGGAGATGTTGACAAGCTGGAAAGCGTCCAGAGGAGGGCGACTAAAATGATTAAGGGTCTGGAGAACAAGCCCTATGAGGAGCGGCTTAAAGAACTGGGCATGTTTAGCCTGCAGAAGAGAAGGCTGAGAGGAGACATGATAGCCATGTACAAATACGTGAAGGGAAGTCATAGGGAGGAGGGAGCAAGCTTGTTTTCTGCTGCCCTGCAGACTAGGACAAGGAACAATGGCTTCAAACTACAGGAAAGGAGATTCCACCTGAACATCAGGAAGAACTTCCTCACTGTGAGAGCTGTTCGACAGTGGAACTCTCTCCCCGGGGCCGTGGTGGAGGCTCCTTCCTTGGAGGCTTTTAAGCAGAGGCTGGATGGCCATCTGTCGGGGGTGCTTTGAATGCGATTTCCTGCTTCTTAGCAGGGGGTTGGACTAGATGGCCCACGTGGTCTCTTCCAACTCTACTATTCTATGATTCTATGATTCTATGTTTATGCACATTTCATTTGGTTTTCAAACTATGACAGATATAATTTCTTTCAAGGTTGAGACATTGCACAACCTTTCTATTCTAAAGGAAAAGCTAAACCATTTTAGGATTCGTAAATAATTTTTAAAGTGTGATGCTAGTCCTCACAGTGAATTCAAACCATAAAATAAAGTGTGATAGTGTCAATACCATAGGAAGAGTGTGCCTAATGCCATGCCATCACAGATGAGTGACACAACTCTTTAACCATGCATATAATGAGATTATTCTCAGATAAAATAGGTGCCATTGATGCACCATGTTTTATCCATTTTGGAAAACTAGACACGCAGCCAATAAAACATTACTAAAATTCAACAAAGCTATCTCTTCTTGCAGCAAAATGCCTTCCAAATAGATGCCATGGCTTTCTTTTCTGATGTATTTTGTCCTCTTTGAACAAAAACACACATAACAGCAGCTAAAGTGTATGCCCAGGAGGAGAGTTACTCCATGTGGGGATAGGAACAAAACAGCAGGTAACTTCAACACAGCGTTGAGAATAATCTCCCTCTGTGTGTTTATGTGTTTGTTTCTGTCATCTGGAAAGGGCTCAGACTAGATTAAGCAAAGATACCAATTACTGACTGGGAGGGTCCCAGAATTCCAGATGGTTGTGGGGATTATGTGAGATAGGTCAAGACAAGAGTGCTATTAAATTATCTGATTAGATCTGCAACCCAAAGAGACTTTCTCAGCTACTTTTGGATTATGAAGGGATTCTAGAACAAACTAAAGCAAAATATCTGCAGTCAATAATAATCTTGAATACCAAAACTAAGAAACTTACCTGTGAAACAGGGATGGGCAACATCCTAGAACTGAGGGTGAGGCACACATTGAACCCTTAGGGGCCATGGCACCTTTGAGTTTGTAACTACAACCATTGTCAATCAGATTTTGTGGCCGCTGCTGCTGTTCCTTACACTTTGGCAGCCGTTGTTGAAATTCAGCAAATCCTCATTAGTTCTCCATGGTGACAGAAGGGGTCAAAGTGCCCTCTTGAACTGTAGAGCTCTGCCAGTCTCAAGAGCAGTCCATTCTGAAATTCAAGAGAAAGCAAGAAATGACACAGTCGGGAGAGGCAGGTGGAGCTGATGGCAGCTGATTCTGCAGGTGCAAAGATGTGAAGGAGTACAAAACAAAGGGATGGCTGTAAAGGCTACTTTTGCCCTTGTGTGTCTTGTGTTAAATTTTTTTTAAAAAAAATTGGATTGTACAAGTAGAATATAACATATCTACATTTCCTTACAAGGATGTTTAGAGAGCAGCACAGGTGACTTATGCCGTGTGTGTGTGTGTGTGTGTGTGTGTGTGTGTGTGTGTGTGTGTGTGTGTGTGTGAAATATGGGTCTTTTGCTGCCTTGTTGTAAACTGTATAGAATAGCTGGTGGCCCTTTCTTATTTATGTGCTTACCATTTTGGCCTTCAGCTTCATAGTTGGTCTGTCAGCACCACCTACATTAGGGACATGTGTGTCTCATGGGCTGCAAACTTCAAAATGCCCACCAAGCCTTTTGGGAGTGTATTTCTATCACATTTGTAAGCCCCCTGGGCAGAAACAAAATTTTGCTTCAAAGTGCCCTTTGCTTCAAAGTGCTAGGACATTTCCACCAGATTTTGGGCCCAGACTGGCTCAATTTAAGTGAATAGAAAGTGATTTGTTGTTTTTAAAAAGGCTTCTCTTGGAACTCAAATGGCCCAGGAAGTCCCAAACATGTGGTCAAATGCCCCTAATGTTCCCTAGGGGTAGCTGGAATGCAGCAGGGGATGTAATTTTCCAAGGTTTCCTGTGGTGTTAAAGAGGCCCGCTACCCTTTCATAATTGCCCACCCATCCCCTACATGAACTGGCAAACTCTCCTCTCATAGGGACTCTTTCTGAGAAGCTATTTTTATAGGGTGGAGCTTTGTTTTTGGACCTTCTCAATTTCAGGCAGTGTCTAGTCATTCAACTTAAGCCTCCCAAATCAAACACCAAACTCCTTTGGTGGCCAAGTTCACAAGTGCTGGTGATGCCCTTTAAAGCCCTTGGGGCAGGAGTTTAGGGCCAGAATATTTAAATGTCTACCAAAGACATTGTCAGAAGCTTCTCCAAATAGCCCATTCAGGCTTTGACAGTTACACTCCTCACTCTTGCCACAGTTTGAATGACATGCCCCCTGGTAAGTATGATGACTGACAAGTTGCTGCTTGGTATCTTTGAGTTACAGAGCCAACCATCAGCTGAAACTCTTTCCTTGCAGAAGAAATGAGAGGGAAGGAGAGAGACTTCTTTTAGTTGCTGCTTGGCATTATGGCAGTGAGCCTCTTTGCCAAGTAGCAGCAGAAGGGAAGATGCTGCCAATCCCGTCACTTCCATTTTAGTCTGAATTTTCCTTGAGCAATGAGTGGTTCCTTTTCATGTCATTTGAACCACTATGCTTCAAATATTTTTGCTACGATTTTTTAAAAATAGTTTCTCTCTTCCAGTTCAGTAATCTGTGGTTACTTTAACATATCCTTTCATGTGGTGACATTACTTTTGAAAAGGTTACCATTTCTTATTGTTTTAACATTTAAAAGGCATGGCATGAAGAAAACAACCTCAGTTGGTGGTTGAGATGAGTTCATGGCAGCTAGTGATGATGGCCAAGCATAAAGCCCAATCAATATGAGACATATGAGCAGCCAGATGATTTTGCAAAGATATCACATAAACTATTAATTTATGCCAATGAACAAAGCCAATGCTTAACATCCAGATAATTCAAATGCTTTGTGAGATATCAGAGTTATCTGTTTATTTCAATTCACATGCATTATTATTTGCTTTCACTTGATTTTTAAAATATTTTTAAAGATTACAGTTATAATCCTACATTGCTGATTTAGCTAAGGATGCACCATTAGGTATCTTTGTCAGGCATGGCCCTCCAATCCTTCCTTAACAGCCAGTAGCTACATTGAGCAATGGAGGTCTGTTGTGCAGGCAATCAGGGCAAAAAAGGGTTTCATTTCCAGACTCACCTGCCAGCAATCTCGAGTGCAACAAAGAATTGCTACCGGCTCCTACCTCTGTTTATGGCAGCGTTGGTGTCTGGTAGTTTGGGGCTGGAAATGTCATCCTGCTGTGCCTTGATCACCAGCAGAACAGATCTCCTTCACTTAAATCAGCTCCCTGGAGTTTAAGGTAGGATTTAGGGAGCAGTTATGAACATAGCAATAGTGCTAAGAGCATAAATGATAGTATAATTGCATAAGAAGCAGTTACAGATTTGTAACTCCAGGTTATAAATCTGTAACTGCAATTCAGGACACCAGGCTTATATTTTTTTTAAGTAGACATGAAAGTTTTAAATAATTGATGATAAATTTTAAATACATTTGCTCAGGAAAACTTACTTCTAGGTAGGCGTGAACTACTAAGATGTCTTCACAGGTGATCATGTTAAATGTATTTTTATCTGATGTGCATCATGTCCTTTTCATGAATATTTCACTTATTTTACATAACATTTGCAATGGGCCCTTGGTATCCACTGGGATTTGGCGCAAGGACCCTCTGTGGATATCCAAATCCATGGATGCTCAAGTCCTGTTATATACAACAGTGTAGTAAAATTTTGTTTCTTACATAAAATGACAAAATCAATATTTGCTTTTTGAAATATCTTGTGTGTGTGTGTGAGGGGGGGGGGGTATTTTCAAGCCATGAATGGTTGAATCCCTGGATAAAAAAATCTGTGGATACAGTGTATCCTTGCTTTAAAACATTGTTTTATTTTTCTGTGTTTGAGATCTGGCTTACAAGAGGGAGATGCAATAATCGTGCATTAACATTCCAGTTGCCAACAGAACAGACTTCCTTCACTTGGTGCAATTGTACTTGGTAAAGGACATTTGTGTGCGTGTATGTGTGTGTGTGTGGGGGGGGGGCTGTTAAATCAGGAGCCTCTACTTAGCTAAACATATGTAACCAAACAGCCATTGTAGAATTCTGGCTTTTTGATTTGCGCATTTCCTTAACTAGTCCCTTCACTTTATTTCCCATTCAGACAGATCTCCATAGTTTTGCTAAAAAGAAAATGATGTTACTGACAAGCACTCTCTGTGACCTTAAGCAAAATGTATAGCATGTTGAAGCAAATGAATAGTCTGTCTCATCCTTACTGTTGAGGCTATGCAAGCTGCTGAGGCAGGCACATTTAAATTCTTGGTTACCGACAGAGCTGCAAATGTAAATAGAAAGCTGCATGACACAGACATTCTAGACTCTCCTTGTTAATAAAACTCCCAGGTTTCACTTTAGTGAGAAATTCAAGTACAATCAAGTTAAACTGCACTTTCTCTCCCCTTCTTTTTTTTTTTTTTGGGGGGGGGGGGGTTTGGCGCAGGATATGTGATTTAATTTCAACTAATGCCATGTCTTATGAGGTAGCCTCAAACAGATAATTACGGTAGTTGCATTCTTTATGTTTTTCAGCAATTTGATTCCATTCTAACTGGCATGGCTCTATTCTGGGGATTTGTAGTTTGGTAAAGTACTCATAATCATGTCAGCTTCCCTGAAATACAGTACTTAATTGCAGACCATTCTAAATACTTCATCACACATCAAATCCCATAGTTCCTCAGGCTGAAGCCAAAGAAATTAAATTTGGAGCAAACTGCTATAATCATTTATTAGTGCTTCTATTAATGCCTCTGAGGGCCATTCTACACATTCATTATAACTTGGGTTAAAAGGGGGGGGTGGCTAAATTATATATAGCCAAAATCTGTGAGAAATTAGGAAGAATCAGGTTAAAGGCTGGAAAACACGTTTTTAAAAGCATTCCTTTTAACCCTGTTCCTCCTGAGAAACACGTACCTTTCCATGCCTGTGTAAACCTGCAGTCATGGAAGACACGTGTTTTCCTTCCTTCTCTCCTGTCTGGACTCCCTCCTGCCCCCCATTTAATAATGATAATATAATTTATTTCTGCTCTATCTCCCTGAGGGGACTCAGAGCAGATTAGTTACATATACGGCAAACATTCAGTGCCGTTATACAAATGATAGAGACAGACAGTACATAAACAGAGGTGAGGCTTCTCTCTTTTCATCTCTGGCATCCAGCTTTGCTTGACTCGGCCATGGGGAGATGCTGTTGTTTCTTTTTCCATGCTGAGGAGCCTGTCGTCCATGGACTTCTTTCCTGGTCGGATTTTTGTTGGCATGTTTTTCAGGGCGCCTTATACCTCCCAGCCAAAGCGATAATTATTTATATACTTACATTATTGTTTTGAATGGCTAGGTGAGCAAAAGCTGGGCTGACAGCGGGGCTCACCTCGACCCAAGCTCAAACTGCCAACCTTCCAGTTAGCAGGATCTTCTATAGCAGGCAGTTTAAACCACTGTGCTAGCCCGGTCCTCTCAACTTATTGGAGGAAGCCTTCCATGCAGGCCTGAAGCGTTTGCCTCTCTTCCTCCAATAGAAGATCCAACAGGAGGCCTAGGAGGAAAAATCTCCCCTCCTCTACCCAAAGCCCTCCTTCTGTTATTCCAAGGAAGGTGGGAGGGATGCTTCAGGCCTTGTCAGTCTTCTCCCGGGAAGTGCAAGGAAGGGAGGAAGAGGCTGACAGTGCCCATGCCCACTCCTGCTGATCTCAAATCAGCAGGGGAGAGTATCTGAACACCACCGCTGCAAAACCACAGGGTTTAGGCCAGCTGTGTGACCTCCATCCCAAGAGGAAGTGAGATTTAAAATCCCAATTCCTCTTGGATTTTATTGCCTGTCTGGATGAGCCCTGAGCTACAAGTCACCTACCTTGTCTACTATTTTAATTTATTTTGATAGGACAGAATTCATCATGTACTCCAATCAGGAAATAACCCAGGTGTAGATGGTTGTAAAGCAAGAGATGTAGGGTAATTAAATCCAGTACAGTCAGTCACAAGTCACCTAGCAAAATGAAAGGAGATACAAGGGGGAAGTTTTCATCCAGTCCAGAAGTCATTACAGTAAGTCAGTAATGCATATAAATGAATCCTGCAAGGAATAAAACACAGATTCATCAACCATAGCTTGTTCAAGGTCACAAGTACGTTAATACCAAGAGTACTGGTGGTCCCCAGGGTAGGATGGTTGCAAACAGCAAAGAGCTGATGCGAGATTTATAGGCAGCTGTCTCATGATATCAGGTGCTTATTTTACAGATTCTGGGATCTTCATAGCCTCTCCTTATCTCTTTGAAAGTCTTCAAAGGATGGAGTACTTTCATCTTTCACCTGGAGCCCCCAGTAGCGCAGTTAGTTAAACCCTTGTGCCGGCAGGACTGATGACTTGAAGGTTGGGTTGCTAACCTGAAGGTTGCGGGTTCGAATCCAACCCGAGGAGAGTGCGGATGACTCCTCTATCAACTCCAGCTCCATGCGGGGACATGAGAGAAGCCTCCCACGAGGATGGTAAAAACATCAAAACATCCGGGCATCCCCTGGGCAACGTCCTTGCAGGCTGACAATTTTCTCACACCAGAAGCGACTTGCAGTTTCTCAAGTCGCTCCTGACACGAAAAAAAACTTTCACTTTTCATCTCCTGCTGAGGAGCGACCCTCTTGACTGTTTCTTGCCATCACTGGAGGGTGCTGAGTTGTTGATCTGGCATTTGGCTGTTGAGGCATTGTTGCAGAAGACAGCAGTGAAAAATAGTAGAAAGACTTGCTTGAAATAGCTATTGGAAATCCACAGGAGTCATTGTGAGTGGTAGCGACTTATGAAGGAAACCTCTGCTTCCGTCAAGGCAAATGGTGCAGAAGATAGCAAGTGGAGAGTTTGATCCAATCTCCCATTTTATGGCTGTCTCTTAGGGCGGATCTACACTGACCAATAATCTGGTGCCAATCCAACTTGTTAGAATTTAACATTATTTTGTATATTGACCTTTTATGACTGTTTTATCCATGTTGATGTTTTACTGTTGGCTGATTTGTTTATTGTTTTTGTTTTGATTTTGTGCTGTTGCATCCGGGCATAGCCCCAAGTAAGCCGCCCCGAGTCCCTTCGGGGAGATGGGGCGGGGTATAAGAATAAAGTTGTTGTTGTTGTTATTATTATTATTATTATTATTATTATTATTATTATTATTATTATTATTATTAGAAGCTGGATCAGTCCCAGTGTGGGTCACACAGAAACTTCCCCAGCAGCTGCTGAAGTTGGAGGGAGTCCTGACTGCCCAATGGAACCAAACACAGTTCAGCGCTGCTGAAGAGCCACCTTAACCATGTGACACGGAGGGTGGGAGAAGATGGCAACTGCCATCCCATGTTTCCAGGCCACCCAAGTCCAGGAAACACAGGATCGCAGTGGGAACAGTTGCAGCTGGTACTGTTCTGGAACTGACACAACAGTTCACACAGACTCAAAGTATTTGGATTATTGCCCCAACTTTGGTTAAAGTAGGGCAAGGCTGCAATGCCCCAGATCAACTTGGTGTGGTGTTTGGCTGCCACGGGGCTGATCTGGCTCTACACAGACCTATATGGTGAATGTGGATGTGCCCAGTGAAGAATTGTTGTAGGCAAACTGCCAATGGCACCAGCTTTACCTAATGGTCTTGCTGGTAATTAGTACAACAACAGAAATACTGTTCCAATGTGGTGTTGGTATACTTGGTCTGACTGTCAGATTGCCGATGGTAGGTTGATGAGAGATTAACACTATATCAAGCTTCTGGACCAGGCCACCAAAACCAGACTATAAATTGGGGTCCCCCATCAGGTATAATACTGATAGGGAGACTGTAGGCAAAAAAGTGCTGCATGAAGAAGTGATCTGTTTCCTTTGCAGAAGGCACACCAGAACAGGCTATAAAGTGGTAACTATATGCATGCTTACTAGAATGGTAGCACAAGTGGTAGACAGGTGCAGATTGGTAATAAAGTGCATTGAGATCATCTTCCTGGGTCCTGAAGAGGTAGGCCGTGGCTGCCATAATCCACTGGGTCTTGTTATCTGATTATTGGTACATTGGCAGATGGCTTCACATAGTGCACCACTTTCACTTGGGCTTGAGGCCACCAAAATTTCCTAGCGAGGAGGTACAGAGCCTTCTACAAACCAAGTCTTGATATTAATTTGACATTGTGACAGAAAGTTCTATTGCTTTGAGTCTTGAGCAGCATGCACCCATTCTGGCATGCAATGCTTATGACAAAACTCAGGTGTGAAGACTACCTCCCATCTAGACCATGAGATACGTGGGTCATTTTGGATGAGACACAACATCCCCAGGACCAAGGGAAAATAAGCTACCTTTGCTAAATCAGAACTGCTCAGTATGACCCGAGATCTGAAGTGTCAATACAGCGATTTCATGGGTCTGGAGCACAATAGGCGACATTAGTGGTCTCCACAGGCAAAGGGTCCTGCAAACATTGCATGAAGATCTGTTTGGGGGCAAAGTCAATTTTCATTAAGTTAATGGACATCCCCCCAAGTCTATCATAGCTCCCACCTGTGAGGTCTGTCCTTTAGTATCTCATAAGATAGCAGCTGTCAGCAGAAGAACTCAAGAGAGCTTGTTTGTTATCTGGGGTTGAACAAGACTCCAACATCTCAAGTCAATTAAACCCATTTTAGGCCTGGATGATCTGTTTTCCAGCAGTGTGGGACATGTCTGTTTTTGCAAAACTGTTTCTAGTAAAATGGCCTGAAATGCTACAGTACAGAGTCCTGTCTAATTCAAATGATCTTCCTCCTCCCTTATTTCTCCTTTGCATTGTTGTATTTATTTACTGCATTTAAATTGTTTTTATTGGTATGCTTTTTATCATCTAGTTTCCCTCACATCCATTTTGTGTTTTCTTGTAGGAGAAGGCAACATTGAAATGTTTTAATGAAATAAGCAGGCATGAAGGAGAGCAAGTAGAGACAGGAGATATGTAGCTGAATGCTAAAACCAGAATTGTCCATGTCATGATATTTCTGATTTCTATGTGTGGGTGGACAGTGAAGAAGCTGATGGGAAGATAATGGATGCATTGGAAATATGATGCAAGAAAAAAGTTCTACTGATACTATGGACTCCCAACAACACAAATAAATGCATCCTAGAACAAATTAAGCTTTAATTCTTCCTCACGGCCAAAATGATTAATCTGAGGGCATTGCACTTTGGCCATATGGTCAGACAACATGATTAATTAGGCAAAATAAAGATACAGTTTGACAAGGTGGAAGGCACTAGACAAAGAGGGAGAATGCATTTGCATGTATAAACTCAAGCAAGAAAACCGTGCTCCTGAGTTTGCAAGATCTTAGCAGAATTGTTAATAATAGAGTGTCTTGGCAGTCTCTCATTCATAGTATTGCCATTAAGATAAAGCAGATGACAAAAAACAGGGGGTAGTACCTTTTGTTGAATTTGCTGCCTGAAGTGTTTTCCTACTTCATGTTGTTTCATGGAAGACTAAGTCTACTTACTTGTTTTTCAGAATCTTCATAGCCTTTCAGGAAATATGTACTAACCACCACCTCACAACCACTAGAAGTAGAATCTGATGACTATATCACATGGAGGTAGAGAAGCGTCTTCTCTGCTTTTTTCTGCGCTGTTGTCATGCTGCCGGCACAGAGTCCCCTGTAGCCCATCAGATAACGCAGGGCTACTTCTGGTGGGGCTCCATGGGCCTCCAAGCTGGCAGTTTGCCAGCAGCACAGAGAAATGGAGTCCAAAGGAGTCGGGTGTACACCCGATTCCTCATAGAAGAAGCTGGGGACAGCGGGGAAACATCATGTGAAAGGATAGTAAGGGAACACAATGATAGTAAGGGAACACAGTGTTATGCTGGTCCATGGTTTCCCCTGTTGTTCCTCGGCTTCTCAATCTCCTTGTGATTCGGTCCTTAGTCATTGTGTACACATATTTATGTTACTGTTGCATTGTCGGCTATTAAACAGCGTTGTGACATCATGAAAGCAGCAAACCCAAAACCTCCATGCCAAACTTGCACATATTAAAAGATTTTATATTATATTGTGAGTTACTGCCACCAGTATTAGCCCTGAGCCTCTGCAAAGGTCTGAGATACTCAGGTGGTAGCAGCGTTTAGGAAGCAACACCAACAGGGATCTTGTAGCACCTTAGAGACTGAGAAAATGAAGTTGATAGCATAAGGTTTTATAGACTTCATGCATCTGAGGAAGCAGACTTAGCCAACAAAAAGCTTATACGACTAACTTTGTTCTCTCAGTTACAACCTTATCACACGGGGGAGCCCCCTGGTGCCGTTTTGCCAGCAAGTATGGTTGGGGGCGAGGCCTCCACTGGAAGTCACACAACATTGTGTGATGGCCGGTGTTGGGCTGCGTCCTCAAAGAAGACTCAAAGCATTCTAGGGTGCTTGTTTTGGTAAGTATGATGAGGTCATTAGTCTCTAAAGTGCTATCAGATCCCTTTGCATACTCGTATTTTCAGAGTAACATGGCTATGTCTTTTAAAAACTATTACAACAATTCAGCATACGTTGACACACTGTTCCACCTATTAGTGCTATATCTCAAAGTGCCTTCATGCCAGAGGAATACTCTGGAAACAAAAGAGGTGCCAGTGCTTATGGCTGTAGTAACGTACCTTTTGCTGCTGAGCTATTGCTTGTTTAAAGCGTAAGCAGGGAACTGTTCCGCAGACCAATTTGCAAGCATGGGGTGGAAGAAAAAAGAAGGCCAGAGTAGTAGTAGTAGTAGTAGTAATAATAATAATAATAATAATAATAATAATAATAATAATAAAACTTTATCTATACCCCTCCACCATCTTAGCATTAGATAGGCCACTTCTCTTTTCCTCACTGCTGACTGATTAGCAGAGATGAGAGCAAAGCATGATCTGGCCTTCCTCTTACTAAACAGAGCTGGGAAAAATATTCTTTTCTTTTCTTTCGAGCAAACATATAACACATAGCCTTTCCCACATGCAGTTATTCTTTGTGAAACAAAATTATTTTGCCACACAACTGGTTTTCAAAAAGAAATTGGGATGAGCCTACTCCCCCTCATTCTCTCTGGTAAATTGAGGGAATTAGGAGATTCATGAACAACCAGAGAAGACTTTTAGTTCTATTGCAAAATCAAATGTGGGGTTTGGAATTTCATATTTGCTTTGTAATGTCTCATACTATCAAAAATATGACTAACCTTTGTGTTGGCTGGAGAATTTAATATTCAGACCTTAATATGTTTTGACAAACCTGATCTGGGCTGGATTTCTACTGGTAGTTTAGAAGAACGCAACTCTATCTATCCCTTCAGGGGCCTTCTTAAAGTCTGATGGAATCATTTGCAACCTCAGAAAATGACCCTACTGGTACTGAGTCTATGAAACATGGTTGATATACTATCCAAAGTAAAAGATGTGCAACAGCAAGACTGAGTGTACAGTGTGCCCTTGAGGTCTTGCCAAGTAGTTCTCTTTCCCTTGATTTAATACAGCAACCCTCACGTATCAGTGACTGGCACCTCTTTAGAGCACATAACATTTATGCTATGGGGCATGGAACAAATCCTGACTTCCATATGTCTCTTACCAGGCTATCAGGCCTGATGTGACATGACATATAGCTGAAATGAAAGAGGACATCTATTTCCCTTTAAGAGAGATGCATGGCTGTGAGTGCCTCATAATGAAACAAGCAGCAAGAAAAATATGGCCATCAATAAAAGAAGTGATGATGCTAGAAGTTTTGGATTTTGTTTCTATGTCTAAGTCTAAGTCTACTATTAGTTAGATTAATTACCTAATAAATAGTTAACTAAATGTACATGACAGAACAATGCACCTTCCTCCCTGATAACTTCCTTTAAAAAAATCAATTATGGCTCCATCTACACTGCAATATAAAATCCAGATGATTGGATTTTAACTGGATTATATGGCAGTGTAGACATATAATCCAGTTCAAAGCAGATAATGTGGATTATTTGCTTTAATAATCTGGATTATATGGCAGTGTAGAAGGGGCCTAACTGCATCTTCATAGTGGTGCCAAGCCACTGATATGGATTTCCCCTCTTAATTAAACATTTCTATTCTTTGTAAGATGATTTTGCAGAACTTCCATGGATGGTGCTCTGCTGAACAAGGCATCTAAATCAAAGCTACGCCTACCCCTTGTAAAATACACAAAATCAGAAAATGCTTTTAATTGCAAAATGCTTACCGGTTTGTATTTTTAATTAATATTTAATTAATATTTTAAGTGTACATAGGGACGGTACTTCAGTATGTTGAAGTACAGAGGTGTACAGCTGCAAATCTCTCACCAGGTGAAAGGCCGGTCTTTCGAGATTATGAACTCCTGGAGTTGCCCACTTCTCACAGGTAAACAAAAAACATGAAAAGGGGGAGCATGGACAAAGATGGGGAATGAATGGGACGAGTTATGGCACTACAGCAACGGAAAGCTAAACAGATTTAAGACACGTTCAATAAGGCTTGGTACGATAAGAAGAAGGGCTCCAGTTTCAAGCAAGATGGGTTTGCAATAACAGTACAGTAGAGTCTCACTTATTCAACACTCACTTATCCCACATTCTGGATTATCCAACTCATTTTTGTAGTCAATGTTTTCAATACATTGTGATATTTTGGTGCAAAACTCGTAAATACAGTAATTACTACATAGCATTACTGTGTCTTGAACTACTTTTTCAGTCAAATTTGTTGTATAACATGATGTTTTGGTGCTTAATTTCCAAAATCATAACCTATTTTGATGTTCAATAGGCTTTTTCTTAATCTCTCCTTATTATCCAACATATTCACTTATCCAACATTCTGCCGGCCCGTTTATGTTGGATAAGTGAGACTCTACTGTATCTGTTTTCGGAGCCTCATGGATAATGCCCTTTCATGTCAGGTACAGAGATGGTGAATGGAAGTAGCATGATCTGGAACATGATTGTTTGTGTTTTGAGCCCGGACATGCTGGTTAGGGGAATTTAGGAGTTCTAATTTAAAAATTAACTGTTCTAAAATGTGGAATGGAATGTCAATAGTTCTGTGGTATAGCATATATTTTTCATGCAAATGGTCTCAGGTTCATTTTCTAGGATTGCACATAGTGGGATTGAAAAAGTCTCGTCTAAGATCTTCAAACTCTGTTGTCTAAGACCTTGATGAATCCAAACATTATTTTATTTATGTATTCATTTAGAAACATTAGATTAGGATAACCTTGTTGTCTAAAACCTACGAGATTAGACAATTCTTCATTGATAGTTGAGCACTCTAACAGGATGGGTCCGTTTATGTTTACTAGTAGGAGTGAGTGAATGCAGTGACAGTATTTGAGGGAGCACAACATGCTCACTGTATCATTAGAGCTTCTTTTCCAATGGATTAAATACATTTATAACCACACCCTTCTGTCTAACGGCATCCATGGCAGATTACGCTGATGGTGCTATCTGTCTCTATGATATCAACACAATTTTTACAAATCCATTTTAAAAGACAATCTTTTCAGACAAATTGTTTAATAAGATCAATAAATACAGCAAACTGTTCACACCCAGTTCTTTCAGGGATTACTAAGCTTTTCACATTTTCCACACCCAACCAGCCCTCCAAACCACCACTCCAATACCTTCATTACTACCAAATATCCTCTGGGAACAGCTTTCTCCCCAATCCCTTCTCAACAATTCCCCTTTCTTACTGATGAGAGAACCCCAATGGATTGTACTAGGAGATTTCCCCTGTCCCCTTCATTTTTTTAAGCAATCTGCATTGGCCTATGAAAAAAAACAACACAATTTATTTCTACTTTGGAGGAAGAAAGCCCAGGGGAAGTCTTCTACCAGAAGACTTCATCCTCTCATTTTACTTCTGTAGATCAGAGCTGGTTGTCCCAGTGTTAATTGTGGCTTCCTTTGGGAGTTTTGAACAGAAATATTGTCAAGCACGAGAAAAATACTGTTTTCCTGGAAACTGTATGATTAGAGAGGATATCCTTTTCCATTCAGACTTACGGTAACACAACTCCACCCCACCCCCGCCCCCCGACACACACACAGGCCAACAACCTTCCAACTCGATTTCCTTGAGATTTTGATTGTTCTAAAATCCCTTCTCTATCCAGAAAAGTCTCTTGTGTAGAAAAAAAAAATTACAGGCAGCAAAAAGGCTTAATTCATAGCACTTTGCCATGGAATGTGATGTCACTTCCATAACAGAAGAGAGAGTGGGATAGAATTGGAGGGTGTAAATTGCTAATACATCCACATACTTATGCAAACATGCACACACACACACACACACACACACACACACAAAGTAACCGTATGCTTATCCTAAAATATGAATAAGAGTAGTTTGGCACCCTTACAATGTCCAGGACTGTCTTAGGTGAGATACTGAATTGGATACATTTATCAGTCTACTACTTTGAGCATTTCCTGAGTGAAATTTCACTAGCAAAAAACATTCTTGATAGAAATGACGTGAAGAAGATGATTTTTAGTAAAGGTTTAGGTAAAGGTTTTCCCCTGACATTAAGTCCAGTTGTGTCCGACTCTGGGGGTTGGTACTCATCTCCATTTCTAAGCAGAAGAGCCGGCATTGTCCATAGACACCTCCAAGGTCATGTGGCCGGCATGACTGCATGGAGTGCCGTTACCTTCCCGCAGGAGCAGTACCTATTGATCTACTCACATTTGCATATTTTCAAACTGCTAGGTTGGCAGAAGCTGGGGCTAACAGCGGGTGCTCAGTCCACTCCCCCGATTTGAACCTGAAACCTTTCAATCCACAAGCTCAGCAGCTTTGCGCTTTAATGCGCTGTGCCATCGGGGGCTCCAGATGATTTTTACTTATCGTGTTTTCCTTTGCAGCTTCCATCAAATCCTGTCCCCATTCCAGGGTGTACTCTATGCTTCTGAATATTCAAGCTGCATAGTGGACTATAGTCAGCCTTCCAGATATGAGGTTTCTGCAACCATGAATTAATGCATCCACGGCTTGAAAATATTTTTTAAAATTCCAAGAAGCAAACCTTGATTTTGCAATTTTATGTAAGGGATACCACTTCACCGTGCCATTGTATATTATGATATTTGAGCATCCGTGGATTTTGGCATTCATGGGTGGTCCTGGAACAAAACACAGTGGATATCAGGGGCCCACTATATGGTGACTTGATGACCATTAACTACTGCCTCATGAAATGGCAGTGGTACTGGTGAGATGCTTTCCTCTTGCTCTCCTTTAATTCCAGTAAGGAATTTCCAAATGCTACTTGGATGTCTCCCTCTCATCTACCCACTTTCCTAGCTGTCCTTTTCCTGGCATCAAGGATGCTGATTCTTTGAAAATCATAAGATCTGGGATCCTCACAGCCTTGGCTCCCTGTGAGGTATGCTTCAATGCCCAGCCAACGTGCAAGGGCTGCCTTGTGTTATACACCTGCATTGCAGCCGTCTGCATTGCAGAAAGCATACAATGACAGCACAGTCAGGAGCAAATCAAAAGTTATTTTAGCAACTATGAAAAATTTTCCGTCCCACACATTTCTCTTTGAATATGAATCATTTATCCCATTATCCTCTTTTTCTCTCATCCAAATTCTGCAGTGTAGACCAAGTCCAAGAGCAATTTCATGGCTAACATCTTTTACCAGGCACAAAAGAGAACCAGTGTGGTGTTGTGGTTTAAGTGTTGATCTTCAGAAGATATGGGCTCAAATCCCTGCTAAGCCATGGAAAACTGCTAGACACCTGTCAGCCACAGAGGAAAGCAATAACAAACCTCATCTGAATAAATCTTTCCAATTGAATTCTATGAAAACGTTGCTATAAGTCAGAGCCAAATTGAAAGCACATAACATCATCAATCCATGACGCCCAACTCTATTTTCATTGCTGACAAGCACTTATTGAGCACAAGTCCTGTCTGGATCTAGAGTCTGAAAACATTACTGATTTGTCTTATATCAGTTCACTCACAACATGGCCAATATAAATGCTGGCCATGGTATCCTGGGAATGGTAGTCCTTTATTTTCCCAAGCCCTTTTCATATTTCACAGAAGTTTCTACCAGAACTTATTGCTTGTATGATCGTTGTACACACAACACTCACCACTCTGAAACTAGTGATGGACCTCAGGACTTTGGAGGAAACAAAGCAGTTCTGGAAAGCGAAAATCTTGTTCTAATTGAGAGCAAAGATAAGGAACACATTTAGATTCTATTCCATTATTTTCACTTGCTTTCATGGTCTAGATCAGGGCTACTTAAATCTTTTCCACTTTCGAGTCCATTTCACTTGATAAGTTTTTATGTGAACCCAGATATATAGAATCAAAATTTTACTTGAAATAAATCAGCATTTGCAAAGCTTGCTAAACAGGCTAATTTTTGTTTTTAGGAAGTACTGCTGAATCATTTTCTGTAGAGTCCATTGTAAACACTGCTAACAGATTTGCATAAAAGAAAACTTTTACTGTTGCTAATCTTTTGTGATTCCAATATTGAGCTAATGGAACCCCATTTGAGGTCAAGACTCACAGTTTAAGAAGCAATGGTCTAGATCAGGGGTTCTCAAACCTTTTCAGCCGTGGAGCCCTTTTTAAAGCAAATGTTTCTTGTGAAGCCCCAAGAAATCTTTATATGTTATATATATTATATAATATATTATATATATATTGTTGGAGCCCCCGGTGGCCTAGGGGATAAAAGCCTCGCAACTTGAAGGTTGGGTTGCTGACCTGAAAGTTGCCAGGTTCGAATCCCACCCGGGGAGAGCGTGGATGAGCTCCCTCTATCAGCTCCAGCTCCATGCGGGGACATGAGAGAAGCCTCCCACAAGGATGGTAAAACATCAAAACATCTGGGCGTCCTCTGGGCAACGTCCTTGCAGACGGCCAATTCTCTCACTCCAGAAGCGACTCCGGTTGCTCCTGACACGAGATATATATATATATATATATATATATATATATATATATATATATAGTTTTATATATATATATTTATATATATATATATATATATATATATATATATATATAGTTATATATAGTTATATATAATGTATATATCAGACATGGGCCAGGCCAATGGCAGATGGATTGAAAGTATTTGTGTAAACTAATTCACACAGTGCAACATAAATTAATAAATATAGTATTTAAAATAATAGCCTAAACCTCAAAGGAGGTGGGGTGCCTACAGGGCCCCTGAGCACCTCTCGTGGAGCCCCAAGGGCTCCCTGGGACACTGTTTGAGAACCGCAGGTCTAAGTTATGACATCAAAAGGCATGGCCATAACACTCTGGCATCTTTGCCAAAATGCTTGCTTCTATAGAGCCAACTAGCTTCACTCCCTGCTTTAAAAGCCTGGCTCATTTGCTTATATTCTCCATCCCCCTTGCAAAGGGGTGGGTCTGAGGAGGAATGAGCTAATTTGGAAGAACTTTGTAGAATGGATTGGTGACTCCACTGGGGAGATTAGGTTTATAGGCCAGCAATACCACCCAGCTATTTTAGAACAGTGCTACTCAAAGTGGTGGTCTCTAGATTGATGCCAGGAAAGAAAGAAACTCTTTTAGCCAATGAGTACAAATGGAGCGTTCAGTTTCTGGCAAATGCTCTCCAATATCAGACATCTTAAGGAGCACTGCATTAGAACATCTAGTGAAAAACAGATAATTTGAGAGAGTGACAAGAAGGAGGTGCGCAAGACACAAGGGAAGAAAGGGATGAAATTAATTGCAAAGACATTTACACATGTTTAAAGTTAGTTGCCATTGACATCGAGGATAAAAGAGTTGAATCAAAAACTTTATGAGAAAAGTTGGATTTGAGATGGGATGTGAAGGACGGAAACAAGCAAACAAGCTGAGTATTGTTTTTTTTTATTATTTATTTACTTAATTTCTACGCCACCTTTCTTACCCAAAGAGACTCAAGGTAGCTTACAACTCAAGGCTGTAAGCTACCTTGAGTCTCTTTGGGTAAGAAAGTGTCTCAATCCAAAGCACAGTACAAATGTGCTTTGGGTCTCAATCCAAAGCACAGTACAAATAAATATAATAATGATGATGATGATGATGATGATGATGATAATTCTGTCCCAGACCCACTTGCCACCTTATCACCTTTTTTTTTTTTTTTTGCCCCTTACTACGCCGGGGCTCCTCTTCAACCACAGATCTGGACGTATCCCATCAGATGATGGCCTCACCCCATCAGTGGGAGAAGCAGTGAGGAAACATTGAAAGAAGCTTCCTCGCTGTCACGGTGAGTCTCCTGTCTTTTGGCTAGCTGCTGTCTGATGGGGGAAGTGACAGGGCACCAACATGCCTTGCCCCGATTCTGCTGCCGCCACCCCCCCCCCCCATGTGATAGGGGAAGGAGAGAGGGCTTGTGGCTCACTGCAAGTTGTCATGTGTGCCTTCTGTTTTGCCTGTGATTGCCAGCAAAATAGGACAGGGGGCTTATCAGTGTGACAAGGTCATTGGAATATGAGACTTTAAATGGCTCAACTGAAATGTCTGGAAGAGACTTTAATTCCAGAAATATCTGAAAGAAAATTTCACTTCTTTATTCAAATAGAACCTACCATATCTATACATGCCTTACAGAATAGAAGTAAACTGAAGAGAGATCAGGATCTGCAGGCAGATCTCTAGATGACTTCCAAGAAGTAAGTATGGAGTTTCTGACTCTATATTTGACAATAGAAATTAAAATGGCAAGTAAAATATGTGTCTTCCATGTTTGCAATGTGTTCATTTGCTTCTCTTTCTCAGTATTCCTTACCTGTACATCAGATATTTGGGCAACCTGAAATATAATTTGTAGCTGAATATGCAGGTTGGTCCTTCTCCAGAGCTACCATTTTACACCTGCAAATCTGGATCTCTGCACCTTTGGAGTAGAATAAGATCAAGGATATTTTGAGAAATGGGATTCATAAAAGACATGTATTGGTGACTCAAATAAGTGTGCTGTGCCACATTCCAGAGGGGCATATATTAAAAATTCTCAGATTGTTGGTTAAATTGCAAAAAAAATAATGCCTGTCTGTAGGCAAAGGAAAGCATGAACTTGATCCTTCACAAGGCGGGAGAACATGTTCACTGGGATTCTGTAAAAGAAATGTTTCTAACAAATCTGAAAACTATCATAAGTCCACGCTGTTCCATATCTATATCCTGTCTCCACCTCTGTTCTATTACTAGCCTTTGTATATTTGGACTTTGGTATCCACAGGAAGCAACAGTCTCCTTCTCGATTTGTAATCCTCAGAAGAACAGATATAGATCCAATGGACCTACCAATTTTGTGAAATGTTAGAAATGTAGACCGTGTTTGGTCTTGGCCTGTTATATGTCCCCTGTGATTCTGTCAGTGTTTCTCACTTGGCATTCTCTGCCAAAGAATGCTGATGTCTCATCAAACTACAAATCCCAGGATTGTATAACATTGAGCCATGGCAATTAAATTAGAGATGATGTCCCTCAAATATGAGCTCCAGTTGCTCCTGAAGCAGCTTCCCCTTTTGATTTGGTAAAACCACTGAGCTGCTGAACTTGCTGACCGAAAGGTTGGTGGTTCAAATCCGGGGAGTGGGGTGAGCTCCCGTTGTTAGCCCCAGCTTCTGCCAATCTAGCAGTTCGAAAACATGCAAATGTGAGTAGATCGATAGGTACTGCTCTGGTGGGAAGGTAACAGCACTCCATGCAGTCATGCCAGCCACATAACCTTGGAGGTGTCTACGGACAATGTCGCCTCTTCAGCTTAGAAATGGAGATGAGCGCCACTCTCCAGAGTTGGACACGACTAGACTTAATGTCAGGGGAAAATCTTTATCTTTACTTTACTAAGAAACACACCTTTGCTAGAACTATGTATGTCAGTGGTTCTCAGCCTGTAAGTCCCCAGATGTTTTGGCCTTCAACTCCCAGAAATCCTAACAGCTGGTAAACTGGCTGGGATTTTTGGGAGTTGTAGGCCAAAACACCCGGGGACCCACAGGTTGAGAATCACTGATGTATGTAATTCTGTGATCTAGTCGATAAAAATGAAAAGAAAAGCCTGGCTGCTCCTCACTATTATTTGAGTGCAACCACTCTAAAAGACACAGGCCTGATTGAAATTATTGTCACATGCTAGAATAAAATTGATAAGAAATGTACTTCATTGTTATTGAATGAAAGACTGAATAATCCTTTTGTCAGGTAGTAATGCACCCAGGTGCTTACCTCGGGCTGGTATGAGAACTGGGTCAAGGCCATCCCTTCTGTCAGAATTCATGAAGATGGTGCCAGTTATTATGCTCAGAAAGCTCACATAGGAGTCATAGTACCAAGACACAATCCTTTGCTCAGGGCAAGAAAGATGGGCAGGAACTGTTGGCAGACGGAGTAGGTGTCAAGTTAAGTGTGGGCAGTAGGGAGAGAGGGATAGGACATCCTTCAGAAAAGACAAGCAAAGGCAGTCAGAGATATCTTAGTCTTAGCATGGTCAAGAAAAAATTACAAAAGACTTCTATCCATTTAGAATACCAGGCTGCAAGCCAGTCACAAAGAAAGATCAATTGCCAATGCTAGTATTTTCGTGATGGTATTATTGATATCTCAGGGTATACACCTACAATCCCTATAGCCTTCTGACCTAATAGCTAGCTACCAAGAACTGTGACATGCCCAAGGATGAACCCTGAAATCTGGTTTCTTGAAAACCTTGAAAATCTATGTCAAAGTTTAGTGCTACTTAGCTTTGGGGGAGATGGCAAGCATTGGCTCTCCCTGCTAGCTTTCAGAACATTAACTATAAACCCCCACTGGTTATGTCAATAACACCCTAAAAGATGACAAGACAAACTTTGTGTTTGTGACACAAGAGTTATGTTAACGTCGATTTTATGGGAATATCTGAGTTGAGGATTTGTAGTTGACAAAAGTGGACATGTGAGGGTTGATAGATGCTTATCTGCCTGAGGGAAAGAAGATTTATCGTGTCAAAAGGAAATTGGGAATACAAATATAATGTATAGAAAAACCACAAAGTTGAAAAATTGACATTATACTAAATTTCCTTTAACCGGTAGCTGGCCACTTGGAGTGCCTTTGGTGTTGCTATAAGAAGGTCCCTGTTGTGCATGTGGCAGGGCTCAGACTGCATTGTAATAGGTGGTCTGTGGTTTGCTCTTCTCCACATTTGCATGTAGTGGACTCCACTTTGTAAACCAATTTATTAAGATTGGTTCTGCATCTCGTGGTGCTGGAATGCAGTTTGTTCAGTGCCTTCCAGGTCTCCCAGTCTTCTGTGTGCCCTGGGTGGAGTTTCTCATCTGGGATCAGCACTGATTAAGATCCAGGTTTTAACATATAGGACTGAAATGAACTGACAACTGATTTTTACTTTAACATTGGTGATAGGATAAGGTCCTCCAACACTCTTGAAGCTTGTAGTTTAATTAGGCAAGGGTGGGATTCATATGGCCCTAAGACGATGTCAAAATTCAGCTCCCAAGGGCTGCTGGAAGATTCTACCATCTGGAGGGCTACACAATTTCCACCCCGGTTTAGGGAATGCTGTGTGTAAAACACAGTTCAGTCCTCCTCCAACAGAAAGGAATGGCTGGAGAGGTAATGCTGGCTCTATTTTCCCCATGCCACAACCATCTGCTGCATGAGGCACATATCCCATTAGACTGAATGGTTGGGCCAGTCCTGGAGTCTCCAGAATTGTTTGAAACCTGGATTCTGGGATATATGAGTTGTTAAAAGCGCAAGTGTATAAATCAAGGGGACTATAAGTTTGGGATCGATGGCTTCTATATGTCAGAGTGGAGGGGAATCTACTTTGTTTTTGCTCTGAATTTCAAGGGAGCTATCCAGGTGCCCTGATTGGTTCAGCACCATTTTGAAATTCTTTTAAAGTTCACAGTAAACTCAAAGTGGATTGAATGCTCATGGCACAGACTACTAGAGCACTATGCAAAGTGTTTATTAACTCAGCATCTTTGTGGTCTCCACAACGATTGGGTCAATGTTCTATGTTAAAATTGTAATTGTTACTGCCGTTGTACTTGTAATTGGGCTTTTCAAGTCTCTCTGAACATGTTATCTAAAATAATAATAATAATAATAATAATAATAATAATAATAATAATAATAATAATAATTTATTTATACCCCGCCACCATCTCTCCGTGGGGACTCGGAGCGGCTCACAACGTTACAAAAGTAACAGTGCAAATACATTAACAATATACACAGTTTAAAACACAAGAAGATGATAAAACAGAAGTTAAAACAAAGGTTTATACAACAGTAATAATATCAAACAACCACCAATGCAATTCAGTCAACTTCAAAGGTGTGTGTGTGTGTGGGGGGGGGGGGGGGACTATAGCAGCAATATAAGATAAAATCATTAGATTAAAATACCCCAATGAAAGGAACCTAATAACATTCAGAATAGAATTATAATGAGGCTGGTCATCCAATAGCTGTCTCTCCAAAGGCCAGCCCAAACATCCAGGTTTTCAATTGTTTCTTAAAACCTCACAAACTGCTGCCACATATGCTATATATTCTGCACATATACCAAAAATTTTGGATACCTGTGCATCAGACAAAATGGGTAATAGTCCATGAAAGCTCATCTTTCCCCCCCTTCTTTATGGTGCCACAACGCTGTTTGCTTGCTTGTTTTTCTTTTGGGGGGGAGGGTTGCTGAAACCTTTTGCTAACCTTTTAGTACAGTACTTTCTATTGTTTAAGATGAATTAAACTATTTCTCCATTCCTATTTCAGGAGGAACGTTGATGTGAGAACGATTCTGAAGTTCTCACAGTTGTAATTAACACACTAAAAGGTATGGCTTGCCATAAAAGTATTCTGTCATAATGAAGCAACTAAACAATTTAATGCTGAAATTAGTGGTGCACACTCTCTTATCTTACCAGCCTCAATAATAAAATTGCAGCACACAGTAAATCAACATGAAGCCTTTTTAAAGCAAAAAGCAAACCGAGAAAACATCCACACAAAATAAACTGCTGTTTTTTAATGCCCATTTTCAAATGCTAGTTTTGCCTCAAACCCACACCTTGATTTTCTGTTGTTAAGAGGTTATGTTTTAACATGAAATCCATCTGTCGTTTGTTGTAAAACATCAAATTACACTGCCACACTGAGGATTATTTAAACAACCCCAGTAAGTAGGTCACTCGGTAATTTACTCTTGGTTTATTAGGAGGCTGCTAAAGGAAAGAAGTGTTGCTGCCATACTTGCTAGAGAACAGCTGGAGCTGCATTGATGGAGAGGGGGAGAGAAAGAGACAGCAATGCTGTAAATGGTCGTGAAAAGATCCTGGTTTGTCAACAAAGGACCTGAAGGAAAATACGGGAAAGTATCTTTTTCCCTTTTCCTTATTTCATCTTCTTGAATGTATGCATTGGACAAAGAGGGTCAAAGCCTTTGCGAGAGCTGCTTTAGATAAGGCATTGGCTAGAAGACTGCTATGAACAGCCCTATACAATCCAGATCATGAATCAAATGACTTATTTGAACTTGATTGTTTTATGTACTGAGGTACCTGTTTAGGATTCAAGTGGAGGAGATTTGAGTCCCCCCCCCCTTAAAGAAAGAGGGCTCATTAAGTCACAGTTTTGACATCCAAAAAAGCAGGATGATTAATTCCTCCTTGTTAAACCAGTACATTCCCTTGGGGCCAGACCTTGGGAACCTCTCCTTGTGAAGTAATCTCCAATTTCCTAGTAGTTACCCTGGAAAATCCCTTCTGGTTCTCAGCTGTACTGTAGGCATTTTAAAGAGGCAGTCTATTGATTCAGGAATATTGTTTGACAGAAGTGAGGGATCACATTCTCAAATGGATAGGTTTTCTATGGTAGGGAAAAAGGGAAAAAGCAAATTCCAGGGGAAAAAATTAAACAAGAACAATCCAGCGGAGTTTTCAGACGGAAGAGAAATTGCAATACAATGTTACATCTCTCCTCCTGCTTGTGTAGAAGATGTGCACATCAGGAGATGCCTACCTGATCAGAAGCTTCAAATATAACAAGGCAAGAAAAAATGTTGTTGCTTTAGAGAAATAGAGTAGATGCTTGACTGACAAACTAGTTCAGGTGGTGAGACTATAAGTAATGCAAACCATTATGCAAAGCAGGGATATGCAACTGTGGAGAGAGCAGGGTCCATTTCTCTCCCAGCAGGCAGTAATACATTTCGGGCATCAGAAGGGACATAATGTCATGTCCAACCACCATTTTTTCTGATTTGGACGTATTTTTCTATTTGGTGGCACTAGGGGTAGCAAGTCCCCACAATTGTGGGTGGTTGTAGTCACCCATTCAAATACCAGTTTGCAGATGAGAAACCAGACGCATAGGCAAAATCCACCCTACAAAGATTAACTGTTTGAGGGGGGGTCCACATTTAGACATTCCAAGGACCACACAGAGCCCATAAGTTGCACTTTGTGTATCCCTATTGTAAAGTATAGTATAGTTATTCAAGTGCTGCCATGGGACCTGTGCTGGAGACCCTTTTCTCAGTCCCTCTACCTTCTCAGTCAGGATAGCTGGAAACAAAGCCTTCTTAGTGCAGCTCCCAGACTTGGACCTCTTTCCCTAAGGTGGCTAGAATAGCTTCCTCCTTGCTCTCTTTCCACCATGAAGTAAAAGCCTTCCTAATTCAATAGGCTTTGAATAAGTTTTGTTAATTTATTTTTTAAACTCATCTTTTAATAAATGTTTTTCAATTCCATAGATTGTTTAACTGATTTTAAAATTATTCTTACATAAACAATCTTATAAACATATGTAACAATCTTTGCATTTTTAGTTTCTTCTGGTTTTAATTTTATATAAGCTCCCAATAATGGAGAAAAGCCAGGGTGTGAATGAATATAACAAGGTCAACACAGAAGATCCTGAGCATTAAATTTACTGCATGACTTTGGGCCAGCTCCTTTCTTTTCACATTACCAGCCTTCCAGGATTGTTGTGAATGTAAACTGAGGTAAGATGGGAACCATGTATGTTACCTTGAGCTTGTTGGTGGGAAAGAAAGTATAAATGTAACCAAATACCTCAAAGAGATCAGATCCTATCCAATCTTAGAAGCGATGACTAGTATTTGGATGGGTATCTGCCAATAAATGCCAGGTGCTGGAGTTTATATTTCAGAGGAAGGAACTGGCAAATCTATTTCTGAATATTACTTGCCTAAGAAAAACCTAAGAAATTATTGGGATCACCATAAATTGACAGGTGACTTTGAACACACGTACGCACACAGTAAATAACTAACCTAGCATTTACATTTTTCTAGCACCATGACAATGACAATGGCAACTTGTTTTCCTTCTATTTATATATACTCTGCTTTTCTTCATTGGTTGAGACCCAAAGCAACTCACAACCTTAAAAACAGTGCAATCTAAAGCCTACAAAATGTAAGTATTAAAATAGAATTAAACATGCATTTATTAAACAAGTCTGTTAACACTGCATTAAATAAATAAAAATTGTTAAAATAATTAAAACATCATTCAGCACCTCTTAGCTCTTTCTTTAAAACTTTCTGCTTTGAAAGCCTGTCTGAATAAAACAGTTTGTATTCTTCCCACACAGTGACCAACCTGATAGTCTAATCATCTATGGCATAGCTTGTGTAGCTGAATTTCACATCAATGGGAATTATGCACATCTGACATCTGGCAGATTGAAGATTAAGAGGGGTAAATATTGGCAATAGTGACTAGAATTGACAACAAAATCCACCATGGATTAAGGAGGTACAGTAGAGTCTCACTAATCCAAGCCTCACTTATCCAAGTCTCTGGATAATCCAAGCCATTTTTGTAGTCAATGTTTTCAATATATCATGATATTTTGGTGCTAAATTCGTAAATACAGTAATTACAACATAACATTACTGCATATTGAACTACTTTTTCTGTCAAATTTGTTGTAAAACATGATGTTTTGGTGCTTAACTTGTAAAATCATAACCTAATTTGATGTTTAATAGGCTTTTCCTTAATCCCTCCTTATTATCCAACATATTCACTTATCCAAGCTTCTGCCGGCCCGTTTAGCTTGGATAAGTGAGACTCTACTGTACTAGATTTTCTGATGGAATTTGTTTGATTCCAGACCAAGGCTGATTCTACACAGACACTATAATGCAATTTGGAGGTGATTAAAATGAACCAGTTTCACTGTTCAGCACCTATACAAACACTCCAGGGACCAGTTCAAGGCTGTGAAGGTGGCCATAATATCTGCTAAATGCAAATCAGAACCAGATCCAGGAACTACAGTATCCATGACTAGACAGCCTCTGGAAATGTTTTTTTTTCTTTTTACCTAGGCTGCTGAGATGCACTGATGCATATGCATCTCTGTTCATTCGGGATCAGTGCTGGACCATGGCAGAGCATAAGAAATGAGCACAAAGGGTCAGAAAGTGAGAGCTCCCGTGGGAATGATGTTGTTTCCTCTCCAGAGAAGCAATTGTATACCTTTCAGCCAGCTATGATTCCACATTTTTTTCCCAAGTGCTTCAGCACTAGTGGTCTCCTAATAAGCACTTCATGTTTTTCGGTCTGATTTGCTGCAGAGCATGTTTTGGCTTATTCTGGGCTTTGTGGTGTGTTTTTAATGAGATGTTTCTGGCTTGATGTGTGCTACAGCACATATTGGAATTGTGTGTTTTATGGACACTCTACCCTAGGGTCAGCTTCAATTTGTATTATAATGTCTGTGTGGAAGCAGCCTCAATGGTTCATGCAGCAGAGTAGAAAGGACCACCCGTTCTGGAAATTTACAGAGAAAGGTAGCATATTCCTATGGAAAATACTGCTTTACTTTTGCAAACTGCCTTACAATGGTGAGTGCAAACAGTGTGGTTTGACTACCTGCTACTTTCTTCCCCACCAGTGCAGTACTATGCAACTATTTGTCATTGTTAGTACCACCACTCCCTTTCTCTTTATTCCTTAGTCTTTCAACAGTGACTCTATTTTAAATGCCATGATTCCATCTTATGCAAACCTGGGATTTGCAGTTTAGGGAGAGGCATTTAGAATTCTTAACCAGAGATCTCTAATGCCTCTAACTAGGATTCCATAAGATGCTTCTATGGCAATTAAATTGCAGTCATGGTGCTGTAATTATGTTGTGTGAAAGGCTCCAATCTTGAAACACTGTGTGTGCATTAAAGATATTAAAGATGAAATCTCCTTCGTCCTCATGTGTACTACCTGCTTTATACAGACAGATTCCTATGTGTGTCTAAAATATTTTTAAAATGCTTCCCAGAAAAAGAATAGATGAATGATCAACAAATCACAGATAGGAAGACTATAAAGTATATAAAGCAATACCGCTGGCACCGAAGAGAGGAAGGAGATGGTTGTGGTGATGATGGATAATGACAAAAAGATGCAAATAAGGGAGAAGGGAGAACATTAGGAAGTAGATTTCTGCATATAAGTAGAAAAATGCATATAATTTTGCATATTAGTTGTGAACCAAATCTGATGATGAGCGAAAAACATCCGAGAAGATTGCTCAGTGGATGGCACAGTGATGAGAGTACCTGAACTGCCCAAACACCTGCAGGGTGGATTATATGGAATTCATGCATCCCTAATGGTGATACTTGTATTCTGTAGCTACATCTAATTTGGATTACTGTGATGTACTCAGCATGCACCTCATTTTGAAAAGAGTTCTGCTACTTTAGCGGGTATGGGAAACAACATCCACACTGTTAATGGAGCTGGTCCAGAAACCTGTCTGCTGTTTCTGTTGTTGTTATATTTATTTCACAGTTGAAGGTAGCTGACAAAGATCACAGCAGATGTAACTTTCAATGCCTTGTCACACCAATGATAAAAATGTTATTAAAGTCTCAAAAAACTGAAGCCAAATAAAAGACAAAAATAGACAATCCAGGATATTATGTAAGGCCCATAGTAAGGATGGTGTCAGTCTAACCACTCTGGGAAAGGACTTCCAGATCCTGGGAGCAGTCACCAACACCTTCCAAGATTGATCTGATAGAAGCTACTTAAAAGATTTTCTAAGTGTCCCTTCCCCCTGCTCCAACACCTTCCATGGTCCATCTGATAGAAGCTACATAGAGGATCTTCTAGGGACCTCTTCACACACGCCACCAGAATCGCGCAATATCACAGAGAATTGTGGTGATTTCGGTGGTGCCTGCCCAGGGGGTGTGGGAACCTGTTGCATTGCACCCCGCGCCATTCTGGCTTCCCTGCTACCTCATCAATCTTAGGAATCCTTCTTCCTACCCCAACACCTTCCAAGGTCTTCCACTGAGATGAATCTGTGAGAGTGGTGGGAAAGAAAGAAGAGTTGCCCCAGAAGATCTCAAAAAATGAGCTGGTCATTTGGGAGGAGAAGATCCTTTGGATAACATGGTCTGGGCCATTTATAGGTCATTATTGGTACTTTAAATGAGAAAAATAGAATCATAGAGTTGGCAGAGACCACAAGGGCCATCCAGTCCAACCCCCTGCCATATAAGAACACACAATCAAAGCACATAGAATCATAGAATTATACTGCTGGAATTGTGTCTGGAACAAAGTGCTAACCAATGGCACTGTTGTAACAAGGAATGTGTGTCCTCCCTATAGCCAGCCTAAGCTAACAATCTGACTGCAGCTTTTTGAAGCAACTGAACTTTCTGAACATACTTCAATGACAACCCCACATAGAGTATACTATAGTAATCTAAACAGGATGTAACCACTGTCATGTATCACTGTGGCAACATCCAACATCTCAAGGAATGGGATTTGCTGGTGATCAAGCCTTAACTGTTTAAAAGCACTCCCAGCCACCACTGAGGCCTGAGCTTCCACGTTCAAGCTTGAATCGAGGCACACCCCTAACTGTGAGCCTTAGATTTGAGAGATAGTGTAACCCCAGCACAGGCTAAATCCCTATTCCCTGTCCTGCCTTAAATTCTGATTGATCAGGGAACACCTCTCCTTGTCCTCACAGTTTGTTCACCCACACTTCATCCATTGATGACGACAGACATCATTTTAGGATTGAAACAGCATCCTTGGATTGAGGTGGAAAGGAGTAACAGAGTTAGGTGGCATTGGCTTATTGATGGCATTGAACCCTAGAACATACTTCCAGGCACAATTCAAGATTCTGGGAATGGCGTACAACAGAAGTGGGCCATTTCCAGCCCCCATAAAGCCTCCCCATTCCTCCTCCACATGCAGAAACAAATGACAGATGGCTTTTAGCACTACTAATTAATCACTGCTCTTTCCCTGTGAGCTACCCATGGAATTGAAATTGATTCTCCACACTGTCAGGAGATACTGTGCATTTTATGGGAGCACATCCTAATAGTTCTCTGTACTCACTGCTGTCCTTAGTGCTCCTCTTCCATCTTTTTAAGAGACATGATTTTGACGTATCATGACTTATCTGACATCTGAATCAATGCCAACTCAGCACACACTCCCTATACCATTTTCAGTGAGTTCTATTTTTATTATTTATTTTTTAAAGCAATGTTCAGACACTTCTCCAGCTTTTTATTAAAAGTTAAAATAGTATTAAAATACTACTTAAATCAGAGAGTGGTATAGTGCACATGTACATATACACTCAGAGTTTTTGTACTGTCTGGTTCATGGAGTGTTGTGTGGTTTCCGGGCTGTCTGGTTTATGTTTATAACTTTACTTTGATAATTTATTATTATATTACTGGTATGACCAATATGGTGTAGAAGTCTGAGCACTGAACTAAGACTCAGGAAGACTAGGCTCAAATCATCACTCAGTCATGAGTGAATCTTATGCAAATCACACTCTCACAGTCTCAGAGAAAGACAATGGCTGTATAAATCTTGCCAGAAAAAACCCATGATAAGGTTGCCATAAGTCAGAGTCAACTGGAAGGCACACAACAACAAATGGAAAATATGAAAGAAGATATACTTGAAATTATAGCATAGAAGCTATAATTGAATTAATCTTTAAATTACAGTTTAGAGAAAATAATGCACGAATCTTGTTAGATGTAATCAAGCAATCATGCAAGCAAGGCATATCTCAAAATAAGCAGGTCTGATCTCATCAGTAATAGATGTTGACCTGACCTCAGCTGTGTAAATAGCATTCTCCCCTTTCCAGAAAAGTGCAACTCAAGTTGCTTACAAATGAAATGTAATATAGTTTAAATATACAAAAGAACATCAAAGTAGAATTAAAATATTATCATTTAACAACAATTTAAAATATAATGGCAATTCTTTAAAAGGCTACAATTCACAGAAGCCGGTTGAAATGAAAAGTCATTGCTGATGAAAGTATTGCAAGGAGGAGGCCATTTCCTCTTGGGGGGAAAAATTCAGAGTGTTGAACTGAGGAAACCTGTCTGGCATCCCCACCACCTTATTATAACTGTGAAGTCAGTGAACTGAAAGAAAGGCCTCTCCTGAGAATCATAGGGCCTGGGAAAACTCATAGGTGGAAATATCTGTTGGATAGCCAGGACCTAAGCTGTACAGTATATGGCTTTATAGATCAGCACTTTGAATTGCCATGACCAATGGTCCTCTTCCAATATGAAAAACAAAACATCTGGAAGACCATACCATTCCCTTCTCTTCATATGTGGCTTGATAGACTTGAGAACTGCTACTGATGTACTAGTCCTTATGAAGCAGATGGACTGTGAGCAGGTTATGAAAGCTGTAGAGTGTTATGGGAGCTTATAAGAGATGTGAATGTGTGATTTTCATGGGTCAATTGAGGCTATTCCACCCTTCCCAGCCTTCCCTTCCCTCTCTCCTTGGAAATACTGTCACTTCCTAGTGCACTCAGTCTAGCTCCCAATGACCAGCTAGTTTTCTAGTTGTTTAAAATGTGAAATGTTTCTTCAATCCTGCACAAAGTAGCTGGCTGCTAAAATGATGGCATTGACTTTTTATGAATGAACTTTGGTGTAAAACATATTATATTGGCGGATTAAATGTTGGTCGATATTAATAGCATTATTTAGCTCAGAGGCTATGTGCTTAGTTTTCTTCTTTTGTGTAAATAGAAAACTATATATTGTTCAATATTATATGGTTTCCTGTGTATGCCATGCATATTGCCTTTCTGTCACATTGTTACCTGAACAACTGTAAACTATTTCCCAGACTTTCATATACAGCTAGATATTTTTTTCAAGCAAAAAACAATTGAGACAATATAATGTCCCAACAGATTTATAGCTCTTTGCCACTAATGTACTTTTTTGTCCTAGCTAAAGAGAGATAGGGTGGCATAGTGTTGCGATTGTGGGACTAGCATTACTTGGAGATCAGAGTCTGAATCCCTCCTTGGTCATGGAAATCTGGCAACTGGGGGCCTTGAGCAAGTCACACTCTCACATTTTTAAAGAAAGGCAATGACAAACCTTCTCTGAATCTTGGCAAGAAAAACCCATGATAGCATCACCTTGAAGGCATTCATTCAGGGGCGATATTGGAATTCTCATGGTCAGACAATTTAAGAAATAGATATGTATCTAAATTGTTATCTCAGTTCTTACCTGAACTGTCAATACATTGGAATGCTGATGGGTCAAAAATACCCACCCCAGATTCCCTTTTATCCTGGTATATGAGGATAAATTCTTTACCCCATGCTTACAATGTTTTGGGCAAGAACTTTAAATGTACTACACAGGTAAATGCCTGCAACAGAACAATGTCCTGTTTTTGTTCTACATTATATATATATATATATATATATGTGTGTGTGTGTGTGTGTGTGTGTGTGTGTGTGTGTGTGTATTCATTTATTCATTCATTCCTGAATAAGCATGTCTACAGTATGCACTAAGCTCTTGCCCTTTGCCACTTTACTCTGAGAAGGGATGGTTCCTTTTGTTAGGGGAGTGAAGGCACAGTACTCACCTTGACTGTGGATAAGTTGACCCTAGTTCTGGTGGTTGGTTTTTTTTGACTAAAATTCCTAGACATATACCTAAGTATATAGAGTAGTTGCAGAGCTCAATCAGAGGAACAAAAGAACAATGGAAGAAAGCATTCTTTGAAATACACTGTAATTCAGAGGACAGTAATGGAATGCTTCTTAATAAAATCAGAATTAAAAGTGAAGTGTTTCACATCACTGCAGAAGAATGGGCTGCTTTGTAGATTATAAATTCCAAAGGATATTCCTTTGTTTAGAAAGAGTATACTGAGGCAGATGAAAAATAAGTGCATTATTAGATTCAATATTCAAGTTCAGCTGTAGCAGCTTTTGCAATAAGAAAAAAGAAACAATGCTGGAAAGGGAAGGTAAACTTCATTTCCTTTAAATTCTGCATACTCCAAATCAGAAGTTTATGCACCTCAACATGTGGTTCGTTTCAAACCTGATTCTAGAATAGAAATGGGAGTTGAACTGACTAACATTCAAGATGGAGAGTGCATATAATGCTGTTGATTTTCTTGGACCTCTCAGCAGCCTTTAATATCTCACTGGATAGCAGGGATTAGAAAGTGCTGTTTTATACCCCATTTACAAATTTCTGGAGATCCTGGATCCTCTCTCCAGTCTTCAAGGTAAGGAGGAGAGATCTCAGGATAGGCGATTTCTCCTACCTTGAAAGGCATTGTATGTGTATTGCCTTCATCAGATGTCATATTTTCAATTTGAATTACACACATTTTGGAACTGGTTGATGCCAAATCTATCACATTTAATGACATTATTGCAGGCAATCACTCTTAACATTGCCATTGTAATGATATGCTCCCTTTGTCATCATTGATAGTTGGCTCTGGGTCAGTGGTTCTCAACCTGTGGGTCCAAGATGTTTTGGTCTTCAACTCCAGGAAATCCTAACAGCTGGTAAACTGGTTGGGATTTCTGGGAGTTGTAGGCCAAAACACCTGGGGACCCATAGGTTGAGAACCACTATTCTAGGCCTAGTGTTTTGACTCGGGAAACTCTGGACTCAAGATAGTCCTGACTGGTGCTATTGGAGTTCAGAGTAGGGTTGCTAGAGGCAAGAAGGGATCAGAGCTGGAGCAATATGTATCTAGTTTGCTATACAGTTTCCTCCTCATTTGCAAGTTCTAAATATACCATATATTTCCCTTCTGGTTGCCAAAGGTTTGGGAGTTGTGTGGGCAAAGCCACATCTACTGAAAACAAAAGTTTAATAGTAATTAACTACATGAATCGACTAGTAAAGTAAATGTACTCCAGAGATTTGAATAGAAACAATCGGTATGCTCATGAATCTCACAACTTTCACTTTTAATCCTGGGGAGGTAATGAATGTGACTGAAATTAGTTCAGTAATGAATGTGCAGAGAGAGGTTTGGGTAAACTGAAACTTAACCAAGATAAAACAAAGGTACTATTGACCGAAGTCTCCAGCAACCCAGGTGAGGCTACCCCACCTGTTCCTGTGGTGCTTCATTCATCTGAAGATGCAGGTGCACAGTTTGGGGTAATACCCTTTATTTGTTATTACTAGGTCACAGACAACACCTGTTAAAAATGCCTCTTCTATACAACCATTAAATGTACAGAAATACTCTCCAGTTTTTACTCTGTCAACCCTATGTTGGAGAAGATTTACTAGAAAGTAGAATATAGAATAGAATATAGCAGATAACATAGAATATGGACAGCAAACCAGGTAGTGATCTTTCATATGAGAATAGACACATTAGATACTCATCTGTTTTGATCTCTGCTAGTGCTGGAAAATACAGAAGTGTAACTCTTGACATAAAAGGTTATATAGTGGGTTCACAATCCATGGACTCAACCAACTGTGGATTCAAATAAATGCAATATTGTACATTTGAATCTGTGCTGGGGAACACAACAACCTCCCTCCCCCCTTCTGCTTTCATGGCAAATGGGTTCTTTTTCAACATGCATCATTTCATGACACAGTAATTCAATTTTACTAGCAAACTGGAGGTTAAATGAACCCTTATAAGAAATACAGACACATACATAAATCGCAATAATGAAATGAATGGGAACACAATGTAGCTCATAATAATTTTTCATTTATATTTTTAAAAATATATGATTTGTAAGGTAAGAACATACATTTCCAAAGTTTTTTGTCATTTCTCATTATGTTCTCATGGCACACCAACAGATTGCAGCTGACACACTAAGGTTTGTGTCACGACACAGAATTTCAAAAGTTCTGCTCTGTGAGGTAGCTTTTACTCTTTGGTATTATTTTTTAAGGAAAATAACTTAGTAATAAATTATTTTTAAAGGCCTCTGAGAAAGCTACCGCCAAATCTCATTAACTGTTTTCGTTGCAAAAGAAGTACTTACAGTAATGAAGGGCAAGGCATTGCAGCCATTCAAGATGCTGAACTGTTCTCTTGAATTGGATCAGGAATGGGAAGAAAGTCAACAAGAGTGGCTAACAGTTAAATATTTCACTGTATTAATATTTCATAGCTGATTTACAGAAAGATGAATTATTTATGGACAATATGTTACATTTGATTGATCTCAGCTAAAACAAAGGTGGACAAATAACATTTTAGATATTAGGCAGGCCTGAGTTCATTTATGTTTCCCCTTCCTGTGGTATATCACATTTCTTTCACTTCAAAACTGTTAGCTAATTATGGATTGTCACTTATACATTTGTGATCCACAGTAAATCCAGATAAAGTACCTAAGAAAGCCTTGCAACATTCACAATGTATCCATAAATCTACAAGCAGCATGAATGTATCTATAGACACAGCACTAAAAAGCAACAGTTTGGTCTGTACTACTACAGATTGCAACTAGAAGATATAACTTTGGAGTCTTTCTTCATTTAAAAACTCCAGCACACAAACAAAGCAGCACATCAATTTATTATTTTATTTATCATGTCAGAAGCGAACCGATGGTACAAGTTGTAATGTATTTGAAAAAACAAACAAGTTTTTTAAAAACTTAGCATTATACTAAATGTCCTTTGACCTTAGCTGGCTACTTGGAGTGTTGTGACTGCGCCTTCGGGGATTATGGTTGATGGTGATGGGATCCGAAGAGGAAGAAAAAACCCTCGTGATGAGGGTTCACTGGAGGAGTTGCGCAGGAAGCGACTTAGAGAGCTATATGGGGGATCTTCTGAGGAAGATTCAGATGGGGAGTTTGGGGAAATGGATGCTGAGGAACAGGTGGTGGCTGGGGAAGTGGGCACTGAATGGGCACAGCCACCAGAGATGTCTGGGGATTTGGGGCCTATGGGTACTACTGAACCTGGGGTTTCTGCAGGAGCTGATCCCACTTGGGATGCTTGGAGAAGGGAGGATGGTTCTTTAAGTGTTCATGGGGCTAAGTGTGGGCAGGATGATTGGGACTCCGATGAATTGCTAGGTACTCCAGATCCACGAGCTCTAGCTGTGTGGAGTTCGGACTCTGAGTAGATTTGAGACACCTGGTGTTTGGGTGTGAGTGTTTGGTCACCCAGGAGGAAGGGGAATAAAATGGGAATGTTTGGCCATTGCACTTTGCGTGTGGCAAGGTGTTGCTGAGGCGCCATTGGGATCTCTGTGTTTCCGTGAAGACTGGACTTGGACTGTGATTCGGATCTGCTGATACCATCTGGCTTGGCTCTCGCTGTGTCTTATCGTGGACCTGGTTTGGATGACTGCACCCTCTTTGGACTTTGGATTGAATTTGACCTGGCTTCTGTCTACGCTCCCTGACTGACGACTACTCCCGGCTTCTGACTTCTGGAATTTGCTGCTGCCTCTCGACCTGACCTTGGATTCTCCTGACGACGGCTATTCATCATCCCTTTGAAGCTTCGGCTTTATCTGCACCGTGGAAGCAGTTTACTGCTCTTCTAGTTTGTTTGTTTTTAAGCCAGTTTGCTGTTTTTCTTTTGGGAACTGTCCCTTTAACTCCGCAGAGCCGGCTGTCTGTTTTCAGAAACGGTTTGGAGCTAAAAGAAGCTTTTGCACTTTCTGTTATACTCTGCAGCTTTTGGAAGGTTGCAAGCCTTCGTTTATTTTGCATGTTATCTTGCAGTCAACTCTATTTGTTTCTTCTAAGCTGAATTGAAGCGTCCTTAGTTTTTATTGAATGCCAGCATGGGAAAATAGCATGGCTTGTTTTTGTGTTATTTTTGGCTTATCTTCAGAATAAACTCTGTTTTGTTTGTTAACTGGCGTCTGACTCTTGACATGGAGTGCCTCTGGTGTTGCTGTTAAAAGGTCCTCCATAGTGCATGTGGAAGGGCTCAGGCTGCATTGTAGTAGGTGGTCTGTGGTTTGCTCTTCTCCACACTCGCATGTTGAGGACTCCACTTTGTAGCCCCATTTTTTAAGGTTGACTCTGCATCTTATGGTGCCTGAGCGCAATCTGTTCAGTGCCTTCCAAGTCACCCAGTTTTCTGTGTGCCCAGGAGGGACTTGCAACATGCAACCAAACATAACAATGTAAAGGGTTGTATATTGCCTTGTACGGTACTGGGTTTCTCTTTGCAAAGAGTGGTTTTCATGGAGAAAATGGCTGAAAATGTTACCTTCACTTGCAGTGGTCTAGGCGAGAAAGCTATAATCTCCAGCTGCCATTCAGTTCCCAGTAGTACTTGTCTGCCAAAACTAACTTCAAGGTCTCACCTGACAGCCAAATTATGCACGATTAGACCCCAGATTGTTTAAGTGCATGTGGTACATTTGTGCATTTACAGGATAATCATTTATACTTCAGATGTATTTACTTTTAGAGTGTGGGAATTAGAGAGGAGAAATTGGGCAACATTTATAAAATGATCAAAAATAATGTGAGTACTAGAAGAAAGAGCATTATGTGGTATCCAGGATTAGCAAGCAGCCTACCCAGAGAGTATTTTGCCTTCTTCTAGGAGGGTGGTGAAATACTAGTATTTAAACAAGCCTCCTTGGGGTTCTGATCTTGTGTTGCTACTGTTTTAAATTGCTGTGTACTTCCTTATTAAATGTTTTGTTTTATACAGCATTTTATTGTACTTACATCATTTTTAGTAAGCCGCTTGCCTTAAAAGTGATAGCCAGAATAACAGAAATAAATAATTAAACTCTACTTTGAGGTCCCTTTGATTTCAGCTGAAGATTAAGCATGTGCTTACTTCCCCCTTCACTAGATATAATGTGAAATAAAACCCTATGTGCACTTTCTGAGAATAAACTCCACCAGACACAGCAGTAGGGTTCAGCTGATGTGATCGACCGGGGAACCTTGCCTTATCAGCGATGGCCAGTGTGCTGATTCATTGCTTCGATTTGCAGCTGGAAGAGTGGCTAAATAAGCCATGGAGCTTCACTTGATACTGATATTCCTGTCATCTGAATAGGAATGTACCATCCCATTTGTGGTCTGTTTCTCTTCTACAAAGAGAGTACAAAATTTGTTTTTAGATTCCCTGTTTGGTTTGTTGAAAGAGAAAGAAATTAGAAAAAGGAAAGCAGCCAGGTTCAGATGGTACAATGCAAGTAAGAGTGACTGCACTTCATAGGCTAGCACATATGTGTCAAACTCAAGGCCTGTGGGCTGAATCCCACTATGTCATTTTATGTGGCCATCCACATACAGCTCCTGTATCCCTCATTAGGCATCATGACTAGAGCTGGTGAGAGTTGTGATGCAGTAATATCTGGAAGGCTGCAGTTTGTTTTGTTTAGTCAGGAGAGTGGGGTTTGGATTTAGATACAAGGCTTGTGGATATGATTCCTTTAAACCAGTGGTTCTCAACCTGTGGGTCCCCTCCCCAGGTGTTTTGGCCTTCAACTCCCAGAAATCCTAACAGCTGGTAAACTGGCTGGGATTTCTGGGAGTTGTAGGCCAAAACACCTGGGGACCCACAGGTTGAGAACCATTGCTTTAAACTTTCCCCAACCTGAGAGCCACAAGTGCTGTTAGGTTGTAATTCCCATTATCTCCAGTCCGCATGGTGGATAATCAAAAATGATAACATCTGGAGACCCAAACTGGGTAAAAACTAAAGAGCACAACCACTACCCTGTTTCCCCGAAAATAAGACATCCCCGGAAAATAAGACCTAGTAGAAGTTTTGCTGAATTGCTAAATATAAGGCCTCCCCCGAAAGTAAGACCTAGCAAAGTTTTTTGTTCGGAAGCATGCCCAGTGCCTGCCAAACAGAACACCAGAGCATGCAGGATTGGTAAATGTACATACCAGTTGTACATGGAAATAATGGCAGTAAGAAGAAATTATTGATAGGATTCACAGTTTGTCTGGTTATGCTGGTTTGTGATGACAACTCAGTAGTTGTCATCACAAACCAGCATAACCAGACAAACTGTGAATCCTATCAAGAATTTCTTGTTACTGTCATTATACAGTACAGTGTATAATAAATGTTAATTTTTTTGTTCAACAATAAATGTGAATTCTTCTTCATGGAAAAATAAGACATCCCCTGAAAATAAGACCTAGGGCATCTTTGGGAGCAAAAATTAATATAAAACACTGTCTTATTTTCGGGAAAACACGGTATGTAACAAAAATACAGTTAGCCCTCTGTATCCATAGCTTTTCTGCTCATGGATTCAATGGTCCCTTGAAGGCAACTATAAGACTGATTTGTCTTAGATGAAAATGAGTTTGACACTCCTGGGCTAGCATAATGTTTGTCAATGATAAGACAGGGTTTCTGGGGTTCTCTGGCTGACTGTGTCATTTAATTTTCTACAATGGGACTTCTGAACAAACATGCATTTGTTAAATTGTAGAATCCTGTATCATTAGCTAGATTCCAATAAATATTTTCCAAATACTTGTTAAATTTCACAAAATTAATTTTTAAAATTTTGCATCTTTCAGTTGTGAAATTCCATCTGGGTTAATGCTGGCAATCCTAATAGTACTGATGAATGCTAAGGCAATCATGTTCAATTACAGCTTGTTAATCCAGAACCATTTTACTCCTCCATATGCCCTTAAATAAAATTAAGATTCTTGTAATATGTTCCAATGCAAATAATATATGCATTCCACTGTGAAAGTTGTATCCAGAAAAAACCTAAACTTTAGCATCATGATGCTAAGAGGATTCAAAATGCTATAAACTTCCAGACCCAGCTATTTGATGATCACAAACACATTATTCAGGCAACCAAAGAGGCAAGTGTATACCTGGACATTATTTGATTGCCAATATAGAGATCTTCCAGTGAAACTCTATGGCCAACACCCAGCAAAATTTGATGATAGAATTGTGCTAGAGAATCTAGAGATTTCTAGAGAGGTGCTCTTACAGGTTAAAATTGTTTTTTTTTAAAAAAAAATCATGTTTTTCCTACTTTCACAGGGACACTGCATCCCTAACCCTAGCGAATGTGGAGGGCTGAATATAATTTTAGATAGTTGCCTTCTCACAAAGTATGTTGTGAGCGCTTCATAGCATAGGCATGTCAGCATGTCACTCAGATTTGAAATTGCAATTAACAAAACACCAATATTTCAACTGCATAATTTTAATTTAGAATGGCATTCTATCACAATATTTCTGCAGCTACAAATGAACAATAAGCACAAAGGACTCAACATTGTTGTAGATTTCTGTTTAGTTTTTCTCAAACGTCCTGGTGTTTCCATCTTACACGCTAGTCCTTAGCTACTCCTGCTTTCACGAGACCGGATTAAAAATGTGCAGGACTACTAGGATCTCTCTTCAAGTTGTGCACCTATGCAGTTACATTTGCAGAAGAAGAACCAGAACTCACCACGGTTGTTCACAGTTACACTAAAGTTCAGGTGCACAAAGGAAACAATGACCTTTCACTCCAGTCAAGGAAAACTGCAAAAGGGGAGCACCACTTCCTTACTGTTTGCCAAGATGCTCAGTTCACCGAATTCCTTGTGTAGCCCAAGAAACAAAGCAGCAGCAGTAACAACAACAAAAAAACCCTACCCCACTCAATAGAAGTTTAGTTCACAATGCAAAGAATCACACAACAACACTGCAGGAAACAAAACCATCACCAAACAGCTCAGGGGGGAACTTAAGAACGTGTCAGAAATCACAAGAGCACACTGCTACGGTAGGTGTTTCACCAAGTGGCTCACAATAGATTAAGTTTCTACAGCAGGGGTCCTCAAACTTTTAAAGCAGAGGTCCAGTTCATAATCCATCAGATTGCTGGGGGCCGGACAATAGTTTGGAAAAAAAATGAACAAATTCCTATACACACAGCACATATCTTATTTGTAATGCAAAAAACAACAGAACAATGAAATAACAATACAACATTTAAAACTAAGAACAATTTTAACCAACAGAAACTTGGGAAGTGTGAGCCTGCTTTTGGCTAATGAGAGAGCTATTAATTAAGATTGTTGTTGTGTGCCTTTAAGTCATTTCAGACTTAGGGCAACCTTAAAGGTAAAGTTTAGACCGGGTGGTGAGAAAATGACCTTGGAGGGCCGCATCCAGCCCCCAGGCCTTAGTTTGGGGACTAGTCCTATGGTAAACCAGAGGTGTGGCTACTACAGGGTAGTTCAGAGAGGGTGTATCATTTCCCCAAATAAGAATTCTATCCTACCAAATGATTTTTTTCTGCCGTTCACCAAGTCTAATATTTCAGAAGGGGAGAGAATAAAAATTGGGTACATGTAGCAATCTTCTCTTTGTTGTGTTTACATTCCCTTCATAATTTTTCCTCTTCTGTTTGGGGGAGGGGGGCAGAATATGTATTTGGAGAGCTATGAACTCATCCTCCCATAGATAGACTACAGCAGTAAGCAAACAAAAGGAGATTAATGTGAACATTCCTAAGGTTGGGAAGGTGTAGTTAGCAACCACCAAAGTTAGTTTGAGCTGACAGTGTGAACCTCTTGTGCCATGTACTCACGAAAAAGGTGACTCATGGAACAGACCACCGTCATCTTGTTGGTCTTCTCCAGCTTTACACAAACAAATAATCCTGCAAAATGCATAAAAATGTGTATATACACACCACAATTTTATAAGTTTTATGAAAGCTTTTCCTGCAGTCACCAACCTCATAGATTGCTGAGGCTTATTTAGCTAATTCGTGTGGGGTTCGTATAATAATGGAAACTCTAAGTAAAATAGTTATTGTGTTCCTATTTTATAGAATTGATTCCCAACTCTGCTGAGCAGTATAGCTGTGGGAAGGAAATGGGAGCACTATCCTCTCCAGATAAGAATTTTGCTCCAGTTCAACAAAATGTTTTTTTGAGTTCCCAAATTTCCAGCATTCCAATAAACTTTAGTTGAGCGATTAAAAACAGAATTTAAGTATCCAAAAATCCATGACAGGTTTATCAACATAGGTAGGAAACAACATGCAGGCCAACAAGCCATGATTCACCTAGCTAAGCTAAATGGGTTAAATCTGCAAGGCCAGACAACCCGCATTTCAACGTACTGAAAGAAATTGCTGGTGTCCTCTCTGAAATACTTGCCATCATTTTTTAGAAATCTTGAAGTGCAGTTGTGCTGCAAGTGGGCTGGAAAAGAGGAAACATTCTTCCTTTCTTCAAAAAGAAGAAATCCTGCAAACAAATTTTATATCTCTCTCTTTTTTAAAAGGAACACTAGTTTAGTAGATAGTAGGAATGCCGTGGTTGTCATTCATCCTGATTTCAGCAAAGCATTTGATTAAATTCCCCATAATATTTTGATTAGCAAACTAATTGAATATGGAAGAGATGGGAACAGCAAAGGCATGCTTTCTGCTACCCTAAAGGTCAGGACCACCTCTAATGGTTTTAGGTTACAGGAGGGTAGAGTTCAATCAAATATTAATGGGAATGTCCTGGCTGTAAGAGTCAGTTGACAACAGAACCAGTTATCTAGAGAGGTGATTTTTCTTTTGATCTTTTAAAAAGAGGGTTTTGTGTGTGTGTGTCAGGAGCAACTTGAGAAATTGTAAGTCACTTCTGGTGTGAGGGAATTGGCCATCTGCAAGGACATTGCCCAGGGGATGCCCAGATGTTTTTGATGTTTTTACCAGTCTTATGGGAGGCTTCTCTCATGTCCCCACATGAAGCTGGAGTGCTCATCTGCACTCTTTCCAGGTTGGATTCGAACTGGCAACCTTCAGGTCAGCAACCCAACCTTCAAGTCAGTAGTTCTGCCGGCACAAGGGTTTAACCCACTATGCCACCAGGGGCTCAAAAAAAGAGGTTGGATAACTATCTGCTGGCCTGCACTATCTGGATTTCCCAAACTGAACAGGGAGGGGTTACACTCAATAGTCTATGGAGCCCTTTCCAAATCTATGCTTTTATGATCCAGGCGTGTGTACAAAAACAAAAAGTAAATGTAGACTTTCTTCAACTTGCACTTGCTGTCTGCATGAAAGAAAAGCAGTAACAAATGTTCCTTCATTCATTCCAATATTATGTCGGAAGCTAAATTAGGTATATCTGAAATTCAGAAGAATCCTTCCCTTTTTTTTACCACTATCCCTGACACTCCATATCTGTTTATATAATTTATAAGTTGGTGCTTCATATTTGTATGCATGTTTTGGGACAAAAAAGGGGCACATAGGCAAGATTTGAATGGCAACTCAAATTCTGAGACAAATTCATTTTCACCCAAGAAGCTGAGGACTGTGTGCAGCTCTGGCTGACATATAGTAGAATTTAAATAATTCAACAACATAGTACATTTCCTGTTAGATTTATGATCAAATGCTAAGAAAATAATTAACTCCCAGAGTTCGAGCAGCAAAACAAAAACCTTTTTTAAATCTGTAGTCTTTGAGAGAGCTCCAGTTCAAAACTTCAGCCCTATGGAAATCCCATGCATTCAATGACTGCCTTACTAATGGGTGGACTAGGCAGTTTTACATTCACACAGAAATGTGTGCAGGAGTCCACTCCTCTCTTGTAATGAATGGAACAGTGTTTGCTAGGGCAAGGTCTGTATGAACATACTGGAGGCTTAGAAGAATTTAAAGGATCAAAGTGAAATACCACATTCCTTTGCTGAGTTACAGATGCTTAAATCCCTCAGAAGTCAATAGGATTTGATTTAAGCATATCTGTCCAGGTACAAAATGGATGAGTTCTTCTTTTACCATCACCATTTTACACAGTCTTCCATAAAACCAAGGTATATGTACAAAGGAAGGCAAGACTGCCGTTTGAAAACTACAATGGAATAATTTAGATCCGTATTTAACATATTCTGTAACATCACATAAAGAGCTAATGTGGAAGACAGGGGTGTTTAGTCAGTTATCAATGGGCCATGTTTTAACAACATTGCGTTTCTTTCTGATATGCTCAGTTGGGGTACATATACATTCTCCTTTCTCAACTACGAAGTAACAACTTCAATCCTATGGGGAATTTTAGAAATTAATAAAATTTTCTTCTTTTTGTTGTTATTTGCTGTCAAGACAATTTTGACTTATGCTGACCCTATGAATGAGAGCCCCAGTCATCAACTGTGTTGCTCAGGACTTGCAAATTCAGGGTCCTGGCTTCCTTGACTAAGTCAATCCACCTAGAATATTATATTCATCTGCGTACTGCTTTCCACTTTTACAAGAGTTATCATCTGTATGAATAAGTCATATAATCTCATGCTATATTCAAAGTACAAACACTTCAATTTAGTCATTGATGAATCCAAGGCTGGAGTTAAAATTGCTGGAAAAAACATTAACAACCTTAGATATGCAGTTGATACCACTTTGATGGCTGAAAGCAAGGAGAAGCAGAGGGGCCTTATAACCAAGGTGAAAGAAGAAAGTGCAAAAGCTGGGTGGCAGTTAAACACAAGAAAACCAAGATTATGGCAACCAGACTAATTGATAACTGGAAAATGGAAGGAGAAATGTGGAGGCAGTGATGGACTTTGTATTTCTAGGTGCAAAGATTACTGCAGACGCAGACTGCATCCAGGAAATCAGAAGACATTTACTTCTTGGGAGGATTGCATGACCAACCTCGATAAAATAGTGAAGAGTAGAGACATCACACTGGCAACGAAGGTCCACATAGTTAAAGCAATTGTATTCCTCATAGTAACCTATGCATGTGAGAGCTGGACCATAAATAAGGCTGAGAGAATGAAGATAGACGCTTTTGAACTGTGGCGTTGGAGGAAAATCCTGAGAGTACCTTGGACCGCAAAAAGATCAAATCAATCGATACTCCAGGAAATAATGCCCGGCTGCTCACTGGAGGGAAGGATATTAGAGGCAAAGATGAAGTACTTTGGCCACATAATGAGAAGAGAGGAAAGCTTGGAGAAGACAATGATGCTGGGGGGAAAGGAAGAAAAAAGGAAGAGGGGCCGACCAAGGGCAAGATGGAAGGATGGTATCCTTGAAGTGACTGGCTTGACCTTGAAGGAGCTGGGGGTGGCAACAGCCGAAAGGGAGCTCTGGTGTGGGCTGGTCCATTAGATCATGAAGAGTCGGAAGCAACTGAACAAATCAACAACAACAACAAAGTGTGAGCTCAGGATTGATTTGCTGTAAGATGCATTTATTTCTTTCAATAGTCCATGGTATCAAGAGAACTTTCCTCCAGAATCACATTTCAAATGAGTTGATTTTCTTCGTGTCAGTTTTTCCTTATTGCTTTCCCATTTGAGATAAAAGATGGCAAAGCTTGACTAATCAAGATTTTTTTTCCTGTTGGGAAGCAGTTTCTTCAGGTGACAAAGATGTGCTTGACAAGCAGTCAGCAAATATTTTGCCTTTGGAATGAAGGAATTGGGAAGAGCACAGTGCCAGGAAAGGCATTTGGGGTTTCTATAGCAATGGAGAATGTGCTGCCTCAAATGCACATTAAGGGACTTCATCACATGGAGCTGGAGAAAACGAAGAAGGGAAAAGGGTGGAGTTTCATGGGGTTCTGTCTCTAAAGAAGATGAAGAATTTACTCACTCTCATCACACTCAGATCACCTCCTCCAGCTTCTCAGTGGTTTACAACCTTCCTAATGCTGCGACCCCTTAATACAGTCCTTCATGTTGTGGTGGCCCCCAACCATAAAATTATTTTCGTTGCTACTTCATAACTGTAATTTTTGCTACTGTTGTGAATCATGATGTAAATATCTGATATGCAGGATGTATTTTCATTCACTGGACTAAATTTGGCACAAATACCCGATATGCCCAAATTTGAATACTGGTGGGGTTGGGTGGGATTGATTTTGTCATTTGGGAGTTGTAGTTGCTGGGATTTATAGTTAACCTACTATCAAAAAAGAGCATTCTGAACTCTACCAAAGATGGTATTGAACCAAACTTGGCACACAGAACTCCCATAACTAACAGAAAATGCTGGAAGGGTTTGGTGGGCATTGATCTTGAGTTTGGGAGTTGTAGTTCACCTACATCCAGACAGCACTGTGGACTCAAACAATGATGGATCTGAACCAAACTTGGCATGAATACTCAACATTGCCAAATGTGAACACTGGTGGAGTTTGGGGAAAATAGGCCTTGACATTTGGTAGTTGTAGTTGCTGGGATTTATAGTTCACTTACAATCAAAGAGCCCCTTGAACCCCGCCAATGATAGAATGATAGGCCAAACTTCCTACACAGAACCCCCATTACCAACAGAAAATACTGGAGGCGATTTGGGAGGAATTGACAGTGATTTAGGGAAGATGTAGTTCACCTACCTCTGGAGAGCACTGTGAATTAATATGTGTTTTCTAATGGTCTTTGGTGACCCCTCTGACACCCCCTCCCGATCCCCAGGTTGAGAAATGCTGTTTGAACTCAACCATCTGTTTAATTTCCATCACATGGGCAGGTGTTGACTTTTCCCATTTCAAGGACACCAGCACACTTTTAAAAACAGGCATTTTTAAGGCAGCACTGCCTTCAAGACCCTTCCACTGAAACAGAAGCACCTTTCTTAAGGTGGCACTTTCCCTGGGGTCGTTTGCACTGAGATTTCCTCCCATCGTCCCTCCAGGAGTTCGATTCTTTGTATATTTTTTTAAAATCACCCCGAATTGTAGGAAGTGGTTTTAAATTAACCCTTTCTCCAAGGTTCTGCATTGGCAATCTGGGGGAAATGGGCCTTTTGGCTCCTCCCACACATAGTGTCATTGTTTTGTTTACAAGCAGGCAACAAAAGTGAGCAACAGGGATTAACATCATATGGGGAAATTGGCCATTTTGCCCATTTCTATGTGAGGAATTTAAAAATAAGTCGATTGCCAACCAGCTTAGGAATCTTTAGAAATGGCAAAAATACCTCACGACCACAGTTGAAACTTGTGTCGCGTGAAGAGCACAGTAGGTTGCCATTTCTTAAATGTATAGAATGCTGATTGTATTGTGTGTGATGAAGTCCCCGGTCTTATCAGCAAAAGTAGAATATTCAGCTGGAAGGGAGACATTTCATCCAAAGATCAGGGTTGCAAGATGTGATTCATAGCACTGGGACCCTTAGTACAACAAACACTTTATGGCTAAGGCTATAGAAAAATTACTCAGAAGACAATGAGGACAAAAACATTTCTCTGTTCCATCAAGAGGGAGATCAGAACAAAATCTGGAGTCTTGAATTACGATGCCATAATTTAGCCACTGTATTGCTGCCCAAGAAAAGAGATATACGTACTTGCTTGGAACTATTGACCTAAATTAGGAATGGGCAAAGAGCAACCTCTATATCAGAACTTTCCAAACATTTCATGCTGGGGACACACTTTTAAATATGTATTTATTATTTATCACAGTATTTATGCCCCGTGCTTCTCACGCCGAAGGGTACTCAGAGTAGCTTACAGAACACATATACGGCAAACATACAATGCCTAATTATACAATTAACAAGGACAGACAACACAAACAGAGGTAAAGGCAGTTTTCCCATCTTATTTCCGGCATCTTGGATGCTGTGCTTGACTCCGGCCACGCGGATGTGTGTGTGTGCTGTCGCTCCATCTTCCATGCTGAGGAGCTTTCCTCAGATCGATGTCCTTAAGGGCACCTTTATTACGTCCCTGCTAAAAGTGGTACCTTGCACTTCTGCTTTTGACCTGCTAAGTGTGGCAGGTGAGCTGGGGCTAACAGCAGGTGCTCACTCCAACCCAGGCTCGGACCTTTCGATCGGAAGGATTTTTCTGCAGCACTGCGGTTTAGTCTGCTGTGCTAAGCCCGACTCCATCATTTCATAACACAGTAATTTAGTTTTACTAGAAAACTGGACATTAGATACAGCCACATACATAAATTGTAATAATGAAATTAATGGAGACACAATATATTTCATGAAAACCTTCCATTTATATAGAAAACATATGATTTGATAAGATAATCCATTTATATATATTTGATAAGATAATCCATTTATATATATTTGAAAACATATGATTTGTAAGATAATAACATACATTTCCAAGATTTTCCAAGGGGACTATACAAGTGAACCACACTAATCAGCATCTTTTCTGTGTAAAAATGCATGCACGTTGGTATTGCTTATTTCACATAGACTCAAAAGTTTCTTGTTACATTCATACAACACACCTACACTCTGCAACAAACACGTGAACATGTTGCGGCACATAGTTTGGAAAGCTCTGCACTGGATATTGTTGGACTGCAATTCCCAGCACTCCTTACATGGGCTATGCTGGCTAAGTTTGCTGGAACTTGCAGTCTAATGTCTGGAGGACCATAGGACTCCTACTTAGGTGTAAGTCCAAGATGAAGTGTTTAACAGAAAGCAAATGCTTATGTAAATCCTATTGGTTGAATGGCTTTACTATAGTTAAGTTTGGGAATTAGATTTAAGCAATTACTAATTGGATGATAGGCCTTTGCTCCATTCCCTTCTAGATGAACTTAATCCCACCCCACATTGCCATTCTCTTTTTCTTTTGTATCTTGTCTTAGATTGTAAACCTGGAGGCAGGAAGATGTTTCGTTGTTTTACTTGTAAAGTACCATGTGTGATGATGGCACTACATAAGTTATTATGATATTCATATTTTGGCTATTCTACCTACATATACTTCTATCTGACAAGGTTGTTTGAAGGTTTCATAAAAAGTTAGCCAACAGGCTCTACAGGTTTTATTGAACCAAGATTTTGAAGGAAAGGAACAGTAAATGTATTGGCTGCATGTTACAGATTAGTGAGACAATTTGGATTATGTGTCTTCTATGATGGGAAGAGTTTACTAGATTTGTTGTAGTAGCTTTTCTCCAGATTTATTGTAATAAGGTTCCAAGTCTGGCCAAATTGCTGCCAGTGCAATTATTAGAAAATAATATTTCCTTTTGTTTTTTAAAAAGGAAATCAAAGCGGAAATCAAAAGCAATTTGTACTGGGACAACCAAGCACCTGCCAGGGGGGGGGGGGGGGGGGGACTCAATTGATACGTCTCTCTCTTAACACATACTTCCAAGATTATTCATGAGAAAGCCTAGAAGTGGTCCAAATCTCACTGCAGTTCCCCATCTGATTTTAGCCAGAATTAATTAATTCCCCTGCCTCTCCCAGGTTTGCTATTTAGATATCGAGAAAGTGAAATCCCATGACCAAATATGTACTTATACAGCAGGAAGGGAAATCAGAAATTCTTCTTCCTGTTCCTCTAAGAAATACTGTGCCGTTTCCTCAATCCCTTCTACAGCTGTTCGCAAGTTGTTATGAATAAATAAAAAGGGGGAAAGAATCTCTTCTAATTCTCCCAGGAAAATGGGTAAGCATGCTCACTCACTCAACTATACGCATGGAACAAAACTGCAACCGCTAAATCTCCTTCTCTTGGTGCCTCTATCACTAATGGCATTGCTCATGCACATGAAGAAATATCCACAGGCTGCACACTCCCTTCATTTGCACCTGCCGTTTTTGCACTGGTGAACAAAGAACACAGTCATAAGTACAAGTGTCCATGAATACGAGAGAAAAAGAGGGAGAGAACTCCACCACAGAAGCCAGGGGAAATTTGTTATCATACCAGACCAGACGCATTAGTAGCTTCTTAGCACTGGGTACAAAAATTACAAACTGCCTAAATCTATTGATCAAGTTGAAAGCAATTCTACTTGGCTTTCAACATCCAGTTAAATGACGCTTTTCCAATAAATCACAAAACTGACCTATGGGAAGCGAAAAATATATTCAGTAAATCTCATTGATACATTTTCAGTTCCAGGTCAGATGAATTTGACCCTAAGCTCAGAATGGATTAATGGGACTTTTCAATCAGGTCTTCCTTTCCCTGTAGGTAACATTTGCGGTTTACTGAGAGATTAGTAGTACTGCTACTTATAACTTCAATGAACCATGGTGAAAGGACAGATATTTCAGAATTTTAAATTTTTCAAAAAGCTGTGACTGGTAGTAATCAGAATAGGCCATTTAGGAGCAGGGGCTGCTTCAAGAGTGTCCTGGTTTAGCATGGAAGGATGAACAAACCATTACAACTATGTAAAATGTTTTAAATGTTATGTAAAAGACCTCCATGATCTCCTGCTCTAAGCTTTTGTATATTTATGACCTCATCAGATGGCATGCACTGGTTTGCCTTCTCTTTTGCTGGTTCCCATTCTATAATACATAGTTACTTCTGCGTGGCTCCATGGTAAAAGGGAAGGAGAAGCGGCCGACACTTCCCCCATTGGATGGGGTGACGGGTGAGTTGGGCGGTGCAGTGTGTGAGGCAATGGGTTCCTCATGCCCCCGACGGGCACTGCTGGATTTGCCATGACGTGTGGCGATTCCAGCGGCCCAGCTGATGAGATTGAAAGTCAATGTATAAATTCAGCCCTATTGCTGGGAAACTCTTATGCATCTCAAGAAAGAATTTAATATGTCGAAAAAGGAACTCTTTAGCTTCTGCCTCACATCATTTTGTCTCTTCTGAACACATGGAGAATTCAAAAAGGAAGGCAAACTGGCGCATGCCACTGAATTTACCCATCTGATGAGGCCGTAAGTATATTCTCCATTTGTTCAAAACAAATGCAGAATTCTGTGCCTACTGCAAACAAGAAAGTCTAGCTTCAAAAGTCCAAATAAATTATTAAAAAAACAACTTGGGTTTTGAAACTTGCTCATTTCCCCATCAGCCATTTTCCCCAGATACAGACTTCAGGAAGCTGTGTGGAGCAGCTGCCATAGCTATGTAGTTCCTACCATGTTCAGATTAGCCTGGAGCAAAGGACAAAGACCCAGCTGGGGTCAATGGGTTCGCGCCAAACAGCATTGACTCCATAGGGTCTAAAATATTTCTCAATGGGAACTGAAAATCATTCCCTAAAGTATACTTAGCCGATAATAATAACCAGCCTGTTAAACTACACAAGTACCATGATAGATTTACAAGAATATACAAGAGAACAGTTGCACTCCAAGTCAAAATACTCAAAAGGCAACAGATCTGGTTTGATCTTCAAAGGTAATCAGGGTCCACTTTGGTTAGTATTTGGATGGGAGACCACCAATGAATACCAGGTATTGTAGACACTATTTCAGAGGAAGGAACTGGCAAACCCACTTTCCCTTGCCTAAGAAAACCCTATAAAATTCATTAGGTCATCATAAGTTGATAATTAACTTGAAGGTATACACAACATAGTTGTTTTAATAATTCATCATAAAATAATAACCCCTACTATAGTAAAGGTAAATTGTAGTAATCAAGCAGTTATCTTAATATATTAATAGGGTTTATGATGCAGCATAATATATAACATTGTCTCCCAAGCTAGATGAGCCAACATGTAAGAACTCTTTTTATACATACATACATACATACATACATACATACATACATACGTACGTACTTCTGGGTGTCCCCTGGGCAACGTCCTCGAAGACAGCCAATTATCTCACACCAAAAGTGACTTTCAGTTTCTCAAGTTGCTCCTGACATGAAAAAAAATATCCCATAGTATAGTCTCACATAGTTGTCGAAGCTAAATGTAGACTGAAAAACATGGCAAAGCTGGTTGCATAGTTCTGTTACTACACAAATGTTCTATTACCAGGGGAAGCATGGCAATTTGTACTAGGGAGAAATACCTAACAGTCTTCCTGATTAGTGCAAAGAAATGTAATTTTTCATCTTGTAGCTCATGGGCTATGCTAGTTCCTATTGCCTCTGCATCCATTAATTCCATTCTTTTGGGGATAGGGGCACTATTTGTAACTTTAGAGAACTTCCAAAGGGTTTAAAAGATTAGGTCATGATTTGTTGCGGTAGTCCAATGGTTTAAAGGGTTAATCTTTCTAATTTTTAAAAACTCCTCAAAATATAGTAGTATAGTGTAACTGTATCAATTGACTGATGTGCTGATGCACTATAGCATGGGTCCACAAACTCAGGCCTGCAGGCCAAATGCAGCTCTCCGAGGTCATTGGCCTACCACTTGGCCTAAACTTCAGAGTTAAGGTTGCTCTAAATGACTTGAAGGCACACAATAACAACAATCCTAATTAACTTGACTATCTCATCAGCCAAAAGCAGGCCCACATTTCCCATTGAAATACTGGCAAGTTTATGTTGGTTAAAATTGTTCTTCATTTTAAATATTGTATTGTTCTTTCATGTTTTTTGCACCACAAATAAGATATGTGCAGTGTGTATAGGAATATTCATTTTTTTCAAACAATAGTCCACCCGTCTGCCTCCAACAGTCTGAAGATTATGAACCAGCCCAATGTTTGAGGACCCCTGCACTATAGCACTATGGCTTGTTAAAAAAAACTTAAAGGGTATAAAAAGAAGAAGAGAGGGCTAATCTATGTCTTCGAATTAAAAAGAAACCCTTATATGCAAAATGTTGCAGCTGATGTCAGGAATGGCCAGAAAATTGTATGTGACAGTAACAAAATTGGCTATTCAAAAGCAAACAAATCCAAAACAGAGCAACAAATACTACAGACTTCATCAACAAATACTGCAACCCACATCTGGAGGAGCCTTACAATAGGTATCACCCATTGGTATGTGATATGCTCACATCATGTGAAAGTGGCACTCAAAAGGTAGCTATAAAGAGAGCTGTTGTGGAATGATATAGAGTTCAGATGGGAATCATGTTGTCTCCCAAATATTGTTGAACTAAAACTCCTAGCAGCTCTGACCAACATAGCTTATGGTGAGGAATACTGGGAGTTACAGCAAAGCCGTATCATGATTTCCTCTCCTAATTAACAGGTGATCTTCTATATTAAAGTAAAACTTTCTACAGATTTTCAGAATAAGAATCGGTCCCCATTATACATTAGCAATAAGACATGACCTTCTTAATAATGCAACTATAAATTTCTTTAGAGCCATGAGATCAAAAATGTATAAACTGTTTTTCCCCGCTGCTCATCTGCTCTACAAGATCTGACATTCTTTGCCTAGAAGGCACCTAAAAGAAGCATCAGTACTTTACCATGCAGTGGGGTTTTAAAGCTGAAATTCTAATCACACTAATTTAAGCCTCACTGGTTTCATTAGGACTTAAACACAGCTTTCTTTAGGTTCTAGATGAGCAACCGTATCACACAATTACAACAAAAGCAAAAAAGGCTTAAACTGAATTGTTAGTGAGAACCCGAGTAAATTCATTTTGTGTGCCTGTGTATGTGTGTGTCCCATTAATTCCGTGGACCTGTTCTGGTTGCCCCTAGGAATTGGATTTAGTCCAAGGAAACTTGAATCACATTTTAGAAACTCACAATGTATTGTGGTGTACAATTTCATTGACTAGAATCTACTTGATTAAAGGCATTTAAGGAAGCAGACACTGGTCCATGAAAGTCTATGCCTTTCTAGGTTTTTTTTTATACTAGCAAGGGAGTCCAGCTAAAGACAGGGATGTGGCCTGCTTAGAATCAGAATATAGGGCTAAAAAAGTTGAAAGCTTCAAAACATAGGGTGCATCTACACTGTAGAATTAATGCAGTTTGACACCACTTTAACTGCCCTGTCTGAATGCGATAGAATACTGGGAGTTGTAGTTGCACAAGGTCTTTAACCTTTTCTGCCAAAGAATCTACAAATCCCATTATTCCATAGCATTGAGCATGACAGTTAAAGTGGCAACTGCATTAATTCTATAGTAGATGCATGCATATTGGAAGTGAGGTTTGAGGCCATTTTGTTCTCATCTCAAACCCATTATGTTTAAGATGGGAAAACACATTTCTAACAAATGATCCTGAGCCTTAAAAACAATTCTGTTTTAATTTAATCCATTAGATCTTGCTAAATATTTCATCTTGAATTGTCTTCTGGGCTTCCTTGTTTTCTCTAGAAGGGGAATATCTATCCATTCAGTTTTTATAGAGAACTGCTGCATTTCAGTGTTTACTTTGTGCCTTCTTTCTTTTCTTTTAAGTCTGGTAAACAACGGTATTGCATTTTTAAAATGCATTTTCCACTGGAACTTGTCTAATCTGGACTAACAGGTATTCTCCTAACTACGGCCTGAGTATCTATTATCCCAAATACCTATGACAAGAAGTATTTTGGATCTTTCTTGGAAAAGAAAGAAAGAAATACTTGCATTTATGTGTGTGTTTGTATTGAGATGTCTTAGATATGAGATCCAAACCGAAACTCAAAATGCATTTCTGGTTCATATACACATATGTGATCGAGGTGACCACCCTCCCCCCCCAGGACTTTGTAAAAGATAGTTCAAAAATCAAGACTTTATGTTCTATATTCCATATATTTATAGTAGAAGGTGATTGAGACTTTTTACTGGAGTTTACTGTGACTCTGCACAAAAGGTGTTTGACCTTTTAGCCTGAGGCAAGAGATAACAACTTCATGAATTGTAAAGTCATGCTGCTAAAACTCCACTTTTATGAATTTCCATGCTGGGTTCTCCAGATGTTATGAACTTCGTTCTTATCAAATATTTTTAATTGTTTATATCATTCATGATTCCCTTTATGCAATGTAACTCACTTTTATGGATTCTCCCTTATTTCCATGAAATCTATCTGTCTGCCTATATGTATTTGTACTCTTTGGGATCCCCGGAAAATATGTATTTCTCCCAGCAGGGTTTATATTCCAACTTTATTTTATTTTTCATTTTATTTCATATAATTGCCAAGTCATGAAATCAAATAGGAAATATTTTGAACTCAACCTGAACCCCAGAACCCATCCCAGTTCCTATGACCCAGGCTTCCCTTCCCAAAAACAAAAGGATAATCTGCATGGACAATATAGGGCTTGAGTCGCCGAATTCGGAGTGTTGTCCTAAAGGTGATTCGCCCCAAGGCAAACATTGTCATATCTCATCCAAAGGAAAATCCAGGACACCTCAGGAAGGCGCCCTGCGGAGCCTGTAAATATGGCTCATCACCACCCATCTTTACTTCCACCTCTGACACCCCAAGGCATATCTAAAATCTGTATATGTGACAGAAACCCGGACATCCTTGATTGCTGCCATTAATCCCTTTAGAAATCGGTCTAGCAGGAATTAATCCGATATTTCCTGCCCTGTCACTTCATTGTTTCAACAACTCCCGCCTTCTCATTCCTGATTGGCCCGAGTAGAGACAAAAAGCAGCTCCCTATTGGGCCAACAGAGCAAGGCGGGAAACGAAAGCCCGCCTCGTTCAACCTTCTAGCCTATCAACAATCAGGAGGGCGGGGGAGCGGGGCGGGAAATTCAAAGGGCTGTCAGACTGAAATTTTGTATAAATATGGCTTTATTTTGAATGTATGATATGCTAGTAGACTGAATGATCGCTACTAGAGTCCTCTTCAGCTGAATTGCTCAATAAAGACTCCTTGGCGGAATTTTCCTTCAACTTTGGCGGACCTTCTTCATTTCGGCTTCAGGTTGTATTGCAGCTCATATTTTCCTATTGGCTCCGCCAAGGTCCGTTCTCTCAGGACTGGATCGGGACTCTCCTTAAGGGCCCGATCCCCTAAAGCGCGGTCGACAACACATATACACTTTATAAACATAGACTGAAGGCAATTTACATAATTTTACATAATATTTTAATAATTTTGTAGATGAAGCAAGGTTTGTACACATTGAACCATCAGAAAGCAAAGGAGCCATTATCTCACCTATGAGGAAGGTATCTACACTGTAGATTTAATGCAGTTTGTCATCAGTTTTATTGCCATGGCATCATGGGAAGTATAGTGTTACCAAGTTATTAGCCTTCTTTGTCCAAGAGTGCTTGTTCTTCATCAAACTACAAATCCCAGGATTTCATCATATTGAGCCATGACAGTTAAAGTGGTGTCAAACTAGAGTAATTCTATAGTGTATATGCACTGTGGACAATTTTGGATATCTGACTATTTCAAGTTTTGGAATTCCAAATAAGGGATGTTCAAGTTCTGTTTGTGCTCCACCTGCTTTCTTGTAAAGTGCTTCTGCTCCTGGCGACTGCATGTGATTCTCTTATTACTTCTGTTGATTTTAAAACATGAGTTGTCAAAACAGCCTAAATAACCTGAAGGCACCAGATCCCATCTGCTCTTGCATATCCTCCAACTGCCCCAGTTTTACAGGGACAGTCCTGGTTATCCCACTTTTCAGCTGCTTTGAAAGCATTACAGTTTCTCTCTCCTCCTCCCACTTTCCTTCTTTGATCTCAGCTTACTTCAATTGCTGCAAACTGAGTTCAATTCATTGGGGAGAGAATAAAGGGGTGGAATCTTGTCTTTCATTTTAGACTCAATAAGCAAAGTATTGCAGTCTGTCCTTACATATGTGCTATTCCTCTATCTGTTTTTTTTTTTTTTACCTCCCGTGTTTTAGTTTTCAACTGTGAAATATCGAGAAGTATGGTTTTGGAAGCTACACAGGGTTGGTCCTGCTTAATTGTTCATTTGCAGCAGTTTTTGAAATTGGTCTACAGCTAATCATTCTAAGACCATTCTGCAATTTCAATTTAGGTTTAAAAATCAATTAAACAAAGGCTAAGGTACTGTAGTACCTGTTTTCTTATTTTTCAAGCTGATGTCATGCATTGCAATATTTCTCTGTTTATTTGCAGAGGAAGTAGAAACAGCAGTTCTTTGTCAGCTAAATGAGGAACCATCACCTGAAGACCACTACATGATTTTACAGACAAATAGTATATATTTCCCTTGGTTTAAACAATAGTGTGATGGATTTGGAGTACCATATTAATATTATTTTTAGCCATTTAAATTTTATTTTATTAATTAAATTTAATTAAAAGGTTTAAAATTTACCCTATATCCAAAGATCTCAGCACAGATCAAATTCAATGTTAACAGTTTCAAATAATTTACAACAGTGAAAATAATTAAAACAACATAGAAACATATTAAACAAAAGGAGCCGTTAAAATAAAACAGTTTAAAGTTAGTTAAAATAATTTGAGACCATTTGAAACCAAGAACATGGCAAATTTGGGTTAAATGATGTGGCCTCAAGAATTCTACCCCAAATCCATGATGCTTTCTGCCAAAATGGCTCTAGTGTTGGCATCAACTGGGCCCCTATTCCATAGTCAGGGTACCACAGAAGAGAAGGTCTTCCCTGTGCCCCCCAAAGTATATTATGCCCTCCATTAGACGTCAATCCTCAAGTATACATCAATAAACGCTTCTTCAAATACTGGGGTCCCATACCAGTGATTCTCAAAGTGGGTGCTACCGCCCCCTGGTGGGTGCTGCAGCGATCCAGGGGGACGGTGATGGCACCTATTAGGACATGGGGCGGGGCCAGGGGAGGGGAGGGGCCAGGGGAGGGGCAAGGCCAGGGGAGGGGCGGGGCCTCTTCCCAAGTGCCGAAGACAGGGCTGAGCACCTGAGGCGCCTGTAGAACACAGGGGACGGAGCTAGAGGAGTGGCCGTGGCTTCTTTCCAAAAGCCCGAGACAGGGCTGAGAATCTATACCTCTCCTGAGGCCAGAGCCGGCCCTAGGTGTTTTTCAAGTGTAGACGAACAGAATTTTGGCGCCCCCCCCCAACCAATCACTGAAAAATAAAAGCATTGGATAAGTGAAAATGTTTGATAATAAGGAGGGATTAAGGAAAAGCCTATTAAACATCAAATTACATCAAGATTTTACAAATTAAGCACTAAAACATCATGTTTTACAACAAATCAACAGAAAAAGCAGTTCAATACCTTGCGGAGGCAGGCCGCAGGAGACAGGAGTTGCCTCGATGGCGCCCCCAACAAGATGGCGCCACAAGCAACTGCCTAGTTGGCCTGGTGGTTGAACCGCCTCTGCCTGAGGCACTTGTTGGGACACAGAGAGCGGAGCTAGGGAAGGGAATGGTTCCTCCTTCCAAGAGCCCGAGATAGGGCTGAGCCTCTATAGCTCTCCTGAGAGGCCTTTTAGGACTAAAGGGTGGGGCTAGGGGCAGGGCCTCTTCCCAAGAGCACAAGACAGGGCTGAGCCTCTGTATACCTCCCCTGAGGTGCTTGTTAGAACAGGGGACGGGGTATAGAGGTTCAGCCCTGTCAGGCACTTGGGAAGAGGCCCTGACCCCTCCTCTAGCCCCGCCCCCTGTGTCCTGACAGACGCTGCAGGACAGGGATAGAAGCTCAGCCCTGCCTCAGAGCTCGTAACTCCGCCCATCCCAGTCCTGGCTGCCCATTTGTGGCCCCGCCCACCTCCCCCTCCCAGCCCTGCATCTTGGACTAGGGGAGAGGCTCAGCCCCGCCCTCTTGAGCATGAACCACACCCACCCCTCTAAGCCACGCCCCCTTTCCGGGGGGCACTGAGTCATATTTTTTCTGGAAAGGGGGCGGTAGGCCAAATAAGTATGGGAACCACTGGTTTAGAGCTTTGAATATTATTGCCTGTATAGCTGACACAGTTTGTACTAGCCTCAGTTTCTGTCTTGTCTTGAAAGGCAAATCATACTAAGCTATGGTCTCTATACTGCACATTAAAATGCTGAAAGGGTCGCTACTACTTAGAATGCATATTTTGCCTTATACCATCCTTTATATTAATCTTATCATTTTCAGAGTTTTGATTTTGATAGTGGCCCCAAGTATTCTAATAGAAAGTTACAATATAAATATAATAAATATTGAATGGTTTTAGAGGACAACTTCTTATTTAATAAAACTAATTATGCCAAGCAAGTTCAGGAAGTCCTATCAATTTTTAACACATATATGGCATTTATATTCTGTTTTTCATAACATTTATGCCAAAGTGATTTAGAATGTAATTTAAAATCCCAAACAACAGTAAAACAAGACAAATAACAATCAATAGGACAATTGGTCAAATAATTACATCCAAGTGGAAAGCTGATATTACCAGTGCTTAAAATGCAAGCCAATTAAAATTCCTGAATACAATCTGACATCCAAAAGATAATAAAATAGACACCAGCAATCTTTGAGGGGGGGGGGGATCATCCAAAGAGTGCAAAACTGGAGTGCAAAAGATGTGGAGGCTTCCCCCTCTCTTTTGATGTCCCTGCCTGATATCCAGTGACCATGGGACTCATGTGACCCATATGGAGCCCCTGGTGGTGTAGTGGATTAAAGCCTTGTGACTTGAAGGTTGGGTTGCTGATCTGAAAGCTGCCAGGTTCAAATCCCACCTGGGGAGAGCGCGGATGAGCTCCCTCTATCAGCTCCAGTTCCATGCGGGGACATGAGAGAAGCCTCCCACAAGGATGATAAAAACATCAAAACATTCGGGCGTCCCCTGGGCAACGTCCTTGCAGACCGCCAGTTGTCTCACACCAGAAGTGACTTACAGTTTCTCAAGTCGCTCCTGACACACACAAAAAATGTGGCCCATGCTGGACTGCATTTCACAGTATTCCTCAATGCTAGCTAGGGCTCATAGGAGTTGCAGTCCTACAAAATTGGGAGGGCACCAGGATTCCTACCATTCTCCTAAAACAAAGGCTTTAAACCAGGGGTCCCCAAACTTTTTAAACAGGGGGACAATTCACGGTCCCTCAGACCGTTGGAGGGCCGGACTATAGTTTTTTAAAAACTATGAACAAATCTCTATGCACACTGTACATATCTTGTTTTGAAGTAAAAAAATTGGAACAAATACAGCCCCAATGTTAATAATCATAATCATAATAAAAATAATAAAGAGGGTTGGAAGAGACCCCTTGGCCCATTTAGTTCAACCCCCTTCTGCCTTTGTGCACCAAAAGCACAAGCAAAGCACCCCTAACCCAGCCTCAATGTTGTTAATAATAATAATAATAATAATAATAATAATAATAATAATAATAATAATAATAATATCACACAGTCCTAAATGCTTGCAAAGTGTTTGATTTGTGATTTTGTGATACGAAATCCAGAACATATATCTCACTTGATGTGTTATACTGTGTCCTTCTGTCAATAATAATAATAATAATAATAATAATAATAATAATAATAATAAAAGAGGGTTGGAAGAGACCCCTTGGACCATTTAGTCTAACACCCTTCTGCCTGTGTGCACCAAACGCACTAGTAAAGCACCCTTAATAATTCATTATTACAGTAGAGTCTCACTTATCCAAGACACGCTTATCCAAGGTTCTGTTATCCAATGCATTTTTGTAGTCAATGTTTTCAAAACATAGTGATATTTTGGTGCTAAATTCATAAATACAGTAATTACAACATAACATTACTGCATATTGAACTACTTTTTCTGTCAAATTTGTTGTATAACATGATGTTTTGGTGCTTAATTTGTAAAATCATAACCTAATTTGATGTTTAATAGGCTTTTCCTTAATCCCTCCTTATTATCCAAGATATTCGCTTATCTAAGGTTCTGCCAGCTTGGATAAGTGAGACTCTACTGTAATTAAATAATAATTAAAATACCATTATAAACAAGCAAAGCTTTGGAAGGTGCGCACCAGGCTTCACGCGCCTTCCTTGGTAGAGGAGGAGGGAGCCACCGCTGCGGGGGCCAGATAAATGGCTTTGATGCGCTGCATGTGGCCCCTGGGCCTTAGTTTGGGGACCCCTGCTTTAAACAATAAAAATCATTACTTTGACTTGAACTTTGAAAGCAGTCTTTCAAAACTGATAAACACACTGTCCCTATTAACATCCTGCTGGCTGCATTTTAAACCATTTGCAGCTTCCCAATAGTTTTCAAGAAAGGTCCCATAGACTGTTTAGACTGTAACAGAGATAATTGGGCAGAAATAATTAGTGACTCTGATAATTTCCTGTTTATAACAATCAACAGGAAGTTATCAGAGCATTAATTATGACTGTCAAATTACCCCTGATTAGTAGTAGTCACTACTGATTTACCAACCCAAGCTGATAGAAAGTACCTTGTACACATAGGACCAAGCCGATATCCCTCAGTGTCACTTTGTGATATCAGCCTTCCAGGGAGGTAGTAGCAGATTCATCATATCCTTCTTCCTCTGACACCCAGATAATAGAGCTAATCCAATGTAGGTATACAGTATTATCTGAAGGGAGTAGGAAAACAAGGAGTAAGAATCAAGGCAATATGTGTGAGGTTTGTAGAATAGTTCTAGTGGTTGTGTATCTAATATGTGTTTATTAGAGTCAGTATGTTTTATGTTATGGCAACTGTCTTAGATATAGTTGTGTTAGATCTAGTGAGGGGGACGTGGGTTTAAAAAGAGAATTTTCAAAGATGCTTCCAGTGACTATAAGTTCCATATGTTTTGATTGACTTAAGTTGCAAAAGGCCTATGTCTGAGAAAGGCCTGCGCTTGAGAGAAAATGTTCCCGAGAAAAAGAAGTTGCTTTCAATAATAACAATCCATCAAGTCAGAACCAGTTACCCACTACTCCCTAGGATTCTCATATGGATTCGAACCTATACTTGCAACAAAAGGAAGATAGGCAGGTACTGAGATCAAGGTCAGTAACACGAAAAGCACCATTGTCTAAAGAGTCCCATGTTGTTACAGCATAGAAAACCAATGGAATTGCATGATGGTTAAAATGCTTGTGATGTAGCCAACATTAGACGAAAGGGGTAAATGATCTTTGTAGCCAATAAGGATATGCTTACTATTTTCTGTAGAAGTGATAAAAAACCCTTGCAACCATTTTGAAAGTGCGACAAATCCTTTTATTGATTGCATTGATGTATGCATGTTTTTGTCGTTATTGCTAAGCTCGCAATAAAAAGTTCTTTTGCAGTTTGAAGATCCAACTTTTGTGGTGTCCTTCCTCGCCCTTTCCACAGAAAAGGGGCCTCCTGCTTTTGACTTTGGATTAAAAGGAGTATTTTTACATCTTTTACATCTTTGCCCCTTCACTAGTAGCTTTGTTTTATATATTATAAAAACTGTTTTTCTTGTATTGTTTTGGTGTTTTTTAAAATTCCTTCCCATTATTTCATGAATGAAATTAATAATAAAAAGTAAGATACAATGGCTGTAAGAGCTGTTCAGCAATGGAACTCTCTGCCTCGGAGTGTAGTGGAGGCTCCTTCTTTGGAGACTTTTAAACAGAGGCTAGATGGCCATTTGCCAGGGGCGCTTTGTGCTTTTCCTGAATGGCAGGGGGTTGGACTAGATGGCCCATGTGATTTTTTCCAACTCTATGATTATTGACTGAGAAGTATCAACAGGGTCATATTCCACTGATTCTTCTCTTAACAGGGAAGTGGTCATTGGATCCACCACAACATGGAAAACCCATCCATTCTTGATTTTGCCTCCAGTTCTCCTGCAACAGCTCTGAGTTGTACAGGAGCTCTATCAGCACCAAACCTTTGAAGGGTAGGGCCCAGCAGAATTCTCAAACAGCTTGAAACAGCAGCTGCCAGAGGAGCAGCAGATATATAAACAATGGATTCGCTTCCGCTATGGTAGGGATCAACTGACTGCCTCCTGCTATCAGGCCAGCCATTGCCATTTTAATACCCAATCCTGGCCTGAAACCAAACTGAAATTGGTCTAGATGAAATACTTGCTCCAAAAGCATCTGGAATTGAGCTGCTACAACACTCTGCCAAAATATTACCCAGAGGGGGATATTAGTAACTGAGCGAGAGTTATTGAAGTAGCTCAGATGCAAGAAAGGTTTCTCTCCAGCTGCCATTTTCAAACGTATTGGTGCCAACTCCTCTCATAAAAGGGCATTAACTCGTTTTTGGAAGATAACCGTGGATCTCACTACTCCATGTAGTAATTAATAATAAAGATGGGATCAAGAATAGACATAAGACATGCCTACATGGACAATTTCTCCTATGGAGGATGAGAGGGTAGCATGCACAGAATCCACTGGCCCTTCTCACCTCCAGCATGGATGAAAGTGCTTAACATGGTTTTGCCTTGTGTTAAGCAAAGTCAGAGAATGCTCCAGGGCTTCCCCAAAGCTCTTTACTTCCAGCAGTGAAAACAGTTAAGCCAATTCTGAATTGGAACCAGCGCTGCTGTTCACATGGCCATTCTGCTTTTGCAGGGCTCCGCAGCATGGGAATAAGGGGATGGCACCTACTTTAACTGTCCTATCGTCATTACCGCAGTGGCAATGGATTTCTAAAGACCTCCAGTCAGTTCTCGGGCATGATTGTTGACGATTTGCAAGAGTGCCTAAATGACTTTGAAAAGGATGGGGGTATTGCCCCCCCTTTTCCCCTACTTCCCTCTCCAAGCCCCTACAAACATCAGAAACATCAGGGACAGCCAGGACCTCTTTGGTAAAAGTGACCATCCAATGATGCCAACTGCCACAGCAGGATACTGGTATGCAATGAAGATGTCCCTGGTGCTGGTGTAAGGTACTGCACTCTGGACTAGCCCCAGGTTTATTTATTTTATTTATTAACTTTATTTCTACCCTGCCTTTCTCCCCATAGGTACTCAAAGTAGCTTACAGTAATGTAACCCGATAAATTTAAAAACATGACAAATGCAAAAGTCAAAAAACAATTTGTAAAAATTAGATATTTGTGTCTTGAATTCAAAATACGGTTAAGATATAATAAAAATACTCAAACAATTAAAATTACATTTAAAACTAAATGTCCACCCCAAATCCCTCCCCAACACAACCTCTCCAGCAATATGCCCCTCGTGCTCGCCCAAATGCCTGGTGGCAAAGAAATGTCTTAACTTGCTTGCAAAAGGCAGGTAGGGATGGGGCAGGTGTCTATATCTAAAAGTAGTTTCCCAAAAGTAGTTTTATGGCTAGAACCTTCAGGTCAGCAACCCAACCTTCAGGTCAGCAGTCCTGCTGGCACAAAGGGTTAACCCACTGCGCCACCTGGGGCTCCACTTCAGTTAAAACCAGGGTATCTGATCAGGATGTTGAAGAGACAGTAATCATCCGCTTTTCTAAAATGCCCGCTCCCATTCACTAGTCCATCTCTAGAATAAATATCATGGTGGGGAAAAGGGTGCAACAGAACTAGCAAATGTGAATGCTTGAGAGAGAAAGCTGAATGGGCTTGTGTTGATGAAAATGCAAACACATTCCAAGAAGGCCAGTAATCCAGCTTTTTAACAACCAAATATGCCTCCTAGAGATCACATCTGCAACCAGTTACCTCACTGAAAATCATGCAGAGTATAGATTAGCATTTTCCATGAAGTCAGAGACTTAGCTAGCTTGTTTATATCTTGCCTCAAATTTGTATTTTCAGTTGGAACCTTGTAGAACAACCTCTTAACCCAGTGAACAGCAATTCTGAGTTGTTGAGGCAGAGAAATATACAATCAAGGCTGAAGCTTTGTGATATAGCTTTAGGAGCTTAGTTCCAGGGGTCATTTAGTCCATAAATGGGGGTAATTCATTAAAGATTAGTGATGACAAAAGCAGTTACTTTCACAACACAGCAACATGGAATGGACGAAGGATTGGGGGAAATCCAACCCCAAATAGGGAAACAAGTTGTCCAGGAACACCTGGCCACTCTAAACGAATTCAAGTCGCCAGGGCCAGATCAGCTACATCCAAGAGTATTGAAGGAACTAGCGGAAGTTATTTCAGAACCACTGGCAATCATCTTCGAGAGTTCTTGGAGAACAGGAGAAGTCCCAGCAGATTGAAGGAGGGCGAATGTGGTCCCTATCTTCAAGAAGGGAAAAAAGAACGACCCAAACAATTACCGTCCGGTCAGCCTCACATCAATACCAGGCAAGATTCTGGAAAAGATCATTAAGGAAGTGGTCTGCAAACACTTAGAAACAAAGAAGGGTTAGAAGGCACGATCATCAAGTTTGCAGACGACACCAAACTGGGAGGGATAGCTAACACTCCAGAAGACAGGAGCAGAATTCAAAACGATCTTGACAGACTAGAGAGATGGGCCGAAACTAACAAAATGAAGGGACAAATGCAAGATACTTCATTTCGGCAGAAAAAATGGAAATCAAAGATACAGAATGGGGGACGCCTGGCTTGACAGCAGTGTGTGCGAAAAAGACCTTGGAGTCCTCGTGGACAACAAGTTAAACAATGAGCCAACAATGTGATGCAGCAGCTAAAAAAGCCAATGGGATTCTGGCCTGCATCAATAGGGGAATAGCGTCTAGATCCAGGGAAGTCCTGCTCCCCCTCTATTGTGCCTTGGTCAGACCACACCTGGAATACTGTGTCCAATTCTGGGCACCACAGTTGAAGGGAGATGTTGACAAGCTGGAAAGCGTCCAGAGGAGGGCGACTAAAATGATTAAGGGTCTGGAGAACAAGCCCTATGAGGAGTGGCTTAAAGAGCTTGGCATGTTTAGCCTGCAGAAGAGAAGGCTGAGAGGAGACATGATAGCCATGTACAAATACGTGAAGGGAAGTCATAGGGAGGAGGGAGCAAGATTGTTTTCTGCTGCCCTGCAGACTAGGACACGGAACAATGGCTTCAAACTACAGGAAAGGAGATTCCACCTGAACATCAGGAAGTACTTCCTCACTGTGAGGGCTGTTCGACAGTGGAACTCTCTCCCCCGGGCTGTGGTGGAGGCTCCTTCCTTGGAGGCTTTTAAGCAGAGGCTGGATGGCCATCTGTCGGGGGTGCTTTGAATGCGATTTCCTGCTTCTTGGCAGGGGGTTGGACTGGATGGCCCATGAGGTCTCTTCCAACTCTACTATTCTATGATTCTATGATTCTATGAAATGCGGTCATTGCTAATAGTCAACACGGATTTACCAAAAACAAGTCATGCCAGACTAATCTGATCTCTTTTTTCGATAGAGTTACGAGTTGGGTCGATACAGGGAATGCTGTGGATGTAGCGTACCTGGATTTCAGTAAGGCCTTCGACAAAGTCCCCCACGACCTTCTGGCAAACAAACTAGTTAAATGTGGGCTAGACAAAACTACGGTTAGGTGGATCGGTAATTGGCTAAGCGAACGAACCCAAAGGGTGCTCACCAATGCGTCGTCTTCATCATGGAAAGAAGTGACAAGTGGAGTGCCGCAGGGTTCCGTCCTGGGCCCGGTTCTCTTCAACATCTTTATTAACGACTTAGACGAAGGGTTAGAAGGCACGATCATCACGTTTGCAGACGACACCAAACTGGGAGGGATAGCTAACACTCCAGAAGACAGGAGCAGAATTCAAAACGATCTTGAAAGACTAGAGAGATGGGCCGAAACTAACAAAATGAAGTTCAACAGGGACAAATGCAAGATACTTCACTTCGGCAGAAAAAATGGAAATCAAAGATACAGAATGGGGGACGCCTGGCTTGACAGCAGTGTGTGCGAAAAAGACCTTGGAGTCCTCGTGGACAACAAATTAAACATGAGCCTACAATGTGATGCGGCAGCTAAAAAAGCCAATGGGATTTTGGCCTGCATCAATAGGGGAATAGCGTCTAGATCCAGGGAAGTCATGCTCCCCCTCCATTCTGCCTTGGTCAGACCACACCTGGAATACTGTGTCCAATTCTGGGCACCGCAGATGAAGGGAGATGTTGACAAGCTGGAAAGCGTCCAGAGGAAAAATGATCAAGGGTCTGGAGAACAGGCCCTATGAAGAGAGGCTTAAAGAGCTAGGCATGTTTCGCCTGCAGAAGAGAAGGCTGAGAGGAGACATGATATCCATGTACAAATACGTGAAGGGAAGTCATAGGAAGGAGGAAGTAAGCTTATTTTCTGCCGCCCTGCAGACTAGGACACGGAACAATGGCTTCAAACTACAGGAAAGGAGATTCCACCAGAACATCAGGAAGAACTTCCTCACTGTGAGGGCTGTTCGGCAGTGGAACTCTCTCCCCCAGACTGTGGTGGAGGCTCCTTCTTTGGAAGCTTTTAAGCAGAGGCTGGATGGCCATCTGTCGGGGGTGCTTTGAATGCGATTTCCTGCTTCTTAGCAGGGGGTTGGACTAGATGGCCCATGAGGTCTCTTTCAACTCTACTATTCTATGATTCTATGATTCTATAGCCCATTGACACTATTTTAACTGCCATAGATTTATGCATTACAATCCTGTGATGTGTAGTTTCATGATGTATTTTGAGAGACAGAATACGCACTGTGCTACGCACCAAATTATAAATTCCCAGGGTTCTATAGTGCTATAATTATGTACTGTGAAAGAAACTTTTTTTTTGTTATCACCTAACTTTTTACATATTATCCCCAACCTGCACATAAATGAATCCTAAAACTAAGCCAGCTACTGGGGCATTTTTAGTTTAGCCACTTTGTCTTCAGAAAAGAAATAAAAACACTTTGAAAATCATGGCAAAGGTTTAGGTGTTCCAGGAAAGCCTATTCACTTTTTAAAATTTCAAGAAAAATCTCAGTGAGGGAATGGTAAGTGGATTCATGGTAGTTTTAGGTCTAGTTTCAGAAACCTTTGGGACTGGATGTCCAGAACTCTAACCATCTGTTAAAGGAAGAATATAACACCTTCAGGGAACAAACACTGAATCACTTCCAGTTTCTGTGCCTCCGCTCACTAAGTAAATAGCTTACCCACCTCTTTAATGAGAACCAGTGGCTGAGTGATGTGTCTGTTTAACCACCCAAACACCAGCAGAGGCGGGATAATCTGGGAGCTGAGCATCCGGGGAGGAAGTAAAAGAATCCGAAAAAGAGTGCTGACGTTTGTGTTCACCCCATAAAGAAGGAGTTTCTTAGAAGACGCCTCTTTGATAGACATGGGAGAAGCCCCCCCCCCCCCCCCCGCTTTAGGTAGCTGAAACAGGATGAACTTGTCAGTGATGGGGAGAAAAATCTAGGCCACACTCCAAACCATCTATTTTTGGGGTGTTCTGCATAGCTAGGAGCTTCCTAATTTTTGTGGAGAATGTGAAAGCAGACCCCTCACATTCACCCCATCTTTGTTGTAGCCCTCGGCAGTAGCAGATGAGGACAAAGTGTCAGTGGCATCAACACAGCTGCTGCAAATATTGCATATGGGAGGGGTGTTGAGGTTCTCATCACCCTACAAGGTGATCTCATCTTCAACGTTTTCAGAGAAGACTCCTTCCGTTGTAGTCCTTTGAGAGACTGCCTGAGCTATTGCTGGACATCATTGACTATCCTCCACCTTCATGGTTCCAGATAGAGCTGAGAATGAACTTGGCAAGATAAAAAGTGGGAATAATCCCTATGGTTAGGCAGGATCAGAAAACTGGGTGGGTTAGGTTATCTTTCCACATAGGGTAGAGATGACTAGTAATCTTCTGCCTTCTGGTGTATGGGAGGAGACATGTCAGTTGAGGATATCCTGCCATCCTGCTGGAAAACATGTCCCTAAATCTAAACAGCACATGCTACTGCAAGTGGCTACAGAAAGCCCTTGGTATCTGCTGGAGTTTGGTTCCAGGACCCCCCTGTGGATACCTAAATCTGTGGATGCTCAAGTCTCATTATATACAATGGTGTAGAAAAATGGTTTATTTCATATAAAATCAATGTTTGTGCTCTGGAATTTTAACATGTAACAACTTTCAAGCCATGGATGGTTGAATCTGTTGATACAGAGGGCTGGCTGTATATTTTTTAATTTTATTTTTTCCAACTCTGGGTAATAATGTGCAGAAAGGTTAAAGCCCTGATTTGGCAGTTGTCAGAAACATAGCAGATATGGAAAAGGAGGAACTATGTAGGTTCTCAGTACTGAGTAAGCAGCTGTAAGAGCAGCAGTTCTGATCCCTGGAGGTTTCTTTGAAAGCCACTATATTAACTCTAGGATGCAGCTCAGATTGCACGGTGATACTCCCCAGGCACCACCAGACATATGATGCAAACATATCAACAAGGGGCCATTTCATAGCTCATCTATTTGTTCGGCTATAAGTCAAAGAAATCTAGAGGCAGGAGTTAACATTATATATACTGATAATCGTGTATGGTACTAACAGGCATTTTAATACACACACATGAATACAACCTCTTGAAGCTGCTATTGTTAAAGCAAATTAATTTAGGCAGCTTGCTTTCATGCAGTTTATTAAACAGATTTCCGTTTACAGGTGGATGGACATGAAGTAACAACTCAAAACAGTAGCCAATGCAGTTTGATACCACTTTAACGGCTATGCTTCAATACTATGGTAACCTGGGGACTGTAGTTTCACAAATCTTTTGCTTTTCTGCCCAGAAGTGCTGGTGATTTGTCAAACTACAAATCCCAGAATCTCATAGCATTGAATAATGGCAGTTAAAGTCGTGTTAAACTGCGTTAGTTATAGTGTGTGTAGATCAGGCATGGGCAAACTTTGACCCTCCAGGTAGCCTCAAGCCCTTTCCTTTTCCCCCTCAGACACTTAAGCAGCTGAGGGGGAAAAGGAAGAGGCCCGAGGCCAGGAATTGTGGGATTGAAGTCCAAAACACCTGGAGGGCCAAAATTTGCTTTGCCTGGTGTAGCTGCATCCCAAGGTTCTATATCACCCACCCTTTTTCCTGTCTGTAAGAGCAGATAGATAGATAGATAGATAGATAGATAGATAGATAGATAGATAGATAGATAGAATGCATCTAATGAATGCTTCTGTATTTTTGAGAAACGTACCCTGTTTCCCTGAAAATAAAATCTACCCCCCAAAATAAGCCCTAGAATGATTTTTCAGGATTTTTGAGGATGCTCAAAATATAAGCCTTCCCTCCAAAATAATCCCTAATTACAGTTCATTTAATAAATGAATTTGGAAAAAAATAAGACACCTCCTAAGCCCTAATACATTTTAGGAGCAAAAATTGATATAAGACTTTGTTGTATTTTCAGAGAAACATTGTCTTTCTTTATATTAGGTTGTTGTTAAAGATATAGAAACAGGGCCAGATTTTTTAAAGCACTTCCATTCTATTGCTATGGTTTATTGGAAGACAGATCAAAAAGTTTTTTTGAAATTCACAGCTCCAGGCTGGAAACAAAATGGCCTTGAATGTTAGCAAAATTGCTATCTATGCACAGGATGAGGGCAGTTTAGTGACTGGCACCCTTTCCTCCAGATCTTTTTTTAATTTTCTTCAGATTCCTTCCTTTCCCCTTGTTGGATCCCTAATGTTAAGCTATTAAGCCATCTTAGAAAGAAACCTCTATCGTGGCTCCAAAAGCGACTGGAAACCAGTGAACAATGGGAAGCCCGTAGACTCAAGACAAGAAAGAAGGAGAGAACTAGGATGAATTTACTTCATACGCAAAGAACCTGCAAAAACAGACAAGGAACTGTTGCACCTCCATATCAACACCAGCCAAAAGATGAATACCCAGGACTGGGACAAAATAAAATAGACAACCTCACCTACATAAAAGGTTAGGTTGTCACACAGTTTACAGAAAACCTACACACATGGATAGATAAAAACTCCAACCATTAATCAAGCCAAAAAAGAAGCACAATCAAAGCCCTGGCAATCCATGCAAAAAGAATCTGTGAAGCCCACCTCCTCATGAACCCCCTAAACTGGGCTCTACAGGCCAATGGAGACTCCACCACAGACACCAGAAGAGCTGCAAGGCCAAGAACAAGCCATGAGAGTAAAGACAAAGATCCACCCAGAGGAAAGGTGTTCTTACCAGACATCAAGGGAACCACTGACCACATAGGTAAACTCATGAAGAAACACAACCGACAAACTCAATGTGCAGAGGTGAAAGCAAACAGAAACCCCCAAAGAGAAAGCAGGGCCGACTGAAGAGACTCAGCAACTCCTGGGAGCGAAATGCGAGGTCTTCATGTGAATAACAATGGAAGAAAAGTGGGGATAGAAACCCAATTGTTAGCGACCGAATCGATGCAAAACAGGCCCTTTAAAAGACTCAAGATTAAACGCCCGCAGCCCTCAAGGGACAAGGGAGAAGCCGAAGTTATTTAAATGTGGCTTAAACGTATGTGTTGTGCTCGTTAGCAAAAGGGGGATGTGGCGCTTTGTGGGGGGCGAGGGGGGGAGTTGTTCTTAGGAGAAGGGTGGATTTTTTCCCCCAAGGAGGCTTGCTTTTTCCAGGCAAGAAACTTTCTCGCACCTGTCCCCGTCCTTCCCCTTTTTGTTGCTCCCTAAATGCAAGAAGGCGAGGCAGGTGAGACCCTTTTAGGGCAGGGAATTCACGTAGGCACGGAAAGAGGATTCCTGTGGGCATGTAATTCCGGCGGCAGGATGCAACTGTTGCCCTTCCATGATGGGGCGAGGGGGCGAATTTGAGGCCTTCACAACTTGTGCCTGCAGCCGGGGTGCTTGACTCGCCGGGGTGCTGGACACAAGCCCTTCATTTGGGTTGCTGAGTTTTCCGGGTTGTATGTTCAGAAGCATTCTCTCCTGACGTTTCGCCCACATCTATGGCAGGCACCCGCAGAGGTTGTGAAGTCTGTTGGAAAGTAGGCAAGTGGGGTTTATATACCTGTGGAGTGTTCAGTGTGGGAGAAAGAACTTGTCTATCTGTCAGAGGCAGGTGTGAATGTTGCAATTGGCACCCTTGGTTGGCACTGAATGGCCTTGCAGCTTCAAAGCCTGGCTGCTTCCTGCCTAGGGGAATCCCAGGCGTCTTCAGAGGTTGTGAGCTCTGTTGGAAACTAGGGTTTATATATCTGTGGAAGGTCCAGGTTGGGAGAAAGAACTCTTTGTCTGCTTGAGGCAAATGTGGATGTTGCACTTGATCACCTTGATTACCACTGAATAACCTTGCAGCTTCAAGGCCTGGCTGCTTCCTGCCGGGGGAATCCTTCGTTGGGAGGTGTTAGCTCATTTGTTTCTCTTCGCCCCTCAGGCACCCGCAATACCAGGCTTATGGCGGGCCATACGGCAGTGGACTTCGCTGTGCGGGTGACAAACTGTGGGAATTATGAGGCGCTTAATACTCCTGACACATTTCAAGGGCTTGTATGTGGGGGGAACTCTTTCCCTTGCTTTTTTTCCTTCAGGGGCTTCTTTCGGGTTCTGTGTTCTGAGCAGGTCAGGTTGATGCGGTTGTAGGCGTATCCCTCCGCCGCCGTCATCCAATGCTGCGAGCGGCACTCCGCCCCCGCCGCCTCCCCCTCTCTTCGCGGTATCCCTCCGCCAGTGCGAGAGAAGAGAGAGAGACTGAGACTGCAGGCAGGGATGGCTCGGCTGCGGCCGGACCTCGCTCGGGCCGCTGGAGTCAAAGCACGAAGGTGAAGGCAGCCTCCGAAGACGTATCCCTCCGCGCCGCCGTGTCCCTCCGCTGCCGGGGCGCCCACTTGCAGGAGACGCTTCTCTTCTTCCTCCTCCTGGAAGCCGGCTGACTCGGGGGAAGACAAAGGGCTCTCCTCGGAGCGAAAGGGCCTGGGTCGGGGCTCCGCCGCAGAGGGCCGTGACGCGAGCGGAGACTATCGTTCCGCCGCAGGGAAGGCCTCCCTCCCGGCGCCAAGGGGCCTGGGACTCTTTCTTTCTTGCGGGGCTCGGCGGAGGGATCTCGAGGTAGCGGCCTCCGCACCGTTCGCCCTTCGCCGCCGCCATCTTGGATTTTAATCCGCCATTTTTTCCCCCTTGGAATTATTATTATTATTTTTTATGATTCATTTTCCCCCCCTCCCGCCTCTGGCCGGAATCCTGGGCGGCGGAGGCAGAGGCAGAAGCAGCGGCTCGGGACAGAAAGGGTTGCGGGCGGCGAAGAGGACCGAGGGGCCCGCGGCGAGGCAGAGGTGAGGGGGCGGCCCGGTCGGAGGGGGGGGGAGGGAGAGGCGGGGGGCACGGGGGACAGGCCACTTGGACAGGCCTCAAGGAGGGGGGTACAAGGGGGGGGAGGTGTTCCTCAAGAGAAGGGGAAGAGGCGGGAGAAGGACTGCCCAGGCCTCCCTCATCCCGTCCCGAAAGAGGGAGGCAGGTGGCGGGGCGGGGGCGCCTTTCCCTCGGGGCGCATTGGCCTCCAGGGGAGGAGGGGGCCCAGTGTCGCCCGGGAAGGAGAACTCGTGACGGTGCTGCGGGCATCCCCTTCCTGCCTGCCTGGGGCCGGGACCTTTCCTGCGGGGATGCGGGCCACCACAGGGATTCATGGCCCCTCCACACAGCCCTATAGCCCAGAATATCATGGTAGAAAATCCCACAATATCTGCTTTAAACTGGGTTATCTCAGTCGACACTCCGATAATGTGGGATTTTCTGCCTTGGTGTTCTGGGATATATGCCTTTGTGGAAGGGCCCTCAGATATTCCAGTTCAAAGCAGGTATTGTAGGATGTTCTGCTTTGATATTCTGGGTCATATGCCTGTGTGAAAGGGCCCAAAGATAACCCAATCCAAAGCAGGTATTGTGGGATTTTCTGCCTTGATATTCTGGGTCATATGCCTGTGTGAAAGGGCCCAAAGATAACCAATTCAAAGCAGGTATTGTGGGCTTTCTGCCTTGATATTCTGGGATATAGGGCTGAGTGGAAGGGCCCTCAGAGCGGCCTATTCGCAGCCTGCCTCAGTGCCTTCCCAGCCAGGCCTGACAGGGGAGGCGCCGGCACAGGATGCCCTTCCAGGCTCAGAAACGTTGGGGGGGGGGGGGGCGCGACCAGGCGTGGGGTGTTCGGGGAAGGGGGTCACTGTGGCCTCTTCCTCACAGCTGAATACAATCCCACATTATCTGATTTGAACTGGAATATATGGCAGTGTGGACTCAGATAATCCAGTTCAAAGGAGGTATTGTGGGCTTTTCCAGTATGATATTCTGGGTTATATGGCTGTGTAGAAGGGCCCTGGGTCGCCTAAAGTTTTGGAGAGGCCCGAAGAAAGCGACGCGGCCCCCCTCGTGACTCTGGCATCCTTACACTCCCCTTCCTTAGGGCGGCGGCGGCGGTAATGACAGCTGGCATCCCCCGGATGCTCTCTGGCATTTTGTGGAGGAGCGTTTGAATGTATCTCTTTGGAGACATGACTTTTGCACTGGATTTGTGTAAATAATCGGTTGAAAGCCCACTTAGGTGGTTTGGGAAGCACCGCCCAGCGCACAAAGCAGTAGCTGGCCAGTGTCTCAGGCAGGGCTGACTCGAGTGGAAGAACCGGGGCCTGGTTGTTCCTTGATCGACCTGTAAGGGGCGACATAGATTGAGGAAAGAGGCGGAAATGAAAAAGTTGCCTCCCTGATCTAGCCAAGGCCCCTTCCACACAGCTGAATAAAATCTCACATCATTTGCTTTGAACTGGGATATATGGCAGTGTGGACTCGGGACCCTTCCACACAGGCATATAACCCAGAATATCAAGGCAGGAAATCCCACAATATCTGCTTTGAGCTGGAATATATGGCAGTGTGGACTCAGCTAACCCAGTTCAAAGCAGATATTGTGAGATTTCCTGCCTTGATATTCTGGGTTATATGGCTGTGTGGAAGGGCCTCAAGAAGCAAGAGAAGTTTGCTGCACTCCTTTCAACTGCCACGGTTTAAATGCAGGAGTTCCCCCTGTAGAGAAATAGTGTGCGTGTTTGAAGCTGCTGGCTGACACTTTCCAGTTCTCTCCAAATACAATCTGAACATTGACTGTTGCTCTGTTGCTTCCTTAAAATGTTGGGCCCTTTCTATACTGCCATATAAGATTATCAAAGCAGAGAATGTGGATTTTATATGGCAGTGTAGAAGGGCCCTTGGTTTCAGAGAACGTTGTGTTTGCGTAGAGAAAAATATTGAGACTGATAGGTTTAGTGAGTAGAAAATTATGTTATTCTCAGTCATAGCTGAAAACTTGACAATAAATCTTGATAAAATGAACAAATCAATTATTAAGGCAGTAGGGAATAGAATGAGATGATATACTTGTTTTCAGCCTGTATTCCAGGGAATCCTGGTTCCCTGAAAAGGTTTGTAGGATTCTTTAACAAAAAGATAACTAATAGTGAAAATGCTTTTCTAACAAACAGATTGCCAAATACTGCTGTTTCTTTAGCGGGTGGGTACATAATCAGTTCATGCAAGGTAATGGTGTGACCCAGTACACTTTAGGCAATATCCTATAGAAGTTGTGTGGGTGGTATTTCTGGAGATAGTTGACCTGGCTTTACACATGCATGTTTCAGTTACTTTCTATTGGGTCTACTATCAAACACTTTGTGGGAGGCTCTCTCTGTAAAGTGTCTGGAAACATCAGTTCTCAAATGCTATGGCCGGACTGTTGTTTGAGACTGATCACTGGAGGCATGCCACTTTTGTTACAAGAGATGCACTGGTCTACTCATAGACACATTTGAAAGTGCCTTCCTAGATTTCAGGATCTTTGCAGGTTTTCTTTCTCTTTGTCCCATCTCTATCACGGTCACATTTTGTAGAGATGAGAGCTACCTGGTTGACTTTTCTGGTTTTCCCTAGCAAATGAGGCTATGTTCCCTTGCTCTCCTTCATTCTGCCAGTGGGGGAGGCATTTTTACTCAGCAAGGCATTTCAGCTTGGTTGGTATTGACTAAATTCGAATAAGTTGAGTGTTCCTGTAGGTTTTTTAATCGATTTGAATGTTCTGCTGTTCTTATTATAACTGTGTTTCTGTGCATGCTTGGATATTGTAACTAGCTGCCTTTAATGCCATAAATAAATAAATGACAGGAAATAAATTTAACCAATTGATTCTTAAAAATGCCATCAGACTATATTGAAAAATACAAAAATTGAATGGCTGATATCAATGCAGAATATGTTGTCAGCAGTTAGAACATTTGAGAACCTTTGGTATGGTGGTTCATATAGATGGTGGTGACTATTTGTTCCCCATGGACAAAAATTAATTTTCACAAGCAATAAAATCTTAAACTTGCCCCAGGATCATACTAGGCTGCAGGGGCACCTCACTGACAAAATGCTCCCCCAAAGCAAAAACTGCCCATAAGGAGCTAGTACATTAGAACAACTAGTTGTTCTCCAGCCTTATAGTCTGGATCTACATTACCTTCTATCCCAAGATCTGATCCCAGATTATATGCTTTGAATTGGATTATATGAGTCTACACTGCCAGATAATCTGGGATCAGGTCCTGGGATATAGGGCAGTATAGATCCAGCCATAGTTTTTATCTTTGAGAATTGTTTTATGAAGTCATTTATTCAATAATTCATTTGAATTCCACTTGCAGACAAATGTAATAGCCTAAGTAGATCTGCTGTAAGAACAGAAGAATATAAAATGTTGAGTTTTAAAAATTAAACTCCGTACATATGTGTAATCTTCAAAACTAAAAATTTGAAAAGTAGTCAATTGAAGTAAGATTTCATAATTTTATGTATATCTTTTATATTGTTCACACTGGGTTATACATCAGAAGTTTCATTCTTTTAGTATTCAGTTTTATCTCAGTCATTTAAACCATGCAGGCAAACATTATATTCACTGTTCTGTGCATCTTAAGATAATTTCTGTTTTGGCATTTGATTTGACAGTTGATTGGAAATGTAGATGTTGCATCTGTGTAAACAATTAAATGTGTAAACATTTTATGGACTATTAGAGAATTCAAGCAGTTTTATTTATTTATTTATTTCATACATTTATATCCCGTCCTTCTCACTCTGGGGGATGGGGGGGGGCCCTCGGGGCAGCTTCGCAACCGGCAACGAATAGATGCCAAACACAACAAATATAAAAGAATTACAATTAAAACAGATAGTTAAAAACATCAGTTATAAAAAGCATCATTTAAAAATGACACAATTTTTAACCCGTGCATTGATTATACAAGGTTTTATTTCAACAGTAAAAAGTACCAAATCCCAGATGCAGTTTCTAATTAAATCTTTATAACTCTTGGTGTGCCATTACATATTTTTTCCATATTAATTTTAATATAAATTACATTTATTGTACTTTCATATTTTTGATTGCTCATGACTTTAATTATACAGCAGCACAACAAAAAGTGCTCCAGGAATCCTTCCTCATAATCTTCACATATGTACATGGAAAATATAGTTATTAGTTTAATGTACAGAATTATGAAGATTATATAATTTATCCTTGCCTTTTATATGGTGTTAAGTATAAATTCTCCCTGTCATAAGACTAAAATTCTCAATATTCCAATCATCAGACATTCCTGCCATAGAACAGATAGTCACATTAGAAGTTGTATATTATAAATCTGGCTACAGAAATGTATTGCAAATATTAAGATTCTCAATATTAGGAAAATGAAATCTCTTTTAAGAATATTCCCAAAAGAAGCTAGGATTGTGGGAATTTATTATTTTTACATTTGGCTTGTAAATGGTATGGGAATCCCCAAATTAACACAGCAGTTGTCCTCCTGGACATTATTCCTTTAACTGAAAATTTGATACCAACAGCAGAAATAACATGGAAAGAATAAGGATAGGTTTCATAGGTTTCACACTATTTGAAAATGTTTCAGTAAGCCTTTTAATATGTTTCAGTGAATCTTTTATCGAGAACGAGAATATGAAACAAAATTACTAGGTCAGTAAGCCTTGCATAAGTAAGCAAAAACATTTTGAACCTACTTGAGGCTTTCTTCCAAAATTTATCTAAGGATTTTATTTTTTTTTCACCAGCCTCCATATTTCTTAAAATTTCCATTTTGGTAGCTAGACTTATAAATCCTTGCTGGAGTAGCTGGTGAGGCAAACTTATCTGTTTTTCTCTTTCTGCACTTTTTGCTGAGAGATTCTGGGAGCAGCTTTTGTTTACCTTGCACGTCATAAGCAGGCACACGCAGCTAGAATAGTATTGGCTAGATTCCATTTTTGCCTGCTCAAGTTTTCATTTTATCATTTACTGCAGATAAGTCTGCTTCTCTAGCCCTCCTTCACTAACCTCCCGGTGCTGGCTCTACAAACAAACAAATAAACAAACACCTTTCTTCATAGAGGACAAAGAGAAGAGTTAGGATTGGGTGGCCATAAAAAGACTTTACAAAAAGACACTCCCTGTAAAGAGGCGTTGTTAACTGAAGTATGCCTATATATAACCAACTAACAAAGAAACATGTATTTCATATTTTTGCATGGTTCTTAATTTTTTATCTTTTAAATCTGTCAATGAGCACTTCAACTATACAGATATGTGAAACTATTATAGTGCATAAAATGGAAACAACTCTACATTCTGACACCATTTAGTCTTCAAAAAGTTTATTAGGGCCAGGTAATGCAACACATTACCTGGTGGCACAGTGCGTTAAAGCACTAAGCTGCTAGACTTGCGGACCAAAAGGTGCTAGGTTCAAATCCCGGGAGCGGAAAGAGCGCCCGCTGTTAGCCCCAGCTCCTGCCAACCTAGCAGTTCGAAAACATGCAAATGTGAGTAAATCAATAGGTACCGCTCCAGCGGGAAGGTAACGTCGCTCCATGCAGTCATTCCGGCCAAATGACCTTGGAAGTGTATACGGACAATGCCGGCTCTTCGGCTTAGAAATGGAGATGAGCACCAACCCCCAGAGTCGGTCACGACTGGACTTATCGTCAGGGGAAAACCTTTACCTAATGCAACACAAAATACAGTGTACTGTGAGAGATTTTGAGTTTTCAAGAACACTTGATCAGGCTGGATGTTAAGCAGAGGAGGTGTATGATGTGATACTGCTTTTAGCACACAGGTCATCTCATAATCTGTGTCTTCCCTCTACTTGTTCTGTGTCTTGTAAATACCCATAAGTGTTGATGATTGCTGCTGTGACATCAGTGTACTTGCTGTGCCAGTGTAGTAAGCTTTGCAGATGTTATGCTGGCACAGTTAACCATACGTTAATGCAGACATCTCCACATATCACACCAACTCTTACTACTTTCCTGACAAGTTGCAGTGCTGAACTGCAGAATATCTTCCCGTGACTTGAGCTTGGTCAAGTGGTTTGTTGAAGGCTTCTTTCTCTCCTTCCTTCCACTTGTCCTTGTATAGGTCAACTCTACAACTTGCTGTAAAAGTCTGAAAAAGGAAAATATACATAGAGGATTTTACATACAAATCATACATATCTGTACAACAACTCAAGAATCAAGGATATCTGCAAATTAATACTGCTTTAAGGCAACATCCTTTACTTCTAAGGTTATAGCCTCAGGAGTTCTGGTGCAAGTAAAAATTGAAGAAAGAACTAGCAGAAACTAGTTTTGTTGTTTATTTGTTCAGTCACTTCTGACTCTTTGCAACCTCATGGACCAGCCCAAGCCAGAGATCCCTGTCAGCCCTCGCCATTCCCAGCTCCTTTGAGGTCAAGCCAGTCACTTCAAGGATACTATCCATCCATCTTGCCCTTGGTCGGCCCCTCTTCCTTTTTCCTTCCATTTTTCCTAGCATCATTATCTTCTCTAAGCTTTCCTGTCTTCTCATGTGGTCAAAGTACTTTATCTTTGCCTTTAATATCCTTCCCTCCAGTGAGCAGTCAGACATTATTTCCTGGAGTATGGACTGGTTTGATCTTCTTACGGTCCAATTTTCCTTCCAACACCACAGTTTAAGCGTCTGTCTTCCTTCACTCAACCTTCCTTATGGTTCAGCTCTCGCATACATAGGTTATTACAGGGAATACCATTGCTTTAACTATGCTGACCTTTGTTGCCAGTGTGATGTCTCTACTCTTCACTATTTTATCGAGAAACTAGTAGGCATATTTATATGTTGTGAGCCATAGACTACCCAATATCTTGACTACAGTAGAGTCTCACTTATCCAACACTCGCTTATCCAAGCTTCTGGATTATCCAATGCATTTTTATAGTCGATGTTTTCAATAAATCGTGATATTTTGGTGCTAAATTTGTAAATACAGTAATTACTACATAGCATTATTTCGTATTGAACTGCTTTTTTTATCAAATTTGTTGTAAAGCATGATATTTTGGTGCTTAATTTGTAAAATCATAACCTAATTTGATGTTTAATATGCTTTTCCTTAATCCCTCATTATCCAACATATTTGCTTATCCAACGTTCTGCTGGCCCGTTTATGTTGGATAAGTGAGACTCTACTGTATTTTAGCTTAATGTTATGATACCTCAACACCAAATGAAAAAGGAGGGTCAGAGTAATACTTATTGCGCTTCTTTGTGTTTCTGAAAGTGGAAGAGACCTGCATATTACTTCAGCTCTATAAAAAAGATGTGCAGATAACACCAAAACAATGAAAATAAACTGCATCCTTACGAATTTCTGTCAAATGTATATTGATGTTTCTAGTTTGAAATCTGAACTGTACAGGCAGTCCTGGAAACATTAACAAGTTATTCCAAAGGCAAAACTTGATATAAGGGACACTATTTTACTGTGCCATTGTGTATAACAGGCCTTGAGCATTCACAGATGTTTGTATCCATGAGAGGTCTAGGAAACAAACCTCAGTGGATACCAAGAGCTCACTGTTTGTGGAAGTTGCAATTCTTTTTTTGCCCGATTATGATGGTGTTGTTGCTATCTTTAGGCTTTGCGCAATATTTTAGCTACCCCTCCACTTTCGCAGAGATTGGGGTGCAGCTCCCATATAAAGTGGGAAAACACGGGATGAGCTGCAGCTGTTGTGGTCCCTGATGAGGTGAAGAAGCAGCCAGCCATGCATATCACTTTAGTTTACCTGTGGATACTGGCTTCTTTTTCTCTTCCTGCATGCTACAAACCCTTATTTTGCCCTGGCAATGAAAAAATCATGCGGAGGGTAACAGAAACACGTGGCAAATGAGAAGAGGAATGGGAACTATGCACATCCACAAAATCACTTATCCAGCAGATCCAGTTCATCGTACTCTTCCTGTCTTCCTCCAGGTACCTCCCTTCTTTTGCTCTGGGGAAACAGGCATTGGTATGACATAGGAAGTGAAAGAACAGCCAGATCTGCAGGGTAAGGGAAGCAGCATGTGAGGCCAGCTCTTCCTCTTCTTGCATGCTGCGAGTGTCTGTTTTGCCCAGGAAAAGAAAGGGAGGTATTTCCCATCTCCCAAAAAGTCCCCTTCCTGAGGACAGGGTTGCAAACAGAAGTGACCAAAGCCTAGCTGTGTTTTTGTTTGCTGAAAAGGGGGATGGAGCCTTTTCTCTGAGGACAAAAATGCTGCCCCACTTTGGTCACTTCTGTCCACCAGAAAGGAGACAGATTCCTTTTTAGGCATACAGAAGTATAACTGCAGTCTGTTGCTTCTCTCTGCGGAAGAAAGAGACTTCTTTCTCAGCAGAGGGAGGTTTATGGCTTCATGCAGTCGTATTTTCTGATGGATTTGGCATCTGCGGTGGAACTGATTATGGGAGCTCAGTGTGGGCAAAACCTGGTCCTTCACTGCCCATGAAGGAGAGCTATGCATATAACTGAAACTGCAACATGAACTTGCGTGATATGCGAACCTACCGAATTTTCTTTTTTAAAGAGGATTGGGCGGTGACTGCAAACTCCATAGAACTAAAGTAAAAAAAGAGGTTATCTGCTTTTGTACCTTTTGTTTTACAGTAGGGTACTCTTAGCATTAATTGTAAACATTACAGTACTGTTTTTTAAAAGTTTAGTTTTTGATATGTGGTGAGAACTTGTGTACAATTTCATCTTAAACAGTTTGTCTTGGTATTCTATAGGATCACCCTCGATAGTATGTTTGTAATGTAATTCAATATTATTTTTTAAATTGTTTAAACATATGTTATTAGTATTCATATTTTCTGAGTCATGAAGAACTCACTGTGTCACTATTCGAACTTGAATATAGTTCTAGGTTACAGGTGGAATATGAATTGGTTCTCAGGATACTTTGGATCAGTTTGGAATACCATTAGTCTTGGTATGTTTGAACTTGCAGGAGTATAGTGGCATTTAGTATTTCTTGGGAGAGCAGAAGTGTTTCTAGAGATCATAAGGTTCTGTGTTATTAGCTCAGTAAGTTGTTATTTTGGGTTGTATATTGAATTCCAAAAGTTTTTCAGTTTGTTGTAATCTTCAATAAAGTAAAGGTATAACTTTGGAAGAGGCTTTCTTTTAACCTGGAATTTTAGATTGATTTTACAAGTTGTGGTGCTAGTTGAACTTGGTAGCTGAAATATACTATCTTGAATCATTTATAAATGAAATAGCTGGGCTTGGTACAATGCCATAAGGCTGCCTCTCTGTGCATCTTTTCTTGGTAATAAATCCCATTGAAATCTTTGGTACCTAATTTCAGGTAAACATAGTTAGGATGAAGATGTCTCTGTAATGAGCCCATTAGATGAAAAAGGGGATTCAAGTGTGATTGAACATGTGTTAATGATGCTTTCATGAATGTGATATTCTATGTCATTCAGTATATTTTCCATTAGTATCTGAATTGTTGAGAATAGGGACTTACAAATCCTCAGTAACTAGGAATGAGATAATACCTTACTGTGTTCTCACATCCAAAAATGAAAACTTTCAAAACCTGTTTTCCTTTTGGGAAGATTAAGAAAGTTTTGTTTTCATTTTCTGTTTTTTAATGACATTTTTTAAATTTAAAACCTTATTTAGAAAATTTCACAAAGATCGCATTTTGCACAAAAACCGGGAGGAGCACTGGCCATCTTTTTATTAGGCAGAACTGAAAAGTCTCAGTAGCTGACCATTATTTCAGCTTTGTTTTTCTTCAAGTATGAAAAAAATTGTAAATACTTTTTACATCCCTAGTTGTAATGTTTGAAGAACAAGTGGTGATTCTGGAAATGTTAGCTACAGGTTTAAATCTGAATTTGCATGTGGAAATCTGCTTGAATGTATGTCTAGTGGTGTTATTTTTCATCTGTTTCACACAAGAAAGGTAAATACTAGTTGATTTATTAATATTTCTTGTATTTTTTCTTTAATGTTTATTTGGAGGCACATATATCCCCATATAAACCTGCCAGAGTTTTGAGGTCTATAGAGAAGAGTTTTCTCTTGGTCCATTTACCATCACAGGCTCACTTTTCCCTAGTATGGGCACTAGGGAAAACTTGGGAGAACCTTAGCAGCAGCTGCTTTTGCAGCCAGGGACTTCTTTTCATGGGAGGTTAGGTTGCTTTCTTCCCTGCTCCCCTTTTCACTGGCAGGAAAAGACATTTTTGTTATTGAAGCAGATTTTTAATGTGTAAACACGAAGGCTTCTTACTGGGCTTTGCGTTTTATTTTTTAAATTTTGTATATATGTTAAGTTATTTTATACTATTTAATGTGATGGTTTTAGTTATTTTATAATAGGAAACATTTTAAATTATTATTTTACTTTTTCTGGGAGCCACTTTAGATCCCGTTGTGTTAGAAAGGTAGCATACAAATGAAATAAATACATTTTATATTATTTCTTATATCAAGCATATAAACAATCAAATATCTCAATGATTATATTGCTCTCTGAGTTTTGTTTTTGAAAACCCACATACAAAAATTTATCTGGGTTTCCTTGGTATGGGGAACTCTTACATCTATAGATACTTTTTGTTCTATTGTGGATTTTTGAGACCATGGCTGTATGCAAATACCAATGTGTTGACTAATTTTTGCTGTCTTCTTTCATTTTTGGATATTGTTGATGCTAAACCGGAATCCCATTATATATGGCAATCATACTGTTTGAGTCATTATTCTGAATCTAGAAGAAATCATTTGGAGATTCATATTTTGTCAGCAACAAAAACCTCTGAATGTCTGTTTCAGTTGTAGGTGGCATGGTTGTATTCTGTAGAAAATTGTTCTTTGTTATGATTTGTTCTCTTGAAGGGATGTGAGTACTGTAACAAAGAAGAATCTTTTGTTGTATCAATGATATGATTGTACAACCACTTACACATTGGTGTATTGATAGGTGCTGTACCACTATCAGTATATCAGTACAGTGTTGGAGTATATTTTAGCCGATGATAAATTTATAACATTGTTAAAGAAATATGATGCATTTTAATGGATTTATTCCACCCAGATCACCAGAATGTAGCTGCATACCTAATTAATTAGTTCAAAAACAATATATAGTTACTGTATTAATAGTTCTAATTGTGATAGTCTGGATTTGTATATTAGAAAAACAGCTACTGGTATTTGAAATTTCTTGAAAATCTGAATCCTGTATTCAATGTTCTGTGTTAAGGTGAAAAAGGAAAATGAATTTGGCCTTGTACTGTATATCTCTCAAAGTAATAGGGTATGAGTTTCTTGAGTGGAGTCCTTTCCTGACTTTGACTCTCTTGCCCTTGTAGTTGAGTTTTAAGCAACTTTCATGTGACAATTGAAAAAAGAGTTTGATGATGCTGCCTTAGTCCTTAGCAAGCTAGTAAAATGGTTGTGAGCTAGTATGGCAGCTGTAATGAATATATTGAAGAAATCAAATTTAGATTCTCCGGCCTTGGGAAATTATTGCAGTTTCAAAAACAACACTTTCTGTCATAAAATAACACTAGAGCAAGAGGTATTATGTAAGCTCCAGGCATTGATGATTTATTTATTTATTTTTATCCTGCTATTCTACCATGGGTGGGATTCAAAGCAGCGTACAATGGTTAAAAGCAGCAAAAATTACATAGCATAAAAAATTTAAACAAAAGAATTCATATAACCAAATAAACAGATTGCACCATACAAAAATATATAACAAATTAATAAATGAATTAAGGCCATTAACAATTCCCTGATCTTCAGGCCACTGAGGTTATCCATTAAAACAGTTATACTGGAATCCTAAAAGCTCAATTTCCTTTAGGCCGTGTAAAAGCATTTTCAAGTTCCAAAATAGCATTCAAAAATATCAATTACCTGTAACTGTCTGGTCATTGCTTATTATTTATCTTCAGGAAAGGCCTGGTTCCACAGAACGGTTTTAATTTGTGAACAAAAGGCCAGCAAAGAGGAGGGCGAGCACACTTCTTTAGGAAGGGAGTCCCAGAGCCACAGGGCCACCACCGAAAAGGCCCTCTTTCTCGTTCCTACCAACTGCATTTGTGTTGATAGTGGGACCGAGAGAAGGGCCTCTCCTGATGATCTCAGGGCTCATGTGGGCTAGTAGGAGAAGATGCGGTCCCTCAAGTAGGCTGGGCCCGAACCATTTAAGGCAGTGGTTCTCAGCCTGGGGTCTCCAGATGGTTTTGTCGTTCAGCTCCCACAAACCCTAACAGCTGGTAAACTGGTTGGGATTTCTGGGAGTTGTAGGCCAAAAACATCAGGGGACCCCAGGTTGAGAACCACTGGTTAAGGCTTTATAGGCTAAAGCCAGTACCTTGAATTTCGGCCGGGTAACAAACTGGAAGCCAGTGTAGCTGTTTCAGGAGCAGGATAGTTATTTCTCTATATGCTGCTCCCGTAAGAAGTATAGCCACTGACCTTTGTACCAGTTGAAGCTTCTAGCTCCACGTAGAGCGTGTGTCAGTAATCTAGTCTGGATGTGACTGAATCCTCTTCTGGGATAGCTACACGTAGAGCACATATCAGTAATCTAGTCTGGATATGACTACGACATGTACTACCATGGCCAGATTGGGCTTTCCAAGGTATAGATACAGCTGGTGCACAAACTTTCACTGTGCGAAGGCCCTCCAGGCCACCGCCGACACCTGGGCCTCCAGGGTCAGCACTGAGTCCAGGAGGACCTCCAAAGTGCAAACCTTCGCCTTCAGGGGGAATGTAACCCCATCCAGCACAGGTTGCAACCCAATACCCTGATCAGCCCTACGACTAACTAGTAGTACCTCTGTCTTGTCTGAATTAAATTTCATTTTTTTAATCCTCATCCAGTCCATCACAGTTGACAGGCACCGGTTCGGGAACAGGATGGCATCCTTGACATCAGGTGGAAATGAGTAATGCAGTTGGGTGTCATCTGCATACAGATGGCACTAAACTCCAAGACTCTGGGTGATCTCTCCCAGTGGTTTCATGTAGATGTTAAACAACATGGGGGACAATATTGAACCTGAGGGACTCCACAGGACAAAGGTCATGGGGTCAAGCAGGAGTCCCCTAGTATCACCTTCTGGACCCAACCCTCTTGGAAGGACTGGAACCACTGTAACACAGTGCCTCCAAGAGCATTTCCTTTATAATATGGCCTTTGGTATAGATTTGGGACAGCAATACCTTCAGACACCTGGTAATTTGGAGAGTGTAGCCCATTGATTCTGTTGGACTTCTCACTTACTTTTGGTAAGCACAGCATGCTTCTGAACCCTTCTCTGGGATTTGACTTAGAGGCATACTTTTATGGTAGCTATGACACCAAATCATTGTTGGAAAGATGGTGAAAATATTTTATAAATAATGGCTGGAATCTTGTTGGAGTGTTATATGTGCTCATATTTGAGTTTGCATCTGGGGGAAAATATAATTATGAAGATGCACAATGTCTGTATCCAGTAGAAAGACTCCTGTTATAGAACTACATATCAGAGCAGGCAAAGGGACTCGTGTGCAGTGGGGTTGAAGAAAATCAGAACAAGTGAGCTATGGTCCCCAATATGTCCTGGGCCCGTAATGCACATTGGGCATTCACAGTGCACATCAGACACACTTGCTAGAGTGCAGTTATGTATCTTTGCAATTCAGTAACTATTTCTTAGCCCCTCTGCTACTTAATTAAGCGCACACACATTTATGTTGAATGAAGGGTCAGGCAGGATTCCATCCCAAAGTAATAAGGAATGTAACAGAAACACAATGGAGAAAGTAAAATTCAGGAAAATATAGTTAAGAAATGAGAAAATTTGGAACATAGTTAAATATAAGACTCCTAAATATCAAAATCTATTCAAAATAGTCGGTTTCAGGTAGAGTAGGTCAAATGAACCAATATATTTTATAGGATCTACATAATTGTTGACCTTCAACAATTGATTCAACTGGGCTACTCTGATAGAGATTCCCAATAAAGGGGTTAGGCCTTTATGTTGAGTTTAGGAAATGGTCAAAAGGCCAGCATCGTTGGAGAATATTAAGGCATTGATCTCCAAAGTCTCCAGTGTCAAAAGGCACAGGAGTAATTGGATATCTGACTATACTGTAGGTCACATTTATCATATAGTAAACACTTACAGACCTTATTGCCAGTTGTTAATGGTGATCACCTCTTGTCCTCTAACAACTACCTTCAGTACAGGTGGGATATTTTCGTAATGTGAAACACATGCTTCTACAGTGACTTCTAGATATATAAAAACTTGCTTTTTCTGTGTCTCTGTTTTGCTTTCAAACTTACGAGCACTGTGTAATTAGAATGAGTGATCTGCTGCTCATCAGCTTTTAAAACTGATTACACCCATAGGCGTTGTTGGTTTTTTGCTTGGTTTGTGTTAATTTCTATGTCAGTACTGCTTAAATTGATAGTCCCTAGGCCAGGCTTGCACAACCTCCAGGTGTTATGGACTTCAGCTCTCAGAATTCCTGATGTCTAGGGCTTCTCAGAGTTGGTGGCCCAGTCCCTGGCATACTGGGTGAAAAATATTTGCCAGACCCCCCATATTGAATAGCCCGAGAAACACTGTTCTAAGTGACATTGTTGCTTGAGTTGGATGGTAATATATTTATGTGCTTAAACTCAAAAGGTGTTTTTTTTTGGGGGGGGGGGGTTGAAGTCAAAGTGCTTGCTAAATATCTTTATTGTTTTTCCCAGCTTTTCTTTGTCTTGTGTTTCTATTAATATTCCATTTCTGTGAAATGCCTTGTTTCTGTTCTTCATTGTAGATATTTTTCATTTTTCCAGGGATGGTTCTTTTTGAGCAGAAGTGAATATGAGTATTAATTATTACATTTGGAGGTTCTCTCACATGTGTACTTTTGGGTTTCCTTATAGAAACACCAAATCACATCACATGCAGTTATATATACAAATACAGTTGTATAAAATTTGAATGCCTTCTAGAGGCAAGAGCAAGACAACTTTCATGGGAATTACATTAAGAGTTATAATTATGGCTAGGAAGGGTGAAACATAATGAGTGAGAGCCCTTTCGAAAAAGCTTGGACAACTTTTCACCCTTTCCATTTGTTAGATTGTTGAGCTCAATTTTTGAGCATCCCTTCCTATTCATGGCTACAAAGTGTAGGACAATGCCTGGATTTGCTTCACTTTTCTCCTACCATGCTGTTACTATTATAAAGTCGAATAAAGCATTTTGGAGAACTAGATAGGATTTTAAAAAATGGAGCAAAAAGAAAGTACCTGAATACTATGTGTGATTGGTCTATATTTCTCATATGTCTGTGTAGATTAATCATTGTGAGCATCCCCTTGTTTATCTGCAAGAAGCTTCCAAAGTTCTAAATCTTGTTTACTGAATTTCTTTGTTTTAGTAGATATTTTTGATCTTTGGATATTATTGATGGAATACAAAATGTTTAATGTTGTTGCTCACTTATTAGCTACCTAAATATTTTTACAGAGGAATTTTTCATTATAGCTGGTTTTTAATATTTTGTCCTTTCTGTACATTTTTTCTATTAGGAAACTGAACTACAATTAACTTCTTAAAGTCTTTAGAAGAAGGACTAAATGCAACGGGGACAAATTGTCTGTGGGAATGAAGTGGTTGGGAGAATCCAAGAACATGGTAGTGAATGGCCGGAGAAATGGAAGCAGGTTATCTAATGAGCACCATCAGAATCAGTCTAAATTACAGCATCCTGGAAAAGAAAATCCAAAGACTGGCAGAAATGGAGTTGAGAGACGGTCAAGCAGATGTATGTATAAGCAAACATGATAGGAACAATTTAACTTCATTATTTGTATTTTTTGGTTCTCTTACAGAATTTTATTGCACACATTTTCAATTTCATCAAAGTTGTATATTTGTTGAGAATATTATTCCGTTTGTATATGTTTATATTGTTTTTGGTTAATACGTTTGTTTATTTCATGACAGATTAATGTAGTCATATAATCTTTTTTCTGAAATAAACCTAATTCTCAATGAAAGCTCAAATGTGAACTGTTTGATGTTGTTCTGTATTAGTTAAATAAGAAATTGTGCTGAATGCTTTATATGTAGGAGTAGAAAATCAATTTTTTCCACATATTCATGATGCATCTCAACAATACAAGTGAATATGAACAAATTCATAAGCTTTATATTTAGCAGAAGGTTTTCCATTGACTTTACTAGGATGTAGTTTGCAGTCCTATTATTCTTGCTAGATTCTCCTGTTCAGTCTAAATTCTACCTGGGGGGAAGGGGTGAGCAGGGAATGACATTCCATATTCAGAGACAGAGCAATTCACTGTTATTCTGGGCATATGGGTGCAATTTCTGCTCCTATCTAGTTGGTTTGGAAATAGCTTTCCTTTCACCAACCTAACGTACCATATAATGAAGGATAGGAGCTCAGTGAGTAATGTGTTGCCTGTCAGGTGATATTTGGTAGGAATTCACATCAGTCCCAGAAACATAACCAGCGGTGAAGATTGAGGGGGTTTCAGTCCAGGAGTAATATAATAATAATATGCTTAATCTGTATCCTGCCCTATCTCCTCGAGGGGACTCCATATCTAGTGAACCAGTGCTTCCCAAGAATTTATGTGGTCATGGATAGCTATGTGGTCATGCATACCTATATCATTCAGTTTATGTGACGTAAAGGCACTATCATTAGGTGTGAATACGGAGTATGGGAAGATGATTCTCTTTTGGCAGAAATGTTCTTTGCAATTAGAGATTCATTTCAGACTTAGGCCAAAAGGGAAATATAATTTCTCGAAAGTTCTTCATAGAGCAGTGATATAACGTTCTACATTGATAGCTCAGATACCCTGCCCTTTCTTGTGCTATAGTCTGATTTTCATTTTGTAAGTACGGAATCTGGAAATTCAGAGAAGACAAGCAAAATGGAAACTGCCTTTGAGATCTTCCTGCGTGCTATGTAGACACAGAGGGTGGCAACTCTTGACTCATTCTGCCCCTACTCTGTGACTAGAAGGCACTTTGTAAATCAGTTGTATCAGCAATTCCTGATCAAAGCAAACTACTCATACATGTGATCTGCTTGGATTCATTTACTTTTTCAGAGCAAGAGTCAGAATTTCATGTAAAGTCACAGCCTTGTCATTATATAGTGCATTGAGGAAACCATTTGCATGAATATGTGTGTGCTTTAGAATAAATGTTAGCCACCAGCATACCATGGGGATCAGTTCTGAGATACCCAGTATCTGGTGGGGCTACACTGTTAAATCTTTAGTTTGGGTTTCCTTTATATTCTAATTTATAAAACAAGGAGTAGCTATTTAAGCATTAAATTGGAAAAGAAGAAAGACCCATGGCTCTATCATCAGAGCAAATAAGATTTGAAAGAAAACAATTATTGGATGTCACAGCCAGTCATGCATGTGACTAATTGCAGAACTGCTTGGGATATTTTGTCTAAGCAAATTCTTGAATAGTGTACTAAGCATAGATTGAACAAGAAACAGTGGTAACATTCTAGTTGTTCAAACCTCCTTTCTTGGTTCCAATCTGACATCCCATTATCTTTACCCCTGACAATGGTTTCTGTCCTCTTCTTTCAGGACCTGGTGATTACCAAAATATTCTAATGTATTCAAAAATTTGAATATGAAAATCAAGTGAAATTATCATGCCAGTTTCTATGACAGGTTTTGAGTGTAAAATGAAGGATTATATATCTCTTGCAGAGTAACTTGATCTTTTATGGGAAAAGCTATTGTGAGAGCAGTTAGGATGCCAGGCAGTCTACATTTGCATAACAGCACTCATCAGCAAATGAATGATAGAGGGCCAGTTTCTTCTCAGAATGTCTATGCTGTTGCCAATCATACAAAATATCTGTTAGATATTAATAAATATATAACTAACATAATCACACTACACAAAAACATTGATATCATCTGGTTGGCTCTCAATAGTGAATATAGCATCACAAAAGGTTATAATTTTACTGAATATTGTATTAAATGTGTATTAGCAACACACTTTAAATATAATTCTTTCATACTGCTGGTATATTATGATTCCAAAATGGAGAAATATTTTTCCAGTTAACAAAACTGTTGAGCGTTTATATCAAATTCTCCATCCCCCCCCCATTGAAGCATATTTTAGCTACATTTATTGTTTTAGATAAAACTGTATGGTCTTTTCTGTTCCTCATAGGACTGCCTCTTGAAGGAGGATGATCCTTAAGATTCAACAGTCTTTGTTAGCTAATACTGACATTTCTTTTGATTTATACAGGTAGTGGTGGTTCGGGATTTGAGGGCCAAAGTCGCTACGTGCCTTCCTCTGGAATGTCTGCCAAGGAGCTGTGTGAAAATGATGACCTAGCAACTAGTTTGGTTCTTGATCCATATTTAGGTTTTCAAACACATAAAATGAACACTAGGTAATTTGCTTTGATTTATATACCAAGAAAACAATTTTATTTATTCCATAGCAAACAATAAATACAACTTTTGTCAACTTTCAATGTGAAACTGTTCCTATTTTTATTTTGGTCTGAATGTGGTCCCTTTGCCCACCCCGTTTGGCAGTAAAATCCATACTGACCTGTTCCTGGGGAGAGGGACTACAAAAAGGCCTCAAATTGTAAGAAGTAACAGGAGCATTCCAGGGGTTTGATGTTAGTATACTAATGCCCATTTTAGTGGGTGAGGATGAAAATATTTAGAGTACATTCTTCATGGATCCAATGCAGCCTTCCAGTCCTTCGCACGTGTCCACCTTTGTCAGAGGTTAAAGTCCATGAACAGAAAAATAACAGTCAAACATGAGAGGTAAAAGAAGTACCTATGATTTATTAAAATTAGTTAAACACCTTTTAACATACTCCGTAAAAAATACAGTCGGTGCTTGATAAATCGTCATTGGCAAAGTATTGTGGAATTAACCACATAAAAAGCCTAGTCGACATTCTGGCAATATGCATAGTTTTAATGAAACAGAGGGCTCTGAAATAGTGTATCAGATTGTTCTTTTTGTGTGCCTTTTTGACTTATGGTGACCCTAAAGCAACCCTATTATGAGGTTTTCTTGGCAAGATTTGTTCAGGAGAGGTTGCTTTTGCCTTCCTCTGAGGTTGAAAGAGTTTTCATGGCTGACCAAGGGAGTCTCTAACCCTGGTCTCCAGAGTCATAGTCCAATGTTGAAATCATTACAGCATTGTTGGCTCTCAGAATTTTAAGAAGCAACTGAAATAATCCAACGAATATATGAAATAAGGCGATCCATTTGTTAAAGTTAGTATAGGTTAAAGGTTTTCCCCTGACATTAAGTCTAGTTGTGTCTGACTCTGAGGGTTGGTGCTCATCTCCATGTCTAAGCCGAAGAGCCAGCGTTGTCCATAGAAACCTCCAAGGTCATATTGTATAATATAATCTAAGTATAAAACAGTTATACAGTTAATGTTTTGATAATTTTTTTCCATTATCTTTTAAAAAGCAATTATTTCTTAAGTTTTATTGTCAGTCTGTCATGAAAGTGAAGCCATGTTGATGATAATAATACAAAATGTATAGTGTAGTTACTGGCATACAGAGATGTGGAGATCTGGAAAATATAGGGGAAGCATGTTTTTTCTGACTTTTCCCTAAGGCTGTTTTTCTAAAAACATGATGGAAAAGAATTATGGATTTTTCAGAATGATAAAATGTTTTAAGATAAGATCTTCATTTAGTAGCCTTCTAATTAATTCTGAGAATTATGCAATAGAAAACATTTTATATAAATACTATGTATCAGGTTATTGCAATTCCTGATTTTATTTTCTGTTTTCTTTACGGAGAAGAGTGCTTTGTGTCTGCTTGACTATATGGAGGATTAGAAGAGACAAAATGATTTCCTTCATTTTAATAATGAATATTTTTGCTTGCTTCTCATAGATTAGCAAATTTACAGTTTAGGTGTTTCTTTTAGTCCAGTTTGTAAAAAAGAATAACACAATAAAAAGGTAAATATTAAATTTCCTTTGTAATTATTGTTTGAATAAACTTTTAATATTACAAAAATAGCAATTTTATGCCAAACAAAAGAAGACATAATACATTTTATGTTCCTGAAGTATCAAAGTGACTTTCAATTTATAAAGAGTATTATTATTATTATTATTATTATTATTATTATTATTATTATTTCCTCCATGACTTCAGTATTTCCATAAATGCTGAGTCTCTGCTTTCATATTTGGTTTACTTGTCGTTATTGCCTTTAAGTCACTAAATGTGGAGACCTAGTTGCCAGGAATAATAATAATGACTATGTTAATTATGTACTGTATTTGGCTTTTTCCCAACAAAAGCAGACTCAAAGCGACTAACAATAAAAACCTTAACAATATGTGAATTAAAACCTAACACATGCAAACATTAAAATAAGTTTGGGTTTAAACAATTAAAGCCAGTACACCATTTCCAGCCATTGTGAAGGATGTCCAATCTGATCATAGTGACTCATGTGTTTCTGTCCTGGCAGTCCAGAGCCAGAGTGCTGATCAGAACTGCTTACAGCAACATATATCTTCCATGTTGCTAGAGCCCGTTGGCAACCAGTGTGTTTCAGGCTGGATTCAAATTATTATAACTTGTAACACCTTATAGAACTTGGATCCAAATTGTTCTTATATAAGACTGCTTGGTGAACCGCTTTCTCTTGCTTTAACCATAAACACAGGCATAGGACCCTCTATGTGGCTGTTCCTAGGTTACAAAATTTATACTTACTGCTGTTCCACTATTAGGCAAAGATCTTTTATTGTTTTAATAGGGCTATTTATTTAATTGTTTTCACATATTTCTACAGTAAATTATAATTATATTCAATTTTGCCTTGATATACAATGTAAAACTCCATATTGGAAGAAAGATGGAGGTATAAATTTTAAAAAATAATATTTAAAAGTGCCTTCCTACCATTAGAATACTTGAAATACGCCCACTGTTTTAAAAATAGGTCTGTGACCTCAAATGACTTGGAATGTTGGAGAGGAGACACATAGGAATTGGCAGTGAGGTTGATGCCTTCCTTTTTGAATTAAGTCAAGTAGAATGTCTTCCCCTATTTAATGCTTTGAGATTCATATGCTAAGGTGTTAAATGGTCTGCTAGGGCTATAATTTGATATGATTGTTTTTTTTCCACTGCCTGTTCAAATATAAGCTAGAACTGGGATGTAAAAATATTTGTTATCCTTGGTACAGATTGAGCATTCATGCTGAATTCTGAAATTTGAAATTCTCCAAAATCAAAAACTGTCCACATGGGGTGGCTAAGAAAGTGCCATCTTTGCTTTCTGATTGTTCAGTGTGCACAGACTTTGTTTTCTTCATGACATTATTGAAAATATTATATAAAATTAGATTCAGACTATGTATATAAGGTTCATATGAAACATACATGAATTTCATGTTTAGACTGGGATCCCATTTCCAAGATACTTCAATGCATATGCAAATACAGATACTCCAAAAATCAAAACATCCCAGGCATTTCAGGTAAGGGATGCTCAACCCTTAGTAACATATTTTGCTGAGATAACTTAACAGTACAGTTTGTTCTGAATCCATTGGTGTTATATTTCATAGACTTAAACAATTGAATTTACAAATGATCTTTATATTTTAGTGTTGGCTAGATTTTACTTTACCTATTGGGTACAATTATTTTCTGTAGCCAGTTTTATCTGATCTTTAATTCTACTCTTTATTCATTCATTTACATTAGAATATATTTCAATATACTTGAAAAGTGAAACCTTATTCAACCTCATCCTTTTTTCTTAAACTGGACAAGCCAAATTACTCCATTACAGTACTAAAATTCCTCATTTCTTTCGCTGTTCTAGTCCCAGCTCTTTCACTTGAAAATCTAAAATGATCCTCCTTAAACATTGGTAAGGAGGACTGTATCCCTTACTTACTTCCAGATGTGACTTTCTCATTGTTTTTACATTGTCCCATCCTTATTAGAAATGACTCACCTAATGTATCCAATAACTACATGCACCTGCATTTCTTGACCAAGATCAGCAGTTTCTGACTTGGCTAGCATAAATTTTATCAGAATATACTTGTTTTTCTTTCTTAAGGTGTAACTCATGTAAATGTTGAATAAAGTAGACTCATCTTTGAGGAACTCCTCTAAAGTGTTCTCCTCTTAAATGTTTACTTTAGCAAAGCCCTTTTCACCATTTGAAATGTCTTTTTGTAAGCCAGCTAATGCCAGCTTTAGACTAAAACTAACTTATGTCTCTAGTACAGGCATTGGCAAACTTCGGTCCTCCAGGTGTTTTGGACTTCAAGTCCCACAATTCTTAACAGCCTACTACAAGTAGGCAGTTAGGAATTGTGGGAGTTGAAGTCCAAAACACCTGGAGGGCTGAAGTTTTCCCATTCCTGCTCTAGCAGCATGACTAATTGTCATGGATTTTCAAAGTTGTCATATAAATATGTGGAGGAAACCAAGTTGCCTAGTAAAAGTGATGAGAACAACAATTTTGGGAAATGTGACCAGCATTCAGAATGTTTTGCTGGAACATTATCTCAGGGCAGATCTACATTGACACAGTGAACTGGGGCCGATCCAAGATAGTATATGCTAGACTGGCCACAGCATGGGTCAGACAGAACTCCCCAAGCTACTGCAGAGGTGGGGTCTTGAATGCCCAATGGCGCTGAATGTAGTTCAGCACTAGTGGATGGGCACCTTACCACCACCACCCCTACCTGCCTATGTTCACCTGGAGTGGGAGGGGGGAGAGGGGGAATCCCCCTTCCTCTCCTCCCTCCTTTCTTTGATCACTCCAACACATAGGGCAGGGTAATGGTCCCAGGAAACACAGGATAGCAATGAGTACAGCTCTGGCGGGTTCTGTTCCTGGTTCCTGGTTGTTAGACCTAAATAAATTAAAGGAACTTGAGAATTCAACATATATCTAAGGTCCATTTAATAGGTTTTCTCTAGTAGAGATTAACACTGAAGTCCAGATAAATATCTTAGTGTTTCTGTAAACAATGAACACTAATATAAGAACCATACCTCTGTTTTATTTACCGTATATACCTGAGTATAAACCAAGTTTTTCAGCCCTTTCAAGGGCTGAAAAAGCCCCTCTTGGCTTATACTTGAGTGAGGGTCCTGGCCGTCTTATATTTGGGTCAATTTATACTCAAGTATATAGATAATCAGAGTTGGACAGTTTTATCTTATTAAAGTCTTATTATTATCTTAAATTATAGTTTTATGTAAATATTCAAAAGCATTTAACTTACTGATGCCTCAATTAATGTAATTTTATTGGTATTTGTTTTTGTTTTTATTTTTGAAATTTACCAGTAGCTGCTGCATTTCCCACCCTTGTATTATACTCGAGTCAATAAGTTTTCCCATTTTTTTGTGGTAAAATTAGGTGCCTCAGCTTATATTTGGGTCAGCTTATACTTGAGTATATATAGTATTTCTTTTTAATGCTCAGCAGTACAGAAATTGTTGACACCACTATCTCCCTGATTCAGTTATTCTGAACATACAAAGTAAGTAAATAAAACACAATCTAGTTGACCAAACTGGTATTTTGGTTTTTTGTTTGTCTTTTAGGTTTCGGCCAATCAAGGGAAGGCAAGAAGAACTGAAGGAGGTAATTGAACGTTTTAAAAAAGATGAGCACTTGGAAAAGGCCTTCAAGTCCTTGACGGCAGGTGACTGGGCCCGGCACTATTTTCTTAACAAGAACAAAATGCAGGAAAGGTTGTTCAAGGAACATGTAGGTGTATTTATACTTAATCCAATTTCAGAATGCTAGTGTGTAATTTTACAGGTTATTGCATATTTTAGTCAAATGCATTTGTTTAAAAATTATTTTTTATCTTTGGTTCTAATTGTAATAAATACTGCTTAAGGTTTGACAATTGGCTTATTGGCAGTTATCAGTGGGAAGAAGGGAAGTGAAAACGTCACAGCTTAATGACATAGTAAAGGGCATATGGTAGAGTAGAATGAAGAAAAAATCAGCAACAACTTTGAAAATAACTGACTTGTCCTTTTATATTAAAGACTCTTCTTCTGGTAAACTGGGTCAGCTGTAACAAATGTAGAAAACATAGGGTTTAAGAATTTAACTATTATGGACCTACAGAAGTATTAGGAGTTTTTTATGTAGGAGTTAGGGACAGGTAATAGAGCCTTAGAAACTGAGAAGGCAGACTTTTGAAAAAAGCAAATGATTTTTTAAAAAAGAGTTCACTGATGACTTTGTCCAAGGTATTTTGGACTAGAACCTTCTCTAAGATATTGTAAGGCATTTAATAAATGATAATTTTAAAAATTGATACCCTAAAAAAACCAAATCATAAAGAGATGGTGATGATGATGATGATGATGATGATGATGATGAACTTTATTTATATCCTGACTTTCTCCCTGTTGGGACTCAAGACGGCCAACGGCCATACAATCTGAAGTAATTTAAAACAAAACAAAGTACATTTTTCAAAAAATGTAAATATTTGTGTGCATATAAAGTTAAAGAACAATATAAATACAATTAAAATTACATTTAAGGTAGAAGAAATTAAAAAACACAGGTTTCTTAGATGTATCAAAACATGATTTTGGCCCTGGGCAATTAAAATTATTTTCAGCATTATAATCTTTATCTAAATAGGATTATATGTTGATTATATGAAGATGTTACAGAATATATGATATACAGTACCTAGAAAGTATATATTGAACTATCCCCCCCAACTTGGCATAAAGATGAGAGAGAGCATTGTTAAGAACAACTACTGGTTTATAAAATCAATATGTAACATATATTTCTATAGCACTATAATGAGGATTTGAGAGGAGGAGTCGATGGACTATTCCATTTCTGGCATGGGTGTTTGTGTATGTGCGGTGTTCATTCAAACAATTTAAAAGCCATCCTTTAAGAGAATTTCTTCACTTTGAGTGACAGTTCTTGCCCATTTATTTCTGTTACAGGTATTTATTTATTTGCGAATGTTTGCAACTGATAGTGGATTTGAAATATTACCATGCAATCGATACTCATCAGAGCAAAATGGAGCCAAAATTGTTGCAACAAAGGAGTGGTAAGTTAATATTGCACTACATTTTTGCATTGCTCAGTTTCTATTGCAGTATGTGAGAGTGATCATAGAAAAGTTTCATTCATTTTGTATACATTTTCCATGCTTATTTGAAGTCATTGGCTAAATCCAGTTGCTAATCCCAACTAGAGTGGATCAAGTGAATCAACTGGACTCATGTAAGTATTGATTTACCAACCTCCTTCTTTCTGTGGTTCTAATAACAACTGGATTTATCCTGTTGTTTCAAAGATCTGCTTCTACTTCAGTGCCCCTTTACTTTAAAAACCTGAACATCTGCATAAGATGTTCATGGGGCCTTCAGTGTGCAGCCCCTGTAACCGCATCCCAGCTATTATAAACATGCGTTCTGTTGATACTCCTGAGCATTTTCTCAGCTTTAATGCCATCTACTCTTATATCCTACGGGACTAAGAAGCTTGGATATTTCTGGAAAGCTTTATTATGTAATAGCGCCTTCTTTTCCTGGTGATGCCGAGAAGATTGCTGGTTTACTCTGTGATCCTTAGGATACTATAATGTAAAACCGTAGTGCATGCATGAATTTGAATGGAATAAATTGGGCCATAAAGGCTAACTAATATAGATTGTTAGTAGTTGAACAATGTCTTGTATTTAGTTGAGTAATTCATGTACAGTACCACCATCATGTTTGGACAGGACTATGATTAGTCCCTAGCTATTCCATTTCTTACCCGTGTACTATCTAACCTAGATCAGATGAAAATACCATGTAATGCTGAGTGTTAACTCCACATTGATTCTGTCTCCAAATTTGCAGACAGGCTTTGCCCCTCATAGTTCACATAGAAGTAAAATCTTTGGAACCTGGCCTAGTTTTAACCAGCTGGTAATTGAATTGAACTATGAGGAGGGGGAGTAAACTGAAAACTGAAGATAAACTGATAAGTATTTATCTCTGTTAGATAGTCTGTATATGCTATAAATATATTTGCCTCTCCAGTGGAAAAAATGAACAGACTGAAAGGGGCAAAGTGCAACCGTATTTTAAAGTACTTTTATGTGGAACAAAACAGTTTGTTATTGTTCCTGGATGCCTTAATTTCTTCCTTCATTTTTTAGGAAACGTAATGACAAAATAGAGTTGCTGGTTGGATGCATTGCTGAACTCTCTGAACTAGAAGAGAACATGCTACTCAGACATGGAGAGAATGACTTTAGTGTCATGTATTCAACCCGAAAAAACTGTGCTCAGCTATGGCTTGGTCCAGCTGCATTCATCAACCATGGTAAGAACGGAAGGAAGAATACTGAAGGTGACTGGCTGCTGTATTCAGGAGAAATTTTGAATGCATTTCTCAATTTGTAGGTTAGGCCTGAAGCATCATTACAGTGACCCAAAATGCCATCACTGTTCTTTCCAAAGAGGCAAATGTATTACGTTTTTCTAGCCCCTGCTGTGATGGGTAAACTTGTTTCATTCCCTCCTATGCCACTGCTGTCCTCTGCTCTTCCCCCTCCTTTTCCCACAAGGATTTTATTATTAAATGCCCTTTGGGAGAGATTCTTATGCATGCTTGTCAAGAGTGATTTTAATTTGCATCTTTCTTACTTGGAAATAATTTCAGAATGATTTTTATCCCCAAAAGTGAGATATGATTTACTATAATAAATAAGTTAAAGAATGCTTGATAAACCAGTATCAAATCTTACTTTAGGTATCTACAACCATTCATGTTTCAAGTCTTGGCAGCAGTTAATTAATTTTATCTTTTGGACCTTTTTCAGATTGCAGACCCAACTGTAAGGTAGGTATGTTTATAACATCTAAACTAGCCTTTTCAGTGTATTGATGTTTTTTTTACATTATTTATATTCAATCAAGTAAGTAAAAATACATGTTGATGGTTTGTTTCTTATAGTTCGTGTCAACTGGTCGGGATACAGCATGTGTAAAAGCTCTACGAGATATTGAACCTGGAGAAGAAATTTCTTGTTACTATGGGGATGGGTTTTTTGGAGAAAACAATGAATTCTGTGAATGCTACACATGTGAAAGGTATTGTCTGTTTGAACATAAAACACAAAATATAGTATCGCTGCACAGTAAAGTTGGTTTGTAAAGTTGAAATCTGTTGCATCAGAATGAAACCCCATGTTGTGTTCCTTGAAATAAATGGTATGTTAAGTTAGAGTTACCTTGAAGCAGCTTTCGCTTTACAGACATGTATTTAATAAGGAATTGGGGGAAGAGAGACATAAAGAAAACTTTCCTGTACTTCTAGCTTCACTGTAACAAGAAAATGCTAACAATCTGGAAATATTGGCATTAATTCAGTTTAGTTAAAACAAATCTTCAGTGACTTGTAATACAATTATTTTTTATTTATTTACTGACTTAAGTACCCGACTATGCCTAGGTTAGCTATCTTGAAATACATATTTTCACTGTTATTATATACATAGACATAGATGCTATTGTATTTGGAGTTGTTTATGGATTTTTGTTTGGTTGGTTTTTTGTAGACGTGGAACTGGTGCTTTTAAATCAAGAGTGGGGCTTCCTGTTCCTGCTCCTGTGATCAATAGCAAATATGGACTTAGAGAAACAGACAAGCGTTTAAACAGGCTGAAAAAATTGGGTGACAGCAGCAAAAACTCAGATAGCCAGTCTGTAAGCTCCAACACTGATGCAGATACCACTCAGGAAAAAGTTCATGCAAGTAAGCAAACTGAGATAACATTTTCAAAAGGTGCTTTCTCAAAGCATTCTTATTAATGTTTACTGTCTTAAAGTAAGACACCAATTGCTATTTACATTATAGTTTTTTTTATTGAGAAATTGCAGATTGAAGTGGAATGTCTAGAATTCACGTTTGCCAAAAGAAATTTTGTATGACAGAACAATTCATAAAAAAAATATCTAGGACATAGGACGCTGGTATTTCACAAGCTCTTAAACCTAATGTAATGGCTAATGCTTCATACAAAAAATGTTTTCCTTTGACTCTATTTGTCCTAATTTCAGCAGCTAGTTCAATTTGAGTCAGTTGTTAACAGCTATTTAAACCCTGTTGATTCTGTTCATCTTTTCTAGTTGGGACTGGCAATAAGATTTAGACAAATGTATTCTCATTTTGGAGCCGCTGGTGGCACAGTGTGTTAAATCACTGAGCTGCTGAACTTGCTGACCGAAAGGTCACAGGTTCAAATCCGGAGAGCAGAGGAAGCGCCCGCTGTTAGCCCCAGCTTCTGCCAACCTAACAGTTAGAAAACATGCAAATGTCAGTAGATCAATAGGTACCGCTCTGGCGGGAAAGTAACGGCGCTCCATGCAGTCATGCCGGCCACATGACCTTGGAGGTGTCTACGGACAATGCTGGCTCTTCGGCTTAGAAATGGAGATGAGCACCAAACCCCAGAGTCTGACACGATTGGACTTAATGTCAGGGGAAATCCTTTACCTTTACCTATTCCAAATTTATTTAAAATAAGATGAATTCCAATTTGCCAGATTGTATAGAACGAATCCTTTACTTTTAGAAATGTAAATACCTTAAAATCTTAAAAGGTGGAAGGGATCACATGCGCTATCTAGTCCAACTCTCTGCCATGGAAGAATATAACAAAAAGCACCCCAAAAAAATGCCCATCGAACCTCTGTTGCAAAGGTTTCTGTTACAAGAACGACAAGATACCTCTATCCAAGTCAATCTATCCCACTGCTGAATAGTTGTCCCAGAAAAAAAATCATTTCAGATGTTTGGGCGGAATGTCTTCTCATGTAATTTGCATCCATTGGCTTGTGTTTTAGTCTTCGAAGTAGCAAAAAACAAGCTTGTTCCATCTTCTGTGTGATATTTCTTTAGATATTTAGAAGTCACTTCATGGCTCTTCTCAGCCTTTTCTTTCCAGCCTAAACATACCAATCTCTCTCAATCATTTTTCATTATTTACAATAATTATTTCTTTGTTCTAGTCATTTTAGTAATGCATCACTTTAGTTTTATTATCTGGAAATAAAATGTAATCATTTGGAAATCACATAGCCGATTGACTTTGCACACAGAGCATATGGTATATCCATGGACATTAAAAGAAATGATTTGCCTAAGTGCACAGTAGAGCATAAAGCTAACTTGCTACTACATACACTGATACAGTACTTTTTGTAGTTGTTAAGACTATACGAATACATGTGATTAGGTATTATCAGTGATGAGGAGCCTGAATGGCAAAAATGGCTTTGGAGTAAGCAGGCAGACATTGAAATTTCACTAATTTTATTTTGCTAACCATCATACAAAGCGATATTGTAACATCTTCGAGACAAACTGACATTTTAAATTTTGGTAGCATAAGCTTTTCATAGGCTAAGTGTACTTCCTTGGATGCATGCAGGAAGTAGATTTAATCTACAGAAGCTTATGTTATCAACTTTGTTGTCTCAGTTAATCTCTAAAATGCAGCAGCATCCTTTGCATGCTAATATTCTAGAATAACACAGCTTTGTCTTTCAACATGTTAACCCAGTGGTTCTCAGCCTGGGGTCCCTAGATGTTTTTTTGGCCTACAACTCCCAGAAACCTCAGCCAGTTTACCAGCTGTTAGGATTTCTGGGAGTTGAAGGCCAAAAACATCTAGGCTGAGAACCGCTATGTTAACCAAAGCACTTTTAGATCTTGTTGACAATTGACAGTGTTTTGTGAAGTATTATTTTTGCAACAAAGAGAAACATTATGAAATGTGACTACTAGTTGATAACAATCAGGAGAAAATAGTAACTTTTTAGAAAATGTTGACTTTATTTTGTTTACTCTTACAGCTACACGCAAATCTTCAATGGGTGTAAAAAAGAACAGCAAAAGTAGAACATTAACAAGGCAGTCTATTTCAAGAATTCCAACTTCATCAAATTCTACCTCATCAAAACTAACTCATCTAAATAATTCCAGGGTACCAAAGAGACTGAAAAAGCCTGCAAAGCCTTTACTTTCAAAGATAAAGTTGCGGAACCAGTGCAAAAGGCCAGAGCAGAGAAATGCATCCAGGAAACTCGAAGTGGGAAACTTGGTTCTGAAAGAGCCCAAAATAGTCCTGTATAAAAACTTGCCCATTAAGAAGGAAAAAGATACAGAGGGACCAGCAAAAGTGGCCATCTCTAGTGGTTGCTTAACTAGACATGCAGCACGAGAATACAAACTAAATTCGGGGAAAGGTGCTCATGAACCTGGGGAGGTATCACCCTGTACATATATAACAAGGAGGTCATTGAGAACACGAATGAATCTAAAGGAGACCTCTGACTCAAAGCTTGAACCAAATATGCTGAATAGCTATAAAAACAGTTTGATTGGCATGCGAACTAATGGCTTGGAGCAACAGTCTTGTGTGATGCAGGAAAATGAGCAGGCTCTTGTTACATCACATAACAAGGGGGAGGGTAAGTGTCCGAAGAACGACAGGGTTGCGGCCAAAAAGAAATCTCGACAAGGGAGACTAGTGAAGACATCTATGAAAATGGAGGAAACTGATCCTGTACATAACTTACCTAGCAATGACACCATGCCAGATTTGATCAGTTCCCATTCTGACCTAGGAGAGATTAACAATGTTGTGGATTCAGCCATTGGCTATAACGACTGCATCCCTGTGTCGGGTGGCTGTTCCATTGTAACTTCAGACACTTTCAAAGTAAAGAATCGCTTTAGAACTGCAAAAAGCAAAAAGAAAAGGCGAATCACAAGGTATGATGCACAGTTAATTCTTGAAAACAGCTCTGGGATCCCCAAACTGACTCTGCGAAGGCGGCATGATAGCAACAGCAAGACAAATGACCAAGAAAATGATGGAATGAATACTTCAAAAATAAGCATCAAGCTAAGTAAAGACCATGAAAATGACAATAACTTATATGTAGCAAAGCTTAATAATGGATTTAACTCAGGATCAAGTAGTAGTTCAACAAAATTAAAAATACAGCTAAAACGAGAAGAAGAAAACAGGGGGACATACTCTGGTGACCTCCATGAGAATGGGGTGTGTTGCAATGAATCTCTGTCTCTGTTGGAGTCACGAGTGGAAGTGGATGATTATAGCCAGTATGAAGAAGAAACTGTGGATGATTCTTCATCTGCAGAGGAGGAGGAGGAGGAGGAAGATGATGAATATGAGGATGATTTTGAAGATGATTTTATTCCTCTTCCTCCAGCTAAGCGATTAAGGCTTATAGTTGGCAAAGATTCAATAGACATTGATATTTCTTCCAGGAGGAGAGAAGATCAGTCTTTAAGGCTCAATGCATAAGCTTACAGGTCTTAAACTGAATAGGATGTCCATTTTTTTAAAGAAAAACAAAACAAAAAATTCCAGTCAATTATTCCTCAGCTGATGAACTTTCTGAAAATGTTAGTGGAAGCACTTCTTTATTGTTTATTCACTTATATCAACATAATATTGTAGATAGTGTACAGCATACTGACTCCTTAAGTCATTTGTGCAGATTTTTATTGTACTTTTTAATAGCCTTCTTATGTGCAATTCTGAGTTAGAGAAAATGCTCTATTGTAAAATAAAGGCTCAAGCAAAATTACAAACCCGCCATCAGATTTTTCCATGCAGGATAATGAAATCACAATAATGAGGCTACATAATAATTTTTAATCTGTGAGAGCATTATTTTGCTCATATATCTGACTAAACAATCTAAAAAAATCATAGTCATGATCTATTAAGATTTTCTAGTATGTTAATATCACCAGCAATGAACTACAGCTTTTTGGTTTATTTGCTAGATGTTTTTCCCCCTTGAAGTTTGTCAGTTTTAACACTGTATGCTGTCCCCAGACGTACTGTTTGTGGCCTTTGTTATAGTAGCAAACCGTTGGTTTGAAGTCAAATTGATTTCTTAAAAAAGGTGTTGACAGTTTGCTGACTTTTAGTACATTATATGTACAAGGGTAGCAGTATGCAGAATACAAGTTTGGATATGGTGTATTTATTTCTTGTTGATGTAAATTAAACACCTTGTATTTAACACTTTTTCGATACTTTTAGATAAAATTGTTCTTTGCAAGAATGATTGGTGCTTATTTTTTCAAGAACTTGCTGTGAAACAACGTGATTACAACAGTCAACGTTTATCCAATGAACTACAGCTGTCCTAATTGGATCTTCATAGTTTTCTGTTGCACTTGTAAAATGCTACAAGGAATTTAAAGAAACCTATTCACTTTAACTTATGATAGTTTTATGAAATTTAAAGGAAAAACCTAAGTCACAGCTTTTGTTCTGTGGTAATCTATAAAAATGTTTTGTCTTTTGAGATCCAGTGTAAAGGACTGAAAATTGTATATGTTGTAAATATTTGTGTGTTGTGAGAAATTTTGTCATAAAAAATTGATAACTTACTGGAAGGGTTTTTAAGTTTAGAAAAATACATTCATGCCAATAAATAGGACATTATAAACCTAGATTTAAACTCTGACCAGTGGACTTTTTAAAGACTTTTATTTAGTTTGCATTTTGAGATTTCAGGAATTTTATGTGCACTTTTTTTTTAAAAGGACGCATCATTTTTTTAGAGCTAGAGTGCAGAATAGTTGAAGAAGAAGAAATTAAGACTATAAATTAACCCATTATTTGAGCACACATCTCAAATGGTTTTAGTTAGACATATAATCAGGTCTGTTCCTAGTTTGCAATTTTGTGCACATAATTTTGCACATAATCTTATAATAGGCTACAGAATTCCTCAGAACTTTTAGGTTTGCTTTCTATCAGTTTCTAGTCCACATAATAGTGGGTGTATGTTTACAGGCAGTTGTTCCCATTCCATGGATCTGTGTGTGCTTGGTTGGGGCCATCGGCTGATACGAAAAGAGGAGCTCTTTGAATTGAGGAAATTGTGTTCATCTGTTAAATGCCCTGTAGTCACAAGTTACTGCTGGATTCAAGAAAGTGCCAGGAGTTGTGAATTGGCCCTTCTGAGTGCTAGACAATTCTATCCATGCCTATTTGCTTCTCTTCACTATAGGGAAAACCATACCCTGGACTTTCTTGCTGTAGTATAAGGCTTCTTATGTCATTCCCCAACTGTTTTCAAAGGAAACAAACGATAGCTTCCTTACTGCCAAGTAACATGAGGGCCCAGCCTTGGCAGTAAGTAAAAGATTGCAAAAGAAAAGGAGGGAGAAGAGAATATGGCAACACCTTTAAGACTAGCAAGTTTTTATTTTAGTGTGCGCTTTAGCTGCAGTACAGAGTGAGATTGTAGTCTCAGGTTATAAAACATATTAATACAGTTTTGTAAGTGGAAATCATGCCTCTTGCCCTAAATTATCCAAGGATTAGGTGAGGTGATACAGGTTTTAAAGTATAATCTCTATAACCTGAGCTTTTTATATCACTCTGTTCTGGATCTAAATAAGTGGGTTTATATCTACACAAGCTCATGCTAAAATAAAAACCAGTTAGTTTTAAAGGTACGACCACATTCCTCCCCCCCCCCCTTCCCTTTTTATGCTGCAAAAGGAGCCTGACACAGCTCCTCTTTGAAAACAATAATGCAAAGCAAGTTATTGGTTGAGTGCTCTTGGAGACATTGCACAAATGTGCATGGCCTGCTTAACCCTAATCTGGAAAACTATTGAAACTGCACAGTATAATTTTGTGAAGCACAAGCATTAACTCTTGTAGGGCTTACTCTTGAGACCTCTTCCTCTTTCATGTGACAAACCTCAAATATCAGAAGCATTTGCTAAACAGGAACCGTTCTTGGCCACTTTTGAGGCATTTCAGAACCTAGCCGTTAAATATTGTTTAATGGGTTTGGGAAGAACTTGGTTTAATCCTTGGGGATGATTGAACAGCAATGTTTTCAGATACCCTGGAATTAACCCTAAGAAGTCACTGTATATTGAAGGCGGAACTGCTCCTTAATAATGCCAGAGAAGATAAATTTCATGCAAAACTTCACCAATTCCAATGGCAATGTTTGGGATTTGCCTTGGAGACCTGAGAATGTTGTCATTGATTCATTAGCAAGGTGTGAAATGCAGAAATTTGATTTCTTTGGATACATTTCAGTTACTGTTCTGTTTCAAAATTTGTTTCAGTTCTATTAAAAATAGAATGATGGAACTGAAATGAGTTTCTGGCATTTTTTCTTTCCCCCAGTATATTTTGTCACACACACATTTTAAATGCAATAATATAATTGAGTTGTATCTGCAATATGGATAACGGGTAAATATAGCTAATATTGATGATGTTTAAAAGGTTTTTCTTCAGTTTTTTTCAGTAAGCTATTGGTATTAAATAGCTCTAACCCTTGCTCCGAGCTGTATCCAGTATATGAAATGGAAAGTTCAAAAATGTATTTCAAGAGAATTGGTGTACACAGTGATCAATTATTATTTGTGCCAAAAATTATTTGAAATAAATGGGACCAATGGGGAAAATTTGGATTCATTAAATACTGAACTGGCTCTGAACAAGTTTTTCCATAATCATGCTTATCTTTGTGAAAATTCAAATTTATTTGTAAAATGTTGAGGTCACCAAGCTCTGTGTAAGTGAAAACTTCATAGTTTTTGTTTTCAGCTTGAATTTGTGAGCTGAATTCTTGGGGGGGGGGGGGGGAATACACCTTGTGAAGTGCAGCATTGAAGGAATCTTTTTAAAATATGTTGTCTTATTGTTTATCTGAATAGCCCAGTTCGCAGCCAGAATTGAGTTCATTAGAAATGAATGGTAATATTATTTCTATAGAACTGTTGTAATATGGATTTATGTTGTGGACCATTCAAAAAATCAAGCCAAACAAACAGAATTTTGACCATGGAGTTCAATTGCAATCTCCATCTGAAGAAACGGCTGAAGCAGCTTTGCTTATACAGTAGAGTCTCGCTTATCCAATGTAAACGGGCAGGCAGAATGTTGGATAAGTGAATATGTTGGATAATAAGGAGGGATAAAGGAAAAGCCTATTAAACGTCAAATTTCGTTATGATTTTACAAATTTAGCTTCAAAACATGTTTTACAACAAATCAACAGTAAAGGCAGTTCAATACATGGTAATGTTATGTAGTAATTACTGTAAAAAAACTTGCCATACTCTGTGCCCTCTGACACAGCGCAGAGAGAAGCCAGTTGCATTGCAACGTGCAGTGGGCCTCTCGCCCCTCCTGGCAAGCACCTGGCAAACAGAAAAGTCCACTGCATGTTGCTGCCTAGAGACGTTTCTCTAGGCAGCAACATGCAGTGGGCCTCTCCCCTCCCAGCGAGCGCCCGGCAAGTGGAGAAGCCTGCTGCGTGTTGCTGCCCAGAGAGGTTTCTCTAGGCAGCAACATGCAGTGGACCTCCCTGGCGAGTGCCCCGGCGTTGCAGCGTTCCTTAGGCAGCAACACGCAGTGGGCCTGTCTGCACTTGCCGGGAGGGGCGAGACACGGCTGGTGCAGGCTGAATGCTCCCTATGGGAGAGGCCTGCTGTGCTGGACAAACAGCTGATCCGCCTGCATCTGATAATCCAGAATGTCGGATAAGTGGAGATCAGATAAATGGGACTCTACTGTAGTGAATATTGAGCTCATAAGACACACTGCTCAAATCAGTTAAAAGAAAATCTCACTGTTCTAAACTGTTTCTTTGTTTAAGCTCCTTTTAAATTATGTTTTAGTTTATGGCTACAACTGACATAATGTACCATGATCTGCAAAATGGTAGTCTGCAGCAGTTTTTTGGCACCTAAAAGAGACTGACAGATTTTCCTGGGCAACTGCCCACTTTTATCAGGTGCCAAGAGTTATGGCCTTGAATTACAGGTATATACACAAATGCAGTGGCAACAGTATTGATATAAGAAAAATTTCAAAGTCCATATTGTAATTTGGCTAATCTATGATGTCGAGAACTGCACTATGTATTTAAGTAGGTGGGGTTCTTGATTGGGAGAGTGGGGCCGTTAGGGGTGTTAAGTGCATAAACCACTAAAGCGATAACGTTCTTGGCATGAGCTATTCTCAAAACTTTGATCGATAACACATCTGGGAACAAAACTTCAATTTGGTGTGGGGAATAGCACCTTGTTTGATGCTAATTTTGAACTCTTTCAAATTGGGAATCTTAAGAACTGAAACAGTGTCCTTCCTGTTCAATCTATACATTCACAGGCGTGGGTCTACACTTGCGCAAATTATCCTTGGAAAATGTGTTGTCGAAGGTTTGGAATCTTCTAGAAAGCTGAGAGTAGGCATTTGGACCACTCTCCTACTTTTGCCAGATGGTCTGCTTAACATCCCTTCAGCTCTACTTCTGCCACTGCAGCTGCATCTAGCTTTTCCCTCCAAGGTGTGTTTGCATTTTAACCTGCAAGCGAATAAAAATAGAGCAGCATGTTACTATCTACTATGGGAAAACACATTAAAGGCATTAAGAAAAAAAATTTCAGGTAGCAATTTGCAAGTCTGCAAAAGTGACTATATTATCTGATGGAATCAACTTCAGCAACAACGGCAAAGGAAGGACAAATTCTAGGATACCCCATTACATTAGTACCTGGCAGCAGAAAACACTAATGATGTTTCAATATCAAGGGACTCAATAGAGATCCTAAAAGCCACATGAGGAACAAAAGGAGAAGGATTTGGATGTATTTGGTCCAGAGCTCTCCCCATAGAAATGGTAAACTCATGTTAATAATGGTGGTTTCAACATCCAAGGGAGAAATTGCAGATAGTATAGAGCAGTGGTTCTCAACCCAGGGTCCCAGGTGGTTTTGGCCTACAACTCCCCGAAATTCCAGCCAGTTTACTAGCTATTAGGATTTCTGGGAGTTGAAGGCCAAAAACATCTGGGGACTCCAGGTTGAGAACCACTGGTATAGAGAATGATACTCAAATACTCAGACCACAGTAAGAACATGACTTTTGATGTCATGCACACTGTATGCTCGCCATCTGTAGAGCAAAAGAAAGGGAGCTTGAAACAGCAAGATCACCAAACCAAGATCTAATGCTCAATACTAAGGACGAAGTGAGGAATGGAGTTGCTACAGAGGGTACTGCTACTCGCACTCATCCTTCCAAGCTTAATACCAAGAAAGTGATTGTAAGGAATACAAACCCTGCTCTTAGACGCACATATACCAGATATTCAAGATTCCCCTCTTGTGATTCTGGAAAACAATTATGATCACCATTACAGATATAGCGACCATACTATGACATATGACATAAGGGGGATGTGTGAGAAAAAAAGATCTCCAGGACATTACAAAGAACAATCAAAAGGCTGTGAGATCCTTAGATAAAAAATATGTGATAGAAACAAAAATATGTGATATGAACAATGTCAAGACCTCCTCAATTACCGAAAATAGAAACAGCCATGCTGTCAGTATCAACAACACTAATTACAACACATGCACCTCCAATCCCAAATCGAAAAGACACTTAAGACAGACTACCACATATCTAGACAGATACATGGCCCGGGCCTGCTATAATGTAAAATATCTATTTAAACAAACATGAGCTTGAACAGGAGACATCTGACATAGAATCAGATGTAGAATCAATTCCATTACCGTCAGTCAGTCTACCACAGTCTTTGGTCTAGGCCATGACTTCACTGACATGGGCAGATTTTCATCTTACAGAAGCAGTCATGGTTGTGATGATGTTGTCTTATTTCCTCACTTTCTACCCTACTGAGCCTGCTGATCCTTCCTTTATCCAGTTGGCTTATAGAACTTGATGAATTGCTTCTTTTCAAGGGATATTTTGCCACGCTACTTTAAACAGGTTGTGTTGAATCCTATTAAAGCAAAGAAACCGTCTTTGGATCCTCCACTTTCTTATGGCTCTTCTCCCATTTGTGTTTCTTCTCCCATTTCTTTCTACAATTTTTGAGAGAGCTGCCCTTTCCCAATTGATGCCTTATCTGATTTGTCTTCTTGAACCATTTTAATCAGGGTTTTGTACAAGTCACTCCGTTGAAATTGCCTTGACTCATGTAGTAAATTATATTCTGTGTTGATCCTGTTGGATCTTTCTGCGGTCTTTCACACTTAGGGTCAACAAATCCTACTATTATAGTTGGCATCACTGGGGGAAATGGCAAATGGTGTGTCCTGGTTTTAATCTCTTTCTGTTTGATCATTTCTCCTCTGTTTATTGTCTGTTCCACTGATGTGCATAGCTTTGTCAAGGCTGTGAGCCTTTCAATACCTGGCTCTGCATCTGTGGAACAGTCTTCCTTTGGATCTTTGGCAGGAGGAGAATTTTATCTATTTTCATAAGAGTCTAAAAACCTTCCTCTTTGATTTGCCAGATTAAGCTGCTGAGTTGTGCTTGAACTTGCAGAGGTGGATAGTGACTGGTGGGATGCTGGGGATTTAATTCCATGTATATTTATAATGTTATACTTTATCATCCTTGTCTCTGACTGTATATATTGCATTTTGCTCTTTGGTGAAAAGGGCGTTATAAATAAACATTATTATTAAAACCAAATCTGAGTATTGCTTACCTAAGAAAAGCCTATGAAATTAATGGTTGACAGGAAACTTGAAAGCATATACAGCACACAGGTGAAAAATTAGATTTTGATCATAAATTGACAACAGCAGCTACGAAAATTGAAATAACGAACAACAGAATCCTTACAGACAATATAGACCAGTGGTTCTCAACCTGTGGACCCCAGATGTTTTGGCCTACAACTCCCAGTAATCCCAGCCAGTTTACCAGCTGTTAGGATTTCTGGAAGTTGAAGGCCAAAACATCTGTGGACCCACAGGTTGAGAACCACTGACTTAGAGGATGCTTATTTTCACATTAGAATTCCTTTTGCACGATAGATTTTAATGAAGGAACAATACCAGTTCTGTGGGCTTTTCAGTTGCACCAAGAATGCTTACCAAGGTCACAGCAGTCATTGTGGCAAAACTAAGACAGTATGGTATAGTGATATTTCTGTATATAAACAACTGGCTTAGAAAGAGCACCAGAAGTCAAGATAGCAGTGATTTGTTCACATTTTTATAACTGGACAGATCACACCAACAACAAACGCAAGACATTATGTTTATAGAAGCGAGTTTGCAGTCTCAGTGTTGCAATACCTAATGTAATTCTACAGGGTATCTGTAAGAAAGATACAACAGTTGCTCTATCTAATGGTATCAACAACTACAGTAATGCACTTGCCACAATTTTGAATAAGACCATTATAGATATGGTTTCTAAGAAATCACAGACTCCACAAGATGTATGTCAACGTTAAATATAGTGGACCAATATCAGGAATGTTACAAGAGGTATACCATTCAAGTCACTACCGATACAACCAAAACTGATAGTCACAGCAGATATGCATCACAAGAAGGATGAGAAAGCCACATCCATAGCATTTCTGGAGGCCAGAAACATATAAAACATGAATACAGTGTTCCCTCACTTATAGCGGGGGTTAGGTTCCAGGACCACCTGCAATAAGTGAAAATCTGCAAAGTAGGGACACTATATTTAATATTTCTACATTATTTTAGTAGTTGTACACTATTTTAAGTCTTTATCAACCAATCGTGTGTTGATGAATCGCCTCCTTCTCCTTCTGTTGTCACTTGGGCTCCTTTTCTCCCCCTTCAGCTTCTCCTTCCTCCCTTCCTTAGGCTGTAAATTATAATTTTTTAATGATTTATTATAGTTCTTTAGAGTTTATTGAAAAACTGTAAAACAGCTAATCTGCTAAAAGTGAACCACGAAGTAGTGAGGGAACACTGTACTTTATTGACAGAAGCTGAACAGAACTAAACAGATAAATACATTTGAAGCAAATATTTCATTCTCAAGCCCCTTCTACACTGCCATATAAAATACAGATTATCTGCTTTGAACTGGATTATATGGCAGTGTAGAAAGGGCTTAAGTATTCTCTACAGAAATTAACTCAGGCTTCTTAGTTCCTAAACTGACTGATTCAACCCAAATCCTCCTTGTTCACCATATATAGACCAATCCTCCAGACTCTCAATTCAACTGACAGGCCAAATACCCACCAAACCACCTACATTCAAATCCCATTCATTTCATTTGCTGACTCCTCCATCTCTTCTTTACACAATTAAGCCTATTTTAAGATACACACAAAAAGGAAATTGCCTCAGTATGTAAGTCAATATTATCTACAAAAAGCCCATGCCATTGTAGACTGCACTTTATATGTCATCATACACACATTAAAAGAACTAGCTTTTTAATTGGAAAAATTAAAGAATGAATTGCAAAATACTTTTTGGAATTGTGAAGAAAATATTTGAGACAAAGGTGTTTTCATATATTCCATCCACACACCACACATTATTTCTTTAAAAAATATGCAAAAGGTTTGTTTTTATACAAGAATACAAACCAGTATCTCATATTATTGCAATTCATAGACTTGGTTTCCTTTTTTCAGTTCTTGTTTTAGGAATGTGTTATTTATATCTACTTGGAGGACAAGAAGAGTCAAAATAGTGTACTTGTTTTACTAATGTTGATATATACATAAAGTGTCTTATGGTTTTATTGGGGAGGTTTCTTGCTCCTCATAAGAGACAAAAACAAAGAGGTTCCTCATAGTTCAGGTATTCTTTTTAGTAGAAAACCCAAGACTGACATAAGCAGCACAATCACAGTCAAGGTAGATCTTGCTGTGGCAATGCTGGTTCAGATTGGGGGGTGGGAATACTGTATGAGTACAAGGGATGCAACTTCGCTCTAGAATTAATTCAGATTCACTGCTATGGCTCTCTGCTATGAAATCGTGGGAGTTGTACAAAGTCTTTGGCCTTTTTTGCCAAAGAGTACTGATGCCTCACCAAACTACAAATCCCAGAATTCCATAGCATTGAGCCATAGCAGTTAAAGTGGTGTTAATCTGCATTCATTCTACAGCATGATGTTTTGGAGAAAAAAAATCCTCACAAATGATGGCACAAAGAGGCTCATTGGATTTATCTTTGCCTTTGCCTACATGCATTTTTTCTACCTCAGGACAATCACATCATCTCTCTGCATTTTGTCTATTTTACCACATTGGTTATCTGCATATAGAAAGGGTATGCTCATGGTATTATTTCCCACCCCATCTCCTTTTTCCCTCCCCAGGTGAGACTGTGAATCCATCACATATACTGCCCCTGATAATATTATGATATTGAGAATATAGAGATTGGATCCTGAGATGCACTAGCAAAACGAAATGTGGCATGTATCTATTTATACATCCAACATCCTATCCGACATTATACATTTATTAGTACAGTAGAATCTCACTTATCCAACATAAACGGGCCAGCAGAATGTTGGATAAGCGAATATGTTGGATAATAAGGAGGCATTAAGGAAAAGCCTATTAAACATCAAATTAGGTTATGATTTTACAAATGAAGAACCAAAACATGTCAGACAACAAATTTGGCAGAAAAAGTAGTTCAATACGCAGTAATGCTATGTAGTAATTACTGTATTTATGAATTTAGCACCAAAATATTACAATATATTGAAAACATTGACTACAAAAATGCGTTGGATAATCCAGAATGTTGGATCAGCGAGTGTTGGATAAGTGAGACTCTACTGTAGGAGAGAGAAAAAACCAGTATGTGCCTGCGTCACACCTTGTACTAACACAAATTTTGATATAGTATGCAACCAATTAGGAGGAAATTGTGAAGGTATTAATTTTTAATATAATTTAATTTATATCCTGTCTTTGTCCTGGTACAAGGATATCGTAATTTCATAGGTGTGGTCACTCCCTTGATAATGATAATGGGACTCAATGATTCTCACAATTTAAGAGAGCACACATTTTAAAAGATGTAAAATATAAACATTAAAATAGAATCAAGCTATTTACAGTATTAAAACAAGTACATTTAGATCCAAGTAAAAGAATAAAATGCATTTTTAAAAGACAAAAAACTCTATAATATAAGTATAGCACCACCTAGCCTGCTCTTTAAAAAAAACTTTGTGTTTTAAAAGCCTGTATGAATAGAAAGGTTTTATTCTGCAACAGAAGGACAGCAAAGAAGGGATCATTGGGGCCTGAAAAGGAGTTTCCAAAGTCAAGGGGCAGCCACTGGGAAGGCCTTCTCTCAGGGTCCCCACCGATGGTGCTTGAAATGGCAGTGGGATTGGGAGAAGATGCCGTCATGTCCTGGATATGAGTGTCCAAACAACATCAGTGTGTGGTCAAGATGACAAAAGTTATTAAAGAAGAAGAGATTGCAAGCTAGGAGAGACTGCTGTAGTTTGCTTTCTCCAGGGTCTACTGGGAAGGGCAAGATCCCACTCACTCTTTTTCTGTTCCCTCTGCTAAATTAACTGATTGGAAATTATTTTTGTACTTTGAATTCAGCTTGCAGCTACTGAAGTAAGCTGAGAAAAATATGGAAGTGTGGATAGGAGAGACAGATGAAAAAATGGTGTGAGAGAGGATGAAGTAGGACTGTCTCTTTTAGCGGCAGCAAAAAAAAAGCCAATGGGATTTTGGCCTGCATAAATAGGAGTCTAGTATCTAGATCCAGAGAAGTCATATTACCCCTTGGTCAGACCACTCCTGGAATCACACTGTGTCCCATTCTGGGCACCGCAATTGAAGGGAGATGTTGGCAAGCTGGAAAGTTTCCAGAGGAGGGTGACTAAAATGATTAAGGGTCTGAAAAACAAGCTGTATGAGGAGTGGCTTAAAGAGCTGGGCATGTTTAGCCTGCAGAAGAGAAGGCTGAGAGGAGACATGATGAGGGCCATGTATCAATACGTGAGGGGAAGTCATAAGGAGGGGGGAGCAAGCTTGTTTTCTGCTGTCCTGGAGGCTTAGACACGGAACAAGGGCTTCAAACTACAAGAAGGAGATTCCACCTGAACATCAGGAAGAACTTCCTCACTGTGAGAGCTGTTCAGCAGTGGAACTCTCTGCCCCGGAGTGTGGTGGAGGCTCCTTCTTTGGAGGCTTTTAAACAGAGGCTGGATGGCCATCTGTCAGGGGTGCTTTGAATGCTATTTTCCTGCTTCTTGGCAGGAGGGTTGGACTGGATGTACCCACGAGATCTCTTCAAACTCGATGATTCTGTGCTTCTATGAAAACAGGACAGTTGAAATGGATGCCACAGTTGCTACGTCCAATTTATTGCTTTTGTGGTCAGCCTTCTGGTGAGGAGCCTCTCTGTGTCAGCTGGGCTGGCCTTTGGGCAGCAGATATATACAGCTGGAGCTGGTGGTCTTAGAAGCTTTTCCAGTTTGGCAGATCCTGAACACCCCATTGGCATTGCCTTTGTGGGGTCAGTGTCACCTCTGCACCACAAGGGGGCAGTAGAGTCAGTCTTTGTTGAATTTATAGAATTCACTACTTTGTATGACCTAAATGAGGCAGCTCTCTCAGAAATATGAAGTGGTTTAATAGTTAGTCTATGACTTTGGAAACTAGGTGGGCCGACTCTGGGCAGGTCACACTCTCTCATCTTTAGAAGGCCGAGGTAAGGCCCAGCTCTGGTTATACTTGGATGGGAGACCACCAACCAATATCCGGTGCTGCAGGCTGTATTTTAAAGGGAAAACCCCCTCTGAGTATTCCTTACATAATAAACCTGTGAAATTCATGGGGAGACCAGAAGTCAACAGGTGACTTGAAGGCACACCCAAACAAATCCCAACAATGGGACTAATAAGTAAAGGTAACGGTTTCCCCCTGACATTAAGTCTGGTCGTGTCTAGATGGGGGTTGGTGTTCATCTCCATTTCTAAGCCGAAGAGCTGGCATTGTCCGTAGACATCGCCAAGGACATGTGGCCAGCATGACTGCATGGAGCGTCGTTACCTTCCTGCTGGAGCAGTACCTATTGATCTATTCACATTTGCATGTTTTTGAACTGCTAGGTTGGCAGAAGCTGGGGCTAACAGCAAGAGCTCACCCCACTCTCCGGATTCGAACTGCCAATGTTTCAGTCAGCAAGTTCAGCAGCTCAGCGGTTTAAGCCACTGAGCCATCGGAGGCTCCATGGGACTAATAATTAAATAGAACAAATACAGTCACAATTCTGCAAGAAAACAAGCACAAAAATTAAAATACTTGTTTAAAAAAAAGCAGTAGAAGAAAATAGGATACAGAAAGACACTATAAGACATCCTGTCTCCTCCAAGTGCATCCATATCTCAGTTCTTCTTTTCTCATGCAACAATTTTGCACAAGAAATATACAATCCTTTTGCTAGTGGCCGTCTGTTAATGGAAGTGTGTTTGGATTATACCAGTTCATGCCACCTAGAGAATTATGGGCTGGGCCAAAGATTCATGAACTGCTGGATTTATGCATACCAACATATTTGACTCTCTGCCTCCAGTTCTGAATAACTTTACTTTCCAACAGTGCAACACTGCACTGCCAATAGTGCCTTTAAACTAAGCAACTGTGAATATTAACTGACTATTAATGAATAATGTTCAACTATCATTATGGAGAGGGCTCCTGGGTGTTAGTTGCTTGTTCCTGATTGGCTGGTTCCTAAAAGGAAGTTTACACTTGAGTAGAAGGCAAAACCTTTGTCCTGGGAAGAGTAACTTCATTCTTCACCTATTTAATGAAGTTTGTGGCAGAAAAATGAAGTTCCTGGAGTGCAACAAGTACTTTCATATTAAGTAGTACGCAGGGCCGGTTGGACATATGAGGCTGCTGAAGCGGCGGCCTCGGGCGCTGGCCGCTAGGGGCGCTGTCGAGGCGTCGACAGCAGCCCATAGCGCCACAGCAGAGATTGCCCAATTCTCCCTTCGTTCCTGGACGCGGCCGCAGCTCGCCCTGGCGACCTGCGGCCGCGTCCAGGAAGGGAGAATTGGGCGATCTCTGCTGTGTGCACGCACACAGCAGAGATCGCCCAAACCTCCCTTCGTTCCTGGACGCGGCCGCAGCTCGCCCTGGCGACCTGCGGCCACGTCCAGGAAGGGAGAATTGGGCAAGGAGGAGGCAAGTGGACAATATCAACAGAAAGGAGGAAACCATGAAAATGAACAAAATCTGGCAAACAGCATTTTAAAACTCTAAAATCAGGACAGTAAATAAAGAAACAAACTCTGAAAACGGGAATTCCAGACATGAAACAACCAGGTAACACCTCCCAACAAAGGATTCCCACAGGTAGGAATCAGCCAGACCTTGAAGCTGCAAGGCTTTTCACTGCTAATCAAGGTGATTAATTGCAACATTCACACTTGCCTCCAACAGACAAGAATTCTTTCTCCCACCCTGGACCTTCCACAGATGTATAAACCTCTCTTGCTTGGTTTCCAACAGACCTCACAACCTCAGAGGATGCCTGCCATAGATGTGGGCGAAACGTCAGGAGAGAATACTTCTGGAACATGGCCACGCAGCCCGAAAGACATACAACAACCCTAAAGGGTAAATGTTTTCCTCCTGACATTAAGTCCAGTCATGTCTGATTCTGGGGTTTGGTGCTCATCTCCATTTCTAAGCCAAAGAGCCAGTGTTGTCCGTAGACTCCTCCAAGGTCATGTGGGATGACTGCATGGAGCGGCGTTACCTTTCCGCTGGAGCAGTACCTATTGATGCACTCACATTTGCATGTTTTTGAACTTCTGGGTTGGCAGAAGCTGGGGCTAACAGTGAGGGCTCACTCTGGTCCCCCAATTCAAATCTGCTGTGGCCTTTCAGTCCAGAATTTCAGCAGCTCAGCGCTTTCACACGCTGTGCCATCAGGGGATATTATTTCCTAAAGGTTGTGAATATACAATATTTCTGATTGGGTTTTTTTTGTCTGTTAGAGGCAAGTATGAATGCTGCAATTAAGAAAAATGATAAGGATGTAAAGGCCTTGCAGCTTTAAAGCCTGGCTGTTTCCTCCCTGAGTGAATTTTTTGTTGGGAGGTGTTAGCTGGCCCTGATTGTTTCCTGTATGGAATTCCCCTGATTTCAGAGTGGTGTTCTATGCGATATGTTATGTGCTTCTGCCGTCTGTGGCCGTGAGAAAACAGAGCATTTACCAGACTTTGATGATGGGAATACTTTGTTGGGAGGTGTTAGCTGGCCCTCTCACGATATATTGAAAACATTGACTACAAAAATGCATTGGATAATCCAGAACATTGGATAAGCGAGTGTTGGATAAGTGAGACTCCACTGTAATTACTACATAGCATTACTATGCATGGAACTACTTTTTCTGTCAAATTTGTTGTCCAACATGATGTTTTGGTTCTTAATTTGTAAAATCATAACCTATTTTGATGTTCAATAGGCTTTTTCTTAATCTCTCCTTATTATCCAACATATTTGCTTATCCAACGTTCTGCCGGCCTACTTATGTTGGATAAGTGAAACTCTACTGTACATGTTTAATGTTTATTCCCTTGTTTTGGGAGTTGTAGTTGGTGACTGAATGTTTTGTTAATTAATTAATTGAGTAGGGAGTTGTAGTTGCTGGGATTTATAGTTTTAATAATTATATATTATATATACTAGTTGTGCCCGACCACGCTTTGTTGTGGCGAAGTATGGTGGTATGGGAAATAAAGTATTGAGGAACTGGTGGTAGTTAAGGTAAAGGGTAAACATGTTGTCGAAGGCTTTCATGGCCGGGATCACAGGGTTGTTGTATGTCTTTCGGGCTGTGTGGCCATGTTCCAGAAGTATTCTCTCCTGAAGTTTCGCCCACATCTATGGCAGGCATCCTCAGAGGTTGTGAGGTTTGGATACCTCATAACCTCTGAGGACGCCTGCCATAGATGTGGGCGAAACGTCAGGAGAGAATACTTCTGGAACATGGCCACACAGCCTGAAAGACATACAACAACCCTAAAGGGTAAATGTTTTTCCCCTGACATTAAGTCCAGTCATGTCTGATTCTGGGGTTTGGTGCTCATCTCCATTTCTAAGCCAAAGAGCCAGCGTTGTCCGTAGACTCCTCCAAGGTCATGTGGGATGACTGCATGGAGCAGCGTTACCTTCCCGCTGGAGCAGTACCTATTGATGCACTCACATTTGCATGTTTTTGAACTTCTGGGTTGGCAGAAGCTGGGGCTAACAGTAAGGGCTCACTCTGGTCCCCCAATTCAAATCTGCTGCGGCCTTTCAGTCCAGAATTTCAGCAGCTCAGCGCTTTCACATGCTGTGCCATCAGGGGATATTATTTCTTAAAGGTTGTGAATATACAATATTTCTGATTGTTTTTTTTTTTGTCTGTTAGAGGCAAGTATGAATGCTGCAATTAGGAAAAATGATAAGGATGTAATGGCTTTGCAGATTTACAGCCAGGCTGTTTCCTCTCTGAGTGAATTTTTTGTTGGGAGGTGTTAGCTGGCCCTGATTGTTTCCTGTCTGGAATTCCCGTTTTCAGAGTGGTGTTCTTTGCGATATGGTATGTGCTTCTGCCGTCTGTGGCCGTGAGAAAACAGAGGATTTACCAGACTTTGATGATGGGAATACTTTGTTGGGAGGTGTTAGCTGGCCCTGATTGATTCATGACTGGATTTCCCCTGCTTTGCTACACCCATTACAATGGTCCACGCTGGCGTGGCACTTCTGAAGGACAAGAGTTCACTTCCTGAGAAAGGAAGTGTCTATTCTCCTGGGGCTCCGTTCTCCCAAACAAAACTGATCTGAAGCTAGTCCGAAGTCTGAAAAATCTTCTGAAGAGATATCATGACCAGGAAACCTTTGTGTAGTACTTGTAGACTAGAAATAACCAAAAAATTAAAATTGTTGCAAAGTTTATTAAAATATTTATTTATTAAAATGCAAGATTGGTGTTAATTCTATGTAATGTTACTATATGAACATAATGTTGTTAATAAACTTCTGGTTGTAAGGTAAACTCTTTTATCCATTCTATTCACCTCTACCTTCTACCTTTTATTTCTCGGTGATTGGGTTTTTTTTGAGGGGGGTGTCACGACCCAGGCTGCAGAGCACCAATAACCATACACAGAGGCCAGAATCTATCTAATATCTTTATTAAGGGAATATATAAAGTTAATAAAAGCAAGTGTAAGAAATAGTTCAGAAGTAGACCTTTCAGGGAAGGTCAGAATTAGTCCAAAGAAACAATGTCCAGTATGAAATATTAAGGTCCAAAGTTGTAATCCAATAACCGAAACACTCACTCTGCCAGGCAAAGTGAGGGGAGATGACAAGGTCCTTTAGTCCATGAAACTTGAGCAAGGCTAAGAAGTAACTTGATTCTTGGAACACAAGGCTTGAAACAAGGCAACAAGGAACGAGGAGCAAGAACAAGATCCGTGGTAATTACTTGGCAAGGTCCGGGAAGCAAGGCAAGATCCGGGGAGTAAACAAGGCTGGGAGCGGAGGCTTGGAAACAGGAACGAGGCTTGAAAACAGGAACGAGGCTTGGAAGCGGGATTAGCACTGTCCACACACACTACTCCAGTAGCTGACAAATTGACTCCGCAAGATTCCTAAAGGGCAAGGAACCTAAATAGGTTCTCGTTTTCCCACCAAAGAACACTTCTCTGGGGAATCAGAAACGAAAGTCAATCTCTGTGCCCAGATGTATGACTCCCTAAAATTTCTCATGGGAGCAGGCTTAATCATCTGAATGCTTTGCTGCGATTCTCAGGCTTCTGCGATTAGCCTGCTGAGCTCCTTTTTGTTGCTGATAATAATTACGGCGAGAAAATGGGGGAGATTTTGACTCAGGGCTTGTTTGGCAGATTTCTGGAGGACAAACCTCCTGCAGGTGCAAGGGCTCCAATTCTGGCTGGGAAAGTTCCCTTTCTGGCTGAAAAGGTGGAAAACCCAAGTTTTCCTCTTCATCCGTCACAACAGCACTAGGAACGGGACTACATGGCCCATGAGTCATCACACTATCCCCCTCCTCAAGCCCCCTCTCAAAATAGGGCTCTCTCCCCGAGGCGCGAGGCCGCGGCTTGGTGGGGTAGGTCTGATGGAAGCGGCGGGTTAAATCGGGGGCATGGACTGTGGAAGCGTCTTCCCATGAGCGTTCCTCGGGGCCAAAACCCACCCAGTCAATGAGATATTGCAGGCGGCGGCGGTGAAAGCGAGAATCCAAAATGTCCTGAACCTCGAACTCCTCCTCCCCATCCACCAAAACAGGAGGGGGGGCCGGCCGGTCTGCATCAGGGCGCACACCATCCGCCGGAAGGAGCAGGGAGCGATGGAACACTGGATGAATGCGCATAGAGCGCGGGAGTTGGAGTTTGAAAGTCACGGGGTTAAGTTGCGCCACCACCGGATAGGGACCAATGTAGCGGGCATCTAACTTCCGACAAGGGCGATGGGAGGGCAAAAAGCGAGTGGACAGAAGAACCCGGTCTCCTACCTTGATTTCGGGGCCCGGCTGGCGATGTTTGTCAGCGTGGCGTTTATAGTCCTCCTTGGCTTGGTCTAGTTGTTGGAGCAAAAGTTGTTGCACCGCTGTGAGTTCCTGCAGCCAGTCTTCTGCTGCGGGAACTTCTGAGGTTTCAACAATAGAAGGAAAGAAACGTGGATGGAAGCCGTAGTTTGCAAAGAACGGGGTTTCTTTAGTTGAAGCCTGGACACCATTGTTATAGGCAAACTCCGACAGCGGTAATAGGGAAGCCCAATTGTCCTGCTGGTAATTTACATAACAGCGAAGGTATTGTTCCAGAGTGGCATTGGTGCGCTCAGTTTGCCCATCCGTTTGGGGATGGTGAGCCGAAGATAAACGAGAGTCTATGCCCAATAGTTTTTGTAGTGCTTTCCAGAAACGAGAGGTGAATTGAGACCCACGGTCTGTGACCAAACTTTTGGGCAAACCATGCAATCTGAAAACATGCTGAAGGAATAAATCTGCAGTCTCTTTGGCCGTGGGAAGGCCATCGCAGGGAATGAAATGGGCGAGCTTGGTAAAAAGGTCCACCACCACTAGGATCGTGGTGAATCCACAGGAAGGTGGTAGGTCAGTGATAAAATCCGCCGAGATTATTTCCCATGGGCGAGATGGAGTAGGAAGGGGATGCAGAAGCCCTGAGGGCTTCTCCCGTCTTGTCTTGGAGCGCTGGCATACTGGGCAGGAATTGACATATTTTTCCACATCCTTGCGGATCTTGGGCCACCAGAAATCTCTTAGGATCAAATGCATGGTTTTAAATAGTCCGAAATGCCCTGCTGGCTTGCAGTCGTGACACAGACGAAGTGCCTTTTCCCTGCCCGGCCCCGGGGGGATGTAGACATGATTTCTATAGCAAAGTAAACCATCCTTAAGCGAGAAGGGAAAATGTAGTCCTTGGCGAAGTTGGTCCTGAGCCCAGGCATCTGCTTGTTGACTGGCCCTGATTTCCTGAGCACAAAGGGGCCCTGGAGTCGAGGGGGTAGATTCAATTGGAGTGGATTTGGTGTTTCCCACTGTGAGCGTGGCAAAGTTCTCGGGCTGCAGCAATTGGGACTCAAAGGTCTCTTTGCGCCCTGCAGCATATTCCGGTTTTCGTGACAGAGCATCTGCCTGCTTGGTCTGGGCTGGGGTTACATAATGAATTTGGAAGTCAAAACGCTCAAAGAATAAAGCCCAGCGTTGTTGTCTCTGATTTAGCTTGCGGGCAGTTCTTAGATGTTCTAGATTCCGATGATCAGTGTGGACCTCAATGGGAAATTTGGCCCCTTCTAACCAATGTCTCCAAGTTTCAAAGGCTGCCTTTATGGCCAAAAGTTCCTTTTCCCAAATAGTGTAGTTTCTCTCTGGGGCGGTCAGCTGACGAGAGTAAAAGGCACAAGGGTGAAGATGTTCTCCCACTGGTTGCAAGAGTACCGCTCCAATTGCCACATCGGAGGCGTCTGCCTGTACGACAAAAGGGGTTTCAGGATCTGGGTGCTGAAGGATTGGCTGTGACGTGAATAATTTTTTTAGTTGTTGGAATCCTTTCTCAGCTTGCTCTGTCCAGCGGAAAGGCTGTTTCCCTCGGATGCAGCTGGTGATTGGATCAGACCAGCGGGCAAAGTCTGGAATGAACTTGCGGTAGTAGTTCGCGAACCCCAAGAAGCGTTGCACCTCTTTCTTGTTGGTTGGCGCCCGCCATTCCAATACTGCTGAAACCTTTGCCGGGTCCATGGTGAGCCCTAGTGGCGAGACACGATATCCCAGGAAATCTACCTCTTGTAGATCAAAAGCGCATTTTTCCAGCTTGGCATAAAGTCCATGATCCCGCAATCGTTGTAACACCATTCTAACGTGGTTCTCATGTTCTGATTGTGATCTAGAAAACACCAAAAAATCGTCCAGGTAGATAATCAAGAACCGGTCTAGATAATCCTGAAAGATATCGTTGACAAAATGTTGAAACGTTGCGGGAGCTCCACATAAACCGAAATTCATGACCAGGGTTTCGAATAAACCGAATTTAGTCTGGAAGGCAGTCTTCCACTCGTCCCCTTCCCTGATGCGAACTAGATTATAAGCTCCTCGAAGATCCAGTTTGGTGTAAACCTTAGCCCCTCGAAGCCGGTCTAAGAGGTCCGAGATCAAAGGCAGGGGATACCGGTTTCGCTTAGTGATATTGTTCAATGCTCTATAGTCCACCACCAAGCGTAGGTCCCCTGACTTCTTTTTTACAAACATCACTGGGGAAGCGGCTGGGGATTGAGAGGGTCTGATAAACCCCTTGCGGAGGTTTGTCTCTAAGAACTCCCTGAGAGCTTCTTGCTCTGGTTCAGTCAGGGAGTAGAGGTGTCCTCGCGGGATCGGGGCCCCCTCCACCAAGTCAATGGCACAGTCATAAGGTCTATGTGGGGGTAGTCTCTCGGCTTCCTTTTCATTGAATACATCCCAATATTCCGAGTACTTCTTGGGCAAGGTGATGATGGGTTCAGCGTCTGTGGCATGACAGACCTTGGCTACAAGGCAATGGTTTTGGCAATATTTTGAAGCAAACTGCAGTTCTCTGTTGGACCAGGAGATGTTTGGGTCGTGGAGTGTCAGCCATGGAATACCCAAAATCACAGGGAAATGGGGAACCTCGGTAACAAAGAAGGAAATCTCTTCCATGTGTTCCCTTATCCACATTCTGGTGGGTTCCGACCACTGGCTTACTGGACCTGTCTTAAGGGGGCGGCCATCGATGGCTTGCACCACACGGGCGTTCTTGAAGTCATGATATTGTAATCCCAGAGAGTCGGCATACTCTCTATCAATGAAATTGTTTGTGGCTCCTGAGTCTATCATGGCATGGACCATGACGGGTCCTTTTTTCACTGACCACAAGGTGACCACTAGGAGAAAAAGGACCCCGGTTGGCGGCTCTTGAGTGGGGTTTTTGACCGGGTTGGCGAGCCTCTCTACGCCCGGTCGCTGGCTTCCCCCGCCGGCTGTGCGCCAGCCGCCTCAGACGTCTTCGTCTCCATGGAGGACGCCGCCGCCAGACGAGCGGCGGGCTTCCCTTTGGCTGGACACTCTCTGGCAAAGTGGCCCCCGTTTCCGCAGTACCAACAGAGATTTAGGCGTTGGCGGCGGGCCTTCTCGGCGGCATCTAATCTGGGATGCACATTGCCCAACTGCATCGGCACCTCCTCGCTTCCTCTGGGGTATGGGGCTGGTGGCGGGGGTCTCCACACTGGACGCGGCTGGACGCCGGTGGGAGCGGGAGGTTTCGCTCCGGTCCTACCGCTCTGGCCTCGGATCCATTGCCTTCTGTTGGCAAGCATGACTTCAGCTCGTAAACATTGATCAATGAGTGCTTCAAGAGAGTGTGGAGGATCCACCTTGGAGATTTCCTCCAGCATCTTGATGTTGAGACCCTCCCGAAATTGTCCTCTAAGGGCTACATCGTTCCATCCGGTGTTATGGGCCAGCACTCGGAACTCGGCTATGTACTGGGACAAGGGTCTGTCCCCTTGGGAGAGGCGCCGGAGTTTGTGGCCGGCTGCCTCCAAATTGTCCTCGATCCCCCAGGTCGCCTTAAGGTGGTCCAAGAAGTGTTGCGCTGATCTTAGATGTGGGGAAACTTGGTCGAACAGTGCCGTCGCCCAGTTGGCTGCTGGCCCGTCTAGGAGACTGTAAATCCACGCCACCTTGATGTCTTCTTGGGGAAACTCGGCAGCACGGGCCTCTAGATAAGCCTGGCATTGGCGACGGAAAACATGAACCTTAGAAGCTTCTCCAGAAAACTTGGTTGGCAACGCCATGGCCGGGAGACGGATTCCGCGCTCCTTCAAACCCCTTATTTCACCATCCTGCGCGTTGAGCTTATCACGGATACGGTCCACTTCGTCCTTGTCGATGGTGTAGCTGAGGGGCTGGGCCCCCGGTCCGGCTCCGGTAGACATTCTGGCCTAGGTTAATTGGTGCTTAGGGTGGCGGAGTCAAACTGTCACGACCCAGGCTGCAGAGCACCAATAACCATACACAGAGGCCAGAATCTATCTAATATCTTTATTAAGGGAATATATAAAGTTAATAAAAGCAAGTGTAAGAAATAGTTCAGAAGTAGACCTTTCAGGGAAGGTCAGAATTAGTCCAAAGAAACAATGTCCAGTATGAAATATTAAGGTCCAAAGTTGTAATCCAATAACCGAAACACTCACTTTGCCAGGCAAAGTGAGGGGAGATGACAAGGTCCTTTAGTCCATGAAACTTGAGCAAGGCTAAGAAGTAACTTGATTCTTGGAACACAAGGCTTGAAACAAGGCAACAAGGAACGAGGAGCAAGAACAAGATCCGTGGTAATTACTTGGCAAGGTCCGGGAAGCAAGGCAAGATCCGGGGAGTAAACAAGGCTGGGAGCGGAGGCTTGGAAACAGGAACGAGGCTTGAAAACAGGAACGAGGCTTGGAAGCGGGATTAGCACTGTCCACACACACTACTCCAGTAGCTGACGAATTGACTCCGCAAGATTCCTAAAGGGCAAGGAACCTAAATAGGTTCTCGTTTTCCCACCAAAGAACACTTCTCTGGGGAATCAGAAACGAAAGTCAATCTCTGTGCCCAGATGTATGACTCCCTAAAATTTCTCATGGGAGCAGGCTTAATCATCTGAATGCTTTGCTGCGATTCTCAGGCTTCTGCGATTAGCCTGCTGAACTCCTTTTTGTTGCTGATAATAATTACGGCGAGAAAATGGGGGAGATTTTGACTCAGGGCTTGTTTGGCAGATTTCTGGAGGACAAACCTCCTGCAGGTGCAAGGGCTCCAATTCTGGCTGGGAAAGTTCCCTTTCTGGCTGAAAAGGTGGAAAACCCAAGTTTTCCTCTTCATCCGTCACAACAGCACTAGGAACGGGACTACATGGCCCATGAGTCATCACGGGGGGGGCACCAAAATCCTGTTTCGCTTACACTTGAAAATTTCCTTGGGCCGGCCCTGGTAGTACGCAATGAACCAGGAACAGAATGCCATCTGTGCAGACAGGTTTTGTGGTGTACTTGTGCCATGGAACAACAGGAAGGGCTATATATGTGGTTCCTAGTTTGGTGTATGTTGACAACTTGTGTACAGTTTATTAAATAGCAAAAACTTAGTACTAGCTGTTGGGACATGGATGTGCTGGAGAGGAATGTAAATACTGAGAGCCAAAGTCATGCAGGTGCTAATAGGAAAAGCCATGTATAACCCAGGAACAACACCCTGTTGTTTGATGCCACAAGTACACAATCAAATCTCCCTGGACAGATAGCCAAGCAGCTAGGCTGTAAAAATAGTTGATAATGACAAAGTTCCGGCTTAAAAGTATGTGTTTTTGTTTCATTATGTACTGCTACCCCATGAGGTTTGTTTGTGTGGGAGATACTTCATGAAACATCTGGGGGGCACAGTTTCTCTGGCCAGGACAAAGAACGGAACTTTTGCAGAGATCTGCATATCCAAATTTCTGCATATTCGCATCTCGCCAATTTTTTTAAAAAAGCTGCGAGGTTTCTGGCAGAAGTTCAGCGGCAGCCTTCTTGGGAGCTTCTGAATCTCGAAACAAAGCAGCAAGTGTGGACAATGGAGGCAGAAATCCCAGGACTAACAGGTCTGAAGTCCTAGGATTTTTTGCCCCAGTTTAAAACTCGTGATTTAGTGCTGTCTGGAAGCGCCCTAAGCTATGGAATTCTGGGAGTTGCAGTTTGGTGAGACACTAGTGATCTTTGGTAGAGAACGCTACATACCTTGTCAAACTATAGCTCCCATGATTCCATTACACTGCGCTATGGCAGTAAAAGTGGTGTCAAACTGCACTGATTTCACAATGTGGATGTACCCTACATTTTTCTCCAGCAGATGGAGCTAACATTGCAAGGCCTGCACTTTTGTCATTCCTTTTATTTAAGGAGAAAAATGGAAAAAGAACCTGGCCCTGTAGAAATTTACCTGGGAAATTGATTGTCTTGTCTCTGCTGTAAATCCCATTCTTCCATCTTCCATCTGTGGAGCTGACCACAACTATTCAGTGGTAAAGTCTTATCATACTAAATAATGAGGGATATTCCTTTCCTTTATTATGTACTCCAGTTCATGAGAATGAGATATTCTACCAATCAAAAACAGCTTTAAGAACTGTCATTTGTTCCTCTGCAACAAATTATATCTTGTAACCAGAATGACATGTTTGAATGGACAGATTAGCCACATTTTTCTTGCTTTAACTGATTAACTGTAGAATAGATGTGTCAATACTTAAGAAAGAAAAGTCCTAGTTGCGAGGACAATAGAGTCAATCCAAAGGGGAGAAAAGACAATAATGACTTTTAGAGGAAACTCATGCAGATCACCTCTAATCCAAACTCTATTCAATCTTCCTTTGAAAACTGGATATCCTAATTTCCTTTTTAGGATGAGAATAAATGTCATTTTTCATTCTTTTTCAGGGGCTACAGAGGAAAAATGGTTTTCAGAAATCCAAGAAGAAAATTAATTTTAGAATAATTTAGGGGGTACAATTGGTCCTGGAGGGCAGTTACTAAAGTAATGCAAAGGACGAGTTTAACTATCAAGGCTGCTAATAATGTTTTAGCTGGTAGGATTGCAGAGGAAGGAAATTTTGGACAGACAGATCTGAATTAAGAGAGTGGTTTCATCAGTGTAGAAGAGACTTGTATCCGACTCTGATTTCTAGAAGTACAAGCCCCAAGTGCCAATTTCAGTGGATTTGATAAAGACAAACATTTAAAGCTCAATCCAGGTAAGATGGAGGCATGAGTGAAAGGAAGGTAATCTATATAGATTAGTGGCAGGAGATCATATCCTACCTTATATTGCAGGATTATTTCTAATTTTTATTTATTTATTTATTTCATTTTTACCTCTCCTTTTTCGATCCCGGAGGGGACTCAAGGTGGCAAAAACTCAATGCCACACAGGTGAACAATAAAATACAGCTCATCAAAATGTAAACAATAGTTCTAAACTTGGTAGTACTGTTGGTCTTAAGGTCCTGGCTTTGAACAGGATTTCCTTTCGCTAATTTCAACCGATAGATAAATTGTCATCTTTTAAGGAGAGAAGATACTGCCCTTATGTGTTTTCTGGTACTCTCTTGACTTTTTTTTCGTGTCAGGAGCAACCGGAGTTGCTTCTGGAGTGAGAGAATTGGCCGTCTGCAAGGACGTTGCCCAGGGGACGCCCGGATGTTTTGATGTTTTTACCATCCTTGTGGGAGGCTTCTCTCATGACTCTCTTGACTAGACTACTTATACGTAACATGGGAGTGGACAGCCCTTGACAATAGTTAGTAAATTTCAGCTGCTATTGAATACAGGGAGAAGCTTTAGACAGAGGTCACTCTGGTTATTTTGATATCAGAATCAAAGGACAAGATCCACGTATACCAATTCTGATGCTAATTATACTGTACCAAATATTGGCAATGGGATAACATCCTTTATAGGAGACCAGATTATTTTAAGAGATAAAGGACTGACATCATGCAAAGAGCCCCTTATCTCATTCACTGAGGGGAGGAACAGCCAAACTCTGAAGCAATTTCTGCCACAAACATCAGCAGAGTACAAATTGCAGCTGGGATATTTTCACCAGGAATATTATAAAAAGGAGCAAAGGATTAAGTTCCTTTCTTATAATATTGTGATCTGAGTTCAACGCTCTCTATCTCCTGCCTGGGACAATTCATCATCAACAACAAAAAAATCAGTAGATGATGGTCTCATCTACTTTGGCTCTGACAACTATCTTTAAAAGGTGTCCTGCTTCTATGGCAGAGATACTATACCAGGAGACATGTTGTGAAGTTCCACCTATGCATTTAGTACCAAGAGAAAGCAACAATATGAAAAAAGCATCTGGCTATTTTGGTATGGCCAGGTACATCAGGGTTCACCAAACTTTTTAAACAGGGGACCTGTTCACAGTCCCTCAGACCATTGCAGGGCTGGACTATAGTTTTAAAAAAAAAACTATGAACAAATTCCTATGAGCACTGCACATATCTTATTTTTAAGTAAAAAAAAAAAACAGGAACAAATACAGCCTCAATGTTAATAATAATAATAATAATAATAATAATAATCATCATCATCATCATCATCATCATCATCATTATCATTATCATAATAAAAATAATAAAGAGGGTTGGAAAAGACCCCTTGGGTCATTTTGTCCACCCCCTTCTGCCTTCTGCACAAGCAAAGCAAAAGCAAAGCACCCCTGACAGATGGCTACCCTGCCTCAATTTGGTAGGAAAGGTACGTGCAGGGCGTGCGCCTTTACCTCCTCCTTCGTGCGGCATATGCCTTCCTCAATGGAGGAGGAGAGAGCTGCCACCGCGGGGGCCAAATAAATGGCTTCGATGGGCCGCATGTGGTCCGCGGGCCATCTTTTGGGAACCCCCTGAGGTACATGATACTATCATCCTCTGAGACCTAGAGGAACCCCAGCGGGGTGTCCTTCTTCATAATTCTAAGGACACAGCTACATCTATCTCGGGTGCCTCTGCTATCCATTGGTTACTAAATTATTGCAGGATACTATAGGAGGAAAGTGAGTTCGAGAAGACAAAGGACTTCGTCATTTGTCCTCATTAGAAAAGACAGTAATGCTTGGAAAGGTAGTATCAAAAGAGGAAGATGGATAAATCCTATCAGAAAAGCCACACTCCTGCATTGGCAGGACCTGATCAGGACAGTTACTGAAAGGGTGGATTGGAGGTTTCTTCTTCATATGGTTGCCATGAGTTCCACGTGACAGCAGTTGAGCACAGTGTAAGTCCCAATGAACTCAGTGGGGCTTATTTGTGAGTCAGGCATGCCTGGGATCATGCTGTTTCGGCACATAAAGTCCAAGGCATTGTCAACTCATCACAACTACTACTGTTGAGAAGCAGCAGTGAAGAGAATGGAATGTATTTTGTGTGGGAGAAACTGACTTTGATCAAAACTGAGGCAGAGATTTGGAGCACACACAATTTGTTTGCCTTTGACTCCAGTCACGCATCACTTGCCATGCTGGCAAAAGCTGGTATTCCAGTGGATCTCAGAAGCTCGGGTGCAAACCCCCTCTCTGGTTGGTCAATCTGTGCAGGGAATGCTGGGATGGGAAGGGAAGGGTTGCAACTTGTCACTCACAAAACACATGAAGCCAATTTAATGCAGGCACTTGGGGAAACTGCCTTCCTAAGCTGCCCTCTTGGACAAACCTGATAAATATACATACTCTGCCCAGCCATTAAGCAGAGTGAGCAAATCATGGGTACCCATAAAGGGAAGGGGAGAAGGTGTCTTTATGGCTGCAAACTTATATCCATTTATCTAGGAGTAGGCTCCATTTAATTTAGTAGGAATTATTTCTAAGTAGATTGTATAGGATTGCACTATTGTTCTCTTTTTACCAAGGGTATTTGTGGAGAAACTTCTGTCTTGCAGATCAGAACACTGAACTCACCCTGTTTGTTGCTGAGAGGGAAGTGTGCTAAAGCCTTCCTCTGAGGCTCGGAGAGAGTGACTTGCCCACAGCCACACGTGGGTTTCCATGGCCACACAGGAAATCAAGCAGTAGCCTATTACACTCAAACCACACCATCCTCAAATGGACCAACAAATTCAAGAAACACAAGGAACATTTTATTTGGCTTTGGCTAGATATATAAACACTTTAATACACATTACATATGTAATATGCATTATCCACTTTGCTTCAATTAATGTTATTGTTGCATGAGAAAACCAGCCCCAGGTCCTTGGGATGTGTAGTTTACCTGGGCCAGGTCACCACTCACTGAAGTCTCATTTTCTCTCTCTTTTTTTCTCTTTCTAGCGCCTGCTGGAGCACTAACCCAATGAAAGGTAAACAGCACTCCTTAGATGCCTTGCCATCATCTTCCGCTGAAGGTCTATATGATGTGCCATGACAACCAGGGGTAGATTACCCCGGCCATGACTTACCAGGGAGCCTGGCTTGTTAAAGATACTTTGGAAAACTATGTCTCTCATGTATATAATTTGTCCTTAACACTCCATGTTTTTTCCTAAGTGTTCCTATTTTGCCTATATGTTGTGTTAACCTTATGTTTTATGCTCCTGAGATCCCCATTCCTTCCCTTTGGGGAAACTGTGTTCCTGAGCCCAAAGATGTCTTGCATCCTATGCAATTGTATAACCTGGGGAAAAGAAACTAAGCTGGGAACTTACTCATCAAGTTCCCAGTTTCACCTATTTTTTGGACTTTACCTGGACATTGCAAGACAATACTTCTATTCAGGCAGGGGAAATCATCTCCCTTGCCCCTTGTAGTCAGAATACTTTCATAATTGTTTTGGTCACGTAGACATAAACATCAAGGCCAAAGGCATTTTCATATCCCAAAGAAACCACACACACATCAGTGCAGAGGGTCGCAGGTAATGTTTCCTGGAGAACTGGAAATCCAACTCACTATTGAGTACCATTTTGGTTCATTCAAATGAAAAAGTTGTCTAAAGGTATTTTTTCCTTGAAATATTTCTTTTGGGCCCATTTCCTCTCAGTTCCCCATCTAATAACTCCTTATAATATCTAGTGTAAGACATGACCCCACCATTTACTAAGATGGTTACTGGTAATTCATGAAATACAGTACAAGAAAACATTTTATATTATTTTTAATAAAACATTGTAAAGTTATCTTTTTAAAAATAATCTGATATCCAGTGTATTTCTCTATCCACCCATCCATCCATTTATTTATGAAGAGTGGATTAAGTGGATACTTGAGACATAACTGGAGCTTAATAGAGAGCTAAACAGCCACTCAATAAACTGATGGATGGCTTCGGGGGTTCTGGTATGGCTAGAAAAAAGAAGGTCAGATGGACTTAACTCAAACTTATCTCTTGTCTTTTGAATTGTATCTGTCAGAGAGGATGCAAGGGCAGCCTTGGGAACCTTGTAATGGTTTCATGGATTAAAACATTTAATAGCTGGGAATCACAAGGTCATTGCTGACTTCTATTATCCACCCAATGACAAATAGAAAAAGATGCTAATTTGGCAAGTTCCTGTAAAGCAAGCTAGAAGTTGCTTGCAATGGCAGCATTTTTTAAATGTGAAACATAAGACTTGTGAGCTATCCAGCTTTCCTCTGCTGCTAGATCCACAGAGCTAGAAGAGACTTTGTCATCTACAGGCAGTCCCCAAGTTATGAACAAGATACGTTATGTAGATTCGTTCTTAAACTGAATTTGCATGTAAGAACAGGTACGTTTTAAGGTGTAACTCCAGTCATATATATACACACACACACACACACACACACACACACACAAATATATATCACTTTGGATAGCATAGGGAAGGGTTAGCGTAACACTCCTGTGGAGTTTTTTTTGCTGTTCAAAATATCTCACTTTCCATCCCTTTTTTAAAATTGTGTCGGAAGCGACTTGAGAACATACTGCAAGTCACTTCTGGTGTAAGAAAATTGGCCGTCTACAGAGATGTTGCCCAGGGGACACCCAGATGTGTTAGCTGGGAGGCTTCTCTCATGTCCCTGCAAGCTAGAGCTGACAGATGGGAGCTCACCCCATCTTGCGGATTCCAACTGGTAACCTTCAGGTCAGCAACCCAACTTTCAGGTCAGAAGTTCAGCCAGCACAAGGGTTTAACCCATTGTGCCACCACGGCTCTTTCCATCCCTGTGATAATTGGATTTTGAAAAACTTGGCTTGCTGTGGAAACAAGGATTGGCGAGAAAGCCTCAGTGGAGATACCTTTTCTCCATGATAACTCTTTCAGGAGTAAATTTCCTTTCCTAAGGGGTTAATTTCTCTCACTTCCTGTTTCCTCATCCCGTTCTTAACTGTGAGTGAATTGTAAGGCGGATGTTTGTAACTCTGGGACTCCCTGTATTTCCAACCCTTGCACAGTGGAAGAGAATATAACATACAAGCTCCTGTCCCCTGGAAGCAAGAGAGCAATGGCTGTGCCTTCATTCTGGAGTGGGGTGCTGGCCCAGGAACAGGACTGTTCTTACTGGTGGATCCCTCTCCTTGTGGGATTTTCCACCTGACAGTTTTATGCTTCAATCAGGCAGATAAAACTTGACAACCTTAGTCTGTTCAGCTGTTCATGGAGTCTCTAAGTTCTTCTGACAAGCATCCTACTCAAGAGAGGAGACTTAAAAAATGATGCTTTGGATTTTCCTTCCAAAGTCAAGAACCCATAAACATTAATACAACTTTGAGACCTGTCCTAAGAACACTTAGGATAGTTTAGATACAACACAAGGCTTTTAAAGGCAGGTCTAAAGAATCACGAGTTCTCACATTATAGGTCCTTCAATTTTGTCACTTGTGGTTGCCTCCATGCCCACTCCTTCCATTCTTTTTGGAGGTCAATTGTAGCCATTTCTTGGATCTGTATTAGGGCTGTACCAAAGGCATTTTGAAAGACAGTGCATGGTGTGCTTTTTTTGGTGTCAGGAGCGACTTGAGAAACTGCAAGTTGCTTCTGGTGTGAGAGAATTGGCTGTCTGTAAGGATGTTGCCCAGGGGACACCCAGATGTTTTACCATCCTATGGGAGGCTTCTCTCATATCCCTGCATGGGAAACTGGGGCTGACAGACAGGAGCTCACCCCACTCCCTGGATTCGAACTGCCGACTTTTCTATCTGCAGTCTTGCTGGCACAAGGGTTTAACCCATTTCGCCACCAGGGGCTTCTATGTGTGCTAAAGTAAAGGTAAAGGTTTCCCGTGACATTAAGTCCAGTCATGTCTGACTCTGGGGTTGGTGCTCATCTCCATTTCTAAGCCGAAGAGCCGGCATTGTCCGTAGACATCTCCAGGTCATGTGGCCAGCATGACTGCATGGAGCGCTGTTACCTTCCCGCCGGAGCGGTACCTATTGATCTACTCACATTGGCATGTTTTCAAACTGGTAGGTTGGCAGGAGCTGGAGCTAACAGCGGCTGCTCACGCTGCTCCTGGGGCTTGAACCTGGGACCTTTCGGTCTCCAGCTCAGTGCTTTAATGCACTTCACCACCGGGGCTCCTTCTATGTGTGCTAATGTGTGCTAACGTGGTCCTATGCTTCTGAAGGGTAAACGTTTGTATCCCTGAATGTTTTGTTCTGATATTTCTCACAATTGAAAAGAAATTCACTAGAACATGGGAATAAAATGTTACAACTGGTGATAGGACTTTCTGGGAAAATATAAATGTTTTGACATTTTTAAAAATCCCACAAACAAAAGATTGCCAACTCCAAACATATTTGCCTCACCTGGAGGAGCTCACAGTCTTCTACATCAAGAACATCTTATGAATAACATATTTTAAAGACCGTATAGTCAAATGTCCAGATATAAGTTTTAATAAGATGACAGGGAGAAGGGAGAGAAAAAGGCAACAATTGCAGACACAGAGTTTTCCAGCTAAACATCAATAAATTAAATCTCAATTACCTATTAAATTTAATCTGTTTGAATAGACTCTTGGATTCAGAACGTGGACAAATTTCATTACTAGGAAGGGGATCTAAGTGCAGTATTTATTTGAATGCTGGGTCAATGCTCCCAGGAAGATGGAGCTGAAGGTAAAATCTTGAATCCGGTAAAAGCCAGACCTACTGGAAATGAACATTTAGCTACTAGGCCAAGGTCATCTAGATTTAGTATCTAGTTGTGGAATGTTTGAGGAGCAATTCAAAGCTCCTGCCTGCAGTGTTAACTCCTTTTGCGGGTTGTGAGCAAACTGGAACCAATCAATGAATGCCAAGGCAGATGGCAGAGAACCCATCAGATAGCAGCATGTTGTTAGGTAGGAAGCTTTAAAAAGACTTGTACATGGCTAGGTGTGTGTGTGCTTCTTTTGCAAATAATTGCCAAGCATGTTGATTTGGGCAGACTGTGAATAAAGGCTTTGCTTTTCCATTCTCCATCCTTGTTTGTGTTAATTGGCTACATTGCACACTAGGCATGAGTCCACCATCCTTTTAGGAGACTAACAATTTCTTGGGTTTGCTGATTAATATTTTGCCTATCACAGGCACTTTTTGTCAGAGGTCTGGTAAAGGACCTAGCTAAGATCAAAATCAACAAGATCTTTTATGGCACAAACGTTGGAGGATTGACAAATATATCATCCTTTGGGGGTGGGGGGTGGACAACAGACTTGTTTCCTAGGTTGTTTCTGGTGCCAAACGCCTAGTTGGCCAATCAGAACATTCTGTAATGGCTGCATTTACCTCTCAAATGACCTTGATTTTATATTGCAAAAAAGTTAGCAACTTCCCACTAGCTACAACATTGTAGAAATGTTCTGTATGTATATGGTGGCAAGAAGAGATCAGAATTTGCATATTGTTGAACTCCACACAATGTGACGAAACAAAGAGTATCTATGGGAACTGTTAAGCTGCATCAGAACATAGAGGTTTGGCACAACCTTTGTCCCTTAATAAGAATATGGAGATCAATGACTTGTTGCACTGGAAAAACCCAATAAAAATCAGTTTCTCTACCTAAACCACTTTCACCCACAGGTGATTTACATATATTTGTTGTTGTTTATTCATTCAGTCACTTCTCTTTGTGACCTCCTGGGCCAGCCCACACCAGAGCTCTCTGTCGGCTGTCACTACCCCGGCTCCTTCAAGGCCAAGCCAGTGATTTCAAGGATACCATCCATCCATCTTGCCCTTGGTCGGCCCCTCTTCCTTTTTCCTTCCATTTTCCCCAGCATCATTCTCTTCTCCAAGCTTTCGTGTCTTCTCATGATGTGGCCAAAGTGCTTCATCTTTGCCTCTAATATCCTTTCCTCCAGTGAGCAGTCAGGCATTATTTCCTGGAGTATGGACTGCCTGGATCTTCTTGTGGTCCAAGGCACTCTCAAGATTTTCCTCTAACACCACAATTCAAAAGCGTCTATCTTCCTTTGCTCAGCCTTCCTTATGGTCCAGGTCTTGCATCCATAGGTTACTATGGAGAACATATGTAAATTACCAAAGGGTTCATTTTATTATTAATTCATTGTAAGCCACCATCTGCTTGTGCCAGATAGAAGGGAAGAATGCCTGTAGTTAAAACAATTGTGTTCCCTATTTTCACCATGGACTCACTAAATCACCCCTCCCCAACCTGGTACCTTCTGAACATTTTTGGCTTTACTCACATAAATCCCAACAAACATGGTGCCAGGTTGAAAATTCTGGGATCTGAAGTCTCAAAACACATAGGGAACACTAGATTGGGGAAAGCTGCACTGAGTGGCCCTGGGCAAGTGGTGATTCAAATCTAACAAACTATATGCTTTAAGTTCATCTTAGTCATTTCTCAGGACTACCTGAAAAACTGTAATATAATATGAAATGCAGTCTGCACTTACTGAAGAGGCAAGATAGATTTTCTGAAAGGCTGATCAATTTGCTGATCGTTGTTGTGCAGTGAACTCCCAGGGGTCCTTGGTGGGGGACCACATAGATCATCCACAACTTTTTCTTTAAAAAAACCCCACAGCATTGCCAAAACACAAATCAAGGAGCATGAAAGGCACTGCAGACTAACTCAGCCAAAGAAATCAGTCATAGCAGAACACTTGATAAACCAACCAGGACACAGCATATTATTTGAGAACACAGAAATGCTGGACCATTCCTTGATAGGCCTTTAAAAATGGAAAAGACTAAATGTCAATTTCTACATCACTTCCTGAAGGAAAGAAGGCCCCTACTGTCTTCCATGAGATATGGGGGCATTTTGGTGTAAAAAAAGATAGGTTAGACATGGAATATGGAGCTACAGAGGGGACAAGGCATCCCAGGGCTCCGTGTTTCCAAAATTTTTAGATCTGCCAGGGGCTAAAAAAATAGACTTGGAGTCACTTTTGATCATCAGGCTACATGTCCCCCACTCCTGATTTACAAATACTTATCTATACTTGATGCTTGGAAGAAGCCTGTGCATATAAAGCAGGTTCCCCGTGAGCCCCTCACTTGCTAGGAATTGCCCTGCTGCCACTTCCATCATCCATCAGGGTTAGCTCTGCTATGTAGGGTTGAAGGGAAATGCAATCGAACACCATCAGGAAGATTTAAAAGGATGTGGCAGAGGTTTGTACTGTATATATTCATGAGAAAAACCGAGGGTTTGATTTTGTACAGAAAGTCAGTAAGAGAAAAATACAATATTGATTATAAAACAACAATGACTTATGTATTCCCTTCAGAAACACTGTCTGGAGTCTGCGGAACAAATAGACAATAACTGTTCCTTTGTAGCTTGAGAATTCAATTACATATCTGGAGTGGTCCTCGGTTTGCAAAGTGGGAAAAATCACAATGTGGGGTATAAACTGCTTTATACCATAAAAGTGATATAGAAATGAAAATACATAAGATGTTATGCTGATTCTGATGGCAAAATGTACTGTTTACATCTACTTGCTACACTCTTTGGAATTTTTAGTTGCAGGCTTGAAGCCTCCCCACTGGTAGCACTGTCCCCATCTGTCTTTAAGTCAAGGGAAAGGATTTTCAAAGGCCCATGTTCAAACAAAAACCCATATATCCAAATAATTCTGTGCAGGGCTAGATTTATGCTGCTTTTACTAATGCATATTTTCTTACATTCCCAGGTCATTGAGTTTGATGACGATCAGTGTTGATTTTGGATGCTGGTCGGTAGAATTTCCCATTGACCTGAGTAAACAATTTGCTCTGTAGCCAAAGGTCACTCCAGCCAAGCTGAGTTGTCCTGTCTATTTCTAGTTTTCGTTGATAAAGCGGAAGTCAGTCGGGGTGGGACAACTAGAGTTGGAGTTCTGCCAAATTGTTGATGTGTCCATTCAAAGGGCAGCAAAGAATGCACAATTCTCTTCTGTGGCAGGCTGACTTTAGACTCTACTCCTCCACAGTCCTGGGAAAGCATTGCAGAGGTTCCTTTGTTATTGTTTGGTGATGTGCCCATTAAAGTCATATGACTTGAACTTCGGGACAGATGTTTGCTGTATGACAACAATGCCTTATTGAATTACCTGACCATCATAGGCAGGTTGATACTAGGCTTGTGATAATAAAGAAAAATGATGGATCATTCTTAAACACATAGGTCCACCAGAACATTTGATTTTTCAAATGTGTGATCTGTACAGAGGACAAAGGGAATTGCTGCCACGGAATATGGAGAAATGAAATGATTTCCAATTGGCAAGAGATTAAGCAAGGCTTCTTTTTTTATCATTCTCTATATATTTAACATGTGTCCTGAAAACACAGTACACAAAGATGGATTAGACTCTGAGGATGGAGATGTGTAAATTGGAGGAAGGAATATCAACAATTTAATATATACAGGCGATGATAGTATACTATTAGCAGAAATGACTGCAGACGAAAATCATGGAAGAATCTACAGAGAGAGGTTTACAGTTGAACATTAAAAAAGCAAAAATAATTACCACAGACAATGATCTTGAGATAGTCAGAGATCTCCTATACTTTGGCTTGGTCATGAATCAAAATGGAGACCACACTCCAAAAATCAGAAGAAAATTAGAACTTAGAAGGACAGCTATGAAGAAACTAGACAAGATTCTCAAGTGTAATGATACATGAATGAATTAAACTTTATTAATAGCCTGCCCGGCCTCCCCCAAAGGGACTCAGGACGGCTTACAACAAAATATACAGTGGCAAACATTCAATGCCAATGGTAATATATAAACAAATCAAACAAATCAATAAATTATAAAACACAAATAAAAATAGAATCCCATTCTTTCTAAGGCCAAGACGTACTACATTGTTTACTGCAAACATACTATTGCAACCTATCACTAAAAGTGTGGATTTTTCCCAGCTCTCATTCACCATCCCTCTAGTTTTTGCACTGGGGATGGAGGTGGGGGCCTCCATGTAGAAAGAAGATAAGTAAAGAGGGGGTGGGATATGTTCCTATAAAGAGACTTGTGTTAGAGGTTTGTACTTTACAGTGTGATTTTCCAAAGCATTTAAGGCACAGAATTGTTGTAGTCCTAAATGATAACCCACACACTCCATTGACAGATACAGCAAGCTGGCTGACCATCTGTAACTGTAGCTGTAGAAACTGTAACTCGGGGTGAGTCTACACTGGCTCTAGTGTGACTGTGCTAGTGGCCACAAGCACTGGACCAGACCCATTGCATTGGCCAGGCAACACAGCATCGGCCCTGCTGGACTGTGCACTTGCCCTCTGTGTCACTGCCACTGTTCTTTGTTTTGACGCAGTCTAAGATAGCTGGAGCCCCGGTGGCGAAGTGTGTTAAAGCGCTGAGCTGCTGAACTTGCAGACCGAAAGGTCCCAGGTTCAAACCCCGGGAGCGGTGTGAGCGGCCGCAGTTAGCTCCAGCTTCTGCCAACCTAGCAGTTCGAAAACATGCCAATGTGAGTAGATCAATAGGTACCGCTCCAGCGGGAAGGTAACGGCGCTCCATGCAGTCATGCCGGCCACATGACCTGGAGATGTCTACGGACAACACCGGCTCTTCGGCTTAGAAATGGAGATGAGCACCAACCCCCAGAGTCAGACATGACTGGACTTAAAGTCAGGGGAAAGCCTTTACCTTTACTAAGACAGCTGGGTCAGCATCGATTCTGCCCAATCAACTGCCCAGAATGACATGAAGCCATCGCCTTTCTCTGTGCTGATCAGCGCATGGAAAGAGAATGGCTCATCTTCATGTTGCCACCACAACTCTGTTGGCCACCAAGTGTCTAGCCACTTTGGCCATCTCTGTGATGTCATAACAGGTTGCCTATGAAATCAACAAGAAGGAGATCAACACCCTAATTCTTGCCAGCTGCAGGGGCACCTCATTATGAAATCACAAAGGTGGCCATGGTATCCAGGCGCTTGGACAGAGCTCTGTTGCTGGTAGAGATTTATGGCAGCAACACAGGACTGAGCTATAAATTATAGATGGAAGCTGAAAAGAGAGGCGGGTACTAAATAAACATTTTTATTCTTATTATTCCCTTTCCATGCACTGATCAGCACAGGGAAAGGTGTTGGCCTGGTGTCAGTCTGGACAGCTGATTGAGCCAAATTGAAGCTGACCCAGCTATTCAAACTGACACAAAGTCCCAGAATGTCCTGGAGTTTCCAGTAAACTCCAGAATATCCCCCGACTGTGCTAAAAGTGTGGCAAAGTCACAGTAATGCAAGAAACTCATAATACCCGGTCAGTGCACATCATGGAAGGAACCAGCAATAGATTGGGTTGTTGTGAGTTTTCCGGGCTGTATGGCCATGTTCCAAAAGCATTCTCTCCTGATGTTTTGCCCACATCTATGATAAATAACATACCTCATAACCTCTGAGGATGCCTGCCATAGTTGTTGGCAAAACGTCAGGAAAGAATGCTTCTGGAACATGGCCATACAGCCCGGAAAATTCACAACAACCCACCGGTTCTGGCCATGAAAGCCTTTGACAACAGCAGTAGATTGCTTGTGTAGACTTGCCATATAGTCATATTTGAACTGTATACAAATGAATCATTGTGCTACCTACGTGGATGCCCTCAGTTGCCTGCATTCAGCAGTTGTTTGCCTGCAACTCACTAGATCAAAGCTATCAGTGTCCTTGGCTCTAAAGTTTGTATTTGGTATCACTCTCTAGTTTTGAAGCTTTCTTGGCATGTTTGTACTGATGGATAATGGTTGGCAAAGGAAAGACATGGGAGAAGAGAGGAAAGAAAACAATGACACTTGGAGGAGACAAATGCCAAGGAAGATGGAACAGAAAGAAGGTGAGGAGAGTAAAGTCTGAAAAGCAAAATACGAGAAGAGAGATAAGTGGCTAATGTCATGAAGGGGAGATCTTGGGTAAGAATGTCTAAACATTAAAGAAAGAGAGGAACGAAGTATACTGAGATTCAGGCAGCTCTTTTCCTTGTTGATCTTGGCACAATGAACCCTAAATACAGTAGAGTCTCACTTATCCAACATAAACGGGCCGGCAAACATTGGATAAGCGAAAATGTTGGATAATAAGGAGGGATTAAGGAAAAACCTATTAAACATTGAATTACATAATGATTTTACAAATTAAGCACCAAAACATCATGTTTTACAACAAATCAACAGAAAAAGGAATTCAATACACGGTAACGTTATGTAGTAATTACTGTATTTACAAATTTAGCATCAAAACATCGCAATGTATTGAAAATATTGACTACAAAAACACTGACTACTAAAAGACAGAATGCGTTGGCTAATCCAGAATGTTGGATAAGCAAAGGTTGGATAAGTGAGACTCTACTGTATGTGGCATATCCTAAACTATTCAAACAGTTTGAGAACACATCACCACCAAATTAAGACTGGAAGTGTAGTATCTTACATTATCATTGCAAATTAAAGCGATAGTGGTAAAGACGACACCTTAGGATCTCTTCCAACATGAATTCTTAAGTGGAAGGTGTAGGTAAACCTGTTGGCATGGGTTACCCTGTGGGAATGCCTCTGAAGACTTTAACAAAGGCCCCTTCCACACAGCTGTATAAAATCCACATTAACCTGAATTATATGGCAGTGGGGACTCAGATAACCCAGTATAAAGCAGAAATTGTGTATTATCTGCCTTTATATTCTGGATTATATGGCTGTGTGGAAGGGCCCAAAGATTTGTTAATGCCTTCTTATTGTATGACTGTGTTTCTCTTAACAGAAGCTAAGATGGCCCATAAAGGTACAAATATAAATGAAAACTCTTCAAAACTACTTATTCCCCAGACACAATCATCAGGGAATGAAAGGGGATAAATCAGGTCTGTATGTAAAAAGCAAACTGAAGGATGCTCTTGTAGTTTGGGGAGTGAGACTGAAGGATGAGCTTTGGGGATGAGACTAGAGGATGAGCCTGTAGGTTGAGACAGACTTCCACAAAAACAAAAAAAATGGCTTATGATAACATCCAATGACTTCATTCAGGATGTTACTCGTGTTCCAAGGCACATGCAGAAGACAGAGTTTCACAAGAGAGCATATGAAATATGTGAAGTATTCTTGGTACACCAGCCAAATCAATATTGGTGTTTCAACACTACGCTCCCTACTAAGAGACCTTGATGGGACACTCCTCATGGAATTAGTCTGGTGCTTATCCTTTATCTTTCAAACTTTGAACTCAGAAATGAACAGTAAGGTGACTTGGAGCTGTCAAGGAGTTTCATCATCTGAGTATCTACGCATTTAGTGGATTGTGACAGAACAATATTGCAAAGGACAGAGCCCCAAGGACGGCTAATGACTCTGAACAAAGGATGCGCCCCAGGCAAGAGACAAACCTTTCCAATGCTAATTAGGGTGATTAACTGAAACATTAATGCTGGCTTCCAACTGACAAAGGACTCTTGTCACACCCTGGACTCTCCACAGATATATACCTTTACCTTCCTTGCCTAGTTTTTCCATGCCTCACAACCTCTGAGGATGCCTGCCATAGATGTGGGCGAAACATCAGGAAAAAATAGTTCTGGAACATGGCCACACAGCCCAAAAGACATACGACAGCCCTGTGATCCCGGCCATGAAAGCCTTCAACAACACAATATTGCAAATATTGCATTCATTTTGAATGAATGATTGTCAACGTCTCACTCTCTTCAATGTTAGAAATTTGGGACTTGAAGGAAGATTTTGAGAGGTGTGGGTGTTACAGAATTCAAAATTAATGCCCTTCTTTCTATATCTTTAGAAAAAGTATTTGAATTTGTTTTTGCACAGAAGTCAAGGGACCTCTTCACACTGCCCTATTGGGCCTTGCCATTGCACCGCAAAAGGGAAGGCACGCCGGGCTGCTCGTGGTGCCCTGCATGCCCTCCCTCCTTCCTCCATCACACAGTGGGGATGGGACATCTGATGTGCCCATCAGATGGCTTAAAGAGAGGCAACGCACATTGCCCCACTGCCCTTTCTGCCATCATACTGCAAAAAGGGGAGGAAAATGCGGGTAGCTCCATTGAAACTACCCAAACTACACTTTCCACCCGGTAGAGGTGGAGAAAGTGCCTTTCAGTGTTTCCTTTCCACTTTGGGAGGAATGTGGGCAGGGCCTGCCATGTGTTGTGTGATGGTGCATGGCAAGCCCCATCCTTGTTGTAAATAAAAGTGGCAAAACGGGGCAAAAATGCCTCGTGTGAAAAGGTCCCAAGTCTGGAAGCCCATCTGAAGAGGCGTTCTCCCTCCTTTCCAAAATATCTCAGCTAAATTTCTTCCTAATGCTTCTTTGCAGCAAAGAATTGAAAACTATGGAGTGAATGTATAGCATCTACACACAATTAGAGCACGATGATTCCACTTTAAATGCCATGCTTCCATGCTATACACTCCTAAGATTTTTAGTTTATGGAGAAGGACATTGTGTTGCCAGCCAGAGAGCTCTACTGCTTCACCAAACTACATACCATAGGATTAAATAGAAACAAAGTATGGCAATTAAAGTGGAATCATACTGCTACAATATGTATTGCAAAAAGCCTCAGGTCCAGTACTCTAGCCACAACACCATACCAGCAGTTTATGTGTATCAATCCTTTTACTTCGGTTATCTAGAGGCTGCTATCACCACTCCAGTGCTATGAAGGCTTTGTTGTGTCTACTTCTGTTACTGAAGACCAAATTTGTTTAAGGACTATTGAGTCAGTTTGGGAACTGGATTAGGAGTCAAAACATCTCCTAATCTGGAGATGCTTGCAGGTCAAGTGCTTCCCACTAGTATGAGGTTCTCCTTCTCCATGCAATTTTATTTTACAAGCTTGACTGCAGTGGTCGTGAACAATTTGCCAGCTGCTTTGGAATGAGTCAAGGGGAAGAGGAGAAGTATCCATTACTTCTGCTGTGTCACAGGGGCTCCCTCATACCCCACACCCCTAGGATCAGATCCTGGGATATAAGGACAGTGTAGAAGGGGCCTGAGTTGGGCAGGAAGAATGTTTTCTGAAAACACTGTTCACTACATTTGTGCAGATGCACAGCCCTTTCCCTACCCACCCTCAATCCCATAGAAATTTTATATTAGAGATTCAGAATAAATTTTTTGAATTGGGTTACTTGAACAATATTGTTTTTTAATGCTTTAAGATAATAATTCTTGTGTATGTACAATATAAAGGTAATGTAATGGAATTCATGTTTCAGAAATCCAGATTCCATCCTCCTCTGTCTAGCACCTTTCCCTGGAACACATTGGTGAAAATTAGCATTCTTTCATTGTCTTCTTTTTCATGGCCCAGTTCACCATCAACTCAGCCCAAGTTTTTGGAAGAAGGCCAAGTTCCAGCACAGCTGGAATTTTGTACCTTGTCAAGCAGAACTATTCAATAGGAACTGCTCATGTGAAGATAACAAGATCTCCTCCATGGGACTGGCAGAATCAGGGTAGTTGCCTGGCAGTGTTGTGTTGCTGTATTGTTTCTTCTTGCTCTTTTGTTCTTACCTAAAAATAACCATGATTGGAAGAAGGTAAAAAGAAGTATTACTTAGAATGAACCGAAGCATTTTCAGAATAGCATTCAGCCTGTAACTAAAGGCTTTTGTTTAACAGCCAGCCTTAATTCGAGAGATTTTTGGCTATAAGATAATGTTCAGCTATAAGACCTTAGGTTTCTAACCTTTTGAAAATAGGAGCCATAGTTATAGAAACTAAATGGCAGCTATGGTTCATAACAGCCTGGTGTTAGAAATGCTTACTACTCTTCAAAAAATTCCTCTAGCTATCAACTGTCCATATTAACAAGATTTTAAACCTCAGGTTTTCTCTGATGGGAAGCCACCCGCATTTCACACTCTCTACCTTAGGGCCAAACTGGTTATAACAGGACTGTCATGTTTGTTCATCATGTTTCCTCCATTCGTGCATAAAATGTGGAGTAAGCTTTTCATTTTCACAATGAAAGCTAAGTGAAGCAGAGAAGAGCTGAACTCTCCTTATTACCTGCAGCTCATTGAGTTCTCCCCTTAATCCGTAACCAGACTCATTTTAGATATATTGAGATTTTAAGCAGCATCAAGGCTTTATAGCATTGCCTCTACCCTGAAAATATAGTTCTTTAATAAATATTTCTGCATTTTTAGAATTTAGAGATCGCTCATATTCTGAAGGACTCTGTACAGGAAGCCTCTACCTTTCTGATGGGTTAAGGACAGCAACACTCTGGGAAAGGAATCAGTTGAAAAGTGGAACACATTATTTTTAGCTTACAAATGTATTTTGGTTGCCAAAAAATCAAAAATATCACACTACAGTATACTGTGACATATTTATGATTAGTCCCAAGTGAGCCTCATGGGAAAAAAGAACTGATGAAAGGGTAGATCCCTCCTCAAATTTATATAACTCGTCTATAATGTAAAGGTGTTGAAAGAATAAAGCATTAGAAAATGAGGTGTCCAAAGCTGAGAGGAGCCTTAGTCTGATGAGCTTGTGCATGAATCTGAAACTATTGCATAAAATATCAGCACCTTCTTTCTCTGTCCTACATTACTTGGGCCCTTTTTCATCAGCCTGGGATATTTCAAACTCTAGAGCAAACCTGGGAGGCAAGGACCTGAGGTGATGGAAAGGAAAGATGGCCAATGTTGACTCCCCCCTCTCCCTAGCATACTTTTCATTTGAACATTTAAACCCACACATACACACACACACACTTGAAACATGCAAGAAGCAGACCGAGAAACATGGCTTCTTTTTTTAAATATGGATTTCTTGTTAGATATGTTCATCATGGTGAGTTTTACTGACATGTCTTTTACATACATAATTTAATATTCATAAAACAAAGTTGACATACCTTGGGTTGTTGTGCATTTTCCAGGCTGTATGGTTATGTTCCAGGAGCATTCTCTCCTGACATTTCATCCACATCTATGGCAGGCATCCCCAGAGGTTGTGAGTATATTTAAGTCCTTTCAACTGTTATTTATATTGATACTGCAAACTATTAATCACAGCAAAAGGCTGTAGAGGAAATGACACAAGAATCAACCACAGTACTATGTGTTGTTGATGGCTTTCATGGCCGGAATCACTGGGTTGATGTGAGTTTTCTGGGCTGTGTGGCCATGTTGCAGAAGCATTCTCTCTTGATGTTTCACCCACATCTATGGCAGGCATCTTCAGAGGTTGTGAGGTATATTGGAAAACTAAGCAAGGGAGGTTGATATATCTGTGGAAGATCCAAGGTGGGAGAAAGAAACAGAGCACCCAAACATGAATCAAGGAACATGAAAGGCACTGCAGATTGACTGAACCAGAGAAGTCAGCCATAGAGGACCACTTGATGAACCAACCAGAACACAGTATAATATTTGAGAACACAGAAATGCTGGACCACTCTAACAACTATCATGTCACAGAGAAGCCATTGAAATCCACAAACATATGGACAATTTCAACAGAAATGAGGAAACCATGATTATGAACAAAATCTGGACACCAGTATTTAAAAAAAAACTCTAAAATCACACCCCTCACACCTTCTTTCACATTGTCTGTGTTATATTGTTCAATTGCTTTTATTGTATCCAGAAAAGACATTCTTGTCATAATAAGAACTGTATCAAAGTTGCTCACAAAACTTATAATTTTTTTTAAAAAAACCCTCTAAAATCAAAATAGTAAATTAAGAACCACGCCCTGAAAACAGAGGAATTACAGACATGAATCTAACTAACACCTTAGTACAAAGGATTCCCCCAGGCAGGAATCACCCAGGCATTGAAGCTGCAAGGCTTTTCAATGCTAATCAAGGTGATAAATTACAACATTTACACTGGCCTAAAACAGACAAGAGTTCTTTCTCCCACCCTGGATCTTCCTCAGATATATAAACCTCCCTTGCTTAGTTTTCCAATATACCTCACAACCTCTGAGGATGCCTAACATAGATGTGGGTGAAACGTCAGGAGAGAATGCTTCTGGAACATGACCATACATCCTGGAAAGTGCACAACAACCCAGTGATTCTGGCCATGAAAGCCTTCGACAACACATTGACATACCTTTAATATGGTTTCAATTGTTGAAAAACTTCATTGACATTGGTGATACTGATTTGTATTGCAACAATGTTACCCCAAACTTAAAATGTTTTTCTCTCTAAAGATGCAAAGAGGGGAAGGCATCTGCAATATAATTAAGGTAAATGGGTTCATTGGCAGCACATCTGCTCCTCACTGCATAAACTTCTATGGGAATGAAGCCAGAGAAGTAAGATGATAGTTTCCTTGTTCCCAAACATTGCCAGTCAACTGAGGGGACACAACGTCCTCATATCTACCTGTTATGTAATTTCAATTTCTATAAGGACTGTGGATTCAGGCCCAGTGTGTCTAGATCCAAAAGACCGAATGCGACACATACGGGCAGAAGGCAATGATCAGAGGCTTTATTTTCAATAGCAAAAGAGGATGTCAGCAGAGTCAGTGCTCCAAAAAAACGGACATGGTGCAATTGCAAGCATACAAATTTATGTATAGCCTTCTGACGGCTATTCAAAACTACCATGCTAGATTCTAATTGTTCTGAAATGGTTCTGGTTAGGATCCACCTCCTGATATGTCCAAGTCTCTATCCGATGCCATCGCTGGTTGGTTCCAGTCGTTACGGGAAATTTTATAAAATGTCATATTATTTTAAAGGTTTGCATCTGTTTTTGATCTGCCCAAGAGGGGGATGCAAGTGGAAAGGAATGGAGTGGGGTATTCCTTTCCATTTGGGTTCCAGTCAGGTAAACAATGCGTTCCAATCAAGTAAACAAAAAGATGCTCAGGGTTTTGGCAATTTCAATGGAGACCCCAAGCAAGGGGTTCAATGATAAATAGGAGTATAGTGTCTAGATCCAGGAAAGTAATGCTACCCCTCTGTTCTGCCTTGGTAAGACCACAGCTAGGATACTGTGTCCAATTCTGGGCACTGCAATCGAAGGGAGATGTTGACAAGCTGAAATGTATCCAGAGGAGGGAGACTAAAATGATCAAGGGTCTGGAAAACAAGCCCTATGAGGAGTGACTTAAAGAGCATGTTTAGCCTACAGAAGAGAAGGCTGAGAGGAGACATGATGGCCATGTATAAATATGTGAGAAGAAGTCATAGGGAGGAGGGAGCAAGCTTGTCTACTGCTGCCCTGGAGACTGGGATGCGGAGTAATGGCTTCAAACTACAGGAAAGGAGATTCTACTTGAACATTAGGAAGAACTTCCTAACTGTGAGAGCTGTTCAGCAGTGGAACTCTCTGCCCCAGAGTGTGCTGGATGCTCCTTCTTTGGAGGCTTTTAAGCAGAGGCTGGAAGTTCATCTGTCGGGGGTGCTTTGAATGCAATTTTCCTGCTTCTTGGCAGGGGGTTGGACTATGATTCTATGAATCTATGAAAATGCATTCAACAAGTTCATGCAATAAATAGAACTACTTTAAATTGGAGCATTTCTGTAAATAGTTTCAGTTTTATTTCTTGCCCTATTTCAAATTAATGTGATGAACCTTATGCCCTTCCTAACTGGTGATGAAAGTCATTGAGTCTTGTAATGCAACATGAACCTCTGTTTAGGCACAATGGAAATGAGTCATTTGCAAAATACCGTGATCAATAATAATAATTTAAGGTCAAGATTCTCCATCCCATGTCTATGATGTTGCACACTGGATTGCTCTCATGTGTTTGTGCTTGTTGCAGGTCCTCCTGGCTTTTTGTCTACTTGTCAAAAGGTTCTTTATTATTGCTGGGCAGGTCTTGAACATCTCCGCCAAAGCAACTGGGTGTACTCCAGATTAGCTTTTTCTCCTACATAGCTATGTTTCTTCCTTTATGCCTTCTGTCAGAAATATGTCTTGGGATCAACAAAAGGGGACCTGAGCCCTCACTTGGAGGGATTTCTCAGAAATGATGCAGTGTGGTAAATACTGTCAATGTCTCTTGGGTTCACAGAGCGGGTATGCTGCTTTGCCATTTTGCTGTGGATTGTGCTACAAAATGGGGAATTTCTTTGCTATCATGTATTCACAGGCACTAGCTTTGTGTGTGGCTTGTGGGCATCATGGCCAGCACAGTTCCCAATTCATACACTTAGGTGATTTCCATAAATACTGTGGATACAATGTGCTATTTTTGCACCATTTTGAGATTTTCCAAATTATGGGTTTCCCCTGCCACTCTTGGTATGTGCACATATAGATGATGGCAATAGTTATGATGGTGTAACTTAGCATTTTCATCACCCCAACTACAGAATTGTAGACCTATAAAGCACTAGACGGTTTTGGTCCAGACTATCTGAAAGAATGCATATTCATATAACAACCTGACAGAATATTAAGATTTACAAAGGAAGGTTTCTTTCAGTCCCTTCACCATCACATGAGGACACAAGAGAGAGCCTTCTCAGTGGCTGCCCAACAAGTTATTGAACTCTTTTCTGTGGGAAGCCATGAGGCCCCTGTCTGCTTTCTCTTCACTGGCAGGTGAAAACATTTTTATTGAAGCAGGAATAGCTGTTACTGAACATGTTTTATAAATGTGGAGCTTGTTTCCAAAAGGTAACAAATCAATCTGAACAAATTTTATAGGCATTTTTAAAACTATGCTGATGATATGCATTCTTTTGCTATTACAGGCAATTTTCCAAGCCCTGTACAGAAGTGATTGCATACATTTAGATCGTTTTGATCTGAACATAATATTTGACTCCTAGCCAACAATGTGCTGCTACCTATAACTTATTTTTCAATTTATTTATTTATTTATTTATTTATTATTTAAGGTTTTGTTGCCTTTTGGAAACAATCTCTCAATGGCCCCTTCTACACAGCTGTATAAATTCTACATTGTCTGCTTTGAACTGGATTATATGGCAGTGTAAACTAAGGGCCCTTCCAGACAGGCCCTATATCCTAGGCTCTGATCCCAGGTTTTCTGATTTAACCTGGATTTATGAGTCCCCATTGCCAGATAATCTGGGATAAACAGAAAACCCAGGATCAGATCCCGGGATATAAGGCCTGTCTTGAAGGGCTCTAAGATAATCCACTCCAAAGCACATAATATGGATTTTCTGATTTGATAACTTGGATTATCTGGCAGTGTAGAAGCCCCTCCCCTTCAATATATACAGTAGAGTCCCGCTTATCTGAGTTCGCTTACCCGACACTCCTTATTATTCAAGGCAAATGTCCTCCCCTGCTCTTTCTCACTCACTCACTCACCCTGCTGGGTCCCAGCGGGGTGAGTGAACGAGGGACAGCAGGTGGGCGAGTGAAGGAGGGAGGCAAAGCCCCCCCCCCCTGTTCGCTCACTCGCTCGCTCCTTCGCCAGGTCGGGTCCCGGTGCTGCTGGGACCCAGTGGTGAAGGACCAGAGGGACGGCGGGTGGGCGAATGAAGGAGGGCGGCAAAGGCCCTCCTTTGCTTGCTTGCTCACTCGCTCCTTCGCCAGGCCGGGACCTGGTGCTGCTGGGACCCGGTGTGGTGAAGGAGCTGAGGGATGGTAGGCGGGCGAGTGAAGGAGGGTGGCAAAGACCCTCCCTTGCTCGCTCACTCACTCGCTCCTTCGCCAGGCTGGGACCCAGTGCCGCCGGGACCCGGCATGGTGAAGGACCAGAGGGATTGGGGACGGGTGAGTGAAGGAGGACAGCGAAGGCCCTCCCTCGCTCACTCGCTTGCTCGCTCCTTCGCCAGGCCGGGCCCCAAGGCAGCCTGGTAAGTGAGCAAGGGAGGGAGGGTGGGTGAGCTAGCACCCACCCTGTTATCCGTCAGTTTTGCTCATTCTGCTCACCAGTTTATGACAGATAAGCGAGACTCTACTGTATTCTAACTTGTGTGTGTTTTATTTTGTTTCTTTAATTGTATTGTATGATTTCTAATTTTTATATTGTATAATATATGCATTATTTTGTTGTTTTATAAGTTGCCTTGGGTCCTGCTCTGGAGGAAAAGCAGCATTTATGTTAAATAAAAACACAATAAGTAAATAGTGTAGAATTGCTCTCCACAAGGGAAGAGGAAAATCTGCAAAGAAAGGCATGCCAGCTCTTTGACCTCTTAAACAGAACTTCTGTTTCTGGCATAAACTAATATTTGCTGAAAGACCAATGGCAATTCATACAGAAGTCATGATGTTGCAACAACTCCTTTGGATTCTCAGATAACAGGTTAATAAGCAACTATCCAGATTTGTAAGTCCATCTGGTTCAAAATATTCCTAAGTACAAAGGTGAGAGAATTCATTGTTCCATGAACGTTAGATTGTTATAATTCTTCATATATGATGTCATTATTTCACGTTATGATATTATGAATAGCTATATTTACTTCATGCTGGGAAAAGTCAAATGTGCTTGCCAATTAGTTTGTAAAAAAAAAAAGTGTGCAAAGAATTTGAGGCTCAATCATAGTTCGCCAGCATGTGTTTTCCTACTAGTTTTAAATGCCGTAACTTGTCTTCCCATTACAACTGAACATATTTATCCTTTCAAACACTATTATTTGTGGGGAAATAGTTCCTTACTCCATCAAATGTGGAATAAGTCATTGGAAATAGTGGCATTGCTTAGGTTAGTATCACGTAGTGTAGTAATTCATGGTGTCATCCCTATTGCCCTCTTTCTCTACCATAATATTAAAGCTGACGTACCAAAAAAATTGACAAAAAATGTGATTATATTGAGTGGGGTAGGACTGGATGGCTCGTGTGCTCTTTTCCAGCTCTGTGGTTTTATGATTAAAATTATTTGAGCTAAGATATTATAATTTTTATAATGCTTAATGGTTTACAGTCTCATGATTTTCAAAGAAAATTTGGTTTCTCCTGCTGCAGTCAATCTAAGATTGAGAGGGTGAGTCCAAAAGCTGCTCTTATTTTCTCACTGCTAGAAATATGTCCTTCCCACTCCAAGAAATGGCATAATTATTTCACCAGTCTCATGCATGGATTTTTTTTCACATGTAATGTGCATGACATACAGTTCTATTCCCTTTCTCACAATTGACAAAGGCTAAACAGCACACATTTCTAAGCCAGGAATAGGTGAAGTGCATTTCACACAACTATGGGGAAAGAGGGAGCTGTTAAAAATCCAAAGTAGTCTTCTTTAGAGGAAAAAAAAGAGCTAAGTCACACCCTACTTCTAAAAGACTGTTTGAAAGAGGAGCTTGGTATAGCCAGACACTTCAGAGAACATGACTAGGTATGTATTTTTACACTCTTTTTTTCCAAGGAAAGGAGATTTCAGAAATGTGATCTGCTAAGGACCGAAGAGGACAAAAATGCCCCCAGCTACTCCAAACTTGCTCCACCATGATCTAAAGTACAGCAAAAGGAAGTTTATTTTCCTTTTTTGCAGTGTTAGGAAATTTCCAGTCATCTTCATAGGTTTGGACTGCCATAGAAAAGAGAGCACAAGAAATATGGGGTTATGGTAAATAAATAATATTTAGAAACATACAGAGGAAATAAGAGAATAAGAACCAACAAACTCTAGCTAGGCAATTCCCCGGGGAATATCGGCCATAGTCAAGACTGAGAAAAGTTTTTCATGAGCATTCAAGGAAGTGCCAAGGAAACCGCGTTTTAGGATTTGAAACTTGTTTATTATTCTGAGCGTTTGAGGAAGCAAGTTAAGACATTAAGACAAGCTGCATCCCAGCTGTGCCTATTGGGACAAGAACACAGTTCAGTCTTTGCAACCCTGTACTGTTGTTTTCCATCTACACCAAGTCTTTATGTAATTATTACATTTTAAAAATCCTCATTTTCCTTCAAGGAGTTTGGGAATGCATCTCACACCCACCCACTCTGTAAGGTAGTTTGAAAAATACTGAAAAATATGACCCCCATATCTGCATACCCTTTATGTCAGTGGTTCTCAACCTGTGGGTCCCCAGGTGTTTTGGCCTACAACTCCCAGAAATCCCAGTCAGTTTACTAGCAGTTAGGATTTCTGGGAGTTGAAGGCCAAAACATCTGGGGGTCCACAGGTAAGGAACCACTGCTTTATGTGGATACCTGACAATTAACCCTAGTACGGGAAATAAAGGACTTCCAAGAATGCCATAGAGTTGTGCTGAAGACTTAGAAAATCCCTAGAGGCCATAGTTCATTGCAAGTGGATAAATGAAATTGCCATCCAGTAGGTATGGGAGCTGTACTGTAAGGCTTGTTTCAAAGTGAACTGCATGGCTGGATGTGAATATAAATCCTGGTGTCCCTGTTTCTAGTCTGAGTCAATGGTCATTATGTCATGTTAGCACTCACTAACCAGATGCATAGATAGGCCCATCATCTCAAAAACCATAATCAGAAATGCTAAGCTGCGTGAGCCTGAATATATAACTTACGTGGTCCATATAGTTAAAGGAAAATTAAGTGAGATACAATATTTGTTAGTCCCCAGTGGCACAGTGGATTAAACCGCTGAGCTGCTGAACTTGCTGATCAAAAGGTCAGCAGTTCGAATCCGGGAAGCGGGGTGAACTCCCTGCTTCTGCCAACCTAGCAGTTCGAAAACATGCAAATGTGAGTAGATCAATAAGTACCACTGTGGCGGGAAGGTAGCGGCCCTCCATGCAGTCATGCCGGCCACATGACCTTGGAGGTGTCTATGGACAACGCCGGCTCTTCGGCTTAGAAATAGAGATGAGCAACAACCCCCAAACACTACTAGACTTAATGTCAGAGGAAAACCTTTACCTTTACCTACAATATTTGTAAATATATTGTATCTTCCTGAATTCATTAGTTCCATGTCCCTCACAAGGTAATATTTGTGTAATCAGGGTGAGTGCAGCACAGCCTAAAACCAATAGCTGGCCTTCCTCGGGTTAGTAAGGCTAGAGAGGTTGTTTGGGTGACCAGATCTCTTGTAGTTACTGGGCTAGTTTTAGACTCTAGCCTAAAAAAACGTTTTATGCTAGAGTCTCTATAAAAGATGTCAACTTGTTCTGTGTCTTTTTTGGTGTACACTTCCCAAGGCAATATTATCCCAAACTGCCATGACCACCTTGAGCAGTTTGCACTTCAGTAACCTTCAAATTTAGCAACCTACTTTCAGGATGAACACATTCACTGGAGATATTGCCTAATCTCTCACTTCAATTGGGTTTTATTCTGGCTATTGTTGGAAACAAACCAAATAGACCAATGAATACAGAAGCTGGTACAAATATTTACCTGTAATAGTTCTTATGACTCTAGTTGCACAATAAGCTGAGTCTTCAAAAGAGTAAACAAATATAAATAGTTGTGAGTCAAAATTCTTGCAACTACCCTTGTATTAAACAAGTCAAACAGGCATACTTGGCAGGACCGTAACAGTTCAAATTTCTTCCTCTAGAAAATATCACAATCGCTTATTTGGATCATTGTATAGATTGCCATACTATTACATAATGAGAAGTGTGGGAAACAATTCTGCTGCATGAAATGTCTCTTATTTTTTTGTGCCATGCATGAGTGAGATGGTTCTATCTCTTAAATCTACCAAAAATCTGTTGTATGGACTGGAATGGCATTTCAACCCACAAAATTGGATTAAGCACTTGTCAAACAGGAATTTCAGTTCAAAGGCTCTCTTACTCAGCACTTTAGCTCTATGGGGTTCTTCCACAGTGGGATCCTTTATTATCCTCCAGCCTCTGGTGATGTAGGGATGGGCACATTGGGCAGCAACAGCACAATAAGGAGTTGCAACAGAAAGATATTGGTGGGAGGAACAAGGCTTTCCCACTAGGTCTCAGAAGGGTTTCGGATGCCTGTGTCACAGAAGCCACCTATGGTGCTTGCTGGGTATCACTATAACACCGAGATAGCAAATTCAGTGCCCTGAAGTACTTCCGCAATCTTCTACCATCCAGCTTCATTAGTTGTCCTGGCTTCTGACATTATGTAAATTTCTGTAAAATTGTGATCTATTTTCCAATACAAAGGTCAAGATGGCAACCTCACCCATTCCAAGTATAAAGTTCAACTAAGCTGGCTGTTGAATTTTACCTTTTGATAAGAGCCCTTCACTTCACTGAGGCAGCAACTTATTTTAAGGGTCCAGGGCAAATTGCATGGCACATCCAGGTTTGCCCTCTCAGAGACCTCTTCCTCCACATTCTTTTGGCTGTTTCACACATGAACTGAGGTTATACTTTAGACCCATAAGCTCAGAAATGAAAAGCAGATGAAATACATTTTAATGAGCTCTAGTCCAGACTTCTTTCATAGCTCGGGGAAGTCAATACTAGACATCCCTGCATGTTGGGCAAGAAGCTGGTTTAATGGGCATTTCCTCTGCCCAGTGATTGCTGGAAAAGGTGGCTCTGAGAAGGGACAAATGATTTAGGTTTCTAAAAGAGCATTTTGATCAAATTAGGGTTTCAAGTCATCCCCAAAGAAAGTAGAGCCTGTCATCATCAAAAATAACTTTATAATACGGATGTTATTTAATTTAACTGAAAGGCACTATGACGTCTTTGTCTCATCCTTTTTCATGGTTTTCACTTTTCAGATAGCAGGTGTTCTTGCCAGAAAGCCACGTAATGCAGAACAATCCTGTATTTGTAAAAATAAAACACTGAATTATTCTTGCTCTACAGCAGTGGTTCTCAACCTGTGGGTCCCCTCCCCAAGTGTTTTGGCCTTCAACTTCCAGAAATCCTAACAGCTGGTAAACTGGCTGGGATTTCTGGGGTTTGTTGGCCTAAAACATCTGGGGACCCACAGGTTGACCACTGCTGCTTTACAGAAAACGGTTCACGTTCATTTTGATATCACACAGTGCACACTTCGACACTAGCAGAGCTAAAAACCACAACTGCTTAAACTTCCTCCCACTTTGAAGTGAAACGCCCTGTATAGAAACTTACGACTTTTTTTAGTTTTAGTAAGAGCTTAAGATGGTTCAAAAAGAAAGTTGTCGCCTGCTTAATTCACGATATACAGTATACAGTTCTTATACACAGCAATGCACACTGTTCCTTAAATGTCCTTTTAAAACAATTAACAAATATTTTGGTGGTTAAAAACTGTTTGGGATAGCTTGTGTCTAAAGAGAGATAATGATTGTCTCATGGTAGAACACTTCTGATAAGGAAATCGGTCTTTCTCTCATTCTCAGACTTGTCTTACAATCCCATTTTTTCTATTTTTTCAAATATTTTTATTTAACATTTTATAGGAAAATAGGGGATGGGGGACAAGGGAAAGGAAAAAGAAAAATTTGGGGATAATAGATGAATTATTGGTTAATTGCATCTAGTATGTCACAAGGAAGAAACAAAGGGCAAAGGTTGCTGAGGAATGAATGGTTCTTTTACAATATTATTATTACGACAAGTCTTCATCTCTGTTTCTTTATTTTTGTTCTAGAATGCATGTATTTTATAGAGTTTATTAAAAAAATTAATTAGCTGTGTTTTGAAGGCTTTTATGGCTGGAATCACTGGGTTGCTGTGAGTTTTCCGGGCTGTATGGCCATGTTCCAGAAGCATTCTCTCCTGTCATTTCGCCCACATCTATGGCAGGCATCCTCAGACATCCCCATACAGCCCAGAAATCACAGCAACCCAGTTAATTAGTTGTTTTTGCACATGCTCATAAATATTGCATACACGTGAAATAAATATTTTACGGAGGGACAGGTCTTAGAAGAAAAGCAGTACTCAACAGACAAACCCAGCAAGCTAATGTGTAGTTTAAACACAGGAGATATGTTTGTTTTCCATTCTTTCCAGAAGATCAGTACAGCAGGAATGAGGAACTTCAAGAAGTAGTAGGTCCATTCTATACCTTGGGGCAATTGATGTAAAAGTCTTGCTTCTCAGAATCCAAGAAAAGGCAATGTAAATGGAGAGGTCTATGGCAAAATCCAAAGATTGAACCCTCTCTTACTTTAGGATTCCTAGCAACGATTCTTTCTTCCATAATAGCAACAAAAGCAATGCATATAATAAATGGCTTGGGAACTCAATATTTGATAGAGTACCTCTCCCTATATACACTCCTCTTAGACACCCAAATGGTACTAACATTGGTTTCTTCCACTCACCAAATTAATATTAAAAGTCTTTTTGTAAATGCCTTTGGGACCTAATTTCTCTTTTTCAATATACATGGTTTTGATTGAGTTACCTCATCACACAAAAGAAAATGATCATTCTAGCACGCTGCTACACACTTCCTCCTTTGAGCCCACTGGACCCCATCACACGACCTAAGGCAATTTCCGGCAGGACTCCGTAGAGCAAGTGTCCTGGCAGCATGATAGGATATTTCCCTGGGAACATGGGAGGCTTATTGTGTTCCATAGAGAACAACACACTTATCCCTGTGGGATGAAGTAAGGGGTGCAGTGGGTGACGTGGGGCAACCGTTTTTCCCACGTTGCCCCACAGATTCGCCATGTTGTGTGGCAATGAGGTCCTTAGTCTTTCTGCTGTTTGACTTAATTTGACTGAATATGCTTTTAATTTGTTTTTTCTTTAATATGAAATTGTGTGTTTTGCTTTAATTGTATACTGCCCACATGCCGAGATCTCATATGAAAGCAAAGGATGGAAATATTTTAATTGATGAATAAATGAAATAGCATACCAACCTTACAAGAATACAGAATACATTGTGGTCAACAAGAAATGTGGATCTCTTAAAGCCACGTTGGACAGCTTAATGTCCTATAGATATTGTAAATTGGCCATGCATCCCATTATCTAGCCTGTTTGGGTTTGTGAGTGCTGCACAAACTGCCCGTCCACATCCTAATGGTACTTCCTTTGGTATAAGCATTTTCACCCATGACTGCTTGTTGGACCTCACCAGTCCCAGGATCCTATCTGAATAGCTGTTTGTTGATCAGCATTCCTGCCAGAACAATGCACCATAAACATAATTTGGCCTTGAAGAGCTGCTTGTTCCACCTTGCACCTTGGCACGTATAAGGATTCTACGATTTGTGTAAGGTAAGGTGATGAACCAGCATGAAACATTAACTATACATTAATGTTCTTTTTATGCATTTTATTATCCTTGATGCTTGAATAAATATTTTGAATTAGGAGCCTGGACTGAGTCACAAAACCAGTCCCATACATCTCAACTAGCTTTCAATGTAAACTTGACTGCTTACATCTGAAGCTATTTGATTATTTATAAGAATCTTGAATGGAAGGACTGCTCTTCAACTCCAAAACAAACAATAAGCAGGGAAATTCTTACCACAGGTCAAAATCCATGTATGCTTAGACTGTGGTCAATTAATAGTGGCGGCAGTCCTTGATTAAGAAGCAAACATCTTGCAGTCTCTTCATAAAGATAGAACATTCCCTTCCCTACAAGTCACAGAGGGATTAGCTGGCTGACCTCCATCCTGTCTAGATCTGGCTGCGACTGGACAAACCCTCCTACAGCTATCAACTTTAACGTAACAAAGACTTTTTTCTTGCAGTTCTCAGCAGTTCTTGAACAACCATCTAGATCAGTGGTTCTCAACCTATGGTCCCCAGGTGTTTTGGCCTACAACTCTCAGAAATCCCAGCTAGTTTACCAGCTGTTAGGATTTCTGGGAGTTGAAGGCCAAAACATCTGGGGACCCACAGGTTGAGAACCACTGATGTAGATGAAGCCTTAATATCATAGAAGGGCAAGCAAAAGGATGCATTGCTTGATTGCACAGCAAGAAGATATTTTACAATCCAATTGTCTAGACACACTGCAACTGAGAGAACAAGTAGCAGCAGATGCCATTAACTTTCTGATCTGGGTGGCAACCAGCACCAGACTGCTTGAACCATCTCCATCTAGTCATTATATTCTGAGCACTGAACTTGTCTCCCTGCTACCCAGCTGCCACCACCATTGCCTTTTACCTTGTGTATCATATTTTAATTTTAGATTGTAAGCCTCAGGGCAGAGACTATCACACTATTTATCTTGCAAAGGAGCTTGTAGGAGCTAAAGAGCAGGGCACAAGTGATGTAAATAAACAATAACGATTGGAGTGTTGATTTATGAAATTAGAAACGAGGTGTTGAGTCCCAAGTCAGCTATACAAACCTACTGGGTGACATTGGGGAGGTGCCACTCTCTCAGAGGAAGGCAAACACAGATCCCCTCTGCCCACTTCATTTTGGGGTCACTTGTCTGCCATCCTGGTGCCCAATGTGTAAATTCAAGCTCTGATTAATTTCATAAATATGAGAACAAAGGAATGGTTGCAGAATTCTCATTGTAATTGCTTTCAAATTGTGCTTCCATTTAGCCACCTGTGTGTCCGTGGCTCCATCAGCTGTTTCAGGATTTTAAAATGTGCACGGGCACTGGAGCAGTCCACACCAGCATATGACAATGAAGTCCCGTGTTTTTCTTGAGTGCAGGGATATACAGTGATGCAAATATGCACATTTTTTGGCTGATCTCAGATTTTAAGTGCACCTTTTTAACCCGTGTCTTGCAGCTGATGACACAATTCAGCACACATTTTCGGCAAGCATCATCTAACCACCCTACCCCTTTTATCCCAGTTTCTCGCAGATTTTAGGGCCTGTGTAGAATGACCCCTAGTTGAATTTTATGGTCAGCTACAGTGTAGTAGTTCTGATATTCATTCTCTACTTGAAACTTCCTAGATCCAGCCCAGCCCAAAAAGGCGGGGTACCAAAGCCTAAACAAACTCAAAATATATAAATCTACCCAACTTAATGTTATGTGCCCATTCCAAATAATCTCAGGTTTTGTTCCAGGTCGATGTGACTCTTTGAGTAGTATTTCCTTATATAATTTACCATATTGGCTATAATCCTCTTGTCAGGTCTTGCTTGGAGAGCCAACTTTCTACAAAGCAAGAACTGTTGTGGCAAGTAGTAGGGCAAAGAACTGCAAAGGTGGATTGGGTAAAATTGTGATTTTCTCCAAGCAATGATAACATGAGTTACCCCCTCAAGTTTTACTGCTTGGTCCTGTGGGCTACCATGTAAAACAAAGGGCTAATGCTCATCCCAGTTAGACTAAACACTTTAAGATCAATGGGACTTACAGAAGTGATAGCTAACAAATCACAGTAAATTCATTGACTTTTTTTCTAGTTAGGACTAACACTGGATTTAATCCCAAAGTAGAAACAGTCTCATGTAAGAGCCATTGGGCACATCTAGAGAGATGGTCAATTTGAGCAATTTATGCTGCACCAATTAATGTTGCTTCTTGACACTTTGCTTCCCTCTCCAAATGGTCTCCTGATTTATGCAAATACCACAATAAAATGTCAACATGCTTTGATTCATTTGGGGATGTCTTGTTTGTAATGTGGGTTTGTTTGGGGGATTAATATCTATAGCCTCCCAATATACCTGGGCTCAGAAAGGATGTAAAATATTTAATATACAAAATATATAGATAAAAACATTTAAAAACAGAATAAAAACTCCTCCTTAAAAATAGTTTAAAAGCACAGACAAGTGGAAACAGTTTGTGCACATAACCCCACCTTTAACAAGCATAACTGGGTAACACATTGGTAGTGGTCCTCCAAATGTTATGATGTTAGATGTGGCTGTATCCATTTATCCACAGATGTTTTTCTACTTTACATTCTTTGCATGTTTGGCTTTTGTTTCCCACCGCATTACCTCCTTACATCTTTTTTTTAAAAGAACTGCCTAGAAGAATAGTGCTAACATTAAGCTAAAATGGTGGCACTGCAGTGCTTACTTCCTCAAACGATAAATTGCCACCCACACTCTATTTTTCAACAGGGCAAGTCATCTTTTTCCCAGCTGAGTCCCTGGTTTCCATGTGTCCTAGCTGAACAATCAAACTACTAAAGTACACTGGTTCTCTTTCTACTTACTAGATTATAAAATAGCCTCCACCTATAGATAAAGAAATGAGTAATAAATGAAAATTTGGAAAAAGCTGGTAATGCATTGGCCTGGGTTCCTTACATCTGCCTACATGCCATTGCAGGTTTCAAAAGCCTACCTTTGTGTGACTCAGAAAATGTGTGGAAGTGCATGTGTTTGTATGCACAAGCATGCATGTGTACGAGACAGACAAAAATCTCCAGGGAAACAAATGCAACATTTTGGCATTAATCTTCTCGAGAGCTACAAAATATAAATATTGTGACACTGGGGGAGAAAGTGACTGACTGTTTCACAAGTACAAAGCAGAAACCATTTTGAAATAAGGATAAAATGGAGAAGAGGCAAAGGGACTGGAAGCATACATTCTTAATAACTCACATTACGAGCAAAAATTCCCACAAATTAATCAAAATGTTTCACTGTTATGAACCACACTGGTCGATCATCTTAACCACAATTCAAGAAGGATATTAACAAGCTGCAGCATGTTCAGAGAAGGGCAACCAAAATGATAAAAGGTTTGGAAACCATGTCTTAAGAACAGCAGCTTAGGAATTTGAGTATGTTTAGCTGGTGAAGAGAAAGTTAAGAAGGGACATGATAGCCATGTTAAAATATGTGAAAGAATGGCATATTGAAGATGGAGCAAACTGGTTTTCTACTACTCCGGAAACTAGGATATGAACAGAGCCGGCCCTAGGTATTTTTCAAGTGTAGGCGAACAGAATTTTGGCGCCCCCCCCCCCCCCCCCAAACCAATCACTGAAAAATAAAAGCGTTGGATAAGCGAAAATGTTTGATAATAAGGAAGGATTAAGGAAAAGTCTATTAAACATCAAATTACATTAAGATTTTACAAATTAGGCACTAAAACATCATGTTTTACAACAAATCAATAGAAAAAGCAGTTCGATACATGGTAATGTTATGTAGGAATTACTATATTTGCAAATTTAGCACTAAATATTGAACAGAGATATAGGGCAGTGTGGACTTAGATAACCCAGATAGCCCGCAGTATTAAAAAAAACCCTCTAAAATCAGGACAATAAATAAAGAACAACACTCTGAAAACAGAAGAAATCCAGACAGTAAACACTCAGGGACAGCTAACACCTCCTAAAAAAAGATTCTCCCAGGCAAGAAGAAGCCAGGCCTTGAAGCCACAGGGCCATTAAATGCTAATCAAGGTGATTAATTACAACATACACACCTGCTTCAAAGAAGAGTTCTTTCTCCCACCCTGGACCTTCTACAGATATATAAACCCCACATACCTAGCTTCCAAGTTCCCACAAACCTCACAATCTCTGAAGGTCCCAAAGGTGGGCTCACGTGGTGCGAAGGCGGTCCTGCGCCGGCTGGAAGGCCCAGCGTGGGCACCGGGAGGTCCGAAGGAGAAGGAGGCAGAGAGTGGCGCCCTCCTCCCAGGATGATGGCGCCCCCGGGGCGATGGCGCCACAGGCGAGTGCCTAGTTCGCCTTATGGTTGGACCGCCTCTGGATATGAAGCAAATGATAGAAAAAGAGATTCCGCTTAAACATTAGAAAGAACTTCCAGATAGTAAGAGCTGTTTGATGGTGGAATATGCTGCCTTAGAGGGTGGTGGAGTCTCCTTCTCTGAGGTTTTTAAACAGAGGTTGGACAGGGGTGCCTTGATTGTATATTCCTGTATATCAGGAGGTTGGACTGGATGGCCTTTGCGGTATCTTCCAAGCTCTATGATTCTATATATAAAAATGAGAGAACACTTAGCAAATGATCCAGGAGGCTTCATTGGTGCAGAAACTCTGAACAGTAGGGACAAGTGTTCTCTCGTCACGTGGGGATGAGTCATGATAGGGCAAATCAGTGGCATGCAGTATTAAGTGCTGAGACTGGGAAAGGGGCCATGCTGTCTGAGGAATTCAAGAAACCGTAATCCCCTAAATTAACTTTTCCAAGCTCTGTACTGACTAATTAAAGTGAACAGAGCTTCCACTGGGACCAAACTAAAGTCCCTTCTTACAACTGATATGCAGTGTCGATATCTGCACAAAAACGTGAGTAGCAAGTGTTAGTATCACAAAGCAATTCGAGTTTCTTTGAGCTAGGCTTACCTATTGTGAAGACAAAGCAAGAATTTGCTGCTTACAGCTGCCAGGGAATAAAATGCCTGCTGTGTCTGACATCTCTCTTTTTTCATGTTTTGTTCAAGGTTCAACGCTTTAGCTTTGGCAGAGAATTTTTAAAAACACTATGAAGAACTCCTATCAAACTAACCAGACATTTTACTTACAAAACATAATGCTCCATTAACTTTCAGCTTGGGATATGCAGAATTCAATTTTCAGAGAGAGTCTCCATAAAGAATATTACCTTTTTTACTGTTTGGAAACTCCCTGCTGCACCTCACCCCCATGTTTCAATTTGTCACTAAAGAACAGATCCATCAAAAAGTATTTCCAGATGGATAGTTGTGTTAGTCCACTGAAGCAAAACTAGCACAGTTTTGTGACACATTACAAAGCTAACACATGTATTACAGCAAAAGCTTATAGTCTATTTTATCATATACATTCACTCTTATCCTGATTGCAGGTATACGTTGCATGTATCATTCAAATCCCATTACCATGTATTTGTTTTATTGTAGTAGAATAATATCATCTCCCTCTCCACCTCAGGTGAAAAACACAGAGAGAAATGTGGGATGTTCTTGCATTTTCAAAAGTCGTTGTTGTTACTGTGTGTCTTCAAGTTACCTCTAACTTACTTCCAACCCATTATGGATTTTCTTGGCAAAGTTTATCTAGGGTGCATCTACACTGCAGAATTAACAGTTTGAAACCACTGTAAGTATCATGGAACAATGCTATGGAGAAGGCTAAAGATCTTGTGAAACAGCATTGAACCATGACAGTCAAAGTAGATTCAAATGGCATTAATTCTACAATGTAGATGCACCCTTAGAGAAGGAATTTGAACTATGGTCTCCCAGAGTCTTAGACCCCCATCTATACAACCACATAATGTGTCATAGGAAACGGGTTAGCCTGGGACATCCAAGTAATACTCCAGGCTAACCCATATCAATGTGGAATAAATCTGATTATTCAGGGTTATTCCAGGTTTAAAAATACCTGCAAATATCTGAATCTTACTGAAAGATCTGGACCTTGGCAGGTATGAAGGCAGTAGGGACTTAATTATGGGATCACCATTTACGACCCCACGAGACAGTCCCCACAGCCATCCCTTCTCCCCAAGAGCTTTCTCTGTTTGTAAGGGGGAAACGGGGAAGGGAGGGAAATGGGATGATCTCCATGCCCACCCATGCTGATCATGCCAATTGCAAATCAGCACAAATGGGTATCTGGACATGTCTCAGGCAAAACAGCAAGATTTTGGCTCCCTGCGTGGCCAAGAAATGTGGAGAAAACTGGCATTTTGTACCGGATTTCTCTGCATTTTCAGCAGTGTGGAAGGGCCCTTACTCAAACACTGAGATCACTCTATCACACTCATATATTTCTCTAAAAACCTCCCTTCTCACACGCAATATTTTCAGGCAAAAATCAGGAGTTATGGAACAGATCTAGGTGCCAGGATCTACATTTCCAGACTCCTCAGAAATAATAATAATAATAATAATCATCATCATCATCTTTATTTATACCCCGCCACCATATCCCCGAAGGGACTCGGGCAGCTCAAAAAAGCACTGCAAGTGCCAAACATGAAATAAATAATACATAAACATATAGACTATAACAACAAATTTACAACAGCAAACATGCATAAAATGACACATAATAGAAATTTTAAATAATTAGCATTTCCCCATAGTTCTTCACTACTACTTGTGAGGCTGGGGAAACACTAGGAATTCGGGCATTATACCACAGAACGTCTTTGAGTTAATCTACATTACACAGATATTGTGATTTGATACCACTTGATTGTCCACCCTATGGAGTCCTGGGATTTGCAGTTTGGTATGACTAATTTAAAAATATCTGCTAAATACTTCTAGTCCGTTGCCCTAAAGTGCAGAATGACAGGGGAAATAGTATCAGGCTGTGCAGTGAAGTCAGACACAATGCTTTATAAGACAGGTGTGAATAGAAGTCCCATCTAACATTAAGCATAGAATGGTATGAAGGATACATATATGTGGGTGGGTGGGTGAGAGGAGAGGAAGAAGAAGAGTGCATCTGCACTGTGTAATTAATGCAGTTTGAGCCCACTTTAACTACCATGGCTCAATGTAGTTCAGTGTAGTTTAGTGAGGCACCAGCACTCTTTTGCAGGGAAGGCTAAAGGCCTAGTAAAACTACAACTTCCAAGATTAGATACCCTGTTTCCCCAAAAATAAGACATCCCCAGAAAATAAGACCTAGTAGAGGTTTTGCTGAATTGCTAAATATAAGGCCTCCCCTGAAAGTAAGACCTAGCAAAGTTTTTGTTTGGAAGCAAGCTCACTGAACAGAACACCAGAGCATGCAGGATCGGTAAATGTACGTACCATAGATTATTGTACATGGAAATAATGATAGTAACAAGAAATTATTGATAAGATTCACCGTATGTTTGGTTATGCTGGTTTGTGATGACAACTACTGTACAGTATATAATAAATGTTCATTTTTTTGTTCAACAATTAATGTGAATTCTTCATGGAAAAATAAGACATCACCTGAAAATAAGACCTAGTGCATCTTTGGGAGCAAAAATTAATATAAGATACTGTCTTATTTTGGGGGAAACACGGTAGTGTTGAGGCAAGGCAGTTAAAGTGGGCTCAAACTGCATTAATGCCACAGTTCATGTGCACCCCAGAAACAGAAAATAGAGCAAAGCTTGTTCAAGACAGCAGAGGGGAGGGAGCTGAGAAAAAAGTCCAGATGAAATATGGAAAATTTTGAGAAAAACCAAACTGGTCAGGATGGCACAATGACCTCAGAGCAGGACTTTCTGTAGGTGTTTGTGTGTTTACATTTTTACAATGACCATTATAAGGTGCTCAGTTGTCAGTGTATTGGAAGAGAACATACTTCTACAATAAGCCAGGAAATCCACACAGGTGACAGGAACTTATCTGCTTTCATGTAAAGTGAGTCACTTCTTACATAACCAGATCTACGGCCAGCGTGGCTCCTGGACATGCAGATTCTTGGGACTGTGCCACCAAAGCCTTTCATCTCGTGATTGCTGTGCCTGGGACAGGGAGGCCTTTGCACCTTTATCAAAAAGTCAATACTACAGAGAGCAACCACACTGTGCTTTTGGTAGAGAAGGACATCATTCCACAACACTTTTCCCTTCCAGGCATATTTGAACTCACTGGAGAGTTTGCTTGAAAGCCTATACTGAGTTAATTAAAAACGGGTGTATGATTTCTAAACAATTTCTTGAAGTATCCTGAAGTATCTGGAGTAGATTCCTGTGTTGGGGTGAGGGGAATCCAACAAGGAGCATGTATAAGTTGCAAGAATCCTGAAGCAATGTAAGGCCGTAATGGTCTGAGATGCAGTAAGAATAATATGGTATAAAATGCATAATTTAGTTTTGCCCTACAAAATAAATTTGGGGGTTGCCCCACAACATACCTGCAGTTTTACACCACTTTAAATGCTATGGAATCCTGGGAGTTGTAGGATGATGAGGTACTCCATCTGTGGATAATTAAGTCCCATTATATACAATGCCATAATAAAGTGGTGTCCTTTACATAAACTAGAAAACACAAAGTTTGGTTTTTGAGATTTTTTAAAAAATCTATTCAAGCCATGGATGGCTCACTCTGTAGATGGATGAACCCATGGATATGGAGAGCTGGCTGCACCACACTGAGGGCCCTTCCACAAAACCCAGAATATCAAATCAGATAATCCACAGTATCAGTTTTGAACTGGGTTATCTGAGTCATATAATCCAGTTCAATGTGGGTTCTACACAGCTGTGTGGAGAGGCCTGAGGGTGTATCTACAATGTAGAATTAATGCAGTTTGACCCTACTTTAACCGCCATAGCTCAAAGCTATGGAATCATGGAAAGTGTAATTTGAAAAGGTATTTAGCCTTCTTTGCCAACAGGTGCTGGTGCCTCACCAAACTACAACTCCCATGATTCCATAGCATTGAGCCATGGCAGTTAAAGTGGTACCAAACTGCATTAATTCTACAGTTAAGGCTGGATCTACACTGGCCTATATCCCAGGATCTGATTCCAGATTATCTGGCAATGTAGACTCATATAATCCATTTCAAAGCAGATAATCTGGGATCAGACCCTGGGATATAGGGCAGTGTGGATCTAGCCGTAGATGCACCCCTAGAGACTAGACTTTAGCCCTTTATGAAGTAAGCAGCTATTATTGACCACGATTGGCTGCTTTCCAACCTGAAAGATGGCTCAAAGGTATCATACAATTGTGACATCACCACCATCCCTCCAAATGGCTTGTTGTAAGAAAATAAGTGAGATCAAAAACAGAGATAAATTCACTTTATTGGAGGAGGAAGGGTAGTAAATCAATCGTAAGAAGGCAAAGCAGGGGAGAGAGGTTTTAAACTGCCAATTTCTCCCATTGCTACAAGCAAGTGCTGTGACAATGAGTTCAGTTCATTCATCATCCCATGAGTCAGCAACAGGACTTTTAAAAAAATCTTTCCAAATGACTTGGAGCTGTAATTTTCCATATTTCTGAACTGAACGTCTGGAGGGATGAATTAATGTCAGGCACATCAACATTACAACCTTCTTTAAGCCTTCTCTGATATTTGTTAATATTTGTTATGATTCTGTTTGCTTACTGTTTTGTATGCATGTTCTGATATGCAGCTTCTTTTGCTCTATGTTTCCCGAGAGGTTGTAGGAGGGGCTGCAGACTACATGATCTGATCTGAGACTGCTCAGATCTCAGACTCCATTTTAGATTCTTTTTAAACTTTGGACTGCTAAGAGCAAACATTTGTTTGCTGTAAGAAAGATGTCCTGTGTCATCTGCACAGAGAAATTATCTTAAACATTTATTTATTTCAATTATTTATACCCTGCCCTTCTCACCCGAGCGGACTCAGGGCGGCTTACAAGTGGCAATTGATGCCGTTACACCATTATACAATGAACTAAAACGTTAAAACAGTTAAAACAGTCATAAAATACAATATACAAAGTTTAAAACAATGCAAAGTGTCTGAAACTGGACTGATAAGCTATGCACCTTTGTTATGCCGAACACATGATGGTTGTGAATAAACCAAACATGTTATTTTACCAAAGCCTACTTCATTTTTGTCTCTTGAGTGCATGATATAAAACTACACTAGTTGTTTTATGGGCAAGTAGATACATTTTTTAGGCACTGAAAAAACACTTCTGAAACTCTGCCGTTTTTATGCACTGGCATATTCTTTGTTCCAAACAGATCGGAGACAATAGGTTCAGTCTAACAGCTGAAGATATTGCCTTGCATATTACATTTGGTTGTATATCGTATGAGAAGATTCTACTCAAACAGGTTTTTTGGTTCTTCTCTGAAAGTTCAAACTTTTCCAAAAGGTTATAATCTCCAAATGGTTATGAATGGCATGTTCCAAAAGCCCCCACAAACAAAGACTGTCTGGGAGTGTGTTGTTGACTGCTTGAGGAGGCAGCAAGAGCAACAATAACGCCCTATTGTCCTTGGTTCTCCACCCTGCCCCAAATATGTGGGGAGGAGGAGGAGGGAGGAAACATGGAGGATAGGGAGGGGAAGGGGGAGCTCAGGGGAGGGGCCCACATTGAGAAGGGAAAACATAGCATTGGAACAGACCCCCAAAGGTCATCTAATACAATCCCCTTCATCCAGGCAGGAAGACAGCGTCAAAGCCCCCCCAACAGACAGCCAGACAGCTTCAGCTCAACAACCTCCACAGAAGGAGACTCCACTGACTCCCAAGCAGCCTGTGCTTCACTAGAGTGCAAGGAGACCCTCCAAGGGCATCGAGCCCAACCCCCTTCAGCCCAAGATAGCCATCCAGCCTGTTTAAAAACCTCCAGAGAAGTTTGACCACTTCAGAAGTGCAATGCTAGTGGTGTTCAAGTGTAGATAGAGTAATGACCACTGAAATTGATACGTTTCTAATTAAGAAAACAAAATCTGTTGAAAAGGGTGTTTGTGATTAACCGCAGGAAGCGGCTGTAGAGGAAACTACACAAGAATCAACTGCAGTACTACGTATGTGTTGTTGATGGCTTTCATGGCCAGAATCACAGGGTTGCTGTGAGTTTTCCGGGCTGTGTGGCCATGCTGCACAAGCATTCCCTCCCGACGTTTCACCCACATCCATGGCAGGCATCCTCAGTGGTTGTGAGGTCTGTTGGAAACTAGACAAGTGAGGTTTATATATCTGTGGAACGTCCAGGGTGGGAGAAAGAACTCTTGTCTTCTGGAGGAAAATATGCATATTGCAATTCATCACCATGATTAGCATTTAATGGTCTTGCAGCTTCAAGACCTGGCTGATTCCTGCTGGGGGAATCCTTTGTTGGAAGGTGTTAGCTGTTTCTGATTGTTTCTTGTCTGGAATTCCCGTTTTCCAAGTGTTGTTCTTTATTTACTGTCCTGAGTTTTTTAAAAATACTGGTAGCCAGATTTTGTTCATTGCCATGGTTCCCTCCTTTCTGTTGAAACTGCAGTACAGTTGAAGGAAAAATCTCCAAATCTCCCTTGCATAGTTTCCAGCCGACCTCACAACCCCAAAGGATGCCTGCCATAGAGGTGGGCAAAACGTCAGGAGAGAATGCTTCTGGAACATAGCCACACAGTCCGGAAAACTCACAGCAACCCTTCCAAACCTCTGTTGGCATGACCTCCGGTTTGCTAGTAATATTGAATTACCAGGTCGCGAAAGGCTGCATGCCTGGAAAGCATGGCACCAACATGGGAAGTGTGTAAAGCTCTGCTCTGGAAGCTGGCCATTCACACGACAATGAGTCCCTCACATGAAATCATGCCGCGCCCATGAGATCTCGCATACAGCAACTGCAGCCGGGAAAGACAGACAGAAAGAAAGGAGGCGGGAGGACGGGTCGCTCTCCCCGTGACCTTCCCCCGAACTCGCCACTCGACAGCCCTGCAGCGCATTTCAACTGGACTTCTATTTCCACAGTCTCTTCCCCTCCATTTCCTTTTGTTTTCTCGCGTGTCGGAGGTTTTGGAGGAGGGCACGAGGCCTTCTCCGATTGCGAGCCCACGTGCCAAGGAGACATGAGGGAGGGAGGGAAGGAAGGAGGGTGGTTGAAAAAGACCAAGAAAAGAAAATGGAGATTGCAATAGATAGGAAAGCAGGCAGGCAGACAGGAAGGCAGGCGCGGGAGGGGCAGAGAGGCACCGGCTATTCCTCACAAAAGGTGCAGGGGGTGGGCAGCGTTTATAATAGATATACAGTAGAGTCTCACTTATCCAACACTTGCTTATCCAACGTTCTGGATTATCCAACGCATTTTAGTAGTCAATGTTTTCAATACATCATGATATTTTGGTGCTAAAGTCGTAAATACAGTAATTACTACATAGCATTACTGCGTATTGAACTACTTTTTATGTCAAATTTCTTGTATAACATGATGTTTTGATGCTTAATTTGTAAAATCATAACCTAATTTGATGTTTAATAGGCTTTTCCTTAATCCCTCCTTATTATCCAACATATTCGCTTATCCAACGTTCTGCCAGCCCGTTTATGTTAGATAAGTGAGACTACTGTACTCTCTCTCTCACACACACACATATATATATCCCCCTATATATTATACACACACAACACATACAAATGTGTACACATGTATACACACACACTTAAATACAAATGTGTGTATATACACATACAAGCTTAACATACAAAATCTGTGCATATATGTATATATATGCACAAACAAAAATGTGTACATATTTATACACACTTGACATATACAAATGTGTGTATACACACACACAAGCTTAACATACAAAATGTGTGCATGTATATATATACACACATACATACAAAATGTGTACATATGTTATACACACACACTTAACATACAAATGTGTTTATATACATACTCAAGATTACCATACAAAATATGTATACACACAAGCTACATATACGGTATGTAGATATACATACACACAAACTAAACATACAAAAAGTGTATTCACACACACACATAACAGTTTATAATTTGGGGGAGGGGCGATGTGTTTTGTTCACCCCCACCCCCACATAAACCCTTGATAGGATGAAAGGTTGTGGGGTGCATCTTGGATGCAGTTTGATTCCACTTCAACTGCCACAGGCTCAATGCTATAGAATCGAGGGAAATGTAGTTCTGGTGAGTCATCAGCACTCTTTGGCAGAGGTAAAAGACCTTGTGAAACTACAACTCCCATGTGGTAGTCAACAGTGAAATCAATCTGCATTAATTCTAGTTGCAGTGGTGCTGAAATCAAAAGATAATCTGAAAGGGTGGTTTAAGGTCTGGGCAATGCCTGGCTAGGCAGGGATGGCCACTGCTGCATCCCCACTGTAGAATGAATGCAGTTTGATACCATTTTAAGCTGCCATGGCTCCATGCTATGGAGTCATGGGAGCTGTAGTTTGGTGAGGTACCAGCATTCTCTGGCAGAAAAGGCCGAAGACCTGTGAAACTACTACAACTCTCATGCTCCCATAGCATTGAGTCGTGGTAGTTAAAAAGTGGGGTCGAACTGCATTCATTCTACGGTAGAGATGCACCCAGTTAGAATATAGAATTGTCATTTGTCATGGTTAAATCATGAAACTAATAAAATAAATTTCAACAAGGACAAATGTAAGATACTATACTTAGGCAGAAAAAAACTATTTATATTTATCATGCCAGAAGTGAATTGAAAATAGTTATAATGTATAGAAAAACCACAAAGTTAAATACTTGGCATTATATTAAATTTCTTTTGACCAAAAGCTGGCCACTTGGAGTGCCTCTGGTGTTGCTGTAAGAAGGTCCTCCATCATGCTCAGACTGCATTACAGTAAATGGTCTGTGACTTGCTCTTCTCCACACTCGCATGTTGTGGACTCCACTTTGTAGCCCCATTTCTTAAGTGTAGCTCTGCATCTTGTGGTGCCAGAGCACAGTCTGTTCAGCACCTTCCAAGTCGCCCAAGTCTTCTGTGTGCCCAGGAGAGTTTCAATGGCTTCTCTGTGCAGCCTGACATGGTGGTTGTTGGAGTGATCCAGCATTTCTGTGTTCTCAGATAATATTCTGTGTCCAGGTTGGTTCATCAAGTGCTCTGCTATGGCTGACTTCTCTAGTTGGATTAGGTTGCAGTGCCTTTCATGTTCCTCAGAAGTTGTGAGGATGCATGCAATAGATGTGGGTGAAACATCAGGAGAGAATGCTTCTGGAACATGGCCATACAGTACAGAAAACTCACAGCAACCCTGTATATATGCTTAGCCTTCACACATTTAGGGTGGCTACGATGAGCTGTTAAAGGGGGGTATACGTTTGGGGGGGGGGGGGGGAAGGAGACCACTGTAGAATCATAGACCTCTCCTGAGTCTAAACCTGCCTGGAGATCCAAAAGGTTGGATCACTGAATCATAGAGTAGGAATTGATCTCATAGGCCAGCCAGTCCAACCCCCCGCCAAGAAGCAGGAAAATCGCATTTAAAGCAGATGGCCATCCAGCCTGTTTAAAACAGTGGTTCTCAACCTGGGATTCCCAGGTAAATTGGCTGGGATTTCTGGGAGTTGTGCCTCTACCACACTCTGAGGCAGAGAGTTCTACTGCCGAACAGCCGTGTGCTGGGGAAAGCCGGGACAGCAGCTGGAACTGGAGCTCAGCTCGGAGAAGCCATCTTTCCTTCCCTCCTTCCCTCCCTCGCCTTGTGTTCCCTCAGCAGCAGCAGCAGGAGGCATCCTCCCTGGGAAACGGGCGAAGCCGCCGAGCCGCACTGATCACCAGAGCAACGGAGTGAAAGCAGCCAATAGCCTCTCAGCGCCGCTTCTTCCGTCTGGACCAATCAGCGACAGGGAGCGGCGCAGCCACCGCATTCACCTTACGGGTGCCTCGGCCCGCAGCCAATCAACAGAGGCGAAGGGGAGCGGGAGAAGAAGAAGAGGAGGAGGAAGGGGGGGGGAGGGGGGCTAGTGAGCCTGAGGTGAACGCGTGCGCAGCTTCGGCGCGAGGAGGGGAGGCAAAGAGAGGGGAGGGGGGCGGTGTCCGCGTGTCGGGGAAGCTATAAGAACCTCCAGGCTGGCGCGCGCGGCAGACGCTCTGCGGAGATTCCAGGCGCGAGGAGGTTCCCGCTGAGACCGTTGTTCCTTCTCTCTCGCGCGCTCTCTTTCTCTGTCCCGTCATGAAGACCAAATTCTGTAACGGCGGCGAGGCCGACCCTTCCCCGCTGGGGCTGCTCTTGGGCCCGATCCTGCCCGCTCTCCCACCGTCGCCCTCGCCTCCCTTGCCGCCTTCCTCTCAGGCCGAAGCCGAGGCCAAGCAGCCGCCCCCCCTGTCCGTGCCGGCCTCTTTGCCGCTTCTGGCGCCGACGCCGCCCTCCGCGCCGGCGGTGGCCGAGGACCAGCAGCAACCCGAGCCCCGCACCCGGCGCAAGGCCTACCTCTGGTGCAAGGAGTTCCTGCGGGGGGCGTGGCGGGGGCTGCGCGAGGACCAGATCCGCATCACGCCCATCAGGTCAGCAGCACCCCCGAGCATGTGCCCCCTTTGGTGTCAGCGTGCCTGTATGGCAGAATGGGGTTGGACTGGATGTCCCTTCATCTCTAATTCTAGGACAGGCATGGGCCAACTCTCTAGGTGCTTTGGATTTGCAACTCCCACCATTCCTCACAGCCTCGGGCCCTTTACTTTTCCTCATCCGCTTAAGCGCCTGAGGCTTTCAGAGCCTGAAGCTGTCAGGAATTGTGGGAGTTGAAGTCCAAAGCACCTGGAAGGCTCAACTTGGCCCATACCTGTTCTATGGCCTTCTCTTTAGTGGCTCATCGAATGCGGCAGGGTACAGAAGGGCTCCTCAGCAACGCCCTCACAGTGCAGTTTCACACAATGAAAGGTGTCTGGTGTTGGACAAAGGGCTGTTTCATTTAATAATGGAACATCTTTTGAGGGGGAGTTTCCCTTCTTCTGAGGATGTGATGTGCCTGGACGTGCTTTTCCTTGCCTCGGCTGAGTCCCTCGGCTAAGATAGGTACGGGCAAACTTTGGCCCTCCAGGTGTTTTATCAATTCCCACAATATAGGCTGTTAGGAATTGAAGTCTAAACACCTGGAAGGCCCAAGTTTGCCCATGCCCGCTCTAAGTGCACCCAATGGACAGTTTAAGGCAGTGGTTCTCAACCTGTGGGTCCCAGGTGTTTTGGCCTACCACACCCAAAAATGGGCCTCTGTGAATTTTCTGGACCGTATGGCCATGTTCCAGAAGCAGTCTTTCCTGATGTTTCAGCTGCATCTATGGCAGGCATCCACAGAGGTTGTGAAATCTGTTGGAAACTAGGCAAGAGGGGTTTATATATCTGTGGAAAGTCCAGGGTGGGAGAAAGAACACTTGTCTGTTTGAGGCAAGCGTTAATGTAGCAATTGGGCACCTTGATTAGCATTGAATGGACTTGCAGCTTCAAGGACTAGCTGCTTACTGCCTGGGGTAATCCTTTGTTTGGAGGTATTAGCTGGTTCTGAATGTTTTCTGTCTGGAATTCTTTTTTTTCTTTTTTTTTAGTGTTGTCCTAATTTTAGAATTTTTTAATACTGGTAGCCAGATTTTGTTCATTTTCATGGTTTTTTCCTTTCTGTTGAAATTGTGCACATGCTTGTGGATTTCAGTGGCTTTTCTGTGTAGTCTGTCATGGTAGTTATTAGAGTGGTCCAGCATTTCTGTGTTTTCAAATAATGTGCTGTGTTGTGTCCAGGTTGGTTCATCGAGTACTCTGCTATGGCTAACTTCTCTGGTTCAGTTAGTCTGCAGTTCCTTTCATGTTCCTTGATTCGTGTTTGGGCAGTGCTGCATTTGGTGGTCCCTATGTAGACTTGCCCACAGCTTCATGGTATACGGTAGACTCCTGTAGAGATTAGAGGATCCCTCTTGTCCTTTGCTGAATGTAGCATTTATTTGATTTTCTTAATGCATTTGTTCTCAACCTGGGGTCCCCTGATGTTTTTGGCCTTCAACTCCCAGAAATCTCAACAGCTGGTAAACTGGCTGGAATTTCTGGGAGTTGTAGGCCAAAAACATCTGGGGACCCCAAGTTAAGAACCACTGCCTTAGTAGGTCTGTAGATAGTTTATAGGTTGTGTTTCTTCATCAGCTTCCATATGCGGTCAGTGGTTCCCTTGATGTATGGTACGAATACTTTTCCAGTTTACCAGCTGTTAAGATTTCTGGGAATTGTAGGCCTAAACATCCCACAGGTTGAGAACCACTGGTGTAAGGAAACCCATCAGTTACTTGTTTCAGGTATTGTCTGTTGAATCATACTTTGTTATAACCATCTTCTGCCTGAACATTTTCAGGAATGCTAAAGTTGGCTTAATCATGCTCTGAAGCAGCGTATTCCACTGCTGAACAGGTCTTACCATCAGGAAAATCTTCCTTATTTTTATCTTTTCCTGACGTTGGAATTTGTTGCTCCCATGATATCCTTTCAAATATCACTGGGGTAGAGGCCTTTTTGAAATGTAGCAATGAGCACAACTGGATTTAGAAACGAGAAACGAGAGTACATTTATTTGCTACTTTAGAGATACCTTATTCTTAAAATGATTTTCTGACTTCAGTCTAAGATTAGTTTTGCACAATGTAGGGGATTCTTAAGGCTTGCTACTTAGCTTATCATATGTGAGAAAAATAAGATGTCACAGTAGTTTGTCCAATGATCCCTGTATAAAAATCTCTAAACGTGAGATAACAGTAGTTCTGATGTATTAGACTTAAGAGATGCATATTTCAAGGATTGTTAAATTTTTGAAATATGCTGTTCACTTAACTTGGTCATCTGATCAATATGAAACAAGTTTCAGGAATCTAGAAGTCCAAATGCTGGATGAGTGAAGATAAAGTTGCGTGGCCCTTTCTAAAATGCATGGCTCAAAACTGACTCAGCTTGGCATTATGCTTCTGCCCTGAGATTTTTTTTAATGAGACTGCTCAGCAGTATGAGTCATTTCTTGGCAACAAGTTCCTGTAGTATCAGGTGTCTTGCTCTTACTCATAAAGCCAGTAATGAGTAGATAACTGAGTTGCATACAATATTGGTAAATCTGGAGTGGAAAGTTTTTCTCTCTGTCTTCTGAACAGCTTATTGTGAGATTGTATATTTTCTTTACAGAATGGTCTCTTAAATTAAGCAAAATGAATCCTATAAACAAGTTAAACTAGATTGTCGAGGCAATTACCATTCACTTCATCAAGGAGAACTAATGCTGATTTCTTTTGTTGTTGGTTTAAATGCCAACTTAGTTATTTCAGTGCTTCAGTAGTAACTGAGCTCAAGGTTCTGCTTTTCCTCAAAAATCATAGGTAGCTAAGATTTGAGTGACTGGAATACTAATATTTTTAGAGTGTTTGGAAGAACTGTACTGATGTAAATACTACTGAAGTGAATAGAGCATATTTTCTCTAAGTATGCTTTGGATTGCAGCCTTCATATCAATACAATATTTAAAGTTTGTTTAAGATAGGGTGTTTACCAGTGGTGTAGGGTTGTAATTTTTCATGCTGGCTATGGCTGCGCCCTCCTGTCTACCTGATTGGCAAGGCTTGCTGTCAATCATCCTTACCTTCCTAGGGAGAAAGTAATTTGCACCTCCCCAGTTCCATCCTGCTCTAGTGCCTTAGCTACATCTTCCTTTTAATCTATATTTCCAAGCAGTTATGGATATTTCCACTTGAACAGTGCTGCCCTTACAAACTAGGTTCGTTTCTTTGGCCACAAAAAGTATTTTTCCAACACTGCTGCTCAGAGTTGATTCTCTCAGCAGCATTACAGCTGTATTTGTGGGAGTGGAGGACTAAAGCAAAGTGCTTCTTCTTCCTTCCTGTTTTGTGCAGTGGGGCATTAATAAGAAGTTTATCTTATCATGAAAGACAAATGGAACATCATGTCATATATTGTGGCCTTGTGATACCAGACTGAAAACAGAATTCTTACATATATATCTTGACACTATTATCATTGAAGTTACTGAATTCCATCTGTTTATGCCATTTTAGGTTGTATTTCTAAATGGTCATCAGTAATAGATTGCTTAAGTCAAAAATAGAATATCCAGTGCCCTCCCGAAATATTCAAACATCCTTTAATACAGTGGTTCTCAACCTGTGGGTTCTCAGATGGCTTTCAACTCCCAGAAATACTAACAGCTGGTAAACTGGCTGGGATTTCTGGGAGTTGTAGGTCAAAACACCTGGGGACTGACAGGTTGAGAACAGCTGCTTTAATTAGTCATAGCAATTGATCATAGTATCTGTGGCTGATGGGAATTGTAGTCCATAATATCTTGAGTAGTGCTTAATCTGTCTGATGTAAGGAACTGACAGGGGTTTCTTTTTCCTAATGGGCCAGCATTACTGCTATATTTGCACCCATTGGCTACACCCTTTTCTTTCTTTCCTGGAAATCTCCAGTCAGTGGTTTAGGAAGTACAAGGGGCACAATTTTGAGCAGCATTAAGCTAGAGAAAGCAAGGTTTCCTATCTGTTTGAAACTGTGATCATTGAACCATTTAAGAAGCAGCTATTTCTCTTTGTAAAGCAGTGGTTCCAACCTTTGGGCTTCCAGGTGTTTTGGACTTCAACTCCCAGAAATCCCAGCCAGTTTACCAGCTATTAAAAACAGTGGGAGCTGAAGTCTAAAAAACCTGAAGGCCCAAGGTTGTGAACCACTGGTGTAGAGTCTCATCATGGAGTTAAAAAATACTTCCTTTTAATGTATTGATTCAAGATCAGTGGAGTTATAACAGACAGATATTTTAAGTTTAGGCCTGACTAGAGACAAATGTAGCTTTCTTCCATGATGCGTTGTAATTTTGAAAGGTTTTTTTTTTGCTACCTCAAAAACAGATCTGTACTTGAAGGTTGAATGAGATGAAAATGCTTCCCCCCCCCTCACTACGTCTCTTTGAGAGACAACATAGTATGGTGGTTTGAATGTTGTGCTGTGACTCCGTAGAGCAGGATTTGAAACTCAGTGGATGACTATTGATAAGTGCCATTTTTTCAGTCTCAGGGTAAGGCAAAGGCAAACTCTGTCTCCTAAATACAAATAATCTACAGTGTAAGCAGTATCTTCATAATAGGCGGTTACAGGGTTCTGTTACACATGTTTGCATGAAGCATGCTGTTTCAACCTTGGTGTGCTGACAGTACTCTGGTAGAGAATAATTCTTGTGCAATCTGATGCTCTGTACACGTATAAGTACATTCCTTTTGCTTTATTTATTAAACCTTGACTTTTCTGCCTCCAGTGGAAGGAATTCAAACTAAAAAAAGCTGTCTTTTTATTGTGTTGTCGAAGGCTTTCATGGCCGGAATCACAGGGTTGTTGTGTGTTTTCCGGGCTGTATGGCCATGTTCCAGAAGTATTCTCTCCTGATGTTTCGCCCACATCTATGGCAGGCATCCTCAGAGGTTGGAACATGGCCATACAGCCTGGAAAACACACAACAACCCTGTTTTTAATGGTTATTTGTATATTTAAAATGGTTTTAAATATGGATATCTTGCTTCTTTTGTGTAAATAAGGTGCATAGGACTACACATGCTTCATATATCCATTCTCTGATCAATTATTTTTACAATAGTATTAGTAGCTGTCAAAATTCTTATTATTACATGTTTACTTGTCTAAGTAGAAAAGGAAGCAAATATTCTGGAAGCATTCCCCCCCCCCCCCCAAACCAGCAAGAAGTCTGGGTTGGAAAGTTAAATGTAGTCTGAATTGCATGGGACAAACAAATTTGCTTGATTTGCTCTTGGACATAACTGTAGCTGGGATTTTCCCCTTTTGGTCTTACTTAAAACAAGGAAGTAAAGAGTGTGTTGGAGGCTTTCATGCCATTGTGTTTTGTCTTCCTCAAAAAGAAAAACAACTCACTCCCCCTTTTAATCTTTGCTACTGGCCTGCTGTAATTGAGTTAGAAAAGAGTATAGAACAACCTGTGAAAGGAGTAAAGCACTCATTTGGTTTTCTGTTCATGTGAGGGCTGGTGTCTAAGTATTTCAGAAACTGAAAAACAGGAAAATATTCTGTAAAACCATCTTCTTCCCTCAGTAAGCTCTGTACATTTACATAGGTAAATAGAATAGAATAAATTTAATTGTATATTGTCCAGTGAAATTAAATGAACATTAACCTGGAGTAATATCTTACCTGTCATGGTAAAAGGTTTTGTATCTATTTCCAGTTCTTTTCTGTGTAAAAATGGTACCAAAAATTTCCCATAATTACTGCTTCTTCAGTGTTCTCAACTACAGTTGAAGTGCCCAGTAAGGAGGGCAGTTTCTTGAGGCATACTCTTTTCAGTCTCTTAAAACGTAGACTCTAAAGCAGATAGGACAAAATCAACACACAGGGCACTTTGTGAGCCCAGGAACTGGGTTCAAAATGAGAAGAGAAGCAGTGTACCCTTTCTCTTCTAAAAATTAGACACAAAAGTACAAACCATGTATTAAGGGGGCATTCTTCAAAATCAGTGTGAATATCTGGTGTTATGTTGCTTGCCTTTAAGTCATTTATGAACTGTGACCACCCTAACACAAACCTGACAGGTGTTTTCTTGGCAAGATTGGTTCAGAATGGGTTTGCCTTTCTCTGAAACTTGAGACTGGGACTTGCCCAAGGTGACCCACTAGGATTCAAATCCTGGTCTTCAGAGTTCACCACACTGATTCTCCTTGTGTCATGGCCTACTATATTAGTTAAATAAGAAATTTAGTTATAGACAAAATGGAGAATTGGGTTAATTCAGAGGCCTAAATGCAGAGAGCCAATTCCCTGACTTTCAGTTTAAGATACGTCATGATGTTAGCTTTATAATATGAGGTAACTCCATGAATGATGTCCCAAGTTATTTGCAGAAAAATGGACTGTTTATGGTGAACTGGAATTGAAAAAGGCCATTTTTTACGAGAACTCCTAGAATTCCTTTAGTCAGGAATTTCAAACTCTACATTTTCAAACTCTAATGACTAACATAAGTAGTACTCTTGTTCATGGCACATAATATTACCATTATGGACAAATGAATCAAATGGATCCCCCATGTGTCTTGTCTTCATAGGGGAGGTCTAAGCAACATGCTATTCCAGTGCTCATTACCTGATACCATAGAGACTGTTGCAGATGAACCACGCACTGTTCTTCTTCGTTTATATGGTGCAATTCTACAAATGGTGAGTATTTGGTAGTGGATTGGGTAGATATTTAAACATCTTGAATTAGAATAGGCATGAAATACTGAAACACAATATTGCTTTCATACTTGCTGATAAATTTGAGAATTCTTGTCTAGATTTGATCATTTTTTATTGTTTAGAAACTTAGGCAAGTTGCAGTTGTTGTTTGCTGTTGCATTTTGCCAATAACATTTTCAAAGGTGTTACTATTTACTGTCTTCTCTGTTTTACAGACTTGAGTTGAGAAACAGCATTAATAATAAATTGTTTCCTGTCTGGAACTAAATTGCATCATTAATGTTCATTACACAGTAGTTCACAAACATTTTTCAAAATTCCGTTTATGCCCGGCCTTTAATATTGTTAATCAAACAAAACAATTGGTAAAAGTACCCTGTGCTCCCTTTCCCCATGTTGTTAGTTTCATATTTAATATGGAAGATTGGAAATATTAAATGGGAAGCAGTTCACTGTGGGTATATCATCCATTTTAGATGGGGGTTTTTTTCTCTTCAGCCATATTTCTATTTTCAATTTATATACAAAATAAAATAAAAGCACATATTCAAAATCACAAATATTTATGAACAGCTGAAAGCAAATCAAGTATTGATAACCTTACAGTATAAGATATAGTTTTGTATGGCACTAAAATACAATGTGCATGTCAGGTAAACCTCTCTGAAACCATGTTTGTTCAGTGAGAGGGTCCTGAAAAAAGGTTTCAAAGATGAAGAGAAGTGTATGGATACCCTGATATATGAGCAAGCATTCTTTCAGGAACTTTGGTGAATAGCTGTATAAGACTATAATGATAAGAGTTAATGCTTTGAATTGAACTTGAAAATATGTAGAGTACTTAAGAATAGACATTTAAGTATTTGCAATGTATTCCCAGTGGTGGGTGTCATTTAATCACTTAACAGCTGTGTTTTGATCCAGCCAGTTTTTGGCAATAGTTATATTAGCCTGTCCTGAAACTACTGGAACATAAATTGCAGCCTGATTGACCTTGGCAACATTACCTGCAATATCTTAAACCTGATGAAAGAAGCTCCTTACCACAAAAGCCACCTAAGACATCAAATGACAAAAGTGGCTTTTAAAACATTTCCAAATTGCAAAGCTGATCTGTCAATACTCTTTCGAACCTCTTTGGAGAATTCTCCACACACCAGCATTGTACTTGTAATAAACTGAACCAAATGTCTTTTAAAAAATAAGAAAAGGAAAAAAAACTTAACCACAAAATTTAATTTATAAGGTTATAATTCAGCATTCATTTACTTAACAATAAATATCATTAAATTCATTGGAACATGTCTCCAAATAGTGCATTGCCTGTAAATATATTATTGAGTATGTATGAAATAGTCTTTAAACTTAGCATTTTATAGTATAACTTAATAATATGAGTAGTATCTGAAATCAGGGTGGGTTCCAGTATACTTGTATTAAGTGTTTACTGACCATGTTGTAGACACTGAGGTTGCCAGTTATGCAACTGATAGACAAATATAGTTGTTATTCCTATAGATTTATTTAATAATAAACTTCATAACTGTCTTCTAAACATGTATGAGTCACATGTGCATAGCTGTTTAAAATGACAGGTGTACATTTCATACTTTGTGCATTAAGCCAATAAATGATGGCATTGGCTGTAATACTTATGTGCTTGTAGTAGTGTATAGAACTCTGTTGTGACAGATAATGGGATTCTGCTACTAATAGAAGGGTGGCTCCTTGTATTTCTCTTATGTCAAGGGTGGGCAGATAATAAAAATAATAATAATAATAATAATAAGTTCATCATTCATATGAAACAGCAGGCAATAGCAGATGAGGGTTAGAGAACTATATTAAAGATTCAGATATTTAATGCATACAAATCCTCCTCCTGTAATGATCCGTTATTATAAATCTCCAAGGGGTCTTTGTTTGTATTCAAATCTCTTATAACTAATGTATCTTCATGTAGGTATTCAAAAACAAACAGAAAGTATTCTTGGGACATCAGTTTGTGGTTTCACGTATGAATCTTGGGTTCTATATTACAATACGTAAAATAATGGATTTGGAAATCTGCAATCAAGTTACTGCTAACATATCTTTTTATTGTCCATCTTAGAAGTACATTACAGTGAAACATTAGCCTTAAATATTTGTGCTAGGGCTACATTATAAAGATACTGTATATAGTCAACTATAAATTGAGACTTTTTAGGTTAAAACATTCCCCTAAAACTTGTGTTACCTTATCCATGGGACAGTTCAGTTTTCTGTAGGAGTTACTTTAAAAGCAATCACTCTAAATGTTTTTTCAGAGACCTCTGGGGAGCTTGAGCAGGAGAGCCAAGGTACTGGATTTTTGAAAAGCCATCCAGAAAAGTCCTCCCAGCTTGAGATGCAGACACCATCCTGCCCAGACTGCGGGAGAAAGAAAGAGGCTGCCGAGGCTGCCCTAGTTCCCACCTTTTCATGTCACAATCTGGGAGGGGTTTGCTGAGTTGCTTTTCAACAATCTTCCCTCAAACCCCACTAGCAGCCCAACCTGGGGTGATTACACTGGACAGTTTTTCAGGGATTTCCAAGGAGACTGTGAGGAGGAGAATGAGGGAACAAATTCTCAAAAGAACAATCCAGCAAACTTCACCTGGCTTGAGGCACACAGAGGCTGGCCCACCTAATTCAAGAGAGAGGGGAGGAGAAAGTTGAGGCTACCCAAAACACCCTTGGTAACTGCTTCTACTCACATCAAGCCAAGAGGAGTTTGCTGGGTTGCTTTTTGAGAATCCACTCCGTAGATCTCTAGCATCACCACTCCACCCCAGGTTTGATCTGGGTTGGTCTCTGTTCTCCCTCTTAGCTTGTTTTGCTAGAAGCATGCATGTAAGTAGTCCAAAGCAAGTCCCTCATGTTGCACAGCTGCAATTTAGTTCCCTTGTCATCAATTCAGAAAACAAACCATTATACTTGCATGGTTTTTTAAGTTATTTAGCATAGTTTTTGCTTGCAATTGTAAACATACCCCTAAGTTTTACCCTCAGATTATCAACCAGTCATGGCAAATTTTGTAATTTTGGGCCCATAACCTATTTTTGACTCAATCATGAGATCAATTTATAGTTGAGTATATACAGTAGTCACAGCAACAACGAATATTTAATTAATCCGTTGCTAAGGCACACCATATGGATTGATTACACGCTAAAAAAAACCTTTCAGCCAGTGTAAAAAACAAAGATGGAAATCAATGCACTGCAAGAATTTTCTATCATGTGGGGGGAAAAGTGGTATTTCAAGAATTTTGGCATTTATTCCTGTAGAATTTCTGATGAACATGTTGTAATCATGGTACTATGAATATCCAGGCTTGGAGAATCATAAATCTGGATGCCGACTAATTCTACTTTCATGAATATCCCATATTTTTAATAAATCTTTTTCTGAAGAAAATTACACAGCAGATGCAAAAAAAATTTCAAGGTCTACTTTGACCAGTCATTTGAGTGTTAACAACCTAACTGTTTTCTCCCTTCATATTAAAGATCTTTTGAGATATCTAACTTCCTTTATTTCCATAGTGGCAGTGAAATGACTGCTCTTGGTGCAGTTCACTAAGGGTTAAGTAAGCAGAGACAGTCCCAAGGTAAAACTTTCAGCTTGTATTGAGGGTCTTAGTATAAACATTTGTCTCTTCCAGATCAGTCTTTGATATATAAGCAAGCTGATCTTTCATCTTTTGAGATCTTGGAGAACTTACTCATTTTTATAAAACTAAGAATAATATAGAAAGGTTTTTTAAACGCTGTCAATATTTTTAAAGCACAGAGATGCTGATTTTAAATGCAGGTACACATGTCCATCATTTTTCTTACATTACATATAATCCTTAATTACTATTCAAATGGTTTAAGATGAAGGAAGGTAATCTTTTACTTGGTTTAGTTGGTTAAAGTAATACTTCAGTTAGAACACATATGAATAAGCTATTTCTGTCATTATCAAGTTCAGATTTAGTCCCAAGAAAAAATTTAATGTTTTGAACTCATTAAGTCAACATTTTAAAATGATGATTGGAAAATACTTACCAATCTACATATGTCAGCTGAATCCACTTTAAATTAGACATTACACAGTTAATATGACTACAGTTTGCTTTTTTCAAAATTTCTGGAAGACACAAATGTCAGTCTATACTGTTAAATGTAAATTGTTTAAGTTGGCTTAAGATACTATGAAGAAAGGGCTTGGGGACCTATATTATGGCTTTTATTTTAAGCCGCTGTCTGAATGTATGATATGAAGGCATGGTGAGAGTTGAGTTTTTAAAAAGGGACATCTATGTCCTTTTGAAGGATTAAGGTTCAAACTAAATACCAGTGAGCTTGAAAAGCAAATGCCATGCTGTACTTCAGTTTCTTTTTAACTCTGAAAAACTGAAAGCATGTGTATCTGCAGCTGCAAGGAAGTCCTTTTTTGCATATAGATTCTCTAAAGTGGATGTTAGCCCCTCTGCTTATCTTGAAAAGACTTGTGAAAAAACATACTATTTAGTGTCTAAACCCTAAAGACAACTATCCATTTAAACAGGTTGAATTTTGGTTTGAAATACTGTAGAACTTCTGTTGTACATTTAATCTAAAATTTGCAGGAGGATGCATTCACTATATAAAGTAATGCTGAATTGTTACAGACGACCGCTATTGTCCAAATAATAGAGCTCTGAGAATAACCTCTCATACCCCATTTCTGATACTGAAAAATTTAAATCTGTTCTTACTAACAGATAAAACAAATTATTGCATAAAATATGAAGCATTTTTGATTACTTTATGTTCTTTTTGACTCTGCCATTTCAGTTGTATAGAGAATGAGATTAGGAGTATTGACAGCAGTTCTGTGGTATCGCTTGTAATTGAAAAAAAAAATGCATGGAATCATTTAATTGTAATTTTCAATTACTGATGTAAATCTTGCTCTTAAAGTCTTTTAGCAAGGAATAATTGCAAATGCCTTTTATTGGCAAATAGCCTGATAGCAGAAATCCTGTTAAGGGGACACTTGTTTTGTTGGGTGGCATTAAGGGTCATCTGAGGGTAATGTACCATTTTAGTTGTATGTGCATGTGTTCTCTGCTGCAGGCTTGTCCATGCGATCGTGCCTAGAGCACTCTGGTTTCCAGGTGACAGACACGATTCACGGTATAGTATGAGATCTCTGAAGTTGGAGCATTCTCTCTGGGTTTAATTTTTTTGTGGTTCCGAGTGTGCCGTTATGAAAATATTTGCCTTGTAATTAAAAAAACATATCTGAACTGTTAAATGAGAGTTAAATGAATGCCAGAATAGTGCATTAAACACAGTTCTTCCAGTTGCTCCTTTTAAAGAATGGTAATTTAATCAGAAGTAAAAGGGATTAAGTAAAAGGGGTTGGGTTTTGTATGACTTATAAAACGACTTATTGTCTCTTACCTGATGTGATATTCACAATTACCAGTCGATTCCTATATAAAACAGTCTTTACATTGCATCATCTGTAAACATGTTTTAGGAGTAGAATATAAAAGTGGATAACAAATTCCCAGAGGCAAGATTCATCTGTTTGCAAAAGTTAGATGTGTCAGCCACGTCAGAAGTTTTGTGGAGAGAAGTGGACTCTAAAGGATAATAAGCACACCAAATACTGATTGACTTTCCCAGAAAATTACTACATCTCTGCCAGATTGCTGTTAAAGTTTCTCCTTTGGTCTTAATATACAAATATGGGAAGTATAGCATTGATGGCCTAGATCTCAGGCTCCACATAAGATTTGACTTCTTTTCTTATCCATTGATACAAAAAACAAGGGTGGGAATTGTTGATATATGAAACCCTTATCTCAAAATAACCAGCTTTATAATTTGACTATGTTGTGTACTCTTCTCATTTGTATCATCACTGAATTACATTTTTGTCTTCTAATTGCTCTTCATTAATGGTAAACTAAACATAATTACTCAGCTTGAAGTTCAGCAACATGTGGTAATTAATAATATATCAGTAGATAGTTTGGGCTGCTGAATTACCCCTGCAACTAATTTTCATTTTTATAGTCTTAGTGTGCTACCAAATTATTTGGTACTATAATAGCAACAGTGCTATTTCCTGCATCTGTATTTTCTACATAACCACACTTTGTTTTATTATTTATTTCAACATCAACATTTATAGAGACCAGCTTTCTGCATGTGTCTCTCTTAATAACATACAATGAGGTTTGACAACTTGATTTTTACAAACTTGCAGACTTGTTAAATAAATACTTGCTTGTTTCTAACAGTTACAATAGCCTTTCCCTACAACATAGTTCCCTATTACTTTTGTTCTTAATAAGGATACAATACTTTTTCTGTAATCACCTTGGAAGTTGGCCATACTCTGCACAATAAGAGTCCTGTTATAAAAAGTCAGCGAGTGGGTTGCTACCTAAGCAGGTATTTGAAATGTGAGCATATTGGTCTAGTGAGTTTTGCTTAAGGAATTCTTGAAGCAAACTTTCAGCAATATCTCTTTATTAATATTAGCATTAACAACTAAAGCTACCTGTGCACTCTTGATGAATTGCCTACATTTTCTTGGTTATACAGTGCATAAAACTAAATCAAAGTGATTATTTTGGAATAGTTGAATCTCAAATGGAGTTGTTTAGAAACAGTCGCATTCATGTAATATCCCTTCTCCAAGTTAATTGGGACAAAAAGAGAGAAGTAAGCATATACAGTTTCTCTTTTGTGAAAATATTTAGATAGTTTCCTTCACTTTCCTCTTGACAGAAAATCCAATTGGTGCAATGATTTTTAAGGCACCTAATTGAAAATTACCACAAAATATTGGTCAGTCTTCAGTACTTTTGTTTTCCTAATAAATAAAGTAGTTCCTGTTAAAGACCTGGGTAAAACCTCTCTAATCCAATTTGCTTCTGATAGATTATACCATCTTATGGGAGCATGAAACAAAATTATTCTGAATGATGTGCATCTTTGACTGCTGTTCAAGGAGTAGTCAGTGAGAGAGAATAGTGTCAGTGATAAAAATGTTTTTGTGTAGCATCACTAATATGTAGTTGTAAACATGTCTTTGTGAATATTCAAGAAAATCTATGCTTTTGTTGAAATGTAATTTTGCAGTAGTATTTACATATTTTTGTGAATTTTAATGGAAAGAATTGCTACTATAATATGGAAAATTTGTTATTTCAAGTGGAAACAAGTAAGTTGAGAGAAATTCTATAGTGCTTGATAACTAGTGCTTGATATTTTTCAGTTGGCCTTTGTATCAAAATGTTAAAGCAAAACATTATTCTTGCTTCCATTATCTTCAGTGTTAGTAATTTTAACCAAAGGCTTCCTTTAGGGGCCTCTCAACATAGTTTGGTTTTAAGCAATGTGTTGTTACAGAAGTAAGCATTATAGTAGCCTTAATATATTGCCGCTGAACAAAACTGGAAGACATTTTTGTTTCATAGCTTTGAAATCCTTAATGGACTACAAAGCTTGTATCTCTGCTGCATTTTGTAGGTGTAAATATAGTAAAAGTATGTGCCATTGAGCTTAATATTTAAAGCAGAACTTGGAACCTTTGAAATACTTTGAGGTGAATATTTAAAAAAGCACACTGCAATCCTCTAAATATGGAACTGATTATGTTTTGTTTTTGCTTATTTTCCTTTGATAAGTGATTTAAGTTTTATCACAAAATGGCTTACACTATTGCTGTTACAGATCTTTTTTAAAGATTTGATACAATATTATTAAACCAGATTTTCTATATTACATGCTTCCACTATGTTGGTGTCTTGCTGATTTTATATCTCTATAAAAAAGCTGGTTTATACTAAAACTTCATTTTTCTGTCCCAAATCTGGGTGCTTCTGTGTTCAATAGATGTTTAGTTCCTACCTGCTGCAGCCATGCAGGTAAGGCCATCTCAGGCTTGAGATCTTGGTTCTGTCATTATAGGCAAGAATATTGATTCAATGGCACATACTTTTTAAAACATTTGAAATTATGTCTTTTTTGGAATGAGAAAAAAGTTGTGTTGAAATGTCTGGCACTTTCAGATCAATGTCCAGTAAATAGTTCTATGTACAGTTGGCTTTTCTAACTCCTTATTGCGGTGTCTGCAAGATGGTGATGTTGGTCTTCAACTTCTCATTGTAAATACTGATTTTTCTCATTCATAGAGGTCCTGTAACAAAGGAGGATCTGGACAGGCTCAAAAGGAAAATGATTTACAAGTAAGTATTATTGTTTTAAACATTCTTCATCAGGCACGCAATATATGTGCAGTTGATATCTTGATAGGTAATCACAATACTAAAAAATGCTTGAAGTCAGATTACCGTAATACCTATTATGCCAACAAGGGTAATTGAGCAGTTTGGTTCTGTCTAAGTCCCTCCTGGGAAAGTTTCTCTTGGCTAATATGTTCCCAAGCCTGTTTCTTATTAACTTCAACGTGATACTCATTTCTCCAAATCAGGAGTATCAGATTAAATATAACTCCTTTCTATCAGCTTCTCAAAGCATGCATACCTTTCCATCTGGAATGCAGAAGGACATTTCCTACATTTCCTTGAAGTTGTGGCTGGTGTTAATTCTTGTAATGGGGTTAACATCCGAGTTTCTTGCAAGGTCTGATCCCTTTGTTTCTTTCTTATGTGGAATGTACATAAGTAATTTGGAGGTTATGGTTCTGTGAGCAAGTACAATCATAGTGCAAATGCCTGGGAGAGAAGTACAGTTCGTTGCCCAAATTGTAATATAGTTGCCCAAATTGTAATATAGTTGCCCAGGCTATAGCTAATTAGGCCTGTTGAAATCATCGGGGGATTTGAATAATGTGTTAAGTCTCATTGATGTAGCTCATTAAGTTGTGATTCTTTGTTAGAAGTGAGCCTATGTGGGTTTTTTGTAGTGTTGCTTTGTGGGATGTTCAGGTAAAAGCTAGAAACAGTCAGTGGTGTTCCCATTTGAAGTGATTCTTAATCTATCATGTAGAGCCATAGTCGCATTTGAAGTCACCCTATTTTGTAGTCCAGGGGTTCTCAAACTTTTAAAGCTGTGGAGCCCTTTTTAAAAATAAAAGTTTATCATGGATCCCCAATAAACTTTTGGTCATAGGGGCCACATTGTATTTTAAAATTTGACAGACAGGCTGTGCCAGAGGCAGATGGATGGAGAATGTTTGTCAGAACTAGTTGGAAAAAAAACATGAACAAATTTCTATGCACACATCTTGTTTGTAGTGTGAAAGAAAGAAATACAAGGGGACCCACTGAGCCCCTGACTGTGCTTCACGGAGTCCTAAGAGTTCCACAAAACACAGTTTGAGAACTGCTGTTGTAGACTAAAGTAATCTACCAAATCCTGGGATTTGTTGGGACACTACTGCTCTTTGGCAGAGGCGGTGAAAGACTTGGTAAAACTATAATTCCCAGGATCCCACTGCATGGAGCCAAAGGCAGTTCAAGCAGTGTCCAGCCACACGAATTTGACAGTGTAGAGGGAGAAAAGGAAGCGTGCCAGCTCTTTGCTTTTGCCTGAAGAGAAGTTGGGTGGCAGCGGCGCCTAAGCCTCATGCCCCATTCCTTTCTCGGCTCGCAGACTCTCTGCCCTTGGAAGAAATTACCCACTGAAGGCAGGAGCTTCCCCGGACCCTGCGTTGGGGTGTTGTGCTTTTTCAGCCTCTCCAAGACCACGCTTGCCTTTCAAGGGCCAAGTTGTCGCTTCACCTGGAGAGGAGAGGAAAGGAGGTCCTTGATGTCCACCCTGCTAGCAGCACAAGTTCCGCTGGCTGCAAGGAGGAGACAACCGCTCTGAACAAGCCAAGCCTCCTCAGCTCCTTCTGAGGCAGCGGCTCACATGTACGCGGGTGCATGCCCGGGGCCTGAAGGGCAAGGAAAAAGGCAATCTGTATTTTCTTGGAGCTGTCCCCCCTCCCCCAGAAAACCCACCAGGAAGGAGGAATTTATGGCCCTCCAGATGTTCTTAAACTACATCTGCTCCTGTGTGGGTCTTATGAGGTCCCGCCATGTGTTTTGCCTCCCATGACATCCTACATTGCCTCGCAAATGAGCTGGGCGGGAGAAGGGCTTTCTTCCCATTTCCCCTGCTGACTCCCTGACTCTCAGTCCAGCTCGGAAGTTTCAGCACCTGGTGTATAAGCCAACCCCCAACATTTTCCTGGGTTAAAAAGTCATCTTATATGCCGTAAATATAGATTGAATTCCTACTGGAATGTCATCAGTATCTCTCATGTAGTAGAGAGATTTTGGAAATAAGAGGTAAGGAATCACTGTTACTGTTACTCAGAGAGAAAAATTTCTGAGGGGGAGAGGTTGCATCAGAATTATACCATCAGAAACAGCTAGTAGTGACCTCCATACTGAGTGAGGTTAGGGGTGCAGGACCGCTGCAAAAATGGAAAAATAAATTTAAAAAACAATGTTTTTACTTAGGGAAGTTGGCTGTAGAATAGTGCTGAAAAACCTATAGATTCGTAGAGGCATGTTCTCATGTTAATCAAATCCATGAATAATCAAATCCACGAAAGTCAAACACACAAATGTGGAGGGTCTAATGAACTATGCAATCTCATAACGCAAACACAAGATTCGTCTTCAGAACAGTAGCATGATCATAGGTACTCAAATGGTTTTACAGTAGCCCATTTTATTCCAAGAACTTGTATATTCCTCCTTCACACATGTTTGTGTTTTCTGTAAGTCATCTTGTTTTTCCTACATAAAATTAGTTACAGACCTTGAGCCAGTAGAAATTGCTTGTAGATGCCAAAGTAAAACAGAAGGAATAATCTTGAAATCTCCATTTAAAATGAGACTAATAACACTGAAGTTAAAGATTAACACAGTTAATCTTGGATTGCCTAAAGCATGTTCTTCAACCAATTTGAGTCAGTAATAAGTAATTACAAAGGCACTGATGTTGTGTCCTTCTTTCATTTTCTCCTATGCTTATAAGCACAATGTAATGTCTGCTACCAGGTAACAAATGATGAAGAATATAGCCTGGATTCTAGCCTTACTTCCCTTTGCTCTGTTTGCTGCAGTGTTTTTGTCAGTAATATTGCACACAGTCCCAAAAGTGGAGTATACTGTGAGTTCGTCTAGAAGTTTGGATACCTAGAGTTGTATTTTAAAAGGCCATTTTTTCTCATGTTGATTAACTTACAGTATGGAGAGCATGTTTACTTACGTTGGTTATGGGTTCAAATGTAAAAACTGAATAGCCCACAAATAGGATTTTTCATTATTTCATAATTTCCAAGGAAATTGGTGCAGGTATATCATAGAAATTGCTACTGGAACTTAACAGTCTTGTCTGTTGAATGCCACCTTCAGAAAGATAATGAACAAGCTTTCAAGGAGACAATAACTATGGTGTCTTGGTAGTTTAATAGCATAAGATTATGTAACTGATTCTAGCAACCTGACTATTTTTATTTAGAAATGTAAAATGTATTACTATGTTATATATTAAAAATTATATGTGTCCCAGTCTCATGTTTCTTGTTCTCTTTAGGGGGCAGAAGCGGTAGTTTTGGAGAGTGTTATGTTTGCCATTCTTGCTGAAAGAGCTCTTGGACCAAAGCTCTATGGAATCTTTCCACAAGGCCGTCTGGAGGAATTCATTCCTGTGAGTGCCCGTTATTAGTGTGGCAATGGTAGTTGTAACCGCTCTCTGTGCAGATTACAAAAAAAAATTACAGATGTGCAAATAAAGTATGTGCCAATGTGTAGCAATAGCATTCTGTAACTTCATTTTATGGTTTGATTTGATTATATGGTAATTATTCTTGGATTAAAAAATTTCACGGTACTAACTCTAATTCAGATATTCAGAAACTACAACGTGTGAGCTGCATGCACCCACAGCTTTGACTCCTTTCAGGACATCTTACAAACTCCCATATCCCAAAAGGATTCTTTTAAAAATTCAGAAGTTATTTACCTCCCACCAAGATTGCTTAACGGCAAACATGACTGCATCGCTATGACCCCCACCCCCCCCCAAAAGCCTGAATTGTCTGAAAATGAAACACATCATTTTCTGTTTCCATTTGAAGGAGTAGTACAGGCATCTGGAAGTGTGTGGGTTAAAAATATTCCCCATCCCAAGCACTGTTCCCCAATTGGAGTTAATAGAATGAACCATGGTGTATTCTGCCCAGTAGAGGAAAATCTCGCTTTTAAGGTGGCAAATTATAGCATTAAAACAAAGTCAGTGTAAATTGCTTCAGTCACAAGAATCCTGCTGTTTTGACAATGAATCTGATGGTTTGAATTTTTGTATAATACTGTATAATCTTATGATTAATTTCCACTGTGTTACATGCATTTCAGAGTAGGAAACTAGATACTGAAGAATTAAGTCTGCCTGATATATCAGCGGAAATAGCTGAGAAAATGGCAAGATTTCATGGGATGAAAATGCCATTTAATAAAGAACCTAAGTGGCTCTTCGGAACTATGGAGAAGTAAGTAAACTGATTTTTTTCCTCTTCAGGATATTTTGGAGTGGTTGTAAGAGAGATATGCATTTGTAGAGTGGTTTAGGATTTTTAACTGCATTAAAATTTCTTTATTCAGGTACTTAAATCAAGTGATGAGAATCAAGTTTACCAGGGAGTCCCGCATTAGGAAACTGAACAAGATTCTCAGTTACAACCTGCCTCAAGAATTGAAAACACTACGGTATGGTTTTAGCTCTTAACAATTTACCTGACTTAGATTCAAAATGTTATTATGGGATGAATAGTAGGTATTTTCGAATATAAATCTGAAAGTAAAAATCCTATATGGATTTTCTTTATCTGTATTTTAATATGAACTCTTACAAATAGTTGTATATTTAGATAAAAGTACCTATGGACATTCAAGGATATGCTTGAGTTGCAGATGATCAACAATTTCTCACTGTTAAGTTGGGAAAAATATAGTACTAAGCAACATGTAGAGATTCCAAAGGAATTCCTGTCCCTTTGAGAATTCAGGATTACTTAGGATATTTCAGATTGGTTTTGCAGCATGCTTTATGTATAGAACAGAGATGGGTTACTGTGTGACTTTGAGGATCAATTTTTTTGCCCCAGGACTTTTCAGGGGCCATACAGAACACCCAGATTGCAACAGAAATCATGTTTATTTCCAGATAAAATAGTATGTTTTGATATTAAACAGTTTTATAACCCATTTAAAAGCTTTTGTCAGCTTGCAAGAGAAGGTAACCATTGGGTTTTGGCCAGAAAAAAAGGTGTGGAGGGATTGCAAGCAGAAAAACAGCCTTGGAGATTTGTGTGTTTGCCTGCTCCTGCTGTAAAGCCTCTTGCCCATTTGGATCCATTGAAGCACCCAGTTTTAATTTGCCCCCACACTATAGTGGTTACAGAACTCTCAACCAACTTGTCTATAAAGAGAGAAATATAAAAACAGAATAATGGAGGTTCTCAAAGAAAAGGTGTTTTGGCCTACAACTCCCAGAAATCCCAGCCAGTTTACCAGCTGTTAGGATTTTTTGATTTCACTTTCAGTGAAATCCTTTTTATTGCTTGATTCTGTTTCGAAGAATGAAAACTGATGAAATTGCTATTTGGTTCAATCCTTAACTTTTCTTTTCCAGGTCATTACTGGAAGCTACTTCCTCTCCAGTTGTGTTTTGCCATAATGACTGTCAAGAAGGTATGATAACGTGTGTTTTCATTTTGCAACTTTTTTTTTCAAAACCTTGTTAAGAATGAAAGGTAGTGTCTTACAAAGTATAACCATTGGTGTGAATGAGGACGTTTCTAGTTTAAAGTAGACTGCAGTTCATAATTTATGGTAGGCCTCCCAAAGAAGAATGGGGAGGATCTTAATGCTGCAGTGCACAGGGTTGCAGAGTTATTGCAGAAACCCATGTCATATCTTCATTCATGTTGTATATCAAGATCAAGAGGAAAATAATTTGGATTTTATCAGAATCATCATTGTAACCCTGCTCAACCTTTAATCAAAGGCATCATCACATCATTGTTGCTTTCCCTGGAGTGTTTGTAGTAAACAAATCCTCCCTGCATGCAACCCATTTCATGTCATGGTGGTTGTTTTTATGATAATGGATACTTTGGAGTCCATAATAATATTTGGGACTCATTAGTGTCGTGACCTAATGCGTACTTACTGAAATGTCACCCATGAAATAAATTGAGGCATTTGGGAGTTTTTATTACTGTCCCTTTCTTCCCTCTACCAGGAAATATTTTGCTTCTCGAAGGTAGAGAAGACTCAGAGAAGCAAAAGCTCATGCTTATTGACTTTGAATACAGCAGCTACAATTACAGGTAAATGCTCAGCCTTTCTGCTGGCTTTAAATCAGGAGAAATGTAAGATTAGTGAACATTTAATTTTTCTTAATTGCATCTCTTATATTTATTTCTGCCTTTTTTGAGTCATTAGTGTTTGCCCAAGTCTGGTAAAATAGTGGATCAACTCAATATCTGTGTGTAATGTTTGAAGACAGACTACTTCATTAAATATTGGAAAGGAGTATAAGGTGGGAAGAATGGGTCTCTTCACTTGTACATGTAATATATGCAGAAACTAAAAATTAGCCTGCTGGTGTCTCATCAGTAAAATGTGGAGAGAAATCTGGCTTATAGCATATCTATGGGAGGGAGCAAGCTTGTTTTCTGCTGCCCTGCAGACTAGGACACGGAACAATGGCTTCAAACTACAGGAAAGGAGATTCCACCTGAACATCAGGAAGAACTTCCTCACTGTGAGGGCTGTTCGACAGTGGAACTCTCTCCCCCGGGCCGTGGTAGAGGCTCCTTCTTTGGAGGCTTTTAAACAGAGGCTGGATGGCCATCTGTCAGGGGTGCTTTGAATGCGATTTCCTGCTTCTTAGCAGGGGGTTGGACTGGATGGCCCATGAGGTCTCTTCCAACTCTACTATTCTATGATTCTATTTTCTTCTAACTTGTTCTCTCAATAGTACTAAATTAGTTCCCATGTAGTATTTGTGCAGTAGAAATAACACATACCAAAACCTGTCAATTGGCAAGTGTGTTTTCACTGCCTGGAGGATCTTCTAAAGTACATTGTGGTTGTAAACAGCATTAAAACAAAGTGGCATAAACAGACTAATCCACAAACTGCTTTTATTCGTTTAAGGATTGATGCCTAAAATTTTAATGCAGTCACAACTTTAGTGACAGCTCCAATGTAACAGCAGGCAGCTTTGTTGTCTTGGGAATTTACATACTTCTACATGATTTTGATGTTTTCACATACTTGAAAACTGAGTCCCATGGTTGCAAGGAATTATGTAGGTAGCTTATCTGGCTCAAAATGAAGCCAGGCCGTTTTCTGTTGGGAAAGCATTAGAACAAAGCTGCTGATGTGTTGTTTAAGGCATTAATGTCCTGAATCACTGAATTGCTGTGAGTTTTTAGGGCTGTTTGACCATTTTCCAGGAGTATTCTCTCCTAATGTTTTGCCTGCTTCTATGGCTGGCATCTTTAGAGGTTCTGTTAGGAGTGGGGCAAGTGGAGAGTATATATACCTGTGAAATGTCCAGGGTGGGAGAAAAAAACCCTTGTCTGTTGCTGCTGTTTATGTGCCACAACTGAAACAGATATGTAGAATGTGTCAATCTTTCAAGGCTCTTTGTCTGCGTTAAAAGAAGTACTAGTGAACTGTGTAAACACTGGGAAAATACTGACTGATTAGAGACACAGAAAAGCCAGGCTGAACCTTTAAATTGTACTGAAGTTTCAATATTTAGATTGTGAAGCCATGAAACTGCTCATTTCTGATCATCATTCTCCACAGATTTCAATTAACTCTAGTTAGCTTCAAACAGCATCACTAATAGTCAAATACGATGGAAGATGTAGTATCTGTAGAGAACTGTAGGTTGAGGAAGGATGAACTATTCCATTTCTTCAGTACAGACAGTCCCTGAGTTGCAAACATCCAACTTACAAAGTACTCGTTAAGAACGGGAGTAAGATAGCAGGAAGTGAGAGAAATCTACCCCTAGGAAGAGAAATTCACTCTTGTAAGAGTTATTATGAGGAAAAGGTGTCTCAACTGAAGCTTTATCACCCATACTTGTTTCCACAACAAGCCATATTTTTCAAAATCCAATTATCACCGAGACAGAAAGTGAAGTGAAAACTTCTAAAGAGGAGCACAGACAGAAAAACAAACACCACGGGGGGGGGGGGGGGGTGTTAACCCTTCCCTATGCTATCCAAAGCTTCTATATTTATATTTGGTTGGAGTTACATTTTAAAAATGTACCTGTTCTGACTTACGTGCAAATTCAACTTAAGAACAAACCTACAGAACCTATCTTGTTTGTAATTTGGAGACTGCCTGTACTTACAAACACTGTGCAATCTGCCATTTGCAAAATCCTTCACCTGCAACTAAAAGATGTCAGATAAAATATTTCACTAAGGACTTTGATATGTATCGGTGATAGAGCTTGCAAAATTCTGTTACTTAAGCTTAACACTGATTTTTCTTAATTCTATGCAGGGTTTCATGTAGGTAGCATAACATTTCTTACTCACTAGTGTTGTCCATGATTATGTATTTTATGGTGTTTTTACTTTCTTGTTTTAATTACAGTATATTGTTTATTTGTTATATTTTTTAAATTGTGTTTTACCTTGCAATCCTTGCTTATGCTGGGCTTGATCCCTATGTAAGCTGCCCGAATCCCTTCGAGGAGATGGTGGTGGGATATAAGAATAAAGTTATTGTTGTTAATAATGATAATGATAATAATCTGTTACTTGATATTGCAAATTAGTAAGGGGTAATAATAGCAACTTGAAACTAGGAACCAGACTTGGTTTGTAACCTTAAAAGTATTTCCTACATTTTTATTATTCTTCCAGAGGGTTTGATATTGGAAATCACTTCTGTGAATGGATGTACGACTATGTCTATGAAAAATACCCATTTTTTAAAGCAAACTCTTTGAAGTATCCATCCAGGAAACAACAGGTAGGCTTCCTTTTGTCTTTAAATTTGAAATTCAAGCTTTCAATATTTTATTCCTAGAATAGTTGTTTTTTCATAGCTTTCTGTATCTTCAATTTTAACTTCATACCTTAATAATGTATGCTTTCTTGTGTAGATTATGGCTACTCTACACTTTGCAGTTTCAATGCCAGCACTTTATATAACTTACTGCAGAGGAGCACTGAAATCTGGTGTCCCTGAGATGCTTTTAACACTTTGCTTTTGGGCTAGAAGGGTGAAGATCGCTACACACTGAGGGCAATTCGACCCCTTTTAGCCCACCAACTTTTAAAATGTTTGGGTCTTCCCCAGAGTGATGGTGTTGTTGTTGTTGTTATTATTACCCATTGGCATGCATCAGCTGTCATGGGGAAGCAGCTCTCTCCCAGACTCAGATTAGGGTCCCAGAATAACTATTGTTATTAATATTATTATTAATGCCAATTGATACACATGTAATGGCAAAGCAGCCCTCTGTCAGTAACTGCTTATTGTTATGGGGCCAAAACAAAAGGAAAACGAAAGCAAACACAATGACTGTGTGGCTTTCATTTTCATGTCACCTCTCATTTCCTACAAAAATGTTGTCATTCATTTTGTAGACGAACGGTCGAAACGGTAGCACAAAGAAAACGAAGGAAAATTTTTTGCACACATCTCTAATAATTATGTACCTAATCACATGGGAAGGTAGAAGGTAGTAGGAGAAAGGAAGTCCCCATTACAGGTAGACTCAAATAATAAAGCCATAGCCCTGAGTATGTGAGACCTGTACAGTGCCATTGATGACAGAGTGGAGTGGAAATTGACAACAATCACTTAGTAATATTACGTAAATCAGGGACCCTTCACAAGATTTTTTCAAAGCGAATCCAAAGTGCAAAATTCTGTTAGGGCCGATAATCTGAAAATGAATATTGTGATTGAAGATTTTCACATTGTACAAAACATGGAGGCAGCTGGTGCTTACCTTGTCTGTTATAGGTAGATACAAGCACCAACCATAGTTGGCTGGAATAGAATTGTATTTTTTCTCAACTCAAGCGGCCCTTTAGCTGTCTTTTACCATTCCTCCTATGCTGCTAAGAAATTTCCAGGGAGACAAGAGTATAAGGAGGGGGGAAGAGGCTGGAAGGGTGATAAACAACTGTGTAAAAAGGAGCTCCTTTATCTGGCTTTGTTAATTGAGGTACGTTGGTACTAATTTGATACCCGCACCAAAACTAAGTTGCAATTTTGTCTCTTTTAGCTCCATTTCATCTCCACTTACCTAGCTGCATCTCAAAGTGGGTTTGAAAACCTGAGCAATGAAGATAAGTCAAAAATAGAAGAAGAAATGCTAACGGAAGTAAATAGGTAATCTTTGTCTTTATTTTGAAAATACCAAATTTAGTTCCGCATATGGTATAAAATGCTGAATTTTCATTTTTGGTTAGGGTATATAATAGTACATAAAATCTTAGAAAGATCTAACAAGATTTATTTTCACTATGTGCCTTGTTCTGAAGCAGAAATTACCATTTGGGGAGGCCTCTATAAGAAGTATAGCAAATTTAAAGGGGAAATGCCTCTTTTTTACCATAGCAACAACTACAAACAGAGATTCTTGAGAAGTGGGGAGGGGGGCACATCTTGTCTAGTTTTGGCCATTCTAGTAAAGAGGCAAAAGAGAATTTGAAATTGAAACATGTAGAAATGTGTATTTTTTTGTTGTTGTTGTTGACAGGTTTGCCCTTGCATCACATTTTTTCTGGGGTCTGTGGTCCATTATACAAGCAAAGATATCCTCAATTGAGTTTGGATACATGGTATGTCTTTGAAAATGCTATCTTTAAATAAGTGTTTGTGTGCCCAGCAGTTATTTTATTTCATGTATTTTACTGGACCCTAAATGCTGGGGAACAATTTTAGCCAAGTTTCAGTTTTGGGAAGGATCTCAGGATCTACATTTCAGTAGCAGACAAAGCCACATTTATAGCAGATAAACCTAAAACAACAAAGAGGCTAAATGCAATTTGTATATATGGCCATTTTCCCACAAATACTCAGATCCCAGTGCAATTTCTAGGTATTTCTACTTGGGAATACCTTTCAGAGAAACAACTTTCATCCGTGTGTGTTTTAAAGCTGAGTCATATGCCAGGCTTATAGTAATGCTAATGGTTAATATAGGAATATAAATGTTATTATTCCTCACAATCCTATTGGAGTAGTTGCTATTGGGTAAGATTTAATATATGAAAAACAGCTAAGTTGACATTACTTTGTTTTATTTGTAAAAAAAAAAAAAAAAAAAAGGTCCCAAGGAAGAAGAGAACTGACTTGGTGTAACCTTTTCTAACACTATTCTGTGCAAAATACAGTAGGCTCTCATTAGCCAATATAAACGGGCTGGCAAAACATTGGATAAGTGAAAATGTTAGATAATAAGGAGGGATTAAGGAAAAGCCAGAGTCAGATATGGAGATATGTAGTATAATAAAGCAGCATGCCTGAACTAGAGCCAATGTGACTATGTCCCTTCCTGGCAGAATAAGGTCGACTGGATGGTCTTTGGGATCCCTTCCAACTCTAGGGTTTGTGTCCCTGCCTGGCAGAATAGGGTCAACTTGGATGACCTTTGGGGGGTCCCTTATTTATTTATTTATTTATTCATTTATTTACCGCTTTTCTCACCGCTGGGGGGATTAGTAAGTGGCAAAGATTCAATGCCTCACATCCATATAAAAGAACATTACAAGTCTCAAAGCAATCACATGTAGCCATAAATTACATCATTAAAACCTATACAAAGCATCAGCATAACCATAAAACATGAAGCATTAAGACATTTAAACATTGTATCGATCCCATGGTTTCCTTTAGCTGCTTGCGTATTGAGTCCCTTCCAACTCTAGCACCCTACTGTAAGCTGAATTAGAGCCAATGTGATTGGGTTCCTGCCTGGAAGAATAAGGTTGATTGGATGGCCATTGGGGTCCCTTCCAGCCGCAGGAGTGCGTGATCTCATTGGCAGGCCATGCCTGGCTGGCTGTTTCTCTAGGCAGCCCGCCAGGAGGGGCAAGATGCAGCCGGTACAGATTTTTCCCATCTGGCAAAGTGCCTGGCTTGCACCAGTCGCGTCTCGACCCAATGAGGCAGGAATGCGCACCAGGCACTCGCCGGGAGGGGTGAGATGTGGCTGGTGCAGGCCGGACACAATGCCCAATGGGAAAAGTTTTTCCTGGCCGCGTCTCACTTCTCTCAGCGGGCGCTTGGCACATGGAGAGGTCCGCTGTGTGAGAAACAGCTGTGGATCTGGGCAGGCGTTGGATGATACAGAATGTTGGATGAGCGCAGTTCGGTTAAATGAGACTCTGCTATAGGTTTATGCAAAAAATGTACTGTAATCTGAGAAGTTTGAGGGGGTAGCTCAGTATGCTGAAGTGTAATACTTTCTCATTTAGGACTATGCACTCGCACGATTTGATGCCTACTTCGACCAGAAGAAGAAACTCAAAGTGTGAAGATTGAAGACAGGACAATCCGTTTCTGTACTGTATAAGGAAGGCAGCTGGGCAGAAATTCCACTGTGCTTAGGCTACTGTAGTTGTAATGAAGGTTTTGCAAATTCCAACTACTCGGATGCAGTGCTGAAGACTGCACAAAATGGCTAAGTTTACTTTATTTACAGTTTCATAAGTCTTTGGAATGAGAATTGACAGCTGGAGTATAATATAACAGTGCAATATCAAGCTTTTTAATCTAGACGGTATTATGAGGGAAGCTTTGAGTTTCAATGTGAACCATCCCATTCTTCAAGAACAAGCGGTGTTAACTGTGGGTCCCTATTTTAAACTAAGCTATTTTACTGAATTCTCTTAATGCATCATAATCTGCTGCCAGTTAGTGGATGAGCCATGTTCTTATAAGGGAAAATTGTTATACTGTGAATTTTTGCTAAAATCTGTTGGAGTGGTGGTTTCCATGATGGTATGTCACACCGTTCCTCCAGAGAAGTACTAAGCTAACACTAATATACAGAGGTTTTAAAAACCCTCTGAAACAATGCCCATGTGTGTTGGCATCTCTTAAGGTAGCTTTCATATTCTAATACCTCTGTATAACAAGGTAACACAGACCCATCTCAAACTGGAACACATAAGATTTCAGATTTCCTGTTAGCTTACTTCACATCTTTGGTTAGGGATGCACACTGACTGCCCAGGAACAGTCCTGGAGATACGCATTGTTCTTTTCCAGAATGTTCTCTGGGCTGGTAGCACTGGAATGAGTGCCTTGAATTCCTATAGCTGTCCCTCTCTGGCAGAAGGAAGAAGAAATGGGCAAAGGAATTGGATAACAAGTGAGGGATATTTGACCAATTGTGGCATGTCAGTGCCTTGTAAGGGGCACACTGCTCCTTATTTAAAAGCCTGTTGCTTTCTCCACCAAATACGTGGATTTTGTGTGTGTGCAGAAATATGTATATGTGAACTCTACAATAAGTGTATGTTATCTTGAAAGCTTTTAGAAAACATATCTTTAACCATCTTTATTTGACTTGTGCTTTCTGCTTAACATGTATTGTATAAATAAACTTTTTTTTAAAGTAAGTACACTTTTGCTATCATTGACTGTCATTATTTGGTCAAGCAGTCTTTTAAAATTTTTGTTAGACAAGTGGTCTTACAAACAAAAGACCCTTTCCATAAAGAAATTGTAGTACAGTATTTACCAAACATGGTTTCTTCCAATACAAAGTTTATTACATTTAAAGGTAAAGGTAAAAGGTTTTCCCCTGACATTAAACCTAGTTGTGTCCAACTCTGGGGGGTTGGTATTCATTTCCATTTCTAAGCTGAAGAGTCAGCATTGTCCATAGACCACCTCCAAGGTCATGTGGCTGGCATGACTGCATGGAGAGCCATTACCTTCCTGCCGGAGCGGTACCTATTGATCTACTCACATTTGCATGTTTTCGAACTGCTAGGGTGGCAGAAGTCAACTTAACTGGGCATAAATCCAGTGCCTTATCTTCACCTATTCAATCCAAGGCTTTATCTTCTTTCTTCTATTTCTCAAACTACAAACAAACCAAACAGCACCAGCTACACCGAACACAGCAACTCACTCCTTTGTTCTTTCTCTCTTTTCTCTCTCTCTTTTAACTCCACAGGCAACCTGTTTACAACAACCTACTGATTTAGCTGAGTCATTGCACCATTTTAACTCAGTGCCTGTATATCATTTTTGTAATTAAAAATACACTGTTAATTTTTCAGTATCTCTGACATTTTCTTCAGATTCTATGAATGAAAACATCTTTAAATATATATATAGTCATAGAATCATAGTTGGAAGAGACCTTATGGGCCATCCAGTCCAACCCCCTGCCAAGAAGCAGGAAATCGCATTCAAAGCACCCCTGACAGATGGCCACCCTGCTTAAAAGCCTCTAAAGAAGGAGCCCCCGTCACACTCCAGAGCAGAGAGTTCCACTGCCAAACAGCTCTCACAGTGAGGAAGTTTTTCCTGATGTTCAGGTGGAATCTCCTTTCCTGTAGTTTAAAGCCATTGTTTCGTGTCCTAGTCTCCAGGGCAGCAGAAAACAAGCTTGCTCCCTCCTCCCTATGACTTCCCCTCACATCTTTATACATGGCTCTCATTGTGTCTCCGCAGCCCTCTCTTCTATAGGCTAAACATGTTCAGCTCTTTCAGCCGCTTCTCATAGGGCTTGTTCTCCAGACCCTTGATCATTTTAGTCACCCTCCTCTGGACACATTCCAGCTTGTCAACATCTCCCTTCAATTGCGGTGCCCAGTTGAAGATCATATTTCCCCCCACTATTTAGTTCAGTAGCCAGTCACTTCTATTATCACATTTCAACACTGTTTCATCCATGGAGGTTCTTCCTTTTACTTATCTTTCTGTTTGCCTGGTTATTCAGCAATATAAATGTGCTGACATTTTTATGTAATCATTGTACAAAATTGATCAATACTTGTATTCATCATTAAATATTTGTGGTTACCTTGCTGGAAAGGGGAATCTTCCCTCGAGTAATGTGGGCAAACTACTCATTGTCCTTTGCCTTCCTTCGTGTTCATAGAGCTGAAGAGACCACAAGGGCCATCCAGTGTAATTCTGTTCTGCCATGCAGGAATATGCAACCAAGGAAATCTGAACATATGGATACCCAACCTCTGTTTTTTTTAAAAAAAAAAAACCTCAAGAGAAGGAAACTTCACCACACTCCAAGGCAGCATATTCCACTGTTAAAAGGCTCTTTGAAATTCTTCCTAATATTCAGATTACGATATATCTTTTTTCCTATGGTTTGAATCTATTGCTCAATGTCCTAGTCACCAGAGAAACAGAAAACATTTCTCCCTTTTTAATATGATGTCCTTTGAAATATTTAAACATACAGTATAGTCTCACTTATCCAACATTTTGTATTATCCAATGCAGTCTGCCTCCCCCCGGATCCACAGCCATTTCTCTAGGCAGCAACGAGCAGCGGGCCAACATACCCAACAACCAAGTGCAGCCATGCTCCCAAAGAAGTAGCAGACTTGTAAAATATGTTTTGGTGCTTAATTTGTAAAATCATAACATAATTTGATGTTTAATAGGTTTTCCTTAATCCCTCCTTATTATCCAACATTTTTGCTTATCCAATGTTTTGCTGGCCCATTTATGTTGGATAAGCGAGACTCTACTGTAGTTATAATGTCACCTCATGACCTTCTTTTCTCCAGGCCAAAGTTTGGAAACCACAGGCTTAAGATAGATCATTAGTTCACCTAAAATCCCAGTTGTGTGTGTCCCAGTGTAAGCAAGTACATCTGTAAAATTGTGGCTTTTCAGAAAAATAGAAAACAAAAAAGAAACATTGCATCTTCACAAACGCCTTAACAGACTTGGCATTAATTTTGTTTTTACTATTCAAAATGTAACCAACCAGAGCTATATACTCCAAGCCATAAAACATTGATAAAACAATGCATTTGAGGTACAAATATTTGATGCAGTCAGATTCACTGAACAGAAAATGGTGCTGGAGAGCCTGATCATGCTATTTTCAGTTTAACACAGAATCACAGCAATAGGAAGTAGTGCTTTGGTTCAACCAAGTCATTCCTTTCCACCAGTCCCATCATCAGTCTGATCAATTTAGTTCAAGACTGCCAAAGGAAGCACAAATTGTTGGTCGTGCTGTCTTAAACAATGAAGGGTTTGGACAATGCTGCATTTTGTTTGGAGCTATTATACCAGGTCATGCTCTTATATTCATTGTATGTGAAATGCACTGTTTTTAATGCAGAAATTGGGAGAAAGCCCTGGTTTCAGATAGCAAGGTTAGCTTCAAGAAGTTGCCTCGAGACAAACAGACCAGATGGTGAAATCACATGACAGCAATTCTGGCATTATAAATAGTTACTGCAAAGACTTAATGTACATGTGACTTTGAAATCCCACTGGAATGGCATACTTCAGATCCATGATGAAAATCCTCATTTCCAAATCAAAGCTTAGGAAGATGCTGCAACATCCAATCTAGGACTTTGGATTACATAATCTATAAACAGTAGCAATTACATCTTTACACGTGGCTTTATTTAATCCTTTGTTTTTACATCTGCAATCGGGCATCTTCTGTACTGCTGTGTTCTTTTACCAGCAAAGCTCTCTCTCTCTGACAAAAGTTGGTCATGTATGTTAATTTTCCAACCTGGCAACTTGCTTGCTTTCTGCTTCTTCAGAACGTGGAAAAAACATTGCTTGTTTTCTCTTCCTGAACACAATGAGATTCTTTAAGTCAGGTAGTTTTTGAAGGCAATATGCAAAAGGAATCCTCATTCTTTTCAGGCCAAAACCAATTGAGCTAGCAAAAAGTGAAGGATTACATGGGAGATGTATGAAAACAGCTGAAGGCATTTTTAGCTGAAATTAAATCCATAATGTTCACAGTGCCATATGCTGTACTAAGTAGACAAGCTAGGCTCTCCCTTTCTGAAAGCTTTTGTTTGTCCAGTTGGCTCCCTCTTGATTTTATGTAAGAAATAATGGCATTATGTGATACAATTTAGACTTGCATTCATTCGCTTTGCAGTTTGCTTTCTTACATGGACTTGACGCAAATTTTAGTAGTTCTAGACCCACATTTTTAACCTAAGGGGGCACACAAAGTAATTTAAGTAGTTAGGTCAGGGAACACAAGTAGCTAAAGAAAATACATTGTCTTTCAGAAGTAATAGAAAAGATATTTAATTCTCATCCAGACAGAGTGTTTTAAGTTTGATTTTTTTCTGGCCTAATAAGACTTCCAGAAGATTGTGGCTATAAAGATATCCATGAGTTATAGAATCAAGGTCATGCCACAATATCACATGGAGTAGAATATTCTGAGTAGCTTGCCAGGTTTTTTGTTTTGTTTAAGGGGTGGGGAAGCAGTGTAGGCAATAGACATTTGATATATGGGACCTCAGTTACCAAAAATGATGAGACTCGACTCTTTGGGCCACAATGTGGTAAAATGTAGTTCTGTATGAACTGCAATAATATGGAGAATTCAAATGTCCCATCTGCCTGGAAGAGGGTTACAATAACATTTAGGTATATTTCCTTTCTGAAATGGTTATCTCTTCATTGATCTAACACCTTTTCTGGACAACCTTTTAATGTCATTAAAAAAAAAGTAAAACCAAGGAATACGAAAATTGAAATTGCAATCTGTTCTACAGAATTGTAGGTATGGCGGTATGGTACTTAAGCCTGTCTGAAGCTATTTTCTTTTGCCATTTTCTAAACATTCTTGTTTGATAAAGAAATTGATGCTTCACCTTCCATGTTTGTGTATGTGTCTTCAGATCATCTGTTGACCATGTGTCCTTAGAGTGGTTTTTCCAGTTCCTTCCTCTGAAATGCAGCCTACAATAAAAGGTAAACGTAAAGGTTTCCCCTGACGTTAAGTCCAGTCATGTCTGACTCTGGGGGTTGGTGCTCATTTCTAAGCTGAAGAGCTGGTGTTGTCCATAGACACCTCCAAGGTCATGTGGCCAGCATGACTGCATGGAGTGCCGTTACCTTCCTGCCGGGGCGGTACCTATTGATCTACTCACATTTGCATGTTTTCAAACTGCTAGGTTGGCAGGAGCTGGGGCTAACAGCGGGCGCTCATTCCACTCCCGGGATTTGAACCTGGGACCTTTTGGTTCGCAAGTTCAGCAGCTCAGCGCTTTAACACACTGTGCCACCAGGGGCCTTTGCAGCCTACAGTACCTGGTATTTATTGGCTATCTCCCTTCTAGAGTTGACTCTGCTTGGCTTCCAAGATCAGATGGAATCTGGTGTCTTTTGAATATTTAGGCCCTTGCCTTCCATAACCAATCCCAAATCAGCACTCAGAATGACAACGCTTTTTGTAGATCACCATCTTAAGATGTGAAGTATCACAGAGTTGCTTTCAAAAGAAATGAATTGAAGGCCTTCATACTGTTCAGTGAGATCTTAAGTAAATCTAGGTCTGTACTGCTCTAAAAGGCTCAGGTTGCATGAAATCTACTTGAGGCAGTTTCACAATGTATATATTCCTTTGTGAGAAGAGTTTATCATTCGGACTCCAGGCATCTCAAGGATCAGGAATCCTACTGCCTGGAATAAAAGAGGGAAGAGGTTGCATCAAATTCCCATTTTATCTCAACTCCTTTGTTCTCCTGCTACAGAAGTGTCCCTTACACTAAGTGCCAGTTCAGTGTATTACCCCCCTGCAGCACTCCAGAAGGGTGCTTCACATTTACCAAAAACCCTCAAAAACGTTAAGATGCTGCAAACGAACTTGGGACCTACATACAAAGCTTATGTTTGATCTACAATCGATTTATAAAATACTCCTGCAAGCTATGGCTTTGATCACTTCAGTCCACCAGTAGTCCCCAAACAGTGAGACACCATGAGGACTCACATTTACTGTGTTCACATCTCCTTGTTATCTTTGCTTATCTCTTTTCATTAGATGCCTAGAGTAGTATATCAAAATGCTCAGCTGAGCTGTTGCAATGCTAGAATGTGGGAACTGAATGAAACATTAACAGGGGAAAACTATTCTTATTGGGAGGGCAATCTTCTCATTTTACTCCTCCTCATTTTATTATTGGAACTAGCAGGTATGTTATTCATCTGGGGCTAGAAAGGTAATAACACAGACCATAGGCACAGAAAGAGCTATCTTCCTTGGTTAACCATTTTCTAGAAGGGACATCAGGGAAGCAGAGAGAATGCCTTTCTTTTGTTTTGTCACCAGAAAAAATGCCCAGGGGGAGCCGTGGTGCCGCAATTGGTTAAAGACTTATGCTGGCTGAACTGCTGACCTGAAGATCTGAAGGTCGGCGGTTTGAATCCACGAGATGTGGTGAGCTCCCATCTGTCAGCCCCAGCTTCCCATGCGGGAACCTGAGAGAAGCCTCCCACAGAATAGTAACACATCCGAGCATCCCCTGGACAATGTCTCTGTAGACGGCCGATTGTCTCACACCATAAGCGACTTGCAGTATATTTTCAATTCACTTCTGACACAATTAAAAAAAAAACAGAAAAAAATGAGCCAGATCAAAAGCTTCCTGCTGACGCAATGAGCCATTTCCATCTACAAGAGATTTTTGCTGGATCTAAGCCACAGCCTTTAAATCAAAATGTTGTTAACCTGGCCCATGGTGTATCTCTGCTTTTTCCCTGCTAGAGCCACATGTGCTGGTGGGGAGAGAAAGTAGCCATCTGGCACCACATACCCTTAAAGCTGGTACCTGGAGATACAAGGAGATTGCTGCGGGGATGGGGCATGTTTCTCTTAACTGCAACTGGTTGTACTCATTAGCAAGCCCAGCAAGGAAGAGGAAAGCCTAATAATAGTCTTCCTGAATCAAGAAGAACACAACGTGATTTGTTTTCAAGTCTGATGGACAAGGAAGTTCACTATATTCCCACAGTGATCGGGGTTGTATTCAAATGCCTGGCAGCACTGACTTGAGCATAACTGGCCAGACGGATCTCATCTGGGAGCATCTAAGCTTCCCAAACAACATTTCAGTGGGAGGGGCACAGTTTGAGAAACTGTTCCAATGTATTCCTTTTTTTCTCATATCTCCTGTAGTTCTTAAGAAATGAAATGAAGCCATATTACAGTAACTCAGAGATGGGCTGGGGACAGTGGATTTTCATGGGGAAAGGGCATAGAAATTAGCTGTTAAACAGAGATGGTATAATGCAACAAGCTTTAGACTCAAAAGCAGATTAAAGCCATGTGCACATATATGTTGCAATGAAAAGGTGTTACACTTAACATGGTTCTTTTAGATACTTGAATATCTATATCTATAGATATATAGTAGATAGATAGATATAGATATATAGATAGATATAACCATAATAAAAATGAAAACCCATATGTGTGTATATGGCACAGGTGTCCACTCACACAGTCTCCGGCCTCCACAAACAGGCTATAGTTCCCAGTGCTGAGGAGCCACCAAGTCACTCTTTTCCACTGACATTGTGGTTACAGCGAGTGCCATGAACATGTATCCCAACCTCTGCCAATGTTCTTCCCAAACACTACGGCCCACCACCCAAGGAATGCTTTCATTTGGGGGCCACTTCATCCTAGATTTTGCATTGTCCTCCACCACAGGCAGACATCCCAGGGTTCTCCATTGGTGTAAAATTTGCATGGCCCCGCCTACTGCCCTTCCCTTTCAAATCTGTCTGCATAACAAACAGAGCAGAACTGAGCAAGTAAATGTAGTGGAGGAGTTTGGGGGATTGACTCCACATGGTGGAAGTTGTAGTTCGCCCTGCATCAAGTCAGAGCACTGTGACTTCTACTGGGGAATTTAGAGGAGTTGTAGTTCACCTACACCCAAAATGCTATGAACCCAAACAATGATGGCTCTGGGCCAAACTTGCCATGCATACCTGATATGCCCAGATTTGAATACTGATGGGTTTTGAGGGGAATTGGGGAATTGGACATTTGGGAGTAGTAAGTACTGGGGTTTATAGTTCACTTGCAATGAATGAGCACTCCAAACCCCTCCGATGATGGACCAGGACCAAACTTGGCACACAGAGCCCCCATAACCAAAAGAACATATTGGACAAGTTTGGGGAAAAGGGAGTTATAGTTCACCTGCATCCAGGGAAGCAGTGGCCCCCACCGACAATGGACCGGGACCAAACTTTGCACAGAGAAGCCTCATGGCCAACTGAACATACTGCAGGGGTTTGTGGGAATGGGCCTTGATTTTGGGAGTTGTAGTTCACATGCGTCCAAAGAGCACCAAACCCAGCCAACAACAGATCTGGACCAAACTTGGCACACAGACTCAACATAGCCTGCTGTGGATACTGACAGATGTTTTGGGACAATTGCTCCTGGAATCTGGGAGTTGTAGCAGTTCACCCCCATCCAGAGAGCACTGCAGCCAGGCAATGACCAGTCAATGACAGATCTGGACCACACTTGGTACACAGACCCAGAGTTTGAGGAGGATTGACCCACAATTCTGGGAATTGTAGTTCCCCCACTCCAAACTGAGAATACCTAACAATCAAAGACAAATAATGCCTTTTTCAAATAACTCAGGCATCGCCGGGTTCCCAAGCTAGTAAAGTATAAAGCTTAGAATTTTAACAAACCCAGGGCTGGCCCAGCTTCACCGCCGAATTATTATATGAAACTGAATTCTAGCAGCAGTAACTAGATATGGAGTTTTTTGCACTTCTGATTTTGAGGTAAAACAAGACATACAGTGTTCACGCGTGTTGTTTAGGTCAGAATTAAACTCCCTAGCTTTTCAGTTCTCCCTTAAAATAAGTTTCATGCCTTGTTTTTCCTAAACGTTTTAACTTCACTGATGAAATTCACCAGTGGAGCTCTGGGGACGAGAAAAACAGTAGGAGGGTGCATACAGCCACTGATATGTGGGATAACAAATCTTGTCCAGAACAACACACCTTTTTTATTTATATAGCCCAAATTCCGACCTACATTGTCTCAAAATTTCATCTTCTCTACCCATCCACCAGATTTAATACAACTCTCTCATCAGAAATTTATACCTAATAATAAGGAAATATAGCTTTCTACTAAGATCTTTCACTAGGTTGGCTTCACTCTATTAGGACTGATAAAGTCACATCTACAAATTAAATCAATTTTCTCCCATTTTTGGAGAAAGGCAGGGTATAATCAAATCAAATAAATTGATATAAATATAGCTTTAAGATGCAAAATGGTGGTGGGGAACCTGCTGCTCAGCACTCATTTTGGCTTTGCAGCCCACATCAAAAACAAAACACAACGCTGACTTCCCAAGCAGTTTTGGAGATTCAGACTCGAGCTCTGATACATCCAGATTATACATTAGCCCAGCAGGTCTTAAAGTGTGCTCCGTGGAGCCGTCAGGGCTCCGCAAAGCATATTGCGGGGCTTTGTACTTTACTCCTCTCCCCTCCAAGCTCTCCCTTCTCTTTCTTGCTCCTCCCGCTGCCTCCCACACCCCCAAAAGCCTTTTCCCCTTGCCTTCCTTGCGTCCAAAATCCAATTTCCCTCCCATCGCTCAGGGAGTGCTTTGATTGTATTGTTCCTGAATGGCAGAAAGGAGATGAACTGGATGGCCCCTGGGGTTTCTGGTATTATTATTATTATTATTATTATTATTATTATTACTATTACTACAGTAGAGTCTCACTTATCCGTCATTCGCTTATCCAACGCAGTCTGCCTTTTAGTAGTCAATATTTTTGTAGTCAATATTTTCAATACATTGTGATGTTTTGGTGCTAAATTCGTAAATACAGTAATTACTACAGAGCATTACTACGTATTGAACTACTTTTTCTGTCAAATTTGTTGTAAAACATGATGTTTTGGTGTTTAATTTGTAAAATCATAATCTAATTTGATGTTTAATAGGCTTTTCCTTAATTCCTCCTTATTATCCAACATATTCGCTTATCCAACATTCTGCCGGCCCGTTTATGTTGGATAAGTGAGACTCTACTGTACTACTACTACAAATGTTGGGTGGCCATCTGTTGGGGGAGCTCTGATTTCCTGCATGGCAGAAGGGGGTTGGACTGAATGGCTCCTGGGGTTGCTCCGATTACTATTATTATTACAAAGGCTGGGTGGTCATCTGTTGGGGGAGCTTTGATTGTGATTTTCCTGCATGGCAGAATTTGGACTGGATGGCCCCTGTGGTATTCCACTGAAATACTTATGTTTATGTTGGTTAAAACTGTTCTTCATTTTGTTCATGTTTTTTTCAGTTAGCCCACAAAAACACTCTCCATCAATCCTCCAATGGCCCAGCCCGTCTGTCAAATTTTAAAACGCAATGTGTCAAAAACTTTGCCCATGCCTTTTTTCTCATGTTAGGAGTGACTTGAGAAACTGCAAGTCGCTTCTGGTGTGAGAGAATTAACCACCTGCAAAAACGTTGCCCAAGGGGTGCCCTGATGTTTTACCATCCTGTGGGAGGCTTCTCTCATGTCCCCGCACGGAAAGCTGGAGCTAACAGATAGGACCTCACCCCACTCTCTGGATTTGAACCACCAACCTTTTGGTCAGCAGTCCTGCAGACACAAAGGTTTAACCCATTGCGCCACCAGGGGCCTGATATAGGCCCATGCTCATGCCTGATATGCATATAATATAATATATACTATAACATATAAACATTTCTTGGGGCTCCATGAGAAACTTTTGCTTCAAAAAAGGCTCTGTGGCTGAAAATGTTTGAGAACCCCATCCTTAGCCTGTTACCAGAGCATGGAAAATATTTTCACACTAGACAGACCAAAATTTCCTAGATGGCTTGTTTGTGTTATCTGAGGGATTCCCAAAGGCATAGTCTCACAGTAACTTTTTCCAAATTCTGCGAAATATTTCTTAGTTTAAGAACTTGCTTTTTTTAGCTCTGGCAGTCTTTCCACCTCACTGGCCTTTTTATCACTGTGCTTCCTGGGTCATCTCAGTCCTTATGGACGGGCATTGCCTCACCTCATTTTTATCTCCAGTTCAGAGTACACAGATGCTTGTACAAACATTATGTACTTCATTGATGGTTGAAATCTACAACCTCCCTTCTATAGTAAGCCACAAGGCATTTGAACTCCTTGAACCTGACTCAGAGCCAACAGTGCATCCAAAAAGTGCTGAACAGCCAGTATGTAGTCAGATGTTTCCTGGAATGCATCTGTGTGTGTGTGTGTGTGTGTGTGTGTAAGACAGAGATCTGGAATAAACTCTTCTTGAAACTGTCAAGAACTAGATACAGTGACACTCAGAATTACACCTAATCTTACGTGCAAAAAATATGGTTTTTGACTTGCAATGAAATATTTAATACGATTATATAACTTCTCCTCAGATAACAATAGACACAATGAAGGCCTTCCCACAATAATCTTTGTAAAATATATTTTAATAACTTTTTGAAATATGTAAAAAAAAGACTAACAATGGAAAAAACAAAAAAGACAAGAAAGGAGATAGAAAATATAGCTTTTGTTGTTTATTTGTTCAGTCGCTTCCGACTCTTTGTGACCTCATGGACCAGCCCACGTCAGAGCTCTCTGTTGGCTGTGTCCACTCGCGGCTCCTTCAAGGTCAAGCCAGTCACTTCACGGATAACATCCATCCATCCTGCCCTTGGTCGGCCCCTCTTCCCTTTTCCTTCCATTTTCCCAAGCATCATTATCTTCTCCAAGCTTTCAGGTTTTAAAAAAACCTGGTTTAGTCATGAATTTTAACTGATTAAACAAATCCCCATGAGTGTCCACTGAAGTTTATCTGTCTTGAGTGTCCACTGAAGTTTATCGATGGAGCCTCATTTCTAAATTATTTTGCATTATGAAACTACTCTTCATGATTCGCTTAAAAAGTTTCAAACCGCCGCCCCCCTCCCCCATTTTTTTTCTGGCTATGGCCCTGCTGCTGTCCAATGACTTCTGTCCAAATTCATGATTTCTGGCCAGTAGCTTAGAGATCAGATCCTGGAACATAGGGCAGTGTAGATCCAGCCTCGGTCCTTCCAAAATGCAAATGCTTAGAGAAATAGCAATATATTTGTTAAAAAACTACCCTTTATACATGCCCAAGTAAGCTCTGTGCAATAGAGCCGTACTGGTCCTGTATTTCTATATGTATCTTTGATTGAGATGCAGCTGTGGGATCATGAATGGTTGCAAACTATCAATTTTGGAAAGTAAAAAAGGTCCAGGATGTGACATTCTACCATTGGAAGCTCTTGGGGCAAATCCCACTCTCAAATTCAGAGGAAGGCAAAGATGGCAGCCTCCCTCTTTAGAAGCCTCTCAGCATGCCCCCCATTTGTCTCCACAATCATCTTCCCAGGAACCCAGCCAGCAGACCCCCCTCCCCTTCCTCTGATGTCACAATGCCTCTCCCTCCCTCCCCCTCCCCTTCCTCTGATGTCTCTCCCTCCCTCCCTCCCTCCCCCTCCCCTTCCTCTGATGTCACAGTGTCTCCCCCTCCCTCCCCCTCCCCTGCCTCCCTCTGATGTCACAATGTCTCTCCAGGTGACTGGGCTGCTGCTGCCTCTCAGCCTCTTCAGTGCTTCCTCTTGCCTCCTTCTGCCCTCATCGCTGCCCTGCCTGCCTGCCCTTAGCCTCTGTCCTTGCCTCCTATTGTTCTTCCTGATATTTGTGTTCAGTTTTTGTTTATTGGTTTGTGTTTTGTTGTTGTAGTAGTAGTACCGGTAGTAGTAGTAGTTGATATTTGTTTTTATAATTGGGTTTTTTTGTATTTCTTGGACTGTTCATTGTTTTTGTTATTGAGTGTGTTGTTTTTTGAATACATTTCTTCATAGTGTTTGTTATTTATTCTTATTCCTATTATTAAGTTGGTGTTTGCCAGTAAATTTATTTGTAGTATTTGTTAGAGTTTAGAATCTTCATTATTTAGCTTTGTTTCTAAAATATAGTATACATTTATTTTATTTTATTACTTTTATTTATTGGTTTGTTTCCTTTTTATTTTGTTTATTTTGTTTGCAGTATTTTCTTTATATTATTTATTATTTGGTCATTTTTTGTTTGTTTTGTTTTTGTTTTAATTTTGTTTCTTTTTGTTTTGAGTTTTGTTTTTTTGGGGCGGGGGGGGGGAGGTTGGAAACGTAATGGAGGCATTCGACATGCTGAGTACTGGCCGGCTGCTTCCGGAGATCAGGGTCATTTGCTTAAGGCCCCCTGACTCCAAGGTAGCCCCCATCAAGTGGCCAGTGCCACCCATCCAAAATCAGTGGCCGAGCAGGGAACTGGGGCCACAAAAAGCGGCCCAAGCGGAAATCCTGAGGACAAAGGTGAAAAAGCAGAGGGAGGAAAGGGAAATGTGAAGACCAAAACAGGAGCCCCCTGTGTTACCCCACGGTCTTGGAAAGATCTGCAAGGCAGAGCAGCAAGAACAGCATCCCATCAAGAAGGATATCCAGCCTGGATGTATACGCCGGCTGGCAAATGTTGAAGAGACTGAAGTCAAGAGACAGCAGTCCTTTCTCCTAAGATGCCTAACAGTGCAGACCAGTGGAGCCCAGCCAGGATTATTCCCCTGCCTCAAGCAGGTCCGTGCCTTCCTCCCGTAAAAACGCTTTCACCTTGCCCTCCTCCCAGGCCAGTTCCCCAGCCTTACCATTTGCCGAATTTAATCTGAACGGGATAATTTGTGGAACATGATCAATCTGAATGATAGGCAACTCTCAGGCAGCAATGAATCCATCTTAGCAAAAGGAGGCAATTTTGCTGTTACAACCAGCACGGTCCAGTAGAAAACATCCTTGCCAAACTTGAATCAGTGATTGACAGTCCCCCGAGGAAGAAGCAGCAGAAGTTAGAGGGTAACGGCAAGGATCCTGAGGAAGCAAAATGCCCCTTCAGCAACATAACAAGAAAAGAAAGAAAAGCCATCAAAGACCTCAGTTCAGAACCAGAAATCATCATTCTTCCAGCACTCAAGGGGAATGCCACAGTAATCATGAAAACAGAACAACACAAAGAAAAAAAATCAGACTACTCCTGGATCCCACAAAATACAAAAAACTTAAACAGGATCCAACCAACCAAATCACCAGAAAAACCAACACTCCTTAACTGGAATTTCCCAGAAAACATCACAGCCCTGTTTCAACACTGCCTTCTACAACACATTAAACTTCTAGTGCCTTCTTGGATGCCAACTGATCTGTCTGCGTACGAAAAAGCGGCCGTACCCCTGCTGCAAGGAGTAGGCAACATGACCACCGGCTCCTTGTGCAAGCAACACATTTTGTCACAGGTACCATGGTTGCTGGATATTGCATGGATGTTACAGGGGCAGGCAATTTGATAATATCAGATTATATCAGATAATATCAAATTCCAAAGAATTTCTCAATTCTTTGGAATCAGGCTAGTTTTGTTTTGAAGGGGTTTATCCAAATCCTCATTTGACCAAATAGGGTGGATGGCAAATGGGCTTGAAATGACATCAGCTACACTCTCACCGGGCTTCCTTTTGGGCCAACCAGGTGTCAATCACGCCCTCTATGGTCGAGAGAGCTTCTCCAAACATGTTACTGCTGCTGCTAAGCACCGTTTTGGCCATTCTTCATCCATCCTTTGCTGGAGGTGCATTCATAGTTTGAGTGGAAAATATAGTTTGAGTGCAGAGGGAGGGACCAGGCAGTTTCAAAGAAATAAAAGCATTAACTGGAGGAATATTTTAGATCTCTAAAACAGGCTACCCAACCATTATGCTTACTGATTAAATTATTGATTTCATTTCCCCAAAGAGTAGGCCTCAAAATGGGTTAAATAAAGCAAATGCAGCTAAAATGTAAAACAAATGCAACAAACATAAAAGACTGAAAGCATAATTATGTAAATAAACTTCAGGTTTGTAAGGTAACTCTTTTATCTATTCTATTAACCTCTACCGTCAACCTTTTATTTTTCAGTGATTGGTGGGGGTGGGGGGTGGGGGGAGGATACTGTTTGCTTACATTTGAAAATTACCTAGGGCCAGCCCTGGTCATATTTTCCTCTTTGGAAGCAAAGACACAAATATTAGATAAAGGAGCTGTTCCCCAATCAGTGTGAAATAAGGGGGTTATGCCTTCTCTAATGGGAGAAGTTACATTGAATCTACTAGCTTCTACGCAGAAGGTAGATAGAAGGCTGAGAATGAGTTCTGGATCCACAATAGTTCAGGAGTTAAGAAGGAAGGTAAGTTTATAGAACACCCCCCCCCCCAAAAAAGCCTTTAAACTTGCATCAATGCATAAATGAAGCTTTATAAGTTGCTGCCTCACTAGCTGAGCAGGAGATTGGCCTATAGCCGTGAGCCCTTGCTTGGAGGTAGGTCCACAAAAACTGGAGAATTTGCACCCTTGTCTCTCATTATTAGGAGATGGTCCATGAAAGTGGATAGGTGACCATGGGCCAGACTATAAGATCTAGATACCACTTAACTTCAAGAAGTGAGGATGTACTCCACATCTTTCTTTAACAGACATTATGTCTAGTTGTGTGCTCTTAACGAGACTATAGCTCCAAATCCAAATGATAAGAAGGACAGAGATGGAGGAAGAGGGAAAACAAACAGTTCTCCTGGGCCGGCTTTGCCTCTGTTGCAGTTTTCTCTTTATATGCACGATACCAACTGCATTGTTCATAGGCTCAGTGACGGCACTGCCTGGTTCAGTCCATAGCACACTAGCCCTGCTGTTTATTTTAAAAATGCATTCCTTTCTTCCTGCCACTGTAGCCAAAGCCAAATTGGCACCGAGGAGAGTACAAGGAGGACAGAAAGGGATGGAAAGCATCAGGATGCACGACACACATACATGCAGTTGCTACCTTTTGTCTCCTTCAGGGCTTAGAGTAGTCTGATCAGGAATTTGCACAACATAGATGATTGTTCTGTGTGCTAAAAGAGAAGGCTTAAGAAGAAATTTCCCCTTCAGGGTATTACAAGTTGGAACTCTAGTGCACAGATACGGTAAATGGAAATATGTGGTAAAGGGAGAGGGGGGGAACCAATTGCAGTGTTTTTCCTGATTCACGCCTTGCTGCTTTCACAACTGATGCAACTTCTTTTCTGCTAACAAGAGTATCCCCTCTGTTGAGTTTCATGCAATGTTTCTCCCAGAAAAATAGTGGGGGGAGATTATCTGTTTTCCTCCCTGCATTTGGAGTAGTCCTGATTTCACAATTCTGAGTAAGGAATTGATCCACCCTGAGTCCCCGTGTGGAGAGAGGGTGGAATATAAATAAATAAATTATTATTATTATTATTATTACTATTGAATCATAGAGTTGGAAGAAACTTCGTGCACCACCCCATCCAACCCCCTGCCAAGAAGCAGGAAAATCGCATTCAAAACACTCTCAACAGATGGCCATCCAGCCTCTGCTTAAAAGTTTCCAAAGAAGGAGCCTCCACCATGCTTCCACTGTCGAACAGCTCTGTTACTATTATGTTCAACATGTATTTTGTATAGAGACGTAATCCTTTTCCTTCGTGTTAGATCAACCTATGAAATGTGTGGCTCCCAGGTTGTACACAGAACAACAGTAAAGGTGGCAATGGGAAAAAAAAACAAGTCCAGGTTATCCATTTTGTTTGTTAGAGTCAGGTCGATAGAAAAACAAGAGGGATGTGCATGTATTTCTTATAGTTTGCGTGTTGTCATATAAATTACATTCATATTTATTAAATTCTATTTTAATTTGTATCACATCTCTTTCCTACCTTGAAGGCAGTACTTACATCTACTATTCCCCACGGGTTTTTTTTTACTCAAAACAACCCTATTGTGGTAAATTAGACTATGGCAGCACAAGGCACACTGAAACATGCCGAGTTATATTCTGTCTGTGCCAAATCCATTCTGATAGCATATCTTGTTCAGTGACAATATGTTGGATTGATGCAGTTCAGAATCATAAGCGTAAGTGTATGGTAGCCAAGTGCCTCTCAGGATGTCTTAGTTTTAAGGACCTCTTGGCTTTTATGAGTAAGGCATTGAGCACTGATGACCATGGTTGTAAGAATTGGGTTTAATTGGTCTGAATACAGAGCTGAGAATGTTCAAAACTCATGTATTTTGTTCCATAGAGCTTTAGTAATGCATTCTCATTGCCTATAGAATTAATGATGACCTGACCAAGCCCTTTCAGAGTTTCAGGACCAGAAGCTGAATTAGTCTCCAATTTTGAGATCTGCATCCAGTAAATGTCACATCCTGTAGCCAGGTCAGATCAATTTGGTTTATGTCAACTAAATTGTGCAACCTAGCATTGTTGCTGAAGAAAGAATGAGAGGTGTAGAACAAAGGTGCTGGGAATATGTATGTTCATCAGTTGTCACCTTCCCTGTTTTAATAGCTAACAAATTGCATATACATATATGCAAGTGACCACATTATTGAAAAAGACAAAGATTTCTAAGAGTTTGTTCCCTGCTCTTAAGATTTTTTTTTTCCTGGAAAACCATGCCTCAGAACTTAAGCCTTTGTTTACCTTGTTTACCAATATCAAAATAAAGCACACTATATGTAGGTAGGAAAAACCCATATGCTATGGCAAACATTGTTCATGACTTGAGAGAACACCTCTTCTAAATATATGTTAAGTGTAGTATAGTTTTCTCCTAACAAGAGTGATTAAGAATCAATATAAAGTTTCTACTGATGTAACCCCTATTTTATATTCATGAAGAAAGTTGTTCCTTGTTATCCGCCGCCTTGGATTTGAAAAAAAATCCAAGACATAATAATTGCAATCATGAGACTAACATCTTGTCTGGTTCACTACTATGTTATGCACATATAGTCACCAAAGCTAATCAATTTGACTCCAAGATCTCTTTCCATCATGGAGATGAAAACCACCAGGAAGGGGACACAAGCTATTTTGTCTGTCTGAATGCCTGCAGAAATAAATAAGAGAGCGTTTCTACATTGTACTGTTGCAATTCTGTGAGAATGGCTGCAAGGGAGAAGGGCATCTGTAAAAACCTGGTTTGGATACATAATAGTATAGGAGAAGTGCTGGGTTCGTGATGGCTTGCAATGCAGTGAAAAGCAGTGTAGAACGTGCAACAAAGCATCCTTCCCACACTGTGCTCCAGCTCCAGAACAGCACGTGCATCAGGGTGAGAAATAAACATAGGCTTTAGGCCGTCATATTCATGTCTGAATCCAGAAGGGAAGCCAAGAGTTGAGCAGGCGGTACAAAGTTTACATTCCCCCAGAAGCTGAAGAGCTTGTGTCCAGTGTCGCAATGCTGACCAAGTCAACGTAGACTATAAATGTCTTGCCAGGCTTCACAGAGCAATTTGAGTAAATAGAGCTCCTATGTGTTGGGCCAATGCAGTGTCTGTATTTGAGACTATTACTCTGAAATTCTGAAAGCAGTGAGAAGTCATACCAAGGTCAGTGAAAAATTTAGTTTGAAGTTCACCAAGAGGAATGTTTCAAAATCTCTTGAAAGCAGTTCCCAAAAGAAACAAGACTTGGCAGAATGATTGATGGAGAGGAAACAAGTATGTTTGGGATTGACATTCTTCAAACTGCAACTTTGTTTCCCTATCATATACGTCACACCATGGTCTTCCTATCACCTTCTGTGTAAATACGTAATATGATAAAGGAATGAAACCCACTGAGGATGTAGAACTGCACACCAAGTTCTGAAAAATAATTCGTAGGAACAACATGAGATTAACAAACAGGATGGGCTGACCTCTGCTGTACAGCATTATGAAAAACAACCTGTTTGTAGCTCATTGTCTCAGCAGGCTTTGATAACACAGTTATACTCACACACCCTGTGGGGAATTGTTTCACAGGAAAAAGTAACAGAGAGGAACAGTCACCACGGGACTGAATTTCACCACATGGAGGGACACTTCATAAGCCCCACAATGTACCATATTAGACAACCTGTGATCTTTCAACAATATTCTTGAATTAGCCTAACTGACCATGGTGAATTATAAGAAGTGATGGGTTGTTCCTTATTTACTGTTCTGATTTTAGAGTTTTTTTTAATACTGGTAGCCAAATTTTGTTCATTTTCATGGTTTCCTCCTTTCTGTTGAAATTGTCCAAATGCTTGTGGATTTCAGTGGCTTCTCTATGTAGTCTGACATGATAGTTGTTAGAGTGGTCCAGCATTTCTGTGTTCTCAAATAATATACTGCGTCCAGGTTGGTTCCTCAAGTGCTCTGCTATGGCTGACTTCTCTGGTTGAGTAGTCTGCAGTGCCTTTCATGTTCCTTGATTCGTGTTTGGGCAAGGCTGTGTTTGGTGGTCCTTATGTAGACTTGTCCACAGCTGCATGGTATAAGGTAGACTCCTGCAGAGGTGAGAAGATCCCTCTTATCCTTTGCTGAACGTAGCATTTGTTGGATTTTCTTGATGGGTCTGTAGATAGTTTGTAGGTTGTGTTTCTTCATCAGCTTCCCTGTGTGGTCAGTGGTTCCCTTGATGTATGGGAAGAACACTTTTCCTCTGGGTGGATCTTTGTCTTTACTCTCGTGGCTTGTTCTTCCAGCTCTTCTGATGTCTGTGGTGGAGTATCCATTGGCCTATTAGGCCTGGTGAAGGTCAGAAAATCAGTCTGTTTAGCAAGCCTTGGAAATGCAGATTTCTTATCAGCAGATGTTTAATTCTACACCTATTTTATATACAGTATCTATATACCTGGCATCATGTAAAAAAATTCTTGGGCAGAAAGGGGTTGCAAGTGGAAAAAGATTAAGAAGCCCTGTTCCAGACCACAATACTTTGGTAATCTGCTTCTCCACCATCATCATCACCAACATAGGCCCAAGTGCCCTTCATTCCATGTAATCTGGGTCTTCCTGATATAAAGCGAAATTGAGAGCCTTGGACCACATCTCAGCTTCAGAGTAAGGTTTTGGCAACCCTCCTCTGAACAAATTTTGCTAAGAAAAGATCATGATAGGGTCACTTTGAAAATGTATAATCTGGAAAAGACTTGCAGGCACACCAACAGCAAATATTCAAGAGCTATCCAATTCTTTGAGCTTGTTGAACCTTTTCATAGCACACTAAAACCCGATCCTTGGGCTAAGGGCAGGATATTTTCATTAAAGTAATCTAATACATGTACTATAAGAAATAGAGAAATATTTTCAGGGCAATTCTATTTATGTTTACATACAAAATACACATGCTTTTATGTACTTTACATTTCCACTTGCCCTAAGTGAAAGTTAAGATGTATCAACAAAGGACATTTGAAAATAGGCTATAGAGTGTTTCAGGCTCTTTTATACCAGCTATTTGAAAAGTGTCCAGAAATCACAGCTTCAACAGCCACAGTTTCCAGAGAGGACACAGATATTTCTCTTGCAGAGAAAATCACAAGGCATCTTTTTATGCCTTGAAGACTAACTGATGATACTGACATAAGGAGTGAAATCCTAGATAGGAAGATATTATATATGCTGACATAGTTATGGAACTAGCCCTTCTTCTCCAGTTCTCAGTATAAGGGGGAAGAATCTGAGGCTAAGCGTGCTGTCTGGAAAAGTATGTGTATACATATTTTCCTTGTTTGTCAGACTGAGTCTTTTTTATTTGAATAATGTACTCTGTGAGAAGAGCCTCCGGTGGCGCAATGGGTTAAACCACTGAGCTGCTGAACTTGCTGACCAAAAAGTCGTCAGTTCGAATCCGGAGAGCAGGGTGAGCTCCCACTGCTAGCCCCAGCCTTTGTCAACCTAGCAGTTCAAAAACATGCAAATATGAGTAGATCAATAGATACCACACTGGTGGGAAGGTAATGGTACATTCTGCAGTCATGCTGGCCACATGACCTTGGAGGTATTATCATGAACACTTTATGCTTTAAAGTTATTGAAAAGTTATTCATAACAGTGCCTACAGACAATGCCAGCCCTTCAGCTGAGAAATGGAGATGAGCACCAACCCCCAGATTTGGACACGACTAGACTTAACTTTTATCTTTATCATACTCTGTGCAATTCTGTTGATTCTTCATAATTCTTAATAGTATCTCCTCTGTCATCTCAGAAGAGGTCATCTCTTGGTTTCATATTTTGACCTCGAAAATCTCAGAGCGTGGGATAGTCTTGATCTGGCAAATCTCCAAACCCCACCTTTTAGTTTCTGCAGCCTCCATGCCAATTTGCTGGCTGGCAGAGAGCAGAAAAGTGATAGTGAAGCTCCAGGCTATGTTCCTAAAGTCATATGCACAGTGATGAGGACCTCCAGGGATCCTGGAAGATAACACCAGTACTATGTGTTCCATTTTTAAAGAAACATTTTCCCACCATTCTCTTTCCTTCTACTACAAGTGAGTAAATTAGCTTGTGGGAGGGTGCCTGCAGCAGCCAAAATGTGTGCTGGATGTTTTGTTGCTGCGTATGATTGGTAGAGAGTTCCGACTTCAGCAGCAACAACAAAAGACTTACACAAGTGTAAGTCCAAGTTAACACTCACAGAAATCACAAATGGGATGCCAGCCTCTTTTTTTTTTTAAGCCTGGGGAACCTGATTCTCTGGAGCAGTGGTTTTCTAACTGTGGGTTCCCAGGTGTTTTGGGCCTACAACTCCCAGAAATCCCTGCCAGTTTACCAACTGTTAAGATTTTTGGGAGTTGAAGGCCAAAACATCTGGGGACCAACAGGTTGAGAACCACTGCTCTGGAGGCGTCACTTGGCTTTTATATATTGAGTACCATTGGTTCAGCCACACAAATAAATCATATGCTTCTACTGTGGTGGAGTCATGCAGATATTTCTTTTTCACTAGCCATCTGTATTATTATTATTCTGCCTTGGCAAGGCAGCAGGAAGAGCAAAGGGTTCACATATCTCATCCCATTTGACTCTTATTTACATGGCTTGTGTGCTTCCACATTTAGCCTACAGGAGGGTCACAGAAGTGCGAAGCATGATATGATATGCTTTATTTTTAACCTGAATGCATTCATAGAAGATCCTCAACAGCAAAAAAGAAATACATCAGGGTCCTATAGCACTACTGGGACGTCGCCCTTCCATAATTAGCTTGGTGCAGATCCAGCAATGTAGTTCCATATAACAGGTAGTAGCGCACACTGTTCTTTTCCACCACAATTCAGCAACTCTTATCCTTACAGTAAAGGTAAAAGAGCATCAGCCATATTCTTCTAAAGCATATATGTCAAAGACAGAACGCCTCAAAATAGAATACAACACAGTTTATTGAGGTTACAGAACTAAAAATTGCCCGTAGGAAACAAAAGACTAGGCAAACACTTGTCTTCAGTATGAAAAGTAACAAAAATAGCTTCGTTTGAGTTTAAACAGTTCAAAAGAATAAACCGGATTAAACAGAAGTTTAATCCGGGTTAAATCAAAGGTGCTTACTTCAGCCTGGCAATTAAACAAACAAAAACTGGTTAACAAAAGGTCAAAATGAACACAAAACCCAGCAGCAGATTCCCCTCTGCTACTCAAGAGCTACAGAAGTAACTCGGGCTGTTGCTCCTCCGTGCAACGGGCAAAAACCAGGTCCAGGCACATCAATCAGAGTAACGACGGTCAGCGGGGTCCCAATCCGGTCCGAGGTCGAAAGCCAAACGCAGACATCTAAGGTTCCACAAGTTCCACCGATAGCCACAGAAGGGATAGTCCAGAGTCGTAGTCAGTCAGTCAGTCCAGCGTCAATCCAGAGTTGGTAATAATGTCCGTCAAAAAGACGACGGAGGTCCAAGCTATCAAGATTAAACACAAGTTGCACAGAAAAAGCCCACACAGTTCCTCCCGCCGTCTATGCCCAGTGTCCTTGGTAACTTACGTATCCAGCAAATGAATCACACCCGTCTTCAGGAAGTTCCCCAACAAGAGCCCAAGCGTTCGTCCAGATTACCTTGCCCAACGCAATTAGCCATTGATTCTAGACCCCATTTTATGCCAGTTCATAACTCCTCATCGCTGTCAGCTGCTATCCTAATTCCAGGTGCCTCCTCATCATCATCCTCATCAGAACTAAAACACCTTTGACTACGCCCCACAGCATCCCCAGCTGTGGATCCCGTTCCATCCCTCCAGCCCGCCCACGGGTCCGATCCTGCAACCCGCCAGTCGCCTCCCATGCTATCATTGCCAGTGACACCCAAATCCTCCCTCACACGAGTCCATTCCATGTCATCCTCCTCTGAGCTAACCATCTCTTCCTCCATTCCCTCGGTAAAACCCTCAAAGGAGTCTTCGTCTGTTGGTTCTGCAAATAAGTCCCGGAGCCGTTTCCTTTCACGCTCCTCAAAAGAGTCTGACTCTCGAGGAGTCTTACGACCTCGTCTCCTAGTATCGGAGCCAGAAGGCTCAACCATAACACTATCCCCTCTCACAAAGGCCTCCTCCTCCAAAGGAGAAGACACAGCAGTGATCTCCTCGGCTACAGTGTTACGGCGCCCAGAAGTATCCAACTTCAATAAAGAACGATGAAAGACAGGGTGGATCTTAAAAGAAGATGGCAAGCGCAATCTAAATGCCACAGAAGAAATCGTTTTAACAATAGGGAAAGGTTCCAAATACCGTGGCGCAAACTTTCCCCCAGTATGTTTAATATATTTAGAGGATAACCAAACCAGATCCCCTTCCTCCAACTCCTCCCCGGCTTGTCTATGGCGGTCGGCTTGAGTCTTCTGCGCTGCCTTAGCTTCTAATAACAAGCGACGAGCAACATCATGTAAGGCAGCCATTTCAGAGGAACGGTACACCGGATCAGAGGAAACCACATTGGTCGACGGCGCCACCCCTCCCCGCAGATGGAAGCCATAAGTTAACTCAAATGGTGTGTGTTGACTAGACGTATGTATAGCGTTATTATAGGCGAATTCAGCTACCGACAACCATTTTACCCAAGCACTTGGTTGTTCTAGACAGAAACAACGTAAATACTGCTCCAACAACCCATTAACCCTCTCAGATTGTCCATCTGTTTGTGGATGAAAAGCAGAGGAGACATTCAACTTGGTTCCCAAACACTCATGGAAGTGCCTCCAAAAACGAGACACACATTGAGGAGCTCTATCAGAGATAATAACCTCAGGAGCCCCATGCAAACGGAAAATGTGCTTGGTAAAAAGTAAAGCCAATGTAGGAGCCGCTGGAATTGTTGAACATGGTATAAAATGAGCCATTTTAGAAAATAGATCCACCACCACCCAAATACATGTATAACCCCCAGACCTAGGCAAGTCAGAAATGAAATCCATGGAAATAATCTGCCATGGTCTCTCAGGAACAGGCAAGGAAGATAATAATCCTCTAGGGCGCCCGACAGGCGTCTTACTCTGCTGACATACTGCACAGCTATCACAAAAACGGAGAATGTCCTGTCGCATTTTAGGCCACCAATAGTTTCTGGTAATGAGTTGTACAGTTTTAAACCTGCCAAAATGCCCAGCCATCGGTTCATCATGATGTGCCCTAATGACTTCCAATCTGAGTGCACCCACCGGTACATAAACTTGTCCATTACATACCAATACCCCCTCCTGGTCCTGTAAATGAGGCAGCACAGTACGAGTCCCTACCGAAAGTAATATGAGTTGCTCTTGAGTCCAGTTACCGTTCTTCTGAGCCTCTAGAATTTGAGCATGTAAACCAGCCTCGTTTTCTACCACGCATAAAAAGGCAGTAGGCAATATTGTCTGACACACTGTCTGCTCGCAAGTTTTAAACTCAGGCTTACGAGATAATGCATCCGCCCGTAGGTTTACCTTCCCTTCCACAAACTGAACCTTAAAGTTGAACCTAGAGAAAAACAAGGCCCATCGAATCTGACGTTGATTCAATTTCTTGGCAGTTTGTAAATGTTCTAAATTCTTGTGGTCAGATCTGACCACAATTTGATGACGTGCGCCCTCTAACCAGTGCCGCCACACCTCAAACGCCACCTTGATAGCCAACAATTCCTTTTCCCAGATGGTGTAATTTTGTTCAAAAGGTGTTAGTTATCTGGAGTAAAATCCACAGGGACACAAAGTCCCTGATGAATCCCTTTGAGATAATACAGCCCCCAACGCATAACTAGAAGCGTCTGCTTCTACTATGAACGGTTTATCAATGTCTGGATGGATTAGTATATTATCAGCTTGGAAACTAGATTTCAACTGTAGAAACGCATCGTGAGCCTCCCGTCCCCACACAAACGGTTGCTTCTTACGTAAGAGTTGTGTTAAAGGTACAGTAAGTTTGGCAAAGTTTGGGATGAACTCTCGATAGTAATTAGCGAATCCCAAGAATCGCTGTACATCTTTTTTAGACTTGAGTTCTTGCCACGAGTTGACCGCGTCAACTTTGTGCGGATCCATTTTTAGTTCCTTTCCCGAAACTACATGTCCCAGGAACTCAACTTCAGACACGTGAAATACACATTTGGAAGCCTTAGCAAAAAGCCCATTACCCCGTAGACGTTGTAATACCTGCCTCACATGTTGCTGATGTTCCTTTTCATCCTTAGAGAAAATTAATATATCGTCCAAATAAACCACTACAAATTGATCAATTAAGTCCCTAAATACATCATTTATGAATCTTTGGAAGACAGCAGGTGCATTGCATAATCCGAAAGGCATCACACGGAACTCGTGACATCCGAAGCACGTGTTAAATGCCGTCTTCCATTCGTCACCTTCCCGTATTCTAATCAAGTTATAGGCCCCCCGTAGATCAAGTTTAGTAAAGATCTTAGCCCCTTGCACTCTCGATAATAATTCCGAAATCAAAGGTAGCGGGTATCTATCACGAATGGTGTGTTTATTAAGAACCCGATAATCGCATACTAATCTAAGCTCCCCTGTCTTTTTAGCCACAAAGAACACAGGTGCAGCAGTTGGAGAGCTAGATGGGCGAATAAACCCTTTGGCTAGGTTCTCGTCAAGAAATTCCCTCAAGGCTTGTCTTTCTGGCACCGTTAAAGCGTACAACCTTTCTGCTGGTAACTTAGCGCCCTCTATTAATCTAATCGCACAATCGTATGGTCTATGAGGCGGCAACTTATCCGCTTCCTTCTTACAAAACACATCTTGAAATTCCCTATATTCAGCCCGTACACCCTCCATGTCAATCTGAGAGGAATTTAAAGCAAAACATCCTTGTCTTCTAAAAGCTATAGTACGCTTCACCCAATCCACTTGAGGGTTTACTAAAGTTAACCAATCCATTCCCAGGATTACATTGTATCTTGGTAACCGTGTAATGTCCCATACAAACTTTCCAGTTACTCCTTGTACCTCCCACGTTAATTCTGAGGTTTCACGATTAACCACCCCAGACTCCAGTAGTTTCCCGTCCGCTCCTTCCACCCATATATCGCATGCTTTACGTACTGTAGGAAGCCCATGCTTCCTCGCAAACCCAACATCCACATACGAGACCGTAGCCCCTGAGTCCAGCAGTGCCAGAGTAGAAGCAAGTTCTTTTCCCCCAACAGATAAGGAAATGGGTACAAAAACATGTTTCTTCCCCTCAAGTGACTGCTTTATAAGCCCTAATGCGTTGGACTCACGTCGCACTAGGGCTGACCTTTTCCCGAAAGCTGAGAAGGCTTAACATTACAATTCCTAGCAAAATGCCCAGCAGTCCCGCAATATAAACATAATCCCAATTGCCTTCTACGGTCTTTTTCTGCCGTTGACAACTTTCTAAACACCCCGAGTTTCATAGGCTCCTCTCCCTTTGCCACAGGTGCCCTAGGCGCAGATACAGATGGCACATACATTGCTCTAGACTGTTTGCGAGATTCGAACCGGGCGTCCAAATGCAAAACCTTAGCCACCAAAGCGTCCCAGTTTTCTGCCGGCTCTAAACGCGCCAATTCATCCTGGAGATAATCATTCAAACCAGCAATAAACAAAAGCATAAACGCGTTCTCCCCCCAGTCTAGTTGATGACGAAAAGAATTAAACTTATTTAAATAGTCCAAAACAGACCCCTTTCCCTGTTTTAACCGATAAAGAGTCCAGCTAGCATTCTCCATACGGAGGGGATCCCCAAAAGTGTCAGATAGTAATTTCTTGAAATCATTTAAATTGTCCTTGACTGGGTCAATTTGTGCCAAAAAAGTGGGCAATTTGTTTCGAGACCCATCAAAACGTTCAGGAGTCATTACATGTCCTTTAGCTGGCTGTGCTGCTTGTGCAGCGTAAAATGCAGCCTGCAGCTGGTCAAAGCGGGCCTTCAGTTCCTCCATCGTCTTCTTGACGTGGAAACCTCACTAGAAAAACTTTCTTTTAGGGCGTTGGGCAATCTGTCAAAGACAGAACGCCTCAAAATAGAATACAACACAGTTTATTGAGGTTACAGAACTAAAAATTGCCCGTAGGAAACAAAAGACTAGGCAAACACTTGTCTTCAGTATGAAAAGTAACAAAAATAGCTTCGTTTGAGTTTAAACAGTTCAAAAGAATAAACCGGATTAAACAGAAGTTTAATCCGGGTTAAATCAAAGGTGCTTACTTCAGCCTGGCAATTAAACAAACAAAAACTGGTTAACAAAAGGTCAAAATGAACACAAAACCCAGCAGCAGATTCCCCTCTGCTACTCAAGAGCTACAGAAGTAACTCGGGCTGTTGCTCCTCCGTGCAACGGGCGAAAACCAGGTCCAGGCACATCAATCAGGGTAACGACGGTCAGCGGGGTCCCAATCCGGTCCGAGGTCGAAAGCCAAACGCAGACATCTAAGGTTCCACAAGTTCCACCGATAGCCACAGAAGGGATAGTCCAGAGTCGTAGTCAGTCAGTCAGTCCAGCGTCAATCCAGAGTTGGTAATAATGTCCGTCAAAAAGACGACGGAGGTCCAAGCTATCAAGATTAAACACAAGTTGCACAGAAAAAGCCCACACAGTTCCTCCCGCCGTCTATGCCCAGTGTCCTTGGTAACTTACATATCCAGCAAACGAATCACACCCGTCTTCAGGAAGTTCCCCAACAAGAGCCCAAGCGTTCGTCCAGATTACCTTGCCCAACGCAATTAGCCATTGATTCTAGACCCCATTTTATGCCAGTTCATAACTCCTCATCGCTGTCAGCTGCTATCCTAATTCCAGGTGCCTCCTCATCATCATCCTCATCAGAACTAAAACACCTTTGACTACGCCCCACAGCATCCCCAGCTGTGGATCCCGTTCCGTCCCTCCAGCCCGCCCACGGGTCCGATCCTGCAACCCGCCAGTCGCCTCCCATGCTATCATTGCCAGTGACACCCAAATCCTCCCTCACACGAGTCCATTCCATGTCATCCTCTGAGCTAACCATCTCTTCCTCCATTCCCTCGGTAAAACCCTCAAAGGAGTCTTCGTCTGTTGGTTCTGCAAATAAGTCCCGGAGCCGTTTCCTTTCACGCTCCTCAAAAGAGTCTGACTCTCGAGGAGTCTTACGACCTCGTCTCCTAGTATCGGAGCCAGAAGGCTCAACCATAACAATATAAGTTTGAATACTTGCTTGTTATTTGTTCTTTGGTACAAACCCAAAATGAGAACAAAATGAGGACCAAATATAGATTAAAATCTGGTCAGTCTATTGGTTGGATGGAGAATGGAGGCTGGATGTAATTTCCAATTTTTCCCTCTCCAGCAAGCAGTCTCCAAAATGTTACTCTTCTTGATGCAGGGTGCAAGAGAGGGAATGAAGGCAGGGCATCAGAAGGTGAGACAAGCACAGCTGGACAGGACAGTTGTGCTGCTGACACTCTTCCATGCTGTGTAAGTCAATTGTGCTTCACCACTTCACACAGGAAAGGCCAATACTGCAATTGCAATTGTGCTGTTATGTGCTTTCAAGATAATTCTGACTTATAGTGATTCTATCCTAAAGTTAAGTTTTGAAATGTCTTTCCCCGAGATTGAGAATGACCAGGGTTTCTATGATTGAGTAAGGTTCAAACTCTGGTCTCCTGGAGTTCAAGCTACTACACCACAATTCCCCTTACATTAAGAGTATTGAAAGAAATCCTAACACAAACTAAGATTTGAAAATCATGGGTGGTCAATAGGGGGAAAACTAAAATGCATGAAGCATTTGGATTCTTTATATTAACTGAGTCATTCCTATATAATAACTTAAATCAATAACAGAGACAAATGACAAATTTAGGAGTACTGTACCTTGAAGTTTTAAAATTCATCTCTAAGACAAGGAGAGCAGACTTTCCTCAACAACAGAGTAGCCTCTGTATCCCTGCAATGTAGAAGCAATGGTGGCCACTGACCAGAAGCTAAAAAGGTCAGACTTGGTTTTGAATGCACCTTGATTTGCATGCATCAGCCACCGAAGCTTTTAACAGTATGAAGGCAAATACTAGCATCTGCTAATGTAGACATAATAAGCACACAACTTCAGGGCTGGATGAAGGAGGTAACAGCTGGGAATAAACGGCTGTTATGTTCTCTGGATTCATTCTCAGAGCTTGGACTACAGTTTTCATAGTCTCTCTGCAGCCATGCTGGTTGCAGTCTGGAAGATATAGTAAAAAAAAATGTTTCCAAGCTTAGCTCTTTCAGATCTAATAGTTGGTGCTCATCTCCATTTCTAAGCCGAAGAACCAGCACTGTCCATAGACATCTCCAAGGTCATGTGGTTGGCATGATTGCATGGAGTGTCATTACCTTCTCACTGGAGTGGTACCTATTGATCTACTCACATTTGCATGTTTTCAAACTGCTAGGATGGCAGAAGCTGGGGCTAACAGTGAGAGCTCACCCTGATTCAAACCACCGACCTTTCTGTCAGCAGGTTCAGCAGCTCAGTGGTTTAATCTACTGCACTACCAGGGGCTCCGATTTGTAATTGAAGTACCCAAATATTTTACTTTTTTCTCTATTCTTCTGATGATGAGGAATACAGGTCATTGTAGTTCAGCAACACCCAGAGGGCCAAACTATTGCCACCTTGAACTTTGGCAAAGGTTTTCTCATAGGCAAGATCCTTTCAAATGAAAATACCAGACTGCATCTTGGCCTTCTTGACTGCATTATGATGATCTTTTTGCACAGATGTAAAGTCCCAGGGGGAAAAAAACTAGAAAAATGAGGAAAATAAGCACTTTTTAAAAGAATAGTTTATTTTAGAATAAGAAAAGTTTTAGATACTATGTTTACATATTTACTGCCCCAAAATCATTTGCAACTATTAAGTAAGAAGGCTTGGTGTAAGTGTATAACATCAGATAATTATTGTTCTTAATCTCCTTATCTCAGATCTTTTCATGTGGATGGATGTGTTATGTCTGCTTCACTCTGCAGAACTAGTGATGAGATCATTTTCTCTATTTTACTAATGTTGATGCTTTGTTCCATTTTTATTGGTTTGCTTTATTTTTTTCCCTGCTCCTCAGACTGGTAAACTAAAGAGGTTTCTTAGAATTCAGGATGTTGTAGCTCCATTTGTAAGAAGAAATAACAACATTAAAGTAAGTGACGTATGATTTTTATATATAACATTTGTCAATTTTATGCCAATGATATATATGATGGATGTTATGCTCCTAAATAACGAAGTAACTTTCAACCTGTAAAAAGTGTTAGCATTGCATTTTCATGTTTCCAAAAGTCTCCTTTTAAAAAAAGACATGCCTCCACATACATGTGCACACACACGTGTGCATACACACACACATTTTTGACACTTTCCAAACATTTACATTTTTGCCTCTTCCCATCTGCAGACCAGGTCATGTTGAAGAAAGTGCATCAAAACTATTTCACCATGATCTGCCATTTGCTGTAGTTTTAAAAAACCAGGATCTTGGCTACATAAAATGGCTGTTTACCTCCCAATTTCAGCCACAAAAATCACAGCGCAAAGCATAATGCAAAACAATATGGTAACAAACACCTGTGGGAATGAATCACTCATGAAATGAGTGCTTCAAGGATAGCGGCTCTGCCTGACCAAGCATTTCCAGCCATTATTCATTTCCGCTTCACTCATTTTGAGTGCTGCGGGAGGCACATCTGGTATGAAGGAGGGATACCATTTCACCTCTTTGCCACTGCAAAATTGTCCTTGATTTTTTTTTAAATGACCAAGGGATGCCACTTGGCTACAGGCTGCTGGATGGACCGCATCATGCGCTCCCAGTGATCACTGGTGTTGTCAGATTCCCCCTTCCCCAAGGCCGCCTGCCCAACAAGCTGCCTGCTCTTGGGATGCATCTCATAAATTGAAATAAGAACAGCACAGTCCCAGACTACTGGCTCAGGCAGATGGAAGAAAAAGGTTTCATTGAAAACAGTCATTGATGCAAGAGTCTTGGGCTTGGATTTCTGGTGCTTCTGCTTATGGAGGTTGCAGAAGACATCAATCCTGGCATATATACCTGGAACAGACAGAACATCAGAAGAGATTATGTGAACATGAATTCATGAAATGTCTGGATTGCTTATCACAACATTATAGCTGAAGGTTTGATATAGTGTGATGGATTAATATTGATTGAACAATGGAAAGAAATAGTGTGAGGATTACCCAAAGTAACATAAAACACAGCTTCCCTGCAGCTGTGTCAAAACTATAGCAGTTTGCTGCCACTGGTTCTGTCTTATGAAAACTTGGAATTTGTAACATAGTAAGGTGCTTTCCTTTGAACCATATCACACCAGAGCTTTCTGACACTAAAATGTGTGTAATGCTTAGTAAGCTAAGCATTATCCCTATTTTTACATCTCCTCTGTATTAAAGGTAAAGTTTTCCCCTGACGTTAAGTCCAGTCATGACCAACTCTGGGGGCTGGTGCTCATCTCCATTTCCAAGCTGAAGAGCCAGTGTTGTCCATAGACACCTCCAAGGTCAAGTGGCTGGCATGACTGCATGGAACGCCGTTACCTTTCTGCCGGAGCGGTACCTATTGATCTATTCACATTTGCATGTTTTTGAACTGCTAGGTTGGCAGGAGCTGGGGCTAACAGCGGGCGCTTATTCCGCTCCCGGGATTTGAACCTGGGACCTTTTGGTCCGCAAGTTCAGCAGCTCAGTGCTTTAACACACTGTGCCACCAGGGGCCTCCTCTGTAGGAGATGTTAAAATAGGGATAAACTCTTTGCAAGTAGAATGTATGAACAGGTATAGTAGGGGAAAATAAATCACATGCTTCAGAGGAAGTGTATTCTATTGATTCAGACCATTGGTCTCCTCAGCTCAGGACACAGGATGGACGCTGCCCTTCTCCAGGTTTTTGGACAGGTGCCTAGTCCTACCTGGCAATGCCAGGGATTGGAACTGGAATGTTTTACATGTAAAGCATGTATCCCTTCCCATATACAGAGGTCATACATCTGGATATATATATATATATATATATATATATATATATATATATATATATATATATAAAAATCCTTTTCAATCAAACTTCCAGCATACATGTTAGAACAGGGGTCCCCAGACTAAGGCCTGTGGGCCGGATGCGGCCCTCCAAGGTCATTTACCTCAGTTTTAGACTTAGGTTCACCCAAAGTCTGAAATGACTTGAAGGCACACAACAAACAACAACAATCCTAATTAACTTGACTATCTCATTGGCCAGCAGCAGGCCCACACTTCCCATTGAAATCCTGATAGGTTTATGTTGGTTAAAATTGCTCTTATTTTTAAACATTGTATTTTTCTTTCATTGTTGTTGTTTTTGCAATACAAATAAGACATGTGCAGTTGCATAGGAATTTGTTTGTATTTTTTTTCAAATGATAATTGGGCCCCTCAACAGTCTAAAGGATTGTGGACCGGCCCTCTGCTGAAAAAGTTTGAGGACCCCTGTGTTAGGAAGAAGTAGTATAAAGAAATAAAAGCCAAAGAATAAGAACATCAACATACTTACGCTTCTCTGCATTGTTACATAGGAAAGTAGTTTTAACTTTCAGTAAGCCAATTTCAATTCTTTGGGAGATAGGAAGACACTTGAGTGAGACAAGCACTTCCCCAACAGTATCCTGTGAACAGAAGAGTAGACATTATTTATTTATTTATTTTATTTACTTCATTTAAATCCCGCCCTTCTCAACCCGAAGAGGACTCAGAGCGACCTTACAAATATCAGTATAGGCCTTCACATAAGGATGTGAATGCCGATACCAGTGGTTCTCAGTCCGTGGGTCCCCAGATGTTTTGCCTTTCAACTCTCAGAAATCCTAACAGCTGGTAAACTGGCTAGGATTTCTGGAAGTTGTAGGCCAAAAACATCTAGGGACCCAGAGGTTGAGAACTATTGGCCTATCCTGATGAAATGGCTGTGATGCAGAATATATAACAGGTGCCTTGTCTTAAAGTAACAACCTGACCAGGAGTATGGAGGTAGAACTACTTTTGGAGCCTACACCTCCAGGAACTGGCCTCTTCCTTGATAGGGAGTGTTGATCCACCAGTGAAGGCAATGACACCGGAGAAAAAAATGTATAAGACAAAAGTGCTAGGCACCAAGTTGCCAAATACTCCTTTAAGATTTTTCATTCCTCTAAGAAATGATAAAACCTGGAAGGGATGCAATGAGCTGGACTTTAGTATTTTAAAAATATTGTGTGCGTAAGAGAAATTAAGGTAAAGTATGATTATGGATGGTGTATACAGTATGCATAATAAGTTATCTCCTGGAGATTCGTGATTGATTAAATGTTTAAATGAGATCTTTTAAAGTCCGGTGTGTATGACAGAGATATAAATTAAAAATAGAAATAACTTTGAAATATGAGTTAGAGGGACAGATGAGGCTATGGGGGGATGGAGTTCATGTTTTGGGTCAATTAGGGGAGTTCATTGGGTTCAGCTAGGATTATGAAGAGACAGGGTGTTAGATGCATTACAGCAAATTAAAATTCAGACTGAATTATGTAAATAACAATACCAACCAAGCCTTGAAATTCTGCCACCATAAGCTTCTGTAAACTTTGATAATGTTGAGCTTTAATAAATCATTATATTAATATACACACATGACTGTTGTGCAGAAAGAAGTTCAGCAGATGTTGGCTGTCATGGAACCGGCTAACAAGCAACATCTCTTCTACACAACTGGACCCTCTCCAGTGCTAAGGCAAACTTAGCACTGGAGTTTCACATGTTGTAATATACTCACAGCCAGGTTCAAAAGCAGTCCATGTATGCTATGTGTGGGCCTGCTACTATCACTGTACAATAAATGTTTCCTGTGAAATGTACCCCGCTCTTTGGTTGTGCACTGCAAAAGGGAGGTGGGCAGTAGGGCTTAGTTCTCCTCCTTGTGCCCCCCTTCCTTTCTGGTAATGCCTCAAAACTGAAAATATGCTCGCTTATTTAGCTCATGAAAGAACCAATGGCCGACTGGCCAGAAAGAACATTATTCTAAGTAATAACATGTGTGAATCCAGTATGCTTCTATAATTTGAAACTTATCAGAGCAGGGCAGCTCTGTTAGGTTTTAAATTACAAAATAATACTGAATTGTCAGGTTCCAGGCATAGGCAAAAGAAACTCTCCCCTCCTAGTAATATGAAGAGAATGGAGAAGAAGAAAAATATGCTATCAAAAGGTAGTTGTTAGTAGTGTGTTCTTGTAACCCAGTCCAGGATGCATCACCAGGAAGAAGGTTATTTACATGTTGGGTACTGCAACAACTATAGTTTGGAAAGTTATTTTGACAAAATAATTGACTACGTAACCTGTTATCAAGCCAAGAAAAATAACACATTAATGTTACACCCACAAATTGTAGTTAACTACATTGTTAAGGTACAGATTGTATGCACATAATATTTTGTTTTCTTTTTTTAAGAGGCTAAATTTTGAAGAAAAAAAAAGAGAGAAATCCCTTAAAATACCCAAGAAAACACTTTTGCCCTGTGACAGACAGCTAGAGAAACATTCATTGCTCTACACATATCATTCAAAAGGACCATTGTTTTGCTCTCATTCCTATCCTAATGTAATAAGTTACACTGCAGTGTTTCCAACCTGGGGTTCCCAGATGTTTTTGGCCTACAACTCCCAGAAATCCCAGCCAGTTTACCAGTTGTTAGGATTTCTGGGAGTTGAAGGCCAAAAACATCTGGGGATTCCAGGTTGGAAACCACTGAGTTACAAGATGTTGAATTTACACCTCCGCATTCTGGTCTGAGAAGACAGGAAAGCTTGGAAAAGATCATGATGCTGGGGAAAATGGAAGGAAAAAGGAAGAGAGGCCAACCAAGGGCAAGATGAATGGATGGTATCCTTGCAGTGACTGGCTTGACCTTGAAGGAACTGGGGGCGGCGACGGCTGACAGGGAGCTCTGGCGTGGACCATGAGGTCACAAAGAGTCGGAAACGACTGTGTGATTGAAGAAGATGATGATTCTGGTCTGAATTCTGTTTTTAGTCCTAAATAAAAGTAGATCCACTGAATAAGTCGAATTTACCTCTATGTTAACTCATCATTCAACAATACCTTGAATGGATCTACTCTGGTTGGAACCAATAAACAGTATTCCAGCTCTTGTTAGTAACAGGTATGTACACGAAGTATTATGTTATTATTTTTGAAACATCAAATGTGTTATCATATGACAGGTTTATTGTTTATATACAATAATATGTTTCTTTAAATAAAACTTAGTATATTCCAGTAGGAGATAAGTCTCCAGCACTATATTTACATGTATAAAGAGAACAACAACATACATGTAAATATAGTACCAGAGACTTGTCTCCTACTGGAATACTAAGTTATATCTAAAGGAACAGAGAAGAATCAATCACCTGAAGAAGGTGTTCCAAACACCAAAACAAGGAATTTTCTACCTGGGATACCTTGTTGTAACCTTGGTCATCATATACAACTCTTCTGTGACCCGACCACAACCTCAGATGCCACATATGGTCTTTCAAGATACCTATAAGTGACTTTTTAAACCTTCATACATATTTTGTCAATATATTGGACTATTGTGTTTATTTAGAGAAGATTCATGTCTCCCATTTGAAATCTATATGAATACGGACATTTATTCAGGATAGAGATAAGTTGTACCTTTATATTGTGTATATAAACAATAAGCTTGTTGTACGATAACACATTTGATGTTTCAAAAATAAAAATAATAATACTTTGTGTATCTTAGTTATAGATATCTGTGTTTCAGATATAAGTAACATGTATGTATACAGGCAGTCCGCAAGTTACGAACATTATAGGTTTTGTAGGTTAGTTCTTAATTTGGATTTGTTTGCAAGTTGGAACAGGTAAATTTTTAAGTGTTAACTCCAGCAATATAGACGGGTGAGCTTTGGATAGCATAGGGAAGGGTTAACACCCCTGTTGTGTTTGTTTTGCTGTCTGTGCCTCTGTTCAGAAGTTTTCCCCTCACTTTCTGTCCCTGTGATAATTGGATTTTGAAAAAATTGGCTTGTTGTGGAAACAAGGATTGGTGATAAAGTTTCAGTAGAGACATCTTTCCTCCATGGAAACCCTTTCAGGACTAGACGTCCCTTCTGAGAGATAGATTTCTCTTACTTCCTGTTGTCTCATCCTCATTCTTATGAGTTCGTTTGTAAGTCAGACGTTTGTAGCTCGGGGACTGCCTGTAAACCCGATGGGAAGAAAAGGAAACGGGGCAATTCAGATCATGAAGATCAGCTGTTCTGAACTTCCCAGGAAGAAAAGGCAGGTGCACGCCACTTGCGGGTGAGTCTTTACTTCTTCTCTGTGACCAAGCTGACACTTGCTACTTCTCCACGGTTTGGATTAACCACCCCTTCCCTATCGGTACATACGTATATCAGCACTTCAGCAGCAGGAATTCTTGCTGAGGATCAACTGTTGCTGGGCAATGGAAGGTCACGAAACTGTGTCAGATTGTATTATTTCCAAAGCACATAAAAACTTTACTTTTAACAGAAGCAAAAAGCCTTAAAGGCACAAATGAGCACTTGACCCAAGTGCCTTCTTTCTAGCCACCCATGGTCAGTCTGAATCAAGGTTTTGGGTAGGGATATAAATATTCACTTACTTAATTCAAAAACCTAGCCATGCTAGTCTGGAATATCAGTATGCAAAGGGCTCTTTTGTAGTATGTCAGAGACTAACTGAAAGAATTAAACTGGTAGCATAATACTTCCTACATTCCATGTGTTTAAGGAAGTAGAGTCCATCTTTGAAAGCTTACGCTACCAACTTCAAACTTACGCTATTTTCTTCCCTCCTGGTAGGAACACAAAATGATTTTTAAAAAAATAATAATAATCAAATTTTGAGTCGTTTTAGGATTTTTTTTGCAAGAAAAAGTGCATTTTGAACAAAAGTCCTGAAATATATATATATATTAAATGGGAAAGCCTTGCATTTGTGTAAAAAACCTTTTTTGGGGAAAAACATTTCCGCCCAAAAATCACATGTTAAAGAAGTGTCTTTCTTTGTCCCATTGTGATGTCTAGATGCATCACCTCCTTCTTAAGAATGAGAAAATATTCAAGTATTCCTCACACCCCCAATGCTGGATATATCTGAGCACAAGCAGCCCTAGAAACTAGGAAGAGCAGCTCCTATGAGGGAAAAGGGTTGGTCCACATATCCCCTGCATGCAATGAAGATCGCAGAGCTGTTTTTCTGTTTGCCGTTAGATATGTTGCTATCAGGTCAGTAAGTGCTATTGTTGCACCACATAATGCTTGAAATAAAGCTTTCCTCAGCTTAGCTGCAAAGATTCTGTGACCTAAGTGCTATTGGGTGAAATCATCAATAGGGTGAGAGGTTTTGAATTACACTTGAAGCTTGGACCTAAAGGCAGAATTCTTGTTGCCTTGAGACTTCCGACTCTCAAAAAGGTACTTGTGATGTCTTACTTGGCTTTTTCTCTCCTTTGTTCATTTCTTGGTTTGGCTTCCCTTTGGTGGGCTGTTCCATTTGCACTTAAAAAACCCCTGCAGGCCTGGGTGAGTTGGTTCAGCCTGGCTGTCGCAGAGCTCATCTCAGAGATCTTCCTCCTTTATTTGGCATTCCATATCAGAGCTTCTAAGAGTTAGGTCAGAGAATTGTCAGGGTTCTTTGGCCTGGCAATCTAAAACAGGCTATCTATAACACGTATTTACCTTAAAATATTCCCCATATAGACATATCATAGCTCGTATATACCACTAAGTTATTATAGCCTTTAGTTCTGTACTTGTTGTGACTCAGCCTCAGAGTGACTCTGATGAGGATTTTGGGATACAGGTTCAGGTTGAGGGGATTCATGTTCAGGATGTGTTTCAAGATGACTCTGATGGGAATTATGGGATTCATGTGCAGGGTGTTCCTGCTGTGGAAGATGGGGAACAGGGAGGCTTTCCCAAGGGAGGAAATGGTGTTGTTGATGCTGATGTTTCCCAGGTGCAAGAAGCAGGAAGGGAGAGCAGCTCCCAGCCTGATAACACTAACGAGCAGTTTGGCCTTGACGATAATGCATCTCTGGACTGGGCCAGCCGCTTGGAATTTAGGGGGGTTCGCAGAAGTCTTAGAATAGCAAAGGGTCAAAGGGCAAAGAAATGCCTTCATGATATGCTATTAAAACAGTCTGCTGAGAGAGGAATCTTTGTCAAAGCAACGTCTCGTTTGAGTTAGTAGCAGCTCTTGCTTTCTTGGATTATCCTGTAATCAAGTTCATGGGACTATGTCATGTATTAATGGAACCTTGTTTTATGCCTAAGGTTTTCTTGGATTAATCTGTATAGCCTTGGTTCTGCAACAATCTTTTGGATCTTTACTTTTGCTTTTTAAGAACTATTTATTTCCTATTGCCTAAAAAACTTCAACCTATGTGCAGCCTGGTGTGTTCAGCAAGGTGAAGCTATCCTGAGGTGCGACAGTACTTATAATAAAGATCAGAGAATTTATTGTATAGCTTTTAGTTCTGTACTCACCTTAATATAGCAAAGTCCTGTATTTAATAATAATAATAATAATAATAATAATAATAATAATAATAATAATAATAATAATTTTATTCTTATATCCCGCCCCATCTCCCCGGAGGGACTCGGGGCGGCTTACATGGGGCCATGCCCAGACACGACAGCACAAATCAGATAAAACATTAAACCGAGCAGCAAAACTTCAACATGATTAATAACAGTCATAAAAGTCAATATACACAATAATATTAAAATCCCGATTTGGGTCAAAAGATCCAGGCCAAGGTGCAAAGCAATATCAAGTTATCAGGGAGGGATAATTATACAGCAGGTGTAATACTTAAAGTGCTGAATGAATCCTAAAAACAATCCAGAGGGTCTACTGCTTAATAGGTAAATAACATGATCCCACAAGGATCAGTCAACGAAGGCCTTCTGGAATAGCCAAGTTTTCAGGCTCTTCCTGAAAGAAAGTAGGGTAGGGGCCTGCCTAATCTCCCTGGGGAGCGAGTTCCACAGCCGGGGGGCCACGGCGGAGAAGGCCCTCTCCCTCGTCCCCACCAACCGCAACTGCGAAGTTGGTGGAAGCGAGAGGAGGGCCTCTCCCGACGAGCAAAGAGGTCGTGCGGGTTCATAGGGGGAAATGCGGTCTCGAAGGTAGGTGGGTCCCAAACCATTAAGGGCTTTGTAGGTGATAACCTGCACCTTGAATTGGGCTCGGAAAATAAATGGCAGCCAGTGGAGCTCTTTAAACAGCGGCGTTGAGCGCGCCCTGTAATCTGCCCCAGTTAGAAACCTTAATTTTCCTTAAAGTATTTACCTCAGAGCATAGATAGTACATATCATAGCTAGTATTTACCATCATAGCTTGTATTTACCTCACAGCCAGAGCCTAAAGTACTTACCATATAGGCATATAGCTAATATTCACTTTATAGCTTTAGGTACATACTTTATAGCTATTATAGATCAAAGTGCTTACCTCATAGCCAAAAGTATTTAGTTTACAACCTTGTGCACCTATCTTACAGTGATTTTAGTTGAGTATATACCTTACTTCAGAATCCTTATAACCTTAAAGATATCACAGCCAATATAGTTCATAGTACACAAAGCCTATAGTATTTTACTATTATTGGTTCTGTATTTCATCATCATTAGTTTATACTTTACCGCAATAATCTAGTGCATACTATACAGTCTTCTTAGTTTATTAACAGCAAAGCTTTGTACCTATTACTACAGTCTTCATTTACTATCAAAATAGTTTTATTTCATTGTAATTTTGCCTCACAACATTAAAGCAAAGTCTACTTCATTGTAGTTGGCACCTTACTATCCTTATTCTGTATTGTACTAATATACAAGTGACATATCTCAGTGATGAGCAAATATTTTACCTCATATTTCAAATACTGCAAAGAGTTTATTTCCAGTGTGATTAAGCTCAATCTTCAGGCTTTGATTCTGGTATATGTTATTTTGATTCATTATTCAAGAATCCTAACTAAAGTTAACACTGCCTTTGTTCAATAAACATATTTTGGTTAACTTTATCCTGTTTCAAGAGTGTTTATTTTAAAGGGTTTGAAGTACATCATAGGGTAAACAGATAGCCACTGGGCAGCCAGAAACGCAGTTTCCTTTTCCCCCAGTGTGCCATCACAGTACTGCAGGACTTCTCCTGTTCTCACTTTCTGTAATGCAGTGAACTCAAATGTCCATTGCCTCCTGCTGGAACAGAAAATACTGCAACTCTCTCAGAAGTCGCATCTTCACCAGTCATGCAAAGACTTCACTTACTAACTGCATGCCAGAATAAGCTAGAAAACTTAAAGACAAAGAAACGTTGGACTTAAATATATCTTCTTTTACCAGTACATTTTATTTAATTGAAAAGCCATCCACTAGAATTACATACAAATGCAAAATAAACTAACGTACACAAACAAAATAAAACATCTAACTGATATCAACCATTTTTATAGTGTCAAAAGTGACCTGAGAACATACTGCAAGTCACTTCTGGTGTGAGAGAATTGGCGTCTATAGAGATGTTGCCCAGGGGACGCCAAGATATATTAGCTGGGAGGCTTCTCTCATGTCCCCGCAAGCTAGAGTTGACAGACGGGAGCTCACCCCATCTCACAGATCCGAATCAGCAACCTTCGGGTCAGCTACCAACCTTCAGGTCAGCAGTTCAGTCGGCACAAGGGTTTAACCCATTGCACCACCATTAAAACTAAACTACCTACCTCCATCACCACCTTCCTACTCTGCAACTTAAAGAAGTAAATCTAAAACATTTTAAACTTCTCTCATAATATCTTGCCAAGAAATCCCATTGTTTGTTTATTTTAATAAATGCTGTTGCTCACCCATTTCTCAGATCTATAGAGTTGAAGATAGAAAAAATGTCTCGGGTAACCATGTAGGTTCGAACCAAAATTTAAACCAAAAAAGAGAATTTCTGCTAGATGCTGAAACTTCTAGTTCATAATCAGCACTAAATACAACTATTCATTTGGGGTTTAGAGGACATTTCCAAAGTTACTGAGAAAGGGGTATTACCTTGGTTGCTTTCTGTAGCTCTCTGCAGAATTCCATGCTTTCAAAGGCCTTTAGGGTATTCAATGCGACCCTGACTTCTCCAAGTGGTATGTGGCGAGAATATTTGTCAAAACATTTCACCTATGGAATCATAATGATCATGAAATTAAAAACAAAAATGAGGGCAATAAACAGTTTTTATTTAAATTCCTTAAATAGTTCTAAGACATTCATTTGAACGGTATCTAGAGAACACATATTGGCTGTGGTTTGGGCATGAAATAAGAATTATTGAAAGACATTGAAAGTTTGAATATCCCGACTTTTAGACAAGATATTTAAAGTTTAAATACCCTGTTCCTTCAATGATGGTGAGCCACCATAATGCAATGTTTGAGCATTGCACTAGGACTGTGGAGAAAAAGGTTTGAATCCCTATTCAGCCATGGAAATTCACTGGGCGAACTCTACAAGACAGACACTCTCAGCCTCAGAGGAAGGCAAGGACAAACCCCCTCTGAACAAACCTTGCCAAAAAATCCTGAGCTAAGGTTTAAAAGGGACACGTGCAAGAAATGAAAAGGGAGGGGAATCATCAGTGACAAAGAGGGAGTCAAATAGCCAGAAAACCTAAAATGCAGAATGAGCTCGATCTCCCCCCTCCCATTATGTCCATGGGAAAAGGAAGAACAAGGAAATAGCAAATCCATCTTGGCCTTAATGGTCTATTTGGTTATGTTGAACTCTTTAATAAGTGTTTTTAAGTGGCATTTATTTAAGGTACCCCATTGTGAGACCGTGGTGGTAGCGCAGTGTGTTAAAGCACTGAGCTGCTGAACTTGCAGACTGAAAGGTCCCAGGTTCAAATCCTGGGAGCGGAATGAGCACCCGCTGCTAGCCCCAGCTGCTGCCAACCTAGCAGTTCAAAAACATGCAAATGTGAGTAGATCAATAGGTACACATGACCTTGGAGGTGTCTACGGACAACGCCGGCTCTTTGGCTTAGAAATGGAGATGAGCACCAACCTCCAGAGTTGGTCACGACTGGACTTAACGTCAGGGGAAACCTTTACCTATTGTGAGATCTTTGAAGACAGGGCGAAAGAGACACATACTTTTGTTTTAAAAGCCCAAATTTCCCACAGTAATCTTTCTCAGTTAAGGGAGTGTGTCCTCACCTCTAACTTGATGCTGCTCTTTGTCAAATCAGCCTCCTGCAGAGTGCAAGCAAATTGGTCTCCAAAGGTGGGGCTGCTGTCGGTCTTCACCACCTGAGTCTGCCATTCGTGGACAATGTGCTGGAGATCTGAGGAAGAGGAGGTGGCCTGGCTTAGCAGCCGGACCTGAACAAAGGTATTGCTGTATTCAAGTCTAGGGAGGCCTAGAGCCCCTGTGACCGTCAAGATTAATTCAAGCTGTTTCTTGTTGTAGAGAAGTGAGAACCTCAGCTTGCCTTGGGATCGATCAGGAGCACCAAGATCGTTAGCCAGGATGCCCATGGCAAGGCTCTTGGTGTCAGAGGAAGGTGAACAGCAGACCCCAAGTTTCTTGAGCTCCTTTCTGATATTTTGGATCTGGAGAAAATGAAAGCAGAGATAGTCCTTTATTTAGGCTGCCACCCAGTGGACATCAGACTTAAGAGAGCTCTGTGAAACATAATGGGACTTATGTCTGAGTATAAGAATTTACAGGGCATAGGAATCTGCGCTGTAAACAGTTATTTAAACAGTTTTCTTTTGATCTCAGTTTCAGTGAGGAAGCATAATGGATACTCTTCAACAAGGACTCTTAAACAAGGCATAGGATCTGTATGCACCTAGCAATAATGTATCCTGGGATTGATATACTTGCCATGATCTCATGAGAGGACTGTGCTTCAAAGCCAACAAGAGATGTTTGTGATCTCTTCTCCTGGAAGGCATTCTCTTCGTCTATCTCTTTCTGAGCGTTGTTGATCAAGTTTCTTACTGCAAGAATAACAGTAGTTGAGGTCTTATTTTCAGAGCAGCCAATCTGGTGTAATGGCTTGAAAGTTGGATTAGGATTCTAGGAGTCCAGGGTTTTAGTCCTGGAGTTGACATGAAGGCATATAACAATAATATCATAAAAATATTGAGTTCGGCCAATAATACCAATCTACATGATTTGAGGGACCAATACACACCTTTTCTTCACAAAACAATGAGGTTTTGTGATATAGTATGTTTCTATAACAATTTGCATGAAAGCAAGCCCGAAGCGGGTGTGTGTGTGTGTGTGTGTGTGTTATGGGTTCATCTGGAGCCCCCAGATGGCATAGTGGACTAAGTGACTTGAAGGTTGGGTTGCTGACCTGAAAGCTGCCAGGTTCGAATCCCACCCGGGGAGAGTGCGGATGAGCTCCCTCTATCAGCTCCAGCTCCATGTGGGGACATGAGAGAAGCCTCCCACAAGGATGGTAAAAACATCAAAAAAACATCCAGGCATCCCCTGGGCAACGTCCTTGCAGATGGCCAATTCTCTCGCTCCAGAAGCGACTCAAGTTGCTCCTGACACGGAAAAAAAAGGGTTCAACCTCCCACCCACCCTAAAATTTTTCAGGTTAAAAAAAACCTGGTTTACTCATGAATTTTAACTGGTTAACAAAATCCCCATTTAAGTCTATGAGAAGCAAAAATTAAAATTCCTCCAGAACTGCAAGCACTATCTCAACCAAATTTTGATAATTTTTTACACTATCATTACCTACCTTTCCACTAATTTATATTGCAATAGCAGCAATAGCTAACATAGTAGACGTGACCAAGTTTTGACATTGTGGATGTTTAATCAAATTTTTTGACATAAAGATGATGTAATTTGCTGAAACTGATATCAGAATCTGACTCCCCAGGTTAAACTCCATAAAAAAAACATAAGTTTAAATACAATTTATGATGTTTCGAGGTATATAACAACTATGAAAAAAGATTATATTTTATTTTCTCCTAAACTATCAAGTGTTTTTAATAACTAGGTACCAGATGAATGATATTTTTATGTAGTTTCTAAAAATGTAATAATATGTGTGGGTCATAGATCTTTATTTTTAGATATTTTTAGATTTAAAGTGAAAATATAACAATATAACAAATCTTTCTAAATGCTATCTCTCTGATTCTGATCAACATCTTTTTATGAAATTTGAACACAATTTTATTATGTAGTTTTATTTGTTTTTTACCTGACATAATTATCTTTAATAGTTTTTAGAATATCATGAAAAAACACCTGAAAGTAATCACATCACTGCTGTCTTGCTTTTCCTCCTATCAGAGCTCTCTGACATCTGCCTTCTTGCTCCTCCCACTGGGGTATAAAAGGAAGGCATAAAAGCAGCTGTGGGTTATTCCAAACACAGCTGTCTTACTGTGCAATTACCTGCTAGCTTGAGTTGCTGTTCTGAGACTTAAAGCCCCATTAGTTGCTGTTAGTGTTTCCTTTCATCCACCTGACTCCAGAAAATACCTAAACATCTGTCAAAGCAACTAAACATTTTTGAGTCCATGGCAAAAAAAGAAAAAGCCAAATATTGAAGACCAAAAAAGCAGCAGGCACTGATGAAGACCCCAGAACATGCACACCTAGATTGCAAGTAAAAATTGAGGAAACTCTGGAAACTGAGGTGTTTACCACTAGTCCATCTAATCCAAGTCCTGCCAGAGAATCCATGGAACAGACGCAAAGACAAGAAGCTGTGTCATTGTTAAACTTTGGACTTTATATGAACAAGACTGTTTCTAATGATCAAGTGAAAGCTCAATGAGTGCAAAATTCATTTCCTGTGGATATTTAGAGGCATCTAAACTTTCAACTCAAATGATTAAATACTGGAAGTACTGTGTGGTGTTTGGAGGAGAAGTTGGGGGTAAAGGTGGTCATCAGAAGGTTGGTGCATTGGTTGCTAAACCATTTGTGTGATAGAAAGAAGCAATACATTTGGACACCAAAAAACAGAGTACCATCAGAACAATTTGTGCTTGGCTGAAAACTTCTTGTTAATTCACAGTAAAAAATACCTTGATGTAACTCGTCATCATGGTAAAGAAAATAAGAAGAAAGCAGAAAGAAACTTCTGTGGAAACTATTGTCCTCTGTGGCAATAGTTTGCACAATTGATTTAGGACCTATTACCTGTAAAGAACCTTTCCACAATGATGGTAATTACAGGGCCTTGTTGAAATTTCATGCCAGATCAGGAGACATTGACCTGAAAAGCTGTCTTGAAACTGCAGCTATGAATGCCCAGTATACTAATCCTCAAGTATAGAATTAACTAATAGATATTTGTGGGATAGAATAGTCAAAAAAATTGTTGAAATATGCAATGCATAACAGTGTTTCTCTGTTTTGACAGATGAAATTTTGGATGTACCTCAGAACAGATATTACTCTTGGTAAGGTACATTGATGCTGAAGCTGCAGTAATAACAGAAAACTTTATAGGCTTTGTGAAGATAAGTGATATGACAGGTGGAGGACTTGCGGGCATTATTTTGAAAACACTGGGAAAAAATGGGCTGAACTTGCCATACTTGTGTGGACAGGGTTATGATGGAGCTTCTAATATGAGTGATCATATTAGTGGTGCACAGGCAATCATATTGTAGAAGTATCCAAATGGTTTTCTACATCCACTGCATGAAATCTAGCCGTAGCAAAGACCTGCAGCATTCCACCTGTCAGAAACTACCAAGGAACAATATAATTTGTATGCAGTTTCTTCAGTGCAACATCCATCAGACTGGAATTGTTGAAGAAAAATATAAAAGACTGTTTCCCTGAATCAAGAGCAAACAACCTTTGTAAAACCTGTTGGGTTGAGCGACATGATGCAGTTTTACATTTTGTTGAACTGTACAATGTGGTGGTGAGAACACTTGAAGAACTAAAAGAGAGTTCTCTATACAACAGTGAGACTTCTTCCCAATCTGGACACCTTCTTTTAACTGTTCTGAATGCTGAATTTGTAGTAACTGTACACATCCTAAGAAAGCTTCTGTCATCATCCCTTCAGCTTAGCAAAACATTACAAAAAGTAAATACACTAGAACCCCGCTTAACCAAGCTCCGCTAATCCGAGCGTCTGTATTATCCGAGGCACCGGAGGAAGTTCCAATGCAAGATTTCTTCCCCCCATGCCTTCCTTGTTTACCTTTAAGGAGCTCAAAGGCTCCCACCAGCTGCTCTTAGGCGGTGGATGGTAGAGTGGGCTCCATGCAGAAGAGGGCATGGAGCTGCAAGGAGGCCTGAGAGGAAGCTGCCGCCGCCATCGCTACTGTGGCGAGGGAGCTCGAGAGAAGGAGAGGGAGAGGGAGGAGGACCTTTCTCTCCCCCTTCCTCTGGCTGGAAGATGTAAAGGAGGAGGAGGCAGCATAGGGGGATGCAGAGGCAGCCATGAGCGCAGTGGCGGCTTCCTTCCGGGCCTCCTTGCAGCTCCGCACCCTCTTCTGCATGGAGCCCGCCCTGCCATCCGCCACCTCAAAGCAGCTGGTGGGAGCCCTTGAGCTCCTCAAATATAAACAAGGAAGGCGTGGGGGAAGAAATCTTGCATTAGCACTTCCTCCGGAGCCTCCCTCCCTCCCTCGAGGCACCTTCTTCATGGCCTGGCCAAGCCCCTGGCTTGGATAATAGCCCCCCCCCCCCTATTATCCATCAAATTCAGTTATCCAAGATTGGTCCTGCCCGTTTAACTAGGTTAAGCTGGGCTCTACTGTATTGACATTTTCTGTGGTCTGTAACATGTCAACAGTCTCTTAGAAAAAGCCAGGGAGATGTGCACAGAATCTGTGAAAGAATTTCAGGAGATGTTTGACACAGCAAGATGAGTGGTGGAGTGTATGGACTGAGAAGTTAGGATTCCTCGCATCTGTTCAAGGCAGACTTGTAAAAGCAACAAGCAGGCAACTTCAGCAACACGAATGGTGTAGAAAATGGAAAAGGATGACACCTACAAAAAACCATCAAATGCACTGGAAGCATATTATATCTGTGTTTTCCAATTGTGAAGAAACTTCTTCAGTTTCTGCAACATTGCCAGTGTCAACAGCTACAAATGAAAGGCCATTTTAAACTCTTAAACGTTTGAAAACATACATAAGAAGCACAATGGGACAAGAAAGACTGACTGGACTTGCACACTTGAGTGTTCACTAAAGTTTATCAATGGGGCCTGGTATCTGTCAAAGTTTTCCAATGTTTCCAACAGGCATTGTGGTATTCTTTTGTAATCAATAAATTACTAATTAAGAGCAATTTTCAGTTTTTTTAGACTTGAAACTTTGTAGCTAAAATTGAAATTTGACTTAATCAAGCCTATATAAAATATAGAATGAGTCATAGAATTTAAATTATTTTGTGTTATGGACCTGCTCTTAATGATTTGCTAAAAAAAAATTGCTACACATACACAGTGAGGGTTTTTTCTGGCTACAGGCCTGCATGAAGGCAATATATGATGAAATAAATAGTGCCCTCTTGCGTAATGACAGAGTTTGTGCAGCTCTCTGGCACATTTGTGTAGCAATGTGCGTAGATCCAGAGCAGTTTTCACACTTTTACATATCCATTTAGATTATCACAAGATGTCTTTTTCAGAACAATGGAAACAATGGCTCCTCATGTCGAAAGGAGTATGCTGCCTCTCTATTGAAACTAATGAGGAGTTCTAGCAGGACACAGTTGCATCATGTGAATTAGGAAGGTGAAAAAGAAACGTGAAATGTGGCATTATCTGGGATGGCACCCATGACTCATGTCAACCTACATTTCACATAGCTCTAGTATCATGTGAATGGACTACCTGGCTAGGAAACACATTTCCTTAATAATACGATTGTGCATTTGAAATGTAAACATATTACATATTCTTGCAAGAAAAGTGCTTATTTCAGGAAAGACAACAGCATCCTTGACAAGAGTAATGCCTGGTCTCTTAGTCTCAGAGTTTGGAAAGTCACTTTTTCCTTGAACTGAAACATCCAGTATCTCCTGGGTAGCATGGCCCTTCATATTACTCTAGAAACTTTGGAATTACAGTATTAGCTTTTGAAGGTACTAATAATTTTATCTCATAGGCATCCCAAAGAATGAGTAATTTATGGTTTAGCTGAGAAGATGCCATGAAATGTATAGATTACCTTGATTTACAGGAAACACAGCTTTCACTGACGTCTTCATTATATTGTCACCAGCAGCATCCTCCTAAAGTCTTCAGCAGTGATACCAATGCAAGTAATATTTGTGGTGTTCTTGCAGGAAAAGGCCCATAGCTCAGTGGGAGAGCAAATACTTTCCATGAAAAGGGTTCCAGTTCTATCTCTAGCATTTCCTGGTAGTGCTGGGAAAGTTTCCACCCTAAAACCCAAGTTGTTCCCATTCAGTTGCAGACAGTATTGAATTTTAGACCAATGGGTCTGATGATTCAATACAAGATCTCTTCCTACTGTCTTAGTTTTTCATGAATGGTTCCTTATTTCTCATAGCATCTAGGCAGAGATACTATATATGTACGTAGCATCCATTGGTTGCCCCACCTTCATGGATAGCAGTCAATAATGCCATTTGTTTTGTTCATGAAGATAGAAAGACAGGGCCACCTTCATGTGTCTTTTAATGGCTCATTCAGCTTTTCAGCCACGTTTCACATTTTCTGAACATTTTAATTATATTTAATTATACCCTCTAACTGTATAGTTGAGCGGAACAGTGCCAATTGATCCTCTGTCATCTTATTTTCAGCTGTTCCATTTTCTCTCCTCTTCCTTCCAAAGGGACCCTTTTGTCCTCAGCCTATTTACTGCAAACTGAGTTCAAAGTATAGAAGTAGTTTGCAATTAGTTAACTGAGTGGAAAAAGTAGTTTGCATGAACTGAGTGTTTCTTGGTCACATATGTCCTAGTTTTCATCTGTGAAATTCTGGAGGGTATTATTAATTCATTTTCTTTAAAGGTTTAAGGCTGGACTGCCCATTTCAGAAGTAACGTTTTGCTGCAATAACAACTCACTTTGAGTATTGGTGGAAGTGCCTTTGAAATTAGTTGTATCCATAACATAATTGGCACATGAAGGGACTCTGGGGGCAGGAGCTTTAGACCTTCATTTCTTTTCAGGCCTCCTTAGCTGAGGAAGGTGATCACCTTCCATGACCTTACCATTGGGTTTTTTTTAATCTATCTTGAAGCCAAGCTAGCAGAGAATGCTTGAAAAGTCTACCTTTTGAGAATCAAGCAGAAGCAATGAGAAGTGAAGTCCCTTATCAAACTAATGCAAGATCCAGCGTGAGAAGGTCAGAAAAGTGTCTGACTTTCCTGCTTCCATAGCAACTTCATGGAAGGCCAGACAAGGGAGAGGGGTTATGTACATAAGTAGGATGAATGAAAGACCAACACACCATTTTCTGAAACTTACCTTTCTGGGATTTTCTGAATTTCCAGCATTTGCATAGCTGGCAGGTCAAAATTACTAGTGCTACCAGCAACAGGAGGATGGAGAGGATCAACATGCCATATTTCCAGAGATCAGGGACGAGCAGAGGAAGGGCCTGAAAATACAAGATGCTGGGCCTTTCTTGTGTCATACCTGTTGGAAGTAGAATTGGGGAGAGTGGTCTCTGTGTTATTTTACAGCCCACATGCATGTTACATGCCTTCTAATATTTTCCAAATTAAAACCAGTACTTGTGTGAAAAAATGATATCAGAGTATGGTCTAGATGGCAGAAGTTATTAATCAGGAAGGACACTGAAGCTGGAAGAGGCTGCAGTAGCTTACTTTTGCCTAAACCTACTGGGAAGGGTGAGATTCCACCTTTTCCTTTCCTCTTCTCCTACCTGAATTAATTGAGCACAGTCTACTTTTGCACTGTGAGCTCAACTTGCAGCAACCGAAGAAAACTCAGGTCAATTGAAGAAAAAAATAAGGAAAATTCAGATACTTTTGAAAGCAGCTAAAAGTAGGGCAACAGGATTAAACAGGGGTATTTTTACCAAATGGAGGCAATTAAAAAGTGTGATTTTGGATGGCTGCCCTAGAAAGGAATGGATTGCTGTACACCAGATATGAACAAAATTATATTTTCATGGCCTTGGACACCTCCAGAATCCTTAGACTTACCTTTTCCTGGCCAAAAGAAGAAAGCAGAAAGCAGATTACTGCTCTTATAAGATTCCAGGTGTTATAACTGACCCTTCAAATAGGTTGTAAGGCCTGCCTGTACTGTTTAACATTTTAAATACAATTTCTGAAACTCCAAATTGAATTTTCAGACATTTTGTTTTTTGTTGTTGTTTTGTTTTATTTTTCATTATTACCCCTGATTTTGGAGCCCCCAGTGGCACAACGGGCTAAACCGCTGAGCTGCTGAACTTACTGACCGAAAGGTCGGTGGTTCGAATCTAGGGAGTGAGGTGAGCTCCTGCTGTTGGCCTCAGCTTCTGCCAACCTAGCAGTTTGAAAACATGCCAATGTGAGTAGATCAATGGGTACCACTCTGGCGAGAAGGTGATGGCGCTCCATGCAGTCATGCCGGCCACATGACCTTGGAGGTGTCTACGGACAACACTGGATCTTCAGTTTAGAAATGGAGATGAGCACCAACCCCCAGGGTCGGACACAACTAGACTTAATGTCAGGAGAAAACCTTTACCTTTACCCCTGATCTTAACCAAAAGGCTGATAAGCAATATTAGCAATCCATGCAGCCTCCAGAGAGTCACAGGATGCAGAGGTAGTCTCCAAACGTGCCACAGTTGTCCATCCTGCTCTTCATCATAGGTGATAAATCTTTAGCCCTCCTATTGTTTTGGCCATGCTGGGTATTGTTGGGTCAAAAGTTACCTATCCCTGGTCCAAACAAAGATCAGTCAACTGAAGTAAGATCCTTTCCAACTTGAGTTGGGCAAGCTTCAGAATACCATATTTTTATTTTGTTTACAGGACAGGAAGACAATGAAAGAAGAGCATGTTTAAGTGGCTGATAACCTATACAACACGACTGACCAGGCAATTTTGTTTTATCAGTGCAAGCCCATTATCAACACTTGTCCTTAGATGAGGTTTACTGCTTGTTTTGGGGTGATTTCCCAGGCTCGTGGCTTGAAGAAGATTCGATCACAGCAAGCTGAGAACTTCTCAGCAGGTTTGTCATTGTCCCTTTGATGTGCCTTGGCAAAAAAGTTTTATTTCTCCTCAAAATCTTTTCAATTTTTCCTGTGTAGTCAAGTACACAGCATCTGTAAAGCAGATGTGAAGATATATGTTTCTACAGAGCACATCTCACTGACCTCCTTTTTTACAGTGATCAAGAACCTTGTAAGTTTCAGCCCTCCTTGCTTCCCTACCTGTTGAAGAGGCTGTCAAAATAATTGAGGCTCCAGTATCGATTTCATCAAGGCCAATGTAATGATAAAATACCATTAACTCCCTGTTCATTTGCTTTCTGTATATGGAATGGGACTGACAAAGCAGGGAGCCCTTTTTTCTGTGGAGATGTCCATGGTCTTGGTGTCATATGGATTTAGCCGTTTGTAAAGACATATTTGTTTTCTGATTCTTGAATTCTCTCCCCAGGTATTATTTTTTTTTGGTAAACCATTACCATCCTGTCAAAGGAGCCAGTATTTGTCCTTTATCATTCAAAAGGAAGAATAGCTAAAAATGCCTCCAGTTGTTTTGACATTGAAAACAGAATGATGAAATGGGTGTGTGTACTCTATAAACTCTTAACAAGGGAAGGTGCCAAATTTGCATAGGAAAATAATTTGAGTATAACGATCTCAGAGGGAAGTTGGAATAACTTCCTCATAGAAATATATTTACATCACACGAGGCATGTGTTTTAAAATGGTCACATGAATGGTATGTCTATCTGATACCACGTCACCTCAATAAAGACATCTCTGCATTTTCAGGGGTGTGTGGAGAGGTTAAGACATTGGTCACATATGGCTATATAGCTCAATTTTGGGCAGAAATTATAGTTAATGGGTCAATCGTGAAATGGTTAAGTTCAACATCTAAGCAAAGTATCCTGCCTATGATAGTATTATCAACATTTGGTGGAGACAATGAGCATTTTAAGATATTGCTAGGTGCAGCAAATTTAGAAACAAAGGAAGTATGGAACACTCCTCATGGATAATCATTAGGTGGTTGCCTGAGAAATTAACATATAGTTTCACAGAAGGAGAACTTGACTAAGATAACTGCAGATGATATGCCCATCTACACTGCCATATAATGAAGTTTGAAAGTGCATTATATGGTCAGCATAAACTCATATAATAATGAAGTTTAACTGCATTGGACTGCTTTATATGAATCTACACTGACCATATAATGCAGTTTCAAACTGCATTATATGGCAGTGCAGATGAGGCCTTGGTAACAGATTGAGCTCAGCAATTGCAATTCTGGGACATTGAGTTCTAAAGCAACCTTGTAATATGAGATTCAGACTCTAGATAAGAGGGGAATTTACTTTAAAATAACTCAGCTAACAAGCGATTTGACAAATAAGCTCCTTTTTACAAAGGCTTTTATTTTGTTTCCTCTTTCATTCTTGTCCTCTGTCTAGCTGGACATTTTTAGCAATGCTAGCACTGGAAGGATGGTGAAGAAAGGCTTGCCTTGCCTTGCCTATAATAAACAATGCAATGTGGGGAATTTGAGCTGGGTTTGAGCAGGACTCCGCTCTAATCAATCTTAACTTTAATTGATGCACTCGTCTACAGCAGACAAGCTAAACAGCTTCTGCTGCTGTTTACAGAATCACTTACTGGTTAGGTGTGAACAACAAAAAAGTAGATTGCAGATAAACCTGCCTCACCAGCACATAGGTAAAGGTAAAAGTTTCCCCTTGACATTAAGTCAAGTCGCGTCCGACTCTGAGGGTTGGTGCTCATCTCCATTTCTAAGCCAAAGAGCGAGTATTGTCTGTTGATGCCTCCTACATTATGCGGCCGGCATGACTGCTTGGAAGCAGTACCTATTGAACTACTCACATTTGCATGTTTTTGAATGCTAGGTTGGCAGAAGCTGGGGCTAACAGAGGGAGCTCACCCCAAACTGCAGAGTCAAAATGCAGACCTTCCGGTCAGCAAGATCTGCAGCTTAGTGGTTTAACCCACTACACAACCGCAGCCCCTTAACTTTAACCCAGCATACACATACACACACACACACACACACACACACAATTTAAGAGACCTGTAAAGGCTGGAAATCATAATAAAAATGGATGCTACTGACAGCAAAAGACATCCCTTGATGGAATTTGGTAAACAAATTACTGATGCAAGGCTTATCTATCTCAGCTCAAGCTTTATACATTGTTTACTACAGACATGCTTCCACAGACCCTCACTAGAGATCTATGTTCTTCCAGTTCTCCTTTTCCATCATCCAAATGCCAATGTGCTTTAACCCTTCCAGCTAAACAGATGACACGGAGGAAAGAGGGGCTAGGCAGGCACAAAAAGACTTTATAAAAAGAAGCTCCTTTGTCAGAAACTCTATTATCTGAATTATGCCTGCATTTTACTTTTAGATTGACAGATTTTTCTTCCTTCATGTTGTATAATAGTACTTAATAAAACTAGGTTAAAACCAGCAACAACATCAATCATTGGTACACACACACACACACACACACACACACACACACACACGTGTGTGTGTGTATGATCTGGAGTACACAAGCTGGAAAAACTGAAAGAGTAAAAGGGGGAATCTTAGTAATTTAGCAGCCCATTCTTGGGCAAAATACCTATATCATCAACATTTAACACCACGCTTGAAATTCCTTGGCCCAATGTAAAAAGAAAACAAAGCACTGTTACTGCCCCATGACTATGCCTAATTTCTGCCCACGTGATACTGCCATAGCCTTTGTGCCTGGAACAGACACACAGGCTCAAGAGAAATGCAGATAAAAACAAAAGGCACAATGACACTCTAAATATGCATCTATGCTGTAGAATTAATGCAGTTGGACACCACGCAGAATTAATGCAGTTTGTCACGGCTCAGTGCTATGGAATCCTGGGATTTGTAATTTGGTGAGACACCACCACTCTTTGGCAGTGAAGGCTGGTAAAACTACAACTCCCATGATTCTATAGCATTGAGCCACAACAGTTAAAGTGGTTGAAACTGCATTAAGTCTACAGTGTAGATGCACCTAAGAATATGGCATCCAGATAAGTTTGGGGAAAATGATTTCTGCTGTTCTTGCTCTCCTGTGCCAGATTCCTGCTATATAGCCGCACTTTGTAGGTATCACAATTTGATAGCATCCTATAGAACAGTGGTTCCCAACCTTTTTTTGACCAGGGACCACTTGACCAAGGGACCACTTTGACCAAGAACCACTCTCCAACATTAGTACCAAAAGAGTTATGAATCAGTTTTTGGTCAACTTTAGATTCGGTTTAGTTATTTGGGGTGCTGATTCAGAAAACTGCATTGGATAGACCACATCAGTTCCAGTTACTGATACAAAAATATGCCATCCAGTAGTCGCCATCTGTTCGCCCACAAAAAACGATATTTAATAATCTAGAGCTGATGAGGACTATCCAATGCAATTTTCTGAGTCAGTACCCCAAATAACTCCAGGAACAGGCCTAAAATTGAAGACACCAAGAAAAAGAAAAAGACATTTTAGCTGGACTGTGTTATTATCCGTAGTAGTAATGGTGAGGACGCGGACCAAATTTAGTTCTTGTGGACCATTGGTGGTCCATGGACCACGGGTTGGGAACCACTGCTATAGAATCTTGAGATTTCTGGTGTGTTGGGTATTTAGAATTCTTTGTTAGGTGCTAGAGCTCTCCGACAAAGAGTACTATATACCCAAACAAACTGCAAATCCCATGATCCTGTAAAAATGGAGCCATGACAGTTAAAGCAACATCATCAAAAAGAAAGAATGCCAATAAGATGACTTGGATGCATCATCTTACCAGCCCTTTGCTGTGCAAAGAGGACTCTAGTATTTTATTCCTGAGGTTTCTTGCAAGTAAAGGTTTCCCCTGACGTTAAGTCCAGTCATGTCTGACTCTGGGGGTTGGTACTCATCTCCATTTCTAAGCCGATGAGCCGGCGTTGTCCGTAGACACCTCCAAGGTAATGTGGCTGGTATGACTGCATGGAGCACCATTAACTTCCTGCCGGAGCGGTACCTATTGATCTACTCACATTGGCATGTTTTCGAACTCCTAGGTTGGCAGAAGCTGGAGCTAACAGCGGGTGCTCACTCCGCTCCCAGGATTTGAACCTGCGACCTTTCAGTCTGCAAGTTCAGCAATTCAGTGCTTTAACACACTTCGCCACCGGGGTTCCCGTGCCTCCTCCACAGCTACATAGCTCAGCTCAATGCATTCGTGCTTTAGCTCCAAACATACTGGATGCAAGAAACCTCAGGAACAAAAAAAAGAGTGCTCTTTGCACAGCAAAGGGTTGTAAGATGATGCATCCAACTCATCTTATTGGCATCCTTTCTTTTTGCCCTGACTCCTCTCACATACCTGACTGCCTTCCAGGGCAACACCAAAGTGTATTTATTTATTAGCAGCTAGTGTTGAGGAGCAATCCAGAGGGAGCGCGCCAAAGGGGGTCGTGAGTTCCAAGTACACCGTGAGCTTCCAGCCCTTCTGAGCACACACACAAACACACACACACACCCATCTGCTGAAGTGATTCAGACATACCTTTCTTGATGTTGCTTAGAAAAAGAGACCTTGAAGCGCTCTCTCAGTAACTGAAAGAAAAAGCTTTGCAGAACTTCCAGTGCAGTGAAGACTGGCACAATACACTAGAAAAACAAGTTCTGTCACAGACAATAAACAAGTGGGGAAGTAATTAATTTGGGTTCCATTATTCAAAAATGGAGGGAGGAGGAAGTGGAGGGAGGATTTTTATTTTGCCTTCTTAGAGCAAAATGGATGAGCCCAGTTTGAAAAATTAAATGAGTATTTAGGTCTGCTTTCAGATGAGATGACATGTATTACCCACCCTCTTACCAAACTTGCAGCATTGTGATCTATTTTTCTGCAGCTATAAAACATTTCTGACTTCCTTAACACGGAAACAACTTCCAAGGGCTACTGTGCACTCACTGTACAGTCTAATAAGTGTGTTTAGCTACTACAAAACCATCACAATTAATAACTAGTTTCAAGGCAGGAATAGAGAACTTGGACTACAGGTTACAGATTTCTCCAGAATTCTGATTAGAGATATCAAAGTCTTTGGAAAGGAAGGTGTAAACATTTCAACAGAGACAAATGGGAAACAAATACTAAAAGAGACATGGAGCGTCTTTGAAATAACATCATTGCTATATTGAAATATTTCCTGTATACATTTCAGGCACACATTGTCTTGCCACCTACAAAGACTCTACAAAGAAGGAACAAAGGCTTTTAACTTGATTACGCAAAGCTTAATCCAACCCTTTGCCTGCTGAACATAAATGCATAGACAGAGACATGCAGATTATTCATACTACCAAATTATAGTGCTGTTATGCAACTTTAACTGCCATGGCTCCATCATTTGGAGTCTTAGGATGTGTGGTTTGTGTGTACTGTATATGTGTTTGCCTTCAAATCACCAGTTGATGCATGTTGACCTCATGAACGTCATAAGATTTCTTTATACAAGAAATCCCGATATAAGGGGTTTTTGCCAGTTCCTTCTTCTGAAATACAGCCCACAGCAGGGCCGGTTGTTACTAGGCGGCCGCTGACGCGGCCGCCTCGGGCGCTGGCCGCTAGGGGCGCTGTCGAGGCGTCGACAGCGACCCGTAGCGCCACCGACGCCTCCGGTGTTGGCGCGGGCCCGCGGGGCTTCAATCCCCGCGCCCACGCCAAACCGCGACAAGCAGCTAGGCCATTTTGCCCTTAGTCAACAAACTAAGGGCAAAAATGGCCTATCTGTGCTGTGCGCATGCGCACAGCCAGATAAGCCATTTTTGCCCTTAGTTTGTTGACTAAGGGCAAAATGGCCTAGGTGTGCTGTGCGCACGCGCACAGCACAGCTAGGCCATTCGGGCCTTACTTCCTGGTCGCGGCCGGCGATCGCCCGGGCGATCGCCGGCCGCGACCAGGAAGTAAGGCCCGAATGGGCTATCTGCGCTGTGCGCACGGGCACCACCCGCTGTGCGCACGGGCACCACCATTTGGGCCTTACTTCCTGGTCGCGGCCGGCGATCGCCCGGGCGATCGCCGGCCGCGACCAGGAAGTAAGGCCCGAATGGCCTAGCTGTGCTGTGCGCGTGCGCACAGCACAGCTAGGCCATTTTGCCCTTAGTCAACAAACTAAGGGCAAAAATGGCTTATCTGGCTGTGCGCATGCGCACTGCCAGATAGGCCATTTTTGCCCTTAGTTTGTTGACTAAGGGCAAAATGGCCTAGCTGTGCTGTGCGCACGCGCACAGCACAGCTAGGCCATTCGGGCCTTACTTCCTGGTCGCGGCCAGGGCACGCTGGGCGGGGGGCGGGGCCAACTCTGGCCCCGCCCCCCGCACTATTCGCCCTGGCCCCGCCTCCCACACAGCGTGGGAGGCGGGGCCAGGGCACGCTGGGCGGGGCCAGGGCGTGGGAGGCGGGGCCGGTGGCGGGGGCGCTTTTTAGCACCCCCGCTTAACATTTAAAAATATCTCCGGCCGGCCCTGGCCCACAGCACCTGGTATTCGTTGGTGGTCCCCCATCCAAACCCTAACTAGGCTAACTCTTCTTAGTTGTAGTTTAGGGAAGGGCTTTTAGAGTTTCTAGCTGCTTTGAGTCTCCTTAAGGAGAGAAAAAGCAGGATATAAATAAATAAATATAACAACAACAACAACAACAACAACAGCAGCAGCAGCAGCAGCGGCAGCACTCCAGTGCCTCACCAAACTATATACCCCTGGATTCCAGGGATGATGATGACTATGTTTTTGTTCCCACAAGGGAGACCTACAAAAGATGGGGCTATTGGAGTTAAAGTGGAATAAGTGCTGTACTTGTGTTGTATAAATGGTGCCATAGTGTGAAAATGTGGTCCTCCAGATGTTGCTGGGAGCTCCCATCATTCCTCATGCTGGCTAGGCAGGCTAAGGCTGATGGGAACTGTAGTCTGAAATCATCTGTAGAGCCATAAATCCCTCACTTCTTGATATAGTGAGCTAAATGGATCCATGATCTGCCTTAATATATGACAACTTCATCTGTTCCTGCAGAACATGTTGACTAGCTGTATTCCATTCACCCACCACTCAAGGCTCTTTCTCGTGGCTTTCTCTCTGGCCTTAAATGGTCATGGAAATCTATTACTAAGACACATGTATTTTCAGGATCTTCAGAATCCAACTTTTCTTTGCTTAATTTCAGATTATCACAAAATAAGAATGGGCATGCTGCATTGGCTTACTCACATTTAGCTTAATATAAGCACCTTCCATAGGCTAACCAAAACTCACATTCCAGGGAAAAACAGAAGGAAATTAATCAAGCATTTAACAAACAAGTGTATTTAATTTTGCTTATTGTATTCTAGCACATTAATATAGGATCATACAGAAAATAGATAGATATATCTTACCTAATTCTGTAAAATGACACTGATTCCATGTAAAGTTTGTAATGTCATCCAGTTACTTTGGTCAAGTGGTATTACAAGGAAAGTTTGGTACAGGAGTGAAAGAGGTATTTTTCAAACAGAATGAAACAATAGATATAAAAAGTAAACAGAGTTGGCTTTTGTGTGTGCGAGAGAGAGAGAGAGAGAGAGAGAGAGAGAGAGAGAGAGAGAGAGAGAGAGAGAGAGAGAGAGAGAGAGAGAGAGCATGCAAAACAGGAACAAGCGAATCGTAAACAATGTGTTTTCAAAGGCTTTCATGGCTGCTGGAATCACTGGGTTGCTGTGAGTTTTCCAGGCTGTATGGCCGTGTTCCAGAAGCATGCTCTCCTGATGTTTTGCTCACATCTATAGTAGGCATCCCCAGGTCTCACAACCTCTTAGGATGCCTGCCATAGATGTGGGTGAAATGGCAGGAGAGAATGCTTCTGGAACATGGCCATACAGCCCGGAAAACTCACAGCAACCCAGAATCATAAACATTTGACCCCATCCCAAAAAACCAGAAGATGTTGGTGTGTACAAACATGTCACACTTAAATCTACCCATGCCATGATCTATGGTGAAAACTTGGATTAATTCACTCATTCTAACATGGAGAATATTCCTTGATTTTTGCTGCACCCGGGGAATTGCCCTGCCTATTTGTATGGTCAAAGGAGTCTTGAGTGTGAAATATTGGACATTATAATTTGCTGGAAGAAAGCTCATGAACCGACTGCTTAAACTGCAATCAACATCAAAAACTTGCAAATTCCTAGAAATGTGTGACTACTTCAGCTATAAATTGAGAAATAAAATCCTTTTCTGTAGTTAATCTTATGCTTAGGGAGATTACTAGAAAGATGAGCATATATCTCAATAGTGGAGCACATTGTTCCCCCCCCCCCCTACAGAACTTTGCAGCTTCAATTTCTGGGTTCTCCTGATAACGCTGAGAAAGATGACATTTTAGGAATCCTGGAAAGCCACTGTCATTCATTGCCGATAGTACTAAACACTATTGGCTAACCATTTAATTATTAGAATTTACAGAAAGACCTTTCAAATCCAGGTGGTACTTTCTCTTTCTCCTTTTCAAGGCTAGTCATGTCAATTTTGACGCAATGCAAGAATACTTTTCAAAAGCTGAAAATGTTACATAGAAAGCCAGATATTACCGTAATCCAGATGAGATTGACCACTTCAGATTTTACTTATAGCCTGCCATTCCTCCAAAAAAACTCAGGACAACCTTCATGGTTTCCTCTTGACAATTTTATTACAACAACCCTGTGAGGCAGGGTCTGGGACATCAATTAGTTCAAAATCATCCAGTGGACCTTAAACTTGACTAGGTAATGTACCTGGGCACAGTCATAAAATCCTATGTCAAATTTAAAGGTGTCTACCAAATTTTCTGCAGAATCATGGAGCCCCTTATCTTCAGTGTGAGAACCTTTGTTTGGAAATTTTGAATTGAAACTGGGCACTGCACTTGGATGACAACCCAAAATATTGTGATTGCTGTCAGAGACATCTTGTTTTATTTTTATAAGTAGGGAACAGAAGACTGGATTATCTTAGAGATAATAGTACCACATTGTTTCTTCTCCATCAAAGGCAGTTCTGCCCCACTGGCACTCTGTGGATTTTTTTTGGTCTACATTTCCCTTTGCGAGATATGAAGAGTCATGGGAGTCGCATTACAATATTTCTGTAAAACATTAGGCTGATGAAAGCTAATTCAAGGAATGCGCCAAAGGGAAGAAAATGTAGCATGGTATGCTTTATTTATTTTGTGTCAAAAGTATAAAAGTGATAAAAATAGAGGGAACACAATTTTTGACCAAAAAGGGCAACAACAACTGCATTGTCTGTAGCTTTCAACAATTCTTCCTCTGTACGCGAGACAGGGCTTTGTGTGCTCCAGTCATACAAGGTGGAGGATTCTTCTAGGTAGTGCCATTTTGCCAGGATGTATTTTGATCTGCCCACTCCACTTCTCAGTCTGTCCAAGGACTTCCAAGTTGCCCGTTCTTGGTTTGCCCCTGGAGGAAGACCCTCGTGGGGGGCCATCCATTTGGGGTTTCCTGGTTTAGTATGATCTGCTTATCCGTGGCTATGATATCCAGAGTTTTACATATCCATACTCCAAAAGCAATATCCTCTTGGAAGGGTGTCTCTGAGTCCTCCAGTGCTAATTTATGCTTTCAGCACAGCTGTAATCAAAATACATGATTCATGGATTGAGGTATCCACCACGGAACGTATCCCTGGCAAATATGGGGATTGTATTGTACACCCCAATTTCATATAATCACTTGTTTACATATTGAACAGACAGAGCTTGGTCAAGGAGGAAATCTGGCCCTATATAATAATACAGTCAACATCAGTATCACAGCACTGTATGGGACCTCATGTGGTTACTCTGTCATTATCCCTTGCAACTACAAGGGCGTGAATCAGGAGCAACCTATGCACCAGGTCATTCTGCACCAATGAACACAAAGTCATTTACCTCAAACTTGTCATCTTGCAGAGCATATGTTGAGTATACAGGGACCCTTGCCAAGAATGTCAGGAGAAAGGATGGGAAAGCTTCCTTTCAAAGCACAACAAACTCAGATTGTGTTTGGCCACAACTTTCCCTTGTCCTCGATGCCAAAACTTATTAAAAGAGGCAGTGCATGCTGTCCCTTTGCTGAGTCTACAGCAGCCTAAAATATTTAAACACCTGTCTTGGATCAGTGTTTATCCTCCCTCCAATTATTTTGAGATTGATAACACTTCTATTTCATATCAGAAAACAGAAATAGGTCTTATTACTATTAGGGTTATTACTATTATAATTAATAATTGCTTCACCCAAAATTGTTAAAATCAACACACTGAGTAGTCATGCTCTCTAAAATCATAAAAATAAATGTTCCAATGTAAGAACACATTTAACAAAGATGACACAAAGCAAGGTTTTAAGCAGATGCTGGATGGCCATCTGTCAGGGGTGATTTGAATGCGTTTTTCCTGCTTCCTGGCAGGGGGTTGGACTGGATGTCCCATGAGGTCTCTTCCAACTCTTTGATTCTATCAGAAACGGTTTGCTGAATCTGGCCCTCGTTGCTGCCTTGGAAAGTTGCTCTGTATGAATGATGGAAAAGGGTTCTCTATTCTCACATACATTACTCCAGACAGAGCAGGCATCTCCCACATATCTCAAGACATCATGTGCTTTACATCATATGACATCCTAAATAATAGTACACTGGCTCAAGCATTTTGATTTCAATGGTATTTTGTTGTTGCTGTTATAGTTATTTCTTCTTGCCTACAACTTAAGCGACCCTAAGAATGAGAGACATTCAAGATTGTCTGCCAAGGTCTTACAAGTTCAGGACCATGGATTCCTTGACTAAAGCCTACATCTACACTGCATATAATGAAGTTTGAAGCTGCATTATATAGTCAGTGTCAATTCATGTTACTGCGCAATGCAGTTAAACTGTGTTATCTGAGTCTACAATGACCATATAATGCAGTTTGAAACTGCATTAAAGAACAATGTAGATGGGATCTTGGTCAAGGAATCCATGGCCCTGAACTTGCATTAGTCTATCCACCAGTAATATGTCCTTCTTTTTCCTACTCCCACTTTCCCAAGCATTAGTCTTTCCCACTGAACCATGTTATCTTGCGGCATGTCCAAAACCACAAATAACTCCAGTTCAGTCATTTTAGCTTCTGTGCAAGTTCAGTGATTTGATATAAGGTCCATTTGTCTTTTTGATCATCCATGCTATGCATAGTACTACCAACACCTTAATTTAAATCTAGAAGTTAACGAAGAAGCCACTTTGGCTGCAGTATTCTAGCAGAACCAGACACATTACGTCAACGATGAAGTATTTTTTGAGTAATAGGCAAGGGCAGTTATTTTTCTCTCACCATTTGTTTTCACTATTCTGTCAGCTGATTCCCAAATACAAGGACACGCACTGCTCTGTGACCATAAACAGAAAATTGATCAGCATGGAAGCCTTCAAATTTGAACTTCTCTTAATGGTATGAATATGAGGACAGGCCTGCATTTCAAGATTTACCACAACACCATTGGTTTTCTAAGTTTACTTGGTTCTGTTTCTGAACACATTCAAATGACTGCCAATTTTACTTGGCTGAAAGATCATTAACATTGAATACAACCCCTTATTTGCAGTTTCAGCCAGATTCTGATTATTAAATGATAAACTGTAAGGAGGCTTACAGTTTGAAAGAATTCAGGACTACGTGGGTTAGTTTAATCCCTGCCATGCAGGCAAACTGTCAAAATACTCCCAATAAATAAATAAATAATTTATTTTAATAAAATATTTTTATTATTTTACTTACTAGCACACATGTCAAGTCTCTTCTACAGATATTGCATATATTAATATCTGTAGACACTTTGATCCCTACCATTACACCATTCCCTGCTTTAATAGAAAATTTTCTCCTTACCTACATATTAGAGATTGAAATGTCTATCCTAAGGCTTAGGAGATGGATGCTCAAACTGAAAATCCCTTTCATGTATTAAGCCATGCTGAGTCCTATACTAGAGAAAACAAACATAATAATACAATAATACAATAGTATCCTGAAGCCACCGTTAAGGACTGGATCAAAGATGGACAATATGTGGTCCTTTAGTATTGTTGAACTGCAACTTCCAACATTCCTTATCACTTACTATAATGGCCATGATTGTTGGAATATGCAATATAGCACTATTTGGAGGAATGCAATTTATTCATCTATTTAAAAAACAAACAAACATGTATCATGTTGACGTGTGCCTTAAATCATTTCTGACTTGTAAAGACCCTAAGGCAAGACTATCACAGGTCTTACTTGGCAAGATTTGCTCTCAGGAACTTGCCTTTTGTCTTCCTCTGTGACTGAGAATGTGTCTTGTCCAAGGTCACCCAGTGGTTTTCATAGCCAAATGGGGGTTTGAACACTGATCTCCCAGTGTCCTAGTCCAACGATCAAACCACTACACCCCACTGGATGCAAAAATGTATTGAATCATCACATGTACATGCACACACTTCAATTTTTATAAATTAGGATGAAAACAATACTGCGGGGGCATTGTGAAAGACCACCTAGCAGAGATAAAACAAGCTTATAAACAGTGATTGGAAAAGAGGTAAACAGGCACAGAGCAACATTATTGGTATTGTGAACATGTGATTTGGCTTTAAGAAGCCACACTGGCAGCTAGTGGTTAATTGATTAACTACAAGTCTTGTTGGAATAATAATGAGAACTGGAAAGCACCCCAAAGTGTCGGCATTTTGCTGGAATGCTATACCAGTGTAACAGCATAGTTAGGAAAAAATAGTGTAGTCAGTAAAAATGTGTTTATTGGCATTGCCATGTCATATTGCCCATATATTTTTTTTAAGGGTACTGCTGCGAGAAGGAGGGAATCTAAGCCATTCATGATGCTGAAGATCTGACTTTAGGCTGTCCAAAGGTACTTTCATGAAAGTTTTTAGTAATCTTTGGTAATAAACAAAAAGCAAGAGCACAAGTGCAATCTCTTTGCAAGCAAACTTTATTCAGTTTTCTACTTAGCTAGATTTTGCTGATCAAGATACAGAAAGTTGACTTGCTACATTTTTAGCAGAGAACTTAAAATCATTGATATTTAAGTTGAGGACACAAGTTGTGTCAGTACTATGGAAATCAAAGGATGTATCACCCCCAATATATATTACCAATATAGTTCTTCCTTCAGGAAGAATGTCATGTTATCTGCATGTAACCACTCCAGCGTTACTGTAGTTCAAGGGATTTATTACACTTGGTGCTGCACTTGTTATTTCCCAAAAGGCAAGGCAACCCACCAGCAAGATTTACTATTTATTTTGTGTAGTCTGTACCCAGGAAATATTCCAGTACTTTTTTATACTGAGCTCCTCACAAGTGAAGAACAAGTACCTCCCTAGTTTTGAATGTGATTCCTAGGCAGACTACATTTGCAAGGTCCCTGAATTTGGCATAATTAGAAAACCATCATCCTATGGGCTGTACATTTGGTTTACAAAAAGACGTCCCTACAGAAGAAAAGGCAGTAAAAGTGGTCACGGAGAAGTTGTGCTACTCATGTAACCAATTTAAATCCAGGCTTCAACTCGTCCAACGCCTTTAGTTCTTTATCTACTGGAGTAGTCCAGAAGGTGTCATACAGGCTGAAAGAGAATTTAGTGAAAGTTAGCATCACTCAATATTAAGAGGTGAGAGTGGTGGATATGGTGATGGGGTAACAAGCTTAGTCTCAGCAAGGTTTTTACAAGGACTTAAGGTAACAAAGGAAGGACACAGAGATACAAGACAAGATGGAAAACATCTTAATAGTAAAGAAAGCTCTTGGTCTAATTTGTTAGTATGCACTACCACAACAGTCTTCTAGTATCTCAAAAACTAATCTATTTCATTTGACATAAGCTTTTAAGGACTGTTACTCACTGTATTGCAAAAATCACCTGTACAATCTCTTCCCATTTGCACAGTCATAATGTGGTGTCATTATAGGTTTTGTAATAGTCAGCTGACACCGCTATGTAAAATAATTCAAACAAGTCTGTTTGTAGATGGCCAAATCAGACCTGTGTTGCTAAAGATCTGCTAAACATCCATTTGTTTCCAATATATGGATAGAAAATACTGTTAATTCCAAGACAGCAAAAGGATGGTTACCCCAAGAGAGACTGTGCAGAAATTAATGAGTCAGGAACTTCACTGAAATGCTTAGAACAATCATCTGCAACAGGCATGTACAACCTGTGGCTCTCCAGGTGTTTTGGACTTCAACTCCCAGAATTCCTAGCCTTTGAACAAGCTGGCTAGGGCTTCTGTGAGTTGGAGGCTGAAACATCTGGAAGGCCACAAGTTTGACACCTCTGATCTACAGGATTAATTTGAGATATTTTCTTACCTGGGTGGAAGGTAAGAGGGCATTCCCCAATTCAACATATAGCTGTTGATCGGACTGGTAGCTGAGCATTAACTCAACACTGCTGACTGGGGGGTGGGGGAGGCACCATCTCCAAAATACTCAAATCTATGTGTGCAAATTCTGCACATATAGATTTATCCTGCTGTCACCGCTTTCTGCCCCCATGTACCTGTTGCTTGAGAAACTCACTGTTCCTAACAGTAGGACAGACTATGCTGATATCCAGGAGTAAATGACAGAAACACTTCAAATCCAATGGAGGCCTTTCTAGAGGCCAGAGCCAAAAGACTTGAGAATGCTGTGCAGTATCTAGACAGGAACACAACTATACACTCTTAACAATCTGTGTCCCATCTATGAAAGTTGTTCCTTTATTCAACCCACCCTGGCAATTCCTCCAATTGTTAGCATCTCATGAAGGGCCCACTTACATTAGATACTTCAGGTGGCAGTTGGGATTCTTCACTGCTTCACAAAGCTTCATTGCTCCTTCATCTCCAATGTGGCTGTAGCTCACGTCCAGTTCCTGTAGAGATGGCTTTCCAGCTATCACTTCGGCAAGCTTGTCACAGCAAGCTGCCGTAAGCTTTGACTGCCCCACCCTAAGAACAGATGAGAATGAGCTATATCCATGTTATATATCTATATCTATGTTATAAGATAACATAAAGGAGTGGTCTGAGTGTTGGATTAGGACTCTGGAAGGCCAAAGTTTTAATCTCTGCTCATCCATGAAACATATTGGGTGATTTTAGGCAAATTATACTCTCTCAGCCTTTGAGGAGGACAATAGCAAACCTTTTAAAAAGTCATGCCAAGAAAACCCTAGGAGAGGGTTGCCATGAGCAGAGGTTGGCTGGAAGACAGACATCAACAAAATGCAGAGGGTTGGATTGCATTTGTAGTGTCTTTCAATCCTATGATCCTAATTTAACTTTTCCATACATTTCCTTTGAAAGTCCTTTTTTGAGGACAAAAGAAAAATACATGTAAATACAAATCACGTAATTTTCAATTACTAATTGGATAATGTTATTTCCATTATAATTTTGCAAATATGTAACAAATATCTATTTTCATAATAAGTACAGTAGAGTCTCACTTATCTAACATAAACGGGCTGGCAGAATGTTGGATAAGCGAATATGTTGGATAATAAGGAGGCATTAAGGAAAAGCCTATTAAACATCAAATTAAGTTATGATTTTACAAATTAAGCACCAAAACATCATGTTATACAACAAATTTGACAGAAAAAGTAGTTCAATATGCAGTTATGCTATGTAGGAATTACTGTATTTATGAATTTAGCACCAAAATATCATGATGTATTGAAAACATTGACTACAAAAATGCGTTGGATAATCCAGAACGTTGGATAAGCAAGTGTTGGATAAGTGAGACTCTACTGTACTGTGCTATTACAGAAATGTTGTAACACAGGTTGGAAATCCTTATCCGAATGCCTTAGCTGTAAGGAGAAAAAAATAAACTAAAATACTGGGCCCAGAGTTAGAATACGAGCGTAATATCTTGGCAAGAACGTGAATTGTTCTGCAGGTGGTAACCTCATACATTCCTCAGCACAGTCCATGCTGACTAGGACTGCTGGAGGTTGCAATCTAACATCTGGATGACCACAAATTGCCCAGTCTACTCAAATCCTTGTTTTGAAAGCAAACCAGAATTACATTCTGCCACAGCCATCACAAAATCACTCAAATTGCACATTTTCCTTATCTAGTTCAAGGCAAATAACTTAGTTGCTTCAAATACATCTGCATATTCTGAACCAAGTAAGGCAAATGTGTATTTAGAAGCACTCACTTTAGAGCCCCCAGCAAGAACCAAACCATAGCTAATGCCAAGAGAAAGAAAAAAGAAACAAGATAAGCCTGTTTTTGGGGCAGGGTGAGAGGTGTGTGCACATCCATCTTTAGATTTGTAATATAATCCCAATATTAAATTTATAGGGCACTTCATTCCCAGACCTCTTGTCACATAGGATTCTTTTTGTGTCAGGAGGGACTTGAGAAACTGCAAGTTGCTTCTGGTGTGAGATAATTGGCTGTCTGCAAGGACATTGCCCAGGAGACGCCCGGATGTTTTACCATCCTGTGAGAGGGTTCTCTTATGTCCCCGCATGAAAATCTGAAGCCTACAGACAGGAGCTCACCCCACTCCCAGGATTCAAACCTTTCAGTCAGCAGTCCTGCCGGCACAAGGGTTTAACCCACTGCGCCACTGAGGGCTCCTTCACATAGCATACAATGCAAGAAATGTGCCCATGGAGAAGATTTGACAGCAAGCTTTAATGCAAAGGCACCTGAATCCCAAACACAGCAGCTTAAAAAGGGATCCTTCCATGCAAATAGCAGTCCTTGCTTCAAAGGCTTACACAGAGCCCTTTGTCTGTTTGAAAGGTAACATAGATAGAAGGCCACTTACGAGAGGGACTGGAGGTTGCAGGTGGGACTCAGGACTCCCTCGCAGATCTGAACCACTCCGGCATCATCAAGCTGATTGCCTCCGATGTGTAGCTCCTTCAAAGTACCGTTTGTGCTGAGAGCCTGGCTGAGGCTCTTACAACAGGTTCCAGTCAGACCACATTCTCTCAACCTACAGGAGACAAATAAAAATGTTATCTCTGACAAGTTTGACATTTTGCAATTAGAAAAGTATTTGCCTTGTGTTGAGGCATGGTTTTCCCTCTATGAAGCCTGTAATAAAATCAGGATGACAAGCCGCAACTTTACAACAGGAAAGTGAGATAACCAACCTTGAACAATGATGCTCCACTTCCCCAGGATCAAGAACACAAAGCATCTTCCCACACAAGAATTGTGACAGAGCCATTAATGACTCATGCTTATGTAGACTAGATCTTAGCTTCTCGGTAGAGAAGTATGCCCCTCCAGATGTTCATTTCTACCCACAACAAGCCCCACTAACATGGCTGGTGTGGAGAAACTGTAGCCTAAAATGGCAAGCAGACCAAAAGTTGCCCACCCTTCCTTTGCCTTAGCAGAAGTTGTGGTGGTTCAGAAAAAAGGACCTTGATGCGCTTTTGTTAATATTCATGGTAAAGTTGAAACCACTTTGGGCAACTCATACTAGAGTTAGTGACCTTTGCATCTCTTTGCTCACAGATTGCTAGTTGCATTGTTCTAGGATTCCTGTCTGTTTGTTTCACAACACCCACTCTCTTTCTGCAGTCATTTTTCTCTTTTCTCTCTCCCCAATTACACCATGTATTTGAATATGGAAAAGTACTTGAAATAAAGCCACTGTAAGTAAATACAACAGCTTATTTTTTTTTCTCTGCTAGATCCTGTGCGTGTATATATGTAAGTGGGTATGGACCAATTATCGTTTGGCTAAATGTGAATCACCTAAGAAGCTGGACTGGGCTCGAGTTATCTATGCCTATCTATTATAGAACAATCCTGTTTAATAGCACTATTCGTTGAATTCAGTAACAAAGAAAACAGTAGTGAAAGAAGCTCTTGAGTATGTACCAAATTGACTGGAGTTTACACTTTGGATTCTTCAGTCCTTGAGACAAAAAGTCCATTCCTTGATCCTTCACATCATTTCCAATCAAGCTTATCTCCTTGATAGTCTCTTTATTGCCCAAAAGGTTGGAGAGGTCCTTGCAGCCATGAGCGGTGATACCACATTCCCATAACCTGCATTAATAGTTGTTACGGAGAAACACAAATAACAATTAAGAAGAGATCTGAAAAAGTTTATGGACTTCGTACACTGCCCACATGTAGCATGCACTATTTTGGGCTTCTATATTTCACACAGAGTTTGTAGCATTAAGTCATCATAAATCAGAATTTCCATCGAAGATATATCACCTTCATTTGCATTAAGTACAAATACTGGAGATTTCAAAGCAAATATACATATGAGCCAGGGATGAAACCTCGAGTTTGTCAAATGAACACAGATTGTGAGCCAAACCTGTTTACCATGTATCTGAGCTAGAAGGATTGGTGGCTATTTATAGACAAGATTTTGCATTTTTGGCCCACATTAACATAAGCCTAAGAATTAGCTTTTTAAAAGTGACATTAAGAATTCATAGTGAAAATTGCATATACAGTGGGCCATTGGTATGACTGGGTTTCTTTCTAAAACCCCGCATGAACACTGAAATCTGTAGATGCTTGGCCCATTATATACAATATACACATATAAAATGGAAAAATTGAAAAATCAAAAATTGTTTTTATGTGGAAATTGAGATGGTTTATTGCAGCCATAAATTTAGAATCCCTAGATATGGAGGACAAACTATTGAACAATTCCTGAAAGTATTAATTGCATCAACATGTAATGGAGAAGTAAAAGAAAAGCATCTGTAAAAATATAATTTGTAGAAGAAATGAAATACACTCAGCTCTCCACATTCTCTGGGTTAGAGGCACAGAACCCCCATGAAAGTGAAAAACTATAAATACATTGTTATTTTTTTTACTTCAGAGAACATCTCTCTGGAAATGTTTAGGATTTCCACCACAACTCTATGATCACTTTCCACTGGAAGCTGAACATACATTTGCACTGAAGGAGCTAGATATTTATAATTCCCTCTAAAAAATCCCTAGATTGTTCAGCATGACTGGTGGAAATTGATCATAGATTCCCAAACCTCTCAATTATTCTTGACACAAAAGAATGTATTTGCCAGGAAGAATAGGCTTGTGAGAGTAGTAATAACAACAATAATAATACTAGTAATACTGGTACTGCTTTATGTGAACTCAAGCTCCCTCACCCCCAAACTAAAACTGAAGGCAGGAATAAGAATCTGACTTCCAATGCATACTTGGGACACTCAATTAAATAGACTATGCCCTTTGTCTGCAAGACCTGGCTTTGGTGGTGTGACTATTCCCTAGAGCAGGGGTCTCCAAACTAAGATCCACAGGCTGGATGCAACCCTCCAAAGTAATTTATCTTCCCACCACCCTAAACTTTAGGGTCGACCTAAATCTGAAACGACTTGAAGGCACATAACAATCCTAATTAATTTGACTATCTCCTCAACCAAAAGCAGGCCCACACTTCCCACTGAAATACTGGTAAGTTTATGATTGTTAAAGTTATTCCTCACTTTAAATATTCTATTGTTGGTTCATGTTTTTTTGAACTACAAATAAGATATGCGAAGTGTGCACAGGAATTTGTTAATGTTTTTTAAAAAGCCCCTCAACAGTCTGAGGGATAGCGAACCAGCCCTCGACTTAAAACATTTAGGGACCTTCTGCCCTAGAGCATAGTAACCCACTTCCCAGGATTCCTTAGCTTCTCTATGAGGAACATTGGCCTCAGTTGCCTCTGCTCCACAACAGCTTGCACTTGGCATGCCAGTGCAGAGAATACACTTACCACAGCTTCTGAACATGGCAGTTTGGGTTCAGTGCACCCTGACACAGGAGTGCTACACCGCGGTCACCAATCTTGTTCTCGCCTATGCAGAGCTCTGTCAAAGATGGCTTTGTGCTGAGAATAGTACCGAGATCCCCACAACTCTCAGCAGTGAAATCGCAGTTTTCCAACCTGCAGCAAAACAGAAGCCAAGGACAATGCTAAGCATTGATTTGCCAGGCAGCCAAACAACAACGGAGAGGCCTTGTTTCCATATTCATACCAGCGGCTCTGTCTTTGTGGCCGTCACTCAGACACACATGTTGATTTGACTTCTCCGGGATGGTAATTTTTATTAGCCAATGGGGTTTTACTTAATTTAGCATTATAAAAGCTTTCTCCAATGACAGTGCATCAGAAAATGTACTTTTTTGCCATGAGGTATGTAAGTTTTAGAAGAACACTATCTCCTCTTTGATCATTCTTGAAATAAGCCTCCACATTGTTCCTATAGGAAATCTCACCAAGTTTTATGTATACAATAAAGTTTAAAGGCTATTTGAAGTGTATTTATTATTTTTTAATCTGTTTTTACCACACGGTACTATTTAATTGTTTTTTTAACTTTTGTATTGCACTTTTTAAATTTGACTAAAGTGTGATATTGTTAGCTGCCTTGAGTCCCCACAGGGAATAAGATGCGGTATAAATAAAGTTAATAACAATGGCACTCAAGCTTGAATTCAATGAAATATATGGGTTACTCTGACTTTTTTTTTTCCGAAAAGGGCCAGATTGACAGAGGTTGCAAGTAGTAATCATTCTTACTCCATCATCACCAATCTTCTCATAGCAACTGGGGTCAACTCTCATCCATTCTGAAAATAAGCAGAATTCCTCTCCCCAGAGAGATGTTGCATCATAGCAGAAACTATGTTCTCCTGCCTGGGATCAGTAAGCCAATGGAGAAGGTAAACATCACTGGGGGAAATATTTCAAGTATCAGACAAAAGATCAGCGTTTCAAAACTGATATATAAACATGTTGTTCTAACTGCAACCTGCAAACACCAGGTTATGGAGATCATACGTTGGACAGTCAATTTATTTCCATTCTCTTATTCTCCAGGAATCCCAAGTGGCCCTTGCTTCACCCAACTCTTCTTTTGCTAGATGAGCAGTAAAGGGCTAACTCCAAAAGATGTACTGAGGTTCGGATCTTTGTGAATTTGTGTCAGTAAGTGAGCAAAGCCCAAGAATAAGCGCATCCATGTGGGCTTTTAATAAGTCACTCTCCTACCCACACACAGATTAAAAGTTTTTATTTTGAAATAGCACAGCAGTATCATCCAGCATAAAGGCATGGACTGCTGGGATGCTGACTGAATACAGATGATTTCTACCTGTTCCATCCAATCTTTTGTAATCCTGCCTTCTTATTTTTCTTTCCCTCTCCTAACAATCCGCTAAGTAGAAGGAGAAGTGGTTCTTCTCTAGCATCCAGAGCTGCAATTCTGCGCTTGGCTGAAGAGAAGCATTTTTGCCCCTCCTCAACCTGGAAGGAAAGCAAACAGCTAGTACAAGAAGGGTTTGCTCTGTTGAACTCCTGATAGGCTGACGCATTTTTATTTGTTGCGTCCAATGGATAGCACAGAAGGAAGGCAAAACATTTATACTTTACATATTTTTTAAAGGGAGGGCAGCCACCAAAGCAGAAAAAAGTATGGCAAATATACAAATGATGAATATAGGAGAAGCAAGATTACAATGACATTTTCAGCAACTCAGCACAAGCAAAAACAAATGCAGCATTCCACACTACACACAAGCTAGCACATAGGTGATGTTGGGCTAATAATAATAATAATAATAAATAATAATAAAATTTTATTTGTATTCCGCCCTATCTCCCCAAGGGGACTCAGGACAGATTCCAATAAACATTCAATGCTAAGCCTAGACACAACCCCATACTAAGTTTTCTGAATATAGAATTGAGAAATGTTCTCTTCAAGACTGCAGTGATATATTGTGAAACCAGGAATCTTGCAAACTTGCTATCCATATTTGTAAGAGTTGTACTGTTCAGACAAAGAATGAAGCCGTCTCTCCCCATAAAGACACATAAAACTCTGGTGGAGCTTTGGTAAATATCCTTTTTGTGGAAGCTGGCTTTCAATGTGTACATGATTATTTGAATGTTTTATTTATCTTTTAAAACTTTTGCCTGTTTTAAAAATGATTTTATAATAATTTATGTGATGATTTGAATTGTTTAAATGTTATTGTAAAGGTTTTTCAATTGAAGCTGCCTTGGGTTCCACTCTGAAAAAGTGGCATAGAACCAAAATAAATTTTAAAATGTGTGTGTTCAGGACTCTTCAGTTAATACAGCAGCTGCAGTGGCAGCCCACATAATAAAGGATATAGTCACTACCATCATCCCCATGATTGTGTCAATATCCGAAACCACAGCAATCCAATCCTGGCCAAGACAGTGAGGATTTTATAGAGAACCCCAAGTCTTTCCTACATGAAGTCATCTCAATAACCAGCAAGGCAAATATGTCATATGATGCAGACTCAGAAGGGATGATATCAAAAGCAGGAAGAAGTTGCAATTTACCGTAATGTCTGCAGATTGCACTTGGAATCTTGTACGCCTTGGCAAAGCAGCTTCACTGCAGCATCTCCAAAGCTGTTGTTGCATAAGCTGAGCTCTTTCAGGGATGGCTTGGTGCGCAAGGCTGAGCTGAGTGCCTCCACATTTGCTGCCGAGAGTTCACAGTAATCTAGCCTATGGGAGAAGAGAAGAATGACTCTCTCTATCTTACAAGCTGAGGAACTTGCTTCATTTTTCCTCACACTAAAAAACTCTAGGCCATCCTTCTTTAACATTGTATCCTCCAGTTGGGCAACCACGATAATTCCCATTGCTGGTTGGGAATTATAATCCAACCCATCTAGAATGTACTAGTTTATGGAAGACCACAGTAGATTGGATATTTAAGCTTTTCAACCATGTGTACGTCTGCATTTAACCCACTCATAAATCCTATGTACATCTGGTGCGTCTGGTCTTCACTCCAGTAAAAATTTCTTGCAAGGCAGGTTGTGGAGTTTTGTTTTGTTTTTTGTAATACAGTAGAGTCTCACTTATCCAAGCTAAACGGGCCGGCAGATGCGAATATCTTGGATAATAAGGAGGGATTAAGGAAAAGCCTATTAAACATCAAATTAGGTTATGATTTTACAAATTAAGCACCAAAACATCATGTTATACAACAAATTTGACAGAAAAAGTAGATCAAAATGCAGTAATGTTATGTAGTAATTACTGTATTTACGAATTTAGCACCAAAATATCACGATATATTGAAAACATTGACTACAAAAATGGCTTGGATAATCCAGAAACTTGGATAAGCAAGGCTTGGATAAGTGAGACTCTACTGTATATGTTTTTGCTCATTATTAACCCAGTCTGTCTAGTCTATCTGACTAAATAGAAAAGATAATTCTCAAAGTAAACATGTTTCCAACCCAAAGGTATTAGCAAATATTTGTACACAAATTCAACAGTCACTTACTGCAGACTCTCCAGTTTGCAGTTGGGATCCAGAAGTCCCTGGCACAAGACTTTTGCTCCTGATTCACCCAAAGTGTTGTCACCCAAGTGCAGCTCAGTCAAGGATGTTTTGCTACTAAGCACAGAGCGGAGATGCTCACAGCAGGCTTCGGTCAAGTTGCAATTCTGCAGCCTGGAACAACAGTTCACAATGAAGCAATTCTTCCCAAAATTGAACAGTTCCCCTATTTATGTCTGTGATTTTGGATTGCAGGCTGGTGAACAAAACCAAAAAACCAAGATAACCCCTACACGTGTGTGAGGGTGGCGAATGCTGAACCCCTATTTTTCACCTCTAGCATACACAAATAAACCCACATTCTGTGATCTACCCTTCTTGTGAAGGTGAATAAAGGAGGTTGTAAGGAGTAAGAAAAATGTTATTCTTTCAGGGTAATGCTAGGAAGGAGAAACACCTGGGACTGTCTTGTCAGCGTACTTGTCAGCCTGCATAAGTTATACAGTGTTCCCTCACTTATCACGGGGGTTACGACCAGTAAAAATCTGAGAAGTAGGGACGCTAGGCTTCTCCTTGGGAAGGAAGTAGAAAGAGAGAGGGAGGGAGAGAGGAGGGAGGGAAGAAATTGGCAGGGAAATATGGCGCTGCCTCCTTCTCCTCCCGTTGCCATTTGGGCTCCTTCTCCGCCCCACCGCCCACACCCGACTGAGACCACTGCCACTGTAAATCATATTTTTTATTATTTATATTATTTTAGCGTGTATTAAAAAAACATAAAATAGCGAGTCCACGAAAAGCGAACCACGAAGTAGTGAGGGAACACTGTACTATTAGCAACTGGCAGATATCACCTTGTCCAATGTGGAGTTTGTTTCCAAAAGGTACCAACCAAAAAAAAAAAAAAGAGAGAGAGAGAAAATGAAAATGAGTTGTAGGTAGCAGCACATTGTTAGCTAGGCATAGAATATTATGTACAGATCAAAACTATCAAAATGTACCAAATCATTTTGGTACAGGGCTTGGAATACTGCCTTTGGTAGCAAAAGAATGCATATCCTTGGCACATTGTTTCGATTTCTATAAAGCCTGTTCAAATAGGTTTGGAAATAAGCTCCACAACTGGTTCAAGAAAACCCATGCTGTGGAAACTGCATGACAAGAATATGAAAAATGGGGACCAGACGTGTACTACTAAAGTGAAAGACTGAAAATGGATACTAAATCTAAAAGAAATCCTGTGCCACTTGCTCGGCTGACTTCAGGACATGAAATTAAAGATAAGATGTCTGCAGACTTTTCCATCTGTAGCAAATGCCATCTAATGCAACTTAAACTACTACAAACCAACAGGGGATTTACCATAGTTTCTGAAGCTTACAACTTGGATGCAATAATCCTTTGCACAGCACATCCATACCAGAGTCTCCCACTTCATTGTTGTTCAGTTTCAGTTCAGTCAGGACTTGATTTTTAGTCAGAACAGTGGAAATATCTTTGAAATGTTTGGTAGACAAACTGCAGTCATCAAGTCTGAAAATGAGAAGAGGAGCGACATGTAAACTCTAATAATCCAGTGAAGTAAATCAGTAATATCCTCCTTTCCCAAGATATATTAGAAAAATCCTAGAATATTTAAATCACCTGAGTAAAACCTAAGAGATTAAAAAAATATATAATATCAGTGCGCCACACACTGTAATGTGGTAATTCTCTGGCCTCTCTTATGCAAGACAATGAGCAATAAAGATAGCTCTGGAAAGAGTGATCAAACAAATTAGTTAATTTATATTCTACCTTAACAACACTTCGCATCTGTGTACAAAGCTTATACATACATGTAAGTTGTTGCATACAAGAAATGTAAGACTGGCACTAGCACTCAAAAGACAGGACAGAGCTCTATTATTGCAGACAGAAATGTCACCTTGCAGTCTTCACTTGACAAAGGAGATTCTGCCAATAGGGAAGGAAGTTTCAGTTCCAAAAAGGAATGCCATTCCTATATTGACAGAACCTGTAGCTGTTGCTCAGCCAGAAATTACAGTGAGTGACCAAACAGATCTCTACAAAGAATATTTGAGGGATATCACAATTCTCTGAAAAGAAACAGCACCATTATTACACCCTTTTAAAAAATCTTACTAGAAGACACTAATGCTTGACTGCAATGTTTTCCCCACAAGAAGCATTTCTATTTGTTTCATGCAAGGTTGGTGTCTCTTCCCAACCACCTCTTCCCTGCCCCATTTTTCAAGCTAGCTGAAGCTATATCCAACTGGGTCTCTTGCAAGTATTGGACTATATACCTTTACAATAAACCCAATGCAGATGTAGTCTATTAGAATGTTACTTACCTGATAGTTTTGTACTGGTGCAGGGATGAAACAAGTTCTTTCCATTTGGCAGCATTGAGCTCGGTAGACTGGATGTCAAGATCCATTTTTTAAGATGACAGCTGGAAAAAGAAGATTGAGAGAAAGAGGGGAAGGGTTACTTCTTTTGAGCAAGTAAAACAGGCATCTGTTCCCATTCAGTTGTGGGTTTTGCCCACAGCATTTATTAGTTCTTTTCGCTGTGAGGCAAAGTTTCCCAACAATTACTTGATGGGTTGCCTAAGTTCCTCCTGTGTAAAGCTGGCCACATGCAATTTAATCCCATGGAGTCGCCACCAAACAGGTTTTGCTGCAATACTTCTACAGCATGAAATCTCACCTCCCTTGCTAGAGGGAAACCTCTCAAGGGCAACACTTTAGCTCTAAGCTGTTTCAGGGTAGACAACTTTAAGCATTTTGAACTAATTTCAAAAATCACCTAAAGTAGTTATAGTCCACTGGTATTGTTTCCTTCTTGCCCACCATGGATTTCAGCCTCATCCACTACTTGAATGCAACTCAGTGGTCCCCCTGAGATGAGACCACTGACAGGAGAAAAGTGGATTGTATTATTATGATCAACACAGCATACATTAATTGTAAAGCAGAGTAGATACCCTTTAGATACATTTAATTTTTCTAACATTCTATGGGGGTTTTTTTGTGTCAGGAGGAACTTGAGTAACTGCAAGTCACTTCTGGTGTGAAAGAATTGGCGGTTTGCAAGGAAGTGGCTCAGGGGATGCCCAAATGTTTTACCATCCTGTGGGAGGTTTCTCTCATGTCTCCACATGGGAAGTTGGAGCTGACAGATGGGAGCTCACCCCGCTTCCTGGTTTTGAACCACCAACCTTTCAGCCGGCACAAGGGTTTAACCCATTGTGCCACTGGGGGCTCTTACTATAGTGATAGCCTTAATCTGCAACTGTGGATCTCAATCCTGAGTCCAGAATTTGTTAAACTGAACATGCAAGATAACATTTACAAGAATAAAGTGTGTGTGTACCCACAGAAAGAGACACACAGAGACATGAAATATTTTGCTTATGCTGTATTTTTCAATCCTGCTTGTTAACTGCTCCTATATAATACCTATATCTGTGCACACACTAAAAAGCATTGGAAGTTAAACAAAATTAGTTCTGGTTAGTACTTATATGCTAGACCACCAACAAATTCAAGATGCTGTTATTTCAAAGGAAGGAACTGGTAAAACTACCTCTGAGTATTCCTTGCCTAAGAAAATCCTATAAAATTCATGGGGTCATCATAAATCTTCAGATGACTTGAAGGCATGTATAAACACACAAACACAAGCCTTGTACTTAAGACAAAACCATTATCCATCTATTCAGTCAGAAGCCAAAGCACAAGTAATGTGGGACACATGTAACTAAATCTCACAAAGGTTTGTTTAAAGCTTCCAAACAGGTACAGGAGTCTTGGACTTTATACAGATCAGTAGTGATAGGAGAGAGGTTTCTAGGTTTTGCATCATCTCTTTCCACAAGATGCTATTAGCCTTGCATACTTGCATTATTCACCCTACCTCTCAGGGCCAAATAGTGTTGAAATAGAACCAAAAGAAAGAATTTAAACTCCTTATCTCTTTTAAAGTCTCAAAATAACAAGATGTTGGTTGGCAAGTTTGGGGAGTAGCATTGCAAAAAAAAAACCCAAACAAAAAGGCCCTCACATACCCCCCCCCCCAAATCTTTCCCTTGTGAAATGAATCTTCACATTTGAGTGTCATTTGATCCCAATGATAGTTATTGCACTAATGGGTTTGATGTTGTTTACAGTCTTTTCAAGAGATGCCACTATAATGTGATAGCAATGGTCAAACCTTATTTCTACATGAGTAACAGCAGGCTACCATCGTTACAAAAAAACCTGTAGGCGCTAGGTGTTCAGTTCTGGAGAAAGCATCATTATTTTTCTCTTCAGAACTATACACATTACTCTTTTTCTTATGCTTATAATTTTTCTGTAAGTGAACCACAGTGGAGCTTTTCTAAAGGCTGAGTCATGGCAAATGTGCTGGCAGAGAAAGCAACAGAGCCCAACCTAGTAACCAACTGGCTTTACACACAGTCTTGCTTCATAGTAAAGTTTCCTAGGACACAGAAAAGGACGTGATTCATTCTCAGGATGCATGTCATGGCTTATGAAGGCATGTCAGCATGAACACGGTTCTGTCTTTGCACCAATCTGTTGCTTTAAGATGTATTAGGCTATAACACCTAGCATCTCCAGCCAATGCAGGTCATTTTGTAGAATGGGGAAATGCTGTTCAACACTGACCAACGTTCAGTTCTAGTTAAAATCAAGCTACAGACAACATAGATTTTAGTGTACCACAACTACTGCTTTTTTAAAATGCAAACCAGGAACTGGAGGGGTATGATATTTTATCCTATCCCTTCCAGGTATTTGTCTGGTCATCTCACTCTGTTAAAGAAGCAGAGGAGGAAAAGGAGGGAAGATGAGGAGCTGCTAGACCTGTTTCCTGTGTGAGAAATGATTCTGAATAGAAACAGCAGAAAGGATTATCCATACACTATTCCTTCTATCAATTTCATCTTTGAATGAAGTCAAATGCCTACACGCACAGGACAACTCCTCCACACATTTATTGCATGTTGGGTACTTCAGTCAGGAGACATTTTTTATAAATGGCCAAAAACCAATGCACTATAATTCATCATAGCACACACAATTAAACATACTGAATGTGACCTTTTCAGTCTTGAAAAAAAAAAACCTGTAAAGCAAATGCACTTCTAAAAATTAATTTGATTTTTTTTCCTGAAGGCCGACCAGGAAGGTTTTCTCAGCTGTAGCATTCTATTTTGGAGCCCAACTTGTTCTGCCATTGCCTGTATTTCTGTGCCAAATTAATATGCGCCTGCTCACCTGGGCATTTGGCACCTAGCAAACACTATGGCTTGGTCTCCAGTCTGCTAGTATGTGTTTTGTTTGCTTGAATTGTTAAGCTGTTTTAAAGTGTTTTCACGATTTTAATGTAATTACGTAATTCATTTGATTTTTTATTCTTTAGACGTTACAGATTGTATCCCATTTTGAGATTTTTAAATATGGGAATAGAAATACTTTTAAGAAAACAGTATTTTAAGATTGAAACAATGTTTCTCAAACTTTGTTCTATCAGATGTGTCAGACTTCAGCTCCCAGTATTTCCACCTGTTGGTTAAACTGGATAGATGCCTGAGAAGTCCAAAACAACAGGAGAAGAACGGTTTGGGAATCATTGGACAAAAGAATTCTCACCCTTTTAGCTTCAGGAGATATACTCCTAAATGGCTCTACTAGACAGTCTTCAGCAGCTAACAAGGTTCCAAGTCTAAAAAACAGAACAGTGTGTTTCCAGCTTAGTCCTTCCTTCCCCAATATCCTGAATATGCTAGGGGGAAGAAAGGGACATAACTAATTAACATTTTTATACATGAGTCACATTTCACATAAAGTCCCCACCTCTAAATCCTGCCTTTCCTGGCTGCCTGGCATTGAAGTGGAACTCCTAGCATACTATCTGTGGATTGTGGAAATAGTATCTAAAAACCATTTTGTGATATGATTCAGATTAATCAAATATTACTAAAATATCTTTTTATTTAACACCTCATTTGAGTGCCAACATATCCCAGCATCATCCTAAAGTTGTTCTGAAGATGAAACTTCAGGCTTCCAATCTGGTTTTCCTCTCATTTATATTTACAGTTAAACCGCTGAGCTTCTGAACTTGCTGACCAAAAGGCTGGCAGTTCAAATCCAGGGAGTGGGGTGAGCTCTCGCTGTTAGACCCAGCTTCTGCCAACATAGCAGTTCAAAAACATACAAATGTGAATAGATCAACAGCTACCACTGCAGCAGAAAGATAGCAGTGCTCCATGCAGTCATGCCGGCCACATACCTTGGATGCGTCTATGGACAACGCCAGCTCTTTGGCTTAGAAATCGAGATGAGCAGCAACCCCCAGAGTTGAACATGTCAGGGGAAAACCTTTACTATATTTACACCAAGTTGTATTTATAGAACAGATATAGTACTAAAATTTCAAGGACAGCTCATCACTAGGATAGTCTCTATAGGAAAATCCCTTCACAGATTGTCCAAATATATTGGTAGCTCTGTTGACCTAAAACAATACCTATGTGTCTTCAGCTTCATCAGCAGTTTGTCATTTGTAAAACTGAGGAACATTGACAGCTGAAGACCTCGGATATTTTGGATTACAAGGATAGCTTCTAGTTTATGGGAAAATCCATTTCCCTTACTATAGGGAATATATGGTAACTAAAGAAATGAACTAAGATATTGGAGTGGATGTCACAAATGATATCATAGAGTTTGCTAACCAAAAGGTTAGCAAACTCTTAGCTTAGACCCACCAGGCATGGCTTCACGACACCACTGCCTATGGGGCTGTCCATTTCCCCAAAGTCACTGATTTAACTGCACAGACCATGTTTTGCCAGTGCTTTTCGAGAGTATTATTTACATAAAACATTTATTGTTATACACCAAAGACTGCATACTCCCACAATACAGACCAGAAAGATCTCACGGAATCTTTAAGCAACAGTTTGCCCAAGCTGTTTCAGACCCCATGCATGGCAATTAGCCTTCGAATGTACATCCCATTTATGTGTACCTTCCCACACCTTGTCAAGGAGAAGAGTGTGTATGTAATGTAACTTTGTTTTTGCCCGCTTTCTTCCTGGGTTCGCAACCATTACTTGCATGCAACTATGCATGGGAGATACCTAGCTTAAAGGCAGGATACAGGAACTAAGCAGTTTCCCATTGTTTCCTCTTTTCTGTGAAGTCTATTGCATGCAACGGTAGAGAGCACACAGCTTTCACTCTACATGTGGCCCCCAGTAATTCCTATGCACTGCCTCCAACTGTTCTGACCACCATCAACTTTTCCCCAATCAAACCAGTAAGACAATGGTGGCGGCAGCAAAATTCAGAGAGTGGTGGAAAGATGTGGTTCTCCATGGGCTCTGGAGAAGGCGGCACACCTTGAGATATTAAGCACCCTGATTTGGTAATTGAACATCTTACTCATAGCTGAAATGCTACCACTCCTTCAAGTATGGAGAAATTGCTTTGCAGTCTGAATCTCAAAGGATTAAAAATCCTGTTGATCGCTGCTTTGACTGCCGCCTGTGACTTATGGTAGTATCACATAGTTTTGAATAGGAGACTGCTAAGAAGCTTCCTAACACAATGTCTACAATAATAACAGACACACCCTGGGAGGCATCAACAGCAAGGAGGAGGAGGAACCGTGCCCAACAATACCAACCCCTGATGCTGACAATAGTATATTTGAGGGTGTATTTACACTATACAATTCATGCAGTTTGACACCATTTTATCTGCCATGGCTCAGTGCTATAGAATCAAAGGTGTTGTAGTTTTACAAGGTCTTTAGCCTTGTTTTGCTTAAGAGTATTGGTGCCTTGCCAAACTACAATTCCCATGATTCCATAGCATTGAGCCATGGCAGATAAAGTGTGTCACAGTGCAGATGCATTCTGAGTGTGGATAATAGTGTCAAACTGCATTAATTCTACAGTGTGGTAAAGGTTTCCCCTTGACATTGTCTAGTTGTGTCAGACTCGGGAGGTTGGTGCTCATCTCCATTTCTGAGCAGCCATTGTCTGTAGACACCTCCAAGGTCATGGGGCCGGCCTGACTGCATTGAGTGCAGTTACCTTCCTGCCGGAGCGGTACCTATTAATCTACTCACATCTGCATATTTTTGAATGGCTAGGTTGCTAGAAGCTGGGGCTAACAGAGGGAGCTCACCCCACTCCTCACTTGGATTTGAATTGCTGAACTTTTGGTCAGCAAGTTCAGCAGCTCAGCAGTTTAACCTGCTGTGCCACTGGGTCAAAGCCACAGATAAACAAATGGACCCTAAAGAAAATCAATGCTGAATTCTCAATAGAAGCCAAAAGGACCAAAAATGGCTTTGGCAACATCGTGGTAAGACATAATAAAAATGAAAATGCTCAGTACATAGAAAGGCAGCAGGAAAAGAGGAAGACCACAACTCTGAGTTTGGAAGACCTGAGCAGGGCAGTTAATAACAGGGGCTTTTGGAGGCCTCTCATTCATAGGGATGCCTTCAGTTTTAAAAGTCAATTGACAGCAAATGCCAAAAGTCAGAACAGTATTTAACCTTTTTAAAAAAATCTATAAACTTCAGGGATTCAAAACTCAACACTCTTCAATCAGCTTTAAAGTATTTTTTTTTTAAAATTTCCCACTTTCATGTAATTTGTTCTACATAAAAAATACTGGGGGAAGCAGCTTACAAACTTACCTCAGCCAATAAAAGCTACAGTTTTGCTAAGGAAAATGGAAGATGCAACTTCACAGGGTGGTGTGAGCTGTTGTTTATCCCAGGGCTGGCATTAGGGGAGGGGGGCACCTATTGGGAGACTCTTGTGAACTCTGATCGAGATGCCATGACAATAAAGAGGAAATTTAGTGAGTTTGATACCCATGATAGAACACAGGAGAAATCTAACACTGGGGTGTAAAAAAATAAAAAAGAGGCCTTGCACAAACTTTCTGGACTGAAAAGGATTGCAGAATTCACAACAAATTGAACAAAACAGCATAGAACGGTCAGCAGTTGAATAACACTAAGGACATTGAACTACATAAAGAGTCTACCACTGTAGGAATTTAATACCCTGCAGGTAATCAAACCTGTTATATGAAACAAGAGATTGTGGGAGCAACTGTGTGAAGATGCAAAAACAGTCAACTAAAGTCATTTCTCCATCCTAGCATGGATGACAACAAACGTCAAACTGTTACTTTTCAGGGCTCTGCATCTTGTGTGCCTTCAAGTTGCCTGGAGCTCCTTAAATCTTGTAAGGCTTTTTAAAGACAGAGAACTGACGATATCACATTAGAGCTCTTAAAGCACAGGTCCGCATTTCCCAATCGCCCAGTTTCCTCTTCCTGACGTTTTGCCCACATCTATGGCAGGCATCCTCAGAAGTAGAGAATGTTGCAATCAGGACAGTAAATAAAGAACAACACTAAAAAACAGGGGAATTCCAAACAGGAAACAATCAGGGCCAGCTAACACCTCCCAACAAAGGATGCCCCCAGGCAGGAAGCAGCCAGGCTTTGAAGCTGCAGGGCTATTCAATGCTAATCAAGGAAGCCAACTGCAACATTCACACTTGCTTAAGTGGCTGAAGGGGAAAAGGAAGGTGCCTGAGGCCAGGAATGGTGGGAGTTGAAGTCCAAAACACCTGGAGGGCCCGAGTTTGCCCATGCCTGGTCTAGATGCACCCTTGGGGAGAAAGGCTGGGCTCATTCAAGGACAAACTTCATTCCTTAGTTTGCAATCTCAACAGCCACGCAGCAAAGCAAAGCAGAAAGTGAGAAGGAAAGTGGGCAGTTCCCCTTTAAAGGAGGGAGGACCATTTCCCCAGCTCCACAGACACACACACAATGTACCATCCGATCCGTGCCAAGGGTGCATCTACACCAGTGTTTTTGGCCTTCAACTCCCAGAAATCCTAACAGCTGGTAAACTGACTGGGATCTCTGGAGTTTGTAGGCCAAAAACATCTGGGGACCCCAGGTTGAGAACCACTGATCTACACCACAGAATTAACGCAGTTTCATACCGCTTTAAATGCTGTGGCTCAGTGCTATGGAATCCCGGGAGCCGTAGTTTCACCAGGGCTTCAGCCTTCACTGTCACTGTATTGTGCTCAGTCCAGCCTAACTACTACTCCCAGAATTCTAGAAGTTAGAAGTGGAGTCAAACTGTGTTCATTCTACTGTGCAGATGCATCCCGACAAATAGATTTAGCCCCTTAGGATCTCAAGCACACGCAAACCCGATCCCCTCCTATCCGTAACCTAATGAACCATACTCACGAACTGTGAGGAAAAGGCTCCGTTCTTACCGGATCTCCAGGCCTCAGAAAAAGGAAACCAAGCCGCCGTTCTACCAAAAGGAGCCCTGCCCGAAGTGCAATATATACCTCTCCCACTTAGCCCCGCCCACTCGCCCTCGCCTGATTGGAGGAGCCGGAGCTAAATTTGCATAACACCTCCCCCTTATGAGAGCCGCAGAAAGCGAAAAGGCCGGTCTACCCACGGGATGGGGCCTCAATGCCCGCCAGAGGCTTTTCCCAGAAATTGCCACCTTTGCGGTGACGCATCTCTTTCCAGAAAATTCATCCCGTTCTTATAAACGCAGGAAAGGAGGACACGGGGTGCGTCTGCACGGTAGCATTAATGCAATCTGAAACCACTTAAACTGCCACGGCTCAACATGATGGAATCATGGGAACTGTAGTTTTGCCTTCGCTGCCCAAGACTGCTGGGAACTTACCAAACTACAACTCCTGAAATTCCATAGCATTAAACCATGGCAGTTAAAGTGAGGGTCAAACTACATTCATTCTGCACTATGAATGCTACCCAACTTAATATCTTTCAGTCAATTGGTTTGCTGCGAGTTTTCCGGGCTATCTGGCCCTGTACCAGAAGTATTCTCTCCTGACGTTTCGCCCACATCTATGTCAGGCATCCTCAGAGGTTGTGAGGTCTGTTGGAAACTAGGCAAGTGGGGTTTATATATCTGCAAAGTCCAAGGTGGGGAAAGAACTCTTGTTTGTTTGAGGCAGGTGTGAATAATAATATAATAATTTATTTCTTATAGCCCGCCTCCATCTCCCCAAAGGGACTCAGGGCGGCTTACATGGCGGTGAAGCCCTGAGAATAAGCATACAAGTAAAAACAGTACAAATTACAGAATTAAATACATAACAGAACAATATTTAAAACCTCTTAAAATAAACACACAACATAGCAGTTCCAAGACAAAACTGGGATTATTCCAGATGTATGGGAGATGCAAGTTTGTGCAATTGGCCACCTTGATTAGCACTGAATAGCCTTGCAGCTTCAAAGCCTGGCTGATTCCTGCCTAGGGGATTTTTTGCTGGGAGGTGTTAGCTGGCCCTGATTGTTTCCTGTCTGGAATTCCCCTATTTTAGAGTTGTTTTTAGAGTTTGTTTTTGTTTAGAGTTTATTTACTGTCCTGATTTTAGAGTTTTTTAAAAATACTGGTTGCCAGATTTTTATCATTTTCATGGTTTCCTCCTTTCTGTTGAAATTGTCCACATGCTTCTGGATTTCAGTGGTTTCTCTGTGTAGTCTGACATGGTAGTTGTTAGAGTGGCCCAGCATTTCTGTGTTCTCAAATTAGCCCAAGAATGCTGTGACCTCACCAAACTGCAGCTCCCAAGATTCCATAGCATTGAACCATGGCAGTTAAAGTGGGGTCAAACTACATTCATTCTACCCAAGTTAATATCTTACTGTTAGTTGGTTCTTTTTCCTCAATCCAATTTATCTCATTCGGTTTCTGGATTATAGAATTGCCCAGTAGCTTTAAGCAGTGGAACAGGCAGCCATCCAACAGGCCCATCTGTCTTCCTCTGAGAGCGGCTGCTTGTGCTGGTGCAGGAGAGCCCTGATAGAAGGGCAACCTTCTATTCCCACCAGTTGCATAGGCAAATTCTAAAAGCAAGTGGATGCAACAGCCACTTTCTTTTCCTGCTCCCCAGCAACTGATATATACACAGAGGCCCTCGGTATCCGCTGGAGTTTGGTCCAAGGACACTCTCTGGGTACCAAAATCCATGAATGCTCAAGTCCCATTATATACAACGGAACAGTAAGGCAATCTATATAATCTACATTAAAAGACAAAATCAAGCTCAGCTTTCTGGAATACATTTTTTTCAAGCCATGGATGCAGACTCTATTAGAAGGCTAAACTCCATAAACCTCTTCTTGATCCAACCTGGGAAGACACAGGTTTGCAACTTGGGAGTTCTCCTGGATTCCTCACTGAGCCTGGAATCCCAGGTTTCAGCGGTGACCAGGGATGCTTTCGGACAATTAAAACGTCTGCGCCAGCTGTGCCCATACCTTGAGAAGTCAGATTTGACCATGGTGGTCCATGCTCTTGTTACATCTCAAATAGATTACTGCAACACACTTTATGTGGGGCTGCCTTTGAAGACTGCTTGGAAGCTTTAAGTAGTCTAACGGGCGGCAGCCAGGCTTCTCACCAGAGCAGCGTAAAGGGAGCATACAACTCTCCTGCTACGTCAGCTCCCCTGGCTGCCAGTCTGCTACCGAGCACAATTCAAAGTGCTGGCGTTAGCCTATAAAGCCCTAAACAGTTCTGGTATAATTTACCTGTTAGAACGTATCTCCCTCTATGAGCCAGTTAGAGCACTAAGATCTGCTGGGGAGGCCCTGCTCTCAATCTTACCCCCTTTGCAAGTGCGACTGGTGGGGACAAGAGACAGGGCCTTCTCAGTGGTGACCCCTTAGCTATGTATCTCCCTCCCTAGTGACATCAAATTGGCTCCTTCCTTCCTGGTCTTCAGGAAAAAGTTAAAGACTTGGCTTTGGCCACAGGCATTTGGGGATTACTGAATATGGAAACGTAGGAATCCGACTTGAATGTAGCAGCACAAATAACAATTATGGAACTAGCCACTTTGTTTTTAATCTGTTTTATTGTATTTTTTTAACCGTTTTATCGTTAGAGTTGTTGTATTTATTTATATTATATACTATGTGACATTGAATGTTGCCAATAATTGTAAGCCACTCTGACTTCCTTTCAAGGTGAGAAGAGTGGGGTATAACTATAGTAAATAAATAAATGTGTGAATACGAGAGCCAACTGTACAGAGTAATGCTGCTTTCAATACTGGATTTGTTATACAGCCATCACACTTCATACTTATTAGAGGGCTAAACTCCACAAACCTCTTCTTGATGCAACAGTGCTGTTGGCTACTTGTTTGTTTTTAAGCCCAATTTATAGTAATGGTTATGACCTATTAAGTCATGTACTGCTTGGGTCCCAGAGTGCATCTACACTGAAGTATTAATGCAGTTTAACTGTCATGGCTCAATACTATGGAATCATGGGAGTTGTGGTTTGATGGTGCATATATTCTTGTATGGTGAGGAAACTTGCTGTCCCATGGAGTCCCTTCTAGCTCTGTGATTCCGTCCTAACCCAAAGCTCTTATAAAATCTGCAGCTACTTCCATTACGTCCTACTTCTGAAGTATCTTTTTTAAGTAAGAAATTTTCCTGTTGTTTTTAAATTATTTTTGCAATCCACATACCCAACATTTTGTTTTGAGTGTCTTTCTAGAGGCTTCACCCAAGCAGTCACTTATAGTAGCCGTGTGACCTTCACTAGTCATCAGTGAATCCTAATCCTCTCTTTGAAGAGAGCTCTGAGGGAAACTCCAGAACTTCCTCTTGTGGCAATTCCTCCCACAAAGACAATGTGGTTCTTTAATGTCACAATTTCTGGTTCCTTCTTCAACTGTCTATTCTGAAAAGGAGCAATAGGTTGCTCTTTAGCCTTGTGACCGAGAGACCCTTCCTACTCATCTTCAGAACCCTTGTAATCTCCAACATATTTTATTTATGGCTCTTTTATTCCATTCTTCTGATAAAAAAATATGTCCTTGTAACTGCTTGCTAAGATCAACAATCATGTGCAATGCAGTCCTAATGGGGTCTCAACCTTTTTGGCCTAGTAGAAAACCTGTTGGTGACAAGCCAACTTGCTAATCTGGGCAGCTGACAACTTTTTTAAATGGCCTAAATATAGACCTATAGGAAACAGACTCACTTCTTAACTTTCCTGGATGTTGCTAACCTTCCTGCATTCCTTGCTGGAATCTTGTCAGTCCAACTGTGGAAGGAAAGATTAATATCCAGATAACCAGCATCACTTCCATCCCTGTCCTAACAGAAGGTCATACTTGTCTTCCCAGCAGAGTGGTTGGTTTTGATGGGGAGAAGAGGAGTCTGCACCAACTAGTGAAAATGGCAAAGATGGGAGTTAGCTATGGCTCTTTCTTTCCTTTTTGCACAACAATGAAGTTTGGACCCACAGCCAAACATGTATAAATACACCTAGGTAAAAAGATGGCTCACTGGTGTTAATGGGATTTATTCTTACATCAGTGTTTATGATTACAGCCTTGGGGCAAAAGTGTACCACAGTCTGGATTTTCCCTTTGACAACTCTATAGTTAGAACTTTCTCAGAAAATATCTGTTGCAATCTCTTACACATATTACAAACTATTTGGGGCACTCTCTAGATGTGGTTCTCTTCTTTCTCCTCCCAGTTATCCCATTTTGCATAGTATCTGTTGATGCATGTATGGAAACCAGTAGGCAAAAGGAAACTCTTGAACAAAAACAGTATATGGATTTCAAAAGTTTCTAAATTCATGTACATGAAAGTAAGGGCCAGTTCACATATGTATATTCATAATATGATGTCTGCAGTCCAACAAGAAGTATCTAAACAGATGTGAAAGGGCCAATAGCACATGTAGATTGGACAGGTCATCTCACGGCAGCTCAGCCACAAGATTATCATTTGTAATGATGCTCAGACATCAAGCAGTGAGAAATCAGGATATGTTAATGTATGGCATGACCTCAAGTTATATCTGCTTTTTAGTTATTGTTTTATTATACTACAAGCTTGGGTACCCGGCAATGCCCAGGTTATTTGAAAAGGGCACTGTTTGTTTTTGGATGTTAGGTACTATCAGTTTGGTCATATGTTATGCTATGTCTTAGAAAAAAACTCAGTCTTTGCTTTTGTTTTTTTATTAACACTCCCATTAGAAAATGCATAGGGATGTGGGTGAACTACAATTCCCAAAAATCTTGAGCCAACCTGCCCAAAACTCCCCCAGTATTCACAGTTGACCATGTTGGGTCTGTGTGCCAAATTTGTTCCAGATCCATCACTTGCTGGGTTCAGTGTTTTCTGAATATGGGTGAACTATAACTCTCTGATGCCAAGATCAATCACCCCAAGTTGGCAGCGTTGGGTCTGTGTGCCAAGTTTAGTTCAGATTGGTCATTGGTGGGGTTCAGAGGGCTCATGGAATACAGGTGTGCTATAACTCCAAGAGATAAAGGTCAGTCACCTCCAAAGTCCACCAGTAGTCCCAGTTGGCCATGTTGAATTTGTGTGCCAAGTTTGGTCCAGATCCATCATCAAATGGATTCAGCATTCTCTGAATACAGGAGAACTATAACTCCTGGATGTCAAGATCAATCACCTCCAAACCCTGGCAGTATGCACATTTGTCCATGTTGTGTCTGTGTGCCAAGTTAGTTCCAGGTCCATCATTGGTGAGGTTCAGAGTGCTCTTAGACTGCAGGTGAACTATACATCCCAGTCCCTACAACGCCTATAAATTATGGTGAATTCTCCCCAAACCTTTCCAGTATGTTCAGTTGCTGATCATTTCCTCTGTTTGCTGTGTGCCATAGGAAAGGGTTAAGTGGAGGCTGTGGGCGGGGTCATGCAAATGGAGAGAGAAGGGAACACGGGGATGTGCTCGCTGTAACTTGCAATGTCCTGGGAGGGCGTGACTTGGTGGCTCCACAGCACTGAGAACTATAGCCTGTTTGTGGAGTCCAGAGGCTGTGTGAGCAGACACCGATGCCACATACACACATACAGATTTTCACTTTTTATTATGTGTATAGATTGTGTCACTTTATATGTTTAACAGCTTGTACAGATAACTGTACAATCACAGATAACTTTTGACTAGTTGTCCTTGGTATTTATGGTTTTGGTTTTGCTAATTTGATTTAAAATAGTATCTTTAAGAACCTTTAGGTCCTCCAGTATGATTATATGGTCAGCTTCCAGTAGAAGATCTCATTTATAGCTAAGTTACTTTCTAAGTGAATTACATTTGAATGTGGCGTATGAAGCCTGTGCAACTAAACTACAGATTGAGAACTCCCTGTGGTGTCTGGAAGGTGATGCCATGCAGATAGAAAGAACTTTTTAAAATCTTGAGATTAGATAGTAATGTAAGAAGGATAAGTAAGATAAACATTTCCCCTTTTCCTCCACCCACAAAGTTTGAGGCCAAAGCAGCACATAAGGAAAGGAGGATAGCTCTCGAGAGGAGTCCTGGAAAGGGACAGAATTTCCTTAATGTTCTTTAAAAACATTTCCAGGAACAGCAGTGTAGGAGCTGAAAAAGTGGGAGGGAGAAAAAAGTTGGAAGACATCCATCAAAAGGAGGCATGGCAGGTGCTATTCAGGAGCAGATGAAAGCTGTAATGCATGCAAAGTATCTTGTTTCTGAATGACAAGGATATATTATATTCATTTAGAAGTTCCAGTCTATTACCAACATCTAAATCATAACAATATTTCACAAACTACATGTTTCAATAATAACAAGTTTATGTTATGAACAACAGGTTTTTTCAATAGTCTGTCAGCGTTAACAATACAATTGCCACTGTGATTACTTTCTGCATTTAATTTCTCTTCAGCTTCAACTACATACAATCCTAGCCCCCGTCCTTTCTGTACCTGAGATTCTGAGTTGTACTTGATGCATTTAATGAAGTGGGCTATAGTTCAAACAACTTGCATGAAAGTTGTTATGAGTTACCCTTCTGTAAGTGCCACTGAACTCTTTCTTGGTTTTTCTGCAAAATATTTTAACATCTTTTGAAAACCCAGTTGTGCACACAACACTTAGACTTTTAAACTTTGGCCAGCTTTCTTTCACAAGACATTGCATCACAGTCAAGCATATCACAAGACTCTTGACATCTCTGTAGCTATCCAAGCTAACAGTAATGTGATTTCAACAGTGTTATCATTCAAACCATCTAAACTGGAGAAGTTACAAAATATCCTGAGACAAGAAATTCAACATTGCTGGTACAGTAGAGTCTCATTTATCCAACATAAACTGGCCGGCAGAACAATGGATAAGCGAAAATCTTGGATAATAAAGAGGGATTAAGAAAAAAAGCCTATTAAACATAAAATTACATTATGATTTTACAAATTAAGCACCAAAACATCATGTTTTACAAGAAATTGACAAAAAAGCAGTTCAATACACAGTAATGTTATGTAGTAATTACTGTATTTACGAATTTAGCACCAAAACATTGCAACATTTACTACAAAAACAATGACTACAAAAAGGCAGACTGCGTTGGATAATACAGAACATTGGATAAGTGAAGCTTGGATAAGTGAGATTCTTATGTTGATTTTAGTCTGGTGGTATGTATCTAAGACTGTTATCCTATCTGAAGTCTCTTTTCAGTTAGCTTGTTGCTGTGAGTCTCAAATAGCTTACTGCTGAATAAATTATCCACTGGATAGGCCTGTGTGGTTAAGATGTTATGCCATTTACATAATATTATACTAAACCATTTGCACTCAAACCAAGATGATATACTTCTATATATACATGTTCTGGATAGAGCAGTAACATGCATTTATAGAATAAAATTTACCAGAGTTTAATGAAGTTTACTCCCAGGACAGTATAAGTTTTTAATATGTGGTAACTTTAGACAAAGATGTTGAGATAGCTCAAGATTGTCCATGCTATCATATTTCCAATCTCTATGTAAGGTTGTGAAAGCTGGATAGGAAGAAAATCAACTCATTTGAAATGTGTTGTTAGAGAAGAAATCTATGGATACTGTGGACAGCGAAAAAGGCAAATGAATGGGTCTGACAGCAAATCAAGCCAAGCTGTAATACCTTGGACGACAGTATCTTTCACATATCACGAGAAGACACAATTCACTGAAAACGACACTAATGGCTTGGTAAGGTAGAAGGCAATAGGACAGTGGTTCTCAACCTGTGGGTCCCCAGGTGTTTTGGCCTACAACTTCCAGAAATCTCAGCCAGTTTACCAGCTGTTAGGATTTCTGGGAGTTGAAGGCCAAAACACCTGGGGACCCACAGGTTGAGAACCACTGCAATAGGAAAAGACCAGACTCCAGATGGATAAATTCAATCAAGGAAACAACTGCCACGAGTTTGCAGGACCTAAGCAGGGCTGTTAATTATAGGGTGACTTCAAAATCTGTCATAGGCTTGCCAAATGTCACCGCTGGCTTGACAACAGTTAACATAACAAAGTAAAGAAGGAGTAGGTGGAAGCTATGATATAGATTTAAAGATCAATTTAAGGGTGGAGGTGATACCTGCATACATGCTCAAGGCAATTATCGAAAGCATATTCAAATCTTCTCATCTCAATAGTATCAACACTAAAAGATGTGGCAACATAATATAGCAAAGCATAGGGAGGACAAAAATACACTCTTTCTTCTCTTCATATAAGAACCTGGGGAAATCCAAGGAAGAAGCAGGATGGGTGCTTTGGGACTGATGAAACAGAGTATAGTTGTGAGCTAATTTCTTAAGATATGATAATGGCTATAAACTTGGATGGCTTTAAAGAGGAGGTTAGACAAAGAAATCAATGGCTATCTTATCATGATGTCCATACAATATCTCCACTGTGTAAGTCAGTTCTCAAGCACAGCTGTTGTGGAGCAGGAGTAGAAGGATGCCTTCATGCCCTTCTTGTGGGCTTCTCATAAGTATCTGGTTGAACCCTTTGGGGGGAATGGAACGGCATTATGATGTAAATCAGGTTTCTCATGCTAAAATAAGGTGGTGGCCACTTCAAGCAATAGTAAGGATTTGGGGAAGCAGCAGTAAGGTATTGGAGAAGGGAGCTGCATGCCCTGCACTCTGTAAGCTATACTTGGCTGTGTTTGTGCCTAACAGAGGACACTGCTCACATTGCCATCTCTGGAAAAAGCCCCCAACTACAAAGGCACTACAAAGCAAGCTTCAAGCTGCAATGGGCTAGACAACAAACATCTACAAAAGGCATGTGGAAGGAAGCCCTCAATATGCATCAGTGTTCTATGGTTTGCGTGATAAACATCTGGACCTCAGACTGGTTCCAAGATTCTTATGTAATCATCTGCATAGAGTTTGAAACTATGTACATTAAGTAGTCAGTGTAGATGTGCCCAATGACACTATCTCCAGTCTAGCAGGCTTTTGTGAACCCTCTCCTTTTCTTCAAGTAGTTTCTGACTCAGGGGAATCTAAGGATGAAAGGATGTCATAAGAAATAGAGGAGCAGGCTTGTTTTCTGCTGCCTGGGGCCTGGGACTCGGAGCAATGGGTTCAAATGAGAGGAATTGAGATTCCACCTGAATTTTAGGAAGAATTTCCTGACTGTAAGAGCTGTTCAGCAGTGGAACTCTCTACCTTGGAGTATGGTGGAAGCTCCTTTCTTGTAAGCTTTTAAACAGGTTGGATGGCCATCTGTCAGGGGTGCTTTGATTGTGCTCTTCCTGCATGGCAGGGGGTTGGATTGGATGACCCATGTGGCCTCTTCCAACTATATCATTCTATAATTCTAAGGCCAGCCTAGCATATTCGACTATTGGATTATGACCTGTTAGGGTCACAGTCTAATGGAAATTATGACCTGTTAGGATCATAACCTATTGGGTAGCAAAGTTTCAGAGGTGTTCCTTTAGTTTATTGGTAATGGAAGATCACTGGGCACATAAATATCTTGTTTCTACTTGATGCTCTCAGCAGACAAAGATTCAAGTAGACTTCTTTAAAATAACATGTTTGTTTTACTCATAACTTCATGTATAGAATCATAGAATCATAGAATAGTAGAGTTGGAAGAGACCTCATGGGCCATCCAGTCCAACCCCCAGCCAAGAAGCAGGAAATCGCATTCAAAGCACCCCCGACAGATGGCCATCCAGCCTCTGCTTAAAAGCCTCCAAAGAAGGAGCCTCCACCACAGTCCAGGGAAGAGAGTTCCACTGCCGGACAGCCCTCACAGTGAGGAAGTTCTTCCTGATGTTCAGGTGGAATCTCCTTTCCTGTAGTTTGAAGCCATTGTTCCGTGTCCTAGTCTGCAGGGCAGCAGAAAACAAGCTTGCTCCCTCCTCCCTATGACTTCCCCTCACATATTTGTACATGGCTATCATGTCTCCTCTCAGCCTTCTCTTCTGCAGGCTAAACATGCCCAGTTCTTTAAGCCTCTCCTCATAGGGCTTGTTCTCCAGCCCTTTGATCATTTTAGTTGCCCTCCTCTGGACGCTTTCCAGCTTGTCAACATCTCCCTTCAACTGTGGTGCCCAGAATTGGACGCAGTATTCCAGGTGTGGTCTGACCAAGGCAGAATAGAGGGGGAGCATGACTTCCCTGGATCTAGATGTTATACCCCTATTGATGCAGGCCAGAATCCCGTTGGCTTTCTAAGCAGCCGCATCACATTGCTGGCTCATGTTTAACTTGTTGTCCACAAGGACTCCAAGATCTTTTTCACACGTACTGCTGTCTAGCCAGGCGTCCCCCATTCTGTATCTTTGCATTCCATTTTTTCTGCCGAAGTGAAGTATCTTGCATTTGTCCCTGCTGAACTTCATTTTGTTAGTTTCGGCCCATCTCTCTAGTCCAGGGGTCCCCAAACTAAGGCCCGGGGGCCGAATGCGGCCCACCGAGGTCATTTACCTGGCCCCCGCCCTCAGTTTTATAATATAATATATTGTATATACATATAATATTGATAATAATATTATAATGTAATACAATATAACACTAATAATAATACCATATAATAATATTAATTATATATTCCATATTACATATAATATTACAGTATAGTGGTATAGTTCAACATAGTAATATATCATGCTAATATTGTGCTATGCTAATAATATAATATATTGTATGTACATATAATTTGTAAGCCATTCTGAGTCCCCTTTGGGGTGAGAAGGGTGTGATACAAATGTAGTAAATAAATGCAGTAAATAATAAATAAATAAATTTTAGACTTAGGCTCACCCAAAGTCTGAAATGACTTGAAGGCACACAACAACAACAACAACAACAACAACAACAACCCTAATTAACTTGACTATCTCATTGGTCAGAAGCAGGACCACACTTTGAAATCCTGATAGGTTTATGTTGGTTAAAATTGTTTTTATTTTTAAATATTGTATTGTTCTTTCATTGTTCTTGTTCTTGTTCTTCTTGTTGTTTTTGCACTACAAATAAGACCAGGCCCGGCCCAACACAGCACGCTGACCACGCCCCCGCGTTGGGCGCCACCTTCCCAGGGGCGCTATTGAGCCCCTGGGAGGCGGGGCCACACCTGGCAGAGGCGGGGCCGCGTGACGCGGGAGGCGGGGCGTGCCCTGGTGCAGTCTGGCTGGGCAGCGGGGTTGCACAACGCAGGGGGCGTGACCAGGTTTGGCTGGCTTGTTCTCCATGGAGGAAACTCGGGAGCCATGCAGGAAGAGGAGAAGAAGGAGGCGGCGGAGGGGAGAGGCGAGGGCGGTCTGAGGAACCGGCGCCGGTCCCCCCGCTCCAACCGGGTCTTGGAAGGGCTTCGGGTCCAGGGCGCTGCGTGGGCGAGCCCCATGTGTGTGGGTCCTGCGTGTGTCTCTTCCCGTCCGGCTGACCCTGATGGATTCAAGGTCCCCGGAGCATTCCTTTCCCACAGGGAAGCGGCTTGGTGGGGCGGTGTCTTGGGCAGAGAAACCACTAAAGGTTTCCCTTCTCGCTCTCCTTCTTTTCTTCTCTCTCCCTCTCCAAGCGTTTCTATTCTTTTCTTTTTTCAGCTCAGCCCTTCTTCTCCTTACCCCCCCCCCCCCCCCCGTTCAAAGCAGCTGTTCAAATACAAGGGCTGCCTGCTTTTGACGGGAAGAGAGGATTTTCAAACAACCCCTAAAAGGCTTTGAACTCCCTCCCCAGACTGGCTGAGCCAGGACACACGCCGCGGGAGGGGCGCAAAAAAACTTTGCGTACCCTTTTAAATTTCCTCGGGCTGGTCCTGAATAAGACATATGCAGTGTACAGCGGAATTTGTTTGTATTTTTTTTCAAATGATAATCCGGCCCCTCAACAGTCTGAAGGATTGTGGACCGGCCCTCAGCTTAAAAAGTTTGAGGACCCCTGCTCTAGTCTGTCAAGATCGTTTTGAATTCTGCTCCTTTCTTCTGGAGTGTTGGCTATCCCTCCCAGTTTGGTGTCATCTGCAAACTTGATGATCGTACCTTCTAACCCTTCGTCTAAGTCATTAATAAAGATGTTGAATAGAACCGGGCCCAGGACGGAACCCTGCGGCACTACACTTGTGACTTCTTTCCAAGATGAAGACGACGCATTGGTGAGCACCCTTTGGGTTCGTTTGCTTAGCCAATTACAGATCCACCTAACTGTAGTTTTGTCTAGCCCACATTGTACTAGTTTGTTTGCCAGAAGGTTGTGAGGGACTTTGTCGTAGGCCTTACTGAAATCTAGATAGGCTACATCCACGGCATTCCCTGTATCGACCCAACTCGTAACTCTGTCGAAAAAAGAGATCAGATTAGTCTGGCATGACTTGTTTTTGGTAAATCCGTGTTGACTATTAGCAATGACTGCATCTGTTTCTAAGTGTTTGCAGACCACTTCCTTAGTGATCTTTTCCAGAATTTTGCCTGGTATCGATGTGAGGCTGACTGGACGGTATTTAAATATATAGGTACATTTCTTGTCCAGTTAAACTTTAAAATGTTTCAGTTTGTATCTTTAACTTATATTCTTTAACAGTCTCTTCAAAACTATATTGCTCTGTGCAGCTCTCTTTCAACAGTCTACTTCCAGCTTCAACTGTCTTCTAACTCCTAACACTGGCTTCTGGACTGAAACAGACGCAAGTCTCAACTGTCATCTTTTTACAAAGCATTCTAAATAGTGATAGAACCAGTCACATGATCTCCCACTGCTTCAAGTACATAGAACAGCGTTTCTCAACCTGGGGGTTGTGACCCTTGTGGGGGTCGCGAGGGGGTGTCAGAGGGGTCACCAAAACCATCAAAAACATATTCACAGTGCTCTCCGGAGGTAGGTGAACAACCTCTCCCCTAAATCATTGTCAATTCCTCACAAATTCCTCCAGTATTTTCCGGAGTGACTCAGAGCCCCGATCCTGCCTCATGAGCTGGCGCTGGAACGGGCGCGTCATCCTCCTCTTCCCGATCCCTAGCCGCGCCCGCTTTCGTTCCCTTGAGAAAGAAAGTCCTTCGCAGACGCCTCTCCGGGGAAACCCCGGGCTCCAGGCCTGGGCGGGGAGGCGCCTTGGGAACGCCAAGCCACAAGCCCTCCGCCACTCAGACCGTCGCCTAGCAACAAACAAGGCGGCCGACTCGCCGCGCAAGGATGTTTCTCGGAAAGGAAACGTCAGAGGCCCAAGCCCCGCCTCCCAGCGTCTCTTAGCAACGGCGGGGTTTGGGCCCCATCTACACTAGGCCTGCATCTACACCAGGCCTGGGCCAACTTGGGCCCTCGGGGTGTTTTGGACTTCAACTCCCACAATACCTAACAGCGTAAGCTTAAGCGGCCGAGAGGCAAAAGGAAGGGGCCTGAGGCTGTTAGGAATGGTGGGAGTTGAAGTCCAAAACTCCTTGAGGGCCCAAGTTGGCCCAGGCCTGATCTACACTGTAGAAGTCATGCAATTTGGCTCCCCTTTGACTCATGGCTCAATGCTATGGAACCCTGGGAGTTGCAGTTTGGTAAAGCAACATCTTTCTTTGGCAGAGAAGGCTAAAGACTCCGCAAGAATATAACTCCACCGCACCCACCCCCCACCCCCGTCCAGGCCGGACCTCATCCCCCCCTCCCCCCCCGCTGCCGCTCTGATTGGTTGCAAGGGTGCCGATTCTGGGACGTGATTGGCTGCTTCTAAAACTGGGCAGAACGTTTCCTTCATCTGCTGCTGCTCAGTCGTTTAGTCGTTTCCGACTCTTCGTGACCTCATGGCCCAGTGCTTCATCATCGCTCGTTTATGTCTGGAGAGTCTATGTAGGCAATGTGCTGTCGAAGGCTTTCGTGTCCTGAATCACTGGGTTGCTGTGAGTTTTCCGGGCTGTGTGGCCATGTTCCAGAAGCATTCTATTCTGAGATTTCGCCCACACCTATGGCAGGCATCATCAGAGGTTGTGAGATTTGTTGGAAACTAAGCAAGTGGGGGTTGGAATGTCCTGTGGAATGCCCAGGGTGAGACAAGGAACTCTGGTCTGTTGGAAGTGTGAATGTTGCAATTAATCACCTTGATTAGCATTGAAAAGCCTTGCAACTTCAAAGCCTGGCTGATTCCTGCCTAGGGGGATCCTTTATTGGGAGGTACTAGCTGGCCCTGATTGTTTCATGCCTGGAATTCCCTTGTTTTCAGAGTGTTGTTCTTTATTTACTGTTCTGATTTTAGATCAGAGAAGTCAGCCATAGCAGAGCACTTGATGAACCAACCTGGACACAGCATATTATTTGAGAACACAGAAATGCTGGGCCACACTTAACAACTACAGTAGAGTCTCACTTATCCAACACTCGCTTATCCAACGTTCTGTATTATCCAGCGCTTTTTGTAGTCAATGTTTTCAATACATCGTGATATTTTGGTGCCAAGTTCGTAAATACAGTAATTTCTGCATAGCATTACTGTGTATTGACTACTTTTTCTGTCAAATTTGTGGTATAACATGATGTTTTGGTGCTTAATTTGTAAAAGCATGACCTACTTTGATGTTTAATAGGCTTTTCCTTAATCCCTCTTTATTATCCAACATATTCGCTTATCCAACATTCTGCCGGCCCATTTATGTTGGATAAGTGAGACTCTACTGTACCATGTCAGACTACACAGGGAAGCCATTGAAATAAACAAGTATATGGACAATTTCAAGGAGGAAACCATGAAAATGAACACAATCTGGCCACCAGTATTTAAAAATTGCTAAAATCAGGTCAGTAAATAAAAAAACAACACTCAGAAAACAGGGGAATTCCAGACAGGAAACAATTAGGGCCAGCAAACACCTCCCAACAGAGTATTCCCCCCAGACAGTAAGCAGCCAGACCTTGAAGCTGAAAGGCCATTCAATACTAATCAAGGTGGCCAATTAAAACATTCATACCTGCCTCAAACAGACAAGAGTTCTTTCTCCCACTCTTAACATTCCACAGGTATATAAACCCCACTTGACTAGTTTCCTACAACTTCTGAGCATGCCTGCCATAGATGCAGGTGAAACGTCAGGAAACAATGCTTCTGGAACAGGGTCATACAGACCAGAAAACACACAGCAACCCAGAGTCTATGTAAACAATATTTCATTGTCTTCAGCACATAATAATATTGTTAGGAAGTATATTAGATCAGGGGTTCATAATGTACAAAATCTGTGTGATATATCCATTAAAAGTATTTGCCCAGTGGAACTGTGTGTGAGGTTTTAGATAATTTGTTATTCATTTACTGCATCCTTATTCCAAAGTCCTGTTAGGATCGGTAGTCTTTGCATGCCTCTTCTCGCCAATTGCTGGTCTGCAGGTTTACACACTGCTTGCTTTTCCATCCACATTATCTTCCTGCATCACTCTTCACCTGCATATCTATAGTTCTGGGGTCATGTAAACATGTATTGGGTGGAAAGGGGTAGTGAATAGGAAAAGTTTAAGACGCCCTAGTGTAGAGGAACAAAAATCATGTGTCAATGTCTGTCCTCTGCTCCTTGCCTTTTCAGCTTGAAGTAGTTTGAAGAATCTTGCCAGAAAACACACCTTTTTCTATTGCAGTGGGTTAGAAAGAGATAAGTGTGGAAAACAAACAGGAACCTTATCCCAGAACAACTTCAGTCTGTTAGTGTTTGTTCCAAGATGCTTTATTGTCACTTGAAAAATTGGCTGAGGCTTTGCAGGGAATTTATTTTTCCATTGCGACATAATATTTTGAATAACAGCTGCTCTCCCACCTACTAAAATGTAATGAGTTCAGAGTTTCAGGGATTTGGAGAATGACAGAGTGAGGGAGAATGAATAGGTGTGAATTAAATTTCCTCTTCTGCCAGATGTGTATAGATCACACCTGTCTACAACTTAATAAGGCCTATAGAAAGTCCCTGGATATTAAAATTGCCAATGAGCAGGGGAAGAGAAAGACCCATGGGCCATTTTCCTGAGTCTGCTATGGCTGCATCCTAACGAATCCAGTGGTTTGCAGTTGAGTAATCTATGAGGACTCTCTGGCCGGGAATTCAAAATACATCTCCCTAAAATGCAAATCCCACTGTTCAATAGGATGGAACCATGGCAGCTAAGGTGGAGCAATCGCTCTGTAACTGTGTAATATGAAAGGGCCCCTGAACTCAAGGGCGAAAGTAGCATATTCCCCAATGTTTTCCAGATAAAATTTTTGGATATTTGTAGCCAAGTAATATCAAGAGTGCAATTAAGATGGCAAAAATTATTACCAAGGAAGAACACACATGCTAGGAGAGGCTGCTGCAATTTGCTGTTGCCTGTCTGCTCTGGGAAGGGAAAAATTCTGCCATCACTTCCCGCCCAATGAGTGAAATTCTGCTTATTATTGACTCTTGGTGCTGTGTGTTAAATATACCCTGCACACAGCTTTATAGGACAAGACTGGGTGGAAAACAACTTTGGATCTGCAGATGATTCTAGCAACCCTTTGTTATGGCCATTAGTGCTGATGTTAATTGAAATCTACGTGTGCCCTCTCCATAGTATATCAGACTAAGGACTCATTCAGCCAGGAAGTTTTCTAAGTAATCTTTGACGGGTGATTTGTCTTTGAACTCATAGCCTCTAAATTTTCATAGATCAAAATTGGGATATATGTGGCCAAGCAACAGCAGAATGCAAATCACAGAGGCCAGGAGAGGCTGCGTCAGTTTGCTTCTGCCTCTCCTGAAAGAAGGAGACTGCTGTGTGACTCAGGCTTTGCCTGAACTCAGGGAACTGTGTGAATAACTGCAGAAGCAATATCAGTTTCATATGTCTATAGTAACTTGGTGCATCTACATTTGAAACCACTTTTATCTGCCCTGACTCAATGCTATGGAATTGTGGGAGCTGTAGTTAAGTGATGCATCAGCACTGTTTGTCAGAGAAAATTAAAGACCATGTAAAACTCCAACTCCTGTGATTCCATGGCATTGAGCCACTTTCCTAGTTTTCAACAGACCTCACACCTCTGAGGATGCCTGCCACAGATGTGGGCAAAACATCAGGAGCTAATGCTTCTGGAACGTGGCCATACAGCCCGGAAAACTCTCAGCAACCCACTGCATTAATTCTACAGTGTAGATGCACCCTTAGACATCAAAGTGTGAGGGCTGCTGAAGCTGAATGTGCTGTTTGCTTTTGCAAGCAGTACACACAAGCTTTCCTATTATAAACCAAGGAGTGCTGCAGTGTTTTTCCTTTGCTTTCCAATGTAGTACATCTCATGCCTGGATAAATATTATTAATTCACCCAGGAGAGAGCGCTGTGGGCACACCTGTCTTATGCGCACCAGTAGCCTGCCTTTGAATGCCTCATGACCAAAAACCTTGTGATTGGCTAATATTAAATAATTATTGGAGGAAGTAATACAAAACGTCAGAGTATAGATCAAGCTAGGAAAAAATACATTAAGGAGAAAAAAGAAACTCTCAGACTATTAAGAAATACTTTATGTATAACTAATGACCTTAAAACTACATTCATGTATGTTTAAGATTTCCATTAACAAAGAAATCGGTGAATAGGTAGTTGTGAGTTTTCCGGGTTGTATGGCCATGTTCCAGAAGCATTCTCTCCTGACATTTTGCCCACATCTATGGTAGGCATCCTTGGAGGTTGTGAAGTCTGCTGGAAAATAGGCAAGTGGGGTTTATATATCTGCAGAAAGTCCAGGTTGGGAAGAAAAAAACTCTTGTCTGTTTGAGGCAAGTGTGAATGTTGTTGTCCCTTCATTAGCATTAAATGGCCTTGCAGATTCAAAGCCTGGCTGTTTCTTACTTCTTGGTGAGTGTTGCCTGGTTGGAGACAACTGAATAACTGAAACCAGCAATAGCATTTTAATTTATGCTTTCTTTGCCTCTTTTTACATAATCTTGCTCGTTTTCTCATAAAGAGTAAAGCTTGCTAGCTGAGTTTATGATGAATAGCAATCCAGTGTTCCCTCACTTATCACGGGGGTTAGATTCCAGGACCACCCACAATAAGTGAAAATCCGCGAAGTAGGGACGCTATATTTATTCTAATATTTATACATTGTTTTAGTAGTTAGACATTATTTTAAGTCTTTATCAATCAGTTGTGTGTTGATAAATCGCCTCCTTCTCCTCCCGTTGCCACTTGGGCTCCTTTTCTCTCCCTTTGGCTTCTCCTTCCTCCTTTCCTTAGGCTGTAAATTGTAATTTTTTAAAATTTATAATAGTATTTTAGAGTTTATTGAAAAACTGCGAAACAGTGAATCCGCGAAGTAGTGAGGGAACACTGTAACTAAAAATGCATACAAATATGCTTTGATATTACCAAAATCATAGGATCTATTAAAGATCTATTCTTTCACCCTGGACCTTCCACAGATATGTAGACCTTCCTTGCTTAGTTTTTCCAATAGACCTCACAACCTCTGGGGATGCCTGCCATAGATGTGGGCGAAACATCAGGAGAGAATGCTTCTGGAACATGGCCATACAGCCCAGAAAACTCACAACAACTCTATTAAAGTAATAGTTTTATCTGTTTGGAATGATATGAGAAGCCAAGGAATTAAATGTATATATTCATTTTACTTTTGAAATCAATCAGGCAATTAAATCGGAAATGTTTTGAAGGCACACAACAAACAAAGCACATCCCTGTATTGTAAAATGGATTTTTAGGGCAATAAAATTGGCAAATTCCTTCTGAACAATTTTTTTCTAAAAAAATCCTTATGTGAAGGCCATTTTAGGTTGAAAGCACACAATAGCGAAACATTCACATCAAGACAATTTTAGAGGGTTGCTGTGAGTTTTCCAGGCTGTATGGCCATGTTCCAGAAGCATTCTCTCCTGACGTTTCGCCCAAATCTATAGCAGGCATCCTCAGAGTTTGTGAGATACGCCTGCCATAGACGTGTGCGAAACGTCAGTAGAGAAGCTTCTGGAACATACAACAAAACAAAAGCAAAACAACTTAGTGATTCCGGCCATGAAAACCCTCGACATTTACAAGTAGCTTTTTTTTAAAAAAAATGTTTTTGAAAGACATGGATAAATCGGAAGGATTGAAAAAAAAAAACATTTGGAGAATGCGGGCATCGATCCCGCTACCTCTCGCATGCTAAGCGAGCGCTCTACCATTTGAGCTAATTCCCCATGTTAAAGACTGCGGAGTGCAGCCGAGGAAAGTACTATCGCATCGACCCAAGTATTTCGTACTGCGCATGCGTGGCTCACGAGGAGGAGGCTGGGCTCGCTGGCGCCCGGTTCCTCCAGTCAGTCGGTCAGCCAGCGAGGGAGGCGGGCGGCTGTTTGGTTGTTCTGTCCAGATGTTTCTTATTGTGTGATGGTTTGCCTCTTTGGCGAGCCTCTCTCCTAAGGCGGCGGCCACATCTCTGCCCTGGCCGGAGGACGAGGACGATGAAGAAGAAGAGCGAGGAGGAGGAGGAAGAGGAAGCAGGGGTCCCAACCGCCCGCCTCGCAGCCCTGAGGTAAAACAAGGGCGGCCATGGAGGGGGAGAGAAGCAGTATATAATAAACCCAGGCTGTGCCTCATCCTTGAGGCTGTGGGGAGGGCGGCAGGAGGAGGAGGAGGAGGGAGCTTGTCACGTCCATTATTCTCTGGCTCTTGTTAGGGGCCTTCGTGATGCCATTGTCTCTGTTTGGGTTTGGAGCGGTGTGGTGGGATTCTGGGTAGGACCCATCTGGCACGAGAGCGGGGGGAGGTGTAGGGGAGGGGGGGGGGTCCTCGAATGGAAGGAAGGAAGGTGCAACTCCTCCTGTACCTGAAGGTGACTGTCTGAGAGATGGTAGGAATTTTGCTGGTGTACCTCTCACCTCACCCTTCAACGTCACCCGTTACTGAGCCTTCTAGAATGGGATTAGGATGGGTGTTGGAGCCCTTCAGTTTGCTCCTTATTCTTTTGATTGATTAAAGGCATGATCATCAAGTTTGCAGACGACACCAAATTGGGAGGGATAGCAGAATTCTCCAGAAGACAGAAGCAGAATTCAAAACGATCTTAATAGATTAGAGAGATGACTGGCCAAAACTAACAAAATGAACTTCAACAGGGACAAATGTTCCACTTAGGCAGAAAAAAATGGAATGCAAATGGGGGACGCCTGGCTCAACAGCAGTACATGTGAAAAGGATCTTGGAGTCCTCGTGGACAACAAGCTAAACATGAGCTTACAATGTGATGCGGCGGCAAAAAAAGCCAATGGGATTTTGGCTTGTATAAATAGGAGTATAGTGTCTAGATCCAGGGAAGTTGTGCTACTACCTTTCTATTCTGCCTTGGTCAGACCACACCTGGAATTACACTGTGTGCAATTCTGGGCACTGCAATTGAAAGGAGATGTTGACAAGCTGGAAAGTGTCCACAGGAATGCGACTAAAATGATCAAGGGTCTGGAGAACAAGTCCTATGAGGAGCAGCTGAAAGAGCTGGTTATGTTTAGCCTGCAGAAGAGAAGGCTGAGAGGAGACATGAGGGCCATGTATAAATATGTGAGGGGAAGTCATAGGGAGAAGGGAGCAAGCTTGTTTTCTGATGCCATGGAGATGCGGAACAATGGCTTTAAACTAGAGGAAAGGAGATTCCACCTGAACATCAGGAAGAACCTCACTGTGTGAAGTGTTCGACAGTGGAACTCTGCCCCGGAGTGTGGTGAAGGCTCCTTCTTTGGAGGCTTTTAAACAGAGGCTGGATGGCCATCTGTCTGGGGGTGCTTTTCCTACTTCTTGGCAGGGGGTTTGACTGGATGGCCCGTGAAGTCTCTTCCAACTCTATGATTCTAATATATTATTTCCATTGGATTTATTGAGCATTCCTCTGAGCTGCTAGTTTGTCTGTGAACTATCTGACAACCAAGATATCAATGATTACATGACTGTAAAACACAAAGTGCTAACCTTTCATTGGTTAGCACTCCTTCCTTCAAGCTCTCACAAGCAACATCTCTCCAGAATTTTAGAAGGGTCTTTTATAGTCCTGAATTTAGATGCCAGGGACTGAAGCTGATGCTTTTTGCATGCAAACAGGGCCATAGCCAGAAAAAAAATTCGAGGGGGGGGGGGTTTGCAACTTAACTTTAGCAAATTATGAAGAGTAGTTCCATAACACACACACACACACACAAAAATAGAAATCAGGCTCCATCGATAAACTTCAGTAGACACTCAAGACAAACTTCAGTATACGCTCATGGGGATTTGGTTAATCAGTTAAAATTCATGAGTAAACTAGATTTTTTCTTTTAAACAACCTGAAAATTTTCAGGGGAGGTTGAACCCCTAACCCCCTCCCTCTTGGCTACAGCCCTGCATGCAGATACTGACTTTGACATTATTTTGTGGAGGCTTGTTACATATTCCCTCCTAATATTTCACAGCTGAAGATAGCGACCAGTGTGGCCAAGCAAAATCAAGAGTGTGGTCAAGATGGCAAAAGTTGTTAATGAGGAAGAACAGACTTGTTGCAAAAGCCTGCAGCAGGTTTGCTTTTACCTGATTCTGGCCCTCTATTCGCCTTGCTGCTGAGTTAATTGAGTGCTTTTGAGCGCTGCGCTGCCCATCGTGTAAACTGAATGGGCGAAAGGGGGAATCTTAGCCATGTGGCAGCCCACTGGATGCAATACCATCTTCATCATCACCACCACCACCATCATCAGTATTTGGCACCACACTTTTATTTCATGCTGTACAGTACCATTTAACAAAACCAAGCTAAACCCAGCAGCAACCACAACCACCACCAGGATACAAATTAGACCACCTGGTGTATGGGAGATGCAGTACACAATCTGGGGAAACTGACTGGGCAAAAGGGGGGGGGGGAATCTTAGTGTTAGGGAAAACTCAGGTTTCAGTGGTGGCCAAGGGAGCTTTTGCACAATTAAAACTTCTGTGCCAGTTGTGCCCATACCTTGAGAAGTCAGACTTGGCTACAGGGGTCCACGCTCTGGTTACATCCCAAATAGATTACTGCAATGCGCTCTACGTGGGGTTGCCTTTGAAGACTGTTCGGAAGATCCAAATGGTCCAATGGGCGGCAGCCAGATTGCTCATCAGAGCGGCCTACAGGGAGCATACACCCCCCCCCCCCCATCAGCTCCACTGGCTGCCAGTCTGCTACAGAGCACAATTCAAAGGGGTAGCTTTAGCCTATAAAGCCCTAAATGGTTCTGACCTAGCATACCTGTTTGAATGTATATCTCCCTATGAACCATCTCGGAGATTAAGATCGTTCGGGGAGGCCTGCTCTCGGTCACGCCTCCTTCGCAGGCGCGACTGCTAGAAAGGAGAGACAAGGGCCTTCTCAGTGGTGGCTCCTTAGTTATGGAACTGCCTCCCCAGTGACATTAGATCAGCCCCCTCCATCCTAGCCTTTAGAAGAAAGGTAAAAACTTGGCTGTGGAATCAGGTTTTTAGGGCAGTGCAATGACAGCTTTGGAATATATGGAATGACTATGGAAAGGCTTGGACTACGACTATGGATGGCATGATTTTTATGTAACGTAATGTTTTTAAATGTTTAATATATCTGATTTTAATCTGATTTAATTGTAATTTTTAAATTGTATATGTTTTAAGACATTGAATAATTGCCTCTATGTAAACCGCCTTGAGTCCCCTGTGGGGTAGAGAAAAGCGGGGTATAAATAGAGTAAATAAATAAATAAACTACTCTAAAATATAGCAGAGCATCTAAAAATAAAAAAGGATACAAAAATTGAGCATTCAGCTCATTATCCAGCAAAGCGTGAAGTGCCCTGTGATGTGGCTGTAAAGAATTCAGAGCTTAGGCAGGCAAAGATGCAGAGTCCAATCTTAAAAATCACAAAAGGTTTATTTACAATAATAAAGAATAGTTGCATTTCTTAATAATCAGGAACTGGGTCTGAGCTACTCTTAACACCCATTTTTTCTAAGGTTTCAAGACAGGGAAAAATCAAATCACTGCATCTCTCTGGTACACAGACACAGAATCTCAAAGCACACAGCTCATTCTCTCCATACAAAGATGTAAGAAAACAAGTCAAAGTAAAGGCTTGCAATAGAAAGGTATCCATTCTACACAACCAATCAGAATGAGAATAGAAACGAGAGAAGAAATAGATACATTCCCAACTGTCATACAGGAGACATGGGGGGAGGGAAACCCTTAGCTTATTCTAAGCTAACTAAACTGTTCCTCATTGAGGACTTGAGACATAAGTAGTTGTGGAGTTGAATCCCAATGTGGCAGCCCCATTCCTTCCTAGGTAAAATACCTTTACCATCATCTTATTAAACACACTTTTTCCTTAGGCTGTACAAGATCACAAGTTTAAAGTCAATAGCAACAACCACCAGCATACAAATTAGCCTGTCTGATGTATGGGATATGCAGTACAAAAATTGTGGAAACTGACTGGGAAAGAGAGGAGAGTATTACCAATGTGGCAAACTCACAGGTATTCATGGTTGCAATGTATTTAGCACCACACTTTTATTTAATTATGTGCGGTATCACTTAATAAAACCAAGTTGAAAGCCAATATTTATATACTTACTTTTATCACACTTTTCTCCCACGCATGAGACTCAAAGTGGTGTACATAAGACCACACAGATACAAAATACATAATACAAAACCCCTCATCAGGTGCTCATTAGTTGCATCATACAGTAATCTTAATGCTAAACCTAATCAAAAGGGGAAAGTGCTTCAGGAGCTGCACATGGAGTTCCTCTTTGAGGGACGTCACCTCCAATTACATGGCCAAGGCGATCCTGGAGGTGACGTCCCTCAAAGAGGAACTCCATGTGCAACTAATGAGCACCTGAATTTTGGCAATGTCATTTAGCCAGAGAAAGCTAAAGATCTTGTAAAACTAAAGTCACATTGCATTGAGCCGTGGCAGTTCACATGGTATCACACTGCATTATTTCTGTAGCATAGATGCACCCCTTGTTTTCATACATAGCAATAGATATTGTGTGACTGGGATGAGAGGATACCTGAAGGGACCCCACTCACCCCATTGTCTTACAGTGGCCAGCTTGTGAATTTTTGTTTTGTTTTAGACACATCCAGAGAGGGTTGGATAGAATATGCTATGCTCCTCTTGCTGGATTTTTTTCCAAACAAAAAGAGTGTCACATGATATACTAACTTTAAGAAAAGGCCTTAATCTGAATTGGATGTATGAAAAGGAAGGAAATGGAGTATGTTTTCTTTAACATTCGGTAAATAATTTAGTGACCATTATGTGCCATCTTGGATGAAATTCATAGTTTTGTGCAAACCACGTTGCTTCAACCATAGATGAATTGACCTTTCTGCTGTTACCTAAAATGCAAGGATCTGTAAACAGCAATGGGTAATTCAAGCCTCATGCTCTACAAAAGGGCTTGGCCCAGGTGTTTGACCGAGTGCCAGAAAAGTCTGTGTCAGAATGAATACATACATTCATGCAGTGGAAACTTTAAAACAACTCATTGTCTGTTCTCATGCTTAGTGGGATTTTTACTCCTGCCTCTGACTAATACAGGGCTTTGCCTTTCATTGAAACAAGAATGATAATTCAGAATAGTTCAGTAGCATGGTAATTCTTTTTGACTGGAGCGATATAAAAGTGGCCTGGAAAACCTAAGCAAAATAATGAGATCTATGTACTGTAAATTATTTTTCCTGGGTCAATGCTATACTATATTCTAAAACAATCCAAATTGTGTAAAGCGGGATTTAGAAACATTTTGAATCAGTGAACAGATACAGCACATTTAAGAGAATATTTACTTCATGTAAGCCCGTTTACTTTATTATGCTGTAAATTTGTTTCATGTGTAGGGTACTATTTCAGTCACAGAGATATAACGAGTGGGTAACCATTCATATTTGAAAACCTATAAACACAGAATGAAATCCACAGAAAATTAGGTGTGTCTAGCACTACATTGGACTGTGATTCTGGAGGCTAGGAGCATGGGTGTCAAACTCTTTTTCACTGAGTTCACATCAGCCTTATGGTTACCTTCAATGGGCGGTTTGTAATTATAAGACTGCACAAATGTTACTATATTGCCCTGGTATTGGAAGCCTTATGGGTCACATAAAATGATGTGGTGAGCTGAATTCCACCCGTAGACCTTGCATTTGATATGTGTGGGTTAGAGTCACTGCTTAGCCATGGAAACCCACTGGATGATTTTGGCCAAGGCACACTCTTTCATCCTCGTAGGATGAAACTAATATTGCCAAGAAATAACTAGAAGACACACAACAACAGCCTTGTGTTATAGGAGGGCCAGATCCATAGAATTTTGGGTGATCTAATTTATTTTGTACCTATGGGATAAATTAAGTGAAATTAGCTATTTTAATTGAGAACTTGATGTACTGATGAGTGAAAAAACCTTTAGGTATTAACTCTGCATTCATGTATTCATCAGATGTGTTCACCAGATTCAGAAATGCATTGTTATGTTGGTGGTCGCACATTTACCCTCTTGCAATTACAGTCACCCATCCTCTTTCATTGGTTTCTCACTTGTGGTTTTGATTATTTGCTAGCTTATGCCACAAGCTCCAGCCTGCTCCCACCATTCACATGGCACCACCATCCTCAGGAGGTGGACAAGGAGCCTGTTCAGAAGGCAGTAGTGCCATGTCTTTTTGTTTTGTTTTGGACCTCTCTTGCTTTGTCCAGGTGAAACAGATACTCAAAAGGGGGTAGGAAAAAGAGGAGCCGACTCTGCTCACAACTTCACTTACTCTGGGGATCCAAGTTATCTTCCTCTTCCTGTCTGCTATGAATGTCTTTCTTGGCCAAACAAAAGAAGGGAGGTACTGGTAGCAACAGAAACATGTGCACACAGAACTGTATCCATAGGGTAAGTGATGTTGCAGACATATATGGTGCCAGTTTTTCCTCCTTCTGTTCCCGTTTGCTGCAATTTTCTGTTCCCTTTGATATCTTCCTTCCATAACCTGGACAAAGCAGATGCTCGCAGCATGGGGGGGGGATGAGGCGCCATCTGCAGGTAAGTGAAATTGCATGTGGGGCCAGCTTCTCCTTCTCCCCCCCCCCCCCCCCACCTTGGGGGCTGCGATGGTGTTGCCCCATGCAATCCTGGAGATATTCACAGTTTTTGCGCTTTTGTGGGGAACTGTGCTTGTAACTCCTGTGAAAATGGGGGGAGGGAGGCATTTCTATTTCTAAGCAATTGCCTCTAGTTTCTACAGTAAGACAGATGTGCAACAATAGTGTACTCCCCTCCTTGTAAAAATAGATTGTGTATAGTATTTTGAAATATTAAAATAAAGCTTATCACAATATTTTGATTTCTTTCAGTCTCTAGTAAAGGCCCATTGGCCTGACATAACAAGTCACCTACCAGCCCTGTAGCCTAGTTCTGCTTTTTCTTTGGTGTGATAGTGGGGACGGTTTGTCAAGAAGTTGATTAGATCACAGTTCATGGCTGGTATCATGGGTGGTATCCAATCAGCTAGTCCTGCCCTAGTTAACATATGCTATGAAGTTTGGGAATTGAGATCCACTTTACAATGCAACTGGATTTTTCAGTCTTCTGGTATTTTTTGCACCAGTGTACTCATTTTAAGTAACCAGCTGCTGCCTACTAGTACTACCTGCTTGTTTCAAGGGGATTTATGAAGCAGGACTTAACAGGACTGGTGGCTTATTGATTGTTACTTATTGTTGTTAAATAACACAGATTTTTTACATTCCCAGAGGGAAGTTATGAACAATATGTGGGTGGACGCATTTCAAAAGTTTGATTCCACAAGGAGAACATTTATTTTAAAAGATATATACAGTAAAACTCCTGTAATACCAGAACCAATAGCTTTGGTTTCACTTCCCTATACCCGGGGGGGGGGGGGGGTCTCTCTAGGAATTTGTTAGGTCATCCACCTAACAAATGCTGTGGAAGCAGTGGAAGTTGCAGCAAATTTCTGTAAAGAATACCACTCTAGGAATCTTTAGGGATTCTAACACAATTCTGTGATGTGCTGGGATTTGAAGTATGTTAACTTAATGACATTCAATCATATCCATGGTTTCAGGTAACCACAGTCTGTCAAGGAACACATGGTTATGTGGATCTTGCTGTATACCTTTGTTAAAAATACAAATATTTTTATCTTTTGAAATTCAACAATGAGAAATCCTTTAGCTGGTGCTTGTGAAGATGGTAATTACTGACATCAGGCAGCCATTGCTCAATCTTTGTGCTTTGCCTGTTTTCTCACCTTGCGTTTTGCTAATTTTGCTAATTAAGGAATCCTGGATTTAATCTCGTTCTCTGCTGTAGAAGCATTTTTCCTGCTGCAGTATTCTTAGTCAATTTGTTTTTGAAGAAAATTCTGTAGGCTTCATTTTTTCCTTAATTACATTTATTTTCTTCCCTCTTTATGTGGAGAATCTTACAGAGTTACCTACAAATCTTTTTCTTCTCATGCATCATACCGTTCTGCACATGTTTGTTTGTTTTATATTTTTGGTGGCATGATCTATAGGTAATATTATTGTGTTGCAGACTCTCACCAAAAATTAGCTTTACAGCTGAATCATCATCACAGGTGATCACTTGTGACCAAGTACAATTGTCTGCCAAAGTTAAAGTCATGGCGGTGGGTCCATAAGTGACTATGAAGACCTATTCTGGATCCACATGGTCTTTCACGTTAAGGACATAGATTTCCAGATGGAAAGTGGTTAGGACAAGGGTTTACTCTATGTGCCTTCCTCTGGGCACATTTCTTCCTTTTGCTCTGTATTGGTGCCTCTACAAAATCCATAGCATTGTTGATAACAGGGAACTTCCTGAATAAGGGTTTAGTGAAGGAACACCTGGAGCTGTAAGCAGTTAGGAACACTTTGGATGCATTTTGCTTAGATTAAGGTGCTCTAAACTAATTATTATATAGCATCTCTGTTTTCTATTTCTGCTGAAGAAGAAATATGTTGTACAGTAGTCTTGCTTATCCAACCTTCGCTTATCCAACATTCTGTATTATCCAACGCAGTTTGCCTTTTAGTAGTCAATGTTTTTGTAGTCAATTTTTCAATACATTGCGAAGTTTTGCTGCTAAATTCGTAAATACAGTAATTACTACATAATGTTATCGTGTATTGAACTGCTTTTTCTTTCCATTTGTTATAAAACATGATGTTTTGGTGCTTACTTTATAAAATCATAACGTTATTGATGTTTAATAGGCTTTTCCTTAATCCCTCATTATTATCCAACATTTTTGCTTATCCAATGTTCTGCCGGCCCGTTTATGTTGGATAAGTGAGACTCTACTGTATGTCCAATTCTAAGTGATGAAATGGAAATGTGGTAGAAGCCTTTGAAGGGATTAACTTAATTCCTTGTATGTATAACATGAGGCACTCACTGGAACTTCCAGTTTTCCTCTACATGACTGCTTTCATAAATTATGCTATATGCTAGATGTACAAATAAATTTAATTTTTAATTTTAATAATGTACTTACTTACATTTGTGTTAGTCTATTGGTGGAATGGACACTGCTGGTAATATGGATTCTGTTTTTCAAAATGTTGGCTGTTACCTTTGGTCCCTTTCAGTTTCTTCATTTCTACCTATGTATTATGCATGTCTGTATATCTTTCTGTATATATTTAAGGTCAGCTTGTATTCTTATACAACAAGGTCCATATGATTATTAATATTACAAATAATAATAATAATTAGGCAATGTTTGATTTTTCCCATTCCCTATAGGCAGACATATTTATTTTTGTGAGATTAAGTGACTTTTAATAGAGACACCATAGTTTATTTATACCTTTTAATTGCTATATAGTATACCCTATTTTATATTATGCTGATTTTTTAATCTCTGGAGAATACCAAATGCATTAAAAAATCAATGCACAGCTCAGTAGTATCATTTTTAGAATTCATCCAGATGTCACAAACTTATGGAGTTGTCGTTCATTAACATCTGGGCCCCCAAATTGGGTAAAAACTAAAGTGCACCTACCACTATGTAAAAAAATTGTAGTTGACCCTCTATGTCCATGGTTTCTCCTTCCATAGATTCATGGGCCCTTTGAAGGCAACCATAAGGCTGGTGTGGCCCTTGATGAAAATAAGTTTGACATACCTGAACTAGCTGATCATGAGAATATTTATGTGGAAATCTCTGTGAAAACAACTTGAAGCCATTTCTGTGATTGTATATAGGATAATGTGGGAAGTGTCTGCAACAGAACTATAAATTATTCTGGTTGTTCTATAGGCAATAATAATGGTGTGGTGGGGGAAAGTGGAAAGTCATGTTTGAACTGACTGGAATTGTTAGTAAATAATATCTTACAAATAGATATAATAGGTAAGCACCAGTTAAGACTGGTGTGCATGCTAATATTGTTGAACCAAGTACGATATTTTATATGCTGAAGAAACAAGCAGACATTTGATTTCATAAAATTGTAGATAAACTACTCATTTGATAGTGAATACATTCAGAGATATGCTGCTTGTTTGCAGAAATTTCCTTTTACAATACAACAGCAATAGGTTTCCAATCTTACAACTAAAAAGATGGCTCATCCTGAGTATGTTCCCACCTCTGGGCTTTTTTCATGCATAGCTGTGATGACAGAATGTTTTTATCTACTGAAAGCCTGTCATGTTCAAAAGTAAAGGAAAGCCTCCTAAAAATAATTAATTTATTACATCCCTGCTTCTTGTCTTTATGTTTGCGGTGTATAACCATTATAATTCAGGAAAACTGAATTGTGAGAACTTTCTTGTCCTCTTATTATTTAGGATGCATATTTTGTTTGTGCTATTCCATGCTTATCACTGGATTTTGAATGTTTAAAAATCAAGCACAGTGTAGATCAGGAGTCCCCAAACTTTTAAAGCAGAGGGTCCCTCAGAGTGTTGAGGGCCCCGGACTATAGTTTGAAGAAGAAAAAAAACCCGAATGAATTCCTATGTATGTTTTCTTTGTAGTGCAAAAAAATAAAATAAAGAAGTATACAATATTTAAAAATAAGAACAAGTTTAACCAACATAAATCTATCAGGATTTCAGTGGGAAGTGTGGGCCTACTTCTTGTTGATGAGATAGTCAAGTTAATTAGGATTGTTGTTGTTGTTGTTGTTGTTGTGTGCCTTCAAGTCATTTCAGACTTAAGGCAAACCTAAGTCTAAAACTGGGGGTAGGGGCCAGATAAATGACCTTAGAGGGCCGAATCCGGCCCATGGGCCTTAGTTTGGAGACCCCTGGTGTAGAACTTTTTAATTGTGCTTATTTTCACGTGTTACAGTTTTTACTTGCTCTGTTTAGTAACACTATGTAACAAAATTTGAAAAAAAAAAAATCTGTTCCTGGTTTGAAAGTGTTATTTCCTGTTTAATTGTGTGGTACTTATTTTGAAAGTAGTCGTTCTACTCCAGAAACGTCATTATTGTGGCTGCCACAAACTGTGTTGAATTGGTTGAGACTATCAGATATTCATCGAAAAAGTATAGCAAAATGTGCTATAGGATGTCCTGCAAAAGGTTATATCTCTTCTGCACACTAGAGAGAAAAATATATTGAGATAGATTATTTTTTGCCGTTGTGGGCACTGATGAACTTTGAAAATACATATGTGTTCCTTTGCTGGTACCCAGGTTTAGAGCTTGGAGTGGTCTTATTAAAAGAAATAAGAAATGATAAAGGAATGATCCAGGGAAGTCATGCTACCCCTCTATTCTGCCTTGGTCAGACCACACCTGGAATACTGTGTCCAATTCTGGGCACCGCAATTGAAGGGAGATGTTGACAAGCTGGAATGTGTCCAGAGGAGGGCAACTAAAATGATCAAGGGTCTGGAGAACAAGCCCTATGACGAGTGGCTTAAAGAACTGGGCATGTTTAGCCTACAGAAGAGAAGGCTGAGAGGAGACATGATAGCCATGTATAAATATGTGAGGGGAAGTCATAGGGAGGAGGGAGCAAGCTTGTTTGCTGCTGCCCTGGAGACTAGGACGCAGAACAGTGGATTCAAACTACAGGAAAGGAGATTCCACCTGAACATTAGGAAGAACTTCCTCACTGTGAGAATTGTTTGGCAGTGGAACTCTCTCCCCTGGACTGTGGTGGAGGCTCCTTCTTTGGAGGCTTTTAAGCAGAGGCTGGATGGCCATCTGTCGTGGGTGCTTTGAATGCGATTTCCTACTTCTTGGCAGGGGGTTGGACTGTGGATGGCCCATGAGGTCTCTTCCAACTCTACTATTCTATGATTCTATGAATATAATAGTTGCAGTATTGTCACTGTTTCAGCAAAAATCAGCATGAAGTACTAAATCTAATCAACCAAAAGTGCCTGCTAATTCTACTAGAGAGAGCTTAGTCTGAGTGATATGAGATTAATTATGGGGTGAAATTAATGCTCAGATTCAAACTGAGATTACTTGCATGCATATGCTTTGAGAGCTGTGTGAGAATCACTGAGAGTTCTATTCTAAAAATGGAATTTACATAATTCCATTTGGCTTCTGAAGATCAATTATTGAGGAAATGCTTTGAATTTATTTTAAGAGCTTATTAAAACACACACAATTTTGCCTTAACAATGTAATACTGTGTTTTTGGATTCCAAACTATTAGGAATTGACATACTTATCTAGATGCTAATGTCTAGCTCATATTTAAAGAAAAATGCATTAAATATCAACTAGGGTGTGTGTTTTGCATTTATTGCGATGTTTCATGTGTGCTTTGTATTTGTCCCCACCCCATAGATACAAAAATCTGTGGATTCTTAAGTCCTATTATAAATAATGGCATAGTAAAATGGTGTCCCTTGCATAAAATGGCAAAGTCAAGGTTTGCTTTTATTAATGTTTAATAGCTTGGTTGAATCCATGGATACAAAATCTGTGGATATGAAGGGCCGGTTATATTATCCTTATTAGAAATTTAATATAGTAAATTTTTCTTTTCATAAAATATAAAAAATAAAGATTTGACAATAAAAATGGAGTTTAATACATTTTAAACTTTCAACTGAATAAGTGAATGGGATGCAAAATGGATTTGTTTTCACTGTATTGAACACCTAATGGAACAAAACACAGAGTACAGTGTAATTCAGTGACACGCCTTTCCCTTTCATTTGTAATTACTAATATTTTAGAGCAATTGCTGGTATTTTTGCCAGTTTGGTGGGAGTAGGAAAATGAATCATTAAAGTAGTTCAGTGTTGGAAGTAATAGCAGAGCAACCATCTGAGAGAAAACATGTTGAGAAGCTTAGTTCTCACTCTTATAAACCATGGCTATAAATCCTTCATTCAATGATTCTATGCAAGAAAGTACATTAAATCTCGAGAAGGATATATTCATGGATCAGTAGTACCTTGCACTGTTAAACAGATTAAGCAGTCATCTCCTTTAGCACAGCAAAGACTTTCCCTGTCTTGGGTGTTACTTGGCTTCCAGCCAGGGAAAACCTCTTTGAGGCATGTGGTATCCATCGCAAGAGGCACAAAGGATTAAACCCAGATGGAATTATTTTCGGCACAGGTTTTGGAGAGAATTCAAAAGATCACAATCTTCACCATGGTTCTAGATAGATATAGCTCAGCCCTTTTTTGAAGGGTGGAGGGGGCAATTCTTGCCCTCTTCCTTGTTCACTTCTTGAACTCTGTTTTCATACTATTGAATATTCTATATACGTTTCTCGATTTTCTGTTTGTGTCTCTAGTTCCTTCAAAGTGGTAACCTACTCTTATCTCCTTTTATCTCTTTGTCAATTTTACAGTGGTGGTCTTCAGACAGAGTATATGTTGCCGTTGACTGCTGTATTTGCTGTGGCAGTCCTTGTATTTTTTTTTTAAAGAGCCAGACTCTGAATCACTTAACAGCAATTTCCAACACGAACAACAACATTTTATTCCCATACAGAGGGCTTTTAAAAAAAACCCAGGACACATTATAGTGTACACACACACCTCCCTTACAAGGCTTTACATTTGAGGGACCATGAACTGGCCTTCTACTTAAAAATTTGAGGATCCCTGTTACACAGCATTATGAGATTTGAATGATTATTGGCCATGGCATATAATTTTTTTCCCATACACACACACCACTTTTCACAGGCTGCAAGGGAAGGCTCAAGCAGTGCCAAAGGACAACAACCATCAATATTTACTGCAAACCTCTTACTTCTCTGTCATAGTTTAGAAGAGTCCAATGTGAACTACTACATCAGGAGATGATAGTTTTACAGATAGATGTCTGTTTAATCAACCATTTTTACTCCTTTCAAACTATTGACGCTTTCCATTCGACCTAACATGTGTTGTACTTTTGAGTGTTTCAGTTTAAAATCTGATATGTGGGAGTTGTTGAACTTTCCCAATTTTGAAAGACAAAAACCTAGAAGGCTGTTAAAATTATAGTTTCAAAGTTTGTTACACAATAGCATTAGCTGTTCAGTCACAGTATAATAATTAGATATTACAATATTAAATTATTTTAACTCACTCTCACTCCCCAAATATATTTCATGATTCAAAATGCAATTACATAATTACTGCAAAGGCAAATGAGAACAACACAGAACATTAGGAAGAATTTCCAACTGTGAGAACTGTTCAGCAGTGGAACTCTCTGCCCTGGAATGTGGTGGAGGCTCCTTCTTTGGAGGCTTTTAAGCAGAGGCTAGATTGCCATCTGTCAGGGGTGCTTTGAATGCGATTTTCCTGCTTCTTGACAGGGAGTTGGACTGGATGGCCCATGAGGTCTCTTCCAACTCAATGATTCTATGACTGTAATCAATATCCAAAAAAGTGCCCATTATGTTAACATCAAGAATATAATGTAGTTCAATAGTAGGCCATGCTAGGAATTTGCATGCCACATGTATGAACAGATGTCATGTGGTCTCAAAAGTGTCTTCAATTATTTTTCTCCTTTCAACGCAAAATTTTAATGTCGATTTCTCTAATAATCCAAGAGTTTGAAGTCTGTCTAATCTGCAAAAAATTGGGAAAATGTTGTCTATGTGCTTGATATCTTTATCTTTGTTGCATATAACAAAGTAGGTAAGGTAAAGGTAAAGGTTTTCCCCTGACGTTAAGTCCAGTTGTGACCGACTCTGGGAGTTGGTGCTCATCTCCATTTCTAAGCCGAAGAGCCGGCGTTGTCCGTAGACGCCTCCAAGGTCATGTGGCCGGCATGACTGCATGGAGCGCCGTTACCTTCCCGCTGGAGCAGTACCTATTGATCTACTCACATTTGCATGTTTTCGAACTGCTAGGTTGGCAGGAGATGGGGCTAATAGCGGGCGTTCATTCTGCTCCCGGGATTTGAACCTGGGACCTTTTGGTCTGCAAGTTCAGCAGCTCAGCGCTTTAACACACTGCGCCACCACCAGGGGCCCCATATAGCAAAGTAGATGTAAGATATTAATGTAAGACATTTTCGTTTCAGCATGTGCTTTATCATAAATTCAGCAAGGAACTTAGCATACCTTTTAGTAGCTATTGTGTTAATTTTATCAAGGGCCTCCAGCCAAAACAGAAGTATTGTATGAGGGTTTACAAAAGTCTGTTCTATGAAACTCTTTTGCTGAAGCTTTTAAAAGAAAGGTTGCTAGCTTGATAGAGCAAAAGATTGAAATTATAAAACTTATGTTAAAGCAGAGTGATGAAGTAGTCTTAATTCTCTCAGAATTTAGGCTGAGATCAGGTCTGCACACAGGTTTTCCTTTAACTATTACTACAGCATTTTGAAGCTTTGTAAATTAGAGATACATTAGTATGATCAAGCAAATTAATTTTTAATGAATTCTCTTTTAGGGGATGGTTGTCATCAAGTCTCATCTGTCTTTCTGCTGTTTATATGTATGAAACCCTAATAATAGCTATATTTTAAAATAACTTTCTTTTTATTATAATTTTTATTGTGTTATCTTTAGTGTACAATTAAAGTGAGGAAAACATTGTTGCAGAAATAGTAAAGTGAAGAAGAGAGAAAAATTGAGAAAGAGAGGATAAAATAACTTTCTTGTGTTCATGGACCATTGCTCTCAAAGAAAAGAAACATGGATAATATTTTTTCAAAAGATCAGTATTCATTAGGAAAAATCATTAGGTCCTATCTCATTTTTAGGTGTGCCTATCAATACACTTAAGGTACTTTAAATTACTTTACTCTTGCCTATTTTCTGTTAAAACTTATTGAAATGTTTTTTTTTCTTTTGCACTTAAATAGTAAATGAAAGCATAAAAGTCTTTGTGGTTGAAAGTCAAATTTAGTTTAAACATTCAGGTCCAAAAAAGAATAATCAAATACGGTGGTCCTGCTATATCCTCAGTAGTTTGATTCTAGAATCCATCATGGATATGACAAAACACACTTCATTTATTATATGGCAGCAATGTCAATGCACACACTTCAGCATTGTCTGTGTTCACACAGCCACCATTTACTAAGATGGGGTATGATGATCCACAGTTTCTTGAGAATGCAGAACTGGAGGGACCACTCTACCATACTTCAGGATTGGCTACCATATCACCCTACAATATAAATATGTGATTTACCATATGCTGAATCTATATGTCATTATCATTTAACAGTTCTCTTGCCTTTGTCCTCCAAAGAGATCTGGGTCACATATGTAGCTACCCTATGCCTTTTTAAAAATTATCCAGTTTACTCTTCTAAAATAGATCCAGTGAGTCTCATAGCCAGGTGTGGATTTGAAACCCAGTCTTCCCTCCTAAGCTGCTACATTGCACATGTTCTGTTACCTATAGAGAGCAGGTTAGCTGTAGCAAAATCCTTGCTGCCTAAGAAGGTGACTGACAGCATGTTTTTAAAGGCTACTTTTAGAATGCATTCCAGTGAATTCAAGGGAGTGCAGTATATTTGGCAGCAGCTGTTATCATTGCCATAATGTCTCACTGTTTCTAAGCAGTTCCTCATCTGTTGAAGTTGGAGGAAAGGCTATGAAGTATACCTTTTGTTGCCAAAGAATAGTCAAACTGCTACTATGATTATGGTTTCCACCACATGTACTTGGGTACAGTTAATCTAAATATGAGCTGAATAATCAAGTGCAAAGTAATTCTGAGGCAACTTTCACAGATAATATTGGCAAAGCACATTAAGTGCTCTTACAGAAATTATCCAGGCATAATTATTCCATTCTTAGACTGCTCATGTTGAGAAGAGTATATAGAAATGAACAAAGAGAAATAATATCCATTTGAACAGTGCTTTCCTTCTGTTAAAAGTAATGGGACTACATTGAACAAATATGTTCATTTGTAAATGTACAAATGTGCCTAAGATAACATCTTAGTGATCATATGTGTGCTTTTGATCTGGGTACATTAAGAAGATGTGTGTGTGTGTGTATTAATACTGCAAGTCTGGAGAAGAGTGTATAAAAGAGTGATGGAATCCTGGCGACCAACAAAACAACAAAACTAAACACCCCACAACCTAGAAAATTGACAGCACAACCCCTCATCGAGAAAGGAAAATAAAGTCCTAATTAGAGGTAGAGGAATAATTGTTTTTATCCAATTACTGCCAGTTAGAAGGCTAAGCTCCGCCCACTTGGTCTCCTAGCAACCACTCAGCCCAGGCAGAGTTAGGCCTCACTTAGGCCTCTCCCACACTGCCTATAAAATACAGATTATCTGATTTGAACTGGATTATATGGCGGTGTAGACTCAAGGCCCTTCCACACAGCTATATAACCCATTTATAATCTTATATTATCTGCTCTGAACTGGATTATCTTGACTCCACACTGCCATATAATCCACTTCAGTGTGCATTTTATACAGCTGTGCAGAAGGAGCCTCATATAATCCAGTTCTAAACAGATAATATAAGATTATAAATATACAGTAGTTTCACTTATCCAACATAACAAGCCGGCAGAACGTTGGATAAGTGAATATGTTGCATAATAAGAAGGGATTCAGGAAAAGCTGATTAAACATCAAATTAGGTTATGATTTTACAAATTAAGCACCAAAACATCATGTTATACAACGAATTTGACAGAAAAAGTAATTCCATCCGCAGTAATGTTATATAGTAATTACTGTATTTACAAATTTACCACCAAAATATCACAATAAATTTAAAACACTGACTACAAAAACATTGACTACTAAAAGGCAGACTGCGTTGGATAATCCAGAACATTGAATAAGCGAATGTTGAATAAGTGAGAATCTACTGTAATATGAAATAATTACTGTCGTATAATAAAACAGAACAATACAATCTTTAAAATCAGAACACTAAATAAAGAACAACACTCTGAAAACAGGGGAATTCCACACAGGAAACAATCAGGGCCAGCTAACACCTCCCAACAAACTATTCCCATCACCAAAGTCTGGCAAATCCTCTGTTTTCTAAGGGCCACAGACATTAGAAGCACAGAAAATATTGCAAAGAACACCACTCTAAAAACAAGGGAATTCCAGACAGGAAACCATCAGGGCCAGCTAACACCTTCTAACAAAAAATTCACTCAGGGAGGAAGCAACCAGGCTTTAAAGGTGCAAGGCCATTACATGCTAATCAATTTGCTTAATTGCAGCATTCATATTTGCCTCCAACAGGCAAACAACAAAACAAAACAATCAGAAATATTGTATATTCACAACCTTTAGGAAATAATATCCCCTGATGGCGCAGTGTGTTAAAGCGCTGAGCTGCTGAACTTCTGGACCGAAAGGTCGCAGGTTTGAATTGGGGGAGCGGAGAGAGCCCCTACTATTAGCCCCAGCTTATACCAACCCTAATGTTCAAAAACATGCAAATGAGAGTAGATGGATAGGTACTGCTCCGGCGGGAAGGTAACGGCGCTCCATGCAGTCATGCCGGCCACATGACCTTGGAGGAGTCTATAGACAACGCCGACTCTTTGGTTTAGAAATGGAGTTGAGCACCAACCCCCAGAGTCAGACATGACTGGATGTAACGTCAGGGGAAAACCTTTACCCTTTACCTAAACTACCACCAATTCCTCAATACTTTATTTCCCATACCACCATACTTTGCCACAGCAATGCGTGGCCAGGCACAACTAGTATTATAATAAAATTAAAGACAATGGTTGTCATCCTCTGTGGTACAAGAAGAGTCAAATGTTGTGTTCATGCAGTTACGTCTCTCTCTCAACTCTGGAAGGGAGCTTCAGAGCACCTGGGATGTGCTGCCACAGCCATTAGCTGACTGGATGTGGAAAAGAGGGAGGGGCTCAGTAGAGATTCAGGAAGGGAGGTTTCAATTATTTTTAACCAGCTCTACCTGGCCACCTTCGGCCCAGTCCATAGCCAATAAATAGCTTAGCAGCTCACTCCTGGTATTTGGAAGCAGTCAGTAGAAGCTGAAGTTTTGCATGCATATTGAATATTTCCTTCAGCAATGTCGAAAAATGTCATGCGTGTGTAACATCAGATTATGTATGCATATTGCACCAGCCAATTTCTACAAAGTAAGAGATAGGTGGTAGTAATTGGGACAGTTAATTGTCTATGGGTTTGAATTCAAAGTTTAGAGGAGCTATACCATGTGACAAAGCTGTTTTAATGATACGGCTCAGCATTTGCCCAGCATTTTAAAGCTGGGAGGCAAACCCAGAATGGATTCACCACCCCACTGACATGACACTGACAGCTGTTAACTGAAGACAGGTTTAGGATTTTACTTTTGTGTATCAGAAATCATGTTGTTATTGTAACCTTGTTCTCTGTGAAATGGGAGCATAAATAGTACCCACAGGACATAATAAAAAGGGAAAAGCACAAGATAACTCTTTAAATATCTTTCTGTTACATGATGTAAGAGCCCCACATCCTTCCTAAATGAAAATGTATTTTCCTGCCAGCAGAAAAAGAGCAACTAAATCTTCTGTGGACAGAAAATCAACTGAATCGTCTGTGAGAGAGAATTCAGTAACCTGGGAACAATCCCTTCCTGTGATCTCACTAAATATGTCTGTGTTGTTGGTGGAACTAAGAAAAAGCTCTTCTTTAAAGCATGTAAAACTCACACAGGCTCACAAAGAGAGATATAGTATTTCAGATGGTCTGGGTCCATGCTGTATTTGACTTTAAAGATCACAACTACCGGTAGCACTCAGAGTTTTCACCAGAAATGGATGAGTTGCCCCTGTCTCTTTGTGTGACATTTAAGAAATGTTTCCTAACAAGCTTACATCAGAGTTTTGCTTCTTTCTTACCCTTCTGGTTACACTTCTGTGGTTTTGTATCCTTTTTAACAGGATGTATCAACTGAACTGATGCAGTATAAGATGCAATACAGAGGTATCCGTAAATAGAACATACTTCAGCAGGCAAAACATACAGTTGTAACAAAAGTGAAACAAGTTGTATAGATATAATTATCTGAAATAGTTCCATAAAATGATACAGATCTCTTTAAATGTGGAATGGGAGTCTTGCTGATTATTGAAAATCCTTGTATTATGCTAGCTTTACTATAGCTGGTGGTCATAATAATCTCTTGATCCTTAAGGCACCTGTGTTTGAATTGAGATTTAAGATAAAAATATTCAGCAAAAATATAGTGAGATAGATTTCTACTTGTCCTTTTCCTTTCTCTAGTATTTTTCATTCATTAGTTTGTAGTAATGAAGAAATATTAAGCTGTCCACTCAGCATTTGGAATGCAGGAATCTGCTGTTATTTTAGGACAGACTGTTTATCTAGTCCGATATTGTCTGCTGTGATTGCCAGGGTTTCAGGCAGTAAGGCTACCTGCTCTTTTTAAATGAAAACACTAGAGACTGATTGTTATACCGTCTGGAAGCAAAGCACTGAGCTATGGTTTTCCTCCAAAAGCAGCGACTTCTGTAGATCTAGGTCCAATATTTGTCTGCTCAGACTGTTCAAACACGTCAACTTTAGGATTCAACATTTGGCTGAAATGGATTTTAAAATCTTTATTACTTATAGGAATGGAATGTTCTCTGAATGTCTTTGATTGCAGATTGCTTAATATTTATTTAGACCTAGTGTATTTTAGAAGCAAATAAAGCCACAGTTGATCTATCTTATCTCAATCCTGCTTGTTCATCTGGCAAGTTGTGCTCCTCCTCCATTCAATCTATCATCTTATTGTATGGATGTTTTGCATACACTTTAGTGATTGTACATGTCAGAGTAATAAGTTGCCAAAGTGCTGGTTCAGTTTTGAGGCCTTTTAAATGTATGGGAAAAACTACTGCAGTATCCGATATCTCAGGGATTTCCCCTGTTAAATCAATACTGCAACTAGCCATGAAGTCCACCAATTAGTGATACATTTTAGCAATTCTGATGACATGGGATTCTTTTACCTCACATATAGATGCAAGAGCCCAAATGGAATAAACTCTCAGGAGTCTCATCTTCACCGTCAAAAATGATACTAGATGAAAGTGCATTAATTTACCTGGGCTAATCAGACAATGTTGGATAATTGTGAACATTATCCAGCAGGCCTGCCACTATGCACCAAAAAAATTAATTATCACATCCTTGAGAAGTGCTTCGAAAAATAGATACCAGACAGGCTGGATTATATTCATCTAAGGCAGGTTCATCTAAAAATTTGCTGCCTGAGATAAAAGGTAAGGTGACAGCATCTCTGTGAGTAGAAGCATGGCAGAATATCTTCCCAATACAACTGAGTCCATAACACTAGTTTAAATGCAATCAACTAATTGTTTGCAGTGAGAAAGAGCTGTTGAATCCAAGACGAACAGCCAGGATGTTGTCATTGTTGCCTAAGACAGTTGCTTCACTGTGTCTTAAAGATCTTGCTAGCCCTGGTCTGAGGACAGGATATAAATATCATAAATACATCATATGAAATATTGCTATACATTCTGGTGTCAGATCCTTCTTAGCAAATAGTGTATTTCAATGGCCTCGCGACAACTTAATAGTTTTCAATAGTTATCAACATTCTGCTTCAGTTTCTCATAAGTAGTAACAATTTGTTCTTCTTTTAAAAATGCAACTTTCCTGTTCCTACAACTTCCAAATTCTCACAGTAGAATTGGCAATCCAAAGTCTCTGTGTATAAATCAGCCAGTTGATAATGACATTGGTTCCTAATCTAAATAAAATACTTTAGCTTAAGGTTGCCTGTGGCTTCACTGTTGCAGCTTATGGGATCCTGCAATCTCTCTGTTACCCTCTTTATAAGAAAAACTAGATTTTTTAAATGTACAGTACGGATAGTTTTTAGAATGAGATCACATATGAACACAGGAGAAGAAGACAATACATATTGAACCATCTTAAAAGGAGAAAGAAAACACTGACGAGGAGGTCATGTTGTCTTTCAGTCAAAAGTTAGGCTGTTTCTCCTTTTTCTCTCTCTGATAGGTGTGAAAAGCTTTGCAAGGGCACCTTCTTGTGAGCAAGCAATCTCATAAAATCATAGAGTTGGAAAAGACCACAAGGCCTATCTAGTCGAGCTTCCTGCCATGCAGGAACACACAATCAAAGCACCCCTGACAGATGGCCACTCAGCCCCCACTTAAAAACCTCCAAAGAAGGAGACTCCACCACACTGTGAAACATCATATTCCACTACCAAGCAGCTCTTATCATCAGAAAGTTCTTCCTAATGTTTAGGTTGAACCTTTTTTTTCTTGCAATTTGAATCCACTGCTCTGTCTCTAGAGCAGCTGAAGAAGCAGCAGCAGTAGCCTGTCCCCTCTTCTGACTCCCCAGTCTCCGTCTTGCCTTTTCACCTAGAAAATGCCTCCTATTTTTTGTAACCTGTTAAAAAAATCATTCTACTTAGATTTTAAGCTTGATATCTTGTTTTTAAATAGTTTTGAATGTTTTGTATTGCAAGATATTTTAGAGTAAAAATATGACTGAGTTGGCCACATGAACTATCTCATTTTAAATATAATTTATTGCACGTCATTACTTTGATACAGTCCTAACATTTGTTCAGGAGTTAATTCTGGTGAAAGGAGATTTAGATATGTCACATTACTGCCCAGCCAAGGGCTGACAAAAAAGAATGCACATTTTTAGAACATGTTCCAATGCATAATTTGTCAGAATCAAAATTTACTATACTTATTATTATTATTTTATTGTATGACACAGCAAATAAGATAGACATGCTGGATTTCATATCACAAAATCACAAGTTGAACACTTCCCAAGTGTCTAGGACTGTGTGATGTATTTTCGGATGATGCGTGCAGATCCCAGTAGGGTGGCCTTTTGCAGTTGCCATATCATAATTTTGTCAATGTCTATTGTTTCCAAATGCCGGCTGAGATCTTTTGGCATGGCACCCAGTGTGCCCATCACCACTGAGACCACCTGCACTGGTTTCTGCCAGAGTCTTTGAAGTTCAATCTTGATGTCTTGATAGCGGCTGAGTTTTTCCTGTTGTTTTTCGTCAATGCGATTGTCACCTGGGATGGCGACATCAATGATCCAAACCTTTTTTCTTTTCTACAACTGTGATGTCTGGTGTGTTGTGTTCCAGAACTTTGTCAGTCTGGATTCGGAAGTCCCACAGTATCTTTGCGTGTTCATTTTCCACGACCTTTGCAGGTTTGTGATCCCACCAGTTCTTTACTGCAGGGAGGTGGTACTTGAGGCACAAGTTATTATTTTTTTTTTTAATTTTTTAATTTACATCATTTATATTCTGCCCTTCTCACCCCGAAGGGGACTCAGGGCGGATCACATTACACATATTAGGCAAACATTCAATGCCTTTTTAACACAGGACAAAGACGAACAACATAGCTCCGAGCGGGCCTCGAACTTATGACCTCCTGGTCAGTGACTCATTGCTCTCCCGTCTGCGCCACAGCCCTGGGCTATTATTATTATTATTATTATTATTATTATTATTATTATTATTATTATTTACATAGTCTGCTTATTCATAACACTTTTGTCTAAAATTGATGATGGCCTTGCCCAATACCTTTCTGGATTTTTTAAAATGTTATGTTGGACCATAATAGAGTAGACTCCTCCATGCCATTTTCTGACCCTGTAGGGAGGAACAGAACCATTGTGTTACCATACCTTCAGCACCCAACTCAGAAAGATGGTCCAACAAGATGCTGTAGAGCAGTGGTTCTCAACCTGTGATATTTTTTAAAAAACAGAGAGATCATTGTTTCCTTTCTTTATTTTTAAAGTGGTTATCTATTAAAATGAGCAAGATACATTTCAGTATCAAATGAATAAAAACCCAGTTTAAAATTAATTTAGCTAGACTGTTCAATTTAGAAGCATGGGGAGTTACACTGATTCAACAAAAGGATATTATCAACTGGGTGCTAATATTTGCTAAAATCTCATGAGTCCAGAGAGATTACCCTGAATGTATAATCATTTCCAGGAGATTGGGACCTCTCTCTGTTGTAAAATGCAATAGCCACCTAGTCAAATCCCATCAGCTGTTAGTTGCCAAGTGGAAGAAGAATACAAAATATCTGCTTCAGTCAGCATGCTTACTTTTTCAGCATAACAACTGAAATTGATTCCATAAAACATAGCTATACATTACTTTGGATAACCCCTGTAGTCAAGATCAAGGTGAACGAATGACCTAATCCTCAACGTGCCTAATAAATTTGTCACAGCAGGCCTCACAAGATTTCTAATACATCCCCACCTGCATCATTCGAGTAATCTATTTACCAAGTCAACCAGCTCTGTTGAATACTTTCTCAAGGACTCAGTGAAGGCAGAGTAGCGTAATGTCTTTGTTTGCACAAAATAGGCACCCTTAGTATAATACACAAAAGACATATCTGGAATTTGTTGGTTTAGATCTGCTTTTAAATTTTTATTTAACACTTTTATTTATTTACTTTTAAGATATTTGAAGCAGCTGATATCAACCGTTTAAAAACATTTTGAAATGTCATGTACATAATTTAGGAGAAGAGGATGAATTTTGCATTGAGACTCAGTTCTAGTCCTTTACTCTCTGAAGCAATGATCCTGTTTCTTTTCAATAGTTCAAAGTATGAATTATAGCTCACCAAATGCGAAAGGATAATCTTTTAAAAAAACCTTTCTTTAAAGTATGTCTTTCAAGTTTAAAGTATGTTTATTATGAGGAGATGTTCACAATATGATTTGTTTGTTTAGTTATACTTTGAATTTTTTACATTTTGCCAATAAAATCAAGAAGAGCACATGTTGTTTATATTTTTTATATATATATTTCTATTCTATTCAATTCGATTTGTCATCAATCCACTCCTTTGGGCTTCACACAAATCTTATTATTTGCCAAAATATACAATCCTGTACTTTTCTTTTCCATTTCTGGCTGAATAGCTTAACCATTGGTTTGTTCCATCGAGTACGAGGTCTGCCCAAGGGCCACTTGTGGTCTCTTGGTATCCAATTGGTTTGTCACCATGTCCATCGCTTATCCTTTGTTTGTGCTACATGCCCTGCCCATCTTCTTTTTGCCTCATAGATCTCATTGACCACGTCGCGTATAACATTGCCGATAGAACTGTAGTGTTGAAGATATCTGCTCTGGCAGTTCAGCATCTGTTAGCACTGTCCAGTTTCTTTTAAAAGCCATCTAAGCTTACTTTGGTCTTCCTTCCCATTCTCCATTTGCCTATTTACTCAACTGTACTTGTTATCCAAGATATACATATTGAGTCACTTTCTCAATTTCATTTCCATTTATAATGATTCCTTCCTTCCTTAGGCAATCCCTCGTTGTTCGAGGATGATGGTCCTCCAGGTGTAGTGTCTTGGTGGTGGATGTGTAGGCAGCTGAAGAGACCTTTTCTTGACCCACATGTTCTTTTGCAGCTGCTCTGGACACACTGCTCATTTTTTATCCATTTCGTTTTCTTCAAGTTCATTTCCAGTCCTAATTATTCTGAGAGTTGAGCTAGTTGTTGGAGATCATGTTGTAAATCTTTTGGATTTTTGGCAAAAAGGACGCAGTTGTCTACATAGAGGTGATGAGAAAGTTGTTCACCATCAATTGATTTTTTGGAAGAGGTTTTCTGAAGTTGTCGCAAACAGTTTTGGGGATATTGTGTCTCCTTGATGCACTCCTTTGTTTATTCTGATGTGACTCACTTTTAACAACAATTTATAACAGTTGTGTACCCTGAATTGATGCTTTTTATGATGTTTATGTATGCAGGAATTACACTGGCTTAGTGCAGAGCGTTAAGATAGCATTTATCTCAACTGAGTCCCCCTCCCTCCCTCTCTATATATATACAGTAGAGTCTCACTTATCCAACCTTCGCTTATCCAACGTTCTGGATTATCCAACACATTTTTGTAGTCAATGTTTTCAATATATCATGATATTTTGGTGCTAAATTCATAAATACAGTAATTACTACATAGCATTACTGCGTATTGAAGTACTTTTTCTGCCAAATTTGTTGTCTAACATGATGTTTTGGTGCTTCATTTGTAAAATCATAACCTAATTTGAAGTTTAATAGGCTTTGCCTTAATGCCTCCTTATTATCCAACATATTCCCTTGTCCAACATTCTGCCGGCCCGTTTATGTTGGATAAGTGAGACTCTACTCTATTAGCATTCATAAATATAATTTTCTATTTTCTTCTCTTCTTTTCTTCATCCTTTAATTACAGGTAATCTTTCAGGTACAGAGGTTGCTGAGGCTAGGTGTATATTTTTAGCCATAGTAGTACCAGCTGCTAGATTTTTCACCACCATGAAAGCAGAAAAGTCCATTCATATTCCAGGGAACAGTGAACTACTTGTATTAATTAGAAATTCACTGGATGGATGAACTTTTAATATATTTACCAGTTTTCTGTTAATTGGCTGTAAAAGTGAAAGTCTTTTTATATTCAGTACTTAACTCTACACTCTCACCCAATTATGAAGGAATATTCAGTGCTAATTTTGGCATGTCTTATAATTTACATGTTGTTTGTCTTGTGCTGTCGGGTGCCAATTTGGTTACAATTTTTTGGCACAAGTATAGTGCCATGCAGTTAAAGGGCAGCATTGTCAACGTAATCAGCTCAGCCATAAAAAAGTTACACTCTTTCACTCCTGGCAAGTATGAATTAATTTATTCCTGTTTTAGTTTCATTTGGGGTAAGCAGAGATGGCATCAAAGGGCACCCTTGACAGTCAAGTTACTTTTCCTATTGTGTCTTTATGTTTGGTAGAGGGCAAGGACAATGTACAAAGCATTATCAAATTAGCAACATGTTCTGTTATGGTAAATACTAAAGCCCTTTCCTGAATTAAAACTCAAAGTGCTAACTTTGTTTATGCAATCATTTTGGATTTTTAGCATAATGTATGCTTTTCTTTACCCAAATTTGCACATTAAAACCAGGAAACAACTACTGTTTTGCTTTCTATTTTTGCTTATCTACCCTTTTTATTAATTGGATTCTGTTATTAATAAAAATAAATTCTAACACTTCGGAGTTTCTGCAAGATATAAAAAATAAGATTTCACTAAGATAAATAAATTATTGTGAAAACAAGCAAAAGGAAGCAGTTTTCAACATTATGGTCTGTAGCTAATTTTTATTTGGGGTGTGCGCGCATGCATCTTTTTGTGATGTTGGGATTATGTGCTCTGATGAGGCAAGAGGTTTCATTGACAGCAGTAGTGTGGCCAATAGGATCTTCCATATCAGGCAGCGTTTTGCTGAGGACCCAGTCTAAATGTGCCAAACAGCTGTGGGGCAACAATAATGATGGAAAGAGATACTGGTGTATGCACACTCCACTATTGTGTGTGCATACTCAGAATTTTGTTTTAAAATTTAAAAAACTTTATTCTGAAAGTAGGATACTTTACATTTTTATACATGTTCTTTTGAAGTTATGCCCCCTCCTTTTGAAACAAGGCTGCTGTTTTTCACTTAAGTCAGAAACGTGAGGCTGCTAAACTGAGACATGTTATCCATAGTTGTTGGCATGACAGCTGGAATGTTTTAAGTTTGACTTTTTTGTGTTCTGAGCAGCCCAAAATTCACAAGAGTGAAATTTTAAATACATCCATTGTTTAAATATTGTGCATCTTACTAGAAGAAATAATTTGCCATTAGAATGTTTTGTAAGTTTGGGAGAATGAATCTCTTTGTTTCTGATTAGGATTACAGAGCTCTGTAAGGAAGATCCTATTTCAAGATCCATTTCAGACAGTTTGAAAGCATGATGTTCCGTAGGAAAACTTTAGTCATTTTGTGGGATTATTTTTTACCAGGAAAGAGTCAGAGGAAGTACAACCCTTTTGATTTCTCTGGCTCACTTAGTGATTTTGTGAAATATAAATTCTATTGTATAAGTAGAGATCTGCACGCTTGATGTTAGATGAGCCCCAGATTTCTCTTAAGTTATGTCATTTGGACATACAGTAGAGCCTCACTTATCCAAGATAAACAGGCCGGCAGAACCTTGGATAAGCGAAAATCTTGGATAATAAGGAGGGATTAAGAAAAATGCCTATTAAACATAAAATTACCTTATGATTTTACAAATTAAGCACCAAAAATCATATTTTACAAGAAATTGACAGAAAAAGCCGTTCAATACACAGTAATGTTATGTAGTAATTCCTGTATTTACGAATTTAGCACCAAAACATTGCAACATTTACTACAAAAACAATGACTACTAAAAGGCGCCTTGGACAATACAGAACCTTGGATAAGTGAAGCTAGGATAAATAAGACTCTACTGTATCAGTAAGACTTCAAGGAAAACTAATAAGTATAACCATAATTTAAGTCTATGCTACAACTACAGAGGTAGAAGAAGATGAAAAAAACAATAATGCTAGAATCCAGGAAATTGATTTTATGCTAAAAGAGAACTTTTCGTTAATCATAGCTGACTGGAATGCGAAAGTAGGAGACAGAACAAAATAAAAGATTGTAGAAAAATGTGACCTAGGATCAAGAAATGAAGCAGGAGAGCAACTGATTTAAGAAAAACAACAAATCAAAGACATTCTGATTCCATTTTGTGTGAAACCAAATTTAAGATCCTGAAAATACATTGCCAGCAGTTTTGTCCAAAAGCATTTGCAGGATCAGGCAAAGTAATGGCAAAAGGGTCAAATTTTCTTATATTTAAAGCAAAACATATTTGTAACTAGTATTAAATTATTAGCTCCTTCCCTACTTTGAATAAAACCTATCTAGGCTAGGTGAATTAGTGTTACTACATTTTGTAACATACTTGTCTATATTGCTGGTGTTATTTTAGCATAAGCATTTACTAAAAAGACAAGTCTTTGTTACATACAATATTTTTCTGGTTTAGCAGTAACAGGGATAGAAATTGGAAATAAGCTTGAATGAAAAGACAGGGAAACAATAGATCGGAGTATGTTGTACAGTGTTCCCTCCCTACTTTGCGGTTCGCTTTTCTCTCCCTCACTGCTTTGCGGGGTTTTTTTTAGCGGTGTGCATGCGCAAAAGATGCCAGTTTCCCTTTTGCGCATATGCCCTCCCTCTCGTCGGCTTCCAGCTGGGCCACTCTGGATGCCGATGAGAGGGAGACGCATGCACAAAAGGGAAACTGGCAGGCACTGGAGAGGAAGAAGAGCAGGAAGAAGGCTTGCAAAGGGGAGAAAGGCCACCTAGCTACGAATATAATGTGTAAATATTGAAATAAATAGAGTGCCCCTACTTCGCGGATTTTCACTTATTGAGGGTGGTCCTGGAACGTAAACCCTGCGATAAGTGAGGGAACACTCTATACCATTTAGTGTGGACCATCTGGGGTTAAGGCTTTACTATTTCTCATAGAATCAATAACTGTTTTAATTTAACCCAAAGGTTCTGACAGTTTTTGTGTGTGTTGTAAATCCAATTGTGGCAGAGTTAAAACTCAAGAAAAAAGTATTTAAATCCATATCATTAGGCTGTAGCATTTTGTAGTAGCTGAAGCTTCAGAGCAACCTTTTATATTTCATTATAATATAATGTAATATAAAATGCCATGGATTATTATAGCAAATTGTACAGTTGAAAAATAGCATTCTTGGTGATTACTTCTACATCCTTTTTCATGAACATTTTCAGATTGTATGGCTGTTCTAATGAACACCATGCCTCAATTACAAATCAAACAATTAAGGCTTTGAACCCTTGACTATTGAACGTGGCCTTCTGAATCAAGTACTGACTCTTAGCAGCTTCTTAACAAAATATAGCTTTGTTAAATACATTATGTAGATCTACATGTTAGATCAAAGAGTCAACAAACCTAGAATTTCATCCGACAGAGCTGGGGGAAAGTGGGGGAAATTGTCTTCTTTGCGTGTGGAATCATCTTTTTTGCATGGTGATCCGTCTTTAAAGAAGACAGAGAATGTTCTTACCTCCATCACTTACAGGATCACCTCCTCCCAGCTTATCCATCCACCTAGAGGAGACAGGAGGCATCGTTCTTAAGACAATTTCTTTCCATGGCTCCTTTCCTTCTCCTCCCAATCTCCTTACTCTCAAGGAAACAGGAGACATCATTCTTCAGACACCACTTCTTTCTATGGGCTCCTTTTCTTTCCCTCCCAATCTCCTTACTCTCAAGATGACAAGAAGGCATAATTCTTAAGGCAGAGAGACCCTCTCTGGATTTCTCTCCTTTGAGGCAGAGGTGCATGGCACCTTTGTGGCAGGGTGCTTGTTCCATGCAGGTGAGATAGTAGCCATCAGGGCATTGGCCAGGAAGGATTTGATGGTGTTGCCACATGTGCTTTAGGTGCTGAATGAAAACCAGAGCTATGGCTTGCAGCTGTGCTAGGTGGGCTCAGAAGTAGGTGCCCCAGGTAGCAGTGTGAGGTCGAATAGCAAGGAAACACACTGACTATCCCTTAGAATTAGTATGTTCTTCTTTACATACAAATTCCACTTGAGAACAAACCTACAGAACCTATTTTGTTCATAACTTGGGGACTGCCTGTACTATAAAGTCTCACATAGTAGTTGATGTACAAGCAGCTGTAGCAGTTTCTTTTGATCCATAACTTGAGAAGTCTAATAGAATAGGCAACAAAGGACTTCTAGAGAGATTTTCTCGCAGAGCCAAGAGAAGATGTCATCAGCACTTCTCTGGAATTCTGCTGCCACCATAGTCAGTTACATTCTTTAAGAATGAGAGGCTGGAAAGAGGCGTATAATTACTAAGATCCCCGCTATAGAGTTTCTTTGGAAAGACTTTCATAAAGTGAAAGTTTAATTCTCACATGAAATTGCTTAATTTAAGGTCTGAAGTGGTTCCTTGAGACATAAAGAAAAGGTAGAGAGAAAGGATAGCACGGAAAACCAAAACCTGCTGCAGCTGACTCTTCTGGTGGGAAACTATGGCTCCCTGTTAGGTTTTAACTGAAATGATGTGCAGTGATGCAAGGCACTATGTGCACAGACAAAATCTTGCAGTTTTCAGGAGTACAGAACCATTTTGAGATAATATTTAAAGTAGGAATTTTGAAACTCGTCTTCTAAAAACTTTTATTTCAAAGGTTTTCAGCCACAAAGTTTTCATGTAGCTGATATCACTGGGTCTCTAAACCGATTGGAACTTGCTCAATGTTCTTGGTCTCAATTTTGTAATGCTTCTACTATAAGTAGCTTTTTGGTAATCTCTCTGTTTGCAATGTAGGGATAATAATATTATCCTACCTTATATTGTTTTAAATATGATTGATATAATCTATATGAAGTGCTTGGAATAATTTTAAATGCTGTATGAATACTTATTGATGACCAAACTATTGCTCCCTATCCCAACCTATAGATAAGGCATGAGAAATAAAAGTGCATCTCCTACTGAAGTTCTTTATTTGCAAATGCATTTTTCTGTTTGTCAGGCCCAAGGCTTAACCTTATAGTTATTATTCTGTGGGTGCCCCGTGGCTTTAAGATGAGTTGAAGCTTAAATAGTTACCACATTAATCTATAAATATAACTGCTAACATGTAGTGTTTCCAAGAAACAATAATGTGGTTTTGTTGTGCTAACGTTGTTTGATCCCTTAAGGCTGTGAGCTGAAAGAAAATAGTCTATGTATGACAGTCTAATAACTATGAAATAGAGAACACAGAAAAACGCAGGAGTCTGAGTCACTATTGAAGTAGTTTGAAAACCCAGAATGATCAGAGATGTATCTTCCTGGAAATCTTAACCCAACCCAGCTTTTGTAAATATTCATAAGGAAGGAAGGTTTTGTTTTTTTTAAAGACAAAGCTGATAGGTAATAACCATAATTTTGATCTTCTTGTGCATTCATTTCTATTAACTGGCTCCCGAGAGTGGTTGAACAAGAAAATGTTTTGAGGACCAAAACATATATTTCTGTAGTTTGTTTACCAAAACCTTTGTTTTAAATTAACAAGATTTAGGAGATAGAATGGTTATTTGATCTTTTTATTGTGGGGTAGCATGGCAAATGAATTATCACATTTTGGAAATGTATATGCTTCTGAATAATCTCTATACCTCTGGGCAGAATGAAACTAAGAGAGTTAACCATTTCCTATCCCTGCACTGGTCCTTTGACCAGTGGCCAGCTACTGGTCAAAGGACATTTAGTATAATGCCAAGTTTTTAACTTTGTTTATGTTTTAAATACATTATAACTGTACCCTTGGTTCGCTTCTGATACGATAAATAATGAATACCCTCACATATAGTGCATAATAATAATAATAATAATAATAATAATAATAATAATAATAATAATAATAAAATTGAGTACATGCTTGTAGAATCACTTGAGGAACAGTCCCTGGATTTCAAAATGTGAAGATATTTTATTTGCACAAAGCATTACCCATGTGGAGAGAAAGTATGAGGTGGCCTGAAAAACACATAAGGTTTTGTCAGGACCCAGGCTGCAGAACACCAATAACCATGCGCAGAGACCAGAATCTATCTAATATCTTTATTAAGGAAATATATAAAGTCAATAAAAACAAGTGAAGAATATAGTTCAGAAGTAGACCTTTCAGGAAAGGTCAAAAATAGTCCAGGAAAATAATGTCCAATAAGTGATATTAGAGTCCAAAGTTATAATCCAATAACCGAAACACACACTTTGCCAAGCAAAGTGTGGGGAGAAGACAAGATCCTTTAGTCCATAGAAACTTGGCAATTAGGCTGGAAAGCAAACTTGATACTTGGCTAGAACAAGACTTGAAACAAGGCAACAAGAGCAAAAACAAGGTCCGTGGCAAACGCGGGACAAGGCAGACTTGAACTTGATCCGGGAAACAAGGAACTGGAGTCCACACACGATCTCACTCCTCGAGCTGACGAATTGACTCCGCAAGGTTTCCCTTGCGGCAAACACCTAAATAGGGTCTCGTTTCCCGCCAGAAGAACACTTTCCCTGGAGAACTAGAAGTGAAACCCAACTTAGTCCAGATGCATGACTCCTTAGAATTTCCCAAGGGAAGCAGACCTAATCAGCTAATTGTTTGGCTGCGATTCTGGCGCTTCGGCGCTTCGCCTCCCTAGCGCCTCTATCTTTATTATAATTGTCCTTTCGAGAAAACGGGGGAGAATTCTGCCCAAGGCTTGTTTGGGTAACTTCTTGAGTGCAAACATCCTGCAGGTGCAGGGGCTCCGTTTCTGGCTGAAACGGTGTAAATCCCATGTTTTCCTCTTCGTCTGCCACAATAGTACTAGGAACGGGACTACAAGGCCCATGAGACATCACAGGTTTACAGACCAAATGTTTTTGCTTTCTTGGTGGTGGGCACTGTAAAAGCTCTGATATATATGTTTCTAATTCAATTTTACAAGTCAAAGACAAACATTTTTGCTGAAGGGATATTTTTCTAATTTTGCTGATATGCTTGCAATATTCTGTTTGAAAGGATGGATAATCCATTGATACCATGAATCATGTAAGAATAACATGCATCCCAGAAAGGACCTGCTGCACTAGTATAAATTCAAAGGGAGGTGGCAATCTTTTTTCTCCAATCCCTGTAACTGAAAGAATTTTTTTTCTACTATTAACAGAACACACAGCTTGGCAGACTGCAACGTAATATTGGGAACAACAAGTTCCACTGGTTTGCTCATTGAAAATTCAAATTGGCAAGAAAAGAAAGAAACAAATTTAATATTCTACTTCTCTGTAATTAGAGCTCACTGAGCATTTTTAATCATGTAGTTGCCTAATACTTGGTAACTTAATGCTTTTAAATTAAAATAAGCAGAAATATAGTGGAAAGTGTGAAAATATTGCTAGTATTTATTCTATGGAGGCATTGTATTCACCTGGAGATATAAAGTATGTTAAAAGGAATAAATAAAATCTCCTCCTATAAATTACTTTTTGTCATTTCTGATTTGTCATCCTTGTTTGCCCAGGGTAAAATGAGTGATGATGGTGGCTGTGTGCTTTCAAATCGTTTTATGGTGTCTCTGAGCTGAACCTGCTGTGGGTTTTCCTGGCAGGATTTGTGTTATGTGGGGGAGGGTTGCCATTGTCTGAGCCTGATAATGTGTGACTTGTCCAAGATAATCCAGTGGGTTTCCATGTCTGAGCAGGAGCAGGGATTTAAACCCTGATCTTCTAGAGTTGCAGTCTTGTACTAAAACGACAACAGCACATTGTCTTATTAAACTCAGTAGGAATTCACAGAGCAATATTGCAATATCTCTCTGCTCCACAGTTTTGTCCAAAAGGTGTCTTCTTTAAGTATGATTTTGAGGCAGAATATTTATTTGCAACTTTTCTCCAGTAAGACCTAGATATCAAGGTTGCATTATGTCTGCCTGTGTGAAGTAACTATATATATAGCAGCTGTATTTGAGACAACAGCATGTCTTGGGTTTCAGCTTGTCAAGGAGAGATTTAAACTGGATGTTACTTGTATATCTGACCAAAGGAAGTTCTGCATAGAGATGAGTTAAATCAGCAAAGAAATTTCTTTAACAGATGTGCAACTTGTGTCATGTCCTCCCCATCCCAGTGATTGGAGCTCGGTCTGAAATTGACTTTAAAAAAATAGCAGCAAATGTACAACAAAACATTTTGGGTTAAACATTTCAAGCATTTAAGAGAGATCTCAACCCATGAGATTTCTCAGATGCTTGGTCTAATCATTTTAGAAAGATCATGGGTTTTTGTCAGCAAAACAAAGACTGATTTTGTCTTACTGATCACTTTCTCATACTATAGTCTTGATATTCTAATTACTCTAAAGGATGTTAACAAAAAGAAATGCTTTCTTATATATTCACTGTCTCTACTGGCTTTAGATAATAGCAGATGAAAAAATTGAAGGATGCACAGTACTAGTGTTTTAAGTATATGCCAAAGAGCTGAGTGCTTATTATAAAGAGAAGCTTGTTTGATCTGCCAGCATGATATAATGCCAGCACATGGAGTTGTGCATGGCAGACTGCTTGTATTGGCTCTTCTGTCAGCTCTCATTTTTGCACAGCTCAGAGACCATGAATAAACAGACCCCACTGACAGGATGTCCTGGTTTAAACAGTTTCAGATGGGAGATTTGTTTTCCTTAGACTCTAGGGCCTAGAGCATAAATATGTTTTGCATATTGAGTTTTTGCAGTTATTCTGTTATGTAGAGAGGTTTCCACTAATTACGTTAATCTCGGCATTCATATTTTTACTCTACATTTTAGGACAACCTGTGTGAATGATTCGGCATTTAAACATACATTCCTTCTGGACAGGAAATGAAGTCTAGAATCATTCCACAATTCAAGCAAAGGTTTTCTTTTCGTCCAGGAATTGATAGTGTGAGTTCCACCCAGTACTGAAACTGAAATTCCCTTCATTCCTCATCATGGGCTAGGCTTGCTGTAATAAACAAGCTATAATTGGACTGAAATTGGCAGCAAGTGTGATGAATAATATTAAATGTGGTTTTTGCAGGATTGTACACTGCTCCTTGGAAAATACCTGAAATCTCCATGTCTCCAAAGTGTTTTGCAGTTTCTAGCAATGTGATATGTCTTCTGTTCTGAGTGGCATGTATGCATTTGTTTTCAAATCATCTGTCAACTTATGGTGACCCAATTAATTTTGTAGCGTTTTCTTAGGCAAAAAAGATTCAGAGGTGGTGTTGCCAGATCCTCTCTCTGAAATTAGCCTTGTAGCACCAGATATTTATGAGTAATAGCAGTCTACTGTCCAAGCACTGGGTAGTTTCTTAGCTTGTAAGATCAGATGGTATCTCGTGCCTTTAAGGTAGAGCTGTCCAAACTTTTCACGTTGGTGACACGCTTTTTAGACATGCATCCTTTTGTGACACAGTAGTTCAATTTTACTTTAAAAAACTGTAAATGAGGTTTGGAAATTTTTCCTTTACACTTCTTATGTACTGCGTTGATTCTTATGCAGTTTCCTCTATAGCTATAGTTGTAGCACTGCAACAGTGTTTAACATTTATGCTTTCTTTGTACAAATGTGAAAACTGCAAAATAAGACTCATCTGAGATAGCAGTTAGAACTATGTTTTAGTCTCGGCTTTTTGAACAAATAAAGCCAACTGGATACCAGAATCCAAACCTCATCTGGGACATCTCTCTTAGCTCCCATTCCAGGTTGTGGGATTTGTTCTGAAAGAAGAATGCAATGTGTGTCCTTTTAAACAATTACTTCCTGTAAGTTCTGCTGTGCTGTTGTATTTTCTCATTGTATGTCCAGGACAAGAACCAGAGCTTACTCATTCCGGCTTGGGTTTTATTTTCTCTAGGGCTCTGTCATGCCACGAGGAGACAAAGCATTACCTGCTGTCCTATCCCTTTAAGATTCTAAAGGGGTGAAGATTAGCCTTGGCTCCTGCCATCCTGAAATGGCAGTTATTTTTTGTCAGTTAGGTTTTGTCAGTTGGAAGGAAGCATTGGAAGCTAAAAGGAGCACAGAAATTCACGTCATTTCGGAACTGTATTCAGGTTCGATTAAAAGGCCATAGAATACAGCAATAGAGAAAGTCACGACAACATTGTATTAAAGTCATCTCAAAACTACAAAGAATCCAGTCATGACAAGACTTTATACTATGCGGCAATATCTATCCAGAACTGCATAGACTTAAAGATTTCTTTCCTCTCAAGGGACTTTATAGTGGCAACAAGAGGAAAAGAGGTCCAATTTGTCTATTAATAAAATATTTTGATTTACCAAATACAGTCTCCGATCTGTCCTTCGTGCTATGGTGCCTTCCAGTTCATTTAGTTAAGCATGGAGGCAGAACAGTGAATTTCTTTCCTTTGAGCCTCCCAAGCAACAGTGGATTTCTTTCTTTTGACCTTCCTGAGGAGAAATGAAAACTACCCCAGAAGAAGAAGCAGTCCAGCAGCCATTTTGACTGTAGAGAGAGCGCAGACAATAGAGGACGCCATTTTGTGGGAACAATTCCTGAGGGAAGCCTTTTCTGAGGAAAATGTGGCTTTCAGAGCCACAATAGTTGTTTTTAAGTCTAAGTAAAAGGTTTTAAGTCTCAGTAAAAGAACTGAGAACTTTTAAAATTAGTGATTGCTTTATTTTTAAGCGGCTATTAGTAACGGACAGCAACAGGAGATTAAAGGACCTATAATCCAAAGTAGCGGAGAATAGGATATTCAGTCCTTTCTGTCCAAAATTATTTAAGTCTAGTATAAGTAAAGTGACACAAATTTCAGAAGACTTAAAGATGTCTGCTTCATCCTCACAAAAGAGCAGTAGAATAACCAAGCCCACTTCAAAGATTGTGATGACTCATGGGCCATGTAGTCCCGTTCCTAGCGCCGTTGTGACAGATGAAGAGGAAAACTTGGGTTTTCCACCATTTCAGTCAGAATTGGAACTTTCCCAGCCTGAATTGGAGCCCTTGCACCTGCAAGAGGTTTGCCTTCCAGAAATCTGCCAAACAAGCCCTGAGTCAGAATCTCCCCCATTTTCTCGCCGTAGTTATTATCAACAACAAAAAGGAGTTCAGCAGGCTAATCGCAGAAGCCTGAGAATCGCAGCCAGGCATTCAGCTGATTAAGACTGCTTCCATGAGAAATTCTAGGGAGTCATGCATCTGGACACAGAGATTGACTTTCGGTTCTGATTCCCCAGAGAAGTGTTCTTTGGTGGGAAAACGAGACCCTATTTAGGTTCCTTGCCCCGAAGGAATCTTGCGGAGTCAATTCGTCAGCAACTGGAGTAGGTTGTGTGTGGACAGCGCTACTCCCGCTTCCAAGCCTTCGTTCCTGTTTCCAAGCCTTCGTTCCCGTTCCCAGCCTTGTTTACCTCCACGGACCTTGCCTTGCTTCCTAGGACTCAGCCCTGTCTTCCAGGACCTTGCCAAGTATTTTACCACGGATTTTCTCCCTGTTCCTCGTTCCTTGCTGCCTTGTATCAAGCCTTGTGTTCCAAGAATCAAGTTTACTTCCTAGCCTTGCCTCAAGTTCCTTGGACTAAGAACCTTGTCATCTCCCCTCACTTTGCTTGGCAAAGTGAGTGTTTCGGTTATTGGATTACAACTTTGGACCTTAATATTTTATATTGGACATTGTTTTCCTGGACTATAATTGACCTTTCCTGAAAGGTCTTCTTCTGAACTACATTCTACACTTATTTTTATTGACCTTATATATTTCCTTAATAAAGATATTAGATAGATTCTGGCCTCTGTGTATGGTTATTGGTGCTCTGCAGCCTGGGTCGTGACAAAGATGATGGCTTTTTGGCAAGATAAACTAGATTCTTTAAAACCCAAATATCAGAAGTCATGGCAGAGGATTTTAGACATGAGTCAAGCAAGCCATAGCTTCAGGCATCAGAGAGAAATATTAGATTGTAAGGAAAGATTACAACATCAATACTGTGAGTGGATAACATATTCAGATAACATAATCTCTTTGCTTGAGCACATTAAAACATCAGAATCTTTAAATAATAAGGAAGAAATGTTGGAAAGAGAGAGAAGAGAGCTAGAATTTGAAACCATATTGAATGATTTATCTAACAAAATATTAGAATATCAAGCAGAAGCAGACCCTTATGGAAACTGTTGACGAAGAACAAGTGCTACATATATTTGGTAAAGACACAGATGTAAAGTCAAACAGGTCTGTGTGTACATCTTGTAGTGAGAGCTTGAGTTTTATTTTCTCTAGGGCCCCATTATTTTTATTTTTCAGTTGTGCATGATGCTTGTAAAAAATTGATCTAGCAACATATCTCAGATGAGTCTTATTTTGCAGTTTTCACGTTTGTACGAAGAAAGCATAAATACCAAAATATGGTATGGATTATTCAAATTTTGGTGTTCAGTGATATATTTTTATATATGTATTTTCTTCACTTCTTTGGAAGCTGCTCTTCCAAATTTTATTGTTCTTATTTCTTGACACATAACTTTAAAACTGATGATGAAGATTTTCCACACTCCAACCCAGTCAGTCATATTTGAAACCAGTGACTATCTGGGGCAGAGTGTGGAAAATCTTCAACAATTTCCATTTCTTCGTCAGTTTAAAGTTATGTGTATCTACTTTGGTAATTAATTCTGCCATTATGTAAGACCGCTCTGGGTCCCCCCGGGGGAGAACAGCGGTATACAAAATAAATAAATAAATAAATATTCTTGTTTTCTTAATATTCAGGTTGTAATTGTGATTTTGTAAGCTCTTAACATTTGTTACTCCACGTGTACATTGCTGTCTGCTGGTATAATGGAGCCTGCATGGTTGATGTTCTTCCTTCAAGTCAAATCTCACTTTCCATTTTATATGTTCTTTGTAAAAATGAACCAGATAGTATGATAAAATGCAGCCTTCTCTTACCACTTTGAAAATTGAGGACCATTCTGTTCTATTCAGAAATGTAAATTGCCATGCCAATTGCAGAAGTTTCGATAGCAAGCTGTCTATTATTATAAACTATCCTTTTTCCAAAAAGTATGTCTAGGTTGTAAGTACAGTACCAACTCTATGACCAGATAATATTTTGTTTCTATCTTGAATATGTTGTTTAAGTAAGTTTATGGGACTGCATTTAGCCTTCTCTGTGGGAAATATCTAATCATTTAGACATGCTTTACTATATACCTAAACATCTAGCAAAGTGCCAATTCACTGATATTTGACAATCCTACACCTATTTTTGAATTTCGAGTCAAATGACGAACAACCAGTAGACCACTGTGCACAATTGCATTCAGCTGTATAAGTCACATGTACAGAATGGGAGGCTGGAGAATAAAAAGTTCTGAAGTAAAATAGAAAGCCTGGAAAAGACCCTGAATTATCCATAGGCTTCTGTATGTGCTACCCATTGTACAGCTTTACTAGGACTGTAAAGGACAGTTGTGTGCAAAGAAAGAGACTTTTATAATAGCAGCTTAAACTTAAACTTGAGCTTTTTTTTGTGTCAGGAGCGACTTGAGAAACTGAAAGCACTTCTGGTGTGAGAGAATTGGCCGTCTGCAAGGACATTGCCCAGGGGATACCTGGATGTTTTGATGTTTTTACCATCCTTGTGGGAGGCTTCTCTCATGTCCCCGCATGGAGCTGGAGCTGATAGAGGGAGCTCATCCGCGCTCTCCCCTGGTTGGATTCGAACCTGGCAGCCTTCAGGTCAGCAACCCAACCTTCAAGTCACAAGGCTTTAACCCACTACGCCACTGGGGGCTCCAACTTGAGCTAGTATGTGGTGACTGTATTATCGACAAATGTAGTGGTTGCACCATGGCAGTAACTTTGTAGTATGAAGACACAAAAATATGAACTTCACAAAGAAAGGGATAGAAACTACTTCAGTTGTAAAAATAAATTGCAAGGCTTTAACTTTGAAACGTGTTACAAAATAATTTATCTTTCAAAGAAGATATTATTTATGTCAATTTACAAGCTGCTTCCTCCAGTGTTAGGTGATGCCTATTTAGCAAACTTGTTGCATATTTTACTAACTGTAGTTTGCACATCATCTAAAACAGCAATCCTGCATAGAGTTTATTAAAGTGGAAAGTTCCAAGTGCATCAACTGCTACATTATCTCTATCCAAGAGAGGCTGTAGCTGATTCACCAGTCAAATCTGGTGCCACGTACTCCAAGACACAAAGGTCACTTGGGCCTCCAGTGACAAAGACCAATGAATGAGTGTTCCCAAATTACATACCTGCTTTTAACTACTACATACCTGCTTTTCTCTGAAAAAGCATGGAATGCCTATGTAGTGTTGGGACATGTGTCAATGTTCAGAATGAAGTTTCACACACAGCTGTGGATGCATCAAAGGTGAATCCTCTGGCATATAAAGTGAATGCGAATAAAAAGGTTTCTTCTTCGTGGTGTCTGTGAAATTGTACATATGGATTATCCGTGCATGCACAATAGTGTTTAGAACCTTCTAGATCTCTAAATTGAAACATTTTGGTGGAGGCCCCGCCCATTCTCCCCATACAGCATAAATGCTCGTGGGTGGGGCTGAACCACGGCCAACAGGAAGCTCTGGTGTGGGCTGGTCCATGAGATCATGAAGAGTCAGAAGTGACTGAACAAATAAACAACAACAAACATGAGTGTATATTATTATACAATCAACCCATATGACTTTGTGAACTTTGGTTGGTTCCTGTAAATCAATAGGGATGTCTCATGCTTAGGTTTTATATTGTTATATAATTTTGTTTGCCGACTTTTGCTTAATCTACTGATATTAGGTTCTAATTTTACATTTACATGTGGGGTTATTCTGGATTATTTTGCCGCTACATGTTTGTTTTTATTAAGGCATTGGCTACGGAGCCTCCGGTGGCGTAGTGGTTTAAAGCCTCGTGACTTGAAGGTTGGGTTGCCGACCTGAAGGCTGCCAGGTTTGAATCCCACCTGGGGAGAGCGTGGATGAGCTCCCTCTGTCAGCTCCAGCTCCATGCGGGGACATGAGAGAAGCCTCCTACAAGGATGGTAAAAAAAAGGGCATTGGATGTTTGTTAGGATCTGCCATTAGTCCCCCTGGGGAGATAGGGTGGAATACAAATAAAGTTTTTTATTATTATTTTCTGCATTTTGATGGAAGGGTCATTTATCCCTATCAATCAATCAATCTATCTATCTAATAAAAGTCAATGTATGTATGTATGTATGTATGTATGTATGTATGTATGTATTTCCCAAAATGGCCTAAACTTTCAGAGCACTGTAACTCCTGCCAACAACAGATTTGGACAAAACTTGGCACATACACCCCCACCCCCCCAAATGACACTTTAGTTCTTCCAGTGTCCTCACAAAGACGAGCATCCTGGATCGTCTTGCCCATCCACCTAACGTACTACCTAATGGCAAGTAAAAGCTCACTTGGCAAGAGCCATAGCTGCTTCGCAAGCATTCATTGATGACATCCGCTGGGCAGCAGCGTGATCTTCACCTCTCATATTTGCCTCACACTACAAATTGAGCTCCCTGGATACCATACTGGAGGGGTTTGTTTTGGATGGACCATAGATTCTAGAAGTTATAGTTCACCTACATCCAGAGGGCACTGTGAACCCGAACAACAATGGATGTGGACCAATCTTGGCACACATCTATATCTGTATATCCATAATAAAAGCGGAAACCCGTATGTGTGTACATGGCACGGGTGTCTGCTCACAAAGACAGCCTCCGGCCTCCACAAGTAGGCTATAGTTCCCAGTGCTGAGGAGCCACCAAGTCACTCTTTTCGACTGACATTGCAGTTACAGCGAGCTCCATGAACATGTAGCCCAAACCCTGCCAATGTCCTTCCCAAACACTACGAACCACCACACAAGAAATGCTTTCATTTGGGGACCATTTCATCCTAGATTTTGCATTATCCTCCACCACAGGCAGGCATCCCAGGGTTCTCTGTTGGTGTGGAATTTGCATGACCCCGCCTACTGCCCTTCCCTTTCAAATCTGTCTCCATAACAAACAGAGCACAACTGAGCAGCAACTAAATTTCCTGGAGGAGTTTGGGGGATTGACTCCACATGATGGAAGTTGTAGTTCACCCTGCATTAAGTCAGAGCACCGTGACTCCTACTGGGGAATTTAGAGGAGTTGTAGTTCACCTACACCCAATGAACCCAAACAATGATGGGTCTGGACCAAACTTGCCATGCATACCTGATATGTCCAGATTTGAATATTGGTGGGTTTTGAGGGGAATTGGCCTGGACATTTGGGAGTAATTCAACCCTACCCATGATGGACCAGAACCAAACTTGGTATACAGAGTCCCCATAACCAATACAACATATTGGACATGTTTGGAGAAAAGGGAGTTATAGTTCACCTGCATCCAGAGAAACGGCGGCCCCCACCGACAATGGACCAGGAACAAACTTCACACAGAGAAGCCTCATGGCCAACTGAACATACTGCAGGGGTTTGTGGGAATGGGCCTTGATTTTGGGAGTTGTCGTTCACCTGTATCCAAAGACCACTGAACCCAGCCAATGACGGCTCTGGACCACACTTTGCACACAGACTCAACATAGCCTGCTGTGGATACAGACAGATGTTTTGGGACAATTGCCCCGGGAATCTGGGAGTTGTAGTACTTCACCCCCTTACAGAGAGTACTGGAGCCAGGCGATGACCAGCCAACAACAGATCTGGACCACACTTGGTACACAGACCCAAAATGGTCAACTTTGAATACTGGCAGGGTTTGGGGAGGATTGACCCACAATTCTAGGAATTGTAGTTCACCCACTGCAAACTGGGAATACATAACATTCAAAGAAAACTAATGCCTTTTTCAAATAACCCGGGCACTGCCGGGTCCCCAAGCTAGTACCCAATATTCCCAAATTTGAATACTGGTGGAATTTGGGGGAAAATTGACCTTGACATTTGGGAATAGTTGTTGCTGGCATTTATAGTTTACCTAGAATCATAGAATCATAGAATAGTAGAGTTGGAAGAAACCTCATGGGCCATCCAGTCCAACCCCCCGCTAAGAAGCAGGAAATCGCATTCAAAGCACCTACAATAAAAGAGCACTCTGAACCCCACCAGTAATCGATGTAGACCACACTTGACACTCACAACCCCCGTGACAAACAGAAAATATGGGAGGGGGTTGGGGCAGACTGACTCACCAATTTGGCAGTTGTTCGCTCTGCAGCCAGAGAGTACACTGTACCCCACTGGTGACATATCTGTAGCAAACTTGGCACACATGCTGAATTTTAAGTATGGATGGAGTTTGAGGGAGTTAACCTGGCATGATGTGAGTTGTAGTCCACCCAAAACCTTATGCATTTTCTTAATGGGATCATTCATAAATTTTAAAATGTTTTTCAAATAACCCGGACATCACCGGGTACCTAAGCTAGTTATAAATAAATGTTGGTGGTGATAATGGTGGTTGGTCATAGCCGAGACCAGTTTCTCAAACTGTGTTCCTCCAGATATTTTGGACTTCAGCTCCCACAATTCCTTAACAGCTGGTAAGATGGCTGGGATTTCAGGGAGCTGAAGTCCAAAACACCTGGAGGAGCAGAGTTTGAGAAACACTGGCTTAGACAAATTGTTCTGAGGCACAGTAGAGTCTCACTTATCCAAGCTAAATAGGCCAGCAGAACCTTGGATAAGCGAATATCTTGGATAATAAGGAGGGATTAAGGAAAAGCCTACTAAACATCAAATTAGGTTATGATTTTACAAATTAAGCACCAAAACATCATGTTATACAACAAATTTGACAGAAAAATTAGTTCAATGCGCATGTTCTGTTGTAATTACTGTATTTACAAATTTAGCACCAAAATATCACGATATATTGAAAACATTGACTACAAAAATCCATTGGATAATCCAGAACCTTGGATAAGTGATACTCTACTGTATATTTTTAGTGTATCTGGATATGATAGGCATGGGTCTTTAGCGACACCAGTATTTACAGCTAGGGTTAGTTTGTGCTACATTTTACTTGTCCTCATCTGTTTGTCAGATAAAAACTGTTCCACACTTATTCATTGAAAGGGTTTATTTAACACTGGAAAGCAAAGGGTGATTTGATTGCAACAATCTGTCTGCAGAAGCATGTAAATAAGATAAGACTATGTCAGTCACATTTGGTGACAAGTAAAACAAATGCCTCCCCTGAAATGCCAACAATGAACTAATGTCTCAAATGAGTTATCTGCATTCTGTGTCAGCTACTGCTCTCTGCAGATTGTCAATGTCTCTCTCCCATTCCCATAATTAATTATAGACATATTTTGCTTCTGGAGATCAAAATAGTTCCTCTAGATGCCAAAACTCTTACTGTTATGTCAATAGGTACATGCGTGATAGCCTAGAGCAGCAGAGTTGTATAAACATGCTAAAATCAGTAACATTTTATTAATTAATCCCCATTCTTCTTTTTCTTGTCTCTAAAATGGCAATTTAATGTTTGATTAGCTGCTAATCATGTTTAGAAATCACTGAAAAGTTCCTCATGATCATTTGGTCATTTCCCCCATTGCTGAGTGTTCTTTCCATAGTCTCTAGATCATTTTGGTGGCATACAAATAACAGAGAGTAATTATGTGCTGTTCTGTTATATTTGTAGTTGCTTGTTAACCCAGTGCTTTGTGTGGCTGGTAAATCCACTATGGTTAAAATACATATTGCAACTGTGACTCCTGGTGCAACATTGAGAAATTGTCATTCATGCTTTGATGCTTTGCAGGTTTAGACTGATGTAAAAATGCTATATGCAGGAAAACATCATGTCAGACTGAAACTTGTGCAAGATATAGAAGTCTCTTTGTTGACAGGTATAACAGTAATAATTTAGTTACCATTTTATTTCTGGGTTCAGTTCACTGTGCTATTATGTAATGAGATTTCTGCGGTTGGAGTTACCCAACACTTGAGATCCTGAGGCCATGCAGTAAATATAGTTTTATATAGGCCTCCACTAGGAATAGAGCCTTTTCTATATTCCACAGTGCTTTAGAAATCCCTTCCAAGAGAAGTTATTTTATTCTCCTTTCAATTATGCTTTTGGACATCTGTTAAATTTTTCTTCTTCAAAAAGCTTTGGAAAACTGCTGAAAACAGATTTTCGTGTGCTGTTGAAAACGTACTAGTGTGACTTACTGTTTGCTTGAGAAAGGGGCAAAGTGAAGTTTACTTTCTATTCTGAACTATAGTTATACAACTATGGTCTTGTTTAGGATGAAAGTTTACAATACTGTGGGCTTGATCTAATTGGGGTGGGGGTTAAAGTAACTGATTTTTTCCCTCTTTAAGCCTCTATTCCTATACTTTCTTCTGGTTATGAAGACTTCCTTGTTAAAACAATATCCATTCTACTTTGATTGTTTAATTGAGAAAAATCTGTACTACATTTTGCCTGTTGGCATTAGACTATGCAGTCTATTTGTTCTTTTATTACCGGTATGTTCTGTTATTTTGTTTATTATTTGAATCCTTGCATTCTTAGATGGTGGTGGAAAAACAAAATCACATACTCTTTCATGCCATGTCAGTTGCAGATTTAGAATAATATGTAATGACATGATGAGCCAGTAATTCAGTATTTCTTGACTCTTCAGAGAACCAAGAATATATACATTGATGCTTAAAGCTCTAAATATCCTAAAGGTTATAGGCTTATTCTTATGCTCCTTTTTGCTAAACAGATGATGTCCAGTTAGATTAGGATATGTACAGTGTTGATTAAAACGACACTTACTTGACTGAAGTATTACTATTACCTTCAACAGTGGGATGTTTGGACATTTCTTTACAGTGACACAAAAGCAATTCACTGTATTCAACATAATGTTTAGAATCCCTTATCCTCCTTTGTAAAAGTTAAAATACATTGTGTTTTTTTCTTGGGCCTTTCACAAGCTGTTTCAGAAACAGTTATATTCTGAAAAGTCTGTTCTCATTCTGAAACACTAGTATACAAAACTAAGAAGTGCTCCAAATTTATTTGATCAGCCTTTTCTCTAAAAATACCATAAAAGGCTGTGTCCTTAGGAACTGGGCATACCCCCCCCCCCCCCCGACACACACACAAATTTCTACAGCATGATTCATTGGCTGCTGGAACAGTTTCTCTGCTCTGGTGGATATCCTATTAACTGTCTCTTTAATAATTTTTATGATAGTTAATATGGGTGGAAGGGGAGAAAGACGGTAAATTCAGAATCTTAAGATACTGGAAAAGATTCAGTAAAATCTAACTTAAAATGGCTATTGAACCACATCCAAAGTGTGGGAGTGGGACACACCTCCTGGAAAAAATCTGTAACTGAAAACAGCAACTGAATTTAGGGGTGAAATAAATAGGCTTACCTAGTTCCATAAGTCTGGTTTTTTTAACCCAAAATACATATCACATCATTGAACTTTTTATTCAGTTCTTAATTTTTATTAAATTTTGAAAATAACAATAAAATTCACTTTAGTGGGTTAGGAAAGTATGGGGGGGGGAAGAAAGGATGGGGGGTAGGGAGGGGGGTGGTAGAAAGTGAGGGGGAAAGGGATAATAAAGGTAGGGTGGGCCGGGGTCCTTGTCGATTCTTGACATCATTGAACTTTTTACATCTAAGTACAGTAGAGTCTCACTTATCCAAGCCTCGCTTATCCAAGCCTCTGGATAATCCAAGCCGTTTTTGTAGTCAATGTTTTCAATATATCGTGATATTTTGGTGCAAAATTCGTAAATACAATAATTACAACATAACATTACTGCGTATTGAACTACTTTTTCTGTCAAATTTGTTGTATAACATGAAGTTTTGGTGCTTAATTTGTAAAATCATAACCTAATTTGATGTTTAATAGGCTTTTCCTTAATCCCTCCTTATTATCCAAGATATTCGCTTATCCAAGCTTCTGCCGGCCCGTTTAGCTTGAATAAGTGAGACTCTACTGTACCATTTATTTCATTCAATGTTTTACAATCCCATTGCTTCAGTGGTGCTTTCTAGGAAAGTCATCCTTATAGTGCTGCCTTCACCCTGACATCCTTACCCCAATATCCAGAAATTTTACTCCACTTTGTCCCAACAGAAAAATGAAGCTTGAGGCCATGAGATGGTGAACAGAAGCAGCAATGTATGCTAACTAGGAACAGAAGGGATTGTCAGAGTACTTCATGGCCCCATCTACACTAATCACTGAGGTCAGTGTAGATTACAATCAGTCTAGGGGCAGCCACATGCTTCACAGGGCCGATCCATGGTAACATAGGGCAAGAAAACCTTAACACAGCCTTGCCCCTCATTACTAAAAGTTGTGGGGGAAAGCCCCAATTCTAGCTTAGACCTGTGGGGACAGTTAAGCTGGTCCCAAACAGACCCAGCCACAATTGCCATCTTGTGTTTCCTGGGCTTGTACGGCCTGGAGGGATGGGATGACAGTATCCTTAACATCATAATACTGTAATGTCAGCTCAGCAACGTCAAACTTTTATACATTTTCTAGCCTAATAAAGACAAATACAAAGCATCAAAACATGAGAAGCATAAGCAAGGAGGGAAATTGAGCTTCAGGGATGAATCTGGCTTTGTTAAGAAAAATGCATGCCTGCATGTGTATCTATGCTGTTCCCTCACAAAACAAATGTTGGCAATTAAAAAAGAACCGAGTCAGTGAATATGAATGCCATAACCTTCAGCCCTCATATTCTATTTTTTCACACTTCCTGGCCAGCTGTAGCTCCCCACTCCATCAAAGTGAACATAATTCTGTGAAAAACTGGTACTTAAGGGATCTAATATTAGCAACAGTCCAATCCCTGCAGTAACCATGGCATTTAAAACACATCATGCAGTCGGTGGGTGGGTTGGTCGGTTGAGGGATTAGAAGTAACTTGCCAGAAATCTTGGGTGAGGTGTTCCCAAACATCAGGAGGGAGGTGAAATTAAGGGAACAAGTACTGGCAACATTCCAGTGAGCCATAACTAGCAGTAAGACTAGCAGACAAAGGATGTCATGAGAAATAAAAGGCAGGAGATCTCTCCTCTTTACTAATGTTAACATTAAAATGTAGGGGGAGTGGCTGACAGAACTAAAAATAATAGCAAATGAGAATAGTAGGAGAAACCTACTACTACTAAGAAATGATATATCTTAGCACTATGTATTCTAAGTGGAGGACATGAATGAAAGAGTATGAAAGGGAAGAGGGGGCAGGGGAGGAGGGAATTTCCAGTCATGTGAGCACCACTAAAGCCTACTAAACCAAAAGATTATGAGGTCATCATGCAAACAATCAAAGGAACTTAGAATGTCCCTCAGTGCTCTTGCATCAGTTTTAATGTGTTATGAGAAAATTGGATTAGCATGGGGAACAATGCATTATCTGAGTTGGGGGATGAGAGGGGACAATATGCTTGCTCAGTATGGAACTTCCAGTAAAATAAAACTATTGCTGTTTCCAGCTATATCATTTTTTAAACTCTATTTTTGAAAAAGTAAATGCCTTGATGTCCCCCCACAAAAAACAACAACAACAAAAAAACAACAAAAACAAAACCCTCTTGCATTGATTGCCTTGTCATTGGACATGGACATCTTGTCACAAAGGAAATTAATGATAGTAGTATTTCAGAGAAAGAAACTGGCAAAACCATCTGAGGTTTTTTGCCTAAGAAAACCCTGTTAAATTCATTAGGTTGCCATAAGTCAATATGCAACTTGAAGGCATATAAACATTTCCGACCAGGAGAAAAAAACACATTGGAACTATCTTTTAAAATGATTTCCCCCTTCATTTCTCCCTCACTCTTGCAGTCTCCTCTCCTACTCACTCCAACATCCTACACTTCATTGCCCATCATTCCACTATAAGCCTCAGCCTGAATGTAAGGCCCTTCCCTGTCAGCCCACGTTTTCTCCCTCTTGTTCTCCTATTGTACAGGTAAAATGTAGGAATTATTTTGACATTGCCTTTTTCTTTCTCCATAGAGAAAGATTTTCCATGCAAAATTTAAAAATAAAGTGACTTTCATTTATATTCTACCATAACATTTTCCTGCTCCTGTGCCTTTTTGTGCCCACATAATTTTAAAAGAACAGCTCTTCAATCGTATTTCAAAGATTAGTATTTTTTCTTGTGTTACAGAGAAGAGGGCAACAATTAGTGTGTAAATGAAGTAAGAAATCCTAGATTAGGGCAGTGGATAGCAAATATGATTTATTTGCCTTTTGAAATAGCTCCATATATGAACATGTTGGAAAAAAACAAGCCCTATGAGGAGAGGCTTAAAGAACTGGGCATGTTTAGCCTGCAGAAGAGAAGGCTGAGGGGAGACATGATAGCCATGTACAAATATGTGAGGGGAAGCCATAGGGAGGAGGGAGCAAGCTTGTTTTCTGCTGCCCTGCAGACTAGGACACGGAACAATGGCTTCAAACTACAGGAAAGGAGATTCCACCTGAACATCAGGAAGAACTTCCTCACTGTGAGGGCTGTTCGGCAGTGGAACTCTCTCCCCCAGACTGTGGTGGAGGCTCCTTCTTTGGAGGCTTTTAAACAGAGGCTGGATGGCCATCTGTCGGGGGTGCTTTGAATGCGATTTCCTGCTTCTTGGCAGGGGGTTGGACTGGATGGCCCATGAGGTCTCTTCCAACTCTACTATTCTATGATTCTATGAAATACAACAGGGGGGAAAGCACGGCTTCTTATATTTCCCCAAGTCCACAGAAGAGCAGATATCTTGCTTCAACTAGAATATACTTCTTGATCATTAATTATAGGAAGACATCTTGTATGCAGATGGGCAGTTGCAAATAGTTACGGATAAGCTGATTTTATTTGAACAGTAAGGGAGGAAAGGACTGGGGTTGGTATTTAAACTGTGTCCAGTCAAGTTGAATTTTGTTTGCCTATAGAAAAGGTTTTTCTCTGTAGCTCAAGATATATGTTCTCCCTATGTTCCAAAGATGGAATTTCCCTTATTTTTCTATATTCATCTCACTTGTTGAATTACAAAAGAAATAGTAGGGGGACCAACAAATCCAGGAGTTTCATTCCACATTTTTGCTAAATTATCCACTTACCCTCAATAGCCTTTAGGATAAGATAGCATGGAGGGGGGTTCTTCTGGTTCCCTGCTATTTTTTTTTGTTTCCTTTCCAAATTTATTTCAGTCCCCCCCCCCAAGACCTTTGTGTTGATAATGATGCTGATGCTGATTTTTCTTCATCTGTGATGCGGGTTGTACACACCGCCTACAGCTTGTCCAGGAAGTTGTCCAAGGCGGGGATTCCCTCCTTGAGGCCTTTGCGGGTCTCGCCCCTGGAAGGGGCAGCTGGTGTTGTCATAGGGGTCACCCGGCAGGATCTGCCAGTGGTCAAAGATGAACTGCAGGAAGGCCTGCCCGACCGTGTTGGACCACAGGTTGACCATGAAGCCGAAAGACTCATTGACCAGGAGGTAGGCCTTGACCATGAACATGAGTTTGCTGGCCTCCTGGGACTCCTCAAAGATGTGGCCCTGCTTCTGGTCCAACACGCCTTAGATGCCGCCCACCACTTGCTCGGGGCACTGGATCTCTACTAGGTAGATGGGTTCCATGAGGTGGGGCTGAGCGGTCAGCCTATAGCGGTTTGCTGTTACTCATGCTCTGATTTATCCATGTGTTTAAATATTTGATACATTGAGCAGTTACATTAACATTAATAGATGATGTGATTGAATACATAAGTGCAAACTGATCATTTTGCTTTACAAAAATCCCTCTCTGATTTATTGTTGCTTTCTATTGAGCCCTCTAGTGCATGAATGTGGTTTCTCCAAGTCTTTCTGCTGAGGTTTCCTTTTTAAATAAATGAAAAATGCAAGTGCTATTTGACTTTATTCCTCTTACAGTAGGTATTCTATATACCATCATCTTGTATTTAGTGGCCCTAGAAAATGTCTGTGCTTTTTATTGTTTTTACTAAGCCAAGGATGGACCTAGATCCTAGAATATAAAAAATGTGACAGCAGTATTTCCGGTAGCAGCTATTTTTATTTCATCTGTGGAAGAATCTGAAGGAAAAACCCTGTTACAACTTTGTGACTCAGTGTCATCCTTGAACGAGTAGCATCCACAAAATATTTTCTTTTTCTGTAATTTTTGTTGATACACTGCATATGCTGTGTAGCTAGTTTCAGTACTGTAGAACATGGAGACATTAAAGGCTCAGATCTGACTCATGGAAACAGATTGACAGGGTGCCCAACATCCATCTAATTTAACCTCTTACCAGTTCAGGACTAAAACAGTAATGATCATCTAGTGTGTTTCTAAACATTTCCAACAAAGCCTGTTGTACATGATAATGACAAAAGGTCTCCCACACCGTCATTGCTACCAATATGTCCAGCAAGGGAATATTTCACCAAGTAACTTGCCTTGATATTGTCCTCAGTCTCTTTTTCATGGGATCACATCATCTCATTGATACCATCAAGAGTTTCAGTTACCTCTATGGCAGCATCAGTTGAGATTTCAGTACCAGTCTGTTCACCTTTAATACTCACCATGGCAAGCTTGATTCCATTGATACAATGACAGCATTAGCAGTTTTTGCCACCAGGAGACAAATCAGATTCTGTTTCAGAGCTGTTCATGGCAGCTTCTGTTCAGATACCATCCTACTTTCTGGAGGCTCTCTTAGAGAACCCAAGCCTCTCCTACTTCATGAAGGACTACAAAGCTCATTCTGACCTACCTGTTCAAATGGGCTGTTATCTGTACATTACCTATAAGCAAGCCTTACCTCAACTTGGTCTTTTCAGTCATCCAATCTATTACTGTTGTGTGCTAAGGGTCTCTCGGTATCAAGAGCTGAGATTTATCAAACAAACACAAGGTGAGCAAAGACCATGTTTTCTTATAAAGAAAACTAAAGGTCTGGCCAACAACAGATTTGCAACACACAGCTGGAGTAATGAGCGACACAAGTTGAGGTTAAAAGTTCAATTAAAGCAGACAAGATGAGTATTACAAACAAATCCAAAGGTACAAACTGAAATCCAGGTACATACATCATGCCAGGACATCAGTCTAGAAATCATAGTCACAGGATCAGATGAACAATAGGGTTCAGAACAGGGAAAGTGCTGGTCCCTGGCAGGTTTCCAGGAAAGAAGGAAAGAGTTATATGCAATGGTTTTACATATGGCGTCAGTCCCTGGCACATTGGGAAAAATAATTATTAGTCACACACACCAGAGAGCCTGAGAAGCAATGTCACTGAGCTACATTTGGTATAACACAGAGTTGATTTTAGTGTGAGGCAATTACTGTATTTCTGAAGATGCAAGATGAAGGTGTAGGGCATTTTGGGGCTTTGCTTTAATTACTTCCTTGTTAACAAAGGAGATAACAAAATGTAAAGGCATTGTCAGCATGGATGAAGTGGACTTGCCTTTTAAGTGTATTCAAGTCTATTCTTTTTTTTTTTAAGTGTCAGCCCAGCTGCCATCTTTCTTGCATTCACATGTATATTCGTGCAGAAAAATGCATACAACCCACTAATACGTGTGGATATACTAAAGGGTGTTTAGTAAAAATTGCTGACGAGTTCACAAGAGGGACAATCTAATTATATGCCTCTGGCAGACTTGAACAAAAACAGGCCAGATGGAAAGGTTAGCATACGGACAGAGCCGATCCATAGACTTTATTCAATATATAGAGTTTCTTTGGTACACAGCTATCGAAAATCAGAACTAGTTGGGTACTTTTTTCTTTGCGTGCCTCTATGAAGATTAGCTCCAGGACTTTCTTCAGCTTATGTTCCCCAAGGTTTAGTTTCATACAGTTCCCAAACCTCATTAACTCTGTCTTTATTTAAATGTCATTACTAAATAATTGATATGCTTCAATCATAGATGACTTTTCTTCTGTGTGCTTTCAGGTTAGTCTTCAGAAAAATGTGTGCGTGTGTGTAGGTGGGGGGTAATTGTTTTCTTTTTGATCAACTTAACCAGTATACATTATATAATTTACTAGCTGTGCCCAGCCACGCGTTGCTGTGGCGTTGTCTGGTGGTGTTGGTGAGAAATTGTTGAGGTAGTGGTGGTATTGAATGTCTGTTGTATGGTTGTCTTTATGTTTAGTATGCACACTGAAGTGGATTATATGGCAGTGTGGAATCAAGATAATCCAGTTCAAAGCAGATAATATAAGATTCTAAATGGGTTATATAGCTGTTTGGAAGGGCCTTGAGTCTACACTGTCATATAATCCAGTTAAAATCTGATAATCTGTGGAAAAGGCCTAAGTGAGGCCTAACTGTGCCTGTCCCCTGGGCTGAATAGGTTGCTAGTGGGTGGAGCTTAGCCTTCAAACTGGCAGCAATTGGATAAAAACTATTACTCATCTCCCTGTAATTAGGACTTTGTTTTTCTTTTCTTTTTGTTGTATCAACCTAGAGCCGTGAATGCTGGGTTGTGTTGTCAAATTTCGAGGTTGGGGGGCCTGTAGTATTGTTGTTTTGTCCGCTGCCCTGATGCCATCACTCTTTTATATATATAGATTATTTCTGGGTGTTATTTAGAATCATGAGGAACTTTCTAACTGGTAAATTGGAATTCACTGGTCTGAGGCAGTATAGATAATGAGTGAATATAATACATCGTATCTGCAGGAGCCCCAATAACAAGGTTGAAATGGATAATTCTGTAGTCCTAAACAAAATGAGAAGCAGCTGCTGGGGTTTAAAATACATAGTTTTGTGTCTGTGTTTCCATAGCCATCCGGTAGCCATAGTAATTAGTTGCAGAAAAAATGCTGAGTCTTAAAATTAGCAACTTTAATCTCACATAAGCTTTCATGGACTGCAGTCCATGCAAGCTTTTGTTAAAAAAACCTCATTTGTCTTTAAGTTGCTGTCAGACGTAGAGCTTCAGAAGATGTTGTATATGTTCCTTTTCTTATTTTAAAAATTAGATGAGGTACATTTAATGCAAAGACATAGCTACAATTGGATTGGCAGGATACTGGCCCATGGGATGCCAGATAATAGAACTGCTTGCTTCTACATATCAGCTCCCCAACTCTGTCACTGGACCAAGTAGTTTGCTGCTATTCTGGCCCTAAAGGAGTATGTATGTAATTTGCATAAAACTTATGCAACAAAAGGCAAACAATACATTATGCTTGCATTTTGCATCTTTTGAGTCTAAAAAGGAACCAATACAATATCAACTTGGATTTGTTTTATTGTTAACATGGATACCCTGTAATCTTTTTAAAATTACTAATTCCCATGTTTCCTCTCTTATTTTTTAAGGTGGCATTTTAGTTACCTGGTTAATTGACTCTAATTTAGTATACAACTAAACAAGTAGTACTTATACATTAGAAACAAGTGTATTGTTTCTTTTTGAAGCTATCAGTGTGCTATAATAGTTAATACAGAGTGGGCACAGTAGCTAGTTTAACTTTTCATTGGCTGGTAGTTTTTGTGCAAGATTGATGGGAATCATAATGGCATAAAATCACTATTCAGATATCTTTTTACCATATACATTGTTCCGTAACTTATTGCGGGGGTTACGTTCCAGGACCACCCACAATTAGTGAAAATCCATGAAGTAGGGACACTATATTTATTTTAATATTTATACATTATTTTAATATTTGTACTTTATTTTAGCAGTTACAATACACAGTACATCGGCAGAGAAGAAGAATGGAATCTAAATAACCCTTTTTTATTTCCAACCCTTCCCTATCTGCCCCCTCTCCCTTTATTTTTCCCTTTTCCCCTTCCAAAACCCTTTGCACACCGCAAAAGCCCGTGAAACAGCGAAAATACCGCAATAAATGGTGTACATTAATATTTATTAAAACCCCGCAAAACAGCGAGGGCACAAAAAGCAAACCGCAAAGTAGCAAGGGAACACTGTATCTGTGTTGTGTGCAACAGTCTTATGAAATTCAAAGCTTAGAATTTTTTACTTTAAAATTGTAATTTCTTCTGTTGCTTATTATGGTGTTTGGGAGGCAATTTTTTGCACTTATGTTTGTCTCAGGTTTTTAAAAGAACACATTGGATTCCTGTTCTGGGAGCAGAAATGAATGTTGCTATATTTGACTTACTTTTAACATCTGGACTGTTCTTCCTTCAGTATTTTGAAAACAAAATCCCCACTCTGCTCAATGTTCACCATTTGGAGCAGCTTAAAATCTTACATGTTGTCAATGGCATCATGGGTCATGTATGTCAGCAATACAAGGTGACACCACTTGTGGAGGTGGGAGAGAAGTGGGTAAGGTGAGAGGGAAATGCTGAATGGCTATCTTGGTTCCATTGTCTCATTGAAGGCTGTCCTCCCCCTCTTGGCTAGATTTATTTACAGCAATTCAATGCTCGCCTCCATCCCTTTTAAGTGCTCAGATGCCTCTCTCCCCCCCCCCCCCATTTTTCTTCCTCTTTCCCACACACTTGGACAGAGTATTTGCCCACTACGCCTCCTCTCCTTTGACATCCCCCCTTTCTTTAGATGTATATGTCTGGGTTTGACAACTTCAATACAGATTTTTATCAGACAATTTATAGCATTTAGATTTAAAAAAAAAAACCTTTTCTTTGTTAGGGAATTCTCCCAAAAATAGCAGAGCATCCAAAAATACAAACAGGATAATTGAGCAGTCAGCACACAGCAAACATCAAAAACATCTGGGTGTCCCCTGGGTAATTTCCTTACAGACAGCCAGTTCTCTCACACCAGAAGCAACTTGCAGTTTCTCAAGTCGCTCCTGACACGAACAAAATCACTTCATATTATTATTACTTTAACAATTACTTAGTGATTTCTTCCTCAGTACTTTCATTCTTTTATTTTTTTTCTCTCTCTTTGGAAGCTTGTTTAGACCAGGCTAATGGCCTTTTAGGCTTCCTCCATGTGAATAGGAATTCACTTTTTAAATAATAAGAATTATATGTCACAGGGGGAGGGCGGGACATCAGGATTTTAGAGATGCTTAGGTGGCGCATGGTCAAAAAAAGGTTGGGAACCACTGCCTTAGATCCTAAAAAAGAATTATTTCTGTCTTCTTTTTCTTCCCAGTCAAGCCCGTGGAATAATGAGATTCTCTGCACAAGAAGAACTGCAATAGCTGTATTCCTTTCAACCTGGCAATATTTGTGCTAAGCACAACGTCAAGAAAAATAGACCTCCATGGTATGTGGATTGTGTGGACAAGACTGATAATGACCAGATTAAGGCTTCCTGGAAGTGGTGATTGCCAACAGAACTGCCAGTTGTGACGGCACAAGCATAGCATTTGGAATGTGTTCAGTTCGGTAGCATCAAGGAGGGGAGAGGCTACTGCAGTCTCAACAGGTGCTGTGCAAGACGTAATAATCACCTCAGGTAAGGCTCATCACTGCTGTCCCACATTTCTGTGGGATGTTTATATAGAGTTGGTGCTTTGGATAAAACAGGATTAATGTTCTTTTTTTCTGAGTTTTTTAGTTGTCTGCTCTTTCCTTTTAGCACTTTCCAGAAAATATTCCTAGTGCTATATGCACTATATACTTATTACCCTATTATTCCCTTTTCTATCTGTTTTTCCTTCTTTTTGCAGTTTTTGACATGAAGAAAGACATAGATGCCTTAATAGCAGAGGAAAGAGCAGAAATTCTTGATAAATACGAGAAGGTAAAGACATCACATTTGCCCAAAATTCCTGTTTATTTCACTTTCTATAGATAGCAGGAACCTCAGTTACTAGTAATCCAGCCAGTTGTTCAAAAGGTTTGCATTTCATGATATAGCTGAAATGCAGGGGTTCCTTGAGACTGCTTCCATGTGGCACTTGCTTCCATATAGCAACCACATAGCTGCCTTTTGCAATTATACTAATATGCCTGTTTGCCTCTCCATTGTGTTTATTATTGTGCCACATTCCTTTTATTTGCAGGGAAGGCAGGAAGGGGCTCAGATTGATCCATGGGAAGATGCTGACTTCACACTCTACAAAGTTACAGACAGATTTGGGTTTTTGCAGTGAGTTTTTCATTTTATGTCCCCTTAATCTCCCCCCTCCAAAAAAGAAAAACTTGCATTGATAGTTAGTCACATCCACTTTCAGTAGAGATGTTGAATTGGTGTTTGTCTGTCATAGCCACATGATTGTACCTACAATTGCAGCCCACTTGAGAAAGTGAGAAGCAGAAAGAGTGATTTTACATAGTTTGTGAAAGCTCTAGCCATTGTTTACCAGGGAAAGTGTAACAAGACTTGTTGTTTGAAATTGAATGTTCGTTTCTTCTGCATCCAGGCACATGATAAATTTGGTAATGATCCAAGTTTTCAAAACATGACATTCTTCCAAGGAAACCTAAAATGTTCCTTTTTGCCACACCTTACATTAAAGAGATGTGAGTGTTCGCATCTGGTAATAGCATAAGCTCCCTGTGCAATGAACAGGGCTACAATAATGTATTTTTGATTTGTTTGTATAATGTTTCAACCTGTGGATAGAATCTTGAAAAGATTTATTTCCTGATGATAGGAGCCAGGCCATCATTCTGAAATATGCTTAAATGTGAAATAAACAAATTTCAATTTAAATTGATAGGAAATACTTACAGTAGGTTAATAATAATATTTCTGTCTATCCTTTAAGGCACTGCTTTATAAACTATCTAATAGGGCAAACTGGCAAGTGTTTTTTTTTTCTTTCCAAATGTGCCAGGGGCTGGCACCATACATGTACCCATTGTCTACAACAGTATCTTTTTTTCCTGGAAATTCCCTGCAATTTAGCAAGTTGTTCATGAAAATACTTTGAGCCCTGCTTTGGGGAATAACTTCATGCTTCTTTTCAGTGTCATATGTTTGTTTGTGTAGTCTTTGTTTTACATGGTGCTTCAATTTAATTTTACTCTTTCAGTGAGCATGAGCTACCAACTCGCAGCGCTCTGGAAGAGAAGGTAGGAACCGGACACTTCATTTTCTGTTGAGCATTTGGAAAGGATAGAAACTATTGTGCTACTTTGAATTTTTAGTGAAATGGACTGCAGTTTTTGGCATTGGCTATCTCAATGAATGAATCTATCCTATTCTAAATGGGTTGATTTGAAAGTTAATCTCATGTATTTGGATTGAAAGTAGTTGCAAGTGATGAAATTTATGCCTATGCCATCTATGAAGAAAGATTTTGTTTTCTATGTTTTCTGTCATGTAGCACATCTATGAGTATGCTTAGCTCTGGTTAGGAATAGGAGGCCATGGGTAATTTTTACCATGTACAGGGTAGGACTTTGGGAACAGAGTTAGATGTTTTACATAATTGATTTAAAATGTACAGGCTAACAATTTTCTTTAAAAATCTTTGAGTTAACATTTTCTTTGAAAATTTAGTTTTTAGCAGAAAATGGATAAGTAAATTTCTTATTACTCCTAGTATATGTTGCTTACCACCGTTGGTTTTTCTATAATCCATATGATTCTATAGCATGCTGACCTGAAAATGGTATTTTTCCCTTCCTCATTATTTGTTTACATGAATTGTAAAGAAGCCTTTAAACTTTACTTTCAAAACACTTTTCCAGCAAAAACTTCAAGAGATTGAACGAGTGGACAAATGGTTGAAAATGTTAAGAAAATGGGGAAAATACAGAAACAGTGAAAAGGTGAGGAATGACATGTCTTACTTTACTAGTATTGTAAATATTTGTTCTTGCTGTTAACTTAAGTGAAATAAAAACTGACAGGCATTGAGTCTCCTTCTTTTGATTAGCTGTTTTGTAGATATCAAACAAACACTGTTGAAGGCCTTGGTTATATTTTTATAAGTTGTAGTAGCTATCTTGTAGCCAATTTCATGATTGTGAACTATCTGTGTAAATAACCATATATATTCATGTATAAGTTGAGGGCAGGTTTTGGGGCCAAAATTATTAATTTTGATATGACCATAGGATAAGTCGAGGGTTATTCTGCACCTGAATAAGCATCAGTGGCCACCTCTGCCATTTCTCTGCCCAGGTATTCAGAAGGTCTAGAAGTAGCACTATATTTTGGAGAGTAGAGGAAGTTGGTGCTAATTTTAGTTTCTCCCAGGACAGACTCTTGTCTTTTGTCAGAGAAATGAATGGTTCCTTTTGTTTTGGATAAGAGTTAAGGTACTGTATTCACACTGACTTGTGGATAAATTGATCCAGTTTTTTTGGGTTGATTTTTGACTAGTATTTCTATATTTATACATGAGAATATAGGGTATATTAATGACACAAAGACATGAAGGCTTCTTGCTCAAGGAAGACTGAAATTCAGTCAACATATTGACAGTGAAAGACTACTACTGCTGTGCTAGAACAGAAAACAAAGGCATGCTTTTTTGTTATAGTTTTTAATCATGCTGGATCATATCTGTTTAAAGAATCTCAACTCAGAATGGGAATCTAAGATGAGGCATCTAGTTTCAAAATAGCCATCATTCCTTTTTCAATCTATGATTACTAGGTTCCTACAGAATATGCTACATCTTAGAAATACAGTAGAGTCTCACTTATCCAACACTCGCTTATCCAACGTTCTGGATTATCCAACACATTTTTGTAGTCAACGTTTTCAATATATCATGATATTTTGGCGCTAAATTCGTAAATACAGTAATTACTACATAGCATTACTGCGTATTGAACTACTTTTTCTGTCAAATTTGTTTTATAACATGATGTTCTGGTGCTTAATTTGTAAAATCATGACCTAATTTGATGTTTAATAGGCTTTTTCTTAATCTCTCCTTATTATCCAACATATTCGCTTATCCAACGTTCTGTCGGCCCGTTTATGTTGGATAAGTGAGACTCTACTGTATACCTATCTCTTACAGCAGTGGTTCTTAACCTGTGGGTCCCCAGATGTTTTGGTCTTCAACTCCCAGAAATCTTAACAGCTGGTAAACTGGCCGGGATTTCTGGGAGCTGTAGGCCAAAACACTTGGGAACCCACAGGTTGAGAACCACTGTCTTTTAGGGTTTTGTTAATTTTTTGTTGTTTAAAACTTTTGTAGATGTTCCGCAGAGTTTATAAAGGGATTCCCCTCCAAGTACGTGGCCAGGTCTGGTCTCTCTTGTTGGACATTGAGAAGATTAAGATGGAGAATGAAGGAAAATATGAGGTAAAGAATCTGGGAACCTCCCACTCTAATATTTGGCCTACAATGCCCATTAGTCCTAGCCAGTGGAACCAGTGGGGATTATGGGAGATGTAATCCAAAACATCTGGGTTTGAAAGTTTTCACTCCCTCTTCTGATGAATATATCACAGAGGACACAGCATGAAGGAGCAATAATATTATCATAATACCTTTGTTTCGATTTCAGCATTTTAAGAGTTTGATGCAAAAGTGATAGAGGTATTTGGTGATTACAATTATTTAAAAATGAATTAAGTGAATTCTTTCTTGCTTATTATTGAATAGTGGGAACCACATTCCACAATGAATGAACTGAAAAAGGGTATTAAGAACCACTTAAATTGCTGATATAATTACCTATGTGATCACAAATACTGAGATTCAGGCAACTATGAGTCTTGGATCTAATATCCAAGCAACAATGAAATAGAAATGAATTGCTTTCTAGAGGAAAAATAACATTTTTAAAACCAAAAGCCTTGACTGTAAGTTTAAAAATTGTCAAACCCAACAACTAAAATGTAACCTTGAGGGAAGTCGCGCAGAACATGTGCAATAAATAAAAACAATTATAAAAATTTACAAAACCTTCCCATTTATTGAACATTTCTGGCAAACATATCAATGCATGAAAGGCATTCTCTTGGTTTAATGAATTGCAGGATGACTGCAGTCTGATTCATTCCCTGACAGTATTTCATTTCCCAAAAGATCTATAGATGCAGTGACATCTTAAATAAGATCAATTCTTTAAATTGATATATATTTACAGGCAGATTAAAATAATGGGGTGCACCCAGACTAACTTAGCTATACTTTGGTGTTACTGAGACATATGTGAAAAGAGTTTATAATTTAAATTACTTATCAGTGAGATATGTGTACAGTTGAATCAATCTGATCCAATTCATTATTTTTGAAGCAGGAAGCATACTTTTTGTTATCTAGTGATACAAGACAGGATGCCATTTTAAGAGGTGACTGTCCTCTGCAGTTTTTATAAGCACTTCCATTTTTAAGTATTCTAATTTGCTGCATATTTCACTTTAGCAAATAAATTTTAACATGTGTATGTGCGTGTGATTTACAGGGACATTAGATCAATAGTGTTCCCCTGCTGAACACATTGATGGCCCCATCACATATCATTGATTACCTGGATCCCATGAGTGGCTTCTCTAAGTTTTCAGATAAGAATGTCTGCCTCGAGTTTAATTTTCTCCTTGATATCAAGCACCTGATCAGTTGGGTTTTTTTTTTTTCAAATCCTGTGGAGCTGTCAATATTGAAATATGACTGTTTATCAGTTATGGCAGGGAAAGGATTCCAGGTATAAAAGCAGACATAGCTCCTGAGGAGGAGGATAATTTGCATTACTACGTCTGAAAGTGTTCATGCTGCTCTATTCAATTCAAGCGTGTTTACGTAACTAGTCTTAGATCTCATAATGTATTAATTAAAAGTAACAAAATCCTTTTCTTCGAAGCAGAGATACCATTTCCATAGTCAGTGCCATACTTTAAAAAGGGAAAGACCTACTAAGGAACAGACAAAAAGTATTTTATACAGTAAATTAAAATAGCCCTTTTGTGTTAGCCAGGAAAGCTTTTCTTTTGCTGTCCTTATTGCCCCAAACAGATTTTAGCCTTCTTACAGTTGGAATCATTCTGAGTTTTCTGCCATAGTCCCTGTAGTCTGCATGTCACTCATTTCACTGATGTCAGCTCCTTAGAGAACCAAAGGCTGATTTAGCTTCGCTCCATGATAAGGACTCTTAGTAGCAATCATGGAATAGTCATTTCCCCTTTTCAGAGATTGACTAGGGCTTTGGCAGAACTGCTTGTCAAGGCAGCACGACATTCCTTAAAATCTGGATCCACAAGTCTTAATGAATCACCACTTCTAACCAAAAAGTGATTTGTCCATGATTGTGGAACAGTAGAAAGCCCTGCATTCACAGTTCACCGTTGTCCAATGCTAGTTAGATGTCAAGCTCTAGAACAGTGATTCCCAAAATGGGCGCTACTGCCCCCTGGTGGGCGCTGCAGTGATCCAGGGGGATGGTGATGGCCACAGGTGCATTTGCCATAAGCATTAATATATATATCTTTCTGTTTAATAGCTATTAAAATTTTAAAAAAAAAATTCCAGGGGGCGCTGAATAATATTTTTTTCTGGAAAGGGGGCAGTAGGCCAAATAAGTTTGGGAACCACTGCTCTAGAATGTGCCCAGCCACAAATTGTGAATCACATTTAATATGAGCTGGTATCTAAAATTCAAGATAGACTGTAGGATTGCCACATGCCTGCTGAAGTCACTGAAGATGTGAGGTGAACATTTTCCGATTTATTTTTCTATGGAAAAAACTCATGCTATATGTTGATATGTGCTTAGCTATATTTATTCGGGCATTTCTCTTATGATCAGCCATGTTAGAAGACTTAACTGTGGGATATGAACATTTAGCAGTGACTTATTGTAGTGTTCAGAGGAACAGTCTGACAAATGGACACGTGTGTTTTTATTTTTTTTAAATCTCTTCTGCTTCTCAATGAGTCACAATAACAAATAATCAAGACAAAACGTGATAAGTTATCTGTGCCCACAGACACGCATTGAACCTTCAGCAAAATAGAATATTCAGTTAATTACACTGAATCAGATGTTTCTCAACTTGAAATGGAGCTGATTAGAGAGAGATAATGAAGACACTGCAATTATACACCAGCAAAAGAAAGTTGCATTGGTGATATATGAAATACATATTTTTAGGGATGCGACCTTAAAAAACAGTGCTCTTTCGAGTGCACCATTTTGCGGGGTTACATATAATGAAAGTATATGCAATTCTCTTTATTACAAATACTGCAATAAAATAATTTTTACATACAGACTTTAATGTATCTGAACATTTAAACCAAACATGCCAAACATTATTTAGAGCATTGGAAAAAATTTCCAGTTCTTTTTCTAGAAAACCTATTTCACTGTAAATCACACATAAAATGGCTGTAAGAAAGTATCTTCAGCATACTAGATTTATAATAGAGTCTTCACAGAATCTTTCTGGATCTTCTCTGAATATTTAAGTTTCTATAGTTAAGTGAGAGATGTGTAATGTTGGAAGGCTGAGATAATTTCTTTATAGACTCATAGAATCATAGAATAGTATAGTTGGAAGAGACCTCATGGGCCATCTAGTCCAACCCCCCCGCTAAGAAGCAGGAAATCGCATTCAAAGCACCCCCGACATATGGCCATCCAACCTCTGCATAAAAGCCTCCAAAGAAGGAGCCTTTGGAGGCTTGGAGCTTTCCAAGACTGGAGGGAATATTTCATTATTGAGAATTAGTGACAGTCTGTTTCTCAGCATGATTCGACTTTTGAGGCCCAAACCATCAGTTGGTTTGCTTCATCATGAATCATAAGATTCTAGCTGGTTTAAAAAAATAAATAAACATCTACTCTTAGAAAATGTATCGATAACTCCTTAATCTAAACTAAGTGCATAGCACCCAAGAACTCATCCGATAGAGAGACTCTGGAAGCAACTCTCTGAGTTCCAAGTAAGGCCAGTCCTAGGTCTCAGTGTTTTCCAGGAATTATTTTAACAAAAAAAAATCCCAACAGTATTCTTTCCAAGTAAGTTGTTCATGAAAAATATAATATATATCCTAAGGACCTGTATTAAAGCTTGCCAATGCCATTTTCAACAGCAGACTAACTTTAGACCTATAGGTGACACTCTGAAGTTAATTTTGACATGAGTAAGTCCTGATATTATCCAGTAGCCTCAAGCATTATTGCTAACTTAGTTGCTATCAATTTTGCTAGTAGCTGTTCTTAGTCTCTTTACTAATGTAAAACCAATTCACAAGTGTGGGAATTTAAATGAAAGAGGATCAATAATGAGGGCTTGCTCTTAAGCATAATTATTTTGACCACTGCCACTCTTTTCAGATAATGTTCCCACTTGACCAGGCCTCACAGCAGGTGATTAGAAATAAACAAAAAGTCACAAGCAGTTTAACTGAGTTCCTGAGGGGTCTTCAATAATAAGCTTTACATGCCTATAAATCCCGGAAATTAGCTTTTTGTAATCCTCTTCATCCTTAATGTCACCTGAGGCCAGCCATTAACCATAAACGGTTTAGAAGAAAGTAGAAGCCAGAGGAAGGATTTTCATAATGGAATATGAGAACAGGATGGGAGTCTTTATCATCAAGTGTTGCTGTTTAGATGTCTTTGAGAGTCTCAGTAAACATAGTGAGTTGCATATATTCAAAAAGCACCATATCTCTTGAAGGAAGCATGTATTGTTTCTGTTTATAGCTTACAGCAGAAAAACAATGATGGTGAGCCCAAGGAAGTGCTTGCTAGGAGCCTTCTAAGTTGGTGTGGGCAAATTGTTCCATCTCCTCTGAGAATAGTTATTTCCAGATACTTTAAAAGATATTTCATTCTTTAACTGATTTTGCTTAATCCAGAAAATGAAAGAACAAGCCAAGGATTTCTCATCAGAAATAAAGCAGATAGACCTGGATGTTAATAGAACTTTTCGAAACCATATCATGTTCCGGGATCGCTATGGAGTTAAGTGAGTATCTCATATATCTCTAAGATAGATAGATACAGGTGTGTCTATTTTATTCAATTTTATTTCTACTCCTTTGATCCACTTTTCTGAACTATTGTTGAAAGCTTCCACTTTCAAGGTCCCAAAGAATTAAAGGACAAATATTATGAGCTGATCATTAAAGGACTGGCAGTGTTGTGCCCCCACAGAACACCTCAATGCAAACAGCTTGCGGGGGCAGAACAGGCAGAGAGATAGTTCTTTAAGAATAAGGAGGTAATTAGGTAAGTAACTGAATATTAGTTTTATATTTTAGGAAAAATCAGGTTTAGACATTCCTCATTCATTATGTATATACAAATACAGGTATTCTAAAATATGAGAAACCAGTATTTTTATATGCAAAGTCAATGAGGGATGGGGGAATGTCATATGTTCAGCGCCTGCTGAGTTCAAGAAACTCTGATGAGGGAAAAGAAAAGGAGGGAATGAGAGGCTGCAGCTTACAGCTCCCCCCCCCCCCCCCCAAGATGTCCCAGACTCCTCCCCAGCTGTCAGCACCCTGCTGTCTTAGCTGAGAAGAGAAGGGAAACTCTGCTCTCTCATTAGACTTTTATTCTTTCTGGGCTAGATGCAGGTCATAGCCAATGGGATATCCTGGGCATCACCCTGACATGTACTACCATTGACGGGGCACATTACAAGTGCAGAAGTTCTGGAATGTCTGTTTTTGACTGGGGGCTTGTGTTAGTAGAGCCATACCTCCCCTGCTCCACTTTATCTGCCATCAGGACTCCTTGAAGAGAAACTGAGCAGCACTGTACACCTAACAAAACTCCTTTCCGCAAAGACAGAAATGGGCAAATAGCAGCAAAAAGGTTAGGTTTTTGAAGTATTTAGAATTTCTGGATATGGGAGACTTAACTTCTGGGTTAAGAAAAGGAAATAAACTGTAGCAAATATATATTGCCTCATGAATGAATATTAGCAATCAGATATTTTCCTGCATTTGAAGATTTTTGGATGTGTATTTTCTTTTATTCCAGAATATTTACATGGCCTTTGTCTTGAAAGAGTTTGTCCCCTCTCTGACGTCACCATTTTAGAATGTGAATGATGTCATTTCTGAAACTTCATTACAAAAGTTACAAAGACACAGAACTTGTATAGTCCTTATTACTACCTGCTTATATCTGTTTGTCAGATCCAACTGTGTGTCAAACTCCTTCTTAGTGTTTACAATCACTTCCACTAGATTGTAAGCAATTGTTGATAGCATTTTGTGTATGAGAGTGATATTGCTTGAATTTTAATGATTGATAAATGGCTTTCATAAAATTCTTAATGTTCCTAAATATTTCCATGCAGTCCTCATTTGGTTGTTGTATGTCTTTCGGGCTATGTGGCCATGTTCCAGAAGTATTCTCTCCTGACGTTTTGCCCACATCTGTGGCAGGCATCCTCAGAGGTTGTGAGGCATGGATAAACTAGGCAAGGAAAGGAAAAAATATATATCTGTGGAGAGTCCAGGGTGTGACAAGACTCTTTTGTCAGTAGGAAGCTAGCATTAATGTTTCAGTAAATCACCCTAATTAGCATTGGAAAGGTTTGTCTCTTGCCTGAGGGGCATCCTTTGTTCAGCCATTAGCCGTCCTTGGGGCTCCTTGTCCTCAAAGTGTTGCTTCCCGTCTACTGTTTTGATTTTAGAGTTTTTCAATATTGATAGCCAGATTTTGTTCATTTTCATGGTTTCCTCCTTTCTACTGAAGTTGTCCACATGCTTGTGGATTTCAATGGCTTCTCTGTGTAGTCTGACATGATAGTTGTTGGAGTGGTCCAGCATTTCTGTGTTCTCAAATAATATACTGTGTCCAGGCTGGTTCATCAAGTGCTCTGTTATGGCTGATTTCTCTGGTTGAATTAGTTTGCAGTGCCTTTCATGTTCTTTGACTCTTGTTTGGGCGCTGCGTTTGGTGGTTCCTATGTATACTTGTCCACAGCTGCATGGTATCCTGTAGTCTCCTGCAGAGGAGAGAGGATTCCGGCCATGAAAGCCTTCGACAACACGCTCCTCATTTGTTTTTAAATTAATGTGTGAAAACAAATATTTCATGTTGGGTGCAAAATATTCTTTATCTTTAAAAGTACCTTTAGCATTATATGAAGATGTTGCAGGATATTTGTATATGTGTGATTGAGCAGATCTGTTGTATGACTATATCATTTCTGTAAACCCTCTCTTAATTGTGACTTGTGTATGTTAATCTATTTGGGCTTCTTATTGGATGATATTTGTCACCGTGATCTTAAAGCCAAGTGGTAAAAAATATCTAACTCCATAGAACTCATTTTGAGTGGGGGTAGGTGGAGGTGAGTATTTTCCTATTGATTGTAGACACTGATGCCTACTTTCAGTTATGAAAGAAAAGAATGAAGGAAATGGAAGAAAGTTACAAGCTATAATAATGATAATAAAAATAACAACAACAACAACAACAACAACTTTATTTTTATACCCCACCCCATCTCCCCGAAAGGACTTGGGGCGGCTTACATGGGGCCAAGCCCAGGCAGAACAGACAATGTAAAAACTCAACAATATAATACAAATCAATAAGACATAAAATCATAAAATCACATGTACAATTAACATACTGAAATAAAATCCTGGGTAGGCTCCTAAAAAAGGGCTGGGCCAGAGAAAGTGTGTGTAGTGTAATGTAAAATGTAATCAGGGGAGAGGTAGATACCAAAACCATTATCCAAATAAAGTTCTTGGGAAGGCGCAAAAGGAGTAGAATAAAGTGCTAGAGAGATAATTATAGGCGACAAGGCAATCCCTAACTATAAGGGTAAAAATCACTTGCCGAAAGCCTGCTGGAAGAGCCAGGTTTTCAGGCTCTTCTGAAAAGTAAGGAGGGTAGGGGCCTGCCTAATCTCCCTGGGGAGAGAGTTCCAGAGCCGAGGGGCCACAATGGAGAAGGCCCTCTCCCTCATCCACACCAACCACGATTGCGAGGGTGGTGGGAGCGAGAGGAGGGCCTCACTCGATGAACGAAGAGACCGTGCAGGTTCATAGGGGGAGAAGCTACTTTTGTAAATCCTAGAATGACTATCACAGACATGTAAATCTGAGTTTGGCCTACGTCACTTCAAACAGTTTGAAGAGTTGGGGTTCATATGACATGCTACTCCCTCATACAAAACCAAATACACTTTGTGCATAAAATACTAGCCTTCCAATAAGAAGGTTAGGTTAGGATCTTTATCCCTGCAAGGAATGCCCTTGTGTGGCAGGAGTCTTCAGTCACATGAACTTACTGCACAGCAAAGATTCAGGTTTGCCATTTCTGTGAAACCTGATGTTGTGTTTACATAGCTTCATAAATATATTTGGCATTACTGTACAAAGTCTTCATACAGAATCAGGTTTAGGTTGCTAGATCCTAGATAAAATTGTCTCTTTTTCACTCTGCCTCCCTTGTCCCCCACCCACAGCCTTCTGCAAGACATTATTAGCTGAACAACATTATTTCTTCCCTAACCATCATGGTGGTTCCACAGTCTGCCTGTCCTCTATGTGTTTAGAACGTAATGTAGTTCAGCAGATACAGTGGAGGGCAAAAATTGTCAGACTACAGCAACATCATGATGGGGATTGGAGAGAATTTGTGGCAGTTCAGGTGCTGCTTTTTGTTAGAACATTTATAGGAGGATCATATCCATGTCTAAATGCCAGTAACCTGTTGTATAGAGCACCAGTTCTTGTTCTGTTTCCTACTTGCTCTATAATTGCAATAGCTTTCTTCAAAACACTTCAGATAGAAGATAACTGGAATGACTTACAAAATAGTTGAAACTGTGGCATTGAACGTGCTTACTGTCATCTTTTCTTCTTGTGCAGGCAGCAAGCTTTGTTTCACGTCTTGTCAGCTTATTCTGTTTACAACACGGTAAGAACTTAAGAGAGTCATTTGGAAACTGGAAAGTTCTGAAAGTTAGTTGTTATTTGGCAACAAAATGGTAGTTTAGCTTAAAATAAGATTTTAGTTCTAAACTGACAGCATATCCTTTCAAGGCCATCTAATATGCTGAAAACCAAACTAACTTAGTTCAGCTAAAACAAATACACAATCTTTTTTTCTTCTGAAGTGCCCAATTACATCCTTATTTCCTGCTGCTTCTCCAAAAATCCGTGTTGATGGAGCAAAAACCTCTTCCCCGATTTTCCCATCTTTACCTGTAGTTACATATGAGCCTTGTTTCAGTCATGCTTTCTGACAAACTTCTCTGTGACTCTTGCCTACCCCTAGATTGCGAATATTGGTTAATTCTCCTTATGACCTCTTTTGTCTCATTCATTTGTAGCTTCACGGCTCAGGACTCTAATTTTTTACAGTCAGTTAACTCATTTCCAGCCAAAGGGCATAGAGGATAAAATATGCTTAAATTAGCTACAAAAATTGCTGTTTCCACGTGCCAGCAGGAAGGGGATTAAGTCAGATGATCCAAGAATAGGGAGATTCATATTACCAGTATTTTAAAGAAAGCATTGTCTTTTCTTTTGAATTTCCTATCCACAAAGAATATAAAATATCATTTGTGTAGATAATATCATTCTCTTATTACATAGTCCCATTCTGTACCCTTCAGAAAAACTTGTATGTTGTGTTTTCTTTGCATAGTCATTTTTAGACAAATGGATCTAATGTACTTATGTTTTAATTTTTATAATGTATTTTAATGATGTATTTTTATAGTTTTAATTGATTATATGTACTGTTTTTTGTTTTATTATTATGTTCTTGGCATTAAATGTTGCCAACTGTGTAAGCCGCCCTGAGTCCCCCCGAGTGAGAAGGGCGGGGTATAAATTCTGGAAATAAATAAATAAATAAATAGTCTATTTTACTATGGTGCTGATTTGTGTAATGTGTTTCTGCATCCTTGAATCTTTCAGGAAGTGAGTTACTGCCAGGGAATGAGTCAGATTGCAGCCATCCTGCTGATGTATTTAAATGAGGAGGATGCCTTTTGGGCCCTGGCACAACTGCTTACCAATCAAAGACATGCAATGCATGGTAAGGCATGAAAAACACTCACCCCTCTTTCCCATTATTTTGTTTTCTGTTTTTTGGTTTGTTTGTTTGTTAGTTTTTTGCATTTTTGTATCATATATAGCCCAGATAGTTTAACTGAGAGTCTCAGTCATTTATTTTAGGAATCCTATTTCCTACACTTCTTAAGCTCCTCATATCATACACATGCACACACATACATACACAATGTTGTGTGTGTATATATATATGTTATATCTTTCTCTCTGTTGTGATGTGCTGAAGAGAAGTTTTTTGATGGAACCAAAGGGCTCTTTGAGAGACAGAGAATGAAACTTTCAAATGAGGAAGTTAAAATGTGACCACCTCAAAGTCTAATTTTTCATGCTAGTGTTAAGAAGCTTCAGAGATGAATATCTGTACAGACTACATTCTGTTGAGAAAGAAGGATATGGAATATAACCTGAAATATAAGAAACTGGTAATCAAAGTTTGAAAAACCACTGAGCAGCTTTCAAAAAGAATGTTGCTTCTGGGTTAAAGGGAATTATTTAATGTGGTGATGGTGCATAGTGCCACACTACAGGGAGCACTCTGCTGTTAAACAGATATCCTGGATGAGACAAACCTGAGCCATACACACACACAGCCAACACTTTGTTGGGTACTACTAAAACTGAGGTCTTAGAGAATGGAAGTCTCCATATGTTACCCTCATTAAATATTGTGCTGCTTAGCTTTTCTTTTAACTCTTTCAGTCTGTTTTTAGCTGTTGATTTGTTTTTCCTTTCTAAGGGTTTTTCATTCCTGGATTCCCAAAGCTGCAAAGATTCCAAGCCCATCACGAGGCAATCTTAAATAAACTTTTTCCAAAGCTGAAGAAGCACATGGTAATATTTCCTGTTGTTACATGAGCATTTATTATTTATGTTTAATTTTAAAGGACTTTTATCTTATGCATTCAAAAATGAAAATAAAAAATTGACCATGTATCACTTGCCTTTTAGTTCTTTCATTTCTTTAGTCAGTAAAAAGATAGCATTTATCTAAATTATTTCACAGTTATGGCTGGAAAGACTGGTTAAACATATTTAAAACTATGAGAATATTAAGGGAAAGCAGAAGCAAATGTTTATTTCAAGGTAATGTGAGGTGATCTTATTTAGTTACTGGTGAATCATTGCTACTAGATACAAACTGTAGCATCTGCATGGTAATTATGTCTCTGATAGCTTACTAAAAGATAACACTTTTTATCATCCTGTGCAATTGAATTTTTCAGTTTCAGTTACGCTATGATGGTACTTGTGACAAACTGCAGTAAATCCAAATAGATTTGAACTCCTACTTTGATATATATTGGCACCAAACTTCAAAATAATGTAAAATAAAAATGACTATGTCATCATTATCACTTATAAACCCCACCCCCACCTCCAAGTTTGGAATCCAGCTTACGGTCACTTTTCTAGACAAGTAACAAATTGGACAGAGATGCCTGATAACTTACACACCTTTAACTCAGGAGGATCTGTATTTTGGGTCTTTATAGAGGTAGCATTTCAGGCTAATCTCTTAAAATAGTTATTTTGATGTCGTACAGAAATATCCTGTTGATATTGACTGAAAAGAGACAATGTGGTATAGTGGTCTGAGCATTGGATCATGACTTTGGAGACCAGGGTTTAAATCCCAACCCAGCTATGGAAACCGACTGGGTGACCTTGGACAAGTCACTATCTCAACTGAGAGGAAGTCAGAGGCAACCCTCCTATGAACATATCTTGCCAAGAAAACCTCCTTGATAAGGTTGTCCTAATTTGGAAAAACATGAAGGCACACAGCAACAACAAATTGACAGAAAACTCCAGTGTGGAACACTGCCTTGAGTCCTCTTCAGCTTAGAGAAAGGTGGGGTATAAATAGGGTAAATAAATAAATAAACACTAGATATTTCTCCTTCAGGTTGTCGGTTTGATAACAGACAGATTAATTATTATAGGATATTTCCTTTTTTAAGTATTCCATTAGACAGGTGCAGAAGGGATAGTAGGTTCCCATTGTTGTAAAACATGTACTCAGCATATTTTTGGCCATCTCATAGGATTCTCTAGCAACTGATCAGAGAGCATTTGAATGACTTTTTCCAGACATGTTTTGGGAGGACAAAATATACTGGTTATTTTGAGATAAATATTTACTTTTCAATTTTCTGAAATAAAATGATACAAATTTGCCAATGTTTGCAGCATTATATCATGTTAAAAGAAAAGAGGGACAACACATTGGCTATCCATGAGGAAATAAATTTTAATAATAGCTTATAATATGTAATTGGCAAGGATACATTTTTCTCCTTAAGCATAACATAATTTTTCATGTGTTCGGGAATATAAGAATGTTTCAAGAACATGAATCACAATGTTTAATATTCAAACAATTTTATTTGTAAGCATCCTGTTATTTGCCCAGTAGAATGAATATTTTCTCTTCCTCAGGACAAAGAGCAGATGTCTACAGGGATTTATACAACAAAGTGGTTTCTCCAGTGCTTCATTGATCGGGTATGAACAACTTCAGCACCTTGCAATATCTTTACTCATGCTATTTACTTTGGAGCTATTCACAATACATATATATTTTTTCTTCTTGCATATATTTTAATGATGTGGGGTTAGAGTAAGCTTTGAATGAAAAACAAAGAGCATTATAATGTATGGGATTTCGGATTGGACTGATCTGCTCATAACAGCACTGCACCAGCATGGAAACTATATTGACCTGCTGGATACATAAAGATACACAGAGAATTTGGTTTTGATTTTAGCCCCAAAATACACACTTGTTGATATGTTGATTCTGAACAAATGTATTATGATTTCTGTGCAAGTTCATGACACAACCTACCTTCGTGACCGTATCTCCTATCACAAGCCTACACGATCCCTTCGTTCATCAGGGGAAGCTCTCCTGTCCCCACTCCCGATATCCCAGACCCGCCTTGTGGGAACAAGGGAGAGGGCCTTTTCTGCTGTGGCCCCCCGATTGTGGAATTCTCTGCCCGCGGAGATTAGGCAAGCCCCCACACTAGCAGCCTTCAAGAAAGACTTGAAAACATGGCTCTTTCGCTGTGCTTTTGGAGAGTAACCATTTTATATTTCTTTTCCGTTGCTCCCTCTAATATCTATCCTCCAGAATATCCCACTCCCTTATGACCCTGTTCGCTGTGGTTTTTATTTTTATGTCTTTCTCACCCCGAGTTTTAACTTAATGTTCATGTGGTCTGCCCTTGTCTCCTTGTTGTCTCCTTGTTTTATTTTGTAATGGATATTATTTACTGTATTGCTTATTGTATTGTGTTGTGCTGTTCTTTTATATGCTGTTTACATTGTATTGTTTTGGGCATGGCCCCATGTACGCCACCCCGAGTCCCCGTTGGGGAGATGGTGGCGGGGTATAAATAAAGTTTTTTATTATTATTATTATTATTATTATTATTATTATTATTATTATTATTATCTTATTTTGTTAATGTTATAAACAGACCCCCTTTACTCTAACACTGCGGTTGTGGGATATCTACATCCTGGAAGGAGAGAGAGTTCTGACAGCCATGGCATACACCATTCTCAAACTGCATAAAAGTAAGATGTTTGCTTGAAATGTTTGGTTTGAATGAAGCGGACACCTTGGAAAGAGAAATTTTATAGTAAGAGAAATTGATATGTAAGGCAGCATTCCTCCAAAGGAGAAGGCTTTGCACTTTTTTTGGTCTAGGTTTAAAATAGAAATTAATTATGTTGCATTATGCATTTAAGTGTTGGGCCTTTTTAACTAATGTTGCAGGCAGCATAACTGGTTTTTCTATGTGAGGAGATCTGTTGATGCATTCTCTCACAGCGGTCTTTGAAATGCCACATAGTAGCGCTTCTCTTAGGCTTCTGTGAAATCACAGTGAAAGCTATTGGGAAAATATTAATGTGTAATTCAGAACTCTTTGAACTTACAGGAAAGTCTTTCCTTGCACGATCAAACAAGCCAAACTGGATTTGATTACCAAATATTTAGCAACTTGGGAGTTGAATCTGGTATTGTCCATGTATTTGCTTTCAAATACATTCTGCATCTGCTCATAAAGGCATAAATTGCCATTACCATACCTTTGTGAAAAAAATCATCTGAGTGAGCTCTAATTTGGGTGGAATTCACTTGTGTCTAGACAGTCAGTAAAGGTTACCAGATGGTCTAAGAGAGCTGCTCTTTTGCGGAGGTTGAGGTGGGGGTGACCTTAAGCTTTATATTCATAATAGTAACACAAATTAAAAGCGACTTGGTTTACATAAATAAATTTAGAAAAGTGAATAATTATCCTGAGGCCTAAGTGGGGATATACTATAATAATTTTGTTTTAAGATGTCTCTTTGTGATAGGACATATTTTTTCTTTTGGAGTTTGAGGCAGAATAGAAAAGTGGAAGGGAATAGAAAGATGTTTATCTGATTGATGCCAGAATGCGTTGGCTACCATACAATGCTTTTTAAAGTCCTGATCAGTATTATTCATTATCTAAACCAGAATACAGCCTTTAGATTATGTAGTTTCTTGTGATCTTTTATCATAACTGAGTATAAGTCTTCAGAACAAGGGTATAAGAGTCACAAAGAGATGGGTAAAGAAATGCTGCACACTGTTCTGGTGCAGTCAGTGTTTACATGTAGAATCTCTGTATATGTATTATAGGAAGATATACACCCAAACATAATTCTCTTTTTTGAAAAATAAAGTGATTTGTGCTTAGAGTTTGAAGCTAGAAATATAAATACAGATGCTTTTAATTCTGAACCCATGATAATAGAATTTAATTTCTGAACATTATTAATTTGCCTGACCAAAGAACATTGTAAGACTGAATAGCTTCAGACTGTATAAAATAAAATAAAACGTAGTTTTACTCCCTCTAGAGGTGTAATGACTGAACAATTCTACATATAACTTCAAACATCACTGAATCATCCCTTCCTACGATATATATGCAAGAGATTCTAATAAGAATTTATACCATATATTAAGTTATAAACAAGTAAAAATTCTTGCCTGGCTGGATATAAAAACATTAATTTGAGAGAACCCTATGTAAATAAAAGAATGTATGACCACAAGAGCATACATGAGCCTTGGGGATTTCACCCTTTATTCTCCACACCAATAGTTGGTAGTTAATTGTGATCAGCATCATATATTAGAAGCTGATTCAGAACCACTAAGCTGTTTTTGTTTTGTTGACTTTTTTTACTACTTACTTAGAGCGCTTATTGAAAATGTCCCTGGAAGATCTACGGGAATTCCTTCAGGAAAAAATTGCTACTTCTTTGCAATTTGAAGATGATATTATAATAGAGCAATTGCAAGCATCTATGACCGAACTGCGTAAAATGAAATTTGATCTTCCTCCTCCAGGTAAGCAGAAGTAGAACAGCTGTGTATTTGTTTGTATGCAATCTCCCATTTAGCCAAGCTTTAACTCTTTTCTCCATGAGGAAAACTCTGTTTTACTGCTCCTACACTAACACTCATTCTGACTGATAACATTGCATGTGCAACGGGTTTCTGTAGCCCTAATTAAATGGGAAAGATAAGGACAAAATCTTCATAAAAATTCAGATTCTCTCAGACAGCTGTTGAGGTTAGGAAGCAGGGATGAAATCAATTGAGGAAGGAGCCATGCTTCAATGAAATACTATATGCTTTGTATATAGAAAGCCTTTGATTCAATTTCTGGTGTCTCCAAGTATGCTTGAGAAAGTTCCCTTTCTGAAAGCCTAGGATTAAATATATCAGCAGCTTTTGAAGCAAGTGGCTTCATACGTATGTTCCTAAAGGAACATTATTTAAAATGGTTTTACACTTTTAGTTAAGCATTTCCAGAGCAGTTCACAGTAATTGAAAGAATCACAAGAAAAACACCAATAACTAATAAAAATATTTATAATATTATAAGACAGTGGTAACATGGCAGCAGAAATTAAAAAAATACCTTGGAGATTAAGAGCCAGTGGAGATACAGTTGTTTGTCTGGTATTTAGAAAGTATTGATGTTAGTATTCCCTTAGGTAGAAGATTTCAGTAGCAAATAGTTTGGACGAGTTTGCCTACGTTAGAAGCTTTATGAACTACAGAGTTTCATGATTTGTTCATGATTGTTGTTGTTGTTTGTAGGTGGTAAAACATAATGGGCTTCAACAAAGGCTGGTGGTGCTGTGTTATTTGGATGGTATGCAATTATCTGGATGTATCTGGCTTCTCATGAGACAACTAGGAACAATATTTCTATGAGAAGCATGGGAATTCCGGCATGCTTATTGTTATGCAGTTTTCTTTTGGAAAGCTAAGTTTATGATTATGCTATAAACATAAGAAAAACATAGCATGATCACTCAGTTGTTACTCCATCTAATCTAATCTGTTGGTCCACCAGATGACTCTGGGAAACCCACAAGCAAGGCATGGAAACACCCCACCACTCCTGCTCTTACTTCTCCAGCAGTTGGTGCTATAACAAACTCCCTTTGCCTTTCAGAGTCCATGTAGAAATCATTGCTAATATTCTTATTGTCTACAGATTTGCCTAACCTCCTTTTCTAAAGCCAGTTAAACAACCGATCCACCTGTTATCTTGTGACTGTGAATTGAATTGCATAAAGTAGCACTTTTTTTGTCTGTCCTGAGTCTGCTGTCAATTACTGCCATTGGGTGATCTTGGGTGGGACTAAAACATTCCTCTATTCATCCTTTCAACATTGGGGTAAAGTTTACAAATCTCTTGTCATTTTTCTTTTTAGTCTTCTTTCTTCGTCAATTAACACCTTTGAATGTTATATCCTTTCTTCAACATTCTGCAAAATAAGACTATTTCCAGACTTAAATCATTTTCACATGGAACACTGAAAGAATAAGTAGCTGTGTTACAATCAGAGCATTGGTTCATCTCCCCCAATATTGTAGGCACTGACTGGCAGTAGCAGTCCAGAGCTTCAGGAAGCATTCTTTGTAAGCTTTAGCTACAGACCAGGGTATTACCAGGTGATATAGCATCTAAATACTAACAGGGCTTGAGTCTGCTTAGCTCCTGAATTTGGAAATAAAACACCCTTTAGTGTAATCAGGATGGTATTGTGGGACACCAAAATAATATTTGATCTAGTCATGACTTTTAAAGATAATGAATATTTGAAACAAAAACATTAGTTTGGGAAAATATTGTTAAGGTTGAGTGTGGAATTTAATTTGAGCAATATGCTTCTCTCCTGAAAGACGATTGTTCTTTCACAGGTTTCTGATACTCCTGGCTCAGATCTTTGCCCTGCTGCTCACTCTTTCAGTGTCTTTTGTCATCTGGCCACTTCCTAAAATAAAACTCATCAGAGTTTGGGTCCCTTTCATCTACTGATTATGATTGTACTTGTATTCACAACAAGAAGCTAATGAATGTCATTTGTTGTTACAGCAAAGTCTGAAGAATTTCCCAAGAAAGTCCTGGGTCTGGAACTCTCTCTAAATCTTGTGTCAATGAAGCCAAGTGTTGCAGCTAATGGACAGCAAAAGGATGTCAGTGACCTCAACCAGGACAAAGATGCCCTGATACAACCTTCTCCTGATAAAAGCCTTTCTCGCCTGAATGAAACTATTGGCAATTCAAATACTGGAAAAGAGGAGAGCCCTGACCATTCACAACCTAATGGTCTTCCCTTGAAAGCTGAAGAAGCAGTTGTGCACCATGATCCATTCCAGAATAATGAATCAAACCCAAAGTTTGAAATAGAGGAGAAAAAAGAAGAAGAAAATGACAATAGAATTCCATCAGAGGATAATCTTGTAGTGTTGAATGAGATTCATGTCACTGAAAAAAAACAAGAAGAGCCTATGGCCACTAATGAAACTGATTCTTTAGAGAGCAGCAGCACAGAGAGAAGTAGTATACAGAAAAATAACCCCTGTTTTTCTATAGATGATAGCAATCCTGTTTCGCAGGTGCAGACAGGACACCTGTCCGTTGACAGCTCTCTGTGGGAATCATCCTTACAGAGTCAGACCGCAGAAGCAGACCTTTCTGCCAGCCACAATAGTATAATTTCATTGTCAGGGTCAGAGTCACCACATCAAGTGCCATTGCTTCCCTCTGTCGAAGAGCAAAGTGCCATAGATTCACCATTGTCTGTGCAAAATGCAACAGCACTTCAGCATGAAAGTACTACCTGCGCTTCTGAAGATTTATTATGTGAGCATGCTGTACTGCTTCCAGATCATATGGCCCACCCCCCAAGTACAGAACCCTCTTTTATTCCAGGGCACAGCATGTCCACAACATGTGATTTTCCAGAAGCTATGGCAGCTCCATGTACAGTCAGACATGCTATTCTCCTTTTACCATTTCAGGATGATCAACGGCGACCTTCTGATGCATCTCAGTATGATAACCTGTCTGAGGGTGAAAGTGAAGACAGTAATTGCCCAGTACATGTTCACAGTTCTGACAAACTGGCATTGCCAGTACCACAGGATGAGCTCTCTACTCCAGCTTTAAAATGTACAATCCCCAGGTCTGTATCTGTTGGGGAAATAGAAAATCTCCAGGAGCAAATTTGGAAAATGGTAGATTTGGAACAACAGCCAAAAGGATTTGACCAAGCCTTCACCATACTGTCTCATAATAAGAGTCTGACTGGTGGAGGCAGTGTGCCACTTTTATTAGAGCTAGATTCTGATGCTGGGCAGCTGTCAGAAGCTTTCCATGGTCGCCCCACTTCATCCCCAGTGCTGCAGGAACCACACAGCCCCTTCAGAATAGTAAAGACTACCACCCCTCTTCATTTAGCTCATGCTATGGAGCAAGGCTTCATGAGCAAAAAGCATGTGGCTTTGCCTTTGCTTGAGACCAGCTACCATGATGCAGCAGATGATGACAAACTTGCTCTTGCATTCAAGGGTACTGCAGAAGATGGCACTGCCCAAGACTGTGTTCCGAAGTCACAAAATGATCTGGGTGGCTTACCTGCCCTTCAAAGGCCAAAACCAAAAGTGCCACCAAAGATGTTCAAAACTCATTCAGATAATAGTTTCTCTCCAGGCTGCCCTCCCATGGTACAGATGACCAAATCAGTCACATTCTAATAGAGCTGAGGAGGAGTTGATTAAAGGTACATGGTGGTTGTTCATAAGAAATGGGAAAAGCACAGCCTAATGGAAGACTAGAGAGCCAGTCCCATAGCTACTCATGCTGTGTCCAGGTTCAGGGTGGGGTTTTGAATACAGGTCAGTCTTTAGTAGACAATGCCTATGGGCGGATTCTCTAAACTTGGCTTCTCATCTTCAAACATGTCCCAAAGTGCTTTTGAATCATGTTTTTCATATTGCCTTCCTCACAACTGGGTTGATATATAACACGTTGAAATCTGTTGAAACCATTTGCACTGTTTCCTTCTAGATACTTCAAACTAAAAAATTAAGTTGAATGTTTAAACAGTGGTGAGACAGAGGGAGGAGTTTGAGGAAGCAAGTGACTACTCAGCTGCAAAATTGGGACAGTAGCACATTTTTCAGTAGCAATACTTGTTTCTGTTTCTGTCTGACACCCAACATAGTCTTCTAAAAGAGGTTGTGGGTGATTTGTGTAAGGAAAGTTGACTTTCATAGCATCTATGCAATATCTATGCACACATTATTGATGTGTGTATTCTCATGCAGCAAAATCAGGCAATTCAGCATGCCTGTTCTTAGTTGTTTTGCTCTCTTATTTGTTTGCACTGATGAGGTTTCTCAAAGCTTATTAAAATATTCCATACAACGGGTTTTTTGTTCTACTCAGCCATGTAATAATCTATATAGGAAGCAAGAACAACTTCTGAGGAAAGCCAACATGGCAGTCTAGATTGCATTTGCTGAATTGTTTGCATGTCTGTTCATGCACCTGGACCCTTTATGTACTCCAAGAGGGATGGCAGTAGTAGATGGAAGAAACTGTAGCAAGGTCTCTGTACCCATGTTTTTTTTTTCTTGTGCCGATTCTGAAAGTGAGCTGGCTCAGAAGGCTTGTGTAATTGGGGGGTGGGGGTGCGGGTTGTGTAGTGCTATAGGAACTAGAATTCTCTTGGCTCTTACAAGATGTAACTGCAGGAGTACCATGAAACCAACCATGTGCAGTCCAGCCTCATGAAAAATGTCATGCGATAGTAATCTACACTCCCATCTTTGCATGTTTATATGCAAAGTTTGCCCAGATAAATCCCATCAAGCATGCATAGGATTGCTTTCCTAGTAACATGTTGATTTTGCAGACTTTTCAGTTTGCCAGCAGAGTGTACAGTGCTCAAGAAAGTAATTATGGCTTTAGAAGGTAGCCTTTAGAAAGTAGGATATACATTTTGCTTTATAAACGCAGGTATTACTAAAAACTGAACTTTAAAAAGAAAGTTATTCAAGACATGGCTTTACAAATAAACATTTATTGCTATTAGAGCTTCACAGCCACAGCCCAACACAAAAGAAGCAAGCTCTTCTCCAGTCCTCAAGTTTAAATTGTTATACTGAAATGTATGCAGAGCTGTAATCCATCGCTGTTTGCACCCCAACTTCTTAAGAGATTGCTTTTTCCTGTATGAAAAGAAATGCCTCTCTGTTTTGAAATTAAGGAATGACCAAAAAAACAAAGCTGCACCAACTCAATGGATTGGCATTTTTCTAGTACATTACTGCAGAAGTGAAACTCAAAGGCAGTCCATAACATCCAGATTAAGATTATCTTTATGTTCCCAGGGATGGTCTGCATGGATTTAGTACCAGGAACTTGGAATCTGTCTTCGTTTCTTAATCTAGTTTTTGTTGCTGTTGCCTTTGTAAATTAGTTAATCTTTCCTTCATAGGAGTGATGTGAGGGCAAATACATAGTGAGGTCTTGCAGTTTTCTATAACCACTGAGTAAAATGGTTGCTAATTTGGAGTGGCTAGAACATCGTACAAGGAAAGACAAAGCTCCTACATCAATGGAGTTTTACATGTTACTTTCCTAACTGTTGCACAGCTGATGAAAAATGAATGTGTCTGTGTATGTATCAGACCCATCAGGTTAATGTCAATATAAATTGTAGTATTCTTTTTGCTCATTGCTTCTACATCACAAAAAGAAATATTGAAAAATGAATGAAATCAAGCTGAGATTTTAATGAAATTCCACAGAACTGGCTGTTTGAGTTCATATTGTACAGAATAGGAGTAGCCTGGCCTGTCAATTCCTATTTCTGTCTGTATCTCCCTTATCTGTCTAACAAGGTGGGATCAGGCGCTCAGAGCTATTAAGATAATTCTATAATGGCTTGCTGTTAAAGAAGCTCATCGAGAGCCAATGCACATCCCAGTAAACACCGACATGTCTTGAACCTGTGATGCACATTAAAAGGGAAGCTGATGGACAAGGCAGGCTCTGAGCAATTGTAGTAGGTGATCCATGAGATAGGAATTCCAGGTCCTTGCTAAGTCTTACAGTGTTCCATAGCATAATTTTGAGTAGTAGGGGGAAATGTGCAACTTTCCAGCTCTTCTTGGGCTCAAATTGCTACCAACATCAGCCAGCATTTCCAGTGGTGAGGAATGAAGGTACTTGTAGATTTAGAAGTGAAGAGCCACATGTTCTACAGCCTTTCTTTAAACCAAGTTGCACTGAAGAATTTCAACTGGATTTGCTCAACTTTTTAAAATTGCTCCACTTGATGTGAGGCTGTCAGATAATGTGAACAGAACTGTAATTTGGGGGTGGAAGTTAAACTCTCTGATTATTATTTCTCAGTTAATGCATTTGCTTCTTCAGTTATCTCATTTTCCCATTCAACAAAAGGCAGGTAATTCACCTTTGAAATTTTTTTTGTAGATTATTAATCAAGTTATTTCCCTTCAGTCTATGTTTGCCAGATATTTGTTTTTAGTATCTTTGTCCTTTTACTAGGGACATTCACATTGCCCCTGTAGTTCAGTATTTTGGAGCTTTATCTGAACATTTATTCATCTCCCCTCCCCTCTTTTGCCATTGTCCCAATACAGTCTGTGTTCACAATCCAGTGAGATTGGAGTGAATTTTTGAGCTTTATTATTACCCTTTCCACCATCAAGTGCTGTACCCCTGAAACCTTACAGCAAAGAAAGCAGAATGATCTCCATTTAACATGTTGAGGGAAGGAAGCTGTGGTGTCATTCCTCCCTTGGCTTTATTTTTAAAAAGTTGTGTTGCACACAGCCTTTGCATGGGAACATTTGTCCAAGGTAGAAAATTGAGGCAATGGCTTAAAAACATATCTTGCATCACTACCACAATTCACACCACAGTTCCTATTTGCCACATTAACTGCAACGTATTCCATACTACTTGCCTTAACTGACCATCAATAAATATTTACAGTAAAAAAATAAGATACCCTTTGATAAAATATAAGAAATATTAGTATCCTGCAAATGAAAATGCATATTTTGGGCATGTATTGCTAAATAAGCTGATTGTGTTTCTAAGTCTGAATGTTTTAACAAGATACGGCTAAATTTTAACTTTGAATTAAGGCTAAAAAAATGGTTAAATAAGCCTTTTTGGCTGAACTTGTTTTGAGATTCTGTTTTATGTAGGATTGACTAGTCTGTTGTGTCTATACAGTAGCAAAATAATAATGCAGGATCTCATGGTGGGACTAGTAGTCTTGAACTACATTGAGACCTCTGATATTAATTCAAAACACTCTGAAAAGGTGGCAGGTTCCAGAGCAAGAACAGGCTTCATATTTCCTCTAAATACGCCCTTTCTTCTGTAATTTTGGTTAAGCCAAGAACATGAACAACCCATAGTTTACTAGAGACAGACTTTCAAAGGTGCTACAAGTGTTAACCACATGAATAGTTACAAGGAAGGCCCCTAGTTCTACTGGAAGTAAGGTAAGTGCCACCTAGGGTAGAGCTGCTATTATCCAATGTGGTGGGTAGGAAGGTTGTTCCTAGGGAATGGCCACAAATTTGTGCTATTGGCTACTGAGACAAGATAGCCATGCATTTGTTCATGTTTTATTGTGTTGCTTTCAAGTCATTCCCATCTTATGGCAACCCTAAGATGAACATATCATAGGAGTTTCTTGGCATGCTTTGTTCAGAGGGGATTTGCCATCACCTTCTTCTAAGACTAAAAAAGTGTGATATGCCTAAGGGCATCCAGTGGGTTGCCATGGTTAAGTGGGGATGTGAACCCTTGTCTCTTGGAATCTTAATCCAGCACTCAAAAAACACTGCACCATGCTGACTCTTTTTGGTGGTGAAACTGTTATTTACATTTAGGATATAAAATGTAACTTTAACTAATAGGATTAAATCATGCTGTATATTGCATTATGAAAAAGAATGCAGCTAGCAGTTCTCTGGTTGCAAGTAAAACCCCACATGAAATAACTAGTGTTAAATAATGTTTAAGATGTGCCATTTTCTTTACAATACAACTACCAAAGTAAAAACTGGCCATCTAGGTTTTCCTACAGTGTCTGTTCCAAAGATACAACTCTCCATTCTTGTTACATGCAGCACTCTCTGGTACGTGAAACACACTCATGTTAAACAAAAAGGAAGCAAATTCAAAACATTATTCAGTCATAAATGGTTTTCCTGCATCATCTGTTTGCATTCAATGCATAAATGTATTTTCATTGGGGGAATCTGTTCCAAGCCCACACAAAGAACTGAACCTCCCCTGCTCCAGCTTCTTCCAACTTCAGTTTGAAAGGTACTGCTGCAAGTGGGGAAATGGCTATGAGGCCTGCTTCTTGCTCTGCTTCCTTCCAGGCATTCTCTTTAATCCATAAAGGAAAATGGGTTCCCTGGAACTACAAAGACAAGTATCCACAGTTATAGTAATACAGACTTTTTTGAATGTCATTAAATCTATATTTAGTTCAGTGCATCAATATAAATACAAAAAACATTGCTATACAGTAAAACAGGACTGTTACATTCACAGTAAAAAGAATATTTCTCTCTCGAAAGATGAATTGACTCCTCTTCTCAGAAACAATCATTGTTTTCAATAGCTGTATCTTGTTAAAACAGAAACTTGAACATTTAAACTTAGAAACACAATCTGTGTGTGTGTGTGTATAAAGAGGAATCAATTCATGTATTTGGAATCTACTACTTCCCAGTAAAGAACAATTATTGTTTACGAGAAGGGGAGTCAATTCATCTTTCAAGAGAAAAATACTCTTTTTACTGTGAATGTAACAGTCCTTTGTTTTACTGAAGCATTTGTATTCATACTGATGCACTGAATTAAATATAGGTTTAATGGCATTCAAAAACATTTCTGTATTACTATCCTCTTTAATCCAACCAGCATACTGTGATAGTACTGTGATCAAATCAAAGTGAGAGAGTGCAAGTAATGAGACATGAGAAGGCCTTTGTGGTATATGTACCACAATGTGATATAACAGGTAGATTGGATGCTTTAATTTTTCTTCATACGCTCGCAAATATCCTAATAAAAATATCTGTGCATCAGAGAACTAGAAAATTCATGCTGAAATGCCCGTAACGTAAAAGGAAGGTTAGACAATGCCAGGGATAAAAAGAAACTGAATAGGGTTTATTTATTTCATGTCAAAAGCATTGCATAACAAATACATTTTTAAAATGATGAAGAAAAAAAAGAGGAAATCACAAGCAACTAAATAGTTTTAGACCAAAAGCGGGCAACAGCAACCGTATTGTCCGTAGTTGAATAGGATGATAATTTAGGAGCTAGCAGGGTATATTTTACATGGAAAAGATGTACTCTTTTAAATGAAGGCATTTCATTAAAACAGAGTTTTTAAAAAATGAGTGTCAGAGCCAGCATAGCCACTAGCCTTGGCAGGTGAGGGAATCTAGAAATTGAGGCCAAGAAGTAATTTTTCCATGATACGTAATAAAATGATTATTTTTAAAAAAAAGAAAATCTGCTTTCTTAGGAGATAAATCTTAGTTCAATGTGGTGTCATCATGAGAGAGTGTACACAATGTAAGCTAGAATGTCACATGGAGGAAGGTACATATACTGTTGGCTCTATTTCCCAAAGCACTTAATAAGATACAATTCTTTCCATGCTAGAATTCCTTTAACCCACTTCAAGTTTAATCTTGATGAGCTCTAAGTGCCATGTGTGCCATTCTTTTTTGTTGCCATTATTATCCATTTGTATTTATCATCTTTTGACCAGTGAACAATCTTATTGATACATTAAAAGAGGAAAGAGTACAGACTCAGCCTTGAAATAATTTGTAAGACTGGATTTTTCACTGCCAGAAACTTCAGTCCCTTCATGTAAAACAGGCAAAGAACAACTTCACCTGTCCTTAAGCAATTAATGACAAATGGTATTTAGAAGATTCCTGTGTAGCAGGAAACAGCCAGTATTACTTTAGGAACTCAGGAAAATATCTCTCCCATCTAATCCTCAAATGGGGTGTGTGAGGTGGAGATGTATTTAGTTTTTAAGTTACATGTATTAGGAGTTGGATCAGATCCAACACTTTGAGCAGAAACAGTGCAACCACAGGTTGGAAATTCAGCATTGGAGTTCTGGAAACTCTTATTTGTTGTAACATGTAATCTCTGCAGTTCAGTAGATTGGTCTTTATTGTGCACTTTGATAGCTCTGCAGCCATTATCTCTTTTTTTTAAAAAAAAAATTCACATTTTGATGCTATTCTTGTTTACACTTTGGTCAGCTTCCTTTATAACTTTGTGTATTGTATTATTGCTTTTATACATTTTATGTATATGTGTGGAGTGGGGAAAGAAGTATGGAGTGCAAAACAAACCATGTACTTTTAAAAATTCTGATCCAAAAGGATTGTACAAAAGTGTTCAAATGCTGTGTTTTACACTGTTACAATAAGTTAAATTTTAGCAAAAGCGGTTGCAAATGTATTAATGTTATTTGAAACACAGGGTTTTCTTCTAAGTTGTTTGCTTGTCTTTTCCTATCCTGGGACTGAGATCAGCTAAAAGCATATGTAATTATGACACATTGCTACAAGTCTCTCCTGTCGCTTGAGCATGGGACGTGAGATGACGCATCCTGATGCCATTGTGGAATTTGGGCATGCAGTTTAGCTGTATGGCAGGACCAAGGCTTAGAAAACAAGGCTGAGATCCTACATCCATGCAACAAGGATACAATACTCTACCTGTGCAATTTTATTGGTTTGTTGCCTCTTCCCCCATATGGAATGCAATTCCCCAGTGCTGGATGATAGCTTCATCACCATTTCATGCTCAAGGGATGGTATGCAAGGTCACGTAAGCATCCAGATGAATGGAAACAGTAGCGGCGGCCTTCCTAGACTTCTAGGATGTATGTTGCATCCAGGAAGAAGAGTTTCCCCTCTTTCTGCTTGGTTTATTCCTTCACAGCCACTTAACCCCCCCCCCTTTTTTTTTTTTTTTTTTTTTAAAGCAGGCTTGTACTGCCAAAGGAGGTATTCAGCAAGGGGGTGCTTCATACTTTCTTGGTTTATGCATGCATTACCCAGGTCATACACACATATCCACCAAGAGGGTTCAGGCCATGATCATTTTCCAGCATGAAACACTGCTATATTATTGACCAAGTTTACACTTACTTCTGTGTACTGGTAGTCCCTAAGTTACAAACATCCGACTTACAACTCATAGTTACAAATGAGGGTGAGACAACAGGAAGTGAGAGGAAATCAACCCTTCAGAAGGGACATCCACTCCTGAAAGAGTTATCATGGGGGAAAGGTGTCTCCACTAAAGCTTTATCACCAATCCTTGTTTCCACATTAAGCCAAATTTTTCAAAATCAGATTATCACAGGGATAGAAAGTGAGGTGAAATCTTCTAAACTGGGACCCAGACAGCAAAACACACATTACAGTGTGTTAACCTTTCCCTGTGCTTTCCAAAATTTTTTAAATGGGTGGAGTTACACTTAAAAATGTACCTCTTCCAATTTACAAGCATACTCAAGAACAAACCTACAGAACTTATCTTGTTCATAACTTGGGGACTGCCTGTACTGGCAAGTGTTCTGCAGGAGGGCAACTTGGACTTTTGCATGCAATTTACCTTGTGTAAACCTCTAATCCATAGTGAAGCAGCTGGTTGTGGCTGAATCTCTGTGCCCAAGGTGGGCAAACTGCAACCTGGAGGAAGACCTACAATTCCTCGCATTCCTTATTTATGGTAGTTCTACCTGATGGGAGCTTTAATCCACCAACACTTTGCCCCCTCCATCTGTTCAGTAACCTAGGACTGGGACAGTATGGTTTCACATCATCCTTACAGTTTAATTTGCGTGATCACCACTACCAAGGGCTTGGGCCTACATTAGCTGTTTTTTCATTAAATAAAGGCAGAAATTACTACTCTTCAATTCTAGACCCCCATGGAATAAGTAATTGACACACACCTTTACAATTCATTACTTTTAGCCAAAAGTGCATCACAACAGCAACCCTACCTCTAAACCAGGGGTCCCCAAACTAAGGCCCGGGGGCCGGATGCGGCCCATTGAAGTCATTTACCCGGCCCCCACGGCACAAGGGGGTTGGGCTAAATGACCCAAGGGGTCTCGTCTTCTCTTACAACACTTATTGTTGTTGTTGTTATTATTATTATTATTATTATTATTATTAACATTGAGGCTGGGTGGACATCTGTCAGGGGCAATACTAATGGCTTTTGGTGCACAAAGGCAGAAGGGGATAGAACTAAACGGCCCAAGGGGTCTCTTCCAAACCTCTTTATTATTATTATTATTATTATTATCATTATTATTAACATTGAGTCTGGGTGGCCACCTGTCAGGGATGCTTTGCTTGTGCTTTCGGTGCACAAAGGCAGAAGGGGATTGACTCAATGGCCCAAAGGGTCTTTTCCAACCCTCTTTTTGTTATTATTGTTGTTGTTGTTATTATTATTGTTGTTATTATTATTATTATTATTATTATTATTATTATTATTTATTGCTCGGTGGCCAACTATAGTCCGGCCCTCCTACGGTCCGAAGGATCATGAACTGGCCCCGTTTAAAAAGTTTGCTCTAAACAAATATATGGTTGAATTGAAAAAATGGGTTCCCATATGCATATCTGGGTTGATCTTGCAGACCTAAAACCACAAGGACAACAATGCGGACACTTATGTTTTGCAGCAAAGGTTTGTCAGTTTTTCCTCTCTATTTTAATCTAGGGTTTGCTTTTTGTTAGTTTGTTTGGCTTTGTTTTTTTTAATACAATTAAGTGCCGGATTCCTTCTGCATGTGATGGAAGAAGCACACAAAGCTACCACCTATATTTTTTTACCCAAGATCAGAGCTAAGAAATTTTACTGTGATTCCCCATTGCAGTAAATTGATAATGAATGTTAAAATTGATTAGTGGCAGCAACATGCTGCATAAACCCATGTTTTTTCCTGGCTACATGAAAGAACAATGTATTGAACATCTTCATCTGTACTTCAGCTAGCTGCTGCGTATTTCAGAACAAAAACTAGTGTTCAAACCATTAGTTGAAGCTCAACTGTCCCCATCCTGCATTGCCAAGAGTACAATTATCTATTGCTTGCAGGACTGTTAGATCAACAAGAAAGTCCTGAATAATTGATACTAATTGGGCATGGAGCTAACTCGGGACAAAGAGCTGTGAATGCTGCCATTTTTAACTTGGATGTAATAGCAGAATACACAGGATAAAGAGCTTTAAGATGGGTTCCCCGGCCCATACTACTTGGAAAGAATGTAGATGTGTTTAGTTTGAAAAGCCTCACCATATTATCAGTGGTTGGCTCAAAAATTGTAAGAATATACATATGACTATAGCCCGGATGAAAAGATCACAGGAAAACAGTCTCCATCCAAAACTAATTCAACATTGAAGACATATTTTGATACCCTGAACTTCTGAAGAAAGTTTCTAGTCTTTAAAATAATAAAAGATGCCACTGGTAGCTTCATAAAGTGCTTAGCACACAATGGCATAATGGTTTTTTCCCCCAAGTTGATCACTGTTGTGAAACAGTCATTTCCACTTGTGTGCACTATGTTCTATCTCAGGCATGGGCAAACTAAGTTCCTTGGGCTGGCCACAGCCCTTTGGGAGCCTGTGTCCTGCCATCTAATTTTCTCACTTCTCTGGTCAGGATGAGAGAGGAAGGCACGTGGTGGCTGGGAGCCCTCCAGAGGGCTCCACCACTATGTGTCTTGCCTTCCTCCTGGCATAAGGGGCAAGCAGCCCCATCCTTATGCCAGGAAGATGTCCTGAGGATGACCTGCCCCCACCCCCTCCTGGGCCCACCTCCACCCCCTCCCAGGGCTGCCTGCCCTCCTGGCCCGGCCCTTCTGGCTGGGCCTACAATGCGGCCCCAGGGCCAAAAAGTTTGTCCATGCCTGTTCTGTCTCATAAACTGTGGGAAAGCAGGCTAGTCTAGAAAGAATTAAATTACAAATGAGGGATTCTGGCTGTTGTATGAGGGAACAACACAGAATTTAGGATCATCTTCCTTATAATGAGAAAGAAGAAAATGTCTTACTCTGCTTCTGCTGCTATCCTGTTGTGTGGATAAGAACATTAGAACACACGACTTCACTTCTATTAGTTTCATCTCATATACATTCAGATGCTTCTGCCACATCTCATGGGAATACATATGGACTTCTGTGAGATAGGTGTTATCAACAAGATGAGCTAAATTGAGCAAAACCTTCAACTTGAAAAGTGGATTGCTGATAGGAATATCTTAAATGCAATTCAGAACATTGACAGCCCCAAGTACATTGAGGCCTTTAAATGCCTCAGCATTTGCCCAAACCCATATTTCCAGCATGATCATATGAAAAGTGAACATATAAAATGATTATCCATACATGTTCCCTTTCTCATTCTACATGATGGCATAAGTACTACGATTAATAGCAACTGTCATGGGAAAGACATGTTAAATAATTGCACCACAGAATTGTCTCTATATTATATGAAACATCCACAAGGATGTAACACCTTTTTTTCTTTGTAGTTGCTGCTCTAATACTGAACCTTCAACAGTGTAACACACAGCAGCACTACAGCTGTGTGTTCCCCATATGCTACATCTATACTCAGTTTTGAAAATCAAGTCAGCATAACCAAGACTCTGTTATATATGCATAGGCTTCTGCCTATGGAGATAAATGGACTCATTTTATGAGCAAGAGACATAAGTGAATTTTTCACTGGTAGCTTCATAATAGTGTGATAATGAAGATCATGTTCCTCTTTGAGGAATGCTTCCCACACCTCCAGGTCAACATTGAAATTCTTTATTTGAAGACAGGACATTGCTTCTGCATAGCAAGAGTGTGTTCCCCATTTATTGGCTTCACCTGGTTTCACAGTCTCTGAAGTGGTTGCTACAATCCCTGTGCTTGCATAGTCCAAGAAACCTTTATAGCATAAATATTGATCACCTACAGACCACAGGTTCTCTATAAATTACTAGTTCCAAGAGCACTCTATCCTTCTGTCAGCCTACTGAGGAAAAAGAACAGAGTGGCAGAGAGGGAGAGAGAGAGAGAATGAGAATTTAGCCAAGCCCACTATCGGCATTGGGCTGTTGACAGGCAACCAACTCAACAATTTTACATATAATAACCATTTCCCAAGGACATGCACCATATTACAGCATATTCTGAGGAGCCACAGGAATGCTGCTTTATGGCATTTCCCACGCACATGTGGCCAAACCACTCACTGCCTCATTACACTAGAGCATGAATCCACTTTAAATCCGGTTTCTGCCTCCTGCAGAATTCTGGGGTTTGTAGTTCAGTGAGACCCAGGAGCTGTCTAGCTGAGCTGTTTAAAGCCCTCTTCCTAAAGCGGATTTAAAGTGGATCCAAGCTCTAGTGTGATGAGGTCCTTAAACCAGTTAAATATGCCATCACTTTTTGTTAGCAGTACCTGGGTTATTTCAAGAGAACTTTGGATAAAAAGGCATCAAAGCAGAGAAGCAACACAAGCAGGGAACTTAAAAATAAACACACTTTTGAGAACAAAACACTTTTAATGACATTTAAGGCTAGGCTGGGGTTCTCTTTTACACCCCCCAAAACTTAAAAAAATACCTGTTTACCTAATCATTGGAAGGGATTGATTTTTCTCAATTCAGCCAGTGCCGAGAGCACCCAGCTTTGCTATCTTACTGGAGAGAGAAAACTAATTACAGCAAGTATAATTGGTACAGTCACAGTTAATACAGAAGAGCTGCCACCTGAAGAGCAGGGATCTAAGCTGTGCATGCAGGAAGCGTAGGCACAGCGGCTGCAAAAGGAAAGAGGAGGAGGGTTTGGAGTAAAAGCAAGGAAACAGGCCCTGATGCCTCCAGAGTTTAGCTCCACCTCCCAGAAAGTAGACAGAGTTTGCAACAAGCACGTCAATGAAGTTAGCCCCAGCACAGGCAACAAGCATGAAAAACTGCTCAGAAAAGAGGCCAAGCTTACAACAAATAGGAAAGCCAACACGTGACCCTTTCTTGCCCACTAAATGCCCCTCCCTTCCCAACACAGCATAAGACACAATGGTTTGGAGAGGAAAAAAGAGATAGCATAGCACCCAGTGCCCCCCCCCCCAAAAGAAAACATGAGGGTCCCCCACAACCCCATCAATTAGCAAAAGAATGGGCTCAGTGAAAAATAGATTGAGAGTTACAGAATTAAAGTTCCGTCAGTCCCCATCAAGAAGTTGCTGTATAGCCATCTATACATTTACACACAGACATCCTCCCAGCAAACCTCAAGAGGGGAAAAAGAACCCAGAAGTGACATAGATTAATGAAATGCCATTCTCTCCTTCCCACTTGCCTAGATTCCAGAGGAAACAATTCAGGCCTGCAGGGAACTTTTGTGAGACCAAACTCTGCAAGGAAAACCTATAGGGCTATTTTAGCACAGGGGAGAGAGTAGTGTGGAATAATTAAAGACACTGGTCCTATTTTCTATCTGTTTCGGGGAAGACTAATAGGATGATTGGACAAAAAATCTAGATACAGCAAATTTTCTATTAATATAGAACCTGGTTTACAAGGTTGGGTGGTGTCTCTATCCCACCCAAAGGATATAATCTCAACTATTTGGGAACTGATAAGTTTTCTAGCCATTATAGAATGGCAAGACAGTTGAAAGTAGAGATGTTTTCCAAAGAGGCCTAGAATCATAGACTTGGAGGAGACCACAAGGTCCATCCAGTCCAACCCCTTCCATGCAGGAATATCCAAGCACCTCTGACAGATGGCCATCCAACCACTGCTTAAAAATCTGATTTGCAAACAAGAACTTTCTTTCTGAGATACGAACATGGAACCATTCAAGCTAGAAATGGCGTATTTTCTTCCTTTCTAAAATGCTCCTTTAAATGATGTGTAACCAGTGTTTGCTCCCTCCCATCATGCTTGAAAAAAGAGGCCTGCTTTGTGCAAGCTTTCCTCCTTCTCTGCCAATCCCTGCTCAAGGAGAACAGGGAAGATCGCTCAGTCCTCAGGAATAGGGAGAGAGATTAAAAAGCCAGTGTCAAGACCATTGTATAATAATTTACTGAAATTCTATCTGTGGCTTTGTATTCGTTTCCAGAAGGGGAAGGATGCAGAAAGTGGAGGGGGTTGTTTAAAAATAATAATAATAAAAAAACAGTTCATTGCAGGTCTTGGTGAAGTTTAGAAAAAGTCCATGCAGAGCTCCTGGGGTCTGCAGACAGACACCATCTTGTTTGTCTTCTTCCTTGGAATCCATTTGATCCTTCTTTCATATCACCTCCATCTCTGCACAAAGCATAGTGGAAACTCCTCCAAGTCAGAGTCTGGTCAGCTGGGAACAGAAAAGAGAGAGAATTAGAACAGATTTTTTAATTCAGTGTAGATTTCAGTCAGCAATAAAAGAAATAGACCAAAGGGCCCTGCAGATACAAAATTGCAGCAGTGGTTTTACTTAAAAGTGAATTCTACTCTGTGTCAAGTTTTCTTCCAACCTATCTATATATATAAAAGGGTAATGAAATTTCGGCCTAGGACAAAACAACAAAACTACACATCCCAGAAACACTAAACGGCAGCACAACCCCTCATCCATGCCTCTATGTTCATACAACAAAAAGCTCCAGCTACTCCAGAAAACGGCCAGGCTTTGAGACTGCAAGGATATTCACTGCTATTCCACCTGGCCAACAAAGGATTCCCATAAGCCACAGCAACGCGTGGCCGGGCAAAGCTAGTTATTTTATAATTGGCTTGGTGTAACTTGGTGCAAAGGTTTTGTGCAGCATTTCTTCAGTAGATGATTAATGCTCAGAGCAGGAACATTATGTTCTATTCCTACTGGTTCTTTATAAGAAGACAGGCAAGTTTCTGTGCCCACTAAAAGCAGTCAACTACTTAGAAGTTGTGTATCTGGGGTCTGGTTTGAAGATACTGAACTTACTCAGGAGATAACGTGAGACACTTTCACTATTTCCACCATTTATACTGGCAACCAACAGATGTTGTTTGCTGACTCTTTCCACTCTTAATTTGTAATCCAGGTCTCCGTCAAGGTCTCTCCTGATGCATGGAAGCATGCAGCTTTCTTTTGCAGGCAAATGAAACAAAACAGGTGTTGATGGATTCTCTCTTTTAATTCTGATTTATTAGCATATTACCATCCTTGCTGGGCAGTAGTCCCACTATTTTCTGGTCACTCAATTTATTTGTAAGTAGGTTGTAAATATTCCTTCAAGATTGGGTTTCACATCTGTATTCTTCCTTGGTGATTTGTCCTTCCTTCCATTCTTTATATGTGCTCTTTTTTTCTTTTCACATCCTTGAATTCACTGCATGGCCACATTGGATTTTTTTTTTTTTTTTTTGCTTTTCAGTCCTCTTCCATAGAGTTCTTTGTGATAGTGGTTTTAGCATCTCCTTCTTCATAAACTTGCACTTTTGGTGCGTCTATTTTTTTCCCCCTTCCTTTAGCATCTATAGCCATGGGACTCTGCCCAGTATTTCCCTGAGATGGATAAAATCATTTTTTTTTTCAAATACCGGGTTGACAATACTCTTCTTCACGCTATCCAAGCTACCAACTGATATTATTCCAGTGACTAACATTGCTGTTGTTATTGTTGCTATTATTTTATGTATATGCTGCTTTTTCTCTCTTAAAAGAGACTCAAAGGGGCAAACAATGCTAAAACAGTACGATGTACAATTTAAAACCTAAAGCACAAAAACAGAATTAAACCTAGGACTATTCAAATAAGTAGTTAAAGCCATTAAGGACTATTATTTCCTTTACTTGGAGGAAAATAAAATTATCTGCAAGGCAGATAATAACTAATCGCAAAAAACAAACAAACAATCAAGCAAATAATATTTGCCTGAAGTTGATGGTAGACATAGTAAATGTGAATGAAAGGCAAATGGCAGATTTCGATATCTAGTCTCAAACACTTTATAGATTTTCTCCTAAGACTTTTTTATTTTGTTGTTTAAGAAAGTGTGTTGTTTGTACTTACGTTGGAAACTGCCCTGAGTCCCTTCAGGGAGATAGAGCAGTATATAAATAAAGTATTATTATTATTATTATTATTATTATTATTATTATTATTATTATTATTATTATTTTATTATGACACAGCAAACTAGATAGATATGCTGGATTTCGTTTCACAAAATCACTAGTCGAACACTTCCCAAGTGTCTAGGACTGTGTGATGTATTTTCGGATGATGCGCGCGGATCCCAGCAGGGTGGCCTTTTGCAGTTTGCAGATCGTAATTTTGTCAATGTCTATTGTTTCCAAATGCCGGCTGAGATCTCTGGCACGGCACCCAGTGTGCCCATCACCACCAGGATCACCTGCACTGGTTTCTGCCAGAGTCTTTGAACTTCAATCTTGAGGTCCTGATAGCGGCTGAGTTTTTCCTGTTCTTTTTCGTCAATACGACTGTCACCTGGGATGGCGACATCAATGATCCAAACCTTTTTCTTTTCCACAACTGTGATGTCTGGTGTGTTGTGTTCCAGAACTTTGTCAGTCTGGATTCAGAAGTCCCACAGTATCTTTGTGTGCTCATTTTCCAATACTTTTGCAGGTTTGTGATCCCACCAGTTCTTTACTGCTGGGAGGTGGTACTTGAGGCATAAGTTCCAATGGATCATTTGGACCACATGGTTGTGCCTCTGTTTGTAGTCTTTCTGTGCAATTTTCTTACAGCAGCTGAGGATATGATCAATGATTTCGTCGGTTTCCTTGCAGAGTCTGCATTTTGGGTCATCAGCTGATTTTTCGATCTTGGCCTTAATTGCATTTGTTCTGATGGCTTGCTCCTGGGCTGCAAGGATCAGGCCTTCTGTCTCCTTCTTCAGTGTCCCATTTGTGAGCCAGAGCCAGGTCTTCTCCTTATCAGCTTTTCCTTCAATTTTGTCAAGGAACTTTCCATGCAATGTTTTGTTGTGCCAGCTGTCAGCTCTAGTTTGTAATGTGGTTTTCTTGTACTGATTCTTTGTTTGCTGTGCTTTGAGGAGTTTCTGATTTTTGACTTCAATCAAAGCAGGTTCTTCACTTTGCTTTACATATTCTGCCAGGGCATGTTCTTCTTCTTTGACTGCTTGTTTTACTTGTAAGAGTCCTCTGCCCCCTGATCTTCTAGACAAATATAGCCGGTCAACATCACTGCAAGGGTGCAGTAAATGATGAATGGTCATGAATTTTCTTGTTTTTCTGTCCAAATTGTCTAGTTCCACCTGTGTCCAATTTATAATGCCAACAGTATATCTTATGACAGGTATGGCCCAGATGTTTATGGCCTTGATGGTGTTGCCTCCATTGAGCTTGCTTTTGAGAATTTTTCTGACCCTTTGTGTGTATTATTTGCTGACCAGTTTTCACATGTTCATGCTTGATGTTGTCCAGCTGTAGTATGTTCAGAAATTTATAGACCTCTGGCTGGTGACACTTTATTGTTTGGCCATTAGGCATATTTATGCCCTCACTTTCAATGATTTTTCCTTTCTTCAATGCCACTGTCGAACATTTGTTCAAACCAAACTCCATACTGATATCAGTGCTAAAAATTCGGACAGTGTTGGTCAGAGACTGGATTTCAGTTTCTGTTTTCCCATACAGCTTCAGGTCATCCATGTACATCAGATGTGAAATGCTGTGAGATTTCTTAGATGTTTGATAGCCGAGATTTGTTTTTTGTAAGATTGTTGACAGAGGGATCATGGCAATAATGAAAAGCAGAGGGGACAATGCATCTCCCTGGAAAATTCCTCTTCTGATGTTGACAAGTCCATAGCTTTCATTTCCAACAAACAGCTCAGTTTTCCAGTGCTCCATCATGTTTTCAATGAAGGCGCCAACATTTTACAAATCCTGATGGCGTCCAGGCATTTGATGATTCAGCTGTTTGGAGTAAGTCAAAGGCCTTTTTGTAATCAATCCACGTCATATGAAGATTAGCTTTTCAGCTCTTACAGTTCTCCAGAATAATTTTGTCAATCAATAACTGGTCTTTTGTGCCCCTGCTTTTCCGTTTGTTGCCTTTCTGTTCATCTGGCAAGATGTTTTTTTCTTCAAGATAATCTTGAATTTTGTCAGCTGTTATAGTGGGCAGACACGTTATTGGCCTGTAGTTTCCTGGTGCTGCTCCTTTTGCTGGATCCTTTTGTATCAGGTAAGTTCTTCCAGTTGTTAGCCATTCACTGATACTTCCTTTCTGCAGCATCTCGTTGAATTGTTGGGCCATTTTTCTATGTAAACTAATCAGATGTTTGAGCCAAAATCCATAATAATAATAATAATAATAATAATTATTATTATTATTATTATTATTTATTCTTTTGAGGAAAAATGGCTGCAGTACTGCTTGCTAACCTCATGGTGATGCTGTAACACTTGGAAGTCCGTTGCTGTGGCTGCATTTTAGCTTAACCCTCTTACTTGACTCTGTAATGTTTTTTACTTGCAGGCAATCATGCATTCAGCTGGAGCCCTGATGGCGTAGTGAAGGTTGGGTTGCTGACCTGAAAGCTGCCAGGTTCAAATCCCACCCAGGGAGAGTGCGGATGAGCTCCCTCTATCAGCTCCAGCTCCATGAGACATGAGAGAAGCCTCTCATAAGCATGGTAAAAACATTAAAACATCCGGGCGTCCCCTGGGCAACGTCCTTGCAGACAGCCAATTCTCTCACACCAGAAGCAACTCAAGTTGCTCCTGACACGGAAAAAAAATGCATTCAGCTTCCCTTTGAATAGCATATGCACGCCAAACTGTGATAATTGAAATTTTACAGTTCAGGAATTGGTGAAAGACCAATTTATACCAACAATTGTTTATGTACAAAAATCATCCTTGCAAATAGTTCTTCAGGAGAGTCCTGCTCTTTGACTGCTGGTCACCCCACTTCCTATTTCAGGCTCCTTCAGAACTGAAAATGGCCCAGCTTCTCTCTAGTCATTGCTTCTGCTTTGATGCTGAGAATGGAAGAACAAGTCTTCAAGTCCAGTATGACTTCAGCCATGTCTTTTGAGGGGGGGGGGGGGGGGGAGACACAATGCAGAGAGAAGCACATATGTGACTGGTTCCTCCCCAGATTTTCCAGGAGATATCACTCCTTTGGTGGTTGTGAGAGGGAAGAAAGATACATTTTTCAGGTGCTTGCATTAACACAGGAGAATGTCAAGGTGAATAGATTTGTAGCTAGGACCTTGCTTGGCCATGCGAGGCTGGTCTGTCTTGTCTAAAGTGAAACCACAGGTCAGGCATATGATCTGTGCAGCCCACTGAATGTGTGCCCTCCCCAGGGGTTATGTACACAATCCCATCCTATCCTGCTAGGGCTTACCTGAATGCCCTCAATGCCTGGACCCTGTGGGAGAAAAAAAGACATTCAATTTTTTAATTGCCCAATAGGAAAATGTGATTCCTGGAGGTTTCCAGGAGCAGCAGTTTACCATAAAGCAACTGCCCTAACTCCTGCCCCCAGAAAACAAGAATTACAAGTGATCTCTGCTTTGATTCCCAGCTGACATTGGTACAGTACATCCTGCCAGAAATTGGCTCCTCGCACACACCACAGCAGCTCACCCCACCACATGGCAACGCTTCTGGGTTTGAACTAGCCATGCCCCTTCTATGTTAGATTTACATGCTTCTGAAAGCATAATGTGGGGTCAAGGTTGGATATGGCTGCTTTCATGCCCCAAAGCATGCAGAATGGATCGAAACATGCTACTTTGGGCCACGGCGAGACAGAGAGGGACTGTTGCTACATTTCTCAGATTGTCCCACTGTAATTTAACTTAATTGAAAACCAAGCACTATAAAATGAGAGATTAGCAGACAACCAATGTGATGCAAACTGACTGCATGCCAAAGAAATGAGTGAACATTCCAGCATAGCTGACAGATAAAAACCTGAACATATTTTCTGGAAAACTCTTCATGTGAAAGACTGCCTCACTTCCCAGCTCCCTGTTCCCATTTACTCTGCACATGCTTCCTGTTGCCTTACACCCGGGTTGTGTAATTCTCCAAGCCTAACCGAGACAGCTTGCTTTGTTATCAAGATGCTGTCCAACATAAAGCTGTGGCCCATTTGCGTTGAAGATAATTAAGGGAAAAAGCAGCTCCCATTTCCTCCTCCATAGTAAGGGATCTGGGACCACACCTAACTTTGCATTGCCAAGTTATGCTCTCCTCATGGGGCAGCTTTCTAGCAAGAGAGAAAGTTCAGGACAGTCAGAGCATCGCACCACACACATAAACACACACAGAGAAACACAGACACGGGTACTGCACGAGATGTAGGAAAGAAAAACCAATTTGGCAAGCCCTGGGCCTTCTCCTCTCCACAGTCCTTGGCAGCAGCCTCTCTCTGAGGACAGGGAGTTTAAGGAACATTTGGGATTCATCTTTGTACTATCAGCAGGCAACGGACAGGAAATCGCCCTCCACCCTCCCACCCAACTCATATCCTCAGCCTGAGGAAACAGTTTCAGACATCTGGATTTTTTGCACATCTGGAAACTCCTCCTTAAGAGCATGAGCTGCCCTAGGTGCAGACCAAGGATTGGGCCTGTTGGGAGATCCCAGCCGACTCACATGACATCCATTCATGCCTCATTTGAAATTTTCTGGGTGGAGTGAAGTGTAGTTCTCATTTTTGTAAAGAAAATACACTTCTATTTCTGTAATGGGAGGAAAGACTTCTCTTTCCGGCTCAGCTGCAATCCCCCTCTTTTTCAGAATTTCTAGACTTCTGGTTTGAAACCATTTTAAGTGACTTTAAGTACCTTGTTTTAATTGGTTGAATTGTTTACTTTATTCCTTTTTGTTTAAATTGATTAAACTGATTTTATTTGTACACAATCCTGCAACTGTGTACTACAGGGTATTTTCATAAGTAAGCAAGACAGCCAGCCAGCCAGCCAGCCATCCAGCCAGAAAGTAAATAGGCTGCAAAATAAGGCACATTCTCCTAAGAATGCAATATTCATGTATGAAAAGCAAGAAGCCAGGAGATTCATCCCAGACACCAATAGGCAACTGAAGGGTCTGTTCGGCTTTCACAGCGAGACAAAGATCCCTGCAATACCCAGGGTATGCTTTTCTCTCTGCTCCCTTCTGCCTTTTCCCATTAGACTCTCCACCAAAGACCAAATTTCTCCTCCACGCCATTGAAAGAACTTTTTTTTCCTCTGGGAGAGCACAGAGTTAGGGTTGAGGCTGTATGGGACCCAGGTTACTCCCAATGAGATCTATTACTGTCAAATAACAAACTGTTGCTCCCAATGAGCTTAGATAACTAAGACACCCAAATACAGAGATGAGATAGGTTCCTTATTGAGAATCTTAACTTTGAGTTTTTATATAATTTACAACACAATCATATGGATTTCTACTCAAAAGTAAGCCTCAATGGGAATTACTAACAATTAAAGGGCAAGGTCTCAACTGTATTTGTACATTGTTATATTATATTAATGTCATATACATGCCTAATATGACTTTTGGCAAAGTTGTATGTTATATTCAGTATGATATTGTATTTTAACTTTTTATGTATATTCAATTCTCTGTTATTCATTTTTGTTACAGATATCATAGCTACAATTTTTCCCTGAAAATAAGACCGTGTCTTATTTAATTTTTTGCTCCAAAAGACAAATTAGGGATTATTTTCAGGAAATGTTTTATTTTTTCATGTACAATAATCTGCATTCATTCAAATACAGTCATATCTTTTTCTGGAAATCATCATAATACTATGTCAATAGTATTTATATTTAATTATATATTAAAATTATTATTTTACCATTCAATATGTCCATCATGTATTGCAATGGATGTACTATCAGTAAATGCATCCATCTGGCTAATGTTCTTAACTGGAGCTTATTTTTTGGGTAGGGCTTATATTACAAGCATCCTGAAAATCATGCTAAGGCTTATTTCCCTATTAGGTCTTATTTTGGGGAAACAGAGTATTGTATGTTTATCTATTTTCACAAGTGCTTGTTGGTATTTGTTATGGTCATTATATATGTCATTAATTTAATTCAGAATCTGTCCTCTGCTGATGGAAGATACATTCACCTGAATTTCAGGAACCCTACCTTCCCTGCCTGCTCCCCAACTTGGCCCATTCAATAGGCACTCTGCTCCTCTGGACTGCATTTTCAAGGGGCTAGAGGAGTAGCCATGACGAGGAGTAGGCAGAGGGGCAATCACTTTCTTGCAGTCCTGTCACAGAGCCCCAATCATGGATCCAACCTTACATTTCCTCCCACCACTGAGCACTTGTGAGAGTGGGCACACCTGCCTTTGCATTTAGAGACCCCATTCTGATTGCTGTAACCCTGCACAATGTTGTTCCAAAAGCACTTTTTTTTTTGCATGTCTGCACTTCCTCACCAAGGGAATTTGTAATTTTCTGCATATATTTTCCATTCATATTTCAGTTGTGAGATACTATTTATATGACATCAGAATGTGAACTTCCAGTACTGGACTTCTGAATACTGCCTGGCTCTAATTTTACCACACGAACTCTGAAATGGCCACTGACCACACACAGCCACATTCTGTTCTGCTACTGTTCAATCCAGAGACAAATTAAACTAGCCTCTTCACTAGTTTACAGATGTGCTTCATGCAGCTTCCATGGGAGAAAGAGAAGCCTCAGTACAATTAAGTCTGGAACAAAACGCCTGAAAATGCAGAGGAAAGAAAACGCCCAAGATGTGGAACAGGAAGTGTCATTCTGAGGCTGCCAATCCAGGGGGAATTTTTTTTTTTTGGGGGGGGGGGGAGTGAAACTAACAGAAAATGTTGCATCTGTAGGGAGAACCAATCTTAAACAGGGATAAAATGGAAGTGAAAATGCTGGTTCTAATCAGCATCTACGGAAAAAAGGCAAGTTGCCAATACAGTCTCATTCGTGACAACAAATCAGTTTACTTCAAAGCATTTCTCCCAAGAATCATGGCTAAAATACATTTGTTTTAAATGCTTTAAGTTGCCAACTATGTAACATGCAGTTTGACAAGCTCTCATCCTGTCTCCCAAAATGCTTAAGGAATATCAGATTAATCAAGGATGGGTAACCACAGGAATCATCCACCAAGAATCTGAGTTCATTTGATTTCATTTCTCACTGCCTCCGTCCTAGTTCCACTGAGGAGGTAAGAAAAACTTTTTAGACATTGATCTGCAGTGTATAATTGGTGGGAGGGGGGCAATTCTCCCTTCAAGCTCAGTTCATCTTCCTCTGAGACTTACCTTGGTCATGATATTACACATTTACAATTCATACAGCCTGGGCCACTTTCATCTGGAGGATTCAATTTGCGTAGTTTGTGCTGCCGAATCTCCCGCACTAAAGTATAGAAGGCATCTTCAACTCCCTGCAAGAAAGCAGCAATGTGCCTTGAACATGAGAACACACACCCACATAACCAAGAAAAAAAAGAAAACTTGAAAGAGTAATTTTGAAAGAGTTTTAAAGAACACATCCCCCCCGCAATTGATTGGAGCAGTGTGGAAACCAAGTAATGTTCCTCCTCAGTGTGAAAAAGGCCTTGGATAGGTGGGTGTTTGAAAAGATCAATAAGGCATACACATACATACAGCCTTGTTGCTACAAACTAATACACACAGTTACTCACTTCTTCACACAAGTGGTTGCACATATGGTTGACTGTTACCATGGCTTTAGTCCTGGCCTGACTGGGCAATGAATTTGATACAAGCATCTGCATTCAGGCAGGGAGTGGCTGGTCCAAAAAGCACAATAAAAGCCCACGTTCACCACTTCTGATTGAATTCTCACCTTCACTACCATTATAAGGTTGAAGCAAGTTGCTAAGTTAACTTAGCAACTTGCTTCAAGTTAACTGAGAGTTTCACCCCAGCATCACTTTAATGCGGGTGAGGAGGCAGGTGGGTGGCAGGCAAATCACACTCAATTCATGTCTGCCATAATTCATACTTATGTTCATTGGTACTCAGGGCCCACAGCAAAGATTACACAACCTGCTGTGCATTTAGCAGCTGGAAGGCTGGTAGCCTGAGTGAATGCATGGAGGGGGGCTGCTTCTCTGGGCTGTGTGTCAATCTCACCACTGTCCATCACACAGCCTCTTTATAGCTCTGAACAAAAGGAAATGCTCAACAGCCTCATTCTTACACACACAGGAAAGTAAGGAAACTGCAGGGAGCCAGGAAGGAAACAAGGGATGGCCATCACAAGAATCACCAGACAGTCTCCAGTATCCCTTTCTTGCGCAAGGTGCATATGGTGACCTCTGAGCTCTAGGGGCTACTGGATGAAACAGATTATTTAGATCCCATTTCAATCTGGCTGCTAGCCTAGTTTTGGGATGGAAATGGCTTTGGCTGCCTTTATACAAACAAAACAGGGAAAGTATTAATTCTACTGGATTTTTCAGTGGCTTTTGATACCATCAACCATGGTATCCTTCTGGGCTGCATCTCCGGGTTGGGACTTAGATGTACTGTTTTAATCCTCCTTGGAGGGGAGAACTCAGAAAATGACACTGGGAAATTCTTGTCCATCCCCTCTGGCCACTAGCTTGTGGCATGGTTTTGTCCCCAGTATTGTTTAATATCTACATTAAACTTCAGACAGAGGTTATCAGGTGTTCTGGGATTCAGGTCTCATTAGTATGCTCATGACAAGCAACTCTCTATTTCCTTTTCATCTAACTTCAAGGATGCTGTTTTACAAATAAATCTGGGTCTGCTGCCATTAATGGACTGGATGAGGGCAAATGAACTGAAATGAAATCTAGATAAGACAGAAGTGCTCTTGGTCAGTAAAAAGACAGTTCAGAGACTGCAGGATGGAATGACACTCTCTCAGAAATCTCAGGTTCACAGTTTGAACACACTCCTGGGACTTGAATCTGAGCCTAAATACTGAGGTTTCAGCAGTGATTAGAGTATGTTTCTACAGCTAAAACTAATGAGTTGTGTTCATTCTTCCAGATGACAGTTCAGGCTGCAGTGATGTAGGTCTCAGTTGCTTCTCATTTGAATTAATGTAACATGCTCTCCATGGTCAGAAACTGGAGTGGGTCCAAAGTTCTGCAGTCAGATTTTTGCTAAGGGCATATTACAAAGGATCACATCATTCCCCTGCTACAAAAACTTTACCAGCTACCATTCTGTTTCTGCACACAATGCAGCGTGATGATCATGATCTACACAGCTTAGATGGAAATTATAGGAAAAACTATCTTTTCTTAGGGTTTTTGTATGTTTTCCGGTCTGTATGGCCATGTTCTAGAAGTATTCTCTCCTGACGTTTTGTCCACATCTATGGCAGGCATCCTCAGAGCCTCTGAGGATGCCTGCCATAGATGTGGGTGAAACGTCAGGAGAGAATAATTCTAGAACATGGCCATACAGCCCGGAAAACATACAACAACCCTGTGATCCCGGCCATGAAATCCTTTGACAACACATATCTTTTCTTAGTCTTCTAGATATTTAAGATCTTCAGAGGAAGACTTTCTTTACATCCTGCCACCATCACAGATCAATGAAAACAACAATGACAACCTTCTCAGTGGCTGCTACTAAGATGTGTAAATTCCTCCCACAGGAGGCTCAACTGGTCCCCTATCTGCTCATTTCCACTAGCCAGCAAAGACCATGTTGTTTAGGCAGGCCTTTGGCTCTTAATATATTGTGGCTGAAGGAACTCTTAATAGTCTTTAATGTTGATATCTTTTTTGTTATATTTCTTTTAAACTGAGGCCATTTAATACTTTAACAGAATCATTTACAGTAGACTCTCACTTATTCAACATAAACGGGCCGGCAGAACGTTGGATAAGTGAAAATGTTGGATAATAAGAAGGAATTAAGGAAAAGCCTATTAAACATCAAATTACATTATGATTTTACAAATTAAGCACCAAAACATATTTTACAACAAATCGACAGAAAATGCAGTTCAATACACAGTGACGTTATGTAATCATTACTGTATTTATGAATTTAGCACCAAAATATCGTAATGTATTGAAAACACTGACTACAAAAACATTGGCTACTAACAAATGGACTACAAATAAATATAGAATTGCATAAAATGAACTTACAGTAACAACATTGTCAAAAATTAAATCTGTAAAAAGTTTCATCCTTGCTGCCTAGAGAAACAATTGTGGATCTGGGTGGGAGGCAGACAGCGTTGGATAATCCAGAACGTTGGATAAGCAAGTGTTGGATAAGTGAGACTCTACTGTACTTATCAAATAAGTTTTAACTGTACTGTGTTTTGAATTTAATGTGAGTCGTTTTGGATCCTGTGCTGGGAGAAAGGTGAGGTATATATCAAGTAAATAAACAAGAACAGAATCCTTTCAGCACACAAAGGAAAGAAATAATCAGTAGGGGAAGGTATTAAACATGCAGCCTAAGCTTTCAAAGCTGTGTCTCCTGTAAATTGGGACTCTGCCCAAGGAATCTTGGGAGTCTAATGCACAGTTATCTGCCACCTGCTGGAGAAAAATATGTAGGGTAGTAAAGTTCCCCATCTGGTCCTCCTTCCATGAAGTTTCAGAAATCCTTTGCATAATCTAGCTTGACTGTCTCCAGAAACAGCTTTTTCAAAAAACAGAATCACCGAGTTGGAAGAGACCACAAGGACTATCCCATCCATCTTCTTGTCATGCAACTTGAGGATGATAAGCTACAACTGGGTTTTTGGGGGTACAAACTGGATCCTTTTCTCAGCCCTGGCATTGGAGAAAAGTATTTCAAAAGAGACTCCCATTCACACCCATTTTCGAAGTACCTGTCTGGTTTTGGCCGATGTCTCAATGTAGGGAATCCCATAGCTCCGAGCCAGTTCCTGGGCTTGCCGCGTTTCCACAGTCCGGGCTGGAAGGTCACATTTATTTCCCACCAACACCATGGGGACATCATCAGAATCTTTCACCCTCTTAATCTGCTCCCTGCAGAAAACATACCCAAAGTAGAGTACATTAGTGAAAGCACACTTTGTTTTTAAAAACTTGAAAACAACATATTAAGAACATTGCATTCAAATTTGTTTTTTTTTTCAATAATGAGAAAAATGACTTCAACAATTTACTTTGAACTTACCAAACCTCATTCTTGTTAGTCTTTTGGCATAATGCACAGTGAATTTTGACTCATTTCTTTAGAGACTGGCAATAAGAAGCTATTTGAAACTTGGGAAGGCTTTGCATGGAACAGGAGCTCTAATTTGCACACTACCCACGGCTACTTTAAAGAATAATGATTATTACAGCAATCAATGAAAATCAAAATCCATACTAACCAATGTTAAAAATAGCATTTTTTTCTCAGTCAACAATGAATGAAATTATATAAGCTACAGTTTAGGTCAGCAAATTGATTGTAAAGCCTTTCATTTTGTAGCCAACATTATATTTTAGGTTATTTCTACACTTCCCAGTTTCTATAGATCCCTTCTGACATCTACTGCAAAGATCTCTCCTGGCTTGTGTTTGTTGAGGCTCTGAAGGGTTTCTCTTTTCTTGATCCTCGGACACTCTGTTAGGACACAGTTTGAGCGATCCTGGTGTATCGTGTTAAACAGGGCCTCACTGTGCTAAGCAGGAAGGCTTCAGTGGAGGGCGTGAGCAGAAACCCTTTGTCAACAACAAACTACAACCAGGCTCTGTGCCATAACCCCAAGCCACTGGGCAGCTCTCCAGCTGCAGAAGGTTTCCTCACGTCCCCAGGGATAGAGCCAGGCCGCGGTTATGCAGCCGGCTGCCCATCTCTCATCTTGGAAAGGAGACGTAAACACTGAGGACACTGACCCAGGCGATGCACCATGGCTTATTTGCTGTCAACCTCAGGGTTCCCAAAGAGCTTTGAGCAGAGCTCTTCTTCAAGGAATGTGTGTATCATGCAAATACTGATACATAACATTTTACCCATTTTCAGTAACTAATATCTGAAACACACAAATAATCTCTGAGATCCCCCACTCTCATGTATAATTACAATGATTGATCTCCATCATCTTAGTTATGTGTCACAATGCCAATTCTTCCTTCTTCCCAAATCCTACTTTCTCAGCCTGGCTGTGCCACAACTGAAGGGTTTCCAAAGTGCTGCAGATCAGGAAACTGGAACGTGTGCAGCACTGCCCAGGTTGACAGACAAGCAAAAAACAATCCTGCTGCAAGTCCTTGTCTCATCGCACCCACAACTGGGAGATTACTGCAGACATAATTTCCCAGTACCCCAATCTGCAGCGCTTCAGAAATCTCCATATTAAAATGACTAGCTGTGCCCGGCCACGCGTTGCTGTGGCGAAGTCTGGTGGTATGGGAAATTGGTGGTAGTTAAGGTAAAGGGTAACGTTTTCCCCTGACATTAAGTCCAGTCGTGTCTGACTCTGAGGGTTGGGGCTCATCTTGAGTCTACATTGCCATATAATCCAGTTGAAATCAGATAATCTGTATTTTATAGGCAGTGTGGAAGAGGCCTGATTGAAGTGGCCATGGGCTGAGTGGGTTGCTAGGAGACCAAGTGGGTGGAGCTTAGCCTTCTAACTGACAGCAGACCAAGTAGGTGGAGCTTAGCCTTCTAACTGGCAGCAATTGGATGAAAGCAATTATTCCTCTCCCTCTAATTAGGACTTTATTTTTATTTTATTTTTGTTGTATGAACATAGAGGCATGGATGAGGGGTTGTGCTGCCGTTTAGTGTTTCTGGGATGTGTAGTTTTGTTGTTTTGTCCTAGGCCGAAATTTCATTACCCTTTTATATATATAGATTACAAATTAGAAAAGATTCCTCCAGTGGATGATTGGCTACTAAAATTTATTCATTTGACAGAGATGGATAAACTCTCATGTATATTGAAAAACAAATCTATACAGAACTTCTAGAACAATTGGACACCATTGTTATTGTATTTGAAAAAATAAAAAAGAGTGGATCTTAACAGGTTTTTACAATATAAATGAAATATGTCAGATAAAACAAAGTTAAGGATGGTTTCTAATATTTATTTAGTTATCCTGGAGTGACAGGATAACTAAATAAAGGATAAGGTGTCATCCCAGGAATTGTGCTTTATATATGTTTGTGGCACAGTGTGTCAAAGCGCTGAGCTGCTGAATTTGCAGACCGAAAGGTCACAGGTTCGAATCCGGGGAGCCGAGTGAGCTCCCGCTGTTAGCTCCAGCTTCTGCCAACCTAGCAGTTTGAAAACATGCAAATGTGAGTAGATCAATAGGTACCGCTCCGGCAGAAAGGTAACGGCGCTCCATGCAGTCATGCCAGCCACATGACCTAGGAGGTGTCTACGGACAATGCCGGTTCTTTGGCTTAGAAATGGAGACACGACTGGACTTACGCCAGGAGAAACCTTTACCTTTTACCGTATATGTTTATTTGTGTGTGTGAACATATATGCGAATCTGGGGAGCGGGGTGAGCTCCCGCTGTTAGCCCCATCTCCATGCAATCATGCTGGCCACATGACCTAGGAGACATTTGTGGACAACGCTGGCTCTTCAGCTTAGAAATGGAGATGAGCACCAACCACCAGAGTTGGACTCGACTAGACTTAATGTCAAGGGGAAAACTTTTACCTTTACCTTATATGTTTATCTGATTGTTAACAACAATATTCAAGAAGATGACTATGTGATGCCTTTTAAGGCGTATATGCACCAGATGAGATTAATTGTAAATACAGTAGAGTCTCACTTATCCAAAATAAACGGGTTGGCAGAACGTTGGATAAGTGAATACGTTGGATAATAAGGAGAGATTAAGGAGAAGCCTATTAGACATCAAATTAGGTTATGATTTTACTATTTAAGCACCAAAACATAATGTTTAACAAAAGGTTTGACAGAAAAAGTAGTTCAATAGGCAGTAATGCTACATAGTAATTACTGTATTTACGAATTTAGCACCAAAATACCTCAATGTATTGAAAACATTGATTACAAAAATGTGTTAGATAATCCAGAACGTTGGATAAGCGGATGTTGGATAAGTGAGACTCTACTGTAATGTGATTAAAAGCTTAAATAATCAATCAATCCCTGTCAAGTTGAAAAGGTATTTTGGTGGCCATGGGGCGAGGGGGTCACTTTCAGCTATTGATAACCATAAATATGAATGCCCTGCAATTACAAGACTGTAACTTCATCTGACGATCTAATGATTTCTGAAAAGATGTCAGCCAGTATTTATTTCATTTTTAAAGAATTTTAAAGAAAGAACCCCCATGTTGTTTTCTCATGTCAAAGGAAAGCAGAGGTGCACTCACAATCAAGACTGATATAAAATGATGGTTCCAGCTAGAACTTATTTTGCTGGGAAGAATATTTACAATTAAAATGAATGCTCTCCTTAAAATGATGTTTCTTTTCCACACAATACTAATATTATTAAATGATATCTGCTTCAAACAAAGGAACAAAGATATTAGCAAATTCATTTGGAAAGGCAAAAAACCAAGAATTAAGATGAAATCACTGCAAGATCCCAAAGACAGAGGAGGTATGCTCTACCAAGCTTTAAGCTACACTACGAAGCTGAAGCTCTAGTTTGAATGGAAGAACTGATAACTCTAGATAATAAAAAATCATTGACATAAGAAGGTCATGATTTAAGATATGAATTGCATGGATACTTAATATATGAAAAAAGCATTCATTGACTTTAATTTTAAGAGCCATATGCCAAGAAATACACTATACGCAGTATGGAAAAAGTACAAATCAAAACTGTACTTAAAAATAACTTTGTGAACACCTATCAAACAAGCCTTCCATCGGACAGAGATGGGGAGACCAATGGCCCACCTATAAACAGGTATTAATTGGGTAACAAAATGAAGCTCATCTAAAAATCCAAGCCAAATACAACAAGAGGGCATGCAATTTTCATGGTTCCAATATAGACAACTACAAGATAGGCATCAATTGGAAAGGTAATGAAATAGATTTTTTTTCCCAATCCAAGGGAAAAAAATACCAAAGTCTATAAAATATTATTAAAATTAGACACAAGTATTTCTAAGAAAAGATTCTATGATCCAATAGTCAAAGAATGTGAGCCACAATATCCACCTAGACAAATGGGAATAGATGGAGAAAACAAATATTAAATTTACAAGATGCTATGGACGAAGAGAAAATGTTTACAAAATGATGAACAGATGGTACATGACACCAGAAGATGAGCAAAGATAGAACCAAAAATTTAAAATGTTTGTTGAAAATGTCATCAAAAAGAATGAACATTTTGCCGTATGTGGTGGACATGTCCTAAAGCCAAAAAAGGGGGGGGAAAGATGGATTATAACACATAAGAACATTGAAAACATCTTTAAAAATAAATTACCACTAGAGCCAGAAGCCTTTGAGTTGGGACTTCCAAATTCAACACTATCAAAAAATCCTGTTGCTCTTTTTATACATGGTACAGGGTTATTTATGCTTACTATTGGAAACAAGAAGAAATTCCCACCCAAGATTTATAGAATACAAAAATGTTGAACATGGCAGAGATGGACAAACTGACAAGGCTTATACAATCGCCGAATCCTCCCAAATTTGAAGAGAAATGGCAGCCCTTTATCCAAGGGATAGCCCTCGGTGGCGCAATGGATTAAACTCTTTTCCTAAACAATGTATCATTTCCTCAAGGGACATTTTCTCTTTTCCTGTAATAATTTTGTTTGCTGTTTTCTGCACTTTCCCATCCAAAAGCCTTTCTGGAGTGTAATAATCAAAATTGTGCACAGCAGGAGGGTATGGACAGTTGTATTTTTATTTTCCTGTTTCATTATTACCCAACATAGAATTTGGCCCCCTTCCCACCCACAACTAATGACCAGCATTCAGCACCTTGTCTTCTTCCTCTTTGTATATCATCCATTCACTGACGAAGATTACATAGCATCCTGCCCAGAACCATTACCTCTATCTGTTAATTTGGCTGACCTGTACTGATGAATGTCTTCAAAGGACTTGGTGTTGTTAATGGCAAAGACACAAAGAAACCCTTCTCCAGTCCGCATGTACTGGTCTCGCATGGCACTGTACTCTTCTTGGCCTGCTGTGTCAAGGATGTCTAGCAAACAGGTTTCTCCATCGATGACTACTTGCTTTCTGTAGGAGTCCTGCAAGACCAGGAGAGAATTAAGAAATATTAGATGGGGAGCAAATAACAAAATGCAGCTTACTTGTTCATATTCTGGTTACTCGAACCAGAAGGGGAAGAAGGGGGTTGAACTGGAAGGCTCCTAGAGCAGTGGTTCTCAACCTGGGGGTCCCCAGATATTTTGGCCTTCAACTCCCAGAAATCGAAACAGCTGGTAAATTGGCTGGCATTTCTGGGAGCTGTAGGCCAAAAACATATGGGACTCCAGGTTGGGAACCACTGCCCTAGAGTCTTCCACTGAAATACTGAAATAAGTTTATATTGGTTAAAATTGTGCTTCATTTTAAATACTGTATTGTTCTTTCTTTCTTTTTTGCACTACGAATGAGATATGTGCAGTGTGCATAATAATTTGTTCATGTTTTTTTCAATTAGTTCACACAAACATTTTCCATCCATTTACCACTAGCTCAGCCTATCTGTCAAATTTTAAAACACAATGCAGCCCCTGTGTCCAAAGTTTTGTCCATGCCTGACATATATCCATTATATATACAGTAGAGTCTCACTTATCCAACATTTGCTTATCCAACGTTCTGGATTATCCAACGCAGTTTACCTCCTGCCCCAATCCATAGCTGTTTCTCTAGGCAGCAAGGATTGAACTTTTTATGGATTTAATTTCTGACAATCTTGCTACTGTAAGTTCATTTTATGCAATTCTATCTTTATTTGTAGTTAATTTGTTGGTAGCCAATGTTTTTGTAGTCAATGTTTTCAATATAATGTGATGTTTTGGTGCTAAATTCATAAATACAGTAATTACTACATAAAGTTACCATGTTTTGGACTGCTTTTTCTGTCAATTTGTTGTAAAACATGATGTTTTTGGTGCCTAATTTGTAAAATCATAATGTAATTTGATGTTTAATAAGCTTTTCCTGAATTCTTCCTTATTATCCAACATTTTCACTTATCCAACGTTCTGCTGGCCAGTTTATGTTGGATAAGTGAGACTCTACTGTAATATATAATATAATGTATAAAAATTTCTTGGGTCTCCACAAGTAATGTTTCTTTCAAAAATGCCTCCACAGCTGAAAAAGTTTGAGAACCCCTGCACTAGAGAAATATGAACTTATGAAAACTCTGCTTTGTCACTTAAAAATTAAAATCCTGAGCTGGTGAGGATGATGGCACTGGAATGCACATATTTCACTATCCTGTCAAAATGAGTAGCGGCCGGCAACTATACAGATAATTATTCAAGGAGCAGTGGAAAATAGACATACAGTGAGAAAATACAAACTGGTGTCATCTAATTATCTTGTTGTAGTTTCATCTTGCAAATCTAGAACCCAAGCCCAGAGTTTTACAGTTACTTTTTTGGATTACACCTCTCAGAATCCCCCAGTCAACTAGCTGAGGAATTCTGGAAGTTGCAGTTAAAAAAACATTTGCCAACGGTGCGTTAAGCAATATATTAAGTAGAGGGTGCATCTGTGTTGATTTTGTATTTAGAAGTTGATAGTGTTTCTTTTCTGAATTCAACAGATCGTTGATACCATCCAGGCTTGAATAGATTTTGAACAGGTTTCGTTACTGGCCCACCCAGTCTTCTAAAATGGAAGCTGGGAAGAAGGGGAATTGAGGAGAATGGACATCAGAACAGGTTGTGCTACTGGTGCCAGAGGAGGAACGGGCACAGCCGATGCCCTGTTCTTGGAACTGACAGTGTTGTCTCCTAACAGACAAGGTATGCCTTTGACACCAGAGCCACCCAACCTTCACACACCTATTTTCTTAACTTTATTTAGTGTACAGCAATCCTTTTAAAAACAGCTTTGCTCACAGGGTCACAGTCATCTTCTGTGGCCACATTGCATACAGGCCAGTGAGTAAACAGAACACAGGCAAGCACTGGGTGGAGTCCGTGCGCAGGAAAAGCCCTTCCTGTATGACTGCCCAGTCATACTGCACATTAAGTCCTTTACGTTAAACCCATGAGCACCCAAATAGGTCTTTTATTTAGTTCAGCTTGACCATATATACACTAGTGCCAAGGGCTTCCTTCCATTGAAAAAGACCAGGGTTCTAGGTTACATTGAATTCCAAAGCATTATCCTTAAAACTCCCTACAGTCTCTTAGTTTAATGCCTCCAAATTATTCTGAACAGATTTTAAAGTGAAATAGTGTTTCTTCCTCCCTCTCGAGATATTCCTACAAGGCAGCCACAGTATAGAAATAAAGCTTATCCTCTTCTGAAATTGAGAAAATGGCTTGAACATTCAGCATTGCTAGTTTTCTGATGATTTTAAATATTTTAAATATTTTGTTGGTCTTTACAATTTTAGTGATTTGCCTCTAAAACAGACAAAAGTTCTTTCTCCCACCCTGGACCTTCCACAGATATTAACGAAATATATCTCACAACTTCTGAGGATGCCTGCCATAGATGTTGGTGAAACGTCAGGAGAGAATGCTTCTGGAACATGGCCATACAACCCAGAAAATTCACAGCAGCCTGGTTGTGGGACTTATCACTTATTTATGTTTGTCTGCATTAGATTTTTGCCCTCTTCACTTGAGTTAAGATTTCCACTTTCTGTAGATCTTATTGCTTCTGCTTATCAATTATGTTGGCAACTTCTTCAAATTGGTAGTAGTACCTTTTTTAATTTGAAGCATAAACTCAAGCTGATGTTCCATTTCTGTGTCTCTGAGTAATAATCTAACTTTCTGAAGAGAATTGCCCTCTTGACCTTCCTCATTTCTGGTTTCTTTTTGCCAGCCCCTTCATTTTTCAAATTTTTCTTCTTCTGAAGTGAGAAAGTATTGGGCCTCCTTGGCAATTGCCAACTACGCATACACTGCACAGTGTAAAGAGTCCTCTAAATTCATGGTGGTTAGGGGTGCATGAGCCCCACAAAAGTGGGTAATTTTGTAGGGAGGACTAAATTTTTCTGGTGAAAAGGGCTCCCCAATGGGGTGTATTGGCCTTCAGGAGAGCAAAGCATCAACAATGTCCCCCACCACTAGCAGGCTTCCAGAGATGATTGGTGAGAGATTTCTGTTGCCCTGTGCCTGAAGCTGTGGGGAGAGTGAAGCAGCAGTAATGGTCTGCCAACCGCCTCCTGAAACCCTTGTAGCATTCAGCATGATTGACAAATGAGACTGCTGTTGCTCTGTCTCCTCCAAAGCCCCAAGGACAGCAGAGGAGCAGCGATGATCCATAAACTGCTTCCCAAGGCCCATATAGTGGCCAGCTTCCAGAGGTGGCTGCGAGCAAAGACAGGTGCTCCACCAAACTGAACCCAAGGCTGCTACTGCATGCACATTCACACAGCAGCCCTGGGCCTAGTGAAGTGGTTTGTGACAGCCATAACAATCACTACACCATCCTCCTTGAATGTGCATGTGGCAAACAATCAAATCTGTAAACGCCAAACTCATGAATGTGGAGGGTGAACTGTAATTCCTCATACTAAGCCACTTGCCTACCCATTAGGGTTTCTATGACTTTTGCTGTGTGCCATGAAAAGGACTTGGATGGCACTTACAGAAGCATCTCCAAGGGCTTAGGAGCCCCTTTTGACCATTACTCTCCCACCCTGCCAACTGGGAAAGTGCCAGTGCCCAGAGAAATCCCACTGTTATGCCTCCTCTGGCCCTGAACCGGTCCAGTTCTTGTCTGTACAGAGAGAGGAGCACAGAGGATGTGAAAATGGGACATGAAAGCACAATGTGTAGAGAATTTTTCTTGGAGCACTGTAACACAGTCCATCAATCTGTACTTTTGTATACTAACGAACAAGATTTTAAAACCAGTGTGGTTCCAGATATTTATCACTACAACCATCATAGCAACTAACTCCTAAAGGGGAATCCAGGAGACAGAACAATAACCAAGAGACTGAGAAGACTGATTGCTTGACAAGATGCCAACTACTTTCAAGATGCTTGGCATTTCAGGCTTTCATGAGAGAAAGGCATTTATATACCCCTATCAATAATGCATCAGCTGCCTCCCCAATGGATTTCGACGAGAATGAAGGAAATGGTCTTTTGGCTACTGAAGCACTGGATCCCATCTTCCTAATAGAAATGCAGGCTGCTTCTCTGAGGTTCACTGGAGCAGAAAAGTTAAATAGTCAAGCTAGCTCTGCTCTGGTTTACTTACAAAATGAGCAGCAAATTCTCTTGCACTACTCTAACTTGTTTCAAAGTGAAAAACCTAAATCAAAGGAATTGAGGGCATCAAAAATACATCTAGCTAATAGATTACACAAACATTTCATCTTTGGTAAGTCCTAACCAGATGTGATTTATCCAATACAGTCAAAAAGCTAACAGTATCGTATTTACTTAATTATAATGTACTTACCTTTTTTGACTAAACTACCTTCCCAAAATTAGAGTGTGCATTAGATTGTACATTGTACATTGTAGATTGTACATGCTTTTTTGAGTTTCAGGGTTTTGAAAATTGAGGTGCACATTAGATTCGATGACACATTAGACTCAAGTAAATACGGGTATTCAATTGGTTGTGGACTTGATTGCTTTAAATTTAGACAGAACTGATTGACCAACCATTTTTCCTTAGATGCTGAGAAAGCCTTTGATAAAATTTACTTGCCATTTATTTTTAAATTATTGGTTCATCTTAAAATAATTTTGAAATAGATAGAAAATTATATTTTTCACAAAGAGCACAGTTTGTGACCAGTGGTTTTTTGTTTTTTTGTTTTTTTACAATGAAACAGTGTACGGTATGTCTATTACCTCATTTAATGTTCAATTTGTATTTGGAACCTAAGTATGTGTCATTAGACAAATTTCAAGATCAAGAATGGATTTAATTTAGAATTTTAATACATTCTTTTTTGTTCTTCGTTTCAAAATCCAGGTTGTCAATTCCTATTTTGATGCAGTTGAATAATAGTTTTGGTAACATATCTGGGTATTTAATTAAGTAACCACACATTTGATGACCCACTAACTGATGAGCTTCGAATTGGAAGACTCAATCCACCTTTTAATCATCCTCCTACAGATGATCAATGTGAACAATAAAGGAGACCACAGTAACAGAGAACTGAAAGATAAACCAGAATATGCGGAGAAAGCACAACCAAACTATGCCTGAAAAAGTTATTTTTAAAGCTGCACCTATCTAAGATGCTATCTTATCAGGAGTACCATGACATATGGAGAAAACTCCCCAGTTCAAAAACAAGTGAGGCTCCTTGTCACTAAAAGGGATTGAAACAGGCAAAATAATGGGAATGTGTACAAGGGAGAATATTGATGTCACTGTTGCTAATAAGTTTGCTTCCATCAACTCTACAAATACATATGCTTGAATTATATTCCCAATGTATCATCAGCTTTCTCTAATCTAGTGGTGTCCAGATGTGTTGATCAGAACTACCATCAACCCAGCAGATGTGCTGCTTTAAATTATTAATATCAACACCTCATTACGTGAAGAATTAACTTTTTAATGCTTTGGACCAGGTGTACACAACCTGTGGTCCTCCAGGTGTTTTAGCCTTGATCTCCCAGAATTCCTGATCATTGGCAAACTGGCTAAGGCTTATGGGAGTTGAAGTTTCAAACACTTGGAGGGCCACATGCTTGCTCTTAGAGTATCACACTTTCTAACTTGAAAAGGTTTGAAAACTAAGAAGTAAGAAGACTAATTGACAACATCAGCCACACCAAGGTGGAAAGAAAGTTGGCTCCAACTTGATACAATAGAAACATTATCTCCCTTCTCAACTGCTTAACTATAGGAGCAAGCACATCTGGAAGACTAATTCACAGTGCCCTCCCCAAACAATAGTGATAAATTGACCTTAACAGTCCTTGTAAATGAATCTGTAGGGTGCAAGAACAAGCAGCAAAGAGTTAGCCTAGACTGGCCCTTCACCAAAGTCAGTCAACCATAATGACATTCTCCCTGAACTGAATGTTAGCTGAGCTGTTTATAAGAAGCACTCAATCCCAGGGTCTGTTTTATCCTTATTTCATTACAGTTCCTCCCTCTCAACGGGCCTCATGGAGCACAATGCAAGCTCCTGTTCTTGACAGTAAGATGACAAAACCAGACTACTGCGCTGCAACACAGAGAGAAGTGCTCAGGACACACCCAAGTGGCTCTCTCCCAGACAGGCTCTGGATTACCAGCCTTTCCTCGGCCTTGCTTCCTTTAAACTCTGTATCTCTGCAACACTTAAAGAGGAACATATACAGGCACCCCTATAAAGTGATGCCAAAGTAATCTTTCAATCACAATGCTTGAAAAATTTCCCTGATTGAGGGAGGACTGTCAGCACAGCTGCTAGAGGATTCTGAGAGTTGTAGTCCAAAGAATAATCAGCATTATACATATGCCCATATATACCCAACTGATTTAAAAACAACTGCATTTTCTGGTCACATTCTCAACTGGGAGGAAATAGCCATGCCTGAGTAAACATGCAAATGATTGAAGAGCAAAGCTGCAATTCTATGCATTCTTATTTGGGAGTAAATCCTATGAAATCCAACACATTTTTCCTCGTGGGTTGTCTCAATAGACAAATGTGGAGGATCAGATTGAAAAATGTATCAGCCAACTAGCACCAAGATTACATTTTATTTTGAACCTTTTACAAAACAAATCCACAAGTGTTCAAAGTTATTTACTCTTGGCAGGTTAAGCCACAGACAGTTCAAAATCAATAGCCGTATTTTCCTGGGCACTGGGTTCCACAGTAGATGCCAGGTGTGAGTACTGACTGCTCAGCTTTAATGACATCCTTTGCTAACAACATATAACTTCTATCACAGGAATTTGCTGTCACCGTCTCTGTATTTTATAAATAAAAAGTAGAGATCAATAAATGCAGAGGAGGTGAAATGACATTTTTACCATCAAGCACCCTGGTTTCTCCACTAGCAAGGCACTGTGTTATGTGGGGTTTTTTTTTTTACACTGGAGAAAATGAAGATGGGCAGGGCATATAGCATGAACAAAAGATAACCAATGGACATGTTGACTAATGACCTGGATACCAAGAGACCACAAGTGACCCTTGGGCAGACCTTGCACTTAATGGCACAAGCTAATAGTTAAGGAGAAAATATATTTAAAAGATCCTTCCCTACAGTATGACATGTGTTGTTTCAGGAGGATACTAACTTAGAACTTAGCCTGGAATTCCCCATAGTATCCAAACTGCATATGCTGTAGCTCAGCTTTTCACATTCCAATCTTTTGTCTTATTACTTAGCCACAATGATGGTAGAATATGCAACCAGATTAACAATTGGCAAAGCTCACAGGGGGTGTGAAGATTTCCTTCTGACCATTCCCTCTCAGGTAGACTTGATTTCAAATTGACTTTATATCCTATTTCATATCATACACTTCGGATTACTATGACATGCTCTGCAAGGAGATGCCTTTTAAGAGTATTAAAAAAATTCAGCTGGTTCAAAGAACAATAATCAGATTATCAAGTGGAGCACACACGGTCCTTGTTGCAACAACTCCACTAGCTGTGATATGTTTCTGTGCAATTCAAAGTCCTTGTTATCACCTTTAAATCTCTGTATGGCTCCAGTCCAGATTATCAGAAGGCTCTATTCTCTATTAGGGATTGGTTTGTATTCTGAGATCTTCTGGAGAGGATCTTCTCTCTGCCCCACCACTCACATAAGGACACTTGGTTGGAGCTCAGGAGAGGGCCTACTTGGTGGCTGATCCCAGGCTCTGGAACACCCTTCTGAGAGAGGTCAGAAAGGTGCTCTCCTTGCTATCGTTCTGCAGGTAGGTTAAGACTATTTAGTATTATCTATTTATAGTCAGGCCTCGGCATCCACATATTCTGCATCCATGAATTCAACCATCAATTGCTTGAATATATATATATATCACATAGGATTGGAAGAGACCACATGGGCCATCTAGTCTAACCCCATCATGCAGGAAAAGCACAATCAAAGTATCATCCAGCCTCTGTTTCAAAGTTTCCAAGGATATATATTTTTTAAAAGTCCCACAAGCAAGCCTTAATTTAGCCATTTTATATAGGGGACAGCATTTTACTACACCATAGTATATAATGGGACTTGAGCATCCATAGATTTCTGCATTTATGCAGGACCCTTCAAACCAAAAGTGAACAGATATGAATGGTCCACTGCATTTACTTATTTCAGCAAAGGCTGAATGTTTAAGATGTCTGGGTCTTGCAGAACTCTATCATATGGCTATTTTTACTTGCTGCTTTTAATTTTATGGATTAGTTAATAGTATTTTTAACTTTTGTATTTGGCATTTTAAAGAAGTTATACTTTAGCAAGATACCTTTAATCCTAGACTGGAAAAGGATGGTAGTGATGGTGAGAAGGAGGGGGGGGCAACATTGTTATCATCATTATCATTTGTTACCATGACCATTATTCTCTTTGGGGGACCTGTTGTTTAGTTTGTCCTGCCTCTCATCTTTAATAAACTTCCAGAGATGGTTAAGGAGAGGGGTTAAGCTTTCCCCTTTGAAACAGCCGAGGCAGAAGAAAAAATGAGCGAGATGCGACACAGTAGCCAATTTTAAATATTGGAAGAGATGCCAAGTAGAAGCTGTAGCTTGTTTTCTGCTGCTACAGAGAATATGAACGAATAGATTTAAATTACAGGAAAACGGATTGCACTTAACATTAGGAAGAACATCTTGTGTAAGAATTATTTAACCATCTGCCTTAGAAGGTGATAAACTCTCCTTTTTGGAGATCTTTAAACAGAGGCTGGATGGACATCTTTACAGGGTGCTTTAGTCTTGTATTCCTGCATGGCAGGGAGTGGGACTAGATGGCCCTTCCAACTCTAAGATTTTATGAAACCACTGGGGCAAAAAAGAAAGGAATCAACAGTGCATTTCTCAAAACAATCAAACTGCTCACCTCTATCGTGGGATCATATTCATCAACAAAATGGTTCTGGATTAGCTGAATGGTCAAAGCACTTTTCCCCACACCTCCAGCACCAACCACCACCAGCTTGTACTCTGTCATCTTCTGGCCAGTCCCACCTCAGGGACCCCTCACAACACTGGGACCTGAAAGAAAAGAGAAAAGGATTAACAACTCCAGAGGTTGGATGAAACTTTTCTTCTCACAACCATCTGTCATTAATGCCACCTGACAACATAAGGCAATAACAGGTCCATACTATGGCATTGCAAATGCCACAGGGAGAAAACAGGAACAACACGTGGAAGACACCAGGTTCTTCTGCTGATGCAAAACACCAACCAGTTATGAACTGTTTTCATTACATAGACATAGAAAACACTCAACACTGAGAAGCACCAAAGGGGATTACAGCCCTCTTAAGGCCTTGTGTAAAAACTATGAAGAGCAGGTAAAGGGAAGCACACACATGAAGTAGGAAAGAGATTGATGCCATTTATTATTCATACTCAATTAATCAACGTCAGTGGTTTACATTAAAATATATTGCCAAGTGTGGGCGCAATCGGTAGGGAGTGGAATCTGAACAGGATCCAAATCTCAGCTCAGTGGAGTCTCCCCTCAGACATGCACTTATACACATAGATGGTGTATAGAAGATAAATATTATAAACACTTTGTGGACAAATTAAACTACTGCTAGTGAAACTGGGAAGTCTGTTCTTCTATGTATCACAATGACAGACTCCATTCCTTCTCTCAAATGAACTGGTCAGAAACCAGTTGTTTGCATAAAACAGATTTCTTTTGACTTTTCTTGTGAAATTATTTTTTTGAAAAAAGCACACATTTGGGTAACTTGCTTTTGCTCCATGCTCTCCTAGCCTTGCATACATTTGTATAGACAATAGGACATAAGAAACAAAGAAATCAGAAAGCGGTATCCACTCCAGCCAATTAGGCATTTAGTGTGCTTTGGGGTTTAGCCTGGGTTATGCAAGATGCTAAACCTAATTGGGAACAGGGGTTCATCAGTCTACTAATATGGAAACCACCAGCTGTCATGCACAGTCCATCACAGTATCTGTAGTTAAGAACATGTAACAAAAAAAATCCAACAAAAAAACCCTGCTATCACTCTCAGGAGTTGGTGCTGCTGTGTCATCATACAAAAATGCAGCACAAGCCAGGAACAAACCTGACTGATCTTTGAAAACTGGCCCTTATTTTAAAGTCTTGAATATGTTTTCCAGGGGCAGAATAAAATGATTAACTATTAAATCAACAGGCGCAAAGACCGAGTAGCCAAACAAATTAGTGGCATTAACATAAAACATATTCTTAGCCCCACCACATGGCCCTGGTGGAACCTCAGGGCAGCTGAAAAAAGAAACAGTAAAGAACTGTAGCAATGAGAAAAAAGATAATGCTACAACTTACTTTAACTAGACACATAATAAAGGTAAAGGTAACGGTTTTCCCGACATTGTCTAGTCGTGTCCGACTTTGGGGGTTAGTGCTCATCTCCATTTCTAAGCCGAAGACCCAGCATTGTCCATAGACATCTCCAAGGTCATGTGGCCAGCATGACTGCATGGAGCACTGTTGCCTTCCCACAGAAGCAGCACCTATTGATCTACTCAAATTTGTATGTTTTTGAATTGCTACGTTGGCAGAAGCTGGGGCTAACATAACAGCAGGAGCTCACCCCGCTCCCCAGATTCGAACTGCCGACCTTTGGGTCAGCAAGTTCAGCAGCTCAGTGGTTTAACTCACTGCACCACCGGGGGCTCCACAAACATAGTAGAGCAGCAGAGATCAAAGAAGTTCAGTTCAAAAGAGTTAGGTTGCTTAAATAATGTCACAAGCAGTGAAATTATGTACTTATAACTCATTCCTTGTGGGGCTCAGTAGGGGATGGTGGGGGTCATAGTTCAGATTAGAATTGGATAGTTCAGATTGGAATTGGATAGTTCAAAATATAACTGGAAGGCCATAGGTTCTTCAGCTGCACACTAAGACAAAGCACCATAGGGTTGTTGTTGTGTGTCTACAAGTCATTTCCAGCTTATGGTGGTGCAAATATATCATGAGGCTTTCTAAGTAAGACTTGTTCAGAGGGTTTTTCCCTTAATCTTCCTCTGAGGCTGAGTGTGTCTTGGCCAAGATCACCCAGTGGGTTTCCATGACAGAGCGAGCATCATTTGAACCCTAGTTCCCAGAGTCGTACTCAAAGCAGCTTAATGCTCCAGCAGAGCTGCCGGATCCCTTCTTTTCTCAGGTTAATTCCTACACAAGTGTTAATATTAAATAAGGGCAACATAAGAAGTCCATTTATAATCCCCATAAACTGGTAGGGCAATGGAGGAAGCAAAAGCTATGGCCCATTTTTTTTCTGGTATAATCAGCAAAATGTCCCTCTTCTCCAAACCCAACTCAGCAGGTGATAGGCCTTATCTCTGACTACTACATAGAATACAACAATATTCAATGTGTTGTCGAAGGCTTTCATGGCCAGAATCACTGGGTTGCTGTGAGCTTTCCGGGCTGCATTACCATTTTCCAGAAGCATTATCTCCTGATGTTTCGCCCACGTCTATGGCAGGCATCCTCAGAGGTTGTGAGGCTATTGAGGTTTTTTATATTCATTTCAGCAGCCTTGGCACAAGAGGCCAGGCAGAGATTATTTTTAAACTAAATTAAACAAAATGATTCAAATGCAAAATGAACCCAACAATTATCTCTGTCTTTTCCAGCTGCCAAAAGGTCAATGAAACCATCAGCAGTTGACACTCTTGAGGCTAGGAGTGACTCCTGACTCCATTGCTTTTGTGTTGCTAATGGGCTTGAAATGTTATTATTTGCCTTTTACTGCCCTTTGTCCCTGGTGTCCAGATGGCCTTGGAGGGGAGTGGCCTTTGCTGCATTGAGCTCCTTCTAGACCATCTGAACTGACAACAGAAGGAACATCCAAGACAAAATGTAAACCTGTGACTCCATCAATGTTGATTTTCCCCCCTTCTGTATGATTTTTTTTACATTGTTTGATCGATAAAACAATGAAGCTTTTAAAATTTACACAATGTATTTTGTGCATTTTGTTTGGACGCTAAAGGTATCAGTTTTGTAGATTTTGGATTGTGTTGTATTCTGCTCCCAGTATCCTCCAAATGTATATCTTCTCTCGCACTGGTTAAAGATATTCACAAAAATGCATGTGTCTTTGTTTGCCAAGGCTCAGTTGCAATGGGGAGATATGTTTTAAATAAATAAGTAAAAAGAAAGTGTGCTATTTAATCCTACCTAGCTTCATTGAGGTTCACTCTCAGTTTAATATTTCACCAGGTTTTAAGACAGGAGAGGCTTTCTCAATTATTCAGCATAAGGAAACTCAAAGTTAGCCATGGTATCACGAAGCAGGTTCTTGCCGGGGCTTTCCACAGGGAACATGGTGATAATGGTGGTTCTGTTTCCACATGGCGGACCATTTCTAGAAGGTGGCAGTGAAGCATTTCTGCTCACTTATGTTATAGGGCCAGTCAGGGCTCCATGTTATGAGTCATGCTCTCTATTCCAGGTGTTGTGGGACTGCAACTCCCAGCACTCCTCAACATTAGTTGGGATGAGGGATATTATAGCTCAACAATATCAGGAGGCTAGAAAGATTCCCACCCTTGAGGTAGATGGTTTTGAATGCAAGGATTCAACAGTGAGAGCTGTTCAGCAGTGGAACTCTCTGCCTGGAATGTGGTGGAGGCTCCTTCTTTGAAGGCTTTTAAGCAGAGGCTGGATGGCCATCTGTCGGGGGCGCTTTGAATGCAATTTCCTGTTTCTTGGCAGGGGGTTGGACTGGATGGCCCATGAGGTCTCTTCCAACTCTATTATTCTATGATTCTATGACTGGCAGGAGGTTGGACTGAATGGCCCACGAGGTCTCTTCTGACTCTATGATTCTATGATTCATGACTTAGCAGAGCTGCTAGATGCAATTATCTCATTTGAATCTAGTTGGCCTTTCCAACATGGAGCACCTTCTACTAGCTTTGGCCCTTCAATTTTTCTGAACAGGGATAGTTTGGCTAGTGGCCAAACAGAGATCTAAAATTCTGAGATTTTTCAAGCCCAGAAAGCCCCAAGAATTTTTCAGAAAATACCACACTAGCACCTTTTATAGTTTAAAAGAGAAGAGCGGGTTATAAATAAATAAGCTAAATAAATAAAAATATCTTTATCACTTCAGAAACATGAAATGTATTAGACATAAAATATATTTGGTATATTGAAATGAATTTGATTTTACAATAATTACAAACTAGATTTACTTTATTTCAATTTTTATTTGTCGTTACAAATGGTGCTACAAGGTCTTGAATGTTAAGGAATATTTTTGGCTTTGAAAATTGATTAGGAGAAGGCAAAAAGTAATAAAAACAGATGAAACTGCTCACATTAATAAAACAAAGAAAACTTTGTTTCCTATGGTTCTCCATAATGTCAAGCAGACATAAAGTACTCACTTCCACAAAAAGAATGTACAAAAGGAAATCAAGGCCATGAATAGCAATGATCTGATACAGATACAGTATATACCGTATGCCCGTGGTTCCCAAACTTATTTGGCCTACTGCCCCCTTTCCAGAAAAATTATTACTCAGTGCCCTGGAAATTAATTTTTTTTAAATTTTAATAGCAGTTAAATAGAAAGATATATGTACCTATGGCCAACACCGCTCCCCTGGATTGCTGCAGCGCCCACCAGGGGGCGGTAGCGCCCACTTTGGGAATCACTGCCGTATGTGTTCATGTCTATGCCTTCAAATTACTAGTGGACGTATAGTGATCCCATGAATTTCATTTGGTTTTCTTAGACAAGGTATACTCAACATAGTTTTTCCAGTTCTTTCCTCTGAAATACTGCCTACAGCACCTAGTATTCATTGATGGTGTCCCATCCTAGTACTAATCAGAATTTGGCCCTCCTTTTAGTTTTTACACAGTTCTCCATAACATCCTTCCTGTTGAATAGTAAATTAGGACTAATTTTTTGGGGGGGAGGACTGTATGAATATTTTGTGATAAACATTTTATTTGTCATTCTAAAAGATTCCATAATATATTTTCCTCCATTTTTCCAGGAAAAGAGGCTTTGAACAAAAAAAATGTTTTCTATGTTTTTTCCAAGCTTTTACATCTCTGGAATTTATTTATTTATTTACAACATTTATACCCCGCCCTTCTCACCCGAGAGGACTCAGGGCGGCTTACAAAAATTGGCAAAATTTAATGCCCAAAATGCAATCATAAAAACAAAACAATATAAACAGATCCATTAATAACATTGTTAAAACACATTATAAAAACCTTAAATGTCATGTTCCAATACCATTCCAGCTGGTTTTGTATAATGTACCATACATGGGATTGCTTTTCGAGATGATTTATTTTTTTTCAATAATATTTTTTATTGTTATTATTGAGAAAATTACAATTATATAAACATATTCTATACATTTCCCCCTCTTTTATTTACATTCACCCCTGTGCTCCCCTTCCCCAAAGCCATCTCTTCTTCTGTAGTCCCACCAAAAGTTCAATTCTTCATTTGGAGGTAAATTCCCATCTTCTTTTTCCTGTAATTTTTCTAGAAATTTTCTCCAAATACTTTCAAAATCATTTTTTTTCCATAATCCCTTCTTTACTTTTAAATTTGATGTTAGCTTGTCATTCAGTGCCATTCGCCAAACTTCTTTATACCATTCATTAATTTGTATTTTCATTTCTCCAATACTTTGCAATTAGTAATCTAGCTGCTGTTAATAGCATGTCTATTAATTTTTTTCCCTCTTATCTTTCGCATCCTCTTTTTTAATTAAAAGTAATATTTCCACTGGATTCCTTCTAATTTTTATATTCATAATATTTTCTATTTCACTTATGACCAAGAGATGATTTAAATGTTTCTAATAGTAGTAAAACTGGCTGAAAAGTAGCAAAACAAAACAAACCAGAAAAGCTTAACACCAAAATATATCATTGCAGCCTGCCCTGCCCCCTGCCATTTGCCCATCTTCTGCTTGAAAAGGCTTAGAACTTATATCATCCTATCCTGATTCAAGACCTATTTTCTGAAGGCCAACATATTGCCAGTACATCATAAAACTAAGGCCCCTTCTACATTGCTATATAATCCAGTTTCTGATCCCAGATTATCTGCTTTGAACTGGATTATATGGCAGTGTAGACTCATATAATATAGTTCAAAGCAGACAATATGGGATCAGATACTGAATTATATGGCAGTGTAGATTCAGCCTAAGATAAAGTCTTCTCTGTAAAGCAGTGGTTCTTAACCTGTGGGTCCCCAGATGTTTTGGCCTTCAACACCCAGAAATCCTAACAGCTGGTAAACTTGCTTTCACTCCTGCTACACTCACATTTTTATTAACTACAGTCTGATCTTCTTCAGTGCCATAAAGCCAAATCATATATCCAGGGTTGGAAAAGCACATCACAAGACAAGGGCTGTTTTCCATGGCAATAATTAGATGTTTTTTCTTTCTCAAAAGAAACACCTACTTGCCCATTCTGGGCTCAAAAATTCAGTATTTTGTAGATCTTTAATCTTTTTCAACTTTACTACATGGGAGTCTTTCATGAAAGGCGGATGCTGTTTTCAGTGACTCTAAACCTAGGCAGGAGTTTGGAAGCAGAGCTTGGGCCCTTTTCTGTGTGAATTGCTTTCAAGCTATGATTTATTTTAACCATGATGGAACTGTATGTCTGTATCACCATAACAGTGTTGATGAAAACAAAATATGGACTGTAGTCAGGACCAAATGAAGAGAAATTGGGGCAGGGGAAGAGGGAAAAGAGGGAACAAAGAAATTTATCAAACGCTTTTAATTTCCAAACATGACTAAGAGACTGGGGATACGTCATTTCCAGTATTATTCAGACACGGGAACAGCTAAAATTTCACAGGACCTATCCAAGGTGCTGAATCCTATTGTCAAAACAGGTTCACCAACTGTAAAGTTTGGACTTTTAAAAGTCAGAGCAGATTCATCACCCCACTAACAAAGATGAAACCAACCTCCACTGGTCATAAGGCAGGCAAGAATGTAATGAATGGATAGATATATAAAAAAGCTTGCTATAATCTAGTTAGACAATCAATAATATGTTTAATAATATTACCAATTCATTCAGAATAAGAACTGTCAATTCAGAGACAAGTGATGTATCAGTTCCTATGCTCCCATAATAATTTCTATTACATCATCAACAACAAAAACAACCTCTGCTACATTAATGCCCTAAACAGTGTAAATGGATGGATTCAGAAACTTCTGATTATTCTAAACTGTTAAGAGTTGTAATTTGGCATCCCTCCACTTTGAATGCATAGCAATAGCTCCATGAAAAAGCCCCATATAAACACAGCGAATGGGAAAAGAGTTTATTTTAGTCCCACTGGAACTGATAGCTTCTCTATAGAGACAAAGCCTCCCTTTGGTCACGCAAGAAGGAAAATCAAAGAGCAAGGACACAATGAACTTGATGCTAAGGAAAAGCCCACTGCTCTCCAATTATTCCGATCAAATCACCACCTTGTCACAAAAGAGACAGAGATGAGCCAGCAAGCAAGAAATGATCAGGGCCAGCACACAACACAGACAAGGAAGGAGCAATAAGGAAAGGAACAAAGCTGGGGAAATTGCTTTTTGGGAGGCTGCTTCCACAATTTCTGTGGATTCCCTCCGTTCCATTATTTTGACAATGATGGAGCTTTATGTCTTCATAATCATTAAACAAATTTCCCTTTGACCAAAATTTGATTCTGAGAGGGTTGTTATTAAAATAAAGTGATTTTCCCAAGCTCCAGAAACCATGCAGAAGAATGACAAGAACCAAAAGAAACAAATATGCAGCTGAACAAAACAACCAAGAGGTATAATAAACCACACATTCAAATGAAAGCCCAACATCCACAGGGCTGGGGGAAATAGACACACTTTCCTAGAGATGGCATATTATATGTATGTCACATTATGAATTATAAGTACTTCCAGCAGAAAGAAGCAGGAATAGTCATCAAACACACCAATTACGTTCCACATTTTTGCAGTATTCCTGGAATATATCGTGATGCTTGAGGCCAGGATTTGTAAGTTTTGCCCTGCCCTGGTAGCTAATGCTTATTTGCAGCCACTATGGAGTATATCATTCTGGCTGCTGATCCATGTCCCCTGGTACATACAGATTTTAATTCCACAATCTAATTTGGAATAATCATCTTTTGAATATCACCAAAGCTTGCTGAAAACGGAGACCGAGATATCTCATACTGTTCTGCATCTCCATCAATTTTCTGTGATGTCAGGGGGAGATCCTCTACTTTATGCTGGACACTGAGGCACACATACTCAGCAGAAACATTTATGACTATGACTACAAGCCAGAATTCACTAAATTATGGCTGGAAAGTTAGAGAGAATGTGAACCATTTTTTATAATGCAATTTGAGCATCCACAGATTTTGATATCCAGAAGACTGTGGAATCAAACCTAGCAGATACCAAGGACCTACTGCACATGTTTTAAGATAACACACATAGGTCATAATCCAGATGGAGATAAAATGCTTTCAGTTTTCCTAGTATCCGTAAGTGAAACATATGTTCAAACCTCCCACTGAAATACTGGGATTTTGATGTCTTAATTCTCATTGATGTATGTTAATTAGTCAGATCTATCCTCCAGATTTTCTCCAACAATCTCAAGGGGTTAAGCCATTCTATCATGAGAACTCTGAAAGGTGTGACTTCAAGAGGATAACTTGCTAAAGATCACCCTTTGAATTTTGTAGGTCGGTGGGAGAGAAACCCAGGTCTCTCCAATACAGTACTCTGTCCTGTTTCTATCTCCTTTGCCACAGTGCTTCACATATCATACCTTTACCTACATATTTTCTTCTCAGTGAAAGGAAATACATTAAGAAAGAGATGCCCCCAGACAAGTTTTATCATGTAAGTCCAAAGCTACACCATTTCTTTCACCATTTCTACATCTAGATCAGTGGTTCCCAAACTTATTTGGCCTACTTTCCAGAAAAAATATTACTCAGCGCCCCCTGGAAATTATTTTTTTTAATTTAATAGCAATTAAACAGAAAGATATATGTATTAATGCATATGGCAAATGCACCTGTGACCATCACTGCCCCCTGGATCTCTGCAGTGCCCACCAGGGGGCGGTAGCACCCACTTTGGGAATCACTGATTTAGAGCCATTAAAGCTCAGTGGATCCATCACTGCAAGTCTACACTTTTGTAAACCTCCATTGATTAATAGATTTAATGGTACAGGATTAAAACTAGTCTGAACTAGCATTTGGATTTAAGCCATAATGGGTGAGAGAGAAAAAGAGAACGGTTAGTGCTGTTTGACAAAAAAACAAAAAAACCCCAACAAACTACAAGTTTGGACTTTTTAACGGTTCGGGCCAGGCTCATAAACCAGGTAAATAAATACCAGATCTTGCTAATGTATTCCATTAGACATTACAGTGTTTTCAAAGTAACTTGTTATTCCTATTCATTATAATGATGGGAAACATGTTTGTTCTATATCACATTTTTCTACTAGCACAGAACCTATGGGGGCTAACTTGGTACACTACTGTTTCCATTACTATTTCATAATTTATCACCTTCTATTACTTTTCTGTGAACAACATTTTTTTTACAATTTTTAGCTTAAAATCTCAAAATATTCAGTTAAAATGCTTCTGAAGATGCCCCTAGAAGTTTTACAAATAACAAAAAACTTACAAATTACAACAATGAAGCTATGTACACCATCTTGTTTTTTAACTGTAACCACTGAGGAGTTTCTAAACAGCCAAGCACCCATGTGCTGAAGATATGACAACATATGATATGATATGACATACAGTATATGTATGACTTCCTTTCTACAGCAGGAAAAGGTGTTCACAAATACCAATCAAGCTCAAATGTGTTTGTGAAACACCCAAGGAGTGTATGTGAATATAAAGTTTTTAAAAGAGTAAGCCACAAGATCAAGAGTCAAGCAAATTTATTTCAAGGATCCCAGCCTCTCTTGCCCAGCTATACAGTGAAAGTTAAAAAAAATCCTTGCCATATTTTCAACAATTATCTGCTAGATGTATATCCACCACTTTATGAACAAATGTGTGCATATACATATATGTAAAAGAGTGGAAAAGGCATCGTTTTTAGTGGAAGACATGCTGTGTATTTTGCTAAATGGGAATATCTTAAAAGGATGGCCAGGAAAGAATTGTATTGATTTATCACCTAATTCCCTTGTAAAAATAAACTATGGAAGTTCATTGTTAATTCCATTAAAAACACAAGTGTCCTGCCTTAACATGAATGGTTTTTTATGGTTGTTTTGGCAGTGTGGAACATGGATATGTGTTCAAGTCACCAACTAACTTATGGTGACCCAGTGGATTTCATATAGTTTTCTTAGGCAATGAAGACTCTGATGTGAGTTTTTTTCAGGTCATTACTCTAAATGTAGCGTACAGCATCTAGTATTCATTGGTGGTCTCCCATCAAAGCACTAACCAAGACTGACCCTGCTTAACTGCAAAGATCAGATGGGATGTGCTGCTTGAAAGAATCTTAATCAACCAAACAGAGCCATGGCTGCTTCCTTTTTCCTACTTTAGCCAAGATGTACAGATTAGCACACACAGGGAAAAAAGATGGCGAAAATATAGCTCACATCTTCCTGTAGACAAGAATGCCGTCTAATTTAGAAAAAACAGCTAAGGAGGATTGTGACTGCCTATCTGCAGCATTAACAAAGACAAGAATTAAGCAACCTGACAACCAAGAAGGCCATTAAGCAGAATTTGATCTGCTGTATTCAGAGTTATACTTAGACCTTCAAATTCATAAGTAGGTTTTTGTCTGTGCAGCAGGAGGACTGGAGCCACTGTGGTCCCAGCTCAGATTCAACCTCCCGACTCCAGGGCTGCATCTGTTTACATCCTTGACTCTTCTTCTCCATCACAAAACATCCAAGAATCTCAGTAGAGATGCAGCAGAACTATGAGCAACACAGGTTACATTACATGGAAGCTAATCTTTATATCTCACTCAAGTGAATCTCTATTAGTCATGAACACCGCTCCTCTTTTACAACCTGGCCACTGGAGAACATCTTCGAAAGGCAAAGGGAAAGATCACTTAATGAAAGACAATGTAACAACACAGCTGCAACTTTTATTATTTCCTAGAAAGAAAATAACAACCCCTGTATATTTCTTTCTAGAGCAATAATATTAATTTAATATTCACTGCACCATTATTATAACCCTTATGTAGAGAAATTTATTTATTTATTTATTTATACCTCACCTTATTTATACCTCACCCTGTCTCACCTTCAAGAGGACTCAGAGCAAAGGAGACTCTGAGTGGCAACCCTATGAATGAGAGATCCCCAATTCACCCTGTTATTAACAGACCATGCACAGGTCTTGCAAATTCAGGACCATGGCTTTCTTTGCTGAATCTATGTACATGCAACATGGCCTTCTTTTTTTTCCCTAATGCCAGATCAGACAGAGAATTGGCCCAAGACTGAATGGTGGTAATTTGGGCACTAATTTGGGCACTAAGGGCACTCATTTTGCCAGTTGTTACCAACCCATTATGAGTTGCAATATCCCAACTCAAGAACCTCCCCACCAGGGAAAGTCATCTGGCACTAAGAGTATATCTCCTCCACACACTTAGCACTTTACTTTGAATTGCAGACTTGTTTGGAGCAGAGCTCAACTATCTGGATACTGATCTAGAAAAAAAGCTGGAAAGTTACCCATTGGGGATGCTCTAGCTGAAGATCCTACGGGTTCACTTTGTCTCACTCTCTCTCCCCTCCCTCCATTCCTCATTTCGCTTTTTGAAAAGGACCCTCCCAAAAGGGTGTGGAAGTTGGGAGAGTCTGCAGCATTAGAAAGAGGACTGCTGGCAAAGGCTGTCTATGTCCTGCACCTCTAACAGCATTATCCTCCACTGAATCAACATGCAAGACCAGAAGGAGGCCTTTCGTTTGCAAAGCAGTAGCTCCGAATCCAGCCAAATGGTTGTAATGTGAATATACTATTATCAGTAATCCTCTACATGTACCAAATAGGTTGCCAACCAAATACAATATTGATAAAACCTTGTATGTGTCTAAAGGTTGCTAGGAGAATCAAATTAGCCAGAAAAAAACTTTGCCTGTCCTTTGAGAACACTGAAGGAAAGGTGCCATTAGCCACAACTCTGGATTACATGTCCATGATGGAAAACACAGTTGTTGCCATGTCAGAAGTGGTTTTGGAGACTGGAAATGAACCAGTTAGAGCAAAGGAATTTCTCCTCTCTTTCTCCTTTCTTTCTCTCAGTGTATTATAAGCCACAGACTGGAGTAACGTAGCCATTCAAAATTAAAACTCTTTGAAACCCAAAACACATGGGTTAATAATTACTTGCTGGCAGTGGAGCCCATACTGTGTGCACCCAGAACAGTGATTTACGCAGAGACACAAAAGGCAGTCACATCTGCATTGGAGGTAAGGCAGTCACTCAAATCACACTCTGTGTAGAGATGTGATACAAGCCAACTAGTAGACCTCACCCAAGTGCTAACTGGCTTTGTCTCCTTTCAAAGCAGGAAACAGTAGCCCACTTTATCCAAAGGCCAGTATTTTGGAAGTCACAAGAACCTTGCATAATCTCATTTATTTCTCATCCTGAAATAAGAAATCTTCCTACAGCATTAGACTTGGAAATTACTGGAAATCAACATTTGCATTTCTGCCTAGGGCCAACGCTTCACAGAGAAAGTCCCAGCTCATCACCAGTTTCAATTATCATAGAATCAGGATCTTTTCCAAGTACTGCCCTTCAGTTCAGTCTCACAAGAAAACCACAGCCCTTGAGAAACACAAACCTTCCCTTTGCTTCACCTGACAATATATTCTGTTATTACTATCACCATCATAATCACTATATATATTTATATGCTGCTTTTTTAAATATAAAACTTTTAAGGAAACTGTTTTTAATCCGGGTGCCTTTACACCATATTGATTCACTGAAAGAAACTCTACTTTTCCTGGTAAAGAGAAGAAATAGTGGACCTTGAAATTTAACACTGAAACAGTACCTATGTTATAGGAACAGTTAATATGCTGCAAGATAAAATGTAAGGGGCACACAATAAACTCTCCACATGACAGATATGCTGTTACAACAAAAAGTCAAGCTGCATACAGTCACTGAAGAGACTTAACCCTGATCTCTGCCTTAAGAGAAAGGGGTGCGTGCGTGCATGTGTTGACATGCACTAGCGTTCCAGGCAGGCAAAAGGACAAAGTGTGCCTCAGGGAAAGTTTAATGTGCACACTGACAAGAGTAAAGACATTTTTCTTCCTTGTCTATTTCTGTCTCTACTATCAAGTTTTCCAAGCTCCATCATGCTTCCAGAGGAACAGGAGTTTTGTAATTTTAGCTGCATGGCCCAGTGAAGAATGTTTAATTCACTAGAAATGGTGATAATGCTTAGTAAAGTGGGAAACAGTAAGACAAGAGGAAGATGTCAATATACGTGGATAGACTCAATTAAAGAAATCATGGACCTGAACTCGTAAGCCCTGTCTTGAAGGTCTCTCATTCATAAGTCAAACCCAACTTTATTTCTTTAAGCTTTTAACTTTCTTTTTAAATGACATTGTCATCATCATCTGGATGGGAGGAGGACATCAATGACATGGACAGACAATATATTATTTCCTACGGGTTACAATTGTTTCTTTCCTGAAAACAGTAGCAAATGGAAGCAATGGCTCAAGGACCAGCACCAGTCTAGGGACCAGCATGTTTCTCAAAACAGGGACTAGACGCTAAAATCTAATAGCAATTCCACCAAGCTCAAACTCTGTCAAATAAATAAATTCCAGTCCATCATATGCCATTTGGGATGGACCTGCCCTCTTCCTAGTTTATGTGGTGTTCTTTTCCCACTTCCTCTTACAAGAAGTTTTATTTGTATGGACATAAATAATGTTTTAAAAATGGCCTGGAGACCCTTAACCTCAAACATACAACACATGCAAATATAACAAAATGAACAACCAACACACTTAACCCTCCTTCTGGAAGCATTACAGGCAAAAGCGTCTGCTGTCAATTACAAATCTGGGAAGAAATAAATCTACTCCTCTCAGTTTTCATACTTCTCAATCACACTTTCCTTAAGTTATCTCTCCACCTAATTTGATGATCTGTTCTTTCCTCCTGATTCTGCCTTGCCAGTTTGAAGAAGCGCAAGTAAACATTTAAGTATTTTTAAATAGTATTTGCCACGAATTTATTTCAACACTTGCATACACACATGGCTATTAATAAAGATTTTGGCTCCAACTCCAAGAAACAGAGTGTGAGAGACCTACTGTTCAGTCATTCTGCACATTTGCTATGAAAAGGTATAAAAGATGAGTGTTACAAAATATTTTATTATGATTAGAGCCCAGTCTTTAATAGTTCTACACATTATTGAATCTGTTTTGCTGAGAAATATTTTGGTTGTAATATACAGATGGATCAGTGGGGAAAATATATGACTAAAGGGACTGAAATATACATGATTTTAAAGAAAATATCTATGAAATGATGTATCACTGGTATATGACCTCAGAGAAACTGTCCAGAATGTATAAAGGAGTGTGTAATGTATGATGAAAATGTGAACATCTTGAAGGGACATTTTGTCATATGGGGTGGACAAGTGAAAGAACAAAAAATAATGGATTATATATATTATTTTACTGCCAATTAAATAATGTATGTGATTTGTCTCTTGGTAATGTCATCATATCTATATATATATTAATCTATTTTGTTACTTCAAGTATGTGTTTGTAATGAACTATTGGTCATATGATTTGAAAAGTCCAGGAGACTATGGTTCAAATCTCTACTTAGCCATGAAAACCCACAGAGAAACTGGGCAAGTCACACTCTCAGAGAAAGGCAAAGGTAAACCTGACTGAATAAATCTTGCCAAGAAAATGTGATGTGGTTGCCATACACTAGAGTGATATTGAAGGCAAACAACAATGAAAGAATCAGCAAAGCAGTTAGTCATGACTCCAATGGGGAGGGGGAAAAGCCTCTTTGAAGCCATTTCAAGATTCTGACCAAAAAAATCAATACCAAGTTGAGGAACAAAATTGTAGAGCTTCAAGAAGAGAGAAATCCCCCAGAGCAAGTTATCAGTATGACTAAAAGATTTGCAGTACATGAAAGATATTAATTCCCCTCTTCCCCCGGACTCTGCTTCATGTCAGATCTCCCTGCACCAAGAAAGTCAGGTGTCTTGCAGGCCGTAGAACTGGTGGAAACTACCAAACTATATGTTCAAACATGTTCTATACTTGGAATAGGATTAAACTGGAGGGTAAAATAGCATTTGCAAATAAAGTACTGAAAACAGATTACCAGAAAACTTAAGAATTTTACTGAACATATTGAGCAATTGTTGCACTTTTATTGAATTGTCACGCTGATATACAATTAGTATGTACAAGGAAGTTTGAAAGAGAAGATGAGGAATAGCTGCAGACAGAGGTGGAGGAGTAATAGCAACACCATCTCACTGAAGCAGCTAATCTCATTGTGTTGTCAAAGGCTTTCATGGCTGGAATCATTATTAGCTAATCTCATTATTTGAGTGAGGGGCACTTACAATATTTTTCAAAGGAGAATGACATAGATTTTAGAATTATCTAAGAAAAAATAGTTCATGGTAAATATATTTACTTCAACATATTTTCAGGGGCCCCCAATGGCGCAATGGACTAAACCCTTGTGCCAGCAGGATTGCCGACCGAAAGTTTGGTGGTTCGAATCTCAGAGGCAGGGTGAGCTCCTGTCTGTCAGTTCCAACTTCCCATGCAGGGACATGAGAGAAGCCTCCCACAGGATGGTAAAACATCAAACATCCGGGCGTCCCCTAGGCAACATCTTTGCAGACAGCCAATTTTCTCACACCAGAAGGGACTTGCAGTTTCTCAAGTCGCTCCTTACACAAAAATTTTTTTCCAGCAGCATAAACAAGGAGATAATACAGCTTGAAAATTCCTTATCCATAATGCTTAGGGCAAGAAGTGTTTTGTATTAATGAATTTTTTAAAATTGGAATACCTGTATATATACATGTATAATAATGGAAATGGGACCCAAGTCTAAACATGAAAATCATTTTTGATTCATATACACTTTATTCAAATAGCCTGAAAATAATTTTATAAATAATTATTTTTCATGCTTCTGCATACATTGAACCATCAGAAACTAAAGGTTTAACTATTTCAGCCATTTTGGATTTTGGAGGATTTCTGGATAAGGGATAATCAACCTGTAATACAACATTTTTATTTCATCCCACAGGTGCCAATAAAAGTGTCCCATTGATATTTGTGGCATGAGAGCAAAAGAGAATGACACAGTTTTTATATTTGTATTAACATTTTACTTACATTTTTGTAGAAAGCTTTATCCAACCTCTTAATACAGAAATGTACCTATGTTGTTTAGTACAAACAGGAATCCTATACAGAACAAGCAGTTTCTTGTTCTCATTATGTAATGTTCAAAATACAGCTTTTAAACAAGTCTGAATAGGGCTTGTCTAAGCTGCATCTACAACTGGACCCTGGAGAACTAATAACTACCCCAGGTAAAAAATGCAATGCTGCAGAGCCAAACATTAAAAACTCAAATTAACCCAACTTCTCCCATTACCCTTAATGGAAGTTCCAACCAAAAAGTAAACAAGTGTCCCTGTGCTCCTTGAGTTCTATGTTCTTGTTTTGTCCAATCCATAAAATTGCTTTTCTTACGGGCACATCACACACAAGTGAAGCTATTAAATTATGAAATGTATACTATTTCTTTTAAAAGTTAAAAACAACCCAAACCCACTTATCTTCTGCAGAATAATCTATAAAAAGGAAGAAATAAAGAACACAGGACTACACAACGGCCTCTACCATTACAGTATTCACAATCCTCTCTGCAAAGATGAGGTTTCAGCAGTGACATGATATAACATCATGGAACCACATCATCCCTACATAATACCATTTTGGAAATTTCTTTATATTATGTACACTTTTGTCACTGTTTACAGACAAGGTGCAATTCTTGCTCTGCATTCTATCTCTCCAAGAACTCTGCTTCATAGAGATCGGCTGCTCTAGTCCAGTTTTCCTAACATGTTCTCCCTAGAGAGGAACTTTTGAAATAATGTTTAGGTCTCAGAAAATCATAAAATAATATAATCATAATATAAACCATAACATTATAATTATATACAAATTAACATGCTTTTATTTACAGCACAAAATGTTTTTTTTCTACAAATAACCACAACACCTCAGGTTCTATTGACCCTGGCTGAGAAACCTTGTTGTATACCAGTGGTTCCCAATCTTTGGTCCTCCGTGTATTTTAAACTTCAAATCCCAGAATTCCTGGCTGTTGTCTAAGCTAGTTGGGGTTTCTGGGAGTTGAAGTCTCAGACCAAAGGTTGGGAATCACTGCTCTACACTATTACGTGTAAGGCCTGGTACCAATTACTCTAAACACAATGATGGTGGGGTATCAGTTGTCAATTTTCCAGACTTTGGGTCTCAGCAACCTGGGCAAGTGAATGACTGTATCTCAGGATGGAACAACTGTCTCCAAAATAAAGACAGAAGGTAATATAATGCCTAATCCACGATTATGCAGAAATCAATCCAGAAACAGACATACTAGAGATGGAAGCAGAAAAAAAAGGATACTAAGCTGGGCAGACAGGAATGGTGTCAGTCAAAGACAAAGCACAGCAATCACAATTCTACAGTTAATGCTGAATTTGGACAGGTGGGAGTGCCATCATATTAAGCACCGTTATGGACCATTATGTTTCCACCCAACCTTTGAACCTTAAGCAGTCATTGATGGGCGGGAGAATGGACATCCATTCCTTTTCTCTTCGTTCTTTTGATTTCAATTATCAAATCTACATACAAATCCATCTGAGTCCTTTCTTGAAAGCTTTATGCCTCACTTTTCACTTCAATCACGTCCTCACAACTTACCTCAACGCCCAACACAGCCAGTAGAAATGTCATGAAGTTTTCAAATATACAAAAAGAACTGAAAAGCTATGCAGTCAGGATTATACTGGGAAAAGGTGCTGGCTGTCAGCCTGCACATATGCTGAAGTCTCTGTGATTAGTCATGCTTCAGAGAGGCCTCAGAAATTGCTGTTCTCATCCTACACTCTATTAGCCAAAAGTGGAGGCTGAAGAAGAGGAATAGCAGGCTAATCCAGATTCAAGAACTATCATCTATCCACATACTCCATTTAACTGCCCTGTCTCTTGAATAAGGCCCCTTCTTTTCTAACCACTTAAAAACTATTCATTCCTCACCCTTAGTGGGACCTTATCTGAGCTAACACATATTTATTAAGTAGGAAAAAAAACACAATTTGGCTTTACAACCCAATTCTGTGTTAATTAACACTTAGTAGTCCTAGAAAGTATAACTAGACTGGCTTCCAAATAGATTATGGGAACATACTTTTCAGAAGAAAGGAGACAAAGAGAGGGCACGATGAGCAGTATAGTGACATTCTGGTTGCTGAATCCCATGCTATTATATTCATTTATCTGAAAAGTCATTGCTCTAAATAAAAGTTTATATACAGGCATCAACTACCATAAGATATTAAATAGGAAGCCTAGTTTCACACACAAAAGAGATCACCAGCTTGAAACTAAGTCAAATCTGACAGCAAAAAAAGAAAGAAAGAAAGAAAGAAAGAAAGAAAGAAAGAAAGAAAGAAAGAAAAAGAAAGAAAGAAAGAAAGAAAGAAAGAAAGCAAACAAGCAAGCAAATAAAAAGTCTGAACATGCACACTTTGGCAGGTCTCACTTCATCCACTAACATTAGCTAATATTAAGATGATTCAAATGTATGATGTGTGAAAAGATCATACCATGAATATGCAAATAGTTGGGTTGACCATCTGGATGGAAACTCCCTGCATTCTCTCAGCAGCTAAAGAACCCGTTCAGGGTTACATATCACTCACTTAACTGGCAAATCCTGGGAGAAGCCTTCTGTCCAAGGACAGAGCATTGAACAAGTTATGCCCGTACTTTTGGATTCTTAACTTTAGAGAAAGGGAAATGTGAATTTAAAGGGAGGAAAAACCCCTAGCAAATGCTGAAGTCCCTTCCAACGTTTTGTACCATTGCTCTCAATATATAAAACTAGGTGCAGGTTTAACAGCCAAAGAAACATGTAACCTGCCTTCCCTTGGTGTGGTACCTTGAACAGCAGCCTGGTATTTAGAAAACAGCAGGTGAAATTTTTCACACCATAGAGATAAAGCTTTCTCACCTGCCAATTATCTGCACATCAGACTGGACAACACAGCTGCAGGGCCCTTTGAAAAGTGTGCCAGTTTTAACATAAATTGCAGTTCATAACGTGGGCAGCCAAAGTAGATTAAAACCTCGGCTATCCCAAACTGGATAAAACAATTCCAGCGATAACTAAAGTACTGCTACAGGCAGGCATTAAACTGAGTCCAACAAAACAACTCTATGACTCCCTGCCTGAGAACTAGGCCCATAACTCCCTCCCTGGTGCATCATTCTACACCATAAAATTAATGGAGTTTGATACTTTAACAGTCATGGCTCAATGCTATGGATTCATGAGAGCGTACTTTAAGGGGACATCAGCACTCTTTAGTAAAGGCTAAGGATCCTGTAAAATGACAGTTCCCATGATTCCACAGCATACAGCCATTGTACTGCAGATCAGGCATGGGCAACCCCGGCCCCGTTGGCCGGATGCAGCGCTTTGGGCTCATCTGCCTCAGCCGCCTTCTCAGCATGTGGATGCAGCGGCCCACATCCCCAGGCTGAGAGGAGGGCCGAGGCAGAAACACGCGGTGGCAAGAGCTCTCCGGAGCCCTTGCGAGCCACTTGCCTCCGTCTCCTCCTGCTCCCTGCTCCGGAACGCGGTGGGCCGCCATCTCCCCAAGCAGATAAGAGTGCCAAGGGGAAGACAGGCCGCTGCCAGAGAGATCTCTTTCAGTGGCCTGTGTCCTCCTTTCAGTCTGAGAATCTATTGGGCCACTGTCTCTCCAGGCAGAGAAGAGTGCTGAGAGGACGACAGGCCACTGCCAGAGAGATCTGTAGTAGCTTGTGTCCTTCTCTTTTTAGCCTGAGAATGCAATGGGCCGCTGCCTCTCCAGACTGGAAGGAGATCTGGGGGAAGTACAGACTGTTGCTGAGAGCTCTCTCTCTCTCTCAGCAACGGCCTGTCTCCTCCTTGTCTTAACCTGAGAAAGCAGTGGGCTCGAGGAAGGGAAGCACCAGGTGAAATGGCTCCAGTGATATTTCAGTGGTGCCTCCCTGCCTTGCCCTTCTCTCGGTCAAGAGATGGGATGAGGCCCCATCCTTTGGCTGAGAGAACAGCCCGAGGAAGGAAAGAGTCACCTCATCCTTATCTGGGAGGACAGCCTGGGGATGGCCTGTCCCTGTCCCCCTTCAGGGGCTCTAAAAATGTCCTAAGTTTGAGAGACTGAATAAAAACATCAAAATTTAGTCAAAGCTTTCATAATATGAATCTGATCAAAGGTGAAAATTAAGTCATACATTGCACTGTATTGTAATTTTTAATCCACCATCCTTAATCCACCTCTCATTTTCTTCTGTTCACCTCTACCAAACTGCTGCTCTCCACTACTATCTCTCCATCTCTCATATCGTATCATACTCTTTTATGCTGCATGTGACAGAGAAGAGTGGAACTGAGAATTTATTCAACACCACATAAACAAAACTTTGTTTATGAGTCCTTCTGAAATGTTATACATTGGGTCAATTGGTAAAGGCCAAACAGTCAAGTCCATTTGTGTGTTTGACCACAGCCTCATTGCCCTTAAAGCACTGACGGACTTCATGAAGTAACTTGCGTCACAGAAGCGGTGGTGATTCTTCCAACAGGACCTAATGAAGAGGACAGAATTTCTCATTTTTAGTGCCTTAGACAATGCACATTTTAAGCCTCAGCCAGACCAACAAGGAACCAGAAGATTCAGAATGAGAAACATCCCTGCATTACCAGTTATTTGCATTCAACATGAAATATTCTTACAGAACCCCTTGCTTCCAACCAAAATCATATTTAAAAATCCAATGTAAATACAGAATATAGCACAGCAATATAAAGCCTACTGCTAGGAGCAAATATTCAGTTGGACTACTTGCAACTGCATAGATGTCTTGTTTGCAGTGAGGGTGGGTACTTCTCCTGATTAAACATTTATTTCTGCTCAAAGAAAATTACTTTTACTCTCCTGTCTGTTTTGGCTTCAATTAAACCAGGTCTGATCCACAGAGGGGGAAGAAAAGGATATCGCACTTAAGTGTTATGCAGCCATGCTTGATATGTTAACTACATACCTCTGAATAACATTTCTGTCTTCTATAAAGGAGTGGCCAATATACAGCTCTCCAGATGTTGTTGGGACTTTCCCCAGCAGTCCTAGCCAGGATGACCAATGGGGCAATGATGGTAAGGGCTAGGAACTGTATTTGCAAGGTCACACTTCGTTCCCCTCTATTCTATGGTAAACAGAAATATTCTCCATCCTTGTGCCATATATGTGTGGGAATTCAACCCATCATCGGCGCAAACTGGTGACCACATGACAAGTTGCAGCCAATTATGATTAGGCACAGAGGGAGGAAGGTGAAGCAGCCCACCAAATTTAAAAAATGGCCCTTTACAACTGCCAATCTCTGCAGACCTGCTCTATACTGACACTTTAATCCAGTTTGGAAGCAGTTCCATTTCCAGGAGAGAAGTGCATCAGTACACCAAAGAGATACAGGGCGGGAAAGTGACAGTTCAGTGCAGAGCTGATGAATTCTCCTTCCCATGTCAATTATGGCCAGTATAGAACCGACCTCAGTCTTCAAAATCCCTGCAGCAGAGACTATCAAGTGACATACATTTCATTTGCAATTCCTGACAAGCAAAGTTTAGAGCTTTGATGCATACCGCTAAAAATCAGCAGGGATTTAGGAAGACAATCTATCATCTGCCATTTACTTACAGAAGCCAACTCAGTTGCAGGGAAAGGGATGAGACATTGTTCAGTTTGCAGAAGAAATGAAAGTAGGAAAAATTATGATTTTGGCAAGTTTTGTACACAAGATCTGAAAATGTCTGCAGTCAAATCAGCTTACCAGTAAGAAAACTACATTGACTTGAATGTTCATTTATTTCCTATTCTGCACTACAACATTCACAGGACAAGTCAGGCTGAAATACTGCAAAGGCAGTATTTAAATCTAATCCTGAATATATTTTATTCAGAGAGCTGAAGTCCAAGAAGGGTTACATAATAACAAATAATAAATCTATATATCTCGCTTTTCTCCCACGAAAGGACCCAAAGCGGCTTCCAACTTGTTAAAATACAATCAAATACAATAAAAAATCAACAACAAACAAATATACAAATATAAAACACTAGCTGTGCCCGGCCACGCGTTGCTGTGGCGAAGAATGGTGGTATGGGAAATAAAGTATTGAGGAATTGGTGGTAGTTAAGGTAAAGGGTAAACATTTTCCCCTGATGTTAAGTCCAGTCATGTCTGATTCTGGGGGTTGGTGCTCATCTCCATTTCTAAGCCGAAGAGCCGGTGTTGTCCGTAGACTCCTCCAAGGTCATGTGGGATGACTGCATGGAGCGGCGTTACCTTCCCGCCGGAGCAGTACTTATTGATGCACTCACATTTACATGTTTTTGAACTTCTGGGTTGGCAGAAGCTGGGGCTAACAGTGGGGGCTCTCTCCGCTCCCCCAATTCAAACCTGCGGCCTTTCGGTCCAGAAGTTCAGCAGCTCAGCGCTTTAACATGCTGTGCCATCAGGGGATATTATTTCCTAAAGGTTGTGAATATACAATATTTCTGATTGTTTTTTTTTTTGTCTGTTGGAGGCAAGTATGAATGCTGCAATTAGGAAAAATGATTAGGATGTAATGGCCTTGCAGATTTAAAGCCTAGCTGTTTCCTCCCTGAGTGATTTTTTTGTTGGGAGGTGTTAGCTGGCCCTGATCCTTTCCTGTCTGGAATTGCTTTGTTTTCAGAGTGGTGTTGTTTGCGATATTTTATGTGCTTCTACTGTCTGTGGCCCTGAGAAAACAGAGGATTGGCCAGACTTTGATGATGGGAATACTTTGTTGGGAGGTGTTAGCTGGCCCTGATTCTTTCCTGTCTGGAATTGCCTTGTTTTCAGAGTGTTGTTCTTTATTTAGTGTTCTAATTTTAGAGATTGTATTGTTCTGTTTTATTATACCACATTAATTTTTATATATTCTGATTTTAGTGTTTTTGAATACTTGGAGCCAGATTGTATTCATTTTCACGGTTGACCACAACACAATAATAATAATAATAATAATAATAATAATAGTAATGATAGTAATGATAGTAATAATAATGACTTTGGTAATACATAGTGCTTCACTGCCTTCTCAGCTTCCTTTCTGGAAGAATCCTTTCTTGGGAGGTGTTAGTTGGCCCTGATTGTTTCCTTTGTGGAATTTCCAATTTCCTTGCTTTATTTACTTTCTTTATTTTTTTATTACTGTCCTGGTTTTAGAGATTATATTGTTCTGCATTATTCTATCCTAGAAATTATTTCATATCAAAGTAGAATCTCACTTATCCAACATTCGCTTATACAATGTTCTGGATTATCCAACGCAGTCTGCCTTTTCATAATCAATGTTTTTGTAGTCAGTGTTTTAAATTCATTGTGATATTTTACTGGTAAATTTGTAAATACAGTACAGTAAAGTCTTACTTATCCAACATAAGTGAGCTGGCAAAATGTTGGATAAGCGAATATGTTGGATAATAAGGAGGCGTTAAGGAAAAGACTATTAAATATCAAATTAGGTTATGATTTTACAAATGAAACACCAAAACATCATGTTAGACAACAAATTTGACAGAAAAAGTAGTTCAATACGCAGTAATGCTATGTAGTAATTACTGTATTTATTAATTTAGCACCAAAATATCACGATATATTGAAAACATTGACTACAAAAATGCGTTGGATAATCCAGAACATTGGATAAGTGAGTGTTGGATAAGTGAGACTCTACTGTAATTACTACATAGCATTACTGCGCGTGGAACTACCTTTTCTGTCAAATTTGTTGTATAATATGATGTTTTGGTGCTTAATTTGTATAATGATTACCTAATTTGATGTTTAATCAGCTTTTCCTGAATCCCTTCTTATTATCCAATATATTTACTTATCCTGCTGGCCTGTTTATGTTGGATAAGTGAGTTTACTGTATATTGATAATCTTATATTATCTGCTCAGAACTGGATTATATGAGGCTCCTTCTTCACAGCTGTATAAAATGCACACTGAAGTGGATTATATGGCAGTATGGAGTCAAGATAATCCAGTGCAAAGCAGATAATATAAGATTATAAATGGGTTCTATAGCTGTGTGGAAGGGCCTTGAGTCTACACTGCCATATAATCCAGTGCAAATTAGATAATCTGTGGAAGAAGCCTAAGTGAGGCCTAAATTTGCCTGTCCCCTAACTGAAACCTGGCTGTCCCTTGGTTGCTAGGCAACGAAGTGGGCAGAGATTAGCCCTCTAAACTGGCAGCAATTGGATAAAAACAATTATTGCTCTCCCTCTAATTAGGACTTTATTTTTCTTTTCTTTTTGTTGTATCAACCCTGAGGCATGTGTGATGGGTTGTGTTGTCAAATTTCGAGGTTGGGGGGCCTGTAGTTTTGTTGCTTTGTCCGCTGCCCTGATGCCATCACTCTTTTATATATATAGATAATAAGCAATCAATAAAACATAAATAAGCATAACAAATATTTTATTTCTGTTTTAACGATCTTCACAAATTGAAGGTATCAGTAAAACATCTGGAGCTTTGCAAAGGCAACCTTTTTGGCTGATCTTTTGTATTGAGCCAGATGTAAAAGAAAGACCAAGTCTCCGGAAGTATAAAAATGAATCCATTCCACAAATGAGTCCACCATGTTTCAACCATGAAATATGTTTATGCTCTTCCAGGAAAATAACCATAAAACTCAGCCTCCACGGATTTCAGGTGAGTGCCTCCAAAACATAAGGTTTGAATTCTCCGCAGGTTGAGACTGAGACTCAGAGTGCACCTACACTGTAGAATTAATACAGTTTGAAATCACTTTAACTGCCATGGCTTGATGCTATAGAAACATGGGAGTTGTAACTTTATAAAGTCTTTAGCATTCCCTGCCAAAGTGTGATGATGCCTCGCTAGAATACAAATCCCACGGTTCCATAGTGTTGGACCATGGCAGTTAAAGCAGTGTCAAACTAAATTAAGTCTACATTGTAAATGAACACTCAGCCTCTCTTTTACATCTGATTTATTGGACGCCTTCATTCCTTCTAGTTTTTACCTTTTGTACTGAGAAGACAAGAGTTACTACAATGAAAATGGCTTTCTTTCCCCACACTTCTTTAAAACCCACATCTGTTAAGCAAAGAGACTGCTGGACACATCAGCCACCTGGGCTTCCAGAAGCAGTTCTTGGCCAAAAAATGCCACCAAATTACTGGTTTTTCAAAGGGTGAAGCCCCATTCAGAACAGTTGATAATCCTAATCCCAAATTAACTACTTTACTGACCAACAGAATTTCTGTTTTGTCTTGGGATTTACATGACAAGATGGTAGGTTAAAGCTTTCCCTCTAGTGGAGCTTCTCAGGGGAAATAAATTATGGTGGTTTTTCACCGTCTGGAGACAATTATCTTCCTATATCAAGGAAAGGTCAAAGGGATTGCCCGCAAGGATTACTTAATCCAGCAGTTGCCATGGAAATTGCAAAGAGGGGGTCAGTGAAACTGTGTGGGGAAGTTGGGATTTCATTATACGTTACAATTGTCTGCTTACCTGAAGAGCTGGAAAGTAGCACTTCAATGGACACTGGGGCCCCAGAACGTCTCTTTATCCAACTTCTAGTTTCTAGACTTATATTACTACCATTTAGAATAAACAAATATTTGACCCATCTGTGATACCTCTGTCTTGGTAAAGTACTTTCTTTTTAAAATAAATATTTTTCAAAACTAGAAATGGAAACATTGTTGCTAGACCCTTTCTTTATAACAAAGGAAAAGGCTAGCAACAATATTCTATTGGTTTTTTTTAGTATCTGATTTAAGAAACTTGGACTTGTACATGCTAGATTGCATGATGGAACATCATGAGAAACTTTGTTTCATTAGAAGGAGACACTAACATATAGGAAACACCACATGAACACCAAGCATAAAGTAGTTACACAAAATAACATCCTGCAGAAACTGGCAGCTAATGGGGTGCAGACCCAAAATTAATAAGAACATCAGCCCTGGCCTTGTCTTACTCAACTGCTGAGGATGCCTGCCTTGATTGGCACAAGTCTGCCTGTGCAAAGCAGGTGAACATAAGATTGAACAAAACATGCCTAATAATAACAGGATGTCTCAAACTTACACCTGTTGATAAACTCTACAAGCTACTTGGCATTGCCCCTCCCACCCCGATGTGCGATGGGAAGTTACTGTTAACTATGAGAGAAATAAGGTCGAACACTGTGAAAGCCATCCACTGCATGGCTATCAGCCTCCTCCCAGTAGACTCAAATCAAGGAAAAGCTTCTTGAGAACCACAGCTCCTCTTAACATTCCCCCAGCAATAGCAAGAGTATCCCTCTGGGCAGCTAAGAATTGTTTAAGGCTAAAAACAATGCAGTTGCTGTTGCCCGTTTTTGGTCAAAAGATATTTAGCCACTTGTGTTCCTTCTATTTTTATCAGTTTTATACTAATTTATGCAATACTTTTGATATGAAATAAATAAATTGGAAGGAGACACATGATCGACAAAGTTAAAAAAGACATTGCTAGATGTGTAGAAATGTCTGTGTTTCAAGAAAGAAAGGCATAGCAGAGGTACAGAAGGGCTGCATGGGTAGCTTTCTATCAAAGAGTGATTGATGAGCTGACAGAAATAAGAGAAATGTTAAATTTGATGTCAGTGTATATTAGAGATTAAATTGGGATACTAAAGAACAATGAATGTTTTCAACCAGCTGAGAACTATAAGGAGGAAAAGAAGAATCAATGAGATTTGGATGTGGTCAGACAGCAACATCTATTGCCAGAGGAGGGGAAGGAAAATGAAGAAGGTCATGCTATATAGAGATCATATGAGAAATCTGCGAAACTCTGGATGACCTCCCCCAATAGCTTCATGTAGAAGTTAAATGTATAGTTAAAGAAGTTAAATGTTTTGAGCCTTGTAGAACTCCAAATGTTTCAGGTTTAATGTTTTAACACTTCAAATCCTGGTCTGAGACTGTAATAAATTTCATTCACTCACATATTTAGATCGAGGATGACTTTGGAAACAGTCTTCCAAAGTCATCCTCTGGAAACACTGCAAAACATTACCTCCCAAATCCATATCAGCAAAGAGCATATAAAGATATAGCAAATGCCACCAGAAGACCAATCACGATACATTCCCCATGTCCAGTGAGGTTTAGAGACAAAGGCTGTGTTTCCTAAAGCAGATTGTAATGGATCCAGGTGATCCACTTCATCCTTGTCATATGCTACAACCAATCAGTTGGACTTAAATCAAAAACGTGAATCAAAAACTAATACCCAGGTAAAAGGAACCACAATTTCTGGATGACAGCTCTGAAGACCTGGGTTTGATTGCCTGCTCAGCAATGGAAATCCATAGGATGACAATAGGCAAATCATATTCCCTCAGCTTCGAAGAAAGGCAAAGGACCCATCTACATAGCACCTAAAATACAAAGTTGCCAGGTTAAAAGGGGGGTGGCTACATGACACTAACAGTAAATTTGCGCTGATTCACTGCAATGGATGAAAAACACAGATTAAAAAGGTCTCCCTTCATTCCAATTTCAGCTGGGAAATGCACACATTCCCATCACTATATATCCCCGGACTAATGAAAAACATGTGATTTCCTTCCCTCCTTTCTGTGGAGACCGCTCCAGCACACATCTGCTTTTTAAAAGCCCGAAACAGCTAATCGGCTGATTGGGTTGTGAAACGGACACACAGCTGATTTAAAGGAAGCATGACCAGAGAACAATTAGAACTCTCTGACACTCTTTATTTTAAAATTTATATATTAAGTAGAGCTTGAATAAACAATTGGGGGAAGAGAGAACGTTGGCTGAAGTTTTTTTTTTTTAATTCCTTCCATTATGTGCTGGGCCTTATATGCGCACACACAAATCTGCTTGTATTTATTTTAAGATATTTGCATGTGCACATATATGGTCCAGCGCATAACAGAGTGATTATTTTTTCAAAAAAAAAAAAAACCCATCCGCCCTCCATCTTGTTCTGATACAGAGGATTTTGGAAAATGGCATTTATAACCTTTTGGAAAGACAGCTTTTTGAGATCATAACTTTTTAGAAAAGCATAACCTCTCAGAGAATTGCCAAAAACCCTTTAGAGTATAATCTTCTCTCATGGTATATAACCAGATATAATTATGCAAGGCAATGGTTTCAATTGTTAGACTGAATAACCTCTTGTCTCTGATCTGTTAGGAAAACAGAGATTTTGCCAGTGCATAAAAAGCAGAACCTTAGAAGTGTTTTTCAGTGCCCAAAAATATATACTCCCCAAGAAAACAACTTGTTTTATATCATGCACTCAAGAGACAAAAATGAAGCAGACTTTGATAAAAATAACATATTTGGTTTACTCACAACCTTCATGTGTTTAGCATACACAGGTACAAAACTTATCAGTCCAGTTTCAGATATGTTTGAGATAATTCTCTGTGCCATCCAGCTAGGGCATCTCTCATATAACAAAACAGCTATCAACAGGTCCCATAGTCAAAAGGGGGGATGGAGGGAGGGCATGTGGTTTGCAGCCCCTTTTGTAACTTCTCAAGAACCATAGAGTAAAGGAAGCTGCATACCAGAACATACATGCAAGAAACAGTAAGTAACAGAACCACAGATAAACATTATTAGAGAAGGCTTGAAGAAGGTTGTCATTTCCCACAGAGGACACCTGTGAGGATGGCGGGGGAAGAAATCCCGGAACTCACAGGTCTGTTTGGGGACCTGTTCTCAGGTCCTCGATTTAAAACCTGCATTTTCATTCTGTCTGGAAGCGCCCAAAGGTAACCCTCTTCTGAACAAACTGAAAGTCATTCATTAAAACTAGACAAACACATGATTCAAGTCATTCATCCAGTAGCTACCTTCACCATAGAATCCAAGAAAACATCCAAAATGTCAGAGCATTTTCAGTTACATTTTCAAAATGCAACATTTAAGCAACCCTTAATGCTTCAAGAAAAATGTCACAGCTCCCATTAAAATTACATTAGAACACTAATTCAATTAAGATTCTTGCCAATGTTCACTACATTCTCCAGAAATACCTGGGAAAGAATGACATTTCAGCAAAGGTGGACTCCACCAGGAAAGCCCTGTGAGAAGCCATGCAAACAAGACCTGGAGGCAAAACTGAGCTGCCTTCAACCTTTTCTTTTGGAATGGTGTGGCATCACTACAGCACAATATGTATGTACAGTACCCCATTTTATCACCAGCATAATAATAAAATAAGCATTTCCCCTCACTACATAATATCTGCACTGGCCAATGGTTGGTTTGTTGTTTTTTAAGGGAACAATCGGATTAAAGAAAATATGTTTTCACAAAACAGAGGGAGGGAGGAACAAAACGCAGTAGGGAATAAAAATGATAATGCAAAAGGGTGGGCACTATGGTAAAAGCAAGGGAAATGGATTCCAGATGCATGTGATTTAATGTAGTGGGTGTTCTCACTGAAAAAGAAACACCTCAGTTTGTTTTGTTATTTGGTTTGTTTATACCTTCAAGGATTTTTTGACTTACATCAATCCTATCACAGTGTATTCTGGATCTGAGAGTGTGTTACTCACCCAGGGTCACCAGTTTACTGTTCTGAAACACACCTTATTCAATATCTTATTTGATGGTATAAAAGAGAACAATATACAAGGTTAAAATGTTTGTTACTTTCAATAACTTTTAAATGTTTTATGTTAATATACAACCTATTAAAGAATCAAGGAAGGTGACATTTCAGTGTGTTTGACAGAGCCCCTGGTAGCACGGTGGGTCAAACTCATGTGCTGGGAGGACTGCTGACTTGAAGGTTGGGTTACTGGCATGAAGGTTGCCAGTTCGAATCCAGGGAGAGTGCGGATGAGCTCCCTCTGTCGGCTCTAGCTCCCCATGAGGGGACATGAGAGAAGCCCCCCACAAGGATGGTAAAACATCAAACATTTGGGTGTCCCCTGGGCAATGTCCTTGAAGACAGCCAATTCTCTCACACCAGAAGCGACTTGCAGTTTATCAAGTCGCTCCTGATACCAAAAGAGTGTGTTTGACCTTCATACACTTTTTATCTAACTGCAGTTTTAAAACCTGCACTCAGAGAAGTACTTGATATACAATATCCAATCTCAAATTAACAGTGTCCCTGCTATCATAAACATAAAGTGTTGCTAATGAAATTCATTCATTTCATTCCATTGTGGGGTTTTTTTGTTGATTAAAAAGAGTTTGGACTGTATGTTATCACCTACAAGGTTATGTTTGCAATCCTATGCAATAAACAATGAAGTGACTGTAAGTCCCATTGAACACAGGATGGCTTGCTTCTAAGGAGGTAGACTGCAATGTAACTAATTTTACCAGTTCAATTCAGCTGGCAAACAAGTTTCTTCCTAAGATTCCAGCATAGGCTGGGACCATAACTCCCATTATCCCCAGCCAGTACAGCCAGGAATCATTGGAGCCGTAGGTATTTGAACTGCCTCCTGCAAGAAACAAAAGAACCACATATGGCTATGAGATGAAAAAACATTTGAAACCGGTCGTGGAAATTCTCTACAAGGAAGCGGAAACTCTCCATAAGGAAACATAGAGGAAAATCTGTGTATACAAACTTTTGTTGGAAATTTCCTTTTACAAGAAAGCAAAAGACACTATTACTTTAAATAGGAAATCTGTTTAAAGACACTTGTATTGGAAATTCCCTCCTACAAGGAAGAAATAGCAATTAGTATTGTGAATATAACAAAATTATGTTTCATTGTATATCACTGACTGTTGCATCCTTTATAAGTTGTGGGAAACAGTAAATGTTTGTGATCACTTTATTATTGTAATAGTGGAATATTGTTTTGCTGATTCAAGGGAATCCGTTTTCTTTATGGAAAAACATTCTACAGGAGAATCTAAATTTTTAAAAGAAAACATCGAATTTAAAAAACATTAATTTTTTTACCCAAAACCCTTCACCTCTTTAAAAACATTTAGGTTTCTACTGGAGGCCTCCAGCAGATGTAGACCATAGACATGCTGGAGGATCTAGTGATTTCGAAACAAAACATATTAATCTACTCTGAAAAAGTTACACTGACAAATATGGAGCGCTGTAGATACACAAAAAAATTCCAATGCTTTTCAGTTTCTCTAATAAAGTTCTCTTGTGTATCAACTAGCATATGACATCATCTCTCTCTACGCACAGAACTAGATTCTCTTGATACCATTCTTTAGTTGCAGCAGTTTGTGGTTGAAAGCATTACTCCAGAATGATTTTTTAAAATCATTCACCTGATTAAGAAGCCAATGGAGCTTTGAAAGCTTGCATGATGTGTTCTGTGCTTTTTTTCTTGATTAATAGAGGCATCACTCTTTTGTAGATTTGGTTTTATTTTTCTGTATAGTCAACATGGCTGCCCCTGAATATATTTTATTCCCGTAGAAAGGAAGACAATTTCTAAATGGATGAGAACAGCAAGACGCAAAGCTATAGTGCTTTCAGCACTTTTGGTATATATTTGTTGCAAGTGTCATCAGTCCCTCAGCAAAATGGCAGTCACAGGAGGGCATGGTTAGTTAAAGAACGTATTGGTGGTCATCCTTGGTATCTACTTTCCTTTTGTAAAGCTGCTAAGAAACTGGGGAGGCGGGGATTCAATGACTGTTGTAAAGCTGCTAAGAAACTGGGGAGGCGGGGATTCAATGACTGTTGAATTAAGCAAGCCACAAAATAATGGAAGGCGTGTTAAGAAAAGAGGAAAACATATTGAATATGGGGTCCATTTGAATGCTGACAAGAGGCCATGCAAAGAAAGGCAAAACTATACGCTATGGCAGGAAAAAGGGGAAAGAATTTCAACATTACTTTAATAATTGGTTTAATGATTAACAACAAACAATAGTAATACATTCTTGTACAATACACATTCCAGTAGAAACGAACAGCAGCCGAACAAAAGAGAGGCAAGGAATAACTTGATAATCAGGTTTCATTGTGATTTTTCCAGCTTTTTCCTAGCATGAAAAGTAGTCAAACATTATATTCAACCTCAGAGCTCAAGACTGAGGAAGGTTGCTGTGCACCACAGCAAATAGCTATGCCTTGTAACTAACTAAACGTCAACTAGGAAAAGCTTTCTTCAGGCCATTTTTCTGAAAGCTGACTTGGCCACACCCAGGTGAGCAAGATCTGCACACCTTTCAACTATCACACTCCATCCTATCTTTTTAGAAAATCAGATTTGTGTTTATTTGCCTTACACTTCCATCCCATCTTTTCTTAATGGGTGAAGGGTAGAAAACAATTTCACTTAGTTACATAAAACATAACTAAACATGTTCATTTCATTTATCACAACTTAATTATGGAAAACAGTAATTGAATATATGTAATAACAGCAACCGTCTTTGGCACAAAAAATGATGTATTAAATGTCACTGTAAGGATTTATTTTGGTAGCAACCAGACTAACACTTAGCATTAAACTAAAAAGTAAATGGAGAAGTGTCATTATCCCAGGCCTACCTAGGTTTATTCGTAACTCTCCAATTATGACAAATAAGAATTGAATGAAGGCAAGTACAAGAGTGCTATTCTTATGTATGTCTGCTCACAAGGAAGTGCAAATGAATTATGTGGAACTTATTGCTTAGGAACAGACTACTACAGAATGAAATGCACCATGTATGCAGATCAGTGCCATGAGATCACTGGATTTGGGAGATCTTAAGGAGCGTCTGTCTAATCAATTTTGTCTGTATACAACTATTACTAATAGTAACCCTGACAAACATGATCCTGTTTATTGTAGTAAAACGTTCCATGAAATGACATGAATCCTTTTTCATTCTTGTGCATTTCAGCCTTCCTTTGCTTTTGTGAAAATTCCTGTCTTCCATAAAAGCCACTCCCCGTTTATGAACTCTTTATGCATTCAATCACACACACTTGGCCCATTCATACTCCATACATGCATAAACAATGCTATCATAGCCATCTTGATGAAAAAACACCCATTTTCCAAGGACCAGGATACAAGTCTTTCAGATGCTAGTGAAGTGTAACAAATCAATTTCCCCTCCATTTTAAGACGCAGGTGCATAAACCCATTTTCCCTGTTAAAACACTGGTTGGAGGTGAGACAATCCTCAGAATAAAAGTCAGCCACATACAAAGTTATTCCAAGTAAATAATTAGCCCAGGCCCATTTCTCCTGGTCTTTTGTTAATACATGTTGAACACATAGATCTTGGCTCTGCCTTACCAAAACATGGAAGAACATTAACTGTTATAGTTCAACTCAAACTAAAACTCAATTCAAGAGCTCACTTTGCAGTACAAAGTGTAGTGTATGAAAGTAAACAACACTCCTTTGCATGTACAGTGCATTCTTCCCAGAACCAAGGAAAGCTAGTTTTTACTGTAGCTCCCAGCCAGTAATATATTCAGAGAATGACAGTTCAAACATTATTTTTCTTCCACATGGAGGAATAACTGACTTTAGCAAGTAACTTAAATGATTACACCCAGAAAACAAAAAGCAATGAGCTAATAATATGTTGGTTTGCCACATTTCTCCTCAAGACAATGGCACCACACAAGCAGATAGTGCCATGTTTGCAAATATAATAGAGCCGCAGTGATGTACAAGCTTCTTACTCAGATGTAAGGGCCATGCTCTTAAGTGATTATAATACTGAAGGGTCAGTCCATTTCCCAGAGCAGGGATGAAAAAAACCCCAGTATTTTACAACTCGACGCACACTTTTTGGGCAAGTAATCTGCAATGTAATTTTTTTTGTCATTTTCAGGGCTGATTTGGGAACATAAATCAGGAGGTGCAATCCACCCTGGGAAACTAGAAGGGCCAATACCTCAGCATAACACTCCTGTCCTAGGAGTAACTACAGCTGAAAGGGGTGACTGGGTAGTTTAGGCTTTTGTGATTTTTATCAAGCACATTTTGAACATTAGAAATTGCTGCTGTTTCTTTTCCAAACTGCCAGTTCCCAGCTGTTTTGTTTGGCAGGACTCATCAAGATGAAGATCACCTGGCTGGTGGCCTGCTACTAGCCAAGCAAAAATGAACAACAGGACACAAGGGATGGCTGGGAGGCCACTTCCACTTCCAGGGGTGGGGCTCACAGGTGGGCTCTGAATTTGAAAACAACATCCCACTGGGAGACTGAACACTCTGAGTCACTGGCCAGACCCCACTCCCTGGAATGACACTGGTCTTTAGCAACAGGATGTGAGCCTCGCCCCCACTATTCCTAGTGGAAATGGATACATTCTTATCCCGGTTCCGTCTGATTTAAGAGGATTGCTTCACCAAAGCAAGAATGGAAACCAGTTTTAAATACTTGAGAATGAAAGCCACACATAGCAGAAAGATTCAACAATCAATATTTAATAAATCCTGTATTTTGGAAATACAGTTAACACATTATCACCACAAAGAATGAGGGACACGAGAGAAGCCTCCCTGCAGGACCGTAACACATCCGGGCATCCCCTGGGCAACGTCTTTGTAGGTGGCTGATTCTCTCACACCAGATGTGACTTGCAGTTTGCAACCAAACAAACAAATAAAACTGTATCCTCAATTTGCTTCTGACACTATAAATAAATACAACCAAGAAGAATGACATTTCTAAGATACCGTGCAATGAGGCACATGCAGTCTCCCTCACTATTTGAAAAGAAAGATGGGTAGGCTTCAGTCTAGCAGAGTCTACTTTGCTTTTCACAAGAAACAAGCAGAGCCAAATACCAAACAGGATTCAGGAACACAAGCAAGGGATTGGAGAACAAGTCATATCTCTGAGTGCATGCACAGCCCAAAAATCTGTTTTCAGTAAGACAAGTGGGGCTCCCACATGCCTATGTACTCCCCTATCCCCTCACAACCTTTCCCATCTTCAACAGCCTAATGTTGAAAGCAGCCTAATGTTGTCTGTTGTTTAAACCACCAGATTGACTACAAATTGCATGGATTAAGGAAGATTTGTTGACAGGGCATGCTGCAAATCACCTAGATATTTACCAGAAGATGTCAATATATCTTTTGTACATCCCCTAAACTGAAAGGACACAAATCACCAGGAACTATTCTCAAGTGGCAGCTTGAAAGCACTGGGAGTGGCATCTACCAGCAAGGGAAGAAGGAAGCCATGCTATCCCTCCTCAGTCAGTGCACAGTGACACCAAAAGGCTACAACCCAGCAGGAAAACAACAGAGGATGAAAGGAAAGGATTAAGAATCCCAATGGGAAGGAGAGAAGAGAATGGGCTTGCCACTCCCTTCAACGGAGACACTACTGCAGAATATAGTCCTTTCCCCCATAAAACCTTCTTACAGCTACAGAAGGGAATTATTATCACAAACTGGGGGGAAACCAACAGAAACCAACTGGATCTGCATTTTTGGAAGAACTTACTTCACTGCCTTCTCAGACCACTCCCTAAGCGGCAAGCTGATACCAAGAAATCGATAAGCAAATAGAGGACAATAAACAAGGAGGTGCTTGAGATTTTTAAAACCAAGATACATACAAAGCCAGGAACAGGGACATTAGACTTTGGAAGAAAAAAAAAACAAGCAGGCAAAAGAAAGATATATGTTTCTTTCTTTCACCTCTCCTTTCTTTCACCTCTCCTATTCCTCTTTCTCCACCCCATGTTTTCTGGACTGACAGGAAGTGTTTACAGAAGGCAAAGTCAGTGTAAACCTAAAGAGTAGGGAGAGAGGGAGGCAAAAAAGCAGATTGTTTTGCCTCCCCGCTTACCTGCCCTCAAGGATTGTAGGTACAGCAAAGGCGTGTTGGGAAACCCGCTCCTGGGAGCCTAAGGGCCTTTCCGCACAGCCATATAATCCAGAATATCAAGGCAGAATAACCCACAACATCTGCTTTGAACTGGAATATCTGAGTCCACACTGACTCGGTTCAAAGCAGATAATGTGTGATTTTATTCAGCTGTGTGGAAGGGGCCTAATTCCTCCTGCAGAGAGGAAGGGCAGCCCTTAAGGGACATGAAAAAGGCAGACATGCAAAACAGGCACCCACTGCCCTCTTGTCACATCATCTGAACACATGCCTCACTTTCTCATTTACTCACACACACCCTCCCCACTGGAGGACCAGTTTCTGCATGGGATCTATTCAGCCTTTGCAGCCATTGTTAGGAACTCCTTAAAAGAACGTGTCCAGAAAAGGGCAACCAAAATTATCAAAGGTTTAGAAGCCATGCCCTAGGAGGAGTGGCTGAGGGAGCTGGGTCTGTTTAAGAAAAGAAGCCAGAGAGGGGACAGTAGCCATGTGTAAATATCTGAAAGGGGGTCACATTGAGGAGGGGGCCAGGCTTGCTTTCTGCTGCTCTGGAGACTGTGGGACACAATGGAGCAATAGGTTCAAACTGCAGAAGAGAGATTCCACCTAAACATGGGGGAGAACTTCCTGATGGGAAGAGCTGTTAGACCACACATGGGAAAATTTGGGCCCTTCAGGTGTTTGGACTTCAACCTCACAATTCCTAACAACCTCAGGCCCTTTCCTTTTCCCCCTCCCTATTCCTTTTACAACTGACAACAAAGGGGAGGGGCTAGAGCGCCTCCACGCCCCAGACCAACTGCCAACTCCCTTCACACACACACACACCCCCTAGCTTCTTCCAAAGACCAAGCACACCCTGCACCTTGGGGGGAGGGGCACATGAGCCCTTTCCCCACACAGAGCCCCCATGGAGGGAAGGAGGAAGGGAGCTCGCCTTCCCTATGGGTTTCCTCGAGGGCATCCTCTCCCTAAGTGCAAGCCTCATTCTCTCAAAAAGATAAAGAAGGCCATCAGGGCTTTCTCAGTGGTGGCTCCTCGGCTCTGGAACTCTCTCCCCAGTGAGATTAGATCAGCAGCCTCCCTCCTGGCCTTCAGAAAGAAAACCAAGACATGGTTATGGGACCAAGTTTTGGCCAGTAAAGTAATGCAGTAAAAGAAATAAATATGGAATATGTGCAATTGACAATTGGAATGGCTCTGGGTCTACGATGTTGGATAATGTGATTTTAATGCTTATATTATGTGGTTTTAATTCTATGTCCTCGTGTCTAAATGTTGTTTTATCTCATGTTTATTTGTTTTATTGATTTTAATGCATAGCTATATATTATTTTTGTTTAGATTTAATTATTTGGTTTTATATGTATGTTAGACATTGAATGTTGCTGTTACTATGTTGTAAATCGCTTTAAGTCCACTGAGGTGAGAACAGCAGTATATAAATACAGAACAGCATATCTATCTATCTATCTATCTATCTATACAAATAATAAAAGTGAAAATGTGTATGTGTGGAAGTGTCCACTTACACAAACAGGCTCCTGCCTCCACAAACAGCTATAACCCACAGTGCTGAGGAGACACCAAAGCTCTCCCTCCACTGACACTGCAGGTTATAGTGAGCACCATGAACATGTAACCCAAACCCTGCCAATGTTCTCCCCAAATACCACCCAAGTGAAAGGGACAATTTCCTCCTAGATTTTCTGTTTTTACCTCCATGGCAGACATCCCAGTGTTCCTTTCTCTCTGCATTGGTGTGGAATTTGCATGACCCCGCCCACTGCCTCTCCCTTAACCCTTTCCTACTCCTTTCTATGGCACACAACAAACAGGAATTGCACCTAGTCAATGACAGATCTGGACCAAACTTGGTACACAGACCCAACATGGCCAACTGTGCATACAGGCCTGGCTTGGAGGTGATTGTCTTTGGCATATGGGAGTTACAGTTCACCTTTATTCAGCGAGCACTGAACCCAGCCAATTATGGATCTGGACCAAACTTGGCACACAGACCCAACATGGCCAACTGTGCATACAGGCCTCGTTTTGGGGGGGGGGGGTGATTGTCCTTGGCATTGCGGGAGCTGTAGTTCACTTGCATCAAGAGAGCACTGAACACAGGTGACACTGATACTGGACCAAACTTGGCACATAGACCAACAATAAATACTGGAAGGGTTTGGGGTTATTGGCTCACCATTTTGGGACTTGCAGTTCACCCACATTCTAATGGGAGCGTTCATTAAAAAAAAAACAGGTAAGGCTGGCTTTCCCCCCTAAGAAATAGAGCTACAAATGACGAAACTGATGTGACCTAACAGTCCAAAACAAACAATGCTTTTTTCAAATCACCCGGGCACCGCCGGGTCCCCCCCATGCTAGTATATACGGTAATAAATAAACACAGCCGCACTGGAAGGCGGGCTTCACTGGGGAGGCGCTGCGGCAGGAAAGGAAAGGAAGCGAAAGGAGCCGCCGCCTTTGGGGGGGAAGCCGGCTTGGGACGGAGGGCGACCCAGGCCCGCAACGAGGCGCTTCCCGAAGAAACACAATCCCAGCCCAGGGAGGGGAGGAGAGCATAGGATAGGATAGGAAGAGGCGGCCGCCTTGCCTTCTCGCCTCATGAATGACTTTCCAAGCCAAAGCCCCCAAATTTCGCGCGCGGAGGGGGAAGGAGGCAGGGGGGCTTCTTCCTCCCACGCTGCCCCCCGTCTCCCTCTCTCTCTCCCTTCCCTCCAAAGAGCCCCACAAACTGAAGGGGAAGAAGGAGGAGAAAGGTGCCTGCCACTCACCTCCTCCCCGCCGCCGTCTTTCCCACGAGGCTCTTTCCCCCCCACTTTCCGGGAGGGCTCTCTCTCAGTGGGGCTCGGAAGGGAGCAAAGTTTGCGCGTGGGGCAGGGAAAGGGGAAGCCTCCGTTGGGCAAGCCTCCTCCTCCTCCTTCAGTTCTCCGTGGGTCCCGCCGGGCAGGGACGGGCTTCCCACGGAGGCGTCGGCGGCGGAGCCCCCCCTTGGCGTCGCCCTCCCCGCATTGGCCTCGAGCCCCAGGGCGGCCGCGAGTGGGCGACAAGGCCGGGGCGCGACGAGGGCGAGGAGGAAGCAGGAGAAGGAGAAGAAGAAGGGACCCACGCCCAAAGCCCCGGGCGCTCGCTCTCTCGCTCGCTCGTCACTCCAGCCTCCCCGAGCAGCTGATAGGGCTCAACCCTCGCGCCCCCGACTGCGCGGTGGGCTGGGGAGGCTGTCAATCACGCCCAGGGGGCGGGGCCAGGGAGAAAGCCAGCAACGAGGTCTCTCTGCGGGGCTGAGGGAAGGAGAGGGAGGGAGGGAGGGAGAGGAAGCGCGCCTGCTTTGGGTGGGGGAGTGTATTTTTAGAGCGTGCTGCTTCCTCCAGGGAAATAAAACCACCTCTTCTGCCTTTCAAGGGTGGGCAGGGCCTCCGCCGTCGGTCTTATTTCCCTCCCAGGCGCGCTCTTCCTTCAGCACGCTCCCATTTCCTTCCTTCCCTATCTGGGGTCGCGCCCGCCCCGCGCTGAAGGTCTCGGGCTTGGTTCTGTCATCAGGCCCTCCTTCCTGGGCTCTGCCGCGCAACGAGGGGCCCGAGGGGCGGAGGAGGCCCCACCCGCCTGGTGGGAGGGAGGGCAGGGAGGGGAGGGGGCGCCACACAAAGGAAGGAGGGGCCGGGCCCTCGGTCCACCAGACCCCCCCCCCCCTTTTGCCCCGACGGAGGACGGACACGCCCTTCCAGACCGGAGCCCAGCATCCTTTATTGGCAACACTTCGAGCAGGCCACAGTTTGGGTAGTGCACTGAACATGAACTTTGTTTCATGCACACCATTGTAGTCTATAGTGCATGACATTAATTTTGGGCTATGTGTCTGTGCATAAAACAAATGAATTTCGCCTTTAGACTTGCATCCCATTTCTAAGATAATTCATGATGTGTTCCCATGCAAATCATCATCATCAAGGACAATCACAGGTGGGAAAGAAAAGGAGCCTCCGATGGCACAGTGGGTTAAACCCTGGTGCCAACAGAACGGATGACTTGAAGCTTGGGTTGCTGATCTGAAGGTTGCCAGTTAGAATCCAACCTGGGGAGAGTGCAGATGCGTTCCCTCTATCACAGGCATGGGCAAACATGGGCCCTCCAGCCAGGTGTTTTGGACTCCAACTCCCACAATTCCTAACAGCCTACCAGCTGTATAATGTAATGCGGCTGCTAAAAAAGCCAATGGGATTCTGGCCTGCATAAATAGGGGTATAGCATCTAGATCCAGGGAAGTCATAGGTAAAGGTAAAGGTTTTCCCCTGACGTTAAGTCCAGTCATGTCTGACTCTGGGGGTTGGTGCTCATCTCCATTTCTAAGCCGAAGAGCCAGCATTGTCCGTAGACACCTCCAAGGTCATGTGGCCAGCATGACTGCATGGAGCACCGTTACCTTCCCGCCAGAGCGGTACCTATTGATCTACTCACATTGACATGTTTTTGAACTGCTAGGTTGGCAGAAGCTGGAGCTAACAGCGGGCGCTCATTCCGGTCCTGGGATTTGAACCTGCGACCTTTCAGTCTGCAAGTTCAGCAGCTCAGTGCTTTAACACACTTCGCCACCGGGGCTCCATGGTGAAGTCATGCTACCCCTCTATTCTGCCTTGGTCAGACCACACCTGGAATACTGTGTCCAATTTTGGGCACTGCAATTGAAGGGAGATGTTGACAAGCTGGAAAGCATCCAGAGGAGGGCAACTAAAATGATCAAGGGTCTGGAGAACAAGCCCTATGAGGAGTGGCTTAAAGAACTGGGCATGTTTAGCCTGCAGAAGAGAAGGCTGAGAGGAGACATGATAGCCATGTACAAATATATGAGGGGAAGTCATAGGGAGGAGGGAGCAAGCTTGTTTTCTGCTGCCCTGCAGACTAGGACGACAAACAACGGCTTCGAACTACAGGAAAGGAGATTCCACCTGAACATCAGGAAGAACTTCCTCACTGTGAGAGCTGTTCAGCAGTGGAACTCTGCCCTGGAGTGTGGTGGAGGCTCCTTCTTTGGAGTCTTTTAAGCAGAGGCTAGATGGCCATCTGTCCAGGGTGCTTTGAATGCGATTTCCTGCTTCTTGGCAGGGGGTTGGACTGGATAGCCCAAGAGGTCTCTTCCAAGTCTACTATTCTATGATTCTATGAGTTGGAGTCCAAAACACTTGGCTGGAGGGCCCAAGTTTGCCCATGCCTGCTCTATCAGCTCCAGCTCCATGTGGGGACATGAGAGAAGCCTCCCACAAAGATGGTTAAAAACATCCAGACATCCCCTTGGCAACATCCTAGCAAACAGCCAATTGTATTACACCAGAAGCGACTTGCAGTTTCTTAAGTCACTCCTGACACACACAAAAAGAAAACAAACAAACAGGTGGCAAAGTAGGACTGGGTTGCTGTGAGTTTTCCAGGCTGTATGGCCATGTTCTACATGTATTCTTTCCTAACGTTTCACCTGCATCTGTGATAGGCATCTTCAGAGTTTGTGAGGTCTACGTATTGTCAAAGGCTGGAATCACTGGGTTGCTGTGAGTCTTTTGGGCTGTATGGCCATGTTCCAGAAGCTTTCTCTCATGATGTTTCACCCACATCTGTGGCAAGCATCCTCAGAGGTGTGAGGTATGTTGGAAACTAGGCAAGGGAGGTTTATATATCTGTGTAAGGTCCAGGGTGGGAGAAAGAACTCTTGTCTGTTGGAGGCAGGTGTTGCTGTTGTAATTAATCACCTTGTTTAGCATATGATGGCCCTGTGGCCTCAAGGCCTGGCTTCTTCCTGTCTGGGAGAATCCTTTGTTTGGAGGTGTTAGCTCAGCTCTCACCTCTGCAGGAGTCTACCGTATGCCATGCAGCTGTGGACAAGTCTACATAAGGACCACCAAATGCAGCCTTGCCCAAACATAAATCAAGGAACATGAAAGGCACTGCAGGCTAATCCAACCAAAGAAATCAGCCATAGCAGAGCACTTGATGAACCAGCCTGGACACAGCATATTATATGAGAACACAGAAATGTTGGACCACTCTAACAACCACCATATCAGACTACACAGAGAAGCCATTGAAATCCACAAGCATGTGGACAATTTCAGCAAAAAGGAGGAAACCATGAAAATGAACAAAATCTGGCTACCAGCATTAAAAAACTCTAAATATCCGGACAGTAAATAAAGAACAACACTTAGAAGCCACGGGAAACTACAACTCTAATTCAAGCACATACATTAGCTGCAAATATGTGGAAACATGGTAATGTGTTCATTAGGGTGTCACATTTTCCCATAGTAATGAAGGCAACAACTCATTACTGTCATAGTGCACCTCATAATACAATTGAATTGACAGTCTCTGCTCAAAGAGACTGCAATGTCTAAGGCAGTAGTTCTCAACCTGTGGGTCCCCAGATGTTTTGGCTTTCAGAAATCCTAACAGCTAGTAAACTGGCTGGGATTCCTGGGAGTTGTAGGTCAAAACACGTGAGGACCCACAGATTGAGAATCACTGGTCTAAGGTGGGGGTCAAGTTCAGCTTCAGAACAGCCAGACCCATTGGGTCATTTGGGAGCTTGTAGCTGAAAAAGTAATGTTCAGATTTGGCTTCCTCTAGAGCAGTGCCTCTCAACCAGTGGGTCCCCAGGTGTTTTGGCCCACAACTCCCAGAAATCCAAGCCAGTTTACCAGTTGTTAGGATTTCTGGGAATTGAAGGGCCAAAACATCTGGGGACCCACAGGTTGAGAACCATTGCTCTAGAGGCAATTATCTCCATGGCTGGTTTCTGTTGGTGCTCCCACACTGCAAAGTTGCTGCAGTTTGATTCCACTTTAACTGGATCCATCCTGCAGAGTCCAAGGATTTGTAGTTTTGTGATGCTTATAGAATTCAGGTAGCCAAACATAAATTTAGCAGCAAATATAGGCTTCTATTGCCTGAAAAGACTGTGTGTGTCTTTGTTTTGCTATAAAATATGCTTAATCCTTTGGGGACATCAGTTCCCAGAATTTCTATTCGGGCTGGGTTTTTGAGATCCCTATTATGGGGGGGAAAGATATAGGGTAATTACATAAGATAGATATCAATCTAAAACTTAGCAAGTAGAAAGGGATGATAGGCACTGTTATAAAATGCATGCTGTATTCAAATATCACTTGTCAAGTCTTTTTAGACCAGTCACTAATATTGAGCTCAATATTATATTAATCCTTTGGCAGAGTCTGGGATTTGCACCAATCCCAGACAAAAACACAAGAATCAATGCAGGCCGTTTGTAGCTCTACAGCTAGGAAATGAACTAACTAATGGCTGAGCTCTAGATAATTATGCAGATGTTTCTGCAGATGTTCTGCGAATAAGATGTTACCTTATTAGCAGAACAGTTTGTGTTGTTTTGGGTATTCCCCTTATGTTCAGAAAGATAAGGTTAGGATAGAAGACCTTGACTTGTTTAGATCAATTATCTTCCTACTTGCTACATACATGGTGATTCTCTTTGCATCCCTGGTGGTTGCAACACAACAAACAGGAGCTCTGGATCATATATATGGTCATGTTATATATATGCACACAGATTGAGGAGACAAATGGCTGCAAAATTCCTGGACAGAATTTCACACTATTTGAAAAAAAATATGTATATGTTTGAGAGAGACCAATAGCTGCAGTAACCTGCATAGATTTGCTGTACTAATCAGAGAGAAGGAGGAGAGAACACGAAAAATAACATAATAGAAGCCTAAGCATTTTCCAGGACTTCTGCCAGACTTGGAAGTATCAGATTTATTTTGAATTTCTATTTATTAAAGGGTCATTTTTTGGATTTTAGTCATCCTCTACTTTTTTGACAAATCGTTTTTATATGTTCTGTTGTTTCAACAAGTTGAAATTATAGCCATGTCCTGCACCTTCAACCCCTGGTTTGCTGTTTCAACCATTGCTCCTGTTTTTTTTTTTTTTTGACATTCAGTGATTTCTCTTCTCAGTCAATTTGGTGCCATCTAGTGTTTAGTTTTACATTTGCAAGCTAAAAACAGGGTTCTACTTTTCAACTGATTACATTTTTGGACAGTGGTCCAATCCCTAATCCGTCACATAAGTAAGGGATTCCTGTACAATTCCAGAATCTCCCAGCCAGAATGCCAACTGCCCATGTTAGCTGGGAAAGTCTAGCAACTGGAGGTCATTTTTCCAAGGTCTGTGACCAGAAATAATAAGGTTTTTCATATATCCTTGCTTATAATGGAAGTTGAGTGCCCTTGTTGTTTTAGGAATGACTTTTGTTTCCACTGAAATAACCTGAGTGTTATATAAAGGCTTTTGAGAAAGAATCTTGTTACTTTCCCTTCTAAAACTAATTAGATGGTATGCTTTTGACAGGACTGTCTGTTTTATTGATTTATTTTTATATAGCATCGTAAACATCAATGGCGCTGAATAAATTGCCATCTTCATCATAGGAGCAGCTATGCTTCTTTGTTGTTCAGTATAGTCAGCTATCCAACAGCACAATTTTAATATGTTAATCAAGTTCATGCTGAAATGTGTTAATTTCTTGTCAAGTATAAATAATACAATGCATATACCACTTGATAAGTGTGTTTGAAGTACTTCACACAAAATCACCCCGCAATTAGTGAACTGGTGTTACTATGTCCCTATCTTAGTAGACTGGGTGCCTCCCCAAATCACCCTTTAAAGTTTGGCAATACAAAATGATGTAAATCAAGGACTTTTAGGCTTCAGTCTGGGGGGCCCTGTGGCATAATGGGTTAAACCCTTGTGCCGGCAGACTGCTGACTTGAAGGTTGGGTTGCTGACCTGAAGGTGTCCAGTTTGAATCCAACCCAGGGAGAGTGCGGATGAGCTTCCTCCGTCAGCACCAGGTACGAAAAAAAATCTGGGGTTTCCGCATTGAAAATTGGATTAGAAGGAGAAATTTCATATGTTGCTTGTCATACAATCAGGAAACAGGGAATACGTGCCAAAATCCCTTCCTCTACAGAACCACTAATGGTATAGGAGTACTTTCCACTTTTCACTGTGGTAACCCTGTTACAAATTATTTACAGAGCATATCTTCAATATTTAAGGCTACGTTCTTGTTTCCATTTTCCTGGGAAATATGCCTAAGTTCTGCATAACACATCTAGGGTGGCACTATAAACCAGCTCACATCATAATGTCAATAGTCTTTACAACAACTTTGCAAAATAGACAAACATCCATATGCATCATGTTGAGTGAATAGCGTTTCCCCTTGAACCACCTTGTTAACTGACCAAAGTAAGATTTGAACCAGGGACTTAGTTTCTCACAATTTACAATATTAAAGCAGTTTCCAAGAGCTTCCTTGGAGGAAGTGCTGGATTATCAGTATTTCAGTTGGGGTAATAAAAGGCAAAAGATTTATACGATCTGAAGAGAAACCAGAGTAATTGCTCCATGCCTCTCACTGACTAAGGATGGTGAAGAGAAAAGATGTTTTTTCTTCCTTTCCTTGCATGGTCACTTCCTAAATTACTTTGCATTAATATTACCATCAACATTTTGTGTGTACTCAATTGAGTCTAGATACATGGGGCTGAACTGCCAGTATCACTGAAAATGTAGTCATTGTTGCTTTCTATTATAATTATATTTCATCATTTATTAATATTTTAAAGTAATTAATATGCTACCTCTCCTAGAACAGGTTGCATATTTACAGGAAGAACTGAACTACTCAAAGGCCCTGACCGCCTTTATTTGATCTTGTTTGAAGAAATAGTGCTGCAGATTTTGCTTGTCTGGGTATATCAATGCCAAGTGGGAGTTTTCCTTCACAAGCACATGCATGTGTATTGTGCTGTCCTGCCATTATGTCAGCTTGCCATATATTACTTCTCCAGGGGCAACCTAAGAATGATGTCAGCATATAGCTATTTGGTTAGTTATATCTGATAAGAAAGAAGATGAGTAGGACAGAGAGGAACATTTATGTCTCCTGGATAGATGTTTAACGGAGGAGGAAATTACAAAGGTTGACTCATGCAGAGTTTACAGAATGAATAAAATAGGCGTAACATGTTTCCCCAGTCCAGCCATTAGCATACTGGCATGTATGTTTTACAACAGTTAAAACACACAATGTAATAAAAATAATACCATCAATTAAAGTAGTTAACAGTGTGGTTACCATGAGGATAATAACAACAAAATAAATGAGATACTATAAAATTATTGAAAGCATAATGTAAAGGGAAAATATTAAAAACCCTATTAAGCAAATGCAAGGATGGCTATATAAACCAAGTCACCTCCGTTCGGTATTTCTTTGGGGGGCTCGACTACAGAAGAGTTTCAGTATCCAGTTTTGGTGATCAGGACATTCCAAGGCGCTCCTTCCCTCTGTTCTGGAGTCCATAGAGTTGAAGAATATTTGTTTAAAGTCTGTACTAGCCCACTACTGTCACAATAATATCAGGCAGTTCACAGACATCAAATAAGCACATCATTTTTTATGCACAACTTCCTTGGCCTGCTCAATTGGTTCATACTGTTGGAGACTAGCCCGGAGGGGAAGTAAAGGAGAGAATTCCAAGAGAGCAATAAACAAGCCTTTTATTGTTATCACAGCTGATGATAAGGCAAAACAGCTATAGGCAGGCACCCACTCAAGTGGGTCCATACCATGCAAATGGCCGTCACAACAAGTGCGTAGCAAACAAAGACTATATACCTTTGGCGTATCTAAAATTGACCAATGGCTGAGGGTCTTCCTCACCTTCCACACCTACTTGGCATAAATTATACCTGTGACCTCACTTGTTTACTCTGAGCTTCTTCTCGCTTTAGAACTTCCCGGAGAAAGGCACAAGCTAACAGGAGGGGAAGAGCATATGCAGAGGCAAAGCTACATAGGCAATAGTTTACTATTTTCTGGCTTTTGGTCCCTTCAATACCACTCTATATTTAGTTAGAAGGCACAGATGGTTTCTTGTTTTTGTTTGGATCCTGGCATTACTGGTATATAGGTTGTGATCATGACCTTTTTATTTCTTCTCTGCCATGTTTCCCAAAGTGAACCAGATTGCTTAACATGTAAGAATTCTTCCACAAATAGTGAATAAAAAGCATCTTCGCACATCTCATTAATTTTTGGTATGTGAGATTAAAACAGGAGAGGGAGATTAAAACAGGATGCAACAAGAGCACTGACAGCACAGGAATGACATACACATTTATGGTTCGGTTTTTGTGGATTTGATTATTCAGAGATTTGATTAAAATGATATTTTGAGGAATCTCTAGGTTTTTCTGTGCAACTCTGTGCTCAACTTCTGCCAGAGGACCTGCAGATTCTGAGGAATGACATTGACTTCTGACAGAAATTGACCATAGTTCATGCTAGAACAGTGGTTCTCAACCTGTGGGGCCCCAGGTGTTTTGGCCTACAACTCACAGAAATCCAAGCCAGTTTGCCAGCTGTTAGGATTTCTGGGAGTTGAAGGTCAAAACATCTGGGGACCCGCAGGTTGAAAACTACTGTGCTAGAGGAAATAAAGCAGGCATCCTCAAACTGCGTTCCTGCAACTGTTTGGCCCTCCAACTCTCAGACTCCAGTTGTCAGGAACTCTGGGAGTTGGAGGGCCAAACACCTGGGGGGGCAGTTTGAAGAGGCCTGACATAGAAATTCCTAGAGAGGTGTTTTCTCTGCTAAAAAGTAGCAACTTTAAAATTAATGATATTCCACTTTCATGGTGGTCCCATGCACCTAATACAGAAAATATGACTGTTTGTGTGAAATGCATACTTTCCAGATGCTTTGCTGTGGTTAGGTTATCAACACTTTGAGCCACTTTGTATTTGACCTAGCTTTGAGCAGGGCAAAAGCTGAAGCACTGCTTTGAAGATCAAGGTTGATCATTTTGTCATGCTTTCTTTTAAGAGAAAAGGAAAGTGTCTTCTTTTTTCACCTAACAATATGACACAAGTACTTTGCCATGGCAACCCAGCCCATAAAACAGCATAATGTTGATCTGTAGGTATTGGTTGCTATGGTGAGTAAAGTTGAGAGTGGTGGCTTGGCATCATCTAGCAAGGAGGGTTCATGTCAATAGGATCTCTTACCAGGATGTACCTGAGGCAGGGGTTAGGCTCAAAGGCCAGCTACCAAAAGGAAATTAATAAGTAGGGAACTCTGAGAGTATAAGTCAAATGTACGGTACACTGTACAACTCACTTTTACAGTCATTGCATCGACTGGAATTTAGTTCTGGCCATGCAGTTACCAAAACCCACTTACCCTATAGAATTTTGTAAGCAACACAACCATCTCCCAAGGCATCCATTTTTGTTTGTTGGAGAATGTGGGATGAGTACGAACATGTCCAGCTATTTTATGGTAGCTGAACATATTGCAAAGTTTTCATCTGCAGAGAGATTGCATGGATTGGACATGCAGTCTCTTCCAAAACTATGATTCTATGGATCCATAGACATCTCCACAGAAGCCCGTTCTCCATTGTCTAACTATAAGGAATAGCTACATACATCCTCACTTACACTGCCTCACTCTTTGGTGATATGGAAATGGCCATGTAGATGTAATTACAGATGCATAGTTATATGGTACATGCATATATCCTAAAGCAGGACCTCAAACAATGGGTGTAAGAGTGGGCATAGTACAGAACAACTAGGGAACGTCTCCATTGCTAGCAGTTTTGAATTATTTCTGCAGATAACTTAAAGCTCAATTAGAAGTTTTTAAAATCTATCTTAACTGAACTGGTCTAACACATTTGTGCCTGATTCCACACTTTTGGGTATACAATGTTCAAACTTACAATGACAACAATGCAATGGCATTTCACTTCAGTACAGACTAGGCGCAAGAGTGTGTAACCTGAAAGTGTAAGATACATGTACCACTCTACAGAGTTTCTAGCAATTGATTTTTCCAGATTATACTTCATGATAAAATAGCTATGGGTACTTAAAATCTCCGCATTATTGTTTATGTTCTCACTGACACTCCTACAGAATGAAAACATACTTCAAATATGAATGTTCTGGATGAAACAGTCTTTTATTCAAAGCTATTAGCTGTGACTTTGTTCACTAACAATATAAAGAAAATCACTTTGGGCACTTGACCTACAGACTAGAAGAAAATAAAATGGGTTTGCCTTGGAGCTTCTGAGAAGATAGGCATGAAAATATGCTGTGCTTTGTATGTCTGAAAGCTGTTGTCAGGCTTCTCCCTCAGCAGATATGTCTAGACGCTGGCTGTACATTAGGCCCCAGAAAGCTAATGCAAGGGGCTTACTTTGGTGCTGCCACATCTTCTGCCTCTTCCAGTGGGTGGAAGGAGATGCCATTGCTGATGATGTGGTTGGTGAGAATAAGCTTTGCTTCCTTTCTCAAGCTGTGGGAGAGCTTGGGCTGCACTTCTGCACAATTGTTTTCTTGTTTTTGTACAGGAGAGAGCAAGAAGAACATATTATTCGTGGCTATTCGGGCTTGATACATCTAATGTTTTCCTGCTGTAGTCGAGGGTAACCCCTCCCCCTCAAAAGAAGATAGTTTATAATCAGGGAACTTATAGTTTTGCCAAGGACACCAGGCTGGACTGATATAATAATAAGAGTTAAATCTTGGACAATTTGCAAAAGGGACCAATGACCACAACAAGGAATGCTTCCCATGTTAAATCTGTGTACATTTGATATTCTATATTTTACATTTCATATATTTATAGCAGAAGGTCACAAGGGAAAATCATGTCACAAAAGGTATTCTGACCTTGGCCAAACTTGAGCCACGCTTGAGACTGCTCCTACTCCAGTCAATGGCTCTCAGACAAAGGAACTGCCAGGTGTTTGTGCAAGACAGGGCTGAGGAAAAGTTACATTTCTAGGCTTTAGGCAAATTTGAAATGTATACTTCTGCCTCTCTGTATCACCTTTGACAAACATTGTTCCCTGGATGCCTTAGACTAGATTCTACTAAAACACACCATCCACTAGATAGTCCCTCCCCCCCCTCTCTCTAACTACCTAACCCATAATCCCTTCCCTTGTGCCGGATTCCCTATCCCATCACCTGTGTGTTTTCCCTTGTCCCTGGGCGTGTTGCCTCAGAATGGTGCCTGGATGGTGCCTGCTGACCCCAGGGACCCCTCTTGTATAACTCTTTTTCCTCAAAGGCAGCCTGACTTCCGTGAAGAAGGTTCCCCGGGCTAACCCTGAGCCCCACTGTGTATGTGTCTTCCCAAGAACCCATAATGGGAGGCCTCCGCAAGTACAAGTTTTCCTACCCTCTATGGGACCCTCATGTATCTATATAATGTAATAATTGTGTATGTATGTGCATATAAAATATGAAGCAAGTGATCTCTTTGTGAACTCTAGCCAGCATTCCAAGGACCTGGGCATCCCAAGCAGCCCCAGGTTTTCATCTTTGTTTCACTGGACTCTCAAGTACCCCATACTGTGGATTATAGATCGGTAGCCCCAGCCTCAAGCCTCAGATCAAGGATCAGGCCACTTGAGGACTGGGAAAAGACCTTTGGACATGCAAACAATTCTTCACAAAGGACATTTCCTCTCTGCAAGGAGAAGGCAATGTTGCAACCTTCAAAACAATGACATTTCCCCTTCCCAAGAAATTGGATCATCTGATCCACTCAAGATGTCGATATTGCAGTTGTTGGGACTATAGGACTGGCACTGACTTACCAGACCCACTCATTGAACTTTTGTTGTTTCAGATGTTCATATCAATAAACCAGGATGGGCTAGAGGGCTTCTAGCTATCGCCCAGGTCCACTTGACAAAAGGGCCCAGAAAGGGTCAGTCATAATCCTATCATTTAGCCAAGTTTTTCTTTGTTTATGCTGCTGCTGAGCCTCTACTGTTACCATTGGACAAAGGGAAATTTACATCGAAGGCAGGCAGCGCTCTCTCATAAGCCAAGACACACCAAACTCCCATATCTCCAATCACGACAAAGCTGGGTCCAGCCGGGGAAAGTGGGAATTTTGAACCTGAAAACTGTATAAAAGTGCATGTTTTGCTGTGTTATGTATCTCAGCGTATTTGGCAAATTATCGTGGCTGGCATCGCTTTCAGCTGAAATTAAATAAAATACCTCGGTGGCTTCTGCTTCAACTTGATGAGATCTGTTCTGGAATATTGACTTCTTTTTCTCACCAGACTTAACCCACAGCTGCTTGGATCTCACTATCCACTGCTGCTCTAAATTGCTTGATAACACTGCCTTCAGAAGGCCATGAGAGAAAGAGATCCCACATTACATGTGTAATGGGTTGAAGCTGGGTGGATCACATGTTATACAGGACTGGTCCCACCATCTTTATCTCATACCAACCTGAGCTCATTGTGCTATCCTTCATCGCTCTATGACTTTGTGATGCTGCTTTTGTTGTTTTGTGGCAATCCTAAGGGGAAGCTTTTATAGGAATTTCTTGGCAAGATTTGTTCAGAGGGGCCCTTCAGATTTGCCTTTGGGCCCTTCCAGACAGGCCCCATGTCCCAGGATTTCATCCCAGGTTTTCTGCTTTATACTAGATTATATGAGTCCACACTGCCAGATAATCTGAGATAAGCATAAAACCTGGGATCAGATCCTGGCCTGTCTGAAAGAGCCCTTTGCCTTTTTCTGACTCTGAAGGAATGAGACTTGGCCAAGGTCACCCAGTGGGTTTCCATGGCTTTGCATCAATTCAGTCTATGGTCTCCAGAGTCATAGTTCCAAGGCTCCAGGCACTATACCATGTTGGCTTTCAAATGGCTTTTAAACTATTTTAGATTAGTACTGTTTTTAGAAGAATTATTTACTTTTTAAAATGTGTTTTAGTTTTATCATGGTGTACATTTGTTTTTATCTATGGTGTAAGCTGCCTTGGGGTTTATGTTGGGCTGGGGGAGGAGATACCAAGTGAGTAAATAATTTGGGACAGTTGTCTTCGTTCATTCTGAAGACAAATTTCCATGCAATTATCAGCTTTCACTACTTTTTGCTGTAGCTGATCAGGAGTTGTCTAACCATCTGTGGGCCCTTCCACACAGCCATATAACTCAGAATATAAAGGCAGGAGATCCCAAAATATCTGCTTTGAACAGGATTATCTGAGCCCACACTGGTAAGGTAAAGGTAAAGGTTTTCCCCTGACGTTAAGTCCAGTCGTGACCGACTCTGGAGGTTGGTGCTCATCTCCATTTCTGAGCCTTCCCGCCAGAGCGGTACCTATTTATCTACTCACATTTGCATGTTTTCGAACTGCTAGGTTGGCAGGAGCTGGGGCTAACAGCAGGCGCTCATTCTGCTCCCGGGATTTGAACCTGGGACCTTTCGGTCTGCAAGTTCAGCAGCTCAGCGCTTTAACACACTGCGCCACCACCAGGGGCCCACACTGACATACAGTATATTCCAGTTCAAAGCAAATATTGTGGGATTTCCTGCCTTGATATTCTGGGTTATACGGCTGTGTGGAAAGGCCCTGTGAAGAATGAAACATCCAAAACTGACTATTTACTTTGATTAATCTTGATCAAAATGGGCAGTGGTATTCCTCCAGCTATTTTTGAATTAGTCCCCAGGTCTAGATCCTGAGGTCCACAATTTCCCATCTCTGATGTGAACCCTGTTTTTGAGTTACTTGTGCCTGGTGATATTCCTCTTTACCCAAAAAGAACATGGGCAGCTTAGGTAACTGTCACATTATAGCACTTTTATAAGCCATATGACTAAGACATTCAGTTGATGATGCTGTCCTACACTGAACGATTTCCCAGTACTCATTAGCAACACATTTTTATATGAAAACAATGTATTGGCTACACTTTTCCCGCAGTAAGCACTTGAATCATCATTGCTTACTGGCAGAAGATTTGCACAGTAACTTCTATGATCACAAAATGAATTAAATGAATTATATTTCTGCAGCAGCCTGCTATACAATAAATTGTGGGAAGACATAGAGGTTGTTCAGTTCTCAGAAAAACAGATGAGGTGTATGTGAAAGTTTAGATTCTCAGCTCTGAATAGAGGGGATACAAGAAATATTATGCTGGTTTGAAGACCAGAAATTTTTTTTGCAACTTATTCTTTAATTAATAGAATACCACTTTTTGAAGTGTTATCTTTCAATATCAGACACATACATACATTAGGGGGGAGAGTAAAGTAAAGGCAAAGGTTTTCCCCTGACGTTAAGTCTAGTCATGTCCGACTCTGGGGGTTGGTACTCATCTCCATTTCTAAGTCGAAGAGCCAGCATTGTCCGTAGACACCTTCAAGGTCATGTGGCCAGCATGACTGCATGGAGCGCCGTTACCTTCCCGCCGGAACAGTACGTATTGATTTACCCACATTTGCATTGTTTGATTTACCCACATTTTTGAACTGCTCAGTTGGCAGAAGTTGGGGCTAACAGTGGGAGCTCACCCCGCTCCCTGGATTTGAACCACCGACCAGCAGCTCAGAAGTTTAACCAGCTGCGTCACCGGGGGCTCCTGGGCGGGGTGGTGGTGGTGGTGGAGGAGAGAAAAGACATTTAAAAATTCAACATAAATGCCATAGGACAGGTGTGGGGGAACTTCGGCCCTCCAGGTGTTTTGGACTTCAACTCCCACAATTCCTAACAGCCTACTGGAGGGAAGCAGTTTCCCCATGCCTGCCATAGGGTGACACAGAGGTTTGTCATTCATAGTAAAGGTAAAGGTAAAGGTTTCCCTTAATGTTAAGTCCAGTCGTGTCCGGAGCGGTACCTATTGATCTACTCACATTGGCATGTTTTCGAACTGCTAGGTTGGCAGAAGCTGGAGCTAACAGTGGACGCTCAGTCCGCTCCTTGGATTCGAACCTGCGACCTTTCTATATGCAAGTTCAGAAGCTCAGCGCTTTAACACATTATGCCGCCAGAGGCTCCTTGTCATTCATAGGGCCACCATAAATTGAATGTGACCTTGTGGCAAAATTAATTCCCATGGTTAACAGTTTTAAAATAAAGAAACAAGAGTGGAGGAATTTTACGATTATATTGGTAAACTTGCATAAAAATTAGCAGGGAGATGGAATAAAAAGCTTTGATGCAGTGGGATGAGAACATGTGCTATCATCAATGGAAGCATGCCCCATCCTGCAACATCACTGCAATGCACCTGCAGCCAACCGAAGAGGTAAGGAAACTGCAGGACAAGCACAAGCTTGAAAGGTATGACTGCATGATGGATCTTTTACCCTTCCCCAGTTTCTCTGGGAGGCTTGTAAATATAAAGAAATTATTTCCTTTTAGGATGCCTGTATAACATACCTAAATGTCTTCCTGAGCCACAGAAATGTTGTGGAAAGTCAGCAATAGAAGCATATCTCACAAACAGAGTCATTAAAAATTGCAAGCCAAAGGTGAGTAACAAAGCGGCTGAGGGGGAAAAGGAAGGGATCTGAGGCTGTTAGGAATGGTGGGAATTGAAGTCCAAAACACCTGGAGGGCAGAAGTTTGCACATGTCTGATCTACACTGTAGATCAAACTGCATTGTTTGACTCTGCTTTAAATGCTATGAAATCCTTGTAGTTTAGTGGAGCAAGAGAAGGCCAACGTGTTTGTAAAACCACAACTCCCACCATGCCATAGCATTGGGACACGGTTGCTAATATGCTGTCAATCTACATTAATTATGGTGTAGATACACAGTAGATGTCCCCTTAGCAACTGTCTGTGCAAACAAAGTATCAATAAAACGGCACACTTGAAAACATGATGAAACATTATGGGTGCTTTGGACTAGAAGGGCTTTAGATTCTGGATTTTGGGATGCTTGTATTTGAATCGTGGAGATGGGACCCATGTCTACATATGAAATAAAGTGATGCTTCACATGCACCCAATACATATAGCCTGAAGGTAATTCTATACAGTGTTTTTAATTATGTGTAAAAACACAGTTTGTGTGGGTCACTGTGAGTTTTCCAGGCTGTCTGGCCATGTTCCAGAAGCATTCTCTCCTGACGTTTCACCCACATCTATGGCAGGCATCCTCAGAGGTTGAGGATTGGAAACTAGGCTAGGGAGGTTTATATATCTGTGGAAGGTCCAGGGTGTCTGTTGGGAGGCAAGTGTGCATGTTTCAATTGATTAGTATTGAAAAGCCTTGCAGCTTGCCTGCCTGGGAGAATCCTTTGTTGGGAGGTGTTAGCTGGCCCTAATTGTTTATGTACATTGCAACAAGCAACACTGTCACTCTCTCGGTCACTCTTGCGGACTAGCAATTTAAAGAAGCACAGGCACCAAAGGCCTTTTCACTACGCCTGGAAAAGCGAGGACACCACAGAAGGGCCCCGCCCCCCGCATCTGATTCGCCGGTAGCCGCGAAGGCGGGGATTAGTCAGGCTTTTCCCGTTCCGCCACTGGCAGGAGCGCGCCACGCCCCTCGCAGCCACAAGACATTCATTGGCTCCCGGCCTCCAGAGCTCATGACTATGTAACGAGCGCGTGCAAAGCGGACTGTTGCCGCGGCAACGAGAGGCCTTGCGGCCGACGCGAAGCCCAGAAAAACAGTGGAGACCCGTAGAGCGTCTGAAGGGGATTGAAGGAAAGGGGATTTGGGTGGGCTTGAGGTGAAAGAGATATCTTCCGCTTCCACCATGTTCTTGCAGGTGGAGGAAATGAGAAGCAGGTACGTGGGTCACTCTATACATCCAGGTGAACGTTTGAAAACGGGGACGGGGGGAAGAGTCCCAAAACGGTATCAGACAGATATGAGCCAGTGAGTACGCCTATACCAGGTATGGGCAAAACTTGGGCTCTCTAGGTGTTTTGGACTTCAACTCCCATAATTCCTAACAGCCTACCGGCTGTTAGGATTTCTGGGAGTTGAAGTCCAAAACACCTGGAGGGCCCAGGTTTTGCCTGTGCCTGGCCTACTGCAGAACTACTACTCTCAACATTCTGCAGCAGTGGTTCTAAACCTGTAGGTTTCCAGATGTTTTGGCCTTCAACTCCCAGAAATCCTAACAGCTGGTAAAATGGCTGGGATGTCTGGGAGTTGTAGGCCAAAACACCTGGGGACCCATAGGTTGATAACTAACCTCTTTTCTACAGCATTGAGCCATGGCAGTTAAAGTGGTGTCAAAGTGCATTAATTCTACAGTGTAGGTTCACCCTCAGTCAGTGTAGCCTTTTGTGAAAATGTTCTTTTCCCCACACGAGGAGGAAGTGCATTCACTGTAGTTGGTGCCATTTCAATGGATTTCTTCCTGGACTAGAGGAGACCACAGTATTGTAGCCAAAATACAGTCATCTCTCTTTATTCACGGATTCTGTATCCATGGAGTCAACCATCCATACCTTGAAAACATTAACAAAAACATAAAACCTTCATTTTGTTAGTTTTGGCCCAACTTTCTAACAGAGATGGGCCAAAACTAACAAAATGAAGTTCAACAGGGACAAATGCACTTAGGCAGAAAAAAAAACTCTTATTGGCCTTTTGGTTAAGATCAAGTGTAGTATCTGTTCATATCAGTTTAATAACAGGGACAAATGCAAGATACTTCACTTAGGAAGAAAAAATAAAATGCAAAGATACAGACTGGGGGACGTGTGACTCGACAGCAGTACGTGTGAAAAAGACAGAGTCCTCATGGACAACAAGTTAAACATGAGTCAACAATGCGATGCGGCGGCTAAAAAAGCCAATGGGATTTTGGCCTGCATAAATAGGAGTATAGTGTCTAGATCCAGAGAAGTCATGCTACACCTCTATTCTGCTTTAATTAGACAACACCAAGAACATTGTGTCCAATTCTGGGCACTGCAATTGAAAGGAGATGTTGACAAGCTGGAATGTGGCCAGAGGAAGGCGACTAAAATGATCAAGGGTCTGGAGAACAAGACCTATGAGGAGCGGCTTAAAGAGCTGGGCATGTTTAGCCTGCAGAAGAGAAGATTGAGAGGAGACATGATGATAGCCATGTATAAATATGTGAGGTGAAGTCATAGGGAGGAGGGAGCAAGCTTGTTTTTTACTGCCCTGGAGACTAGGATGCAGAACAATGGCTTTAAACTACAGGAAAGGAGATGCCACCTGAAGATTAGAAAGAACTCCCTAACTGTGAGAGCTGTTCAGCAGTGGAACCCTCTGCCTCGGAGTGTGCTGGAGCTTCCTTCTTTGAAGGCTTTTAAACAGAGGCTGGATGACCATCTGTTGGGGGTGCTTTGAAAGTGATTTTCTGTGTGTTTGCATAAATGTACATGTTCATACACACACAACATTCTTAGGCTGACTACAGTCTCCAATGCTATTTTTCTTCTCCCTGTTGTGTTTATATGTGACTTCAAGAGGCCAATTGACTTATATTAGGTAAAGGTAAAGGTTTCCCCTGACATTAAGTAGTCGTGTCCAACTCCAGGGGTTAACGTTGTCTGTAGACACCTCCTAGGTCATGTGGCCAGCATGACTGCATGGAACACCTTTCTATTGATCTCCTCACATTTGTATGTTTTTGAACTGCTAGCTTGGCAGAGGCTGGGGCTAATAGTGGGAGCTCACTCTGCTCCCGGATTCGAACTGCCAACCTTTCGGTCAGCAAGCTCAGCGGTTTATCCCGCTGCACCACGGGGGGCGCCTTATGCTAACCCCATCAATTTCATAGGGTTTTCCTAGTTAAGGAATACTCAGAGGTGTTTCTGCCAGTTCCTTCCTCTGGAATATAACCTGTAGTCCTTGTTATTTATTGGTAGTCTTCCATCCACATACTAACCAGAGCTGATCTTGCTTAGTTTGCATCTTGACTTTCCCTAGAACGACCATCAACCTATTTATTTGGCAAATTGTCTCTTCTGGAAAGCTCTGGAGCCTTTGATATTAAAGACATTAGTTTTTCAAGAGTGGAAGTGGATATATTCCCACTTCTGATTATTTTTTTTTCATAAAAGGACATTTTTGTTAATTTATTGTGTCTTTGGGGCCAAAGAAAGAACAAAAAAGTCCCTTGACCCAATAAAGGTGCCATCACTAAGGCCCCTTCCATACAGCTGTATAAAATCTGCATTGAAATGGATTATAAAGCAGTATGGACTCAAAGTAAATATTGTGGATTATCTGCCTTGATATTCTAGGTGATATGGCTGTGTGGAAGGGCTTTTGGTTAGCTCTTAAATGATTTTATTAGTAGCCAGTGTAGATGAGCTAAACCTAACCTTATCTGTTCTCAATATCCCATTCTCCTGCATTCCCTGTGATCAACAGAAACACAGCTGAATGTGTTAGAAATAAGTTCAAATGTTGGTCTAGATACTTACTGATGTCTGACGATTGTCTGTCTCTGTGAAATGTATATTAAAAATTTTCTGCATTTCAGCATTTTTTCTAATTTATTATAAGAAAACGTTTTAATGCTTTGTTGAGAAGATAAACAGTAACTGATTGAACTAGTGGACCACAAGTAGATTTGCCACTGAACACAAGCACTATGGATAATGTAATGAAAAAATGTGGATAGGCTCCACAGAAAAGTGGATAAAGACAGAGGGATCACAAACATAAATTTGTGCAACGATCTACTGTATCACATGTAAATATTTGCCATCGTAATGGTTATAGAGTCATTACAACCACCAAGAAGAAATAACCAGAGGTAAATACATCTCAGGAAACCTAAGTAAATGCATCAATGAGATAATTGCTTTTACATTATTTATTAATCATTTGTTCGAAAGGTTTATCAACTGATGTTTAAAACCAAAAGATAATGCTGTAAGATAGGTATAGGTATTAAGATAAAAAATTACCATGAATCATAAAAGTCATGCACCCTCTTAAAGGGAGATATGTTTGAAGACCTTTACAGCTACTTTTCTTAAAGTGGCAATTATCTGGCAAAATGTGTTTTTTCCATTTTTAAAATACAAAAAAAGTATCAAAACATAATTGTATTAGTAATTTATTTTATAAATGGAATATCATAAAATTCATTAAAGGCAAATGTCCTCTCTTGTCCTCCCCCTAGTAGTAGTATTCATACTTCTAAATGACATTTCTGCAGACTCAGGTTGGAACCCTTTTGACAGTGTTACATAGATATATTATTTTAATTTGATGTTTTTCCATTTTTACTTTTTTTGTTGAGATTTTAGATTTTAGACTGTTTTATTGTATTGAATTTCATTTTCTACATGTAGTGCTTTGAAATCATCTTTCAAATTAAGAAGACGACTATGTCTTTTAAAACCCATTATTTTGTCTCATAGGTGTTTGTTTTATAGATTAAAAATTATAGGCTAATGACACATGTTCTTTACTGGAATGTCCACTCTCCACCCCCATTTATCATGGTCTGAGTCCAAAGACGAATTTTATCCTATATTAATTCATTCTGCCGTGTAACAACTGATATTGCAACCCTACATATGCCTGCTTAAAATCATCCTAGCGGCCTTCTCCACTGCATTCAGAGAATAAGAGGAGAGATAGAAGGAACATCTGGCATTGGTGATGCGCTATCATTTTAGGGGACAATGCTAGTAGTGACTGCCCCCTACAGATTCAGGGAGTCTGCAATAGTACGGCTGACCATATATTCACCACACGTTCAGTCTAAAGCAGTGGTTCCCATCTTTGGCCCAGATGTTTTGGACTTCACTTCCCACAGTTTGTAACAACTGGTAAACGGGATGGGATTTCTGGAAGTTGAAGTCCAAAACACCCGAAGGATCAAAGGTTGGGAACCATTAGTCTAAAGGAAACAGAGAGACCAAATTCAGTAATAATCTATTTATCAAGAAGAGATTAGTATATCTCACAGGTGTAGTCAGCCAAGAGTGTTTTGAACACAATCTGTTTTATATGACAGGAGGTAAATTCAAAGCTCTATAAAATTTAGACTTGTCAAACTGTCATTTGCACGACCTGCAAATTTGCACAAAGGTCAAGTTATGAGACCATGAATAAAACAATATGCTTAATCACCACTATTTTTAATGCAAACTCCTTCTCTGTCTCTATTTTTATAATCTTTTTATTTGTTTTGAACTAAGATAATTAATATAACAGGGTAGAGCCTATAGCAGAGAAGACAAACCTTTTATTTAACTTACTTATTTAACGTAAAGTGCCAACACGGCAATTTAACCTGAATACTGAGGTTTTAGTTTACCAAAAAAACAACAACACTCATACTGCTGCTCATACTGTATTGTTTTTGTTGTTGTTGTTGCAAAGGCTGGGTGGCCATCTGTTTGGGGTGCATTGATTGTGCTTTTCCTGCATGGTGGAAGTGGGTTGGGCTGCATGACCAGTGAGGTTACTGCTGCTGCTGCTGATGATAATAATAATAATAATAATAATAATAATAATAATAATAATAATAATATGGCTGGATGGCCATCTGTTTGGGATGCTTTGCATTGTACTTTTTCTCCATGGCAGAAAGAAGTGGACTGGATGGCCCCTTGGGGGCTCTTCCAACTCTGGGATACTATTATTGGGACAGCACCACGAGGGCAGTGATGAAGGAAGGGGCTCCAGAGACAGAATGAATGCAGCCTGGCATCTCTGGCGCCATGGCTCAAGGCTAGGGAATAGCCCTGGGAGTTGTAGTTTTACAAGGTCTTTAGCCTTCTCTGGTGCCTCCTCAAAGTCCAACTGGGGGTGCTCTCTGGGGGGTTTTCTTTTTCCTTCCTTCTCCTGATTCATGGTGCCCCCAGAGACACCCCCAGAGAGAAGCACCTGTATCCTTTTCCCAGTCTCCCAGTGAGAGTCTGAGGTGGCTTTCTCCTACTTCTCTTTACAAGGTAGACCCCGCCTTGAGGGGAAAGTGTGTGGGGAAAGGAAAGCGGGGAGGGAGGTGCCACTGCTGCAGAGAGTGAGAGGAGGAATCTCCAGCAGACACAGGGAAGGTTGGGAAAGAGAGGGAAGGAGGGAGCCCTAAAATGAAGCAGCAACAGCTGTGTGCTGGGGTGACAGCAGTGCATGCCCTCAGGGTGAGTTCCACCCTGGCATACGTGCCATAGATTCACCAACACTGGCCTATAGGATGCAACATAATGCATAAATGTAGGCAAGAATGGTTCTTACTATTAGAAATTGATTGATGTAACAATAGTTTCCTGGTGACATAATCATAAATCTCAGCTGGCAAAAGATTGTATTTTTCCACAAGAAGAGGTTATCTATAGGGCATTTTTGCAAAATTATACTTAAAATTGCATTCACAGCTCTCCAGCGACTTACAAAACCAAACTATGTATAGTGTGCAGTCTGTACAAATTTCTGATCTTTTCTTTTAGACAGCTGCTATTTTTCTTGAAGTATGAAACTAAATAATTAAGTGACAGGGGAATACAGCAAAAATCCCTAGAGTAATGAATACATTATGTACCAAAGAGAGAGCAATGGGCTTTGAAAGTGATATTTTATTGCTGGCATATAGAATGGTGAAGAATTATTGCTAGTAATATAGCATATGCCCATGGTGGGAATGCATGGTCCTGTGAGACAAGAGTCTATGCTAATGGCAGTAGTGCTGTTAGTAGGGTCTCCCCTGTTAGGCTTTTGCTGAGGAGCCAGACTAAATGTGCCGAACAACTATTAGAAAGCACTAGAAGCAGGGGGTGACACTGGGGGAGAATCTCTCAGAGATGACAGTCATCATATTTAACTCTTCTTAGTGCTGCACATAAGAAGACAATCCAAAATGAACTGAGAAAAGTGCCAGGAGATGAGAATGCAAGAGTAGATAAGAGTAGATTGGCATTAGCCTTTATACTTTTAGTTGGGGTAAGATCCAAATAGCTCAGGAATTACAGTGTTCCCTCACTTATCGCTGGGGTTAGGTTCCAGGACCACCCGCAATAAGTGAAAATCCGCAAAGTAGGGACACTATATTTATTTTAATATTTATACATTGTTTTAGTAATTATACACTATTTTAAGTCTTTATCAACCAATTGTGTGTTGATAAATCACCTCCTTCTCTCCCCATTGCCGCTTGGGCTCCTTTTCTCTCCCTTTGGCTTCTCCTTCCTCCCTTCCTGAGGCTATAAATTGTAATTTTTATGATTTATAATAGTATTTTAGAGTTTATTGGAAAACCGCGAAATAGCGAAGCCGTGAAAAGTGAATCGCGAAGTAGTGAGGGAACACTCTATATTGATCTATGGACCAGTTTGAACTCTGTACTCAGCATCTAAAGCCTTTAGCTGTCTAAATACTCTGAAGGTATTTATTTATTTATTTATTTGCCCCATTTATTTATTTATTTATTTGCCCCATTGCCTTTCTCACCCCGGAGCGGACTCAGATTTTGTTTGATTTCAGAAGCTAAGTAGAGGCACCTTGACCTTGGAAGGAGCTGAGGGTGGCAGGGAGTTCTGTTGTGGGCTGGTCCATGAGGTTACGAAGAGTCAGAAGCAACTGAACAAATAAAAAACAAAAGTAGATGCAAGTCTAGAAAGGGATTTTGCTAGGAAGTACCAAATGCTGTAGCAGTATTTAGAGAATGGCAACAGAAAACTATCTATAGATTTTTTTTTTTAAACCCTGATGTTTCTTCATTAATTGTATCATTGTTGTATTATTTCAATTTTTATCATTTGGAAGCAGCCTTGAGCTTGATTTTTATGACAGAAAGGTGGAGTGTAAATGTCTAAGTGAATCAACTGAACAACTAGACAGTTCATTAAATTATACGCTGTCTTTATTTTCTTTGTTGGAGCTAAGAGTCTAGAAGTTCTGTTGGATTACAGAAAGTGAAAACGTCTATGTTGTCTAAGAAATGATAAAATACTTATTTGCATATTAGTGTGTACTTAACAGTGAATCATTTTCACTTTAGTGCTTTACCAGGCCTTAATAACCTCAAATACCTATTCACTATCACTTTACATTTCAGAACTTTTGCCAGAAATAATTGTCATTATGTCCTGTTACATGTTCACTGTCATACAAAAATTTATGCTGGAAAGATTCTTACTTAAAAGAACTATTGCATCTCCAATTATTCTGTTCTTGTCTGTAATAAGTATAATCGTATTTAAAAAAAACTAAAAGTAACATTTTATTTGAAAAAAATACTTTATAGGTTTGTCCTTTGATATGGGTTCTGATTTTGAGTGGTCTGTTTAATTGTTCACTGTTAAATTTATATTATTGAATCTTCAGTTTTGGAAGTAGTTTTCTGTTTTACACACATGGGTTTGGCGTGAAATATTATTCTGCCAGCTAATTCATTTCTATAAGAGTTACAAGTAACAAATCGATATTGGAAGTATAAAAACCAGGATCGTAACTTTGGATATTAAACCACAAATTGATCTACTTGTCAAAACTATAAGTAAGTGCTGCTTCAAGATATGTTTCAAAGATGAAAGGACATTTTGTAATGCAACTGCAGTATACTGAAGTGCTGAAATAAATCACTTTGTTTCTTTTTGTTTCACATGTGTTGATTAACTCTTTAGTGGCATTGTCTGGAGTTTCAAACCATAAAGCAGCATTTTCCAAGATAGCTCGAAGTAAACATAATGAAAGATTTCTGCTCTATTTATGATTTCTGCATTGTCATAATAAAATGTTAGTAGAGTTTCTTTTTATAGAAAGCAATCAAATTCAGATTGTAGAAAGTGCCAAATTGTCTACCTCCACTGAAAGGAGGTAACACCAGCCAACAAAAAAGTGTAGGGGTCGACCTTCTAACACAGTGGTCCTCAACCTGGGGTCCCCAGTTGTTTTTGGCCTACAGCTCCCAGAAATCACAGTCAGTTTACCAGCTGTTAGGATTTCTGGGAGTTGAAGTCCAAAAAAATCTGGGGACCCCAGGTTGAGAATCAGTGTCTAACATTATGGGTCCTCTTTGATCAACCATTGTGGATCTTCTTTAACACTTGTTTCAGTGTTACTCTGCCCCTTAATTTTATTTTCATCTCGAAGTAGGTGAAATCTTTGATATCCATCCTTTTTCATATAGAATGTGGGAGGTGAAACGTATTAAACAGATATTTGTAAGAAGACATTTTATAAATAATGGGCTATATTATTAGAATTTGTGTCATCCAGAAATGTAAGAATGTTTGCTTTAAACCCAAGTTTCATCATAATCAGATCAATTTTGCTACAAAAGCATTACACTCTAATTTATTTTAAAGTTAATCGTTTTAATCTTGTGATCATTTATTTATTTATTTATTTACAGTATTTATATTCCGCCCTTCTCACCCCGAAGGGGACTCAGGACGGATCACATTATGTACATATAGGGCAAACATTCAATGCCCATAAACACATCAAACCGAGACAGAGACAACAGACAGACAGACGCAGAGGCAATTTAACCTTCTCCTGAGGGGATGTTCGATTCTGGCCACGGGGGAGCAGCTGCTTCATCATCCACTCTGATGGCACTTCCTCACTTCCTCATTCTAACGTTGTAAATTAGTTAAACTTGCCTCCCCACTTTTATAAGTGGTACTTTATTTCCTACTTGATAGATGCAACTATCTTTCGGGTTGCTAGGTCAGCAACGAGCAGGGGCTATATTTTATTTTTAATTGACGGGTGCTCACCCCGCCACGTGATTTATTGCAGCAGCTGTTTACCAGCCTGCGCCACAGCCCAGCCCCATTTGAGACCAATCCTGAATATTCAGCATACAGGTTACAGAAGTGTACACAAAACATCTTGAGACGTATTCTTTATTTGTTTGGAAGAGTATTATAGTGTACTGTCATTATAGAGAGTTGTATGGTAGGGACTATGACTGAGTTTGGTTGACTTAAATATATACATTTACTGCCAAAGAAGAGACTATTTAACCCATTGTTCTGTTCCTGTATAGACTCCAGGAATAGGACAGCAGCTTGTAAATAGTTTTAAAACAATTACTACCAATAATATGGCTCTCTGTTTAATATCTTATTTGCCCTTCTCATGTTAGGTGAAAAATCTAGAGGGATGTCATCTAGAATTTGCAGAATTCTTCATCTTGTAAGGCTGTAATGTCCTTTTTCTTGCTGCAACCCATGATTAGATTTGAAGTGCTTATGTTACAGGATGATAGATTTTTGTTGAATGGAATCAGTTATCTTAGGAAGTATTGTCCTCTCACTTGCTGGATGTTTCCAATACTGCCTCACAAATCAAATGTTGAATATATTTTAGCTACAGATTGTATGCATCAATTCACATATTGGAATTAAATGACAAGGGCCCCTTTAAATCTGTGATTTTATTATCATAGTCCCAGTTTGGAGATGCTGAGCCCAGTGTTTGTTCCTGGTAGATGTTGCTTTCAGTTTGTCTTTTACTTCCTTGGCTTGGTATAACCCTGTGCCTGCAGTTGGAACATGAGGTTCTCACTGGTGTCATTCCTAGTTATAAGTTGAGTATCCCTTTTCTGAAATGTGTGGGACCTGAAGTGTTTTGTATTTTTCCAGATTTTGAAATGTGTATATTCTCATATCCATATTATGAAATACTTTGAAGACAGAACACAAGTCTAAACATGAACATAATTTATGTTTCATGTTTATCTTATACACATAGCCTGAAAGTAATTTCATACACTATTTTAAATAATTGTTTTGCATTAAAGAAAGCTTGTGTACACTGAACCATCAGAAATAAAAGTGTCACCCACATATGTGGACATTTTTGGATTCTGGAGTATTTTGTATTTCTGGATAAAGGATGCTCAACCTATATTAGATTAGATAGGTGGATCTTTTGTCAATCTGGCATTCTGTTGTATTGGACTGCAAGTTTCCTTATCCCTAACCAGTATGGGAAAGGCTGGACTGCTATGAACGTAAGGTTTGGGTTAGAAATTGGTTTTCTATACCACTGCAGGATTTTAGCATAACCTTATAATCAAGCTGATTCTGAAATACAGGGACTAAAAACGGCCTTCTATTCTTGTGTTGCTAATATTTAGGGAATTCTGAGATGGAGCTAAAACGGCAATTAGAAAGACTCTTGAGGGCAAGGTCAAGTACAGTTCGGGTTACAGAATTTGATTGGCAAAGTCAGCTAAATCCAAGTCCATCCATTAAAGAAGAGGAGGAACAAATTGTGGATGAATATCTTTCTCCTGATAAGCTGGTAAGTTAATATCATGTCAATGCATCTATAGTGAAAGTTAATGGAGTGACGTGGTTTGAGTGCTAGACTAGGACTCCAGAAGACCTTGGGAAACTTTTATTGGGTGCACCTTACTGTTCAGAATACCTTTATGTTCAGAATAAAGAATATGTTGTAAATATTCACTTAATATTTGTATAATATTTTGTAATAATAAAATAGCAGCACTGTAGTTTCTTGAAAAATAGTGAGGCTGATCCCCTAGTTGTTTTATTTTTACATTGTGCCATGCATTATTTGCTTGCATATTAGTTAAAGGCTGAGGAAAGCTTGAGATGGGCCGATGTCATCAGAGGGATAACTAGTTAATACACTGCATTTGTTAAAATGAGAGTAGCTTAAAATATTCAAAAAAAAAGAGAACTATACCAATACTCTTTGTATTTCAAGAGTTTCAGCAAGGTTGCTGTGGTCTCTCTCTAATTTACTTTTAAAATAATTAAAAGGAAAGAACTAATTTGCTTTTATTTTAAATGTGTGAAAGAATTTTTCTTGAGAAAATACCTGCCTTCAGGCAAAAGGCAGATGTCCTTTGTTGACTAAAGAACCAAACAAAAGATGGCAGAGAATTGATAAAAGCATATTCTCAGAAATCATGTTGGATTTCACCTACTGCACAACTGTACCACTTCAGACTGAAGGTGGATTTTTTTTTTAAAAAAAAACTCTATTAAAGACACATTTTATAGAATAAAACAACATTTTCTGAGAAAAATATAAATGTAACTAAATATAAGGCTAATGCAGTACACATAATAAAACTACTAACCTGCTGAACTAACATTCTACAATACAAAAGGAAAAGGAAGAAAGATTACTGACTTCCAAATTCCCAGTAAATTATTATAATTATCCACTTATTATAATTCTGCTTAATCACTCAATCCTACAGTTCTCAAAATCTTAATGTGGATAATCTCCCTAACTGGTCCTAAAAGCAACAATTCCCATGTTTTATAATAACTATTTAATGGGTTTTCTCTAATCAAAGTCATGAGTTTATTCACCTCTGTCAAGTCATACAATTTCATCATCCAATCTTCTTAGGTGATGTAGCTGTATCCTTCTATTATACACAAACAGTCTGGCAGCCATAAACATATTTTGGGGAAATATCAAAATGTCCATCAAACCAAAGAACCCAGGTTTCATATGAATTTTTAATTTAAAAGTGACCTCCATCAAATTTTAGATGAGTCCAGAATTTCTTCATCACATATGGTTTTGGATCACCTCTTAATGACTGCATTTCCAACACACATTAGTGGGCCTTTTATACATATTAATTAATCTTTCTGGTGCCAGATATCAGTTAATCATCTTGTAAAAAATTTCTAAAGTTGAAATGTTTTCATGTTCTTTTCTTTTAAAAGAAACTGAAAACGTATCATTATTTAATCTTACAAAACTAATGAAAGTATTCCAAATTTTACTGTTAAATTTTTAATTTTAATTTTAAATGTGGCTTATGAAACATTTCAGCCAAGTCAGAGTTGTGTTTGGTGAAGGTTCAGCTTCTGTGGTTTAACTGTTCAATGTTATCTCTGGCAGTTACATTATTTTTTAACCAAATATGGACTTTCATTTTTTCTGAGAAGTTCTTTATGAGTGGGCATTGTTGAAGCAAACACTTCCTCCTTTAAAAAAAAATCTAACATTGTCAAGGAAACACAAAACTATGTTTGCTACACCCTTTTAATGTTCATGTTGAAGCAGCTGCTTTCATGCTGTTAACTTCTCTTGGCTTTTTTCAAGTTTATAAATAGTAATGTTGTTCAAATAAACAATTACAAACAAATTTGCACTGTGCCTTTCTAGTAGTTAGATTTTCTTAATGGTTGAGTAGCAGAAAATCATTTTTCCTCAGCACATTTATACCATATTTTTTACTTGTTTTGATATCTGGGAGCATTTTTCCCCTTCTGCTAGTATTTCATTAAGAGAAATATTTTGAAATGTTGTGTGCCTGTGTTTCCTTTCTTCTTTCAGTACTTTGGATCCTATTGCTCTTCACTCTTGAGTGTGACCAAATTTTTTGAACTTATATATTTGGTAAAGTTTGCTGTTCCATCCTATAGTTGAGTACCTTAAAGCTTGCTGTTGACTCTCCATAGTATTGTATACTGAATGGTCCCCCAGCTGGGTTTCAGTCAGATGGGTTAAATTATCTTTTATAATCCCAATAATCATAATCACAGTCAATAAATGGGATTAATATCAGTATTTCCATCCAGAGATGGAGTGCAATTCTTGCAATTAACTCTTACTGTTAAAAGTCCTCTGTGAGGTAATTAGTAGTAGATGATATCTATTTCTAGCTTTAAAGGGTCTACTTTGAGTACAAATACCCTTGCTTTAGAAAGAGAGATTAATGGGGTGGTGTTGGATGAGATAAATGTTGGTGACTACCAGAGTTTCTACTGGTCAGGTCATAGTAACTTTTCACAGCTTCTTGTCCTTCATGGAACAGCATTCCCCCCTCCATTTATTTTCTACCACCATATCTGGTATATTATTAGAAAGAATGTGAATTTATTAGGATGTATTTAATGATATATATTTGGGCTCAAGACCTAAATACTCTAAAGCAAGCATGGGCAAACTTCAGCCCTTCAGGTGTTTTGGACTTTGACTCCCACCATTCTTAAAAGCCAGTAAGCTGTTAGGAATGGTGAGAGCTGAAGACCAAAACAGCTAGACAGCCGACATTTGCCCATGCCTGCTCTAAAGGCACCAATCTGGTCTTGGAAATTAAGAAGGGCCGATCGTGGTTAGTACTTGAGTCTTTAATCGGTTTCTGGGATGGAATATATAACTAAACTGTATGATTTCTGCAGAGCCTTGAATTTTCAATTTGATTGGATTGAAGACCAATGGTAAGGCATCTTAAAATAGAAAAAATGTGATAATATTTATGTGCTTCCCATCATAGTTGCAATACTTTCTCCCTTATTTTTTCAGGTTATCTGTCCAAAGATGTTCAGGAATTTCAAATGTGGGAGTGGGGAAAGTATTATCTTCTATAAACTATTAGATTTCAGGGTTGTTGTATGTCTTTCGGGCTGCGTTGCCATGTTCCAGAAGTATTCTCTCCTGACGTTTCGCCCACATCTATGGCAGGCATCCTCAGAGGTTGTGAGGTATGTCCATGCTGAGTTTCATAATTATCCTTTTCTTATCGTTGCAGAGAACACTGACAGGATTAGATGATCTGCGACAAGTGAGGGTCCTAGAAATGCGTGTAGATACAAAAGAGAACAGCCTGGGAAACTTTGGTGAGAAAACATTTGATACTTACTGAAACTTTCGTAGCCTTTTCTTAGCTGGGGTTTAAGCCTTCTTAATATCAAAGGGTTAGAAGTTTCCCAATTGGACTAGTTCCTGTTCTGTGTGAGTTTTAAAATTTTTCATTACTGAATGTTGATTACTGACAAATGAGTTACAGTTATCCCTCTACATTTGCAATTTGGTATTTTGCAGATTTAATTATTCATGGATTCTTTCTTAGAATCTATGATTCTGTGGTCAGCTTCCACCAAAGGTTTGACCATAAAGACATATTGGATGACCTAAAAATTCCCAGAGAGGTGTTCTCTCAGGTTAATAAATAGTCATTTCTTTATTTGCAGTTTTCCCCTTTTATGGGGATCCTGTGCCCCTAACCCTAGCAAATGCAGAGGGTTGACTGTATATTCAAAACATGCTGAGCTATTATTGTAAAATAATGGTTGGTAAACTCACCCATAATAGTACCAGACTTCTTTAAATAAGAACCACAAATTAGGTTAGTCAGAAGAGTGTGCCTTCAACTTAATTTGGTTTTTACCTTCTGGCAGCTTCACTAAATAGATCAGGGGTCCTCAAACTTTTAAAGTGGAGGGCCGGTTCATGGTCCCTCAGACTACTGCGGGGCCGAATTATCATTTTTTAAAAAATGAACAAATTCCTATGCACACTACACATCTTATTTGTAGTGCAACCCCCCCCCCCCCCAACAACAATTACTTATTTATTTATTTACTACATTTATACCCCACCCTCTCTCAGAGCGGCTTACAAGTTGTATGTACATACAATATATTATATTATCAGCATAGCACAATATTAGCATTATATATTACTATATTGTACTATACCACTATACTGTAATATTTTTAGTAATAATATATAATTAATATTATTATATTGTATTATTATTATATTGTATTACATTATAATATTATTTATTTATTTATTTATTTACAGTATTTATATTCCGCCCTTCTCACCCCGAAGGGGACTCAGGGTGGATCACATTACACATATAGGCAAACATTCAATGCCTTTTAACATAGAACAAAGACAAACAAACATAGGCTCCGAGCGGGCCTCGAACTCATGACCTCCTGGTCAGAATTATTCATTGCAGTTAATTGCAGCTGGCTTGCTCTCCCACCTGCGCCACATTATATGTATACACAATATATTATATTATTACCATCGCACAATATTAGTAAATAAACAATTACAATATTTAAAAATAAAAACAATTTAAACCAACATAAACCTATCAGGATTTCAATGGGGTGTGGGCCTGCTTTTGACCAATGAGATAGTCAAGTAGGATTGTTGTTGTTGTGTGCAAGTCATTTCAGACTTTGGGCTAGTCTAAGTCTAAAGCTGAGGGCGGGGGCCGGGTTAATGACCTTGGAGGGCCGCATCTGGCCCCCGGGCCTTAGTTTGGGGACCCCTGAAATAGATTGTATGTCTGAGGCTGCCTTCCTTCTGGATTAAAAAAATATATGACAAAATAATCTGGGCTCATTCTTGAAAATGAAAATGTTATAGTTGTCAAATTCACATATGAGGAATAAAATATTTAACACTCATATTTAAATCCATTCTATGTAGAATTGACTTATTTTTAGTAGTTTGCTTATTTATCCTGTTGGTGTCCTAAACCAGGCTTGTATCAAACATGGATAATAGTAATAACCAGCGACAAAAGTGAGAATAGGGAGCAGTGCTTGAGATACTCCTGCTAAGACTAGGCTGTAAAGAGTAAGATCCCCTGGAATGATATTTTTAAAATGGACTGTCAAGTCTCTTATGTGGCAAAGACTATTAAGGAATTATGAATAATAAGTGTACTAAATGATAAAGCAGTAAGGCATCTCAAGACAGCGATTGTCACTTAGGTATAATAAAGACTGCCTGTGAGCAATTTGGATGCACTTACATGGAAATAAGTTCAACTGAAAACATGTAGGGCACTAAATACACATAGAGCTTTTAATAGACTATGTTTAAGGGTGTCACAATGATAATGAATGGGAGAAGTAATTTGTCCCTCTCCTCCAAGTATCAGTAAGTAGACAAAATTAATAGCAGCCTACCTGCCAATATTGAACTATTTCAGCTTAAAAACATTTCCGGGGTCCTTGGCTACAGGTGGCTTCAAGGCCACATTGCCCACCTCTAGCATAGATGCTGCTGTTTGGTGTATACAAGTACAACCACTCTCATCTGAACAGTAATATTAGTACACATGGTCACAGTAATAATAAGCAGTAGGTTTTTCCACCAGTGCTTATGTATCATGTACTGTGAGCAACAAGCATACTAGAAAATATGAAGCAATAGGTTTTGTAATTGCACACAGTTACTTTGTCCTAATGTTAACTTGTTAAGTAGGCATTCAAGACAGTCACTGGCCATTTTTTTGTTGTGCTGATGTCTTCTTCAATTACTTTTGATCATTCAGATATGTGCATGGGAGTATATATAGATGGGCTTCAGTTTCCATTACAAAATTACTCAAGGATCATACAAGTTAATGTGTGACATAGGAGCCCCCAGTGGCACAGTGGGTTAAACTCTTGTCCTGACAGAACTGATGACTTGAAGGTTGGGTTGCTGACCTGAAGGTTGCCAGTTCAAATCCACCTCGGGGAGATGAGCTCCCTCTATCAGCTCCAGCTCCATGTATATCTAGTTTTAAGATTCTTTCAAGCTAACCGTTCAATTTGTGCCAGCGTTAAGCTGAGGTTTTGTGCAATTCATATCTTCTGTCTTAACATGCCCCCCCCCCCCCCAAAGATGGCCCTTGGGACAAGCCAAAGCATTATAGAGAAGATGTTAATATTAAACAAGAGTTTCTGCAAAATCATATATTTTGTACCATTTATTAGTATATGACTTTATACATTTCATCAGTAAGTACAAAAGTTGGGTACTTTTAATGGGAACATATAAACATAAACAAAGTATTATGGTTCTTTGCATAGAAATATGCCAAGTTCAGATTCTCAGTTTACCAGATTCCTCCTAACTAGACGTGTATGGCACTTTTTTACAGCTAGGAAAATAGGTACTTCATTGGATATATGTGAATTCTTGTAAATTCATTTTGATCTTAGCCATATGACTGTCGAATCCAATGGCATCAAGTCCATTCAGCTTTTCAAGCTCATAGCTTCAGAATATTACCCAGTGAGCTAATAATTAGATCATCTTTTAAAATCTAGGAACAGTTGTTATTGTTGTTATGTACCTCCCAATCATTTCTGATTTATGGTGACCCTTAAGTGATCCTAACGTAGGATTTTCTTGGCAAAATTTGTTCAGAGGGGGTTTGCCTTTGTTTTCCTCTGAGGCTGAGAGGGTATGACTCGCACAAGGCCATTGGTTTTCCATGACTAAGCCATAATCTGTTACTCAAACATCTTTACTGGCTCTTCAAAATGAGTCACTTATCTTTATATTCAGGGTTGCTGTCATCCCTTACATTCCAGAGGTTATGACTTGCCAATTAGATAATCTTCGTGACAGTAAAGGTTTGGCCAAAGTTTGACATATTTTATTTCATTATTAAATTAGAAGGCAATTTTACAATTTTCTATCTAAGACTTGTCTACAGCCAAGTATACTACCAATTTATATGTAAGATTAAATGATAGATTAAAATGTTAAATACAGGGAGTCAGTTCTGTATAGCATAGTAAACTGGATGAGTCTTTGGTTCAACTATCAGAATTTCCCGAGAATCTGTTTTAGATAAACTGCATTAAGTCAGATCCAAGGGCTGAATTGGCTTTGCATGATTTCTAGGGTATTTCTTGATCCCATTGGAATGTCAATGTAGCTGAGAGGATAAAAGTGCCTCATGTGAACAGAAGGGTATAGAATGATTGTACCCAAGCATCTAGAGTCAGAAAACACATGTTCACTTGAAGCAGCACATTTAGTTTAGGTAGCTGATTAGCTTCCTTTTATGCACAAAATAAAATAAAAATGTTACCATTGTAATTTCTCTGTTTAACAAATGCTATTCCTATTATATTATCACTGTCATTTCCAACTGTAAACCCCAAAAGTTAGGAAACAGAGCTAAATTAATCCTGAAATAAAACAGCCGGTTTTACTTATTTTCAGGGAAATCTAGCATTAGTGGTATTGTGAGGTAATTTCTTATCACAGCCCTCCTTTCCCCCATGGTCTCTTCTGAGAGGAATGTTCCACTATGAAGGGCCGTTCTATGTCACTGTAGGCAACCAGAACATATTGCTTGGATGCTGCAGTGGCCCTTTTAAGCAAATTTCCCACAAATGAGAAGCTGTCTGCTTGTTTTCATATCCATTACATACCTATTTCAGAAAGAAAAGGGGAAGAGGCATGTATCACTTGTTCTGATGAATGGTGCAAATATATATTCACTCTTTGAATAGCAAACCTCTGCCAGCAATAAGTTGGTGCAGAAAATTGTGTTAATTTGCATATGCTACCAGAATCTCTGAACTCTGCCTGTTCATCAGTGGTTGGATCTGTCCTTGGTGTATTGCATTAGAACCTCCACAACACACATATCCTGAAAAGAAGCCTATTTATCAGTGGCCATATGCATGACTTTTGCTTCCCTCCACAATATTTCTTCAGGCTGCCTGTTGTTCAGAAGTTGCAGTACTTTAAGACTGAATTCTACAATCTTTTCAAACTTCATGTTATCTGTGGTACAGCAGTGTCTTCTGTACATCACCAAATGTATGCCTAAAATGCCCTTATCTCAGTGTATTCAAGGGGGCTGTGCACTTTTTGGCAGGGTTCCTCTCATTCCATACCCTGCATGCCCACCATACCTCACTGTTTGTGTCATGGATGTGACAAAGAATGTTTTCTGTGAGGAGCGGTCCAGAGCTTTGCAGCACTGTTGTTTGTTTGCATTCCTCTTTTGGCCTTGAGCATTCCCAAATTACGTCTTGGGTTTCATTACAGTGAGCTGCCTGTGGCAGTCTCCACCAAGTCCTTCCAGTCCAGGCTTTCTCTGCTTGATTCTTCCTGGAGAGGGTCAAAGGAGCATGCATTTGCTATCCACCCACCTTTCAGCATAGGAAGGGTTTGTTTCTCATCTGAAGGTTCATATCAGCTTATTTGCATCATGTTTAAAAAATGGCATAGGATAATTTTGTCCGAATACGATTACATTTTATGGGACAGAATGTATTCCTATGGCAAACCGAAACAGACAATTTTTGTACTAGATTTTTTTTGTCTGTGAAGAAAATTGTTCATGAGCAGTGGTGAAGCCCGGGGACATTGTTTAAAACTCTTGTAGTGATTGTGTCTACTTGTAGATTTGATCCTATGTAAATGTATGTTACCTCTGCAACAAAACCTGACGCAGGGGACCTAAAATCTTAACGACTGAGATTAAAGAAGGGGGGTATTATTGGAAAAGGATTAAGTGTTAAGTTAATCATTAACAAATTTAAAAGACCTAAATTGCATTATAATACTACATTCAAAGCTTAATAGAGTAATAGGAGGAAATGCCATCTATTATGTTACTTCCTCCTCCATTTGACACTTTGGAGAGAAGGAATTTTTAAAAGTCCTATTTCTCACCAAGCCCACTAAATCTCCTCTTTCCCTTTCTCCCTTCTTTAAAGGCGTATCAACACCCTCCACCTCCATATAAAAATGATATCTGGCAACAAAATGTTTTATTTATTGCCCACTTAGATTTCTTGGAAAAGTAGTTTTAATCCACTTAGACATTTGCAGCCAGCAAGGACGGGAGGGAGAATGAAGGAAGTAGGGTAGCGATTTGGTAGACCATATCTCTAGGGATGAGCCAGCCCAGGCTTTGAGATCCTCAGGAAGCCCTTTTCTCCTCCCACCACCACTATAAGGATAGTTCAACTCTATAGTATTCTTGGGTCAGAAGTCCTTCATTTTAGGAGGACTTATTATTTGTGATTTCATGTACCCATGCGAAGTCCAGGAATGTTTCCACAATCAATTTGGAGGTTTTGTTGTACAGAGAATTGCCTCTGGATGTTCTGTGGAAAAGGCAATGTCATGTGGATGCTTTGAAAAACTGTGAGACCTTTAGCAACATATGGAAAAATCCACAGGATATTTTCTCTGTTTATTTCTCCCTCTTATCTCATTGCTTTATCTTCATACTTTCTGAGATATACTATTTGTTACATGAACCACAACAAAGTTCCATGTGGTGTCTGGTGTAAAGAGAAGGAGAATCATAGAGGTGTCAAGATGACTAATCCTCTTCTATGTTGTTCTATTTGTTTGTGACCCAACTCTTGTGATGCACCAGTCCTAGAGGATTTTATCAAAAGTAAGAAATAGTTCTCTAAAAATTCAAGAGAAATAGTGTTTGGAAAAAGAACCATTAGCTGCTTTAGTCTTTAGCACTGTGGCTCATTTTATTAACTGGTAATTTAATTCTAAAAAAAATTACTGTTGAAACTCCAACTAAGTCCATCACTTTGGTTAAATACAATTGTTATTTAGCTGGCACTTTAAATTGGCAAATTTCTAACTTAATTGATAACTTCATTTTAATTTGTTAGTTCCTTTTACACAAAGAGATGGGTAAGGCTCTTGGGATCTTCTTCCCTCCCTCCTCCCATTTGGAATTACATGCTGTGCCACTTTATTGATTGCTTATTTGTGTAAATTTGCATGTAAATGAAAGCAATAACTCTAAGGGAAGCAGTTTTGAGAACATTACCCAGACAATGGACTGAATCCAATATTATGCAAACGAACTTCCAATAATGCATTGGGGTTTTAACTTCCCCTGTGAAAGGGTTATTCACTGCTGTGCAGGGTTATGTAACAGATGGGGAGGAAGGTGCATGAGGAGCTGTAGGTGCAGGATTCAATATCACAGCACTCACCATTCCACTGGCAGAGAGGCAAAATTGGTAGAACTGATTGCAACCTTAAAAATAACAGGAACACCATTTTGCAATATTACATTGTCCATTTGCAACTTGATTTTCAAACAAGCTTATGAATGTTGTGGACTATAAAGTCAAAAATGCTTGACTGGAAGAGTCATGTAGAATCAGAATGGGAAGAAGCCTCATAGACCATCATGCCCAACACCTTCCAGCTAAATTAGCCGTAAGTGGTAGTGCTGCAGCTTCATTTTGAAGATGTCCAGAAAAGGAGACCCACCAATTGGTTAGCCAATTGGTTCCACTGCCAAACCACTCTTACTCTCAAGGAGTTCCTTTTAATATTCGATCAAATCTAATTTCCTATCATTTCAAAACATTAAATTGGTCCTGTCCTCTGGGACAGCATAAAACAGGCCTGCCCTGTCCCTCTGGGACAAACGTTTAGAAGTTTAAAGAATGCAGTCACGTCACCCATTAGTCTTATCTTCACTTAACTGAACATGCCCAAATCCTTCAAACTTTCTTCATATGTTTTATTCTTCATACTTCTTAGAATCCTTGTTGCCTTCTCTGAATCTGCTTCAACTTGTCTATATCCTTAAAATGAGGTGTCCAGAACTCAGCACAGTACTTCAGAATATAGCAGGCATTCTACTCAAGACCTCCTTCCAGTTTTAAACACAGCAATTGAGACCTCTTCGAGCACTGTTTTCCAACCAATTTTGGATCCGTTTGACAGTGTTCCAATCTATTCCACTTTTAAACAATTAGTTAATCAAAATAGCACAGGGGACCTTCTCTGATCCTTGCTGAAATTGAGACAAATTACATTCACAGCCTTCTAATCATCTTACTAAACTAGTGTGTATGATTAGTTTGGCAGGATTTGTTCTTAATAAACTCATGCTGGCTCCTCCTAACCATTGTATTGACATAAAGATGCAAACAGACTTTTATATAATTTGGTTTAATATTTTCCTGATATTGAGATGTGATATTTTCCTGGATCTACTTTTTTCCTTTTTTGAAGAGAGGGACAATGTTTGCCTTTGTCATAGAATCATAGAAATAAGTGAAGTGAAGTGGCAAAGCATAAGATGGGTACAAAAACGGAGCAAGGTATGTATGTATACACATATACACGTATATGTGTGTTTGTATGTACATACATAGAGAACAGATTATATATGAGTCCATTTGCAAGTTATTTTGATGACTGTGTGTTTGTGTGTACACATACTCTAATGCTGGTCTTTTTTGTGTTCCTATCCATTTCAAACAAACAACAATAGCAACAACCAAGCCTCACCAAAAACCTGTTCCACTTGAGGCGAAACTGGGCTCACTAGCACATACCGCTAGCTGCAGTCCCTTTTATAAGCCATCTATAGGGTGAGAACTGATTTCAGCCAAAAGTTGTTTTCAAACAGCTTTTAAAATGTGTTGTTGAAGTCTTTCATGGTAGAAATCACTAGGTGGTTGTGATTTTTCTGAGCTGTATGTCCATGTTCTAGAGGCATTCTCTCCTGACATTTCACCCACATCTATGGCAGGCATCCTCAGAGGTTGAGGGGTCTCATCCTCTGATGATGCCTGCCATAGATGTGGGCGAAACATCAGGAGAGAATGCTTCTAGAACATGCCCATTCAGCCCGGAAAACTCACAACAACCCAAATTTTAAAATATTGCTACTTGAAATGTCAAATAGAGTCCTGGTAATCTTTTAATTTCTATTATTCTTCATAATAAAGAAGTTAGAGAAAGTACCTAGCACTTCAGGAATCCACCTAAAACAATGGGGAACAATTATATAAAGGGCATTTTTAGAACAATTATGTGCTAAATCCAGTGGGTTGGTCCAAATGACAAGGTACTCATTAAGTGAATAGGACTTGTTAGAACATTAATTCAAGTCCCATTGGTTCAATTGTCTTACTGTCATTTGAGATGAACACCTGTATATCTTCAGGGATGGGGTGTGTGTGTGTTTCATATAGAGGCTACTGTATTTATCTGGATATTTTTGTGTTTTCCCCCTTATTTTACAGGTACCTATCTTCCTAATCTAAAACATCTGAAACTGAACCATAGTAAGATTACCTCTGTAAGGTAAGGAGATATAACATGAAAAGAGAAGTTCAGAGTGATTTTTTACTCTCCTGTTTCACAATGGCACCTTGTAAATATACATCTTTATATCTTTATACCCAGTGAGACTGAAGTAGGTCTTTATCTTGTGTATGCTGATAAAGCTCTGTTGAGCCCTTCAGTTTTGTTGTAGAGATGACAAGTAGAAAAACACTTTAAAAGGTGAAATTCGTGTTCTGTGATCTGTAAAAGCACAGGAAGCCAATGCCAAAATTATTCCTTCCAGAGGGATCATAATGTGTACTAATCCGTTGTTTTTTGGTACGAAGAGTCTTGTAGCACTGTAAAGATACCAACAAGGAAAAAAAAACTAGAAAGGGGGGATGAGAATGCTTTTGAGGGGGAAAGTGGGGAGGGGAGAAAAGCAACTAAAGAAACCTGCCTCTATTAGGGACCCAGCGAGAAGGGCAGTGAGGAGAGGAAGAGGCAAGCTGTTCCCATCCCATTCCCTTTTCTTACCCATACTGGAGGGAGGAGCCCCTGGTGGCGCAGTGGATTAAACCCTTGTGCTGGCAGGACTGATGACTTGAAAGTTGGGTTGCTGACCTAAAGGTTGCCGGTTCGAATCCAATGTGAATGAGCTCCCTCTATCAGCTCCAGCTCCATGCAGAGACATTAGAGAAGCCTTCCACAAGGATGGTAAAAAACATCAAAACATCTGGGCTTCCCCTGGGCAATGTCCTTGCAGATGGCCAATTCTCTCATGCTAGAAGCAACTTACAGTTTCTCAAGTTGCTCCTGACACCAAAGCATCCGGTCATTCCCTGGACAATGTCCTTGTAGACAGCCAATTTTCTCACACCAGAAGCAACTTGCAGTTTTTCAAGTCACTCCTGACACAGAAAAAAAAACCCCAACTGGAGAAAGGCAGCCTTCCCTCCTTTTCCCCAGCTTGGCAGATTGGGTTTTGTGTCTGGTTTGGCGTCCAGTTCATTTTAAAATTGGTAGGGTTTGGGGCCTACAGGGTGGGAACTGGTGATGGGGAGTTTTAGATGCCACAAAAGAAGGATCCATGGGCCATGTGCAGTCTAAAAGTCATGTTTTGCCAATGTTTGATTTAGAGGTCAGAAACCTTGTTTTTAGCTGGCTAGCATAGAACTATATACACAGTGTATGATTAAAAGATATTGCTTTAGGTCTTTTGGATTTCTACCTTACATTATTTTATGAGACTTTTACTCTGTTGCTTCCATCTATTTCTTTTCAGCCAAGTAATCTCAGATTTATGAAGTAATAATTGAGGGAGAAACATGAAACATTCATAGAAGAGAGCAGGTTAAAAAACTATATTTTACTCTCCCATGATGGCATATGTTGCTTATCTTTTTAATGATTCTGGCAAAAAATGACTATATATCAAAGCTAATGGGGTATTTGTTCTAGTCAGGCCAACAGCCACAATTTTTAATCTAATTGCTTCTGCTTTCTAATTTCAGGGATGAGTAAAGAGATATGTGGGAAAACATAGATACATTTTTTCTGTTCCATTAGACTTTCATAGTTAATTCTTTGGGCATACAGAGTAGACCCCATTTGCTGAATGACTTATCATTTATAGAGTAAAGCAAGACAGTCTTTTCCTAGATATACTTTTGTTGTTTTAATGAAAATGTCTGGGGAAGCCAGTAGCATATAGACTAGGACCAGTTAAAATCAAATATATCAATTACTTCATGGGGTTAAAGACCAATAGTCAGGTAAAAAATGTGTGGGTTTTTTTAAACAGTTGAATTTTTTCATGTTAAATGAATTTTTACATGGAAAGAAATAACACTTCCTGAGGAAAGTCATGAGATGTTTCTGGGAAATATATATTTTTTCTTTTTTGATTGATAACCTTTCAGTATGTGATTAAGAGTTAAATGCATTTTCCAAATGCCACATCTATGGCTAATAGCTATCTTTTTTCTAAATTTTCTAATTTAAAGGACAGACTTAGGTAAACATACAATGTATTTGTTGCAGACATGGCTTTGACACACTAAAAAGAGCGTGTTTTATATTGTATGTAACAGATTGTTTTTTTTAAAAAAAAATAAAATAAAATTGAGAGTGGGAGATGAGAATTATGCATGTTAAAGTCAATTCCAGTGTAACTTTTTGTATAATTGGAAGTACGTCCAATTGATTGTGATGTTTACCTACAAGAGAATACATTCCATAGAAGTTAACGGGGTTTGCTTTTGAACAGGGAAGAGCTGTATGTAAACTGACTAATTTAAATTAAACTTGGGTTCTTGAGAGTAACCCACTTTCTAAAAATTACCGTGCCCTGGTACTTTTAAGTTCCTGGTAACATTTTTGAATCTTTTTGAGGCAGTGGTAAATTTTGGGTGCTTGTTTGCTAAACCTAGAGGCATTAAAAATATCATTTTCTTCAAGCTATTGAAGACTGTGTGGTCTTTGTATAAAAGCATTATTTTGTGTCTTCTGTATGACATGTAGCCCAATTCTTAGCATGTCTATTTGAAGAAAAGTCTTTTACAATATGTGCAATAAGACTGACTTCCTGGAATTAGGCCTTCACTCTAGTTTATGTCTGCCTTTCATTCCCAATTAAATAGCTAATTAAGTCTGGCTTCGTAAACTGTCTCTTGTCATTGTGCTAACCTTTTCACATATCTGTCTGTGTTTGTCTGCATCAGTGTCTGGGAGATAATTTTGGTCCCCACCACATTAATGATGAAATTAAAAATTGCCACAATGTTTCCAGCTACTGAAAAGAGTTTTTGAAAAGCAAATGTAATAATGGTTTTCCTCTGGCAGGAATATTTAATTTCTTAGTTCAGCATCCTTTTACTATGTGTGTTGAATTTTTCAAGAAAATGACCTGGTTCTCTTGGCACTATTAAATAAGATATATAACTTCATGTAACATATCTTGGAGTGCAGTGACTGAAGGCAATACACTTCCTACTTTTTCCTGCTGTTGAAGACTAGTGCTTTCAATGTCTTAAACAGGGGTCGTCAAACTTGTTGAGGAGAGGGCCAGTTAACTGTCCCTAGACTGTTGGGGGGCCAGACTATAGTTTGAAAAAATACACAAATGAATTTGTATGCACACTGCACATATCTTATCTGTAGTGCAAAAAACATGAATGAACAACATAATATTTAAAATGAAGAACAATTTAACCAACATAAACTTACCAGTATTTCAAACGTGGGCCTGCTTTTGGTTGATGACATAGTCAAGTTAATTAGGATTGTTGTTACTGTTGTTGTTATTGTTATTGCGTGCCTTCAAGTTGTTTCAGGCTTAGGGTGACTCCAAGTCTATAAAGTTCAGGATGGGGGATGGGTGACATCTGGCCTGCAAGCCTTCGTTTGGGGACCCCTGGTCTTGAGAGCCCAACAGTATGGTAGACAGACAGATGGCTTTCATTGGACCTAGTATTACATCTTCAGGGGATCTGATGGTGGTAAAGCAAGAGGAATATATATATATACCTGTGGAATGTCCAGGGTGGGGAAAAAGAACTAATGTCTATTAACTAAGTGTGAAGGGTGCAATTAGTGAACCTGATTTGTAGATGTTTGAGTGGGATCCATCCATTAGCATGAGACAACTAAAAAGATTGCATAGTCAGTAGTGAGGGCATCTGCCTAGAAGTAGCCAGGAAGTAGAAGTATGATGTTCAAAACAGGCCAGCATGAAACACAGGAGTCCTCCATGTAATGTCCACGATCTGGCATAATTTTCAGTTTCCCTACTGTGCAATATGAATGTTACCCATGTTACTCAATATCTAATGAGTTTGAAATGTACCTCTAATATCATGCTCCAAGATAATGAAAGAAGTAAGTGATTGATGGAATCAGAAATGAGAAGGGAACAATTATCATCCCCTCCTGGGTAATGTAAAGAGTTGCATGTTGGGAAATAATAGTGTAATTAGGAAACTACCTGGAGAATTGGCCATCCTTACCAGTCTCTGTTGTTAAAAGGCTCCTCATCCAACAATGCACTGAAAAAATAATTTTCTACAAGAACAATTATTGTGAATTTATGTTTGCCTATTGTTTGAAACTTATCTTACAACAAGAAAGATGTGTATAAGAAAATATAGTGTTGGAAGTCATTTAAAGACAACCAATTTTCTACATTGTGGCAAATTGCAAAATTGTGGAAAATTTTGCAAAGTATCTTTCTTGTAAGGTTATGGTTTGATAGTGCTTGATCTGTTTACTGTGTGAAAAAATGTTATTGACCAGAAAGGAATAAAGGAACATGGCATTGTAGAAATCTGGTCACCATTTCTTCTCTGTGCTGCACATCTGACTTCATGACATGGGACACCAATAAATCAACTGAACTTTGGGAGTAGTATCTTTTGACATAGTGATTTATAAGAGGAAGGGAGTCCCATTATTTAAATGTGGTATGAGGAGGATGTGGAAGACTGAAATAACTGAGTGTATTAATTCAACCTATTTGTGAGGGGAAAGTGCTGTGTATTGCAAATGAATTTAAAATCACACACATCTACTTCGCTTATTTGCGTATTTGAAAATGTTACCAAAAGGGTTTTACAGTCTCAACATTAATTATACAGTGCTTTTTGATAAGTTGATCTTTGTCCATGCATCATGAATTTACTTTGTATTTTTCCCTTTATTGAACTTACTGTAAAAAGAAGTTACAAGTCCTAGTGCAGATCCCAATCTATCTCGTATTTAGCTATGTGCACAATAATCTTCCTTTTTCCATGTGTATTAAACAGTTACACCATCTGTCATAATCCAAATAAAAGTATTGGTTCCACTTAATGAATTCATGCACTTTTCTGTAATATTTCCATATTGTCCATATTCATAAATGTCATGATGCATGTATTTCTATCTTTATGAAGTGCTCGTACCCCAAGATACTATTTTGGCATCTTGATCAGTTTATATAAAAAGAAGACATCCTTTATATAAAAAAACCCGTCTGCCACTCCTAAAAGGGACAAGCTTTCTGCCCGTCAAATAAGGAGCCTTTTTATTAGCCCACCATAAGACCTTGCAGAGGTGCAAACCCTTCTTCTTCTTTATTCATTCAGTCGTTTCCGACTCTTCGTGACCTCATGGATCAGTCCACGCCAAAGCTCCCTGTCGGCCGTCGCTGCCCCCAGTTCCTTCAAGGTCAAGCCAGTCACTTCAAGGATACCATCCATCCATCTTACCCTTGGTCGGCCTCTCTTCCTTTTTACTTCCATTTTCCCCAGCATCATGATCTTTTCCAAGCTTTTCTGTCTTCTCATTATGTGGCCAAAATACTTCATCTTTATCTCTAATATCCTTCCCTCCAATGAGCAGCTGGGCATTATTTCATGGAGGAGGGACTGGTTGGATCTTCTTGTGGTCCAAGGCAATCTCAGGATTTTCCTCCAGCACCACAGTTCAAAAGCATCTATCTTCCTTTGCTCAGCCTTCCTTATGGTCCAGCTCTCGCATCCATAGGTTACTATGGGGAATACCATTGCTTTAACTATGCGGACCTTCGTTGCCAGTGTGATGTCTCTGCTTTTTACTATTTTATCGAGGTTGGCCATTGCTCTTCTCCCAAGAAGTAGACGTCTTCTGATTTCCTGGCTGCAGTCTGCATCTGCAGTGATCTTCACGCCTAGAAATATAAAGTCTGTCACTGCCTCCACGTTTTCTCCCTCAATTTGCCAGTTATCAATCAGTCTGGTTGCCATAATCTTGGTTTTCTTGATGTTTAACTGCAACCCAGCTTTTGCACTTTCTTCTTTCACCCTGGTGATAAGGCTCCTCGGCTCCTCCTCACTTTCAGACATCAGAGTGGTATCATCTGCATATCTAAGGTTGTTAATGTTTCTTCCAGCAATGGCGCAGACCCATGCCTTGCAAAATAAAAAAAATCACCCTCAAATGCTCCAAACCACACTTTGCCCACCCCCATGGTATGGCAGAAGGTTGTGTGCCCAGAGTCATCAACCAGATGTGTATTTCTTGTGCATAAGATCTGATTTCTCATGGAACTGCAGACTTGAAGAGTGGAATCTGCTTAGTCAAATGAGGCCTTTAATTCAATGTTTTATCAATTTTGGCTTAGTTATAATGCAATATCTCTGGACCCTGAAGTATTAGAAATACAGGGTGATGTACACATTCAGAACACACAAGCCTAAAACTGACCTGTTTTCAAGAAGGCCAGGAACAACCAGTAAACCTGTTTTTTCTTCTTCTCACACCATTGATCTTGCACAGATAACTCTTCACAGACTAAAGAATATGGTAGATTATGGACATTACATGGGGTTCCTATATTTCATGCTGGACTGTTTTGAACACCACACTTCCACTTCTGCTCATGTTCTAAGTGACCTGAATTGGAGATAATCAGGCTTCTGGACACTTCAAGTGGAATTACAGGAGGCCCCACCTTAACATAAAGAACCTGGTGTTTTTGGTGCTGTTACAACCAGAGAAGGAGATGGCTTAGACCCTGAGCCTCTTTGAAGTGTGTGGGGCCTGTTCCAGTGTATAGGAGTAGAGTTGCAACCATGGATATTAATTTGTGTTTGAGAAGGGGAGTGTAGACTTGGTTCTGAGATGTCCCTTTTCTTTGCAACAGAGTTAACAAATTGCAGTGAGATTTGTAGGTTGGGTTGCCACCCCCACCCCCTTGATCTGATATCTGGAATCATTTCAGATTTGTATTGGTGAAGTCAAAGAGAGTCTTATCAATGAATTTGGCTGAAATTGACTTCTTGAATGTCTTGCTGTCACAGTTTACAAAATCTCAATTAGTGCTATACCACATTGCTTTCTCCCAAGTTTTCAGTAATTATCACCAACTTAGATAATTGATTTCCATTAGTGCCTTCTATATAAGAGAGATTCTGTAAAGCATATTAAAGGAGGCCCAGTGGCCTAGGGGATAAAAGCCTTGTGACTTGAAGGTTGGGTTGCTGACCTGAAGGCTGCCAGGTTTGAATCACACCCAGGGAGAGCGTGGATGAGCTCCCTCTATCAGCTCCAGCTCCATGCGGGGACATGAGAGAAGCCTCCCACAAGGATGGTAAAACATCAAAACATCTGGGTGTCCCCTGGGCAACGTCCTTGCAGACGGCCAATTCTCTCACTCCAGAAGCAACTCCGGTTGCTCCTGACATGAAAAAAAAAGCATATTAACATATTGAATTTTGGGAAGCTAATACTACAGAATTTATTCTAAGGCACGCATTTGTTTTGACTAGAGAGTGCCATGAATGTTGATGGAATTATATCTTAGTAAATATATTCATAGGATTGTGTTGTTAATTGTTGAAAGTTTCTATGACTGTAGCTCCATAAAACCCTTATTGCTTGGAAAAAGTGTTATATTTAAAATGACTGGGTGGAGATTGGGTTCATGTTCAATATGGCAGTATAACATGATTTATGGCAAGCTTTTAACAATGAATTTATTTCAATTAAACTGGAATTGCAGAATGTCCAGCTTGGAGGGTAGATACCTCAGGGCTCACAAGAGTTTTCCAGTTAGTTAAATAAAATCAAACTACACACTAATTGTTTTGTCATTGTACACAGCATTATATCAAGTTAGTGTGATATAATACTTGTTTTAATGCAAGGAGCATCAATAGGACTGGGAAATATTGCAAATAGATTATGCCCTTATTAATGATCTGTGTACGTTATGCATTTGTTCATGTGTGTTCTATGAACATCTCTTTTACTTTGGATATCTGGAAAAGTTATGAGGATTAATTGCTTTGACCTTGTTGCCAAAACCCCAATGAAACCAAGAGGTATTCAGAGATTTTGACTGTTGCTGCATTCCTTCTTTTTTCAAGCTTTGTTCTCTTTCATTTGTTAAAAGATTGAAATCTATTTTTTGGAATTATGCACGTGTTCTGTAATCAGCCTTTGAATCTAACTGGGATGAAATTTGTAATAAAAAAATCTGTGCTTATAGAAGTTGAAGTGCAGTTTACATTAGTTTCCTATTTAATTCATTGATCACTTGTTTGAAATCTTGAACTGAAGTTTACTACTCTGATAAGGAATTGATGAATCTGACCTTCAAGGTCCCAAATTTTATTCCTTCAGGGATCTTGGAACAGCTCTGACTAATCTTCAAGTCCTGTGGATGGCTTGCTGTAGGCTTCCAGATTTAGATGGGATCTCTTCCTGCTGCTCTTTGAAGGTGGGGCTGTTAGTGATTTGACACATATCTTTGTGCTGATTATTGTTATTATTATTTTTATATTTATTTATACCTCACTTTTTAGCTCCACATGAAGACTCAAACTGCTTACATTAAAAGCATTTCAATACAATTTAAACTCTACAAATATACAAATATTAAAATAGAATTAAATATCAATGGTACAGTTTAAAATGATTAAAACTCCCTGACTTGATCTTAAAAACCTTCTTCTTTAAAACCTGCCTGGATAAAAAGGTTTTTGTCAGCTGGGAGGGGGCCATACTAGTTTCCGAGGGAAGAAGGGAATTCCGAGTCAAGGAGTAGCTACCAACTAAACTTGAGATGGAGGTGGAACTGAGAGAAGGACCTCTCCCGAAGATCTCAGGGCCCGTGTAGATTTGTACGAGGAGATGTTGTCAGCCAAATAGCCCGGACCTCTGAAAGGAATTGGTCAGTGAGTTCAGGCTCAGTGTGTATGCGTGTTTTCTTCTAAAAGGTTTAACATATAGCCTTCCATCATAAGCTGTCATGTATTCTGTTTGCAGACTTTGATTTTTGAGAATTCATAATAATTTAGATATAAAAATAAATTCTTGTGAGCCAGTGCTATGTACTGGTCTGACTTCAGGAAACCAGGATTCAAATCCTTGCTGAGCCATAGAAATGTACTCAGGGCACACTTTCTCTGCCTTGGAGGACTGGCAAACTTGTCCTGAATAATCTTGCCAAGAAAATCCTACAGTAGGCTCACCATAAGTCAGCACTGATTGGAAAGCACCAGATAATAACAGCACTTGAAAGAATAGACTAATATCCTCTGAATAAATCTTGCCAAGACAACCCTATGGTAGAATTTTCATAAGTCTGAACCAATTTAAAGGCACATCATATATACAAGTACACAGACAGGAAGACTTTAGTTCAATGTCTTAATTAAAAGTGCCATATATAGTTAAATCTTAAACATTTATACATTGCTTCTGGTTTTTCTTTTTAGGAACTCTACATAGCCTACAACAACATTAGTGACCTAAGTCAAGTGAGCCAGCTGGAACATCTTGAGGTTCTAGACCTTGAAGGAAACAGCATTGAAGATCTCAGTCAGATTCAGTATCTGGGGCTTTGTGCAAAATTGTCTACTCTTACACTGGAGGGAAATCTTATATGCTTGAAACCAAGTCCCCAATCTCCAGAGGTGTGTGTATATTGTAGATTTATCTTATTTTAACTTTAAACATAAAATGAAATTGTTTTGTGACTTAGTACTGTATAGTTTGCCACATGGAAGTTCACCCAGGGCTGAATTTAGAATGTTAGTTATTTCAAATGAATGTGTTACATTACATGCTTGTCACAGATGATATGTAATTTGTCATATAATTTGTTCTGGGGCAGGCAAGGTAGCATGTTACATCAAAGCTGTATGAGTAGTACAGGTATATTTCAGTTAACGAAGTAGATATGTCTTTGGGCTTTCCCTCTTTAACAGAAACTTTGGTACCAGGGGCAAAAATAACATCGAAAGAATAGGGATAGAGTTCTACACCACAAAAAGATGAACATGTTTCAGAAGACTTGTTATTCAAAATGAGCAGTATGCACGCATGAAATGCAATAGGCGGTTTTATCCGCTATTATATTATTGTTGAAATGGTGGTTGAATTTGCGTTAAATGTTAATGATGTTTGTTTTTATTGCAAATTGTATTTTATCTTGTTAATGTGGAAATTTGGGCATGACTCCATGTTAGCTGCCCCGAGTCCCTGCGGGGAGATAGAGGCAGGGTATAAAAATAAAGTTGTTGTTTTTGTTATTATTATTATTACTATTATTGCTATGTCAGGTAACCATAGCATAAATAAACAAAAACATTTTGAATCTTCTGGAGACCCTTTCAAAGCTTTGTCTACCAAACATATAGGAATAATTTCTTTTTTTCATTAGTCCCCAGTTTTGTTATAATTTCCATTTTGATTGCCCAAAATTCTAGGGATAGATAATAATAATAATAATAATAATAATAATAATAATAATAATAATAATAATCTTTATTTATATCCTGCTACCATCTCCTCGAAGGGTGGCTTACAAAGGCACTCCAGCGTTCACATGTAACATACAGTAAGTAAAAACAGTACATAAGTATAAAACAAGTCACATAAGATTATAACAACAGTAGATAAAACTAGCTGCCACCAATTTACAAAAAGCCAACTTCATATGGGCCCATTCAGCCTACTCGAGGTCAAAAGCCTGTTTGAACATCCATGTTTTCAGGTTGGAGCAGAAGGACTGAAGGGTGGGAGTTAATCTAATCTCTTTTGGGAGGGTACTAGGCCACCACTGCGAAGGCCCTCTCTCTTGTCCCCACCAACCACGCTTGAGATGGTGGTGGGACCGAGAGAAGGGCCTCCCTTGTTGATCTCAGAGCCCGTGCCAGTTTGTAGAAAAAAATGCAGTCACAAATATATGTTGGATCCGAAGCGTATAGGGATTTATAAGTAATAACCTACACCTTGAATTGAGCCCAGAAACTTGTCTGAAGCCAGTGGAACTGGCAGTCTTTCCTGGTTTCCTCTTTTCTTTATTTGCTGTTCATGGATTCTCAGTGATCCTAGAGGCAGATGCTCTTTACCCATTGTAGGGAAAATGATTAAATAAAGTAGAATCCCATTTTTTCCTAGCTTGGTCTTTATTACCCTTTTTACTTTTTAGACAGATAGTGCATGGCACAGCAGGAAGTTGTAACCACACATGCAGCTATGTTATGTTGTCTCTTTCTGAATCATTGGTTTGAACTAGAGGGAAATTTAAATCAGGAATAATCTTGTGGAATCTTCGAATTTACAATTTAGAGGGATATCCTTAGAATTTTCAGCCAGAGAACTCTAGTACCTTCCCAAACTAGAAACTCCAGCATGCCATGGGATGCAGCCATAGTAATTAAAGCAGAACCATTGTGCTATAACTGGGTAACATGAAAAGGAAAAAAAAACAAAGTCTCACATATCTGGCTGCATTTGATCTTTACTGCTATATAGCTACAGCTGCTTCTACCTTTGCTAGTGGAGGCAGCGTAAAGCTGATTGTATTTATTTTATTTATTTTAAAAAATATTTATTACCCTCATCTGTAGATATTTGAGGCAGTGTAAAATATATTACCATCAACATTCAATTAGATAGACAGGTAGATAGATAATAACATGGTTGACACGAGTTACAAAGTCTAGTTAAGGCCTTTGTAAACAAAATGTTTTTCAGTCTAAGACTGCATGCTTCCTATTTTGATTCCTTTAACGTGGAGAAAGCATACATATAATTTATAGACACCGTCTAAACAAATGCATTGCCTCTGACTGGCTATTTTCACTTTTTTTAAAAATGAAATAAAATGACATATACTGCTTCAAATAAATGTACAGCTTTCTACAATGGGCTGTATGCTTGTTCAGTGTAATTTGATTTTCAGATGAACTAATCTCTTCCTGACATCTAAAGCAAAAAACCAACAACCTAATGATAAATTTGGTGGTCCCTTTTGCAAGCTGTTGCTGCCGTTGCACTTTGTATATGTGTAACTTGATGCACATCAAATCAGAAAATCATTACAGACTGGAAACCTATAGCTTATGCATTTTGTGCGCTATGTGAACTGATGACTCACTGATGTAAATATTCACTTATCTTCTTGTGGGAGCAATATGGATTGAAAGTTAGCTACTCAAATCTTATATATGTAGATGCCAAGGACTCCTAAGGAGAGTGACCATTTGAGGTACAGTATATTTTTTAAAAGGTGTACATGCTACTGCAACTCCCACCTTTGATGGAATTGTATGTAGCTAAGACCTATATGTTGAGCATAGGGATAGTACTGCATCTGTCAAGAGAGCTTATGGTGCAGAGGTTGTTCTGAGCAGCATTTATTTGAAATCCTCATCTCCTAAGCCTACCACCCCCTTGAGGCATTTCGTCTGGCCCTTGTCTGATCATACAGCTGCCTCATTATGCTGTTTGGTCATTTCTCCCAGATAAAATGAGTCATTAGCAAAGACCTCTCAGCCCCTCCCCTCTTGAATGGATAGCAGAGGAGGCTTAGTAAGCCCTGTCTTTTACATTACCCCAGCTGCATGCTTTTGCCCATTGTCTTTGTTTGTGCAAGATGATTTAGTGTGTGTGTGTATATCTTTTAAAATTAGAATTACAAGGGCACCAGCCAAAGGGATCCGGCCTGTGCTAGATGGAGTGACAGTACCTCGGAAAACATAGTTTTGTAGCTCAGTGCTGAACCTGCAGGCCAGGTTTCTGTAGTGGCCAAAAATGCCTTTGCACATTTGAAATTTATGTCCTAACTGCACCCATTCTTTGAGATACCCAATCTGGCCATGGTGGTACCATTTGGATTACTGCTTTGGGTCTCGATCAAGAGAGAAATGTCAGGTTCAAATAAATCTATATATCTATATCTATATCTATGTAATAACAGTCAGTGTATGTTTGTATGTATGTGAGTATGTGGCAGCTTTCTGATTGGCTGCCACTTACACAGACAACTACGACCGCCATGAATGACGGATCCTGACCAAACTTGACACACTTAATCCCCATGACGCACTTTACGCCCAGGTGCCGTTTGCGAGACGATGGACGATGGGTAATGGGATTTGTAGTATTTTCAATCGCTACGGCTCCCACAGGCCACTGCGACGTCCACCAGTGACGGAACTGGACCTAACTTGGCACACAGAACCCCCATGAACCCCTTTCTGTCCTGGGGCAGATTGGGGGAGGATGGACCAAGTAGCTTCACTCACTTCTTGCTCTGGAAGTTGTAGTTCACCCTTATACAGACAGCACTGAACCCAGCCGACGTCGGATCTGGACCAAACTTGGCACACTGCCTCATCATGCCCAACTGTGCATACAGGCAGGGTTTCTGGGTGATTTACCTTTGCCTCTGGGAGTTGTAGTTCACCCTTATACAGACAGCACTGAACCCAGCCAATTTCAGATGTGGACCAAACTTGGCACACAAGTTTCTCAAATGACCCGGGCACAGCCAGGTCCCCAAGCTAGTATATAATAAAAGTCAATGTATATATGTATGTATGTATCTGGGTATGTGGCAGCTTTCTGATTGGCCGCCACTTTAGCAGGCCACTGTGACCGCCAGGAAGGACGGACCTAGACCAAACTTGCCACACATAACCCCCATGACCCATTTTATGTCCTGGTGCTGTTTGGGGGATGATGGGCCACAGATGATGGGATTTGCAGTACTTTCAATCGCTTCGACTCCCACATATCACTGCCATGCCCACGAGTGGTGGAACTGGAACAAACTTCGCAGACAGCGCTCCCATGACCCCCTTTATGTCCTGGGGCAGATTGGCAGAGGACAGACCAAGGATGATGGGACTTGCAGTACCTTCACTCACTTCCCGACACCACTACAACTGCCAGGAATAACAGAATAGAATCAAACTTGGCACACATAGCCCATATGAGACAGTTTACACACTGCTGCAGTTTGGGGTAGGCCAAACCAAGGATTATGGGATTTGCAGTACCTTCACCCGATTCACTTCCCACAGACCATTGCGACCCACAGATGACACAACTGGACCAAACTTGGAACAAAGATGTAATGTGGCCCACTTTACACCCTAGTGTGGTGTGGGGAAGGATGTACTATGGATGATGGGTCCAAACTAGGCACATAGAGCCACCATGACCCACTCTATACCCTGGTGAAGATTGGAGGACGATGGTCCATAGACGATGGGAATTGCAATACCTTCACTCACTTCCTTAGAACATTGCAACCCCCAACGATGCCTGACCAAGACCAAACTTGGCTGATAGACCCCCCCCATGCTCCCCCTCTATTCTGCCTTGGTCAGACCACACCTGGAATACTGTGTCCAATTTTGGGCACCGCAGTTGAAGGGAGATGTTGACAAGCTGGAAAGCGTCCAGAGGAGGGTGACTAAAATGATTAAGCGTCTGGAGAACAAGCCCAATGAGGAGCGGCTTAAAGAGCTGGGCATGTTTAGCCTGCAGAAGAGAAGGCTGAGAGGAGACATGATAGCCATGTACAAATATGTGAGGGGAAGTCATAGGGAGGAGGGAGCAAGCTTGTTTTCTGCTGCCCTGCAGACTAGGACGCGGAACACTGGCTTCAAACTACAGGAAAGGAGATTCCATCTGAACATCAGGAAGAACTTCCTCACTGTGAGGGCTGTTCGGCAGTGGAATTCTCTCCCCCGGACTGTAGTGGAGGCTCCTTCTTTGGAGGCTTTTAAGCAGAGGCTGGATGGCCATATGTCGGGGGTGCTTTGAATGCGATTTCCTGCTTCTTAGTGGGGGGTTGGACTGGATGACCCATGAGGTCTCTTCCAACTCTACTATTCTATGATTCTATGATTCTACTCTACACCTGGGTGCTGTTTGGAGGGGGATTGACCATGGATGATGGGACTTCCATATGGGAGTTGTAGTTCACCTGCACCTAATGAACCCCACTGACCCTGGACCTGGGCAATACCTTCACTGGCTTCCTGAGAGCACTGCGATTCTCACTAACAAAGAATCAGTACCAAACTTGGTACACAGAGGCCCCATGACCCACTCTACATCCTGGTGTGGTTTGGAAGAGTTTGGACCATGGATGATGGGACTTGCAGTAGCTTCACTCACTTCCTGAGAGCACTGCAGCCCCCACCAATGTCTCATCAAAACCAAACTTGACACATACAGTTCCCATGACCTACTTTACATCCTTGCGCTCTTTGGAGTGGGATGGACCATGGATAAGGGGACTTCCATATGGGAGTTGTAGTTCACCTGCACCTAATGAACCCCACTGACCCTGGACCTGGACTAAACTTGGAACACAGGCAAACAATGCCTTTTATTTTTGTATTGCATCTTTTAAACATGCCTAGTGTGGAGTGTTAACCGCCTTGAGTCCCCACAGGGAGAAAGGCGGGATATAAATAAAGATAATAATAATACTAATAAGAAGCAATGCCCTTTCACTGTTGTACCTAATTAGGAAGCTGAAATCTTTGCTAAAGTACTGCAAATTATCAAGGCCTTTCTTTGCAGTCCACACTGTACCATCTGCTTGATCCTATTCTAAGTAGTCTGATGATTGCATGAAGAAAATAATCCAGTTTGGTGGTGGGGAGGAACGGGTCTATAGGATTTGGCAATAGCCTAAATTTGAGGAAAGGGAGAGAAAAGGAGAGTTAGATGTAAGTATATACCAGGAAGGTGAATAACATCACAGTCCTCCAGAGATTTACAGTTCTCTAGAGGAGAATGTGTCAAACTCATTCTCATTGAGGGTCACATCAGGCTTATGGTCACTGTCAAAGGACCATTGAATCCATGGACGGAGAATCCCTGGATACAGAGAGCCAACTATACATTTTTACATAGTGGTCAGTACTCTTAAGTTTTTACCCAATTTGGGTCTCCATATGTTATTGAACAACAACTCCTACCACTTTTTGTTATCTACCATGTGGACTGGGGATAATGAGAATTGCAACTCTGATAACGTTTTAATGTCAGGTATCATATCCACAAGCTTTATATCTAAATCCAAGCCCCACTAACTAAACAGAACAAACTGCAGCCTTCCAGATGCTACTGTACCACAACTCCCATCAGCTCTCGTCATGATGTCTAATGATGAGGAAGATATGAGTTGTTGTCCAGCATTTGGAGGGCTGCATAAAATGACATGGCAGGTCAGCTTTTAGTGTGACACATTTTCTCTAGTGTCTATGTGTGAAGACATAGGAGCGTGTGCAGTGCGGCAATTGGTTTAGTATTATTATCTGACCATTAATAGCTAATTAAAGAAGAAGAAGCTAGAATGAATCCGATGAGAGTTGAATGTTTACAATGTTTGTAACAAAATTGTACTAGGCTCTTCTGTTTTGCTCATTTTGAGCACAAAAAGGGTTAAACTCAGAAAAAGACATTACAGTGGGCCTCTCTAGATCCTCCAGTGTGATTCTATGGGATGTTAATGGGTCAAGTATAATGAAAATGTAAGGTTCACTATTATCCCCAGTTTCAGATATCCACAGGAGTTATGACTAACTTGTTTTAATTTTTAAAACACTGCCATGTGTGTTATTTTACCTGCCCATTTCTCAGATCCCCGTCCCTTTAAATATGTTTTCTCCTTGGTTTTTTTCCAGGTCCCAGATTACAACTACAGAGCTGAAGTGAAACAACTCATTCCTCATTTAAAATGTTTGGATGAAATGCCAGCAGATCAAACAGACTTACCTTCCCCGTGCAAGATGAACGAGGAATGGTTCCTTGTCAAGACATCAATCAAAGAAGGACATTTACTTGACCAGACTTCTGATTCTGGTATGCTAATATATTTTGTAAAGTTCATTTTTACTAATAGTAAAAGTTTTGCTTTTTGCTATGATTTTTTTGCCTTTTGCTTTTGCTATGATTCTTTCCATACTGTTGACAACCTCTTTATGAAAAAACAGGATTTAGGGCTATGTTGAAATGGCTTACACCAGTGTAGTCCAACCCACGGGCCACATACGGCCCACCTATTCATTTTTGTTGGCCCTTGCCCTTCTTATTAGAAAAATATTATAATTTAACATTTGGAAAAAATAGCTTACCCTTCTTACTGCTTTAATTTTTTAAGAAACTGCCATATAATGACCATATTAAATCTTCACTCTTTGATACTAAAGTTTTATTGGTCCTCAGGTAACTAAAGGTTGGACCATCTTATGTGTTGCAGTATCTCATTAGGATCATCTCTCTTCTCTTCCCCATGGCTTAGATTCAGAATCTATACCAAGTTGGCTCTGTTCTTCTATGAAGCTTCCTGTAACACAGTTCCCTGTACCTTCCAGACCTCAGACTGGACAAAGACCTCCCAGTGCCCATTTACTTTTTGGTTGTAGCACTCTCCTAGAGCCAACTGTTTGTGAGGAAGGCCTGCCTGAAGATGATGCCAGTGATTTGACTCATGGTAATGGAACAGCTTATGCTATTTTTGTAATAATTTTTATTCACGTTTTCGGGTAGGTTACATAAAAGGGTCAGGGTACAATCGTTAGGGAAGGAAAAGGGTAAGAAAGGGAAGGGGATAATTACAGGAATACTAAAGGTTGCTTTAGGGAAATGGGAAAATGAAGGGAAGGTAGGGAGGTTTAGGGTTAATGGGTTAATTTTGTCTTCTGTTCTTTGTTCTTCACGTTGTTCTCGTTTTGTTTATTTTATATTGTTTTTTAGACTCCTCCACATTTTATTTGCAGGAACTCCTCCTTATTGTTATTATCGTTGTTACTTTTTCTAAACTTTTAGTTTTTTCCTGTATTCTTCATATCGCTTCCAATCTATTGTTTTTTGTATTTTCCCTTTGCTTTCCCTTAACAAAAGGGTCAGTCTGTCCATATCATAGATACCTTCTAGTTTTTCTAGCCATTGCTCTTTTGATGGTATTTCTTGCAACTTCCATTGTTTTGCAATAGCTTATGCTATTCTTATCCTTCTCCTCTTTCCAAGCTATCTTTGAAAGAATGTGAGTAAACACAAAGTGATGTAGGAATTCTCACATAAATGTTCTTGAATGGCATATTTATCATGATCCCTCCTTGTAGATGTATTGTATGCACATTTCTGTATTCCTAATTTTCTAGACATTTGTCTATAAATAAGAACATGTACAAGGAGTACAAAGCATGGTTCAAATTGTATTAAGTTATTAGTTAGATGATGCTGTCTTTCAAGGGTCAGTCCTGTGTTGTTTGTGGTTTGTTCTTGTCTCTTGCTAGACAGAAAATCAAAGTGCTGCATTATATTGATTCACATTGTAAAAGCAGGTTGAATGTCATATTACCTTCAGCTGAGTGAAGTGAGAGATGCTTGGAGACTTTATTATCTGTACAATTTATTTACTGTATTTTTGCCCCGCTCTATCTTACCCCGAAGGAGACTCAGAGCAGCTTCCAAATTGGCAATCTCTGCCTCAGTTCACAACTGCATGTGTTTTGGAGGTAGTATCTTACCCACTAGGAAAATGTTCTTTGTTTAAAGCTTTCGTCTTTATGTCAAAAGATCAACACAGGAATAGCCATAACTTTATTTTCCTAAATGTATTCCTCCTTTTAAATATGGGAAACCTACTACATTGTCACATACAAGCAGACTGGATGTATTGGTATACAGAAAGGGGATTATGAGGCTGCAAAATGGTTAACTGAAACAAGTCCTTTTTTCTTTTTCTTTTTCTTTTTGGCCAGGTATCAACAGAGTCATATGTGGGAACCCCATCAAAGCTCTTCACGCACGAAGACAAAAGCTGGGAGTAGGCTTTCATTCCTATGTGCTTTTATTTTCTTCTTTGGCAAACCAGAGTGACATGAATTTGAATTGCATAGTTTTTAACTGTACAGCACCATGGTCATTGTCATAAGAAATATATTCTGGAGATGTTCAAGTGTATGTGTGCAGCCATAGATTTTGCCATTTCTTGGTGGGATATTAAGAGCATGGGGATACTGAGAACTGACAGATGTATATACAGTATATGTGTGTGTACATCTCATTGAAAACAGGACCCATTTTCATTAGCTGTAGCTACCATTATTTTTGATACAATGAATTAGAAAATTAAGAAGGGACAGAGCATTCCAATTGTACACCAGACATTATGATCATTGGGAGAAAGGGACTTTCTCCCCTGTATATCCACACATGTGCACCTCCTCTCTCTCTCTCTCTCTCTCTCTCTCTCTCTCTCAACATTATGCTTTGGAACACTCTTGGAGTAAAAAAAATTTTCACTACAATGATAGGAAACCGTGTAATTTTCTGAATAAATGTTCAGAGCTTCCCCAAAAGTCAGTTTTCTGGAAAGCCATGTGGCTTTCCCACAATGGCTATTGAGCATTTTTTTTAAATGAAAAAAAGCACAAAATGGAATGTTGCACAATTTCAAATGTTGCAAAGTTTTAAATGTGGTTTTTTTTCTGAAAGGACATGGGGAGAATAAAATGGAATGATGAGACATGGAACTTTCTAACATGATGGGCTGCGGCAGGGATGAAAAATAACATTGCTCAGCTTCAAATGCTGCACAGCTTTAACTTTAAAAATGGGAACAAGAATTACAGGTCTGAAAGTGAAAGAAATGGTGCATTGTTCATCAACAGACATTAGCACATACAGAGTGACGACACTTTTAATATATAGTTCTCTGTTCACATAGCTTTTTGTATTTTGTTCAATTTTCCTAGGTGCCCATATGGCAAAAAAATCAACTTTTTAAGATAGAAATCTGCACAGTATTTCAAATTGTGCAATTCACAAAGTGTGTAAATAAAGTTCTTGCAAAGCTGCAGGAACATCCTGGGTGCTGTTTCTTTTCTTTTCTTTAAGAATTTTACTAATTTTTTTTATACTACATCGAAAGAGTGAGAACAACCAAGGTATAGAAAAGTAGGGAAAAGAAAGGTAAAAGTTTACAATCTACAAAAATATACCCACACACAAAAAAAAACCCCAAAAAGCAAAAAAAAAAAAAGACTTCAATTCCATCTTCTTGGATAATATTTTCTTATTATTCAATAATATTTTTTCTTGCTAAGGAGAAAAAAAATAGCAAAATTGTCTCTTGTAATCTTCATTTTCTCAAATTATCCAGATAGTCCTGAAGATCGTCCCAATTCATTCTTTTCATTATCTAGCCTGTATTTTTCTTCAACAAAAAAGTCAATTCGTCCATATTCTTTATTTCTCTTATCTTCTCCACCCACTGCTCAATTGGTGGGACTGATTCCTGTTTCCATTCTCTAGCGGAAACAATTATAGCGGAAGTCGTAATATAAGTAAAAAGTTTATCTTCTTGTTCCGTCAATTGTAAGTCTAAATCTGTAAATCCTAATAGATAATACCCTGGTTTTCTTATAAATGTTCTTTTTAAAATATTTTGTGATTCTTCATGAATCTTCATTCAAAACTTTGTTGCTTCTTTGCAAGTCCACCACATGTGATAGAAGGAGCCAACTTGTTCTTTACATTTCCAGCACTTAACTGTTTTATACATTTTGGCTAATTGTTTCGGTGTAGTATACCATCTGTGGAACATTTTTATCCAATTCTCTTTCAAATCCATTGCATATGTATATTTTAATTTTTTGTTCCACATTTGTTCCCATTCTTTCATTTGAACTGGTCTTCTTAAATTTTGGGCCCATTTTATCATACAATTTTTTACCTGTTCCATTTCAGTCCGCCAGGTAAGTAATATATTATAAATATTTGATATTATTTTCTTTTCTAATTTTAAAATCCTATCCCAAGTCACCTCTTCCCAACTAAAACCTAATTTTTTATCTTGATTATAATAATCTTTGATTTGCATATAATGAACCAAGTAATATTGGGGAATTTTTGTTTTAGTTCTTCATACGTTTTAATATTATTTGTACTTTTAAACAAATCTCTATAGGTTGGCCATTTTCTCCATCCATCTCCATCCATCTTCTCTGGTGCACTTCCATAGGGGAGATCCATAAAGGTGTTTTAGAATAAAGTCGTTTTTTATATTTTTGCCAAACTCTTAATAGGGATGCTCTCACGAAATGATTGCCAATTTTTTCCCCTTTTTTCTCTTCCATACCATAAATAGGCATGCCATTCTACTCTTAAGTCATTTCCTTCTATATTTAAAAAGTCTTCTTTGTTCAGTAATATCCAATCTTTTATCCATGTCATAGCACATGCATCGTGGTATGCATTAAAGTCTGGGAGGCCCAAACCCCCTCTATTTTTCTTATCAATCATATTATCATATTTTATTCTTGGTCTTCCTCCGGCCCATATAAATTTTAGAATTTCTTTTCTCCATTTTATAAAAAGTGATTGACTTCTAATTATCAGGAGGTTTTGAAAAAGAAACATCAATTTCGGTAGTATATTCATCTTAACTAATGATATGCGGCCTAATAGTGACAACTTCAAATAAGTCCATTTTTGTAAATCCTTCTGTATTTTTTTCCAGGTTTCTTCTGGGTGCTGTTTCTTTACCTGCAAATGTTCCTGAGGGTTGGGAACTCTAAATTTTATCCCCATCAGGAAATTGTTGCATACCCAGTCTATCCCATTGTATACACGCTATATATAGTTATGCTTTGGTCATTGCTGTATTCAGGTTATACATTCTGCTTCTCAGAATGGTGAGCATTTTCCTGTTGTAAAAATAAAATTTACATTATTTGTTGGTCATGGTGGGAGGAACCACCCCATTATTAGAGAGTCTAATTTTCCCCCAACCATGTGAGAACTGGTGGATGGTTGGAGGAGAGGCACACATGTGGGTGATGTTTCTCTACTCAACTGTCTGAGTAAGGATCAATAAAGGGAAGAACACTACTAGTTTACATCCAGGACACAAGCAACAGATAAGACTGAGAACTGAAGTCTTCTGGCTGTGTTTCAGTCTGTCAAACCATGCCCTGCTCTCAACTCACTGTGGCTTGGTAGTACAAAATGTCCTGGGCATAATAGGATCTCTTTTATAAATAAGGATGTGAACTAAATTAAGTTGTAAAAAAATAAGAGATGTCATGTTTTTAGTAAATGTCAGGTGTCTCTGACACAATTCCACTCCTGTTGTAGCCTACAGTAGCAGACCTAGTCCAGCCACCACTTTCTTTATCTGAACACAGCCATAACTCTGAAGAGACGGATTGTATGAATGGGGAAGACCTCTCTGCTGAGCTAGAAGCCTTGGGAAAGCATCCTTACCAGTAAGAGTCCAGGTTTAATGTCTAAATCAGGAGTTAGTTGTTTCTCAAGTGAGCTTTTTGAGGTAAAACAGCTAGTGATTTTTTATCTCACTGAATAGAACTAACTTATAATAGCAAATTAGCTTCCATGATTTATCTTTCTATAACATCTCTAAGAGACATTAGGTAACAGGGGAGGATTTGTATGTTTTCCCAGGTTTTGGTGATGGGAGATTACATCTCCATCCAAAGCATGCACTAATCTTAAGATGTAAGTGTAAAAGTTGTGAAAACTCTCATTCATCACCAAACCAACCTCAAAGAGCCCATGCTTTGGGAAGATAACTCTGACTTATTGTATAAATAAAAGGCGGTTCAGCTTTCTGCCAGTTTCCAGTGATATCAAATAAGCATGTCAACCAACTTTTGGCATTGCTATGCAATTACCTTTTGTGATCAAACCCTCCTCAAATGAGGTAACCAAGTTACCTCATTTGTGGATGGCACAATTGATAGCTTATCTTTATGGTTTGAAAAATAAAAGTAGCATGAACAAATAATTCCTGAAGAACACATTGTTGTAACTTCAGCTCATATTAACTGCTTTCATTCATCCTCACTTTTGCTGTATAGTAACATGGGAAACTTTGGTTCCAGCAGAGGATCACCACTCTGGAAGGAATGCTGTGTGTGACATTCCTCCTAAATGGCATCAATATTTTTTCAGGGGTTTTGTCCCCAGACCATCACTTTAACATGGAAATGCAATATGTGAATCTGGGAGATTCAAGTGTGCATGATCCTTGCATCATATCTGTATGATGGGATTTCAAACGGAGAGGTATATATATTTATAGTCAGACCATCCACAGCTTGAAAGTATTCGAAAAATATTTATTTTTCCATTTTCTTATAAGAGACCCCATTTTACTTTGTCATTGTATATGATGGGACTTGATCTTCCATGGATTTTGGTATCCATGGGGGTGGTCCTAGTCCCAAACCTCAGCAGACACCAAGGGCCCACTGTATATCTAAACTGCCTTTTCACTGTTGCTTCCAAAACAGCACGAATTATAAAATGAAAAATCTTAAAACCAGATGCTGAAGACAAGTACAAAGCTAAACAATATATTAGGCCTAATTTCTCAAAACAAAATAAAACAGAATAATTGATTCCTGTTAACTGTAATGCCATTTAACAGAGCACCAAGTGAGCAGCTCACAGAGGAGAATCCTAAAGGTAGAGTCCCAAAGCTTTTGATTGCAGCTCTCTGTATGTCGTTTATTGTAGCCTAAAGTGTGAAGTCATCTTAAAACAGATGTCAAACTTGTGGTCCTCCAGATATTTGGGCCTCCAACTCCCAGAAGTGCTTGCCAGCTTGTACAGTGGCAAGGGATTCTGAGAGATGTCCAAAACATCCAGAGGGCCGCAAGTTTGACACCGCTTTCTTAAAGTGTTGTAAGATTTAGATTCTGCTAGAATTGGGGCAGGATGAACATCTAATTAAACAATTTAAATCTCTGACAGGCATCTGCAAGCCTTCCAAAGAGAGAAGTCATCACAAATACTAAAAATAACACACAGTGAAGAGGACAAAGAGGAGGGAGAACAAGACTGCAGACTTAATGATAGCACTAAAGAAGACCAGAAAGAAACTGTTCAGGACATCATGGAAATCGCATCACCCAATTCCTCCTCTCATTCCATTCTTTCTCATTCGTCATCAGGTAGATGTCACAATGCTTGTCCGGATGATATGTGCGCCATTACCACCCACTTACAGTGACGTAACAGTGACGAGCTTATTTATAATGCAACAACCACTTTGGGGAGCAAAGAGCTTTTCTTCCCAGAAACAGAAATCTCAGTGCTTTTTTGAGAGAGCTGACAGGCGTCCCATCATTCTAAAGTGACATTTGATATGACACTTACAACCTACATTAACTTTAAAAAGCTAGGGAAATGAACCCTGAGAAACCCAGAGGATCTATCGCTACACTGTAAGTTGACCTGACCCTTTGGAACATAGCTGAGCCACACAGATACCTTCTCATATAGTTTCAAATACAGAGAAGAGTTTGACTCAATTGCTGCTAGAAATGCAGCTAGTAGCAGCTATTAAACAGACATTTCTGAGGCAAATTTTCATATAATACAATGGCAAATCCAGCTCTCCTTAGGGTTCATAAGACAATGCATAACAGACAGAAACAGATTTAATAACGGTATAAAATAGATTAAAACCGACTCTTAACTACCAACATCAAAATCCTCACACAACCGTCTTAAAACATAAAAAGTTGTATGAGGGATATGGTTGATAACCTCAGATAAATATCCAAATTTTATTATCTTCTTAATAAAACACAACATGGTTTAAAGTGATCTGGGAGTTAGACTTGAAAGAATCCTTATTAAACAGAATATGGGCCAAAATTTGCTCCCTCCCCCCCCCCCCCCAAACTATTTTGATTAGCTTCAGTTTATATTCTGGAAAACACATTCAAATGTGTTGAAGACATGGTTTAGAAGACAACTTCAGATTTTCAGAATTAAAGATACAGTATGTAGCCCTTGTTGGAAGGACTGTAGTCCTAGCTGCACCTATTGCCCAGTTCTCACTTCCTTTTGGAGTTTGATTATTCAAGAACTTTCCTCTGTATTGAAAATGCCAGTTGTGAAAAATCCCAAACGATTAGGTCTTTTTGGAATAAGTGATAACACTCTTTTATGTAAGCATCTTGTGATATTTTAAAGTTGTAATAAAAAAATTGTTCGGTAATATCTTATTGGGCAAAGGAAAAGTTTATCCAGATTCATCTCATTTAAAATAGTATCTGTTTGTCCAATATATTAATGATGAAAACTTAGATAGTAGTGTTCCAAACAAATACAGGGTAGAATGGAAAAATAAGTAGGAGAAGAACAAATTTGGATAATTTGGACTGTTCCGTTTTCACAATGTTTTAATTTAAGTAATAGTAGGATTTTTGAGCAAGGACTAATTTTGCAGCAGAGTTAACCACTGTGTGTGTGTGTGGGGGGGGGGGGGATAAGAGGGGAAGAGAATATTGTTATTTTTGTTTGATTTGTACTTTATAATTTAACTTCAAAAAAAAGATAATGTCTTATGAAGGAACTTGTTCTTGGCTTCCCAGCAGAAACTCTGTAGGGATGGTTCCAACCAGTCTTTCCTTGATGGAGATTTCAAAAACTGAGGCAGTACCATAAAAGAAGCCCTGTCTCATGTATTCTAATGTGGTTTTAACTTTAAAGTTTTAATGGATTTTACTGTGATTTTTAATATTGTTTATTTAATTTATTTAATTTTGTTTTAATATTTACTTATTTGCATATTTGAAAGTATATAGTAATACTTTTATGTTAAACTGCTTTGAGTCACCTTTGGGAGAGAGAAAGCGGGATATAAATAAATAAATAAAATTCACCCTAGCCTCCTCCCATGAGAGGAAATGGAACAGGGCTTCTACTGAGGGTTCAAAAATTCTTAGCAGTCTTCTAAGGGAAAAATCAGTATGCTGTCCCTGAAACATTTATGGCTTTATAGATCAAAACCAACATCTTGAATTGAGAGTGGATGCAGACTAGAAATCAGTACAGTTGATACAAGACTGATGGTGTGTGGCCTTCTAAAGTGGTGGTTCTCAATCTTTGGTCCTCCAGGTTTTTGGACTTCAGCTCCCACAATTCCTAACAGTTGAAAAACTGGCTGGGGTTTCTGGGAGTTGAAGTCCAAAACACCTGGAGAACCAAATGTTAAGAACCACTGTAAGCATTCACCAGACATTACTCTTGCTGCAATCTTTTTTGTAGTATTAACTTCCCACATTTTTCAGTAGTCTAATATGAAGGTATGAACCACTGTGGCCAAATCTACCTTTCCTAAAAAAAGGGGGCAGCTATTGAAGCAGCTGAAGCAGAGCAAAGGCCATCCATTGTGGCCACATGGTTTTCCCCAAACAGTGCAACCTAATCCAAAACAGACTGCAAAACAGACTGTAACTCAAGTCCACCTGGTACACAGGGTAGCATGCAGAGTTACGGACCAGACTTTTTTCATTGTATTTTTTTTATAAAATTGAGATATTTCAAGTACATTAAAGACAAAGAAAATATCCAATCACAAGTAAAGAGAAATAAGCAAAAGAGAAAACTATGCATTGACTTCTAATTATCCTAACAATGACGCTATCTATTTCTCTTTCCTTTAAAATAAGATTTCTCTCCCTCCTTAAATTCTCTCAACAAGAGTCTCCTCTTTTTGTCTATTTGTAGTTAACTGAAAAGTTTTCTCCCTCTTTTTTTCCTTTTTTAAACATATACATTTTAGACAACATCGAGCAACAATCAGACTGTACAGAAAGAGAGAGAGTAACAAGTATACAGTACATGTTTGCATAATTAACAGAAGACAAAAAGTTAAAGTAAAATACATTGCAACACTAAATGCTACACCTATAACACTGTTAAATAAATAGTGAAATGTTACTTCCAATTAGTATACTAACTCTCTTTTCTTTTTAAAAATAATTCTAAATTTGACTTTAAATTTTTATTTTTATATATAATTCAATTCTACATATTTTTCAATATGAAAAGGATCACTGAGTTCTATTCTTTTTGTAATATGTACATGCAAATAATTATAGTTTTACATAACATTGTATATTTAACTTGAATAGTAAGCGTGTTTTTCTCCAGTTGAAAAGCTCTGCATACATAATGAGAAAGTCCAGCTGAACTTTATGGTTCTTATTTCTATATATACAAGCACACAAAAATGCTGACAGTCCTACAGGGTTGTAGAACTGTCATAGATGAGTTCAGGCCGTTCTTCTCACCTTAGTATGAACAAGAGTGATTGATTTAAAATTTATAAACACCTCTTGGCTGTAGCGATTATTAGTGTACTTATTAGTAATGAGTATTAATAGTGTCTGTAACATTCTGCTTCTAAACTGATGTGCTTTCCTTTTTATTTCAGAGTCATCTGATGTCCCAGAAAATGCAGTACCAACCATTGTAAAGCATACGCTCACACCCTCTCCTCCAAAATGTCCCTCCCCTGCATCTATACGGAGTATTAAAGGTGGACTTGTCAGAGCCAGACACCTGAAGATGCCCCATTCAAAAAAGGCAGCTCTGCTAAAGCCACAGTCTCCATCACTTATGAACAGGAATATGGTGCATCATGTAGTGGAGAAGATTGGTGTGCTGAATCTCCACAGAAGAACAGATACCTCCTCTAATGTTGTAGAACAGAGGTGTAGTAAGATTTGTGGCACTAGCAGCAGTAGTCCCAGCTCAGGAGCAGAAGAAGTCGGAACAACAAACAATAGGTTTGTCTACTTAATGTTTTGTCAGATTGCTAAACCAAATAAAAACAAATCTTCATTGGAGAAAGGCTGGTTCATCACTATAACCAGGGCTGAGCTAGGCATGCCTGGAGCCTGTTGAATAAAATAGGCTTAAGCTTATCTAACTCTCTGTCAGACTGTGGCCAAAATATATTGATCTTAAACTTTAGTTGCCCTTTCATCTTGGGCGATGTTGTCCTTGTAAAACAGTTCTAAGAAGCTTCACAGACAATTTGCATCTAAGATCAGCTGCTTTCCAGCTCATTTCTGTCACATCTTTCCCTTTCATATAGTACTTATTGATTATCTATTAGTCTGGTTTTCAGATGGAAAAGAAATGTCTCCCAGAGTGGCTTGTATTAGTCAATATTTTAAAATAGTGCTGTGGCTGATGCAGGACAAGACCCAAGCCTAGCCCTCAGGTTGACCATTTAAAAAGGCAGAACCTGCAATCTTTTCTCCTTTAGACGTGAAAGAGAGGAATTAGATATTGTCAGAATGGAGTGGTGAGCTGTAAATCAGCATTTAGATTCACTACAGGCTAGGTTGGTGTTCCCTTGTTGGGTTTACTTGGAGAGGAGTGCTGATATCCAGTGGCCCTCTAGACTGAGGTAGAGAAAATGCAGGCCACTTACATCAGGGGTCCCCAAAGTAAGGCCTGTGGGCTAGATGAAAGCCTCCAAGGTCACTGACTCAGCCCTGCCCTGACCTAAACCTTAGACTTAGGGTCACCCCAAGTCTCAAACGACTTGAAGGCACACAACAACACTCCTAATTAAGTTAACTATCTCATCAGCCAAAAGCAGGCCTACACTTCCCATTGAAATATTGGTAAATTTATGTTGGTTAAAACTGTTCTTCATTTTAAATATTGTCTTATTCTTTCATATATTTTTGCACTACAAATAAGATATGTGCAAATATATGTACAAATAAGATATGTGCAGTATGCATAGGAATTTGTTCATGTTTTTTTTTTTTTCAAATGATAGTCCACCCATCCACCTCCACCAACAATCTGAGAGATTGTGAACTGACTTTCGGCTTAAAAAGTTTGAGGACCCCTGACTTACAGCCTCAACTCCCTTTTTTCAGCAATGCCTTTTTACAATTTTGAGAAATGAAAGAAGGTAGAAAAAAGTCACTCGTAAAGGTTAGGCTTTGATTCTTGGAAGTCTCTGGAATCAAATAACAGACTACTTCATTTAACAACCCCCCCCCCCCCAAATGCCAAGGCTACCAAAAACAATTTAATTGGAAATTACTTCTGGTAACTTGAAACAAATTCCTGGCCTCAGAGATCTTTCATGTTTTAGCACATATTGTCTGTGTTGAAACAGGGACCTATTTATGGAGACCAGGGTTCTATTGAAAATTACAACATAGATTCTATAAGCCTATAGTTGTGCAATAACACATTCTCCATGTTAATGGGAGGGACAAAGGTGTTGAAGGTGTTAGTTCTCTTGTGAATATACACTACTAGTTTGGTCTCCCAAACATACAAATGCCTACTCACTATGTGTTTCTTCTCTTTAGAGCTATTTTGGATGGTGACCTCAATGGCATGATAAATATGCATCAACCTGTTGTCCAGTCATGCCTACGAAAACCAAGGCAATTTTCAGTACTGAATATTGCCCGCCCTCTGACTACCAAGGCTGCCATGCAAAGCTTGCCAAAAAAGCCAGAGATCTCAATGACAACTCAAAGCAATACTCCAGATTTTTAGGAAATGCTCTGAGCAGCTGAGCAAATACTGTTGTCAAATCACAGAAGCATTCAGTCGCTTTCTGTGCTTCCCATCTTCTGATCAGCAACACAAGCTGCCTTCTCTGATTCATCCTGATCACTGAATACAACAGTGCCTCGAGGCAAGCACAAAAATTTATTTACCTCCAACAAAAATTCTGCTGTAAAGAGAGAATCTACGTGTTTCCAGTAAACCATTTTAGCAGACTTCATAAGAAAAGGAGAGGAACTTGGTGTGCCCCAAACCTCTGCACGTGTCTGCTTACCTACCTGATGTTTAGCGCAACAGCATGGCTGACTTTGGCCCCCTTGACTCAGCCACTGGGAGGAAAGTACAGATAATCGTTCAGCATTCAGTTGCAGTTATTTTCACGTCAGCACTCTGCCAAATTGATGTGTTCCCTTTAGTAAGCAGACAGACTAGGAAAGTAATGTCGCTGAAATTGTCTGGGACCAGAATTGAGTATGATTTCCAAGTTCTTTGGTCAGGACTCCCATTCACAAAAAATATCCTTGACTCATGTGCCAGCTTCAATTCCACAGCATTGTGGACACTACAGTCCATTATTCTATAAATTGTCATTTTCGGGTATGGACTTGCTGAGCAGCTCAAAAGAGATGTGTGGCATTGATCCAGAATTGCTGTTATACAGTTATGTCTGAATTTTGGGGGACTGATGTAAAAACCTCTTTGCATTGGATGTGCTTGATTTCCAGTGATCTTCCATTTATTTTTTCCCCTCATACTTTCTCACAGCAAATGTACTTTTGGGCAAATATACTGTAATTTCTTTTTTCTGGATCAGTTTCTGATTGATACTGAAAAATATATTGTGTTAAATATCTTTAAAGGAAACAATTGTGGGGAGATTACCTTATCTGAATGTCATATGATGTGGAAGTCTATACATTGGAGAAACCTGATTTGGTTTACATAATCAAGCCCTTGGCAATGCATATAATTTCAACCAGTCCCTGTTTTGCAGTGAAATGGTAAAATTGATCATATGAACTAGCAACTCACATGTAAGACTAGCATCAGACTTGCTGCTGGTGGAACCTGTCACAATTAGTGCTGGCCATATCTGTGACTTCCCAGATCACATTGCATCTTTGTCTACACAAATCCAAGGAAGCAATGGGGCCATCTGGGAGCAAAACAAAAGCTTTATGAGAGCTGTCACTTGGGTATTTGTATGTGCGGATGTATAACATGATTGTTTTGGAAGCAAATACCGCGCTATATTTGTAAAACAATATTATATTTTCTGGACTCCTGTTTAGAATTCTTAAATTATCCAGTACCCAAGAATACAGCACAAAATCAAGAAGGTAACCAATGATAATTCAAAACATGTAGCTTGTACTTTTTGTTGAAGACAAATCATTCAAAGAACATGAAATGCTATTGGTCCTTTCTAACCAAGAACGTGCAGGGCATTTTTAGTGTAACAAGGAAAAGAACTATCTAGAGTGGAAGGAGCATAGGCTTATAAAGGAGTAGTATCACAATATATAGAATGGTACTTTACAGGGACAGTAGGAAAATTAGCCTTAAAAACTAATTAAGCTTGTTTTCTTTCAATCTCTCAGTTTGCAATTAGGATTACAATGCTACCTCTGTCTGAATGATGATATTGGAGGAAGCTCAGCCTAATATGTTCACACAGCATCTCTCGGTAAACGTGTGTGGCAGTAGGTGTTGGGCAGATTGTATAAGCCATACTAAAATGCACTCAGGGAAATAAATGAGATTTCACTTGGGCGTAATATTCTATCAAGTGAGTATTCTCTACATCTCTACCCAAGTCTTTTTATTTAAATATGGAATGTGTCCCATTCACAGAGGAATAGCTAGGCAATCCCATTTTAAGTGCATAACAAACCAACTAAAAAAAATCTATGAGAAAGGGTCCTTATGCCTCCCTTCCCTTTAGCTTACTTCACAACAAGAAAGTGCAATTCACAACCTACATGGGGCCCATGGGGGCGCATTTTATAGCCTCCAAATCCCCAGACTTCTACATTTTAAATATATTTTGCCTGGGGTGGGGGTGACTCAAAGTGGCCAAAACCAGCTAGAAACCACCAGCAAATGTGTAAATTTTGCCCAACAATGCACACATCTCCAATCCTCCAATAAAAAATGAAAAATAAAATTGGAAGTTACATCGCTTCTGCTCATGTCAGAAGTACTAGAGCACCTCCTTCCCAGAAGGGTGAGGAATGTGAAAGGAAAGAAACAAAATGACATCTATAGTTGCCCATCCAGCAAGTAAGTGGGAGTTTCAAGCTTTTTTTTCAATTTCTCTGATGTAGAAAGTGAGCCAAGTTGGGGAGAAAATGCTGTAGGAGAGAGGCTGATGAGTAAGGCCTAAGAGAAAAAGGCAGAACCAGAGCCGCACTTCTTTCTTTCTGAACCACTGGGGAAATTGTATGCATAATGGATGCCTAGTTCAAGCCAAACCATTTGCCTTGTCCAAAATTCTATAGCATCTTTGGGTTAACAACTAAACATTCAACACTTCATCTGGAAACATGTTCACATGATGTCAGCATGCTCCATTTTTCTCTGTCTCTAGAATCCACTGAAGGCACTCCAAATGTGATGGTCCTTCCACCTTCCAAAACCATTCACTTGATCTCAAGAGTCATATTTGAATTGGATTTGCAAGGCATTCAAGTACAGTTTCTTGCCAGATGAATTGTGGGAATGCATTGTGTATTTAAAGAAATGAGGCAAGCCTCTTTTGCTGCTAAGTCAAAATGTTATTTATAATACCTCCTTAGGTGCAAATCAGTAATGGTAGGCATATAGGTCATGTACTTGAAACCATATCTTGAGCGAGCGCTTTTCTGTCCTATAAGAGAAACCATGGGAAGTGTAGTATCCAATGTAGTCTTGAACTCCTGAAGAAAAAGAGATTTCTATTATCAGAAAGATATATTAAAAACAGATGAATCTTTGGCAGTTGTCAATTAAGGTAGATTTCATAAAACATTATTACAGCGTTTCTCCAAATCCAGAATCTTGATCCTGGAATCAATATTCATACAAAAAGCAGAGAGACCATAAAGAGGAATAGTAGGCATAATCTTGTTTCTTTAGGAAATTGGTGTTTTTTGGTGTGCCATCACATTATTAATGATATCAGATCAAGAGCCCATGTGTTTTATCGAAGGCATTCACGGCCAGAATCACTAGAGTGTTATGTAGTTTCCAGGCTGTATGGCCATATTCTAGCAGCATTTTGTCCTGATGATTTGCCTGCATCTGTGGTTGGCATTTTCAGAGGATCCTCTAAAGAGGCCAGCCACAGATGCAGGTGAAACTTCAATTAAAAATGCTGCTAGAACACTGGCCATACAGCCCAGAAACCACATAACACTCCAAGAGCCCTTGTACTGTAGATGCCCCCCCTCCCCAATCTCAATCTCATTTTCCCCACTCTAAAATCAATAGTAGATCTTAACACAAATTAGGATCAGTATTTCTCCTCTAAAATATGTGGAACCTGAGGCAGAAGCAAATACTTGATATAAGCTCAAATCTGTAGAATGTACTTCTTCACACAGCAAAGAATTAAACTGGAATTCTCTATCTATGGTGCCCAATTCAAAAGTAAACTGGATAAATTCATGCAGGATAGAGCTATGGATGCTTGTTGGGTCATGATGGGTGTGTATATTTCTCCAAGTACCAGCAACAGTGTCCCTCTGTGCATTCACTGCTGGAGAGCATGTTGCATTCATGTCCTCCCATAGGTTTCAAGTTGGGTGCTAGAGGGAAAAATGCTGGACTAGACAATTACATCTCATCTTGTTTGTTCATTAGATGTTAAGAATACCAGCAACATATTGTGGATCTCTGAAAAATTCATTTTCCATCTTATAAGACTGTACTAGTGAAATGCTAACTGATTTGACAGATGAAACTGGGTGTAGCAAAGCCACATCATTCCCACACGAAGCTTAACTGTGACATTGTTGTTATTTGTATCTGCCATATAGCTTCTCCATTGCTTAATCTAAGATGCCTGCAAAAACCATATCCAATGCTGGGAGTTTTACAGGTGTTTCTGGTGTAATTTGCAGAGCTGAATGATTAAATGTAATATAGCGGGAAATGTTGCCTGAACATGTGGAAGATATTGGATGGGGAGGGGCATTTTTTTCTGTTCCCAATGGATACCATAGTAAGTTATCATTTCAGTTATCAACCCTTACCTAATAAAGCAATTTGAATGAGCAGGTTGTGTGAATTCATGAAATTTTTGAGGATTCAGCTAGGACAACATTGATTACACTCATAGAAAATATCCCAAAGTTTTGTTAAGTTATGTAGAAATGGAATGTCTTTTCAAAGTCATATCCCACTTCTCAGTGTGAACTAGGGTACTTTTTCACTTAAAAACTAGTGTGACATTTAGGGAGGAGAAATTTACTGAAAAAATGGCAGTCATTTTTCCCCACAGTGTATTGTGCTCAATGTGAATCTCAGTAGAGTCCCTGCCATCTTTTGATGCTACTAATCATACCCTGTCACTTTGTATTTGCAAGAAACCAAGAAGGAGCATTAGTACTTTATATCTCCTTGGAGGTAATGGAATTTGCAGTGCACTATCAAATCATCATTTAAATAGATCAACCAATATGTATCTATATAAGAGATTTCCTTGTTAATAACTCAGCACCAAGAGGAAGGCTCTCCATCCAGAGTTTGCTTATTGAACTGGCCCAGTTCCAAGGAGTCCATGTTGGTGCATAGACTGCAAAGAATAAACTATAAATCAAACTTTTCAAAAATAAAATGACCTCTAGCCACAGAGTCAGGAAGGAAACTGTAGTACTTGGCACAGATACTATTCAACATGCAGTGCTGGAGTGTACCCCTTAGCTGATGCTAGTACATTAAACACAGTAAATTAACAATCACTGGGAGCATCAGTTTGCATGCTAAAGAAAGTATGCCCCATACCCTGTGTCTGAATACACACACACACACACACACATATTATATCATAGTATTCAAAGACTTATCCGTTTGTTTCAGCATAAAAAAATAGAGGAATCTTGTAGCATCTTTGAGACTCTGTAAAAATAAATTTCTAGCATAGGTTTCCAAGGACTCCGATTTGTTTTATCAACTATTACTGGATTCCTTGGTTTGGAATGATTTCCTTTTCTCAGTCTCCAAAGTGCTGCTTGTATCTTGTGTGTAACCTACCATGTGGAGTTGCCTCAATTCCTACTAGGATATGGAATTAGATCAGAGGTGGGGATAATGGTTCCATCTTGATATAATTGGATTGCAGCTCCCACCAGGCCTAGCCAGCATGGCCAGTAGTGAAAGATTAAGAGAACTGCAAAACAGCAACATCTGAAAAGCCATGGCATGCCAACGCTTGCAGTAGGTGAACACAGGAAATGGACTGATTCCAGGAGTAATCTGCCTTGCTAAAAAAACTGAGAAGTGATATAAAGGACTTACACTTAATGATTGCCAACTCTGAGCCAAAGATTGCTCACTGATATTTCACAGAAAGCATTATAGTTTTGTGATGTTGTAAAATCCTGCAGCATCTATTTGCCTGGGTCCCAAAACCATACCAGTTTTTAGATGCGCTGTCAAGCTTGAACTTCAGGAAAGAACTGACATGAGGAGTGAAGCAGGTGGCTTCTTTTCCCTCCCTCCTGGTGACCTCTATTCTCCGTGAGGGCATACAATAGCTGTCAAGCTCAGAGAAGGGTGGAAGAGACTGAGACAGTTCAATACTTGCTGAAGCATGACAGAACAGAAAGTCCTGCCCTTGTACTTTCATACTCCATGCCTGGCTGGGCAGTGGACTGGGCTGATGGCCTGGCAATGCTATCATGGGCTGAGATAGGTCCAGACCTCAACAGCTTAATGGGACAGACTCAAAATCCAGTCTTTGGAAGCTGCTGCCCCTGATCCATCACATGTATGAGAAAGTAGAGAGTGATGTGGTGTCAGAAGTTCATGAAAGACTCATTGGAAGATGAGAGTGCATCACTTGTTAAACTATATATCGAAGAACATTTATATTGGTCTTGCTGGTGCTGATACAAAAGAAAAGATGGATTAAAAGTACAATTAGCAGATGAAAATGAATGATTAATTTTCCCACCCTTACTGACTTTCCACCACAAATGACCTCTTCGCAGAAGGGTCTAGAAATCCTGGTTTGTTTATGACTGCTCTTTCCCCCCTCTGGAGTCTTCTATATTACATACAGAGAACTTTGGTGAGTAGGATTTCAGCCTTTGCTTCATTTTGCAAGAGGCAGAAGACAGAAGCACTAAAAACAGCTTCTGTAACTTCAACCTTCTAAAAAAACATGTGAGAGAAGACCTTACTCCTAAATCCTCTATCAGGAGCAAAGGGCCTAAAGGAGGTTGCATTTCTACCTGTCACATTGCACCTGCTTTGGACTAGGGAAGAAAAGTTGGGAGTCATTAATGGTCATACTGCTAGTTTAGGTAGTACTGCCTACCTAATCCCCAATACCCCTTTGAATTGCCATGTGGTATGCATACTTACACACAAAATATCTTAAAATTCTCAAGGGGGCATGCTAGATGTAGTCCCTGCATTTCAAGAGGTTGGACTCAATGCCCTTGTGATCTCTTCCAGCTCTATGATTCTACTTGACTCCACCTTTGCCAATTTGGCATCACCTCAGGTGACCTTGTCCTCCAGTTCATCAGCTACCTCTCATGGGATCCCACGGTTTTACTTTGTGCCCAGTGTCTCCTTGCCCATGAGTTTTGAGCTTAAAATAACCTACATCACATATATTGAGGAGCCTGCAACCTTCTGCCTGTGTTTGTCAACAATAAGTTTTACTTACTCTCGTTTCTGGTTCCTGAAGTAGAGGTTTCCATGAGCGAAAAGCATAATAATCTCCCTCGCTGGATGAAGAAGAGCTGTCACTGACTGCCAGGAACAATGCAAGCAGAGTGCCTTATTAGTACTAAAAGCTTCCTCCTTCATTTATAAAGCTCATCCAAAGTAAATAAGGTGCCTAAAACATTTCCATGTGCAATCAGAATGTTTAAAAATGTACTTTTACCGAAGCCCACAAAAGAACAATGTAATGCATTTTGCAGAACAAGCAATACTAAGCAGCCTGCATAATTTATCTCCATTTAAACACAATCGCTCTATTTAAAGTCATGGGGACTGATGCCATCATTTCTGGAAAGGGCGGGACAACGGGGGAGGCCGCTGAATGATAGAGAAGAGGAGCAGCACAGCTTGATGCCCAGAGAGGCGGTGGAGGATGTGATGGATTAATTTACCTACCAGTCTCTACATCAGTGGTTCTCAGCCTGTGGGTTGCCAGATGTTTTGGCTTTCAACTCCCAGAAATCCGAACAGCTGGCAAACTGGCTGCGATTTCTGGGAGTTGTAGGCCAAAACACCTGGGGACCAACTGGTTGAGAACCACTGCTCTACATCATATATTACCAGGCATATCTTCAAGCTTGGACATTCACCATTCTTGGATTGTATTTTTATTTGTGGTTGTATCTATTAATAGTATTTATAGTATAGTACAACAATATCCTGCTAGATTTTTTTTAAAGGAATGTGCTACAATTGATTTTTGCAAAGGTGGTGATCGTTGTATTGGATATATTGTATTCTCATCCAGTGGAAAACCTGAATATCATTGGCAAGTTTAGTCCAAGAGAGTTGAGTATCATTGGTCCTTTAAGTTAAGGAGAAGCAAATAGTCATTGGCTAAAAGGGGAACTTAGACATGACTAACACTTAGGTAATTTGACATCATTTTCTAGGTGGGCACAGGTTCTCAGTGTACATCTACACTAAAGACACCAAAGGTATTTTTGCCTGAGCATGCTCAGACTTCTTTCTTATGGATTCCTGTTCTCTAGCCTTCCAGCTCCCATCACACTATGGGAGTGAGTGGGAGTCATAGCTATTAGTCAGAGAGTATATAGTTGTCCTCAGGAGTTAACTGTGATGTATTAATATCAGTTGGCGCAACGGGTTAAACCACTGAGCTGCTGAACTTGATGACTGAAAGGTTGGTGGTTCAAATCCAGGGAGCGGGTGAGCTCCCGCTGTTAGCCCCAGCTTCTGCCAACCTAGCAGTTCAAAAACATGCAAATGTGAGTATATCAATAGGTACTGCTCCAGCAGGAAGGTAACAGCACTCCATGCAGTCATACCGGCCACATGACCTTGGAGGTGTCTACGAACAACATCGGCTCTTCGGCTTAGAAATGGAGATGAGCACCAACCCGCATAGGACATGACTAGACTTTCCATTCTTTACATGACCTCACCAGCAGCAGCGAACATGAACTTTGAACAGGGGAAGACTTCTCAGAAGGTCATTTGAAGTAAAGAAATGATAGAATGGCAAACCTAAGATATAACCCTATTATTGTCAATGCTCTTCTTAAAATCCCCCTTATTTGGGGTCCACAGTAGCACAATGAGTTAAACCCTTGTGCTGCAGAACTGCTGACCTGAAAGTTGGCAGTTTGAATCCACGGGATGAGGTGAGCTCCTGCTGTTAGCCCTAGTTCTGCCAACTAAGCAGTTCGAAAACATGCAAATGTGAGTAGATCAATAGGTACTGCTTCGGCAGGAAAAGGCAAAAAGATGCTTCAAGCAATCATGTCGGCCACACAACCAGGAGCTGTCTATGGACGCAGACTCTTTGGCTTAGAAATGGAGAAAGAGCACCTCCCCAAGACCCAGATATAAGCACCGCCTCCAGAGCCGGAAATGAAAGGAGAACCCTTTGCCTTTGTCTGTGTATTTGTGTCTCATTGTATGTCATTCTAATCAAGGCATTGAATGTTTGCTTGCGTCTGTCTGTTTATATACTGTAATCCACTCTGAGTCGCCTCGGAGAGAAGGGAAAAATATAAATATAGTGTTATTATGATTATTATTTCTTTTCTCAAACGACTGAGATAGGTAAACTTGCATGTCATTAAGTACAGTAGTTAATTCCAGCAGAGGTGTTGCTATGGGTAGCTGGGTGAGGGTTTCCTGTTGAAATAAGAATTCTGTCTCATTAATACACTTTTTCTTCCACCCACAGAGCACAATACTGAAAACAACTGACTCTAATACCCTTGTTTTCGCTGTACTTATATTATTTTGCTATCTTTCCTTCGCCTTTTCTTTTGTTGCCTAAATTGTATTTCTAAATGAAGTTTTAAATTATTCCAATTCTAGAAATTTAGGGAATAGAGGAAAATTTCACGGGGAGGCAGAATTCTTGCTTTCTGGGGGGCAATGCCCTTATTTTACACACACACATGCTCCAAAATAGCAACACTCCTGATTTCCAGCATGCTTGGACATGAATGTATCCCATGTCAGCCCTGTTTATTAAGAATACATTTCTGAATTTTCTAAACACAATAAACAAATTTATGCCCATGAAGAGGTTTTTAAAAAACAAAAATTGTGTAACTCTACAATGCCATTAAGAAGATCTGAGTCCCTATATTGACAGTGCTGGAGGTTTCGAGGAAAACAAACACATACCTGAGGTTGATGGGGGTTTTGGGGAAAACACAAAGGAGGCAGAAGCATCTTTATTTAATTCTCTGAGTTTTGCTTTGGTCGCTATGGAACGAGCAGCTAGAGTTTTGCTAGTTGCTGAAGAATCAATAGAAAAGTGTCTTGTGTACCTAATTGGAAGAAGCAGATTGGTTGTGCTGTGAGACTTATCCTGCTGAAAAAGTGGCCGTGAGCATCAGTTCCATGCTACCAACCCACTCAGTTAGATCCCTTTAACAACTTTATAGAGCTGATGCAAATATAATGTCAAATCATTTATCTTGAGACACAGAAACTTAGTTACTTGATACACAACAAAATGAAAGCTCATGGAAAGTCATCCTTCACATTCAGCTTATTCTAACAGAAGCAGTTTTCAAATATTGCTCCAGCAGTCCTTACAACAGTTAAACACAGCAGTCCAGGATTATGATACCCATTATTGCCGGTGGAAGATGGGAAAGATGAAGCAGAGAGAAACTCTGGCTTGCCTAAGGCCACCTTATGATTTTTGTTGCATGATCTGAGCTCATGTTACAATTCACACAACTCATTGCTGAGTGGACAGGTATCTACCACAAGGCCAGTAACAAAACTTGGGAAAGTAATATTTTTGGAATATATTTTCCAGAATTTCCTAGTCAGCATGGCCATTGGTAATACTGGTTGAGGATTCTGGGAGTCATAGTCCAAAAAGAGTACCTACCCAGTCTCTGGAGAGAAGCACTTTGTAAAGGCAATCCCCAAGTTACAAACATCCAATTTACAAATGACTCATAGTTAAGAATGGGGGTGAGACAACAGGAAGTAAGAGAAATCTACCCCTAGGAAGCGAAATTTCCTCCTGAAAGAGTTATCATGAGGAAAAGGTGGTTCAACTGAAGCTTTATCACAAATCTTTGTTTCCACAACAAGCCAAGTTTCAAAAAACTCAATTATCACAGGGATGAAACATCACAGGGGTGTTAGCCCTTCCCTATGCTTTCCAAAACTAAAAAGTATATATTTTTGGCTGGAGTTAACACTTAAAAAATGTACCTGTTCCGACTTAACATACAAATTCAACTTAAAAACCAACCTACAGAACCCATCTTGTTCATTACTTGGGGACTGCCAGTACTGTGATGCCAAGGCACGATGCTTGATTGTGTTTCTGAGAAACCAGAGACATCCAGATTGTGCCAGAGCTATTAGATACAGTTGTCAAGTGTGGGAACGTTCTGCTTGTTGGTAAGTTTTCTCCAAAGCTCTGTGCTACAATCATTTGCAAATGTCTGAACATCAAGCTTTCCCAAACATGATAAATATTACAGTGTACTTCAACACATGTAGGGCAATATTAGATCCCTGCAATTTAAACACCTACTTCTTGCAAAGCTGTCTTTATTGGCACTTTCCTGGCCCACCTTAGAATGCTATTCAATATGAAAGTGGTGGCTAGACATGTGATTTACAATTCAGGAGTGGCTAGGGAACCTTTTCACTGTTTTCCCTTAAGGCTTCAGTGTGCCACCACAAACATAATCAGGAAGAAACTTCAAAACTAAGACCCTTTTTCTTATACAAACATCTCTTAAAAAATGGGGTGAGTCTTAGAAGCACAAGTGTACCTCATGCATTTTTGTTGGTGGTGGTACTGAAATTAGGGTGCATCTTATAATTGATGGTGTCTTGCAATTGAAGAAATATGGTAATTGCATTCTGCTGAGAATCTGACCCTCTAGATGTCATCGGATAACAGTTCCCAACGTTTCTTCCCACTGGCTATGCTGGCTGGAGCAGCTGGGAATTGTTGTCCATCAATATGTGGAGGGCCAGCTGAGGTCCACCTGTCATGAGGGTTTCCTTCCACTTGGCATCACTGGCTGCAAAGTGCAGACACAGAACCCTCCATTCCATAAAGCAGTGGTTCTCAATCTTTGGTCCTCCAGGTGTTTTGGACATCAGCTCCCACAATTCCTAACAGCTGGTAAGCTGGCTGGGATTTCTGGGAGTTGAAGTCCAAAACACCTGGAGAATCATAGAGTTGGAAGAGACCTCACGGGCCATCCAGTCCAACCCCCTGCCAAGAAGCAGGAAGATGACATTCAAAGCACCCCCGACAGATGGCCATCCAGCCTCTACTTAAAAACCTCCAAAGAAGGAGCCTCAACCACACTCCAGGGCAGAGAGTTCAAGTGCCGAACAATTCTCACAGTTAAGAAGTTCTTCCTAATGTTCAGGTGGAATCTCCTTTCCTGTAGTTTGAACCACTGCCATAAACCATGTCTATTCCAGGGACTCACCAAACCACAACTCTCAGAGGCCAAAATGGAAGTTCATAATGGGAGCTACCACTAGTAAATATACAGGTAACATTTACCATAAGGAATATGGAGATTATGAGAAAACATAAGTGCCTGAACAGATATTATGTAGAAGATGGCAAAGAAAAGAACAATTAGATCAAACTGGTTAGCAGACCTGCAGCCGTGATGGAGAAAGGGGCCAGAGATGTGAAATTTCACAATCCCGCCCCCCGGCATCCCTTTGAGAGTTTTGCATATTCTTTGAAGGGATGGAGCAAAACGTTTATGACTGTGTGATGTATTTTCAAATGATGCACACAGATCCAAGTAAGGTGGCCTTTTTCAGTTGTCAGATCATGATTGGCACACTCAGTGTGCTAATTAAAACTGGGACCACCTGTACCGGTTTATGTCAGAGCCTTTGCAGTTTTTCAATCTGGATTCGAAAGTCCCACACAATTTTTGCATGTTCATTTTCCACTACCTTTGAAGGTTTGTGATCCCACCAGTTCTTTACTACTGGCAGGTGGTAATTGTGATCTAAGTTCCAATGAATCATTTGGGCCACATAGTTGTGCCTCTGTAGTCTGTGCAATTTTCTTGCAGCAGCTGAGGATATGATCAATGGTTTCATCACCTTCCTTGCACAGCCTGCATTTTGGGTCATCAGCTGATTTTTCAATCTTAGCCTTAATTGCATTTGTTCTGATTGCTTGCTCCTGGGCTGCAAGGATCAGGCCTTCTGTCTCCTTCTTCGGTGTTCCGTTAGTGAGCCATAACCAGGTCTTCTCCTTATCAACTTTTCCTTCAATTTTGTCAAGAAACTGCCCATGCAATGCTTTGTTGTGCCAGCTATCAGCTCTGGTATGTAGTGCAGTTTTCTTGTACTGATTCTTTGTCTGCTGTGCTTTGAGAAGTTTCCAGTTATTGACTTCAATTAAAGCAGGTTCTTCACTTTTCTTTACATATTCTTCCAGTGCATGTTTTTCTTCTTAGACTGATTGTTTTACTTGTAAACGTCCTCTTCCACCAGACCTTCTAGGCAGATATAGCCAGTCAACATCACCGTGAGGATGCAGTGAATAATGAATGGTCATGAGTTTTCTTGCTTTTCTGTCCAAATTGTCCAGTTCCATCTGTGTCCAGTTTATGATGCCAGCAGTATATCTTATGACAGGTATGGCCCAGGTGTTTATGGCCTTGATGGTGTTGCCTCAATTGAGCTTGCTTTTGAGATTTTTTCTGACCCTTTGAGTGTATTCTTTCCTGACCAGTTTTCACATGTTCATGCTTGATGTTGTCCAACTGTAATATGTCCAGATATTTATAGGCCTCTGGCTGGTGACACTTAATTGCTTGGCCATCAGGCATATTTATGCCCTCACTTTCAATGATTTTTCCCTTCTTCAGTGCCACTGTCAAACATTTGTCCAAACCAAACTCCATCGTGATATCAGTGCTAAAGATTTGGACAATGTTAGTCAGAGACCTGATTTCAGTTTCATTTTTCCCATACAGCTTCAGGTCATCCATGTACAGCAGATGTGCAATTTTGTGAAATTTCTTAGACGTTAGATAGGCTAGGTTTGTTTTTTATAAGATTATTGATGGAGGGATCATGGCAATGATGAAAAGCAGTGGGGACAATGAGTCTCCCTGGAAAATTCCTCTCTTGATGTTGACAAGTCCGTAGTTTTCATTTCCAACAAACAGTTCAGTTTTCCAGTGCTTCATTATATTTTCAATAAAAGTGCAAATGTTTTTACAAATCCCAGTGGCATCTAGGCACTTGATGATCCAACTGAGTGGGAGTGAGTCAAAGGCTTTTTTTTTGTCAATCCATGTCATGTGAAAATTAGTTTTTCGGCTTTAACGGTTCTCCAGAATCATTTTGTCAATTAATAATTTGTCCTTTGTGCCCCTGCTTTTCGGTTTGTTGCCTTTCTGTTCATTTTGCAAGATGTTTTTTTTTCTTCAAGATAGTCTTGAATTCTGTCAGCTATGATGCCAGTTAGTAGTTTAGACATAGTGGGCAGATACGTTATTGGCCTGTAGTTTCCTGGTGCTGCTCCTTTTGCTGGATCCTTTTGTATCAGATATGTTCTCCCATATCTGAGTGAAATTAAAGTGTCTAACCCCCTGGTAGCGCAGTGTGTTAAAGTGCTGAGCTGCTGAACTTGCAGACTGAAAGGTCACAGGTTCGAATCCGGGGGCAGAGTGAGTGTCTGCTATTAGCTCCAGCTTCTGCCAACCTAGCAGTTTGAAAACATGCAAATGTGAGTAGATCAATAGGTACCGCTTCTGCAGGAAGGTACCGGTAACAGTGCTCCATGCAGTCGTGCTGGCCACATGACCTAGGAGGTGTCTACAGACAATGCCAACTCTTCGGCTTAGAAATGGAGATGAGCACCAACCCCCAGAGTCGGACATGACTGGACTTAATGTCAGGGGAAACCTATACCTTTACCTAACCCATTAGCACTATGGAGAAACAAACCAAAACAAAGTCTATAATGGCCCGCTCATTGCTCAGGATAAAAAGGACCACGGTGGATGCTGTTGATTCCGGACATCCATCGACAAGTGGGCTACAGAATCAAAATACAACTGAACAGTCACAGAAGCAGCAGAAATATACAATGTCAGAAAACTGCACTATTATTATTATTATTATTATTATTATTATTATTATTATTATTATTATTAGTTATGCGCCACTTTTCACTTCACAAGGAGACTCAAAGTGACCTTATTGATTCATTCATTTTAAGACTGAATTTATACCTTCTCTTGACCAAAATGTCTGATTCTGCATGCTTGCACTGGTCTTGCTGAAAGAAGAGGAGGTCTCTTGAAGGCATGGTGAGCTCATTGTATGCAGTACCCTCATATTCATCATCATCACTGTCAAGTGGAAATTTGTCCAGTGAAAGGTCCAGGTTATCATAGTAGGCCTCTGCCGTAGTTGTGAACTGATGAGAGTTTGCATATTGCGATATCACCTTGGCAGATGAAGCAAAAGGAACAGAAAGTTATTCACCAGATCTCTGCTGCTTATTTCTTTGTATTCAAATGCTGACTTTCTGCCAATATTTTCAAACTAATCTATAGTTTGACATTTTAAGAAAACAAGGAAAAGAAAAAAAGAAAAGGCTAGAATTGCCCAGAAACAATATTCTGAGAAATGGCTGAAAAGGGATAAAAATAAATGGTATAACACAGTGGTTCTCAACATGTGGGTCCCCAGATGTTTTGGCCTTCAACTCCCAGAAATCCTAACAGCTGGTAAAGTAGGTGGGATTTCTGGGAGTTGTAGGCCAAAACACACAGGCTGAGAACCACTGGTATAACAGAAGGGAGATTAAGTCCAGCAGATGCTGGGTGCTTTTTTCTCTCTCAGAGTTCAGAGCAATGGGAACTGGAATGGTTTGTTCCACAGAATATTGTCACAAGACACGCTAGGCACAGCCCGTCCATGAGGCAGTTAGATGCCAGAACTGATGTCCATCTGGAGAGCAGAGCTGTGCATGGTATGTGGCTTACTCTACAGCCCTTAAGGGAAGGCCTCACATGTAGTGAAGAAGGCTCTCCTGTTACCCAAAGTTTCAGGAGTTACAAGTAAGATGCATCCTTCCTAAAGAAAATAACAAAGTCATAAGGGGCATTGCTTCCATTCTATATGTGAAACAAAGCAATTTCACCTGACCACTGTGGTCATAGAGGATGGTAAGGCACCCAGGACCTGCCCTGAAAAAGCGTGGTCCAGACAACTCAGCCAAAGGCTGCTGATGAGCAAGGCTGGCTGCAGCAGACCAAATCTGGAAAACACAACACAGATTGAGAAGGTTTATTAATAATTGTGCACAATAGCCTATAATTCATGTTTTGTAACCCAGTGCCTTGCATCTTCATATATGTTCAGTTGTAACTCAATAGTATCTTTTTAAAAAAACAACAACAGGATATTCCAACTTCACAATTTCTCTGAAAACAGGAGGAGGGGGCATGCATTGTCAATTTGCACAGATTTCTCCAGCTAGGGAGTGGGAGAATGAATGAAGCTTGCTAACATACATTCCAGTATCATAATGCTATACAGAATTGGCCAATGAGGGATCCTTCTGTTTCTTTACTGACTGTTAGATCTGCAGACCTCAAGAGGCATGGCTTTTTTTTTTTTAAAAAAGAAACTGTTTCAAAAAAACATGTTTTCCTCTGGAAGAACTAAGCTTTTTGCCTTCAGTTTAAAAATAATCAATTTTTAGGTAAGAATAAACTATTTCTGGGTTTTTTTCTTGGAACTACTCTGGATATTCCATGAAAAGGACAATGCCATCTGTTTATTTATTTATTTACAGTATTTATATTCCACTCTTCTCACCCCGAAGGGGATTCAGGGCAGATCACATTGTACACATATAATGCAAACATTCAATGCCATATAATATAGAACAGAGACAGAGACAGACGCAGAGGCAATTTAAACCTTCTCCAGCTTCCAGCTTCCTGAGGGTATGCTTGATTCCGGCCACAGGGGGAGTAGTTGCTTCATCATCCACTGTGACGGCAACTTCCTCATTCCAACGGCGGCTGGATGATTTTTATGGTGTCGTAAATTGGTCTCCTCACATATAAGTGGTACCTAAATTTCCTACTTGATAGATGCAACTATCTTTCGGGTTGCTTAGGTCAGCAATGAGTAGGGGCTATATTTTATTTTTAATTGTCGGGTGCTCACCCTGACACGGGCCGGCCTCGAACTCATGACCTCTTGGTCAGAGTGATTTACTGCAGCTGGCTGCTAACCAGCCTTCACCACAGTCCGGCCACAGCTTTTGTTTGTTTTATAAATAATAACCCATGAACTTGAGCAACAGATAGGAAGTTTTCTTCCATCTGCTTTCCCCCTCAGGTCCCTTCTACATTGCCATATAATCCAGATTATTAAAGCAGATAATCCACATTATCTGCTTTGAACTCGATTGTATGAGTCTACACTGCTATATAATCCAGTTCAAAGCAAATAATCTGGATTTTATATGGCAGCGTAGAAGATGCCTCAGTAACAGCCAAAGAGCTCTTCCTACTGTTCCATTAAATGCATTTTGCCAAAACTGATGATCCTACAAAATGGGCTTCTCTTGTTATTACCAAGGCTACTTGATAAACCCTGACCAGGATTCTGCATCAAGAGTGGTAGCTACAAGCTTTGTCATTGTAACTACATCTTCTAACAGTGAAGAAAACTCACTGCTGAAAAACCAAAGCAATAGCGCCTAGAGCATATCAAGACAGAGTTCTACCTGGAAACCGAGCTGACTAAACTGAGATCGTTGAACTTTGAAAATATCATGAGAAGATATGATTCACTAGAAAAGACAAAAAATCATGGAAAGACAGAAGGAACTTGGGACTTGGAAAAGAAGATGACAACATTACAAATAGACTCAATCAAGGACAGACTCAATCAAGGAAGCCACGGCCCTGAATCTGTAAGTCCCGAGCAGGGCTGTTGATGATAGAGTGGCTTGGAAGTCTTTTATTCATATAGTCACCACAAGTTGACGTCAACTTGAAGGCGGTTAATAACAACAATGTACTGAAAATTCTCCTTTGCTTAGCAACAGCTAAGCCCAGGCAGATTCTATACCCCCGCCAAAAATGGGCAACAGTCAGCTTTTGCTTATCAACCAAATTGACATCACACTGAAAACTGGGAAATATGAGGGGTCCCTGATACTTACAGTAATATGGTACTGCGCAGGCAGAATCGTTCCACTTGGGAAACGGTAGATGGAAACCGGGTGCCCTCCAACCCATTGTTGCACATGGTAGCCACTGAGGTCTATCTCCTTGTTCAATGAGGAGTTGAAGATTCTGACAAATTTGCCTCTACGGTGGACACTGAAAATCTTTACAGGACCTCCTTTTATAGAAGAACTAGAACACGAAATGGTGAAGAAGAGAAAACAGACTGATAAGACATTGGGCTCTTCCAAAGTGGTCTAAAGAAGCATATGCCTCATAGGGTTTTGCAATTTGTTGTTGCTTCTGTTTCCATTAATTTTATTCCTTTTTGGTGGATGACTTCAGAAATTTCATTGATCCCTACTAGTGCTCTTCCAAAGATTTTTTTAAAAACCAGGAGTGTGATTTGCTGAGGTGATCTTACAGTTGAAGGCCAATATTTTCCCTCCTTCCTTTTTTTAAAGAGAGTTGCAGTGTTATGGTGTAAAAGTGCCATTTCACTGATTCACTAATGCACAGAGGCGCAACAACTCTTTTTTAAAAAGAAAATAGTGTGTTAATTTTTGCGAATTAATTTAATTAAAAGAGGTCTGTTAGAAATGAGGCAAATGGAATGTACGTATACACACACACACACACACACACACACACACACTGTGTGTGTGTGTGTGTGGAATGTCCAGGGTGGGAGAAAGCACCCTTGTGTCAGGACCATGTGGCCAAACAAGGATGGTGAGAGGAGCTCATAACCCTTAGCTTGTGACTGGAGAGCGTCTTGCAAAACCGAGAGCAGGTTTTACAAGCTGCCGTGGGAGACGCAACATACTAAGGCCTGACCCTATGCATCAGGCTGTTACTGGAGCGCCTTGTGGAGTAGAACCGATGTAGTTGGGAGGAGCCTGGCTAAAGGTATTGGCAGCTGAAAAGGAAAGATGTTGGAACAAGGAACTATGTTGGTACTGTGGTCAGTCAGGACATTTTGCCAGGGCCTGCAATGCCAAGGCCAGACCTCTCCTAGGTCAGGAAATAGAGAAGCTTTGGCCTGAGTGGACTCACAGGTCAGATAGAAGGATCCTTGGAGCCAAATAAGAAAGATGATTTGTAGATGATGGTGTCCTTGCAAGTAAGCAAGGAAAAGTTTTGTCCAGTTGGGGCCATGATTGACTCTAGTGCCCCAGAGAATTTTATAGACCAAGAGTTTGCAAACAGACAGGCTATTCAGTTGCAGGACCTGGTAGACCTAAGCTCCATACAAAAGACACATGGGAGAATGCTGAAGTCTGGACCCATCTGGAGAAAGATAGTTCCTGTTACCATGACCATCCAGGGCCATATGGAAATAATTTTATTCCTGTTAGTGGATGTACCAAACTTTCCATTGGTATTATAAATACCATGGCTGGCCTTCGATTGCATGCTCACAGCACAAAGTTCTATTTTCACACACCTGGAATACTGTGTCCAATTCTGGGCACCACAGTTGAAGGGAGATGTTGACAAGCTGTAATGTGTCCAGAGGAGGGCGACTAAAATGATCAAGGGTCTGAAGAACAAGCTCTATGAGGAGCGGCTTAAAGAGCTGGGCATGTTTAGCCTGCAGAAGAGAAGGCTGAGAGGAGACATGATAGCCATGTACAAATATGTGAAGGGAAGTCATAGGGAGGAGGGAGCAAGCTTGTTTGCTTCTGCCCTGGAGACTAGAACACGGAACAATGGCTTCAAACTACAGGAAAGGAGATTCCACCTGAACATCAGGAAGAATTTCCTCACTGTGAGGGCTGCTCGGCAGTGGAACTCTCTGCCCCCGAGTGTGGTGGAGGCTCCTTCTTTGGAGGCTTTTAAGCAGAGGCTGGATGGCCATCTGTCGGAGGTGCTTTGAAAGCGATTTCCTGCTTCTTGGCAGGGGGTTGGACTGGATGGCCCATGAGGTCTCTTCCAACTCTATGATTCAATGGGCAAACTTCAGCCCTCCAGGTGTTTTAGACTTCATCTCCCACAATTCCTGGCCTCAAACCCCTTCCTTTCCCCCCTCAGCCACTTAAGCAGCCGAGGGGGAAAAGGAAAGGGCCTGAGGCCAAGAATTGTCGAAAGTTGAAGTCCAAAACACCTGCAGGGCCAAAGTTTGCCCTTGCATGCTCTATGGTCAAGTCTGGCAGACACTAACCACAGAACTGCCCTACAGGACTTGGAGATTTTTAGAAAGATTATATTAATCAAACCAATGATTACTCAAGTCCATAAAAATTAAACCTGCAAACATGGAGGGCCAACTGTATTGTTTTTTCTCATAGATGAGCTCTTCCAGGTTCCTCCACTCAATTTCACTTACCTTTTGCTTCTTTCTGTGGAAGCTACAATTTTTTCTCCATCTGTCAGTTGTCCAATAGTAATACCAGCCTGAGCAAGTTTCCATTCATCCAAAGCTTGAATTGTAGTTTTGGAAAATTAAAAATAATGTTGTCAAAAATATCGAGAGAAGGGAAATGGGTTAAATATTGCACAGGGTAGTTGCAGCAGCATACTTTTACAACAATAGTATTAGCGATATAATCTTTGCTTATAAAATTTGCTTACCAAATTATAAAATTTGATTTTTCAGATCTAATAAATAAATTATTTGTTGTTGTTGCTCCCTATAATCATGTGGCAACCTTATCCCAAAGTTTTCTTGGCAAGATCTGTTCAATTGAGGTTTACCATTGCCACCCTGTCAGACTGAGATAGTGTGACTTGCTAAGATCATCTGTGGGTTTCCATGCCAAGTGAGGGTTTGAATCCTGGTCTCCCACAGTCTTAGTCCAACACTCAAACCACCACACCATGCTGGCTCTAAATAAAGAAATAGCATGACAGATTTAAAAGTCTGTAGCCTGTGTGTAATGTATATATTAAGCTGCCACTCTGAAGATTTCTTTCACTGAAAAGATGCCTATAAATTGACTGATTGTTGATTAACCAATCAATCAGCCAGCCAGTCAATTGATAGTTGACTAGATTAGCAAAATAATAATACCTTTATTCTTATATCCCGCCCCATTTCCCCAAAGGGACTCGGGACAGCTTACATGGGGACCAAGTCCGATAAAACAAAATTACAGCTATGTCAACATAAAATACCTTACAGTACAATAAAATACCATCTAAAAACATATAAAACATCATAAAAACATGATCCCAATAACAACCAGTCTATAGTCAGGCACAGAGGGTGTGTTCAGAGTTGAGAAGGCTGGGCAGGGCCTATAGAGTATGTTACACGGGGCAGGTGATAATAAAGTGCAAGCGCCAGATATTAAGTTAAGGCTAGGGGAACCAAGTCATGTTGAAACCAATTAATCAAAGACACATTAGAACAGTCAAGTTTTCAGACCTTTCAGAAAGGTGGTCAGGGTGGAGGCTAATCTAATCCCCTTGGGGAGGGAATTCCAGAGCCTGGGAGCCATCACTGAGAAGGCCCTCTCCCTCATCTCCACCAATCGTTCTTGTGATGGCGGTGGAAGTGAGAGAACGGCCTCTCCTGAGGATCTTAGAACTTGTGCAGGTTCATAGCAGAAAACGTGGTCATGAAGATAGGCTGGACCTAAACCATTAGGGCTTTATAGGTGATAACCAGCACCTTGAATTGGGACCGGAAACTTATCAGTAGCCAGCGGAGCTGTTTTAATAGGGGGGTAGTCCTCTCTCTATAATTCACTCCAGTTAGCAATCTGGCCGCCAACCATTGTATTGTTGTACCAATTGTAGTTTCTGGGCCATCTTCAAGTGCTGCCCCATGTAGCGCACATTGCAGTAATCCAATATGGAGGTAACTAAGGTGTGGACCACTGTGGCCAAGTCAGACTTCTTAAGGTACGATCGCAGCTGGCGCCACCACCGATACCTGAGGCCAGAAGGACCCACAAATTATGGACCTGTGTCCTCAGGGGGAGTGTAACTCTGTCAAGCACAGGTTGCCACCCAATACCCTGATTGGCCACACAACTGACCAGGAGGACCTCTGTCTTGTCAGGATTAAGCTTCAACTTGTTTGCCCTCATCCAGTCCATCACAGTGGCCAGGCACTGATCCAGGATCCAAAGGGCTTCCTTGGAGTTTGGTGGACAGGAGTAGTAGAGTTGAGTGACATCTGCGTAGAGATAGCACTGAACTCCAAAACTCCAGATGACCTCGCCCAGCGGTTTTATGTAGATATTAAAAAGCATGGGAGAAAGAATGGAACCTTGTGGAACCCCACAGGACAAAGGCTAGGGGTCTGAGCAGATGTCTCCCAGATTCACCAACTGAGTGCGACCCTACAGGAAGGAGCAGAGACACTGCAATGCAGCGCCCCCAAAACCCATTCCGGAGAGCCGCCCCAGAAGGATGCCTTGGTTGATGGCATCGAAAGCCACTGAGATGTCCAGGAGAACCAAGAGGGACACACTCCCCCTGTCAAGCTCTCTGCAGAGGTCATCCACCAAGTTGACCAAAGCCATCTCTTTACTGTGTCCAGGTTTGAAACCAGACTGTGATGGATCCAGATAGTCAGATGTGTCCAAGAATCCCTGAATTCAAAATGCAAATGCAGTTTGTGCTCTACTTAGCGGGATAAAGGTACAGAGGGGCAGAATACCATTTTCACCAGTAGATTCAGACAAAAGCAAACTGGGTTGATCTTTCCAAGTTTGTCTGTTCTTCCTCATTAACTACCCTTGCCATTTTGACCATACCCTGATGTCGCTTGGCCACACTTATCCCTGTTATCATCTGTGAATTGCTGAAGGGTGTGTATCACTGCAATTGTGACTCTTCAACCAACCAACCAACCAATTCAGGACCATTTATTTTTAAGAGGAGGAATCTGAACCTACCTTTTTCTTGTTGGGTGTTCTCTGTTTCCGATGGCAGAGCCAAAGAAGACTCTGTCGTTTTGGTTTCAGTTACAGAGGAAGTGGGATCTGATTTCTGAGAGCTGATGTTAGCCATTGAGGATTGTTCAGAGGGCAATAGACTCTCAAATCTCGAGCTGCAACAGAGAAACAACATTCTATGTAGAATATTCATAGTTAGACTGTTAAAAAACCCTTCAGACATATTTCCCAATATGAGTTCAATACCTCTTATTCAAAATGCTTGGGACCAGAAGAACTTGGTATTTAAAATGTTTTTTGGATTTTAGAATACTTATGTTAGCACATAATTGGATTATCTTGGAAACTGGATCCCAGTTTTCTGCATCCATGTTATTTGAATGCAATAAGGAATTAAATAGATACAAAGCAATATATTTGGCAAAACCAGTTTGGACGTGATGGCACAGAGACTCCTGGGGATGCAGATGTGTGTATGAAGAATGCCCCAGATCCCCAGTGGTGGATTACCACTCCTATCCTATCTAACAGCAATAAAATTTTCTTATTTCCTCCAATAAATAAACAACAACACATCAAAATTTCACTTTTGTCTATGTAATTTCTTATACATCAAAAAGACATATGATTGGTTATGATGCAATGATAGGTAAAGTAAAGGTAAAGGTTTTCCCCTGACGTTAAGTCCAGTCGTGACCGACTCTGGGGGTTGGTGCTCATCTCCATTTCTAAGCCGAAGAGCCGGCATTGTCCATAGGCACCTCTAAGGTCATGGAGCGCCATTACCTTTCCATCAGAGCAGTACCTATTGATCTACTCACATTTGCATGTTTTCGAACTGCTAGGTTGGCAGGAGCTGGGGCTAACAGAGGGCGCTCATTCTGCTCCCGGGATTTGAACCTGGGACCTTTTGGTCCGCAAGTTCAGCAGCTCAGCACTTTAACACACTGTGCCACCAGGGGCCCCATGATGCAACGATACTGATGCAATGATACTGATTAGTTATTGAGGAAATATATTCCCTCTCCTTTTTTTTTTTGCTCCCGTGTTGTGCTGGCTCCAGTGGAGCGAGAACACTTCTGCAGCAGTTGGCCGATGCTTCCCCCATGTGATGGGAGAAAAATCGTCGCACCACAATGGCATGTGGGGTGGCAAAGTTGACCATGTGCCTAGCATTTTGCCACACTTACTGTAATAAAGCCCTTAAGTATGCATTGTGTTCAAATACCATCAATGGTGGGCTTTGGGGCCCTTTAACACTACAGAACTACATTGCACTTTAACTGCTATGGCAAGATGTCTGGAATCTGGGGATTTGCAGTTTAATGAGGGACATTTAGAATTCCTACTCAGGCAGTAGTAGTGCTGCACCAAATTACAAACCCACAGGATGCTTCCATGGCAGTTAGTGAACATGTGGTAGCATTTCAAAGAACGCAATTGACACAACAATTGTGTAGTGTAAATGGGCCCCTGGACTGATGTTAAATCCAAAATATGAGATACCAATAAAAGCACAGTTCCACAAAGTTGTCTTTTTCTTTCGTTTCCCCTCCCTAAACAAGCCTTTGTTGTCAATAGCAGACTACCACAACCTATTCAGCCAGACTTAAAGGTGGGCAGCCCTTCTGTTTTCTAGAATCTTACTATTTGTGTTCCAGCAGCTCAAATCAGAATTGAAATCTGATCTTTATGTGACATTTCCACATTAATATACCAGAAATATCAGAGAAAATTCTGAGAAATTCTTTTTGTCTCATTTAAATTAACAATTTCTTGACTGTTTTATGCAGAGGTATTCTGACAATAATTATGACTATTATTAAGTACTATCATTGTGCATAACATTGTAGCATGCAAAAGACCAAGTCCCTGCCTTAAGCAGATCATAATCTATTATTTGATGCAGGGACCACAGAAAAAGGCAATGCAAGTGAAGGGAGGGAGGGGAAACCAGACAGCAAAAAAGCATTACTTTCAGTTACATGTGACTAGGGCTAGTTACAAGGTTAGTTAGAAAAGTTTATGCCTACAAGGAAGAAGGCCAAGGTCTTAATGAAAACAAATTTGCTCGTGTGGTGGGCACTGGATTTGAAAGATGGGAGGAAGTTAGCATAACACAAATGTTTGGTAGAAGGCAAGTATTCTGCATATAAAAGGCAGTAGAGGAGAAATCAGGATGGTGAAAAACATGGGCAGAAATAGATTACTTGGAAACCAACCAACAACCTACAAAACTGGCCACAAACTTGACAGCTTAGATCTCATCTACCCAATACTCCCTGAAAATGAAAAGATAACCCCAAAATTAACCCAAAATGGCAGCTGGAAGTGACATGACATCCTTTCCAGTTCCTCAAAGATGTTGATATGACTTGTTGGAGGATGGGAATTGTCACTTCCTTCCCTCTCTCCCTCGGCACAGTTGCACAATCCTGTACTACATTAGGTGATTCTAAATAAAACACAGGTAGGCTATTTGCTTCTTACTAAGCCAGGTTCAAAATCCCAGTGCCAACCCCAACAAGATTAGGGCCCAAATATTTTCAAGAGGAGCATCAGGGAAGCTCACTTCTATGTACCTGTGGGGACTTCAGCCATAGAGGGCCTTCGCCATCTTGCTCCCTGGGAAGCAGGGAAGGTATAAAAAGAAGGGTTGAAACTCTATGGAGAGGGAGATGGAGGGTGGTGGTGGAGGAAGAGAAGGGATCTACGCTCATTGATGCAATAACATGTTTCATGCGTATGTCTATGTTTGATGTTTTTATAATTTTAATGGTTTAATCTACAGTTATATATTTTTGATTTAGATATGTGATATATTTTGATACATATGTGAGGCATTGAATTTTGCCATTTATTATGTTGTAAACCACTTTGAGTCCCCCCAGGGGTGAGAAAAGCAATATAGAAATGCAGTTAATAATAATAATAATAATAATAATTATTATTATTATTATTATTATTATTATTATTATTATTATACACTGTGTGTCAAACAAGGAAGAAAACTGTTCCAGTTGTGGAATATCCTTCCATGAATGTGTGAGTGGCACCAATTCAATTCCTTCATGTTTCCAAAGACATTTTGGCTGAGCTAATTTTTTAAAAACTTCACTGCTGTTGTTGATTGCTGCCTTTTATCTGATTTGACAACATGTTTGGGTGGTTTTAATGTTTTAATGACATTTAACTATATCTGGACATCATCCTAGTATCCCTGAGAATAAAGTGTAATTTCAGTAAATTATACAAATCAAGGATACGTGTTTCCCTTTCCCATCTACTCTATCCAATATTACTTCCATTTGTAGCTGAAATTCTACATCATTTCAGGATAGTGTAAATATCTGGCAGCAAAGTTATGCATCAGTTTCCTTATACTGAACACCACTGCAGCAAAGCAAATGTGGATCAATGGTCAATGTGCATGGCTTGCAAGTTATTGTGTGCTATGCTCAAAGGCAATGCATAGAAGCAATATGTATTTACATGCCATTCTGTGTACTTTGATATGCTTCCACATGTTCAATGGTCCCATATACACAATTCTATTTACATTACCATGAGTTGGCAATGAATGAATAAATAAATGAATGAATGGATGACTTGTTTATTGTACTAGTCATAGGCCATGGCATCAAATAATATACAACTTTTAAAAGTACAGTATACCAATGTAATGAAATACTCATTTATTGGTAGCAAAAAGAAGACACTCATGATCAGGGAACTATCTGGAATGGGCCATGATCTACATTTTTAATAAGTATTCAAAAATATTTGACAGATACTCACCTCAGAAAGGTTGCTTAATTCCCCCATTCACCCCACCATCATATTTCTTGTCAGAGAGCCTGTGATCTGAAATTACCTTATTACTGAACTTTCATCTGTGGTGCTACTAGCCTGTGCTTTTTGAGCAAATGCCTCTAATCTAGTGATGATTTCCTTTTTGTCCTCATCTGACAGATCGACATTTCCAAACTAAAATAGAGAAAATTGGTGAATTGAATGGAATACCATATAGATAGAATATTAAATTACTATACCAGGAAAAAAGCTATGTTCCCTCGATAGGATCTGCTTAATAAATGCATGAAAGAACCAAGGGCCTCCAACACAGCTATATCATCAATTGTATATGAACTTGTTTTTCATTTTAGGGCACTGTTTTTTCTTTCAAAGGGTACTTTTTTCTTTCATTCATGTGCCTCTGAATATGGTACGTACACACACTGCTTTACTGACCCATGTAGTAGTTAAAGCCTGTCCCAGCACCAGAGACTGAGAAGCACAGGAAATTAAAGATGAATAGTAGAAAGGAATATAGGGGAGAGAAGCAACTCATACTATTAAATTTAAATCATGACATTTTGATTGTCTATACCAGTGGTTCTCAAAGTGTGCTCCATGGAGACCTTGTGGTTCTGCGGAGCATGAGGAACTCTGTAATTCCCTCCTCCTCCCCCTCCAAGCTTTCCCTCCCCTCACCTCCTTTGCCCCCAAAAGCCTTCTTCCTCACTTCCCTCACCCCCAAAAGCCTTTTCCCTTTGCTTCCCTTGCTGTCAAAAGCCCCTTTTCCTCACCTTCCTCAGCTCCCAGATCCTTTCCCCTCACCTTGCTTACTTCCAAAACCCTATTTCCCTCCCAATGCTCAGGGGGTACTTTGTGCATTTTTCTGCATGACAGAAGGGAGTTGAACTAAATAGCTTCTGGGGTGGTGGTGGTGGTGGTTGTTGTTGTTATTATTATTATAATTAGTAGTAGTAGTAGTAGTAGTAGTAGTACTTTGATTCTGTGTCCCTGCATAGAAGGGAGTTGGACTGGATGGCCCTTCCAACTATAGGTTTCTATGATGTTCATGACAGAAGCTTTAAACTACAAGTTTTGTATTTGGCAACCATTAAAATCGCTTTTGTTGTTGTTACATACTTCAGCTGATCCAAAGAGCTGCAGCCAGGTTGCTCATTGGGGCTGTTGGCAGGGAGCAGACAAGCCCCTTGTTGCAGCAGCTCCACTGGCTGCCAGTCTGTTTCCGGGCACAGTTGAAAGTGCCGGTTATGACCTTTAAAGCCCTAGATGGTTCAAGTCCAGATTATTTGGATGACCGCATCCCTTTGTACAAATCTGCCTAGGCCCTGAGATCTTCAGAAGAGGGCCTTCTCTCAGTCCCACCTCCATCTCAAGTTTGGTTGGTGGGAACAAGAGAGCAGTCCTTCTTTCTCGGTGGCTGCTGCTCAACTCTGGAAATCCCTTCTTCCCAGGGAAACGAGAATGGCCCCTTCCCTGCTGTCCTTCCAGAAGCAGGCTAAACCCTTTTTATTCAGCAGCTTTTTAAAGAAGAAGGTTTTTAAGATCAGTTCAGGGGGTGCTGTGGTTGTTTATTCAGAGGGTGTTGTGGGTGGGATTGGGGGGGGGGGGGGGGAATATGAGTTTTAAATGCTATTTTAGTACATCTACTGTTTTTTAATCTTGATTTTACCATACTGCTACTATTTAATTACTTTTTAACTTTTATACTGCACCTTTTAAATTTGCCTAGTGTGGAGTATCAGCTGCCTTGAATCCCCACAAGGAGAAAGGCAGGGTATAAATAAAGATAACAACAACAACAACAACAACAACAACAACAACAACAACAACAACAACATTTCTGACTTATGTTGACCCTTAAGTGAACCTATCAAGGGATTTTCTTGGCAAGATTTGTTCAGAGAGACCTTGCCTTTGTCTTCCTCTAAGGCTGAGATAGCTTGACTTGCCTAAAGTCCTCCATTGGGTTTCCATGGCAAAGTGGGGGTTTGAACCTTGGACTCCAAAGCCATAACCCAATACTTAAATTATTGTACTACATTGGCTATCATTAAAACACTCTAACACCTGACTATTCCATTTTGAAATCATGAACTTCAAATCATTTCTTTGTTTCCCTATGAGTTTCAAATGGTTAAGATCTACAAGTAGAAGAACCTTGTAAACACTCATTCAAAGGCCATAACAGAGTCTGGATGGTCATTTGTCGGGGGTGCTTTGAATGTGATTTTCCTGCTTCTTGGAAGGGGGTTGGACTCTGTGATTCTATGATTCTATCTATGAAGAGTATCAGGCCCAAAACGTCAGATATGTTTCCCAAGGACCTACCACAGCAGTTCAATGTTTCTGAGGTTGCTTTCTTTAACTGAGAAGGATTTGAGTGATGCTGTTCTGGATGGTGTGTTGTGATATGTGGGTTTTGGAGGCTGAAATATTTTCTTCTCATCCTCTTTTGGATTTTGATGGAAGCTGAATTTATGTAGCACCACTGACCTTATGATAGGCATCAACAAAACTGGTGTGCTTTGGTATTCTCCTAAGCCTTAGATCGCTGGTATCTGATGTTATCCTGCTTCCTTTCTCTGACCAGAGCTGCACAAGAAGGGAGGGAAATCAAAAAGAGTTAGGGTTAGCAATCCATCAAATTAATATTTATTTCTGACATTTGAACTTTGCACTTTCCTTAAATTGCAATTGACTGTTTCCAGACCATCAGTCAGGCTGTGGCAAAATTGGATCATGTACCTCCTGAATGCCCTCAGGACATTTAGTTTGCTGGGCTAATTTTAGCTGAACCCTAAAGTAACCTTCTATCATCCTGCCCATGGAAGAACCAACACAGGCTGGGGTTTATTTTCATCAATTCCCAGCCAAAATGGATTGCTTAGGGAAGAGATCTGAAAATGAAAAAGCTTCAAGAACTAGTACTGACTTTAGATTAAGAAGCTATGATTTGTGACACCGAAATGAAACAATCATTATCATCATCATCATCTATATCCTAGTTTTCTTGGAACTGCGACTCAAGTAATTTGCAAATTGAAATGAATACAACAGAGTTAAATCATACAAAATGTCAGCATTAAATCATGACAGCACTCTATTTAAAGCCTTTTCTCTAATAATATTCAGTTCTCAAAATTGTTAGCATAAACACGTTTTTGTCTGATGATGGAAGTAGAGAAAAAAGAGGTGACCATTCCAGCATCCAGAGGAAGAGAGTTTCGGAGTTCAGGCTCCGGCATTGAGAAGGCCCTCCCTTGTGCCCCCATCAGATGTGCCTGTGGGGCTTCTTCAGTGGCACTTCACCACCATCTTTTATTGATGTATAAGGTAAAGGTAAAGGTTTCCCCTGACATTAAGTCTAGTCGTGTCTGACTCCGGGGGCTGGTGCTCATCTCCATTTCTAAGCCAACGAGCCGGCGTTGTCCGTAGACACATCCAAGGTCACGTGGCCGGCATGACTGCATGGAGCACCATTACGTTCCCGCCAGAACAGTACCTATTGATCTATTTACATTTGCATGTTTTTGAACCGCTAGATTGGCAGAAGCTGGGGCTAACAGCGGAAGCTCCCCCCTCTCTCCGGATTCGACCACTGACCCACTGCACCATCATGTATACCCCTGCCCTTTCCCAAGCCAGCTATTTTTCATATATAGTCAGAATCTCAACATGGAAAAGAAAGCCAGCCCTTACAGATATAAGATAAACACCAGGTTGCTGGATCAGATAAAAGATCCATTTAGTTCAGTATCCTATATCCCATACTGAGCAACAACTGGTTGGTTCCAAGGAGCTCACAAACAGGGTACACTAAAGACAGTGGTTCTTTCCTGTTGTTGGATTCAGAAGCACATCACTGACAGATCCATCCTCTATTAATAGGTTCTATTCCCTTTAAAAGTTATATAAGATAATGATCATTGTAAAAGCAAATTCAATACCATTAATAACATAACCTGCAAAAAGCATTATTTGGTCTATTGTTAAGTGATCCTTTGTTCTAGAAGTTTGACGAAAAGGAGTACCCCTTTTGAAAGATATGTCAAGGACAATAACAGGTAACTTCAGGTCATGAGCTAAGAAAAAGAACTCATGGAAAACAGGTCTTCTTCAGTTTTCTCAAAAGAAGAGGTGGAAGAAAAAACTTTTGGTGGACAGCGTGCACCCCCTGATGGTCAGAGATTTCAACTGCAATTCTCTGTACTTTAAAATTGACCCAATCAATAGATGGCAGTCACCATCTCATCATGTACGCAATGTGAAGGGCAGAAAGCAAGAGGGAGGGAGAAAGAATATTAGAAATGATTAGGAGCCAACTAATACAAAAGTGCAAAAATTCTCTTGCATATATGTATACTATATATGTATGTGTGTGTGTGTGTGTGTGTGTGTGTGTGTGTATATATATATATATATATATATACATACAGTATGTGTGTGTGTCTACATGGAGCTGCCAGTGGCGCAGCAGGTTAAACCGCTGAGCTACTGAACAAAAGGTTGGCGGTTCAAATCCAGGGAGTGGGGTGAGCTCCCCCTGTTAGCCCCAGCTTCTGCCAACCTAGCAGTTTGAAAACATGCAAATGTGAGTAGATCAATAGGTACTGCTCTGAAAGGAAGGTAACAGTGCTCCATGTAGTCATGCCGGCCACATGATGTTGGAGGTGTCTACAGACAACACCAGCTCTTTGGCTTAGAAATGGAGATGAGCACCAACCCCCAGAGTCGGTCGCGACTGGACTTAACGTCAGGGGAAAACCTTTACCCTTACCCTATCTTTATGTGTGTGTGTGTATACACACACACGTGCACACTCACACACACAGAGTTTAGTCAAAACCAGTCAGCTGGCCAACAACGTTTTCAGGGTAGAAATAACACTTAATGCAGTTAAGTCCAAAACTGAAAATGAGGTGAAGGAAGAGGAGAGGAGGAAGACCTGCAAATCTGTTGAGTGCTTTGGATTGTCAAAGAAAATGATTTCATTTGGCACTTGGGCAGCAGTTCCCCTGCACTGAGCAAGTACAGTATGTGGGAGTAAGAATATGCAATGAAGAAAGGAAGAATAATTAAAAGCACAAAATAATATTTTTAAAGTTAAAAGACCATGTGTCTGGTATAGCAGGTATATCTGGACATAGTTTCCAGTTTTGAACATCAAGTATGTTTTAATTGTGACAAAGGTTTTATTTGATTTTAATTTTTTTTATCAAGAGCACCATGTCAGCCCACCTCCATTCATGTGGGCTTTCTAAAGGCACATTTGATTAGACAGATGGACATTGGGACTGACCCGGCATAATTGTTCTAGATTGTTGTGTCAACCAGAACAAAATGTTGCAGTATATCCCCTCTCCCAGTTGGAGTTTTTATGGATGAGATTTCTCAACTAGCTAGTCATGCCGTTCCTCAAGCCAGATGTAACATATTTTGCTAGACAAGAATACACTAGATTCTCCAAGTTGTTTTTGGACTGTAACTTCGTACCCTTAGCCATGCTAAATAGAGCTGATGGAAGTTGTAGGCCAAAACATTTGTGGGCTTAATTTTGCCCATCCCTCCTCAAAGTTATTTCCTTTGATCGTCTTACTAAATTCATTTCCTATATCTATTGGGGGGGGATTGAGAAGAGAAAGCTCTTATTCTGATCTAAATAATTGTTTCTGACTGCATGTCCTCAGAGGATCAGCTTTAAAAAACATGACATTAGCAGGAAATATGTCAGAATTACTAAGTGCAAGACATATAATGAGAAGGTAGACAGAGAGTCTGCTTTGAGAATGACCCGCGAGAGGGAAGGGTTGCACTTCACATCCATGATCTACCTGCAACAGCAGTGTGATGGTGGAAGAATTAACTCAAAGTAAGATTTCTGCCCTTTTTTTTATTTTTTTACAAAATTATGTATTTTTCTTATTTTCATGGAAGTGTAAGCATGGTTTTTGAGGGTTTGTTCCCATCATACTGTTTGTGCAAAGTGGGCTGTTAATATGCGGAGGTTTGCTCTCAAATCAATCAGCTTCCTGTCAATAGGATTTTATTTTACCTGACAACTAGCCTGGTTTGCAATTTACAGGAATACAAAACACAATAATAATATCCAAACCAAAAATGGAATCCAGCTAGAAGATTCTTTGTGCAATAGAGAAAGGAGTACTGGATGACTGAAGATATACAATCTGGACATCTGCCACCTAAATGTACAGCTTTATTCTGCATAAGCGCTCACATAATGAACTGAGATTGAAGGCTAGAATGCATTGAAACTCCAATTCACTCCCATTATTGCAATTCAGCTATAGTGTCACAGACATGAGCTAATTTTCAAAACTCACATTCCTCTAATGGAGAGAGATAGTATGGTGCACTGGTTTCAACACTGGATTATGATTCTGAAGACTAGAGTTCGACTCCTTATTCAGCCATGGAAACTCACAAGATGACTTTGGGCAAGTTATACTCCTTCAGTTTCAGAAGAAGGCAAGGTCAACCATCTACAAATAAATCCTGCCAAACAAATCCCATGACAGATTTGCTTTAAGATTACCATAAATTGGAAACAACTTGATGGTCTACTCATCTTGTTCAGGCCATCAATAGGGTCACTCTCAGACATTTTGCTGCCTGAAAAAAGGCCAAGATGATGTCCTCTCCCATTCTACATAATAAAAGACAACCAGATAGTTGAATCTTGTCTCAACATTTCCAATAGAACACCATCTTCCACTATGCCTGAGAACAACAGGTAAACAGTTGGTTGCATTGTACACCTAGCTCTGACCTCCACCAACTCAAGAATATTTATTTGCTTCCTGAGGCCACTGCAGCAATCCACTGGACATGTAATGGCACAACCTTTTATCCTGGTTCCCCCAAAAGAAGACAGGGTCTTATATTAATTTTTGGTCCAAAAGATGCATTAGGGCTTGTTTTCAGAGGCAGTCTTATTTTTCCAAATTGACTTTTTAAATGAACTATAAAAAGGTAAAGGGTTCCCCTGACGTTAAGTCCAGTCATGTCTGACTCTGGGGGGTTGGTGCTCATCTCCAGTTCTAAGCCAAAGAGCCAGCGTTGTCCGTAGACACCTCCAAGGTCATGTGGCCGGCATGACTGCATGGAGCGCCGTTACCTTCCCGCCGGAACGGTACCTATTGATCTACTCACATTTGCATGTTTTTGAACTGCTACGTTGGCAGAAACTGGAGCTAACAGAGGGCGCTCATCGCTCCCAGGGTTTGAACCTGCAACCTTTTGGTCTGCAAAATGACATATATCTAGGGTTTATTTTTGAAATAGGACTTATATTTTGAGCATCCCCAGAAATGCTGAAAAATCATGATAGGCTTTATTTTCGGGGTAGGTCTTATTTTGGGGGAAACAGGGTAACGAGGTGAGAGTAGAAAAATGCATACTTAGGGGAACTGAACTTCTCTTTTTCCTGGAAAAGCTATTAGAGACTAGAGCACAAAGAGATGTCCATGCTCCATCCTTGCTGCCTGGGCAATGAGGAGGCTTGAAAAGACTGTGAGAACTGAAACCTCTGTCCCTCAGAAACGCCTGTCACCCAGACCCTGGAGGAAAATCCTAGCAGCAGCGTGACAGCAGCTTAACAGGACGGGTTAGGGAAGGTGTGCAATCAGATCAAAGAAGAACAGCGTCCTGTCGGAAGCAATTACTTTGGTGTTTTATTCCAGGGAATCTGAACAGAGATGCGTGTGGAGCAGCAAATTGGCTGCATAGACGTGGGAGAGGATAGGAACAGGGTGGGGGAAAACAAAGCAAAACCACTTCCCTACGTTTGATCAGGTGCTTAGTTTTACTGCCGGTTCTTATGCACAAGATGTGGAGCTGAATGCATACCTGAGTTCCCCTCCAAACTCATGCCTGCAATCTTGGAGGATTTCAATTAAGCTCCTTCCATCCTCCTTATGCCATAGTCCTTACTAAGCTTAATTATAATAATGGCTGAAATGTGGCTAGATGTGGATTTACAGAAGTCAATTGAATAAGCTAAATGAGTTTTTTAAAAGATGTGACTCCATCAAAGCCAAGAAAGAAAAGGAGGAGATGTGGTAAATACTTTAAGGGTGCTATCAGTCAATCAGAGAAAATTGGCTACTTAGAGCCCTGATGGGGGAAGGTGTGTGAAGTGACATTGGTGCAGGGCGGCTTATACAAGAGAGCAACCCCCCCACCCCACCCACCCCACTTTAACTTGTAGTACCAGCAAGCTCAATTTGCTATTAACCAATAGACGGCATCCATCTAGATTACTTCCAAATTCCTCCCACACCTTTTAAAAATGTATCTCTGAGCAAGAGGAAGGAACAGAAGAAGGTATCCCCATTCCCTACAGAATCACCTTCTGAATGACAGGAGGGACTGGGACTATTACAGGTTGAGAATATCCCTTATCTGAAATGCTTGGTACGTTTGGAGTTTCATATTTTATCAGATTCTCAAATAGCCACATTTGCATTTGAATACATATTGAGATATCTGAGCAATGGAACCCGGTCTAAACATGACATTCATTTATGCTTCATATATACCCTGGTGGCAAAGTGCGTTAAAGCGCTGAGCTGCTGAACTTGCAGACCGAAAGGTTCCAGGTTCAAATTCCGGGAGCAGCTTGAGCGCCCGCTGTTAGCTCCAGCTCCTGCCAACCTAGCAGTTCGAAAACATGCCAATGTGAGTAGATCAATAGGTACCGCTCTGGCGGGAAGGTAACGGCACTCCATGCAGTCATGCGGGCACATGACCTTGGAGGTGTCTACGGACAATGCCGGCTCTTCGGCTTAGAAATGGAGATGAGCACCAACCCCCAGAGTCAGACATGACTGGACTTAACGTCAGGGGAAAACCTTTACTTTTTTATACCCCAACTGCCTTGGCTTCAGAGCTGAAGAAAAAGTTGCCCTTTGCACTACCATTCACAGAGTCCCAACGTCAGCATGGCTACTGTGAGCTGCAGTCCGAAAAAGTAACTTTCTCCAGGCTCTGTTCACGTAAACCTTTTGATCTGCTCAAAGAGGTGAAGGTTGTGGGGCTGCCTAAAACCCTCTCTCTGAAATATTTTCTCAAGAACAACAAAAACCTCAGGTCCTCTTTTAGATAAGCTACAAAGACTCATTGCTAGTGCCCAGTACCCCCAGTGATGTTGGTGGACTCTGTGTGTACTATTTCAGATGTCGATTATGTCTGAACATTCCCACAAATAAAACAGAACAAAAACATGTTCACATATGGACAAGGAAAAATGCTCTACAAAATGATGATAGAAAAGGCAAACAAATTCTAAAACAGGATTCTCATAAATATCAGCAATCAATCAGCTGGATTTTTCACTGAGATTTCCTGCATAGAGTGTATAATTAACTGCGCTGGTTCCCAATTTGCTTCAGGGCCCAATTCAAAGTGCTGATATTGATCTCACAAGGCTTAAATTAACTGGGGACATCAGGACTAGGAATTTAAATCCTCAACTGTTTTATTCTCTCATGAAATAACAAAGCATTATGGTAAGTTTTTTCCTCACTGCAAGAAAAAAACAAACAAATATTTCTCCAAAGTATTCTTCTCATTATTCAAATATCCAAAATGTTGTATGGGAATTATTCTGCAGATGGAAACTAATGGGAAAACCAGCACTTACTGGGAGGGGGGAGTGGAAATGCACTGAAAACAGGATTTTCACACAAAAAATGCAGAGACCATTTCCCCTGCAACACTTCAGGATATTCAAATACTGGCAGAAATTTGCATGTATTTTCTATCTGACAGGACTTCCTGGCTGTCAGGAAACCCCCTTTCAACCTGGGAACAAATAAACATTCTTTCAATCCCTAAACTGAACTGCCTTTCCCAAATGTGTTACCAGCCAGGCCAAAATCTGAGGCTTTAGTTCATGAATGGGCAAATGCTGGCATGAGGGCTGCTCCCAGTCCCCCTGTAACCCAGGGCCATTTGTGTGGCCCACAGGAGTCAATAATGTTTTGCCTCAAAATGTCCCCGAATGCCCTCTAGATGGCATGATAAGCATTTTTGCCTATTTAAATAGATTTTAAATCCAACAGGAATTGATATAGGAAATGAAGTTACTTCTTTTCACTTCCTGCTGTTTTAAAAGAAGCATTTTTCCTTAGCCTAAAATGACCCAGGGAAAGATCCACTCCAACAAAAATAGAATACACTTCATGACCTTTAGAAGGCATTTGGGGGCAAAAGAAAATTGCAGTGAGGATGCGGTGTGGATGCATCTCTCCAGGATCTCCTCTGGGAGGCTAAAGTGGTTGCATGGTCTTCCATAGTTACCCACCACTACTCTATAGAGGTGTTGTATGTCAGCCTGTTCAGCCTGTGATTGTGTCTGATGCCCATGATGGGAATGATGATCAGGATGATGTTCATGATGGGAATGGGGATGATGATTCTGATTATGGGCTCGGGCCGGAGTTAAGTTCAGATGAGAGGCCTGAGCAAGGTCGCATTTCTGGGAAAGACCTTTCACTGATTTTCTCAGAGCAGCAGTCTGGCAATGATGCTAAGATTGCTTTGCCAAGTGCTGAGGGAGGGGATAGTAAAACCTTGGATGGAAAACAAAGTTTTACTAAACAGAGGCAGAACCTTCAGAATCTCAGGCGTTCTTCTCATTTACAGCAAACGAAAGATAACCCATCATCCGGTGGGAGAATGAGAAAGAATGCTTTCCTGTCAGTTTCAGCCTTTGGAAAAGGTTTATAATGATTTATGGGAGACTAGTGTCTCAGTCGAGTCATGCTAGTTTTGTTTTCAAGTGCTCCATGTATCAAGCTGTTGCCAAGTTTAAGCTTTTTGCCTGAGAGTTCCTGCTGTTTTGGTTCTTTGTTTTCATGTGCCTTGCTTCATAGATTTCTATGCACTAATGGACCTGGTTTCCTTCTTAATAGGAATATATTTTCATAACCTGTTAAGATTATGATTCCAATATGGTTAAACATTCGTGCAGAGCAGTAAAAACGCAGAAGACTAGGGGTTTATGTGAGCAGAGGTAAAAAGAAATTAAACAATAAGACAAAATATCCAGCCTCCCTTTCCCTTTAAAAAGTCATGCGCATAAAATAAGCATCAGAGACATCAAATAAAATAGCAAAAATATGTTTACTCACAATCTTGTATGATGATGGTCATACAGGCAAAAACATTTTAGTTCCAAAGAAAAACAGTTCAGGAAACTACATATCTCTTAACAGACAGGAACATCAGCATGGCATGGTCAGGAGCAAAGAGGAAGAGACAGGAAGAGGCATCTGTACATCACTTCCTGTGTGTCCCCAGAAAGGATACACCCATTTCCCATTTCATATGCAAAACCCCCTAAATGGTGTCATCAACTCTGGAATGCAGCTTGTCAGGTTACTAAGCAACAGACATAACTAACTACATAAACCATCCCACATTGAAAATGCATGCATGATTGCTTAGATAACCCAACACTTCTGAAGTTTATGGATTATCTTGGGTTTTGGACTTATACTTTTTTACAATTTTTATTGCTTTGCCTACATATATTCTACAATAAACTGCTTGCTGATTTTATCAAGCTGGCGTGGTGTTATACAGTCAGAGGTGTTCCTGTTCTGGAGTGTGACAAGACACTAGAATCTAGTCCAGAGCTTTCCAAACTGTGTGTCGTGACACGTTAGTGTGTTAGCTGCAATATGTAGGTATGTCATGCAAAAATAACAATGACAAAAAATCATGGAAACCTATATGATTACCTTACAAATCATATATTTAAAAATATATAAATGAAAGGTTTTCACAAGATATTTTGCGTCCTCATTAGTTTCATTATTACAATTTACGTATGTATCTGTATATCTTATAAGGGGTTGGTTTAACCTTGGGTGTTATGATTGAGCCTCATGGCTCTGTTTCTGACAGACGCGGGCGTAAGACTCCTCGAGAGTCAGATACTCTCGAGGAGCGAGAGAGAAAAAGACTACGAGACATATTTGCAGCACCATCTGATGAAGAATCTTTCGAAGGGTTTACGGAAAGAATGGAGGAGGGGCTGGTTAGCTCAGAGGAGGATGAGATGGATTGGACTCGGGTAAGGGAGGAATTGGGTGCCACTGGCCATGATGGGACAGAAGATGAATGGGGACCTTCAGGATTAGACCCATGGCTTAGCTGGAGGGATGGGACGGGATCCACAGCTGGAGATGCTGTTGGGCGTAGTCAGAGGTGTTCCAGCTCTGACGAGGAAAGTGATGAGGAAACGCCCGGGTTAAGGAGGACAGCTGACAGTGATGAAGATTTGTAACTGGCATAAAATGGGGCTTGGGAGCAATTGCAAATTGCGTCGGGCAAGGTAATCTGGGCAAACGCTTGGGATTCGTGTGTGTGTGTGGGACGCTTCCCTGAAGACTTGTGTGCTTTCCTGTGCTGAGACGTAAGTTGATTGGAATCCAGGGTCAGACGGCGGGAGGGATTGTGTGGGCATTTGTTTGTGCAAACCTGTGCTTACTCTTATTAGCTTGACCTTCCGTCGTCTTCTTGACGGACGCCATCTCCTGCTTTGAGAACTCGGACTGAACTGACCACGGCTTGTCTTCCCCCCTTCTTGGACTTGGAAAAACTACAAACGTCTGCTTCTGGCTTTGATCTACGGAACGGAACTGGTCTACTCTACTGCTAAAATCCCTGGCTGATTTGTTCGTGTTGGAATCCTGTCTGCTGTGTGTGTGGGAGCGACGCAAGTTACTCTGAAAACAGTGTTGGCAGCAGAGAGGAATCTGCTGCCAATTAGTTGCATTCTTTGTATCTTTTGTTCCTTGGCTTTCGTTTTGTTTATACCCAGGCTGAAGAAAGCAGTTTGTTTTTACCCGGATTAAACTCCGGTTTAATCCGGTTTATCTTTTGAACATTTACTTTTGCCCCTTTTTGCTCCTAAAGGCAAAAATTGCCTGGCCCTTGTGTTTTACGGGCATTTTTGAGTTCTGTAATCTAATAAACTCTGTTACTTTGAATCTTGTGGCGTTCTGTCCCTGACAGATTGCCCGACGCCATAAAAGGTTTATTGCAGCAATAAACCCGTCAGGAAGACGATGGATGAGTTAAGGGCCAAATTAGACCAATTGCAAACGGCTGTGACCGTTAGCCAAACAGCTCATGCCGTGAAAGGACATATTTTGACTCCTGAACGCTTTGACGGAACCAGGTGCAAGTTGCCAACCTTTTTGGCACAAGTGGAGCTTTATTTTTCTCAGCTCAGTGCTCATGCTTTTCCTACAGACACTAGCAAGGTGGCCTTTATTTTGAGTTTGTTGACCGGTCCCGCAGGACAATGGGCCACTAATTTAATTTTGGGAAATGACCCAGTCAAGGACAATTTGAATAATTTCAAAAAGTTGTTAACTGATACTTTTGGGGATCCTCTCCGCACGGAGAACGCTGGGTGGGCTCTGTATCGGTTGAAACAGGGAAAGGGGACTGTTTTGGATTACTTAAATAAGTTTAACCTGTATCGCCACCAGCTGGATTGGGGGGAAAATGCATTCATGCTTTTATTTACTGCCGGGTTAAGTGATATGCTCCAGGATGAATTAGCACGCTTGGAGCCGGCTGAAAGCTGGGACGCCTTAGTAGCTAAGGTGCTGCGTTTAGACGCAAGGTTCGAGGCTCGTAAACATTCAAAAGCAATGTGTGCGCCACCCATGCATGTAACCAGGGCACCTGTGGTGATGGGGGAAGAGCCCATGGAGCTTGGGGTCTTTAAAAAGCTGTCTACAGAGGAAAAGAGCCGTAGGAGGCAGCTGGGCTTGTGTTTGTACTGTGGGAATGCTGGGCATTTTGCCAAAAATTGTAGTGTGAAACCTTCCCAGCTTTCGGGAAAAGGCCAGCCCTAGTGCGACGTGAGTCCAACGCACTAGGGCTCCTCAAGCAGTCAACTGAGGGGAGGAAGCATGTTTTCGTACCCATTACATTATCTGTTGGGGGAAAGGAACTTGTTTCTACTTTGGCACTGCTGGACTCAGGAGCCACGGTCTCCTATATAGATATGGAGTTTGCTAAGAAGCATGGCATTCCTAGAGTGCGCAAGGCATGCGACGTGTGGGTGGAAGGAGCAGATGGGAGACTGCTGGAGACTGGGGTGGTTAACCAGGAAACCTCAGCAGTAACGTGGGAGGTGCAGGGAGTAACGGGAACGTTTGTGTGGGATATTACGAGCTTGCCTAGATATGATGTGATCCTGGGGATGGATTGGCTAGCTGTAGTAAACCCACAAGTAGATTGGGCAACACGTAAAGTGATCTTAAAGAGGCAGGATTGTTGCACTTTAAATGTTACTCATTCTGATATGGAGGGAGTGCCTGCTGAGTATGGGGAGTTCTCTGATGTATTTTGTAAAAGAGAAGCGGACAAATTACCACCGCACAGGCCATATGATTGCGCCATCAAGTTGGCAGAAGGTGCGAAACTGCCAGCAGGGAGGCTGTATGCCTTGACTGTACCGGAAAGGCAAGCTTTGCGGGAGTTTCTAGATGAAAATTTAGCCAAGGGGTTTATTCGCCCCTCTAGTTCTCCAACTGCGGCACCAGTATTCTTTGTAGCCAAAAAGACTGGGGAACTTAGGCTGGTCTGCGACTATCGGATCCTAAACAAATACACCATTCGGGATAGGTACCCGCTCCCTTTAATCTCGGAACTGTTATCAAGGGTGCAAGGGGCTAAGGTCTTTACCAAGCTTGACCTGCGGGGGGCCTATAACTTAATCCGTATACGGGAAGGGGATGAATGGAAGACGGCATTTAACACGTGTTTCGGATGCCACGAGTTCCGAGTCATGCCTTTTGGGCTTTGTAATGCTCCTGCGGTCTTCCAGAGGTTCATGAACGATGTGTTCAGGGACCTAATTGACCAATTTTTAGTGATTTATTTGGATGATATCTTGATTTTTTCTAAGGACGAGAAAGAACATCGTCAACATGTCAAGCAGGTTCTGCACCGACTGCGGGCTAATGGGCTTTTCGCCAAGGCTTCCAAGTGCGTCTTTCATGTGCCTGAAGTGGAGTTCCTAGGTCATGTAGTGTCAGGTAGGGAACTTAAAATGGACCCACATAAGGTTGACGCCGTCAACTCATGGCAGGAGCTGAGGACTAAGAAGGATGTACAAAGGTTCTTAGGTTTCGCTAATTACTACCGGGAGTTTATTCCGAATTTTGCAAAGCTCACGGTACCTTTGACGCAGCTTCTGCGCAAGAAACAGCCATTTGTGTGGGGGCGGGAAGCTCACGAGGCGTTTCTACAACTTAAGTCTAGTTTTCAATCGGACAACATACTAACCCATCCTGATGTTGACAAACCGTTCGTGGTAGAAGCGGACGCTTCTAGCTACGCGTTGGGGGCTGTATTGTCTCAGAAGGATTCCTCAGGGACCTTGCGTCCCTGTGGATTTTACTCGCGGCAACTAACACCCTTCGAGCAGAACTATACCATATGGGAGAAGGAGTTGTTGGCGATTAAGGTGGCGTTTGAGGTGTGGCGGCACTGGCTTGAAGGGGCACGGCACCAGATCGTGGTCAGGTCTGATCATAAGAACTTAGAGCACTTGCAAACAGCAAAGAAGTTAAACCAGCGTCAAATCCGCTGGGCTTTGTTTTTCTCCAGGTTTAACTTCAAGGTGCAGTTCGTGGAGGGGAAGGCAAACTTGCGGGCCGATGCTTTATCCCGCAAGCCAGAATTTAAGACCAATGAGCAGGTAGTATGTCAGACCATCTTGCCTACTGCCTCGCTGTGTGTTGTAGATAATGAGCTCGGGTTACATGACCAGATCCTTGAGGCTCAGAAAGATGATGTGTGGACACAGGAGCAACTGATGCTGCTCTCAGCAGGTAACCGTACCATACTGCCGCATCTCCAAGATCAAGACGGGGTATTGGTGCGTAGGGGGCAGGTTTACGTACCAGTGGGGGCCCTCAGGTTGGAGGTGATTAGAGCCCACCATGACGAACCCATGGCTGGGCACTTTGGCAGGTTCAAGACCGTACAGCTTATCACCAGGAGCTACTGGTGGCCAAAGATGCGGCAAGACATTCTGCGCTTTTGTGACAGCTGCGCCGTTTGCCAGCAGAGTAAGACGCCTGTTGGGCGCCCTAGAGGGTTGTTGTCGTCTCTACCTGTTCCGGAGAGGCCATGGCAAATCATTTCCATGGATTTTATTTCAGATTTGCCTAAGTCTGGGGGTTATACTTGTATTTGGGTGGTGGTGGATTTATTTAGTAAACTGGCTCATTTTATTCCTTGTTCAACCATTCCGGCGGCCCCTACGTTGGCCTTACTATTTACTAAGCACATCTATCGTTTGCACGGAGCACCCGAGGTGATTATTTCAGATAGGGCTCCGCAATTTGTGTCACGCTTTTGGAAACATTTCCATGAGTGCTTGGGGACTAAGTTAAACGTTTCTTCAGCCTTTCATCCGCAAACGGATGGACAGTCGGAACGGGTTAATGGGCTCTTAGAGCAGTATCTGCGTTGTTTTTGTTTAGATCAACCCACGGCTTGGGTGAAGTGGCTACCGGTGGCGGAGTTTGCTTACAACAATGCGGTGCACACGTCTAGTCAGCATACGCCGTTTGAACTAACTTATGGCTTTCACCCACGGGGAGGTGTGGCGCCGTCGACCAATGTGGTCTCTTCGGACCCTGTGTATCGCTCTACGGAAATGGCTGCATTGCATGATGTTGCCCGTCGCTTACTGTTGGAAGCTAAGGCAACGCAGAAGACTCAGGCTGACCGCCACAGGCAGGCAGGGGAGGAGTTGGAAGAAGGGGATTTGGTGTGGTTATCTTCCAAACATATTAAACAGGCTGGGGGAAAGTTTGCGCCTCGGTATTTGGGTCCCTTTCCTATCGTTAAAAAGATTTCTTCTGTTGCGTTTCGTTTGCGTTTACCGTCTAGTTTAAAGGTCCATCCAGTCTTTCATCGTTCGCTGTTGAAACTTGATACCTCTAGTCGTCGTGGTGCTATAGCGGAGGGTATCACTGCCACTTCTCCGCCATCGGGGGTGGAGGCCTTTGTGAGAGGGGATAGTGTTATGATTGAGCCTCATGGCTCTGTTTCTGACAGACGCGGGCGTAAGACTCCTCGAGAGTCAGATACTCTCGAGGAGCGAGAGAGAAAAAGACTACGAGACATATTTGCAGCACCATCTGATGAAGAATCTTTCGAAGGGTTTACGGAAAGAATGGAGGAGGGGCTGGTTAGCTCAGAGGAGGATGAGATGGATTGGACTCGGGTAAGGGAGGAATTGGGTGCCACTGGCCATGATGGGACAGAAGATGAATGGGGACCTTCAGGATTAGACCCATGGCTTAGCTGGAGGGATGGGACGGGATCCACAGCTGGAGATGCTGTTGGGCGTAGTCAGAGGTGTTCCAGCTCTGACGAGGAAAGTGATGAGGAAACGCCCGGGTTAAGGAGGACAGCTGACAGTGATGAAGATTTGTAACTGGCATAAAATGGGGCTTGGGAGCAATTGCAAATTGCGTCGGGCAAGGTAATCTGGGCAAACGCTTGGGATTCGTGTGTGTGTGTGGGACGCTTCCCTGAAGACTTGTGTGCTTTCCTGTGCTGAGACGTAAGTTGATTGGAATCCAGGGTCAGACGGCGGGAGGGATTGTGTGGGCATTTGTTTGTGCAAACCTGTGCTTACTCTTATTAGCTTGACCTTCCGTCGTCTTCTTGACGGACGCCATCTCCTGCTTTGAGAACTCGGACTGAACTGACCACGGCTTGTCTTCCCCCCTTCTTGGACTTGGAAAAACTACAAACGTCTGCTTCTGGCTTTGATCTACGGAACGGAACTGGTCTACTCTACTGCTAAAATCCCTGGCTGATTTGTTCGTGTTGGAATCCTGTCTGCTGTGTGTGTGGGAGCGACGCAAGTTACTCTGAAAACAGTGTTGGCAGCAGAGAGGAATCTGCTGCCAATTAGTTGCATTCTTTGTATCTTTTGTTCCTTGGCTTTCGTTTTGTTTATACCCAGGCTGAAGAAAGCAGTTTGTTTTTACCCGGATTAAACTCCGGTTTAATCCGGTTTATCTTTTGAACATTTACTTTTGCCCCTTTTTGCTCCTAAAGGCAAAAATTGCCTGGCCCTTGTGTTTTACGGGCATTTTTGAGTTCTGTAATCTAATAAACTCTGTTACTTTGAATCTTGTGGCGTTCTGTCCCTGACATTGGGTTTGCTAATAAAACTGAATTACTGTGTCTCAAAATTATGAATGTTTAAAAGATTTGCAACTAACATGAAATGTTTGGGGGAAAAAACTGATCTAGTCCATGTTCTTCAGCACTGCAACATAGATGTGTGTTTCTGTGCTGCCATAGGGGGATCAAATATATGTGTCTTTCCTGTCATAGCACAATTTTCTGAAAAACTGTTTGCATTCACAGTAGTTGTTTAAGGGGTGGTTATGTTAATATGTTTCAGCATAAAGTGGGAAGGGATTGATTTACAGGAAGTGAACAAGAGTTCAGAGCATAGCTTGTAAGAAAGCTACTTGTGCTCATTTTCCAGAAGAAGGACAATTTGAAACTTAAGAATATAACATTGACTATTTCAAAATTCCAGTGTGAGACATCTTTATAGTTGATCACATATTTTGTTGTCTTGAGATGTTTTATTCCCCCCTGTAGAGATATTTGTTAGAATACCTGAATTCAGAAAATACTACCAAAACTGTAAAATCTAGATCCATAGTAGGTGGTCCTGATAGTATTCATGTATGTGTCTTCAGGTAACCTTATGGCAACCTGATGTACTTCATATGATTTTCTAAGGCAAGGAATACTCAGCAGTTTGCCAGTTCTTTCCTCTGAAATATAGCCTACAACGCCTGCACTAGATAGAAATTCAGAAATTAGAAACAAACCATGATTCCAACCAGCATCATATAGAGTGAGGAATGTTGTTCTGCTAATAACATCTATTCTGTTGGCACAAGATACAGCAGATTTCACCCAACAGTTTTAAGTGGAACAGTAGAACCACTGTTGCATGAAATTTGTATACAGTTCTTGCTTCAAAAACCTTCTAGAGCCGGGGACAGTAGGAGAATGAAAGACAGGCTCTGTTTACCATTTCCAACAGTCCAAAAAACAATGATCTGCTCCTAGCCCATGCCAGCAATTGATAACAAAGCAGGAATATATCAGTTGTTTCATACGCATCGTATATCTATATCTTTGTGTACATAAAATTTTTAGTTACTAAATTTAAAATAAATACATGTACTAAGCATAGAATGTATTTATATGCAGTTCCCTGTATTAGAAAATGTAAATTTTTAGCTCCTACCTCAAATACCTCACTCTTTGATCCTTCTCCCAGTACCACTGTGGATTCTGACTTGGTTGACAGATTCCTCAGTGCCCTCTCCAAATGCAGAACATGCAGTCTTGATTTTATGAGTTGATTTTCCAGATCTTCCATCTCCTTTTCAAAAGGAAAAATAAAAGATATATGTTATATGGATCTGAAATTTAATCAATAAAGGTCTCTATTTTCCTAGCATAATTGCAAGAAATCTCTCTTAAAGATTCTTCCAAGGGACATACATATTTTAAAATTATTGTCGTTTTGCAGTACTGTAATCATGCACAATATAAGTGTTCTCGATTTATGACACAAATCAGAGAATTATACCATATCTTTCTTGAGTTTCTTGAACTCAAGACTTTAGAATATTATTACTCTGCATTCCTATTATGCATTAAATCAAATAAGTAAAATCAACACGTCCATTTACACAGAAACAAGTCTCATTGGATTAACTGGGCTGTGTACAAGACTGGGCACTAAATTTTCACACAAAATTTCACAGAAAAAATGACATGGTTTATGAACTCTTCTTTAAAAATCATTAAGGTAGATAAATATTCAACCTTTTCATTCTGGATTAATAAATCCAAAATCTCTTCCTGTCAGCTACCCATACAACTATATATTTGCTACATTTCACAATCTAACTGTTGCAATGCCCCTTATTTTTCAGGATCTCAGTTTGTTGGCCTGGGGCTCTGTATTCCTGTGCTTGCAAGTGACACTTCAAATTGCCAAAGATGAACAGGTGCCCACTGTTAGCAGCATCTGTTAGTTATTCACCTTCTTGTGGTCATACTTGACAACTTTCAGTTCATTGTTCAGTTGGTCGACTTCTTTTTGAAGGGCAATTTCAATAGGGCTTCTACAAAACAAGCACAAAAAATAGACTTCTTTCATTTCAGAGAGAGGTAGAAAAGAAGCCTAACAGCAATAAACTCATAAATTGGCCAAAATAAGAGGTTTTTTTTCCTTTTATAAAATTAGAGCTGTGTAATGGAGAGTCTTCTGAAAACTCAGACTAGTGGCCTAGATTTTTTTCAAACATACTACAGTCAAGAGAAAGATGAACATTTGCAAGAAAACAGAGCACACAGAATTTCTACCACCATCTGGTTTCTTTTTATTACATAACCAACAGGGTTAATATTAATCTTTAGAAACACACATAGCATGTGTATATGATAACACATTATACAAACTGCCATTCACAGACAGAATCCAAACCACTTAGTATGTAAAATTCATAATCCCATATTAACTTGAGTCAGACAACGCCTGGGATCACCTATGAAACTCAAGATGAAGACTACAATTTTCATTATCTCCCTCGCTTGCTAGGATGATTAAGACCGATGACAATTGCACTCAAACAATTTTACAGGGCTGTATGTTGTCTAGGATAAAGTTCTTAGTGGCTATAATTTTTACTATCTCTGACTTACACTACATACATGATGCTTATTGCAATCCATGAAAGGATTGCTTTGAGATAATCTGCCTGAATTTTCTCTGAGTTATTACTGTTGATAAGCATGCCAGATCACCAGAAGATGAAGTCTACTGAAAGTGCTGGCAGTCCCTTCTTGCTCCATGCATTGGTTCTGGTTTCCACACCTCTCACAAAACCTCTGCTGGACTAAAATCATACTTTATAAGATAGCAACATACATGTATGATAGAAACATTGCTCCATTGTGTGAGATTTGGAAAACTGCACAGAGAAGAACATAAGCAGCAAGATTAGAAAATGAAGGGTGGTTCTACCATTTAGAATTAATGCAATTATAACTGCCATAGAATCAATACTATGGAATCATGGGAACAGCAGCTTTACAAGGCTTTTAGCCTTCTCTGCCAGAAAGTGTGGGTGCCTCACAAAACTATACCTCCCATTATCTATAAAACCCTAGTACAAATGAAAAAAGAGATGACAAAGCATACGGTGAGAAAAATAATCTTGCTAAAATGCCCTTGCTTTTAATGACGTTTCTATATACTATGGCCTGCCAGAATAACATATCCCCAGAAAGCACATTCAATGGTCTTGCAATAGATATATGGCTATTTGGTTTATCACAGGGAGTTCCAACAAGGTGTATAGGTTTGAATGTTGGATCAGGATTCCAAGAGACCAGTGTACAAATCCCTGCCTTGCAATGAAACACATTGAGGGAGTCACACTCAGATAACCCAATTCAAAGCAGATATTGTGAAATTTTCTGCCTTAATATTCCGGGTCATATGGCTGTGTGGAAGGGCACTCTCTCTCAGTCACCTATTATCTTATCTCATGGCAACCCTTTGAATTTTCATAGAATTTTTAAAACTAAGAAATACTGAGAAGTGGCTTGCAATGGCCTTCCGCTGAAACAGAGCCCACAGCATCTGTTATTCCTTGGTGATTCCTGATTCACAAATTAGCCTATATCCTAAACCAAATCTCTCATGATCAGCACTTCTACAGTCATCTTTAATGAGTCATGGTTGTTATTTTCATCTTTACATCTTGGTAGTCTCTGTTGTGCTTTATAATTTAGGGATGATCACAGGATATTGATAATCTCTTAATCTACTAATGATGTTTTCAGTCTCACCCCAAGAGGAGATGTTGGAAGAATGTTGCTTCCCATAAGCAGATCCACCTACTTACTTACTTAGGCGATCCCTTGTAGTTCGAGGATGATTGTCTTCCATCTTTCTTGGAAGACGCCTGTGCGTGATTTTTTTTTTAATGTGTGGAGATCGGTGCACGGCCAGTCAACACACAGTCTTCACAGAGTGAGGTTCCAGCAGTGGTGTGATTACACAACGACAGTGGCTTCTCAGTCTGTTGCAGCCTTCTTCTGCCTTCACAGCCATTGTAACATGTACCATGTTATCTTCCGCCTGCTCCGCCGTTGAAGTCTTAGGGTCTTCGGATTGTTCTTGGTCTGGATCCTCCCCTTTGGCCACTCCTGGGAGTGCATGACTCCAGTGGTTGTACTCGCAGGTTCATTGGAACATGCAAGCCCCCTCACCATGACAAGGTGACAATCCATCGAGGGGGACCCACCTAATAACACTCTCTTCAACCACCACTAGTTCTTGTACCTCCTGAAACACATCTTCAAACATGAATGCTAATTGATGGTCATGGTCCCATTTTGTTACCTGTCTTTCAACATGACCTAATTTTTTATGGCTTTGATTGTGAATGTGTTTTTTTATGGGTTTTGGATTGAATGCATTCTCCAATTTTGCACAGCTTACTGTTACTTACTTCTTTGGTGGACCTTTCTCTTTTGACCTCAGAAGCTCATCCAAAATCTGGCTAAGATGATTAAATTGCTCTTTCTGAGCAGCACGCTTCAACCCCTTGATTTCCAGATCCCTCTGATGCAGCAACAGGAGAAGGGTGCGTGGGTCTTCCATTAGTTCAGGGTTTTGCTGAGGAAAAGATTTCCTGAAATTGAAACAAAACACCATGATACATCCACAGGTTTATGGGTCTTCTTTCTGTTTCATGTGTGTGTTGTAGTCCAACGAAAGGAGAAGTGCAGTACTGTGGTTCAGGCCAGTGGGAATATATGTTAAGAATCAAAGGGAAAGACTGCGTCTATGCAGGTACTCAGCCAAGGCTTTTGTGACCCATACTAGAAACAAGCTCGCAAATCCTTTCACACAAACCTCCACTCATTATCCACACACACACACACACACACACACACACAAGCTTTCTTCCTCAGCAACCAAGGTTGGTCAGGCAAAGTGGGTGTTGTTCTTGCTAGAATATCATAAACCCTGCTGGTCTGCTGCAAAAAGAAAGAAAGCTCCTTTAAAACTAAACAATTTATTTCAGCACAAGCTAGATATTTACTAGAAGATCCCAGTTTATTTTCTGCCCTGCCCTCAAAGAAGGCCTCTCAGGCTTACATAATAAGGAAGCTAATCATGTGGGAGGCTGAAAACAGACAATAGACTTGTTTTTTCAAACAACGGAAGCAGTTTGAAAGCGGGATTGGTGCTCACAATTTGCAAATTTCCTTTGTATCTTGATTGGTTTTTGCATTTTTTAGAAAAGTTATGTGTCCATATAGTGCAGTGAATATGGTTCAGACAGCTATTGCCTATCTCCAGCCAATTTTTTTATTGTGTCAGAGAGAGAATATTTCCTACTCTCCTCTTCACACAATATTCTGTTCTCCTTCCAATGTTGTAGCCCTGCCTCCATCTGAGCTGTCACGTTGGCCTGAGGTTGGCCCCATTCAGCCTGTGATTGTCTCTGTGCCTGCCTTGTCAGAGGTGCAACCAGAGTTTGTCCCTCCTCCTGCCTTGCCAGAGGACTCTGGGTTTGGACCTGAGATGCAGCCAGAGTTTGTCCCAGTGGATTCTGAGACCAGACACAGAATGGTTGCAAGTAGGCAGTTTGAACCGCATTCCTCAAAGCAGTCAAGGTTGGATTTCCAGGTGCCAGATGGACATTCTAGTTCGGATGCTGGAACTGATAAGGTGGAGAGGGATAATGAGCTTGACAGGAAGAGAGCAATAACTCAGTTGAGAAAAGAAAAGGTGTGTGTTAGGAGGAGTAGATGTTTGCTTTTGAAACAAAATAATGAACAACCTTCTCACGGAAAGGGACCTTGAATTTCCCATAAGAAGAGTTGCTTTCTCTGACACAGTCAGAGGTAGTAACTTTGCAAATCCAAGAAGGAAGATCTTTGCTTAGTGTGTATTTCTGCAGCCTTGTATCTTGATTCAAGTTCCAGCCTTGCTTGTTCCTGTGTTTCCAGTTCTCTCTGTTAACACAAGTCAAGGTTGCTTTAAATGTCCTTGATTTTCATCATACTGAAACAACTCCATGAGTCATGTAACAGCCATGGAGCCAATTCAGTACCCCTACACCTTAAGCTACAAGTAAAGATATATCCTACATGAATACATGATAATACTGTAGCAAATTTCTGCCTCCCAGGACTACTGTTGATACATTCCTTAGAGAATTTCTATGCTCCCCTTTAGTATAATGTCTCAGTTTTGTTAACGATTGTAGCAACAATCCTATATCAACAATATAAGGTAAAATAGTGGAAGCAGTACTGGAACAAAATAATAGAAATGTAGAGACATAGCTGGAACCAAAACCTGCTTACTTTACATTCTGTATTGTTTTTCTTCCTCCACCCAAATCTTTTCTGGATTTTGGATGGTATCAGGCAACTCTTCTTGAGAAGAGCATCCCAAAGGAGGACTGAAAAAGGCCCTTTTCTTATCACCCTGTCAAAATGGTAGATATCCTCTGGTCACTATTGCAAAAATTTAATGAATCTGCCAGACTCATGGCAAAAATTACCTGCTCTGTTCACTGGGATGTAAGAGGCAGGGTGGGAGGGGGAAGAGAGAAAGGGTACCCTAATCTACTTTTGACACTGTCTTTATTTCAAGTATTATTTATGTATTTAATTTATATCCCACCACTGTAATTGAGAGCATTGCCATCTCCAGATAAGAATTTTACCCCTTAAACTTTCAGTTGAGCATTTAGAAATGCAATTTAGGCATCCAAAGAAAAGTGACAGGCAAAGCTATCAAGGGAATGCCAATACAGAAAATATAGTTGTTCTGGGTATGAATGATTATCAATTTCTCACTTTCTGTAATGCAAGAAGTTTGAGGAATGAAGGAAAATTTAATGTGACAAGATCAGAATTCTTATTTGCAAAGAAAGGCTCTCATTTTCCCATCCCGCATAGCTATTCTCCTGTATTCCATGTTCCCCCATCATGCGATCCAAGACCAGCTTCAACAGCTGATGCCCAAAGGAAAACTAGCTCTCCAAAGAAAACAAAATTTCCATCCTGTTTTAATGGTAAAGTGGGACAGCACATTAACGTTCTTTGTCATTCTGTGTAGATAAAATTCAAAGATATAGACTATCATGTCCAAAGGGACCTAATAGCACCTTAGAGAGTAACTGACTCAACAAAGTTGATAGTATAAGCTTTCATAGATTCATCACGTAAGGAACAATGATATCCCATATAAATGTAATTTTGTTGTTTATTCGTTCTGTCGCTTCCGACTCTTTGCGACCTCATGGACCAGCCCACACCAGAGCTCCCTGTTGGCCGTCACCACTCCCAGCTCATTCAAGGTCAAGCCAATCACTTCAAGGATACCATCCATCCATCTTGCCCTTGGTTGGACTCTCTTCCTTTTTTCCTTCCATTTTTCCCAACATCATTCTCTTCTCCAAGGTTTCCTATTATGTGGCCAAAGTACTTCATCTTTGGCTCTAATATCCTTCCCTCCAGTAAGAAGTCAGGCTTTATTTCCTGGAGTATGGACTGGTTGGATCTTCCTGTGTTCCAAGGCACTCTCAGAACTTTCCTCCAACACCACAGTTCAAAAGCGTCCATCGTCCTTCACTCAGCCTTCTTTATGGTCCTGCTCTCACATCCATAGATTACTACAGGGAATACCATTGCTTTAACTATGTGGATCTTGGTTGTCAGTGTGTTGGCTCTACTCTTCACTATTTATCGAGGCTGGTCATTGCTCTCCTCCCAAGAAGTAAACATCTTCCAATTTCCTGGCTGCAGTCTGCGTCTGCAGTAATCTTTGCACCTAGGAATATAAAGTCTTTCACTGCCTCCACGTTTTCCCCCTCTATTTGCCAGTTATCAATCTGTCTGGTTGCCATAATCTTGGTCCCCCGCCCCCCGCTTCAACCTGTATAATATATCTCTCTGTTCTTCTTTTCTCATTCGCCCTCTCTTTTCTTATGTTGTTTTGCATCACGTCAGTTTCTCTTGTCTCCTAAAACCCTTGACTTTCCATATGTTGTACTAATTGCAGCTTGTCTGCTGTTCAGGGTTCAGTCCAACAGCCTCCAATTTCTTATCCTCTCTCCTCCTCCTTCTCAACACTCGAGGGGTCAGCTTTTTTGGATTGAGCAAGCAAGGATTCCAAAGACATCTTGGCTCCTCAAAGATTGAGAGGTTCTTCTACCTGTTCCCATCTGTCTCTTGTTCCTTCTGCTTGATCTCACAAACAGCAACATTTAGTTGTTTTGCTTGTGCTGAATATCTCCTGGTTGCCATGGATGAGCAAGAAACATAAACAACAGAGACAAACAGCTTTGCATGGTTGTTACAGACAAATAAAAGAATGGAAGAAATTACCCCCCTTCTCCTTATGTGAATATCCATCAGAAATAATAAAGGTATTTCTCACTTTATATTGAAGATTATAAACAAGGAAGGAAAAAGAAAAAAAGCACTTACAAGCAAGCTCCTGCTAATGTTCTGGATAAATTGATCTCATGTATACATCAAGGATAAGTCTTAGGGCCAAAATTATGCTCTATGGATAAATTGAGCATGAAACTTAGAGGCACATAACAAACACATCTTTCCTCCTCCTTTTAAAAATCCACAGAGGGAACATACTTAGGGAAAGCAATTCCTACATAACTTACCGTTCCTTTGCTGGTTCGAGTAGGGAAGAGCTGGAGTCACGTTTTCCAATGCCAGGCACAGGATTGAACATCAAGCTGACCTTGGTGACGACAATATGCTCTCTGTTATCTTCCACATGAGGGGGGCTACTAACATCATCATCAGCATCCTCATCATCATCTTCTTTCACTGGGTGAAATCTGACACTCGTTTGTCTTTCCCTGTGGAGACAATAGTTATCTTCCAATACAAAGTTTCTTTGCAAATGTATTCCCTTAAATTAAAAAAAATCCTCCTTTCAGTTATAGGTAAAGTTTTCCCCTTGACATTAAGTCTAGTCGGGTCCAACTCACTGGGTTGGTGCTCATCTATATTTCTAAGTGGAAGAGCTGGCGTTGTCCATAGAAGCCTCCAGGATCATTTGGCCGGCATGACTGCATGGAACACCATTACCTTCCCACCTGAGCGGTACCTATTGACCTACTCACATTTGCATGTTTTCGAACTGCTAGATTGGCAGAAGCTGGGACTAACAGCGGGAACTCACCTGCTCTCTGGATTCAAACTGCTTTCGGTCAGCAAGTTCAGCAGCTCAGCGGTTTTATCTGCTGCGCCACCAGGGGCTCCCCCTTTAGTTATAACCAACAGCAAGGATGACTGCTTCAGGATCTTTTCTGGAATGCAATTCCCATAACCCACTTTACCAGGCCTTTAGTTTAGCCTTACATGTATACCTGACAGGCAGCCTCAGGGGGAAAAAGTAACTTTTCCAGGTTACAGGTTCACCGTCAAACGTACCCTTGACTGGGAGACTCAAAGGTTCCTTCTTGAAATCAATGATCCTGTGATTTCTGAAATACTTCTTTTGCTATTTTTCTATTTTGTGTTTCTTAAAATGTATATATGCTTAATGTGTGTGCCTAAAAATATACTGTGTTCAATGCTTCTCATTCCTCGGTGTACATTCCGTTGCTGTGTTATTTATTTTCTCACTCGCCTGGATAATAAGTCTTTTTCAAATCTGCTAATCCTACTGAGTTTGCTGGTGTCTCTATGAACAGCACAAAACAACCCATCAGAGAAGAATATACGTGAAACTAGACACAAAGGTACATCTTCATTAATTCTATAGGAAATATCTATTAATGCTTCTAGGAAGCCCCCATTAACATTATTCCCCAACGCCATTCTGATTTCCCCCCACCCCACGTATCTATTTCCCAGGTTTCAGTGTGTGCATAGTATAGGTATACATAGAGCACCTCTTATCTGAAATCCACAATACTCCAAAATCCAAAACAGTCTACTTGAATGGCTCAGATAGGGACACATTTGCTTTCTGGTGGTTCAATGTACACAAACTTTGCTTCATGCACAAAATTATTCAAAATATTGTGTAAAACCACCTTTAATCTATGTGTATAATGTTAGGGTATAATGAAGCTCTGTATGTGTTAAAGAAAAAAACGACACTGCTGATCATAATATGCAGGAACTAATCTAGGTCAGCAGGTAAGCAATTAAGTTTGGACCACACCTGGTGGGGTGTGACTGTGTGTGTGTATTAGCTTCTGCTCCTGCTTTTGGTTTTGGTTTTGCTTTTTGGATCTCTCTATTGGAAGAAGAGACTGGAGAAGCCATGCTCTTTGTATTTTACAATGCTTGTTGCATCTTGAAATGCTTACAAGGACTATGTAAGTTTGTTTTACTATAAGATTTATGTTTTGATGCAACACTGCAAGTTTATGTTTGGACTCTGCTGTAAAAAGTAAAGTTTTTTTTCCTTTTGCAACTGTGCAAAGTTATTTTGTCTTTGCTAGATTAGACTGAATTGCGCTTGAAGCACGACCGCAACATATAAGACATGTATAAGCATAAATGAATGTTGTCTTTAGGTCACATGTCCAAGATATCTCATTATGTACGTATATACAATGACAGGTATTCGAAAATTTGAACAAATCTAACATTTAAAACATTTTTGGTCCTGAGCATATTGTATAAGGGATACTCAAACTATAACTATGTAAACTGAAGAAAAAGATTGAAGAGAGCACTGATGCAAGTATAAATATCAATTATTCCTAATTTTGAGGAAATATAACAGGCTACAATGTAAAGATTAGATATGCCAGTGCTTCTTGAAATGGCGGTCCTTTGACTGGTGCCAATCCACAAACTATTACCTATCAAATAGCAGTGAGTTTGTAATACATTATGGAAATATAATAATAATATGTCACAAATATTACAGATCCTTAGAACACTGAGGGTAGGGGGCAATATTGTTGTCTACCATATCAGACAGCTTAAAAAGCACTGACATGTCCATTAAGAGTGAACTTCTAAACTTCTAAATCTCATTATAGGGTGTATAAATTAAAAATTATATCCAAAGTTGTTGCGTGTGAACACTGATTAGGCCAGTCATTTGATGAAAAATTAAAGGCCTGTTTGTCCATCTGTATTTAAGACAGTCTAGTTACAAAATTATTATTGTGTGTTTTTGCATAAACACTTGGTTTTGGGAGCCTATATTGAAATCCTTTTTTTCAGCAGCACTTGGAAATTCATTGGGTGCATCTGCAATATAGAATTAATGTAGTCGACAGATACCACTTTAACTGCCATGGCTCAGTGCTATGCAATCCTAAGATCTGTAGTTTGGCGAGACACCAATGCTCTTTGGAAATGAAGGCTAAATCTAAAAACTACAGCTCCTATGATTCCTTAGCCTTGAGCCATGGTGATGAAAATGGTGTCAAATTGTGTTAATTCCACAATGTAGATGCATTCATTATCTCTCAACGTTCTTCGAATCCCTCTGTCGGCTCCAGCTCCCCAAGTGGGGACATGGGAGGAGCCTCCCACAAGGATGGCAAAAACATCTGGGCATCCCCTGGGCAACGTCCTTAAGGACGGCCAATTCTCTCACATCAGAAGCAACTTGCAGTTTCTCAAGTCACTCCTGACACGAAAAAAAGTTCTTCCCTGTACATACAGTGAGGGGGACAGTGACTTTTGTGGAAGCACTGCCAGTTAAAAATCATCCTTCTGCAAGCCTTTTCATCCTCACCACAAAAATAGGATAATGTACCTAAATAATCAGCACTTATTCATGCTTCTTCCACTCAATACAAATATAAATAATTGGTGTGCTTATGGTTTCCCCACATTTTCCCCTGCCCCCATTCCTGTAACTCACATGGCTATCTGTCTTTCACTGCTTCCTATTCTAGAGACTGAGGTGGAGGCTTTGTGATGCTAGTCTCATCTCTCTGCCCAAGAGGCCAACTAAGGTCTTTGTTGAGGTCACCATAGTAACATTGCAGAGGTGGGAAGAGCCAATAAATTCTCCCACAAGTCTGGGGAGCGGGGAGGATAAGGGGAAGGAGATTCATGGCAAGGTTTTCTTTCTATTGAGCCCAGCCTGAAAAATCCATATCCAATGAAGCGATGAAAGGAAAGGGGAAGCTTAACTAGAGTATGATCACAGTGTATGCAACTTTCATCACTTTATAGAGCAATGTGTTACATTTACTGTGTCTGTATCAAGAGTGTAGATTCAGTTCTGATGGCATTTACATAGCTCATTCTGCCACTATACCCTTGACTATCTTCCATACTACATAAGCACAAACGATTGGGAGAAAGAAGGCTGTGCAAAAACTGAGAGTTTGAGTCATGCATGCATGTACATATACTTACAGTGCTTCTGTGAACCGCCCCGAGTACCCTCGGGGTGATGGTAGCGGGGTACAAATATACACACAATTATTTCTCTTTGCCCCACATAATTCACATTTAGATCTTGCAGCTGAATTGGTGAATTTATTCAATTAAGAATGTTCACAAATGATGCAAGGTAAAGAGAGCCTTTTCTCTCTGGCATTTGATTGGTGATTGGTAATTCAAATACTGTATACAAGAAAGGCATTGCATAATGCTAAAGCTAATCTTGGCTTCCTAGAAGATGCTCATATAATTACTTTTTAAAAAAAAAGTATTTATCATAAATGTGAAAATAACCTGGAAATCTTGTAGATAGAACAACAAACTTAGGAGGGGGGAAGAAAGTAGTTTATCTTAATCCAGAACATTGGATAAGCGAAGGTTGGATAAGCAAGACTACTGTAATGCAGTTTCAGAATGCAGTTTAACTACATTGAACTGGATTATATGAGTCCACACTGCCATATAATTCATTACAATGCAGATAAATTGCATTCTGAAACTGCATTGTATAGTAGTGTAAATCCAGCCTCAGGCCAAGGTTTCTCTCTGCTTTGGCACCCTCAGTACTGCAGTCAAATATGTCAGTGTTTCTCTTATCCAACCACCATCCCTCCTTAGATTTTTTTTTCCTTTCCCAACTACCACACAACTCACTTTTTTCCTAAACTGCAGGGCAACCACTGCTTACTTGAAATATCTTGACTTTCTTCTGATCCTGTCCTTTATTGCCTTCATTTTGTTTTCTGGGCAAAAATGCTGGGTTTGAATATAAATGTGGGGCTTCTCACATTTCCAGAATATTTTTTTTTGGGGGGGGGGGGATAAAAATGCATGAACACTCTCACAATATCTGCAGTTTTTTGTTTCTTCATTCAAGAAGAAAGTAAGTTAAAGTTTTACCTCCTTAGTGCAGCAGTGATGGACAGCTTTGCACAATCCACAGCCCAGTTGTAACTCAAGTCAGTCTGCTGCCTCAGCAACATTGTGTTTTAGAACCAGCCCTGACAACATTCTTCCTCAGTCACACTCTGAATGGCTTATCCTTTGTGCTTTCTCTGATTGTTCTTGGGCTGCTGTTTGATTGTTTCAGACTTAACAAACTTGCAAAGAACAAGAAAGAATTAAAGGTTAAACTGACAAATCCCATCACAATACAATACAAAAAATCTTTTAAGGTCTGCCACATCACCTGTTACTAAGACATGGGACCACCAGAGCTTTGAATCAATTAGCCACAAGTAGAAGTTATTTGTAGTTAGTTCATTTCTTCCAATAAGTAAAATATAATGAAGTTCCATGACAATTATAAGGAGAATTGGTGGCCTAGTTTCCAACAGACCTCACAACCTCTGAGGATGCCTGCCATAGATGTGGGCAAGACATCAGGAGATAATGCTTTTGGAACATGGCCATACATCCCAGAAAACTCACAGCAACCCAATAATGGTTTTCTTTTTGCTGTGTAAACCTCATTTTAATCCATGGTTACAGGAGTGGGGGCTCAACTAAATGACGGGACATAATGTGGTTCAATTGTTCACTTATTCTATCTCTTGATCTGCTGAATGCAGATGTTTATTTGTAACTAAAGTTAATTGTTTAGTGAATAGAAAAGTAAAGAATTGCTTCTGAATCATAAGTATAAAGAAACAAATATGTTCTGAACATTGGAGACATAACTGTGTCTGATCACAAAAAGTTACTTAACATCACCCAGGATGGAGTCAATCCCCATCTGACTCAGACATTGTTATTGTTATATGCCCTCATGTTTTTTCTGACCCATGGTGATCAATAGGCAAACTTATCACGGGTTTTTCTGGGACTTAGATTGCGTTACATGACCAGGGGAACCCACTGGGTTTTCATGCCTGAGTGACGCTTCAGGCCCTTGTCTCCAAAATCAGTTATACAAACCGCTACACCATGCTGGCTCTACAACTCAGACATACCAAAACGTTTAGTGTTTATCTTGTGCTCTGTTTCTATATAAATTAAGATTATATTTCTGAGGTTTATTTTTGCAGGAACCTAATTCAAGAATTTAACATCCATGTAGGATTCCTTGCAATATGTAGAGCCTCCACACTGTGAGGATCGCCTGCTTTCCTCCTCATCTCTAAATGCATTAACTTTGTGGTGCTTACCTGAAAACAGGCCTGCTCAATGGAGAGAGGTGTCAAGACCCAGGCTGCAGAGCACCAATAACCATACACAGAGGCCAGAATCTATCTAATATCTTTATTGAAGGAATATATAAAGTTAATAAAAACAAGTGTAGAAAATAGTCCAGAATTAGACCTTTCAGGAAAGGTCAGAATTAGTCCAAGAAAGCAATGTCCAATAAGAAATATTAAGGTCCAAAGTTGTAATCCAATAACCGAAACACTCACTTTGCCAAGCAAAGTGAGGGGAGATGACAAGGTCCTTTAGTCCATGAAACTTGAGCGAGGCTAGGAAATAACTTGATACTTGAAACAAGGCTTGAACGTGGAACAAGGTAACTAGGAACAAGAACAAGGTCCGTGGAATAACTTGGTAAAATCCGTGGTACAAGGCAAGGATTGGTCCTGGGAAACAAGGCAAAGTCCGTAGGTAAACAAAGGCTGGGAAGCAAGGCGAAGGCTGGATAGCAAGGCAAGGCTTGAGCGAGAGCGAGGCTTGAATCGGAGCGCGCTGTCCAGACACGACCCGCTCCGTAGGCTGACGAATTGACTCCGCGAAGTTACTACGCGGGTAAAACACCTAAATAGAGTCTAGCTTTCCCGCCGAAGCAGTTCTCTGGGAATCAGAACCGAAAGCTAACTCTGAGACCAGATGTGAGACTCCCCAAAGATTCTCACGAGAAGCAGTCTTAATTGGCCACATTCTTAGCTGCAATCCTTGCACTCCTGCGCGAAGCTGAATCCAAACTTCTCTGTTGTTTACAAAACTCCCGGCGCAAGAATACGGGAGAAGTAGGCTCTGGGCTTGTTTGACATACTTCTGGGAGACAACTTTCTTGCAGGTGCAAGGTTCCCAGATCTGCCTGGGAAAGATCTGGCTGAGAGAAATCCAGTTCAGACTGGGAAGGTAAAAAACCCAAGTTTTCATCTTCATCAGGAATTACAATGTCCTGAGCAGGACTACAAGGCCCATGGGTCATCACACTATCCCCCTCCTCAAGGCCCCTCCCAAACTGGGGCCCTCTCCCCGAGGCGCGAGGTCGTGGTTTGGTGGGATAGGTCTGATGAAAGCGACGGGTTAGATCAGGAGCATGGACTGTGGAGGCGTCTTCCCAGGAGCGTTCCTCAGGGCCAAAACCCACCCAGTCAATGAGATATTGTAGGCGGCGGCGGTGAAAGCGAGAATCCAAAATGTCCTCAACCTCGAACTCCTCCTCCCCATTCATCAAAACAGGAGGGGGGGCCGGTTGGTCTGTATCAGGTCGCACACCATCCGCCGGAAGGAGCAGGGAACGGTGAAACACTGGGTGAATGCGCATTGAACGCGGAAGTTGGAGTTTGAAAGTCACGGGGTTAAGTTGCGCCACCACTGGATAGGGGCCAATGAAACGGGCATCTAACTTCCGGCAGGGGCGGTGGGAGGGCAGGAAGCGAGTGGACAGAAAAACCCGATCTCCTACCTTGATTTCGGGGCCCGGCTGGCGATGTTTGTCAGCGTGGCGTTTATAGTCCTCCTTGGCTTGGTCCAGTTGCTGGAGCAAAAGTTGTTGCACCGCTGTGAGTTCCTGCAGCCAATCCTCTGCTGCGGGAACTTCTGAAGTTTCAATGACAGGGGGAAAGAAACGTGGATGGAAGCCGTAGTTTGCAAAGAACGGCGTTTCTTTTGTAGAAGCTTGAACTCCATTGTTGTAGGCAAACTCAGACAGTGGTAACAGAGAAGCCCAATTGTCCTGTTGGTAGTTTACATAACAGCGAAGATACTGCTCCAAAGTGGCATTGGTGCGCTCCGTTTGCCCATCTGTTTGGGGATGATGAGCTGAAGATAAGCGAGAGTCTATGCCCAATAGTTTTTGTAGTGCCTTCCAAAAACGAGAGGTGAATTGAGATCCACGGTCTGTGACTAAACTCTTGGGCAATCCATGTAGTCTGAAAACATGTTGAAGAAATAGATCCGCAGTTTCTTTGGCCGTGGGGAGGCCTTCACAGGGAATGAAATGGGCTAACTTGGTGAAAAGGTCCACCACCACCAAAATCGTGGTGAATCCACAGGAAGGTGGTAGGTCAGTGATGAAATCCGCGGAAATTATTTCCCATGGGCGAGATGGGGTAGGAAGGGGGTGTAAAAGCCCTGAGGGCTTCTCCCTTCGTATCTTGGAGCGCTGGCATACTGGGCAGGTGTTGACATATTTTTCCACATCCTTGCGGATCTTGGGCCACCAAAAATCCCTTAGGATCAAATGCATAGTTTTAAATAGTCCGAAGTGTCCTGCTGGTTTGCAGTCATGACACAGACGAAGCGCTTTTTCCCTGCCCGGTCCGGGTGGGATATAAACATGATTTCTATAGCAGAGCAGCCCATCTTTAAGCGAAAAGGGAAAGTGCAGACCTTGGCGAAGTTGGTCCTGCGCCCAGGCATCTGCTTGCTGACTAGCCCTGATTTCTTGAGCACAGATGGGTCCTGGAGTAGGGGAAGTTGAACCAATGGGAATGGATTTGGTGTTCCCCACCGTGAGCGTGGCAAAGTTCTCGGGTTGTAGCAGTTGGGATTCAAAGGTCTCCTTGCGTCCTGCAGCGTATTCCGGTTTACGTGACAGGGCGTCTGCTTGCTTGGTTTGGGCTGGGGTCACATAATGGATCTGGAAGTTGAAACGTTCAAAGAATAAAGCCCAACGTTGCTGCCTCTGATTTAGTTTGCGGGCAGTTCTTAGATGTTCTAGATTACGATGATCAGTGTGGACTTCAATGGGAAATTTGGCCCCTTCTAGCCAATGTCTCCAAGTTTCAAAGGCTGCCTTTATGGCCAGTAGTTCTTTTTCCCAAATGGTGTAATTCCTCTCTGGTGTGGTTAGTTGACGAGAATAAAAGGCACAGGGATGGAGGTGATCTCCCACCGGTTGTAAGAGTACAGCCCCAATTGCCACATCAGAGGCGTCCGCCTGCACCACAAAAGGGGTTCCAGGATTTGGGTGCTGTAGAATTGGCTGGGAGGTGAATAGTTTCTTTAGTTGCTGGAACCCTTTCTCTGCTTGATCAGTCCAGCGGAAAGGCTGCTTTCCACGGATGCAGCTAGTGATGGGGTCGGACCAGCGGGCAAAATCTGGAATGAACTTGCGGTAATAGTTCGCGAACCCCAAGAAACGCTGCACCTCTTTCTTGTTAGTTGGCGCCCGCCATTCCAATACTGCTGAAACCTTGGCTGGATCCATGGAAAGCCCTAGAGGCGAGATGCGGTAACCAAGGAAATCTACCTCTTGTAGATCAAAGGCGCATTTTTCCAGCTTGGCATAAAGTCCATGATCCCGCAATCGTTGTAACACCATTTTGACGTGGTTCTCATGTTCTGATTGTGATCTAGAAAACACCAAAAAATCGTCCAGGTAGATTATCAAGAACCTGTCTAGATAGTCCTGAAAAATGTCGTTGACAAAATGCTGGAACGTTGCGGGGGCTCCGCATAAACCGAAATTCATAACTCGGGACTCGAATAATCCGAATTTGGTCTGGAAGGCGGTCTTCCACTCGTCCCCTTCCCTGATGCGAACTAAGTTGTAAGCCCCCCGAAGATCCAGCTTGGTGTAAACCTTGGCTCCTCGAAGCCGATCCAATAGATCCGAGATTAAGGGCAGGGGATAGCTGTTCCGCTTGGTGATATTGTTCAATGCTCTGTAGTCCACCACCAAGCGTAGTTCCCCTGACTTCTTCTTCACAAACATCACTGGGGAGGCGGCTGGGGATTGAGAGGGTCTGATGAATCCCTTGCGAAGGTTTGTCTCTAGGAATTCCCTGAGAGCTTCTTGCTCTGGTTCAGTCAGGGAGTAGAGATGCCCTCGCGGGATCGGGGCCCCCTCCACCAAGTCAATGGCACAGTCATAAGGTCTATGTGGGGGTAATTTTTCGGCTTCTTTCTCATTGAATACATCCCAATACTCGGAGTACTTCTTTGGCAAGGTGATGATGGGCTCGGTGTCCGTGGCGTGGCATACCTTGGCTACGAGGCAATGGTTTTGGCAGTACGGTGAAGCAAACTGCAGTTCTCTGTTGGACCAGGAGATGTTAGGGTCGTGGAGAGTCAGCCATGGAATTCCCAAAATCACAGGGAAATGAGGAACCTCGGTAACAAAGAAGGAAATCTCTTCCATATGTTCCCTTATCCACATCCTGGTGGGTTCCGACCACTGACTTACGGGGCCCGTCTTGAGGGGGCGGCCGTCTATGGCTTGCACCACACGGGCATTCTTGAAATCATGATATTGTAATCCCAGAGAGTCGGCATACTCTCTATCGATGAAATTGTTGGTAGCTCCAGAGTCTATCATGGCGTGGATCATGACGGGTCCCCTTTTTGCTGACCATAATGTGACCACGAGAAGGAACAGGACCCCGGTTGGCGGCTCTTGGATGGATTTTTTGACCGGGTTGGCGAGCCTCTCTACACCCGGTCGTTGGCTTCCCCCGCCGGCTGTGTGCCAGTCGGCTCAGACGTCTTCGTCTCCGTGGAGGACGCCGCCGCAAGACGGGCGGCAGGCTTCCCTTTGGCTGGGCACTCTCTGGCGAAGTGGCCCCCGTTCCCGCAGTACCAGCAGAGGTTTAAGCGTTGACGACGGGCCTTCTCGGCGGCATCTAGTCTGGGACGCACATTGCCCAACTGCATCGGCACCTCCTCGCTCCCTCTGGGGTATGGGGTTGGCGGTGGGGGTCTCCAGACCGGACGTGGCTGAACGCTGGCGGGAGCGGGGGGTTTTGCCCCGGCTCTACCGCCCTGGCCTCGAACCCACTGTTTCCTGTTGGCAATCATGACTTCAGCCCGTAAACATTGATCAATGAGTGCCTCGAGGGTCTGGGGAGGATCCACCTTGGAGATTTCTTCCAGCATTTCAATGTTGAGACCCTCCCGGAATTGTCCCCTGAGGGCTACATCGTTCCAGCCGGTGTTGTGGGCCAGCACTCGGAACTCGGCTATATACTGAGACATAGGTCTGTCTCCTTGGAAAAGGCGACGGAGTTTGTGACCGGCTGCCTCCAAATTGTCCTCGATTCCCCAAGTCTCCTTGAGGTGGTCCAAGAAGCGTTGCGCTGATCTTAGGTGTGGAGAGGCTTGGTCGTACAGTGCCGTCGCCCAGCTGGCCGCTGGCCCGTCTAGAAGACTGTAAACCCATGCCACTTTGATGTCTTCTTGGGGAAACTCGGCAGCACGGGCCTCTAGATAAGCTTGACATTGGCGACGGAAGACATGAACCTTAGAAGCTTCTCCAGTAAACTTGGTTGGCAACGCCATGGCCGGAAGACGAATTCCGCGTTCCTTCAAACCCCTTATTTCTCCATCCTGTGCATTGAGCTTATCACGGATTCGGTCCACCTCCTCCTTGTCGATGGTGTAGGTAATCGGCTGGCCGCTCGGCCCAGGTACGACTCCGGTAGACATTCTGGCCGAGGTTAATTGGTGCTTAGGGTGGCGGAGTCAAACTGTCAAGACCCAGGCTGCAGAGCACCAATAACCATACACAGAGGCCAGAATCTATCTAATATCTTTATTGAAGGAATATATAAAGTTAATAAAAACAAGTGTAGAAAATAGTCCAGAATTAGACCTTTCAGGAAAGGTCAGAATTAGTCCAAGAAAGCAATGTCCAATAAGAAATATTAAGGTCCAAAGTTGTAATCCAATAACCGAAACACTCACTTTGCCAAGCAAAGTGAGGGGAGATGACAAGGTCCTTTAGTCCATGAAACTTGAGCGAGGCTAGGAAATAACTTGATACTTGAAACAAGGCTTGAACGTGGAACAAGGTAACTAGGAACAAGAACAAGGTCCGTGGAATAACTTGGTAAAATCCGTGGTACAAGGCAAGGATTGGTCCTGGGAAACAAGGCAAAGTCCGTAGGTAAACAAAGGCTGGGAAGCAAGGCGAAGGCTGGATAGCAAGGCAAGGCTTGAGCGAGAGCGAGGCTTGAATCGGAGCGCGCTGTCCAGACACGACCCGCTCCGTAGGCTGACGAATTGACTCCGCGAAGTTACTACGCGGGTAAAACACCTAAATAGAGTCTAGCTTTCCCGCCGAAGCAGTTCTCTGGGAATCAGAACCGAAAGCTAACTCTGAGACCAGATGTGAGACTCCCCAAAGATTCTCACGAGAAGCAGTCTTAATTGGCCACATTCTTAGCTGCAATCCTTGCACTCCTGCGCGAAGCTGAATCCAAACTTCTCTGTTGTTTACAAAACTCCCGGCGCAAGAATACGGGAGAAGTAGGCTCTGGGCTTGTTTGACATACTTCTGGGAGACAACTTTCTTGCAGGTGCAAGGTTCCCAGATCTGCCTGGGAAAGATCTGGCTGAGAGAAATCCAGTTCAGACTGGGAAGGTAAAAAACCCAAGTTTTCATCTTCATCAGGAATTACAATGTCCTGAGCAGGACTACAAGGCCCATGGGTCATCACAAGAGGTAGGCAACTGTGCTGCCCTCAGATCTTCCTGAATGGCAACTCACGGCATTCTTCATCATCAGATAGGGTTGGTGGGACTTTCATTCCAGCAGTATCTAGAGGGGTTCCCCTTCCCACCCTGACCTGTTTGCTGTTTCAAGCAGCAAATTGGATCAAATAATTTACTAGTGTATAAATATCCCCTGGGAGCCTCCGATGGTGCAGTGTGTTAAAGCGCTGAGTTGCTGAACTTCAAATCTGGTTCAAATCTGGGGAGCGGAGTGAGCGCCCGCTGTTAGCTCCAGCTTCTGCCAGCCTAGCAGTTCGAAAACATGCAAATGTGAGTAGATCAATAGGTACCACTCCGGCGGGAAGGTAACACCGTTCCATGCAATCATGCCGGCCACATGACCTTGGAGGTGTCTACGGACAACACTAGCTCTTCAACTTAGAAATGGAGATGAGCACCAACCTCCAGAGTTGGACACAACTGGACTTAACGTAAGGGGAAACCTTTACCTTTACCTTAAATATCCCCTGCCAGCCATTCTGTTCTCAAGGAAGTGATCTACTTTGCTGCTTGGTCCTCCTGCCTGAATGTCTGGATTGTAAATTTACAAGTGTTACCATAAAAGAAGAATACAGTTGGACTTCTACTTCAGAGTATCCCAACTTAATAATGCTTTGCGTTAAGAGCTGTTGCTTGTCCCAGTTTTGATTTGACATAAGAGCAGTGTTTTGAGTTAAGCGCTTGTGCTAGAGAGAGCACTAGCTCCAGAGTACTTCAGGGTTTTAAGGGAGCAGCTTCCAATACCTCGTGCTCTTGTCCACTTTTGGAGATTGCTGTCTGCTTTGCTCTTGTCCGCTTTGAGGAACTTTGGATTAGTTGATTTTGTGTGGTTTTTATTCTGTTTGGCTTCATGGAGAGAGAGCAAGAGAGGAAGGAAGGCTGGAATTAGTATAATATGAAGAAAATGATGTTTCTGTCTCTTTGCTGTGCTTTGTGCTTCTATTATTTTAACATTGATCTTTCTTTATTGTGCCATGTAAATGTGCATTTATATATTATTTGTTATTTATGAAGTACATTTTCTTATTTTAAAACATGTAACAAAAATGGGGTGGGGGCAGGGGGCAGAACAGATTAATATCATTTCAATGGGAAAGTTTGCTTTGAGATAAGAACATTTTGAGTTAAGAGCTGTCACTGAACAAATTAAACTCTTAAGTCAAGGTATCACTGTACATTTGCTCAGAACACAGTGCAAAGAGCTAGTGCAGATATAGTATTAGGTTACAATGTTCTGTATGGCACCTGAAGACTGCTATGTTCTGATAAATATTCCACAGAAATATTCTGTTTAATTCTATTTGTAGAGGTTGGGTTGGGAGATCCCTGCAATTTCCTTTCAGGATAATGCATTGATTATCAATTTAGTTGATTATTTCCCTACTTTTTTCTTTTGCCTCAAATTTGAATGGACATGTATTGACACAAAGTTAACTCTTAACTTTAGTCTTGTTATCTGGATATCTCTTCCCTTTTAATCTTGGGGTGAAAGAGTACAGCAAAGGCATATTTGTAGAGATTTGTCATCTAATTTACATTTGGTTTAAATAGGACTTTATCCCCCTTTGTGTGCACAACAATGGGAGCTTAAATCCTACTTGAATGACCACAGATTTCTACATAACTTGATCTTATTTTGCAGTGCCAGTAGTTCAGTATAATCTGAATAGTGTGTCTTAATGTGTTGGATCAATTACATTTTTTTTTACTTATTGGAGAAAAAGGTGGGTGTTGGAATTCTAGGCTGTCAAGAATTACCATAACAAAAATGCTTAGCATGTTCCACATTGTTTGATTTGTGGCCAGCAAATTGTTTTAAAAAAAAATCCTGATATTTGATTTGGCTTCTTCAGCATGTTAACTTTCTTTGGTTTTCATTCTTTTTGAAACCCAGAGATCGTAGCAATCACAAATATTTCACAGTGTGGAAACAAAGGGGGCATGTTCAAGCCTCCTGTTAAAAATAATCCCTCAAGCTCTCCTCATTTACGGACTGGCATATGCTTGCATGGAAAATCTTGTAAATACAAAGTATTGTCGGAAGCAGCCTCCTAGTGTTTGAAATGCAAGCCTCTTATGACTGCCGAGGCTCCCTGTTTTGGAACAGTTCCTATCAAAATTCTCCAACATTCTGTATTAATTTGGTCCAGAATGTGAATTGGTTTTCTATAGATGTCTATATCTACATTGTAGACTTAATGCAGTTTGATATCGCTTTAACTGCCATGGGTCAATGCTGCGGAATAATGTGAATTGTAGTTTTACAAAGTCTTTAGCCTTCTCTGCCAAAGAGTGCTGGTGTCTCACTTCAACTACAGATCCCAGGATTACATGTCATTGAGTTATGGCAGTTAAGTGATGTCAAGCTACATTAATTCTACAGTGTACATATACATACACAGTCTCTTTTATGTCTACTACTAATTGCGATTAGATACCACAACCTTCTCTAGAAACATAAAGCTGAGTTGTGGTAAGTACAGTAGAGTCTCGCTTATCCAACCTTCACTTATCCAACATTCTGTATTATCCAATGCAGTCTGCCTTTTAGTAGTCAATGTTTTTGCAGTCAATGTTTTCAATACATTGTGATGTTTTGGTGCTAAATTCGTAAATATAGTAATTGTTACATAATGTTACCTTGTACTGAACTGTTTTTTCTGTCAGTTTGTTGTAAAACATGATGTTTTGGTGCTTATTTTTTAAAATCATAATGTAATTTGATGTTTTAATAGGCTTTTCCTTAATGCCTCCTTATTATCCAACAATTTCACCTATCCAACGTTCTGTCGACCCGTTGATGTTGGATAAGCGAGACTCTACTGTATGAGGACTGTAGTCCATACCCTTCAACCGTCTCAATTTGACAATGATGGTTCTGATTACTCTCTTGCTGTTCTTTCTTCTCATTCTACTTTTCTCCTTTATTCCAGTTCTGCAAACTGAGTTCAAAGTGTAAAAGGTATGTGTAGTCAGCTAACTGAACAACAAGGAGAGCAAAAGAGGAAGTGATTTTTTTATCCTTCTCAATAGGCACATTGTTGTTGTTTCTTTTTTGAGACTCGGGACCTGCAGGACCTGAACAGGGCTGATGATGATAGTGTGAGTTGGGGGTCTTTCATTCATGAGGTCAGCAAAAGTCAAAGTCAACTTGACAGCAGTTAATAACCATGGCAGCTAACTCTTCTCCAGAGTCTCTCCTGTCCTGGTCTTTCCATTTCACTCTGGCTACAAACTGGTTCCCACCATCCCCTTCAACCCAGTAATGGGGAATGAATTCTATGTATAATACATTTATATTTTCTTTTTCTCCCCTGAGAAAGAGTGCTGCATGTTATGTTTCTTTAAAGCTGTCTAGACAGGTTGCCATTTTGTGTCTGCAGAGCTAAGAAAATTGAGAGCTTTTCCTGTAATTAAAGCTACCTCCACCCATTAAAAATACCCAAGGAATTGATTATAAAGCTGGCCTTGTCTTTTCAGGGGATTGAGGGTACAGACATAATTAATCCATTGATGTGTATATTAATGGTTAAGATATTTTAAAAACCAATTGAAGATATTTAGAAAATGGGAAGGGATAAAGCCATGCTTTGTTTTATATTTTGGTTTATTCACGCAAGGTAAGCAGGAACGGGGGTTATTTACTGTTTTCAGTGCCCATCTGTAGAAGCTTGTGTAATTTTGCTGACATTCTTGTATGTTTTTGAACAAATGGAGTCAGTACTTCCGAAGTCATTTTCCTGAATAAAATCTTAGCAGTTTGTTCATCTGCTCCAAATGGAAACAGTTTTTTGAACTGTTGTGTTACAATTTCTTCTTTGGCTGCTTGTGTGTGTTTTACTCTGTTGTTTCATGGCCTGCTCTTACTTCCTATCTAACTTATATATTAGTTATATGTTATAAGGAGACAGAGTGGAACCCTTGCTGGTGCAATGGGTTAAACCCTTGTGCCGGCAGGACTGCTGACTGAAAAGTTAGAGGTTCGAATGCAGAGAGTGGGGTGAGCTTCCATCTGGCAGCTCCAGCTTCTCATGTGGGGACATGAGAGAAGCCTCCCACAGCATGGTAAAACATTCGGGCGTCCCCTGGGCAACATCTTTTCAGACAGCCCATTCTCTCACATCAGAAGCAACTTTCAGTTTCTCAAGTCACTCCTGACATGAATAAAATAAAATAAATAGGAAACAGAGTTGAGATTCATGTTATATATCTCCTTACATCAGTGTTATATAAGTCTGGCTCCGTATAACCAGCCTTCGTGCTTAGTCAATGACCACTATATACATATAAGGAATTTTATATTAGTTCCTCTTCAACTGCTGCAACAGTTTTTGGGTAGATATTGCTTTCTACCACTTCTTTGGCAGGTGGGAAGGAAAGGGCTTTTAAGCCTGTAACACCACTTCTAATCTCATTCACTCAGTCTCTACTGTGCTGTTCTAATCTTCTTTACTATTTGCGACTGCTTCAGTGGTAAAGAGATCTGTGTGTTTTAAACCACAAATGCAACTCCTCTCTTCATTCATGCTACAGGGTTTTGAGGCCACAGAAACAGCATGCCAGCCCCCAATGTCCAAAAATGGTATGTCCATAGAACTTCACAGAAGATGAGCCTGCCTGATGTGGCTAGCTAAAGGACTGTAAATGGCTGCTTGCAGGGCAACTAACCATATGCAAAAATAACCTCTAGGACACAAACAACACAAAATTCTGTAATGAAGAACAAAATAAAATAGAATGTAATACATAGTTGGGTTTTGATTACTTCTTTGCTTACTTGCTGTTTTTTTCTTCTCCCTTCCCTTCTATTACCATCAATATGCCACAAATGTGATTTTGGCCAGCAGGCTAGTGAAAACCAATGCAGGCTTGCAACTGCCATATTCTTATCTCCAGGGCAGGGTTGCTTTCTCAGTCAGTGGAATCTCTTTACAGCCTTGGTTTTTAGAGAATGAGATCATTATGCAAGACCTTGACATGAACCCAGATGCCAACTCTGCCCACACATCCTCTTGGGAAATGTCATCACAGGACCTAATAACATCATCCACAATATTAGGCACAGGCAAAAACATAGTGATTTGCTTTTCTTTGCTAGTGTGTTGTTTCTCATTAATTACATTTGCCATCTTGGCCACACTCAGAGGTTGCTTGACCACACATGTCGCTGTTTTTATGTTGAATGCAGTTTACAATGCTCAAGCATCATTTTCTGACTTTTAGCTGAATCATGAAGTTCTGCCACTCCTTGATAGCCAAAATAGGGTGCTAAGATTGTCAATCAATTTGCTTATTTAGTGTAAACAACTAAGGAGGAATTTTCAGTAAAATATGTGCATTCATGTGTTGTTGTTGTGCTAAAATATAAAGGGTGAAGGCAAGAAATGTATTTGCGGACATGCACAGTGTATTATGATTCCCAATATACATATTTAAGGTTCTAATGAATGTAACTTATGTATTTATGTCAATATTCCACTCTATATCACAAAATCCCAGGGCAGCATACAAGTAAAATCATTATAAACAATTATAAACAATTTAAAACCATACAAAATACATAGACTAAAAACATAGTAAATATATTAACGCATTAAAATGGTTTAAATCTTCATGCACAAATATTTTAGAGTGACTTATTTACGAGATCCCAAAGGTTTTAATAAACAGCTATGTGTTTACTTGGCATCTAAATGAGACTAGTGTCGGAAGCAATCAGGTTTCCAAGAGGAAGGCATTCCACAAGTGGGAGGGTGCCACAGCAGAAAAGACTCATCCCCACATCCAACACTGAAGCAATGATTCTCCATCATCAACTTCACTGGACTGGCCACATTGTCCAAATGCCTGATCACTGTCTTCCACAACAGTTACTTTACTCTCAACTCAAGAATGGAAAATGGAATGTCGGTGAACAGCAAAAGAGATTTAAAAGTGGACTAAAAGCTAACTTTTAAAAAGTGGCATAATCACTGAGAAGCCCTTACTTTCAAACACTCTAACTGGAGGTCAGCTTTTACTAACAGTGCTATAGATTTTGAAGAGGCATGAACTGAGGGCAAAAGGGAGAAAAGTGCCAAGAGGAAGGTGCATCAAGCAAATCCTTGTCAAGACCTCCTCCCATCTGGAAATCCATGTCCTCATTGTGAAATATCATCCAGATCCAGAATAGGTTTCAACAGTCACTTATGGACCCACTGCCAAGACTTTACCCTCGAGAGTCAATCATACTCTGCCATGAAGGATCACTGATGATGATATGTTGAAGGTGACCAACTTGGGTTGGGGACCACAATTGGCCATATTTATTTGTAATGCTAAAACAAGTCATAACATGAGAAGGATACTGTAGTGCTCCCCCCTCCTCTGAAGAAGGAATGTGGAAGCTTCTGTTTTTGACTAACAACCACCTAGTGGTATATCTAAAGCCACATAAAGGTTAGTATTAACTGTGGTTCACTAAAGAGAACCCTCTTGAAATTGTGACATATCAAACTTTGTTGTTTTATTAAAACCATAGTCAGCCAAACTACAATATGCTTGGATTTGAACAAAATGCAAAGTTGTGACTACTCAAAAAGAGATGAAGAAATTCCTGAATCCTTCCTTACAGCCATGCCAATATGGGGAGAGGGGAACTTGGGCAAAGCTTCCATGGGGGTCATCTTTGCCATGCAAAACCAGGAGAAGCCATCTCTCGGGGATTGGGAGATGCACTGATCCTTCATGGGACTATGCAGGGCTATGTCCTTCCATTGTAGCAGAGTGTTTTTAATGTCAACATTCACACTCTAATGCATCACCCTTTCCTTTTACTTCGTTGATTCTAGTGTTATCTGACTCCCATGGGGAAGTGAGCCTCTCTAATTTTTCATATGGACTAAAGCAGCATCTTTAAATTCTTAAAGAGGACTGTGACCACAGTGAAAAGGGAGGGAGAAAACATTACTTGTTGGACAACAGGGGCTCTTATTTTATTCAAGCTTTAAAGAGGAGACAAACACAAGTTTGATAGGAACATGCTTAACACTATTTTTCTCCAGCCATAATTTGCTAAAAGTATGATTGGCCAATCTCATCTCATATTCCCTTCATTTTTGTATTGCTGTGATCCGATCTCTTTTATATTTTGCAGTATGTTAGTGTGTTGCTATGGATGCACTGCACAACAGCATTTTTATCTTTCCTGAGACAATCAGTAGCTATATTTAGGTATTTGCATGTATACCTTCCTTCTCACTAGCAATAATGATAGCTGTTCTTGGGAGAGGTGGGGGAGACTGGACAGAGAAGAGTGGTGTTCAGCTGTGATATATAGGAAGGAGAGAATCAATTTGAGAGCATTAATTTGAGGGCATTGAAGCCACAGTGGTCCACACGCTTGTTACATCCCTCTTAGATTACTGCAACGTGTTCTATGTGGGGTTGCCTTTGAAGACGGCTCAGAAGCTCCAGCTAGTACAACAGGTGGCAGCCAGACTTATAACTGGAGTGGAGTACAGGGAGCATACTACTACTCTGTTGCTTCAGCTCCACTGGCTGCCAATATGCTACCGAGCCCAATTCAAAGTACTGGTCTTGACCTATAAAGCCCTAAATGGTTCTGGTCCAACTTATCTGTCTGAACGTATCTCCTATGAGCCTATTAGAACTTTAAGATTGTCTGGGGAGGCCCTTCTCTCGGTCCTATATGCTTCGCAAACGTGACTGGTGGGGACGAAAGACAGGGCCTTCTCGGTGGTGGCTTCTCGGCTGTGGAACTCCCTCCCCAGAGACATCCGGCAGGTTCCATCCCAGCTGGGTTTTAGAAAGAAACTAAAGGCCTGGCTATGTGCACATCCGTTTAACGAATAAGCTTTCACAGTTTCGACACGGTCTGGGTTAAGGATTATGCACAAGGTTTTTAGACAAATGGATTTATGCATATATATATATATATATATATATATATATATATATATATATAAAGTTTTATATACTGTTTCATGTGTTTTAATGCCTAATGTACATTTTTTAACTGCTTGATGTTTTATTGGATTGGATTGTTATTTTATTGGCATTTAATTTTTGCCAGATTTGTAAGTCACCTTGAGTCCCTTCAGGTGAGAAAGGCAGGATAGAAATGATGTAAATAAAATACAGTAAAATTTAACCTTTGGATGACTGAATGGAGTTATGGTGGCCCATAGTGTCCTCAGGACAAGGGACTCAGTGGGCAGTTGTAAAGTCTTTCTGAAGCAGGAAAGTACTTCTGTGGTTCTCCAGATTACAAGCTAGGCCCTAAATTCATCACCCTTGAAGAGCATTACTCTCCAGAAGGTGACCTTTTGGACAAAGTGGCTTTAGCAACTATCTGTGTCTCATCCATACTGCCTTGTTAGCACTGGGAGAATTACATATAAAAAGGAATTAGTTGCTCCACCCACACTGAATAATGACTTACTGTTTCGGTTACAATGTTGTAAAAAGAAGCATTTTACTTTCCTGTTCTCAATGGTTACCTTTTAATGTTACTTTTTAAAAACCTGAATAGTCTAATTCTCTGCCCATTAGGTCTCTTCCCATCCACCACTTTGTGCAATATATCACTTTATTTTGGATTGTTGTGTCAACACCAACAGAAAGATAATTTGCATCTTTCTGGATCCAGTTAGATTTTATGCCACTCGCAAAACTGTGTACTGTACATAATATGCTTTTTAACTTGAGGCCTTAATGGACCTTATCAGACAAGCAGGGGTAAAGTGGGGGACAGTGTGGGAAAGGGGGGGGGACAGCAGAGGGAACCGTCAGACTCTGTTACCTCCTGTTGGGATCCATGTTCTTTTTTTCCATGTTGTTTCCCTGCCTGTCCCCTTTCCCTCTTTGTCTCCTCTTCCCTCCTTCGATGGGCTCCCTTTCCCTCTGCTGCCACAACGCTGCCGGCACAGAGCCCCATGGAGCCGGAAGTAGCCCTGTGTCATGTGATGGCCTCTGTGGGATTCTGTTATGGCTGTGCAGAGTTATTGTGCCAAATAGGCTTCTCTGGATACTCTGTTCTCTCACAATAATGTCATGGATTCTTGGTGTTAATGTTTTTACTCTCTGTTATATTGACATGATTTCTGACTGATTATGTCTTTCATTATGTTAAATAGCCTAAGGTAGCCATGGGAGCTACTTGTTAGAATAAGGTCTTACGATATCAGGAGACAGATTTAAGTGCTTTGAAAGACAAAGAAAATTAAGGAGAAGATTTCTATCTCACTACCCAATGTTATAGACTGATTTTTATGTTGGTTGGTCAGATGTCAAATGACACTTCTACCCCAGTAGGGCAGAGTCTCTGCTGGAAGTCAGACAATGTCATGTGATGGCTGGCGTGGGTGAAGTAGAAACATCCTAGGATGCTGTTTAAGGTAAGTATGATGAGGTCATAAGATTGATGCTAATCAGTCAATTCTGGTTTGTAGTGTGAAGTTTAACAGAGCTATTCAAAGTGTCAAATTTGTTTTGGATAATAGGTTTTGATATCTGTGTAATTTTTTTAAAAATATTCATACTAGAACCAGGAACAGATTTGCTGCCCTGCTCAGATAGGAGCCACTGGACCAACCCTGAAAGGAAGAAGTGGAAGGAGCCAAAAGGAAGAACTGGGTTAAGTAAGAGATGTATAAAGACAGTCAGATAGAAGTTGAACCATACAGAGACCTGTGTAGGTTGGAAGCATTTTTGGGTTCATGATAATCAGGCAAGGGGCAATGGATTTGCTACCTTAAAAGAAGGCCTGTTGTTTGCCTCCACTGATGGTTTGCTTGTATCTTTGCAAATAAAATTGTTCTTGCTGTTTTCACATAGAATCATAGAATCTTAGAAGAGACCTCACGGGCCATCCAGTCCAACCCTGCAAGAAGCAGGAAAATCTCATTCAACGCACCCCCAACAGATGGCCATCAGCCTCTGCTTAAAAGCCCCCAAAGAAGGAGCCTCCGTCACACTCTGCGGCAGAGAGTTCCACTGCCAAACAGCTCTCACAGTGAGGAAATTCTTCCTAATGTTCAGGTGGAATCTCCTTTCCTGTAGTTTGAAGCCATTGTTCCGTGTCCTAGTCTGCAGGGCAGCAGCAAACAAGTTTGCTCCCTCCTCCCTATGACTTCCCCTCACATATTTGTACATGGATATCATGTCTCCTCTCAGCTTTCTCTTCTGCAGGTTAAACATACCCAGCTCTTTAAGCCACTCCTCATAGGGCTTGTTCTCCAGACCCTTTATCATTTTAGTTGCCCTCCTCTGGACGCTTTCCAGCTTGTCAACATCTCCCTTCAACTGTGGTGCCCAGAATTGGACACAGTGTGATTCCAGGTGTGGTTTGACCAAGGCAGAATAGAGGGGTAACATGATTTCCCTGGATCTAGATGCTATACCCCTATTTATGCAGGCCAGTATTAACTTCCTTCATATGTTTAGTAGTAAACACTGAAGCACCCACTGGCATCAACGAACGACTTTCAACCCTCCGAATTAACCTTGCCAAAAACCAACAGGCAACCATCATATGCGCCTATGCACCAACTCTAGATGCTGACGAAGACATCAAGGAAAATTTTTACTGTCAGCTGGATACCATCCTATCGGAGATACCTAAGGAGGACAAAATCATCCTCCTCGGGGACTTTAATGCAAGAGTCGGAAGGAACTCTGACCTGTGGCCAGGGATCATAGGAAAAGACGGGGTCGGAAACAGCAACTCCAATGGCATCTTGCTTCTCACCAAATGCGGAGAGCACAACCTTGTCATCACCAATACGCTCTTCCGCCAGAAAAACAAGCTCAAGACATCATGGAAGCACCCTCGGTCAAAGCATTGGCACCTCCTGGACTATGTTATCACACGTGCCAGAGACCGCCGCGATGTGCTTCTCACAAGAGCCATGACAGGTACTGTTGACTGCTGGACAGACCACAGGCTAATCCGATCCACGATGGCTATCAAGATCGTCCCCAAACGCAGACTCCAAGGAAGAAAAACAAGGCGCAAAATGAACACCCAAGCCCTTCAGGAGCCCTCCAAACGAGCCCTTCTCCAAACAACACTCAAAGATCATCTACCCACAGAACACCCCGAAAATGTTGAGGAACATTGGAACAAACTGAAGACCTCCATCATCACAGCCTGCGAAGAAAGCATTGGATACCTAACTAAGAAACATCAAGACTGGTTTGACGATAACGACAAAGAGATCCAACAGCTAATTGATAACAAAAGGAAAGCCTTCCAAACATGGCAGAGAGACACCAACTGTGCTGCCAAGAAAAAGATCTATGCCAGTGCAAAAGCTGAGGTCCAAAGAAGGACCAGAGAACTCAAGAACATCTGGTGGACAAAGAAGGCTGAAGAAATCCAACACCTTGCAGATACCCACGACGCTCAGGGATTTTTCAAAGCCACAAAGATCATTTACGGACCAAGAAACCATGGCATACAGCCCCCTACGCTCATCAGATGGAACCAAAATTCTGAAGGACAAAACATCAATTGCACTACGTTGGAAAGAGCACTACCAGAACCTGCTGAATCGCAGCTCCAATGTGGCCGAAGAGACCCTCTCACAAATCCCGCAACAACAAACCAGGGATGAGCTTGCAGCACTGCCTAGTTTGGAAGAAGTCAGCAATGCCATCAGCCAACAAAAAAACAACAAAGCCAGCGGACCTGATGGGATTCCTGCTGAAATCTTCAAAGAGGGTGGACCTGAGCTGATACAACAACTCCACCAGCTCATTAAAAAGGTGTGGATGACCGAGAAAATCCCAGCTGACTTCAAGGATGCCACCATCATCACCCTTTTCAAGAAAGGGGACAGAACAGACTGCGGGAACTATCGTGGTATCTCCCTTCTAACCTCGGCCAGGAAAATCCTTGCAAGAATCCTTGCAAACCGCCTTCTCCCTGTCTCAGAAGACACCCTCCCAGAATCCCAGAATGGCTTCCGTCCCTCCAGAGGAACAGTGGACATGATCTTCACTGCTTGACAGCTCCAAGAAAAATGCAGGGAACAAAACCAACCTCTGTACATGGCATTCATTGACCTTGCAAAGGCATTCGACACAGTGAATCGCAGCGCTCTCTGGACCATCCTCCAAAAAATTGGGTGCCCTGACAAATTTGTGAACATCCTGCGGCTCCTCCATGATGACATGATGGCAACAGTCTTGGACAGCAACGGCTCCCAAAGTGACCCATTTAAGGTGGAATCAGGTGTCAAGCAGGGATGTGTTATTGCCCCCACCTTATTTTCCATCTTCATCGCTATGATACTACACCTTGTTGATGGGAAGCTTCCCACCAGAGTGGAAATCATCTATCGGACAGATGGCAAGCTATTTAACCTCAGCAGACTGAGAGCCAAAACCAAGGTCACCACATAATCTGTTATAGAACTCCAATATGCTGATGACAACGTAGTCTGTGCGCATTCAGAAGAATGCCTACAAGCCACTCTAAACACCTTCGCAGAAGCATACGAGAAGTTCAGCCTCTCACTGAACATCGAGAAAACCAAAATGCTCTTCCAACAGGCACCAGCTAATCCCTCTGCAAAGCCAGGAATACAGCTTAACGGTGTAACATTAGAAAATGTTGACCATTTCCGCTACCTTGGTAGCCACCTCTCCACAAAAGTCAACATCGACACTGAAATACAACACCGCCTGAGCTCTGTGAGTGCAGCATTTTTCCGTATGAAGCAGAGAGTGTTTGATGACCGGGACATCTGTAGAGAGACCAAGGTGCTTGTTTATAAAGCCATTGTCCTCCCAACCCTGCTCTACGTCTGCGAAACGTGGACTGTGTACAGACGTCACACCAAACTCCTGGAGCGTTTCCATCAGCGTTGCCTCAGGAAAATCCTGCAAATCTCTTGGGAAGACAGGCGGACAAATGTCAGCGTGCTTGAGGAAGCAAAGACCACCAGCATTGAAGCGATGCTCTTACGCCATCAACTCCGCTGGACTGGCCACGTTGTCCGAATGCCCGATCACCGTCTCCCAAAGCAGCTCCTCTACTCCGAACTCAAGAATGGGAAACGGAATGTTGGTGGGCAGGAAAAGAGATTTAAAGATGGGCTCAAAGCCAACCTTAAAAACTGTGGCATAGACACTGAGAACTGGGAAGCCCTGGCCCTTGAGCGCTCTAATTGGAGGTCAGCTGTGACCAGCAGTGCTGCGGACTTCGAAGAGGCACGAACGGAGGGCTTAAGGGAGAAACGTGCCAAGAGGAAGGAGCGTCAAGCTAACCCCGACCGGGACCACCTTCCACCTGGAAACCAATGTCCTCACTGCGAGAGAATATGCGGGTCAAGAATCGGTCTCTTCAGTCACCTAAGAACACACGCCCAAGATACCAAGGTTGGAAGACTATCATCCTCGAACGACGAGGGATCGCCTAAGTAAGTAAGTAAAGTAAGATACATTCATACAGCAATTTTAGAGCTATTGAGCTTCTGACAATAGTCATGAATGGATCTGGGTACCAGAGTCAAAGAAGTTAATCCTGCCAAATAGTTTTTGTATTATATGGGAACAGACATAGCTGCCTTGTTAAATATTCATAGTAACTATAGGGACTCGACCAGGAGTTCACTGTGGTAGGCAACATATTCCTTTTAGAGGGCTGTCATATCATAGGGATGACAAGAATGAGCTATGGATCAAGAGATCCTCAGGCTGATTCTTGCCTCTAGCATGAACTCACTTTGCCAAGTCACACTCTTGACCTCTCCCTGCCATTCCCTTCACATTGGTATGATGAAGGATACTTTTTGCTATGGGACCCTCCACGGGATACATGGATTGCCAAAAAAGAAAATCTGATAGTAATCAGAAGCCAACTTCCGGTTTTGAAAACTGTTTTTTAAAAATGTGGAACAGTTTCAGTGGGGGACTGCAGTCTATTTTCAAAAGTAATTGCTATTCCTGAAACTTTCCTAGCATGGCAATTCACTTTTTAACTCAAAAAAGGGGCAGTCCAGGTAGTTTGGAGGAGTCAAGGGGTACAAAGTCATGCTTTATAAAGTTGTTGCAGGGTTGCTATAAAAGTTACAGCTAAATAACATGAATTGTTCTGAGGACTTGAAGAAACAATGCAATCCTTCAATATATACATTTTAAAAATCATGTCTATCTTGTAAATGGAACACACTTCGTATTCACTTTTCATTCCCAGTGCCCAGATATCCTGCCTTTCCTGGTTTATTGCTTCTTAAATTTTATAGCCCATGTCATCTCCAAAACTGCTCTTCCTTGTCCTCTGCTATGTGCTTACAGTGTAAATCTCAGAGTTCCTTTCCCATTTTAAGTGGTATTTTTAATTACACTCACACACAGGTGCTCCACACCTCACTGATTATGGGACAATTAATTTCCTTGCTTTTTTCATCTCAGACCACACATACAGACAAATTTCAGTGTAGCTAAATTAGAATTGTTTCTGTTGGGTGGAGTATGATTCTGAAATATTGTCAAATCAGCAGTAGCATATAGATGCTTTTTTGTAAGTGTCGCTTAACTATGAATATAAATAAAGGATAAGCCTAATAGCTAGAAAATGCAAGGGGGCAGATGCCATGACCTTAAGTGAAACTGAGTGTGTGAATTTGTGTTTTTTTAAAAACTGTCTATAGGTAGAACTATGGCAAGCATTTACTCAGGAGTGAGCACAGCCTGTTAAGTTGTAGAGATAACCACTCAATAACATTTCCCCATTTCTTCATTCAAAATACTTATTGGTTTCAACAAAATACCTGATAGTAGTACTGTGGTAGAAAATAAGACGGAATGATAAATGTTATTTGGAGGACTATATTTCCTCATATGAATCTGACCATGTTTTGAGATGTTCTGGGGAGGGCTTCTCTACATCCCACCACCCACACATGTACATCTGTGTGGTGGAATATATTCGAGGGCTTTTTCAGTAGCCACTCCAAGATACTGGAATTCCCTCTGTATCCTTATGTTCTTTTTTAGCTTTACTCTGATTTTTATGTTAGCAGTTCATGGCCTATGCCACAACTTGGTCTTGTTCAGTCAGTTGGTCTTTGACTTCATTTCTTAATCTTGGGTCAAATTTTCGTATAATCTTAGATTTTGCTCTGTTTCCTACTTTAGCATCCCAATTGCTTGTAATGAACAAGAATTAATTTTTCAGTGTGTGATAAAATCCCAATATAGAATATTTATATTCCTTTTCTATCTCTCTAGTTATATTAAGATTATATTGGTGGGCTTTCCCTTAGTGGTGTTATTTAGTCAGACTTTACATTATATCCCTTGACTGCTTGTGCTACATCTCTCCTCACCCTGTTTAGATGTTTATTTTTCTGAGTGAAACATTGTGTAATTATCTGACTTAAAATGTTCTCTTCCTGTTGCCTTTAGCTTGCTTATATAGGTATTGCAATGTAAAGATGTTCAATTTTGTTTTGTTTTACCATGTTAATTTCCTCTGATTCATGCTTCTCTTATTCTGTGTCCTTATTATATGTGTTGTGCAGCTTTGGACTTTCTTTTTGCCCCTGAGGATGTTAATAGCTGAATGTCCTTTCATGTTGATCCCAGTTGCTCCATTAACCATAGTGCTCCATTAATAAGGAGGTTTACCATGTCTATCATTTAACAGTGTTCCTTTTGTGCAGTACTACCAAGTGGTGATCTTGCTGTTGTCTCTGAGAAAGCCTCTGCCAGCATCTCTCTGCACTAATGCTATGCCCAGCAGGTAGAAAATTCTGTATTAGATAGAAATGCGTTGCATGTAATGCCATAATGTTAAAAAATATAGTTCTAATGGACATGTGGTCACAGCACATTCCACTGTAAGGGTTAAGAGAGTGGAGATGTGGACTTAAAGCAGTGGTTCTCAACCTGTGGGTCCCCAAATGTTTTGGCCTTCAACTTCCAGAAATCCTAACAGCTGGTAAACTGGCTGGGATTTCTGGGAGTTGTAGGCCAAAACACCTGGGGACCCATAGGTTGAGAACCACTGACCTAGAGGGACAGCTGAGTCATGACCATGTGACAGGCATGACAAGAATGGCATCATTGCCTGTGGCCACTTTGGATATCTAAGGAAATGGCAAACATGTGCAGATTCTCTTTGCCACTAAGCTGTTTGCCACATGATCCATTGCATCTTGCCACATGCGTGTCTTACTATGGTCATCTTGCTATGGCTGTGAATATATCTCTGCACATACATATCTTAATAATAAATGCCTTGAACTGTATTATTATACAGAGACTTGTGTATAGGGAAAAAGAACAACAGTACTATGTTTAAGGATACAGTATTCCCTTACTTATCGCGGGGATTAGGTTCCAGGACCACCTGCAATAAGTGAAAATCTGTGAAGTAGGGACGCTATATATTTATACATTATTTTAGTAGTTATCAATCGTGTGTTTACAAATCGCCTCCTACTCCTCCCGTTGCCACTTGGGTTCCTTTTCTCTCCCTTCGGCTTCTCCTTCCTCCCTTCCTTAGGCTGTAAATTGTAATTTTTAATAATTTATAATATTCTTTTAGAGTTTATTGAAAAACCGCGAAACAGCAAACCTTCAAAAAGCGAACCGTGAAGTAGTGAGGGAACACTGTATACACTTTTCAATCTAGTATCATGTTTTTGTTTAATTTTTTTAAAAATTGTATCTTCTTTCTTGTTTTTAACTAGTTGTAAGCCATTTGAGTCCCAAACTAGGGGCTAGAAATAAAGATAGTAATAGTTAATCCTCTTTTGCTCTGCATTTTCACTATTGTTAAAATATATTAGTTTTTCCTCTCTTCTCCCACTTTCCCCCTTTCTCCACGGCTTAGTCCAGATGCTACAAATTGAATTGAAAGTGCAAAAGTAGTTTGCACTCAACTCAGCAAGAGGGAAAGAGAAGGGGCAGAATATTTCCCTCCCAAGTAGACTCAGGGAAAAGCAAACTGTCGTAGCCTGTCTTAGCTTGTATGTTTTTCCTAATTAATAATTTTTGCCATGTTGACCAAACTCTGCTTTTCCTTGACTATATCTGTCCTAGTTTTCATCTGTGAACTGTTTGAGGTTATGAAGTAAATAATGAGAAATGGTGTTATAGGCTGGCAGCACCTATTTATGTATTGATTGGTTTAACAAAATTGTGTGTAAATGAAACTGATAAAGTGAACTAACATTAGTAAAGATGGGGAATTTTGCATGAATATATTATTCAAAGTTACCACTTGTGTTATTGAAATACATTTTTGACAACCAATTGTTTTAAATAATTGTAGGAAAAATTAGAAAAAAAATAGCATTTCTGTGAAATCCCTTTTCTTCAATCTGGAAAAAGTGCTCCATTGGCAGCCTTGGATCATTGAAATATGCCTGGGAATCTGATGTTGCTTGGTCAGGCATTATGAACATATTGAGAAAAGAAATGATGAGCCAAACATAATTTTTGAAAACCCAGGGAGCGAGTCTGATTTATGTTGTGCACTTTGGCAGAGATTCCTGTATGCTGGAAGAATTGAGCAACACTGGAGGGATCTGTATTTGTCAATATCTCCATCAGCCTTTAGTTGCTTTGCATGGATTGAATTTATAATACACATTATAATGCCTGGGGAACCTTTGAACTAAATATTGTAAGTCATCTTTTTTTCTTTATAAAGCATTATTCCAGCTAGCCATTCTATCAAAGCTAGGCATTCCACTCGCAATGGTATTTTTATTTTCCAGATATATCTTCATTCCATGTCAAGTTAATGTGCTTATTCCTTATGTTTTGGAGATGCAAAGCAGGATGTGTGCATGTGTCTTAAGTATTTTTCAAATTGCTATTAAAAACTTTGGGGTTTATCCCCCCAAAACATGTAACTACTTCCCTGCTGGGTCTCATTGGTTCTCAGCGTTGTTGTATATTTTCTGGGCTGTATGGCCATGTTCTAGAAGTATTCTCTCCTGACGTTTCACACACATCTATGGCAGGCATCCTCTGAGGATGCCTGCCATAGATGTGGGTGAAACGTCAGGAGAGAATACTTCTAGAACATGGCCATTACAGCCCGGAAAACATACAACAACCCTGTGATCCCGGCCATGGAAGCCTTCGACAACTCATTGGTTCTGTTTGGGTGACAATCCTGGCAACATTCACTATCTCAGTTCACATTAGAAGGAGTGCCGTGCAGCACACATCCTGTTTCATTATGAACATACAACCTCATTGTCCCAAGGGCAAGACAAGTACCTGCCAGAATGAAATTTTACAACATAATTATATCTGTTAGTGCTGATGAGGCACATTAAAGGTGCAGAGTGCATATGCAGGAGCTGTAGTGCAAAAAGGTAACCTTTCCGAATTATGAAGTAACAAGGTATGTATGTCTTTTTGAGTACAGGGAAAGTGATCAGAAGGGGAAAGCTAAGTCTTCTGTGTTAAAGTTCACAGTCTCAGAGGATAATTTAGATGAAAAATATAATATGTATAGGTCAACATGGAACAGTGATACTTTGACAAGGGTTTAATTTGTTCCATGACCGAGCTTTTTACTCAAAATACTCTTAACTTGAAAGTGAAATTGAAACTTGAAAGTGCATTGAGATGCTATTAATCTGTTCCCGCTTCTGACCCCCCCCCCCCATTTTTATTACGGGTTTTTAACAAGAAAATGTATTTTATAAATAACAAATAATGTATAAATGCACACTCACACAGAATAATAAAAAAGAAAGATCAACTTTAAAATGGTAGAAGCACAAAGTTGTGGCAAGGAAGCACAAAGTGAAGAGGCAGAAGCATCATTTTCTTCATACTGCACTCATTCCAGCCTCCCTCCCTTGCTCTCCCTCATTCTCTTCATGAAGGCAAGCATGCTTGGAATAAAAACAGCACAAAATCAACTAACCCAAAGTTCCTCAAAGTGGATAAGAGCAAAGCAGACAGCAATCTCACAAAGTAGATGAGCAAAGTGAGCAGCAATCTCCCAAAGCGGACAAGAGCAGGGGGCATGAGGCACGGAGGCTGCTCCCTTGAAACCCTAAAGCCCTGTACTCTCATACTAGTGCTCCCTCTAGTGCTAATGCTCCCTAGCACTAGCTCTTAACACAAAATGCTGCTCTTATGTCAAACTGAAACCCAGGCCAACCAACAGCTCATAACTCAAAACACTCTTAAGTTGGAATGCTCTTAAGTAGAGGTTCCACTGTACAGTGTTCCCTCACTACTTCACGGTTCACTTTTCGCAGATTCACTGTTTTGCGGTTTTTCAAATAACTCTAAAAGACTATTATAAATCATAAAAATTACAATTTACAGCCTAAGGAAGGGAGGAAAGAGAAGCCAAAAGGAGAGAAAAGGAGCCCAAGCGACAATGGGAGGAGAAGGAGGCGATTTATCAACACACGATTGGTTGATAAAGACTTAAAATGGTGTATAACTACTAAAATAATGTATAAATATTAAAATAAATATAGTGCCCCTACTTCGAGGATTTTCACTTATTGTGGGTGGTCCTGGAACCTAACCCCAGCAATAAATGAGGGAACACTGTACTAGGCTTAACCACCCTAAATCACCAGATCCTGTCTGATCTTGAAAACTAAATAAGTTAAGGTAGGTCTCTGCTGACATTTCACCTGCATCTGTGGCCAGACACAGATGCAGGCAAAACATCAGCAGACAATGCTACTGGAACATGGCCATACAGCCCGAAAAACTCACAGTGACCCAACATCAAATTTATCATGTAGACCACAGATACAGCAGCAACAGAGACTGAATGGTCTTGAAATGTTCAGGCTCCCACCGAATTATTTACGTCAATGTGGTTTCTTGTCCCTGTCATTCTTTTTTGCCACTTATTTTGTTCCTTTTGTTCCCCAAGAGCTCTGACCACTGTCCTTTTCAATCAGAAGGAATGAGAACAATTTGTGTATCGGGCTTAGAGAACCCAGCTGGAAGTCCTACTCATCAGATTTATGAACAGGAAGAAGAAGGTGAGCAATAGCAAAGCAATGTCATCCTTTATTCTTGAGCACCATCCTCCCATTCTGTTAATCCTTTATTTATATTATTGTAAATAACAGTAACACAACTCCCCCATTCCTCCTCCTCTGTGCTGAAGTACATCTCAGTATAGATCCCCCGCAAAGAGCAGCTTATATATTCTATTATGCAGCTATTCAGATGCAGCTATTCAGATTTAGATAGACAGAGTGATGACGTTCTGTGGTTGCCCTTAGAAACTACCATTTGAGGAAATATTGTGCAAAAGTTCAAAATAGGCTTAAAACACTTTGACTCATTGAATGGAAATCCCCTCAGAGCCCCCCCCCCCCCCCCCGGGTCTTGTGTGGCTGCCCTTTCCTTTCTGGTCAGCTTATTTGAATCAGTAACTTTCCACATGAAAGTGGCAGCTAGAAGCAGGCACAGAGGAGGGAGGGAGGTCAAAATTTTGGATTTAAGTTTTGGGAGGCTGCCCAGAGCCAGTTCAGGGTACTGACTCAATGCTATCTCTTCTCTTTGGTATCAGTCCCTCTCCCCGCCAGGCTGCAGCTTTGTGGCACGGCTTAAATAGGCTCCTTTTCAGGAGGGGCTGTGCAATGGGAGAGGAGGGAAGACATACAAAAGCAGCTCCCTTTCGTCTTTATGAATATTGTCATGCTTTTCACTCAGAGAGACACCAAGAGCCATCACATGACCCCCGGGCTGAGTGTTTGAGCCTGGTGGCCTGATTGGTCATTGGCTCCCTTTTTGAAAGCCTAGGTGGCCCTGGCAACGGGAAACAGGCCAGCCAGACTTTGCTGGCCTCCCGAGAAGTGCGGCACAAAGATCAGCAGCACTGCAAGAAGCAGCCAGGTCTCCAACAGGTACCTTTGAGGCTTGCTTTTGGGTCAGGCCAAACTTTTGCATTCTGTATGTATATGTGTCTGTGTCTTTGCATGCATGTACTAAAAGTATTTTCAAGTGAAATACTGTCATCTGTATCAAATCGTTGTTTGAATCCTCTTTCTTTAAGGTATCAGTCATGAATCCTTGATGTTTTTGTGGGAGTTTTTTCTAGGGTCCACAGGTTGAACTCTTGGGAATTGCACCTGTGGCTGTAAACCTCTGAAAAAAATATTATCTCGGAGAGTTATGTTACACATGCCCACCTGTAAGTGGAGGCCAGCAGTGGCCCTGCCTCAACAATTCTCATGATTCATCAAATAATAAAATGTGTTAAATACATTTCAGATGTTCTGTTTTTCCTGAATGTTTACACATGTGTTTGAACTCTTTGTAGCCTATCTATCTTTCAAAAGTAGCATTAGAAGTGAAATTTTATATAGCAAACACAGAATGTGATGCACATATACGATACTACACTTCATTTGGAAGTACAATGCTTCCGCAGAAATCTGAATATTCCAAAATTGCCCACATTGGTGGCTGAGACAGCGACAACTTTGCTTTCTGATTGTTAGAAGTCCAAAACCTTTGTTTCATTCACAAAATTATTTTAACTACAGTAGAGTCTCACTTATCCAACACTCGTTTATCCAACATTCTGGATTATCCAACACATTTTTTTAGTCAATGTTTTCAATACATCGTGATATTTTGGTGCTAAATTTGTAAATACAGTAATTACTACATAGCATTACTGTGTATTGAACTACCTTTTCTGTCAAATTTGTTGTATAACATGATGTTTTGGTTCTTCATTTGTAAAATCATAACTTAATTTAATGTTTAATAGGCTTTTCCTTAGTCTCTCCTTATTATCTAACATATTCGCTTATCCAACGTTCTGCCGGCCCGTTTACATTGGATAAGTGAGACTCTACTGTATTGCTTATAAAATTAGTGCCAGGCTATGTGTATAAGGTGTATAAGAAGTATAAATGACTTTTGTATTTGGGCTTGCATTCAATCTGCAAGATATCAGAAATCCCAAACACATCTGGTCCCAGGCATTTTTGATAAGGGATAATCAACCTGCACTATACCATAGATTTCTCTTCAGTTGCTTTTCAAGAATTCAAGTCACATGGAAAAATAAACTTGTTTCTCATGGTCATTGTGAAACAAATCATTTTTTGTGAACTGCTGGAAATCTATGCATTTGGAAATATGGGTAGTAAAGGGCAAACTAGTCATAAGAAGGTGAGCCGTAAAGGGGCAGTCACATGGGTTTTAGACACACATATTCCGGTATATGTGTGTGTGTGTATGATATATATACTTATTTATTTCCATATGGAAGGGGTGAATGGGTAATTGAGTCACACCATTCTTACTATATCTGTGTCATTTGTTGTCTCAGGCCCCTTCCACACAACTGAATAAAATCCCATACTATCTGCTTTGAACTGGAATATATGGCAGTGTGGACTCAGACAACCCAGTTCCAAGCAGATAGTGTGGGGTTTTCTGCCTTGATATCCTGGGTTATGTGTAATGTTACTGCGTAACAGAACCAAGATTGCTGTGATCCAGTAGGCATTTTTAAAAGAATGCTTTCAGTCTGCTCTTAGTGATGGGAAAGCGAAAAAGGAGACATTAGAATTGGTGTTAATTTGACCCAGGATTGCTAAAACAAATTACAACAGCATAAGGAAGTACATGACTTCCAAAGCAATCTTCCTCCTTTCTCACTAGAGAAAGACCTGTCAGGACAAAGCTGCTTCCTGAACCCCTTCGGGCCAGGAGAGGGGTGAAGCGGGGAATGACACTGCTCAGTTAAAGCAAGGGCAAGAGCTGCTGTCTAAGGGGAAGAGCCTCTTAGAGAGAAGGCCTGGGAGCAGCTGCCCTGCAGCAATCTGAGAGTTAATTGGAAGAAAGGTCATCAAGAGTGAAGTTGCAGTATTACTGAATTGCAGAGAAACTAAAGAGTCAAGGCAATTACTGGGGGAATAAGCGTGAGCACTGTTTTTTTAAAATGCCAGCACTAATCTTGAAGATAAAAAACAATTCATTTGATTTGCAACAGGATCTTGTTGATATTTCTAGTATTAAGCTTTCATTGTTAAGAGGGTATGGCAGCAATTACAACACACCTATGCGATCAGCTTGTTGTTCAATATCCTGAGAAATTTTGCAAATCAAAATGTTTGCAATTAGTATGTAGCATATATGGACAGCTGTGGTTCTTCAGATATAACATTGCAACTCCTACCAGCCTTAGCCAGCATAGCTTATTGGGAAGGAGCTAGTCAAACATCTGGAGAACCACAGTCACCTGCCCCTGGTGTATAATATAACAGTCTAGATTGGTTCCAGAGTTTCTCAAAAGAGCATAATGTACATTCTGAATGATGAATAGAACTGTTCTGGACTAAATCGAATGCTGATGGTAGGGAACAGTGCAATTTATTGGCGTGAGCACTATCACTTCTACATTTCTGTATTTAACTCAAACCTTTGGCATGCAGCCACTATTACCTTTTTACTCTTTAGCACCAGCTGCTGATATAGAACAGTTAACAAAGCAAATATCCTAGATTTCTTTGTACATATCTCACATGTGTTTGAATACACACATCAAAAATGGGTGGACAAAAAAAATCCAATGAGACAATGTTAAATGCACTAGTGCAACACAACATGGATCTGTGATCACTTTTGGATTCTGACAATGAATGCAGTACCACTCCCAAGGAGCTTAGTATCTGAAATTGGAATGTACAAGAAAATGGGAATGACAGGGAAAGGGTAGATACAGAGGAAAGTTGAATTAGTTGAGATTCAGTTTGGTTACAAACCTAGTTGCATTAAGGCAGAGGTCAGGGAAATTTGTGCCCCCAGATATTTTGGACTTCAGCTCCCATCAGACCTACACAGCACAGGCAAATGTAAGATATTCTGGGGTTTGTAGCCCAAAACATCTAGAGGGCCAAAGGTTTCTTCTCCCTTGAGAAGTAGTTAGATACCTTAGGGCTTGCCTATACCGTGAGCCTGAAGTCACTACTAGGTGTTTCAGCAACATCCAGAAACTTCTGATCCTTCTTAACATGGGGTAAACTTAACTGAACCAGTGTAACCCCAAAAAGGAAATTCGGGGAATTTTCTTGCCAACATACTGGGCTGCTCTGGAGTGTGGACAGCATGATTTGGTCTGATGTGGATTGCCTCCTTCTCTTGGCCACATGGCACCTCTGCTGGTGTTAGCATGGAGCACTTGTGATGGCCAGGAGCTCTGTGTTTATCCATCAACAGTGAAGGAAGGTGACAGTCCAGCCAGACTGAATTGGTTTCAGCCTGGTGGAACCATGAAGACACCTCCCCACCACAGCCGAGAGCCAGACACAGAGTATGTAGACATCTCCAAGACCTCCAACGCCAATCCAAAGCATGTCCCAAAAGAATTGGCCGTGCACACAAGCCTAGTTTTATGTCTACTTTTCATAGAAGACAACTTACTTGTGTGTTGGTACACTGAGCTGTTATCTACTTGAACTCATGCCCTTCAAACACGTGCCACAGATTTTTTTTGGTCAACGTTTCCTTGAAATTTATCTAATAAAATACGATAGGTGAGCAACTGAGCTTCATGTAATTTGGATGGAATGAAGATTGCTTTTTGGAATCGTGCTCTTTGTTTGGCTGATGTCCTACAAGTAATTACAGCAATCATAGTATTGATTACAGTATGGCTAGTGATAAACTCTCTCCAGTAGTTAAATAATGATATATGATGTGAATTATTCATAATAGCAATCATAGCAAGGGTCAAGTGTAGTGACAATAATTGTCAATGATTGACTTGCAAAGCTGGACAAAACCTGGTCAATGTGGAATTACCAAAGTATATAACATTTTAAACGCATCTGCTTTGTGGGATGTGTTGCAAATATGTTCAAGTCTGGAGCAAAGCAAGCATTGCTTAAATACAGATCATTCTTTGCTTGGGAGGTTATCTTAATATCTGCAAAATCTTTTTAAAATAATCCCTTACATTCCATAAATGTTCTTTCCAGTGGAATCCTGTTTGTAGTGAGCTAAATAAATGTTCAAGTCCCGAAATATATATACATGAAAAGCAAGGAATTTCACAATTGTGTAATGAATTAAAGGGGGAGTAGAAAATGTTCTGTTAGGTGGAATGAAGCAAGTGAGAGCTATAATTTATCAAAGGCAGTCATTCTGAATAGCACAGCATGGGGGTCTCTCTGATTTCTCAAATCCAGGGTTTCACCTTGTACAAATGTTTATGCTTGTTGTCCACAATCAGACACTGAGCCAATTTCCATTTCCACTGGTTGCTGTTCCAGCATGTTCTTCCATGCAAGAAGTTTACAGAATCCAAATCATAAAGCAGTGTTGCTGCTTAAAGAATGTTTGTTCTATTGTTGATAAAAGGTATTATTCTACTAGTGTTTGCGCAATGTGGTTAAGTTTTTCTTTGGAACTAAATAATATATATTCATTTCAACTGTACTTATGGAATTTCCTTAGTGAATGTTCCTATGCTTATAGCATTAAATTAGTATCATTTTCTAAAAACAAAACAACCATTGTTATACCTAAGCAAACTGAACTGTTTACTTTGTAAGGACAGTCCCAATTTGACAGGGACAGACCCAGACTCTGTCATTCCATTTTTTCAGCTCTTTTAAAGATGTCCCAGTGTCTCCGTCCTCCTCCCACTTCTCCTTTGTCCTCAGCTGACTTCAATTGCTGCAAATTGACTTCAAAGTCAAAAGTAATTTGCATTGAATTAACTCAGCAGGTGGGAGAGGAGAAGATGAAATCCTGCCATTCCCAATAGGTTTTAAATGTACACATCTACAGTTAACTATAGCCTACAATTGTTGTCGACCGCGTTTTAGGGGATCGGGCCCTTAAGGAGAGACCCGATCTGGTCCTGAGAGAACGGACCTTGGCGGAGCCAATAGGAAAATATGAGCCGCAATACAACCTGAAGCCGAAATGAAGAAGGTCCGCCAAAGTTGAAGGAAAATTCCACCAAGGAGTCTTTATTGAGCGATTCAGCTGAAAAGGACTCTAGTAGTGATCATTCAGTCTACTAGGGTACCATATAATCAAAATAAAGCCATATTTATACAATGTTTCAGTCTGACAGCCCCTTGAATTTCCCGCCCCGCTCCCCCGCCCATCTGATCGCGGATAGGCTAGAGGGTTGAACGAGGCGGGCTTTCGTTTCCCGCCTTGCTCTGCTGGCCCAATAGGGAGCTGCTTTTTGTCCCCACTCGAGCCAATCAGGAAGGAGAAGGCGGGAGTTATTGGAACAATGAAGTGACAGGGCAGGAAAGATCGGATTAATTCCTGCCCGGCCGATTTCTAAAGGGATTAATGACAGCAATCAAGGGTTCCTGTCACGTATACAGATTTTAGATATGCCTTGGGGTGTCAGGGGGGGAAGTGGTGATGGGTGGTGATGAGCCATAATTGACAGGCTCCACAGGGCGCCTTCCTGAGGTGTCCTGGAATTTCCTTAGGATGAGATATGACAATGTTTGCCTTGGAGGCGAATCACCTTTAGGACAACACTCCGAATTTGGTGACTCAAGCCTTATATTGTCCATGCAATCTGAATTAGATTGGGTTAAGCTGTGGCAGATTATCCTTTTGTTTTTGGGAAGGGAAGCCTGGGTCATAGAAAATGGGACAGGTTCTGGGGTTCAGGTTGAGTTCAAAATATTTCCTATTTGATTTCATGACTTGGCAATTATATGAAATAAAATGAAAAATAAAATAAAGTTGGAATATAAACCCTGCTGGGAAAAATACATATTTTCCGGGGATCCCAAAGAGTACAAATACATATAGGCAGACAGATAGATTTCATGGAAATAAGGGAGAATCCATAAAAGTGAGTTACATTGCATAAGGGGGAATCATGAATGATATAAACAATTGAAAGACATTTGATAAATACGAAGTTCATAACATCTGGGGAACCCAATATGGAAATTCATAAAAGTGGAGTTTTAGCAGCATGATTTTACAATTCATGAAGTTGTTATCTCTTGCCTCAGAGTGCAGGGATAATCCACAGTAAACTCCAGTAAAAAGTCTCAATCACCTTCTACTATAAATATATGGAATATAGAACATAAAGTCTTGACTTTTGAACTATCTTTTACAAAGTCCTGGGGGGGGGAGGGTGGTCATCTCGATCACACAATGGAGGGGAGTGCAAGGGGATCAGAATGTAGTGGTAGATCTCCAGGTAATTTGTGACAGCTGGAACAAATTGTGGTTTCCACTTTTTAACTGAAACAAGAGCAACATTATTATTTTTTTTTAACAAACTAGGCTGCTATGGAGAAAAGGCAAAACAGATCAGTAGATGGATAGTTTCAGCCCAGGAATTCTGGCCCTCAGTTTACAACACTTGGGCAGAACATTTAATAATATGGTCTGCAGGAGATTTCTCATTTGTAGTGTTATGATCATTTGGAGGTGGCTTCATGGGACAGAAGAAACACCAAGCAAAAGATGTACATTTATAATTAATGAACTGGATGTTTTCTAAGAACCTGTTTCAATATCAGATACAGATACAGAATGGGGGATGCCTGGCTCGACAACAGTAAGTATGAAAAAGATCTTTGAGTCCTCGTGGACAACAAGTTAAACATGAGCCAACAATGTGGCTAAAAAAGCCAATGGGATTTTGGCCTGCATAAATAGGAGTCTAGTGCCTAGATCCAGGGAAGACATGCTATCCCTCTATTCTGCCTTGGTCAGACTTCACCTGGAATACTGTGTCCAGTTCTGGGCACCGCAATTGAAGGGAGATGTTGACAAGCTGGCTTGTGTCCAAAGGAGGGCAACTAAAATGATCAAGGGTCTGGAGAACAAGCCCTATGAGGAGTGGCTTAAAGAGCTAGGCATGTTTAACCTGCAGAAGGGCTGAAAGGAGACATGATGATAGGCATGTATAAATATGGGAGGAGAAGTCATAGGGAGAAGGGAGCAAGCTTGTTTTCTGCTTCCCTGGAGACTAGGATGCAAAACAATAGCTTCAAACTACAGGAAAGGAAATTCTACCTGAACATTAGGAAAAACTTCTTAACTGTGAGAACTGTTCAGCAGTGGAACTCTCTGCCCCAGAATGTGGTGGAGGCCTCTTCTCTTGAAGTTTTTAAACAGAGGCTGGATGGCCATCTGTCGGGTGTGCTTTGAATGCAGTTTTCCTGCTTCTTGGCAGGAGGTTGGACTGGATGACTCACGAGATCTCTTCCAACTCTATGATTCTATGATCAAAACTAAACAATCCTTTCATTCAGAAGTCCACACGTGTACATGCATGCAGATGTTGTTCTCAGATTCTACTGGTACACGGAATGAGGCAAAATGAGAATTCACCCTTTGTGCTGAAACCAGCAGGCTGATACTTCAACACCTAGTGATTTTATTCACTAATATACACTTTTTTTGTAGTGGAGAGCAGCAGGATCTACATTTAGGTGTGCCGCAACACGTATCACTTGTAATAGGATGCACATTTTGATATACATCCAAATGTGATTGTTAACCTGAAAGTGTGTTTAATCAGAAATATGTCCAACTGAACTTAATGGCCTTTCCTTCTATTTAAACTGGTTTTGGATTGCCCAGTTAATCTTTTACGATATGTTGCTTTTTTCTTGCCTATACATCCCCTGATAGCATATAAAACACATTCTCTCTTAATCTTTTCATCATTAACAGACTGTAACAGTACAAGGCATAATCTACAAAACTATGTTGCAAACTCCACCTTCTGCACCTGAAATCTGTATAACTGCAGCACTTCAAGCCCCAACAAGCGTTCTTGGCATCTTTTCTAGACTCAGGCATGTATGTGAAGTTTAACTCAGTTGAACTTAGCAGTTTGGTCATTTAGTTTCTAATGTCTTTTAGTTCAGGAAACTCTAAAGCACATAATAACTCATTCTTAAATCCCCAGTCTGAATGTTAAACGTGCGTCTTCACAGAAAGATAAACAAGCGTAAGAACATTGTGCTTTGTCTTGTGGCCAAGAGCAATTAGATGACAAAAATGGCACACCTGCAGACCTTCATGGGCTTTTGTGAAATTTCCCTCCATGTATGGCAACTTCACTTGCTGGGATGAAATTTCTAATATTTAATGATAATATGTTAAGACAATTTAAAAGGCACAAAATATTCAGTATGATATGAATAGGCCAATGAGAGCATTCCTGGTCATTCTCTTAGTATACATTTTTCAGACGGAAGGTGTATATGATAAAAGGATTCTAATGTATCCAAACTGGTGAGTTCCTTATCTGTTAGGATACATTTTATTATCTGTCTCTATGCTTCTCTATTTGTTGGCATATTGTCTTTCTCAGAGAATTAGGCATATAGGGTTGTGAGACTGTGAACTGGAGAAGAGAAAAAAATCTGAAGGTGTTGCTTGTTACTGGGATACATGACAAGCAACACCTACTGAATTTTTCTTTTCTATACAATCATTAAAGGTGCAAGAGCTCTCTGCAGTTTTCAGTCTGGCAGCCTAAGATAAGCAGGAGTCTTGAAATTGCACATTAGTAGTTACAGTTTAGGCAGTGGAACACCAGTCACAGTATTTCTCACTGAGAACCTTGAATTTTTGTTTCCTCTGTTTTTGTTATATAAGCAGCCATCCTAATTTTGTACACTAGGGAGGAAAGTGCAGCTGTCTTATAACTGCTAAAACTATGTTGTTACTTGCTTGACATTGCCATTGAGAAATGACTTTTTAAACCAGTTTTTCTTTTTCAATTTAACACTCCCAGTTTGATCTAAGGACATGGCAGCCACTCGAATAGGAATAGAGGAAGGGAAGGTGTGAGAGCATTGAAGGGCTGTTCTTGTTGCTGCCCATTTAGTCCATGTAGTAGCTAATCAAATGGCCTCGACACCCACTGATTGCTCTAGTAAATTGATCTATGATTGGCAGTCCTCTGCTGGGGCCTCTCCTGTTTCCCTTGATTAATACTAGATGGAGTTTCCCCAGTTTTTTCCCCTCCTGCTTCATGCAACTGGACATAAAGTCTGCAGATGAAAAGAATGAATAATGTAAAATGGTTATGGAGAGAATGAACACTATAAATTATTATTATTTTATTTTATGACACAGCAAACAAGATAGATATGCTGGATTTCGTATCACAAAATCACAAGTCGAACATTTCCCAAGTGTCTAGGACTGTGTGATGTATTTTCGGATGATGTGCGCAGATCCCAGTAGGGTGGCCTTTTGCAGTTGGCAGATCGTAATTTTGTCAATGCCTATTGTTTCCAAATGCCGGCTGAGATCTTTTGGCACGGCACCCAATGTGCCGATCACCACCAGGACCACCTGGACTGGTTTCTGCCAGAGTCTTTGAAGGTCAATCTTGAGGTCCTGATAGCGGCTGAGTTTTTCCTGTTGTTTTTCATCAATGTGACTGTCACCTGGGATGGCAACATCAATTATTATTATTATTATTATTATTATTATTATTATTATTATTATTATTATTTATTTCTTACTGTCTCCCTATGAAACCAGGCAAGGAACAACACATTACAATATAGCAACAGTGTGTGTGTGAGAGAGAGATCACTCTGCTTCTGATTACTGACTGAATTACAACATTGTTTTATTATGGAGAGAAATGTATCAGTGTGCCAAATATGTTTTGTATTTAATATAAACTTTTAATCTTACATGAAATACTCTTCCTGCAAAATATATTTGTTTTTAGGAATAGATCATACTATACCTATTTTCTCTTCAACTGAGCTAAACAGGGTAGTAATTTTCATTAGGAAACTGCTTTCAGGTTAAGGTTAACAGCAGCTGGAGGCCAAACCTACACCTTTCCTGGGGTTGTTATGAGCAACAGGAAAGATGTTCGGATACTTGACAATGAATCTCCTACATCCTATGTTGTTTATTTAGTTATTTACATAAGAAGCACAATGGGGCAAGAAAGACTGACTGGACTTGCACTCTTGAGTGTCCATTGAAGTTTATTGATGGAGCCTGATTTCTGTCAAAGTGTATTGACACAGTTTTCAAGTGTTTCCAACAGAAGTTGTGGTATTCTTTTGTAACTATAAATTACCAATCAAGAGTCAGTTTCAGTTTTTTTAAAGACTTGAAACTTTGTAACTAAAATATAAATTTAATTGAATTAAGTCTATATTAAAATATAGAATGAATCATATAATTTAAATTGTTTTGTGTTATGGACCTACTCTTCATGATTCTTTGGTTTTCTTTCAACAGTCCGCACCATACTCTGAGGGCATCAGGGTCAAAAAATGGGCTTCCTTATCTATAACAGCTCCCACTCCACTCCCGATCCTATATGTGTCTTTGGTTTCTTCAGCTTGTATCCTCACCTCACTAATTTATGGTAGGGATAACTCCAAGATACCTTTCGTTTTCTGAATAAAACTGACAGGGTGTGGCACTTTTGGGGAATGATCTCATTTGGCATGTAGTGAATTGTCTATAAATCTTTACAGGAGCTGATCCTTTAACATAAATCTACACTGTACATAGATGCTTGTGAAAAGTGAGTATAGAAGAATATTTGGGATCATAATTCAATCAAAGGTTAACAAAGAGAGTCTCTTCCTGTAGCAATTCTGTTTATGCGTCATGTGTGATTTAAGTGTCTTGTCTAATCCACAATTTCCATAAGTGGAAGGCAGTAACTATGGGTGGTGGCTTCCCACTGCAAAAACATAATGGATGTGGGTGCTTTCTTGCATCCCTTACCTGAGAGCTCACTCTGAGAATATGCTGTTTTATGGTGCAAAACTGTACCAGCTTTCTTTCTCCCTGCACTGCATTAATTTTTCAATGCCATCCCCCGACCCCACCCCTCAGGCTTTTAAGAGCTTCAGCCTTCTAATGGGCAGCCCAGAGTTTGGGAATCTATTCATTTAATACTTTTGACATATGTATTAGTAATAATCAGTGATCTGATCTAGAAGCCAACAACTGCTGATTTTTTCCTGGCTTTGCAAAACAACTCCTCCTCACTTTGCCCTTGAGCACACTGCTCAAATTTGTTGGGCTCCATCCCACCCACTCCGTAAAATATGAATATGCAGTACTCCAAGCAACAGTGCAGATTAATGAGATGCTTGTGACAATGCTTTTAAAATAAAAAGCACAATATAAATGCTAAATGGTGTATAAACCTGCAGACAGATTCACTACATCCTTTGCAAGAGGAAAGAGTCTGGTTTGTTATGGATTCTGCGGCCAGTATTTAATTGTAAGCACCACCCCATTTCATCTTTTTGTTGTTCAGTATTCTGTATACAGAAACACTAACATATTGCAGCAGGAGGGCCAAAACTGCACTGCAAGCAGGATGTTAGGGGCAACAGATAATTTCATTTTATAAATAGATTCCCCTGCAATAATTGCAGGCTCGACTGTACTGTGTTGTTGTTGCTATCCATGTATTTAACCCTTGCAGAATAGTTACAAAATGAATGTTAAGTCAGTAGCCACAATAACGCAAAATAATCTTCTAAACTATTATGTGATACCTCTCATGAAACAGATTGAAAGTAAGACAGTGAATTAAAAATCAAAGTTGTGTGTTCTAAATATCATGCTGTTATACTGATCTAGGGGGCCCCGGTGGCACAGTGTGTTAAAGCGCTGAGCTGCTGAATTTGCGGACCAAAAGGTTTCAGGTTCAAATCCCAGGAGCGGAATGAGCACCCGCTGTTAGCCCCAGCTCCTGCCAACCTAGCAGTTCGAAAACATGCAAATGTGAGTAGATCAATAGATACCGCTCCGGCAGGAAGGTAACGGTGCTCCATGCAGTTATGCCGGCCACATGACCTGGAGATGTCTATGGATAACGACAGCTCTTCGGCTTAGAAATGGAGATGACTGGACTTAACGTCAGGTGAAACCTTTACCTTTACTATACTGATCTACCAAGCAAAATGTAGAATCCTTCTGTTATTCAAAGACTTCTGCAAATGAATTGGTGTTACCAGAACAGAGAGTCCTGTAAGGCTGAAGCTGTCAAGAATCCTTCATGGCAATTTTGCTTTAACACATGCTAAGACAGATGTGCTTACAAATATCTTATGTGAGTTTCCCAAATGTACACAAGACAATGGAAACACTGCCTTCTTGTTCGTAGGGCAGTCTTAAGACAGGAAGAAAAGGCTTGAAAAATGTAAATTGAAACAGTAGTTCAATAGATTTTAGGAATAACGCTAGTGTTGCTTCACACAAACTTTCAACATCTGTACACACATTTTGCGAACCTAAATGTTGTATAGTATACAGGCCACTTGTCAGGATTAGGAAAGATCTATTTGCCTTCTAGGTGATCAGTAGACAAAACCGCAGAATTGTCAATATCTGTACGGTGATGCTATGTGAGATCCTGTTTACTGCAGTTCATTATCAACATAATGTGAACTGCTTTGATCTGAAAATTAAGCAGAGAAATTCTCCAGAAATGGGACAGGGTATCCCTTTTATTGACGAGTCCACTGTGTTTTCTGACAGTATTAGTTTGGTCTATAAATTGGGAAGGATCATGATTTTTTCCTCATAGATTAAAGACATGAGTTGATATGATATGCAGCCCACTTTTCATGCTATCTTCAAAATGCATCAGAAAATGAAATACTATATCTCGCAGTCCATCAAAGCTAATGGCATGATACATTTGTTAATGTTTGAAGTACTAAAGGAATCCTTGTTATCTTTAATTCAGACTGTCTTCATTATTAAACGACTTGATAATAGTATAACTGTTGGTGATGGGGTGACTTGGGAGTCTCTCATTCGAAGGATCTCCATAAGTCAAAGTCGATTGTATGGCAGTTAAGAACAAGAACATGGACTATATGTATACCTAGACTCACGCAGTTATATTAATAAATATTAATAAAAGATATATTCAGGACAGTGAAAAAGTAACAGATACTAGTGTACATCACTAAGTACAGTTGCAGTGTATATCATTAAGTACATGTATATTACAGACTTACATGCATATCTTCATGTGAATACACACATACACATACACATGGTGTAGTGAGGGAAAATAGTAAATTGGGGACAAATAAGCACAAAATATAAAAGCACTGTCTGTGACAATCTTCTGTAAAGCTTAAATAAGTAAAATAACAATTTAGAACAAAATATAATGTTATCCACCTAGCACTGTTGAGTTATTTCATTGCCAAGAAGCTCCAACCACCCCTTCAGAAATTTTTATCATTAGTAAACCAAACATGGTCCTTATTCCTCATAATTGTCTACACCTTATAATGGCCTTGGAAGAAATCCCTTGACTTGTATGACAGCAGCATATGCTTCGCACAACAGCAAAGATGGATCCGGCTCTGGCAGGTGTTGGGGTTTTTTTGTGGGTTTTTTTTTTTTTTGGCCAATCGTGACATATCTTTCGGGAAAAAAGATTCGAGCTGTGGTTTTTAACTTTTAATATGTTTTGATGGATTTTAACTGAATTTTTACTGCTGTTTGTGTTTAATTCTGTTTTAATTTTTGTATATTTGTATATTTTAAATTCTGTGCTAATGCCTTTATGTCAAACCACTTTGAGTCCCCTTTGGGGAAATAAAGTCGGGTAATAATAATAATAATAATAATAATAATAATAATAATAATAAAGGTAAAGGTTTTATCCTGACATAAAGTCTAGTCGTGTCTGACTCTGAGGGTTGGTGCTCATCTCTTTTTTTAAACCGAAGAGCTGGCATTATCCGTAGATGCCTCCAAGGTCATATGGCCGGCATGACTGCATGGAATGCTGTTACCTTCCTGCCGGAGTGGTACCTATTGATCTACTTACATTTGCATGTTTTCAAACTGCTAGGTTGGCCGAAGCTGGGGCTAACAACAGGAGCTCAACCTGCTCTCCAGATTCGAACTGCTGATCTTTCGGTCAGCAAGGTCAGCAGCTCAGTGGTTTAACAACAACAACAATAATGATAATAAGAATGATTTTGCACAACAATTCTTACATTTGTCTCTAAATAGAGCAGAAAAATAGACTTGCTATTTGTATGGAACATAGTCTGAAGAATCCACTTCATGGTATCCGTATCTTTAAAACAGTGTCAGTTGTTTACATACATGTGTGTGTGAGGGGTGTGAGTGTTATTAAGGACACATGTAAGTGTAACAGGCAGCTTTGCAAAAGCAGAATTCATGAAATAAACATAAAATTGTTCTCTAGATCGTGTGTTTAAAATTTTACCTAGACTGTTTTGTCTTTTTTGCTGATTATGCGTGTGCAAATGTTCTTGAGAATGTGATTAAATGAAAGGAAGTAATGGCATCTTGCGATGTTTTTCTTTTCCTGATTGCTCATCCAATATGACAGGGAGACAAATGCCAACTCGTTATGAACAAGCCATTGTCCTATGCCCTGAGGAATTGCTTGTGAATGCAAAAAGAATTTATTGCATCCTTTCTTTGAAATTATACATTCAGTGAGGCTGCTAAACAATTGTTCTAACCCACTCTGCTTGTCAAACAGATACTTTAGTCAATGATGGATTGAGCTTTTTTTTTTTTTGGATGAAAATACTGTTGAAATGGATTCCAAGCAGCTCCACCTCCACTCTTTCTCTGGTCTTGAAGTCTTATCTCCTTTCTTGATCCCCATCTTCTGGTTCAACTGGTTTTTACTTATATGGACTGGCAAACTGCTTACAAAGCACAACTTTTCCATTGTTTGTAGGGCTTTGTGTCATATAGGAACGGTCTCCCAATAATATGGAAAGAAGCACTGACCCTTAGTGAACGATCTTGAATACTTTTCTTCTGGCTCCATGAGCAAAATCCCCTTGAATATCTGAAAGAACTCTTATTTTTTTCATTGCTGATACTGTTTGGATGAATTTAAGCCCTCAGATTCCTATGCAATTCAGTTTAAGTGTTGATCCAAAGGAAGGTATGAAGTATTAATAAAGGAATTTATTAAGGTAGAAGAACTTGATCAGTTGGATTTGATTTTGAGAAAACTTGAATAGATCAGGTTGCTCAAGAGGAAGATCACTCTCTGCAAATAAGATGCAAGTCCTCTAGACATATAATTATTGTGTTTTCTCCCAGACTGGACAAACCTGCCAAAAGATAAATTAGGATACAGTGCTGAAACAAATTGGGTTGTACTCCTTGCTTAATTTCTTTAATTAGTTTACCTATGTAAATGAATATGCCACCATATACTGAGAGATTCAGAAGCACAAACCAACTTATCTTAGTGTGTTCCCTTCTATTAAAATAATCAGTTTCACACCAGAAGCAAGTTGCAGTTTCTCAAATCACTCGTGTCATGAACAAAAAAAAAAGAAAAAAGAAAGCCAACTGAATTACAGCCCAGGCTTATCTTCATAATAAACACGCCTGATCATTACCAGGATTTCTAAACCATGAGACCTTTCAACTCTTAGACATTAAATTTGGGAGTGGGATGTTTTCTTCTATTCACCCCACACATCTTTATTGTTATTACATGCTTTCAAATGACATCATAATAGCTTATTGGCAAGATTGATTCATAGCAGGTTTGCCATTGCCTTCTTTTCATTCTAAGAGAGTAGGACTTGTCTAAGTAACCCACTGGGTTTTCATGGTTCAGCATGAAAGATTTGAATCCTAGTCTCCTGGAGTTTTAGTCCAACACAGAAACCACTACACCGTATTGGTTCTCCCAAAGTCTTATTTTCCCTCACATCAGATAGCCAGAGAAACAGTATCGTATCATTATCGCTCTAATTCCTGGTCTTGGTTTCCTATTCTGTTATTTTTATGAGAATTCATGTTTTTATTTCCTTGACATTATGGAGGTCTTATTTTTTTTTAATTGTATCAGAAGTGACTTGAGAACATATTGTAAATTGCTTCTAGTGTGAGAGAATTGGCTGTCTACAGAGATGTGCCCAGCGGACGCCTGGATGTATTACTATCCTGCTGGGAGGCTTTCTCTCATGTCCCCGCAAATTAGAGCTGACAGACGGGAACTCACCCCGTCTTACAGATTTGAACTGTCAACTTTTAGGTCAACAACCCAGCCTTCAGGTCAGCAGTTCAGCCGGCACAAGGCTTTAACCCATTTCACCACCGTGGCTCCTATGGAGGTCTACAAGAGAATAAATATCTTGTTGAGGTTGCTTTGCAAATGATAATGGTTATTTCTGCTTTTAGGTTTTGTGTGTATGTTTACATATTTTGCTTGATCTCCATACATTAGCAGAAAGAGACAAAATTACGATCTGTCAACTGCAAAAGGCCACCTTACTGGGATCTGCACGTATCATCCGAAAATACATCACACAGTCCTAAACACTTGGGAAGTGTTCGAGTTGTGATTTTGTGATACGAAATCCAGCATATATATCTCGTTTGCTGTGTCATACTATGTCTCTGTGTCAATAATAATAATAATAATAATAATAATAATAATAATAATAACTTCATTTTTATATCCCGCCTACATCTCCCCGCAGGGACTCGGGGCGGCTAACATGGGGCCAGCCCAAATGATCACAATAGGACAGAATAAAATAGAACATACATAAACACAACATCATCAACGAATAATATTAAAATGAAGCAAAACGTATATGTAAACAATAACATAGCGACAAGATAAAATAAGAGGCTACCATTTAAAAACTTAGCTATGGAAACCTGTTATAATGCTGCAGGGAGTGGAAGGAAGTGTAGGGAAGGAGTAGTATATGGACCTCTGAGGAGGACAGAGAGAGCAGGATGAGGGGAGAGCCACTGCCAAAGGAGCAGCCACCTTAACCCTTTTCTGCTTCGCTTGCAGTGCGACCTCAACAGGTCTGGGCACAGCTGAGTGCCCCTTACCCCTGTAAAATATGGAGAGAGGGCTATATATCATTAAATTTAATAAAATCTAACACAGAGATACAGCAATATCAGAGGTGTGCAAAGTTAATGGTGAGAAGGATCCCAAGGAATTTACTTTAGCATCCACATCAAGCATGCAGGGTTTCAACACTGTTTTTAGTTCAATGCATGTACGTATGCAGATGTGCACCTATTCAAATAACCACAGGCTTGCAGGACTTCTTAGAGACATCCCTTCAATTATTCAAATAAGCAGAAATCTACATACATATATACATTGTATTTTTTTTAAAAATGTCAATGCTTGCTGGATGTAAACTCCTTTGAGGTTCTTCCTGCCGTGAACTTTACCCACTTTCCTCCCATATCTACAATGAATGGTAATGAGCCCTGTTACTCTTTGGTTATTCAAATATGTGGTTATCTGCATACCTACACTGAATGTTTTAAAAAGGTGACCTCATTAACCACCCACCAATCCATCCACCCATTCCAATCTTGTCACAATCACAAATCAGGGCAAGCAAGTAAAAATCTGATTTTTCCCAAGAAACTGCAGAGTAAACGTTTTTGTTAAAAAAAATGTATTGAACCCTTTTGACATATAAAATAAATGATTTCACTTTAAAAATGGAATACCACTGTGGGTTCAAACAGGATTTGGATTGCGGTAAAGATGAATTATTTTGCGGGTGTGGATTTCGCCTTAGTGAAATAGTGCTGTTCCAGTTTCCAGAGGGATCCGGTTGGCTCTCTTATGGGGGATGAATTGAAAGGCAAGAAATCAACAGAGGTTTAGGTTAGGAATCATAGAGAAAACTCTCAGTTAACTGGCACCCATGAGGATTGGTAGATGCTTGAGAGTTTCTGGTTGCTTGAGAATCACTATTAAAAACTATACCCCATACTATACTATACCATAACTCAGTGTTGATTTGATATTAATATTGAAAAAAAGAGTAATTAAAAGCAAATTAAGACAAAGGTAAATGTGAGTTAATGTCATACAGCTTTACTGTTTTACTGCATTATAAACATTTTTTAAAATTTAAAAAATTATTTCTTTTTTTTTTGCTGGTTACTTGAGAGTTCTAGTTGTTGGAGTTCCAGTTAACAGAGAGTCTACTGTATATTGAAATAATTACTAGCTTTGCAATGTAATAACAATAATAGCCCTTTTTCAAAGATACAAGGGAAACCTTTCACACTTATCTTGCGTATTTAATTAAATTACATTCACCTGTATAATAAACATTCCTTCTGTGTGCTTTACCTTTAATCAACAAATCAAATCAGTATTGTACGCATGTTATAGGTAAAAGATAAGAAGCTCTTCATGTCAACTGAGCTCATATAGTCCAATATTGCTTGAGATGAATTCTCTTATCACAACTTACCTTTCATGGGAGAACTCTATCATATTCATCTCGGCATATTCTAACTCCATCCTAATGTAAAATTTTCATTAAGGGCTTTGAAGAAATGCTGAACATGAAATTCCGTATATGTTTGTGATAAAGCCTTACAAAGTAGGCAGACAAATTGTCCATTAACCTAACTGTGAGAAATATGTTCTTACAATTTTTGCTATTAGAATTCTCTAAATAGGATTTTTTCCCCCCATGTCAGGAGCGATTTGAGAAATTGCAAATTGCTTCTGGTGTGAGGGAATTGGCCATCTGCAAGGACGTTGCCAGGGGACACATGGATGTTTTACCACCCTGTGGGAGGCTTCTCTCATGTCCCCACATTGGAAGCTGGAGCTTTGATGTACTGGAAGTAAGACAAAGATAAGAAGCCCTTCATGTCAATGGGCAGCCGGTGCCAGGGAGTCCATAGGCACTGGTATGAGCCTTCCGCCCTGCAGACACCCTCCAGGGCTTTAGATGTACTTTATGGAACTACCTGGACAAAGTCTTACAAAGAAATGCTAATGAATCTAGTTTACTTATTTAAGAGTATTTATTTAGAATATCTATACCTATACTTCAGCTACAAAGGCTCTCAGAGCAGTACTCTGCCCTCAGACTTACCTGAAGGCTGCCAGGTTCGAATCCCACCCGAGGAGAGCGTGGATGAGCTCCCTCTATCAGCTCTAGCTGCATGCAGGGACATGAGAGAAGCCTCCCACAAGGATGGTAAAACATCAAAAACATCCGGGCGTCCCCTGGGCAACATCCTTGCAGACAGGCAATTCTCTCACTCCAGAAGCAACTCAGGTTGCTCCTGACATGAAAAAATAAATCATAGAATCATAGAGTTGGAAGAGATTACATGGGCCATCTAGTCCAACCCCCTGCCATACAGGAAAAGCACAATCGAAGTACCACTGACAGGTGGTCATCTAGCCTCTGTTTAAAAGCCTCCAAAGACGATGTCTCCACCACACTCCGAGGCAGAGAATTTCACTGTTGAACAGCTCCTTACCGTCAGGAAGTTCTTCCTAATGTTCAGGTGGAATCTCCTTTCCTGTAATTTGAACCCATTGCTCCGAGTTCTTGTCTCCATGGCAACAGAAAACAAGCTTGCTTCCTCTTCCTTATGACACCTTTTCACAAATTTAAACATGACGCTCCATGCAGTCATGCCGGCCACATGACCTTGGAGGTGTTTATGGACAACGCCGGCTCTTCGTCTTAGAAATGGAGATGAGCACCAACCCCCAGAGTCTGTCGCGACTGGACTTAACGTCAGGGGAAAACCTTTACCTTTTACCTATCATGTCTCCTTTCAACCTTCTCTTCTGCAGGCTAAACATACCCAGCCCTTTAAGATGCTCCTCATAGGGCATGGTCTCCAGACCTTTGACCATTTTAGTCGTCCTTCTTTGGACATGTTCCAGCTTGACAATATCCCTCTTGAATTGTGGAGCTCGGAATTGGACCCAATATTGCAGGTGAGGTTGAACCAAATCAGAATAGAGAGGCACCATGACTTCCCTCGATCTAGACACTATAATCCTTTTGATAAAGCCCAAAATCCCGTTGACTTTTTTTTAATAATTACATCACACAGTTGGTTCATGTTCAATTTGTCCATGTCTTTTTCACATGGACTGATGTCAAGCCAGGCGTCACCCATCTTGTATTTGTGCATTTCATTTTTCTGCCTTTGTAGTATCCTACATTTGTCCTTGTTGAAATTCATTTTGTTAGTTTTGGCCCAGATCTCTAATCTGTTAAAGACATAACACACAAGGGAAAAGGGATGGCAGTGAGGGAGGGGATTAAGTCCAGCAGATGCTGCCTTTTCTCTCTTGCCAAGGTCCGGGCAGTTGCACTTAGGCAATTAGGATGAAGGGTGGGTGTTCCATCTATTTCTGGACCTGGGCATGATGCAGCTATGACTGTCTCCCTTTGTTATCTCCCTTCGAAGTCATTCAGGGCATTTACGATGGGGTGGAAGGATGGCCTTTCCTCTGCTTCTAGACCTAGGCATAATGGAGCTATACTTGTCTGCCAAAACTTGAGGGAGTTGAAGTGTCTGGTGGCGGAAGTGAGCACAGATGGGGTTTGAAAGGCAGACAACAAGATGTCTTGCTGCATTTTTGAACTCTCCTTAGGGATAAAGGTCTAGAGAGATTTATGACGAGTACCTACATTACAGACTTAGATATTCTGTTAATATACTTTTTGTAAATCAGTGCTGGCTTGGATATAGGTAAGGGAACTTAAATATATATAATCAAGTTGTTCAATAAATTGAACTACAAATCCCTACTGCTTTTTTGCCTAGATAGAAGGAATTTGGTGTGGTCACTATGAGTTGGTTTTTTAGCTGGATTCTAAACCATATAGAATTGTACATAAAGAGAAGAAAAAGTCTATTGCTGAGGAAGCCAAAGATACATCTGGAGAGGGAGAAAGGTGGGAGGTGTTTCAGCTCAGCTGTTGGCTACAGGCCCTTTGTTGTTGCTTTTCTCCATGGGAAATACCCTTCCTCTTTAAATTAAATTGCCAGGTACTTCAATCATGTGCAAGCTTCTTCTTCATTAAATCATATTTCTGATACAAGTTTGAACTGGATGACTAGAGGGTATGTTACAATGCACTAAGGCAGTGGTTCTCAACCTGTGAGTCCCCAGATGTTTTAGGCCTACAACTCCCAGAAATCTCAGCCAGTTTACCAGCTGTTAAGATTTCTGGGAGTTGAAGGTCAAAACATCTGGGGACCCACAGGTTGAAAACCACTCCACTAAGGTGAGTATAGTTTTGAAAATTAAAAGACCAGATTAAAGCCTTTGCTCTGTCCCAGAATTTGCTGGTGACTTTTGGCAACTTAGCACTCTATCATCCCCTTTCTTCTGGAGCAGTGATCTCCTCCTCCATCACACAGGAATCCAAAGGATGAATCAAACATAAACACAGGGTGTAGGCTGTCATTTCACAGGTTATTAAATAAATGTACAAGACACTGTGAAGATGACATCGCTATTGCATCTCAAATACAGCAGGAACTAAACAAATACAAAATAACTTAAAAATGTTTGCATTAAAAAACCAGCATTGATTATTCCGAATCTCATCTTTTCTTATATGTGCTGCCCTACTTGTTTTCCAAAACATATATTTAGGCGTCACTTGGGATGGGAATTATGCGGCCCTCACTATTGACTATGCTGGCTTGGGTTGCTTGAAGTTGCAGTCCAATAAAATCTGGAGCAGGCCTGGTCCAACACGGGAAGCTGACTACGCCCCCGCGTTGGGCGGCACGTTCCTGGGGGTGCTGTTGAGCCCCTGGGAGGCGGGGCTAGACCTGAGAGGCGGGGCCAGGGTGCGCTGAGTGGGAGGCAGGGCCAGGGTGTGGGAGGCGGGGCCAGGTCTGACCCCTCCTCCTGCACCGCACACCCTGGCCCAGCTGGCCTGGCTGTGGCGGGAGTCCTTCCAGGCCGCGGCGAAGGCCCAGCCAACCTGGCTGGGCCTTCGCTGCGGCCTGGAAGGACTTTCCCGCCGTGGCCTGGCCAGCTGGGCAAGGCCAGCTGGGCCAGGGCGGAAGGTGGGGCCAGGGAGCGTGGTGCGGGAGGCGGGGTCAGGGCGCACGGCCCAGCCATCCTGGCCAGCTTTGCTGGACTGGTCACGTTGTCCAAATGCCCAGTTATCATCTCCCAAAGCAGTTAATTTATTCTCAGCTCAAGAATGGAAAAAAATGTCAGCAGACAGCAAATATATTTGAAGATGGGCATAAATCTAACCTTAAAAAATGTGAAATAAACACTGAGAACTGGGAAGCCCAGGCCTTCAAGCATCTAATTGGAAGTCAGCTGTTACCAACAGTATTGTGCATTTTGAAATGGAGAAACTTGCCAAGAAGAAAGCATGTTAAGCATACCTTTATTGGAACTGCCTTCCATCTGGAAATGTATGTCCCCAATGCAAATGATCATGCGGATCCAAAAGAAATCTCTACAATCACTTACGGATCCATCACCAAGACTCTATCCTTGGAAGACAATCACACTTGGCCACGAGTGATCATCTATGATGCTCATGATGTCAAGCTGACTATGTGGTAATTGTTTGGGTTCTCATTTTTCCCCATTTTGAAGATGGGGACATCATTTGTCTTCTTCCAGTCTGCTGGAACTTCTCCTGTTCTTCAGGAACTCTCAAGGATAATTGTCAGTGGTTCTGAAATTACTTCTGCCCGTTCTTTTAATACTCATGGATGCAGTTCATCTGGCCCTGGAGACTTGAATTCATTTAGATTATTCTAAATGAATTCAAGTACTGCTGCTTTACTTATACTATGCCCCATTTCCCCTACTGCATCCTGTTGTTGTTCATCATACTTACTGTATGATGAACAACAGCTTTTGAAACTCCCTCTTCCACACAACCATTGAATTAGCTGTTTTGAATTAGCTGTCTGGCAAAACTATGTACTAAGAATAGATAACAGATTTGCCAAATTGACATAGGAGCACTAATAGTTTGATCCATGTTGCTTAAAAGCAAATAATTTGAACTTAAGACAATAGAATTTCACTTATTTTAATTAACTAAATAAGCTCTAAATACTTCATCTTGTGTGAATTGCGGCTCATTATAATATTTAATTATTATTTTTAGCGTGTCCAAAATTTGTGTAGGGACCATCATAATTTTCTTTAGAAACCTGGAGGGTCGACTTCAAGTTTGAAGAACCCCATTAAAACATTTTAATGATAAGGGCCTAAAAACTCTAAAGCCACCAAACCCATCTCATCTTAGAAACTAAGCAAGGTCAGCCTTGGTTAGTACTTGGATTGGAGACTGCCAGCAAATACCAAATGCCATAGGCCAGTGGTTCTCAACCTAGGGCTCCCAGATGTTTTTGGCCTACAACTTCCAGAAATTCCAGCCAGTTTACCAACTGTTAGGATTTCTGGGAGTTGAAGGCCAAAAACATCTGGGGACCCACAGGTTGAGAACCACTGCCATAGGCTGTATTTCAAAGGAAAAAACTCACAAAGCCACCTCTGGACCCAAGGGCGGCTCAAGCAGTAAGCAAAGTACGCATTTGCGGAAGGCGCAATCCACTAGGGGACGGAGTTGAGGCGCATCCAGGCGCCCAGACTCCAGCTGCAAAAAGAGGGAAGAAGCTTCCCTCCTCACCAAAGCCCCAGACTCCTTCCTTGCAGCAAGGAAGGAGTTTGGGGCTTTGGGGAGCAAAACGACGCTTCCCTCCTGGCCAAAGCCCTGAACCCCTTCCTCGCAGCAAGGAAGGAGGCCGGTGGCTGAATGAGGAGAGAAGCGGCGAGTGACTGGTTTTGGGGCGGGGGGGAGGCGCCAGAAATACTGCTTGCTTACACTTGGAAATTACCTATAGCTGGCTCTGTCTGGACCCCATTTATTGTGTTCCCCAGCAAAGATGGGGCCAAATCTCAGTCCATGGTTTTTTTGGACTAGAAGTGTGTTATTATGTGGGGAAAGGATGTACCAATAGTTCCTTTTCACTAAATGGGTGTAGAAAACTAAGAGAATATAACCACTAGACAGAGAGTGTAAAGCCCTTAGATTAGATAATGTAGATTGTTTATAGTTTGTAGGGGTTTTTTTTGCATTTAAGATGTAACGGTATTCTTCTAGAAAACGTATTTTTAATCTTTCGTTGCTGATGATGTTTTGTTTTTGTATGTTTGTATGTAGTAGTTTTTTTTCAATTTGTCTTAATAAAAATTAATTATAAAAAAACTGAGTATTCTCTTCCTGAGAAACCCTGATGAAATTCTCAGGCAACTTGAAGGCATGCATGTGCATGCATACACACATATGCACAAACATACCCAATCATCATGATAGCCTTAATTTTTATGAAAGCCATGAGTGACCCCTCTGGACAACTTGTCATCAAGACTCTGCTTTCTGGGAGAGGGTATCTCAAGTCTTGCATTCATAATTCTGCATCTGTAATGAAATGTCAAAAGTGATTTTCAATACACAGCTGAAATTTAGATGTTTCTGAGTCAATTAATTGTTCAGTCAAATTAATTATTAGAACAAATGAATAGGTCTTATACTATTTTGTTAATTCTAAGTTATATTTAACTGTTTTCATGTGACACTATCTAAGAAATGACCATACATCTTATGCACAGCTCTTTTGGTATTATAAAATTAGTATGCGTGTATTACTATATTACTCATATCAGACTAGCTATCTATATTCTAAGTAATTTTGTTTATGAGATAGTTCAGCAATTCTCTATATTATATTCTAATACATAGATATTATTTTTTAATGGGCATACAAGACTACCACTGTGTCGTTACAAGAGCCCACCCAAAAAATCTCTGGGTTTGGGAAGGTGTTTACCTGGAAACCTTAGACTGCCATGTTACATTACTACAGTATCACAAAGTTATATTGCATGTTCTGAGGCACTGCAGGATAAATAATATAGTCAGTGATTTTCCAGCCAGTGGTTATTGTCACTTGATAAGTCCATGGATGTGAGGGCCAAAACAGTAGGGTGGCCCCAAGAAAAGCATCAGCGTTTGCTGGCTCTGCTTGAAGACAACATTCTTGGACCCCCAAGAGTGCTTCCATTTCCATCAATCCTGCCTACAGCAATAGTGGAGACCACCCAGTCAGTTCATGTCAAAGGGGAAAATTGCCTTGGAAACTTTTTGGGTCACAGCTGTCTTCTTGCCCCTTAGTCCAGCATGGTAGCCGTTGACACCAGATTGCTAATTGTCCCACTTTTTCAGCACTTGTTTCCTTGGTTTACAAGAGAGAGAGGGCAAAGATGTTGTATAATGAAGCATCAAAATGCTATTTCCTGCAAAGATCTATGGTGGAATTTGTCTTCAAAGTGGGCAGTTTCTTCTCATGTCAACTTCTGGTATATGCCTAGAGTCTGAGTATTTCCACCCCCGTATAAGTCCTAACCGTGAGGCATGATAGTGTTTGACAGTTGGGGGAGGTGTCTGAGTGAGGGTCAAGAAGATAGTCTTACTTTGTGTCAGTCCTAAGTAAACAGTTATTGCTGTTCCAGTAGCCTTGCTCCTTCCAAAAGACTGTCACTGTGGAAGGAAGAGAAACTCTTAACAGCTGTAGTTTTTGCATTTAAACCTAACCAGAAAGGAGTGGGGTCAAGGGATCATCACTGTCCGTGCCCCTGGGAAGAAGGAAGCTTCTTCCAGAAAGTCTTTTAAAACCTTAACTAAATTAGTGTGACTATATTGCTAACTGCTTGAGAGCTCCAGATGGCGAAGGTCACCAGCTGCCTCGCAAGAGATGCTAAGAACTGTTTGCATTCCCTTGCCCAGCTAATAAAATCACTACTGTTTTGGTCCTGGAAAAAAGGAGAAATATATGTTTCCATTTCCCAAACACTGGTGGGTCTGGGACAGGACTGAGCTCTTACCAGCTATGTTGCTTCAGCTTTGTTTGTCTTTATAAACGGTCTTCATAATCCATGCTGCAATCTTCAAATACTTTCAGTGAAAGCAAGTTTTGCTGAACCCGACAAGCTTGACATTTGTTACTAATTATCCCTAAGGGTCTTTCTAATAGAGTAACCCCAGATGCCTACTCAGAAGGAAGACGCACTGCGTCTGATGGGACTTTGCAAATGTGCTTAGGATCACAGTAAACATCTTCATCTTCGCAACAGCCTTGTAAAGTATAAGTGTGCAGCTATTTGCATTCCTCTGGAGTAAAATAGTGTGGCCTTAAATGCTTGAAGAAGCACTGGAATTCATGTCATCTCTCTTTTGGTAAAAAATAACCAAATATTGGTGGGATTATTGACTCCTGCACATTGGTCCTTTGGTAGCCACATTCTGAGTTCCCAGGAACAAAATACCCACACATTTTATCCCTGATAGTACCTCAGGGGGATGAAAACAACAGAGCTTACAACAGATTTATTTTTAAAAAGTAATAACTTAACAGTGATAGTTAAATCCTTGCATTTGCTACTTAGAGCTAACTATAACTGCTGGTATAGTGACAGTTTAAAAAACAACACCTTTTAGTGTCCCAATTCCCCAGCATGATTAAAATAGAGACTATTATTTTAAAAAAAACATACCAAACAAACCAAATGCTACAAGCAGCTGATTTGTGACACAAAACACACCTTTCTGTCATTCCCTTCATTGTTGCCTCAACACTGATACAAATGCAGTTGCACGAACCGCAGCATAAGCTAGCATTTGAAATCGTCCTTCTTCACCATCTAGTGAAGTCACATCCCTGTAATTATTAAAATATGGTTACACATTTAAAGAAGTATACAGAAGAATTACAGTATTCCTTGCCTAACAAAATTAATGGGGTCGAAATAAATGGTTTTTTTGCCATGTCAGGAGCAACTTGAGAAACTGCAAATGCTTCTGATGTAAGAGAATTGGCCGTCTGCAAGGATGTTGCCCAGGGAACGCCTGGATTTTTGATGTTTTACCATCCTCGTGGGAGGCTTCTCTCATGTCTCCATGTGGGAGCTGGAGCTGATACAGGGAGCTCGTCCATTCTCCCCAGTTTCAAACCGTCAACCTATCAGTCAGCAGTCCTGCTGGCACGAGGGTTTAACCCATTGCACCACTGGAAGCTCCTGTGAAATAAATGGTGAATTGAAAGCACACTCACAGTGTACTGTAACCTGATTGGTGTTACTGGGGAAAGTAACTCTTTACTGATAACTAGTGACTTGCAATCTCTGATAGGTAATTGTTTACTGCGCATGATGATTCATACCATATATTGGAATTATCTACGTGTGCAGGTATAAATATATGTATGTGTGTGTGTGTATGTGTATATTTGCCTGGCCACATGTTGCTGTGGCTTATGGGAATCATTTGTTGGCCAGGTGGAATAGCAGTGAATAGCCTTGCAGCCTCAAAGCCTGCCCGTTTTCTGGAGTAGCTGGAGTAGCACCCTCAATCAAAGAGTCGCTTTGAAGCCTGGCTACTTCCTTTGTAGGGGAATCATTGCTTGGCCAGATTGAATTGCACTGAATAGTCTTGCAGCTTAAAGGCCTGGCTGTTTTCTACAGAGGGCATCCTTGCTAGGCCAGGTTGAATGGTAAAGAGTAGCCTCATGGCTTCAAAGCCTGGGGATTTTTCACCTAGGGGAAATCTTGGTTGGCCAGGTTGAAAAGCACTGAATAGCCTTGCTGCTTGCAAGCCTAGCCGCTTTCTACTTTGCGGAATCCTTGGTTGACCAGTTTGAATAGCAATCAATAGTCTCAGTGGGGCAGGTATGAATTCTGCAATTAGGCACATTGATTAGCATTTAATGGCCTTGCAGTTTCAAAGCCTGGCTGCTTCCTGCCTGGGGGAATCCTTGATTGGGAAGTGTTAGCTGGCCCTGATTGTTTCCTTTCTGGAATTCACAATTTCACTGCTTTCAGAGTGTTGCTCTTTATTTACTGTCCTGGTTTTAGTGATTATATTGTTCTGTATTATTATACCAGAGTAATTATTTCATATTATATTTATAATCTTGTATTATCTGCTTAGAGGTGGATTATATGAGGCCCCTTCTACACAACTGTATAAAATCCACACTGGAGTGGATTATATGGCAGTGTGGACTCAAGATAATCCAGTTCAAAGCAGATAATATAAGATTATAAATGAGTAATATAGCTGTGTGGAAGGACCTTGAGTCTACACTGCCATATAATCCAGTTCAAATCAGATAATCTGTATTTTAAAGGCAGTGTGGATCAGGCCTAAGTGCACTTTGCCTGTGCCCAGGGCATCATTTTGGCTGAGGGAGTTGCTAGGATATGAAGGGGGTGGGGCCTAAAGGCAGCAGACCCTACCTTTCTAACTGGCAGTTAGGGGGAGAAAGGCTCTTCCTCATCCTCTGTAATTTGGACTATTTTTCTAGGTTTTTTTTTATTGAAAGACATATTTTGGATGATTATGTCTTCTGTGGCCAAATTTGGTGTGATTTGTTTCAGTGGTTTTGTTGTTTACTCCATAGTAAAACGAACTATATATATCTATATATATAAAAGAGTGATGGCATCACGGCAATTCACAAAACAACAAAAGTACAGGCCCCCCAACCTCAAAATTTGACAACACAACCCATCATCCACGCCTCAAGGTTGATACAACAAAAAGAAAAGAAAAATAAAGTCCTAATTAGAGGGAGAGCAATAATTTTTTTTATCCAATTGCTGCCAGTTTAGAGGGCTAATCTCTGCCCACTTGGTTGCCTAGCAACCAAGGGACAGCCAGGTTTCAGTTAGGGGACAGGCAGATTTAGGCCTCACTTAGACTTCTTCCACAGATTATCAGATTTGCACTGGATTATATGGCAGTGTAGACTCAAGGCCCTTCAACAAAGCTATATAACCCATTTATAATCTTATATTATCTGCTTTGCACTGGATTATCTTGACTCCACACTACCATATAATCCACTTCAGTGTGCATTTTATACAGCTGTGAAGAAGGAGCCTCATATAATCCAGTTCTGAGCAGATAATATAAGATTAGAAATATACAGTAGAGTCTCACTTATCCAACGTAAACAGGCCGGCAGGATAAGTGAATATGTTGGATAATAAGAAGGGATTCAGGAAAAGCCTATTAAACATCAAATTAGGTAATCGTTATACAAATTAAGCACCAAAACATCATATTATACAACAAATTTGACAGAAAAAGTAGTTCCATGCGCAGTAATGCTATGTAGTAATTACAGTAGAGTCTCACTTATCCAACACTCGCTTATCCAACGTTCTGGATTATCCAATGCATTTTTGTAGTCAATGCTTTCAATATATTGTGATATTTTGGTGCTAAATTCATAAATACAGTAATTACTATATAGCATTACTGTGTACTGAACTACTTTTTCTGACAAATTTGTTGTCTAACATGATGTTTTGGTGCTTAATTTGTAAAATCATAACTTAATTTGATGTTTAATAGGGTTATCCTTAATTCCTCATTATCCAACATATTCGCTTATCCAACGTTCTGCCGGCCCATTTATGTTGGATAAGTGAGACTCTACTGTACTGTATTTACAAATTTACCACTAAAATATCACAATGAATTTAAAACACTGACTACAAAAACATTGATTATGAAAAGGCAGACTGCGTTGGATAATCCAGAACATTGTATAAGTGAATGTTGGATAAGTGAGATTCTTCTTTAATATGAAATAATTACTAGGATAGAATAATGCAGAACAATATAATCTCTAAAACCAGGACAGTAAATAAACAGGGGAATTCCACACAGGAAACAATCAGGGCCAGCTAACACCTCCCAACAAAGTATTCCCATCATCAAAGTCTGGAAAATCCTCTGTTTTCTCAGGGCCACAGACAGTAGAAGCACATAAAATATCGCAAACAATACCACTCTGAAAACAAGGGAATTCCAGACAGGAAACAATCAGGGCCAGCTAACACCTCCCAACAAAAAATTCACTCAGGGAGGAAACAGCCAGGCTTTAAAGCTGCAAGGCCATTACATCCTAATCATTTTTCCTAATTGCAGCATTCATACTTGCCTCCAACAAACAAACAAAAAACCAATCAGAAATATTGTATATTCACAACCTTTAGGAAATAATATCCCCTGATGGCGCAGCGTGTTAAAGCGCTGAGCTGCTGAACTTCTGGACCGAAAGGCCACAGGTTTGAATTGGGGGAGCGGAGAGAGCCCCCACTGTTAGCCCCAGCTTCTGCCAACCCAGAAGTTCGGAAACATGCAAATGTGAGTGCATCAATAGGTACTGCTCCGGCAGGAAGGTAACGCCGCTCCATGCAGTCATCCCACATGACTTTGGAGGAGTCTACGGACAACGCCGGCTCTTCGGCTTAGAAATGGAGATGAGCACCAACCTCCAGAGTAAGACACGACTGGACTTAATGTCTGGGGAAAACCTTTACCCTTTACCTTAACTACCACCAATTCCTTAATACTTTATTTAATACTGTGTGTGTGTATGTGTGTGTGTGTGTGTGTGTGTGTATGTTCACATAGATCAGATGTTCTAATAGCCTAAGCTTTTTTTTATTTCAGTGGGATTTTTCCCTCAGGTATTAGATTTCAGTCATATATCTTCTCTGAATACAGTATAACATTTTGCCTGCAGAGATTGGTTTGTAAAATGGTTCTGATTAGCTCAACCTGTGACCTGTATTTTTAAAATCCCCATATTAAATAGTAGTCAACAGAAATAGAAATGTAGGGCTTCTGTTATAGTTCCCTCAAACAATATCCTTTTTGTTTCAAAATTCAGAAGAACACTGTGTAAAAAAAAAATTGGAGATCTAAAACTGTTGATCACAATAGAGATTAAGACATAAAGTGAAAAGAACCTCAAATACTCCATGGGTTCAGTCTGGGGGAAAGGCATTATTAGTGCTGTGCAGTCCACTTTCATGGTGCTTTATAGCGTTCAGTAATAAAAGCATCTCTGCAGTGTGTGAGGAGGGTGGTGGGGGTTAAAGAAAATCTTGTTACAGTGTGCTTACTTAGCTTTTGCTTTCTAGGTTTCATCTATCCACCTGTCACCTAGTGTGGTGCATACTTCGATTATTGTGAGACCCAAGGTCACCCTCTTCACTTCTGGCATACAGTTGCAGTACCCATGGGACTTTTACCTACAGAAAAAACATTAAGGTCAACATACTACACAGCTTTTCATTGATATAGCCCTTTTACAAAAAGAAAAACTTCCTCTGTATAGCACATTCAATACGGCCGTTTCCTCAAGGGTAGCCGTGTCAGTCCATAGCAGAGAAAACAGCAAGGGCTGATAGCACTGAAGCCCCTGGATCAGGAATAGACTATAAACATGGAAGGATTTTGAATAAAGATTCCAAACTTCAAAACAAATCAAGTCGTATACTCACGAACTCAAGACAGCTTCTGTATATTTTGAGGTATTTTTTAAAATGCAAAACTTTTCATTTTTCACATTGTAGTAAAGCTGTGCCAGTGATTAGTTTTCCAGATGACTAAATTAGTACATAATACATGGGACTATTATTACTTTTTATGACAATATACAAAATGAGGAAAAAGAAAACCGTAACTCTGAGAAGGAGGGACATTAACACTTCCCTTAAGGTATGAGTTATTTTGCTATTAACACTTGAAGGGAAATGTAAAACTGAATGCACCATGATGTGTTCAAAAGAATATTAAGCCTGTACTTCAGACCGTCCTCTTTATGACTGCCCTTTAATGGATGGATAAACACAAACCAAAGAACATGTTTACTGATAACACTGTTCTACTGCCAGTGAAGAGCCACCCACTTTTAACAATTGCTGAGCAAACAATCCTCTCTGTTGAGATCAATGGCAGCTGCAGTTCCTTTCTGCCTCTGACAACTTATCTGCATTGTTCTGAGTTTTACTTAACTAGTAAAATGTGAGTAGTAGGTAAAAAATCCTTTCCTTGGGAGGATTTAATTCTTTGGCCAGGGAGATGAAAAGGAAGGCCACCTTTACGCGGGGCTGAGGTGGTCTGTTAGGTCACCAGGGTCAGGGGATAAGACAGAAACCACAGCGTTGGGTGAGAGGTGGAGGATGGGCTGTAAAAGAAGTAAAAGGTTTTGAGTCTGTAGATACAGCATTAAGTAATCACTCAGAGGATTGTTCAGGCAGAACTACTTTCACAGGTCAGTAGGGCTTAATTTAAGCCAGGACTCGGATATCTCTTGAATGATTTGATATACTGCTGGGAATGCTTTTGAGCATGGATAGTATCATATGTTTGTATGTGAGAGATAAACTGACCATAGAAATTGACCTAGAAATTTCTAGCGGAACCATATTAATCAAACTCACAAAAGAAGATGAATTTTGAACTCAGTTTAATGTATAGGCTGAGATTTTAATTGAGTTTACATGCAAACAAGAAAGCATTTATTTAGCTTGTGGTTACCCCATATCTGGGGTTTGAATTGGGTACCTTTTCTTAAAATCATGCCAAAACATTATTTATTGTCACTCATTTATTGTATTTATGTCCCATTTTCTCCCAATATTGTGATCCAAGGCAGCTTATAAATAAAGAAATTAAAAGAAAATATAGATAAAACAGCGCTCCTTGCAGTCATGCCAGCCACATGACCTTGGAGGTGTCTACGGACAACGCCAGCTCTTTGGCTTAGAAATAGAGATAAGCAGCAACCCCCAGAGTCAGACTTAATGTCAGGGGAAACCTTTACCTTTTTATAGATAAAATATATAGTTCAAAAATGTTACAAATTAAACAGACAAACTGAAACATTTAGACTGCTAAAATTGTGCACCATGCCACATTTTGCTAGTTCAGTATTATAGTCTGCGTTAATTAAAGTGATACAGCCAAAGGGGAACATCTTACAGCAATTCTGAAAGATTCCCTTAGTTGGTAAACTTGTGTCTGCGTGATTTACATTTCATGTGGGCTCACATGACTGAAATACCTTTTCCACATAACTAGTTTTAAAAGTAGGTTAGTCTAACAAGTCCCAGAAATGCTCTCTTTCTGCATAAAGCAGAACTGTGGAAGTTATGTTTTAAAAGGAATAATAGAATCATTTCCTGGGCAGAGGTTGTTTGTGTGTGCATCTTTCAGAGTGGACAAAAAATCTCCTGTTCTTTCATCTTATAGCTGGATACTTGGATTATGGTTGACCTGGTTCAGTATCTCAGAATCAGGCATAACAGCCTGTAATAAGGATATACTTGGTCCCTTTCCAGTGGTATGTATGTCTTCAAGTTGCCGGTTGATTTATGGTAGCCTCATAAATTTCATAGGGTTTTGACCACTTGCAGTGGCACAAAAAACGTATTCTAACCCTGATAATCAGAGTTGTCTGCCTCAGTTGTCTGCCTCAGATGGCAGATTTGGGATGGGGGATCAAAAGACAGAAAACAAATATATTGAATTTATTTCATTTGTATATCTCTGAGACCAATGTTTGGATTTTCTGTTTCAAATATAAACATGCCCAAATTAACTTTTGGCCTGCTACATTCCTGTTCTTGTCACAGGTATAAGAGAGAAGGTAAACCAACGAACTGAAAGGACACCTTTGCCCTTCATTTTGCTTGACATAAAGGGGAGGGGATAATGTTTGGTGTATGTGTTTGCAAAGGGAACAAACCTCCATTTGCAATAGCAAGGAAGATATTTTAGTCCTTTGCTATAATGAGATGAACCTCTCCCCCCTCCACCCCTGAAACTTGCAAATCTTGCCTTTCTGTTGGGTTCTGGCTTTTTTAGTCTGCAGGATTTGGATCCCAGAATACCTGAAATTAAAGAACAGCCCAAAATCTTTTTGAGTCAGGGCTCAGCTTCTTTAAAACCCTAATCCTTAAAGGCTTTAGCAAATGACTGGAGTTTAGAAAACATCAAGAAGACACATTTAGTTCCTGACAGTTCTCTAAACAGAGATTGTTTTTCCAAGCCCCCATGTTGATTGTTGCCAAGAAAGGTGGCAGTTTTACAGTATGACCTTATCATCAGCGGAGCCCAGGCTTTTAATTATTTTTATGAAGTAGCTTTATCTTGCTGCGTTCAATAGACACTCCCTGTTGGATTTTCCTTTCGATTATAAATCTAAATCAATGTGCAGCAGGGATTTCCCCTTTAAAAAAGAGAGAGGTTATGGCTTGTAATTAAAGATTCTGGAAGCTTATAAGCCGCAATGATTTAATCATTCTGACATTTTGACATTCTCTTGTTTAACTGGATTTTCTGAGCTGCTTTGGCATTACAACCATGGATTTGACTTCCCCAGAAATAAATAATGTGGTCTAAGGAGCCCTGCTTTCAATAAGAAAACACGTGAAATATACATATAGTTTTTGTGGCATAAGCAATAGCTGCAGTGAGTTAAGAAACAGTTTGCATTTGTTAATATGCCCTAGAAACCTGATTTCTTTCATATATGTTTTTTCCATTGGATAAAAATGTGCAAAATTGTAGCTGTCGGCATTGTAGGGACAAATACCAAGTCCAGATTTAGGAGAACATGAAAAGATTTGGTAGAGAAACTGGACCAAATAGTCATCAGTTTAGTTTGAGATCTTTCAGGATCTCAGACAGGATACAGGAGGTCCATAATTGGGTTTTTATATCGGGATATAATGTTTTAACTGATTATGTATTGCGGTTAGATGTATTTGTATGAATTTTATATGTTGTACGCCACTTTGAATCCCAGCCACAGGAGAAAAGCGGGATAGTAATGAAATAATAATAATAATAATAATAATAATAATAATAATAATAATAATAATCTCTTGCAACCTTTTCTTGTTCAGGAACAAAGCACACAAGGAAGGGGGGAATTTACTTTCGAGTTATAGTACTGGGAAAGAAGTGTTACTTCATATTATTTTATTTTTGAAATCAAGATAGTCAGTTTACCACAGAAGAATGATATGCCAATATCATGAGGCTTAAAACCAATATCGAAACAGTAGTTTGCAAAGTTAATTATGTCATCATGTCCTTATTCTAGAAGTAATGCTGTTTGGCAACACTTTTCCTGCCATGTCTGAATGCTATGGAATTACAGAAGGTATACTTTAAAATGTCTTTAGCCTTTTCTACCAAATAGTGTCTCACCAAACTACAACCTGCAGGATTCTATAGCATTGACCCACGGCCGTTAAAGTGGTGTCAAACTGTTCATTCTGTAGATGCACTCATAATCATTCTTCCCAAATCTATTTAGGTTGTGTGTTTGCCCTGTAGGATACAACATATACCCACCAGGTTTGGATGGAGAATTTAGACTGAGGTAATTCCAAGTAGACCTTTTATCATGTGATTGTCACTAAATTTTCAGCTGGTCTAGACTTTTGACCCGTTGGCTGCATCAATGTAATAGACCAGTGGTTCTCAACCTGTGAGCCCCCAGGTATTTTGGCCTACAACTCCCAGAAATTCCATCTAGTTTACTAGCTGTTAGGATTTCTGGGAGTTGAAGGTCAAAACATCTGGGGACCCCCAGGTTGAGAACTACTGCTGTAGACACATATAATGCAGTTCAAACTGCATTATTTGGAAGTGTAGATCCAGTCATAATCCTCCTGTGTTTTCCCATCACTTTCCCTATTTTCTTTCTTACCATAAAATGTCTGTCAAGGAGAAAAAGACAGAATACTTGCACAATGCATTTTAACTGGGAACAGAAGGACCCCTTGGACTGGCAACAGAGTTTAAAAGTTAAGCAATTTAGTGATATGGTCCTAAACTGATTGCCCCAGGCCACCTGGTTTGGTGAACAGAAGCAGCAGTTCCTGTGGAGAATCCCAGCCATGGCGATCGCGTATCACATTTTATGTGGCCCTAAGGACGACGGAGAATCCCATAATTGCCCATGGCGCCTATTTGGGCAGGCAATGGCTTTAGATAGGCCATCTGATTAGTGCCACTCCTTGAGACACTTCCTGTGTTATCCTATGTTTTAGAAGCTATTCTAAGCCTTAGATAGAATAGTGCAGGTGGTATTTACACTCAGGTGAAAATAAAGGCACCAGCTGATTATCTGGCAGAAGCTCATGTGGCATCACAGGTTGTTTCCCTGATAGGATTACAACAGAGCCCTCTCTGGGAGCTACAGACCTCTCCGGTTTCAGTGTCAGCTGCCTACCAATGGAACCCTTAGCCTTAGCTTGAGTTCAGATTAACATTTGTCATGGTTCTAGAGCTGTTTTTCTTAATGTAATGTTAAAGAATCCAAGCTTACAATTTTTATTAACAAAGGTATATGAATTAAACTCTGGTATGCTATTTTAGAGAAAGGCAATGATTAACCCCCTCTGAGTATTCTTTGCCGAAGAAAACTCTGAATTTCATGGGATTATAGGTGACTTGATGGCAAACGAGAGAAGAAAACAGCAGAGACAGCTTTCCCATCTCTGCTCCATCTCTAAATTGTGGAAAGAATGACAAACATCAATAAACTGCCATGTAGCTGATAAGGAATGAGTACCAGGAAAAGTCTCCGTATATAAAATGAACCAAATATTTTAAACTATATTGGCCTTATATACCCTTTTCTAGGAAGCTAACTGAACATACGGTCTGAAAACATAATATTTCATCGTTCTGAAGGTTCTATGCTATTGATTTTTCCTCTCTTGTTTTAGACTTTAAAAAGCTGTTAGCAATATTAAAAAAACCCTGAAAGCCAGCAGTATTTGTGCCATTAAAGGAAAAATAGGAGTTTCTGCTCATGAAGTGGAGACAAACAGGAGACTCTTTGAGATTATAGTGATCTATGCTAATACTGTAGTTCAAGCTGGAGCTGTTACTGAGGATATGGTTTTAACTTTAGGAAGGAAAATGAAGATTGAAATCTTGTGCATAATTTTAATCTCTTGAATCCTATTGGGATAATTATGTTTATAACTACCAAAATCGATATGAAAAGGTGGAATTGAAAATGGGGTCTTAGTGCTGTAGAAGGAAGTCAGATGGGAGTTCTGGCTGTTCCTCGTGTCTGCATTCATTTTTGACCCTTCACTATATTTCCACTGTAAATAATAATAATAATAATAATAATAATAATAATAATAATAATAATAATAATAATAGCATTATTGTATTCTGCCATTATTTCTCCAAAGGTACTTGGGGCAGCTTACACACGGCACCAATTGCCAAAAACAGAACATAAAATAAAACACAAATTAAAAATACAGTTGAAAAACATATAGACATATTAAATGACAACTTAAAAACTCAATTAAAACAGTGTTCATCAACCAGTGGCAATAAGCTACTGTAAACGTGGCCAGGCTGTAAAAGATCAGACAGGGAGTGGGATAAGTGCAAAGCTGTAATCATGGGATGAGGGCATGGGATAAAGTGCAAGGCTGCATAACAATTATAAACATGATATCTTCAAATGTTATTGGATTCTAATTTCCATCACCCTTCACAATTGACCATGCTTGGTGAGACTTTTGCAAATAGGTAGGAGGGGGATCCAACATAAAATCAAAGGATCTTCCAAGTGGTGGAAGCTGTGTTCCTCTTACCTATACCATACATAGTATCTATGAACTAGAGTTACAGGGGAAAAGTTTTCTGAAACAGAGACCACAGAGCAACACCTTTTTGAAGTCTCAGCTGATAAAAGAGCTGGCCCAACAGAATCTATTGAATAGACAGTGGCATTGAATTGTGATGTCACCATGAACTAACTCAGTCTCCCAGGATGTTTCTTGACATCAGTTTCCCAAGAGATAGTCCTGGCAAACATGGAAGCAAAGCAAGAAGATTCTGACAGCACCTATAATCCTGAGAGGTTTGTGTTGCCATTGGTGGCTTTCTGTAATTTTTCCTTTGCCGATCCTCCCAACTGTATCTTTAATTGCAGCAGTAGCCTTCGCAGGGACTGGCAAAGCTGACAGCTGGTTTTCAGGTTCCTGGCATATCCAAATGTGAGAGAGCATTGCAAGAAGCACTATGAAGTGCAACAAAAATATGTACCAGGCTCAGAGTTAAATGCTACTGAGTTGTTGTGCATTTTCCAGGCTGTATGGCCATGCTCCAGAAGCATTCTTTCCTGGCGTTTTGCCCACATCTATGGCAGGCGTCCTCAGATGTTGTGAGGTGTTCATCTCTTTGTGGACTCAGTACTGACAATTTCTGAAACTCAAATGCAGCTAGATGCAGCTACCCAACCATGCAGAAAGACTCTGCCAGTGTGTTAGGATTGGCTCTAGATAAGAAAAGGAACTGAGTGCCTTGCATTAAGTTTTCATGTTTAATTCCCAATGAATTGCTATCAGGGTAAACAGACACTATTCTAGCTTATTTTTAAGAGTGAGGAAAAATAATGATGAAAACTTGGCAATGTTTTTGATTAATTTTCTCCAGGAATTTATCTAAATTACCAGTCCTTTTAAGTAATCCACATGACAGATTGGCTCCCAAGTTTGTTTATTGTTTATTGTGGGCGCTTTCAATTCATTCTGACCAATGGTGACCTTATCATTGTGTTTGCTTGGCAAGATTGGGGTGTGTGTGGGGTGTGTGTGTTGGCATTACCTTCCTGAGGCTGAGAGTGTGTGATTTGCCCAAGGAGTTTTTATGGCTGAGTGGGTTTTGAACCCTGGTCTCCCAGTGTTTGACACCACTTTCACTGCCATGGTTCAGTGTTTTGGATTCCTGGGATCTGTAGTTTGGTGAAGCATCAGCACTGTTTAGCAGAGAAAACTAGACCTTGTAAAACCTCAACTCTCAGGATGCCATAGCATTAAGCCATGGCAGTCAAGTGGTGTCAAACTGCATTAATTCAGCAGTATAGCTAAGATTTATTTATCATATCACAAACAAAACCAAGGGTACGATTGTAATGTATTTAGAAACACAAAGTTAAAAACCTGGCATTATACTAAAAGCCCTTTGACCAGAACCTGGGCACTTGGGAGTGCCTCTCGTGTCGCTACAAGAAGGTCCTCCACTGTGCATGTGGCAGGGCTCAGGCTGCGCTGTAGTGGGTGGTCTGTGGTTTGCTCTTCCCCACACTCGCATGTCGTGGACTCCACTTTGTAGCCCCATTTCTGAAGATTAAAAAAGGTAAAGTTTTCCCCTGACGTTAAGTCCAGTCATGTCTGACTCTGGGGGTTGGTGCTCATCTCCATTTCTAAGCCAAAGAGCCGACGTTGTCCATAGACACCTCCAAGGTCATGTGGCCGGCATGACTGTATGGAGCACCGTTAGGGTTCTGAAGATTGCTAACATGCAAAATACTGTATCACCGGGGCTCCCTTCACTATTTAAATTTTACTTTCATGCATGTTATAAGCTTGTAAACTGGCTTTGGATAGCAAACGCGCCCCAAAATGCCATTACAGTATATACTGAATTAATATTCTGTGTTAGATAGCTAAAGAGCAGTTGGGAAGGATGGAGAGGGAGCAGCACGCCTCATTGTTTTCCCGCCTGCCCAAACACAAGCACAACAAACTCTGGCTACCAGTATTGAAAAACTCTAAAATCAGGACAGTAAATAAAAACACTCAGAAGATAGGGGAATTCCAGACAGAAAACAATCAGGGCCAGCTAACACCTCCCAACAAAGCATTCCCCCAGGCAGGAAGCAGCCAAACTTCGAAGCTGCAAGGCTATTCAATGCTAATCATTCAAGGTGCTCAATTGCAACATTAGGAGCCTCCGATGGCGTAGTGGATTAAAGCCTTGTGACTTGAAGGTTGGGTTGCTGACCTGAAGGCTGCCAGGTTCGAATCCCACCCGGGGAGAGTGCGGATGAGCTCCCTCTATCAGCTCCAGCTCCATGCGGGGACATGAGAGAAGCCTCCCACAAGGATGGTAAAAACATCAAAACATCCGGGTGTCCTCTGGGCAACGTTCTTGCAGACGGCCAATTCTCTCACTCCAGAAGTGACTCAAGTTGCTCCTGACACGAAAAAAAAATTGCAACATTCACACTTGCCTCAAACAGACAAGAGTTCTTTCTCCCACCCTGGACTTTCCACAGATATATAAACTCAAATTGCCTAGTTTCCAACAGACCTGACAACCTCTGAGGATGCCTGCTATAGATGCAGGCGAAACGTTAGGAAAGAATGCTTCTGGAACATGGCCATACAACCCGGAAAACTCACAGCAACTTAATACTCTCTGTGTTACCTTGTTCCCCCAAAAATAAGACAGTGTCTTATATTAATTTTTGATCCCAAAGATGCTCTAGGTCTTATTTTCAGGGGATGTCTTATTTTTCCATGAAGAAGAATTCACTTTTATTGTTGAACAAAAAAATGAACATTTATTATATACTTTACAGCAGTTGTCATCATAAACCAGCATAACCAAACAAACTGTGAATCTTAAAAAGAATTTCTTGTTACTACCATTATTTCCATGTACAATACTCTATGGTACGTACATTTACTGATCCTGCATGCTCTGGTGTTCTGTTCGTTGGGCATGCTTCCAAACAAAACCTTTGCTAGGTCTTACTTTCGGGGGAGGCCTTATATTTAGCAATTCAGCAAAACCTTTACTAGGTCTTATTTTCTGGGGATGTCTTATTTTAGGGGAAACAGGGTAGATAACTAAAAGAGCAGCTGGGAGGGATGGAGAGGGAAGAGCAGGTCCCAAGTTTTCCCCAAGCACAACAAACACTCTTTCCTCCGAACTTTGAGCAAGGGCCTGATTGGCAGCCGGGGGCCGCGCGCGGGTTGGTCCGCTCCGGGTTGCGCTCGCGCCTTGGCCCCGCCCAATTCCCTCGCGGCTCGGCCCAGCCTGGCCCACATACCTGGCGGGGGGCGGGGCCTAGCCTAGTTCGGACCGGGGGCGTGGCTCAGCCCAGCGAACAGGGGGCGGGGCCGACGGAGCCGCAGGTTGCCGAAGGAGGGCGCGCGCTCCTGGCACTTGGCTCGCGAAGCAAGTGAGGCGAAGTCCAGCCGGAGACCTGGTGCTGCTGTTGCTGCTGCAAAGCACGGAGGGGGAGGCCGAAAGGGGAAGCTCCGCAGCTGCTCTGCAAAGAGGATTTAGCCGGGCTGTGCCTGCCTCGGCTTATGGGAGAGGAGCCTAGTTGGGCAGGTAAGCACAAGGCAGCTTTGGACTCTCGTTTTGCTCCTGGGACTATATAATACGAATCTACACCAGGCATGAGCAAAGTTGGGCCCTCCGGGTGTTTTGGACTCCAGCTCCCACCATTCCTCACAGACTCAGGCCCTTTCCTTTTCCCCCTCAGCCGCTTAAGCGGCTGAGGGGGAAAAGGAAGGGGCCTGAGGCTGTGCAGAATGGTGGGAGCTGGAGTCCAAAACACCCGGAGGGCCCAACTTTGCCCATGCCTGGTCTATACTGTAGAATGAATGCAGTTTGACACCACTCCAACCACCATAACCTAATGTTCTGGAATCCTAGAAGTTGTACTTCGGAGAGACACCAGCACTCTTGGGCAGAGAAGGCTAAAAACCTTGTGAAGCTACCACTCCTATGATTCCACAACACTGATCCATTGGGAGTTAAAGTGGGGTGAAACTGCATTCATTCTACAGTGTAGGTGTGCCCCTACTCCTTGCTAGCCCTCTCTGGAGTCGCTTTGCTTGTTCAACCTGTCTTTGGCCCCTGTGAGACTCGCATCCTTTCCAGCTGATATTTGTGAAGTGATTCCCTCTTGCCTTCCTTTCGGATGTTGGCAGGTTTTCAGAGGATATGCAGTAAAACCAGATTGTCCCGTTCCTGGTTGCTTTAGGTGGCGGGGTGGGCTTTGCAAATCCAAAATTCTTAGGGGCAAAATGTGGAGAAGATTGTGCTACAGGCTTGAAACTGGGGAACAGAGAGGCGGCCAGAGTTTTAACTGCAAACGCTCCTTACATCTGCAGCATTGGATGATGATTTGCATGTGGCACAGTCAGCTGAGGCTCAAAAATGCATGCATGTTCCTTGTTGCGCTGGATTTATAGGCATGTAACCTCTTCCTTGAACTCTTCTGTAGAGCTACGCCCTATCCCTAGAGGCTCAGAGCATGTGTCATATATACATATCTCAAAACATAGTAGTAGGAAGCATGATTTACATCAGGTTCTAAGTTGTGTGTAGTTGTATTAGAAGTAAAATCATAGAACCATAGAGTTGGAAGAGACCTCACAGGCCATCAAGTCCAACCCCCTGCCAAGAAGCAGGAAAATCATATTCAAAGCACCCCGACAGATGGCCATCCAGCCTCTGCTTAAAAGCCTCCACCACACTCTGGGGCAGAGAGTTCCACTGCCGAACAGCTCTCACAGTCCGAAAGTTCTTCCTAATGTTCACCATTGGGTTAATATTTCCCGCTCCTCTCTAAACTGAGCTGATTCTTACAGATAGGACAGTGTCTTCTGCATGAAGATGCTGAGCTCCTTTGGCTGCTAACTTTGTTTGCTGCTCTCAGTAGCTACCAGACTGATTGGTAGGAGGTGACAATGAGTAGGCACAGGCGGCATCAACAGTGTGGCAGACTTCGATTTCTTTGCACATGTTGTATTTGCGCTCAGCCTGGCAACAGCTCTAAAGTGAAGGAGATGAAACAAACAGGCTTTTTATTATGTAAGTTTATACTCTTCTGTGTATTAGCGGCTCTCTTTGCAAATCAGATGGGAGCATCAAGTCTCTTTGCATTTGCTCTGTTTTTCATAATACGTAGTAGAAGTAATGCATCTTAAAAGACTTGACTAATGCTGTAGTATACATGACTCTTAAGCTGTGGGATAATCAGTATATGATTTCTTCCCCTGTTCTTGCCCAAGAAACCAGGCAGGCTAGCCATAAGTGTACTGGTGACTTGATACACACACACACACTAAGACCCCTTCCACACAGCTGAACAAAATCCCACATTATCTGCTTTGAACTGGAATATATGGTAGTGTGGACTCAGATAACTTAGTTCAAAGTAGATATTGTGGGATCCTCTGCCTTGATATTCTGGGTTATATGGCTGTGTAGAAGGACCCTAAATGCTATGAAGACACGAGATCCCACTTGAACGAGGAAGCTAAACAGAGCCAGTACTTGGATGAGAGACTGCCCATGAATACCAGCTCTGTAAGCTATGTTTTGGGGGAAGGAACTAACAAAACCACCTATCTTCCTTGTATAAGAAATCCCAGTGAAATTAATGGGGTTCCCAAAAGATGATTAATAATAATAATAATAATAATAATAATAATAATATGATTATTATTATTATTATTTTATTCTATCCTGCCTTTCTCCCCATAGGGACTCAAGGTGGCTAACAATCATAAGGAAGAGGGAACAGGCTTTTTTTTTTCTGTCCTGGAGACTAGGACTCAGAGCAGTGGGTTCAAATTACAGGAAAGGAGATTCCACCTGAACATTAGGAAGACCTTCCTGACTGTAAGATGTGTTCAGCAGTGGAACTCTTTGCCTCGGAATGCAGTGGAAACCCTTTCTTTCGAGGCTTTTAAACTAGTGGTTCTCAACCTGTGGGTACCCAGGTGCTTTGGCCTACACCTCCCAGAAATCCCAGCCAGTTGACCAGCTTTTAGGATTTTTGGGAGTTGAAGGCCAAAACTTCTATGGACCCACAGGTTGAGAACCACTATTTTAAACAGAGGCCGAATGGCCACCTGTCAGGATTACTTTGCTTCTAGGTTTCCTGCATGACGGGGGTTGGATTAGATGGCCCATGCGATCTCTTCCAACTCTATGATTCTATTTGTCACAACCTAATAATGAGTTTAAATAAGACAAATACAAAAATGAAAAAGTAAATATTTGTGAATGGATGTAAAGTTAAAATACAGCTAAAATACAAGAAATACAATTTAAATTACATGTAAAGCTCAGTAACTTTCCCCAAAACTCACCCACAGCCTCCTCAGCAGCAACATCCCCCAAAAGCCTGGTAACAGAGATATGTCTTGACTTGCCTGCAAGCCGGAATGGGGGCATCATGGTCTCTCCTTGGGGGAAGAGTTCCAAAGTCTAGGAGCAGCCTCTGAAAAGGTCCTCTCCCTTGTTCCCACCCAATGTGCTTGAGTGGGTGGTGGGTAGAGAAGGTCCTCTCCCTTGTTCCCACCCAATGTGCTTGAGTGGGTGGTGGGTAGAGAAGGCCCTCTCAAGAGGATAATAGATTTCTAACAGCAAGAGAGAGAGAGAGAATCCTTCAAATTACCTGTACCTAACACATACACGCACACACACACACACACACAAAACAACCACTCTTTTTTTGATACAGGATAGATCAGCTTTCTATTCAGTTTGTAGGAGAAATTAAGAAATCAAGCTGCACTTCAGACGTGACTCTACCTGTGACCTGAATGACAAGGAGTCTCTCTATATGAGGCAAACAACATGTATGCAGACTTAGGCTGCATTGCTCTACCTGTTATGCAGATCTGGCTGCTCCCCTGGGGCTTGTCCTGGGCTCACCCCTTTTCCCCAGTGACTTCCTGCTTGAAGTGGCATTGTTAGATCATATGGAGGAGGGCTGGAAATATCTGGGTGCCTGTTCTTGCTCCTGTCACTGATGTGGGTTGAGGCCTGAGGCAAGTTGCTATTCTGTTGACAAAGTCAAGGTAATGTACAGTGAAAGAATTAATCAGCATTACTCATAAAATTTATTGGGTTCTAATTATATTCACACAGAAGAAAGGGTCATGGCTGTTACTATAAAAGATTCAGTCAGCAAGAACCTCAGTACAAGGTGCATCTCTTTTTTATTTTCTTTCTTGTCTTTTTAAAATAATGTGCATACATTCTTGTTATTGTGGAAAGAAGGGAGAAATTTTAAGGGAAAATGTATTGAATGTTTTACACAGCCCAACCAACAAAATGATTTCTTGGTGTTTTGGTTTTTAGGCCTGTTCCTGGGGTTATTTGGGGCAATGATTCAGAAAATTGCATTAGATAGACTGCATCAGCTGTACTTTCTAAGATATGGTTCTCCTAGTTTTTTGTGGGCGAGCAGATGGCAACTGGTATATGGCATATATTTGTATCTCAAGAAACTAGTGCTGATAGGGGGAAACTAGTGCAATTTTTGTCATCAGAGATCAGATATACCCAGAAACGGGGCCAACATTTGAGGTACCAAAATGTGTGTTGGCCAGTGTTATAAAACAAGCTGTTCCACTTGTATGGTTATGTGATTCTGTTCCTGTTGTCTCAGCTGCTCTTGAGTGGTGCATTCTTTTTGGAAGCAGATTTGATAGGGACTTACTGGTACTTTTCCCATAGATGCTTATGTACTTTATATACCATGGAAATATGTTTCATCACTGGCAAGAAACATACGTGCTTCCAGATACTGTTGAATTACAACTCTCATGATCTTAATCAATCGTCAGAAAGGAGATGTAACCTTTGACATTAAGTGTCCATCCCTGATTTAAGTTTTCAGGATAGATTTGAGTTTTGATGAAAATCAGTAGTACAATACCAGTTTGTGATCACAGTTCTGGTCCCAGCTCTCAGACAATAACAAAATTCAAGAATGAGTCATTTACATAAATGGCACAGAAAGTGAGGTGGGAGTTATCTTGTATTGAAATGTTCCTTCTTGTTACGTGACTTCAAGTTGAATCCACTTTATCTTAGGGTTTTCTTGGAAAAAAATATTCTGAAAGATTTGTTTTTGCCTTGAGGCTAGGAGAGTGTGGCTTACCCAAAGCCATTTAGACGTGGCCATGGCTGAGTAGGGATTTGAACCTCAGTCTCTTGACGTTCTGATTCAACACTCAAACAATTATACCATGCCTCAGTCCCAAAAAGTGATTGCCAAACATCTTGGTTATTGTTACATCCATATCTTACTTTTCTTCTGATAAGAGGAAAGCAGTAACTGTGGCCCCTTTCTCTCATTTTATTCTTGCAACTACTAAGAAAGAGTAATTAGCCCATGTAATAAAATAGAACAATAGAAGCTTCCAGATGATGTTGGACTGCAAGTCCCAGTAAGCCACAACAGCATAGCTGCTGGTGAAGAAAACTAGAACTGCAGGTTTAACAACACATAGAGAGCTATATGACTGCTATCACTGCTTTACATGATTTCATGTAGCACATGAATAAACCAATTATAGAACTATCTGCTTCAACACATTTTTGGCACTAAAAAGGATTACACACTCTGCTATTAGCACAGTTAAACTATCTAAAATGTGTTCCTCATCAGGTCTAAAGTTATAATGGCCCTAACATTTTAAGACAACTGTGCAGCTACTAAAGGAATTAATTAACCTTTATGGAATTGTGCCAGAATGCTGTGCTGTAGTTATGTATATTGTGATCACTGGATTAACTGGATTAGTATTTCCATACAGAAATACCAATTTTGAATTTCCCGAGGTTGCTGTGGAATGTATCCAGCTTCAGAAATAATTATAAGGCTTATATTTTGTTCTGAAAAGAAGACATGATAAAACCATGTATAGATTTGAAAATTTTCTATTAATATGATTTAGTTGATAAAAGAATATGTACAGAAATGCATACATTGATTATCTAAATCAAAGCCATGTGCACAAACGTATGAATTTGGGGGAGGAATACGCCCTTGCAATCTCCTCTGAAAATAAGGCAGAATAAGAGCATTGGCAGGAAATTGAGAAACTCAATGAGAGTGAGACCAGCAGATTTTAGGATACCTAGACTCAATAATATTCCACAACGATCATTATTATTGACCTTTATTATATGATGGCTGGATGAGATTGCTCAGGTCTTGGAGTGCAATGTTATTTGATGTGCAGATGACATCCTAGCTCTGTATTTCATTAGTTAAATATCTGTGGCCACTTGAAACACTTTTAAAAAAATATTCTAGTTGAAGAATTGTTTAAGAATAATTGATTTCAACTGATTACAGATTTGATAGAGATTGTGGGCACATTGCAAACAGCCTTCCTGACAGGACTGTGAAGTTGGTTATGAACTGTGATGGAATAATTGGCACAGGGCGATCTAAAAATTGTGGCTCAGTGGGGACGTGGTGCTACTATTTTCACTTCTAAAAGTGGGCAACTGTTGTGGAGCTACAATGGCCCCATTGGAGATACTGGATGGCTACATCCTCCCATGGCACACACTGAAATATATATTTTTTGCCACCAGCTGCTCCCCAAATCTGTAACCCATGGAGCAGTGTTGCGATGGTTTTTTCCCATGGACATTTTAGGAGCAGGAGAGACTTTTGCTCCAACAGAAAATGATCTGAACAATGAGTTACATACATATCACTTCCTGTTGAAAATAAAACCTCTCCTAAACTTGACCCCTTCCTTCTTTTTGCAGCTCCAGATAGGAATTGTCAGCTTTTCTTATTCTCACACTCCACTTCAGTTTTAATTAGCAAGTACTAAAACCAGTACAAAAGCTAGAGCAGTGGACAATAGCTTTAGATACCATGGTTCAAACTCCCACTCGAGCATGGAAATTCACCAGGTGAATTTGGAAAAGACACACTCCATCACACCTCAAATAAAGGCTAATGTTCTTTTTCTTGCCAAGAAAACCCTGTGATACGACTACCTTAAGGCTGGCATGCATCATAACAAGTTGAAGTCACACATCAACAACCACATTAAATCAACATGTTAATTTTTTATGAATTATGCTGATTTCACATAAATCCTTGAAAATCAGGGTTTTTTAAAAAGGTGCTTCAGTCAAAACTTTAGCTTGTCTGAAGACTTAGATTCATAATTTAAAACGTACAGAGGATTTTGTTTGTCTGGAGAACTGGATCATGCAGAGTGCCTACTGGTTCCCTAGAACAATTTTGATTTCTTCAGCTGCAACAATTTCATTCAAGTTGGTTGTTTTGAAATAGCGGAATCTTATGGAATCAAAATAAATGCCCTTGCTTAGAAACTGTTCTTCTAGCATTGTTTTTACATTGACTATGGATGTGAAACAGCTCCATATCACTATATCTTCAAGAAACCAGGTGATAAGGATAAATTCCTAAAAAGAGACTGACGTGGGTCCCTTTCACAATGGCCATAAACCTTGACAACAAGCAGCAGGAATAGATTCAAATTGCTCTTTTAGACTGTTGTGTTAGGTAGTTCTCAATGCTCAAATCACTTGGTAGTTTCTTTTTTTTATTACTAGTCTGCCAAACACATAATAAAATTACTATACCATGAATTAGCATTAACATAATGTTGATAGAACTAGTTTACAAGTCTATTAGCATTGTGTTCTGCTGAGCCTTTATTACTGAAGACTAAACTGTATTGTTGAATACCAAGCATGTCCTCATAGGCTGCTTTTGTCATGAAAACTTTAAAGTCATTTTAAAATACAACAGAATGTAGTATGTCCTTTTACTGTTTGTTTTCTCCCTAGAAAAATATCTTAAATTTCTGGAGCATCGTTTCTGGGAAAATAAAGAGCAATCTTATTATAAAGTCTTTGCAAGTGCTGAGAGCTTTATTGGCAGTATATACATTCTGTCTTGTTAACCCAGCAGGTGCTTGCTTCTTATTTGACTGAAAAAATGTATGCACTTTTCCTGGAAGTGTATATATAGGCAAGGCCAGAGCTGTATGGCACCAAGAGCCCTGGAATGCCACGAAAAAAGATTTCACCTTGTGCCCGATGGAATTCCAGGAATTCTGCTCTGCTGCACTCTCTGGTGATCAGAGTGTATTCTTCTCTTGCAGCATGGTATCTTTGTATCCTTGGGTTATTTAAAGCTTGTGTATTACTAGATCTTTTCCTGTTCATTCACACATACTCACAGAGCAAAGGAGGATGGATTGTCCACAGTGATGATAAATTATGGACTAAGATGAGTAGCTATGCAAGCTTTTCATTGGACCCCCCCCCCCCCGCCCAAATTACTTTTATCCTTATTAGACTCATGGGCCCACTGCTTTAACAATTATTAGTTTTGTAATCTACACAGTATTTGGGATTTGCACAGATGTGGAAGAGAAGTGTATACTCTCTTCTACGTTTTTGTGTATTCATTGAGAACTATTGGGAAAAATCTTCTGCATGAAAAAATAAAGGCAGGAAGAAGTTCCTAAACTAATTATCGGGCCATAGGCAAAGTCTTGATGGGAAAACATAGGTGTTAATGCCCTGTTTCAGAAAATGAGTACTAAAACCATGTAAGTTCAGTTAATTGTGTTTTTTTCCCCTAGATTGTGTGTTTGTTTTTGAATTGGTGTGAATTATCTAAACAAGCAGGAACTTTTGCTACACTAAATTTAAACTGGAAAAGCATCTATAAAAAGCTGAGCTTCAGGTCATCATGACTGACTCTGTATAATTGCATGTGGCTCTGCCTTCTGCTGCGGCCAAATGCTTTCTGGAGACTTTTCAGAAAGTCCACTTTGTCTGTTCTTTTTTTAATCCTCTCCCTCTCAAAATTTCTTAAACCATTGCTAGCCCCCACACTGAACTTGTGGAAAATATTGAGCTGCCTCAGTCTTCACAGCCTCAGGAATAATTGAATATGATAGTTCTGAACGGCTGCTTTATGACTTTCCTTATCTTATTATTAACATTCCCAATTCAGTTTTCAGTTTGCAGATTCTGAACTAAGTGGTTTGAGCCATAGTATATTACTATTTTTCGATCTGAAGTGTAAACGGATTGCACCATTGTTTATACCAGAAAGTCTAGTATGAATGTCTTTCTGCAGTTCCATTTACAAACCTGATTCCTTTCCTTTCAATTATTTATTTAATCTCTCTCTTTTCTACCTTCTTTTTCCTTCCCCTCCTCTGTATCTCCTCACCAAATGTATTCTCCTTCTTTCCATGCTCATATTATCATCCTCCTCCTCCTCCTCACCTGTTGCCTGCATTCATCTTCTCTTTCATTCCTAATTCCTCCTCTTCTTGTCCATATTCTTGCTCCAATCTATATTCATATTCTTCTCTTTCACCCCCTGTTTCTCCAATATCATCTTCTTGGACTCCCCCCCCCCCCAATTCATAAAAAACCATAAAAATAAAATGTGATAGTGAAGGGCCTTGGCTAGTAGTTATTAAACGTGGCCGCATGAGAAGGCCATGGTACAAGCCATTCTGCATCGCTCTCCTACTGGGATCAAAGAAGCCACTGAGATGGACAGGAGAAGCTGGGGTTTGTGCATAGTGGTGGCAGCTTCTGCCTTTGGGTATGCATGGGAATTAGGGGGAGCCGGAAAGATCAGGTGGCAAGGGGAAAACTGAAGGGGAGGCTGGGGCCCATGCACATGGAGGCTGCCTTCAGAGTGTACTCAGCCTCCCTTCTCATTCCTTTATATATGTGACTTGAGCAGCCATGGCCTGGAATCAATCCCTGTGAATATGGAAGGCCTGCTGTACATGTAACAAATTGCTTGTAAAAATAAACATTCCAAGTTCTAATTCTTGATATGTACAAAATCAGAACCCTAGTGTGGTCTTTCCATGCTTTTTGCCCAACCCACAGAAAGGATATAACCAAGGGCATAAATATGTATTCGTTACTTATTACTTAGTTTCTGGTGACCAGTGCCCGTGTTGGTGGAAAGCTTTCAGAAACACTTTCAGTGCTGAGTTTAGTCTGGAAAAATACAAGTAACTAATAGATAAGGATGGCTGAGGAGATCGGTGAATTGCTTTTTCTTCATTGTGGAGTGATTGAAACTTTCAGAATAACTGAAGGGATTGCGCTTTTAAAGAAAAGTGTCCCAAGTTTGAGGTAATTATGTTTAGGTAGTTTTCAATTCTAGCATCTCTTGGTGAAGCTGTGTGTGTTTGGGGGGGGGGGGGGAGGCATCAGATACCTGACCATAGTCCTTCAGTTAGAGACCTTATTGTATTTGTGTTGACCCTTGTGTACAGTTGGTGATGTATGCATTTCTTTCAAAGAACTAATAGAAATCTTCAATCTCTCTAAATTTGGTTGATTAAATACTTCTGCCATTTAAGGGGAAATAAATGTTCACATCTAATTTCATAAAATCCCCTTTTCTCTTAGCTTATTCCATGATAGCACAGCACTACCAGTTGGTAGTATTAATTGGAGATAATGTTGAGATGTTTTGTAGCTAGATGAGGCAGACATGGAAAGAATGAAAGGAAAAAGGAGCAAAGAGAAGAATGTCCTAAAGCCACAAAACAGGTGAATGTCTGGGCAACATAAGCAGAAACTCACACTGGGTGAGGCTTCTAAATATTTATTCAGTACTGAATGAGGGTGTGCTCCTGGAATTTCAAGACTTTGTACAGGCTGAAACTTCCTCTGTTCATTTGGTTTCTAGTAACATATATGTGTGTGCACGCACAAACAATGGCACACTTGGGTCTTCTCCCAGGTACATGTTCAGGAATACACTCTTTTTCTTGTAATATTTATCTGTGGTTAAACAGCAGTCATTGTTTTGCACTGCACTAATTTCAAGTATATTTGTGAGACAGGTGTACATATTATCCTTGCATTCTAAGTGAGAAATCAACTGCTATCTCTCTTTCATCAAGGTTTCAAGAATTGGATAGCAGAAAGCTCTATTGATTAGGAAATAAAGATGATCAGTGTGGTATTGTAGGTAGAGGAAGTCATGTAAACACATTTTAGAGCTATAATTCCATGGGTGGTTCACTGGCTGATTATTTGGCTGAGGAAGAGATCAGGAAATACTGTTTAGGATTATAACGTTTGAATGTATACATTGCTGTTTCAGTTTCCTGTGTGTAGCCCTTTAAGACTATTGCGGTAACGTTTTTTCCCCTGCAAGCTAAGCTCAGCTTCTTGTGCTTGGTGATTGCCATAGACTGATGAAACCTGAATTGACTTTTGACACCCGATTGCAACTGCTGACTCTCTTCCAGTACATGCAGGTGTGCACGCACACGCTGTCTTTGGAGATCAAAAGCAAGTTGAGCATGCATCCCTCAGTACATGAATGGATGTGTAGCAAGAACTTGTAACAGTTTCATATATGTAAAAGAGGTTAAGCGAATAGACCTTCTGGATATGCTTGTACTGTAAATATCACCTCTTGAAAACAGTCCATGTGACATTTGATCTCTGTGTAAGACTCCACCCTGTTGCACTGAGTTGATGCATCGTTGGTTGACATCTAATTGTGATTACTCAAAATGTGACAGACATTAGCCAGAACTGGTCTGTTAATGGAGAATTAGAAAGACAGACAGGGAGGGAGGGAATGAGGGAGGGCGGGAGAATTGTTTAAGATGAAACATGCAGTCACAAACCCATAGAGATGGGAGACATCCAGGAGGCTATACGTGGTATTTCTTTCTCCATGGCTGTTCTATATAAATCTGAAGCGCATTGGTCAAAATATGTCTGATAAGTCACACTTAGTTAATATAGGTCTATTCTGTGATGTTCTATCCCTCTGTCCAGTTTCTAAAAGGCTGCCCTGGTGAGAAGCAATGATTTGTACTTTGCAAGTCAAATACTGGCTTGTTAGCCAAAACTCTGGAGGATGTGATAAAGCTGTGAGTTTTACTGAAAGATAAGAAACTGGATTGCTTAAATGCAGGCAAGGTTCAGTTTGTGCTGTAGAAATGCTTGTACCAGTCTGTATTGTGTGGCTAGGATTTATAGTGTTTCTGACCAATTAATAACATGCCTAGCTTCTAAAGCAGATACTCGGAAAACACTCCAGCATCCTTATCAAATATTTCAGCCTGCACTATTTGTTGGCCAATTGTTCAATTGATTGTATATGTAGCCATGGGGTTGATCTTTGTTTCCCTAAAAACATTATTTATTTGGAAGAGCATTTGGGCAGATAATTTCTAGTCAAGGAACTGCCACTTCATAAGGCTTGCCAACTCAGGCCTGCCAGGATGAAATGAGCAAAGGGCATGTTTACTGTTGCTCTTTGTGTGGGAACGTTTTTATTTCTTTGTCTTTTATTTGTATCAATCGGAGGGAAATTGTTGTTGGAATAATTATCTGACATTGTTGTAAGGAGACTGGGAAAATTGCAATAAGTCTTGGGCCAAAGTTTGTATTACAGTTTCTCTTTCACTCTGTGACAATGTCTCGTGTCCAACAAGTTGAAAAGTTGAAAGTATGTTTATCCATGTTCCATTCTTTGCTCACTTTTGCTCATTCATCAGGAAAATCACTTTTTTGTCATTTCAGCACAAGTATAAAAGGTACAATGCAAGGTTTTTGTAGTCCTGATTCAGAAATCAGCCCTGGTGGCACAACTCAGTGCCAACAAGTTAAGTTTCACGTATGAAAATTACAGCTCAGTTATTTGCAGGGCAACTCCCATACCTGTGGAGTATATATTCCCAGACTTCACATGGGTATATGAAACTGCAGATAATAGTGAATCTTATTGAAATGAATGATTTCCAGCCCAAGAATAGCATAGGGTTGTGCTAGAGCAGAGCCGGCATTGTCTGTAGACACTTCCAAGGTCATGTGGCTGGCATGACTGCATGGAGCACCATTACATTCCCACCGGAGCGGTACCTATTGTTCTACTCACATGTGCATATTTTCGAACTGCTAGGTTGGCAGAAGCTGGGGCTAACAGCAGGAGCTCACTGCTCCCCAAATTCAAACCGCTGACCTTTTGATTAGCAAGTTCAGCAGCTCAGCGGTTTAACACACTGAGCCACGGGGGGCTCCTTTTTATATACATATAGCTGAGAGTGATAGATAGATAGATAGATAGATAGATAGATAGATAGATAGATAGATAGATAGAATATTATCCTATTGATCTGGCAACACCTGATAATGTTGTTGTTTTTAGACATCTATGTTTGAACAGAAGATACATTCAGACAACAGTGTAAAACTGTTTGGGAAGGCCAACCAGCCCTGATTCATATTTAGTAATCTTCAAATTATCTTACATGTGGGAGCAATATAAGCAAGGTTCTTATTATCCTTGCTTATTCCTCGCTTGAAAGAAACAGTGAGTCAAATATTTAGAAATTCTTGGTAGAGGGAGAATGCTAAAAGGGTTCTTTCTTTCTTTCTTTCTTTCTTTCTTTCTTTCTTTCTTTCTTGGCTGGTGTCATAAATCGTAGGAAAAAAACGCAGATTGACCATTGGTTTTCAGAAGCAATTCGTTGTAGCTGTAGCATTATTCCCTAGGCGGTTGTAACTTTCAGAGTTCTAAAACATGGAAACTTACTTTGTCACAACCTTAGCAGTGCTCTTATCCTGAACGAATCAGGAAGTTCCTAATCATTTATTTACCTAACTCTTAAAATGGCAAGGACATTGTGATATCTAAAATTGCTGCAAGGACTCTATAAACACACAGTGCTCAGACTTTCTGCTAAACCAGTTACATAAAGCAACACATTTCAGTATGTATTATAGTAAAGCTCTCCCATTCATGGCAAGAAGCAAAAGTGGTTTTGATTCCCAAACTAGTGAAGATACGCCAACAGTTTTTCTAAATTAGGATATCAAATATGGGATGGGATCCAATTAAACTTCATTAGTAGAATGAGGAAAGGCTAATTTTCCCTCTTCCCTGTATCTCTTGTGCAAGCCTGATAATGTTTGAAGGCATCTTCAGAAGGCTTGGGGAGCTTGAATTTGAAGGAAAGGAGTAGATCGTGTCAGTTGACTTGTTGGGGTCTGCTTAGGGATGTCCAGACACAAAAAGATAATCCCAAAATATATAGTCCAGACACTGCACTTCACACTCTGACCTGTAAACTACCATTTTATCAACTATTCAAGATTAATTTCATTACTTTTAATTTTGAAAAATCCAGTTTTCCCATAAAGTATGCAAGAGATATTCAAGTATTCAAGTAAAATGATAAAAACAATACGAAAGGTTCCAGCCAAGATGGAATAAAACAGCAATATAGTAACCTAAAAATGTCTGAGGAAAGCATTCTGCAGAACCTAAAATCAAAATCTGAACAACATACCTTCATTTACTGTGCCTGTGTCTGTAATGACTAGTTGTATATTTTGTTGGTAACTTCGTTTCAGACATATGTTTACTCAGTTGAAGGTTCCAGTCTGTTCTGGGATTTATAGATTTACTCACAATTTTTTTTTCATGTGGATGTTGATCTTTACTTTTGTCTTTCCCCTTATGTTTTAAAAAGACTGTCTACTGTTTTTGTTTGAAGACTCAGTGAATTAAGCCCTTATTTGAAACTTTGATTATTGAAGGTCAGGGATACACATTATTTAAAAGATTGAAGAATTGCTCCTCAGAAAAAAAAGAGGCCTGTGAAGTTACTGCTTTCACCTAATCAGTATGGTGGATTATTGAGGCAGTTTACCTGACTTCTACTGGAGGAGGACAGGACTATTTCTCCTGATCCCAGTCAGAGAAGAGAAAACCATAAGCATGAGCGAGATTTTCTTAGAGCATGTCGACAGCAGCCTCACTACTCAAACTATGTACTTAACTGCAAAGATCTCTATATAAGGCCTTGAGAAAGTGTTATATAATTTTTGCGCACACAATTGCAAACAACTGAAGTCAGACTTATGAGTCACTGTTTTATTGCCATTGCATATCCAAGGATTTTGGCTTGCAAGGTCTCATGTTCAGTTCTATGTTTGCCTTCTGTTTTTTTGTTTATCACATCAGCACCATCTCAAACTAACAAAGCTAACTCTCCTTGTTATCTGTGAATTGTCCTCTCAGTTTCCTCACTATAGAGCATGCCTTCTGCGTCTGTTTGTCAGGGAGGTGGATACAAATGACATGGCCTTTGGGTACCTTGACATCTGCCATAGCAATGCTTTCATAAAGTATATTTTCTATCTGCCATCATTTGCCACTAGGTATGAGGCTAGTGTCAAGATGCTGAGGATGAAAAAAAATAGTTTATCCATGCATTTGATAATGGAATCATAGAATTAAACAGTTGTTTCCATGCAGGAATATATTGCTAAGGCACTCCCAAGAGATAGGAATCTGACATCTGCTTAAAGACCTCCAAAGAAGTGTCTACCACCCTTTGAAGTAGTTTATTCCCCTATGAAATGGCTTTTACCACCAGGAAGCTCCTCCTAATGTTTAAATGGAATTTATTTTCTTTTAATTTGAATCTTTGGGGCAGTGGTCGAGTCTGGAGCAGCAGAAAACAAGCTCTGTCTTCTCATAGCATTCTTTCAATTTTTTAAGATGGCAATCATACCACGTCTTAAGTTTTCTCCAGGCTAAATATCCCCAGTTCCCTAAAGCTGTTCCTGATAGGAATCTGTTTTCTGAGTTGTGCACTATCTCAGTTAACTTGCACATGTTCCATCTTCAGTAACCTCCTTGAACTGGACACAATCTTCAAGTTAAAGTCTGACCAAAACAAAATAGAGCAGTAGTATTAACTTTCCCAATTTGGAACCTGATTTTACAAGCATTCATTGATAATGTAGTAGTAAAAATTAGGCCAATTAGTGCTCTTTATCTGTAGGATACAGATAATACACTTGTTATTAGTTAATTTGATTCACAGTTTTATTTAACTGTTGCTGTAGCTTCATGAGTTCCTTAATAAACTTTGTTGTATAAACAGTAGCTGTTAAACTAAAAGGCAACAGTCTTGGTGTATTGGGTGTTGCAATTTGGAGAAAAAATGGTTTGCTGTGCTGTTTTTACTGTTTATATATATTTCAATTAATTTTGATGGTTTTAATTTTATAAATTGCCTTTTCAATAATGTTAATACTATTTAATGGTGCTTCAAGTTTTTAATCTGTATTGTTTTTGATATGTTAGAAGATGCATCGAGTCCCATTACTGAGAGAAAGGCAGGAAATACATGAATAAAATAAACACCAATAATATTATTTTAAAAGACTAGTGGTCATTTTGGTTTTGGGTAGGATTAAAGTTCCCTTATAACATACCATTTTAAGTATACTGATGAAGTCTTCTAATTCTATGTTCACCATACATATGATGCATTGGGTACATATACATGTACGTGTACATAGATAGATAATTGTTTAATTGTAGGTTAGTTGACTCCAAAAAGTATTCAAATATCACTGTAGATAGGAGATATGCCATTCTCTTGACTACGAGTGTGAATTATGTGGTCATCCAGATGTTATTGCAACTTCAGCCAACCATAGAAACATAGACTTGGAAGAAACCACAAGGACTATCCAGTTCAATCCCATTCGGCCATGTAAGAATACAGACTCAAAGCACTCCTGATGGATGGCCATTCAGCCTCCACCATGCTCATAGACAGAATTTTCCACTGTCAAACAGCTTTTTCTATCAGAAAGTTCTTCCTAATATGTTGGTGGAGTCTCTTTTCCTGTAGTTTGATGACCTCAATGACTTCTGAAAGGACATATGATTGTGATGGATGCCTGCCATAGATGTGGGCGAAATGCCAGGAAAGAACACTTCTGGAACATGGCCATACAGCCCGGAAAACACACAACAACCCTGGACATATGATTTCTACCTCAGCTTTAGGGTATAGCTGTCTCCTGTTTTTGTAGTTCAGTTGAGTGAGAGTCAGTTGTGGTGTAATGTAACACTCTCCCAGCTTCAGAGGAAGGCCATGGCAGCCTCCTTCTGTACAAATCTTGCCAAGAGTTATAAGTTTCCCTTAGCATCACCATAAATCAGAAACAACTTGAAGGCATACAGTAATAGCATAACCATAGTAAGGTTTTCTTATAACAACAGCTCTGGTCCAGCAGTAACATACTTCACTAAAGCAGAGTTACAAAGCCAATGTTCTCCCCTTCAATCAAATCTGTTTCAGGAAGCAATTCAGCAAGACAACTTTATTGACTTTGAACCTGCCCAGAATCTGTTGGTGAATTGCTCTTTGTATTAATAGAGAAGGCTATTGTATGAAAGAAGAGAATGGACAGATAGAATAACCTTTAGCTTGAGTACCTAGTTAAAAATTGGAAAGTGAACATGAGTTGGATGAATGAGCACTTTCTACTTGAAAAGGAAGTGTTCTTATCGCTCCATATATGACCAAAATAATGTTTGTGCACACACACATTGTGTACTGAAAGTTCTTGCTTGCCTTCCTACATGTTACATCAATGTTTGTGAAGAATAGTTCCATAATGCAAAATAATTTAGAGATCAGGCTCCATTGATAAACTTCAGTGGACACTCATGGGGATTTGGTTAACCAGTTAAAATTAATAAGTAAACTAGGTTTTGTTTTTAAACCTAAAAAAGTTGAGGGGGGTTGAACCTTTTACTACTGTTTTAATATTTGTATATTTGCATATTTTAAGTTGTACTGAAATGCTTTTAGTTGTGAGCTTCTTTGAGCCTCTGTATGGAGAGAAATTGGGATATAAATAAATATAATGTGGAGGAGGAGGATTACTATACATGCTTATGCACACACTTCTAGTTAAGCTTCGATTTCTACCATCATTGTTTTTCTTATGTGCTTAAATAAATGGAGGGGGGAAATGATGTAGATTACAACTGAAACTTTAAAACTCTGGAACTCCCTGCCCAGGGAAGTTAGAATAGCCACCTCCCTGCTGTCCTTCTAGCGGCGGGCTAAAACCTTTTTATTCAGACAGGCTTTTAAAGATGAAGGTGTTTGAGACTATCAAGGGCTGCTGTGCTTTAGTGATGTGATTTTATATGTTTTCACGGTTTTAACCTGGATTGTTTTAATATTAATATTGTTTACTACTGTTTTAATATTTGTATATTTGCATATTTAGGTTGTAGTGAAATGCTTTTAGATGTAGGCTTCTTTGAGTCTCTGTATGGAGAGAAAAGTGGGATATAAATATAATATTGAGGAAGAGGAGGGTGAATAAACATGCTTTTGCATGTACTTCTAGTTAAGCTTTGATTTCCACCATCATTGCTTTTCTTATGTGCTTAAACAAATGGAGAGGGGAAAGGATGTAGATTACAATTGAAACTTTAAAACAAATATGAACAATTAAACCACACTATAATACCAGTTTAAGTAAAATATGTTTGAATCAAAGTGATAGCAGGGGAACCAGTCTGGGAGGCATTCCATAACCGGAGTACCTTTGTGAGGAAAAACTTATCCTATGTGGATTGTCTTAGTAGTCCTGATGAAAGAGGCAGATAGCTAAATGTCACCACTATCAGATGGAATATAAATACCAGTTGCTAAGGAACACTAGCAGCAGGATGCTGTTGTTCTCATATCGCCTGTCCTTTCCATATATCTGATCAAGTGGACTTTCCCTACAAAAAGTGCCATTTTGGAAATGTCTTTGAATACACACAACAAAATCTTGGTTTGTTTTGGTTGCTATAGGCTAACACAGCTGAAGTTGTATTGTGTTGATGTCTTTAAATCATTTTCTGCATATGACAGAGATAAGTCGAGAACCTATCATGCGGTTATCTTGGCAAGATTTGATCAGATGAGGTTTGCCTTTGTCCTTTTCTGAGGCTGGGAGAGTTTGTTTTGTCCTGTATGTTTCAATGGCCAAGCAGGGATTTAAACCCTGGCCTCCAGAATCATAGTCCAAATCCTGCCCTAACATAGGTACTGCTTTGAAATCTGATTGTTGTGGTGCTTTGTGGGCTCTCCCTTCAGCTTTCCTTCCATTCTGCCTGTGTAACTCTGGAAACTGGTTCTTGAGAGTCATGGGAAACACTGGTTTCTCTTGTCTCTTGGACTACAAGTTCACATGATAAAAGAGTACATTTTATTGGGGCCTGGAGTTCCAGAAAGTCTCAACCTAGTGTATAATTCCCATTACCATGAAGAGAAAATTGGAGGATATTTATTTGTGGAATTTGATGGAGTCAAATAGAAGCAATGGTAGACTGATCTCCAACATTCAGAAGTGCAGGACCTCCTTGGCCAGAAGCCTTACTCTAGAGTAGAGCAAGTGTACTTAGAGTATTAGATTTAGAGAAAATTGTTTTGCTCCATTGAATATAGCTTGCCATTGCAAAATAATCCCAGAAGGCTATAGCCTGTTGCTATCCCACCTAGACACATGGGATCAATAGTATTCCCATAACTATTGATTTACTGTCCTGCAGTTAATTAAGTGGGTCACTTCTAGTTAGCACTAACAATCAGATGTTAATTCCTTGTGTGTAAATAGAAGGAAGAGACAAACCAGTGTGTTATAGTGGTTTGGGTTTTGGAGAAAAGGGATCAAATCCCTACTTGACATTCTGCCAAGGCAACCCTGTAATACCTTCGCCTTTGGGTTGGCAGAAGCTGGAAACCAAACAACAACTGGTATTATGCACGGCCTTGCAAAGGCATTTTGATGTGACTAGTAATTCTGTGTTAGATTATCAGCTTTAATTTACAATAATGTTTCTTGGCTTCAGAATTAATAGGGGGTGAATTCTTCATTTTGTGCTTTTATGGCTTCTTGCAAAGAGAATAAAATTAACAAGCAAAAAAGAGAGAGAGGTTCAGTAGATAGATTCCCGGCAGCTGGCAGGTAGGAATGGTGAGTTTCTGAACACGTGTGGTTGATGGCCCTGAAAGTCAATTTAGCAGCTAATTTTCTACACCATGAAAATTACCTTTTTTTTTCTAATCTATTCCAAAATTTGCAGTTAAAATAATCAAGTCAGTACCCTCTCAGCATGTCTACTCATAATTGCTATTTACATTTTAAGGAACTACTCAGAGGTTTGTTTTTTTTAAAGACACTGTGCTCCTGCTAACCACATGTTGAGACAGAAGGTTTTCTAACACTTTCCTATATTTAATGGCAAAACTAAGATGTCTGGATCTTTGTTTCTGAAAAATATGAATGTTTAGGATAAATTTGCAATCGTCTCCAGACTGTCAGATTTTGAAGAGATTACATAGTCAAATTTTCAGATAGAAATTGTGAGACTTATTGTTTTCTTCAGTTTTAAGAAGGAACACATATACCTGATCTGTACATAGATCAGGTTGGGGTCCTTAACAAATTAATTTCTGGTTATGGGATAATTTGATAAATGGTCACCTGTTTTTAAATCCTATTTTTATTAGAAAACTTCAATATAACAGTGAATACTTAAATTACAAGAAACAACAGTGTGTGTATGTGTATATATAAACACACACAAACCTTACAAGACAAAAGACAATTAACACATCATTCTTACTCCTGCCACCCATTAAAATTGACTTCCTTCTGTTTTCTGGTTGCTGTATATTAATTAATACACAATATTCTTCATCTGTTATATTACTAAATGGTCATCTGTTAAAATTATTGCTTTTACACCTCACCAGGAAAAATGTAGAGTTGGCCCTCCACATTTCTGTGTGTGACTTCTGCAGATTTAATTATTTGCAGATTTGATTTAAAACGCTCGTTAGAAATCTCTGGATTCTCCAGTGTGGGTCTTGCTGACATTGACCATAGAGTTGTGTAGGAGGACCTACACATTCTTAGAGATGTGTTCTTTCTGGTAAAAAAAAAACAATGTGGGGTGTGCAGTTTTTCATTTCCATGGGCATCCTGTGCCCCCAACCCCAATAAATATGGGGTATGGAGGGTTGATTGTAATTCTTAAGGCAATGTAAGATTAAAATGATGGCCACTAGAGAAAATTAGAGAGAAAATTAAGTTAAAAGCATGTCTTGAGCAGTGCCAGAAGGGTTGTCAGTAAGAAAATGCAATAGTAGAAAATGTCTGTCTGATGTTTTGGTAGCCAACAGAGAGGATGAAAACCTTAAAGAAAGGATGCTTTACTGATCAACATCATTATGACCTATCATGCCCATGTCAGCCCTGCTCCAGCTGCAGGGCCCATAGTCCCATCTACTATCTGCTTTTTATGCAGGCATTTGGTGAATAGTACACTATGGATTTTGGAAAACAATTTGGACATGGGATCATGACTTGGCATTTAGTATGGTTTTTAATCTGTTAAATGATTTATGTGTGTTTTAATTGCTTATATATTTAGATTGTTTATATTTTGATGAGATGGATTTTATTGTTTACTTGTGTGGCATTGAATTTTTGCCGCCTTGAGTCTCCTCCAAGATTGAGAAAGGCAGGGTAAAAATGAAGTAAATTATAAAAAAAATACTCTGGGTAGGAGGGCCATGGACTTCAGCCCTAGCTATAGCACTAATGTTATGTTTTTCAAATTCCCTTTCTGTATGCATGTTTGCCTGCACATTACAATTGCATGTCCTCCCATTCCCCCTTGATTGTAGGCCAGGTAAAATTGCAGTCAAAGACTATGATCTCATCACTTCATTTGCCCCAACAACTTCTGCCTTGACTTATCTGTACGGTACTTATAATTTCTTTAAAAACTAAAAGTGCATGGAGTTTGTATTTAAAGAATGTGTGTCTTGATATGGTTAGCTCCTCAAACTAGCATGATCTGCTTGGAGATTTGGCATCCCAATGTTGTTATTTTAGTCTGGGTTTGATTCCGCTTGGAACTTGAATTGACTGTAATTGTGCTTTCAGGTGTGAATGCACTCTTCTCTGCTAAGAGGGCCCAAGTGTGGGCCTCAGACAGTATGTTTTAAAAACTCCAAAATGCAGTTATAAACAAAATGAAACTTGTTACATCCAATGACTATTCCTTGTAGTTGACTACCTGCCACTGCCATCCCCTACATAATGGCAGGGAGAAATCAAGTCGCTAAAGCCTCTCCCTCTCATGCCACTCTCCCTCCTCAACAAGTTGGAATGCTGTTTGGAATGAGAGGCTGAGCCAAAATTTGCTGGTTCTGTCTAAACTACAAACACCCTGTCCAAAATTGTTTTGTGGGTATTGGCTTCTACTTAACAGATATGTGAAGTGTCAGGGGAAAAAAATACTGGGGGAATTAAAGTGTTTTCCCCCCCCCCTGAATTTTTCTAAAGTATTTGTTTCTCCAGAAAAAATGAATGGTTGAAGATTTTCTTTCAGAATGATGAATAAAACATTTAAAACAAGGTGTTCACATGTTGACTATTCCAAAATTATTTCTAAAAGCTTTGTAAGAAGAATTTATGTAAGACTATATATTATCAGATCATAATTCTTGCGTTTTATTTCCTTTTCTCAATTTGTTTTTTGGCATTGGATATGTTATGACTACTTGACACTATAGCGAACTTGTGGAGATGAAATTATTTTCTCTGTTTTCCTTCTTGCGAAGAAACCCCCTTGATAGGTTTTCCTTAAGATTGCCTTAAGTTGGAGATAACTTGAAGACGCACAATAAACTTAGAGCTTAGTCTAGTTAATATTCAGCAGCCATCATGTTCCCTACTCTCTATTGGTGTAGGAGATTTTGTTTTTTGCTGATTTAAGGAATATTTTTACTTTTTTTTTTTTTTGAAATTGGGGAGGGAGATCCTTGAGATGTAGGTATTTCCTGCATTCCCATGCAAGACTTGTCCATAAGTCTTCTGATGAGCCATGGAAGTGGAAACAAAGTTAGAAGCAAATAGTAACATTCATGGTAAAGAGCCCCATTTTCAGATGACTTTGCACAAAGAAGAGGTGATCCCCTTATATATCAGTGTACCTTTTGCAGTACCACATTGGTTGTTAGTGTATATTTTATAAGATTATGTAGTAATGAACTGGGACTAATATGAAGAATACAAGACAGATTTATCATTATAAGAAGACTGATGAATAACTTGAATTGAATTGAGCTAAGCATGCTTTTTCTGAGGATGTGCAGGAGGAAGAGAGAGTATGAGTACTTTGTTAATGAGTGCCTTTCTCCAGGGATTAGGGATTAAGCATAAAGAAAGCAACACAGCTGGGTGAGATAAAGAGGTTTCTGCTGCCTGTGATCTGGTAGGTTTGAAAAGGTAGGCCCTGTCTGAGTTGACATGATGCTTTCCAGCAACCTGAAATACCTGTTCTTTCAGGCAGGCTTTTATCTGCATAAGATGCTGTTTTGAGTGTAAACACACCAGCTCATCTGGTTTGAGTAACATTTCTCCATAGCCAGCTGATGTGACCTGCTGCTAAGAATTACATGTATATAATGTACATGTGTGGAATGTTGGCATGGTTTTCCCCTTGCCTCCTGGGAGTCATTTAATTAAACCCCAGTGATTAAAAAAGAAAGACAAAGAAAATTAGCCTTGAGTGCATTTGCAAATGGACCTTGTATTTCTAATAATTCTCCTGGTTTTGGTTATGGGGGATGGGGGAAAGGAGAAAAATCCATTGTAAAACATTTGAAAATGAATGGCTGTCTAGGTAAATAGGAGTTATATTTTGTGATTAAGTCATTAGTTACAAATGGATCTTGGTTGCAGAGTAGACAAATAGTTAGCTAATATAATTCCCTTGTAATATTTAACCATGTCTGTTTTAATTACTTACATATGTGTGATACACATGACAATTGTCAAGCTGTCAATTTCAGATAATAATAATAATAATAATAATAATAATAATAATAATAATAATAAACTTTATACCCCGCCACCATCTCCCCACGGCGACTTGGGGCAGCTCACATGGGGCAAGGCCCGACCAGCATAATTTACAAAAACAACAGCATAAATACATTGCACAATATACAGAAAATAAAACACAGTAAGACAATAAAACAGGAGTTAATACAGCGGTAATAATATCTGCCATTTGAAAATTATTGCAATAGGCCTGAAAGCTGAGAGGGCCATTTTCCTCTTCCTATATCACTCAGCAAAGCTTTTACAATTGCACACGAATAGGCCCAACTTATTTTAAGGAAGGTCGTGAGTAGTGGAGGAAAAGATTTCACACAATGAATGTAGACTTGAAAAAGTAGTAGTTTAAGTTAAAGCAATGGTGGAAGAAACTAGCTATCTGTGTATCCCTTTGTCTTTTCCCCCTATTCAGGCACTTTTAAAAGTGCATTTTTCAATTACATGCTTACTGTTTTCCTTAGCTATATATGTGCTTAGATATTATTCTAAACACATAGGTATTAGATATTATTATTTCCAGTTTTTCCCTAGCCTTTACCGTGGTTAGATGTTGCAAAACCAAGCCATATTGCATTCAAACTTCTTGGCATCCATTCAGTGATGCAGGAAAAAGGCTTGTTCTTTTAAGAGGCTGTGTGACTGAAAGTGCAGGAGAAAATGGTAAGCTGTAAGAGTTCCTTAACTTAGAAATGACTATTTTCAAAGGAGTAGATGGATTAGATTCTTGCTGCAAAATGATAAAGTGTCCCTTGGCGCCTTAAAGATTAACAGACTCATTGCCGCATGAACTTTTTTGGAGGAATTGGGCAGTAGTCCACAAAGCAGCATGCTATAATAATTTTGCCTGTCTTTAAGGTACCACTGAAGCTTGTCTGTTTTTCATTTATTGAGAATCGCATACCCAATCTTAGTTCTACTATATAGGAAACAGAAAAGGAGGAAGCAATCTCTTGAATGACTACAACAAAGTTCCTGAACCAGTTCATATTATAAAAGGCACATGAGTAGTGTTCACCAGGATCTGAGTCATTGCCAAACATTGTAGATGAGGCAATTAATTTTTCAATTCAAAATCTACTGAAACTTCTACTGGAATATTTTTAACCTGAAACTGTAAATAGGAATATATTCATATTATGCTCCTTTTCTTTAAGTAGCTATAGGCAGAGAAGCCCTTTCAATGTCTGCATGCATTATTCACTTGCTGTTCTGTTGCAGCAAGGTCCAGTCTGAATGATATGTATAGAAGTGAGAGGCAAATAATTTATCTTTCAGAAATATCTAAAGTATTTCAGTAATCTCAGAGTCCTGGAAAACAGATTAGGGTGGGAGACAGTGACTTGCACAAGACTGCTGAGTGGAAATTTGAACTTTAAGTTTCCTTCAACCCAAAGCGGTGCTGTTCAGTTTTGTTTTGCTTTTACATTGCAGTCACATCAAAACTAGTACAGTAGTATATTTGCAGACTTATTATAGTTCAGCAGTTTGGAGACAATGTGTCTAGTGCTCCAAAAATATCTGCTTTGTCTCCCACTAAAAGACCAAAACAGTTAAAGACTCATCATATGCTCCTTTCTGTAAATCAGTGATGCTTTAGAAAGGAAATAGATATTCTTGGTCAGACCAAAGACCTTATCTAGTCCAATGGCTGATACTGTTTCTGCAATGGCTAACCAGTTATCTGTAGCCAAGATGAGGATCTTCAAGGTTCAGGGCCTAATCCAGGCCACAGAGGTCCCACTTCTGGCCCTATCAAGACTTGCCCTCTTGAGATTACCAAGTAAATGGATCCCTGCTCTTGTCTCTGATCAGTAATAGGAGATTACTTTGGAAAGTTCTAAACTTGGTGGGTACTCAATTCTTTCAGGAATCATGGCAGTCCTGAAGGCAAGACTCAGTGGGTTCTTGCAGATCAGGACAGGAATACTTCTTTCTCTTTGTAGCGAGGAAGGACCTGCAAAGCAATCTTCCCAGTTAAAATATTTGCTGGAGGATCTCAGCCAAGAATCCAATGCATGTGATCCAGTTGGCAGAAAAATCTTCTCATCCCTAAAAGATTCCAAATATCTAACTTATAGAAAGCCCGTTTATCTTCTCCAGCAAATGCAAATGTAAATGATAAATTTTTATCACATACTAAAAGTAATATATACTTATCATTATACCAAATGAGTTGTCGGAATTTGAAACAGATTTGAAGACCTCTCTCTTCCAACAGGCCTACCCAGCCACTTTTAATCATGATTTTTAAACTTGTCTAAGCTTTGTTCTGTGTACTTTAATATGTATTTTGTAGAAATATGTTTTAAAATATGTATTTTATAGAATATTTTTAGATAATTATGTGTTTCAGCAATATTGTAATCCGCCTTAAGCCACAAAAAGAGGCAGGAAATAAATAAATATGCTTATTATTATTCATAGCCATTTATAGTTGTAACCTCCTTTAAGGTATCTTATCACATTCTAAAGCTTTTTCAAGTTGCTATATGTTGTGGTGTAATGGATATATATGCCCTTTCTTTATATAATAAAATAATACAACTAATGTAACTAGCATGGAGCATTGCCTGAACTCAACAGGAACCTCTCAAGCCACTTATTTATTTATTTATTTATTTATTTATTTACAGTATTTATATTCCGCCCTTCTCACCCCGAAGGGGACTCAGGGCGGATCACATTATAACACACATAGGGCAAACATTCAATGCCCATAAACACATCAAACAGAGACTGAGAGACACACGCAGAGGCAAGTTAACCTTCTTCTGAGGGGATGTTCGATTCTGGCCACAGGGGGGAGCAGCTGCTTCATCATCCACACTGACGGCACTTCCTCATTCCAGGTCGTAAATTAGTTACATTTGCCTCCCCACTTTATAAGTGGTACCTTATCTCCTACTTGATAGATGCAACTATCTTTCGGGTTGCTAGATCAGCAACGAGCAGGGGCTATTTTTTATTTTTAATTGACGGGTGCTCACCCCGCCACGGGCTGGCCTCGAACTCATGACCTCATGGTCAGAGTGATTTAAGGCAGCTGCTCAACAGCTGCGCCACAGCCCGGCCCCTTAGGATTTCAATCTATAGCTATGGACTCCTCTCCAGTGAGGGAGTTTTGTAACTTAACGAAAAGAGGATAGCATTTTGTTTCAAGTTCATTCTCAACCTTTCCATATCCAGGCTGGGCTTGGGATTTCTGACTGAAGCACTGGAAAGCTGCTGCCAGTCAGTATAGATCAGGGCATGACAGGTGAGCCCCCCACGTGCTCGTGGACTGTAACTCTCAGATTTCCTCATGATCAGTGATGTGATAGGCTGATAGGAATTGTGATTAAACAACATCTGAAAACCTGCTATTTTCTTGCTCACAGGAGACCAGCAACTTCCTATGTTTTCAAGTGTAGCTGTACCATGACCATTGATGACTAGACTTCGTTAATGGAAATTGGGATTAGACTTGCCCAAATAGGGGGTGTTTACTAATATGCCTTCTCCGGCTGTTAAATTCTGAGAGAATGCCACTTGATAACCAGTTTAGTTCTGCTTCACTTCAAGGCCCTGTCAGTTTCCTATGTACTGTAATTGTTGCTGTATTGACGCCTCTGCTTGCTTCTCTTCCTCATGTTAGCCTAGCTTATAGTCATATTTAAAGTTTTCTGCTTTAAACAGCCCAGAATATTCAAGGCAACTTTTTAACATGTATTTTAATTTTTAAATTACTGCCAACAGTGTCCCAAAACATAGAGTTGCAAGATGAGATTGGTAGATTTTTCTTTTTCTGTTGGTAAATACTGCAGATGCAATTACTTAAGACATTTAAACTGAAAAGGGAAAGTAGGTGATTCGATGGCAGGGATGGGTACCTGCAAAAAAATCTCATTTAGCTGCCGAAGCTTCCTGAAATAGGTTTTGCAGAACCCATAAAATGTGACTTCAGAGGTAATTGCTGGCAGGAGTAATAACAGGTAAGCAACTTGCCTTCATTGCTTGAAAGAAAATACTCTTTGTATATTTGTGGAGGAAACAGAGTGGAAACCTGGTCATTTTGTCCTCTTCTCATTAGTGTTGAAAACAACTGTGCATTAGAGGTAGCTCTAGGTAAGGCTGGTTTTCTTGCATTAGGCAGTATGTATGAGGAAGTACTAAAAAGAATGCTGGCTAATGATTGCCAAGGTTGAATGACTGACTGGGGCAGGGCGGCAGCAAGCAACAGTCAGGTGGGAATAGTCTTTTTCTCCTTTCAAAATGTTCAAACTTGGCAATGTAAGTATGCAAAATGTCTGGCTCTTTATGCTGCAGCATTTCTTTTGGTGGGTTTTTTCCAAGCCATTTATGTCAATAACTTTCTCTTCTCCTCTAAAAATAGAATAAGAGATGATTTCTAACTATTAAACAGGGTTGTGAAGTTGGTACGCCAAACCTTCGACACCAACTCCTTCATAAAGGGCAAATGCATACTAATTAGTAATAACACATTTACTGTAATAAAATGGGAGCCCAAGGCATTGGATCACCAACCTGTGAATCATCAGGCTACCTAAACAGATAGGACATAAACTATATTTAAGTTTTAAGTAAAGGCATAAAACAATAAATTTATCATATATTTTTGTAATGTTATGAGTACAGGCAGTTTCCAAGTTATCTTCTGAACAGAGGCACAGACAGCAAAACAAACACCACAGGGATGTTTACTCTTCCCTATGTGATCCAGTGCCTATCCATATCTATTATCTATATCTGGAGTTAGACTTTAAAAAGTACCCATTCTGACTTACATACAAATTCAACTTAATAACAGATTTACAGAACCTATCTTGTTCGTAACTTGGGGACTGCCTGTATTCCTTTTGAAGTCAGAGTCAGTATATTTCTGCCAACTCCACCTTCACCCAAAATTGCTTCTATCTTCACAGCTCAGCAACTACATGTCCTATTTCTTTTGCTTTTTAATTTTTGGGAACTATCTAAAGGCACCAGCTCTCATCGGATATTTAAAACTAAACAGTTAGCCCTGGCTAATACTTGGATGGGAAACTGCCAGAGGATACCAGATGTCTATAAGAGTGAGGAACTTGTAGTCACTTCTGAGTATCCCTTTCCTGGGAAAACCCTATGAAATTCATGTGGCTGCTATAAATGCTATGAAGGCATAGACATACATATGTGACCTTCACTTGGGTGTGTCGCAAATGGTTCAAAACATGATGTGTATCTCAAACTACATTGATTAAATGGTAGATTAGTTGGTGACAGGCTGGAGGAGAGAGAAATCCATCTAACTGAATTGTTTGTGAGCTGAATGGAGTTTGCAGAATTACATCATTTTTGGAATGTGATAATCTTCAAAGTTGATCAAAACGTCTGCTTTCCTCATGTTGCTGTGTTAACCACATTGTATGCCAAGTCTAATTGCAAAGGGAGGAAGAGCAGGAGAAAAATACATGGTAATATTTTAGCTTTTCACTAACAGATAGCAAAAGAAATAGGGCAGTGTAGTTTTCAGTAACAGTTGTAATTATGCTGTGTTAGTTTAATAGCGAGCTTGCTTCAGTTTTGCTAGCATAGATTGCACAAGATCCACAAATAAATTACATGGATTCTGTGATGCATATAAATTTTGTCTTGAGGGACATGTAGTTGTCCTTGTGTGGTCTGAGATGCTGTGGTGCAATCTATGAATTCTTGTATAACTTTTTAAAACAAGGGTAGAGAAATAGCATGTTGAGAGTGCTATAACTAGTAGGAAAAACAATACTTGCACAATTAGATGACCCTGCATGATATATCAGAGGCTCATCAGAAGTGCTGGGAGTTGCTACTTAGCCATGCTGAAAATATTTATTATTACCTCTCTTTCTCCTTCCTGTGTTGGCATTACCGATTTGTACGTCTTTGGATTCATAGATACTGTCTTCATTTTGGTTCCCCTTTCTTCTCCATGAATCAGAATTGCGTAGCTTGAGATTGGGCTTCATGTCTTGAGGTATCAGTAAAATATGGAACTGCTAAATAGTGGCTTGCCAAGTAGAGTGCTTTTAAGGATTGAAACACAATATGTATGAAGTTCTTTGAACCACTAAATATGTACCACATAAAATGTTAAGCATTTATATCCTATGTGTGTATGTGTTCATTTCTTGCTGTGACTTTATAGCTAGGTCCTCTGTAGAAATGGATGTAATCAATGAGCATGAGGGAGAAGAATCACTGCAGCTCTCCTATTAAAAAATAGGGGTAGCTCTTTTGGCCCTGTAACAGAATGCAGCAGACTCCAACTACTGTATACATCATGGTCATACCTTTGTTAGACTCAAAATATGCCAGCCTTTGAACCATGTTGAATTCTTTATCAATCGCAAATACTTTAAAAAAAGCAGGCAGGGGAAAAATCAGTGTCTCTTGCCTTTTTTTTTTTCCGTGTCACTTAGTCCACTACGCCATCTGGGGGCTCCATCTCTTGCCTTCAAAGAGGCCGTCTCCTTTTAAGATTTGGGATTGTATCTACTATTTTGAAGGTCTCTTGCCTTCAAAATAGTAGATACAATCCCAAATCTTAAAAGGAGGTCTTATGGTATTGCTAGTGGCGATTTTGTAGACTAGATTTACTTCCTCAGGAGCCTTCGGTGGCCAAGGGGATAAAAGCCTCGTGACTTGAAGGTTGGGTTGCTGACCTGAAAGTTGCCAGATTCGAATCCCACCCGGGGAGAGCGCGGATGAGCTCCCTCCATCAGCTCCAGCTCCATGCGGGGACATGAGAGAAGCCTCCCACAAGGATGGTAAAACATCAAAAAAAACATCAGGGCGTACCCTGGGCAATGTCCTTGCAGACGGCCAATTCTCTCACTCCAGAAGCAACTCCGATTGCTCCTGACACGAAAAAAAAAAAACTTCCTCAGGTGTATGTTGTGCCTAGGAGCAGAACTTTATAGACAGGCTATGTGTGTGGCTATCCATAATAATGCAAAACTTGTGGCTCTGATAATGAGGTAACAAGTTATGTTTCAAATATGGTAATTGAAGAACAAAGACAGGAAAGATGTTTCCCAAAGCTGAGTAGATAACCATATGAATGGTGGAGGGTGTTATTGGGGTGTAGTGTGATGTTTGTTTGGGACCAGAAAGAAGATATGATAAACTGGCCAAGGGGGCCCTCGTGAGGCTGGGGTGATAACTAATAATATGTGTAGTGTACCATTTTGTAATTCTCTGGCATAGAATACTATTGCTGCCCCAAACTAGGTATCCCAAGATTGGATGCAGCCATAGCATTACAAATTAAATCAAAGTTTAGTGATGTTTTGTGAAAGGAGTGCGCCTAAGGAAACATCTCAAGTAAGGTGCAGATCTGCAACCTTGATACCATCTCTTTACCTTCCCAATTTGATTTTTATATGAAGGGTGATGAGGAAAGCTCATATGTTGCCTTTTCATCTCTCTGATATGCTGGGTTCTCCCCAGATTTCATATATTGTTTGAGTCATGCTTATCATGTAATTTGCAATAGAGCGACAGAAACTACTTACTGGGAATACGCCCCAGCTTTCCCGACCCTTGGTCCTGAATAACGCACCACAGTAGTTCAGGGATCTGACTGTCCTGCAGCTGAGGGGTAAAAGGGGACAGTGGTTGAAGTGTCCGACTGTGATGCAACTTGGTTGCTTTTTATTAGTGATTGTCTTTTGCTTATTTTACTTGTTGTATGCTTTCAAGTCATTTCTGACATAACAATGAACTTATCACTGAGTTTTCTTGGCAAGATTTGGTCAGGGGGAGGGTTATTTGCATTAGTGACTTACCCATGGTTACCCATTGAATTTCCATGACTGAGCAGGGATTTAGAGTCATAGTCCAACCCTCTAACCACTATCATGTTGGCTCTCAGCAGATCCAGTAACATGCATTTAATATGTTCTTTATTCTTTTTTAAAAGCCGAGATAAAGAATCGGCACAATTTCACTTACTAGTGTGGTTTAGCTGAGCTACAAAATATTTGACTGCAGAAATTTCCTATTCCTCTAGGCCTCGAAACTGCTATGGAATTGTTCCTGGTCCTGTTAGTTAGGAGCGCATAGCCTGAAGTTGCAGCAGTTTCTCTTTCTGTGTGCAACCTGTCAAAATAAATAGCCTATCCAATTGTTACATTCAAGCTTGTCTGTCCATGAATCAGACTTTTTGCATCTCTGGTCCCAGAGAGAAATTGGAGTATTAATGCCAAATACTGTTTGTAAAGAAGAGCATCTCTGGCAAAAATCCACATACACTACCTACCCAGTCACTGTGTTTCATGGCTTGTGTGGAAGGCAGCCATTCCAGCTTACTTGAGAGGCAGATGATTTACAAAGAGCACATGTTGCTACTAATGTGAATAATTTTGCCATCATACTTGGTAAGAGGAGCTTTTGGCACTTCTTGTCAGATTGTTGCGTGAAGCACTTTTGTAGATTGCCAAATCTTTTTTTACCACAAGCCCATGGAAGATACCACTTTTCCCTCCCACTCACGGTCCATGCCTATAGGTGCCTGTGAAGTACAAGCGAACAAAAGTTTTGCAGATTAGATCTTTTCTCAACGTCTTTCCAAGATATTTAGAAAATAAAAGAAAAGAAACAGTTGTAGTCAGTAGCCACAGATATGATGCCAGTCTTTGATACATTGGTGGAACATGAGAACAAACAATGTTTAGATGTCTTGTACAAAAATAGACAGAATATGGGAAACAAATAATAATAACAACAGCAGCAGCAACAACAACAACTTTATTTTTATATCCTGTCTCCATCTCCCCCGAAGGGACTCAGGGTGGCTTGCATATGGCACAAAGTGCCTAAAGCACAGCATAAAATGAACACACAGTACAATACAATAAAGTAAAACATATAGCATATAAAACAACAGTTTAAAACTCAGAGCAATGCCCAAAACCTATGATGACAACTATCATAGGACATGGCCAGACTGTAAACAAGACAAGGGACTGGGATAGTGCAAATTGTAGCTAAGGAACAAGGGCATGGAATGAAAGTGCAGTGCTGTATCATTGATTGTGGACAATTGGGGCTAGACGTTTTCAAAGGCTTGTCTAAACATCCAAGCCTTTAATTCCCTATGGAAGGAGGACCATGTGGGGACCCACCCAATCTCCCTGGGGAGGGTGTTTCAAAGCCTGGGAGCCTCCACCGAGAAGTCCCTCTTTCTCGTCTCCACCAATTGCGCTTGTGATGGTGGTGGGACTGAGAGGAGGGCCTCCCTGGCAGATCTTAATGCTCGCGCAGGTACATAGAGGGGAATGTGGTCACAAAGATATGCAGGGCCTCCTCTCGGTCCTAGTGTAGAATGGTAAACATGACTTTATAGGTATAATAGAGACTTGGTGGTATGACAGTCGTAATTAGAATATAACAACTGAAGGATATAATCTGTTCAGAAAGAATATATGAGAAAAAAGAGCGGAAATTGCATTTTGCATTAATTCTAAATTACTTGTTCATAAATCCACACACCTAATCAAACTGGACCAGTGGGAGAGCATTTGGGCAAAAATAAACTGAAAAAGAAATAAACCCAGTATATTCAATGCATTGACCACACATCCAATTAATGGGTTCTGTTTATGTATAATTTTAAAAGGTCAAAAATGCAATTTTGAGGCTGAAGCTACTACACTGTTATACTGTACTTGGATGGATGAAAACGTGGCCCACTGCACAATGCTTTTGCAACAATGTACACTTTTTATTATTTGATGCCACCTTTCATTCAGTCTTTTCTCTTGTTCTCTGCTGCCTCAGAGTGTAGAGCTTAATCTAATTATTTTAAGTTTTATAGGTGGGTAGATTTCAATTTAGCATTAGAAGGAACTTCTTGATAAGGAGAATTATTTGGCTACAATTGCCTAGGGAGGTCTTGGGGTTCTCTTCTTGGAATGCCTTCAAAAGGCTGCTTGCAGAACAGCTACCTCTTGGAAATAGTGTAACTGGAGATCTTGCATTGAGCAAGAGGCTGGATTTGGTCCCCTCCTACTCTGTAAATCTGTGAATAAAAAAATCGCCACTGCCCGCTTCTCTTATCTTTGAAGCAATGATCTAAGATATACTCTTCCTTGCAGTATTGTGAAAGAGAGCATGGGAAAAGTGTTCAGATAACTATCGGTCTATTCATACAGCTTATTTCAAAATATCAGCACTCTTAGGAAATCTTGATTACAAGTACAAAAGAGGGATTAGCACCATTGGTGGGGTGGGAAGTGGATGGACAGAATTTCTGTTATTGTTGAAAAAAAGCAAATGGCCTAACTCAAAAGATTATTTTCTTATTATGCACTTTCTTTAGAATTTTCTCATTACACCAGTGTTGTTGCTATAGAATATACTTTATTATCCCTAACATTTCTTAAGATGGGATCTTTAGATCCTGCAAAATAAAATTCAGTTTGTGCATTAGCAAGCAGCAGTACTGTCAGGCATTCCTTTAGACCCCACACTTAAGATGCATTGTTCAGTAGCTGCTTATTATTAGTTATATGAAGTCAACCAGATTTAACCCCCCAATGCATTTATTGTAGACATGGATACAATCTCTATTGCTGAGTGTGTAAGAGAGGCCCACTGATATACCTGTGTGATCTTCTGGTTAAAGATGCATTGTAACCATCCAGGTGAACTTGGGCAGATATATAAGGCTGCAGTACATGGGTGAATAAATAGATAATCAGAACATGCAATGCCTTCAGGTATTTGGAATGAAAGGGAATAAAAATAGTCTTATACTCCCTTTTATTTGCTTGCTTAATAATAGTAATGATCAGAATCAACAATGAGGAATCTATGCCCATCTTCCTTTTGGCCATCATGTGCAGTGGTCAGGGATGATGATGGGATTTGAAATCCAACAACATCTGGGAAACTACATTTCCCCACACTGATAAACTGAGGATAAACTTTTAGCAACATGTGAAACAGGACAATGCTGATGCCCTCTGCTGCTGTGGTTTCACAAAAGTGCTTTCTGATTGCTGTACTTGTTAAACATCCTGAAGGTACTCTTGTGAAGAATGGCTCTATGGATGAGTTCATAAAGCATGAAAGTAAATGTCACTTGCCTTCATAACCCTAAGGTAAATCCATGATTAACTTGTCTTAGCAAGATTTTAGAGGGTATTTGCCATTGTCTTCCTCTTAACTGAGACTTGCTCAAGGGCACCCAGTGGGTTTCCATGGTTGAGTGGGCTTTGAACCCTGGTCTCCCAGAATCGTTTCAAACTACTACATCACATTGGTTCTCATTTTTGAAAATACTTCTTTAAATCAAGAAAACTTATACAAATACATCTTGGTTGAGAAAAGTGCATGAGATGATAACCCATAGATCTGAAACAGCTCTCATATTTGGCCATGCACTTAGTTGCATCAGCTAAAGAGAGAAAATTGCCTTTCTTGAATCTCTTCCATACTTGTTATATCACTTTAGCCCCCCTTTAGCTGCTATGGCTGTATCCCATGGAAATTTGGAATTTGTAGACTACGAAATTATATTTAGAAGTTTGAGCCAGGGAGCTCCTCAAGTCCCTCGCTAAACTATAGATTTCTTTGGATGTAGCTATGGCCATTGAACTGGTATTAAAGTGTGATAATTTATAGGTTGGCCCTAGGAAATGGCACGAATGCATTTAAACTGGATCAGAATAGATCCTTTTTCTTCCCCATCTTCTCCATGAAATTATGCACAAAAATTCAACAACAGATGGTATCATAGTGACTAAATTCTGATTCAGAGCAGTGCCAAAAAGGAGTGCAGTGTACAAATAAATTGCAAATTGGAGATGATTGATAATGTTGGAGACTGAAAGCTTCCTGTGCTCATGTAACATACATAAAAATGAAATGGCACATTCTTCTCCTTCCTGCACTCACTTTCCAGTGACTGCAATTGACAGTGCAAGAGACTATTTGAAAAAATGTGAAATGACTTAATTACTTTGCAGTATTTATTGCAAGCACTTAGTTGAGCTGCTGCCAATGCCACTTTCCACTTTCCCTCATACATTTATTTTTGTAGTGCTGGATCTCCCAAACATTTGTGTACTCTTGGTACCTCTTTGCTCAGTCACTTTTTTAAATACTCTCAGGAAGTGGCTCGTTTCATCCAGACATTTACAATTTCATCTGTAGACAAAAATAAGTATAGTTATCCAAACATGTGTTCTAGTTGTACTGACAGACCTAAACTATAACACCTGAAAGCAGTAGGACCATATCACATTGGGCTATACTCAATTTTTGAAACTCATGTGATTCTGAATGGGTCCTATCATATGATGTTTGTCCCATTTCATCACACATAAAACCTCAGAATAGTTATACATTTTTTTAAAACACAATGAGAATTCCGTGTGCAATTACTCCATTTGATCCATTGGAATCTGTCCGCAAAATGTCACAGAAATGGAGTAATTGCATATGAGTTTCTCATTGCATTTTTTTAAAAAAATTACAACTGTTCTGAGATGCTATTTTTACGTGTAATTGTAAAATCAGTATGCATCCTGTCAGCTGTGATGTGATGTCTCCTTTGCGGGATGTTTCTTGGGTAGGTTCTCCTTGCCATGGGAGTGTTTGTGATGGAAGTAGCTGCTATTTCTCTTTCAGTCATTTATAGGAAAAGATCTCTGGGATCAGCAAATCAGTTACTGCTGCTTTACATGATGATGATTATGATGATTATGATGTTTTGACTGAAATCTGTGGATTTCTTTCCTCTATTGTATCATGTCAAAGAGTAGAATCAGGGAAACCTACTTCTGTACAGAATCAAGATCTTCTAAAATCTCATGAGAATGGTAGTTTGAGTTTTCCAGGCTACGTTACTATGCAATCTTAGAGAAAAGAAATAGGAAAAAAGATTACCATATTACGTAAATCTAATGTGTACCCTAATTTTGGGAAGGTAATGTAGGCAAAAAAGGTGAGCATTAGATTCGAGTAAATACAGTATAAGTTGATCCCCAGTGGTATGGCCTCTAGTAGTCACCTCATTCAGTGCCTACAAGACACACTGGCACTCTTGTTTTTTTTTTTAATGAACTTTTTAAATTGTGATATTTTGACCGGAGGGTCAGTGTGATGCAAAGTGAAGTACCAGCCTTCAGTACCATCTTCTAAAGAGACAAGTGGCCACACTCAGTATTTTATTTTGAATCATGCCTTTGCCTACCAGGAAAAGAAAAGCTTTGATTTGTTGTATTTTCTATTAAGGTTTGGCAGTGTGAACTTGTTTTCTTTTTCTTTTTGCATTCTTTTGTGCGTGTCTTGCCTTCTTTTAAATGTTGGTTTTGTTTAGCGGAGAGTTATGTTAAGTATTTGCCTACATTTTGTTTCCTGTTTGTAAAGTATCATCTGATGTGTGTGTTTTTTAGTTTTTCTGTTTGTATTCCTTTAGGCCAGTGGTTCTCAACCTGTGGGTCTCCAGATGTTTTGGCCTTCAATTCCCAGAAATCTTAACAGCTGGTAAACTGGCTGGGATTTCTTGGAGTTGTAGGCCCAAAACACCTTATTTACTTTGTGGGAGAACACAGATGATCCAGGACCATGGCTCAGATCCCACTTCTGTCATGTACTGTCAGACATATTGTTTTCCATGGCAGAGGAGGGATTCGAACCCTGGTCTCCAGAGTTGCAGTCCAATATTTAGACCTCTACACCACGCTGATTGTTACCAATTCAATTTTTAATTGAAGGATGCAAATGCTTGTAAATGAATAGTCTTTTCAGTATTTATAACAGATCGTACCAAGATCAAGAAGTGGGAGTTCAAGATAACTGATAGAAATCTTTCCTGTGAAATCTGTTTCTGGGAATAGATTAATAACTTCAATATTTATGTTCTTTCCAAAATAAAAAAAATGAAATAAATACAATTCTTCCAAAATACTGCCCATCATAAGACTCTTAGATTGAATGGAATATTTTTTTTATCAGTAACTTAATTTTTTTTTAAAAAGCATCAGTTAACTTTAACTTTATAATTTCTTCCCCGTGTAATTAGAGAAGCTTTGTTCTCTATGTTCTAGGGGGTTATCTTTTGAACTTTTCTCCCCAATCTTCAAAAATGGGTGGAAATTGGGTATGTTTTACTTATGGCTAGTTCTTTCTCTTCATCCAACGTACAAGAACAGATGGGTGGGAACAGAGAAAACGGGAGAGCAGCAGAATTGGCTGACTGTTGAAGAAAAGAAGAGCTAGTCTGGACTGTAACCAAAGAAACCAGGAGCAGGGTGGGTGTGTTTTAAGAACTGTGGGCTGAAGCCTTTTATTGAACACCTTGACTGCATTGCATCCTATCCATGAAAGCAAAGTGTTTTTAGTTTCTAAGTGTATCAGAAAGGGAATAAAGAAATGTATTCTGTAAGTGCTCAGGGGTATTTCCCATACTTCAGAGTCCATGTCTTAACTCTGGGACAGGTTGTTGGGTAAGATGGAAAGTTTCCATTAACAAGAAGATTGAGACAAGGTTTTCTGGGACGAAGGAAGCCTTGGTGTGTGAAGAGTTGCTGTGAGGAAAGTGAGGCATGGAATAAAAAAGGAATTTTTCAAAGAAGAAGAAAAAGATGTATGTGTTTTCTGGTTATAATTTTTGGCCAACAGCAATACTCAATCTTGGAAGGTAGATGATGGAATTTTATTATCTGTGGGAAGCATCCTGTCGCTCTCTATGTCTGCACTATCTTTCTAGTTTTGTCGGGGAGGCTGTAGCTCCTGAGGGGAAAACACACTCAGTATGGTCTTCAGTGTGGTTATTAGTCATTTTAGTTCAAGAAATGTCTGCTGTGCAGTCATTGACCGACCTTCAGCCAACTGCTTATTATTTTCTGAGCTGTAAAAGGAGACCAGGGTCCTCTAAATCAGTGGTCCTTCGGCTATCTAATATGTGGGACCGGCAGTTATTTTTTCTATTCCTCTAGGCTATAATTGTGTTTTTAGTCTTTTTCATTTCCTATAAATTCTCCAGAGGCAGGCAACGGTTGGCTTATTGACTGGCAGCAGTCCAGGGATCACTACTTTGAGTAACACGGCTCTGAATGATAGAAATGAAATACAGTCAGAAATCCATATCCACAAATTCTGTATCCATGGTCTCAACCAACAATGACTCTAAAATATTCCAAAAATTATTATATTCCAAAAAGCAACACTTGATAATTGCCATTTTATGGGACACAATTTTACTATGCCATTGTATACAAGCCCCAGGGAGAGGCAGGCAGTAAATGCATTATTGTCATTATCATCATCATCATCATCATCATCATCATCATTACTATCATTACTACTACTACTACTACTGTAAAATGAGAGCTGAGCATCCATTAAGTTTGGTATCCATGGCGAGTTTCTGGAGCAGGTAACAAGGTTTTATCTGTTCATGGTATATTGCAGGTCCTTCCTGGTTTATGCTTGTTGTTTAGTTCAGTCTAGGTTAGCGGGCCAGGCTGTACTCTTTGTCTGCCAGGCTAAGCTGCTGTTCTTTGCCCCAGCTCCATCTAGTAATGAAAAGGAATGTCCTTATTTTCATATAAATGGGTCAATATGGATAGTGTTTTCATAGAAATTGGTATATTAAAAGTTATTTTATTATTTCAGTCTTTGCTCAGAACTGGTGAATGTAATGTTCACATTGTTAATATGAACCACTTGAAAGCCTTACACCATGCAAATGTAATGAATAAATTAATAATTACTTTGCACTTTTAAAAAGTACTTTTACAATGCTATTCGTGCCTGAAATGTTTTGTTGACATATCTGTGGATAACAAGAATTCAAGTGAATTTGTTTGCATCATACATTTGTTTGAAAACCTGAAATTTATTGCCTGTTTGAATGGGAATGAGATTAAGATTTTAAAAGAGGTGGTCCCTTTTAAAAGCCTCATTAACTGAAACAAAGCTATCATTGCATTGCTGAGGAAAACAAGCATTTTTCTCCTTTCTCAACAAGTGGTAAAACAAATGGCAAACTCTATAGCATATATTCACATCTTGCACATTATTGTGATATTTTATTATCTCTTATCAGTATTGCAAGATGTTAGTTTTCATGACTGTGGCTTGAGAAGTGTCCAGACTACCGGGGATTTACAAATAGTTGTGAAGGTTATTTTTAATAGGCCCAGAGATCTATTTCAGGCTAGAAATGGCCAAGTCTAAAGTTAGGTGAAGGACTGTCTGGTGGATAAAATCGTTTCTGCTCTTTTGCTATTAAAGATGTTACTGAAAATAACTAAGTGACAGGAAGGACAGTTCAACCTTTTCGAAATGGGAAAAATCTATAACAGAAACTGGAAACCACAAAATGAGAGAAAGCGGGATGGAGAATCCAAGAAGAGTGGATTCAGGACTTCAAGAGGGCATATTTGGCCATAGGGTGGAAAGGCTCCTCATTCCAGACATAGACAATTCAATGAGTAGAATCCTTTTAAGAGGATGGCCATGAATGTATCAGCAGCTTGGAACATGCCTTACTTGTCTATTCCAACTAAATTTCAACTTCCTAGTATGCTTACTGGAAATCTTGGCCACTTTCCCCATAAATCTCTTGCTGTAGACGCTTTTGATACTCTTGGTCTAAATCAGTGTGACCCTCCCCAGTTGAGTGCAAGCAAATATCTGCATACTTACTAATGAGGATGACAACAATGACTTCAGCTTATTTGAAATGCTGACAAGTTTCTTTTTCGTTTTTACCAGCTTGGTCTTTGATCCCTGATTAATCATAAGCATGGTCTGCCTAAATTCTTGATATCTTCCATGTGTAAAATTATTTAGAGAAGGAATGCCCTTTACAAGTTGCTATTTTTTCTTCTCGAGATCCATGTAACATATTACACTCACGTTAAGACAGTGGTTCTCAACCTGGGGTCCCCAGAAGTTTTTGGCCTTCAACTCCCAGAAATTCTAACAGCTGGTAAACTGGTTGGGATTTCTGGGAGTTGTAGGCCAAAAACATCTCAAAACTGAAATCAATAGCCTACCTTGTCAAAATGAACATAGGCAGTTGCATAAGGCAGTTATTTGTGAGTACACAGGAACATATGCGTATGTCTTTAAAAAAAATCTAGGTGATGTACTTTTGCACTTTGACTTGAGGAAAAGGACATTTTTCAGGTGTGGCCCTGTTAGCCAAGATACCTTTGTGTTGAGAAATGGATTCCAATAGTCAGATATCCAGGCAGGAAGTCCCAGTACTTCATTCTTTTCATAGTTTTGGTGGGTGGCTGATTCATACCAGACTATCATTGTTCAATATTTGATCTGTGAAATTCTTTTCTCTGAGCTGCCAGCTGTTCTCTTAAAACCATTTATATGTAATTAAAAATGAAGGGAGGGGGGTCTGTGGTGATTTTTTTTTTTTTAGTGTCAGGAGCAACTTGAGAAATAGCAAGTCGCTTCTGGTGTGAGAGAATTGGCTGTCTGCAAGGACGTTGTCCAGAGGATGTCTGGGTGTTTTTGCTGTTTTTACCATCCTTGTGGTGATAATTGTGGTTAAATATGGAAATGGCCTCTTAAAAAGATAGATCAATTTCTAAATTAGCCATATATTCATTTTTACCCCACTGTAAGTTTCACATCAGGACAACACATAGTTATCTCATCTGGATTATGATGAAAGGAATAATCTGTATGTTCTTTTGGGATTCTGAAACTGTTCACTCTATTTGAAATAACTGATAAAAGAAATTCATATGGTGTATTGAACCGGTACTGATGAAAATGGAAGTCTGACAAATTCCCCCCCTCCTTTCCGCTCACCTTTTCCCTCCCCCCCCCTTTTTTTCCACAGCACACCTCCCCCCCCCCAACCCTGTGTTTAGTTATGTTTTATATGTCTTCTTGAAAATTGTTCAATAAAAATCATTTTAATAAAAAAAGAAATACATATTGATGTTAATTACCTACTGGAAGTGAGAAGAAGAAAGAACAAGAGCTGTTTTGCTATATGTGTCATTCCATTTCACTCAGGTGGTTTCTGAAAAGAATGAAAGGAGCATAATAGTATCCACTGTTCTCTTAGTTAATCATTCAGTTTCTCCCCAGGAACCTGTTTCTAGCTCATAGCCTGATGTAAATATTTATTTGATATCCGCATGATTCAGGCTGTATGACTTACACATTCTCTGGGCTGCTGATTAGATGACTTGTCATGTGATTGAAGACTTCATTCCATATTACACAACAGCAAATATGAGTTAAATTCATTGTGCCTGTGTTCTCAAGGTTGTTTACAAGTGCTCTGGCAGCTGTTCCACCTTTTTGAGCTAGGGCGGTCTCTAAAATTGAGCACACTTTCTGAACTTAGTTCAGTTCTCTCATTCTGGGTGACTACACCTTGGCAATTGTGCTCATTAATGCAATGACTAAATGGTTACGAAATAGAACTATGCTTTAAACTTGTTACTATTCATTGGTGATTGGTGTAAGCCACTCGGTGCAGTCTGTCTTTGGGACATTGAGCATAAACACAGACAGGATCATTGTATTTAGAAAGTTTATTGCTTTCTGGAGTTGGAGGTGGAGGGTAGTATTGCTGATCTGTCTAGATAGGTGAGCTGTCATGGTTACATATTATGTATCTTCCCCAAAATAAAGGCTTAAATGGTCTAGGAAAATACAACTGAAGAACACACGATTTCTCCCCTGTTCATAGCCTTTCAACCAGAGGAATATGCAAATCAAACTAAGTCTCTGTGTTAGAACAGACAGAATAGAAATTGTGGGAGGGGGTAATAAGAGAGGTATCAAAACCCCTAACCTTCCTAGAATCACTTCCAGTTAATGTTCTTGCTACCATTTAATGTTCTTGCTATTGAGACTGTGAATGAAATCAGGGACATAGACTTAAACTTATGTTTCTTTGAAATATCTCTGCAGGGAAGACTCACAACCATGATCTGGAAAGTCTAATCTTCTGCATTTTTGGTGATGGAGCTGAAGGTCTGGGTGGATGGTGTCCAGAGGGTGGTATGTGGTGTCTCAGATCAGACCACTTGCCAGGAAATTGTCATAGCCTTGGCACGTGCCATTGGTAAGTAATCTTTCTTTTTCTTTTCAGTTTAAGCCTGTAGCTCAATCCTAGAAGAAGGAATTTCATCAGACTTTGCTTGTCATGCAACCAGGGAATAATCAATGCCTGCTGAACCTCTCTTTCACAGATGGAGAGGAACAGAAATCTCCTGCTTGCAAATGCTCCCTCCTCCTCTTTCCATCCAGCACACTCACTACAGTCCCTATTTAAAATCTCATCCCTCATAAATTCCCTCTTCCCCCAGCCTCCCATCAATCTCAGCCACTCCTAGCTTAACATCTAATTCTCACAAATATTCCTACATCCTCTTTCCAATCATCCCATTTCAACCCCTCACTTCTCAAACCCACACAATTTACGAACAGAACGGCTGATGGGAGATAGGGATTGCAAGTTTGTTTGTTTGTTTGTTTGATTTTTATACCACTCTTCTCACCCCTTGGGGGGACTCATCAGAATAGCAAAAATTCAATGCCAAACATATAAAAACAACAGATAACATAACTAAATCAATGACATATATATATATGAATTAAAACCGTTAAAAACTATACAAGCAGACATCATACCATGAGTATTAAACATATTACATAAAACAGTTGTGATGCAGAAAGGTGCCAGTTTGGAATGCTCCTGATGGAATCATGCTAAAGCCAACTAAAATTTTGTGTTCTGTTAATTACTGGTATTATTACCAATTTTCATTGTTAAAAACATGTGTTATAGCAAAACCTACTCTGTGTCATACCAGTTTCTCCTTCCTGACACTGGCCCAAAGGTAGATTCAGGCATTACAAGTGCCACTATTTACCTGCATTGCCTTTCTATGATCAACTAAGTGTCGTACATTTATCTCCAGCAACACCTTTACCAAAAAGCGCTACACAGTGTCCTTCTTTCAAAGAAACAGACATTGTTTCCCTAACCAATTGTGCTAAGAAAGGAGATTTTCCCCTTATTTAAACAGTTCTAGGATGTATTTATTCTAAGGGTTCAGCATTCTCTAGTGGGAAACCTAGGAATAAGATATCACATGCCAGTGCTATTACAGGAATGATGCTGAAATACTCCACACAAATAGCCACCTAGTCAATTAAATCTCTCCCTTTTTCTCATCCCAGTATTTCTTTCCTTCTCTCTTTTGCACCTGCCCTCCTCTCTTCAGTCCACCCCAAATCTCCAGCAGTAGTTAGGAAGTTTTTTCTTTTCTTTTCTTTTTTAAAAAGAAGCCTATCAACATCTATGAAAGCTTTTTCTTTAGCTTCCTCCCATCAAGCACACAAGCCTCTTCTCCATTTCTTTACTGCGAATCCCAGGATTCCATAGGCTGGAACATAGCATTATAACTGCAAAATGTGAAAGAGCTGCCAATAGAATCTCTCGTTCTCAGTTGTGGGACTATTTTTTTTATAAAGTATATGCACCGAGTCAAGCATCCTCAATATTATTTATTTTATGTGTTTTTATACTGTCGTTTAGCCAAAAGCCTTCTCATATTTGAACTGTAAAAGTGGTCCCTGCTCTCAACATGACAACTTGAATTTAAGACAGTGCATTAGGAATAAGATTTAGTGATCTGAGAGGGAAAAGGCAAGTTTGGGTTATAGATTTTATAATAGCCAGCTGGTTTAGCCTGGCAAAATGGCTACGGCCAAGTGACCATTGCAGGAGAGCCAAGGCAGCCGGTCTCACAGCAGAGGCAAAGGAATAGCCCTTGTTGTCTTTCCTGCTTGCCCTGAACAAGTTCTCATGGTGGGAAGGCCCTGTGGCAGTCTTCCCAGTGGTCTCCCGTGTTGCTGTTTGGAGAAGGTAAGAAACAGTTGGAGAAATCCTGTTGTTTCGTACCTTCTCCATATGTTAGTGCTAATGAGTGAAATCTCAGTTATTTCCTGGCATACTTTACACATGCCAGAAGGTGGAACGGTCTAGTGGGAAGAAGTATTGATTGGCTGATTTTAAAAACCTAATATTTGTGCACCTCCTTCCCACTCCTGAATTCCCAGTTGTAGTTGGGCTTATTGTCTCTGATTGGAGAAGGTTCATATTCTTTCTCTCTTTGTCTCTGAGTCCACGTAAAAACAAACAATTGAGAATCCCTGTAACACAATGTCCTGAGTCCAATATGAGTGATGCACTAATGTGATGGGGCAGCGCTGGTGTTTAATCATTAAGTCCTTGTAATGCAAAACAGCCTTGGGTGTTGCTTGTCCCTTCCCATTCCAAAGATTGGGCTGCTTTTCCATGGTCAGATCACTGCCATAGTTTCCATCTGCAGCATACAAGCGTGACTCATAATGCCAGAGTGTGCATGCTTTCCCCTTTAACTATAATGTGGGCACATCAGTTCTGATAGAGTCGCTTCAGGCAAAGGGAGAGGGATTATTCTGCTTTGTGATGTGGAAACACTCCCAGAGTGGTAAGCAAAGCTTTCACTAACTTTTGCCCTCTAACTAGAATTAGGGGTACTTCCGTCCTGACTCTGCAGTCCAGGGGTTTCAATTACAGCTTATGTGAATACCCTGTGAGCTGGTAAAAATTCATCAGGGCTTTTAAGGCAACTGCCTTAATGCTTATTGAATCTCTGCTGAAAATCATTGGAACTGCTAGCTCATGGACTCTTGCTAATGATAACTCTGTTCAAGGGGGTTTTGGGTTCATGCATTAAAATGCCCCCAAGAGCTGCAGCCAGAAATAAATGTTATTGGAATTTAAAATAAATTTCCCAAAGACATCCCAGATACTATTTGCAATGTTAAAAGTATCTGAAACTTCCCATTTGGACATTTTTAAGCGGGGAAAAGGGAAGGGGGCTTTAAGAGGCAATACCACAGTAGTACAATATTTTTAATTTCTTTTTTCCTTTTGGTTTTTTAAAAAGCAAATACAGGCTGAGTATCTCTTATATGAAATTATGAAATCCAAATACTCCAATGTCAAAATTGTCCACATGAGTGGCTATGGGATGATGGGCACCTTTGCTTTCTGATGATATAATGCACACACAATTTGTTTATGCACAAAAATATTTTTAAATGATGTATAAAATTACCTTTAGGCTATGTACAAATAAGAAACTAAAGTAATTTTGTGTTCAGAGTCTCATCTCTGAAGTAACTCATGATGCATATGCAAATATTTAAAAAATCTGAAACACCCCAAAACACTTCTGATGACAAGTATTTTGGATAAGTGATACTCTACGTTTAATATTATCCTTATAAAAGCCTAAATACCTTGAGGCCATTAAATCCTGTCTGATCTTGGAAGCTAAGCAGGATCAGTTGGTACTTGGATGAGAAACTGTCAATGAATCCCAAATGATATGGCTATATTGCAGAGGAAGAAATTGGTAAACCACCTCTGAATATCCCTTGCCTAAGAAAACTCTATGAAACCCATGAGGTTGCTGTCTTTCTGTCTTTCTCATACACACATTGTCTTTATGTTTAACAAATACAGTAGAGTCTTACTTATCCAAGCTAAACGGGCCAGCAGAAGCTTGGATAAGCGAATATCTTGGATAATAAGGAGGGATTAAGGAAAAGCCTATTAAACATCAAATTAGGTTATGATTTTACAAATTAAGCACCAAAACATCATGTTATACAACAAATTTGACAGAAAAAGTAGTTCAATACGCAGTAATGTAATGTTGTAATTACTGTATTTACGAATTTAGCACCAAAATATCGTGATATATTGAAAACATTGACTACAAAAATGGCTTGGATAATCTAGAAGCTTGGATAAGTGAGAGACTACTATACTATTGTCCTCTCCTTTGTCCCACCCACAAAAAAGGGATTAATATAGTTCTGAATTTTATGAAGATTCTTGACAATTTGTTTAATTATTTTGTAGTTTACGCCCTTAATTGGACCATTCCATCAATATTATTTCCAAGAGTGCCTTTTTTTAGCCAACCTTAGCAATGTTGCTAGCCTGTCGTACACACCAAATGAAACTCTGTAGGATACAGGAGAAGATGTAGTATTTGCTATAATCCTATATGTGAAATATTTCCCAGCTCCTTTTCTAGTAATACTAATTGAAGTATAAATATAGAGGAGGTTTTGTGAAGTTTGTCTGATCCTAAGAGAAAAGGCTTGCCTCTATGGGCAACCTACTCTCTACATTGCAAGTTTCTGATAGAGAAGTAAGCCATTGAGCCTTCTGCACTTCCCACTGCTAACCTCAACTCTTACTGGGAATTATTTACATTATTTTCATGTTCCATGTGGACTAAAGCTATGTTACCTGAACTTTAAAAAAGGAATAAGAGCTGCATGGAAGGAATTGAGGGTCATTGGCATGACTTCTCACTGCTTAACTGATCACAGGCTGCTTCATGAATGATTAACCTCCACCCCCAAAAGTATTAAGATGTAATGAGCTTGGAGCATGTTACTGTGGAATGTGAACTGAATACAGCTGGTTGGAGATGGCTGGTTTGGGTAGGAGTTAATGAAGCGACCCCCGCCCAAGTAATGCCTTCCTCTCTCTTCTCAGGTCAAACAGGTCGGTATGTTCTCATCCAAAGACTACGAGAGAAAGAGAGGCAGCTACTCCCCCATGAATGCCCTGTAGAGGCACTGGCCAAGTGCGGACAATATGCCAATGACGTGCAGTTTATACTTCAGCGCACAGGCCCCAGCCTTACAGAAAGGCCTTCTTCAGACAGTGCCCCCCAGGTACCTGAAAGGACGTTTGTCAGAGCCAGCTTGCCCATCAAACCCCGGCCACTCAGCACAGAAGTGCCCAGGGCCAGGCCACCCAAAAAATCCTTAACATTCAACTTGGGTTCCGTGGCCTCTAGTGAGTCACTTGCCAAAAGCAAGTTGAGGCAGCACAGAAAGGATGCTGCGCTGGGCTTGAGGGATGGTGCAAGTGGGGGTCTTCTGTCCAAAGAGGAGCTGTTCAAGACAGTGCTGCACCAACAGGAGCACCTCTATTCCCTGGATAGGCAGAGGGATGCTTTGGAAATAGACCTCCGGCACTGGGAGTCCAGCAGGGGTTCTCACCTGGAGGAGGAGATACTACATCTAGAGCACGTGATCCGGCAGAACGAGAGCGAGCTGAGTGAGGAAGACTTTTGGCAGAATGAACTGCATGCTGAGAAGACAGGTGAAAAGGAGCGCCAGGAGAAAGTCCACAGCCTGCAGGCCACCATGGAGGAGTACACACAGAAAATCCATGAACTTATGGCGAAAACTGAGATCTTGGAGAGGGAGATCCAGTGGGAAATTGCTGAGAGGAACAAGAGGGCAAAGGATGCCCCCTCCCACAACCCTGCTGAGCTGGAAGAGATGGCAGCCAAAATGAAGAAGGAACTGGATGCCAAAGCCAAGCAGAGTGCCCAGTTGGAGAGCAGCCTGGACATGGTGGGGAAGGCCTTGGAAGAGACAGAACAAAGCCTTCAGGTATGATTATTAATAACACCCCTTTCTGAAGGATTCATAGACATACACTTGCAACCTATGCCTTTAAATGTTATAGAATGCAGTTGAACTTAACCATTCTCTACCCTACCCCTAGTTCTTGAGAAGGTGTTTGTTAGTGGGGTTTTTTTCATGTCAGGAGTGACATGAGAAACTGCAAGTCACTTCTGGTGTGAGAGAATTGGACGTCTACAAGGACATTGCCCAGGGGATGCCCGGATGTTTTACCATCCTGTAAGAGGCGTCTCTCCCATGTTCCCACACAGGAAGCTGGAGCTGACAGATGGGAGCTCACCCCGCTCCCCGGATTGGAACCACCGACTTTCGGTTAGCAGTCCTGCCGACACAAGGGTCTAACCCTTTGAGCCATTGGGTTAGTGGTGGTGTTACTTCTAGCTTGCTTTTTCCCCAGTTTAGGACAGAAAGCAGCTTACTTCAGATTTAAAAACACATACCGTAATTAAAATTCAGAAAATGCAAAATATTAAATGATCTCAAATTAAGACTAATTAAAACATAATCTATTCATAATAGGCACATACACACACTAACATCACAAATAGAAAAGTTCAACACATTGTTGACCTGTAGGTCCCCAGGTGTTTTGGCCTAGAGTTCCCAGAAATCCAACCAGTTTACCAGTTGTTAGGATTTCTGGGAGTTGAAGGCCAAAAACATCTGGGGACCCCAGGTTGAGAACTACTGGTTTAGATGGAGTGGGTCTTATACAATAAATTATCAAATGCCTATTGAAACAGTAGTAGAAAAAGAAAGTAGGGAGAGCGCCAATATAACTTCTCTGGAAAGGGAGTTTCAGAGCCTGCAGGCAGCCACTGAGGAGGCCATCTCTCATGTTCTTTTCAGATGTGCTTATGAGGGTAATGGGGTGGAGAGAAGGATCTCTCCAGAAGCACAGGCATAAAGAGCAATACAGACTTTCAAATAACCAGGATCTGAACTCTATAGGGCTTTATAGGCTAAAACCAGTACTTTCACTTGGGTCTGGAAATGACTGGCAGCCAGTGGAGCGGTTCCAACAAGGGAGTTATGTGCTCTCTGTAGCCAGCCCCAGTTAGCAAACTGGCAGCACCTTTCTGGACCAGTTGAAACATTACTTATATTTGTTTTGCAATCTTGAAGAGACTGCAAAAACACAGGATTGAAAGGGAAATTGAAAAGATTTGTCTGTTAGTCAAAATACCAAATAATTCCAAAGAGGTAAACTGCTCCTGCTGGGAAGATGGAGTCATAGAATAAGGATATAAAGCATTGTGATTTCTTTCTGAAACCTTTGGAAATCCTGCTTTTCCTGGCAGATAGCAGTATATTAGATGGGTTCTGGAAGCTATTGGATTATAAACCTGGAAAGCCAGAGCAGAATGTGTGGCTGTTGCAGTAGAGACAGATGGAGTTGATCCCACAGTAATGCTGAATGGTCTGGGACTCGGCCAACATGATACATTCTTGGCACGAAGCTCCTGGTTTTTTTCTGTTCTGCTTCATTGAAGAGTCTTCCCAGGAAGATTATGATGTGCTTTCACTGGTATGAAGCCCCAGTGACTGGCATATTCCAGGATCACAATCCTGCCCAAAGGACTTAAAAGCTCTCTTCTGCCAAATAGGAAGGATGGACTAGTTAATCATAATGTTAGCTTTGTGCTAAAAGACTTACCTGCATGGATGGAACTTAATTATCAACCTTTTCAAGAATGTGTGGTTGGTTTGTATGAGCAACAGGAAGCATATGAGTGTATTGAATAGGCATACTTGACGTTCATATGCAATGCAACACTAGGGCCTCAAGATCAAAACATTATTAATATCTAATAATAAAATAATAATACATACTACATGTTGCTAATATCAAAATGCACCTGCTGTTAGTACAGTGGAAAAATCTCTTTTCAAAATGTGTGACAGGCACACTGTAAGTAATTGCTAAAATAAAAATTAGTATTCAATTAATCCAGAGTTATCCCCCAAAGCAGAAGCTGTGTGTTATATCTCTGAATGCTTCCTTTTTCTGGTTTTGTCAGGAGTTTGCAGGAGGCAGGAAATTCTAAAGTGTGACTGTACTAGCCATGTTTTATCCAATACAGCAGTACAAGCTGGATTTCCTATATCCTCAGAGTAAGTTGGCCCTTAAATACTGAAACAGAAGCAGGGGCAAAGGTTGTGTTGAGAGGGACAATAGTTTTCACTTTAAAAACATTTTGCAAGAAATGTGCTTCCCATTTTCACCCAGCTGGAAGAAATGTGGGGTTCTAGCTGCATTTTGCTTCAGTCTGCATGTGTCTCCCAATGCTGATACTTCTTCCCCTGTTATTGTGCTCTGTTTGAATTAGATACAAGCTTTCCTCTTCTTTTCTGGCTGCTTTTGACTGTTTACTAGGCACAGATGCCCTCTTATGGCCAAGGAAAATAAACACTGTGTGCAGTCTTGCCTCTTGTCAAACTTTTATTAGAACGGCACGATGGCTTATCTGTGTGTGTGTGTGAGAGAGAGAGCACACCTCTTCAAGTCACCTGTCAATTTATGGTGGGCTCCATATCGGATGTCTTTAGGCCACTTTGTACAACCTGTTAAAATAATTCCAGACAACAGGAGACAAAAGTAGCATGAAAAACCATTGTCACTTAAATGCAATTTCAGAAACTATCTATGCAGGAATACTTTAATTTTTGCTGGGTGCTTATATTTTACATTCATCATTATTTATGATTTCATCCAGTTATTATGTGGTAACAGTTTGTTTACCGCAATCCACATGTATTTTACATTATGATTAGACTGCCTCCTTGAGGCACTGTCAGGACTAGAACAATGAACTACAAGTGTTGATTTGTCAGATCTTTCTCTAATCATCATGGTAGGCACATATGTACCATCTTTTGTTCTCCCTTGTATTTAAATATTGTTACATCTCATTTATGAGAACATAAGAATGCAATGGAACAGGCTTGTAACAGGCCAACACACTAGTTCTAAACAGATTGGTTTTCTTGAATTGTCGTCCAAGGAAATGTTCCTAAAATCTTAGCCTTTATTATGTAAATCCTAAATTGGCCAAGGTTTCTGTCATACAGTGCTTCATGTTTGCAATTCAGTTATTCAAAAACATATTTAGGATGTTATTTCTTGCTGAATTCCAATATAAATGGTCCTCCCGATAGACTGTACTAGCACTGAGTAGGCTTTGTGAAAATCAAGGTGGTTTCTTTGTCAGCAGATGTATTATTTTTATATCAATAAAGTTAATTTTAGATTAGATTTATTTTGTGTGTTCAAGGCACATTGGATGTTGAGATATGAAACAGAATAGGAATATTAATGACCTGATGGCTCTTTGATTTCTTGTGGGTCATGATCTAGACCTTCTGAGAAGTTGATGTTCAAATGCCCTAGTACTATTGTCTCTCCACATTTGCGGTTTTTACTTTTGCAGATTTGATTATTCATGGCCTTGATTTAAAATGTTTTCTCTAAGAATTTCTAAGTCTTCCAGTGTGACTCTATGGTGAACTTTATTCAGTCATGTCTCTAGAGATTTCTAGAAAGGATACCTGCAATTCGGTGGTCAGCTTTTAGTGGAAGTTGACCATAGATATAGAAAACCTTGCAATTCCAAAAGAGATCTTCGCTCAGATAAAAAGTAGCAATTTATTTACAGTATTTGCAGTTTTTCTTTCATGGAGGTCTGATGTCCCTAACTCCCACCCATGAATGTTGAAGGCTGACTGTACAAGAAATGAAATTTGTTTCACTAAGACATTTATTTGTGCAGATGGTGGGCGTTCCCTGAATCTGATCTCTTCTTTGCCTGTCTAGCACAGAGAAACTAGTATAACAAACCCACCCACTAACTCTTTCCTGGTAGTTTCCTTTCTCCTCAGTCTTACTGAGAGATGGACAGTGGATGATTTTCTTAAAATTCCTGGATTAGGAGGAACCTAGATTAACTGTCAGGGCAACAGGAAAAGGGCAAGAGTATGCCATCCTTTCTTCTTATGCTAGTAAATGTGACCTCAGGCCAGAAGGAGTAAGGAATTCTACTGGGCATGTTTCACTTTCCACTTGGCAGCCAGTTTGAGAAAGAAAAGGAAAATTTATCATCTCACTAGAAGGGGATAGAGACATCTGTGGAATGTAAAAGTGTGTTGTGGGGGGTGGGGAGTGCAGAATAATATATAGCAGACTTACACATTTTGGTAACCTGGAACCAATTTCCTAAAGTTGGCGGATGTACATTGGAGTTCTGTCTGCAGCACTCATACACATACACTAAATGCTGGGCTGTTAGTAGATATGGACTTCAGCATAAAAAGAAATTGGGGGCAATTGACTCCTTGGTTTTTGGAGTGTGTAAGTAACAGCTATCATGATACCTGTTTCTTTAACATTCTGTTTATCCATAATTTCTAGAAGATTTCTATTCGTCGTTGAGCAATAGAGATAAATTCATTAACTTTTGACGGGGCTGGGGTGGGATCAGAAGTCTTCCTTCTGCAGTTTCTTATCATAAATGCAGATAGCTTTGGGATTCACTCTGCCTGTTCCTTCTCTGTCTTGCAGGCTCAGAACCAAGAGCTGGAGGATCTAAATAAGGAGCTGAGGCAGTGTAACTTGCAGCAGTTCATCCAGCAGACAGGAGCCATGGTGACTGCTCCACAGGCCAAATCAGAGGCAGAACCCCAGCTGGATCACACTAACCCTGAGCTGCCAGTTCATCAGAGAAATGGAGGTTGGAACACAAATCAAGTGAATGGGTGGAGAAGAGAGGGAGGGGAGACAGGAGACACATTTCTCATGCTATGCTATTATGCCTCCAATTGAGCTGACAGGCCATTTTCTGGCTACGAGTTGCGATGTAACTTTGGCAGCTATAAAACAGGAGTTCATGGTGCTCAGTTAGTTAAATTAGAAAGAAAAAGAAGCAATCAGTTAGCAGTAGTAGAAACTTTTTCAGAAATCTATGTTGCTTCCTGTCAAACAACAGTTAGCTTGGGTACTGTTTGGATATTGTTTTGTGGATTTTGAGTCTCAACACTATTGGATATTATTGCTAAGATAACTTATTTATAAGATATTGCCTGTTGTGACTCAGCTTGAACCTTGACTCTGATGAGGAAAGAGAGATTCAGGTTCAAAATCTCCCCGAAAGGCCTGTAGATTTGGAGGATGAGGAACAGAGAGTGCAGGTTCAGTTTCCCACAGGGAGGGTTGGAATAGATTACCCTGTCAGCCAGGTGCACACTGACATGGGAACGGAAGAAGGGAGGATGGAAGGTTCCCAGCTTACTAATGAGTCTCAGCAAAATAACAGCAAGCTGACCTTGGTGGGATGGGCTCCTTAGATAGAGCTGAGTGTTTGGAATTGAGTGTACCATAGTTTGAGAATTGCAAATAGGCGGGGGGGGGGGGGGGAGGTGAGGGGGCAGAGAAATGCTTTCATGGTTTGCAAAGAGTGTTAAAAGGGGAGCATTCGGGGGAAAGCTTTTGTCAAAGCAACTTCCTTTTACCAGAGAAGCAAGCTCCAGTTTTCCTGCTGTGCTTTGGATTATTATTGCAGCCCATGTATCCATTTTCCTTGGAATTTGCCATGCTCTTTTTGGATGTTGTTTATTCTTTGTGAGTTCCTGACTTATATCTCAAGACTATATTTGTAACTGACTTTTGGTGCTTTACTTTTGCTTTTTGAAGAACTTTTTACTATCTATCTTTAATAAACTAAAAAGACTCAAACCTGCTGTGGAGTTTGTGTGTTAGAGCAAGGTGAATCAAGGCTGAGTGTGACATTGCCCTGCTAGGTGGGAAAGTAAGGATATGCTTGCTTCACTAAAGTCCAGCTTTAAGTAAATGTATGTTGAATTGTTGCTGCTGAAAATGCAGGCTCTTCTGATTGGAGAAGTGAGTTTCTTGTGGACTGAACTGTCATGTGTTTGTCTTCTTCAGATCTCTCCGATTCACCTCCCCGAGCCACAGCCAAGCACTTCCTTGGCCATCCGCGGAACCTCCAGAACCCCCTGGTGTCCAGCTTGAACCCCGAGGGTGTGTATGTTTGAACTGGTCTAAGCCTCTGGTGTGCTTAATGCCTGGTCTTGCCAAGCAGTCTGCTCATGTTCTAACCTTGCTCTGCTGGGGACAACTTTCACCTGCAAGGAGTTTGCAATCTTTTCGGCTTCCCAGTCTCTCTCTCTCTCCTTTCTGTCCTTCTGTTGTGGTTTGGTTCCCTTGCAAAACTAGCAGGAGCTGCAGTCCCCAAAGGTAAGGGAAAACAGGCTGAGAACAGAAGTAGGCAGAATCATTGGACATTGCTTCTGGGATCTGAAATTGCAGGCCAGGACCAAGTCTGGATATGGCCCATTAACTGTATGCCAGGTGGAGGATGGGATGTTGACAAATGTATGCCGGTTAACATTCTGGCTGCTTACAGGATTGTTTCTTGTTTGAGAACAATTAGTTTAGCTTCCTATTGTTACTTATTCAGTTGAGGTGCTTGTACAACCAAGCAGATTTTAAAACTTATTGAAAGGTAATTGCCATGTGCATGAAATTAGTTTTACACTTGGATTAACTACTAATTTATAGCAATAGGACCCCCCCCCCTTCCTGTCTTCATACACAAAGCGTGCCTCACTATCTTTTTGCTTTTTCTATACAGTTTCATTGGGCATGGGTGTTTTAGTCTCATGAAGATATGAACACTATACTTTAGAGCACACCCAGATTGATCTGTACAGTTTTAAGGTTCGGTTCTCAACTTCTCAGGCCTTTAGACAAATAAAATCAGGTGCTGTGCAGGAAGTAAAAGGGAAGCCTTTTATAGTGGAGTTGCAGATCTCAGTGGTCCATAGGAAGTATTTAAATCATCTCAGGGAAAATATCCTGTTTATTCTAAAAGATTTTGTGCACAAATTTTTGTCTCAGTTTTTGACTTCTCAGTTCAAAGCCAGCATATGGAATTAGTGCAGTGACCTTGAAAGGAATGAGCAGTGGGCTTACCATTTAAGTTATGGTCTGGTTGGTTCAAAATAGATGATGGACTAAGCATCCTGCTCTGAATATTTTCCCCCTCTGCAGACAGATATCCCTCCAACTCATTTTTTCCTGGGCAAATCTCATTCATTTAAGTGGATGCATTAATACTACAACAACAAAAAAACTCCCATGCTGCTCTTTGGGTCTCTTTATATCCCAGCAAGGATCTCTATGGTTATTTTCCTTGACTGGGTCCATAGGAAGGATGAAAAAAAAAACCAAATCCTCAAAATATTTTATAAACATTCTGGGAGACATGCATCAGATCATTAGTGCTGGATTAACTGACCCCAGGCTTAGGGTATTTATGTATCTGATAAATAGTTTTCACGGATTTGGATTCTTGGCTCTCATTACACTATGTAACACAATTTTTGTTCCTGGGATATAAATGTCATTTCCTAATTAGTTCTATCATAAAAACATGGGGAAAGATTATTAAACTGCAAAAACTTTGTTTTTGCGAGACATCCTGCAGTACAGTTTGCTATAATTTTTCATCGAGTCTCAATCAATTCAACCTAGTTTGTGGCAGCCACAAAAATGAACTTTCTGGAATATAACAACTACTTTCAAAGTAACTACCACACAATTAAATAGAAATAACACTTTCAAACCAGGAACAGACAATTTTTCAAATTTTGTTACATAGTGTTATCAGAACCAGCCAAGAACCCTTCAGTTTACTGTTATGTTATAACAGCTGTAAATTTATCTGATTTCCCTTCATCTGTCTTGTGGCTCTGTTTTGTTAAATTAAGCAGATCTCCTCAAATTGTTTCTCCTTGGCCATGGTTTTGTGTTGAATTTTGAGGATGTTTTTTGAGAACATTAGCCTATTACTAATTGTCAATCATGGGAACCTATGAGAACTAAAACATGGTCTTGCTTTCTTCTAGATTACTATGCTTGTGGTTGATATTGTGTGGATTTCAACATTGTGATGTTGCCTCTAAGATAACTCTTTTTGCATCCTTCTGTCACATACTTAACATTTATTTAGAAGCTACCAAACATTTGCATTGATTTCAAGTAGGTCAAGCCATTGTGAACACTGGGTCTGTCAGTGTTTTGTTTAAAGCGAATTGCATGGAATAGGTTCTTTCCCTCTGTTCTCTGTCATCATCTTCTCATTTTATCAAATACTGAGCCATCATAATGGGATCACTTCGTTTATTTTTGTGTGTCTTGCAGTCATATCGACAAAGCAGAGCATCTGGAGGTAAAAAGGCCAGCCAAGAAGGACTGATTGCCTTGCGAATATAACTATGTAGGAAAAAAACCTCTGTTTCATGTATGTATTTGAATTCTTTTTATGACGAATGGATGGGTGTAGATGGATGAGCAAAATATTTTGCAAGACTTTTTTTTATAAAAAAGAAGAAAAGAAGGTATTTAATCCATTTGGAGGAAATAAACCGGTTGTATTTTTTAAAATCAAGTTTGTTATAATTTAAAATGAAGATGCTGTTTGTGGCTTCTCTGAAAATTTATATAGCCTTCCTTATTTTAAAACTTGATCACACATACAATACCAACTGCCCTGGAGGGGTGTGAAGCCTGCTGGGGATGAACTGTCCAAAACACACATTTTCAAGTCCTCTACATCCATTCTGAAGGCTATTCTGCAAGATTACTGCCGTACAATGAAGGCCAGAACTCCTCGCTGTACTGTATCAATGCACTGTAGTGCTCCTGCATGCATGCATGCGTACATTGTTGAACAGCAATTTTTTTTCATCATTTTATGTTTCTGGAAATATATAGTTGGGATGGGAGAAATAAACTCTGCTCCATTTCTGATGAAAATATAAACACAAGAGACAAATCACTTTAGGATGGTATTTATGGCCACTTTGTCGTTGTTCATTCAGAAGGCATTTCAGGGAAGAGCTTTCAGATCTGGTAAAATAGAATTGAGGTGCTAGCACTATCTTGCCATTTGTGGATCATGCTTAGTGTGATATTATCCAGTTTTGCTTTCAGATATTTAAGTTGTTTGCGTCTAAAGATAGATGCCTTTTTATTGGCTTTAAAGTCACGTGATGGAGTACTGTATGTTAAGAAGTCTAACTTCTATGCTGTCTCCCAACCCAGGATGTGTAAATGTAGAATTCAAGGCTGCTTTTGGGCAGCCTTGAACTTGTGTTAGGTGTTTCCTCCTTATGGATTGCATATTTTGATTTTTCTCCTTTGCAAAATAGTTTCAAAAAGTCTTGTCATTCATATTAAACAAAAGGGCCACCCAGTAAAGCCCTTGTGCAACACAGCATTATAAATGATGCACATTCATATAATGACTGATATTTTGAACAAAGCCCACATGACACATCTGCAGAATCAAGGTTTAGTAAAGGAGGTGGCTTAAGATGTTATGCTCCCTTTAGCTTCCCTGTCCTTCTATTTGTCACTTTGCAGTGTCCTATGCCAGAGACATCTTAGCCTATCTGCTAGGTGTGACAACCCATTTGGAGAGTTGGGTGAGGGGCAGGAGATGGAAAGCTACAATGGGGAGCTACTAATGTCTTTTTTCCTCCCCTTTCATAACTGCGATTTCACTTTAGAATTCATTATACAGTTTCCGTTCATCTTGCTGCTGAGCATCTTATGGTGTCTCTATGTGGGCATGAGAACAAGAGGGGGAGAGAGTGAAGTTGAATGCTCACTTCTCAATTTAAAAATTGATAATGTGGTTCCCAAAAAAGATATAATATGGTTCATCTTTGTTTTCAGGGCTTTTAGTCAGTAATGTGGCTATTGTGTCCTGCCAATTTAATCAGACCTCAAAATAAGCTGTGAAGCTGAATGTGCCATCTCCCAATTTGATGTGAACCTCAGTATGGGCCTGCAATATGCTCTTGCGGGTTACCTAGTGTCTTATCCAGTTACGCTGTTTTTGAATAGAAAACTTGAAACATATTAATTTACTTTCAATACATGTCATCCAGTGATTTTATGCAGTGGTCATAGCACCTCTGTTCTGATGCTGGCTTTTCAACAGCCTAAGGAGAAAACAGCAGATATTAGAACTGAGTACCTTTTTGAGTACCTGGAACCCATACTTAGAATCCTTAGGTTTGGGGCACAGAACCCCATGAAAATGAAAAAGTGTGACTGAAAATGCTAGGAATTTCTAGGTCCTCCAGGACAACTTGATGACCCACTTTTGCTAGAAGGACATAGAGATTCCTAGAGAACATTTTGATCAACTCCACAAAGATCATACATACAAATGTGGAAGACCGACTTCATATCATCAGGAAGGTGGGGTTATGTGGAAAGACAAAACATTGTTTATTACAGACGGTAGTATAAAAAGTAGGTGCTAAGAACCTCTAGGTAGCATACTAAGAAGCATTAGGAAGGGCCAAGAATGTTAAACTACTCCGCTCCTGTAAGGCTAGAAATTTGATTCTCTGCTTCAGACATACAGCCATTCCACCTTTTATAACAGATGCTGCATGAGTCACCCAAGAGGTATCCATAAGTTCAAAATTATGAATTAAAAATGATCATATTTTCCCTAAGTGCCGTGGCTGCATCTTTCAGCAAAAGAAAGGATTCAGCATTAGTAAAAACTGGCTGAAAAGTTTCCCAACATATTTTTCTTTTCTTCTGCTTGTGTGATGTGTATTAGGAGAAAGCATTTTGGATTTTGGTGCTTAACATTTAGAAAAAGCGGGTTGCTCATTTTACCAGATCTGAATGAAAGCCTTGGCATGTTCCATTACAGAGAACTTGTTTCTAATGCACTTAATTCAGGTTTTTTTTACCTCAAACTTAACTTAAAATCTTGAAATTGTTTCCAAATATTGAGCAATGGATTCCACATTTCTTATAATGGTCACAAGAGCCTACCTGTGTCATGATTATTTTCCCCCACTTTATTTGTCCATGAATTTAAACCAATAGGCCTAAGATGCCTATAGTTTTGGTTTTCTTCTAGAGCAAGTTGAGGGCCTGGTTTTATTGGGGATCATTTAAAAAATAAAACAAGCTACTGGTCACTTCCAGTGTTGAATAATGTAAAAAGAATTTTATTTCAGGAGGTGGTGCAGTTTAAAGAGAATCGCTGTTTTCTAGGCCTCTTGAGCTTGCCAGCCTCTATATTAGGCTCTGATGCCAGGGAGGGATGGGAATGGATCCCAAGATCAAGTAGAATCCCTATCGGTTTTGTAAGCTTGATTCTGTTTAAACAATGCTTATTTGACTTAACATTAAGTGAGGACAAAGCAAACAGCATTTTCCAACTTTGTGGTGGGAGCTGCTTTTTTAACAGATACATTTTACTGGAGTATGATAAAGAATATGAAATAATATTTACTAATAGGATCCCCTCTCCCCCAGACTCTTGATTTAAAATGACATTCCCATCTCCCTGTATTTATGTTATCCAACGCTGTTGTATGTTCTCAATGTGAAGCCAAGGGAAGCAAATCTAGGTGTGCAAGGAATGGCTGAGTGGTTGGTTGGGAAACCAGAATTAGCTCTGGAAGCTCTGGTCTCTCTCTCTTTTTTAAATGTTCTTTTGTATATCATGGTTATGAAATGTGACTTCCCTTGTTTTCCAACTAGGAAAAAGATTCATTTTCCACATATGAATGTATATATAGTTTCTGATTTCAAATTGTAATAAAATTCATAAAAATAATTTTCATAAATGTGGATCTTTTTATTTGTGACCAAACCTACTGAAGTAGAGAGCAATGCTGCCACAGTCTGGTGTATGTTCTCAGTACAACATTCCCTACATTCTGTGTCTGCTGCACAAAGTTCTGTCTTCAACTCAGATTGGCAAACAACCCGTCAGTATGATAGTTTCAAATCAGTACTGTATTTGAGCATTGATGCAATTGCAGCACTTCCACTTGTCTCAGACAATTCTTGTTTGAAATGCCCACTTTGGGAGCAGAACTTGGGCATGTCGATCAATAGCGTAATTTTTACTCATTTCCTATTAGAAAACACTGATCCTTATAGAGCAGTTGTAATGTTTCTGGCCTACTTCCTGAAGCTAAAAATAAGAGTGTTCCTTGTGATTGAAGAGAAAAACATACACACTTGGGCATTGATCCAACAACTCATTTTATGTGTTATATCTGTGACGACAACAACAACAACAACAATTCTTTATTGATTAGTCACTTTTGACCATATCAAAACATGTAAAACATACAATACGTACACACTTATGCATACATACAATAAAACCAAGTAAGGATACAAAACATCCCGACCTGCGGCCTAATAACCCACTCCTAGACAAATACAGAGTAAAAAGGTTAAAATTAGTAATTTCCTAAGGAAAGGTTTGAACGAGGACGGGTAAGTAAAATAAGTGTCTTGTCCATAGTAAATTTTAAGTTTGGATTTTGTTAATGGCAATAATGTATTAACTGTGTCAAGGTTAGCCCTCTTTAACTCAGCAATGTTAATCATAATTATACACTCACAACACAACTAGTAATTATGCTTCCCCATAGCATCTGGCATCTGTATCACCCAGGGTGCCATCTACACTGTTGAAATAATGCAGTTTGGCACCAGTTTAACTGCCATGTTCAGTGGCATGGAATCCTGGGATTTATAGCTTGGGGGAGGCACCAGGAGTCTTTGTCAGAGAAGGTTAAAGACCTTGTAAAACTACAACTCTTAGAATCTCATAGCAGTGAGCCATGGCAGTTTAAATGATGTCAAACTCCATCAATTCTGACGTGTAGATTTACCCTCAGTCACTACATAATTACTCTGGAATCAAGAAATGAAGTAGCTTCCCACTGTATTAGTGAGAAAGTGTGCCTTTCTCTTTCGGTTAACAGCAGCACATTGGGTTCACATTGGACTCTTTGGGAGGAGCATAAGGAATAAAAATCTAGATTAAATGGCAAATGAATACTTATCCGTGGCAGCCATAATTTACAAGGTCTTGATGCTGGGTATCTCAACATTTCACTGTGGTTTTTAATTTTAATCCAAATTCAGTCCTCAAATTTCCAGGCACGGTACTTCATAGAAGCAAAAGAGATGGGACTATCATAACTCTTTGGGGAATTATTATTTAAAAGGCTAGAAAATGGGAGGGTTTTGTGAGGCACTGCTGCTACGATTCTTAAAAGTGGCAGAATGGAGGAGGAATTTATGTGATCTTTCTGGTAAGATTCCCGAGTTTTATTTTATTTGGGAATAAAAGTTAATGTATATTCATAGACCTGGGCAACATCATATACACACACCTCATAACTGTAACATTCCTCTTTTTCTTTAAAATGGGGAAGAGTGCCTCAGGCATAACTAGTACATGGACAACTTCAGTCAGACAATACAGCTTCACTATTGTCCTATAGCTGGCACCAGCCTCTTCTTTGCCTTCTGTGGAGCACTTTGCATGCCATTTTTACAGGCAAAGTTAATAACCTTTGCAGACTCCTTTTGCAAATAATCAGATCATGTTGGCCTGTTTTTGCAAAATGACCAGCCATCATTTATAGTTAAGCATACATTTCCCTTCCTAAAGTGATTATATCCTTTTCCCAAACCCTAACAATACTGAAACTAGATCTGCTACTAAACCCCACAATAAAGCCGATGAGTGTACAGTGATAGGAGCAAACAGACTTCTCTGGTTCTTTCTATCTAATCTGTAAAGGTTATTTTTATTTTTAGTATAAAAGACCACAGTCATCCAATTCATACAGAATGCTTGATAATAACGAGTTAAATCTTACCAATTTTGGCCTAATTAGTTACTACTTTTCCCAAAATGGTGAATTAATTAATTTGTTGGTTAGGAGGCACTTGTTATCAACTTGAAACTTTAATTATATTTCATTAGTTATCTACTGATTCATTAGTTATGTACTGTTACCTACTTTTCTCAACAATGCTTAACAATTAAATCTGCTATTGATGGCACTTGCTGTTCCTGCAGTGCAATAATAAGAGTTTTTGCTTTATTTATTACCAGAGGAAGTCTCAAGGAGGATGAGTGGAAAGTGCTAGTTTTCTAAGAAGTGGAGTTGCAAGGATTGGACTTGTCACTGCTAGTCTTTGCATACCAAGCATGTGCTATAGCACTGATTTTTGCAGATCATGCTTCTTTTGTTGTGAGTGGGAAGGTAGAGGATGCAGTTCTTCATCAGTGTAGAAAACTATTCTGCACCTGATCAGAGATGACAAAAATAGTTCTGATTAAACAAGTCTCTGCCCACTTCATCAATTGATCTAGGAAGCTACTTATAGCTGCATTTTGCTATTACAGGGAAACAGTGCCATGTCATAGCAATAAAAAAACCACTTTTCTAATGACAATTTGTGAGTAAACAGTTGATGGGAATGGAGATGTGGGTGTGGATGGAAAGAGATGTGGATGAGCAATAAAATTTTTTATAACAGGTTGTTAGATCCTTCCTATACAGTATGATTTTCTTATCCATGGACTTTGCATCCACAGTTTCACCCATCTGTGCTGCAAAAAATATCCCTCCCGGAAGTGTTTGTGGGCCTCTCTAGGTTCCCCAGTGCAATTCTATGATATGCTCCCAGCCCAAGTATAGTCATTACAATCCATGGTTTGGTTTGCTACTATTTGCAGTTTCAGGTGTACACAGAGTTTTGGAAATTGTCCCCATAGATATGGAGATCATACTGTACTTCAGGACTTCTTTCCAACCTAGCAATTTCAGAGTTCCCACCATTTCCATTCACTTTCCAACAGAAATGGAAAGTGCCGAGTGGGGAAAACAACTGCCACTATTGCCATGTTTTCTTTTAATGACAATGGAATAAACACTCCATTTTTCATGTTTAGTAATGTTCAAACCTGATATGTGTTTGACTAAAAATATGACAGAAATTGAGAAGAAGCAAAAATTACATTGAGAATAGTACCTACAACATGTTTTGTATTAAAGACCAATTAAGTAGACATTCTGCCTTTTTGGTCCTTGGAACTATAAATATAACTAATACATCTTTGAAGGTAATACTGCAAGCATTATGTATTTCAGTTTCTACAGTTAGTTAACAAATAAAAGCGACAATAGATCCTGTGACACCTCAAAGGCTAATACCAACATATATTAAGATGTAAGTCTTTGTAGACCAAAGTCCACCTCATCAGATGAACTAACAGGGCTGGGTTACCTCTGTGTCATGTTTAGAAAGCAGCCCAGCCTCTGTTCTAGCAGAGGATGTGATATTTGAACTTGTGTCAAAAAGGAAGTGAATGACCATATTGAATGTATCCTGAGCAGGAAAAAATTCTGAGAATCTATTAATCATTACACATTCTTAAGGCAATCCAACGAAAAATATTGGAAATTATCTTTCCTAGTCTGGCTTTATTGTGCCTCAAGTAGAAGATGCTGGAGGGAGTGGGGAGGCATGAAATATAGCCTCTATCTGTGCATCCCTCTATTTAAAAACCTACATTTCTCCCAGACTGGGATTCATTGTAGGTTATAAAAGGGCAAAAAAATCAATTTAAAAATGAGAGCAAGTGTGGTTTAGCAGCTGAGCACTGGATTGCTCTGGAGTCAAAGATTAAAATCCCCATTTGGCCATGGAAACCCACTTAGCGATCTTCTGCAAGTCACCTTACCAAAGTATCAGAGTAAGGTGAAAGCAAATCCCTTCTGAGCAAACCTTGCCTGTGATAGGTTTTCCTTAGGTCAGAAATTACTTGGAAGGCATGCAACAAGAACAACAACAAAAATTAAAAATACAAAAATACTGTAAGATTAAAACATCAAATAATTAACACTATTTAAAATCTTACTGTAAAACAAAGTTTTAAACTAGTAAAGCACCTTAGAAAGCCCTTTCCTTATTAAAAATCTGGTTCCAAAGGTTTGCAAGATAAGAAAACGTTGCTGAAAGAACAACAAAGAAAGGACCATTCTAGCTTCCCTAGGGAGGAAGTTTCAAAGTGTGGGAGCAGCCACAGAGAAGTCTTTCTGCCACATTCCCAATGGTTTGTGAAGGCAGCAGGATTGAGAGAAGGATCACGTGGAAAGTCAAACACCTGGTAATAGTAAATAAACTCAAGCATGCAAGGCTTTGGGGAAATGTCTTGGTTTTCAGCTAGAGTATGTGAAAAGACATCTGGCAGTGGTTTGTGAAGCTGGCCAGGATGAAGAACTAGGACTTAAAAACCTTAGAAACAGGTAGCCCACCATCCAATAGCCAGGCCCCTAACCAACATAGCACCATATCATAATGGCAATATATTATTCCATGCGGCATTATAACCAAAGAATTTAAGAATGACTTCATTGGTCAGACCAAGGTCTGCTTAACCAAGCACCCTATTTGCCATTATCGACAACCAGATGATTCTGGGAAACCCATGTGTCCAATAGCATCCTGAGGTTATATTTCCTAGCCTGGTGAAAACCAAGCTCTACCACTGGTAAAGTTTCGTCCCTTCCAACCTTTTGCCTCACCCTGTGAGCAAGAGATTGTAGATAGTTAGTATCCCAGTCCCAGACACATGTTTATGTCCCAAAGGAAGTGACATGAAACAGAAATGTCAGGATATTGGCCCTATTTGTTCATTCAGCAAAGCAAACAATGTCAACTCTGCAAGCCCATTGTGGCACCAAACCTAGTATCCCTACTTCTGATGACATGTACATCCTGTGACTTCCTCTGGTTGGTATCCACATCTAGGATACAGATGTCTTCAATGAGAGACACTCCAGAGGAGCCATGGTTCAACCAACAAAAAAGCACCTAGGATGAATCCCAAGAAATAGACTGCAAAGGTGTTGTGTGTTCCCACTAATGTAAAATTACTATCAATCTTTGAAGGGATCTAGATTGGTGGGGATGCTTTTATAAATCAGGAATGAACAACCATTGAAGGCTAGGAAGATTCATACCCCACCCCACGGATTACCCGAGTTTACTCAAGTCTAATGCACTATCAAATCTAATGTGCACCTCCATTTTCAAAAATCCTAAAACCACAAAAGGTATTTGCTGTCGAATGTAATGTACAGCAGCAAAAGTGCACTCTTTGTAATTTGGTCCCAAAAGGTGCACATTACAGTTGCTGCCTCCTACAATTCCTTTTTCGAAAACAAAAATGTTATAAAACCATAGCTTCCAGCAATGGAAAAGAAAATTTTGGGATGCATCTATGCTGTGGAATGAATCCACTCTAACTACCCTGGTTCAATGCAGTGAGGTCATGGGGCTGCAGTTTTACAAGGTCATGAGCCTTCTCTGCCAAAGAAAGCTGATGCCTCACCATACAAATCCCAGCATTGCATAGCATTGAGCCATGGCAATTAAGTTAGAGATGACGTCCCTCAAATAGGAGCGCCAGTTGGCCTGAAGTAGCTTTCTGTTTTGCTTTGGCTCAGCACTAAGATTTCCATGTTATATGAATCTAATGTGCACCTGAATTTTGAGAAAGTAATTTAGCCCCCCCCCCAAAGGTGGGCATTAGATTTGAATAAATACTGTACTTGGATAGATACACCTCTTCCCTACACTTGCTCTTATAAAAGTTTTGTCTCCAAAGAACTTTTAAGATGTATGGGGGCATTTTCACCATGTTTTGGGACCTTTCTAAGCCATTTTAGATCTACAAAAGGCCTTTTCTAACAACAGCAAGTGAGCAAAAATAATTTCCTGTTCACTTCCAAATTCAAAAAGGCTTCTCCTGTGATAAAATTAGCCCTAGGAGTGCAAAATACTGTGAAAATGTGCTCCACTTTGTGTGTGTGTGTGTGGGGGGGGGGGGGGGTTGAGTACGTGAAACTGTGGATATTGAGTCAGTAAATAAATAGATTGCACATATCTGGTTTTGACTGTTCTTGGCTTACAACAAGCTTCCTGAATTCCTTATCACCTTGCAACGTGTCTTTGTCGTCTGCATCCGTTTTCTAGTTTTAAATGGGGCTAAAAATAATCTGTTTTGTGACATTGGGGGATAGGACACTCACTGTGTTAGAAATGTGCCACGAAGCCACCCTACTATCAGTGACATCAATGGACATGTATTGTTTGCTTTGTCTATACGAGGTAGTTAAAATGCTGGAAATTCCTGCATAGCTATCGACTCAGCATATCAGAGCGTTCTGGCAATCAAACCATCTTGTTTCACACGTACCATGTTCCAGTTCAGCTGTTACTGCAGTGGGAAACAAAGCTCCATCTTTCTTGATATAGTGTCACAAGAAATCTGGATAGCACACGTTTCTTCCCTCCCTCTGCATGCTTGCTTCAGGTATGTATTCTTATTGTACTTGGTGTTCAAGTTACTCATGGAGCTTGATCCCATACATTCCATGCCGTATTTCAGCTTTCCCCAAGCTGGTATCCTCCCGGTGTGTTGGAGTATTACTTCCAGCATCAGCAGTAAGCATAACTATATTAGCTGGTGGTGATGGGAGTTGAGCTACAACAGGCTTCTTAGAACTGTAGAGTCATAGAGACCTCAAGGGCTATCCAATCCATCCCCAGTCTGTCCTGCAGGAATACACAATCAAAGCACACCCAACAGATAGCAACTCCATTTAAAAGTCTCCAAAGGAGACTCCACCTCCGTTTCAAGGCAGCATATTCCACTGTCAAACAGTTCTTACCATAAAGAGGTTCTGCCTAATGTTTAAGTGAAATATCTTTTCCTGCAATTTGAATGTATGCTCTGTGTCGTAGTCTCTGGAGCAGCAGAAAACAAACTTACTCCCTCCTCAATATGACATCTTTTCAAATATTTAAACATGGCTATCATGTTGCCTCTTCACTTCCTCTTCTTCAGGCTAAAAATACCAAACTCCCTAAGCTGCTTCTCATAAGACATGGTTTCAGGTCCTTTACCTTTTGATCACACTCCTCTGAGCACATTAGATTGTCAAAATCCTTGAACTGTGTGGTCCAAAACTGGACACAGTGTTCTAGATGAGGTCTGACCAAAGAGTGTACTGTTACCTCCCTGGATCTAGACACTACTATTGATGTAGCTTAAAATCGCATTGTCTTGTTTAGCTGCTGCGTCATACTGTGGACCCATGTTCAGCTTGTGGTTTAAGACTCCTAAATTTGCAAGGACAGGGCTCTCAGAAGATTTGAAGTTGTGTTTTTGCTGGGTTTGCCCACATTCACCCCAGTGCTACTGCTAGATTTGTATCTGGGAGCTGTACAGGATGGACTGGAAAAAGAATCCTGTCACCTTCTGAGCCAATAGCTTAGCTACATTGGTGTAGATTTAAGGCTTACATTTTAAATTCTACCAGAACACAAACACACCCTTGGCTTTGGAACCACTATAATATGACAATGCCAAAAAAATTCCAGATTTTTTCCATTGTATTCTTTTGACTTTGGTCAAATGTAGCCCATGAACCTCTTTCAGGTAACCAAATGGAAGGCATTTCTGGAGTGCTACAATTCACATTGAAAGGCACCTGCAGCTCTGTTCTGTGGGACAGAATTGGAGAAGCTCCCTGTTAAGCTACCATTGCTATTATTTTCCTTTTCTGAAATTCCTTCTATAAAGAAAGTCTAAAATGATAAAGTGGTGTTTACACTTATGCTAGCTACTTGATATTTTACACTTGCAGCTGTCTGGGAGGTTTTGTGCGTTAGCTGTAAACCATAGCCCAGTAGCTGCAAAAACAAGTCAAGCTTAATATCATAATAAAAACTCAGATTAATAGCTGCTGAGACTCTCAGATGACATCTGGTGGAAGAAATACAGGAACAGAGCCAAACAGAACACAAGTGCCTGTCTTGACTCCATGAAAGTGATCTTTTCTTTACTTTCTTGTAAGTTTTCAAGAGACTACAAACAAACATCTAACACGGTAGCCTAAATGTCACAATCTGGAGTTGTGACCACAGAAAAGGCCATGGGAATCTTCTGCTTCCGTATTACTGCACCCTCTAGATATGCGTTTTTTACTTGGCAGTACCCAGATGTATTGGACTATGATCCCCATAATATATCTGAAGGATGGTGGACATTGGTGTGCAACACTACTAGTTAAGGAAGGCTGGTGTGTCAAGATGGCTGAACTTGCTTCCTTTTTGTCCTGCTTCACTTTTTCCTTATAGCCCACGTTTCCACCAAATGGTGCTGTGAAGATCATATTGTTGCTTCTATTCCTTGGCTTTCATTAAAACGGGTAATTTCTAAGTAGGCAATGGCCATCAAGGGTTTGCAACTTGGGCTTGGTTTCCCTTGCCTTCAACAGGTCTTGCATCCATTTAACTCAATGTTTCCCAAACTCTGGTCTTACAAATGTTTTGGACTTCAATTCCCTGAATTGAATGATTCCACATCATTGTCCAAGGCAGCTGAGACATCTCAGAGTCAAACTCCAAAACACCTGGATGACTAGAGTTTGGGAATTACTGATTTAACAATTTCGAGATTGATCCACAACTGGACATACAACACAGTTCGTGTTCTAACTATTTTCTGAAGAACTTCATGCCACTCAGACGTTTTACTGCACATTGATTTCTCCAAGACACTGCCTATTTATTTGCTTTTTCTTATAGCTGCAGCTGATCACTAGTACAGTAGAGTCTCACTTACCCAACATAAATGGGCCGGCAGAATGTTGGATAAGCGAATATGTTGGATAATAAGGAGGGATTAAGGAAAAGCCTATTAAACATCAAATTAGGTTATGATTTTACAAATTAAGCACCAAAACATCATGTTATACAACAAATTTGACAGAAAAAGTAGTTCAATACGCAGTAATGCTATGTAGTAATTACTGTATTTACGAATTTAGCACCAAAATATCAAAATATATTGAAAACATTGACTACAAAAATGCATTGGATAATCCAGAACGTTGGATAAGTGAGACTCTACTGTATATCACTATTGACCATTTCATTACTTTTTATATATGCACTGAGAAACTTTAGCTTATGAATACCATCATTATCACTGGTTCGTTAATTAAGAGGATTAGACTGCAGTAGACCACAACTACAGCTTTTCCAGTCCTTGTTCCCTTAATTCCTATCCAGATGCTCTCAACCTGGTTTCCAGAATTGAAGTCTTGCATCTCTTCACATGTGTAAATATTTTTCCATATAATGCTACTCCACCCCTTCTCCTGTTTGGTCTGTTTCTCTGAAATAGGTTATACCCCTCCATTGCCAAATTCCAATTATAGGACATCCCACCAGGTATCAGTTATACTTATTACATCATAACTGTTTTGCTGTGCTAAGAGTTCCAGCTCATCTTACTTCCTATGCTCCGGCCATTGGGGTAAAGACATCTAAGCCCATGGGACATTCCCCTTAGCTGTTTATTTGAGATTCTTGTCCCCTCACTGCTTGGTATTTGTTGTATTTGTCCAACCCTCTCTTCAGCCTTTTGTCTGTTCACTTCAGACCTTGAAAAACTACTTTTCCCAAGAATAATGTCATCCTCCCCCACGCAACCTAGTTTATAGTCCTCTTGATCAGGATTTCCTGTCTCTGGGCAAAAAACATTGCTTCCTACTTCTGTGAGGTGCAGCCCAACCCATGCCAGTAGGCCATTTTCCTGGAAGAGCAGACAATGGTATAGGAAACCAAATTGTTCTTACTGACACCATCTACAGAGCCAGTTATTCACCTCTACTATTTTTCTCACTCTTTCTGAGCCATGTCGTACAACAGGGAAGAGAGATGGAGAAAAAAAACACCTGTACATTAAGATCTTTTAGCTTTCTTCCAAGAGCTTCAAAATCCTTTCTGATCTTTTGAAGACTATGCCTTACAGTATTGTTGGTTCCTACATGAACCAATATGAAAGGAGGAGAGTCAGTGGACTTGAACAGCCTTGTCAGCCGCTGAGTTAGGTGGTGGACTTTTGCCCCAGAGAGGCAGCATGTTTTTCTAGACATCCTATCAGGTTTGCAAATCACCACTTCTGTTCCTCTTAGGAGGGAGTCACCTATGACCAACACCCGTCTCCTTTGAGGATTGACAGGTTCTCTTTCCTGGTTAGAGCTTAAAACAAGGGTGGAAGAGCACGGTTTCATTTCAGTGTGGAAAAAAATATTTTGTTATCCAGAAGATCTTGTAATACTAACATTATTGCAATTCTTGGATTTTGCTCAGATCAACATTTCACTTCAGAAAGTGGGGCAAATCCTTATTTTCACAGCACTAAAACTGCAATATTTTAATTAACCAGAAAACTTAAATATAGCCTCTCTTAGCACATTAACAGTGATAGTAATTGAGTATATGGAATATTGCTCAGTTCTCGAGTTCTTATAGCCACTAGTGTTTATGCAGACACTAACCACTGAATTGTGCTCAAAAGATTGTATCATTTTGCAGTCCTTCACTTTCCCATTTTCTTTATGGCAAGGTGGGCAGGTTCTGAAAGTTGGGCGGCATGGGGGAAATGGCCCATAAACCACTGCCACCATTCGGCACAAGAAATAATGCTCCCAGAAGTCTTGGCAGAGGATTTATTATTTAAGAAACCTATTATTATTTAAGAAAATAAGGTTGTTTTAGGTCTGGCAAAATGCCTTTAAATGGCAAATGAAGTCCCTTTACAAAGGCTTCTGGGATACTATTTGCCCTTTCTTTAAAAATCTATTCTTTTTTCAGCACAAGGGTTCAGGGTAGAACCAGAAGTCTGGACTGTTGATCCAGGCAGCATGTTTGCAGTTTATGGACTACACTTGCCTACTTCAGTTTTCCAAAAATTTTGCTATTTTAATAACCACATGCAGGGACAGTTTTGAATTAAAAGTGATTTATGAACCTATTTAAATTCAAGATAAACCCACACTGTACACAAGAATTACATAAAGAGCTCTTTTAAGTAATAATCACAAACCACATTAAATTAACACATCAGTGTGAGAAAGATAAAGATGAACTGCCAGTTAGCAGAAAATACTAAATTCTGAGCTAGTACTGGATGCAATCCTTTGTTCACCTGTTTTGGCATCTGACTCGGTGAAGGAGAGCTAAGATAGCTTCTGTGTATCCAGTGTATGCTTGCAGCTGAATCCCTTAATGACAGCCCACCCCAAAGTGATTCAGCCCATGTCACCCAAGGCCACTGAGCACTGCTACGTATGACAAGATGTGAAAGCACTATGTTTTCTCAGACTTGCTATATTTCCAGTCAGTTAAACGAAATGTCATTGGCCAGGAAACCAATCTCTAGCCCTTACTTTCGCAGTCTCTACACAACTGGTTGGGCCGGAGAGAGAGGCACTGCATTTGAAGGCCAAGGAAGGCTGAGCATCTACTTTACTTCAACAATTACTGTAGATCTATGACCAAACAGAAGAAGTGCCTCCGTGTTCACAGCCTCGTATGTGTTCAGGCATCCTCCCTGCTTCCTCAAAGCTAGGCAGAGAGGCTACGTCAATAATACATTTCTGCTATTGAATATTTTATTGATGATTTGACTTCCACCGCTTGCCGTTCCTGTTTCAAGGCTGGCTGGTTGTTTCTAATTAAAATTTAATGTCCCGGGAGAGAGTTTCTCACTATAGGGGAAATGTTGCTATTCTTTCCTAGCAGAGCAACAGGAAGGGGATTTCTGGCCACTGTGCAGCAAGCTATTACTTAAGCACGGCGTGGAAGATGAAGAGCAGAACCATGAGACAACAGGGTTTGGAGCGAGATCTGGAACGTTTCAATACCTCGGAGAGCTCCCTCTGAAAGCCCAACTGTTCTGGCTGCCGACTTCCTCCTCACCATAGAACAGGAGAAATTCTGCCATTGCAGCTGCAGTCAGGTGCACCAGGGAAATTATCTACAAGTTCCTTGTTGCTGTTGTTTTAATGGCAGCTTCCAAAACCCCCTAGCCAATATGGAGTTCTAGTTACTCAAAAGGAAATTTTCCAAGTTCTGTGTAAATTATACAATATTTAGAGCGTTTTTCAAATGGTGGGCTGGATCTAGAATTCATTTCTTTCCATCTGCAAGATGCTTCTGTCCAAAGGGGGGAATTCTGGTTAAAACAATGGGATGGGAAAATTACTGTTCCTCCTCTCTCAGTTCTTCTGTAGTTGTTTGTTTTGTCATTATTGATTGCGATTGAGTGTTTCTAGCAATGGCAAGACTAAGATGGAGAAAGCACCAAGAGTTCTGATCTTCAATAGCTCAACTCAAGTCATGCAAATTCAGGTTTGTGGCTTCCTTGACTGAATTGATCCATCTGTACTATGGTTTCTCTCTTTTCCTACTACCATCCACTTTAGCATTATTGTTTTTACCAATCGGCCAAGGTGTCTCAGAATATGTTCACAGTACAGTAGCCCCCCTGTGGTGCAGTGGGTTAGACCACTGAGCGGCTGAATTTGCTGACCGAAGGTCGGTGGTTTGAATCTGGGGAGTGGAGTGAGCTCCCGCTGTCAACTCCAGCTTCTGCCAATCTAGCAGTTCAAAAACATGTACATGTAAGTAGATCAATAGGTACCACTCCGGCGGGAAAGTAATGGTGTTCCATGCGGTCATGCCAGCCACATGACCTTGGAGGTGTCTACGGACAATGCCGGCTCTTCAGCTTAGAAATGGAGATGAGCACCAACCCCCAGAGTCAGACACGACTAGACTTAACATTAGGAGAAAACCTTTACCTTTACTTTTTACAATAGCTTCATTTTAGTCATTTCAGTGTACTCATATTAGTCATAAACTGAATGTCCGAAACCACCATGAAACATACCCTGGTAATAACAATGTCTTTTTGTCATGGCAACATGGACCAGTTGGTTACAGACACAGATAGCAAACCAGTTCAAGTCATACTTGGACAAAGCAAAAAGTCTAATGCGTTCCTTTGTGTTTTCTACAATTCATTATAGACTGCTGAAGAACCCTGCAGAGCAATGGGGAGATAATCCTGGAGGCTGCAGTGGAAACTGATTAAAATTGTTCCTTTGCAGTGGCAACGACAGCTGAGAGTAGTTTTGGGGTCTGGTGAAAAAGAACTGGGACCACAGTTCACCATTTTTTTCCAGTTCCCTCAAATCTTTGTACAGAGCAGTGGTTCTCAAAGTGTGTTCCGCAGAGCCCTTGAGGCTCCATAAAGCATATTAAGGGACTCCACTATCCCCTCTTCCTCTTCTCTCCTTCTCCAAGTTTCCCTCCGCTTTCCTGCTCCTCCTCCTCACCCTGCCTCCTTTGCCGCCAAAGGCCTTTTCAACCTATCTCCTTTGCTGCCAAAAGCCCTTTTCCCTCACCCCTAAAAGCCTTTTTTCATTGCCTTCCTTGCTCTCTTATTGAAACAGCATTCCTACCACTTGCCATCTTTTCCTACTGAGCTGGGATGAAAATGCTCAAAAGTTCAGGCTAAAAGGCAACAGCCTAATATCCTAGTGTGGTTACTGCTTCTTTCACATAGTTCCTCATGAGTACTGGGTTTGCCACTTACCTTCTAGACAGGATTTCTGCTGGCAAAGAGCAAGTCTCTTCTTTGGAATTCAGTATACAGACAACACAATTTTTACAGAAGAACAGAACTTAAACCATTAAGTTTTTTAACACTGCAATGAATGCTATTATGTCAGCATCCTAAATCTGTCAGTTCAATGTTAAGCAAAAGTGTAGTGTATAAAGATGTATACAAAAATGTATAACGAAACTTTAATAGCAGCAACAGTTTACCATTGGCCCAACACATCTGGATGCCTGATCTGTTTTGAGAATGTGAATATTCTTTTGTGTACTACATCTCCCAGAATCCCCCAACCAGCATGATTAATAGCCATGGTAGCCAGGGGATCTTGAAACTGTAGTCCACAAAGAACACCCCCGCCCCCAGCGTGGTTTTGCGTCACAATGAACATTTGTTTCAGCCTTTTAGGAATTCAGTGGTAACCTTAAAACAGTTCTGCAATGGCCTTAGTTACATAGGGAGGAAGTAAATTCTCCATCACTGCAATCCTGAAGCACAAAACCTTACTTGTTGTTGGAGATACTCCAGCTCTGAATATCTTGGACTGTGCTTGATTTGGTGGCCTATGAAATTTTTCCCAACTCTATGGTCCTATTATCACCTCAGCAATCCAAGACAAGTGTTTTCTGCTCTTAAACCACCTGAGATTTTCTCAATACTGTAGGATAATCAAACCTGTGGCAGAGCCTCAATTAATTCACAGAATTATCAATGCCATGAAAGAGAAGGCTGACAGCTTAATCCTACCTTGACTGAATTGTGTGTCATCCAAACAATTCGCTTGGAGAGAATGAAGAGCTAGTGCTTTTCTTTTTAACAGCATCTCTTGTTTTTAATAGACTAAAGGAATTTTATTTCAGCAGCACTTACTGATCTGAATACAGACTGCTCTGAGATACGTTCACTTCATTTTATTGCTAATACAAATCATTAGTATTATGACAAAAAAAACCCTCTAATAATTTTAGAGACGAAATTAGTTTAAGGAAGGTGGGTGGGCAAATGGAGGAAGTGCAGCCCACTCCATGGGTGGTCTCCAAGGTTGTTTACAAGATTTTCATGCCTTCCTTTTTTCAAAACCTTTTTGTTTCCAAGTGCCGCCCCCCAATAGTTCATTAGGGGGCACTTTTGCCACATTTTGTCCTGTCTCTATGGAACATTTTAAGAATATGCCAGGATCCACAATGTGGTGAAATTGCCCCTCCACAGAAGATTGGGGGTGGGGAGGCATTGAGGCGGAAAAAAAATGTTTTGCAAAAAAATTACAATGGTTGGATACACTTCCACAGTCCTCTGTGGGAATTGATCTAACTCTAATTCACAACATTCGTCCAGCCCCCAATCAAAGGAATCCTTTACAACATAAAGTCTTGATCTCAGATAGAACCAATTACATGAACTAATTATAGTCAATATCTGACAAGAGCCAGCTGAGAATTCATTTTCCTGTTTGTCTCTATAAATTTGTTTTACACTTGCTAAGATTCTACTGTAAGAGTAACTTCATTCTTGTCACATAAATCAATAACTGTTTACATCTCCTTTGGGTCCCAATGAATTGGTGATATTTTATTTAAATGATGTGGAAAGTTGCTTTGACACTGGAGTGTTGTCTGGTTTCCGGGCTGTACGGCTGTGCTCTACCAGCATTTTCTCTTGAAGTTTCACCTGCATCTGTGGCTGGCATCTTCAGAAGATGCTCTGAAGATGCCAACCACAGATGCAGGCATAACATCAGGAGAAAATGCTGCTAGAACCCGGCCATGCAGTCCGGAAACCACACAACTCTCCAGTGATTTCAGCCATGAAAGCCTTTGACAATGCTTTGATATTTGTAGGTTGTTTGATTTAAAAAGAAGTCTTCTGTAAATATGCGAACTTTAGCATTTAATATTGTTTGCTTTGTGACCTACATCCAACTGCCAGCTCCATCTAGAGTAAAGCCACTGAATCAATGTGAACTGGGTAAATTAATGTTAATGTGCTTTCCATTCACACAATAGGTCTAATTCTATGCTGAAGCCAGTAACTGGATTTAGGATGATGCATTAATAACAGAAAGATTTTAATTGTTTCATAAATGACTTGTACTGAAGTAAGAAAATGTGTTTTGAGGATCTCCTTTATTAGCTCTATAGCTGAACACAATGTATGTAATCTGCAAACAACAGAAGTGGGCAATTATGGCTTTCCGGATGTTTTGGCATACAGCTCCCAGAATCCCTAGATAGAAGAGCTAATAGTGAGGGACTGTGGAAGGTACAAACACCTGGAGACAACAGCTACCCATCCCTATGTTTAAGAAACGGTGGTAATGGCTAAAGAACAAACAGATAAAATAAATTCCCAAAGTATTTTTTAAAATTCCCACCGTACCTATAAAATATATATGGAAAGGAGCCTATGGTAGGGAAGGACGGGCTTTGGCAGCTTTGACACAAGAGATTGGATTTTGTTTGACAAAGGAGGGAGTAAAAAAGCTAAGAAGAGATGGAAAGACATAAAAATATTTAGAAGAAAAGAGAAACAGCCCCAAATACAACAAAAGAAAAAGATAAAAGAAAGGTAGCAAGAAACTCAAGTGAGGCAGTGAAGGAAAAATCTAAAATATAATAACACAAGAAATCAACAAAGATTTTTTTTTTGTTAAGTTGAAAATACAATACAAAGGGCAAAGCTGGGAGAATCAGATTGTGAAGCAAGGAAAAGTCAAGCTTACACCAAGATGTGCCTTCACTGAAGCAGTATTTTCTAGAGGAATTACATCTCTCCTTGTGGGATGCATTTGGGCATTTCGTGCAGGTCTCTACTCAAATGAGCCATGGAGACATTCTGCCATTCTGTTTATTCTGTAATGGTAACAGAACGTGTGCCAGTTCCTGATATGCTGGATTCTTGAAAGAAACTGCCTTTCTTAGGCCTGCTATTCTGACAAACTGCCCGTTAAATGAATTCGAAACTAAGGGCAGAGGCCTCTTAATGGCAAAGACTTTCCAGGTGATGTATTCCTCAAACATACGAAGGCAGTAGGAGGGGCTGTTTTCGCAAACAAGAGGAAAGCAGCTTGCAAGCAATCTCTGTAGGAAAATTTTAATCAGCAAATCTAATCAGCCATACAATACAAACCTTTATTACCTATGCCTCTACCTTGTGTCAATACAATCTTACACATACACCCCGCAAGCGAATTGTTACTTAAGTAGCATCACGCAAATGAATTTCAGTTTCATTTTTTAAAAAACATAACAAACCCGTAAGGATAGAAGACCCCAATCTCTGTGCAAAACATTACTAGCAGGAAGATAGCATTTGGAACTTGCCTTATTATTTTTTTAGTGGTTCTTGTTCTATATCAGAAGACTCTGGTTGCTTCTGGATGAGTGAATTTTCTCTCTCTCCCAGAGGAATTTCCTGCCAACTGATTTTAAGAGGCGGCATTATGTAAGCCTCTGCTAGCACTCATGAAAGTAACGTGTGCTTTTCAGCTCTCAACCCCAAATGCTATTCGCACTTTGGTAAGATCCTGCTGGCATACTCCAAATCTGGTGCAGCAGGGCGTTTCCTTTGCCTTGAACAGACCAACATTGGACTTCTCCATAAAGACAAAAGAAACAAGATAATACGTAATAAACTATGAACTGTGTTAGGTCTTCTACCATATCAAGGTATTATTAAGGCTATTGCCATCATTGAGTAACTCCATTAAGAATCTTCCTGCTTTATTTAAATTGCTAGTACTCCAATATCCAAAGGTTGACTGTATTTGTTGGTAGGTCTTATTGCTTTTCATCTCAGTGCTAAATACTGATCAAAAGGATTTTTGACTTTTATACCCGGATGTCCTTGTGCAAACTGGAGAGCTGCTTTTTAAAATAATCAGAACAATTAAGCTATTTGGCTCTGTAGATTTTTTAATATTTAGAGTAGAAATTTGCATTGTATAGTTTTACTGAGATGTTCACAGCACTAACTATTAATATTGTGGCATTGAATGTTTGCCTTTTGGTATGTGTGTAAGCTGCCCTGAGTCTCCTTGGGGAGACAGGGCAGTCAATAAATAAAGTTTTTATTTATTAGTATCGCTTGTTGGTCATTATCTGCTAAATGGCATCTCAGGTAAAGGTTTTCCCCTGACATTAAGTCTAGTCGTGTCCGACTCTGGGGGTTGGTGCTCATCTCCATTTCTAAGCCGAAGAGCCGGCATTGTCCGTAGACACCTCCTAGGTCATCTGGCCAGCACGACTGCATGGAGCACTGTTACCGGTACCTTCCCGCAGAAGCGGTACTACTCACATTTGCATGTTTTCGAACTACTAGGTTGGCAGAAGCTGGGGCTAATAGAGGGAGCTCACTCCGCTCCCCGGATTCAAACCGCCAACCTTTCAGTCAGCAAGTTCAGCAGCTCAGCAGTTCAACCCACTGTACCACCGGGGGCTCCAAAATGGCAACTCAACACTTTATTTAAAAGGGAAGGCAAACTCAGCAACTTGGGTGTTCAGTTGAAAAGATAGATGTTGAAATCAGTATCTTGAAATCTCATTTTCAGCCAGCAAAGCTGACAAAATAAAGTTTACAAACATAATAAAACAAAATATCATGCTTTAGGAGTTACATTTTTCCAGAAGTAATAAGTACACAGTTTGTATTGCAAAATATTTATTGATTCAGGGAAGTAACAAAATCGCAAATAGATTTTCATCTTACTCTTACACATACATAATTTTCATACACATACTTTCTAAGAAAATAATATTTTGATTTCAAACACTGAATCATTAATTGTATTTCTTTCCACAAAACTCAAAGCAGCTACTTCTTTCTATTCTATCATCCTACATCTTTGTACTATGAACGTTTTTGTTTGAAATCCAGTCCACCCATTTCCCTAGCTTCCAGTGTTTTTTAAATACACAATCTTTAAGTACTGCTGTGATTTACAACTTCCCTCATTTTGCTTTGCTGCAAAGATATACCAGATTATTCCACTTTACACATAAGCACAAACATTCCTGGAAATACGCTGATGGGAAATATTTCCCACAAATGAAGAATTACACATACATGTTTTACTATCTTTTGTCATGTTTAAGAGGCCATTGAGGTAGGTCACCGCAAACTTGTTTTTATGACTAACAGATATTAAATGTAAGTGGAAGTTTAGGTCATCTTGGTATGAGAGATACGTAGAATGATAGCAATGTTTAACAAGAGGAAGTTGGACAAGAAAGAGACATTATCAGAAACTGGGTGGTTGGAAGCCATGCCCTACTTTTCCACTTTTATGCTCTTGTCTTTATTTTTATGGTTATAATTTGTAGATTTTAGATTCTTTTTTGTTAATCAGTTTAGTTTGTTTGGTGTGTTTCAGTAGTTTAGGTACTTTTGTGTAATATGTTTCTTTACATTATCTCATATGTGTTTTATATTATACTACATTTTGAGTGTTTAAAAAAGGTACTTTAAAATATAACGTTTGTTTTCTTATATGTTCAGGGATGCCATATACATTCATTCAAATTTCATCACTATCGTAAAGTAGTTAATATTAGCAGATATATCACTTGATCACTAACTGCTAAATTTGTGTGTTGATTTATTTGAAAACTACAAGATACAAAAAGTATTCTGCATGTTACCTCATTCACACATGTAAGGGATCTTGTAGTAGTCAAGTGATGGCATCCATAGCTGAGTCAGCCATTAAGAGCAGCAAGATGTGGGCCACTTCTCTGATGGAAAAAGACCCGGCTGGACTGCAGTGAGCTGCAGAAGCTTAAAGCTGCATTGGAAGGTTGCTTGGGGCTGAAGCGTGCTCTGGCTCACACAGAATAATCCAGGAAGACTTGTCAACACTGCTTTAAAGTAAAAGTTAAAGGTTAAAGTAAAACTGCTTTGCCAACCAAGGTCTTGTTGTGATTTTAAAATCCCACCAGATAAATGTAAGTAAGGTATATATAGGCAATATGCATTCTACATGCGCTATATATCTTTAGCATCATATGACCACAGGCAGGTATAGATTTCAATGTCCTATTTTAAACAGAATTTTCTTCTGGTTGCATCAACACAGGGTAATATATGTATATGCGTGTGTATAATAATAATACATTTTATTTATTACCTGCCTCTCCTGATGGCTCGAGGCAGGGTACAACGAATTCAAAAACATGAACATAAAAATACAATACATTACAAATTTTAATATTTAAACACACACACACATATATATGAAATTTTATACCAAACACAGCTACAGAATTGACATATACTGTCAATCGAATGCAAGTCAAAACTTATAATTAAGAGTTGACTGGGTAGGCCTGCTGGAAAGATGGATCTTCAATTGCGTTTTAAATTCTGAAACCTCGTTTAGCTGTTGGATCTTTTCTGGCAGATTGTTTCAGTCTTGGGGTGGCCTCTGGTTGACAGTCACCAGTTAGGTTGTGGCTGGAGTAGCCACCCACTGAAGGACCTAAGTGTCCTACAGGATGTATTATGTAGGAGATCCTGTAGGTAACCTGGACTCAAATCATGTAAGGCTTTAAAGGTCAAAACCAACACTTTGTACTTTGCCTGGAAACTAATTGGCAGTCAGTGAAGTGACTTTAATATGGGTGTAATATGCTCACTTCTAGATGTTCTAGTAACCAACCTGGCTGCCGTATTCTAAACTAGTTGGAGTTTCCAAACTTGGGACAGAGGTAACCCAATGTACAGTGCATTACAGAAGTCCAACCTTGAGGTTACCATCATCTTTAGGTCCTCAAATTCTAAGAAGAGTCACAGTTGGCAGCCTAAACTAGTAGTAAAGCACTCCTGACCGTCATATATATATATATATATATATATGTGTGTGTGTGTGTGTGTGTGTGTGTGTGTGTGTATCATAACTATACACACACTACATCTGCTCTTAATGTTTACATGCAACATTGTTGTCAATACCTACACCTTCAACCATGCCTTCCTGAACATTTCTGAAGAGTCAGTGTGACTGTGGAAATACAATCATTTGACCACCTGTCGGGGGTACTTTGAATGAGATTTTCCTGCTTCTTGCAGGGGGTTGGACTGGATGGCACGTGAGGTCTCTTCCAACTCTACGATTCTATTATTCTATGACTGATCCAATGAACTTGACTGGGTTGTATGGCTACCTTGAAGAATTCACATTTAAATTCCTGTTTAGTCTTTTGGTGGCTTGGTGGAGATGGGCAAAATCAGGTTCTTAAATTCAGTTTTTCACCTGGAAAGCAAAAACACCCTGACCATTTACTAGGACCGTTAGGAGGATGGAATGAATAGAATAAGGAGTATATAACATTATGACGTAATGAGAGGTTCTCAACATAACAAATGAAAGTGCACAAAACCTAGAGAGTTTGGAAATGTTTTAACTTTGCATCTAAACAAGATTAGAACAGGATATAATAAATAAAATAATGGAAATAACAACTATGTATACAATTAAGAACAAGAAAAATTATTTTATCCTAATCTAATTGTTTTCCACAATCTAATCGCTTTCTGTGTATCTCTAAGGCCAAAGTGACACATGCATTTCAGAACATGAATTACCACTTCACAATCATCTCCCACTGATGCTAATGAATGCAAGCAAGAGTTAAGCATTTCTTCCTGTAACACAAAAAATTTAGGAAGACTGAAAAGCAGTGGAAGTCTACATTCCGTGGCTATCAATTGGTTTCAAGATAGCATTTTGCAATCTGCATTCATATCTTTTGAATATGTGCAACATCAGCAGGAGAGAGGCTCAAGCATGCTTTAAATGATAGAGGTAAAATCTAAGATCAGAGGGCATTTTTATATCCCTTGCTTTTAGGGAGAGTACACTGTCATGTGATTTGCAACTGTGGGAAAAAGAAGTACTGGAAGCTTTGGCTTTGTTTGCTTTTTAAAAAATAAAATAAAATAAAGAATGGCTGAAACTGATACTCAAAATGTTGGCAGTTCCTCTATTTTTCGTCTGTCAACATACAAAGTCTCAGCCACTCATTTGCAACCCTATTCTAATATAGGAGGCTGAATGTTTTATTATTATTTAGTACAAGCTCCACTGTTTTGGATTTTTGGAAAGCAAAGCAGGGGAGCTGGAAAAGATGTGCAATTCCTTGGCTCGGTTGGCATACATTTACAATCTTCCCAGAGAGATCTTGGGGCCTTTTCACTTATCAATGTCACCCGACTGGTCTTGCGGAAGAAATTCAGAAGCAATGCTCCAAGCAGGCCTTGGCTAATAACAGCCCCTTCCCTTTCTCCCAGTGAAAAACAAAACAAAAGCCGACTTAAAACTTAAGCCCATGTCTTCCACACATCCTCAAGGGGGAAGCGCACACGCAGATGTCAACTCTGCTTTTCTGCAGTCATCACGGACGTGCCAACTTGCTGGTAGCTGATGTTCGGGTCTTACAGGAGGTCCTTTCTCCTCCTGCTGCCCTCAAACGGGACGGGACGCATCGATGTCGCTGCTGCTGCTTCTGGGGGGAGGAAGGGGGGCCCCGAGGTAACGGGAGGAGACGCCGCAAAGGAAGGAAGGAACAAACGACGAAGTCCGAAAAGCAGGTTAGCCGCTGTCACACGCACAGTGGGGACACGAGAAGCACAATGTGCGTTAGTCAGTGGCTCATCTGCTCCTGGAGAACTGGACCCCACTCAGATGGGCTTGGCGGTTCTGTGGTGCCCCAAACAGACATCCCACCCATGCCCCCACCCAGGACCTGAAACACACAAGGGACAAGTCAGCAGCAGAGTCCCCACTGTCATTCAATGAGCCATAATAATAATAATAATAATAATAATAATAATAATAATAATAATTTATTCGCTGCCCACCTCTCCTCACAGCTCAAAGCAAGGCACAATTAAGGCCCCATCTACACTGCTATATGGTCAGAGCAGACTCATGCTTATATGAGTCTACACTGACCATGTAATGCAGTTTCAAACTGCATTATATGGCAGTATAGAAGGGCGCATACAAAGATAAAACAATACACCATCTTTTGGATTTGTCCCTACATTTCGACCACTACGTTAAATAGCCCTGCTCTTTCAGCATCCCGCAGGGCCCATTAGGACTTAGGTAACATGGATGTAGACCTCAACTTCCTACAACACACAGCACTGCATCCTCTCGAGTATTTTTTTTTCAAAACTACTTCTCCCTACAATTCTGTTGAAATGCTCCCCTGATCCACCTTTTGCTTCCTTTCACAGATAACTCTCTCCACCCACTTCCTCAGTATAGAAAGGGCAAATCAAACTGGGGAGGCATCCGTAGGAGTTTGACACCGCTTTGACTGCCAGGGCTCCATGCTGTGGAACCCTGGGATTTGTAGTTTGGTGAAGCAACCAGCACTTATTTGGCACAGAAGGTAAAAAGAGGCCTGTAAAACTAAATTCCATGACTCTCTCTCACTCAGTCATGGCAGTTGACGTGGTGTTGAACTGCAATAATTCTACACCCTTTGCCAGATCTTTAGTACAGTCTGAGACCACCCACTGCTCTAAATTGTGTTGAGATTTAAAACGCAATTTAAGACCCATCTCTTCGGGCAGGCCAATCCAGCCAACTTTCAATCATAAGTTTTGATTTGCATTATATTGCCAGTATATGTCAATTCTGTAGTTGTGTTTGGTATAAGTTTTCATATGTCTGTGTGTGTTTATGAAATTTAGTAATGTTCATTTTTTTGAATTTGTTGTACCCTGTCTTGGGCCAAATAAACTATATTATTATTATTTTAAAAAGATGGCAAGTGATGCCTCTGGAGGAATTCTCCCAAGGAGAAAAAGTTCTGTTTTTACCTGGAGAACAATCCATCCTCCAACTAAACTGAATACCAGAATTCTCAATTTTTTTTAATACAGTAGAGTCTCACTTATCCAAGCCTAGTTTATCCAAGGTTCTGGATTTTACAAGCCATTTTTGTAGTCAATGTTTTCAATATACAGTATCGTGATATTTTGGTGCTAAATTCGTAAATGCAGTTATTACAACATAACATTTCTGTCTATTGAACTACTTTTTCTGTCAAATTTGTTGTAGAACATGATGTTTTGGCGCTTAATTTGTAAAATCATAACCTAATTTGATGTTTAATAGGCTTTTCCTTAATCCCTCCTTATTATCCAAGATATTCGCTTATCCAAGCTTCTGCCGGCCCGTTTACCTTGGATAAGTGAGACTCTACTGTACTGGGAAACTGCTTCCTTGGTCATGTAGGGGTTTCCTTGAAAAGCAAAACAATACATTTCTCTGGGGTTTTTAGGGCAGCTTTCACTTTTGGCTGCTATGAGTTTTCTGGGATGTGTGGCCATGTTCCAGAAGCATTCTCTCCTGACGCTTCGCCTACATCTATGGCAGGCATCCTCAGAGGTTGTGGGGTCTGTTGGAAACAAGGTATATTAAACCCCTGCGGAATAATGTTCAGGGTGGGAGAAAGAACTTTTGTCTGTTTGAGGCAGGTGTGAATGTTACAATTGACCACCTTGATTAGCACTGAATGGCCTTGCAGCTTCAAGGTCTCGCTGCCTCCTGCTTGGGGGAATCCTTTGTTGGGAGGTGTTAGCTTTCACTATCATTTCCGGCAGCTTTTTCTTTGTTAAAAGAAAGGGTATGGGAAGTCTTCACCCCTTTAATGGAACTCTTTGAAATTCAAATCCTGGCTTTCAAGAAACTGGGTAACTTTTCCGGAAAGAAAAGTGAAACTATTTGTTCCTGGTCCTGGGATCTGAAGTGGTTTCAGAAGGCGAGGGAGGGGGTGGAAGAAGACCCAAAAATCTAGAGTGCACCGGCAGTGTAGAATTAATGCAGTTTGCCACCACTTTAGTAGCTGTGACTCAATGCTATGGGATCCTGAAAGTTGTAGTTTTGCAAGGTCTTTCGCCTTCTCTGCTCAAGAGTGTGAAAACAAAAACTCCTGGAATTCCATATTTCAAGCCTTTGAGAACGTCGGTCTGCAATCAATGGCACAGTACTGCACTTTCATCCCATGCCCTGTTCCTTAACTAAGTAGCCGGTAGACTGTTAGGAATTGTGGGAGTTGAAGTCCAAAACACCCGGAGGGACCAAGTTTGCCCATGCCTGATGTAGATGCAGCCTCGGGGCCCTTCCACACAGAACTATATTCCAAAATATCAAGGCAGAAAATCCCACAATATGAACTGAGTTATCTGAGTCCATTCTGCCATATATTCCAGTTCAAAGCAGATAATATGGGATTTTTGCCTTGATATTCTGGGATGTAGAGCTGTGTTGAAAGGCTCTCAGCAATTCTATGGATTTTTTTTTCAATTTTTTTCCTTGGTGGGAGAAACAACTTGGCGAAGCGTTTTTAACCCAGACTCAAAGAGCTATACTCACTACCCTGGTTTTGTTGTGAGTTTTCCGGGCTGTATGGCCATGTTCCAGAAGCATTCTCTCCTGACGTTTCGCCCACATCTGTGCGGGAGAAACGTCAGGAGAGAATGCTTCTGGAACATGGCCATACAGCCCGGAAAACTCACAACAACCCTGTGATTCCGGCCATGAAAACCTTCGACAACATATCCTGGTTTCCACGAATACTTTCCGCACAATTGCACCCCAACCCTGCAAGCGCCCGGGACCCGAGTTCGCTGCTTACCTGCCAACTTTTCCCGGCCTGCGTCCTCCTTCCCACTCCGCTCCAGTTTCAAGGAAGCCAAGGAGCAGCAACCCACGTTGCTCCCGCCGCCTCGCAACCTGCCTTCCCTTTCGCTTGCTCCGCCCGCCCCGCCCTGACTTTCATGAAAATCAAGGATTGTGACGCCACGCCGCGTCTCCTCCAATGGCAGCCGCGCCCGGCTCCTGGCTGGCCACGCCCCGCGGCGCCTCAGCCAATCCGCGCCCGCATCCTTCCCCGAGCCAGCTCCCGCCTTCCCTTCCCCGCGAGTTACAGCGCGGGGTGCGGCGCGTTCGGTTCTGCACGTCCTTACTTTTAGGGAGGAACCAACTGTACTTGCCCAAGCGTCAACGCCGCCTCTCTCTTTCACTCAGTCACTCACTCACAACACCCCCCCTCCCTCCAGACCCAATGGTTGCCTCCATTGAGGCAGGCTCCTTTCCAGGAACGCGGCCGCTCTTGGAGAGAAGTTGGTGGCACTTCGCATTGGTAGGGCCCGACCCGGGTTGGCTTCTTCCTTCTCCTCCTCCTCCCCATCCTCTTTCTCTCTGCTCTCCTCCCCCCCCCCTTTCTCGGGGCTGTCGGTGGTATAACCCAGCCCGGGCCTTTGCCATGAGGACAGTGTCAATGCGCACGTAGCAAGCGCAGAAGCAACAGAAGGACGGGTCCCAAGCGGCGCGCGCCGGGACGGCGGGGCGGGCGGGGCGGGCGCGCGCGCCTCTCGAGCTGCTTTGCTTTTTGCGTTTTTGCAGCTGCGCGTTTTTGCAGCTGGAGTGCGCGCGCGCCCGCTCGCGGTTGTCCTCAAAAGCTCCCGGAGACCCCGACGCGGGGTAGAGAGAGAGAGAGACGCCTGCCATCATTATCATCCTTCTCTTGTCTGCATCTTGTCTTTCCGAGCTCTCAACGAGGTGGAGGACCCATAGCAGCACCTCTTCCCCCAACTCTTTTTTAACCTCCTTTGCTTCTTATACTGGGAATGCATGCCTCCCCCCCCCCCCTCTCTCTCTCAATGTGTGCGTGCAAAAAGCCCAGGGGATACAGTTATCTTTAGCCCTGGAACAGTACATTCAAATCTTGCACGCTGCCCAGGAAAGTGCACAGCAAGGATAGAAGAAAGAAGAAACAAAACTTGTGCACCTGAGCCTTGAGGTTCAGAGGTTGGAGCCTCCAAGGGCCCATCATGGCTTGCAGGGGATCGGCTTGACACGCTTTATGAGGCCTCACTTACACTGAGCACTTAATTCAGGTTCAAACCGGTATGAAAGTGTTTTCACTGTGTAATTCAGGCATGGGTAAACTTAGGCCCTCTGCTTAAGCGGCTGAGGGTGAAAAGGAAAGGGCCTGAGGCTGTTTAGGAATTGTGGGAGTTGAAGTCCAAAACACCTGGAGGGCCCAAGTTGGCCCATGCCTGGTGTGGATCATGACAGGAAATCCTGGAACCAGCTTGAGGCCTGGATGTTGATTGCACAAACCACAAAATACTGATGCACATCAAGGGCTTGCTTTTGTGGGAGTTTGATGTCTGGCCACTGCAGTATGAAGCTAGCTTCAAAATGCATTAAATAGTCAGGTTGCCGTGAGTTTTCTAGGCTGTATGGCCATGTTCCAGGAGCATTGTCTCCTGACATTTTGCCCACATCTATGGCAGGTATTCTCAGAGGTTGTGAGGTCTGTTGGAAACTAGGCAAGTGGATTTTATATATCTGGAATGTTCAGGGTGGAAGAAAGAACTCTTGTCTGTTGGAGGCGAGTATGTATGTTTCAGTTAATTGCCTTAATTAACATTGAATAGCCTTGTAGTCTCAAGGCCTGGCTGGGGGAATCCTTTGTTGGATTCCTGCCCGGGGAGGATAAAGAACAACACTGAAAACAGGAATTCCAGATATGAAACAATCAGGGCCAGCTAATGGCCTCCCAGCAAAGGATTCCCCAGGCAGGAATCAGCCAGACTTTGAAGCTGCAAGGCCATTAAATGCTAATCACGGTGATTAATTACAATATTCACACTTGTTTCCAACAGACAAGAGATCTTTCTCCCACCCTGGACCTTCCACAGATATATAAACCCCACTTGACTAGTTTTCCAACAGACCTCACAACCTCTGAGGATGCCTGCCATAGATGTGGGTGAATCATCAGGAGAGAATGTTTCTGGATCATGGCCATACTGCCCGGAAAACTCACAGCAACCCAATGATTCAGAGTGTAAAAATACAGATTTATAAATCTGATTGTATGTTTTTCAGGCCTTTATATTGTAAACAAGATGTTGGCTAATACAAGTGCCTTACTGTCTTTTGAACAACCATTTCCCCAGTTACATTCAAGCAGTTGCTTCCAATACCATGGCAGAAAGAGCACAATGTAATCTGTCTGAGCAGCTTACGTTGAACGTACTGGCATGTTTTACCAATGTGGTCTTCTGTGCAGATTAGTTGAGTTTCTCCAGTGTCGTTCACAGCCTTGTCAAAAACGGGAGAGCCGATGTTGATGGGAAGAGCTTAAAAGTGTGGAAACAACAACTGGCCACACATTGTGGAGATGATTTGTAAGAATCTCCTAGCTTTCCCTGCCTTGACTCTTTTACAACAAGATTTTCAGAATTGAGGTCAACTGAGATCCCGTTGCATTAGCAACGTGGTGACTGTCCATGTCGGAAGCATAAAAGATCCTTGGGAGGCGTGTGGAGAGTGGCCATGGCGCTGGCTGCCTCTCCCGGCTCAGCCTCTGATGGTGATCATCATCATCGCAGTGTGGCAAGCGGTGTTACATAAGCAGCAGCGGAGGCAGGGAGTGGGTGCGCAGGGAGCGCAGGCCTGGTGGTGGGCTGCCGCATTCCAGGGGACAGAAATGCATGGCAGGAAGCTCTCAGGCCAAGAGCGCAATGAGGCGTGAAGGGATTTGTGGGGAACGTATACAATCCGGGAGTGGAATGGCCCCTTACCTCACTCCACAGGAATGGGGATGGAGGGGAGCAATGCTGGATGGGGCTGCTGGGGGGCTGCCGGTTTTGAGAGAGTGGCAGCCCTTCTCCTTCCCTCTTTCCTTTCCCGTTTCCCTATCATGTCTCTCCCTTCTTCTGTCTCATTTCATTCCTCTGTCTCCATTCATCCCAACCCTTGCCAGTTTCTTTTTGGAGCTCCCATAGTCTACCCCACTGTACCACTTCCTCTCTCCAATCAGTTCTTCCCTAGGATGTGTCTACATGGCAAAATGAATTCAGTTTGACACACTTTTAACCCACTGCTGTAGAATCCTAGGGTTTGTCATTTCATGAAGCATTCACACTTTTTAGCAAAGAAGGCTAAAGGCCTTGCAAAACTTCAGCTCCCACGATTCCATAGCATTGAGCCATAGCAGTTAAAGTACTATCAGACCACATTAATTCTACAGCGTAGAGTCACTCTTAAGTATTACCCTGCGCTTCCCGCCCCGATAACTAAGAGAGCCTAGAGATTGAGCTCTGCATTTGTACTGTGGGATTACGTGTGCTCCACTTCTTTTGGAGGCCAAGGGAAAATCCTGCCTTCCTCATTCCAATAGGCTAGAATGCATAAAAAGACCTTTACAGATTGAAGAGCTGAGCCAAAACTTTTTAAAAAATGAATTTCAACAGGGAGGAATGTACAGCACTACACTTAGGCAATAAAAATGAAATTTACAAATGTGTAAAATGGGTGACACCTGGCTTGAAAACAGTACACATGAAATGGATTTAGGAATCTTAAAAAGCCACAAGCAGAGCATGAGTAAACAGTGCAACACAGTAGCCTTAAAAGCTAATGCAATTTTAGGCTGAATCAATAGGAGTCTAGTGTCTAGAGATTGAGGGGAAGTCATAGTCCCATTCCTTTGCTTGTGTCAGACTTCATCTGGGACGCAATGTCCAATTCTGGGCACTACAATTCAAGAAGGATATTGACAAGCTGGGATGTACATAGAGAAAGGTGACCATTTGTTAAAGAGCCTGGAAACCATGCCTAGGAGCTGGCTGATGCAACATAAAGCTGTTACTCTTAATTAGCTGCTTCATGTAAGATGTAACTCTATGTAACTGCAATCCTCCACATGCTATTGGACTGCACTGCATCAACATACGTAGCTAGTGGTGAGGGATAATGAGATTTGCAGTGTAACTGTGGATGGTTATGGTTATCACTTTTTAAAGCAAGAATTCTTTTGAACCTCTCTCTGCTCCTTTTGTCAATAGGTACATATCATAAGTTTCCATGTTTAAACTTTTACATGACAAAAAGTTACACAAGAATTGCAATGAAGTCAACCAGTTGCAGCCTTTTCTTCTCACTGTTACAATTCTGGTGGGCTACTGAACAATGTAAGAGCATCTGGACAGGGTTGATTCCAGGGCCGTAGCTAGAAAAATGTGTGTGTGTGTGTGGGGGGGGTTGAACCCCTAACACCCCCCCCCCCCTTCACTACAGGCCTGTCAATATTTGCTTGCGATAGTACTTGCAGTTCTGGAGGGACTCTTAATTTTTTTGCATCTCATAGACTTAGCATGGGGATTTGGTTAACCAGTTAAAATTCATGAGTAAACCAGGTTTTTTTTTAACCTGAAAATTTGGGGGGGGGGTTGAACCCCTAACACCCCCCCCCCCCCTTTTACAGGCCTGGTTGATTCCCTAAATTACTCACTGACAGGCATCTATTGAAGAGGGAAAGCGCTGCTCCATTCTACATTCTCTGCTCTGGATTAGTTGGTTAATTCCGTGTTCACTCAATGCTTTTTAAGCTTCATGTTTGCCCCTCTGAGCCAGTTAATCAGCTGCTTTTAACCTATATCCTTTTTCTATATTTACAAACACACTACTTTTTGATGCCCTGTACGTTGATGGTTGTTTATATACACACTGCCAAGTAAATGTAGAGTTAGTGTTAAAGGAAGTAGAATTCTGCAAGCAAGATTATGTATATTGAATGTATTCCAATGCATCTTTTGCTTCTGAGACATAGTTAGGAACCTTAACAAGCATGAGTAGTATAGAAAATGCGTCCGGAAGCATCTTGCCCACTTGTAAATCTTTCTCAATATGGCAATGGGTTTTGAGTTTCTGCCCTTGCCATCCCCATTTGGAATAGTCCAAACAGAAGCATCTATTTAAAATGCAAAATGTGCCTATTTGGAAGCAACATTTATTGGGAGAGAACTAGAAGGGTTGAGGGGTCCTTACACACACATCAGCGCTCACCCTAAAATTTGTATAAAACAGCTTGCACTAACCCTCTTGGCAAGTGTGTAATAAACTTACTGGTTAATCCAGCCCTGCTGGCATGTATATAGAGTAATACCACAGAACTCATGGAATTACAGTGTTTTAAAACCACTGTAAATGAGATTAAGCTAATTGTCTTGCAGGGATTTTGCAGTAAGTAAGCCCAAAAGACTTGCATGCATTAACTAGGTTTAATACATACAGAGATAAGATCTATTGGATTTCTCAGTGGATGCTCCGAGCTGGCTTTGGACTGCTGAGGAAGTGGTCGAGTATTGTAATTTTCCTGAATTATGTATTGGTAAATTGTATTTTAATTGTTTAAAATTGTGACATCAATTTAATTTGTTTCTAATATTTCATCTTATTTTGAGATTTAATTACGTAGTACTGTTGTGATCAGCTTGCATATACATCCAATAGATAAATAACAAGAATAGGAAAGGCAAGGAAATCTTTTTCTGGTGGCCGCTGTAGTTGTGCTTAACTGCAGCGTCAGGTGTAGATAGACTAGTAGTGATTCCCAAACACTAATCCTCCAGGTGTTTCGGACTGCAGCTCCCAGAATATCTGACTATTGGTCAAATAGCTTTGATTGTTGGTAACCGAAGTTTAAAACATTTAAAAATATCAAGATGTTATTGAATGTACAAAGAATTCAGGTTGGGACATGTAGGGAGGGAAAACAAAATGTACAAATATAGGATGGAGGCCACCTGGCTTGAAAGCAGGACCTACAAAAAGGATCAAAAAGGTGCCAGTAGATTTCCAGCTAAACATGAATCAGCAGTGCGATGGAGCAGCCAAAAAAGCCAGTGCAGTTCTAGGCTCAATCAGTTTTAAAGGGAAGAAGTAGTGCCACTGTACTCCCTTTTCTTCATACTGCACCTGAATCCAAGTCTTGTGAGGAGCAAATTAAGGAGCTTGGTATGTTTAGCTTGGAGTAGAGAAGATTGGGAGGTGGTATGATAGTCAATACCATCTCTATGAATGGGTGTCATAAAGAGGATGAAGCAAGTGTGTTTTCAGCTGCTCCACAGATTAGAAGATGGAACTAATGGATTCAAATTACAATGGGCTCTTGATCTCTGCTGTGGTTTGATACAAAGACTCCCTGTATATATTAAAATTGTGGATAGTCGGGATCTATTACATACAATGGCATGGTAAAATGGCAAAATCGAGGCTTGCTTTTTGGAGATATTTTCAAGTCATGAATGGCTTGCATCTGGATACAGAATTCATGGGTATGGAGAGCCAACTAAAGGAAGATTCCAGTTAAATATTAGGAAGAACTTATCTACTGTAAGAGCTATTTCAAAGTGGAATATATTGTCTCAGAGGGTGGTGGATTCTCCATCTTTGGAAATCCTTAACCAGGTTGAGTAAGCATCTTTCAGAAATGTTTAGTAGATTTCTGCACAGCAGGGTTAGACTATGGCCACCAAAACCGTTTACAACTCTGTGATTCTAATACAGTGAGGCTCAACCTGGGGTCCCCAGGTGTTTTTGTACTTCAGCTCCCAGAAATCTTAACTGGCTGGGATTTCTGGGAGTTTGTAGGCCAAAATATCTGGGGACTGCAGGTTGAGAACTACTGTTCTAATACAAGCCATAGTATTTATTTCCAAGAAAGCAGGTAACTGCCTCTGTTCCACCACTAGACCAGAACTATTAGATAAGAGCAATTGCTCACAACTCTCTTTTGCTGGACTGTTGCACAGTAATGTACACTAATACAAATTAAAGTTCATAGAAGTCATTGAAGACTTAAGCTCCAAATAGTAAGATCCAGAAAGTTCAATTGGCCAGGCAACCCTGCTAATTCAACAGAGAAGAAAGAGAAGTAACTCTATTACTAGAAAAAAAAATCTATTGACTAAATTGTTGAATGGTGAGCCAACTTGTTGGTAAGTCCCACTGATTCAAGAGCCCATTATAATTTGAATCCCTGGTGCAATTGAATTGCTAGGACTAAAGATAAGATTTCGGTCACCGTATTAAAGGAGCCCCTGATGGCGCAATGGGTTAGCCAGCAGGACTGCTGACTTGAAGGTTGGGTTGCTGACCTGAAGGTTGCCAGCTTGAATCCAGGGAGAAGGCAGACGAGCTCCCTCTGTCAGCTCTAGCTCCCCATGCGGGGACATGAGAGAAGCTTCCCACAAGGATGGTAAAACATCAACTATCCGGAGGTTCCCTGGACAACGTCCTTGCAGACGCCAATGCTCTCACATCAGAAGCGATTTGCGGTTTCTCAAGTTGCTCCTGACACGGAAAAAAACTATTACTCTACAGATAAAGATACAGCTATGTGTTCTTTAAAAATACATTGTGTTCTTTAAAAAAAGTTTACAACATGTTTAACATTGTTTGATTACCTTTTAAAAGGGATTCCCATTCTGGTTTGTTTAGCACTGAAGATTGCCAGTATATAAAAGTTGTATTGGTAGTGGAACTATTGAATAAGATCCTATGTGTTGGCAGTTCATAGATATGCACAGAGGTTTGTCAGATTGACATTCCATCTGGTAAAAACTGAAACCAGTGAGAATCAGCTGAGTGCAACCTTGGGCAAGGCATACTTTCTCAGCCTCAGAGGAAGGCAAAGGCAGGCCTTTTCTGAAGAAATCTCACGAAGGATGCATCTACTCAGTGGAATTAATGCAGTTTGATGTCACTTTAATGGCCATGGCTCAATGCTATGGGATAATAGGATTTGTAGTTTTATAAGGCCTTTAGTCTTCTCTGCCAAATACTGCTGGTGCAATTCCCAGGATTCCATAGCATTGAGCCATGGCAGTTAAAGTGATGTCAAACTGCATTAATTCTATAGTGTAGAGATGCTCTGTGATAAGTTCTCTTTAAGGTCACCGTAAGTCAGAAACAACTTGGAGGCACATGATAATAGCACAACCTCTTCCTCAGATCCCACTCTGACATCTGTTAGTGTCTTTCTTCTTATTAACTTCCCATTGCATCAACTTTATTCTTTGTCATGTTTAGAGAACTTCACGCTTTCCAGCTCTTTCCTCATTCACCCCACAATGAACTTGTGAGCTCTGTTAAAGGCACGGGATAGGGACTTGCACAAGATCACCTGGAGAGCTTTGTGGCAGAACAGAGATTGCAACTTCAAAGGACTGAAGCCTTGGAAAACAGTGACACGATCCATTTCTAATTGTGTGTTCTTTGAATTTCAGACAGAACCAATGATGAGGTTGTGATTATAATTTCAACTGGCAAAGACTATATTTCCTCTTTGTGACTCAGAGAAAGACTTTACAGCCCAGCAATAAAAATGAATGCTCCGTTACTGAATTTACGTGGAGAATGTGCCTGTAGTTCTAATTATCCCAGTGTTTAGCTGTGCGTGACATACACTGAAGAGCACATCAGAATTTGGAGCACATTCAAATCCTCTCTGAAGACAATGGGGTGGTTCTTGGTCAAAACCAAAGTATATCTTACAGTTACTGACTGCAAACATCCAATAAATAAATGTCCACAATTTTGTGTTGAGGTGGAAACATATTTATTGCTAAGTTATGTTTATTTCAGTAGGATAATAAAACAAAGCATTATTTGCAGAATGCTTGCAATTTTTCAGTTTTATTATTATTGACCTTTAGACAAAGCTAAAAGTCTTTTTCTGAAAGGAAACTAGGGGAACCAATATAAATGGAATATAGATATAAATATCTTGCTAGATTTATCTAATAGCACAAGGTCAATCATGGTTATTAATCTAGTGCAGTTTTTAAGAGTTCATCACAAGAACATGCTTTGACATATAACAGCCATTTCTGTATTTCTTGGAATGTCAAGTGATTGTCTACCAACAGGATGACCTTGGGGAGTCACACTCTCTCAGCCTCTGAGGAAGGAACAGAGAACCCAAACCCCTCTGAACAAATCTTGCCAAGACAACTCTATAATAAATTTGTCTTAGGGAAATGACTTTAAAACAAAAACCAAACAAGTATCTGGGTTTTGATCAACTGATTCTGTATAATGTTGATGCCCAAAATAAAAATCTGCATTTAGTTAATGAATGTCCTCTTTAGGATGTTTGCCCATGACCAAATGAACGTGATGGATGTATTTGGTGATGTGGATGGAGAAATAATAATAATAATAATAATAAAAACTTTATATCCTACCACCATATCCCAGAGGGACTTGGGGTGGCTCACAAAACACTCAGGGCGTGATACAAAAAATAAATGCAAAACAAAACATATGCATCCCTGATTACCTATCGTTGCACACCATTCATATGACTGAAGCAGAACTATGAGAAATGGTTGTCATCCTATTTATTAAAAAATTTTTCACCTCCCTTTTAGGCAGGTTATCAATGTGGCTTAGAATACAATATTAAAAGCAACATGAAATAACAAGCTAAAGACAGCTAAATCTGTAAAAGCAAAGAAGTATGGTAATATCAAGGCATCTTTAGTACAGAGCAATTAACACTGCAACAATTTGCTTCATTTATTCAAAGCTAGAAATAAACTTCAGCTGGTACAAAACAGAGTGGCTAGTTTATCAATAGCGAATAACTAATGCTATTTTGAGGGACTGTTTCCAGGCCCAGTTAAAAGTTCTTATGGTATTTAACATCCCAAAAACTCTCAAAATATTATCAACACACTACTGACAAATTTTGGAAGTGTGAAGAAAATATTGGGACTTTCTATCACATGTGGTGGACTTGCAAAAAAGCAAAAAGATATTGGAAGGAAATATATGAGAAAACCCTCAAAATATTAGATATACATTTCTTATTTATTTATTTACATTTCTACCCCACCTTTCTCAACCCCAGAGGGGACTCAAGGTAGCTAACATACAGGCAACTATTCGATGCCACAAAAACAGTGTACAATTCAAGTCAGTGTGACAAGAGAATTATAAAATACATTAAAAGAATTAAAACAATACATTTACAGTTAATCACGTAATCCACAAGCGTAAACCGGACCATTCTAAGAGTAATTGCACATCAATCCATATATGTCTCTTTTTATGTATTTGTTCCAATGCATACAACTTTATTTTTCTGGACTATACTCAATTTTCTTTTTTCTCCCCCCCCCCCCCCATTCCCACTTTTTAATATAGAAGAACGCACTGTATGTGTGTGTATGTTCTTATGGACACATACTTCCCCAAGGGGTTTGGCTCATCCTCTTCTCAAGATGTGGCAGGCAAGGCCTTCCATTGTCATGGACCGACCGCCATCTGGTCAGCGTTAGACTTACTGTCGCTCCAAACCTCCGCAGGGGTGGCAGACCGATTAAGATGGTCCGCCCCAGGAGACTTATGGATTCGGATGGACTCCTGATGTCTCTTGGGGAACTTCCTGTCATGTCGGCTGACGATCCTGTTGAGACCCTGGTTGATCTCTATAACACCGAGATGGCCAGGGCTCATGACACAATCGCCTCCGAATGTCCCCTCTCACTCCGCAGAGCCAAGTCGGCTCCTTGATTCACCGAGGAGCTGGCTTTGATGAAGTGGGCGAGGCGGGGACTAGAGTGCAAGTGGCGGAAGACTCAGAGCCTCACAGACCGAACACAGGCTAGAGCCTCCATTAAGGCCTACTCCGTAGCGTTGCAGGCAGCCAGAAAAGATTTCTCGACTGCCCGCATTGCATCTGCAACAAATAGACCAGCAGATTTGTTCCTTGGTTGTCCGGGAGCTCCTTCATCCTCATGAGGTGGAGCAGCCCCTCGACAACTCGGTTGCTCGATGCAGTGAGTTCGCGCACTATTTTGCAGATAAAGTCGCTCGATTACACTCCTACTTGGATGCCAACTTTGATACAGTTCCAGATGAGGTACCTAAAGCATCTGTAGATTCAACCTTGATGGATTCGTTTCAACTTGTTTGGCCTGATGACATGGACATGATCCTTGGAGCGATGAGGCCAACCACATTCGCTCTAGACCCTTGTCCTACCTGGCTTATACAGCTTGCCCGGGGGGGGGGGGGGGGGAGGGTTGGTCGATTGGTTTTTGAGGATTATCAATGCCTCACTGGAACAACGGCATTTTCCATCTAGCCTGAAACAGGCAACTATTAGACCAGTTCTAAGAAAGGCATCCCTTGATTCCTCGATTCTATCAAATTATCGACCAATTTCAAACCTCCCATTTTTAGGCAAGGTTCTGGAGCAAGTGGTGGCCTCTCAACTCCAGGGATTCTTGGAAGACACTGATTATCTCGACCCATTCCAGTTTGGCTTCAGGCCTAGTCATAGTACTAAGGCTTTGGTCGCCTTGGTGGATGACCTCTGTAGAGAACTTGACAGGGGGAGTGTGTCCCTGTTGATTCTCTTAGACATGTCAGCGGCTTTCGATACCATCAACCATGGTATCCTTCTGGGTCGGCTCTCGGGAATGGGAATTGGGGGCACTGAACTACAGTGGCTCCACTCCTTCCTGGAGGGCCGATCCCAGATGATGAAGCTGGGGGACTCCTACTCGGACCTCTGGCCTTTGACCTGTGGGTTCCCGCAAGGTTCTATTCTTTCCCCCATGCTTTTTAATATCTACATGAAACCGCTGGGCGAGGTCATCTGGCGTTTTGGAGTTCGGTGCCATCTCTACGCAGATGACACTCAACTCCACTACTCCTTTCCACCTACCTCCAAGGAAGCCCCTCGGATCTTAGACCAGTGTCTGGCCGCTTTGATGGTTTGGATGAGGGCCAACAAGTTGAGGCTTAATCCTGATAAGACAGAGGTCCTCCAGGTCAGTCGTTCGACCGATCAGGGCATAGGATGGCTACCTGTGCTTGACGGGGTCGCACTCCCCCTGAAGGCACAGGTCCGCTGTTTGGGGGTCCTTCTGGATTCATCGCTGTCACTTGTTGCTCAGGTGTCGGCGGTGGCTGGGAGGGCCTTTGCACAATTAAAACTAGTGCACCAACTGCGACCCTACCTCGAGAAGTCTGACTTGACCATGGTGGTCCACGATCTAGTTACCTCAAGGATGGACTACTATAATGCACTCTACGTGGAGCAGCCCTTGAAGACGGTCCAGAAATTGCAGTTGGTATAACGGTCGGCAGCTAGGTTACTAACTGGAGCTGCTTACAGGGAGCCGTCAACCCTCCTGTTTAAGTAGCTTCACTGGCTGCCGATAATATTCCAAGCCCAATTCAAGGTGCAGGTTATCTTCTTCTATATATATTTATATTTATTTATATTTATTTTATGTATATTTTATATATTTATTTTTTATAAAAGAGTGATGGAATCATGGCAGCGGACAAAACAACAAGACTACAGGCCCCCCAACCTCGAAATTTGACAACACAACCCATCATCCAGGCCTCTAGGTTGATACAACAAAAAGAAAAGAAAAATAAAGTCCTAATTAGAGGGAGAGGAATAATTGTTTTTATTCAATTGCTGCCAGTTAGAAGGCTAAGCTCCGTCCACTTGGTTAGGCCTCACTTAGGCCTCTTCCACAGATTATCTAATTTGCACTTCCACACAGCTATATAACCCATTTATAATCTTATATTATCTGCTTTGCACTGGATTATCTTGACTCCACACTGCCATATAATCCACTTCAGTGTGCATTTTATACAGCTGTGAAGAAGGGGCCTCATATAAGCAGATAATATAATATTATCAACATACAGTAGAGTCTCACTTATCCAACATAAACAGGCTGGCAGAACGTTGGATAAGTGAGTATGTTGGAGAATAAGAAGGGATTCAGGAAAAGCTGATTAAACATCAAATTAGGTAATCATTATACAAATTAAGCACCAAAACATCATGTTATACAGCAAATTTGACAGAAAAAGTAGTTCCATGCACAGTAATGCTATGTAGTAATTACTGTATTTACAGATTTACCACCAAAATATCACAATGAATTTAAAACACTGACTACAAAAACATTGATTACTAAAAGCTAGACTACGTTGGATAATCCAGAACATTGGATAAGCAAATGTTCAATAAGTGAGATTCTACTTTAATAGGAAATAATTACTGTGATAGAATAATACAGAACAATATAATCTCTAAAACCAGGACAGTAAATAAAGAGCAACACTCTGAAAGCAGGGAAATTGGAAATTCCACAAAGGAAACAATCAGGGCCAGCTAACACCTCCCAAGAAAGTATTATTCCAGAAAGGAAGCTGAGAAGGGAGTGAAGCAGTGTGTATTACCAAAGACATTATTATTACTATCATTATCATTATTATTGTGTTGCTATGAATCGTGAAAATGGATACAATCTGGCTCCAAGTATTCAAAAATACTAAAATTAGAATATATAAAAATTACTGTGGTATAATAAAACAGAACAATACAATCTCTAAAATCAGAACACTAAATAAAGAACAACACTGAAAACAGGGGAATTCCACAAGGAAACAATCAGGGCCACCTCCCAACAAAGTATTCCCATCACCAAAGTCTGGCAAATCCTCTGTTTTCTGAGGGCCACAGACAGTAGAAGCACATAAAATATCGCAAACAACACCACTCTGAAAACAAGGGAATTCCAGACAGGAAACAATCAGGGCCAGCTAACACCTCCCAACAAAAAATTCACGCAGGGAGGAAACAGCCAGGCTTTAAAGCTGCAAGGCCATTACATGCTTATCATTTCCCCTAATTGCAGCATTCATACTTACCTCCAACAGACAAAAAAACCAATTAGAAATATTATATATTCACAACCTTTAGGAAATAATATCCCCTGATGGCACAGCATGTTAAAGCGCTGAGCTGCTGAACTTCTGGACATAAAGGCTGCAGGTTTGAATTGGGGGAGCGGAGAGAGCCCCCACTGTTAACCCCAGCTTCTGCCAACCCAGAAGTTCAAAAACATGCAAATGTGAGTGCATCAATAGGTACTGTTACGGTGGGAAGGTAACAGCGCTCCATGCAGTCATGCCACATGACCTTGGAGAGTCTACGGACAACGTCGGCTCTTCGGCTTAGAAATGGAGATGAGCCCCAACCCCCAGAGTCAGACACGACTGGACTTAATGTCAAGGGAAAATCTTTACCCTTTACCTTAACTACCACCAATTCCTCAATACCTTATTTCCCATACCACCATACTTTGCCACAGCAACGCGTGGCCAGGCACAGCTAGTTACCTATAAAGCCCTAAACGGTTCAGGACCTGCCTATCTTAGTGACCACGTCGTCCCCTATGAACTTACGCGATCTCTAAGATCCTCTGGGGGGCCCTCCTCTTGTTTCCATCTTCCTCACAGTTATGACAAGAGAAAGGGCCTTCTCGGGCGTGGCCCCCCAGCTCTGGAACTCCCTCTCCAGGGAGATTAGGTTCGCTCCCTCTCTATCCTCCTTCAAGAAACAACTGAAGACCTGGATGTTTAGGTTGGCCTTTGGTGAGACAGTCACTGGATGACCAGCCTCAGTTGGCACTATAACTCTATCCTGAATTTTATTAGGTCCCTTTTATTTGGGTATTTTAACTGATGATGTTATCTTTATATTGCTGCTGCAGTCCCCCCACCAATGAAGTCGACTGAATTGTACTTGGTGGTTGATTTATATTATTACCGCTGTATTAACTCCTGTTTTGTTGTCTTACTGTGTTTTATTTTTTATATATTGTGCAATGTATTTATGCTGTTGTTTTTGTAAATTATGCTGGTCGGACCTTGCCCCATGTGAGCCGCCCAGAGGTTATTATTGTTATTATTATTATTACATTTTTATGGGTGCCAAAGGTGACCAATTGCCTTGGGACCTCATATGGGATGATATTGTGAAGGAAGGGCACATTAACATTGGTGTTGCTGCTAGCTCATTTCTTTCAGAGTCATCCCCCACTTACAAGGTATGCTGGTCTCAATTTAGTCATTTTGGCAGTGACTCAGTTTACCTATAAATCTAATGGGCAAACACACTCATGCACGCCAAGCTCTAGTGACGCCTGTGTCCTTTTGTAACAACATGGGTAAGGTGGTTACATAGATAGCAACCAAGCCTCTACCATTTAAAGATTGGAGTGCCAAATGCACATTTCTATAGCAATTTCAGAGTGTACTCCAAATATGTTGTCTGAGATTCAAATGAATACCATTTATTTGTCTCTAATGTTGTGATGTTTCCTGCTCAATTGGAGTAAAATGGAATAACATGCCTCTTTTGCTGAAGCACGTATTTCCCAACTCTTCTGAGCCTTCTGTTTGGATACTGTATTTAGCACTAGCGTTTTGAAGCAAGATCTGCTCCTGTGTTTTGAACATCAATCAAGCAGGGAAATTTCACAAGCAGTGCTCGCTGATCTCTATGACAGGCAACACTCCGTGTGCTGAGTGACTATTATAGGTACTGGAGCATGTAAAAAAACAAAAACCTGGGAATTTTACAACTACCAAACAGTGGATGTAATCTTATAAATTCCACCAGTGGATGTAATCTGGATTTCTGATCTCTAGATTCCTGTCTCAAATGATCTGTCCTTTAAAAAAAAATTCAAGAACAACCCCTACAGCAACAAATCTTGCTTTGTTTGCAAACGGTTTAAACTTGCATCCTTGAGGCTTCCGTTCATAGTGGAGGCCTTGTTTTTCTCCTAGACATCCAGCACCTCATGAATTATCGTTGCAAAGGCAGTTTCCACTCTCCTCCTTTGCTTCGTTTTGTTGCTCTGAGATGCCAGGAAGGGACAGCTGACATGGGGCTTCTGGGGAAAGCACACTCTTTGCTTAAGGGTTTTGACAAAGAACCAGCCTCACTCAGGTTTGGAGGAAGGAAACAGACCTAGTGAATAGGTCCATAAGTTGCTTTAAACATGTTATATATTTCTTATAGTTTATACTGATGTGTTTATATTGAGTTGTACTACTTCCTGTTTATTATGACTTGCTTTTATTTCTGGTGATTTAACTTTAATTTGTTATGTATGTTATTATCATTAATACTGTTGTAAGTTGCTCTGAGTCCCTTTGGGAGATGGGGCGGGATATAAATCAAGCTTCATTCATTCATTTATTATTTTGGGTTGCTGTGAGTTTTCCGGGCTATATGGCCATGCTCCAGAAGCATTCTCTCCTGTAGTCTCACCCACATCTGTAGCAGGCATCCTCAGAGGTTGTGAAGTCTGTTGGAGACTAGGCAAGTGAGTTCTATATATGTGTGGAAGGTCCACAGTGGGAGAAAGAACTGCTGTCTGTTTGAGTCAAGTGTAACTGTTGCAATTAATCATCTTGATTAGCATTGAAGAGCCTTGCAGCTTCAAAGCCTGGTTGATTCCTGCCTGCGGGGAATCCTTTGATGGGAGGTGTTAGCTGGCCATGATTGTTTCTTGCCTGGAATTCCCCTGACTTCTGACTGTTGTTCTTTATTTACTGTCCTGATTTTAGAGTTTTTTTTAATACTGGCAGCCAGATTTTGTTTATTTTCATGGTTTTCTCCTTTCTGTTGAAATTGTCCACATGCTTGTGTATTTTAATGGCTTCTCTGTGTAGTCTGACATGGTGGTTATTCGTGTGGTCCAGCATTTCTGTGTTCTCAGAAATGTGTGTCCAGGTTGGTTCATCGGGTGCTCTGCTGTGGCTGACTTCTCTGGTTGAGTGAGTCTGTTCCTTGATTAATGTTTGGGCAATGCTGTGTTTGGTGGTCCCTATGTAGACTTGTCCACAGCTGCATGATATACGGTAGACTCTTCCAGAGGTGAGAGGATCCCTCTTGTCCTTTGCTGAACAGCGAGAATATATTCTCAGAAGAAATCCTCAGTGAATTCAACACAGCAAGGGCAGGTAGATTTGTTGGCCTTGCTGGGCTGCAATTCCCATCAGTCCCAGCCAGCACACTGAATTGGAAAGGATAGTGGGAGTTGTGATCCAACGCCACTTGGGAATCTGCCCACCCCAGTTCGCTTAATGGCATGTATGGCTGTAATCCCGATGCAGGTATGACTGTAGTTGCCCATTTCTGGCTCTTCTGCTACAGGCAGGCCCTCATGGCCCCCATTTTGGCAGCTGGGAATGATGTCATTTTATTCTTAGGGTGCATCTCCACTGTAGAATTCATGCAGTTTAATGCTACTGTAACTTGTTGCCGAAGGCTTTCATGGCCAGAATTACTGGGTTGCTGTGAGTTTTCCGGGCTGTATGACCATGTTCCAGAAGCAGTGTCTCCTAACGTTTCGCCCGCATCTATAGCAGGCATCCTCAGAGGTTGTAACGTCTGTTGGAAATTAGGCAAGGGCGCTTTCTATATCTGTGGAATGCTCAGGGTGGGAACTCTTGTCCGCTTGAGACAGGTGTAAATGTTACAATTGGCCACCTTGATTAGTATTAAATGGTCTTGCAGCTTCAAGGCCTGGCTGATTCTTGCCTGGGGAAATCCTTTGTTGGGAGGTGTTTAACTGGGCATGATTGTTTCATGTCTGGAATTCCTGTTTTCTGAATGTTCTTCTTTATTTACTATCCTGATTTTAGAGTTTTTTAAAAAAAATATTGCTAGCCAGATATTGTTAATTTTCGTGGTTTCCTCCTTTCTGATGAAATTTTCCAAATGCTTGTGGATTTCAATGGCTTCTCATTCAGAAAATAGAAGAAACCATGAAGGAGGAAACGATGGAAATGAACGAAGTCTGGCTACCAGTAGTTAAAAAAACCCCTCTAAAATCAGGACAGTAAATAAAGAACAACACTCAGAAGTCAGGGGAATTCCAGGCGAGACACAATCAGGGGCAGTTAACACCTCCCAACAAAGGATTCCCCCAGGCATTCAAGCTGCAAGAGTTCTTTCTCCCATCCTGGACCTTCCACAGGTATATAAACTCCACTTGCCTAGTTTCCAACAGACCTCACAACCTCTGAGGATGCCTGTCATAGATGTGGCCGAAACGTCAGGACAGAATGTTTCTGGAACATGGCCATACAGCCCGGAAAACTCACAGCAACCCAGCTATAATAACAACAATAACAACAACTTTATTTTTATATCCCGCTCTCATCTCCTCAGAGGTGATTCGGGGCGGCTCACTTGGGGACAAGCCCAGTTTCAACATACAATAAAATACACCATAATTAAACAATGTAAAACAGGTAAAATAGTATAAACATACAAATCAGCATAAAATTAGAACATTAGAGTCTGAACATAATATACAAACTGTAAGATAAAATTCAGTAGACTCTACAAGAGGAATTAAGGATCTTATTACAGAGTTCAATCAATAAGAGTGGGGTGTGATAAAGTGCAATAGTTGTGGCAACTAATAACTACAGTAGAGTCTCACTTATCCAACGTTCTGGATTATCCAACGCATTTTTGTAGTCAACGTTTTCAATATATCATGATATTTTGGTGCTAAATTTGTAAATACAGTAATTACTACATAGCATTAATGTGTAATGAACTACTTTTTCTGTCAAATTTGTTGTATAACATGATGTTTTGGTGCTTAATTTGTAAAATCATAACTTATTTTGATGTTTAATAGGCTTTTTCTTAATCCCTCCTTATTATCCAACATATTCACTTATCCAACATTCTGCCGGCCCGTTTATGTTGGAGAAGTGAGACTCTACTGTACTTTAATTGCCGCAGCTCAATGTTACGGAATCGTGGGAACTGTAGTTTGTTGGGGCATCATCACCCTCTCCAAGAAGGGCGGTTCGAGAGCTTGTCAAACTGCAGCTCCCATGATTCCCTAACACTGAGCTAGGGAAGTTAAAAGTGGTACTAAACTGCATCCATTCTACAGTGCGGCTGCAAGCTCATTGCGGGGTCGTGGCGCTTCGTAAGAAGGCGAGGCTCTCCTCGTGGGCCCGTGGCCTAATCCAGTCCCGCTATTAATTAATCCCAGGGAGTGTGTGTGTGTGTATGAGTGTGTGTAGGATGGGGCGTCCCTCTGGGCTGCAGTCCTGTTCATCGGGTGCCTCACGCGCCGCTCGCTCGCTCGCTCTCTCGCATCAGCGCGGCAGGGCGCGGCGCCGCCGGAACGAAAGGAGGGGCGAACGGGAGCCCCCTAGTGGCGGGAGCGCGCCTTGCATCCTCAGTTAGGCCCTTCCATAATGTTCAGTGGCGGCTCACGTCCTATTTCCAAGGTGCCCAAATTTATAACCTTGGCTTTAAAAGCTATCCGAATAGGGGTTCAGAAACTGGATTATATTGGCAGTGTTGGTGGGCCCACTAGGACTTTGAAGCCCTCTACCAAAGGGGTGTTTCCCAAAGGATGGTCTTCCAGATCAATATGTATTGAACTTCGGGTTCATCCACACCAGGCGTGGGCCAACTTGGACCCTCCGGGTGTTTTGGACTTCAACTCCCACCTTTCCTAACAGGCTCAGGCCCCTTCCTTTTCCCCCTCAGCCGCTTAAGCGGCTGAGGAAGAAAAGGAAAGGGCCTGAGCCTGTTAGGAAAGGTGGGAGTTGAAGTCCAAAACACCCAGAGGGCCCAAGTTTGCCCATGCCTGATCTACACTGTAGCATTGATACATCTTAACACTATTTTACCTACCATGGAATCCTAAGAGCTGTAGTTTGGGGAGGCGCTAGCATTTCTGGGCAGAAAAGGCTAAATATATACAGTAGAGTCTCATTTATCCAACATAAGCAGGCCGGCAGAACGTTGGATAAGCGAATATGTTGGATAATAAGGAGGGATTAAGGAAAAGCCTATTAAACATTAAATTAGATTATGATTTTACAAATTAGGCACCAAAACGTCATGTTTTACAACAAATTTGACAGAAAAACCAGTTCAATACGCGGTAACGCTATGTAGTAATTAATGTATTTATGAATTTAGCACCAAAACATCGCAATGTATTGATACCTTGACTAAAAAAACATTGACTACTAAAAGGCAGACTGCGTTGGATAATCCAGAACATTGGATAAGCAAATGTTGGATAAGTGAGACTCTACTGTACCTGGTAACACCCCATCTCCCATGATTACATAGCATTCAGCTATGGCAATTAAATGGTGCCAAACTGCGTTAATTTTATAATGTAGATGCGCAGTGAATCTCTCAAAAGCCACTCTGACCTTCTGAAGCCCCTTCCTCACAGCTGAATAAAATCCCACATGATCTGCTTTGAACTGGGATATATGGTAGTGTGAAATCAAATAATGCAGTTCAAAGCAAGATACAGTAGAGTCTTGTTTATCCAATGTTCTGTATTATCCAATACAGTCTGCATTTTAGCAATCAGTGTTTCTGTAGTCAATGTTTTCAATATATTGCAATGTTCTGGTGCTAAATTCATAAATACAGTAGTTATTACATAACGTTGCCGTGTATTGAACTGCTTTTTCTGCTGATTTGTTGTAAAACATAATGTTTGGGTGATTAATTTGTAAAATCATAACGTAATTTGACATTTAATAGGCTTTTCCTTAATCCCTCCTTAATATCCAACATTTTCACTCATCCAACTTTCTGCCAGCATGTTTATGTTGGACAAGTGAGACTACTGTATTGTGGGATTTTCTGCCTTGGTATTCTGGGGGCCATTCTACACAGCCATATAACCCAGGATATCAAGGCAGAAAAATCCCATAATATTTGCTTTGAACTGTGTTATATGAGTCCACACTGTCATATATTTCAGTTCAAAGCAGATAATGTGGGATTTTATTCAGTTGTGTGGAAGTGGCCTGGGTTATATGGATGTGTGGAAGGGCCCTGACATATCATTCAAATTATCAAAGAAGACAACCCACATTACAGTGTTCCCTCACTTATCGCTGGGGTTAGGTTCCAGGACCACCTGCAATTAAGTGAAAATCCGCAAAGTAGGGACACTATATTTATTTTAATATTTATACATTATTTTAGTAGTTATACACTATTTTAAGTCTTTATCAATTAATCGTGTGTTGATAAATCGCCTCCTTCTCCTCCCATTGCCACTTGGGCTCCTTTTCTCTCTCTTTGGCTTCTCCTTCCTCCCTTCCATAGGCTGTAAATTGTATTTTTTATGATTTATAATAGTACTAGCTGTGCCCGGCCACACGTTGCTGTGGCGAAGTATGCTGGTATGGGAAATAAAGTACAGTAGAGTCTCACTTACCTAAGCCTCGCTTATCCAAGCCTCTGGATTATCCAATGCATTTTTGTAGTCAGTTTTCAATATATCGTGATATTTTGGTGCTAAATTAGTAAATACAGTAATTACAACATAACATTACTGCGTATTGAAATACCTTTTCTGTCAAATTTGTTGTATAACATGAGGTTTTGGTGCTTAATTTGTAAAATCATAACCTAATTTGATGTTTAATAGGCTTTTCCTTAATCCCTCCTTATTATCCAAGATATTCGCTTATCCAAGCTTCTGCCGGCCTGTTTAGCTTGGATAAGTGAGACTCTACTGTATTGAGGAATTGGTGGTAGTTAAGGTAAAGGGTAAAGGTTTTCCCCTGACATTATGTCCATTATAAATGGGTTATATAGCTGTGTGGAAGGGCCTTGAGTCTACACTACCGTATAATCCAGTTAAAATCTGATAATCTGTATTTTATAAGCAGTATGGAAGAGGCCTAAGTGAGGCCTAACACTGCCTGTCCCCTGGGCTGAGTGGGTTGCTAGGAGACCAAGTGGGCAGAGCTTAGTCTTCTAACTGGCAGCAATTGGATGAAAACAATTATTCCTCTCCCTCTAATTAGGACTTTATTTTTCTTTTCTTTTTGTTGTATGAACGTAGAGGCATGGATGAGGGGTTGTGCTGCCAAGTTTAGTGTTTCTGGAATGTGTAGTTTTGTTGTTTTGTCCTAGGCCGAAATTTTATTACCCTTTTATATATATAGATTTTAGAGTTTATTGAAAAACCGTGAAACAGAGAATCCGCGAAAAGTGAACCGCAAAGTAGTGAGGGAACACTGTATTTGCTTTGAACTGGAATAGCAACCCAATAAAAATAATTTCTTACCAGCCTTTCCTCAAGACGGGACACAACATAAAGTACACAAATAAAACAATTAAAACACATGTGTTGTCGAAAGCTTTCATGGCTGGGATTACAGGGTTGTTGTATGTCTTTCGGGCTTTTGGAAGTTGTAATTTGTCGAGGCACCAACACTATTTATTTATTTATTTACAGCATTTATATTCCGCCCTTCTCACCCCGAAGGGGACTCAGGGCTGATCACATTACACATATAGGCAAACATTCTATGCCTTTTAACATAGAACAAAGACAAACAAACATAGGCTCCGAGCGGCCGCGAACTCATGACCTCCTGGTCAGTTGCAGTTAATTGCAGCTGGCTTGCTCTCCCGCCTGCGCCACAGCCCGGGCCCTAGCAGGGAAGGCTTCAGACCTTGCCAAACTACAACTCCTACGGTGCCATAGCTATGAGCCACAGGAGTGATTAAACTGCATCGTTTCTACAGGATAGATAGGAACATTGTGCAAAGGTAATACTCCTTTCCGGAACAACGCGCAACTTCTTTTGAGCTTCCTCAACTGGGCGCATGCGCAGAAGGAGGCTGAGTGGAGCGCGCCGTCGCCTAGTCCGCATGCGCACGAACCCTGCCTGAAGCATCGGCACGCCCGGAGGATTAGCCCACGCGGCGATTGGCTCGCAGTTTCCTCCCTCTCCCTGGTACCGAAATAGAACAGCCCGACACGTCCTCCTCCCTCTGGCCCGCCCACCGCGTACGGCCACCCGGATGTAGCGCTCACTTCTCTTCCGGGGCGGCCTCGGCCTTCGCAGCAGTCCGGCGTTTTCTCCATCCTCACGGAGTATTCTCTTCGTTCCTTCTGTCCGTCACCGGAAGCGGGGGCCGCGCGTGCGCATTGCGGTCCTGCTGTTGGTTCCTGTTGCATAGCCTGGTTGGGTCCCCTCCTGACAGGTGAGCAGCAGGAGATCCCTCTGCCTATTCCTATGGGGTGAGGGGAGGCCTGTTGACGTTGCTGTTGTTGTTTTGGAGTCGCCAGAATGTGGAAAGAGAAGGGGAAAGGCCTTCTTGTGACTCTGGCGCCATGTCAAAGGCCCCCATTTTAGAATTGATTCCCTATTGATAGGAATTTTCGTAGCAGGAAAGGAGAGGCCCAGGAGGCTGTTTGCCTGTCTGAACTAGGGGTGCGTCTACACTGTGAAAATAATGCAGTTTGACATAATTTGAACTGCCATGGCTCGATGCTATGGAACCGTGGGACTTGCAGTTTTATAAGATCTGTAGCTGGGTTGCTGTGAGTATTCCGGGCTGTATGGCCATGTTCCAGAAGCATTCTCTCCTGATGTTTTGCCCACATCTGTGGCAGGCATCTCCAAAGGTTCAGTGGTATATTGGAAACTAGGTCAGTGAGGTTTATATATCTGTGGAAGGTCCAGGTGGGAGAAAGAACTCTTGTCTGCCTGAGTCTGTGTGAATGTTGCAATTGGCCACCTTCATTAGCATTGAATAGCCTTGCAACTTCAAAGTCTGGCTGCTTCCCGCCTGGGGGAATCCTTTGTTGGGAGTTGTTGGCTGGCCCTGGTTGTTTCGTGTCTGGAATTCCCCTGTTTTCAGAATGTTGTTCTTTATTTACTGTCCTGATTCTAGAGGGTTTTTTTGTAATACTGGTAGCCAGTCTGTTATGGTGGTTGTTAGTGTGGCTCAGCATTTCTGTGTTCTCACATAATATACTGTGTCCAGGTTGGTTCATTAGGTGGTCTGCAATGGCTGACTTATCCGGTTGAATTAGCCTGCAGTGCCTTTCATGTTCTTTGATTTGCGTTTGGGCAATTCTGCGTTTGGTGGTCCCTATGTAGACTTGTGCATAGGTACATGATATACGGTAGACGGCTTCAGAGGTGAGAGGATCCCTTTTGTCCTTTGCTGAACGTAGCATTTGTTGGATTTCCTTAGTGGGTCTGTTGATAGTTTGTAGGTTGTGTTTCTTCATCAGCTTCCCTATGTGGTCAGTGGTTCCTTGAAGTATGATAAGAACACTTTTCCTCATGGTATATCTTTGTCTTTACTCTCATGGCCAGCTAACACCTCCCAACAAAGGATTCTCCTAGGCAGGAATCAGCCAGGCCTTGAAGCTGCAAGGCTTTTCAGTAGTAATCAAGGTGATTAATTGTAACATTCACACTTACCTCCAACAGAAAAGAATTCTTTCTCCAACCCTGGACCTTCCACAGATATATAAACCCTACTTGCCTAGTTTCCAATACACCTCACAAACTCTGAGGGTGCCTGCCATAGATGTGCGTGAAACATCAGGAGAGAATGCTTCTGGAACATAGCCATACAGCTTGGAAAACTCAGAGCAACCCAGTGAATCCGGCCATGAAAGCCTTTGACAACACAAGGTTTTTAGCCTTCCTTGCCAAAGAATCCTGGTGTCTCACCAAACCGCAATTCCCATGATTCCCTAACATTGAATCACGGCAGTCAAAGTACATAGATGCACTCATGGTAACCTCTTTTTAAACAGCTTTTCAGCACAAAAGTGAGTTTGACGTATTCTTGAACACGGGTTTATGTGACCTGCACCAATTACCAGTATTAATTCACTTTCTTGGTATCATTTATCTAATGTTATTAATATTTCTTTGAGCATTTAAGTGTAATGTTTTGAATTTCTGTTAAGTTCTAATATTAAAGATATCGGTTCTTTTTCTACCCAGTGGTAATAATCTACCAAGTACTAGTAGGGATAAAAGTATACACAACTCCTCTAGAAATGGTAGTCATCTTCTAAATAACAACAGGAACAATTATACAGTTGTGTTGTATAGGCATAACCCCCTTTTCAGCCCTACACATTTTTTACCATTTTGCTGTTTTGACAGATCTAAATTCTAGCCATGTTCCAGCCTGTTTTGCTCTTTTGCTGCTTTTTTTTTTTTTTAGGCATACTGGTTTTCTCTCGCTCAGGTCTAGTGTTTAGCATTTACAAGCTATCAGCCACTTTCGTTTTCTGATACTGGCCCAGTCCCTAGCCCAGCAGATAAGCAGTAGCTTCTTGTATTGTTTTGTATTTGCATTTCTTCCTTCCTCTGACTATGTGTGTGTGTATATAAACAATTGTATTTTAGATTGCATCTTTTGGCAAGGTAGGCTGTTTTTTTGTCGTTGTTTTACTTGTAGAGTTCTGTGTCCATTTTTGACACTGTATAAATAAACAATAACAGTTGGGAGGAAGAATTATTAAATGTAGTTGTTTGTCAATCTTTATTTTTCAGTCCCCTAATCCTGGAAAGTCTTTAGTCTCTTACTCATTGTACAATGTGCATTAGATTTGTTTTCATTATAATCCTTTTATTACAATCTATTAAAACCTAAAATATTTCTAGGCTTTCTTCATCACATGAAATTCTTGTGCAGCACAGAGTATAAGTAGTGCATCATTGTTTTTTAAAAATAGATACATGAGTAATATCCAACTAGCTTGTAAACCTAATATCCATTTTAAACAAAAGATCTAATACAGACAATGATGCTATCTAAATCAGACTAGTTTTAGATAACATCATTGTATTTAGATCTTTTTTTTTTCCAATGAAGAAGGCACTTGGAGTAGAAGGTCCTAAAATAGGGCAGGCAAGCTCAAGTATTCATAGCAGTTAGGTAAAGCTGCCAGAAAAACTTGAGTAGATTGTTGCCTCATTGTCTTGTGTTTTGGATGCAAGACACTGAATTCCCTTCCTTGAATTCTGCAATTTGATAGTGGGGCAGGCTGTTTCAATATCCTCCTGATGTCACTCTGTTTTATGTTTTACTGTGTAGCAATATCTGATAATCCTTTGTCTCAGCCTCTTTCCCTCATCCATCTAATTATATACCTGTTAAACATTTCATTCTAATTGTGGGTACATTTTCAAAAACAAGATGAAAATTTTACTCCATAAAATAAATGTGAGATGGCAAAGAGTAAGGCTCAATTCTTCTTTTTTACTTCTGCTTTCCTCTGTATCAGTGCTACTAAAGCCTTTCTGCGTGTAGTGCTAGGATTTGCCAAGGAAGTGGATGCAGTGTAGATCTTCAGACATGTACTTTGCATTTTATTGATAGAGACCCAAAGAAGCCTGTAGAGAATTCAGAACTACTCAAACAAAGCTGTCTGCTATATTGAGCCTTTTGTAAGAGGAGCAGTTTGCCAGTTGCCTTGTGGAAAGGCAAAGGCATTCTGTATATGTTCAGAAGCAGTCTTACTGTATTGTTTTTGGATAGATTTTTTGTTTGGGCACATACCTGTATTTACTCATGTCTAATGCGCTATCAGCTCTAATGCATAGCTCAATTTTCAAAACACTGAAACAAAAAAAAGTATTTCCTGGTGAATGTAATGTGCAGTGATAAAAAGTGCATTATTTGTAATTTGGACAAAAAAGGTGTGCATTACAGTGGCTGCCTCCTTATAATTCCTTTTTTAAAAACAGAAGTGTTAGAACACCAAAGCTTTCAGCAATGAAAAAGAAAACCTTGTGGTGCATCTATGATGCCTCACCAAACTACAAATTCCAACATATCATATAATTGAACCAAGGCAATTATATTAGAGACGACGTCCCCCAAATAGGAGCTCCAGATGCCTCTGAAGTAGCTTCCCCTTTCGCTTTGGCTCAGCACTAAAATTACCATATTATTCTAATCTAATACACACCCTAATTTTGGAAGGTAATTTAGCCAAAAAATGTAAGCATTAGATTTGAGTAAATACAGTAGTTCTTGGATCCTTGTTACCATAGACAGATCTCTATGATAACAGTATCTCTGTTCAGAAATGGCTTTATTTTAATTAACCTGCCAAAGCTAGTAGAAGGTACACCATGACAGTGGGGTTGACTGCCAATGATAAAGTTGGCTTTAAACCTATTTGGAATTTCAGTTCTCATACATCTTCATATATCTTAAAAAGACTTTGACCAAATTGTTGATACATATACTTGTTCAGTTTGCACCTATATGATCCTAATGATTTAGATGTTGAATTCTGTGCTCTTTATAAATGTTTGCTTTCTACTTTTATCTTCTTTTAGGGAGCCAGTTCCAAATGCCCTGCAATGGATGATGACAGTCAGGATGAGCTGATAAATAAGAATGCTGCAGTAGGCAAAGTTAAAAGAACAAATGCCATGCTCTTCAGTGATGCAGGTAAGTGAAACTGTTCAGAATTGTGTGGTTTTTTAAAAAATTGTTGGGAGGTTGGACTAGATGGCCCATGTTGTCTCTTCCAACTCTATGATTCTAGGCATTTACAACAAGAAATTTGGCTATAGTATTTCCTTAGCTTCATGGTTGTATAACTTTTTATGGATAATTTTATTTTCTACTCAATGTAAATTACAAACATCAGCTTTACTTCAAATGAAGCCTAGCATTCCAACAAAAATGTCAGTGATCTTCAGTGAAGTGTCAGGAGTATGCAGCTTGGTGACCCACAGCTTAATTTTGAAAGGTCTCCACTTTTCTAGATCTGTGTTTTTTCTCATGTTGGGGTGTGTATGTAAAAGAGATAGACAGAGAAAGAAGTGACCCTGTCCGCTTTTGATACTGACTTGATCCAACGCTGGCTTTGGCTCTTAACTGCTGCCATTGTGGGCCTCCCAACTATTATCCTCAAAGAAATGTGGCCTTCGATAAGACAAGAAAAAGAAAAAAAGTACTTCTTCTTTACCACATGCCTGTGTTGTATATCTGTAGTAATATGGTGTTTCATATGTGACTATTAATATTCAGTATTGATGAGAACAATTTTTATTGCTAATTGTCATTAAGTCAAGTTCAACTTATGATGACCCTATAAATGAGAGCTGTTGTCTTCTTGATTGAGTCTCCTTACTCTACCATGTTTTTCTATTGCTTACTAAACACTTGTCTTTCCTAAAACCTCTTGTAATATATCCAGATTACAACAGTTTCAGGTTAGCAATTTTGGATTTTAGGGAAAGTGCAAACCTGACTTGCTCTATGACCCATTTATTTGTCTTAGCAGTCTATGGTATTTATAGAACATTTCTGAGGCATCACATTTAAAATCAGTTGATTCTCTTCCTAACAGCTTTATTTGGAATGTATGTAAGCCCAGTGGTTCTCAACCTGTGGGTCCCCAGGTGTTTTGGCCTACAGCTCTCAGAAATCCGAGCCAGTTTACCAGCTGTTAAGATTTCTGGGAGTTGAAGGCCAAAACATCTGGGGGCTCAGGTTGAGAACCACTGATATAGCCATTCCTGGCAACTGTTCATAGAACAGTGTTGTATGAACACTCATGTCAAATCTGCTTTTGTTTGCTCTTGTTTAAAAGAGAGCACCGATGGCAGTAGTGCAGATTCAGATGACACAGGCAGCGGGGAAGAGGATGATATTGATGAAGATGGAGGTGAAGAGGATGAAGAAGGTGAAGATGAAGATCTAGAAGGTGATTATAATAAGCCTCTTCAGTTATATTCATTAGTACCTAATGGCATAATGTTGACATCTGCAGTTCTTTAATAAGACTGACAACTGTTGAACTCTGGAGCAGATCCAAGATTGAGAAATCAGCTAATATGTGTAAAACATTTGAGAACAAAGGGCACAATTCATCGAAAGATTAGAAGAGTGGTATTGGTCATGTCCATTACAAATAATGTTAGTGGAAGGTTCATTTAAGTGACTGGTTCCTGATCAGCCAGTGAAATTTGTGACTGAGCAGCTTGCCAGCAATAGTCCTGATGTTCTGACCTTTACCCAAATTAGATTTTACTGTGGAACTTATAGTATATTTATTTGTTTGGCTTCTTGTACAGTTCAAAGTATACATCATGAACGGGCATGCTGTGATTCTTGGGCTAGTCTTCTGACTTACAGGATCTTTTGTGAACGTTGGTACCATATGATTCTAAGGATGTAATATTGAAAATACCTCTCCTTGCTTTTTCAGAAACTCATTCAGCTTTTGCTTCTCTTCAGAGTGATACAGCATGCAAACATTCCAATCCAAAATGTATTATGTGGATTTAAATACTAGAATTTTTTAATTGTTTCTTAAGATTCTGAGGAGGAGGAGGAGGAGGAGGAAGATGATGATGAGGAAGACGAGAATGAAATGGCTAATGAACAACCATCTTACTCAGCTAAAGCAAAACCACAATTTAATGGAGGAGTTGCATCCTCTTCAGATGAAGATGCTGAAAACTGCCCAATATGCCTCAATACATTTAGGGATCAAGCAGTTGGAACACCTGAGAATTGTGCCCATTACTTCTGCTTGGATTGTATAGTCGAGTGGTCTAAAGTAAGAGGTTTATTTATTTATTTTAACTTTTAAAAACCTGGGCATCTGGCTTCTTTGTATTAACTTCATATGTGGAGAGTGTATTAGGAATGATCCTCCAGAATTTCCCCTAGCATGCTTATACAGTGGAGAGGGCACAATCAAAGGGCTTGTCTATCAAGTTGCTTAGTAGCCTGTATTTTGGGTCGAAATCAGGCATTTGGGACGAAAGGTGAAATCAGGCATTGCGTAGCAATGAAGTGAACATGTCCACTTCAAAAAGCATCAAAAATCAAAAGTGCTATTTTTATGCTTCTAATATGTCATGGCAGAAACTCTGTAAAATCACATAAAATCAAGTTAGTACTGTCCATATACAGTCATAAGCTCTTTCTAGTAAACTGCTTCAGGCCAGTTGCTGAATCAATGCTTAGTTTTGCCAAAAACTATCATCTCAGTAGCTCTTATCATGTCTTCCTGACCCTTCTCTCTCCTGGTTAAGCCTCCCTTATCTGAAGTGCTTGGGGCCAGAAGTGTTATGGATGTCAGAATTTTTTGAATTTTATTTTGGAGTATCTGAAATATCAGGAATCTCGGCATCCTACCATTTCATAGATTCTTGTGTCTCTCTCTAGCTTCATATATCACTCATTTGCTGCTTCTGTCTAAGAGGCGAGGCTGGAGAGAGACTGAGGCTCAGAGGAACTGATGATATTTTAAAAAGGGGAAATTGCAGTCCTGCATAGGAGATCATTGTACACAAGAGGAGAATCCATAGGTTTTGGTATCCATGAGAGTCTTGGAGCCAAGCCTCAGCAGATATCAAGGGCCCACTGTATTCTCATCCCATACATAAAGTTTGTTTATTTTAGTTATTTGTTTTGTTTCACCTTTCTCCCAAATGAGACTCAAAGTTTACAGTTTAGCATGGTGATTTATATGTAACCATTTGAGTAGTATAAAAACTCAACTAGTGTTCAGGAATCCACCAATTTTACTTTTATCTTGGTACAAAGCTAAACACCTGATTGCTACTGACTCTACTTCCTGTCCTAAACAGGAAATTACAATTTCCATTCTTTTTTGCAGAATGCCAACTCTTGTCCAGTGGATCGAATTATTTTCAAGTCTATCTGTGTTAGAGTACGCTTTGGTGGAGAAATCTTGAAGAAAGTAAGTTTTGTTTTGACTGAGCAAAACTCAGAAATTATATTCCTTATAAGTAATTATATGTTTTTAAGCTTGTGCAATGTTTTTATTAATTATTGTTAGTTGTTTAAATGAGTTGTTGATTTTTGTTGATTTTGTTGGGGCATTGAATTTTGCCAGTTGTTGTAAGCCGCCTTGAGTCCCCTCGGGTGAGAAAGGCGGGGTAAAAATGTTTTAAATAATAAATAAATAAATATTCCTTACAATTTATGCAGACCTTTTTAAATTAACTTCTTGCTCTTTTTTACCTTCAGCTCCTAAATTCACACACACACGTCCACCACCACCACTCTGGATTTAACTGTCTGTTGCATTCCTGTTTCTGTTTGGAAACCTTTTTTAAAAAAAAAATGGCCAAATTGAAAGGAATCACTCAGTTGTATGGATTAATAAATCTGGAAAAAGCTTAATATTTTTCAGGGCTCTGATTTTGTTAAGTAAAGGTATTCTTTGTTGTTTACGTCTGATCACTTAGCAATACTGTTTATATATGTTCTCTATTTAAAATTTTAATTTTATGGTGCATTTTTCCTTCAGTTCACTTTTGGTGATTTTTGTGCCATTAGTTAGAGGAAGCCATGCTAAAAATGCCTAAAATACGTTTCCCTCATTGCACATGATGTATTCCTTCAACTAAAATAATTTTTAAAGATAAAGCAGCTCAGATGAATCAGAAGGAAACTTACAGCTCTGATTAACCTGAAGGATAGCTATAGAGATGCTGTATTAGGCTAAACATTTAATTTCAGTGTGGTTCCAATCAGGGCTGTAGCTGGGGGGGGGGGGGGTATTAGGGGTTCAACCCCCCCTTCCGAAATTTTTCAGGTTTTAAGAAAACCTGGTTTATTCATGAATTTTAACTGATTAACCAAATCCCCATGATTGTCCACTGAGGTTTATCTGTCTTGAGTGTCCACTGAAGTTTATCGATGGAGCCTGATTTCTAAATTATTTTGTGTTATTGAACTACTCTTTATGATTTGCTAGAAAAAAGTTTCAACCCCCCCTCCCCCCTCAAATTTTTTTTTCTGGCTATGGTCCTGGTTACAATCTGTTGTTACTAGCCTGAAGATGCAAACTTTCCTAAGAATGTGCAACTTTCATTCAGATTCCAGTTCAGAATACAAAGTCTCAGGAAGATGAGGTGGAAGATGATCCAACCTTTTGTGAAGTATGTGGCCGAAGTGACAGAGAGGATCGCCTGTTGCTTTGTGATGGTTGTGATGCTGGGTAAGGAGCCTTTGCTTCTGAAAATTTCCCCAGTTCCTGCTTTTCACCCAATGTTTTGTGCTCGTAATTTGACCCTAAGCTGCTTCCTCCTCTTATGTATACTGCCAAAAGCTCTGTAGAGTGACCTTATGTTTAGGGGTCATGTTTATTTTCTGCTCCTGCCACACTCTGCCAAACTCTCCTCCAGGTTGTCTTGTCTGGACATATTCAGAAAATGCTAGTTATGCTTTCTTCCAAATGGATTTAGGCTCTCCTTTTGAAACATTTATTTTTAGAAGTTCATTTACTTGTCTTAGTACTTCCATCATTTAATGCCAAAATAAACTAAGAATTTGTTGGAGTTTGTGCTCTGAAGATAATTCTGCAGTATAGAATTAAGTATCAACTATTCTGTCTCTGTGGTCTACTTTAGATGTCTCAAAGGGAGATTAATTTTTTAAGAATATAATCTTACTCTTTATTGATTGTATGTAAGCTGTCCCAGGTTTGTTTTGGGGAGAAGACATACATAATAAATAGAAGCCAATAGTGCTCCTCTTGGCTTTGGAAGTAATAGTACAGTCTTACTTGCATGTAGGGTAGCTTGCATCCTTGGAAAAAGAGATGTGGTATTTCTTCCATCCTCATCCCTCTTGAAAATACATGTGTGTATGTTTTAGATACCACATGGAATGCCTTAATCCACCGCTGAGTGAGATACCTGTGGATGAGTGGTTCTGCCCACCATGTGCACCTACAAATGCTACGCCTGTTGATGCTGGCAAGTATTTTATTCATAATGCATTTTGAAGCTTACACAGAAGAGAAAATGATTTTCCTTTCTTCCCTAGAGTTTGGGCAACATTTTGGGGTATTTAAAAACATTTTTACTGGGGCAATAATAAAAATGAGCAATACCACAACAAGTCTCATTCTTGTTCATGATATCACTTCAGGTAACATTCGTGAGCAGATGTTCATTACACAAAGCAGTTAAATCTAGTGAAAACGTACCGAGTGCATTGCATTAGTGGATACAGTTTTATCTCAATGTGCTTATTTCAGTTGGGTTTTAGATGAGATTGTTGTCTTGAAACTAAATGAAAGGGATTTCTTGGTTTCAGAATCTTTGCAGTTTGTTCTGAAAATTTAGGAGAAAGCCTGAATTTGGTTTGCTAGAAAGATGTTCAGATACTTGTTGAAGCACAGCTGACAACTTACACACAGATCTTCTTTTAAGAAACAGACCGTGTGAGTGAAGAAGAGGTCGCTTCCCTTATAGCTGATGTAACTCCCACTACCAGTCGACTGCGTCCTAATGTCCGAACACGAGCTATAGCTAGAACACGGCAGAGTGAGCGTGTGCGCGCAACAGTGAACAGAAATCGGATAACCACTGCACAGCGAATTCAGGTATTATGTGGTACAGGGATGAAACAAATTTAATTATTGCCCCATTCTTTATGTATGTAAATTATAAATGTTTGCCAGTGTGAAAAGAATGATTTTGTGTAATGGTTAATACTGTAACATGTGATTATAAACTGGCAGAATCTATCAAGAAGCAGTAATTTGCCAGTTCTATTAAAATGTATGGAGGTTCATTTCTTTGATCTGTATACTTAAACTATACACTCATTTGGCATAGGATGAATTTCAAAAGAACAGTGAAGCAGTATGCTTTTATGGATTGAAATCGGAAGTATAATAGTTATCAAGACCAGCATGAGAACTTTTAGGGATCACAGGCTTGCTGTGGTTTGTTGGGGTATTATGAACATCCCCAGGAACTTGGGGTATGAGGTGGTCATGTTTGGGTGACTGTGATTAGCTCTGCCTCCTTAGTCCACATAATGTCTCCTTAGGTTGAGATATACATATCCCCATTTGCAATATATATATACTTTCTGTAACAAACAACGCTGAAGTGCTACTTACTCAAAGTGAAGCTGTAATAAAGCCCATCAGCTTTTGCATGTTAATATTGAACAAGGAATTGTTGCCAAATAGAGCCTTGGCTTCTTCCTATGTATGCTTAAATGCCCTAAAGACATCAGATCCTGTCTGATATTTGAAGCTAAGCAGGATCAGCCCTGCTTAGTATTTGACTGAAAGACCACCAATTAATACTGAGTGTTGTGGTTAACATTTCAGAGGAAGGCATTAGCAAACCACCTTGGTGTATTTCTTGTCTAAGAAAACTTGTCTAATGTGACTTGAAGGAACATACCAGGTCAGAAAGAGATTCAACTTTGTTCAATGGCTAATATTAAATGTATACAAAGGCAATAATGCTTTTTTGTGTATGTACTATCACCATGGATTAATATGGAAATTTAGAGGCGGAAATTCCTAATATTGGTGGAGGTATCGCAAAATAATAGGCTAATTATACAGGGATTTTTATGGACTTCTGTTTTCTTGATAAGGCAATAGGTACTTTGGTCTGGCTCACCTTTTATTATTTTAATTCTCAGATGTCATGTGTTTGAAAGTGGAAATGGCATCCTGGAAGATTTCTTGTGGTGATGATAGTTATTATGTGCCTTAAGTCATTTCAACTTAAGGCAACCCTAAGGTGAATCCACCACATGTTTTTTTGGCAAATTTGTTCAGCTGGGACTTGCCAAAGCCTCTGTTTGGAGCTGAGATAGTTACCCAGGGTCACCCAGTAGTATCCATGACTGAACGGGAATTGCAGCACTGGTCTCCATAGTCTTTAATCTATCACCCAAATCACTACTTTCTTCCTGGGAGGTGGATTTTAAATGAATGAAGAAGAAAGTTGGAGATTTCTCTACCTTGGATGCAATGCAGTTTTACACCAGTTTGTATTAGTTAAATGAGTAATTGTTAATATTGCCCTTGATTTTAGCATGTACCAAGGTACCTTATGTCTTCTCTTCTTGATGAAACAATTGAGGCAGTTGCCGCAGGACTAAGCACAGCGGTTTACCAGAGACCATTGATTCCTCGGTCCACAACCAAGAAGAAAGGGAAAAGAGGTAATTGTACGAGACAATAAAAACTGCATTGCTTATAGCTATTATAATGTACTTATTTATGAAACTTTTCTATTTCATGTTTATGTTTCTCAGTAGAATTCTTCTTCTACACAACTGAACAATTTCCTTAATAAAATGCAAACTTGGAACAACAAAAGATCCGAGGGAGGGGGCACAGGAAGAATAGTATCTATACATGATTTTGAAACACAAAGCAATAGTATACATCAGGGGTTTTTTTAAAGACTGAAGAGTATTGGCATGTTCATACAAGTTAAAGATGTTTTATGTTAGCGGTCAGTGGGTCCTGCAAATACAGATCACCTGTCACATATGCAAACTTATTAATTATGTGTACTTGAGATTTTTCAGGCAATTTATTTAGACATATTAATGCATCTGTAAGTTTTATTTTGATGGATAAGTCAGCCATTATTATTTCTTGGGCCTGTTGCAGACATGATGAGAATGGGGATCATTATGATCTGGAAAGTAAGGTGTTCGGGGCTTTTCTGTGAGCAACCATCTTATCGCAAAGAAACTGTTCTGCAGATAGCTTTATATTTTCAGAAGGATAGACTGAATCTACTCCATATGGTTTAACTGACAAGGCTCAAAAATTATTAGTGCATGAAACCCTTTGGAGCATTTGTTCTTTTCAGAATAAAATTTCTGTTTAGATTCTAAATTCATATATACAGTGCTTTATTTGGTTTTACTTTCCAACACATTTGAAAGTGCACATTACAGACGGGTAAAATTGCAGTTCATATTTGCTGAGCAAAATTCAGCAATCTTTAATTTTTTTTCCTCTAATTCAGGGAGAAGAAAGAGAACAGCTGGTAAAAAAATTCACGCAAAATCATCTGCTGGAAAAAAGAGTGGCGGAACATGGATTAAACGGCGCAAACGTCGAAAGCACAGAAGAGTGAACAAAGCAAAGGTATGCTGCTGGATTATTTCTTACTGGTGCAGAAATTAATGTGGCTAGTACCTTTCTTGCAACAATTCTGTAATAATCATTTTATTAGGGAAATAGAGAATGTACTTCATCTAGGCCTTCACCTGTAGCTAACTCTCGCCTTTCTGCCCAGGTGAAAACTGAAGTGACTGCTCGCTCCCGAATTGCAAAAACCCTTCGCCTTGGAAAACCTGTGCGTGGCACTTCAATCCCTTCTGTGTACAAACCAGTAGAACCCTCACTTGGCTTGATGAGAGCAGATATTGGAGCAGCCTCCCTATCAGTCTTTGGGGATCCTTTCGAGTTGGATCCGTATAACAGGTAAGACTATAACTGATCAGAATAATGTGATCAATGGAAAAAGGATCTCACCAAATTCATGCAGACAGGGAAAAGAGCCAGGATTGCATATAGAATTGATGCAAAAAGAGAGAGTTGGCTTGAGCTTTCTGGATCTCAGACATTACTATGAAGCAGCAGGGTTGTGTTGGCTGAAAAACTGGATAACACTAGTGAACCAAAACCTACTTAATCTAGAAGACCATGACCTCAGGTACGGCTGACATGCGTACCTATGGTATTAAGGAGATAAGCTATATAAACATATCAGTAGGTATGTAAATAGAGAAAGTCTTTTAGACATATAGAAAGGATATAAAAATGGTATGGAACCAAAACACCCCTATGGCTAAGGCCATTAGAAGCAGTAGAGACCATTAGTGATTGGTTTTATTACCTTCAACTTTATGAAAGATTTTTTAAAAATGTGGGGATTGGCTTTGCAGTAAGAAAATCAGAATGAGAAAGTATATTAGAGAAAGGGATTAAAGGATTAATTTCCAGACGATACAAATACAAACTAGGCTATAACATAGACAATAATAGAGCAAAATCAACAATTACTTGGGCTATGGATTTAGGGAGAGTTACAGATCTAGAAACCTGGGAACGTCTCTGGAAGAAAGAATTCAATTTTACAATAGTGGGGTCAATTAGGAAAATGTATATAAAATGTTTTACAGGAACTATACAACACTAGTCCTACTTGCAAAAATAAACAAATCAACAAGATAGGTGCTGGTGATGTAAAACGCAGAAAAGAACTTTTTTTCACATGTGGTGATCATGTTACAGCAGCTCCACTGGCTACTGGGCCGCTTCCGGGTTAAATACAAAGTGCTGGTTATTACCTATAAAGCCCTAAGCAGTTCAGGCCCAGACTATTTGCAAAACTGCATCTCCATATACAAACCAGCACGGATACCGCAGTCTATAGAGGAGGCCCTGCTCTCGATCCCACCCCCGTCTCAAGTGTGGCTGGTGGGGACGAGAGAGGGTTCCTTCTCTGCCTCTGCAGCTCTCTCCCTAAAGAACTAAAAATGGCCCCCTCTCTCCTCTCCTTCAAGAAGCTTTTAAAAACCCCTTTGTGCACCTTAGCTTACACAGAGGAGGAGGATTAGTACATCGTTTATACATACTCTGGTTTGATACTGGAAATCTACGCCGCTTGAATCCCACCATGGGAGAAAAGCGGGTAAAAAATAATAAATAATAGTAAATAATATTACCTTAGCCCTGTTGGTCACCATAAATTATCCTATATTTTAATGCTTTTTACTCATCATATTTTATCATGTGGTAAGTGTGTGTGAAGTTTACATTATGTATATTTAATTTTTTAACTCTTGGTTATTTTTTTGGTTTGTCACTAAGTTATTCTTAGCTTGTCTTTATTTATTGTTATTTATTTGATTTGTTGTTTGTTTTTTGACATTTAATGTTTGCCACCTTTGTTGGAAACCGCCCTGAGTCCCCCTGGGGAGATAGGACAGGTTACAAATAAAGTTGTTGTTGTTGTTATTGTTGTTGTTGTTATGTGAGAGTATTCAAGTATTTTGGAACAACATAATCAAAAAGGATTGGAGAGATGAACTATATGCAAATGGCTAGGTTATCCAATAATTTGGTAGGTAAAAACAACGAAGAGTTCTTAAAGAGATGGAAACGAGCCATGGCATATCTGGAAGGAGAGTCAAATAAGTGAATTGTAAACAGCCCCAAGAGCTGTGGTTCTCAACCTGTGGGTCCCCAGGTATTTTGGCCTACAACTCCCAGAAATCCCAGCCAGTTTACTGGCTGTTAGGATTCCTGGGAGTTGAAGGCCAAAACATCTGGGGACCCACAGGTTGAGAACCACTGCCCAAGAGGAATTTATGATTAAGCATGTTAGAAGAGTAAATAAGAATTTTTATTGGCATCACAGTGACTAGGGATGGAAGTCAAGGTGGTGGGTGAGTGGGATAGGTGTCAACTTTATGTAGGATATGGGCAAGGAGATTGTCTTTCATGTAGAATTGTGTGTGATATGTGTACTGTGTGTATTTATTACATTTGTAAATTTTAATTATATTTTTAATTAAAAGAATAAAGTGATGGGATTTAATACTGTCATGCGCATCACATTTAGACCTGTAAAAGCAGTTCTTGTTTAGTGGTGAGGAATCCTCTTATTATTTTAATTATCTTCTCAGAACACTAGTGTTTCAGATGACAAACACTGTTTCTCAAGCAAGAGTAGAAAACATACGTACTTTATTTTCTTTTCTTTTTTTTCATTTGTATGCTGCCTTTCTCCCAGAGTGGAACCCAAGACATCTTAATAAAAAATATGCTCTGTAGAATAATAAAAATAATTAAAAGATAAAACAGCATAAAACATTTAGAAAAACATATATAAGATGTTTGTACCGCCCCACTTCCAGGTAGCTCTCCCAACCCATTTGCTGGATTGGCATCAGGGAAATTATGTTTATTTTCTTTAAAATAGGATTCATGCTCCTCGTGCATTACATTTTAAAAGAAAAAAAAAATTTTTTAACGGCACCAGCAAATGCTGCTGGTATGTTGTCCGTGGTAGTTGAGTTATCAGTGTGTTCATCAAAGAGCTGAAAGTTGACATTCCTGCCTTAAAGAAAAGTTGATGTTTTCCAGTTCTTAGCATTGAAATCTTGAGTGCAGATCTCCTTCAGTGTTTTTTGTTTCTCTCTTTTTTAAACTCCTGTACTTAAGTGGCCTGAGTATACTGTGTTGTTACTGTTCTTAAGGGCTCTATTTGTCAGATGTTTGTCATCTGGCTTATTGGTCAAATATTTTATTCACACCAACCAATGGAAATGTCCTGAATTATTTTGGACTAGAGTTATAAAACTTTGGTCACACTCACAAAAAAATTGCCTCCTTACTAATCTGGTACTTGTTATATTTCAAATGGAAAACCTGTCCTGCTGTGAGCAATGATACCTAAACTGATCTGAATCAAATCATATTGTGAACATTGTTCAAAATGAAATCCATTTGATTCACCACTGCATAAACTTCTGTACATACAAGCTTTATTCCTGTCACCAAAACATTTCTAACAAATTTGACAACTGAAATCAGTCTTTTTAAAGATTTCAGCTGTGAGAATAAACAAAGTATAGATGAGATGGATGTGGTTATGCTTTGTGTTTCTCTCTTCTTAGTAATGATGAGCTTCCTGTTGCAAACTCACCATTGAGCACCAAAAGAAGAGGTCTTTCTCAGTCTGCACTTAGATCTCATCGCCCTGTTGCTCGGCCAGTTGCTGTGGGCATTCCTGGGTAAGGCTGGTCAGGTGATCCTTTCTTGCGCAGAATGAGAGAAGTCAGAACTGCTATTAGCAAAGTTCACTTTTTGCTTGTGGTCTCTCCTGTTGCTTAATTGCCTTACACATTGAAGCCCCAACTCTTTCTGTTACCTTTGTAAATTAAAGTTCAATTCTGTTCATAAGCATAATTTGAATTCATCAGTTATCAAGGAGAATCCAGCATGGGCAGTTACGAAAAGAATATATTCCATTATGAATAGGTTTAATTCCTGCCTCGTTTTTAGTATTGAACAAGCTACAACATTTCCGTTCATTTCCAAGTTTGCCAAAATTGCAGATTGTCAATGTGAAGCTTCCTAACATGCCTTCATGATAAGTAATAGAAAATGTTAATCCTTTGAATATTTAGATTAGCATTGTTAATATGTACAAACATATATGTACTTGCACCTGTGTGGCATACTGTTTCATAAACTGCCTTGGTTGACCACAGAGATATCAAACGTCTTTGGATAAATTGTCCAATATGTTGAAGCTGGAGGATGGCATTCGTGGATACTAACCTGTGAAAAGTACATTGCTGCATACTTATTTCTATTCCTCATTTTCTTCATTCATTTTCATATTCAGGCCTGAGCTGCAAATTTAAACAAAACAACATATAACAAACAAGGAACATTCACAACAGCCATGCTGGGGGTCTACAAATTCACCAACACATTTAAATTAGGAGTGGAAAACACTTGGCTTCCCAAATGTTTTGGCAAACAGGTCCAGTAAGTCATGCACAGCAGTGGGTCCGAAAACACTCAGGATGCCTCTGATTTAAATGAATCCTGACACATCAGCATAGCATACTGGTCCTTGTCATGCCTTGAATCATTACATTTTGCTCTATTTCTTTTTTCTTTCAAAATGCCCCATCACCCCATCATTGTTATGTGGCCTCCAGTCTTTGCCAACACTATCCTAGGTTTTTTTTTTACAAGATCTTTTCAGAGCATACATACTGTGGTCTTCTTCATACGCCAAGAATGTAATTTTCCGATGGTCATCCACTGGGTTTCCTTACCTGAGTGGGGATTTTGATGTCAGGAGTCCTAGTTCAGCACTCAAATGACTACAGCATGTTGGCTCAAAAGAATGCTCCATGCTGGCTTCAAATTAGTTTTCAGAGGGCTAGTATAACATTTTTAGGCCATATCTCTTTAAAGAGGTCCTGGAATACTGGGTCTGTGGGATTCTGTTGCAGTTGGAGGACAAGGCAGGCACCAGGGGCCTCATCCAGGCCGAAGGAAAAATGCATGTGAGTTAAGAGCAAAATGGGAGGGGGGGGGGGAAAGTGAACTTGAGGAAGAAGAACTCAGTCCACCATTTGATCTTATTAGAGTTTTAGGGCAGGGATTCAGTTCTGCCTCATCACCTGGAAAATCATATCCTTCTTCTGTTTTGAAAATGATTCCCATACATTAAGCTTTGTAAAGAAGAACAAAAGGATAAGAAAGAAGATGGTGGCAGTAGACTTAATGGGGAAGGGTAATGGGAAAAATGTCCAATGATTGTAAACAGCTTATTGATAGATTTAAATATATCACTCTCAAGTCATTCCTTCAGTAGGGAATGAGGTGAGTGTGTGTCAACGGCAGTTTCTATATAAGATTGGAAAGAAGTAGGAGGAGACTACCTGCTTTATTTTGTGTTTAAAACTACTTGGATAAAGAACATGATCTTACTCTCCCATCTGCTTGAGTTCTCTTAATTCTAGCAAAGAAGACAACCCAGGGCCAGAGAGCATAAGCCAGAGAGCATAAGTCTTGCTTTTGCCCACTTTAAATATGTACTGGTTTTCCCAGAGGGCCCAAATACTAGCAGGCTAATTCACATATTTGTAAGAGATCAGAGGCAGACAAGACATAATGAGAAGCAACTTTTATGTGTCCCTCATCGCCAGCTTGCAAACAGTATTAGGGTGCTGAGTGTGTATCTTGGTGACATGTTTGAGGACTAACACAGTTGTGCATTTGGCTCTTTAGTTGTACGGTCAAAGCTTCTAATTCATAAAATCTATAGAATTTAAGGCCCCATCCACACTGCCATATAATGGAGTTTCATAATGCAGTTTGACTGCATTGAAATGCATTAGATGTGTCTACCATATAATGCAGTTCAGTGCAGTTAAACTGCATTATATGGCGGTGTAGATGGGGCCTAATTTTTTTTATATTAGTACATTGTTTACATCTGTCTGGGGTTTATTTTGTTACGTTGATTTGCTTATCTTCAAGGAGCTCGAGACCTTCTCTTCCATCACCCCCATTTTATCCTCACAAAATCCCAGCCCCGTTTTATCCTCATGACAACACTGGGAGGCAGCAAGGCTAAGCAGAGAGAGGGCAGAGAGAGAGAGAGAGAGAGAGAGAGAGAGAGAGAGAGAGAGAGAGAGAGAGAGAGAGAGAGGTTGGCCAAGGTTGTAGATACAAAATTTTCCTTCAGGGAATAGTTTCCTTGTCTAGGGGTTGAAAAAGGTCATTTGGCTGGATTCCTGCTCCTCTCCCCAAGATATAGCTAAACATGAACTTTCTCTCATGTGGGTCCATGCCTGTGCAGCTTTTTATAAATAAACAATAATACTTTAAATTTTAGGGAGCTTTCTGCTTCCTTTTTATTAGGAGCCAAAGTGTAAGCTGAATACACTGAGATGTTCCCTCTAGAGCTAAAGAGGCCCAAAGCTCATTGAGAATTAGGGGAGAATCTACCAAAGAGCAGGAATGCAGCCAAATGTTACCCTCCAAAGAAGGCAAGTTGCAGGTGAGTTATTACAGGTAAGGCACACAACTAATGGCACATGATAGACCTGCCAACATGAAGTTCCCAAATTTACTAGTTTGACCCTTTCATAGTGTTATATCTGTTTTAGTTGGAACATTTACTTTGATAAATCTATAGGCTGTCCACAAGAGCTCTCAGGATGTGTGCGCTAACAATCACAATCCTGTTTCCGGTGCCAGTTCTTTTGATGCTTTTGCTTCTTTGTGCTGAGCTCTTTATTATCTGGTATATGTTTGTTTACTCAAATATTCTGTCCATTTCTTAAAACTTTCCTAAATGAAAAACAATCACAATAAAATAACATCAGAAAAATCAGTGAAAAAATGACTTTCAGAACAGGTCTAAACATTTTTGCTCAGAGGGTTCTTTGGGGTTCATTGAAAGTTAACAGTGGCAAAACTTGTAGATTTCTTTCATAGACCAAACCACATTTGAAACACTGCAGGATAACTCCTGTTACTTATGTGCCTGTCTTGCAGGTTAACAGAGCAGCACTCCATTTAAAAACTGTAGGGGTCAGGAAGATCCTCTGGTTCCAGGTTGTTTGGGAGTTACCAACTGGTGTCACTATTTTGTACTATTACTGTATCAATGAATGTGTGCCTGATTTGAGGATCCAGTGATAGTGTGGATGACTAATGCTAGTCATTTATTTATCACATCATGGCAGAATTAATTCAAGTCCATTAATGTTATATTATGATCATTAATTCAATTGGGGAAAACTATCAAGAATTGAAGGACACTTTGTTATATATACATTTTTATTGATTTCCCTTTTCCCCCCAGTTTGTTTCAGGAAAAAAGTTTAGGAAAGCCCAGGACAGCTACAAAGGAAAAGATGGGGGCACCTTCTGTACAGATAAATGTTATTTCAAAAAACATGAAATTTGGGCTAATAATACTAATAATACTGTACTTTTTCTGAATGTAGGGACAACTGTAGCCCTGAGTCTCTATCCAGTCATTGCTGATGGTCTGCTTTCACTCATGTAGATCAGTGCTCCTTGGTGGATCTACAATGATCTACAATGGTGGTCCTTGTACCAGTGCAGGTCCCTGGAGAGTTCCAAAAAACAAACAAAGAAAGAAACAATTGCACCCAATGGGCACAAATTTAGTGTATATCTATAGCACATTGGAAAACAATAACTACCTGGGAAGCACTGATGTAGATGGTCGTTGTTAATGAAAATGCAGCTGTTGAGATAAACCTACACAGAGAGCCAGTATACTAAAAAAGGTTAAATTTTCAGTCTGGTAAATCTGCTATTTTGTACAGAGGCAAACATTGCAAGAGTCCTGCTTTGTATAATTTGTAGGAGAAGTGTGCCTGCCTTCTCACCTGAGCCAGAAGTGGAAGCCGCCCCAGTGCCAGACCTGTTGGGTAGCATCCTGACTGGACAGAGCCTCCTGATGATGAGTGGGTCTGATGTTGTCATTAATAGAGATGGATCATTAACTGCAAAGAGAACAAGTAAGGGTTTTTTAAATCCATAAATGCAAGTGGGGTTCCTAGGCAGATCCTAAGAGTGTGGATATGTTTATGCTGTATGCCCATGAGCATTGCAATTTTTACAAAAGCTGGGGAAATAAATATGCATTGATTTGTTTGTGTTTTCTGATAATACAGTCAGCTGTCCACATTCTCTGGGATTTGTGGCACAGGAGCCCCATGGAAAAAAATGTTTTAACCAGAGAGAACACCTCTCTAGAAATTTCCTGGTGTTCCAGTAGACCTCTGTGGTCAACCTCCACTGGAGGCTGAACATGGAATTGCATTGGAGCACCTAGAGAATCCTAGAAAGGTGTTCTCACTAGAAATCTCTACATCCTCCAGCATGTCTGGAGGAAGCTGCCCATCGAGTCACACTGGAGGACCTAAAGATTCCTAAAGAAAATATTTTAAATCAAATTGGTGAATAATCAAATTTTCAAAAGACAAAATTGCAAGTAAGCTTTGTTTTTACAGGAGCTTCAAAGTGAATCCTTTTGCAGGCAGAGGTTCAGTTGAAGGACACATTGTAGGTCAATCAACTATAGCACAGTTGAACTAGTGTGTAAATTGCAAAAGAGTTTGAAAAATACCCATTCGTAATTGTGGAAGCAGGATATGTAGGTATCAATCAAAACATTTCCAGAATTTAGGGTTCAGTGACCAACGTCCTAATAACCCTTTTAAAAGACCCTAGAGTTCTGTACATTGCATGTGTACTTGGGTAAATAATTTATTTTCATATTAGAAGCTAATTTAATTAGTCACCTCCCTAGATAAAAAGTAGTTTTGCTCCTGTATTATATTTAAAAATTTATTAATGTAGTTTGAGCAAACGATTGAAGAACATGTTTTTATCTTTCAGTTCCACCACGGCAAGGCAGTTCAAATGTTGAGGAATGCTTGGGAGACACTGCCCAGCTTGGGATGTCACATTTGGTGAACCCAGTTAGTAGTTCTGATACTGAATCTTCAAAATTGAAACCCTCCACCTCTCATACTTGCATCTCATCACCATCATCACTAAGTGTAACGAACAGAGATGTGAGTCCTTTGAGTCAAACAACATCTGGAAGGACACCCATTCGATTTGAATACTCGATGACTCCAAGGTCTGTTCAGACCCAGAATTTAGCCAGTCTAAACAGATGTGGCCCCAAGTTGGGTGAAGTGTCTAGATTTAATGGAGGTTCTAAGTTATCAGGTGCACCTCTTCTTGCATCTTTTAAACCATTGAACAGCAGCTCCTCTTCAACCTCAAAAGCAATGTCTGTCAAAGAACCTCTGAAGTCTTCCCCTAAAAGACTTGAGATATCTGAACTTCCCAGAATACCAAAGATTAAGAAGGAAACCACAAATGGCCATCTTGGATCACAGCCTGCCAGTGATCGAAGTGGTGACATCCCCAGCGCCTGTATAACACAATTGACTGGTAAGGGAAATGCAAACCAGCCAATCAGAAGTAGTAAAATGGAAAGTGGCATATCAAGTGCCAGTCATCAACAAGGACAGACGAGTGGAGGCTCTGCTTCGACTGTTGCCCGTGATGGTGGTTCCACACTTCCTCCAGCAAGGGGAAAAGTTGGCAGCTCCTCCTTTCAGAGTTTTAAAATCAACATCCCTGGAAATATTGGACATTCCAGCAGACTGTCTAATCCTGGGTTTTGCAATACTTTCCGACCTGTTGACAATAAGGTGCAACAGAAAGAGAATCCTTCACCCCTGTTTTCACTAAAGAAAACAAAACCAATTAAAAGTGAAATATATGATCCTTTTGATCCAACAGGCTCCGATTCAAGTTCAACAAACAGCAGTCCTGAAAGGTTGCCCTTCGCTAATATCACCAGAACAATATCTATAGCAAGTCCCAAAGCTCAGACATTCCAAACGGTGCGCCGCATCACACCTTACAACCTGGAAAATATCTTTGGATTGGAGGCTGAATCAACTGATGTGCCATCAGCTACCACTGAGTCCTGTGATGATGTGATGCTAAAGGAGAGGCTTGTGGAACAGGTTCCTGATGCAGTGCAAGTAAAACATGAGGAAGAAGAATTGCCAGTTATACCCTGTACTTCATCTGCCATCAAACAAGAGCATATACTTGAAAGCAACAAAAATCCTGGGCTTGTTATTGATAATGACCAAGATAAACTTAAGGTAAAAATTGAGCCAGACAGCCCCATAAGAGAAAATGAGCCACAAAACATTATTAGAAATGAGCAAGCAGAAAGGTGGTCATTTTCAAGATCCCCATCAAATTCCAGTTCTGAGAGTAAGAAAAAAATTAAAAGAAAAAAAGTACCCATGAAAGACCACAAAAGCACTCATCCAAGATCTAGATCGAGAACACATTCAAGGGATAAAAGCTCCAGATCTACTTCACCATCAGTTGAAGAAAAATACAGCAAAAGCTCTTGGGTTAAATCCAAAGCCCGGCAGCCACCAAGAGATCGCTCTAGTAGTCATGAGCGATCAAGAAAAAAGAAAGCAAAAGACAAAACTAAAGACAAAAAAGCCAAAAGTTCCTGGCCAAAAGAACACAAGAGAGCTAGATCACGATCTGTTAGCCCTGGCAATTCCTCTTTTGAGTTATATGAGAACAGGAAAAAGAAAAAGCACTCTGACCCTGGAGTCAGGGGGCGAGAATATTCCCATTCGAACAATGCCGAGAGAACTAAAAAAAAGAAACACAGAAGAGAGAGAAGCTATGACAGATTGGAGAAGGATGGGAGCTCAAGATCACGAGAGAGAAAAAGATCGAGATCCAGGTCTCAGGAGAAGAGAAAAAGGAAATCAAGGTCACCCTCATCACGATCCCAGGAGTCCAAAGGAAGTAAACCCAGGGAGAGACAATTACCATCCAGATCACGCTCCAAAGAAAGGAAACACAAATCAAAAGAGGTATCACCTCAGCTTCTTAAAGAGGAGGGCCAGAGGTCTTCAGATGACAACTTAGACTGTTCTCTTGAGCATGCTCCAAATTGGAGTCATGAGTTAGGATGTATGTCACCAGAAACATTGAATGTTCCTTCAGACCTGATCCCTGAGCAGGAAGTTCCTCCAGAGGATGACATAATGGAGGCTGATTTAAAAGGGGGCATTAAAACAGAGCAAGTCTGTGAGGAGCTTGAGCATGAAACTCTTCCTGCCCAGCAAGACCATTCAAGTTCTGAAGTATTTCTTGACAACCTAGATTCTCCTACTGGAATTGAATTGGCAGTGGGCTATGAATCACCAAGGTCTGATAGCCAAATCACTGTGAAAATGGAGGAGATTGAAATTAAAATAGAAGACGATGATGTGTGCCCATTTTTTTCAGACTCTGTTCTTCTAAAGAAGGGGAAGCCTGTATCAGGTCATGATGAGGTTACACCATTTCCAACTTTGTCTGAAATCAAAAGACCAACAGAGGTTAAATGTGAGCTACCTATGTTGGATGAGAATATAGGTGATGCAAATAAATCTGAATTGGAGGCTGCAGTTCAAGGTCCTTTGTTGAAATCTAAAGCACCAGTGAAAAGGGTTACCTGGAATCTACAAGAGGAAGAAAGCAATATAGCGGCTGCAGACAAAACACCAAGTAAGTGCAAGACGGGTCTTTTTACAAAATGGCAATGAACAAGATAATGGGGGGTAGAAGCCACTTCTTTTTCTAAGATAGGGAAGGAATATTTCTGCCTATCAAAGTCCAGAATAGGTTGTGCTGACTCCGACTATATTAAAATTAAAGTTGAACATGCTTAAGGTATATTCATTTCAAGTGAGGTTGTCTCATTGGCAGACAATAATGATAACTTGCATGTTACAGTTTCCAAGAGAAAACAGAGAATATTTATTTTAGAGAGCTCTTCCTAAAGTTACAACCTCTTCATTTTTGGAAGATATCTAGTTGTCGTGTAGAATGTAATTCAAACTATTTTTTTTAAATGTCAGGAATGACTTGAGAAACTGCAAGTCGTTTCTGATGTGAGAGAATTGGCCATCTGCAAGGACGTTGCCCAGGGGTCACCCGGTAGTTTTTGATGTTTTTACCATCCTTGGAGTAGGCTTCTCTCATGTCCCCGCATGAAGCTATAGCTGACAGAGGAAGCTCATAATAATAATAATAATTTTATTCTTATACCCCGCCCCATCTCCCCGAAGGGACTCGGGGCGGCTTACATGGGGCCAAGCCCGAATAGAACAATAAAAACAAGATAAGAAACCAATGAAACCAATAATCAAACCATAAAAACAAGTCATAAAAACCACATCTATATATATAAAATGATAAAGTTGTTTGCGCAGTGACTATAACAACAAAACTAAACATCCCAAAAATACGAAATTTGGCAACACAATGCAAAAGGCTTGCCTCCAGGTTACAACAACACAACCACGCCACAAAACCACAATCCAGACCCACAACACTCACAACAACGCATCATGCGATAACAACACAACTAAACGCCCCAGAAATACAAAACTTGGCAACACAATGCAAAAGCCTTGCCTCCCGGTTGTAACAACACAACCACACCACAAAACGACACAGGACCCACAAAACTCACAACAACGCATCGTGACTATAACAACACAACTAAATGTCCCAGAAATATGAAACTTGGCAACACAACGCAAAAGCCTTCCCTCCAGGTTGTAACAACACAACCACACCACAAAACCACAATCCGGACCCATAAAACTCACAACAATGCATCGTGACTATAACAACACAACTAAACGCCCCAGAAATACGAAACTTGGCACACAACTAAACGCCCCAGAAATATAAAACTTAACAACACAACGCAAAAACCTTGCCTCCCGGTTGTAACAACACAACCACACCACAAAACTACAATCCGGACCCACAAAACTCACAACAATGCATCGTGACTATAACAACACAACTAAATGTCCCAGAAATACGAAACTTGGCACACAACTAAACGCCCCAGAAATATAAAACTTGACAACACAACGCAAAAACCTTGCCTCCCGGTTGTAACAACACAACCACATCACAAAACCACAATCAGGACCCACAAAACTCACAACAATGCATTGTGACTATAACAACACAACTAAACGCCCCAGAAATACGAAACTTGGCACACAACTAAACGCCCCAGAAATACAAAACTTGACAACACAACACAAAAGCCTTTTCTCCCAGTTGTAACAACACAACTACACCACAAAACCACAATCCGGACCCACAAAACTCACAACAACGCATCATGACTATAACACAACAAAACGCCCCAGAAATACAAAATTTGACAACACAACGCAAAAGCCTTGCCTCCCAATTGTAAGAACACAACCACAACACAAAACCACAATCCGGACCCACAAAACTCACAACAACCCATCATGACTATAACAACACAACGAAACGCCCCAGAAATACAAAACTTGGCAAAACAATGCAAAAGCCTTGCCTCCCGGTTGTAACAACACAACCACACCACAAAACCACACCGGACCCACAAAACTCACAACAACGCATCATGACTATAACAACACAACTAAACGCCCCAGAAATACGAAACTTGGCAACACAACACAAAAGCATTCCCTCCCGATTGTAACAACACAACCACACCACAAAACCACAATCCGGACCCACAAAACTCACAACAATGCATCGTGACTATAACAACACAACTAAACGCCCCAGAAATACAAAACTTGGCACACAACTAAACGATCCAGAAATACAAAACTTCGCAACACAACACAAAAGCCGTGCCTCTCAGTTGTAACAACACAACCACACCACAAAACCACAATCCAGACCCACAAAACTCACAACAACACATTGTGACTATAACAAATACAAAATTTGACAACACAACTCATCCACCTCCCCAATCCCTACATTCACACTTGGCCTCCAAAAAAACAATTACAATAATAACAATGACAACAACAACAACAATAAGAATCAACACCATCACAGGCAAGAAACAGCCAGGCACTGAGGCTGAGAGGCCAGTCAGTGCTAAATTGGGCCTCCAAAAAACAATACAGTAGCATCTAACTTATCCAACCTTCATAATCACTACAACAACAACAATAATAATAAACACCTACACAGGCAAAAAAAAAAAAAGACTATTGTACCACAATAAAAATATAAACCGCACTCAGCAGAATCAGACATTACAATTAACAACAAACCAAAGACAACAGGGATCTCAAGCAATTATCAATCAACACAAAAATTGAAGAAGGTAACAGACTTCAAATACTACTACTAATGTGAGTATAAAGAAGGGTGGAGGTCACAGCATCAATACAACCTAATGTAGACTGACCAACACCACCAGACTAAGCCACAGCAACGCGTGGCCGGGCACAGCTAGTACAAGATAAAATGTTAAAATCATGCTTCCCTGGGTTAGATTCAAACCAGCAACCTTTAGGTCAGCAACCCAACCTTCAAGTTAGCAGTCCTGTCAACAGAAAGGGTTTAACCCACTGCGCCACCAAAACTATGATTTGGTATCATTTGGGTTCCTATGCTCTGTCCTTGAATTAATAGATTTTATTATATGGTCACAGACCAGGAATTTAAAACATTAAAATCAGAAGTTCAAAAGCAGAAAGTGCTCTGTCCTTGGTTTATGTTCTTTTTCAGTTATATGAGGGAAATGATAGCTTCCAGTTGGCATCACAACTGGAAAATGACACCTGCTTTTGTAGGTTTATGTTAAATAAACCATAGAGTTCCTTAAGCATACATCCATTGCTCAGTGGGTTCTTAAAAAAAATCTCCAAATTGTGAAGCCTAGTTGAAACTACTTGGGGACTCAGTTCTCATGCTCTTATCTTGAGTCACACTCAAGATACCAAAAAAAAATCTCAATTTTAAGACATTTTCAACTATGATTTTAAACTCTCTAGGTCATTGAAAGAGAGTTTTTGTACTTATGGGGAATTTACATAAAGAGATGGTTTGCCAGCAGTGTTGTGTGGGATGCAAATTTAGATACAGTGGTCTAAATCTAATGATAATCTCAAAAATAATATATTTACTGCAATGTATGGAACTTATGTATAACTGGAGACTTCCATTCATTTCTGTGGTTGAGACTAACACAAAAATTTTCCTGGTAAATCTATTGAAATTAATGGGGCCTTTTGAGACATCCTTCTAAGTAGAGCACACCCATTCAGTCAGTGGTTGAATCACCATATAGATTAATCCCATTGATTAACTGAATCTGTTCTAATCAGGAGCAACAATCAGATTTAGGCCTATGTTAATCATCATCATAACCTCATCAATCAAGGGGTCTACTAAATCTGGGTCAAGTTTATGATTTTTTTTTTATATTGAGTTAAGTTGCGTATGAATTACTTGCTGTGGTTGCTTCTGTTTTTTTACCATAATGAAATGCTTTTTTTTTTCCTTTTGGGGAATTTTAGGAATGGCATTTTGTAAACAGCAAAGAACAAATGAAGGGGTCTGGAAAGCAGAGGATTTGACTCAAACATTAAATCAGGTGCAGTTAACTGAGCCTCTTCCAACTAATTATATGGTTCCTGAGCCTATGTTTCCTGACCTAGATTCCAATCAGGTTGGTTTCCACTCCAGACGCTGTGGGCATTGTGGACACCATCCCACTCCATCTATGAAATCATGCCCACTTGTTTCACTGTGGAATGCTTCTTCTCGACCCACATGCAGTGCATTTCATACAGTCCATATGCTTCAGTAATCTGATTCTGGTATTTCCCCATCTTGCATTTTAAAGAAGAAATCATATTCTGCTATTTGTGGCTTCTACTTTCCAGTGGCTCTATCCTTTAAAAGAAAGGGAAAACAAAAGACATTTCAAAAGAATTATTAGAATGAATATTGATCATGTTTTTGATAGCTAACAACAAAAGTGATGAGAGGTCCTCATAGCCGTTTCAGCTTTTTGAACCGGTAGAAGGTCCCATACTTTAGAATCCATGAGAACTTCCTAGTTTGTATTGCGGAAAGAGTGGTGTCTGACTCTTCTCCTTTTTCTTCAGGTGTACAACCAAAATCTGCCTTTGATGGCCCCGCTGCCTTCCAACCTGCCCCCTTATGCCCCTGTCAGTCAGCCCACTGTCCAGTTCATCATGCAGGGAAGCCTCCCTCTGCTCAGCTGCGTGGCAAGCCAGGGACTGACTCCGGAGCCTGGGAATCTGGCCACCGCCTCAGAACCAGGGATTCAGGCCGCTTCCACAGGAGAGGCAGAGGAGACAGTGAAAACACCTAAATCTCCAGTGGATAAAACAAAAAATGAAGAGGTGGGTGAACATAAATGTCTAGCAGACATTATGTATTTAAGCTAAGCTCATTGAGATTTTTGGGACATAAAATCTTAGAAATTGCTTATTTGATCAGAACACCCAATCTAAATGACTCATAGAGAAAGCATTCTCCCAGCCTTTGCTTGGCTGAAGAATAACACCACTGAACATGAAGCTGTTAAGGGAAATACTCAGTAATAGACTTTGTTTCCATGAATGCATTTAAACACTTTTTCAAGTGCACCTGAGGAGGTGGACATTCCATAAATTGGGATAATTATAAGACACAAGTGATACTTTTTATTACAACTGTTCAAATTGTACAAAAATACAATTAAATAGATGTGAGCTTTCAGATTCTTCGTAACTCTTCATCAGGCAAAATTTAGAGTATAAAGAAAGAAACAAAGTTTCCACAGGTATTCTCTAGTAGTGTATTGGCCATTTTGCATGTCTGGCATGACATACTGTAACATGGTTATTCCAGGTTCAGTAAAGAGCAGGCTGTTAAAGGACCATCCTTCACTTGTGTGGATGCAGAGTTAATATTTTCTTTCACCTTTCTCCCAAAGAGTTTGCTGGTAAAGTGTTCCCCTGCAACTTCGTGGTTTGCTTTTCACGGACTCGCTATTTCTCGAGTTTTTTCATATGCTTCTGGGACAAGGCTGTACAGCCCTCCCTCCCTTGCAGGGACAAAAGGGCCCCAGCTGAGGCGTGTGACCTGTCCTGTCCTCCTCAGCCACCCACAGGGAGTGCCAGTACTCCCGGTGTGCACCTCATTGCCTCAAAAGAGGGCCTGGCTCCAAGAGCCCACACCAGCCGAGCAGCGGGCCTCTTTCCTCCCCCGCCCCGGCTGAATCCCTGAGGGCCCCATTCGATACGGTGTCACCGCACATGGTGTTGTCCCTGCTGCTGCCGCCCCGTGCGCACGCACCCCCCCACTGCCGCCAACGCTCCATGCGCATCGCCCCCTCCAATACTCCGTGCTCGCATGCCCTACCGCCAACGCTCCGTGTGCATGCACCCTGCTGCCAACACTCTGTGCACGTCCTGCCTCCAAGTCCTTGCACAATATCCTCTATATCTTGATGGCTACGGAATACAGTACTGTACTTTAAAAGAGGGAGGGGGGGGGAGGGACGCTATATTTATTAAAATAAACATAGTGTCCCTACTTCGTGGATTTTCACTTATTGTGGGTGGTCCTAGAACGGAACACCCGCAATAAGTGAGGGAACACTGTACACTGAGAAGTGCTTGCTGCCTTTTAAAAAGTTAACAAATTCTTGAGCTATTTTTTAACACGAAGCAGCAAGACGGTATTCTTGCCAGGAAAGCCTAAGCAGTTATTTATGGTATTTTTCAATTATGTTGTGTTTCTTCCTTTATTTTATAATGCTTGTACTTTTGTGTCTGATTAAGAGGTCTGGCAAATTTGAAAACTTTCTAGCACTGTAATGATCTTGTAAAACATATTGCTTGTATCTTTTTTTTCAATGAGATCTCACTCCTTTTCATTTGCCTCAACTTCCTGCCTATCGTTTTAGTTGAATGATTCATTCTGATAGAGGAAGAGACGGTGTGTTTCTCCATTTCATTCCCATTTTTACTAATTGTATAATATGGTATTATATTCCTTTTCTGCTGTTCTCTTCCTAAGCTAGCAAGTCTGTTTTATCTGCTTTTGTTCATTTAAAAGATGTTCTAAATTTTGACACCAGATTGACCATTTGATGTACAAGGGTCCCATTATGTAAATGTTGTGTCTCCTTAAATGCCTATCAAGGTCTTGTGCATCTTCGAAGTGCCTATTTTATTTTTGATTGAGTGAAGATGACATCAATCTGTACACTTTCCCCATGAATATATTAAAAATAAATTGGCTCTCACTGGGACCTTGGAAACCAGAGAAATATAGCTTCAGCAAGAAAAGTGTTAATATAGCTTAGAGGAAGCCATATGCTCTCTAATCTATTTGCTGTCTATTTTGCTATTTTTGCACCTTTTTCAGCTTTACTGCATACTTTTGAAATGCCCATGTATGCATTCTGCCTTTGCCTGTTAATTCCAAACATTTCCATTTTTTCAGCTGCACTATACTAAGCTGTTAATTTCATCAACTTCTATTATGATCTTAAAGTTGTATTCCTAAAGAATTATCACAAACTAGATAATCTGTATTTCAATACTGCATTCTCTTATGTTGAATTATCTGTTATCTAAGTGTCAGTTTGACCAGTGAAGAAATTCTTTAGGTGCATCTTTTAGTCTCTGAGGGTTTTATAGCTCTCTGTAATTTAGCCAGGATTTCTAATGATGCCATTGTATTATCCACCCTTGCTTCTAGTGCAAATGAACAAACAACTAGCATAATTCCTAATAAAAGTCTTTGGGAGAGAGATTTTGAGCTAAACTTATCTGTCTTCTCATATTCCAAGCAGTACACAACACACTGTCTCCGTAACCATCATCAACAGGCATATTGGATAGATATTCCTAACAAGTTAGCAAGGAAAGTCATGGCCGTGGATCCTCATCAAGCACTTAAGAGGCTGAGAAACAACCAGTATATGATTGAAGAAAAATGTTATGAGCTTTTGCCATGGACACTTTTTGCAGATCTTATGTCAATGAGAAATATAGATTTCATCGTAAAATAAACCTAATTATATTCACATTGTAAATAAAGGCATTTTAAAGGTCCCAGAGCTAAGGTCTGCCACTGAACTGAGAACAGCTGACCCCTTCTAGGACAGAGTCCTATCTCTTTGCTAGAAATCACAGCTGCACATCCCATCTAATTTTAGGTTTTTTTTAACATAACAAAAGAGCAACATCAGTATGCTCCTTTAATGTACGAACTGTTGCTCTGATGTTCTGATCTGATACACTGCTTGTAGTGTTGTAGATTGCCGATTGACTCCATTCTTGTTCTTCTAGTACATGAAGAAACTTCACATGCAAGAGAGGGCTGTGGAAGAAGTGAAACTTGCCATTAAGCCCTTCTACCAGAAGAGGGAGATTACCAAGGAGGAATACAAGGAGATTCTTCGCAAGGCAGTGCAAAAGGTGACGTTGGAGTGGGCAAATCTTATTTTAATTTTAGGCAGACAGATATGAAGGAGTTGCAAATATCCACAAACACTTTGGGAGCTGGGTTTTAGCTGAGAATACAACCATACTCTGTTATTTGAACGCCGCTAGAGAGGGGTCCTTCTTGGGAGTGGTTCCCTCTCTTTGGAATGCCCTCCCAGGGGAGATTAGATCTGTATCCTCTTTGTTGGCATTCAGGAAAAGCCTAAAAACCTTCCTTTTCAAGGAAGTCTTTGGAGGAAACTAATGATAGCTGAAGGTTAGGAAGGCCCTTCTACTTTGGTATGTATTATCAGGGTGATATTTAATATATTTTATAGAGGTTTTAATTAGTGTTTCACAGTATTTGCTAATATTTATGGTTTTTAACTTGTTTTAATTTTTATATTGTATGTTTGTAGTGGCTGTAAGCTGCCTTGGGCTCTTGACGGGAGAAAGGCGGGTTAAAAATTTAATTAGTAAATAATAAATTAATTTTAAGTAGTAAATTTGAACTGAGGGAATCTGGGATGATTTGGGGCATCCCTCTGCTAAAATTACTGAAACTGACTTGGTTTCCTTTTACTATTCCTAGATCTGTCATAGCAAAAGTGGTGAAATCAACCCAGTGAAGGTGGCTAATCTTGTGAAAGCTTATGTTGAGAAATACAAACATATGAGGAAGCATAAAAAGACTGATGCTGAAGAAGAGCCTCGTGAAACGGGGAATTGAGACGAACAGACTTTTATATGCAAGGACTTGTCCTTCTTCGAGAGGGAGGCAGGGAAGTGCAGTTGCATGTTGCAGCCCCCTCCCTCAGAAACTGGATGCAATTGGACCTTCTTGAAGGGAAGACACCCTTTTCACAGAAGAGTAGGATGTGATCCTACTTAAGGACCATGTGTCCTCCTTAACTTGTGGAGAGACTCTGGACGAAAGATACTCTGGGTGTGGTGGAAAGTATCCTATCATTTTTCATGGTTATACTTTGACACATTTCTTTTGGGGTATATGGATCTGTCCTAACAATTTAAAGCAGACACTTTTATATGCAGTACACAACAATCTATGTTGCTCTCCTTGTGTTTTTATTTATCAGAAATTTATCAGAAATATGGATTCTTTAGAGATTTCTCAGAAGCCCGTTTACTACTTGAATTGTGGTATTTTTCAGCCTGTTCTGTGAGAGCAATGTTGACTCAAGTCTGCCATATGGGAATTACAGATGTGTGCTAACCTTTACAAATCCTCTTCTGAAATTCTGCTTCAAAGTTGACACATTTTGTTAAGGTATATCAGTGGTTGATTTCTTTGGGGACTTGTGGGGGCATGGTGGTGGGGGAACCAAACTGCATTGCGTCCTGTAAATAGTATGGTGAAGGCTGGTTTTGCAGTCAGCAGTCAGCTGAGGGGATAGAAGAAGAACAAAGTTGCAGAGTGTCAATAGTGAAGCCAAGGAATGTGGCAGAAGTATGTACAAAGCAGAAATGTGACAATTTATAAAGTTATTTTGAATTTTTCTTGTTCATATTTGTGTTTGTCCTAATTCTAGTATGATTCTTGGATTAAGTATTTGCCTAACTGAACAAAAGTATTAATTGCAAAATAGTGCAGCATACAATTTCTGGGGCTTGGGAATCAGGAACTGACTGTGGGATGATATGTATTTGTTCAGATATACATATGTATAGACATACCCATTTGGGTATAATGTCATATACACTTGTTGTCATCAGCCTGCTAATTAGGTTGGAGAATCTCCTAAATCTTTTGTGAGAGCTCCAGCTAAACTGGTGCTTCCTTTAGAGTTAGGCATTTCCCTAAGCTTTTTAATTCACGTTGGTGGAAGTAATACAGAGAACTGAATGCAGATGACAGAAAAAAGGATGATAAACTCATTACTCACATATGATTCTATAGCACCATGTAATTGATCTGCTGCTTCTTCCAATTACATTTAACTTCACTTGTTATCATCATTAATAAGTTAGAGATCTATGCAAAGGATGCACTTTCTATTCAATATCATAAATCATAGCTTATTTATTTAGCACAAGGTGAACACAGTGTGGCCTTGGGAGCAGCATGTGCCCTTCCAAGACCCATTTTTGGATTCTGTGTTCCCTTCCCCTGCCCAGACTCCCTCTGAGTTTCTTTTAAAACAGGTGTGTGTGTGTGTGGGGGGGGGGGGGGGGTTCTGTGGAAAAAGTGAATCTTAGCTCCTGGAACATTCCAGGAACTGCAATTCTCCTTTTAAATAAGTTCAAGGGCCTCTCTTGCCATTTAAAACACACACAGAAAACCCCAAACAAACCATGGCTTTGTTTCAAGTACAGAAATGGACTTCAAATACTTTTGCTTACCTTCTTTGCAGTCTATGCAATCTCCCTGCAAGATCTTCAGTACAGAACATTGGTCCCCAAACACATTACTGGCCTGACAAACTTATCTGACTATTGTATTTTAAAAGTACTGTACTGTAAAAGCCTGTCATGATCTACAATACAGACGAAGATGAAAGGCTGCCAGGCCCAGCATCTGAGTCAGTAGAAAGCATGGAACAACACCACCACCTGCAGCCTGACACTATGGAAGCTGCCCCTGCAGTGCAGGACCAAGTGCCTCAGGCAAGTGGGAGTCCTGAGTTAACTCAGGATCAGGAGAGCAATGAGCCAGAGTTAAGTATCCCAGAAAGACTGCAACTGAGGACTTATGCTATTCAGCTGCGTAGATTCGCACAGAGACCTGCCAACAGGTGAGAGCACTTGTGCTATGGAGCATAAAGAGTGGCAGTTTGCATTTGGTCTTTGCTGGGAGCAATGTTTGGAATTTGCTACAGCTTGGAGTTTTGTCGGATGATTTCTTGTGCCTTATCGTGTGTTACACCTTGACTTTGGGCTACATATAGTTTGGATGCATTGGTCAAGACCTTTGGACTGGATTATTGATAACGCCTTCTGGATTATCCCTGCATAGTTTGTTGTTTGAATCTACTTTGGCTTTGACCCTGAACTGACTGACAATGAGAATAGTGAGCAACTCTTTATACTGAGAGATGCTGTGCAGGGTTGCAACAAAGCCAAAGCCACACAGTAGGTTTAGTGAACCCAGACATAAAATAATCTACTTAACATTTCATTCCTCTTACATACTAGTATCCAGTGGTTCTGCTGTGTGTGAAAAACAATTAAGGTGTTTGAGATCTAGAATGTATTTTATGTTGTTCTCCCTGAGAGAGAAGTATCCCCTGACTGCCCTTCTGGGACTAAAAGCATTTTGGGAAGAGGGGACTTTTGACTTAAGTTGTCCCCAGGGCTAATCCATCACAGGGTTTTCTTGGCAGAATTTGTTCAAGAGGGTTTGCCTTTGTCTTCATCTGAGACAGAGTGTGACTTGCCTGAGGTCACTCAGTGTTTCGTTGGGGATCTGAACCCCCATCTTCCAGTGTCCTAGTCCAACACTCTTAACTACTATATCAACCTAGTTCGGATTCAGTCTTTATAAGAACTTAAGACTTTTCCTCAAATCAATACCCTGGGAGAATGGGGGCAGAAGGAATCTTTATCTGCGTCTTCCTAACTCACTCATCCACCGGTGACAGTCTCAACTTGGGCAATCTCAACAGCAGAAGAAGCCAATTTCCTGCATGTAAATTTGGGTACAGTTTTAGGAGAAAATTTGCTTGAAAATCACACTTTTTAAAAATTGGAGTTCAAGGGGCTAGCGAAGGGCTTCAGGAGCCCACAGACTAAAATACATATGCGTTCAGTTGTCTTCATATTTTTGACTATTTGGTGTGTCAAGAGCTATAGAATCATAGAATAATCCAACCCCCTGCCAAGAAGCAGGAACATTGCATTCAAAGCACCCCCAACACACGATCATCCAGCCTCTGTTTAAAGCCTCCAAAGGAGGAGCGTCCACCACACGCCAGGGCAGAGAGTTGCACTGCTGAAGAGCTCTCACAGTTAGGCAGTTCTTCCTAATGTTCAGGTGGAATCTCCTTTCCTGTAGTTTGAAGCCATTGTTCTGCGTCCTAGTCTCCAAGGCAGCAGAAAACAAGCTTGCCCCCCTCCTCCCTATGACTTCCCCTCACATATTTGTACATGGCTATCATGTCTCCTCTCAGCCTTCTCTTCTGCAGGCTAAACATGCCCAGTTCTTTAAACCGCTCCTCATAGGGCTTGTTCTCCAGACTCTTGATCAATTTAGTCGTCCTCTTCTGGACACATTCCAGCTTGGCAACATCGCCCTTCAATTGCAGTGTTTTTGCAGTAGAACACTCATTCAAAACTGACTGAGGATCAAGATTTCAGCATGTCTCAGAAGTGCTTAGTTTACTGATCTAGACTGGAGATCCATGAGAGATGCTCACAATAATATTTGACATGCTAAGGCTCACACATTAAATGTTTTCCTGAATTGCACTCTCATGAATCAGATGAATGAATCAGATGAATCATGAATCAGATGAATGAATCAGATTACCAATCCCAACTGGATGGCCCCCCATGAGGGTCTTCCTCCAGGGGCAAACCAAGAACGGGCAATTTGGAAGTCCCTGAACAGACTCAGAAGCGGAGTGGGCAGATCAAAAGACAACTTGGCAAGGTGGCACTACCTGGAGGAATCCTCCACCTTGTGTGACTGTGGAGCTGAACAAACAACTCAGCATATGTATGCTTGCCCACAATGCCCTGCCTCATGTACGGAGGAGGAGTTGTTTAAAGCTACAGACAATGCGGTTGCGGTTGCTGTTGCCCGCTTTTGGTCCAAAACTATTTAGTTGCTTGTGATCCCCCCCCCCATTATTTGAAATGTACAATGCTTTTGACACGAAATAAATAAATAAAATCAGATTACAACATTTTGTTATGTGAAGTAGAGTCCACTGGTATCCCATGGAGTTTGGTTCCAGGAACCTCTATGGATATCATAATCCATGAATGCTCAAGTCTTATCATATATACAATGGTGTAATATAAAATGGCAAAATCAAGGTTTGCTTTTACTCTTGAATCCATGGATGCAGTCTGTGGCAACAAAGGGCCAACTGTAACTTTTTTGAGCACTATATCTGGCAGATTATTATCTAGGAAGGAACACCAACACACATTTGGTGCCTCAAATGTTAGCCTTTCTGGGTATATTTGAGCTGCTGATTCCATAAATGGCATGTTTTCCCCTATCAGCTCACATTTTTGATACAGAAGATATGCCATCTACTGGTTGCTTTCTGCTCACCCATAGAAAACTATGACAACCATATCTAAGAAACTAGAGCTGATGTAATTTTCTGAATCAGTGCTCCAAATAACATCATAAACAGGCCTAAAAAAATCAAGACATCAAGAAACATTTTTTGTTGGACTGTTATTTATCCTATACAAGCAGCCCCATAGATGTTTTAAGCTTGTGATCCAAGCGGAGCCCTCTTTCTGACTGCTAAATAGCAATCTCTCCTACTCTGTTAACCAGGGCAAGGGCAAGGTGAGTGTTCCAGTGAAATGACTTTTTCCAGACTCAGGTTCCGAGTGCTGCTTCTTTGAAGTCTTGAATTTGGACCAGAACAAGTTGAAATACCTCACTGGAATCTCAAAGCTTTACAACCTGAAAAAGCTTATTTTGTCCAAAAATGACATAACAGACTTCCCAGAGGAAATCAGAAACTTGGTCCATCTAGAGAAGCTGGAACTCAACCAGAACCAAAACTGAACTAATACCAGGAGTCTTTTCCTGTTTACCAAACTTGAAGCTTACATGCAGCTTTCATAAGGCTACACACAGCTTTCATTGCAAAGCCCTTTACAGTGAAAGAGTAGTTACCTGCTTGAATGCCCTTCTTGTGTTCATCCTTTAAACTATCAGAAGACTGCAAAAAACATTGCCAGATGACATTTTCTTACAAGAACTTATCCAGTAATTGATTGCTTATGGACAAAATGGATATTTTTCAACATCCCCCAATCGATTTCCTTTTCCAGAATATCCTGGACCGTTGGCCATGTAGGAGAAATCACTGGTCAAAATTTGGCCCTGTCTTTCACATTATGCTGAATACTTCAAGTGTTTCATTATATCTCAATGGTTATCAAATTCCAATAAAATGCTTCTCACACATTGTGGAATGTCATTTTATTTTATGTCATTTTGAAATCCCAGCTTAGAGAGCTTTCTGCATTAGCGAAGGTTACAGAAGTATATGTGATTTGTCACCATGGTGAACAGAAATTCTTTTTACAAGAAAAATATATGCAAATAAAGGAAATCAGTATGCCCCAAGAGACCCCATGTAGAAAAATCTTGAGCTAAAACGTAACATTCAAAATCAAGACAGTTTAATCAAGTAATTACGAGTTTTTCAATGAAACAAACTTAACAGAAAATGAAAAGAACTGCAAGTACAGCAAAATACTTTATACTTCTCTTTCCCTTCAAAATAAAAGCTGGTATCCAGAATAACATCGTAAAAAAAATCTAAAACCCTTACCACAAAAACAATCAAGAGGAAGCTCTCGAAAAGAGCTGTTAAGTTGCCAAATTGAATCCACTAGGTTTCTCAGAGGAAGCTGCTATTTCATCACCATAGAAGTGGTGAAGATATCACATGTGAGTAAAATAAAGGCCCTATGAGTTCTCATTCTTGAAACACACTAATTTTCGCCCTAGATTTACAACACATGTGCAGCTCTAGTAGAGCTAAAGGAGCAATATGGGTGAGTGTTTGCTGAAAAGATCAGCCACTTTTCATGGGGTTGGGTCTATCAAAAGTCTCCTGTGGGCAGAAGGTCTATTTTGGTTAGCAGAAGGCTTTTTGTTTCAGATGAACACTTCTGCTAGCAATGCCAGACAGTCGCATTTCTAAGCTAGCAGCATTTTAACTGGAAGCCATTTGAAAAGCTGTATTTAAAAATACTAAACTCTGAGTTCCACTAAAAAAGCAGATGTTATACAAGAAGCTCAGTACAGCCTGTAGTTTGAATTTGAGAAGTAGCTGTGTATCCATATTGAAGTGCAGTCTATTTTAAGTACATCTGTAATGAGACTTTCTAGACTATCTTTGAGGTTGGCAGGAGGAAAATTCTTTTATAAAGATAAACTAGCTCTATAGCCTCTGATATTGCTTTCATCCAGAGAGTGAATAACTTCTAAGGCTATAACTGATTCTGGCGGTTCTCAAATGAAACATTGTAATTTAAATTGCCTTACAAAAGGGATTTTTCTGCTCCATCAGGCCATAAAAACAGTGAGACAGGCTTATGGACCCCTTTGCCTACCACAGACGGTGACCTATGTACTGTTGGTATTCCTGACTTGGGTAAGCCCAGTGGGATTTACACTTGTGTTGGCTCTCAATTCAAACTATTTATTTAGTACCAACAAACAGAATTCCAAGCTCTCTCTCTGTGTATGTAATATTACATATACAGTAAGACCCCAATACCAGCAGTTTCACTTCCCAGTGTTGGGGAAGAGGGGAAAAATTGTCACAGTAAAGATTTACTAGATCCTCCAGTTGGTTCTATGGTACACTTCCCATAGGAGTTATGCTGGAGGACCTAGGAAATTCTTAAGTGGATTAGTGTTTTAGATATATCTAGGTCTTCCAACACAGTTCTGTGTCTTGCTGGGACCAGACATTAGGTCTATTAATGGTGTCGTTGTGCCCACAGTTCTACATAACCATGGTCCACTGGGAACATATGCCCTAAGGATATGGGGGCCCTTCTCTCCCTCCCCTCTCTAATAGATAATAAATAGAATTAGTGCTTCTTAACATTTGGTGAGCCAGATGTTTTGTACTTTAGATCCCAGAACCTCTAATCATTATCTGTGGCTACGTTTACTAGAATCAGATGACCACAACAAGCCAACTTCACAGGGACAACCTGATAGATCGGGAAGTAGGCAAAGTCCCTGTCCATGAATGTAATTAATTGGTCACCCATATGGATGCTCAAGGCAAGTTATAACTTTTCAAAAACATTGCTTCAGGAATAATTTTATTCCTGCCATTCAATAGAAGAGGATGGCTAGTGTCTTGAGTACATTAGATGCATCACATACTGGATTTTTTTTTATATGGGAACCGGATAGTAGAAATGGGAGGGACAGTAGAAATCAGAGGTGGATAACTGGTGCCCCACAATACCCCCCAAATGTAAGGGCTAGATTTTGTGGCTCCATATGTTGGTGACACACTTTTTTGACAGGCAACATTTCGTGACACATTGATTCAGTTAAACCAATCCCTTATAAGAGATACAAATACATACATAAATTGTAATAATTAAATGTATGGTAATACAACACATCTCATGAAAATATTTCATTTATATATTTTAAAATATATGACAAACATTTCCAAGATTTTTGTCATTTCTCATTATGTTCGTGCGACACACCTGCACTACAGCCTACACATGAATGTGTTGCAACACAGAGTTTGGACAGTTTTGTGTTATAGGACTGCATCTCTCTACAAAAATCAAAAAAGGTTCTTGTCCCCAGATGCCCTCTAGGAAGCATGGGTTGCATTTTCACTTTGGCCCATTTTAGACCCACGAGAAACCATTTTCAAGAGAGGAAATAACTTTGCTTTACAATGCCTGAAAGCATAGTGAAAATGCCTCCTATGTTACCTATGGAGCATTGGGGAGCAATTGTGAAGCAAAACAATTTTTGGAAAAAAAATAGTTTGCGTTTGACCAACAGGATGCCCTTTGGCCCACAAAAAATGTCTGTAAGGTGATACATAGGGCTCACAGGCTACACTTTGATCACCAATGCTATAGATCATCCCACTAGTATTTCTAACTATCTTTCTGCAACCTACCAGTATGGGTCACACACCCCCTCCCCCCCGCAAATTATGTGCAAATAAGCAGAATTCTCTATTTTTACCCTTTTACAGCCCACCCCATCCCTACCTCTGAAAAAGAAATAAAGAAGATGGGAGAACTAAGGGATATGGGATGAGCCGAGGTGAGTTGAAACCCTTCTGTCCAGGAAAGTCAGATCCTGGTTTCAACTCCAAATGGCTTATCTGAGAACAGGCATGGAAAAACTAAGGCCTGGGGCTGGATGCAGCCCCCGAGTGCTTACCTCAGGCTTCCTCATTATCCCTGTCCTCTTGGCAGGACACAGCAGCCTACCACATCCTTATGGCAAAAAGATGGGGGAGGAAGGCACGTAGCAGCTGAGAGCTCTCTGGAGGCCACTGTGTGTCTTGACCTCCTCCCAAGTGGCCCCATCCTTATGCCGGGAGGACAGCTCAAAGAAGGCACAATGTAGCCCCAAGGCAAAAAAGCTTGCCATGCCTGTCTTAGAACCACAGAGCTGGAAGACATCACAAAGACCACACAGCTTAATCCTGCAATGCTATCTTTGCACACTCCATACAACTCCGAGAATGAGACTTTCGAAAATTAAGACAATGGAAGCAACTACAGTGTTGCTGTCTGTGAAGCTGACCACAAATCTGTCCCAGAAAAATCTGACAAAGCAGAGTCGCTTGCACAAGGAGCGAGGCTATCAACTCAGTTTCAGTCTGGAATATGCATAATACATATTCTATAGAGCTGGAAAAACACAGAGTTAGTAAGCCCAATTCTGCATTGTAATGGCTAAAAAACTATGTTCCAGCCCCAACCCTCCCACCCCTTACATGGTGTTCTTTCACATATTCTGAACTAAAACTCCTAACATCCCTGACCATTGGCCAGGACGACCAATGTAAGTTGTTTATTATTATTAAAATATATTTATATCCCACCTTGTATCAAGTGATTTCCAGGTGACGTACAAATAAAATCAATTTAAACACTTCAAAACAATTATTAAAAGCAAAACATATCAAACAATCTAACCAGCTAAACCAGTTTAGCAACCGTTAATATGCTTTTTCTAATGCTGTTTAGGCTGTTTCACTGCCACTTTACTTCAGGTCTGAATTCAATGAATTCAAGGCTTTAAATGGTTTAGACCCCAATACTTAAGAGTGCCCCTCCCTGTATTCCATTGCCTAAGAATTGAGGTTTCCTCAGCTTCAAACCACATCATTGGCTGCCATTGGCAGGGGGAAATTCATAATGTGGTACCACATAACAGTACAAGTGTTAAAAAGGCTATTGGGAAGACTTGGTGAAGCTATTTCTCACCTGTAGTTTAACAACAGGAAGTTCCCACTTAAGGTAAGTTCTAAACCTGTCAATGCATGATGTATAGTCTGACATAATTCCAGATCTAAAAACAGAACTTTTACAATTATGCTTTCTTGTGTTGGAGAAATGTCTAGAAAGAGAGCATTCAATGTTCCTCATCGGCTGGCCTACAGATACTAGTTAGATATTCCATCATATCAAAGAGGCTGTTGGAAAACTGCAAGCTCTCAATTTCGCTGTTCAAGGATGAGACGCCTTCCCTCAGTACACGTTCGTGCCAATGTTTACAAAGCTCTGGAACCAACTGCAAAAGATTCAGAAAGCTGGTTAAGGATATGTACCTGTATAGAAATGTATTCCCTCATATGCAGTTGTTCTCAGCTTACCAGTCAACAACCAAGCAAAGATGACTGGAGATTGAATTGACTGAATGACAGAGCTGGATGAGACCACAAGGGCTATCCAATCCAACCTCACTCAATCAAAGCATATCTGACTGATGGCCACCCAGCTTCTGATTAAAAACCTCCAGAGAAGGAGACTCCACCATGCTCCGAGGCAGCATATTCCACCGCTGAACAGCTTTTACCATCAGGAAGTTCTTCCTAATGTTTAGGTGGAATCTCTTTTCTTTCAGCTTGAATGTATTGTCCTATGTCCTGGTTTCCAGAGCCAAGGAAAACAGTTTGCCCCCTCCTGGACACAGTACTCCAGGTGAAGTCTGACCAAAGCAGAATATGGAAGAGTACTTTGGGGGTCTAAAAAGAGACCCAAAGTGGCTGTTGTAGAGCATGTTCAGGGACTAGAGAACCACAAATATAACTTCTAGCCACATGTGCACTGAATGCAGTTGGCCCACATTAAATCCAGCAATTTTCAAATAGATAAAAAGGACAAGATCAAAACTATTTCTCCTTCCAGTAAAAGGCAAGACAAAAACCTCTGAAGTAATGAATTCCACATCTTGCTACTCCTTACCAAGTTCAACTCAGCTGAATAACAACTGTTATCGTGTCTTTGCTGTGCATCACATAAAGTTCACTTGTAACTCTTTTCGTTCTTTTTTGGGACAAAATCCTGATCAGATTTTTCTACCCAAAATTTCAGTCCTGGCCTGACAGAATTTCTGATTTTTGATTGATAGAAAAAGGAATTACTTGCTTTGTTCTCTGGACAGTGAGGGCAAAAGGGCGGGGGGGGGGGGGGGGGATACTTTGTGACTGTGAATCACTGGCCAAACATGACTGTATTACTCAAGAGGAAGTACACAACGTCTGCCTTTGGTCTTAAAGATCAGGAGGCACTACCATTTGCTGGCATTGAATGTTTGTCATATATGCTGGAAACCACCCCAAGTCTCTTCGGGGAGAGAGGGTGGTCTACAAATAAAGTGTTATTGTTGTTGTTATTGTTGTTGTTTTTCTCACATCAAAGCATTTTGTGTTACCTCCTTACTTACCTTCACCAAAATTAGTTTAGACTCCTTAGGTTTGGCAGCAGAAAAACGCTGTCCAAAGCACAAGTAGATGGTATAATCAGGACATGAACTTCTTTGACCATCATAGAACTGCTGAAGTCCTGAAAGAAAGAATCAAAAATAATTTTGTGAGGCTGTGTATGGGAGTACATGAAAAACAACAAAAACTTTCACAACATAATCACTAGAGAAAAGAGAAAAACTGAACAGATTGGCAAAATCCACTCCAACATCTATCTATTGGGTGCCTTCAAAACAGAAGTTAGTAACTCATGGCTGGTAAGCCACACAAACCTAATTTTTAGCAGATTCTGTGATCTTCCTCACTGCTACCCTGAAAAGCTATATTTGCTGAACTATCTGAAAGGCCACTTCATCCTATATGAGACTGCCCAATATGTAAGATATTTTGTGTGGAAGTACTACTGTCATTCCACCAACCCCATAAGACTAGGCTGATGGGTAGACTGGTGGGTACATGTCACAGAGCTTTTTCTGTAACAGCACTTGCCCATGAAATGCCCTATGGTCTTTGGTGTCTACTCTGGCTGTTTTTAAACCTGTTTTCAGATTTAAAAAATAAAAATAAACCTAAACTGTTTTAATTGGTTTTTAGTATCTTTGTGCATACATCAGTTAACAAAGCCCCTGAAAATAAATCTCCTTTCCATGAAGTCTTTTTAAACCTGTCCATCCCCGCTTTCCTTCTTTGTCCACTGTGTAATTAGACATTTTTTTCTTTTAGAAGCATTGACATTTGGAGAATGGTGAAGGAGGCATGAAGAAACATAGACTTGCAGCTGCATGTCAGCAGTAAACAACATGATACAGTTTGAGCTGGGAAGAGTACCTGTCTACTCTAGTCAACCCTACTGCAGCTGTGTGTGCCTGCCTAGAAAAGGCAGGTAAATAGCAGATGCCCTCAGAATCACCTCCCTGAGCAATATAAACAGAAAAACAGAGAGAAGAGTGGAGAGCAAATGTGCCTCCCTCATCAGCTATCCCCAACAAAAGCGCAGTTCTGAATTGGTTTTGCCCTGGTGCACAATCATAGAATCATAGAATAGTAGAGTTGGAAGAGACCTCATGGGTCATCCAGTCCAACCCCCTGCCAAGAAGCAGGAAAATCTCATTCAAAGCACCCCCGACAGATGGCCATTCAGCCTCTGCTTAAAAGCCTCCAAAGAAGGAGGCTCCACCACACTCCGGGGCAGAGAATTCCACTGTTGAACAGCTCTCATAGTGAGGAAGTTCTTCCTAATGTTCAGGTGGAATCTCCTTTCCTGTAGTTTGAAGCCATTGTTCCGTGTCCTAGTCTGCAGGGCAACAGAAAACAAGCTTGCTCCCTCCTCCCTATGACTTCCCCTCACGTATTTGTACACGGCTATCATGTCTCCTCTCAGCCTTCTCTTCTGCAGGCTAAACATGCCCAGTTCTTTAAGCCTCTCCTCATAGGGCTTGTTCTCCAGACCTTTGATCATTTTAGTTGCCCTCCTCTGGACGCTTTCCAGCTTGTCAACATCTACGTTCAACTGCGGTGCCCAGAATTGGACACAGTATTCCAGGTGTGGTCTGACCAAGGCAGAATAGAGGGGGAGCATGACTTCCCTGGATCTAGACGCTATACCCCTATTGATGCAGGCCAGAATCCCATTGGCTTTCTTAGCAGCCGCATCACATTGCTGGCTCATGTTTAACTTGTTGTCCACAAGGACTCCAAGATCTTTTTCACATGTACTGCTGTCTAGCCAGGTGTCCCCCATTCTGTATCTTTGATTTCCATTTTTTCTGCCGAAGTGAAGTATCTTGCATTTGTCCCTGTTGAACTTCATTTTGTTAGTTTCGGCCCATCTCTCTAGTCTGTCAAGATCGTTTTGAATTCTGCTCCTTTCTTCTGGAGTGTTGGCTATCCCTCCCAGTTTGGTGTCGTCTGCAAACCTGATGATCATGCCTTCTAGCCCTTCGTCTAAGTCATTAATAAAGATGTTGAATAGAACCGGGCCCAGGACGGAACCCTGCGGCACTCCACTTGTGACTTCTTTCCAAAATGAAGACGACGCATTGGTGAGCACCCTTTGGGTTCGTTTGCTTAGCCAATTACATTACAATATGTTTTTAAATCCTGCAAAGATTTAATCTGTGTATTTTACAATGATATTGTTATTTTTAGTTTGATATTTTTTATTTTGTCATTATGTATTATGTTTTTTATTCTTGCTTTGGTCTTATATTTATGTTTTGTAAGCCGCCCCGAGTCCTTTTGGGGAGGGGGTGTGATATAAAGTTTATTATTACTATTATTATTAATATTAATATGTCCAACAAAATGAAAATCATATGAAAAGTGGAGGCTGTTGAAAACAAAAGTCAAGTCTAGATGCATTTTGGAAGAAGCCCTGAAATAGACTCCTGAGCAGTGGTTCTCAACCTGGGGTCCCCAGATGTTTTTGGTCTACAGCTCCCAGATAGCTCAGCCAGTTTACCAGTTAGGATTTCTGGGAATTGAAGGCCAAAAACATCTGGGGACCTCAGGTTGAGAACCACTGCTCTACAAAAAAAGTTCAATTTTTTGTTATTTTTTTCAAGGTTCACTGGCCTTGGCTGTTTCACTTCACATGTGCATATTGCCGAAATAGGTATAAGTCTTCTTTTTTGTGGTGTAAGAACTTATCCCTACCTTCTCCAATGTTAACTCTGTCTCCAATACCAAACTGTCTATTACAGAAGTAATGCCCAGAAATGCTTGTGTACCTGCATTTCATCTTTCATCTGTTGTGCATTTGGGCCCTGGTGGGTTGCCTTTAGGCCCTGGTAGCTTGAGATGTTAATTAATTAATTAAATAAATAAATACAGATTCTCACTAAAACAAATCTCCCCCCTTCCTTATTTTTTTACCCAAAAGGCATTTTCTGGAGGAAACTGAAATGACATGCCTAGACATTTCCTTTCTTATGTATTTACATGTTTTTTTAGACATCAGGGAGATATATGTGGGAGGCTGAAATAGTATTTTGGACATACTGAAGTTGAGCACACATGTCACAGAGGAAGTTTCATTTTCCTGAACAGTTACCTTGGAAATAATGTTCAAAGTTGAAGATCTCTGTGTCTACCTCCCGTTGCAACAGCCTGTGTTCGGGGTACTGAGCAATGTTCTCCAGCTGCTTGGAGAAGGCCCAGAAGACATTGCATGGACCAAGGCGCCTGGCCCACAGCCTGCAATTCTTCTGATAAAGCAGCAAACCCGCCTTCTGCAGTGCAGTCAAGGTGAGCGTAACTTGCTTCTGATCAGGAAGCATCTGGGGATTTGGAAATTGTATTATCTGTGGGTTGCCTAGTACTTGGGCAGTGTGGTTGTTGTTGTAGGTAAACAAACAGCTACCCGCTGTCACTCTTAATTCATTGAGCAAACTCCCCCTGTAATAGATGGAGACACCCAGGTTCAAAGGATGCATTCCTGTAAGAAAAAAGATTGAGCTTAATATAGCAGAAGAATATTATCTCCAGGTCTATAAAGGGCTTGTACAAGCTTTACATGCTAATGAAGCACTTAAAGCTCGTACAAAGAACTGCTGTTTCAAAGTCCACCCATTGAACTATCATATCTGAAATAGCACAAAATATTACCACTGGCAAAATAAAATAAATTCAACTAATGACAATACAGACACATATGAATCATTTTGGAATACACACATTGGAGGAAGTAAAATACACGGATATGCAACTTTTAGATACAGTACTTGTGATTATGTCATCAACATGGAAGAGAGCTCTTCCTCTGGCTCCTGAGATTTTTTTCAGCTGCAACTCCCATCATCCCTAAACAGTATAACCAACAGTGAAAGGGATATATGAATTGCAGTTTCAGCATAGGAATTGAAGGACCAGCAGCCATTTGCCTGTTCCTGTCCTAGATATTTCTGACATCTAAGCCAAAAGTCAACATCCATTACATCCAAACCAGCACAAAGTGATCAAGATTTTAAAATATGTATTATGTTTACATGGGAGCAAAAGTCTATAATGGTTAATGTGTTGTCGAAGGCTTTCATGGCCGGGATCACAGGGTTGTTATATGTTTTCCGGGCTGTATGGCCATGTTCTAGAAGTATTCTCTCCTGATGTTTCGCCCACATCTATGGCAGGCATCCTCAGAGGTTGTGAGGTATGGAGAAACTCAGCAAGGAAGGTTTATTTATATATATCTGTGGGAAGTCCAGGGTGAGGGAAGAACTCCAACTGACAAGAGTTCTTCCCTCACCTTGGACTTCCCACAGATATATAGATATATAGATAGATAGATATAAAAACCTTCCTTTCTCCATACCTCACAACCTCTGAGGATGCCTGCCATAGACATGGGCGAAACATCAGGAGAGAATATTTCTAGAACATGGCCATACAGCCCAGAAAACATACAACAACCCTCTATAATGGTTTTTTAAATAACCACACAAATGAAATAAAGGGTTGGGTACTTGTGGCACTATAAATACTCCTGGATTCCAATTCTCATTATCCCTGTCCATGCCGGTTGGACATGATGGGAAATGGAGGCCAGCAATTTCTGGCAGACAACAGATTCCCCAGCCCAATTTAGATATTTCTTTCTAGGAACTGGGGCAAAGAAAATGCTAGGATATACAAAATCCAATGACTTTCACTATGCTCTTCATGTTCTGCAGTTAGCAGTCAAGGTGATCTTCTGCTATGATTGCAACCACGAGGCCTCCCAGTTGTTAGGCAATGTAAATGGTGCCAAAACTATTCAGTTGAAGTCCTCAACTTAGGGGAGAACTTTTGAGAGGGTCACTGTATCCCCTGAACTCCAAAGGAAAGGGGTTCTGGCCCGAAATTGACATAAACTAGCCTGGGCTGCAAGGTCCAAAAGAAAAGAAACCTGGACAAATTAGGCCTAGTCCAGAAAAGGGCTATTCTTTTATTCTAAACTTTAGCACAGGACTTCATTATCATATTCTATAATGTAATTATTGTATAGAGATAGCCCTCAGTATTCTCAGGGTTAAGGGTACAGGGCCACCACAAAAGTAGAAAAAAAGGTTCCTGTTTTGACACATTTATGCCAACACAATTTTCTTGCGCTTTTGGTAATATGGGCTAATTGGTAAGGAGTTCTATATTATTTTCTCAGTATTTTCCATTGTATTTCCTTAATTCTCAGATGCTTAAGTTTTTTTAATTGAGTTAATCTGCAAATCAATATCCTTCTGATTACTATTTATTTCCTTTATGCATATGTGGTGGTAATATGACAAAGAACAAAAACGTTTATAGGAAAGTAAAGGGTGACATGGAAGAAGTATCTGGGCTAAAAATAGAGCTGAATAAAACACCGTTTTTCACCAGGAAAATGGAAGGTTGGATTGTAATAAAGATTGAGCAAATATTAACATAATCTATCTATATAAAAGAGTGATGGCATCAGGGCAGCGGACAAAACAATAAAACTACAGGTCCCCCAACCTCGAAATTTGACAACATTCACGGCTCTAAGTTGATACAACAAAAAGAAAAGAAAAATAAAGTCCTAATTACAGGGAAAGTAATAATTGTTTTTATCCAATTGCTGCCAGTTAGAAGTCTAAGCTCCGCCCACTTGGTCTCCTAGCAACCAACTCAGCCCAGGGGACAGGCAGAGTTAGGCTTCACTTAGGCCTCTTCCACAGATTATCAGATTTGAACTGGATTATATGGCAGTGTAGACTCAAGGCCCTTCCACACAGCTATATAACCCATTTATAATCTTATATTATCTGCTTTGAACTGGATTATCTTGAGTCCACACTGCCATATAATCCACTTCAGTGTGCATACTGAAAATAAAGGCAACCATACAACAGACATTCAATACCACCACTACCTCAACAATTTCTCACCAACACCACCAGACAACGCCACAGCAACGCGTGGCAGGGCACAGCTAGTATTTATATATAATAAGCAATGGTTGTGCTAGGATGGAAAGAATACAAAACAATGGGAAATAAAAAATGTATGAATCTTTAGCCAACAAAATGCTCCAGGATTAAATCATTGAAAGGAAAAATAAATATATAAATAGATATCCTATGGGGAATTGGGTCTCGAATTGGAAAGAATTGATAGACAAAGTGAAGGGGAAGAGAAAAGGAACTAAATCAGACCATCTCCATGATCCAATAAATAGAGTAAAAGCTGAAACTGAATTACAGCTGTTCCCAGAGGAATAGGGGAGAGAGGGAGAGGGAGTGGGGTGGGGTAGATAAGGAGAAAGGTAGAAGTAGGAAATTAAGATGGAATTAGAAAGGAATGGAAATTGAGCTATACCAGAGAGTATGTAATCTCTTTCTTTAGTTTAGAATGTAGTTTATATGGCCATAGTTGTAGTCTGCCCTTTCTCTTTAGGAAAATGCAAGCAGAATGCATTCACTGACCTGAGTCGTTCTGCAACAGAGTAGTCTGGGCAGGAGGCTGCTCAACTGGGGGTGCAACGGGTAATGGACATGGGCTCTGCTCCAGCATGGTGTGTTGGCTTGCTGCATTGCACATCATCACTCCTTTTGCAAGAGGGTCTTCATCCATGAACATATTTTCAATGAAGCAGCTCTCATTACCAAGGGCATCAGCTACTATGGAAGATACATATATTGAATGTACTCATGTTTCTAGGAGCAGGCATCATTGAAGCTTTGCTTCGGGGTGAGCAACTGTTAAGGACTGGTGCCTACAGCCCCAAAAGTAATGTTTTGTCTCCAAATGCCTTCGATGAGCATGAGGACATTTCTATCACAGTTCTCCTGGTCCTCAAATGGCTAGGCAGGTCCAAAATGTGGTAAAAAACACACACACACAAAGACCATTTGGGAGAAAAAGACAAATTTTAAAAAAATCAAAAAATATATTGCTTCAGCTGTTGGGGTACCCCAGGGTCACAAAAAAAGCCCTGGGGGTTCACATTGCCAGCCCCCTCACTTTAGTTGCTCTAATCAAGATAATGTAGTCTTCTTGTAGATCCTTCCCATTTCCTTTTTAAAAAAATATTTTTATTCAAAGACCAAAAACCAAACAATCAATAGCATGTTTACACAAATGAAACTTTTAGGTTTTTTAAAAGAAGTACTACTGGACAAACATAAAACGAACAAGGACACACACCAACGCAGTAAGAACAAACCACACAGAGAAATGATCTACAAACCTCTCATTCACTGCATGCTGATTTTTATCTCTATTTACACTTTTCTCTTTAAATGCCGTTATATACCATATATACTCGAAGATAAGCTGAGTTTTTCAGCCCTTTTTATGAGCTGAAAAAGCCTCTCCCGGCTTATAATCAGGTCAAGGTCAAACCGGCAGCAGAGCCTGGAGGCCACTGCTTGCAATATCTATATATATAAAAGAGTGATGGCATCAGGGCAGCGGACAAAACAACAAAATTACAGGCCCCCCCAACCTCAAAATTTGACAACACAACCCATCATCCACGGCTCTAGGTTGATACAACAAAAAGAAAAGAAAAATAAAGTCCTAATTAGAGGGAGAGGAATAATTGTTTTTATCCAATTGCTGCCAGTTAGAAGTCTAAGCTCCGCCCACTTGGTCTCCTAGCAACCAACTCAGCCCAGGGGACAGGCAGAGTTAGGCTTCACTTAGGCCTCTTCCACAGATTATCTAAAGCCCCAGCTTCTGCCAACCCAGAAGTTCGAAAACATGCAAATGAGAGTAGATGAATAGGTACTGCTCCGGCGGGAAGGTAACGGCGCTCCATGCAGTCATGTCAATGGCTACATGACCTTGGAGGAGTCTGCGGATAATGCCGGCTCTTCGGCTTAGAAATGGAGATGAGCACCAACCCCCAGAGTGTGAGTAGATCAATAGGTACCGCTCTTGCAGGAAGGTAAAGGCGCTCCATGCAGTCATGTCAATGGCCACATGACCTTGGAGGAGTCTGCGGACAATGCCGGCTCTTTGGCTTAGAAATGGAGTTGAGCACCAACCCCCAGAGTGTGAGTAGAGTAATAGGTACTGCTCCGGCGGGAAGGTAATGGCGCTCCATGCAGTCATGTCAATGGCCACATGACCTTGGAGGAGTCTACGGACAACGCCGGCTCTTCGGCTTAGAAATGGAGATGAGCACCAACCCCCAGAGTCAGACACGACTGGACTTAATGTCAGGGGAAAACCTTAACCCTTTACCTTAACTACCACCAATTCCTCAATACTTTATTTCCCATACCACCATACTTCGCCACAGCAACGCGTGGCCGGGCACAGCTAGTATGATATATTTCTCTCTCATCTTCCCTTCCCTTATTAGTGTTTATTTTTCCGAAGCCTCCCTCGCTCTTAACCAAGGGAATGTTTTGAAAAGGGAAAGAAGCCCTTGCACGTCAGGAAGACTATATATATACCCATTAATCTTATAAAAGCATATTCCCCTGAAATATTTGTTAATCTCTGCTACAGATATATAAGCATTTCTCCCTGCAAGCCTTTGCAACACCTATTTATCTTTATATCTATCTACATTAATTTTATATATGAATTTCCCCCTCATATGTTTGCAAGTCTTTGCATATCCTATATACATATAGATATCTAGAGATTTCCATGAACTTGTATATCTGTATCTATGTGTATACATTATTTTATATATGAATTTTCACCTTTGCAAATCCTATGCAGATATAATTATCTATATACAGAGAGATGGTTTAGATAGATAGATATGAATATAGATATATAGGGATTGTAAATATTGCAGGGGCAATGCACGCACGCACGCACACACACACAGATTTCTAGATAGGTATAAACATAAATATATAGGGCTTCCAAATATTGCAGGAGGAAAATGCACATATATAGAGAGGATTTTCAACCATTTCAGGGGGAAATGTGTATGTGAAATTAGTATATATAATTATATAATTATAGATCTATATCTAGCTCTGCATTGTTTATGTAGGCATTGAATGTTTGCCTATTACTATGTTGGAAGCTGGCCTGAATCCCCATGGGGAGATAGGACAGGGTACAAATGAAGTTTTATTATATTATTATTATTCATACCATATTGTTTTGTTGACCCTACTTTTCCACTTACAGAACTAATTTGCTGTTTTGCTTTGAAATACGGTAAATATTCAAAAACCTTTAACCTACTGATATAATTTCACTGGGATCTATTTTAGGTGCCTCTGGTTATATTAGGGTTGGCTTATACTCAAGTATATACGGTAATCAACTTTCTACCTTTAATAACATTCTACTAATTCCTGAAAGCCATAACAAATATCCCCTCATTATTATAACTAGTAAATTAGTACGTTACAATCTTGCTTGTAGTTGGACAAATATTTCCCTTCAGCAGCGTAGTTAATGTTGTCCATCTCAACAGATTCATTCATCTTCATCAGCCGTTGTCATTTCTCTTTGTCTTCCATTCTCTAGGCACACATTCCTCTTGCTTTTCTCTTCCCTTTTTAATCAATCTTCTTTCCCAATCTCTTCCTTAACACAATCCATTGATAAAGAATCAGATCTCTAATCTGTTGTCTTATAAATCTAACCAACACATCTCTATGAAGCTTTTTCTGACTGATCTCATAAGAATCCTTTCAATAAGTCTCATTCACCACACAGCTGAAATCTTTGCATGGAACTTCTGCACGATCAACAAGGACTTCAGACAACTTGAAACAAGTCACTTGCATTAGTTGTTTTGGCAAATCTCGTGCACTGATTTTTTTTTTCCTGCTCTTTGACTTCTGGGAGAGACATTATTTCCAGGATTTTCTTCTTGTGCTATGATTTTCCTAAACTTTCCATCTGTTTTTGAGTCCCAGATTTTACTAATTCTGGTTTCTCTGCACTAGCTCACCAGTCAACGTATCCAACGAGATATGAATCTCTTTAAATTTCACTGACAGCCTTGCCTCATCAGTCTCAGTTCATGAAGAATTTGGGTAAGATCCACTGGTTTTTGCTTAAGCTCACAATGGCTTTATAATGTAAATTTCCTCTGAGTCCTTCTAAGTGATTCCATATTCACTTATTATCTGTTGTGGTTGAACACGCAGTGACAGCCCATTACACTTCTTTCCTCAATAGGTTGCTATGACCAACAAAGGGGGAAAATCTGTCTTTCTGTGTACTTTTCAGCCTGATGACCTTCTTTTGTTTTGGCTTTGAAGATAAATGTCCCACTTTTAAGATTAGCTTTTAATGGCTTTCCTTGATGTCCATTAAATCATTTTGTAAGGGGGGAGTTCCTTGGCAGTGACTACAATTTCTCTACCGTTTCAATTCTTGGAGACCTTTTGAGCTCTAAGCAAAAAGTTACTCACAATCTTAGGCATGCAGAAGGTCATTAATTAGAAAAGGAGGATACTTGATTCAACATGCGGGAATTTCAAGAAATATTATTGAATTCTTCTTGGTTAAAAAAGCAGGTTGGCATTGCTCGTGTTGTGGGAACAACGACCATCTGTGGCAGATCTTTCTTATTAGCTCTGGCTATCACTGTGATGTGGCAGATGTCAAAACAAATGCCTAAACACAGCATTAGAGAGCAGAAATTGGAGCTTATCTGAAGAATCTTCTCCAATCTTCTCATACCAGGGATGAATATCCACCAGTATGAAAATGACACAAGCTGATGTGACCATAGCTGGCAACATCCCCCTTGAGAGTTTAATGAGGGGACTGTTGTTCACTTCGCCATCTTGCCAAGATCTCTCAGATCCTTTCTATTTCCAATACTTTTGCTGCAGAATTGGTATACAACTCATCCAAAGTAAGCAACTCATCAATTTTAACAGGCAGCATATCACGCACACCCCTGTGATGACTCATGGGCCTTGTAGTCCTGTTCCTAGTACTATTGTGGCAGACGAAGAGGAAAACATGGGATTTTCGCCGGTTCAGCCAGAGCCGGAGCCTCTTCACCTGCAGGATGTTGACGTTTGCCCTCAAGAATTCAGCCAAACAGGCCTTGGGCAGAACTCCCCCCCGTTTTCCAGGAGGGAAAATTATGCTAAAGATAGGGGAGCCAGGGAGGCTAATCGCAGAAGCCTGAGAATCGCTGCCAAACAAATGGATGATTAGGTCTGCTTCCCTTGGGAAATTCTAAGGAGTCATGCATCTGGACAGAGTTGGGTTTCGTTTCTCGTTCTCTAGGGAAAGAGTTCTGTTGGCGGGAAAACGAGACCCAATATAGGTGTTTGTCGCAAGGGAAACTTTGCAGAGTCAATTGATCAGCTTGAGGAGAGAGATCGTGTGTGGACTTCGTAATCCCTGTTCCCTGCTTCCCAGATCAAGTTTCAAGTCTTGCCTTGTCTCACGGTTTTGCCACGGACTTTGTTTCATGCTTCATGTTTGCCTCGTTTTAAGTCTTGGATCAAGTCAAGAATCAAGTTTATTTCCAGCCTTGTTGTCAAGCTTCATTGGACTATAAAGACTTTGTTATTTCCCCACACTATTGCTTGGCAAAGTGTGTGTTTCGGTCAAGTGGATTACAACTTTGAACTCTAATATCTTATATTGGACAATACATTTCTGGACTATATTTGGCCTTATCTGAAAGGTCTGCTTCTGAACTATATTCTTCACTTGTTTTTATTGTTTTTATATATTTCTTTAATAAAGATATTAGATAGAGACTGGCCTCTGTGTAAGGTTATTGGTGCTCTGCAGCCTGGGTCCTGACAACCCCACACATAGGTTTGTGGCATGCTTCTGTTTGTTGCCCACCTAAAATGGGCCTTCAGCTTAAAACAAACCTTAAGAAATTATTGGACTTGCTTTTGTTGTCTATGTTGAAGTCATTTCTATTTTGTGGAAACACTAATCACAGGGTTTCCCTGGCAATATTTGTTCAGAAGGAGGTTTTGCCTTCACTACCTTCTGAGGTTGAGTGTGACTTGCCTAAGGTCACTCAATGGGTTTCCATGACCAAGCATGGATTTGAACCCTAGTCTCCAGTCTTAATCCACTAAACCATGCTGACGCTACCATTCCCAGACTACAATTCCCAGAATCACGCCATAACAGCTGCTGACCGTACCATCTAGCTGATTTTAGACACTATTGTCAAAAACAGTATCTTTTCCAAATTAATTTGTTCAGCTGGTTTTTGTCCGCATTGGCTCAACTTTAAAGTTGGCCAAGTATGGATCCAATTAATATCTGGTATTTTGCTGGTTCTAAATAAAACCATATTTTAAAAACAGTTTATTCTAGGCATACAAGAGAATTCATTTGTGACTGATCTCTCTCTTTGGCGCTAATCTCTTGAGAATTTTAGATACTGGAATGACACATGACGTGCTCCTTTTTGGTAAATTCATAAATTCCACACTCACCCAAATGATTAAGCTGATTTGGGGCAGGGGAGTTTTGTTGGGCCTGTTGCACTGCAAGTGTGGCAGTTGATTGATGCACCACATCTGTTGTGATTTCAGGCAGCCACTTAGATGGCTCTTCATAATACCTATTTTCAACTGTCTCATTCACTGCTCTATTCCTCAAGTGGTGGTAGCCAGTTTGATCAACATGAGGGACAGCATAGGTATTGTTTTGTTGATAAGCAACTTCACCTGTAGAATTGGGGAGAAAGAAAAAAAACGTGGAAGAGACAAAATGATAATATTGTAAGATCAAAATATCATGCCTGTTGATCTAATGTCTTTCTACACATAAACTTTACATTCTCTTTATATCCTGTCCATTTAGACATCTGTACATGAAGACATTACATACATCTGCTATTTATGAAGTAGTCAGCCTTATAACCCAAAGACTAAAGGCAAGGCTTAAGAAGCATTTGAAATGATTAAAATAATTGTTGGAAATTTGGGGAAAAGGTAGGCACTTTTGATCATATGTGGTGTAAAAAGGCCCAGAAACACTAGGCACAAATACATAAATTTTGCTATATATAATAACGACAGCAAGAATTACTTACGCTCAAAGATGGAAAGACTCAATGATACCGCCCCAAGATGATTGGCTTATGAAAAAAGAATGAACTTGCAGAAATAGACAAATGTACTATGTTGATTAAAGAGAAATCTCTAACTTTAAGAAAGACAGGGGCCCATTTATTGTGTTTCTACAGCTAAGGTGGGGCCAAATCTCCATCACTGTTTTACTGGACTATATGAGAATGGATGTACCAATGGTTTCTTTTCACTAAATGGGTGTAGAAGATTGAGAGAATATAACCACCAGACAGAGAATGTAGGGCCATTAGATTAGATAACATAGATTGTTTGCAGTTTGTAGTCATTGGGGGTTTTTATGTCTAGGATATAATAGCATTCTAGAAAAAGTATTTTAAATCTTTTGTTGTTGATGATCTTGTTGGGTTTTATTTTTGCTTTTTTGTATGTTTGTATGTAGGTTTTATTCTAATCTGTCTAAATAAAAAAATTAAAAAGCATTTGTCAGTTGTGAATCTCAACCTACCTATGGGATGATCACTGGGAGAAGGAGCCCATGAGACTGTCTGAATTTCATCCATATTCATGTTGGCTTGCTGCATAACCCACTGGAGCGTATCACTGCTACACTGGTAAACATTTTCATCTGTATTCACATTTAGTCCTGTAGCATACACACACACATGGATATCAGGACCATAGGTTAGCATGGCATTGTGCTCTGTCTCCTCTTGGGACAACTGGCCCTCATATGCAGAGGCTCCCTTGCTCAATCCACTGGCTTAAGGAGTCAACCACAATCTCACCTATCTGTACCAACAGAGAGGGAATGTCTATATGAAATTTAGCCAGCTGACTGTGCAACAACCATGTACAGGTTCTTGGCTGATATCTCCAATTTGCTCCATGCTGCAGTTACATGGGGTACCAACACAGGTACAGCCTTGGCTATGTTCATGCAATATCAGTGGTGCATTCAGACAGAAAAGAAATGCAAAATATAAATGTTAATTTAACAAAGAAGTTGTTATGTGCCCTCAAGTTACTCTGACTTTGGTGACATTATCCTAGGGTTTTTCTTGGCAATATTTATTATGAAGAGGTTTGCATTGCATTTCCCTAAAGCTGAGAGAATGTGACTTGCCCAAGGTCACCCAATGGGTTTCATAGCCAAATGGAGATTTGAACACTGGTCTACACAGTCGTAATCCAGTGCTCAAACCAGTACATCATGCTTGCTCTTTAGCAAAGACGCTAGCCTTGAATACTAACCTTAACTTAATAATAAGACAAATAACTTTTCTAGGTATTTTAAATATGAAGTAATATTGAATTGATCTATTTATATTAATTTGGTCATAGTACTGTAGCTAATAATATACCATTGGGGCTGATGATACTATGGAAAGGTGACCTTTCCTTGGCTTAGGTCACACCTTGCAAACATAACCTCCCAATACTAACATGTTACATCAGCTTTGTCACTCAACTCACTCCTGTGCCTCATTGCTAGATGTTTCAGTAAAGCAGTACATTGTATTGTTCATTAGTAAGACTCTACTTCATCTGTTGGGGGAAAGGGGGAATTTCAATTTGCTTTAAATACAAGCGGGCAGAGGATGTTTCAACTTTTTACAATGTTAAGCTGGCAACGCTCCTGAGAGCCGAGTACTGTGGTGCTTTGAGCACTGGACCACAACTCTGAAAACTTGAAATTGAATGCCCACTTGGCCATGGAAACCCACTCAGTCTTTGGCAAGTCACTCTCTGTTAGCTTCAGAACAAACCTTGCCAAAAATTACCATGATAGGTTTGTTTTGGTATCATGATAAGTCAGAAATGATTTCAGCAATACAACAAACAAGGCTCCAAAGCTAAAGCATCTCCCAGGAAGTGTTGGTTGTGTTAGAAGAAAGGGAATCTTATTGGACATCTCACATAACACTGCTCTTCCAGGAAGAACCTGGAAGGCACTCTAGTCCCTCCCAGGAAGGGGTCCTGGGCTTTTAGTCAGTGAAAGGCACCACTCTTTGGGAATTTGAATCCCAGCTTAAGTTTAGAATCTGAGTTCTTGGGTCACAAACAATGCAAGACAAAGTGGCCCATTTTTTAAAGTGCTAAATAGGGGTTTGAAAGTTGTTACCTGAACCTATCCCTATTATAGGCATCTGCCTCTGATGACATTTATAGTCATAAACTAAAAAGTGAGTTATCATTAGGGTCATCATACCTGGGACTGGATTTTCCAATGACAGCATTTCAAAGGCAATGTTTATCTCCTGCTGTAAAACAGATAAATAAGCAGGTTTGTCACACATTTAAGGGAAGCCATGCAAAAATGTGCCTTATACTCTTCTCCAGCAACCTTAGATCACACCTTTTGTAGCATGTTCTAGAGCATAACACCATTTTCAATGATCAGGTGTCTTTCAACTTTGTGAAGCAGAAGCAAGAGAGGTTTTGATTAAGACTACAGACTTAGAATGTCTTCGATACGAATGTCTAAAATCTTTGACTACTTCCACATATTTCAACTAATTGATGTTTTTAAATACAAAGTTTACAATAAGTCCTGCTAACCTGGGGGCCACGAGACCTAAAATAAGGTCTGCGAGACATGTGGGGGAGATTAGCATCAGATGTGCCAAAGGAAGCGAGCCTGATGGTACTAAATATGAATTCTTAAGCCCAACCAAAAAAATTTTTTTCTTGGTGTCTTTGTTTTAGGCCTGTACCTAGGGTTATTTGGGGTGCTGATTCAGAAAATTGCATTGGATAGACCACATCAGCTCTAGATTATTAAAGATAGATTTCTGTGGGTGAATAGATGGTGACTACTAGATAGCATACTAGATAAATAAATAAATGTTTCTGTATCAAAAACTAGAGCTAATGTGGTCTATGCAATGAAGTTTTCTGAATCAGCACTCCAATTAACTAAACCGAATCTAAAGTTGACCAAAAACTGATTCGTAACCCTTTTGATTCTAATGTTGGAGAGTGGGCCCTGGTAAAAAAAAAGGTGGGAACCACTGTTCTACTCCATGGTGCATTAGTTCTTCAAGAATGTTTGAAGTATCAAGTATTGCTTCACAGCTCCACCCTTGTCCCTCCCCAGTAGGCAAAGGAGCTGTTTTGAGACCATAACAATAAATTCTGCACTATGGCTAAGCTACATTGGCACCAAGCTGGCAAATACTTGTATATCTGTATTTTATTTTAAGTGAATTAGATGTATGTTGTGTTAGTACTGTCTGTTCTTGATTAAGGCCAACTGGCTAATCAACAAATTGTTGTGCTTTTCTCAGACACTGTTGATTCTCATTGCCAGAAATGGCTCTTGAACATTCTCATAGCTCCACCTGGAGATTCCTGATGGTCTCTATTCAAGTTCTAACCATGCCCGATTCTGTTTATACTCTGAAGTCAGATGGAGTTCAGGGAGGAATGATGGTTATATGTCTACTAAGAATTCCACAGGACTTACTGTATATTCGACTTGCAACTTCAATGTAACCAAAAGAAAATTGAAGTCCATCTAAAGTTCTACATATAAATGGCTTGCAGAATCAATTCCTATGGAAACAAAGTCCCCTGACAAACCGGTCAGATAGAACTTTCCCCCCCTTTTTTTTTCATTTGACTTGCTTCCCACTGAATAAAGACAGATCCTTAACATCAATCATTGCCATGCTGTCATTAATAGGAATATAAAAATCTATATTATAGCTGAATCAGACCATTGGCATATCTAAGCCAATAGTGTCAACTCTGACTGGCAGTACCTCTCCTAATTTTGTTTCAGGTAGGGTTCTTCTCTAACTCTACCAGGAGGTCTCTAGCAGTCTCCCAACCTTGCTTGACTTCCAGAATCAGGTAGGTTTAGGTGTGTTCTGGATGGTATGGTAGTAGCCCTGAATGACACTCAGAATAATACATTGGTTTACAACATCATAACATTAGAAGATGCTCAATTGCTTCACTGCTCTCAGATCCCTCAATCCCATTGCAATCTACAGCTTTGTACCTGAAGTGGAGGTGTCGTCTGGTCGGAACCTTGAACTCCTTCACTGGAAGGGCTAATACGTAACATATCATTCTCATGATCACCATCGTTCCCTCAAAAAACAAAAACAAAAAAACCGAAGAAATGAAAAAAGATACAAACAGTATCTCTAGAGTGCAGCTCTAATGGGGACAGTAAAAAGTTTAATGTCCTAAGTTATAAGATACATGTGTTTAGGAACATCTCCCTTTTAACTGCCCGATCCCATGCATAGATCCTATTTGTGCTGATCCCACAGTCTAATCTGGATAAAATAAATTGTTTATGGAGAATCAGCTCACAGTTTAATGAACCAAGACTGCCATGAGCTTGTTGCAAATAGGCAGAATCTCTTTCCCCCATTCCCTTCATCAGTTAAACGCAGATGCCTCTAAGAAAATTTTCCATTTTGCCTAAAATAGAAAATTGTGGTCAAGAGCCTACATCTGAGTCACAGAGTTCAAATGTTGTATGCAGAGTTATATGCTGGTTGTACTAAATGACCTTTCCATTGAATTGTAATACTGCACTACTGAATGTGCAATCAAAATAGTGTTATAGTCCCATCCACATTTGTTAGGATAAGGGGCACAAGACTCCAGTAAAAGTGGAAAACTGCAAATAAAAATGCTATGTTTTTATCTGACAGAACCATTCTCTAGGAATATCTAGCTTCTCCAGCATGGCTTTATGGTCAATTTCTGCTGGATCATACTGGTGGATCTCCAGATTTCTAGAGAGGTGGTCTCTTTAGGAATCTCTAGTTACTTCAGTAAGACTCCATGAGAAATTATTTGGTAGAAGGTGACCATAGAGTCACATTAGAGGACGTAGAGATTCCTATAGAAACTAGATTAATCAAATCTGCAAAAGTCAAATCTGGAGGACGGGCACTTTATCTGAGAATGCACATCTACATGACAAAAGTTACAGCAGGAACAATTGTTCTGATCACTGACATCATGCTTTTAAAGTGCGGGTCCCAACTCCAAATGGGATCCCGAAAAATTGGGCAAAAATAAATGTTTACTGAACATCACCTAGTGTCTGCTTTAGACATGTACATAAACAGTGTAAACACATAATACTAAGTTTATAGTGTACTCTGCAGAAGACGCTTCAGCGGTACTTCATAAAAAGTAAAATCAAGTGTGAAACAGGTGAAGAGCAAGTAAAAATGTGTATGTTGAGTTGGGCAAGAGATGTAGGGCATGACATAAACTTAGCTACATGAAAAGATGTGGAATAAACACCTTATATTCACCAGACCCAATGAATTGAAATAAATGATCAGCTGCCCAAAGTAATGAAGAAGACTTTGCAAACAGAGTTTGGGGTATTATGAATATCAACAGATATCCCTGCCTTACTTACTTCTATCAGCAGGAAGGTTGGCAGCATGTGCAGCATTGTGAGAGATGATTCTATACACATGATAATCAGGATTATTCGACTTCAGTTCTTTAAATTTCTTTGTGCTGTTCAAAGCACAACGGAAGTTGGTTTTCCATTTGCTTGGGTCTGGTTGATGTTCATTGTATTTTTTGCTGACTACAGCCCATTCCTTTCCAAAAACATGAAATAAGAGATGCAGAAAATGTGAAAAGGACCATGCTGCAGAAAGTTGGCCTCTGTGTTGCTTGAATCCCTGTCCCAAGCAGAATTCATATTATGTAAGGATAACAGTAGAGTAGGGAAGTGAATGGGTGGTCCTTCTGATATTGCTGCGCTTCTATGATTCAACTCATGCCTGGAGGGTCGGTCCCAGATAGTGTTATTGGGTAACTCCTGCTCGGCCCCAACCATTGTCTTGTGGGGTCCCGCAGGGTTCTGTATTGTCCCCCATGTTGTTTAATATTAACATGAAGCCACTGGGAGAGATCATCAGGAGTTTCAGAGTGTGGTGTCATCTCTACGCGGATGATATCCAACTCTGTCACTCATTCCCACCTATCACTAAGGAGGCTGTCCAGGTCCTGAACTGGTGCTTGGCCGCTGTGTTGGTCTGGATGAGAGCCAACAAATTGAAATTGAATCCAAACAAGACAGAGGTCCTCCTGGTCAGTCGGAAGGCTGCACAGGGTAAAGGGTTACAGCCTGTGCTGGATGGGATCACACTCCCCCTGAAGGCACAGGTTCGCACTTTGGGGGTGAGCCTAGACTCATCGTTGAGACTGGAGCTCCAGGTCTCAGCGGTGGCTAGGGGAGCCTTTGCACAGTTAAAATTTGTGTGCCAGCTGCAACTGTCCTTTGGGAAGCCAGACTTGGCCACGGTGGTCCATGCTCTTGTTACATCCCGACTAGACTACTGCAATGCACTCTACGTGGGACTGCCCTTGAAGACTGTTCGGAAGCTTCAACTAGTACAATGGGAGGCAGCCAGGTGAATAACCAGAGCGATGTACAGGGAGCTTACTACTCCTTTGCTCCACTGGCTGCCAATTAGTTACCGAGCACAATTCAAAGTACTGGCTTTAGCCTATAAAGCTTTAAATGGTTCCGGTCCAGCTTACTTGTCTGAACGTGTCTCCCGCTATGACCCACCACGTGTTTTAAGATCTTCAGGAGGGGGCCTGCTTTCGGTGCGGCTGGCAGGGATGAGAGACAGGGCCTTTTCGGTGGTGGGCCCCCGCCTATGGAATGCCCTCCCAGGTGAAATCAGGCAGGCTCCCTCCCTCCTTTCCTTTCAGAAAAAAGGTAAGACTTGGCTGTGGGACCAGGCTTTCAATTAATAGTGGCAATATCAATTACAATATATGGCTCAGGATGAAATTGACAGACCTGGTTTTGGACTTGAAAAGCGCCTAAATATTTATTTTTATGTGTATTTATGAATGTTTTAATGTAATTTAATTTTAAATTGAGTTGAAATATCACTGTAACTGTTTATGTGTTTTATATTGTAAGCCACCCTGCGTCCCTGTAAGGGTGAGAAGGGTGGGGTAGAAAGACTGTAATAAATAAATAAATAAACAAACACAATTAGCTATGCAGACAACCCAAGGATCCCCATTCCCTACTACAACAAATAGATAAAAACCCCTGGACATAACATTCAATGTACAAATAGTACAGAGCTGAAAGCAAACAAAATTGGGACCACAGTATTTGAATGCGTGGACAGTTTTAATACCATGGTCTCAAGAAGAACTGTTCCTAATGAGAACAGCAAATCTATGAGCGATGGAGCAATTCAAGTCAGGAAATACACCTATGGTGTGGGAAGAAAAACATTTCTATGTCAGAGTCCTGATCCAATTTGTTTAAAGAAAAATGTGTTATGCAAACCCCTTCTGAACAATCTTGCCAGGAAAAACTCTGGATAGATGCCTCAGGATCAACACAAGTTGAAAACTACTTAAAGACAAACAACAATATGGACATACAAGAAACTACCCTTGATTGAAGAGATTATACCTTGAAAATCCTGTAATCATCAGCTACAATATCCTTTCTTGAATTGTGTTTCCAGGGGATGCAAAAGATTGTATGGGCCTCATCGAGCCAATATTCTCTGCTGTTGATCTCATTGACCAGCCAATCAAAAAAGCAGATCTTTTGTGGGTTACTGAAATAGAAAGGAAACATATTTAACTTCCAGGTGTAGGACAGGCTGAGCATTACTGCAACAAGCAATAAGATAAGGGATGATGTGTGTAGAGTGTAGTCAGGCTAGACCTGTAATTCTACATTTTTAAAAAATGCCCAGTTCCATAGTAGTTTGTTGTTTTGTTTTGTTTCTTGCTGGAAGCACATTGTTTTCTAACAGTTTTGATACTAGATCCTCTCTTTTCCTAAAAGAAAGAGACATTCTTTCAAGTTAAGTTTTCATGTACAATAATTTACACTTCTGTATCGGTTTCAACCATGTATATGTACATTCATTTCAAAAATAAAATCAAACAAATGAAGAAATTGCTATTTCCTATTTCGCTGCAAAGGCAGCATTTCAGTTGCTATCTGGTATGATCAGGGCTGGCTCAAGAGCTCCAATTCAGATGAAAACTGGAACAGGGAAGGATTTGGGAGTAAGATGTTAGTCACACTATGTCTGGCATTGTCAGCAGAACAAATCTGTACTGAACAGTTACTGTACTGTAGCATCATCTTTTTGCTTCTAACACAAAAGGGGCAATGCATTTTACTTTAAATGTTGCACTGCTTTGGTTTGATGGAGGCCCCCTTAACCATCTGAAAAACATAAAATGGTAACTGGAAAAACAGTAGAACCTCAAATGACCTGAAGACACTGTCCAAGTGGTGGAAAATACTCCCTCTATATTCTACATAAATAATAATAATTCCATTTATTTCCTGCCTCTCAGCTTGGCTAGAAACAGGGTACAACAGTCAAATACATCTATAAAATCAGATATTAAAACATAGTGAAGTATGAGATAATAGAATCCTTTTGGTGATACTGTATATATAACTTAAATGCTTTTATAGATATTGGAGAGACATTATCTACATCCTTTTGCAAGGCTTCTTCTCCCTTGCTATTGATGGGCTCCTTTTCCCTGATATGTTTCAAAATAGCTACACAGAACGTGGCTATATCTCTGTAGCCAATCGATGGCCAGGGAGATGGTGTTCTTCCCAGTGGCCTTCCAGATGTTGATGCATGTTGAAACAGTACACATGCTAGGCTGCCACCTCCACCATTTCCCATATGAACCTATCAGAGAATAACACAGTATCAACTGGCTCTTCGAGAATGTTGCACTGTAAAGAACCCTTGTATTTGCAAAATTACTTTTTTGGACTAGACTTTCAAGAATTCCCCAGCCAGCAGAAAGGGAACACCTGTCTTAATTTGCTCTCAAGAGCATACCAACAAACATTGGATGCACTGCCTTCTGACATTTATCTAATGGCCAGCACACAGCCCTGCAACATTATCTTGTGTTACAACTGGCCTGAGTTCCAGGATGGCTATCGGCAGACTCTGGCTTATAAGCCTGCAGTCCTGGAGACGCTTATTAAAATAAAAGCCCTGCTAATCACAGTGAAACTTGTTTCCAAAAACAGTGTAGGATTACTGGATTGCTGTGCATTTTCTGGGCTGTATGGCCATGTTCCAGAAGCATTCTCTCCTAACGTTTTGCTCACATCTATGGCACACATCCTCAGAGGTTGTAAGGCATATTGGAAAATTAAGCAAGAGAGGTTTATATATCTGTGGAAGGTCCAGGGTGGGAGAAAGAACTCTTGTGTGTTGGAGGCCAGTGTGAATGCTGCAATTAATTCTTTTGGAACATGGCAATACAGCCTGGAAAATGCACAACCCAGCGATTCTGGCCATGAAAGCCTTTGACAACACAGTGTAGGATTATGTTGCACAGATTCTGGTTATTTCCCATGATGCTATTTTTTAAATGCTATTCCTTATGACAACATAAATTCAAAGCACCTGAAAGGCAAGTTTTAATTCAACAAATATATTTTTCAGCCTCTTGATCTCCAGATGTCTTATTGTGCCCACCCACTTTGTATACATCTGGCTGCTGAAGGCATGCACTCACTTTCTGTTTGCTGCTGCGGCCATTATGGGTTCAAGAGTTGGAATAGGAATGAACGGAGACTTCTGGGCTTGCGGTACTTGATGTCTTGTTGATTAATAGAAGAATCTGAATCACCAGAAATAAACCAAACGGGAAAATCCCCATCAGTAGACTTGACAGCATACAAGCAGCGACTTATATATCTAAATCAGGGGTGTCAAACTCATTTTAATCAGGGGCCAAATCAGCCTTATGGTTGTCCTCAATGGACCAGTGAAACCATAGACGGAGAATCTGTGGATACAGAGTGCCAACTATAATTTGCTTGCATGGTTGTTGGTGCTCTTTAGTTTTTACCCAATTCAAGCACCCAGAAGTTATTGGATGACAACTCCCATCACTTTTGATTATCCGCCATGTGGACTGGGGAGAATGGGAATTGCAACCCAACAACACTTGTGGCTCTCAGGTTGGGTAAAGTTTAAAGTTCGTTTTAAAGTCAGACATCATAATCACAAGCCTTGTATTTAAATCAGTGGTTCTCAATCTGTGGGTCCCCAGATGTTTGGCCTTCAACTCCCAGAAATCCTAACAGCTGGTAAACTGGCTGGGATTTCTGGGAGTTGTAGGCCAAAAAACCTGGGGACCCACAGGTTGAGAACCACTGATTTAAACCCAAACCCCACTAACCAAACACAACAAACTTCAGCATTATAAATATTATTGTATCACAACCCATGATGCCTAATGATGAAAAACACAGGAGTTGTATTTCAGCATCTGGAGGGCCACATAAAATGACATGGAGGGCCCGATTCAGACCATGGGCTTAGAATCTGACACACGTGAGCTAGGGAAAAATCACACGTGTAAAATACACAGCAAAGATGGGCTCAATGGATGGATGATGCATTTGCCCTGAGTCCCCTTGGGGAGAGAAGGCGGGTTTAAAAACAAAGTTTATTTATTTATTTATTTATTATTCTAATAACATTTCCCATCCATGGACTTGATAATGGTTCTTTCACTTCCATTACCTCTGATCCATCTATAGCAGGTTGGGTGACTTTGCAAGCCTGGCACCAATGACTTACCCCAGGCATGGGCAAACTTGGGCCCTCCAGGTGTTTTGGACTTCAACTCCCACAATTCCTAACAGCAGGTAGGCTGTTAGGGATTGTGGGAGTTGAAGTCCAAAACACCTGGAGGGCCCAAGTATGCCCATGCCTGACTGACTCTTCAATTTTTTTAAAAGCATTAAAAACAAAACAAAAATAACTGTTCATAACAAGCGACAAAAATAAATAAATAAAGGAACTCAACGGGCCCGTCCGGTTTTGTATGGAGTGCAATTCAGGATCTAAGCCCAGAGGGACCCTGCACTCCCAACTAAACGAAGGGAGACGGAGGGCCGTTCTACTCACACTGCGCATGCGCGCGCTTCCGCTTGTCGTCTGGACCACCCACCCACCAACAACAGCACCGGCTGACGTTTCAACCCAGCTGAATGTAATGCGGTTTAGTCCCGAATCGGCTTGTATAGGCGCATCCACACTGTGGAATTAATGCAGTCTGACACCACTTTAACTGCCCTGGTTCTATGCTATAGAACAGGCATGGGCAAACTTCGGTCCTCCGGGGGTTTTGGACTTCAACTCTCACAATTCCTAACTGCCGTAGGCTGTTAGGAATTGTGGGAGTTGAAGTCCAAAACACCCGGAGGGTCGAAGTTTGCCCATGCCTGCAGTAGAATGTGGACAATTTCAACAGAATTGAGAAAACCACGAAAATGATCAAAACCTGGCTATCAGTATTTTTAAAAAATCTAAAATCAGGTCACTAAACAAAGAGCAACACTCAGAAAACGGGAATTCCAGACAGGAAAGAATCAGGGCCATCTAACACCTCCCAACAAAGGATTCCTCCAGACAGGAATCAGCCAGACTTTGAAGCCATTCAATGCTAATCAAGGTGGCCAATTGCTACATTCACCCTTGCCTCCAACAGACAAGAGTTCTTTCTCCCACCCTGGACTTTCCACAGGTATATAAACCCCACTTGCCTAGTTTTCCAAAAAACCTCACAACCTCTGAGGATGCCTGCCATAGATTCAGGTGAAACGTCATGAGAAAATGCTTCTGGAACATGGCCAGACAGCCCGCAAAACTCACAGCAAACCACTGACAATAAGGTTCTTTTAAAAGTCCTGAGCGAGACAATAACTTTCCTTGCCCTTCCAGCTTTCATCCCTTTGGGGGCCCTTCCATACAGAATAGCAAGGCAGAAAATCCCACAATCTGCTTTGAACTGGGTTATCTAGTCCACACTCAGATAACGTGGGACTTTCTGCTTTGATATTCTGAGATATAGGGCTGTGTGGAAGGATCCTGGATCTGCAGCTTTCCAACCTTCACATTCAAAACATACGCTAAAAAGCCCACCAAAAAAACCAATACCTTTCTCTTTGCCGGATTCTTGCTATTGCAGGTGAGGTGTGGAATGGTAGAAAACATAAACATAATCGCCCGGCTCCGCGCGCCGCTTTATATTGCAAAGCCTGGAGGCCTCTGATTGGTCGTGATCACCATCGCCCGCCAATCAGAGACGAAGCCGATTGCAAAGCAGCGCGCGCCCATCTTTTTTCTCTCGCGCGCGCGCGCGCTCGCTCTCTCGGTGATGCAAGCGGTATCTCTCTGCCGCGCCTGGTGATGCCATTCCCGTAAACCACGTGTCCTCCCCAAACACTCTTAAGTTTCATTTCTGGAGCTGTCCCTCTCCTCGAGGCGCCCTTCTGCAAGGCGGGCCGGGAGCGGCATCCTGCTGAGGAAGGAGGCGCGTGAAGCAGCTGGCTCCCTTCCCTGGGAAAGCGGCCAGATCCTTGCAGGAAGTGAGAGCGAAACTGGTGGCCATAAAAATTAAGAAGAAAGTGGGCGAAACCGTTTCTCTGTGGCCAAATTCAAGCACGCAAGCTCACCCAAAGAGCTTCCGCCTCCCCTTTTCAACTTATGTTTTATAATTTTATATTTATGGGGCTAGGGGTGCATCTACACTGTAGAATGAATGCAATTTGACGCCACTTTATCTGCCATGGCTCAATGCTATGGAGTCCTGGGAGCTGTAGTGTATGGAGGCACCAGTACACTAGCACTTAAGGCTAAATATCTTGTAAAACTGACACTCCCATGATTCCATAGCATTGAATCAAGCCAGTTAGTGCATAGGGAGAAGCATGGGTGGCAGCAGAGGTGCTGCCACAAGATAAAAAACCTAATAACCCTATGTAACATGATTTTTGTTCCTAGGTTATAAATGTAATTTCCTAATTGGTTCTATCACGAAGACATAGAAAAAGTTTATCAAACTGCAAAAACTTGGTTTTTGCGGGACATCAGGGAGCACATTTTGCTATAGTTTTTCAATGAATATCTAATAGAGACAATCAATTCAACATGGTTTGTAGCAGTGACAAAAATGAAGTTTCCGGAGTATAATAACTACTTTCAAAGTAAGAGCTGCACAATTAAACATGAAATAAGCTGTGAGTTTTGCAAGCTCCATGGCCATGTTCCAGAAGCATCTATGCCAGGCATCCTCAGAGGTTGTGAGGTCTGTTGGAAACTACGCAAGTGGGGTTTATATATTTGTGAAATGTCCAGGATGGGAGAGAGAACTCTTGTCTGTTTGAGGCAGGTGGATACTTGTGAATTTCAATTGCTTCTCTGAAGCATGTAGACAATTTCAACAGAAAGGTGGAAACCATGAAAATGAACAAAATCTGGCTACCAGTATTAAAAAAAACTCTTAAATCAGGACAGAAAATAAAGAACAACACTCAGTAAACGGGGAATTCCAGACACGAAAGAATTGAGGCCAGCTAACACCTCCCAACAAAGGATTTCCCAGGCAGTAAGCAGCCAGACCTTGAAGCTTAAAGGCTATTCAGTGCTAATCAAGGTGGCCAATTGCAACATTCACACCTGCCTCAAACAGACAAGAGTTCTTTTCTTTCTCCACCCTGAACATTCCACATATATATAAACCCCACTTGCATAGTTTCCAACATATCTCACAACCTCTGAGGATCCTGCCACAGATGCAGGCGAAACATCAGGAACATGGCCTTACATCTTGGAAATCTCACAGCAACCCAGTGATTCTGGCCATGAAAGCCTTCTACAACATAGAAAATAACACTTGCAAACCAGGAATATAATTTTTTCAAACTTTGTTACATAGTGTAATACATAAAGCCTGTCAATCTCTAAGCAAATATCTTGAGGATTTTGTGGCTGAAAAGTTGTTTTACTACCAGAACTCTGTTTGCTGCAATGCCTCTGCTGACAGGAGATTCAAACAATGACCTTGGTGTTCCTGGACTTTATGGCTTGCCATAACTAGCATTGACTGCAGTGGGCATGATGGCCAAAGGTTTTCCTTCCCACACTTCTATGTTGTATGCAAGAAATCCTTTGAGTTTGGATTTATTTACTACTCAGCTCACCTTTCTGGGGAAAGGTGATTCCCTCAATTCAAACCAGATGCTTTATTTTGTTTAAATGGTTAGGTGGTACTCTTTTTCTTGGCCACTCATACTTTAGTGTGTGCATGATGGGAATAGTGAGAATGGCTGATGATTTTTTACAGTGAAACCCTTTTACAACATGGAAAATATAACATACATGGACCAAGATACTTTTAGAACAGTGGTTCTCAACCTGGGGTCCCCAGATGTTTTTGGTCTACAACTCCCAGAAATCCCAGCCAGTTTACCAGCTGTTGAAGGTCAAAAACAACAGGTAACCCAGGTTGAGAACCACTGTTTTAGAAGTATCAGTTACAGCAGCTACAGTACTTTAAAGTCCATAGTTCATTAGTCACAATGTGACTTTCCTTAGTCAGCATGGCAAGTATAAAATGCTTTGCAAATTCCTGGGTAGCGATCATTCTCAGCTGGCATGGAGTAGTGGCACAGTTGAGAAAGGCTTCCCTTCCTCTTGTTAATGTATTCAGTTTCTAAACTATGTCTTGGCTAATTAAAACTCTTTTTTTCCCAGCCACATTTTCCTTCCTATTTCATATTGCAACTGTTGCTGTCTGCTGGACTTCCCCGCCTTGAGTGCCCCCTCTGCCACAAAGCTATTTTGTGAATGGTTTCTTGGAACAGGAAATTCCCCTGTTTGTGGTCTGAAGAGCATGTGAGGCAAGAGAGGCATGCCTGGTCCACAGGCTGATTGGTATCATGTGGTTTGCTCTCCATGGGGCAAGGCAAGGACAGTGTGGCAAGGACTATTTATATAAAATTTTTAGCTTTGCATACCTGCAGATTTCACATCTGCATAATATATATACCATATTTATTCAAGTCTTATGCTACCCTTTTTGGTTAAATAACGTTTCAAAATTGAGGGGCACATTAGATTTGATGCCATACTAGAATAAACCCAATTATGTGAAAAGGCCTGGAGGAATCCAAAGGCCAGACGGAACTTTATGGTGGCCGAAGGAGGAGGAGGAGCAACCAGCTGCCGACCCAGTTGGCTGGGAATTCTGCCTCCCTGGCAACCTTCAGGGTGTCTTGCTCACCAACCCCCAAGGCTCTGTCCTGTGCTCTTCCCAACTGGCCTCATTCACAAAGCCTTGAAAACTGAGGAGAAAGTTTTGAAGGGCTCATGAATAAGACGAGCTGGGAATCATGTGAGGCTGGTGAGTTTGCCAGTCTTGGCCTCACAGAGGAGCATAGCTTCTTTCATGCTGCCTGCCTCTCTGACATGCTATGCTTGCACCATTGGGCACATTATATTTGATAGCAAATCCATTTATTTTGTAATGTGTACCTTCAAAATTGAGATGCACATTACATGTTATGGCTTGAGTAAATACGATATTCCTTCTGCAGAAGTGGAACCCACAGATATGGAAAGCCAGCTTTCCTATCTGATTTTTCATATCCATGGGCTGATAACTATCTATCTAGAGCAGTGGTTCCCAACCTTTTTTTTTGACCAAGGACCACTTTGACCAGGAACCACTCTCCAACATTAGTACCAAAAGGGTTATGAATCAGTTTTTGGTCAACTTTAGATTCGGTTTGGTTATTTGGGGTGCTGAATCAGATAATTGCATTGGATATATGACATCAGCTCTAGTTTCTGATACCGAACATATGCCATCCAGTAGTCGCCATCTGCTCGCTCATAGAAAACCATCTTTAATAATCTAGAACTGATGTGGTCTATCCAATTTTCTGAATCAGCACCCCAAATAACGCCAGGAACAGGCCTAAAAACGAAGGCACCAAGGTGCCCCGCTTCCAGGCACCACATGGTGCTCAGGGGGAGAGAAGAGAAGGAGAAGCAACAGTCAGGAGACTTGACGTGCTTTTCATGAGTAGTCAGCCTCTCCCCCCCCCCGACATCCCCGTTGTTTCGGCACTAAAAGATGGTTTCATGAGACTAGTCGCTTTTGTTGCAATGGTGTAGTAATGGTGAGGCCATGGACCATATTTTAGTTCTTGAAGACCACTGGTGGTCCACAGACTACAGGTTGGGGACCACTGATAGAGAGGGAGGGAGGGAGAGTTTGCTTTTTATATTCATGCCATGAGTATTTCATCAGCAGATTCAACCAACCACTCACTGATTTTTTTTAAAAAAGAAGCTCGAGATGTCTCATTTCTCTCCAGCCCTGCCTGCTCTATGGTGATCTTGCAAAAGTACTCTGATAGAAGCTGTTCTGCAGTGCTCCTCTGCTGAGGATGAAGAAGCTGCTAAGGTAGGCTGGAAGACAGGTTTAAAGGAAGGGAAGGGAAGGAAGGAGGGGGGGGGGCTGATCAAAATTCAAGTCTAGTGGACTTAAGGTAAACTGAAGTTTGACAGAGACTGGGGAGCCACCTTCCAGTCTTTTCCATGGCAGTTGACACACATGACAGGCAGACATCCCCTTTGCCACTGGTTGTCAGGGTGGAGACTTGGATTTGGGTTTTTGTACTGGGTCCTGGAATCAATACCCATAAGATATAAAGGGCCAACTGAAGATCTAATTGAAGATTTCAGAGCAGCCTACTATAAGGCACTATGATCAATTTAAAACAAATGGTAATATGATTTCATAAGGCTAAACACATATCTAACAATACGACAAGTTAAAAGAAGAGAGATTGAACCCAGTTACAATACATTAAAACAATAAAAAAACCTGATGCAATTGTGTATCTGTTTAAAACCAGTTAGGCTCTAAAACATTTTATAAACTCCACTGTTTCCACTTAGCACTGGAATGACAGCTATTTAGGTGCCCTTTGTGCCTTTATGGGGAGGTCATTCCATAACTGGGATACCATAACAGAGAAGGCCCTCTCCCATAAAGTGATGAGTAAGAGATGGAGTAATGACCAAACATGTTGGAGGTGTTATGATGCATTGAAAGAACTGATGTAGCTGCACTTCCTAATGCAAGTGACATTCTCTTTACTACCATGCATTTCACAGCTGGGAGAGGTTACTTTAAGACTACAGGTTTTGAGAATCCTAAAGCCTATATTTGGAGAACTGCATAATTTAAGCTCCTGTTTTAAATAAGTTTATGGGGCCCCTGGTTGCACAGTGTGTTAAAGTGCTGAGCTGCTGAACTTGCAGACCAAAAGGTCCCAGGTGCAAATCCCAGGAACGGAATGAGCGCCCGCTGTTAGCCCCAGCTCCTGCCAACCTAGCAGTTTGAAAACATGCAAATGTGAGTAGATCAATAGGTCCAGCAGGAAAGTAACGGTGCTCCATGCAGTCATGCTGGCCACATGACCTTGGAGATGTCTATGGACAACGCCGGCTCTTCGGCTTAGAAATAGAGATGAGCACCAACCCCCTTTACCTTTATATAAGTTTGCAAACTCAATTGCTTTGCAAATGGAACTGTTTATGGTTCAGGTTGTAAATTAGATGGATTTTGTTTGAGAGACTTTTGGGGCAAACATTATGGATCATACTCACTGTCCCTATGCCTCTATATCATCTACGCAACAATTGTCCCTCCCCTCATCCCATTTGTTCTTGTCATTATACTTTCCCTGTTCCCACTTTGTGCTGAACATCTTCATGTTATCACCTTCTAACTGGCTTTGGCTGTGTGCTTTCAGTATCAGCTATCCTGCTAAAATTAGGGTGGTGAGGATTCCCCCATTCATTGTTACACACCAGGCAAATCTTTATTTGCTTTTTGTCTTTGTGAGCAAGGAAGAGGAACAGGAGCATGGTCATTTTAAAGAGCTGGCAATGCCTTAATCAACATATCCTATTCATGCTGTCTGTGGTTGGCACCCACACATTCATTGCTTCACACATGAATGATAGCCAAGTGAAATGGCAAGAAAGCTGACTAAAGTCTATCATCTGCTGACTTCTAATTTTTACATCTTCGGGATTACCCGTTTGTCAGTCCCACTTCTTCCACTTTTATTTTATCTCCCAAGGACAACTGGTCACCCCAGATGATGCTCTGATCTGACTTTGAAAAGGAAGAATGGGTAATTTGTCATGGCAGGCTTGTTGTTTACTTCTTGTCTTCGTTAAGCATGCAGAGCAAAAATGAGAATAGTGGAGGGCTTCCAGGTGTTGATGGACTATAATGTCTAACTGCCCTAGCCAAGATAACAATTGAGAGGGATAATAGGTCCTGCACAGCCTAAAACATCTGGAAGTGGCTCATCTTTGCCTGAAGATGCAACAGGAATCTTGTTGTTTTTGATATAGAAGTATTTTTCCAAGGTCACTGATGGTACGGAGGACCCAAGAGAAAGACAAGAATGGCTATAGCAGATTCACTGGTTAATGAATGGAGTTTACCTAAACTTCTTGATGGTAAAAAAGACAATGGACTAGACTGCCCCAAGGAATGGTGAACTGTTCTTCTTTGATGGTTTTTAAACATAAACTTATAGCGCATCTACACTGTAGAATTAATGTAGTTTGATACCACTTTAACTGCCATGGATGAATACTATGGATTCATGAGAGTTGTCATTTTACAAGGTCTGCCAAAGAATGTTAGTGCCTCAACAAACAACACATCTAAGGATTCCCAGAATCCCACAGCATAGAGTCATAGCAATTAAAGTGGTGTCAAACTACATTAATTCTACAGTGTAGCTGCACCTTCAGGTCCTATCTACACTGCCATATATAATCCAGATTATCTGCTTTGAACAGAATGGGGAGCACCTGATCCGACAGCAGTACGTGTTAAAAAGATATTGGAGGCCTCGCGGACAACAAGTTAAACATGAGCCAACAATGTGATGTGGCAGCTATAAAACTAATGGGATTTTGGCCTGCATAAATAGGAGTATAGTGTCTAGATCCAGGGAAGTCATGCTATCTCTCTATTCTGCTTTGGTCAGACCACATCTGGAATCACACTGCGTGCAATTCTGGGTACCGCAATTGAAGGAAGATGTTGACAAGCTAGAATGTATTCCAGAGAAAAGCGACTAAAATGATCAAGGGTCTGGAGAACAAGCCCTATGAGGAGCAGCTTAAAGAGCTGGACATGTTTAGCCTGTAGAAGAGAAGGCTGAGAGGAGACATGATGGCTGTCAGGGGTGCTTTGAATGCAATTTTCCTGCTTCTTGGCAGGGGAGTTGGACTGGATGGCTCACAAGATCTCTTCCAATTCTATGATTCTATGATTATATGGTGGTGTAGACTCATATAATCCATTTCAAAGCAGATAATCTGGATTATCTGATTTGATAATCTGGGTTATATGGCAGTATAGATCCAGCCTCAATGGCCATTTCTCAGAGTGTATCTTCCTGCATGGCAGAAATTAGGAGTAGATGTCTCTTGTGATCCCTCCCGCCACTATGTCCCCCTGCCAAACACAGCAGAAGAAAGCAAATTAATTTAGCATCCAGAGGTCTCAGGAAGAGGATAAGACCATTAAATTCAGAGTCTGATAACATTTAACTTCACAATTAATTCAATACAAGATATGATGCAAGGTGGGCATAATAAGACAATATATTATATGAGATGATAAACATGATGAAAGGAATGGAAGATTTTTGGAAACAACATAAATGTGTAGTAGAAAATTCTAAGCAGAATTTTCAGAATGAAACTATAGCTTGCTTCCCCAAGAAGCCACATTAGTTTTGAGGAATAATGGCAGAGAAAGAACTAACAGGTGTTACCTCACAAATTCGCCTGGGCTGGAAAGTGGTCATGAAGATGGAAAGATCTTAACAACTATGAGAAAAACCAAATGATTAATATAGATTCAGCCACAGATAAGTGAGGTGTTGAATCATCCTGTCACAGAATATAGGTTATGGTATTTCTTCTTTCACTCCCAGTCTAGAAGCAAAAAGTGTGAAGAAGGGAAATTTGTGATTCTGCAGGTCTTCTTAGAAAGAACACACACACAAAGTAGAAAGAGGAAGCATTTGGAATACCCATAAGAGCAGCTGGTTACCGGGTCTTTCTTCACTTTTTGCACTGGTAAAAATAACTTCAGATATCTCAAATTGCTCAAAATTAAAACAGAGAAACAGTGGCCAAGAGTTTACATGCTCCTCTTCTAGGGGTCATTTGATCTTTTCTGTTCTTCCTTAAAAAATGGAGCGTATTATCAGAAGTTCAGATAAAACAGGAAACAATAGTTAGAACACATGCAGGTGCCCAGATTGAAACCCTAACATAAAAGGATTGGCTGAGTGCATTTAAAAAGAAGCCCACACCAGGGACACCTGATTATCTTCTGGCTGAAATCTTCTCCTGACATTACGGCCAAAGATGCTAGTTCTTGTGCTGCAACAATAACTTGTTGGTGCAGGATGTTGTGACAGTCTTAAAAGATTCTCAGCTTTCTTTTTGTACTAGGGAAACACAGTGCATAGATATATCTACTGTACATAGTATTGTGTGTGCATGGAATCTGTGTAATCCATGGCTTCTCTACAAACTTGAAAAACAGTAACTTTTACAGCTTCAATCTTTGTAGTAAAGGGTTTTTCTGTCAAAAGTTATGGATTTCCACACATATACAATGCAAAACGATTTCTGTAACTTCTGTTCTGTGGTGCGAACAGAGCTTGCTGTGAAAGAGGAAATGAAACATTATGTTTCTGCTAAAACATTTTCCTGGAAAAGCCAGAGTAACTCCATGAAAGAGTTTACTTTTTTGTTTGTAGATTGAACACAGTGGGTTAGAATGACCTTGGATGCCACTCTGGGTTTGGAAGAAGAGAGGGCAAGACACAGTACAATCATCTATGGTTTTACTCAATACATGTGATCCCCAAGTTATGAATGAGATAGCTTCTGTAGGTTTGTTTTTAAGTTGAAGAGAGAGAAGTGGGGGGATATGCAGCTTTGGATAGCAAAGTGAAGGTTATACACCCCTGTAGTGTTCGTTCTGCTGTCTGTGCCCCTGTTCAGAAGATTTCGTATCACTTTTTGTCTCTGTGATAATTGGATTTGGCTCGTTGTGGAAACAAGAATTGGAGATCAAGCTTCAGTGGCGATACCTTTCCCCCATGATAACTCTTTTGGGAGTGAATTTCCCATCCTAGGGGTAGAGACTTCCTATTGTCTCACCCCTGTTTGTAACTATGAGTCGTAAGTAACTTGAGGACTGCCTGTATTAGGTCACACTGGAGTTACACCATGGTATGCCTTCTAGTTGCCTGTCGGCTTATTGTGTCTCTATTAATTTTATAGGATTTTCTTAGCCAAGGAATATTCAGATGCGGTTTTGCCAGCTCTTTCTTCTGAAACAGAGCTTATTTAGGCAAAGCAACAAGGCCTTACATTAAATACATCACATGGAGCATGCAGTTGAAACCGTCTTTATTTTTACTGGCAGAGGCCCAATGCAAACTGAGATCATCATACAGGTATGGGAAGTGTAAACCTTTTTTCTACATTTACCACACAAACACAAAGGGTGTGGGAATCCAATGGTACTAAGTTTTTAAAAATCCATACACACATCCCTTGGATGGAGAAGGGACTGCCATGCAGGATGGCTATAAATAATAGTTTAACCCTCCCTTACCTATTGTTGTGGTCCCAATCCAGGCCAATGTCCTGCAGGCTTACTTTTAAAAAAAGGAAGGAAGGCTCAGCTGAAGGAAGGCTCAGCAATTCATTTGCCCATCATATCAGTTGACACCAGAGGAGATTACGGTGCATTTTTAAAGCATGACCATACTTGCATTCTTAGCTATAGTATGTCTATATCTATCTGGGCTCAGAATAGAATAAAGTATGTAGTGTGATGGGTAATCCTTCCCGCGGTTAGCAGTGCAGTTGGAAATTGATTGACTGTGCCAACAGTTGAAGTCCAACACCATCTGGAAGGGTACAAGTGCAAAAACATACAATTACATTTCAGAATAATCCAGGCTACAGTATTTTCAAATTTCTCTGTATGGTTGAAAAAAAAATGGATTGAGCAGAACTCTGACAGGAAGAAAAACTGCTACAAAAAACTGCCTTCTACATTGCTCATGCAATCACAATGTTGTCTGCTATTTTCAACTTCTGCTTTTTTAAAATTACAATCCAGAGTATCTGAGGTCATCAGCAGCATTGCAGCTGGATGGCTTCAATACTAACCAGCACGAATAGCAAAGGATAGCATTTCTAAGTTCACTTGTTATCATCACCAGTTATGTACCTGATGGGAGATATTAAGGGCAGGAGTATGGAAAAATAGGGAGCCAGCATAGAACAGTGGTTTGAGCATTCATCTGTTTGAAACCACCCAGGGGCCTTTCCACACTAGCACAAAATGTGTCTCAAATTGGCACAAAAACATGCCAATTCAGAATTGCGTGGTGGCTCCACATGGTTGCTATACCTTGCCAAAGGGGCAAGAGATCGGCCACATAGCCCAGCCGTGCTGACTCCAGTTTGGCACAGCTGGCCATGAGCACAGCCTCCCTGCAAACCAATTCACCACAAAAACGACAAGGAATCATCCTTACTGGAGCTGGAAGCGATCCTCTCACTGGATCACATTGTTCATAACTCAATTGAGCTTTGGAGCAGGAAGCCCACCTCACCTCCTGCAAAGCCCTGTTGCGTCCTCAGTGACACAATCCAGGAAGAGGACCTCCTCTTGCGACAGTAAGGAGGCATTTCCTTCAATTGGGGGGAGGAGGTGTAGAGAGGGCAGGGAGGGTAAGGAGGCACTACCATCCCATGAGCCCATGGAGTGTGGGATGGCTATGGGATGCCATCTGAGATTGTGCACTGCCAAAGCACCTGCAAATATACAGATCATCCTGGAAAATCCAGATCTTTGCAGGTGTTTTTTTAACCCAGGGTCAAGCTGTTGTTTGGATGCCCCAGACTAATGCCAGTGCTACACTGCATTATCTGGTAGTGTAGATGGGCCCCAGAAACAGATGGAAATTGCTGGATGAGATGGTATGTTCTAAATCTATCTCCTCCTATGAACCAGTAAGATCACTAAACTCATCTAGAGAGGCCCTGCTGTCAGTCCCACCTGCCTCAGAGGCGCGGCTGGTGGGAACGAGGGACAGGGCCTTCTCGGTGGTGGCTCCCCGACTGTGGAACGCCCCCCCCCCCCGGAGATATCTGACAGGCTCCTACCCTGCTGGGTTTCAGAAGGGCCGTGAAAACATGGTTATGTGCCCAAGCTTTTGATGAGTAAATGACAAAGTTGACATGGCCTGATTTAAGGATGAAACATGAGGAGCTCGGATGAATTGAATTAATTATATATACGTTTTTAAGGTTTTTGTAATGTGTTTTAACAATGTTATTAATGGGTCTGTTTATATTGTTTTGTTTTTATGATTGCATTTTGGGCATTAAATTTTGCCAATTTTTGTAAGCTGCCCTGAGTCCCCTCGGGTTAGAAGGGCGGGGTATAAATGTTGTAAATAAATAAATAATAAATAAATCATTAAAGATATTGAGCTGATGTGTGTGTAAGAGAGAGAGAGAGAGACAGAGACCCATGTATGCATTTATCCACTGAAGTTTGTTTGGTTGGTCTCCGCCTGATCCTTTAGAAACTGGGTACTTTCCTGTCTGATTGGCAAGCAGAGACATTCCTGTGGCTGCAGTTCAAAGGACAGACCATTTCCTTTCATCCTTCTTTAAAAAGTGGAAAGAAAACCACTTAACCCCACACAAACCTAAAGTTGCTAGAATGCCACTTCTGCTCTTGAAAAATAGTTTTTGTTTGTTTTTTAAATGTTAAGCATAACAGGAGTCCCCTGCAGCCAGGGCCGGCCCGAGAAAATTTTAAACATTAAGCAGGGGGCGAAAATTGCACCCCCCCCCCGCGCTGCTGGAGGTGTCCCCCCCACCTCCTAGCCCCACCTCCCGCGCTGCTCACCCTGACCCCGCCTCTCGCGCAGTGTGGGAGGCAGGGCCAGGGCGCGCAGGCTGGGAGGTGGGGCTCTGCCCAGACGGGGGCCTTGCCTCCCGCCCCACGCGCCCTTGCCTTTTCCAGGTGGCCAGACTGCAGCAGATGTCTCTCCAGGCCGTGATTGTGGCCTGGAGAAACCTCCGCTGCAGTCTGGCCACCTGGAAAAGGCCAGATGGAGATGGGCGAGGGTGAGCTGCGTGGGAGGCGGGGCCAACCCTGGCCCCGCCTCCCACGCTGCTCACCCTGACCTCGCCTCTCGCGCAGCGTGAGAGGTGGGGCCAGGGCGCACGGGGCGGGAGGCGGGAGGCGGGGCTCCGCCTAGACAGGGCCCCGCCTCCCGCCCCGCGCGCCCTTGCCCGGTTGGCCTCCATGGCACCCCCGGGACCGTGCGCCCGAAGCGGGCGCTTCAGGGGCCTCCTCATTGGGCTGGCCCTGCCTGCAGCCCACTGAAAATTTGAAATGCTTCCCTAAAGACTTCTTAGAGGGAAAAGTCATTCTTTCTTTTGATGAGGAAAGGGGCAGTCTAAGAAATATTGAGGGATCAAGGGCCACAGAAGCCACCTGGGCAATTTGCCCAACACTGAGTTAAACCTACTTCAGTGTAACACAGCCAGGGTTTGCCTTGTACTGCTGCAAGTCTTGGACGAAGAGAACAATACAGTCATGCCAAAGGTCATAGCCCAGGAGGCAGATGACAGAATCAGGACTGAATATTAGTGTGGAAAGGTAAACTGCCATCACTCCTTCCTCCCAACACACCTAAGGTCAGGAAACTCCCAGTCCTTACAGGATGAGCCTGGCAATGAGGGACAAAACCCCTCGGCTTAGAGTTTGACAACAAATAAGCAATATTTCACAACAACAAAAACAAGCAAGTCCTGAGGTCCCCTTAGTAATGCGTCCATATACATATGCACACACACACATGCTATAAGGAGGATATGAGAATGGCCCATGTAGCACCACCGCTTCCCCTCAAGTCCTGTCTCATTAACATGTTAAAGTCTGGGGAAATTTGTCAATGAACATGTGGCTGGGAGTAATTCAATTCACACAATTTACATTGCATTCCAAATGGGTTCTAAGAAAGTTACACTAAAAAAGTGGATTTAGCAAGAAATAAATGGTGACAACGTGCAGAAATTGGGACAGGTACAAAAGAGTGGTAAAGTTTCTGTTTGATGTTTTGCACATCAGCCTGTGATGTCCCCAATGCTATCTGAAAGGAAGGAATTAGTGAAATTCTCTGAGCTACAACCTGACAGTCTGTAATGGAAGTAGAGTTTTTAGAGTAAAGGATCAAAGTAGTGGTCAGATGTTCACTAGTGGACTGTTTACACCTGAATTTTTTTTCTTAGCACTGTATTTTCTCCATCTGCATAGACCGCGCATTTGTCCTGATAATACCACATGGGCTCAAGCATCTTCACCAGCCACATGAGTTCCCTGGGTAAACCCACCTCAATGCAAACTTGCTTTCAGAATCCCTCTCCCCCAGTTTTCACTATTGGCAGCCATGTGAATATATATATTTCTGCCTAAGATGTCTTTAGTAATCCTGTTGGCTGATATTGATAAACCAATATACTGATCTGCAATTATTTGCAGACACCTTCCTTAAAAAAAAAGATGGCCAATTTTAAATTAAAAATTCAACAATGACCAAGCCAATGTCCTGGCAGGAATGATCACTTGGCCTGCTTGCTCTTGTCACCTCCCACCAACCAGTTCAGGCCACCCCTCATTTCTCCCCCAGCTCCAATGCACAGCTACCTGTTTCTGTGATAGCCATAGGAAAATAACTCAAAGACTCATTTCTGACCAGAACAAGGGATAAGAGGTAATTCTTTTAAAAGTGGTCGTGGTTTAAGGACCAAAGAATCAATGGGATGCAAATCATCACAAACATTACGTCTCAGGATAGCAACCAATATGAAACGAGTATGACTTTTTTGGTCAATCGAAACAGACCTTCATATTCACACACCCAAACACCCACCTCCATCCACTGTCCTGTTTGCAGGCACCCACCTCCATGCTCTTACAATCCTGTTTGTATTGAAATCTATGCGAGTCTGTTCGGTAAATGTTCCTTATGTTTAATTGGCATCCTGCAAAAAATGTTAGGAAGTGTACAGATAAAGACTTAGGAAGCTTAAAGAGCTGGGCATGTTTAGCCTGCAGAAGAGAAGGCTGAGAGGAGACATGATAGCCATGTACAAATATGTGAGGGGAAGTCATAGGGAGGAGGGAGCAAGCTTTTTTTCTGCTGCCCTGCAGACTAGGACACGGAACAATGGCTTCAAACTACAGGAAAGGAGATTCCACCTGAACATCAGGAAGAACTTCCTCACTGTGAGGGCTGTTCGGCAGTGGAACTCTCTCCCCCGGACTGCGGTGGAGGCTCCTTCTTTGGAAGCTTTTAAACAGAGGCTGGATGGCCATCTGTCGGGGGTGCTTTGAATGCGATTTCCTGCTTCTTGGCAGGGGGTTGGACTGTATGGCCCATGAGGTCTCTTCTAACTCTACTATTCTATGATTCTATGATTCTAAGTCTACATGCATTTGCAACTATGCTCACGAACTCTCGTGTGCAAACAAAACTGTGAAAGTGCCACCAGGGTGCCAGAAATGTCCTCAAATAAGTATTTTGCAAAATTATAACCAACAAAATACAGAAAAAACTTTCTTTTAAAAGCCAAGCAAGAAATCAAATGGATAACGTTAAATAATGCTAGTAAAGGTAAAGGTTTTCCCCTGACATTAAGTCCAGTCATGTCTGACTCTGGGTGTTGGTGCTCATCTCCATTTCTAAGCCGAAGAGCCGGCATTGTCCGTAGACACCTCCAAGGTCATGTGGCCAGCATGACTGCATGGAGCGCCGTTACCTTCCCGCTGGAGTGGTACCTATTGATCTACTCACATTGGCATATTTTCGAACTGCTAGGTTGGCAGAAGCTGGGGCTAACAGCGGGCGCTCACTCCGCTCCCGGGATTAGAACCTGCAACCTTTCGGTCTGCAAGTTCAGCAGCTCAGTGCTTTAACACACTTCGCCACCAGGGCTCCTGTAAATTATGCTACAGGATTTAATAATAAATAAATAATGTGACAGAATTTAAATATATATATAGTAAATCAAATATAACTATATACAGTAAATCAAGCAGAAAATATGAAAGCATTTGGCAGTCACAGGATTAAAAAATATTTTTTACCAATAAAAGAAAATAACCAATCAAGTAACCTATGTTAACATTTTCTGGAAAGACCCTGCTTTCGGAGAGTCATAGGGCTAGAGAAGTTTATTTAAAGTCAGTCTTCCAGCTGACTCAGGATTCAAGATACTTTGAATAGACCTAAGTTAGAGTTTGTTTTTTCCTTCAGTAATAAAAATGCAGAAGCAGTCAACTTTATCACCTTCCTGGTTTCAATTATCTGCTCCAACTCTGTTTTGAGTGGGAAATGAAAAGGAAGAGAAACAAGGAAGGAAGTGAAAAGATCAGTGCTCCAGTTTTGGACAAAAGCAGCCAGGTATCTCTGGAAAGAGTGACTCCACATGGGCATCATGTACAGGAGATCTTACTGCCTGAGTAAGATGGTGAAAAAATAATTACATATCTTCTTGCATTTCCAAGAACTGTTCTGTCTTTCAACTTAATAAGTAGCTGAAAAGTGCACAATGGTTCCCTAAAGTACTGAATGGTTGTAATTATACCAGCTTTCCTCTATGCCCTTCAAAGGTCTTGGATTAAGTTTACTATCACACTACATTGCTATAGCACTGTTATTCCACTTTTACTGCCATAGCAACATCCTGTGGAATTCTGAGCTTTGTAGTTTAGTGGGTACCAAAATTCTAGGGGTGAAAAGATAATTCAAAATTCTTCTCCTCCAAATGCTAATCTCAAAATTTCCATAGTGTTGCCGTGGCAGTTAAGGTAGAATTTTCTATAAAGTAGAATCATATAATGTAATGTGTGGAGCAATAGGGCCCTACGTGGTAGAAGATGATGCAGGACAAAGTCCAACACATTTGGGCTAGATCTACACTGCCAAATAATGCAGTTTGAATAGCACTATACAGTCAGTGTGAACCAGAGATCCTCAATTTTTTAAAGCAGAGGGCCAGTTTACGGTCCCTCAGACTGTTGGGGACTAAACTATAGTTTGAAAAAAATGGATGAATTCCAATGCATACTACACATATATTATTTGTAATGCAAAAACATGAAAGAACCATACAATATTTAAAATGAAGAACAATTTTAACCGCATGTGGCCTATGGGCCTTATTTTCGGAACCCCTGGTGTAATGTAATTTGAGCTGCACTGATCTGCATTATATAGGTCTACATTGACCATATTGCTATCGAAACTTAGACCCCAAAATTTTGAATTATGATACATGACTCCATTGGGATCTACATTGAGCTTGCATTAACTTTTCTCTTCATCTTATTGTAACCTTTTATGATTTTCCCTGGAATGTTGCCCCACCATGCCTCAGACTTTGAGCTATAACCTCATAATTATCATAATCCTCTCACAATACCCAGGGAAGACTCAGGGGGCACACAATGGTTTTGTGCCACAGCCTCCGGGTTCTTTTCCTATTTCCCCTGATATTGTCAGATTCCTTCTTGGGAATACTTTCTTGTCCATGTCTCCAAACCACAACCATCCCATGTGCTCCCACTGAAATATACAACACCTAAGGGATCCTTTTGTTCTCCTGGTCTGGCACCCATGGTATTAACTGGAGCTGAGATATCAAGACTCATTTTAGCCCATTATGGCTTGCCCCACTGCATTCCTTTCTGATTGCACCCCTCTCAGGATGGATCAATAAATGGACACAAACTTCAAAATATTGTAATGACTGTTCATTAAAGTCTCCCGCCATGGCAGAGACCACCCAGCAATGACATGGGATGGAACTTCATACCAACCAGGAAGCAGATCCTAGCCAGATACTTTCTGGACCAATCAGAAGCTGGTACAGGAGTCTCCAAAAAGCTGATATACCATAATTGTGAATTGCTATGCATTCACAATTGCAGTATGTCAGTTTTTTGGAGTGCTGTCCTCACTGACATCCTCTCTTGCCATTCAAAATAAAGCCTCTGATTTTCCCTGCAGCCTGTCTGTGTCTCATTCAGCCTTCTGGGAAGCTAGACAAGCTGGGCTATGGAAGCTGAAATTCACACAACAATTTAATGCAGTTCAAACTGTATTATTTGGTAGTGTAGATCCAGTGTTAGAGGGCACCGTATTAGGAAAGATTAATATACAGTGACAAAAGGTGGAGGGTCAATTTCCAAGTCTTACTTTGAACCAGAGACTTGAGTGTCAGCAGGACGCCTTTTGGTTTCTTGGAAAGTACATGTATTGATATCTGTCTCTGTATCTGACTAAGCAAAGGGTGCCACTCCTGCTTTTTGCCAGTCCTTTCTTTCAAGAATCTGCCTCCTCCAGAAGAAGAGGTCAAGTGGGTAAGTGGTAACAAAGGGAAGGAGATAAAAAAACATCAGCAGGAAGCAAACTGGAAAGGAATGGATTCTCTTGCTAGGAAGAAGACTCTGCCTGGGACAAATGCAAGGCTAGCTTTAGCGGGTTGGGTCACATTTTTCAAATTACAGAGTGCTTGCTTACATACTGAATATTTTTTTTAATAACAAGACAGAGGGAAGAGAAGGAGAGGAAATATGTAGCGATGAAATGAAACCAAGGGCTATATTCTCAGCACACATTTATAATAGTTTGATAGCAATTAATTGCTTATGGCTCCTTCCTATAGACTTCTGGGATTGATAGTTTGGTGAGGGACTCAGAATACTCTGGTGCAGTTTCCTGGATTACAGTATTAGAGCTCCTTGGTAAATCAGAGGGCAGAGCATTGGCAATTAAAGTGGGATCAAAGTGTTACAGTTGTGCTGTGTGGATAGAGCCAGAGCTTTCAAGAGTACTGGAACTTTATGACTGGAAGGGAAGATGAAATCACTTGACAACCAACCATGTTTCTCTTTGTTGTTGTGTGTTTTCCGGACTATATGGCCATGTTCCAGAAGCATTCTCTCTTGATGTTTCACCCACATCTTTGGCAGGCATCCTCAGAGGTTGTGAGGTACCTCACAATCTCTGAGGATGACTGCCAAAGGTGTGGGCAAAACGTCAGGAGAGTATGCTTCAGGAACATAGTCATATAGTCCGGAAAACACACAACAACCCTGTGATTCCGGCCATGAAAGCCTTCGACAACACGTTTCTCTTTTCTAAGTTTGACTGCTTACTTCATAGGAACTGAAACAAAAGATTTGTTCAAAGGTGGGTTGTTCTTGCCACCCATTCCCTTGCCTTTATCTGAAGATGAGAGAATATTACTTGTCTAAGGTCACCCATTTTGTAATTTCCATGGCTGAGTGGGGATTAAAATCTTGATCCCTAATTTGCTGATTGAAGCTCAAACTACTACAGTTTACTGTCTTTCAGTACATTGCCCACCTACTTTGTGCTGCAAATCCCTTGCTGCAGAAAAGAAGAATCATTGCCTGCAATTAAACAAATGTGTAAACGTTGAATCATTTCTTCTAGCTCCATGTGCTTCATGCTATTACATGGACTCTCCAGCCTGGGGTGATGCAATGCAAGGGCACCAGATCTGATGAGAGACAGAAATGTAGAGGGGAATTTTGTGGAAAGAAAAAAGGAGGTGTGGTTATTCACTCCTAGAGCACACAACTCTCCCTCTGCCCACACAATGGATTTCCCCTAGTGAGAGTAAATACTGCTCAATGCACCTTGTAATTAGCTTGGATTAGTTTTTTATGGTGGGGGTGGGGTATCTTTGCTATTGCTACTACCAACTGATGATGCAAATACAGTGGTGTAATGAAGTGAGTCAGAGCACAAGGGCTTTCTCACCTTTTCTATCTTTTTAAATTTAGCAACAATCCAAATATAGTGATGCAGAACAGAGATGCAATCCAAATGTAGCAATGCAAATCCTTTTGATACCTGTTGTCCTCGCTTTCTTAGGGCCCTTCCAGGCAGGCCCTATATCCCACCATATGATCCCAGGTTTTCTGTTTATCCCAGATTATCTGGCAGTGGGGACTCATATAATATAGTTTAATGCAGAAAACCTGGGGTCAGATCCTGGGATACAGAGCCTGTCTCGGCGGGCCCTTAGAGTATATAGCTGCAGAAATTAGAAATTCCACTTTGTATAAATAACAACCATAATGGTACCTTGGGTTGTGTTGCCTTTAATTTATAACAGTTAAGGTAAAGTGATAATGCCATGACCAAAGAAATTATTACAATTTACCATTATGCTGTCATAGTACTGCATTAGTTCTGCATTTGCTTAGCCTTATTGCATGATGTCGTTGATTTCAAAGGTTGATGAAAACGTAGGTTTTTTCATACTGGAAAAAGCCCATTCATGACCCTTTTCCCTACAACATCTAACATATGAGGAGATAAAAAGGTAAAGGTTTTCCCGTGACGTCAAGTCCAGTCGTGACTGACTCTGGGGGTTGGTGCTCATCTCCATTTCTAAGCCAAAGAGCTGGCGTTGTCTGTAGACACCTCCAAGGTCATGTGACCAGCATGACTGCATGGAGCGCCGTTACCTTCCCGCCGGAGCGGTACTTATTGATGCACTCACATTGGCATGTTTTCAAACTGTTAGGTTGGCAGGAGCTGGGGCTAACAGCGGGCGCTCATTCCGCTCCCGGGATTTGAACTTGGGACCTTTTGGTCTGCAAGTTCAGCAGCTCAGCGCTTTAACACACCGTGCCACCAGGGGCCCCATAAACTTATTTAAAACAGGAGTTTAAATTATGCAGTTCTCCAAATATAGGCTTTAGGATTCTCAAAACTTGTAGTCTTAAAGTAACCTCTCCAGCTGTGAAATGCATGATAGTAAAGAGAATGTCACTTACATTAGGAAAGTTCAGCAGCTCAGCGCTTTAACACACTGTGCCACCACCAGGGGCCCAGGCTGAGAAAGTGTGTTTGAGTACTGGAATCTTTCCTAAAAGGGGATCCAAAGCCACTCACAACATAGAGTAAAACAAAAACATGACTTGAAAATTAATAATAGTAAAAAAAATTGCAAGAAAATTGAATTGACTAAAAGCAGAACTAATTTAACAACTTAAAAGCAACAATTTCTGAAAGCTCCAATTGGCTGAGGATTTATAGGACAGCATATCTGAGGGGCACTGGGTTGGGAAAGCAAATATATGTGGTGTGATGCAAGAACGAAACATTCCATGATGCAAGGGATTAAATGGACAAAAAAAATCTACAGTCACTGGTGGCAGGTGTTGCATAATCTATGGATTTTGTAATTAAAAAAACTAATAGATGTGTCAGCAATGATGTTTTTCTCACGGCTGTGGCTCAACACAGATCAGCACATTAAACCAAAATGGAAAGTAAAACAAGGTTGGCTCAGGGTGTTGTTGACATCAAGGGATTCCGGTGCAGGTAACTGAACCAGAAATGGCACCTCCCAAGAGATATCAAACTGAATGACCCAAGCTGGCATCTGTCCGGATTTGCCCATGATGTCATATCAGGCCACTGCTTTTGATGAGCTCACCATTCTGGATCTTGCAGATTAGCCTCATCTTTGCTTTTGAGCAAAAATGTGGGTGTGGGTGTGATATGTATGGGTGTGATATGTAAAGACTTTCTGTATATATTTCAGATTTCAATATTAATGTCAAAAATATGTAGTATGATTTTACATAGGATTTATGCTACATTAGAACAGTAAAGACAAATATCACTTAAGTAAAGTAAACATTAAAGATTAAATAATCAAAAAATAAAATAAGGTGTAAACACTAAGCTAATCTAGGAATCTGCTATATAAGTGAGACTATAAAAATATACGGGGCCCCTGGTGGCACAGTGAGTTAAAGCGCTGAGCTGCTGAACTTGTGGACCAAAAGGTCCCAGGTTCAAATCCCCGGGAGCAAGATGCTTGAGAGTTGTAGATCTGTCTCAATATCAATGGGAGCGCCCGCTGTTAGCACCAGCTTCTGCCAACCTAGCAGTTCAAAAACATGCCAATGTGAGTAGATCAATAGGTACCACTCCGGCGGGAAGGTAACGGTGCTCCATGCAGTCATGCCGGCCACATGACCTTGGAGGTGTCTATGGACAATGCCGGCTCTTCGGCCTAGAAATGGAGATGAGCACCAACCCCCAGAGTCAGTCACGGCTGGACTTAACGTCAGGGGAAACCTTTATCTTTACTAGGCTTGAGCGATCCATGAAAAAATTGATTCTAAACTCGTTTCAAAAGCTGGGGGCGCCAGCGTTTCGTTTCTGATGTCATTTCCGAATTTTGCCCCCCAAAAAATTCGAAATTAACGAAAATTCGTTATTTTCTAAATTAATTCATTAATGGCGGACGCGCATGCGCAATTCCCCAAAACAGCACAGAGGGAGAGGACTTTACAGGACTCTCCCGCCCTCATTTTTTGAGTGATCTTCTTCTAACTTGGTACAGTGGTAGAACACATTTAACACTGATAGCTCACCAAAATTTGGAACGTTTCCCTTATCCTCTGATTTTTGGCGAATTTTCATAGCTTTTATAATAAACCATTTTTTAATAATTGCAGAAATCTGTTCCTGGTTTGAAAGTCTTATTTCCTGTTAAATTGGGTTGTCTTTACTGTGAAAGTCATTGTTCTACTTCAGAAACTTTGTTTTTGTGGCTGAAACCTTGTTAAATTGGTGTGTGTGTGATATATACTGTATATATATATATATATATATATATATATATATATAGTCCCTGCATATGTGTGTGTGTGTGTGTGTGTGTGTGTGTGTGTATATATATATTTTATAAGTAAAGGTAAAGGTATCCCTTGACGTTAAGTTCAGTCATGTCTGACTCTGGGGGTTGGTGCTCATCTCCATTTCTAAGCCCAAGAGCCAGTGTTGTCCATAGACACCTCCAAGGTCATGTGGCCGGCATGACTACATGGAGTGCCATTACCTTCCCGCCAGAGCGGTACCTATTGATCTACTCACATTGGCATGTTTTCAAGCTGCTAGGTTGGCAGAAGCTGGAGCTAACAGCGGGCACTCACTCTGCTCCCGGGATTTGAACCTGGGACCTTTCGGTCTGCAAGTTCAGCAGCTCAGTGCTTTAACACACTTCGCCATCGGGGCTCATGTATATATAATATACATACACATACACACAGTGTGGAGAATATGTGGAAAGGTAGATAAGTTGGGAGCCACAGCGAAGGCACCTTCCTGGGAGCAAGGTCTAATAATAATAATAATAATAATAATAATAATAATAATAAAAAAATCCCTTACAATATCCAAGATGGCTCACTGCTACAGAATCTTGGGAGGTTTAGTTTGGTATGGTACCATTATTGGCAGAGAAAGCTAAGCTGTAGGAGTTGAAATCCAATCATTTATCCTCCCTATAGAATCAATTTTATATGCATTTTTAGCTACAGAAAAGCTAAAATCAGGACAGTAAAAGAACAACACCCAGAAAATGGGAATTCCAGACAGGAAACAATCAGGGCCAGCTAATACCTCCCAACAAAGGATTCCCCCAGGTAGGAAGCAGCCAGGCTTTGAAGCTGCAAGGCTATTCAATGCTAATCAAGGTGACCAATTGCAACATTCACACTTGCCTCCCACAGACAAGAGTTCTTTCTCCCACCCTGGACCTTCCACAGATATATAAACCCCACTTGCCTAGCTTCGCACAGACGTCAAAACCTCTGAGTATGTCTGCCACAGATGTGGGTGAAACGTCAGGAGAGAATGCTTCTGGCACATGGCCATAGAGCCCGGAATACATACCACAACAGTGTGATCCCGGCCATGAAAGCTTTCGACAACACAACCACAGTATCCATTCAAGTTCATGTAGCGTGGTATGGAGACCTGTATTGGGGGGAGGGAGGGTGCGAATCTGGGCCCCTGGGAGTCGTAGTCCTCCCTCCCTCCCTCCCCGGGAGCAGCCGAGGACGGGCCTGGCCCACACCCCCTCATATCCTGGGCCTCTTCCTCCTCACCGCCGGGCCCCGCGCCAGCCTCCATCTCTGCGTGTCTCTGTCTCTCTCGGTCTCTCCATTCCCGGCTCCATCCGCCGCCTTCCCGCCTCACAGAGAGACACCAGGTCTGAGCTGAGGCGAGGCGGCGGCAGCGGCGGCCATTTCCCCCCTCCGTCTTCCTCCTCCTCCTCGGCCTCCTTCCCCCTCGCCCCCTCCCATTGGCTGAGCCAGTGACGGCCCTTTTGCTGAGGGGCAAAAGGAAAGGGCCTGAATGGTGGGAGTTTGGGTGATTTGCAAAAGCTTTTTTTCCTAACGAAAAAAACGACGACATAACAAAAAACGGCCTCTCGCGGTTCGAAACCGCGATATCCAGACATGTGGACAATCAAGACCGTATATTGCTTCAAAACAAACGAAAGTAACGAATTAATAACGGGTAACGGGGAAATCGAATTATTTGAGCAAGCCTAATCTTTACTATAAAAATATACACAGTAGAGTTTCAGTTATCCAACCTTCGTTCATCCAATGTTCTGTATTATCCAACACAGTCTGCCTTTTAATAGTCAATGTTTTGTAGTCAATGTTTTTAATACATTGTGATGTTTTGGTGCTAAATTCGTAAATATAGTAATTACCACATAATGTTACTGTGTATTGAACTGCTTTTTCTGTCAAATTGTTGTAAAACATGATGTTTTGGTGCTTAATTTGTAAAATCATAATGTAATGTGTGTATATGTGAATATATAGACACCCTGGGTCCCCTCAGGGAGATAGGATGGCCTATAAATAAAGCATCATCATCATCATTATAAGTATTGATGCACCCCTGTTTAACAGAAATACAAATAGCGGAGTTTGTTTCTAAAAGATACCAACCCCAAAAATTGAAAAGTGAATTATAGATGGCATCACATTGTTGTCTAGGCGTAGATTATTATGTATGGAACAAAGTCCAAATGTATCAAATCATATCTCACAACCTCTGAGGATGCCTGCCACAGATGTAGGCGAAATGTCGGGAGAGAAACTTTCTGGAACACGGCCATACAGCCCAAAAGAGTTACAGCAACCTAATGTATCAAATCACTTCAGTACAGAGCTTGGAAATTTTGGAAACAAATTCCATAAACATGTACATGCATGATGGAAAAAAAAAAGCCGAGTGGCCATGACCATACAGCCAAAAATAATGAAAAAGATTGGCAATGCAGACCGGGAAAATACAATGCCAAACAGATTTCTTTTTCTTCCACATAGACAAACCCTGAATTTTTTTCAGAGAGAATGGCTTTTATATGGAATCACTGTCTCAATTGGTCTTTGTCGATTGGTTAAAAAGAATGGAGAACAAAATGTGTTTTGTGATTCATGTAAATATCTGTTGTATTGGTGCCCTTCCTTTCCAATCAATAAATTAACACAGTGTCTAGTATAAAGAATTGAAAACAAAAGGAACAATATGATAATGGAAACAATATTACAAAGATATATATTTAACAAAAGCAGCTGCAGAAAAACATATGAACTTTGTTGCTTGTGAAAAGGCTAAGCAAACAGTCCTTTAGCTTGGGTGCAGTTGTATGCCTGGCTGTTCAGAACTCTCTCTGAGTCTACTCTGATGTAGATATAGGTTTATAGCCTAAATATTAGTACGATGGATGACAGGTAGGCACTTTTTGGTGGGAGGGATACTTCACCACAAAGCGGCCACCACTGCAAAAGATCTATTTCCATTTGTAGTCAAACATATACTTTTTGAAAGGGATCTGCCTGGAAATGGGTTTCTAACAATGGATATGACTATGGAGAATTACTTCTAAGAAGCTCTTGTGGGAATCCCTGTGTCTACCATAGCAGTTATTATGGCATTTATATTCAAACCAGTTAGTTCTAAGGACTTTATCCCATGTGGTGTGGGGGGTGGGCGTGTCATTTAGTCCTGTAGCATTACAAAGGACATAATTCTGTTTGCCATTCCTTATCACATGTTATTTCTTGCCTTTTCTCTCCAAATTATCAATTTTCAAGTTCATCATACAAGCAAGTGCAGTTCCCGGCTGCTCCACTTTAAAAAAAAAAAGAAACCCCGGGGGGGGGGGGGGGGGGACTCTGGGGATACTGGGCTTTCTCCTGCCTCCAATCCTGCTGCTCTGGAGTAGACCCGAGGCATTGACCTTAAAAAGATACCATTCGGGGGTTACAGGGCTTTCCTCCCAATCTCAGTACTCTCCATTGCAGAAGTCCAAAACTTCAAAAGCTAGCAGTACAGACAGAAAAAACAAAGGTATTTAAAAAATTTTGGGATTTCGAATGATTACATTAATTTAAAAAATTACCATGCTAGGCTCATGAAGCAGGATTTTGGGAGAGAAATGTCAATGCTTAGTGGGAGACCGCCCACAGAAATGCCCCTGACTCCACATCACTGAAGTGATTCAACAGCTCATCCCACAGGTTTTTTTGTGTTTTCTCCAGTTATATCCCAGATCCTGAGTCCAGAAGTCAATCTCTGATCATCTTCTCCCCCATCCCCCCTTTTTTGGATTGTTTCAGATGTTTCTCCATCAAAGCATGGCAGGCGCTCGCAGGAAGTCCCCCTGCATCATGGGAAGGGCTCCAGCATACATTATTCCCTCAATGGAGTGTTTAGATATGGTGGAGAGGGGAATAAAGTCCTAAGTGTCTTGATTCAAATAAAATGAACATAGTCCCTATGGGTCACCACTGGCAGAACTAGCAGGTGGAATTGGTGCACTAAATGGACCTTGGCAGCGCAAGGAGTAGGGACTAGTGTATATCCCAGTGACACTGCATGGAATGAAAGGTGAGTCAACAGCCAAACAGTGATGGAATTATCTTTGGTGTAATGCTAAATGTTTTGTGTGTCTTATTTTTTTAATACCTAAGATCCATTAGCTTTTGAAAAGACCTGCTCCTGGAGCACATGAAGTTGCTTCTATTGGTATGTTAACAGGTATTGCACAAACACCTGCTTTTTCAAATTCTCCTTGGGAAAATGGCTGTGGGTTGTCAACATGAATGCATGCCTTTCAAAATTACCTTCAGCATCACTGGACATACGCAGCTCTTTCGCTACACACCCAGATCATGACTCACCACACAATTATTCTGCAAATAAACTGTGTGTGGGCAACTCTGGCAACAATCCTTTCATACCATTCCTTTTTCCTTATCCTTATCACTCATGTCTTAGTTAAACAGTAAACCTAAGGGCAGGGAATTGTCCAGTTAATTATTTGTATGCCATCCTGGGAGCCTGTAGGCTAAAGGCCAGAGTATAAATACTCTAAATAAATAAACACTCATTCACCACTGGCTTTACTAAGGCTGCTAGTAGTGGGAGGCAGAAAACATTTGCGTTCCAATGAATAATTAGTTTCAGCTTAGGCACAAGATAAAGCAATTGGACAACTGCTTTCCTGGGGATTCACTGGTAATCCACTCAATATCCTCCACCTGATCAGGTGAACAGCTTTGTGGCAAAGTGACCCTACAACTATTTGGCCTTGCTTGGCTAGTATTTTGGAAAGTACTCTCTGCTTTTATTTATTTTGTGTCAAAAAGCATTGCATAACAAATACATTTTAAAATGATGAAAAAAAGGAAATCACAAGCAACTAAATAGTTTTAGACCAAAAGCATTGTCCATAGCTTTAAGCAACTCCTCCTCTGTACATGAGGCAGGACATTGTGGGCAAGCATACATATGCGGAGTTGTTTGTTCTGCTCCACAGTCACACAAGGTGGAGGATTCCTCCAGGTAGTGCCACCTCTCTCTCTCTGCTGAGTAGCCACGACCTGAATAAACATACCATACTAGATTTCATCTTATCTTTTTCACCATAAGAAACTGCACATCAGCTTTGGAAACAGAATAGGATTTTCTTCTTCCACTTGCGATTCCATCAGCCCTTGCAAAATCCAAGTGTATGTGAAGCTAAAACTGAAAGGGAAAAGTTTTTTCTTTGGCTGCTGAAGCACACTTGTTAGCACTGCAGTCCTATGTGCTGCCAGATGACTCTGCTTTTAAGGAATCCAGTGCTTCTGTCCTATCCTTTTGGGAACCCCAAATATTGTACATGACAAGAAACACTGATTTCATACCACCAACTCAATTGTTTCCAGCTTTATTTCAGCTTTCAAAATGTACCCTTTGGAACTACAATTCCAAAAACCCCCAGACAGCATTACTGAGGCAATATCAGAGTTACACCTATGAACTGTACTTCTTATCTTTTTTTAAAAAACCTACAACAACCTATTGGCACAATTTAGAAAAAGTAAGGTGCACATTATTTACTACAATATCAATAGAATGTAGTTCCCCTTATTTTGATAATTAAACTATGTTAGTTAACTGGAAAGCTGATGCGAGCAGTTTCCCTGGGATTACAGTGTTCCCTCACTACTTCGCAGTTCAGTTTTCGCGGATTCGCTATTTCACGGTTTTTCAATAAATTCTAATACTATTATAAATCATAAAAAATTACAATTTACAGCCTAAGGAAGGGAAGAAGGAGGAGCCAAAGAGGGAGAAAAGTGGCAATGGGAGGAAAAGGAGGCGATTTATCAACACAGAATTGGTTGCTAAAGGCTTAAAATAATGTGTAACTACTAAAATAATGTATAAATATTAAAATAAATATAGTGTCCCTACTTTGCTGATTGTCACTTATTGCAGGTAGTCCTGGAACCTAACCCCCGTGATAAGTGAGGGAACACTGTACTGTATACCATTTCTAGTGTCTGTGTATGAAACCCAGCATACTTTAAAAACAAAGTGTTGAACAACATGCTTTGAAGGGTCACAAAGTATCACTGAGTCCCACAAATACATTTCTGATATGTTAGATATGGTTTGAAACATATAGTGCAATTTGTCACTAAGCAAAACTTACCAAAGACACCAATAAAGATGCCAAGAGCTAAAGGCACTTTAAACAGGCACTTGCTGTTTAAGTGGTAGTGGGAGGATTGTTTTATAGTAAGTGTGCTGGATTTTTATTTGTAAAGTTATTTTAAAAATTAATTATATTTCAATATGATATTTTGTTTAGTTCTGTTTTAACCTTTACCATTATAATTTCTTAGGGCCCATCCAGACAGGTCTTAAAAGTGAGACCTGTCGAGGTTTTACCATAGGCGTCCAAATGACGCCTCTGGAAAACCAAATTAATTAAACATTTGATAAGATCTGGATCTTAGGTAAGATCCGGGTCTTACCATGTGTGAGCCCTTTGTGGATTAGGCCCGGGGACAACGTAATGTGACCCCTGGGCCCAAAATACACAACCATTTCAGTTTTTCTGGCTCCGAATAACTGAAAGGGTACCCACCCACTCACCCCAAAAAAGTTTTTAAAAAACTTGCCCGGCCACTATAATCTTCCTCCTCGTACCAGGAGGGTGCCAGGAGACAGAGGGGATCCTCCCCCCACCCAGTCTCCTGGTGTGTCATTTCCTAGAAGCAGGAGGGTGTGCGGAGGAAGATAATGACACAGAGCAAGTTTTTTTTTTACTTTTTTTGGTGTTGTTTTGGGGGGCCTCGGGGGGGGGCTACATGCCATTCCAATTGTTATCAGGAGGGCATGTAGACCTCCCCCGGAGAGCTTGGGGTTTTTTTTTGGGGGGGGGGACACTCAAATCCACGCCAAAGTGGATTTCAAAAGTCCACTTTGGTGCAGATTTGAGGGCAGCTTGGCAGTGCCCTTAGCCTTACTGTAAACCACCTTGGATCTCACATATAGTGTCTTACATAAGATATAAATAACTATACAGTCAGCCCACCATATTAGTAGGTTTAACTTTTTCAGATTTGATTATTCATGTATTTGATTAATAAATTTTCTTTGGGCATCCCTAAGTTCTCCAGTGTGACTCTGTGGTCAACTTCCAGCAGACGTTGACCATATTGTTGTGCTGGTGGACATAGAGATTCCTAGAGACAACATTTCTCCAGATATTTGTATTTCTCCACCAAGACGGAGAAGACATCCTTCTCTTTCTCAGAGCCCTTTGATACATGCAGTAAAACCCAGATGTAATCAGGATAAAAAGGGGGTGGCTAAATGACGTTTGGGGAAAGTGCAGGCAGAATCGGGTTAACAGCTGAAAAGCAAGTATTTAAAAGGTATGCTTAAAACCCAATTCTGCCCCCAAAATGCACACTTTTGCATGACTGTATATCCCTGCAGTCATGGAAAACCCATGACTTCCTTCCCACCCCCCTGTGTGGACACTCCAGCACACGTGTTTTAAAAGCCCAAAACAGCTGATCAGGCTGTCAAAAAATAGAGCTATGGACACACAGGTGGCTTAATCTAAGCACAGTTGGAAAGCAATTAGAACTTTCTGCAACCATTCCTTTCTTTTTTATAATATTGAACAGAGCTTGAATTAAATGTTGGGGTAAGAGATAAGAAATCTGCTTGTGTGTACATTGGGAGTGATTTTTTAAATCCTTCACTGGATGTCTCCATCTTGATCTGCTTCAAAGGAAGGTATGAGGATGGTGGGGGACAATAATAATAATAATAATAATAATAATAATTATTATTATTATTAGTGGCTATGGCTCACGAATGGGACCCTGAAGAAGGAGACAGAAGACCTGATCCTTGCAGCCCAGGAGCAAGCCATCAGAACAAATGTAATTAAGGCCAAGATCAAAAAATCAGCTGATGACCCAAAATGCAGACCGTGCAAGGAAACCAACGAAACCATTCACCATATCCTCAGCTGCTGTAAGAAAATCGCACAGACAGACTACAAACAGAGGCACAACTATGTGGCCCAAACGATCCATTGGAACTTATGCCTCAAGTACCACCTCTCTGCAGTAAAGAACTGTTGGGATCACAAACCTGCAAAAGTACTGGAAAATGAGCACACAAAGATACTGTGGGATTTCCGAATCCAGACTGACAAAGTTCTGGAACACAACACACCAGACATCACAGTTGTGGAAAAGAAAAAGGTTTGGATCATTGATGTTGCCATCCCAGGTGACAGTCACATTGACGAAAAACAACAGGAAAAACTCAGCCGCTATCAGGACCTCAAGATTGAACTTCAAAGACTCTGGCAGAAACCAGTGCAAGTGGTCCCGGTGGTGATCGGCACATTGGGTGCCGTGCCAAAAGATCTCAGCCGGCATTTGGAAACAATAGACATTGACAAAATTACGATCTGCCAACTGCAAAAGGCCACCCTGCTGGGATCTGCACGCATCATCCGAAAATACATCACACAGTCCTAGACACTTGGGAAGTGTTCGACTTGTGGTTTTGTGAAACGAAATCCAGCATGTCTATCTTGTTTGCTGTGTCATACAACATCGTTGTGTCAATAATAATAATAATTTTATTTCTTACCTGCCTTTCCTTGTGGCTTGAAGCTGGTTGCAACATAATTAAAATACATAATCATTGTAAACATTCTATAAAAAGGACAAATTAATATTTATTTCTATATAATATATATTAAAATACACAGAACAAAGTGTAAAATCCACAATTAAAATTGGCTAGGTAGGCCAGTTGAAGGAGTACTTTCTTTAAAAAATCTCCACTGAAGTTTGTGAAACGAAATCCAGCATATTTATCTTGTTTGCTGTGTCATACAACAACAACAACAACAATAATAATAATGCTTTATGTATAACTTGCCCTATCTCCCCAAAGGGATTCAGGATGGCTTCCAGCACTGTAAAATGTAATGTCAAACATTCAGTGCCAAAAATAACATATATCAAATCAGAAACAAACAATAAAAATTATAAAAATAACAGCTTATAATGACATAACATCATACCTTCTACACATTTACAACATATTAAATTCACTAAAACACTTAAAAATCATCAATTTCCCTTTTCCCAGGACTGACAGACCTGCGTCTGTACTTGCTGTCAGGTCCTGGGATTTTCTTCCCCACTTTTTAAACCCACATTTTGACACTGTCTGGTAGAGCTCTCAATCTCAAAGGTGATATAAGATTCCTCAGCATACAAAAAATACCTGCTTTAGTCAATAGATGGCACTCTATCCCAAAGGAACTTGTTTTCGAAAATGGCTCTTACAGAAGAAACTTTAACTGAGCACAATTGAGCACAACTAACACTTCATAAATTAATAGAAACTGAAAAGGTAAGGTTCAATATCATTCACAACGAAATCTTACAGAAGAATAATAAAGCATAGAATTGGAAGGAATGGTAAGCTTGTGTTCTGGAGCAAGTTTGCTCCAGATCAATATCCTTCTTGAATGGTGGTGCCTAAAACGACACAGAGCTGTTATTGGTCTGTTCCTGCCAGCATAGGAGGATCCTGGTTTATTTTTGACCTTGGCATTGCTTCTGGGACTCCCTCTGGATTATCCATGCTTCCTATTATAGCAGAAGCTGGATGATCATCTGTCGGAGGTGCTTTGAATCCGATTTTCCTGCTTCTTGGCAGGGGGATGGACTGGATGGCCCTGTGAGGTCTCTTCCAAGTCTATGATTCTATGATTCTATTCTTTGGATCCTGCAAGAATATCATGTTTTTTTCCATTCAGCTGAGTAATAATCTTTCAAATTTGTTTTAATGTGCAGTTGAAGGAATTCCCATCTCTTCCAAGAGTGGGTTAGATAGATAGATAGATAGATGATAGATAGATAGCATTTGTACATAAAATAGAATATGGAATATAGGAGAAATTAGAATAAAAATAAAAATAACAATAAAAAAGAGAAAGGAAAAAAGAAAAAGAAAAAAGAAAGAAAAAAAGGGAAAAGGGGAACTAATTAAAGTTCAAAGTAAATTTCTGATCTTCTTCATTGTGTTTATATTTCTTCCTTTCAGTCTGTTTGTTTATTACTAAGTGCTTCTCCTTTTCTTCCATCTCATCTTCAGATAGCATTTCTTGTCTTATTTAACTTGTCTAGGTCATCATTTTTTCTTCTCTTGGATCAAGTAGTCCCTCACCGGGCTCCAATCTGTTTCTTCTTTCAATGATCCTTGATGTCTTATCAATAATTGGGTTAACTTGTCCATATTTTTTTATCTCCAAGATCTTGACTAACCATTGTTGAATTGTTGGCATTTCTTTTAGTCTCCAGTTTCTCACATAGACATTTCTCGCTGTTATTAGGTAGTTTAATAATATTTCTTTGTTCTTCTAATAATCTGTCGACCATTATTTGCAGCCCATTTAATCATACATTCTTTAATCTGTCCTGTTTCAATATTCCATTCTAATAGTTTCTTATATATTTTTGTACCTATTTTCTTCTCTGTCGACATTATTTTATCTCAAAAATGTTTCTTTATCCATAAATCCTATTATTTTATCTTTTTGAAATGTTCATTTAGCTATCTATATTGGAACCAAGAAATTGGTCTTTTCTAATCTTTTAAAAAAACTTGTTTAAAATACAGGAAACAAAAATAATCATGAGACCGGATAAATTCCCCTCTGAGAAAACAGATACAATGTTTAGAGCTGTTTTGCTTACCAAAAAGGACAGTGAGAGGAGACATGCAAATCAAGAGTATTGTGGTGGAAATTACTAAAAAAAAAAAGGTCTTCCTCCCTCTCTAGGATCAGGGTCACCCATTAAAACTGGTGGGAACTTCAGTGGAGATTTTTTAAAGAAAGTACTCCTTCAACTGGCCTACCTAGCCAATTTTAATTGTGGATTTTACACTTTGTTCTGTGTATTTTAATATATATTATATAGAAATAAATATTAATTTGTCCTTTTTATAGAATGTTTACAATGATTATGTATTTTAATTATGTTGCAACCAGCTTCAAGCCACAAGGAAAGGCAGGTAAGAAATAAAATTATTATTATTATTGACACAACGATGTTGTATGACACAGCAAACAAGATAGACATGCTGGATTTCGTTTCACAAAACCACAAGTCGAACACTTCCCAAGTGTCTAGGACTGTGTGATGTATTTTCGGATGATGCGTGCAGATCCCAGCAGGGTGGCCTTTTGCAGTTGGCAGATCGTAATTTTGTCAATGTCTATTGTTTCCAAATGCCGGCTGAGATCTTTTGGCACGGCACCCAATTATTATTATTATTATTATTATTATATGACACAGCAAACAAGATAGATATGCTGGATTTTGTATTATTATTATTATTATTGGACAATTATTATCCACTTAGGCAGAAAACATTAATGCAAAGATACAGAATGAAGGATGCCTGCCTCGACAGCAGTTTGTGTGAAAAAGATCTTGGGAGTCCTCGTGGACAAGTTAAACATGAGCCGACAATGTGATGCGGCAGCTAAAAAAGCCAATGGGATTTTGGCTTGCATAAACAGGAGTATAGTGTCTGGATCCAGGGAAGTCATGCCCCCCCTCTATTCTGCCTTGGTCAGACCACACCTGGAATACTGTGTCCAATTCTGGACACCGCAGTTGAAGGGAGATGTTGACAAGCTAGAATGTGTCCAGAGGAGGGCGACTAAAATGATCAAGGGTCTGGAGAACAAGCCCTATGAGGAGTGGCTTAAAGAGCTGGGCATGTTTAGCCTGCAGAAGAGAAGGCTGAGAGGAGACATGATAGCCATGCATAAATATGTGAGGGGAAATCATAGGGAGGAGGGAGCAAGCTTGTTTGCTGCTGCCCTGGAGACTAGGACACAGAACAATGGCTTCAAACTACAGGAAAGGAGATTTCACCTGAACATTAGAAAGAACCTCCTCACTGTGAGAGCTGTTTGGCAGTAGAACTCTCTACCCTGGAGTGTGGTGGAGGCTCCTTCTTTGGAAGCTTTTAAACAGAGGCTGGATGGCCATCTGTCAGGGCTGCCTTGAATGCGATGTTCCTGCTTCTTGGCAGGTAGTTAGACTGGATTGTCCATGAGGTCTCTTCCAACTCTATGATTCTATTATTATTCACACAGTATAGAGTTGAACTTTGGAACTTATCCTGGGGCCTTCTGGGGCTGCGTGTGTGTGTCACCCAAGTTCACCCAGTGGGTTCGCCTGGTCCAGTGGGCAATCAAATCCTGGTCTTCAGAGTCGTAGTCCTTGTCCAGGTCCGTACAGGACTGAAATCAAGGCTCAAAGATGAGGATCAAGAGCCATTCTTAGCATGTGTTGCAAATAAGTAATTGGTATGTAAGGAAATCCAGGAGTCTCTGAAGCTGTGCCAAGGAACAAAACTAGGGGTACTTACTACTGGAAGTAACAGAAATCAGTTCAATAGGATCTGAAGCCAAAGTCAAATAATACAGGACTGCAAAACTGAGGACCATAAAAACCTTTTTAAAAATGTATGCTGGTTTTACAGGAATTTTGCATTCTAAATCCAAAAAATGACAACAGATTTGTTCCATCACGTACAGTTTTTTTCACAACTTACTTTGACGTTTGTATATTGTAATATGTGACAAAACAATATTAGAACTGAAATTAGTATTGTAACTTGTGAAAGAACTGTGTGTGCAGGACAACATTGCTATAGTGGTTTCTGAATTCAGCAACCACAAATACATTCAAAAGAGCTACAATATTTTTTTAAAAAATCAATCACATACAAAGAAGGGAGATTCTGTGGGGCAAAAAAAGGCGAACAACAGTCCAAACTCAGGCAACAGCAGATAAGACAGAATAAGGTTTCAAAATATAAAGGGAGGAACTCAAATACCAGATTACTTTCAACAAGTTTACTACACTAAGTTTATATTGCAGAGATACTGCCCCCACCTCCCACCCCCAATAGCTCAGCTGCTGGCATACTGATCTTTACTTCTCTCAGGAAGTACCTAAGAAAATATTTCACATTATTTATAAATTAATCAAGAGCAACTAATGGCAATTGAAAAGGTAATCAGTGGTTCTCAACCTGGAGTCCCCAGATGTTTTTGGCCTACAACTCCCAGAAATCCCAGCCAGTTTACCAGCTGTTAGGATTTCTGGGAGTTGAAGGCTAAAACATCTGGGGACCCCTGGTTGAGAACCACTGGGTTAAACAAAAGGAACAGCAATAGTAGTCACAGTGTCCCACTCTAAAAGTTTCAATGAGACAGAATTTTAATTATATCTTGGTAAATTTTTCTGCCCTGTGCTTTTATACAGTATCTGGAATGTATTGTCGAATGCTTTCATGGCCGGAATCACTGGGTTGCTTTCAGGTTGTATGGTTGTATGGTTGTATGGAGATTCTATGTTCCAGAATCTTTCTCTCCTGATGTTTCACCCACAGCTGGTAAACTGGCTGGGATTTCTGGGAGTTGTAAGCCAAAACATCAGGAGAGAAAGCTTCTGAATCATGGTCATACAGCCCGAAAGACTCACAGCAACCTAGTATCTGGAATGTTTTACATGGGAATAAGAATAATGTTCAGTGTTACAGTCAGCCCTCCACATTTGCTTGCATTAGGGGTGCAGGACCTCCACAACAGTGGAAAAAACACATATAAGGAAAACATTTTTTTAACTCGACAGAATACCTTTCTAGGAATATCTAGCTTCTCCAGTGCAATCCAGGCAGAAGTTGACCATAAAATTCCACTAAAGGACTTAGATATTACTAAAGATATCATATTAATCAAATCCACAAAAGTTATACCCGCAAATGTAGAAAGCTGATCATGTTTAGCTGAGAAAAAGAAACTTTATGTCTCATGTGTGAAGAAATGAAAATCACACGTAATTCACATTTGGCCAGTCCACACACTGTCTTGCCAACGAAAAGCTATGCCAAGCAGATTATCAGTAAATAACAAGAAGTTTACTCTTCAAAATGCAGATCAACATATATATAGTCATATGAACAGTTGCATTGACTCACAATGTCCTTTGAGAGAGATTCAAATAGTCTTTCCATGTCCATGTAAATGGTCTTCTTCCCGCAGCCCAGAAACAAACCCCTCCCTTGGTAAGCTCCTGTACAAAAAACTACTGTATATGTAACTGTTGTCAAAACTCCCAGGCTCAGTGAACTCCCTGGGTATAGCTCAACCAATCAGCTTCATGCTTTGCATTTTCAGTTAACACACTCACCAACTGATTTTACATGCTGTAACATCATGGATACAAAAGTATTTTGGAAAAAAAAATAACCAGAAAGTCAGAAATAGGGGCCACAGTTCTGTATCAACCACTCAGGTATATAACTGCCTTAGTTGGGTAGCTGAACAATATCTCACTGACCCACATAATCCTAATTTTCCAGACACAAGCAGTGACAATCAACAGAGGTCTGTTACCCTGTCAATTGGGAAGCAACTGACTATTGCCCTTTCTACACTGCCATATAATCCAAGTTGCCAAATCAGATAATCCACATTATCTGCTTTGAACTGGATTAACTGAGCCTACACTGCCTTATAACTCAGTTCAAAGCAGATAATCTGGATTTTATATGGCAGTGTAGAAGGGGCCATATTTTACTTCCAAGATCAATTCAAGATGTTGGTGCTGATCTTCAAAGCCTTAAACAACCTGAGGCCAGGCTATAAAAAGATTGCCTCTTCCCACATGAGGCTGTCAGGCATTTTAGATCTTCAGAGGAGGCCCTGTTGCATGTTCCAACATTTTGTGACGTTAGACGCTGGACAAGTTTCCAGTTTCGGTCTCATAACTGGATTCCGGGATTGCTTTTAGACTGCATTTAAGAGAATTTTAGTGTGTTTTTTAAAAACATGTTTTGACTTTTGGATTAATTGTTTTTTTATTTATTCATCACTGCAAGAGCCCTTGTGCACTGGGACGTGTTACAGAAATACTTTACATAAAATAAACAAAAATAAATATTCCCTAAACTGGTAAATATGGAGGGATTGTGAATATGAAGCGATCATAAATAAAGTACCTGTAGGTTATGCATTAATAAATTCCTTAGTGAATACTGAATATTTAATAACTAGATGAATCAATAATTTTCAATTCATATTGTGTTTTCAGAACAACTTCAGGAGAATACCAACTATGGGCGATAATTTTAAATCATGATTAAAAGATGGCAAGGCACAAAACAAGGAAAAGAAGTGAGCAGCATGAAGGCATGACTGAGCTATTGCTACCCAAATAAAAGCATAACAAGATCTATATAAGTACCACCTAAAGAGAGGAGGAAATGCCACTATTTTCTTATAGCTAAATATAAACTTTCATGAAGATATGGAAAGTTGTGCAATTTATTCCTATAAATTGATTCTATTCTGCTATAATCTTTTTTTCTCATGGCTATGACCTGTTGAAATAAAGACAGTAATTCCTTTATCTCTGTAAATGCAACCATAAATACATGTTTTCATTTCTTTGGTAGCAGCTACTGACGTGGCCTTTACATCTTTTCATTAGCTGCTAAGAGATGGAACAACAAACATAAATTCCAAAGTACAGTACACTAGAAATACTGGCGAATAATACCAAAGAATTTAGACTACAGCATCATTCATTTTTATTCCTTGCCTAACCTTTGGCTGTCCCTCTTGAATGTATATAGGAATTCAAGGAAACAATAGATGTGTGGGGAGTTCCCTTTTTTTTCCGTGTCAGGAGCAACCGGAGTTGCTTTTGGAGTCAGAGAATTGGCGGTCTGCAAGAACGTTGCCCAGGGGACATCTGGATGTTTTGATGTTTTCCCATCCTTGTGGGAGGCTTCTCTCATGTCCCCGCATGGAGCTGGAGCTGATAGAGGAAGCTCAACCATGCTCTCCCCGGGTGGGATTTGAACCTGGCAGCCTTCAGGTCAGCAACCCAACCTTCAAGTCACAAGGCTTTTATCCCCTAGGCCACCGGAGGCTCCAGGGAGTTCCCTAAACTACATGCCATCATGACCATTATTTCTCATTCGTATGAACGGGTTTATACACTAGCTTTTATATATTACTAGCTTGGGGACCCGGCGATGCCCGGGTCATTTGAGAATGGTATTATTTGTCTTTTAATGATATGTATTCTGTTTGGAGTGGGTGAACTACAATTCCCAGAATCGTGACTGAATCCTCCCCAAACCCTGGTAGTATTATAAGTTGGCCATTTTGGGCTTGTGTCCCAGGTGTGCTGCAGTACTCTGTGGATGGGGGTGAACTACTGGAACTTCCATATTCCCGGGGCAATTGCTCCAAAATATGTATCAGTATCCACAGCAGGCAATATTCAGTCTGTGTGCCAAGTTTGGTCTAAATTCATCATTGGCTGGGTTCAGTGGTCTTTGGATGGAGGTGAACTACAACTCTCAAAATTAAGGGCCCTTCCCACAAATAGCTGCAGTATGTTCAGTAGGTCATGAGGCTTCTCTGTGTGAAGTGTGGTCCTAGTGCATTGTCGGTGGGGGTCAGTGTTTATCTGGCTGCAGGTGAACTATAACTCCCTTTTCCCCAAACTTGTCCAATATGTTGTATTGGTTATGGGGGCTCTGTGTGCCAAATATAATGCTTATTCATTGCAGGTGAACTATAAATCCCAGTACCTGCTACTCCTCAACTTCCAGTTCAGTTCCCCTCCAAACCCACCAGTAGTCAAATCTGGGCATATCTGGTCTGCATGGCAAGTTTGGTCGAGAGCCATCATTGTTTGGGTTCATAGCGTTCTGGGTGTAGGTGAACTACAACTCCTCTATATTCCCCAGTAGGAGTGACAGTGCTCTGACTTGATGCAGGGTGAACTACAACTTCCACCATGTGGAGTCAGTCCCTAAACTCCTCCAGTAAGTTTAGTTGCTTCTCATTTCTGCTCTGTTTGTTATGCAGAGAGATTGGAAAGGAAAGGGCAGTGGGCGGGGCCATGCAAATTCACAGCAATGGAGAACCCTGGGATGCCTGCCTGTGCTGGAAGAAAAAGCAAAATCTAGGATGAAATGGTCCCCAAACGAAAGCATTCCTTGGGTGGTGGGCTGTAGTGTTTGGGAAGGACACTGGCAGGGGCTGGGCTGCATGTTCATGGCACTCGCTGTAACCGCAGTGTCAGTGGAAAAGAGTGACTTGCTAGATTCTTGCCCCTGGGAACTATAGCCTGTTTGTGGAGGCTGGAGGCTGTCTGTGTGAGCAGACATCTGTGCCACATACACAAATATGGGTTTTTGCTTTTAGATTTAGATTTCGATAGATTTAGATTATATAATACAGCAAAGTTGGGGTGGGGGGAAGAAAGACACGGCAGCTGAAATCTAACAAGGCATCAAGGTTTGGAGGCAATGTGGAGAAAGGGGTTTTAAATTTAATTTATATCCCACCTTGCTCCCAGCAGAGTTGGAGAAAGGGGAATATCTATCTATCTATCTATCTATCTATCTATCTATCTATCTATCTATCTATCTATCTATCTATATGTGTGTGTGTGTGTGTGTGTGTCAGGAGCAACTTGAGAAACTGCAAGTCTAATACTGAAGGAATTAATTATATGTGAAAGTGAGGAGCCAAGGGAAAGGACTGGCACACTCTGTTTATTTTCTCTTATCTCTCCTGTTGCTCAGTGATGGCTACAGCTGACTTAAGGGACTCTGCGGCTTGAGTACAAAGGTTGAGATAGTGTTCTCCTTCCTTTCCATATACAGAATTATTTTCCTTTGATTCAGGCAAATGAAAAAAACCTTCTTCTACACATGAAGTCATCACATAACCCAAGGAAAGCATGCACATTTCCTGCAACCATCTTGTTGCTGTTACCTTCCCTATCGTTTCTGCTGCCTGAGCCAGCTGATTATCCTGTGACAGAGCCAGTCTCACTACACAGGATATTCAATTTGGGGGTATCTCCAGTTTCCCAGTTCTTTCTCATGGAGACTACCTGAAGTATTTGAAAGGCGAGCTCCACCTACAGCACACCCTTCAACTGTCTCATCCACTGTGTCACGCCACTTTTTCAGCTGATCCAAAATGTCTCCGTTTCTCACTTTTCCTCTCACCTTCCCCTTCTTCAGATGCTGCAAGCTGAATTCAAAGTACAAATGTAGTTGTCACCTGCTGGCTCCCACCCCACAATGTAGAACTACTTCTGGCAGGGCTCCATCACAAAACTATAGAGCAGTGGTTCTCAACCTGGGGTCCCCAGATGTTTTTGGCCTTCAACTCCCAGAAATACTAACAGCTGGTAAACTGGCTGGGATTTCTGGAAGTTGTAGGCCAAAAACATCTGGGGACCCACAGATTGAGAACCACTGCTATAGAGGAATCGGTATATGCTGCCACAGCAACATAAAGCGCTTCCTGTGTTCAATTGGAATCAACAAGGAAAACATGGACTACATGTCTGAGTTTTCAAAACTGAAGATATTATGTGAAATATTAAGGGGGATGATAAAGGCTAAGGTCACACAAAGCAGTTCAAAGAGGAGTTTGCTATCCAGATGTTGACTGGAAGCAGGGAAAGGAGATGGCTATGAGCATTAGTAGGAATTTGTACAAGATGTTCAGCTCCCTAGGGACACCCCAGATCTCACTCTGAAACCTTATGAGACACCAGGCATATGTGCTGTCTAGAGAGGTGGTTGAACCCAAATAGCCTGCCCTAGGGCTGGGCAGGAAGGGGGTACAAGGTCCTTCTTCAACTCAAAGCAAGTTTTAATAATGAATTTTAAACTCGTGTCCTGTTTTTTAATCTCTGTCCTGTGTATTTCATATGTATTGTAATGACATATGTTTTAATATGCATCTTTTATAGAACTACATTTTAATATGTGTCTTTATGGAATTTTTGAAATGTTTGTGTGTTTTGACTGTGCTTTGAGCCACCTAGAGCCACGAGAAGAGGTGGGTAACAAATAAAATTACTATTATTATTGGTTGCTGTGAGTTTTCCAAGCTTGACAGCCATGTTCCAGAAGCATTCTCTCCTGACATTTCACCCACATCTATGGCAGACATCCTCAGAGGTTGTGAGGTTTGTTAGAAATGAGGCAAGTGGAGTTAATATATCTGTGGAATGTCCAGGATGGGAGAAAGAACTCCTGTCTGTTGAAGGCAAGTGTGAATGTCGCAATTGGCCACCTTGATGAGCATTAAATGGCCATCATCATCATCATCATCATCATCATCCTCAAAGCTTTGAAACTGTAGTAGACAAGGACCATGATTTCAAGAGCAATATGCCAATGTTTTGCTATGCAAAAGAATTCCCCTCAAGGTGAGACATTTGGAGTATGATCAGTTCTCTCAAAGCAAAACATCATGTAGGACCAGTCGCTTTGAGAGTGGGGATTTTTTTTCATGTGGCAATGGTGAGTGTCCTTGGGTTCACCGCCTCATGGACTGAGGTGGAAAATTCACCCAACTATACGAGATAACTTGCATTGAGAATAAACTCGGCTGGCCTGATAGTGTTCAATTTCCCTGGTGAGCCAGATTGGTATATTGATCTGAGTGTTCGATTAGGACTTTGGAGAGCAAGGTTCAGATCTCCATTCAGGTCAAACTATGGAAACCCATTGGGTAATCCAGGGCAAGTCAGACTCTCTCATTCTCAGAGGAACATCATAGCAAACTGCCTCCAAAAAAATCTTGCCAAAAAAAATCTTGATACACTTGACTTAGGGTCACCATAAGTCTGAAAGAACTTGAAGGCACAAAACAGCACTTCATTCTCCCTGTAAAGAGGCTCTGTTGGTATTATTTATTATTTACTACATTTATGTTGGATATCCCGGTGGCACAACGGGTTAAACCGCTGAGCTGTTGAACATGCTGATTGAACGGTTGGTGACTTGAATCTGGGGAGTGAGGTGGGCTCCCGCTGTTAGTCTCTAACAATTCAAAAACATGCAAATGTGAGTAGATCAATAGGTACCGTTCTGGTGGGAAGGTAATGGTGCTCCATGCAGTCAGGCTGTCAATATGACCTAGGAGACATCTACGGACAACGCCGGCTCTTCGTCTTAGAAATGGAGGTGAGCACCAACCTCCAGAGGCGCACATGACAAGACTCAATGTCAGGGGGAAACCTTTACCTTGAACTTACAGTTATGGTACCTCTCTGCTTGCACTGAAATTTGATTATGGCTAGATTTTGCATAGACCAATGACAAATATGACTTACCAGCTTTTTCCAGAAAAAAAAGGTAAAATCAAAAAAAAATCCCAGATCTCAGTGCAATCTCAGTGGAATCTCAGTGCATACCACAGATAATACTCTTCGCAAACTTTATATTTAAAAATAAACTTTAATGTATTTGTATTGGTGGAGGTCTTATACAGAGGTAGCTTATATTTTCTAAAATGAACACTAGCCAATAAGCATTATATTCTCCCTTCACATAATTATCAGAGAGTCTAAATAATTGGCATGATTTAGATGTTAATTTATTTTCTCTCTCTCTAATTGACATTTGCAGTCTGTCTTACAGAGAATATATTAATCTTTTGTCTACCTTCATTAATTCAAACACAACTTGTCAACTTGCTGCAGAAACACATTATTCATCCATTCTTTGATAACTGGGAGGAGCTTTTGTCTACAGTATTTCTCCGCTTTCCCCTCTTGCTGTCACAATTAGATTAAAGGCCAATTATTGATTTTATTTTTAAAATGTCTTTTTATATAAGTGTCACAGATCAGTCTACTTCCATGGTATTTACTTCTTCAAATAAAACACTAACCAAGAGTCCACCAACATCACCTGGCAAGCTTACAAAAATCCTCACAAAATATTTATTGCGTCTTCTTATCAGACAGATCCAAGAGCAATATGCATGGCTCTAAATCTTTCTCTCTGACCACGTCTTCCTCCCTGCCCTCAGCCTTCTCCTTTCCAATCCTTTTCTCTCAGCCGCATCCTCAGATGCTACATTCCTCCCAGTTACCCAGCTGTTTGTTATTAAATGGTCAGCCTTCTTCCAATCTCTCATAGCCTTCTTTTAATGTACAATCAAATAGCTTAGTTTTTCTAAGAGTGGGGCCTTGTTTACTCTTGTTACAATAAGTAAAAAAAGTAAGTTCATTATTTATCCATTTTTTTCTTTTAATTCATAATTCTTAGCTGAAGGACAATTCTAAAAATTGAGAAAATATTTTTCTGTCAGTTATTTCTGTATTTCTTTTTTTCTTTTTGAGATAACTACAGCATTCTCTTTCTGTGTCACTATCATCATTCTGAAATGAATCACACCTACAAGATGGAAATATGCTATTTTTCTCTCCATGTTATTTAGTCATTTCAAAGGAGTGGTTGGTATCAGCCTGTTGATGTTAATAGAATTGAATGTATGACTTCAACTTTTATATTACAAACTGTAAGATTTTATATCATTTTCTTGATGAATAAATTATTATATGAAGGTGATCAACATCATAAAGCCATTCAGCAAAAAAATGCGACTACTTATCTAAATGAAAATTCTACAGCTCAGGCCGATACCGGTTTATGTAAGGGCAAGTCCCATTCCTGGTCAGCTGTTTTCTAGGGCATGTATTTAGGATGAGACCATTCATTTACATTCTGTACTCACTTACCTTGGAGTAAGTGGCCTTGAACTCAATTGGACATCCCTAACTAAACATGCATATGATTGTTATCAACATCACCATTTTAGTTGCCTAGTGAGATGCCACTGGTACTTTATTTTTTACAGTTGGATAACCACAGCTGAGAATGGGAAACTTGTCTAAGGGAATAAGGTAAAACCATGGCTCTTGCATCCAAGTGCATTCAGTAGATTATAATATTGTAGCTGTGTACCTTTAGGTTGTTTCCAATTCATGCCAACCCTAAGGCAAACCACTCATAGGATTTTCTAGGGTTGAGAATGTGTGGTTCATGCAAGGTCACCCAATGAGTTTCCATGGGCAAATGGGGAATCGAGTCCTAGTGTCCAGAGTTGTAGTTCAATGCTCAGACCACTACAATACACTGGCTCTCAAATAAGGACAATGTTCTTAAAAAACAGTAATCCCACAATTAGGTTCTATGTTCCTTCTGGTTTACATGAATATTTCTGTATAACTGCTATTCCAGATGTGTCCCTTGACCAGCTCACTACAATGCTAAATAGCTCTTCCAGATACTGGGTTTTGTCAGAAGACTAGCACATGGATATCAAAAGTCTCACCATCCTTACAGTGTTCGCTTCAGTCCCATATTAGTCAAATCATCACATGAGAATAACCACTATTTGCTTAAAGTAAATCAATAACCCTTGCTTAGAGTGCCTGCCACAAAAATACTTGTTCTGTGCTGAACTTTCTGGTTCATGTGGGATTTTCTGCATAAGGTTCACCAGAAAGGCCTGGACATTATGTATTATGATCATACTTATCTTGAACACAATGATTCCCGAAAACATCTTTCTGATCAGATTTATATTTGGAGAAGGATGATTTGTTCCCATATTCTCTGAGATAAGATTACACATGGCTTATCTCAGTCTATGTTTCACATGAATTGAGTAGAACTCAACCATTCAACAAACCCTAGTCGAGCTATACATTGAAAGACACAAGGAAAGGACATTTTACTTCATTAACTTTACAAATAAACGCTGTTTTCTTCCGTATTCTTAAGAGACTCACTGAAAAGTGATTGATCCTCTGATAGATGAGCTCTTCCTGGAATGATGGCAACATCAGTACTATCTCTGCCAGTATCATTCTCATCCTCATCCTCCTCATTAGTATCATCGTCACTATCATTTCTGTTTGGTTCATCTCCAATCACCAAAACATCATCCTTAGCATCTGGGTCAATGTCTTCTTTGAACCACACTGATTTGTAGCCATCATCTGCCACCCGCCTGTCTTTTGTAAGGATGGACTTCACTTCCTTTTCACTGTCCTCATTTTTGGCTTCATTTTCAGTTGCTTCAGGGGCAGCTGACGCCAAGCTGACTTCCACGCTCTTCTCCGAAGGAGGTGGGGCTCCTGGGCTGTCGTGTTCAACCTCTAAGCTTGCTGGCAGAGCATCACCCTTTCCGTCTGAGTTAGGTTTCTCATCTTTTTCAAAGGTCTCATTGACAAAACCTTGAGTAAACTGCAAGAGAAGTACACAGGTTTACATAGTTTCAAAAAAGGCGAAAGAGTTTTAACTAGATTTTGGAAAAGGAATAGCTATGCTGAGGATTTTAGGAGTAATGTCTCCAAGCTCTGACTGAGATACACATTGGAGAATTACATACCTTTAAAATGATAAGGCCTAATGTGTGTGCTTTGACTTATGGCAACCACATGGCTCACACAGTGTTTCCTTAGGCAAGGAATACTCAGAGGTACATTTGGCAGGTCTTTCCGAAATATAGCCCAGAGCACCTGGTAACCATTGCAAATATCCCAGCCAAATGTTAGCCAGGGCTGATCCTGCTTAGCTTCCAAGATCAGAAAGGAGCTGGTACTTTCAGGATGTGCTGGAAAAAGGGCTCATGCATCTTTAACATCTATTAGCCATGTCAATTCTTTCTTTTGATTTGAATTTCACATATGTCACATTCATATATATATATATATATATATATATATATATATATATATATAAGTGATGGCATCACGGCGACCAACAAAACAACAAAACTACAGGCCCCCCAACCTCGAAATTTGACAACACAACCCATCATCCATGCCTCTAGGTTGATACAACAAAAAGAAAAGAAAAATAAAGTCCTAATTAGAGGGAAAGGAATAATTGTTTTTATCCAATTGCTGCCAGTTAGAGGACTAATCTCTGCCCACTTGATCTCCTAGTAGCCAACTCAGCCCAGGGGACAGGCAGATTTAGGCCTCGGCCTCTTCCACAGATTATCTAATTTGCACTGGATTATATGGCAGTGTAGACTCAAGGCCCTTCCACACAGCTATATAACCCATTTATAATCTTATATTATCTGCTTTGGATTATCTGGACTCCACACTGCCATATAATCCACGTCAGTGTGCATTTTATATAGCCATGAAGAAGGGGCCCTCATATAATCCAGTTCTAAGCAGATAATATAAGATTATAAATATAATATGTAAAAATTACTGTGATATAATAATACAGAACAATATAATCTCTAAAATCAGGACAGTAAATAAAGATCAACACTCTGAAAGCATAAGCCACAGCAACGCATGGCCGGGCAAAGCTAGTATATATATATACCTACTGACATTTAAATCAGTGGCTAGAGCACATTCCCGCTAATTATGCTTATAATTAATTTCTTTCTACCCTTGTGAATCCTATCTACAAAAAGCAAAGAAGGATAAGAAATATACTTGGGCTGCATCTACCTTATCAAATTAATGCAATTTGACACCACTTTAGCTGCCAAGGCTCAATGGTATGGAATCATGGTTGCTTTAGTTTTACAAGGTCTGCATCTTTCTCAGACAAAAAGTGCTGGTGCCTTATCAAACTACAAGTCCCAGGATTCCATAGCATTGAGCATCTACAGTGTAGATCCATCCTGAGGCAAGAGGGGTAAAATGAAAAGAACTAAGAATTTTCTAATCACAAGTATCTGTTTTTCTTCTGCACAGATGAACTCAGGGTTTTCTACTTTATTGAGACTTTGGCAGTGTCTGCAGAAAATGAATGTTTTCACATGTATAGAGTGGAACCATGTGGCCTTGGCATGAAAAACTTAGGTTGGATCTACACTGCCCTATATCCCAGGATCTGATCTCATATTATCTGTTTTGAACTGTATTATATGAGTCACTGCCAGATAATCTGGGATCAGATCCTGGGATATAGGGCGGTGTAGATTCAGCCTTAGAGCAGTCTTTCCCAACCTGGGACTCCACACCTCTAGCCTACATGGCCATTTTGGTCATTAAAAGCAATGCTCAGTTAATTGGATTTAACTACCTGCCAGGAAACATACTTCACCTTCATGCTACAGCACTTTTTTCAATGAAAACACAGAAGGTATGTACGTATGTATGTTTTTGAATATTGATCGGTATTTTGACACTTTTGTTGAACTAAGAAAACATCTGGTAATGTTTCAGGTAGAAGATGTAAGGCATTATCCCAGGCATGGGCAATTTTTTTTGCCTTGGGGCCGTATTGCAGGCCCAACCGGGAGGGCCGGGCTGGAAGAGAGGGGGGCTGTTTGCATGCTAGGTGGGGCAGGCCCACAAGATATAAGGCCCGGAAGAGGACACGGCCAGGAGGGGGCAGGGCAGAGCCTAGGTCATCCTCAGGTTGTCCTCCCAGCTTATGGACGGGGCTGCTTTCCCCATCCTTATGCTGGGAGCAAGGCGGTACATGCGGCGACTGCCTCGATCCTCCTCCCCTGATCCTTGGGCTGTCTTCTTGGCATTATGCCAGGAGGAGAGTGAGACAGGTGGCAGCTGAGAGTGCTCCGGAGGGCTCTCAGCCACCACATGCCTTCCTTGGGCTATCCTCCCAGCATAAGGATGGGGCCACTCTCACCATCCTTACGCCAGGAAGACGGCGAGACACACAGTGGCTGAGAGCACATCAGAGGGCTCTTAACTGCTGACACTGTGTGCCTTCCCAGTCTTTTTGGCATTAGGATGTAGCGGGCCACTGCGTCCTTATGCCAAGAGGACATGGAAATGAGGAGGGCCTGAGGTAATTGCCCAGAGGGCTGCATCTGGCCTTGGGGTCTTCGTTTGCCCATGCCTGCATTATCCCAACAATTCTTTCCAATATATGAACATGGAACATTGCCAGGGAAGCTGTGAGTGTGCCCTGCTGGTGGCCTTCCATCTACATGGTGCATAAATCTTCTCCGATTTTGTTGCAACATGAAGATGAAAGCTAGCAAAACAAACATACCACAACCAACTTCTCAAAATCCCATCCTATTCTTGGCATTAAGACTTCTTTTAACATTTGTATGTGGCTTCCTCCAAATAAACAAGCATCAGTGGTCCACATACTTTGCTGTCATCTTCTCCAGGTGCATTTTTCAATTTGTAATATTTATAGGAGATCAATCCGAGCAGCACTAGTGTAATTGCCAACAAACTCCCCAAAGTTCCACCCAGAACAGCCATATCTTGTTTATAGATATCCAACGGAACATCTGCAAAGAAAACAGAAATATGTTTTCAAAATGAAGATTTATCCTTGATTGCTGCTCTCCATATGCCCAGGAGCGAGACTGCAGAGCCCCCCCCCCCCCCCCAACAGTATGACAGCAACATGTTAAAGACATACTCAATGAAGACTGGAACAAACCTACCCCCTGTGGTTGTTGTAATAAAGCTATTTCTACAGTATGAATCCAATGGAGCTGTTAAAAAAGAATCATATTTGGGAATTAGGTTATTAGGACCAAGGGGTCAATTCCTTCTATACTGCCATATAATTCAGATCAAAGCAGATAATCTGAATTTTATATGGCAGTGTAGAAGGGGCCTAGCATGGCAAGGGTTAACCTAGATGGCTCATGGTCTCTTCCAACTCTGTTATTCTATGATTCTATGGTTGGAGTCAGTTTGAGTGAGTGTTTAGACAGACTTCAGAATCATAATTGTGGATTATTAAAACTGCATCTTATTTGATTTCTGCAAATAAAAGCATTTGGTTACTATTGGCTAAATGACTTTTCAATATTATTGTTGTGGATTTTCTGTCAATACATTCTGGCTAAACCTCTGCATGGATTGCTGGCTGAATTTGAAATATAAAAGTGCTGATGATGTTGGTGAGGCTGCATCCTAGTAAAGTATCCTCCATCTTTTAAAATGCTGTCATTATAAACAAGGAATATTTATCAATTGGCTTCATATGTACAGGCTTAGAAGACAAGGAATTACCTTAGCATTATTCACTGAGGTTGTGAAATCACCAAAGTTGTGAAGACATCTCAATACTAAACATAATGAACATACCACAAAGAGGATTGATTTTTCAAAAGTAGGAAGTAGGGGCTTTTGGAAAGTAAAAAATGGTGAAGAAGAAGAGGAGGAGGAGGAGGAGGAGGAGGAGGAGGAAGAAGAAGAAGAAGAAGAAGAAGAAGAAGAAGAAGAAGAAGAAGAAGAAGAAGAGGAGGGGGAGGGGGAGGGGGAGGGGGAGGGGGAGGGGGAGGACTGTCAGTGGTTGCAACAATGACAATTCTGCAAGGGCCTCATTTGAAGTTTTTCGGCTAACAGCAAAACCAGAAAAATAACACACAGTGGCCAAAGAATGTATATTACCTCCTGCAAAATCATGGCTTTTGCATAATCAGCAAGAAAGATGATAATGACCATTTCCCCAATACCATTGTCAAATGACATAGCTAAATAGTGAATTAACAGTTTGTCAGCCAATGTCAAGAAAAAGCTGTTACAAAGAATTCACATGCCCCCCCCCCTATTTTCCTTTCCAACTGAATAACAGCTCAGATATAACACACAAAGTGCTATGTTCAATATAAGCAGGCAATAAATATTTTTAAAATCTTACTCCATATCCTCATTTTTATGCATATAGCTGAAGAATGATTTAACAGTTTCAATGAACTTATTTCATGGCAGAGATTGGTAGAATGCATTAGAATGAGCACAGATACTACACAAGCAATCCTTGGTAGGCTTACTAGGCTTGTAGGTTGGATTATAGGTATTGTACTGTTGGCAACTTGAAACTATTGCTGCTTATGTAGGGAAGCTCTAGTTGCTTAGAAGATACCAGAAAAACTAAAACATGCCTTAAGTGAATCAGTCAAACTTGGTCGATTTCATAAAATGAAAATCACTGAATTCAAGACTGAATACCATCAGCTTTCACCACACTGTGAAACCGTTTGGCTATCACAAGTCAAAATTTGTCCTATTTTTAGAAATTGAGAAATGAGATAAGGCTATTTCTCATGGAGCAGTAAATACCTCAGTGGTCAATTGACAGATTTTTCCTGATCAGTACATTTAGCATATCTGTCAGATATCTTCACCTATTCAAATATATTCGATTCTCCAAGGATAACAAATTAGTTTTTCCAAGCTGAAAACAAGATCTACGTAATAATGCAAGTATTAGAATTGTGGCATCCTTTCCTATTGAACCAAAATGATGAGACACTTCCAAACCTCACAAATGTTCTTGGTTCCACCAAAGAAGAGTTGTCTGAGGAGAACACATCACTTATATGACACTATTTGAAATATTTGCAACATAGGTAAAGGAAAAGGTATTCCCCTGACATGAAATCTAATCATGTCCAACTCTGGGGGTTGGTGCTCATCTCCATTTCTAAGCTGAAGAGCTGGCATTGTCCGCAGACACCTCCAAGGTCATGTGGCCAGCATGACTGAATGGAGTGCTGTTACCTTCTCACACTAGCAGTACCTATTAATCTACTCACATTTGCATGTTTTCAAACTGCTAGGTTGGCAGAAGCTCGGGCTAACAGCGGGAACTCACTCTGCTTCCAGGATTCGAACCACCAATCTTTTGTTACAGTTTTTGGGATATGTAGTGAAATGTTTAATCCGTTGTTGCTGTGTAAGTGTGTGGATTCTTTCCGGCAAGCATTCCAGCAGTCAAGAGGTTAACTGCAGCAAGCCCTGATTGATGACTAGAAGGGCAAAGGACCAAGACTTCCATTTATGTGCTACGTGATAGGAAGATATGTCACAGACTGTGGAATGTGAGGAGATGCTTCAGTGTACTGATAATGGACTCAGAGAAATACGGAGAAAACTCCATGATCTGTTCTTGTGGAGGCAAGATGTGTCCAGACAGCTTTGGTTGTTAGCATTATAAATATTCTTGTAAAATAAAGTCTTTAGTACTGCTGGGTTCAGCAGATAAGTTCGACTGAGCTGTCATTCTTTGTCGGTGCCACTTTTGCCATTGCTGAGTGGTCTGATGGATGAGCTAAGGTGAGACCTGACTCATCAATCAGTCGGGACTTCAGTTCCCTGACACCTTTCGGTTAGCATGTTCAGCAGCTCAGTAGTTTAACCCACTGTGCCACGAAGGGGGGGGGGGGGGACTCTTATACAACACTTATATTACACCATTTGAAAGATTTCCAACATAGTTTCATCAAATTTAGAGATACAATTTAGGTTAATGTTTATGAACTAGAAGGGCCCACAGCTAGAGGGCGATAAAAGTATTGGTGACTTTTCTAATGATATACTTGTCTCTCCTAGTGTTTAACCATCTGGAAGCTGAGGGAAGTAGGGTTTTTTAAAAATGCTGGCTTGGTTTTGCTTACTGCAGCAATTCGTACATTCTCATTTCACACTTCACACTCTTATGTCATAACTACCAGATAATCTTTTTCTTAAGGTTTATAGTCTTAATAATAATGTGTCATGTCTGCAATCTCTACTCTATGGACTTTGAATATGGCTTGCCAGTTTCAATTACTGGCATTAAGAAAGATCTCTATCTCAATTTTTAAACTGCACTTTAGGTCATACCTGATTTTATTCATGCTTATTTTATTCCCAGCCAATCTCCATTCTCTCTCTATGCCTCCCTCACTTTGTCCATTAAATTGTAAACCTGTGGATGTAGCCTGTCTTTAATTTCATTTATTGTACATTGCTCTGGTATGAATGTGCTTTAGGAAATAAAATATATGTTCTACCATTCTAAAAAACATTTGCCAATTATGCTTAGTTATGTGAATGTAATTAAGTAATATTCCCTGACACCTCACCCCACAATTCATTTTAGAAATCAGCAGCAGATCAGGCAAAGGGCATTGGGAGAATGGTGTTGCCACTCTTTTCCAAACAGCAACAAGGACTTGTAAAAGAGGTCTTGCTTCTGATTGTTACAACCCTGTTTGCTAGCAGAAAAACCCTCCTCCTTATGCCCCAATCAAGTTAAATGAACTTTCTTTGCGACCAACATGACGTAATCTTGAAGAAGCTTAGGATTTGTAGTTTAATAAGATAAACTGTTAAAAAATAAATAATAATACTTTAAAATTAAATTAAAATAATTTTTATGGAAATGTAAACTTGGGTTAAATTGGTCTTTATTTGCATTTGATTGATGTATTCCAGTATTAATATCAAGTCAATTCAGTGTGTATGGTATAGTACGGGGTATGTATTAAGCTTATTTTTAATAGAAACTTTCAAGCAACCAGAAACTACATTTATCTGGTATCTACCAATCCTCATGGGTGCTAGTTAACTGAAAGTCCACTGTATTTATATTTATCTGAACTACAGTCTCCAAGGTATCTGCCTAGAAATATACCAAAGCAGTCATAATATTTTGATAATTGTAATAAAAGGGTTTTTAAAGTATTCTTTGTTGTTGTTAGGCAGTATAGAACAACAACAGAGAATATAAAGAATTTCCTGCAGTTACAGCTAAATATCTTAGAATTCCTTGGAACAAAGTGACAATATTGAAAATGGGTTTAAACTGCTGTAATTGTGTAGTATTCCTGAAGAAGGTGATATTATTAATGGCTTGCTGAATGGTGTTAGCTGTAATAAAGATGGATATAGCATATTTTCCACCTAATACAATTCTCTCATTTTGGTAAAATATGGCAGGCAAAGAAATCTCTTTTGTGTTTTGTGAGAAAAATTGTTATCTGAGATTTTACTATTGAAAGAGTTTAGCTGATAAAACATTACTTTTCACTTTAGCGCCTCTTCACAAATCAATAAGCTATCTTCCTAGGATAATTGTAAATGTGGGGGCAGTATAACTGCTTAAAATATATACCAATTAATTAATGCTGAGTACCCAAAAGAAAAATGTCAAGTTTGTGTTCTGGGTATTGAAATTTAGTATTTCATCTTGAAATCTCATCAAATTACAGGTTTCATTAACAAAGGTTTGTCCTTTAAATAACCATCATTTAAGAGGGTTTTCAGAAACTCAGTGAGCTCATTTATCAAAAAGGGGAATATGGAGTCCATTGCAAGGGGACAATTAATGTTCGCCTTTGGCTAGTCACTGTGACAGAAGTAACAAGCCTATTTCTGAGAGCTCAGTCTCAAATACATTAGGCTTAGTGTTCATGCTTTACTAAACAGGTACAGTCACTCCCATTTCTAACCATTTGTTTGAGTGCTGGATGATGACTGTAGACCAAGTTTTGAGTCCTTGCTCAGCCATAGAAACCCACAGGGTGATCTTGGACATGACACATTACCCCGGTCTCATAAGAAGTCAAAAGCAAAACCCCTCTGAACAAATCTTACAAGAAGACCCTGTGATACAATTACCTCAGAGCTGCCAAAAATTAGAAACAATTTGAATGCAGGGAACAGCAACCTCACATTCCCAATTATTTTTTGACTATGAATTTTAAACTCACATCTTGGGTTTACTGTATTTTAATCCTTGTTCTCTGTGTTTTCATATATGTATTTTATAGAATTACATTTTAATTTATATAATGTTTTATAATTATGTGTTTTTAACTGTGTTGTGCCTTGCCTCAAAACTTGAGGAGGCATGGGTAAAAAGAAATAACAACAACAACAACATTCTGTTAACATTTTACACTACTGTATTTGTTGGATTGGAACTTTATGTGTACAACACCAGAATGCCATAGCCCAGGATTCCCTCTATTGATTTTGCATTTCAACTGCATGACTGTTCAGTCACCAGCCTGTCTGCTGAACCTCAGAGTCTATGCTTGGTTGAGACTGCAGGTTCTTTATTATTTAACCCTCTATGGATATGCAGAATAGAAAAACTGGTTTGAGATTCATAATGATTTTTGAGGATCAGAACAAGGGATAATCATGTGGCCCTTCAGTATTATTGGATTGCATATATAGCCAATGAATGAGAATACTTGGGACCTGAAGTTCAACAACTTCTGACTCATGATTCCTAATCCTGCCCTGAGGTTTATGGAAATATCTAAAATAAGAGCACAATATTCTCATACACAGAGACTGGAATGTGTATAATTGGCTTATAAAATATTATAATGAGAGACAATCATTAAGGCTATGTTTTGATGTCATAATAAAACATGGTTTATGATGTCTAGAATAAACTTAATTTCTCTTGGACATGGTTGTCCACCATCTTCCAGCACTACTGTGAGGAAATGTTTAGGGTTTTTTCCTATTTAACCAAGACGTTGTAGTTAATTTTAACCATAGTTTGCATGGAACAAGAAAACCACAAAACTTCCAAGTTATAAAACTCACTTGTTGATTCTAAAGGTTTTGATGTTTCATGAGTTGTACTTGATACTGTAGTCTTAGAAGTAGGGCGTGTTGATGGTGTGGGTCCCCCAGGTCCTGGATGCACAGAAGTTGTACTTGATGCGGTCGACTTAGAAGTAGGGCGTGTTGATGGTATGGGGCCCCCAGATCCTGGAGATGCAGAAGTTGTACTTGATGTGGTTGATTTAGAAGTAGAGACTGTTGATGGTGTGGGTCCCCCAGGTCCTGGAGCTGCAGGAGTTGTACTTGATGTGGTTGACTTAGAAGTAGGGCGTGTTGATTGTATGGGGCCTCCAGATCCTGGAGATGCAGAAGTTGTACTTGATGTGGTAGACTTAAGAGTAGTGTGTGCTGATGGTATGGTGGCCCCAGATCCTGGAGATGCAGAAGTTGTACTTGATGCAGTTGATTTAGAAGTAGGAAGTGTTGATGGTGTGGGTCCCCCAGGTCCTGGAGATGCAGAAGTTGTACTTGATGTGGTAGACTTAAAAGTAGGGTGTGCTGATGGTGTGGGTCCCCCAGGCCCTGGAGCTGCAAAAACAAAAATAACAAGAAGATGCTATATTATTTTTGACTTTTTCCTCACAAAATTGGGCCACAAGATGGCTTACCATATAAATAAAGAAAAATTCAGGTAAAATATACAAAAAATGGACATTAAGATGGAATTAAACTATTCATAGTATTAGAATAATGTTACCATACAGTTTAAAAGATAAGATTCAGTTAAGAAGATAAAAAGCCATTCAGTTTCAAACAATATGGCCATTGTTTAAAAAAATTGTTTTAAAAGTTTTTCCTGCTGGTGATCGCATCAGCACATGCCTGATAGGGAATACATCAGCTGAGCACATAGCTTTTTGTTGCATATAGGCTGGACTATTGCAACGCCCTGTATGTTGGCCTTCCGATGTCCACGACCCGAAAGCTCCGTATTGTTCAGAATGCGGCAGCCAGGCAACTCACAAGAACACCCATGAAATGCCACATAACACCAGTGCTGCAGCATCTGCATTCACTTCCAACTGATTACCGTGGTCTATATAAGATGCTAGTTCTGACCTTTAAAACTCTTTACGGCCAGGGCCCATTGTACCTTAGGGACCGTCTCTCCTTCTCCCATCTTCGGAGGTCGCAACGACCATCCCAACGAGACTTACTTTATGTACCGGGTCCTAGAGAAGTGCACTTGGAAAGGACAAGACGCAGAGCTTTTTCTATTTCTGCCCCTGCCTTATGGAATGCCTTGCCACCCTATATGAGAGCCATGCGTGAGTTAGGGCCTTTTACCCTAGCACTCAAGACCTGGCTCTTTACTAGAACTTTTAATCTATGTTAATTTTATCAATATTTGTATGTATGTATTTTTATCCTTTACAATTTTATCTTGTAAATCGCCTAGAGCATCGTGGATGGAGGTCGATTAATAAGTAATTAAATGTTGATGATGATATGAGGTCTGTGTTGAATGCTTGATTTGTCTTCTCTCACAATGGCTTGGAATGTCTCCTTCAGCTTCCCCTTCTTGCTAAACTGCAGGAGGACTCTGCTGTTCTCCAGAATGAACTACTGAAAAAGGACTTCTCTGCTGTGAGTGTTCTTCATCTCCTGAGGAACAGGAACTCTTCTGGAGGGTGGTGGGAATGACATCACATCCCTCTCGATGGTTCTCCTTTCATGGGGTAAAGGAATATAGGTTTCCCATGATAGCATTGATGGAACTGTCTCCCATGGTCACTCCTCTGGCTTTTATCCACTCCAGTCCACAAGGTATTGCAGGCAACCATGACAAATTCATATTCTTCTCCACAATGATCAGTGGTGGTGAACCTCAGATTCCTGGAAAAGGAGAGCTGATGAAGCCAGAGTCAAAAGGAATACAGAGTTGATGTGCAGGGATGGATGGAGCTGGATTTAAAATGTGACAGAGATTATTTGAATCAATATGGGGAATGAATCATCCAGTTTTTGGCTGTGGTAATGCAAGGGAAAATATTTGGAGGAAAGTCATACGTTATCTCTAATGTGAAGGCTCCCCTAACTTGATTTCTGCACATCATTGGCAAATTGTAGGCCTCTCTGGTTTGTTTAAGCTGGTCTCTGAGGAGGGCATCCAGGAGTTCCTGCAGGAGTTGGGTGCAGTGAGCACTGAAGAGAAATCTGAAGGCAAGTCTAAAGGGAAGAATTTGGGACTATACCACAGTTTTCAAAGAATAGGATCTGTGCAGTTACCAAATGCTCAAGGAAAATTTGTGTCCTTCTAGACATGTTAAATCAGGTTAATAGAGGGGAGGTGTCTAAACAATATTTAGCCAAAATGCAGGAGGAATCCGGAGGAATTGGGTTAATGGCTGGAAAACATGTGTTTAAAAGCTGACCTTTAAATCCAATTCCTCCTAGGAAACATGCAGCTTTCCATGCCTTTGCAGGAATGGAAAACACATGTTTTTCTTTCCTCCCTCCTGCCCCCTATTTCCCTCTCAACTTACTGGGGGAAGCCCTCCATGCAGGCCTGAAGTCTTTGCCTCTCTTCCTCCTCCCTGGAAGATTCAACAAGGGGCCTTGAAGGAAAAATCCCCTCTACCCTACCCAAAGCCCTCCTTCTGCTCTTCCAAAGAAGGGGGAAATTCAGGCCTTGTTGGAATCTTCTCCCAGTAAGTGCAGGGGGAAGTTTTTATTTTTTTATTTTTCCAATAAAAAAATCCCACTTCTCTTGGATTTTTGGCTTATCTTGTAGGGTCCTTGGTCACAAATAATAACTCAATTCAGTTATCTTGCTGATAGTTCACATAACACTTGAGATACTGTTCCAAGGTGGTATTGATATGTTCCATCTGCCGGTCTGGCATAGGTGGTATGCTGAGATTAGATGAAGCTTGACTTCCAGAAGGTGGAACATTGTCTTGCCAGAACTGTGGTACACAATGAATGCCCTTAGGTATTAATACAGACTAAAAGTGTTATGTAGCAACAAACATCCAGTGTTCTTGGCAGAAGGCATTTCTGTATATGGAACAAAATCTTTGTGAACAAGTCTACTACCATCATAGAGCCTCCTGAGGGCAAAAGGTCTATTACAAAATCTAGGTATACTAATTTTAAGACCTTGTGGAAGTTGGTAAAGGCTGTAGCAAACTTGCCGATCTGCCTGGGGATCATTGACTTGATGGTAAAGTTGAGCAAGTCTGAACAAATTTGCACATTCTTGAAGCCACCAGAATTCCTTAGTTCAAAAGTTTAGTTAGGAGCTGGAAAGTTTAGATAGTCTAAATGATCTGCAGGCCAACTGTTGTGGCACTGGATCATCACATTCATTTGTAGAGAACTTGAGGAAACATCAAGTGATTGCAATGATATAGACTTCTTAAATCATGTAAGAGCTTATGCAAAGCTATCATGAGTTTGATCATCTTTAATTAGGATCAGGCGCTGTACCAAAGTTCTCTGGATTCAGAATGGTTGAGGCCAGTTCTTGTGATGCTCTAGATTTGGATTTGCAAGACAAGGCTTCAGTTGCAGGAGTGAGTGATATAGCTAGTTAAATTAAATCGGGAGAAAACTGTAACTTTACCCCCAAAAGAGATAGTCACTAGGGGTGTGCAATTCGGGTAAACACAGAATGATACTTGATGTCCGAATAATGATACCTCAAACAAAGAGGACTATCATCCCTTCTAGCATACAAAACAACAACCAGATTGAGCCCAGAAACTACTTGAGATAGACCCTGATTGTCACCAAGGCTGGGAAGCTCTGAACAAATAAGTCAGTTTCATCGTGAATGTTTGCATTCCCCAGCACTAAAAGTCAAGGAGATTCTAACGCAATTGCCAAGACCACCGTGGTTAGTTCAGAAGGGAGATTGGCTACCCACAATCAAGTATAAACAGTGAAACCCTGCAGGCTGAGGAACAGAATACCTGGTCAGAAAAAATGGAATTGCAATAAACCACTGCACCACCACCACCCTACCCGCAGACACATCTGCTGCTGTACAGGAAAAAAACTGACTGACAGAGCTGAGAGAAGGTATGCCCGCCACAGATTGGGTTTCATGATATCAGCTCATCCAGGATCAAATCCTGAATTGACTTGTTTTCTGGCATTCAGTGGAAGTTGTGCTTGATGCAGTATATTTAGAATTAGAATATATGATTGTATGACTCTACCAATTGTGGAAATCGAATCTGTAGTAGAATATTTGGTTGCTGAAGTCTGAAAGGAGGTTTGAAAAACAAAATGATAAATCCTGCTTGTTTGTCATAGATTAATCTGTTATGGAAAGGTTAGTGAGAAAGAGACTGAACTAGTCTGTTCCAGCTGTTTGTTTGACCACTGGCATTTGGCTTAGCCCAGTTCAGAGAGAACTGGTGGTGTGAATTTTTGATGTCTTGATGTTGACGAAGATGTAGTTACAAAAGGAGGATAACTGAGGCAGATTTTGTACCTGTTATGGGTTTTCCGGTACTCTCCGTAATGCCAGTATTCCTAGTTGTACTTGCGGGTGATGATGTAGAAGCAGTAGACCAAGAGGAAACTGTAGGTAGAGTGCTGTTTATTCCAGGGGATAAACTGGAGAATGGACCTGAAGTCCTTGAAGTAGTTGTCCCTATCCCTGGGGTAGCAGTGAATGATATTGTAGAGGTGGCGGTAGTGGTAGTGGTGGTTGTGGTAGTAGTAGTAGTAGTTGGAATTGTTGTAGCTGAAAACACATCAAGTTTTAATATAAGTCTCTTTGTATTACTATGTTTCTATATCAACAAGCTCAATTGTTTGTTCACAGAAATGATCACAGCCTTAATGAAAAGTGTAAGATTTCCCTAACAGTGCAACGCTCTCACAAATTTCTGGCAAAGAAACCCTTTTACCTTCAGAGAAAGCATGCATGGTTTACTGCCAATTGTGAAGGGAATATTTTGGAAATTAATATATGGGATTGTCTGAGTTTGCTGTATTAAAACAAAAGCTAAGGTTATCAGGGCCAGAGCAATGTGCTGCTCTTAGATTCTTTCCACCTCTGAAATTCCTAAATGCCACCTGGACAGTGTAACCCAACATACTTGCCAAAGGCAGGACATCTATAGTAATCAAAGTGCTTGCTTCCTGCTGAGCCACGGTATCGTTAGCAATAACCTGTGCAGACATGAAGGTGGATGTTAGCTGTGCACAGAAATGTATCAAATCTATCAAGCAAAAAAACAAACAAACAAACACCTAGCATTGAACTATGCACTGGGTGGGGATTTTAATTATGTTGACTGCTGACACTCATATACTAAATCCCATGGCCAGGCATTAGACTTCAGCGAGATGGCCCAGAAAGATACCATGGTCAATGTTATCAAAAGCTGCTGAGAAGTCCAGGAGAACCAACAGGAACACACTCCCTCTGTCTAGCTCTCTGCTTTCATCCACCAAGGCAACCAAAGTTGTCTATGTTCTATAGTCAGACATGAAACCAGATTGAAACGGATCTAGATAATTCATTTCACCCAGAAATCCTTGGAGTTGGGATGCCACCACATGCTCTAAGACCTTGCTCAGAAAGGGCCAAGACCAGCACTTTGAATTGAATTTTTAAAATATAGGTCTCACCACTGCCTCCTTTAGACAAGCTGAAACTTTGCCTTGTTCTAAGGAGGTATCGACTATCAGCTTCACCCACTCTGCCAGTCCCCTTCTGGCCTGTTTGATCAGTTAGGATGGGCAAGGATCTAGAATACACGTGGTAGCTCTCACCTCTCCAAGGATCCTGTCCACATCCTCAGGCTGCACAAACTGAAAGGTATCTATCAACACTGGACAAGCAGGAACCAAAGTTACATTGGAACTGTATCAATAACTGTATCCAAGTCGGAACAGATCTGAGCGACTTTATCTGCAAAGTGCCTTGCAAATTCTTCACAGTGGGCTGCTGAATGGTCCGGGATTTCTCCTTGAGGACCAGTATGTATTAACTCTCTGACCACTTGAAATAGCAATTACAGTATTTGATTGTCTTTAAATATTTTTCTTCCTTAAGTTCTGTATACTACTAATTCACTTAATGAAAACTTTTAACCAAAAAAAATCCAACAGTTATAATCTTGTTCACGGTTCTTTCCTCCATTAACTTTAAATGAACTATTTACATTCTGCAATGATGAATTACAATGAGATAAAATGATTCCCCTTTCTATCATGAGAGAGCCAGCATGGCACGGCACGGCATGGCACGGCACGGCACCTCACAGCACAGCAGTGTATGGGAGACTCACCAAAAGTGTGATAGTGGAGGACACATTCAAAATTGCAGTAGTCAGGAGAAAGCCATCGGAGGTGACTTTAAAATCACTGCTGTTTTGGATTTCATATTTAATGTCAGGATTGATTCCCTGAAAATAGTGAATAAAAAAATCTACATTAGACGTTATTCAAATGAATTGAATTCAAAAAGAAAACTCTACTGCTTCTCACTCTACTTCTGACTAGGCAATATGTACCATTTATGGATGTCCTAACCAGGGATAGGCAAAGTGTGACCCTCCAGAAGTTTAACTCTCATCAGACAACCCCTATATCCAATGGGGAAAATGATAGAACTGAAGTCCAGCACCATCTAAAGGGCCCAGTTTTCCCACCCATTGATGACTGAGCATGGGATAAGTTACTTTCTGACTGCAACTTCAAGAATCCCCCTGCTGACTCCCAGTATCCCATAGCCACCATGACCAATAGCCAAACTTGCTGACCAGCTCTAAGAGCTTTCATTAAAAAAAAAAACCTTTCCAGGCTCTGGTCCTAGGTTTAATCTTAACTGTTTGCACTGACTGCCCATTACTGTCAATACAGTAGAGTCTCACTTATCCAACGTTCTGTATTATCCAACGCATTTTTGTAGTCAATGTTTTCAAAACATTGCTAAATTAGTAAATACAGTAGAGTCTCACTTATCCAACATAAACGGGCCGGCAGAACATTGGATAAGCGAATATGTTGGATAATAAGGAGAGATTAAGGAAAAGCCTATTAAACATCAAATTAGGTTATGATTTTGCAAATTAAGCACCAAAACATCATGTTATACAACAAATTGGACAGAAAAAGTAGTTCAATACGCAGTAATGCTATGTAGTAAATACTGTATTTATGAATTTAGCACCAAAATATCACGATATATTGAAAACATTGACTACAAAAATGTGTTGGATAATCCAGAACGTTGGATAAGCGAGTGTTGGATAAGTGAGACTCTACTGTACAGTAATTACTACATAGCATTACTGTGTATTGAACTACCTTTTCTGTCAAATTTGTTGTATAACATGATGTTTTGGTGCTTAATTTGTAAAATCATAACCTAATTTGATGTTTAATAGGCTTTTCCTTAATCCCTCCTTATTATCCAACATATTCACTTATCCAACATTCTGCTGGCCCGTTTATGTTGGATAAGTTGGACTCTACTGTACTTGAAAACATTTTGTTATCTTAACAAAATATGCACGGTTCTAGCATGCCCTATAATTTCTTCCAGTAATATATGCTCTCCCAATCTTATTCTTGTACCTTTTCAAGCATAAGTAGAAATGAAATGCAATTACATGGTATCATTGCATTTCCATTCAAGATTGTTGGGATGAAGGCAAATATAATTGTTTCTATTTCATTTTATTTTTCACCATTTCAGTGAGTGGGGTTTTTTTTGTTATTTCTAAATCAAATATTATTTAGGTTGAAAGCAAATTCATTGTTTTAAAAATCAATAGTGCATGTTACATGAGCACTACTTTTCCTCCCAAAAATTATGCAATGCTTGCAAGCGATTCCTTTATTCACATTCACTATAGAACAAGACTTCTAGGTTTGCAGAAGTATAAGCATGAAAGTACCATATTTAATCACATAATAATTGCCTTTTGGGAGTCCTTGTTTGGGGATTTTGCAATTCATTGCATAATAGTCGCATCCCTGTTTGTGTGCCTGACCCTTGGAGCAGCCCCTGTAGTTCCAAGGGATAGATGTGCAAGTGGGTGAAGGCGCAAGAGCTACGAAGCCTCCCTTGATTGGCAGCAGACGAGGGTGGCCTCCCAGCTCTCCCCGGCAGGCACATGGGTGGGCGAACAGTGCAATCTAACCTTCTGCCCCAAGGAAGAAATTTCTATGCATTACTTGCATTAATCTCATCTAGTTCCTTCTTCATCATTATGGCTGAGATATTACATCAAACAGGTAGTTCTATGACCACCCCTGCAGTTCCATGTTCACCACCCACAAAAATCCTTTTTCGGATGGGACAGAATGTACTATCCTCTTGTCTTTTGAGCTCCATCCAAAATCTCCCTGCTGCAGCTGTCAAACCCTGGAGGGCTGGTGTTGCTTACCCGTGGGGATGTGCGTGAGCGAGGAGAAAACTCAGTCGACAGAATTGGCTCAGTTTAGAGGGGGAAAGAAATGGAGGGCACTTACAGATGGGGTACACCCTCTTATCCCTTCTCCTTTGAACTACATGATATTTTCTTCTGGCTCCATTGGTGAGGCATAGCAGAGTTCAGAAGAGGCGGGGGGGGGGGGGGGGGATGTTGTGCAAAAAAATAAAGAAGAGTACCTTGAACTCAATTGAAAAAAGACCACATAAATCAACAGGATTCTGGCCCCCTTGTATAATAATTAAGATCCTAATCAGAGCTTGGTAAAATTACATTTTTGGAGCACAATTTCTAAAGTCACTGTAGTGGCCATGCTAGCTGGGGAATCCTGAGCGTTGTGTTCCAACCCACCCACCCCTTCTTTTCCCCTCTTTCTTTCAAAAGTCTGATCTTGATGGATATCATATACTCCATGGCATCAAATCATTCCTTACGTCAGGAAAGTCATCATCACGTGCAAAAATCTTCAAGGGTACTGAAGGTCTTCCAGCCTCCATGACCAAGCTGGAAACAGGCAAGTCTACAGACACAGTTCCCGTGTAAGTAGTGTCAAAAACAGGTTTGTGGTCATTTCTATGCACAACTTTGATTTCTACTGTAGTTTGAGAATATCTGTATGGATTGTTTTCTTGGGAAGCCTGGAGAAAGAGAGATGGAGAGAAGCAGATATACGGCTGTTGTTTTTTCAGGGTTAACAATCACTTGATGAAAAAGGAATTAAAGAGAAATGTTAACTTTCTTTTTAGTAGATCTTTGAGAACTGAACTTCAGCTTCACAGAGATGTGTTCCCAGTCTTTTTAACACTCATTTCTTAATAGGGGTAAATGTCATTTCCTAATTGGTTCTATCACAAAAACATGGAAAAGTTTATTAAATTGCAAAAACTTTGTTTTTACAGGATATCCTGCAGCACATTTTGCTACAGTTTTTTAATGAGTACCTCATAGAGTCTCAACAAATCCAACTTACGGTAGTTTGTGTCAGCCACAAAAACAAATTTTCTGGAGTATAACAACTACATTCAATGTACGAGTATGTAAGTACCACACGATTAAACAGGAAATAACACTTTCAAACCAGAAACAGATTTTTTTTTCAAATTTTGTTAAATAGTGTAATCAAGAACATAGTTGAGCTTCAAAATGAGTTCAGCTGCTTTCTCCCATCATGTAGGCTCTGATCCTTGCCCTAGAATAATATTCTAAGTAAAGCTTAGGCAGAGTAGGGTCTGTCTAAGATGATTTTCCTATGTTTCCTGGGGATATATCCTGGGGGACGCAAGAGGGGATGCAGTATTTCTCACAACCCAAATACATAATTAAGCATGAGTAACTACTGAATAACTAATTCTACCTTGGTATGTTGTGAGATTCACTTTCCTACATAGTGTGTGAACATGCTGAAAGAGTTATATAAAAAAACCCATAACTATCATAACTGCTTTGCATTGTATTGGTTCTGTATTTCATTTAATTGTGCTTTTCACAGTAAATCACCCTGAGAATTTTGTGACAAATTGGTTCATAAATACAAACGCTGTTGTTGGTGGTGGTGATCATAACTGATTCCAAGTACTTATTCCATGATAAACATCAGGAAGTTGCCATAACAAACTCAGAGACATATGGATGTTTTCAATTCTATCATTATACAAGGCAACAGAGCTGACAAATATTTCAGCCCTAACAAGACATTTCCAGCACATTCAGAAAATGTCTGTGAGAAAGGGCAGGTAGGGTTGGCCAGAGACAATTTTTCTGCCTGAGACAAAGGAAAAGACTGCACTTTTTTAATTCCTTCATTCCACATACAGACAACTGGATTACCAAAGAAATCCTTGAGTATTGGCAACAGAATGGTGTCTTCATAAATATACTGGGATGAATGGTTAGCCTTGGAAGTACAAGACAGACTGCAATTTAACACGTTATTTCTCCTTCAACAACTAGAAAGTACGGAAAGGAATTTTTTCATCTTTTTATCTTTCCTACAAGTCATCTAGCATCTGCAGCCTGAGGCAGTCATCTCGTTCTACATAACAGTATGGCTATTGCTGAGTACAACATTATATCTTATTTATCCCACATCTACTGATTGCATTTGTCCAAACCTTATTCCTTTCTCCTCAACAAACATATATTCCTGACTCATTAATGATGCACAGTATACTCAAATTATCAAGAGACTTACCACAATATACAACACAAATGTCTTTAGTTTGTCAACAGGCTTGTTCATCGTTATGTTTCCAGTAGAGTTGCCTATTGTGAATGTATTGTCATCGTTTCCTAAAGAAAAGGAGGGAAAATATATCTTGGCTTTTAAAACTACTACAAGGAAGTCTGATGGACTGGTGTGTGGTATCACACAGTGGATATGAGCATGAGTTTGATCATGTGAGGCTGTTAACATTTGCAAGACCATAGTCCATTGTAGGATTAAGTCCCAGCATCAAAACAGACAAAGAAACATTGTAGGCAAGGCATTGGTCTACATTAGTCCGAATTCCAGGGATTTCTGAATGATATGGATGATCTAGATCAGTGGTTCTTTAATGAGGCCAGATGTTTTTGGCCTTCAACTCCCAGAAATCCTAACAGCTGGTAGGCTGTCTGGGATTTCTGGGAGTTGTAGGCCAAAACACCTAGGGACCCACAGGTTGAGAACCACTGATCTAGATCCATTTTAGTCTGGTTTCAGGTCTGGCTATGGAACAGAGACAGCTTTGGTTGCCTTGGTGGATGACCTACGCAGAGAGCTAAATGGAGGAGTATGTCCCTGTTGGTTCTCCTGGATCTCTCAGCAGTTTTTGATACCATTGTCCATGACCTGGGTCTCGCTGGGATGGGACTGAGAGGCACTCTCTTACAGTGGCTCCGGTCCTTCCTGGAGGACCATACCCAGAAAGTGGTGCTGAAGGGCTCCTGTTCAAACTCCTGGCTGTCAACTTGTAAGGTTCCTCAGGGTTCCATATTGTCCCTCATGCTGTTCAACATATACATGAAACCACTAGGAGAGGTCATCCAAGTTTTGGAGTTCGGTGCCACCTATATGCAGATGATGCCCAACTCTACTACTCCTTCCCACCTAAAACCAAGGAAGCTGTCCTGACCCTAAACCAGTGTCTGTCATCAGTAATGGATTGGATGAGGACAAACAAATTACTTGAGAAGCCAGATCTGGCCACAGTGGTCTACGCCTTAGTTACATCCTGTCTGGATTACTGTAACATGCTGTACGTAGGGCTGCCTCTGAAGAGTGCTCAAAACTTCAGCTGATCCAAAGAGCTGCAGCCAGGTTGCTAACTGGGACTGGCTGCAGGGAAGCAGACAACCCACCATTGAAGCAGCTCCACTGGATGCCAGTCAGTTTCTGGGCACAATTCAAAGTGCTGGTTGTAACCTTTAAAGCCCTAGACAGTTCTGGTCCAGGTAATTTGGTTGACCACATTCCCTTGTGTGAACCTGTCCAGGCCCTGAACTCTTCAGGAGAGGCCCTTCTTTTGGTCCCACCTCAATCTCAAGCATAGTTGGTGAGAACGAGAGAGTGTGCCTTCTTTCACGGTGACTGCCCCTAAACTTTGGAACTCTCTGCCCAGGGAAGCCAGAATGGCCCCCTCCCTGCTGTCCTTCAGGCAGCAGACTAAAACTTTTTTATTCAGGCAGGCTTTTAAAGAACAATATTTTTAAGATTGCCAGGGGCTGCTTTGATTTTTAAAATATCCTTTATGGGTTTTTTCATTTTTTAAAATAGTTTTTATTGAATTTAAAAAATGTCATACAATAATTACTTTTATCACATAGCAGATATATAATGTAACATTTGTCCATCTATATTTCTTCACCACTTTGTATCCCCCTCCCACCCCGAGCCACTTCTTATGTATTGTCTAACCAAAATCTCATTTCTTCCTGAGGCGGTAGCCCTCCATCCCTTTTTTGGAGTCCTTTCTCAATAAATTTCCCCCATACATCCTCAAAATCATTTTTTAAATGCTTTAAAAACATGAATTGTTTTAATACTAATGACGTTTAATACTGTTTTAATATTTGCATATTTGTATATTTTAAGTTGTATTGTAATGCTTTTAGTTGTAAGCTGCTTTGAGTCTCCATATGGAGCGAAAAAGTGAGAGATAAATAAACATGATGATGATGATGACGACGACAACAACAACAACAACAAGAAGTAGACAGAAAGTTTCTCTTGATGTCTCTAGTTATCAAACCAAGACATCTGTTTATGAATCTGGAGATTTTATGGAGGACAAAAGTAAAACTGTAGAGTGAGATTTAACATATACAAAAAAAAAAAAAAAGCAAGCAAAGAAACAAAAAAGAAAGTCTACCAACCACAATTCTGAATTTGAGACTGCCTAGCATGACACCCAATCCAAAATTCCTTCTGGATTCTAATAAACAATTTTGGAAGCTAACATTCTCCATGGAGTTAGTACAGATGAGAAAGTGTAAAGCACTCCATATGTTGAAAAATGTTAAGCAATAATATTAAATGAGCCTAGAAATGACTGGAGCCCAAATTGCTATTTCTGCAATTAGGTACCACATACTCACCACCAACTATTTCATATACAATAATTTCATTCAAATCTTTGTCCCCATCGATAGCATAAAGGGGTCCTGGTTCCAGGATCAAGGGCCCAATCTGCAAAAAAGGAAAAGTGTCTTCAGATTTTCCCAAAACAAAGCTTAGCATACTTCCACATCCCCCAATGGAGTGGGGGAGTCCTTTGCAAGAAATGATTATAGCCAAAATGAGTTACATTCAAGACCATTGGTCCCACAGGATGATGTATTATAGCTTTTTTTAGAGGACGTATCCCCTTGAAAATTTTGAGGCTGCTGCTCTGATGCTGGCTTCCCACATCCCTCCCCATTTCTAAACATGCTTTCATTCATAGTAAAGAGAATTAGAAACACATGGGGGGACCAAGTTGATTTTCATGCCATCACAAGCTTCAATATACTTTCTGTGCCTACATGCAAAGTTTGAGATTTATTACCTGGTGACCAAGTCTGCGACATGGAACAGACGTTGTGGGGAAAAAGAGTGGCTGCCACAAGGAGACAGCGATATGTCCTGGTACTGTAACATTTCATTATACACATTACAACCTGCCGTTTCCTATATGTAAGATGCTTCTTGACAGGGTTATATATCTCTACAATATTTGCCATAGAATAATATTATTGGCTCTGGTTTCATCCTAAAACCCATGATCGCCCAGATATTTGCGATGGATACAGGCAAGGCAGCTCTGAAGAAGAACTAGACAAGATCCTCAAGTATAAAAATGTATAAGTAAATACCAAATTCAGGGTCATCCATACTATTATATTTCCAGTTTCTAGATATAGATGAGAATGCTGGACAACAAAGAAAATCAACTCATTTGAAATGTGGGTTGGACATCACAGACTGCTAAAAAGTCAAATAAATCAGTCCTAGAGCAAATCAGTCCTGGCATCTCAGTAGAAACAAAATTTTCCTGCCCTCTTTATCATGTACTTCATGATATATAGTTTGCCCATTGCCAGTCACTGCTAGTGCAATTTCTTTGACTTGCTGTTTGTGCTACTCGGTGATCTGGGGAAAAATGAAAAGCTGTTCTGGTAAAGACTATGGGAATTTCTTCAAAATCAAGATCCATGCACAGAAAGAAAGTCTATATTTACAGAGGCTTAGATAACAGTGTGGACAGTCTTTAACCACATAACTGGGAGTTGGAGAAACTAAGGTATATTGTAATGCTTGAGTGTGTGTATGCAAATATGTTTTTCTGTGTCTTTGTATCTGTGGTGCAAATCACGTAGGCTATGCTGAAGCCAGGGTAGACCAGAATAAATTACAACCTAAGTAGTGAGATTCAGGCCCTTAGCTAGAACAGAATCTATGTGCTTAGTAAACACATAGTATTAGTAAAACAAAAACATTAAATATATTATTAATGTGTTGTCGAAGGCTTTCATGGCCAGAATTACTGGGTTGTTGTGAGTTTTCCAGGCTGTATGGCCATGTTCCAGAAGCATGATTAATGTTTTGACTACCAGGTGGGATTTGTGTTTCTTTGCATGACTTTTTCTCTAATTCCTTGTGCAAAAACAGGAGAAGGGCACCTACTAGAATGGAGAAACATCACAAAATTCAGAGACAACTAGAGCCGGTGTTGCTGGAAGAACAATGGCATCACTAGGCTTGGTGTCACGCAGTGCAGTAACTCAAGATGTCAGCTTGTCCAGGCAGCCCTTTTGGTCATCACCCTCCCACAAATCTAGTGAAGGTTAACCATATCTTCTCCTCTGGAATAGGGAATGTATCACATGCCTCAGAGTTTAACTGTGCAAGGATTACACCAGCTGAGACCTCAAGATAAAGAGCCCTTAGTGTAGTGGCTCTGGGTGGCAGAGAACCTTGTATGCTTGTCCGGTAACTACCCTAGTTTGATATTCAAGGGCTCGTAGCTTTCCAACTTCTGACCCTGACAAATGGTATTTGACTGTGACTTCAGCTTTCATCCTTGTATTCTCATTTTGGAACCTATATCTGCTGTCCCTTGGTTTGTTTTTAGGAACTCTGAGCTTTTGACTTCTGGACTCTGACAAATGTATGGTTTCCAACACTGACCTTAGAATTGCTGTTACCCTTGTCTTGAAACCTGACTCTGCAGCACTTATGATAAACATCATTCCTGACTCTGGACTGTGACCTTGGTATTGATGTTGTTTCTTGTCCTGAAACCTGACTCTGCTGCTCTTCTGACGATCAGCATTTCAGACCCTGGATTGTGACCTTGGCTTTTGTTGTTATCTGACACATTTTTTCCTGATTTGACTCTGTTGCTTCACCAGCTTGACTTCAAGGAATTCTGACTTCAACTACTTGGGCTTTGGATCATTGCATTGGCTCACACCTCTCTGTTTGTGGTTTGTACTTCTTGTTATTCTGGCTTGACTTCCAAGGACTTCTGAATTTGGTGTCTGTGAGATCGGACTTTTGATTTTGGCTGTCTCTCATGTTTTTCATTGAAACTAAGTTCCTGATAATGTGGCTGTGTTGACAACAGATAGAATATACAAGCCCAAAATGTATGTATATACATTTTTACTTAGTTTAATCATTTTGTGCTGGCTAGAGGAGTATAAACAGATTGCTATTGGATGCCATGCCCCACTAGTCATTGAATGGTTATGAAGGGATTGCAGCAATTCTACAGGTTTTGGTCAATGTATATGGAAGAAGGGAATGACGATGTCCAAATTAACTGCTTATGTGGGCATAAGGTTGACCTATTACCATCTATGCTGCTAACAGGATGCCAACCTTAAATCCATGGAGGCGGCATAAACTGCATCCCAGGAACATGGAGAGAAAGAGAAGGAGCTAGAAGGAGGAAAACCAATATTAAGTAAGGCATTTTGAAATAGATGCAGCCCAGCATCCTTTGTACATACCACATTCTGTGAGACATTGACTTTGCCTGTGTAGCCATGGTTAATGCACATTTTGTGGCCTCCAAAGAGAGTGCATGGCTGAAACCAGGGAGGTCTGCGATCCGACTGTAGGATGTGTATGGTTATTGCTGCAGTAGCCGTGTGTGTATCTGATGCATGTGCATCTCCATCCTATACAAAAAAATAAGGAACAGATAATAGGAACATGAATGCAATCACAGTATAGTGGTTTGTATGTTGGACTAGGACTCTGGAGACCAGGGTTCAAATCGCTGCTCAGTCTTGGAAATCCCCTTGGTGACCTTGGGTGCAACACTCTCTTAGCCTCAGAGGAAGGCAATGGCAAACCACTTCTGAATAAATCAAGAAAACTCTGTGATAAGTTTGTCTTTGAGTTGCCGTCAGAAGTCAGAAGTTATTTGAAAACAGACCACACATATCCACCAGGCAAATTATGCTATTGGGTGTAGCTGTTGCACCACAACAGCCTCTACCCATGCCCAGTACAGGTTGTCGCCATCAAGTGCCCCACCCCAGTCCATGTAGCTTTTGCACTGATGTACATCAAGTAAATCAGGGGTGAGGAATATGTGCCCCACCCAAGTATTACTGGACTACAATTCCTATCATTGCTCATAGGCCAGCCTCTGGTGGCCTAGGGGATAAAAGCCTCATGACTTGAAGGTTGGGTTGCTGACCTGAAAGCTGCCAGGTTCGAATCCCACCCGGGGAGAGCGCGGATGAGCTCCCTCTATCAGCTCCAGCTCCATGCGGGGACATGAGAGAAGCCTCCCACAAGGATGGTAAAACATCAAAAAAAAAAAAATTTGGGCGTCCCCTGCAATGTCCTTGCAGATGGCCAATTCTCTCACTCCAGAAGCAACTCCAGTTGCTCCTGACACGAAAAAAAATTGCTCATTGCAATGATTTCAGTTCAGCAAGAGGTGGGCAGCCAGATGTTCCTTGTCTCTAAATAAATGACCCATTCAATTACAATTGATATGATTGATTGCAGCTTTCATGTTCAATCTGGTGCAAACACACAGACTGATGCCCCAGTGATTTTCTTCACTGACTTCTACATAAGTGGTTACTGTGGTTCAGTTTCCTGCAATGAAACGAAGGAAACTTCATATGTGAATCATAATTCCTACTCTCAACCCTGACCCATGGGATGTGACATTTGCCAATGCTGCCAGTGTTTGTTTAACTTGTCAGCATCAACTTTTGTCCTGAAAGGGGATTATTCTGTGAACACACACACGGCAGGTGCAAATAAATAGATGTTCTGCTCATAGTAAAAACTCACCATAGCATATAGAGTCAACTCCATTAAATTCATTGTTTCATAATCCAGGGCTTTGAGCAAGGAAATCTGTGGATTATTAACGCCTTGTATATTGAAATATTCTAATGCCTGTAAACAGATTAGATAGAAACAGTAATTTTTGAAAAATGTCATTCCATCACATATATAGTTTAATGTATCAATTCCATATGTTGAGAGAGCTGTATTTTGGGGTGTTTGCGGTCTCTGGCTGGCTAACATCCCGTTCATAAAATCAAATTGCCTTTGCAACATGTTATGTACAACCAGTTCACCATTTGGGGATGGGGCCTGGAGGAATTATGTGGGGGAAATCCATTCATGCCAGTAGAAGAAAGACACTATGAATTGTCTTGATACATAGGGATGATTAGTAGAATGATATAGTTGGGAGGAATTCAAAAGAGGAATACTGCCTATCATAGGAAAATGAGTTCACCTCCCTAATAGCTGACTGTTAAGAGACAGAGTTTCTACTATAGTTCAGAGAAGTGCATTTCATGGCTGAAAAGCATAGTGTTTCAGCTCAGGATGGGAAAATTGCACATTTTAAAAAGCAGCTGAAAAGTGAGAGAACAGAGGGTAAGAGCCCCCAGATCCTGGCTCTTAAAAAGAAATCTGGGCAACAAAGTTGTTAAAACACATATACACAGACATTGAAACTGCCAGAAAAATGTGAAAGTGTGACTTCCTTTCCCCACTGTTTATTTATTTATTATTAATTAAAATATTTATATCTCCCTTGACAATAGTAAACATGAATAATTTAAACAATCATTTAAGATCAACCTGAATAATTTAAACAGTGAAAAATAATATTTTAAAGGATAACAATATATTTTGTAAAAAAAAAATGAAGAAGCTAGAAACTGATCAAATGGCTTAAAACAGTTTTAAAATGATTGAAAACTATGTAGATGGAAGAGCTTATGTTTAGGGTGCAAAGGTTTTTGCAAATGGCCATTTTTTCACTTGGAGTCAAAATGAAGTCAATATTGGCACCAGGTGGGTCTCCAAAGGGAAGATTGGACAGCATTGCCAAAATCCCACTGCCATCTCTCCTCTGCCTCAGTAAAAGTAAAAAAATAAAAAAGAGTGCACAGTGTTGGCAGCACAGAATGAATGAATGAAACTTCATTTATAGCCCACCCTATCTCCCCGAAGGGACTCAGGGCGGCTTACAACAAAATACACAGTGGCAAACATTCAATACCGACAGTAATATATAAGCAAATCAAAAACAGCTTAATAAATTATAAAACAACTGAAATGCACAAAACATAGCACAATCCACATAAATATAAATATATTAAGTCCTTAAAATCTCTAAAATTAGAATAAAATTGTCTCAGGGGAGATAGGAACAGCAGATTAACAAGGTGAATGTTAGCAAACCACCATATTGCCCTGCTTTGGCACGCAACTTGTCTAGAAGGAGTGGCCAGCTCATATCTGAAATGAATAACTTTTTACAGCCTTATTAGATAGTTGATTTATATCTCCAGTTCCAGTCTTTAGAGCTCAGTTGAACTATATACTAACCATTGGACTTCCTGTAAGATCGTAAAATATTACATCGTCTATGTCAGCATCAGTTGCTGTTACATCGGCCTGGGGTACAACAATTGTATTCACTTTCGTGTCCTGGGGAGAAGGGAAAAGAAACATAATTTTTTAGTTTTAGTTGATGGACTTCTACTCTGTACAACTAGATCTGATGCTTTCCATGGTGGATCAGTATGAAAAAGGATCTTATAGCTTCACTGATATTAAATAGTTTGTTGGTATAGTTCATAGAAATAGGTATGCCCATATAGTCATATCATCAGCACCATCCCAAAAGAACAAAGGCAGCTTATGATACTCAAATGCAGTTCACATCAATGAATGTATATTAAATTCCACAGTCCACAGCCAAACTTGACATTACATCGATTGTGTGATACAATTCAATATGCAACTTTTTGTTATGTAAATACTTGTCACTAGGTAACTATTCGCTTCTGATATGATAAACAAATATTAGGTAACTGAACAACTTTGTGACTATAATGTGCAAATAAACCGAGCTCTTTCTTTCCTTGTTTAGACAGTATCTAAACAAAATGCTTCTTCTTGCATTTTGTGGAAGAGTTCATTAGTACCAATGGGGGCTGCTTTCCTTGTGATTCCTATTACAGTACTATAAGAAAACTATGGAAGTTGTTTGCATCCTTATTACATAAATTAGCGCAGGTCTACGTTTGTTCAAAATCTATTGTGTAAGCTTGTTGTCGAACCATTGTAACCCCCACCCCTGGAGATTTATAGTTCACTAAGGGCTCGGAAATAAATATGGGTTTTTTTCCTTCTAAAAAAAGACCCTGATTTGTGCAAGTTCGAAGCATCAGAAGACTGAACCATCAGCCAACTATAACCCCCTAAAAATTCTATCTTATCTAACATTTCAATAAACTGTAATAACTTTATGATTTTTATAACTTGTATCTTTTAACTGTGCACTGTATCTATTTCCTATTTACACTGTATAATGAACCCAGAAAATATAGTTATGCTTTATTTACATGTTTACAGCATTGATATCGGCTGCCCTCTTAACACTGTTTTCCGGAAACTATGCAACACAACTATAATATTGATATACAATATATCAGCAAACAAGCCACAGCATAATCATTTATAACAAAGAGATGAATAAAACATCATTCATGCTGAAGTGGCTGATAAAGCGAACACACATATATGGGCAGTTCTGACATTAAAAAAATGGATAAGTTTATGATGTAGTGAATTGTATGCTTTTACCACATGGTGATTTCTTTACTCTCACTGATATTAAAATGCTGTTGCTTTTGTTTTGGAGTTAAGTGCCATTTGTTGTTAGGTTGCCTGACCCTTTGAGTACCAAAGACTCCCCTGACCTGGTACTCATTGCCTGGTTGGGGATGATAAGAGTTGTAGCCTAAAACATCTGGAGAACAGATTTAATGCTTGACCTTAATTATTATTCATACAATTTTCCTTCCATCCAAGATTCAGCTAATTATCATGACTCATTACTTTTTATTAGTGACATGGGAATAAATCAGTTTACCTCATTAACATTGACCGTGATGTTAGTTTCCCTGAAGACAGGAGGGTTGTCATTGACATCGAGAATTGTCACCATAACTATCAGAATCTGTTCCTGGTAAAGCAGAATAAAACTAGAAATTGATTGACAGTTCAAAGGTTGAAAAGCAAGTGTGCTATAAAATTGTATGAACCTGGTAGATCGTTTTCAAATGAGAACTGCATTGCTTGGTATCAGATTTGAACCGAGACTGCAAGGGATAGTAATCTAATAACTCAGTGAGATATGAGGCTTTCAATCTGTTGTAATGAACCTTCCTGAAAAATATATTTCTTCAAGAAATAGCTGGTAATTATAAAGACAACCTGTGTTAGACTATGGTATGGAGGAGAGCTTTAACTCCCACTGTGTTTCTCTCACTGAAATTTCTCCTTCCCTACCTGCTTTTCATAATAGGAGGAAAGCTCCTGCTGGCACTAGTTCTACAAACTGGTGTCATATCTAATTTTGTCATAAAAATCTGCACTATCTGTAAATAAGGTCTAATTAGTGAGCATCTATCTACAAAAGTTTTGTTCCCCACTGAGTTACACTTGAACAGTGTAACTAAAAGATGGGGACTGGGGAAATGGCGGTCTAGAGAATCAAAGTGTAGTTTTTGGCAAAGTTGCTCCTTCAAAGGATGAAAGACATCTATTTGCAATAGCATGGGTGTTGTGTCCCCCCCCCCCCCCCAACTCACCACAAGAGCTATCACAGAGAGGACTTTTCTCTGCTGCACCAGGGGACAAAAACAGGCCTAATGATTTGAAGTTACAGGAGAAAAGATTCTGACTTAAAATTAGAAGGAAAATCTTGACAGTAAAAGCAGTAAAGCAATGGACCTAGAGAAGTTGTGAGGTCTTTTTCTCTGAATATCTTCAAAAAAAGGTAGGACAGCTACCTGCTAAGAATGATTTAGCCGGAGATCCTGCATTTATTTATTTCCAACATTTATATCCCGCCCTTCTCACCCGAAGGGACTCAGGGCGGCTTACAACAATGGCAGTAATTCGATGCCTACACAAAATCAAAATTACACAGTACATCAATTAAAACTATCAAATACAATATAAAAACTTTAAAACAAATAGTCAGATCCATTCGTCCACAAAAACCTCGTGCTTTAGCCATCAGTCAATCCGTGTCAACTTTGCCATTATTTAATAAAAGCTTGAGCACATAACCATGTTTTTAGGGCTCTTCTGAAGTCCAAAAGTGTTGGAGCTTATCGAATATCTCTGGGGAGCGTGTTCCACAGCTGGGGAGCCACCACTGAGAAGGCCCTGTCCCTCGTTCCCACCAGCCGCACTAAGATAGGCTTGAACTCAATGGCTCATGAAACTCTTCTAATTCTTTGATAGGATGCCTCTATGACTCTAGGGCTTGATATGCATGGTAGGTTGCTTAAAAGGAACTCCTATTGTGGGAATTAAAACAGTTAATTGCAGGTAGCAAAAACATCTCTGATCAAGGCAGATGTTAGAGGAATTCTTGTTTCCTGCAAATGACCAATTTTTCCTCGCTCAAAGGGATTTCCTCAGAGATAGTCGCCTCAGAAGCAACATTTGCAAATTAAACTCATGTACATTAAGTCCATGTATGCTTTCCATTGACCACTCTTTTCTATAGCATCTTCTATGTTTCCTGTCAAATTATTTCTTATCCATCTTCCTATCAGCATGCTATAAATTGGTATTAGAAGGAGCATAGGTGCATTTTTTTCAACATGTCTTGATCTCTTTTCTCTCTCCCTTTGCTCTTTTTCTTTATTATTGTGATTAATAATCCATAAGATTCTCATTACTGAGCTTTCATTTGTTGACAGGTCAGGGATCAGATGAAACCAAGGGTTGCATCTACACTGTGGAATTCATGCAGTTTGATATCACTTTGACTACCTTGGCTTATTGCGATGGAGCCACTGAAGCTTTAGTTTTTCAAGATCTTTAGCTTTCTCTACCAAAGACTACTGGTCCTTCACCAAACTATACATCCAAGATTCCACAGCACTGATCCAATACTTAACGTGGTGTCAAACTGCAGGAATTATACAATGTTGATGTACCCAAGTAGGTAATGTACCATTTAAACTAGAGAAACTTATTTTAAATTTGACCTGAAGAACAGTACATTCCCTCCCGTAACATTTAGTCTATATGCATATAAAACAGCTTAGGGGTAAGTCATCCAGTGCAGTGGTTCCAACATCAAATCATGGATCAGGAGAACCATTGTCAACACTACAAAATGATGCAATATACAAGAGAACAAAGGAAATATTTGAATTACTTTTACTCACCTCTATACCTCCGCTCCAGCATTTTAGTTCTACAAGTAGTACTGTTGTATTCTGCATTGAAAACATAAGCTTTTGTTTAACACAGGCTTTTAAATACAAATATGGTTCACACAAACAAGCTGTTTTATAGGTATTTGCAGGGTAATCTTAGCATTTCACAAACATCCATCCACTTCTCGCAGAAATACCTGGCTAACCTATAGTTTCAGTCATGGGAAATTAATGCTGTATTGCTATATTGAGGTAGCCATATGCCCATTGCATTAACAACTACAATACGTCTCACAGTATCCATAGATTTGCATTTTGAAAAACACACTGATATCCTAATTGCAAATAGAAGTATGAGGTTCTGCTACTGTATAATACCAACTAAAACATAAAATAGCACAATTCTATGCTTCATGCAACAAATTCTCAAGTTTTAAGTTTGCTCTTATCTCAAATCACTGATGATAGCAGAAGAAGCCAAACCTTTCCTTATAGCAGAGTTTATTCAGAATTCTTTCCCCCCCTCTCACTGCACTAGAAGCCATCGGTTTGGCACCAAAAAGGCACTCCTCCTAGCTCTGCCCATCATTATGTATGACCATGCAATGCATCAAAGAAAGTGAAAGATATAACCTTACTGAAATATTGACTAAAAATACATTGACACTGTCCCTGAGGAGTAAAGGCATGGTGTACTGAACCAGCATTGACAAAGTTCATGTAGTGGCAAAAGCTATTACAAAATCCAGTTATGAAAAAAGCTAGACTTTCAAGATGTCAATGAATCCTGCTGATTGTCAATGTATTCAGCAACACAGTTGGACCCAAAACAGGTAGACATATCTTCATGCCTGTGCCCCCCCCCCCCACCTTGGTCACAAAAAGAGCAAACAAGTAATTGGTCCTAATGCTACATTATGAATATAAAATTAATTACCGGTATATTGTTGGTGGATGGTCATCGTAGGCATTTAATTTTCTATGTATTAATTTTTTTTCTTCCCTGTGTATTTTAAGAAATAAATGTGTTTGAGGTTAAAGCAGATATTTCTGCCCAGAAACTTGGGTTTTCTTTGCATATTTTATTTTCATACTGCACAAAATGTGTTCACTTGCATGTTAGATTTTTTTATTGTGCCAGAAGCAAACTGAGAATATACTGCAAGTCGCTTCTGGAGTGAGAGAATCGGCTGTCTACAAAGACGTTGCCCAGGGGATGCCTGGATGTGTTACCATCCTGTGGGAGACTTCTCTTATGTCCCTGCATGGGAAGCTGAGGCTGACAGATGGGAGCACACACTGTCTTGTGGATCCAAACCAACCTTCAGATCTTCAGGTCAGCAGTTCAGCTGGCAGAAGGGTATAACCCATTGCGCCATCATGGCTGTTAGATTAATACCTGATATGCAGTATTGTACTAATATCTAGCCTGAACTGCTAGCACACTAAATGTGGCTGGCGTGTCCTATTCTGTTATGATGGGACAGTCTTAAGAAACAATACTATTTATTCTCAGCTGTGTTCAGGTGGTTTTCATTCATAAGCTTTTGAGAGAATTTTGCTCAAACTGTAAAAGACTGACTGTAAAAGTCTGCATCAACAAGAACATTTATTTGAATTGAAGATGAAGGTAATTTTGTTCTCTGTTCCAGGCTAACAAAAATAAAAAAATGAATACAAACTATGAAATGGAAGCTCAAATAGAGGACATCTCAAAGGCAGTTCAATTTACTTCTCTGTAAAGTCCTGTAGCTTTCAATTCAAAGGTCATTACTGCCCAGAGGACATGCAAATTAACTGTAATCTATCCCATTGCATGTGCTAGATAACGCAAAGGTTGCCTGCCTACCTATTGGTTCAAGGGGCAAGCTAGATGTTAGAAATCTATACACATAATAAAAGTGAAAAATGTGTGTATGTGTGTATGTGGAGGAGGTGTCCACTTACACATAAAGCTGTCTGCCTCCACAAACAGCTTTAGTTCCCACTGAGCAGGAGACACCCATGGCCTTCCCTCCACTGACATGCAGGTTATAGTGAGTGCCATGAACATGTAGCCCAAACTCTGCCAGAGTCCTCCACAAACACCATTCTGCCCCCCACCCAAGTGAAGGCTTTCATGCGGGGACAATTTCATCCTAGATGTTCTGTTTTTCCTCCAGAATGGACATCCCAGGATTCCTTAATTTGCATGACCATGCCCACTGCCTTTACATTAACCCTTAACCCTTCCCTACCCTTTCCTATGGCAAACAGTTAACAGAGGAATTCATCAGCAACTGAATAAGAGGTTTGGGGAGAATTCACCATGATTTACAAGAGTTGTACTTGACCTACATCCAGAGAGCACTGTTAACACAACCAGCGATGGATCTGGACCAAACTTGCCACAGATAATGGGACTTGCAGTACCTTCACTGATACTGTGAGCCCCCACCCCCCAGCAATGGACTGGGACCAAACTTGGCTCAGAGAAGCCCCATGACCAACTGAAAATACTGCAGGGCTTGGTGGGAATGGACCTTGATTTGGGATTTAGAGTTTACCTGCATCCAGAAAGCACTGAATCCCGCTGACGTCTGGATCTGGATCAAACTTGGCACACAGACCCAACATGGCCAGCTGTACATACAGGCCTGGTTTGGGGGTGACTGACCTCGAATCTGGGAGTTGTAGTTCACCCTTATCCAGAGAGCCCTGAACCCAGCCAACGACGGATCTGGATTAAACTTGGCACACAGACCCAACATGCCCAACTGCGAATACTGGCAGGGTTTGGGGGCGATTGCCTTGGGAATCTGGGAGTTGTAGTTCACCCTTATCCAGACAGCACTGAACCCAGCCAATGACGACGTATCTGGACCAAACTTCAGTGATATTACCAAACATCCCAAACAAAGAATGTCTTCTTCTATTAACCCTCGCAGCGCCAGGTCCCCAAGCTAGTCAGTAAAGAAAATCCCACGTACAAAAACATAGGAAGTCCTGAATGAGAATTTACTTAAGAATCTTCAGCAATTCCAGATGGGACTGGGGAGCTTGAATGCAGTCTGAATGCCTGGAGGACTAGAGCCTACAGCACTGGGAGAGATGAGCCACTGGCCTGATTTGTCATGCAGCATTGCTCCATTTTGTCAAGCATGTCAAAAAGCCAACCGCTATATCACACAATAGTCAGTGTGCTTCTGCGTTCTCCAGGGTTGTATGACTGAGATCTTATACCAGGATGCTGCAGCATCACATTCTGCCACCATACCTCCACTTCAACACAACTGTCCTTTCCAACACTGGGATACACACCTACATATAGCCATTAGTAGTCAAGGGACATTGAGGGGTACCCAGCCAAGCAGCACCTGGCTGTAGTTCTATAGTTGGGAGAAGAGGGGAAAACAGGCTGCCAGATGGAAAACTGGAGAGGGCTCTTGTATCATTAATGATTGTATAGATGAGGAAATTTAAGCAGGTGGAACCTGTTATACAACTAGGTAACAAGAAACTTGTGAAGAAAAACCCTCTTCTACTCTGTTAATTAGTGTTTTATATAAAAAGGGACACAACATTTGCAATTCTCACCACCACCACAAGGGTTAATTTCTTTAACATATTAATCCTGTTTGAGACAATCCTTCTAGATTTACATACTGTATAACATTTGTATCCTATTTTTTATGGCCTGATTTCTAGACTTATTCATAATATAATTCTTGACCCAGTTCCATCTTTCTTCAACGTCTTGCATTCTATTTTCATTACCTTTTGAGTCATTTAATTTTACATCCATAATTTTGAATTCCATTTGGTCCACCATATACTGATACCATTTATTTTCTCTCCACTTTCCATCCCAATACTATCACTGCCTGTGTGCACTCATTTATTGCCTCCTTTATTTCCCTGTAATTTCCCATTTTCTCTCTTTGTACTAAGACCGTCATTTCTTTTGTTATAACCCAATCAGTTCCTAATATTTGGTTTGACACATTTCGTATAGTCTGCCAGTATTGTACCTGTTTGCATTCCCACATCATGTGCATGAACCGCCCTTTCTGTTGACATCCATGCCAGCACTGACTGCTCCCCCTTTTATAATACTACACTAATTGACAGGGTGCACAATACCACTTATGTAATTTTTTTCTCCTCATTTCTCTTACTTTTGTATTCCTTGTCATCCCTATTGTCTCTACCACTTGTCTCATATCTGGTTCTGTAATTTGTAACTCTGTTTCCCACAAACTTTTTAAGTTCTGTATTGTACACCCATCGACTTAATTTATACAAATATTCTGAAAGTATTTTTATGCATAATATTTTGAAAAATTATGTGCATGAAAACAACGTGTATATTTCACCATCACAAAGCAAAAGTGTCACTATAGCAGTTACCCATGTGGATGATTTGGGATTTTGGAATATTACATATTTTGAGGTTTCAGATCCTCAGCCTGTAATATTCTAAAACCCCAAAGTCTGTGTTTAGTTCGATGTGGATTGGGGGAAATAGTACATTTGTTTGGATTGGGTCCTACTATGCTAATTCCAATTTGCTTTTAAAGTTGATGGGAATGAGTCCAAAACATGTGTTACATTATGAACATTTCTAAAAAATATATACTTAAACTGATGACAGAGGTAGCTGTTGGGAGAGGGTGAATAAAAGACATTGCTTCACAATAAGAATTCTGCCTTTTAAATGAAATTTCTATTTAGTACGCAGATTTAGAGCACTATAGATATTCAGGCATTGAACATTTTCACATCTAGGACTCATTTTATGTGGTAAATTTATGTGTGTCATTTCTTTGGGACTCATAAAGATATTTTGACAGCCATTCTGCAAATCCCAGAATCCCTGACCAACATAATCAATCGTGAAAAATCCTTGGAAAAACTAAGGGAGTATCTAAATTCTACTTCTAAATGCTAAGTTAAAATTTTTAGTGTGTTCAGTGGTTGAAATATGGGGACTGAAATAAATTTTCACAAGGGGCAGAATTATTGTTTTGGGGGCAATACTTTTATTTTGACTCTTCTCCATAGCTATAATTAATATAGCTGATGTATAGAACATGTTTCTAATCAAAACTAAGGTCACATCTACACTGACAATTTAATGCAGTTTCAAACTGGTACTGCTGTGCAGATGTCACGGAAGAAATCCTGGAACCAGTTTCAGGCTCAGATAATGATTACACAAACCACAGAGCACTGATGCACATTGATGAATGCTTTCCTGGGAGTTTGTTATCTGGCTCTCAACATTTGAAGCTAGCTTTGAATTGCATTAAATGGTCTATGTAGATACCTTAGGCTCGGGCAGATATCTGCAAAAGTTTCCACCTAAACCCTGCTGTTAACTAATATTCTACATCAGTACAGTCAGCCCTCCATATTCAAAGCTAGATCAATGTGAAGAGCATTGCAGAAGTCCAACTTTGAGGTTACCAGTGTATGCAATACGATCTTTAGGTTCTCCAAATCTAGGAATGGGCCATCCCAATGCTTTTTAATATTTATATGAAACCACTGGGAGAGATCATCCAGAGGCATGGGGCAGAGTATTATCAGTATGCTGATGACATCCAAATATATTTCTCCATGCCTTTAAAAAAAAGCCTCAGCTAAGGATAGCATGTCACCTCTGAACAAATGCCTGGAAGAGGTAATGGGCTGGATGAAGAAAAACAAATTGAGATTTAATCCAAACAAAACAGAGGTGCTTGTCATCAAGGGTCCTAATTTGGGGGTGGAGGTATGTCAATCAGTCCTCTGAAAGACTGTGTCTGCAGCTTGGGAGTGCTCCTGAATCCATCTCTCCAAATGTCACCCCAAGTAAATGTGACAGTCGGGAGTGCTTACTACCAGCTTCAGCTGATATGCTAGCTGTGGCCCTTCCTAGATTTGGGGGACACTGGTAACCTCAAGGTTGGAATTTTGCAATGTGCTTTACATTGGGATATCTTTGTACCAAGTTCAGAAACTCCAGCTGGTTCAAAATATGGCAGACAGAGTGGTTACGGGAACATCCAGGAGTGAGCATATTATACCTATCCTAAAGTCACTCCACTGGCTACCAATTAGTTTCCAGGCAAAGTACAAAATGTTAGTTTTGACCTTTAAAGCCCTACATATTTTGCATCCAGGTTACCTACAGGATTGTCTTCTCCCATACAAGCTTCCCCAAACACTGAGATCCTCTGGGGAGCAGCTACTCCAACCCTCTAGAACTCAACTGGCCACAGTCACCCAGAAGACCTTTTCATTTGCCACCCCAAGACTGTGGAATGAGCTGCTGGAAAAGCTTCAACAGTTAAATCAGCTGAGCTGTCGGAATTTAAGACACAATTGAAGACCCATCTCTTCCGGCAGGCCTACCCAGCCAGTTTTAATCAAGAATTCTAAACTCATGTCCTGTGTCTTAATCTCTGACTTGTGTATTTTAATATGTATTTTATAGAAATAGGTTTTAATATATATCTTTTATTGAAATACATATAATAAGTGTATTTATAGGATCTTTACAATTTTTTCTATGATATAACCCACTTTGACCCACGAGGATAGACAGGTAAGAAATAAAATAATTACTATTATCCCCATGAAAATTTGAAAAAGGAATTTCTACATCTTCCATTATAGCTCAATGGTAAACTTCTGTTTGAAGCTGAAATCTCTAGGTCCTCCAGCAGGACCGGAGGAAGTTAACCATATAGTCACACTAGAGTAGTGGTGGTGAACTTATGGCATGTGTGTCAAAAGGGACACACAGCCTCCTCTCTCCTGGCATGCACACAGTCACTCACCCCTCCCCCATTCATTCACCCACCTGCCCTCCTACTGCCTGCTTGCTTGCTCCCCCTGTTCACCTGCTTGCTCATCTGCTTGCTCACCTGCCCACTGCCCCTAAAAGGTTTGCCATCACTGCTCTAGAGAATTTACAGAGTTTCCTAAAAAGAACATTTTAAATCAAATCCATGAATAATCAAATTCGCAAAAGTCAAGGCTACAAATGTGGAGGGCTGACTGTATACCTTACTTTTTTTTTAGTGTCAGGAGCAACCTGAGTCGCTTCTGGTGTGAGAGAATTGGCTGTCTGCAAGGACGTTGCCCAGGGGACGCCCAGATGTTTTGATGTTTTTACCATCCTTGTGGGAGGCTTCTCTCATGTCCCTGCATGGAGCTGGAGCTGATAGAGGGAGCTCATCCGCACTCTCCCTGGGTGGGATTCGAACCTGGCAGCTTTCAGGTCAGCAACCCAACCTTCAAGTCACCAGGCTTTAGTCCACTACGCCATCGGGGGCTCCTTCAAGTAAGGGGTATACCTTACTAAGTGATCTTTTCCAGCCTGTCTCTTTCCAAACTTGACAAGAACATCATTAATCCATCTTCTGATAACCAGCAGAAGGACATCCTTCTTCCCACGCAGTTGTTGCCTGGCAGAGTCGATTGGGAGGATTATAGGTATGGCAGTAGCGCCACAATTGTGACTAAGTAGGGATCATGAATATGGAACATCTACTTAGCTTTACTCCTCTGTAACTCGTCCACATTTATGTTCCCTTCTTAGTCATGATCCTGACACTGTTCTGCCAGCGTTCTCAGCACAGGTGAATGACGTCCATTCTACCCCCTTCTCAGAACTACAGCCTGAGTCCCAAGTCTGCTTTTCATAATTAAAAGTCCTGTTAGGACTACTTTCAGTTTGTGGCAGGAAAGCAAATAGAATAATTATTTTCACTTCAAAGAGCTGGCAAGAAGTGCCTGCGATGAGGATGAAAACTCAAAAGGTTGTACTGTTCCATATCTACAGGCAATGAGAAAAATGGAGAAAACAGCAATTGTGATTTATTTTGAAGTATGGTAAGCCTCTTTGGCTCATTTCAAAAGAAAGCATTATCCCACTTGGTGTGTTTTTAGGAGCCTGCAAAGTACAGTACATGCCACTTCTGGGTTTCAATTTTTTCAGTTCTTTAAAACTTTCATGTGATAATGTGGCTTAAATAAAGAGGAATAAATAGGGAGGAAGGCAGGATATAAATTAGAAATGGATGGATGTGTTCTTAAAACTAACACTGCTTTCAAAATTACAACAGGACTCGGGGCCCTTCCGCACAACCATATAACCCAGAATATCAAGGCAGAAAATCCCACATGTCTGCTTTGAACTGGGATTTCTGAGTCCACACTGCTATATATTCCAGTTCAAAGCAGAAACCTTGGAATTTTATTCAGCTGTGTGGAATAAATCTGCACAATAAAGGGATCTTAACCCACATCTTGTACCCCTTTTGTGAGTGTTCAAATATGAGGTTTTTTTAAAAGACAAAAACTCTATTGAGTGATCATACAGCCTTGAATTTACCTAAAATAATTCCTTGGATCCCAGCCAACAATAATGAGAAAACTCACAATTTACATGTAGGTTTAACAAAATTTGACTCCTATGACAGATGTTGTGATGAGTCATGGGCCATGTAGTCCCATTCCTGGCACTGTAGTGCCAGATGAGGAGGAAAACTTGGGTTTTTCACCGTCTCAGTCAGATTTGGAACTTTCCCAGCCAGATTTGGGAACCTTGCACCTGCAAGAGATTTGTCTTCCAGAAGTCTGTCAAACAAGCCCTGAGCCTAAATCTCCTGTGTTTTCTCGCCATGATTTTTGTAAACAACAGAGAGGAGTCGATCAGGCGTCTCGCAGGAGTGCTAGGATAGCTGCTAAGCATTCAGCTGATTAAGCCTGCTTCCCATGGGAAAGTTTAGGGAGTCATGCATCTGGACTCAGAAAATAGCTTTCGTTTCTGGTTCTCCAGAGAACTGCTCTTGGGCGGGAAAACGGGACCCTATTTAGGTGTTTTACCCACAAAGGGATCTTGCGGAGTCAATTCGTCAGCAACCGGAGTAGCGTGTGTGGACAGCTACTCCGCTTCCAAGCCTCCGTTCCTGTCGCCAAGCCTTCGTTCCCAGCTTTGTTTACTCCACGAATCCTGCCTTGCTTTCTAAGACTCAGCCTCGTCTTGTTTCCCGGATTTTACCAAGAAATTACCACGGATCTTGCTCTTGTTCCTTGTTTCCTTGTTGCCTTGAATCAAGCCTCGTTTTTCCAAGAATCAAGTTACTTCCTAGCCTCGCTCAAGTTTCATGGATTAAAAGACCTTGTCATCTCCCCTCACTTTGCCTGGCAAAGTGAGTGTTTCGGTTATTGGATTACAACTTTGGACCTTAATATTTCATATTGGACATTGTTTCTTTGGACTAATTTTGACCTTTCCTGAAAGGTCTAACTCTGGACTATTTTCTACACTTGTTTTTATTAACTTTATATACTCCTTCAATAAAGATATTAGATAGATTCTGGCCTCTGTGTAAGGTTATTGGTGCTCTGCAGCCTGGGTCCTGACAGATGTAAAGCTTTTGGGCAGCTTAAGCATATGCATCTTTATCAAAAAGAAAGTTTGAATTCAGTCCCAAGTACTAAGTGCATTCTAAAACAAAGTTGTATTATAATTTCAGATGGTGAGACACAGGAAACTGGTCCCACCTAGAACTCTTATTTGTATTCTGTTGCTAATTTTGTTAGTCCCTTTTGTTGGGATAACTAAACTATATTTCTAAATGCTTGGGTGAAGTTTCAAGCTATTGCAAATGTAGACATTTGAGGACTGAATACATTTCAGAGCAGGGGCAGAATTCTTTCTCAGTACCACTCCCAGTCCACCAAGGTCTGCTTGTAATTGGAAGGGCTGGTCTTGCAATCCAGAACATATTATTTCCTTTTCAAAAAATAAAGACAATTGTTCAAGAAGAAGGAGGTGGCGGAAAAGAAGGAGGAGGAGTTTTCTACCCAATTTACAAGAGTAAACCTATACTTAAATGCAAAAACAGACAAGTCCAACCAATTTTCAAAGTTCATTCTACTAATATTATCAATACGCAAGAACTAGGGTTACTAGAATAAAAAAAAAATAAGATGTCACAATTTTTTAAACAGCTGGGTAAAAAAGGGAATTTCAGGTAAAAGAACTGTCTCCATTTTTTATTCTGATAACACTAAGCTCAAGATCCTACGAGGCAGACTCCAGCAATACATGGAGTGAGAGTTGCCAGATGTCCAAGCTGGGTTTAGAAAAGGCAGAGGAATGAGAGACCAAATTGCCAATATCCACTGGATAATGGAGGAAGCCAGGGAGTTTCAGAAAAACATCTACTTCTGCTTTATTGATTATTCTAAAGCCTTCGACTGTGTGGATCATAATAAACTGTGGCATGTTCTTGGTGGTATGGGGATACCAAGTCACCTTGTCTGTCTCCTGAGAAATCTGTATAAAGACCAAGTAGCCACAGTAAGAACAGGCCACGGAACAACAGACTGATTCAAGATTGGGAAAAGAGTACGGCAGGGCTGGATACTTTCACCCTCCCTATTCAACTTGTACGCAGAACACATCATGCGACGTGCGGGGCTTAACAAATCCAAGGCTGGAGTTAAAATTGATGGAAGAAACATTAACAATGCAGATGATAACACTCTGATGGACGAAAGTGAGGAAGAGCTGAGAAGCCTTATCACCAAAGTGAAAGAAGAAAGTGCAAAATCTGGGTTGCAGTTAAACATCAAGAAAACCAAGATCATGGCAACTATATCTATTGATAACTGGCAAATAGAAGGAGAAAGTGTGGAGGCAGTGAGACTTTATATTTCAAGGTGCAAAGATCACTGCAGACGCAGACTGCAGCCAGGAAATCAGAAGATGTCTACTTCTTGGGAGAAGAGCAATGGCCAACCTCGATAAAATAGTGAAAAGCAGAGACATCACACTGGCAACGAAGGTCTGCATAATGAAAGCAATGGTATTCCCCATAGTAACCTATGGATGCGAGAGCTGGACCATAAGGAAGGTTGATCAAAGGAAGATAGATGCTTTTGAACTTTGGTGCTGGAGAAAAATCCTGAGAGTGCCTTGGACCGTAAGAAGATCCAACCAGGAAATAATGCCCAGCTGCTTACTGGAGGGAAGGATATTAGAGGCAAAGAAGAAGTATTTGGCCATATCATGAGAAGACAGGAAAGCTTGGAAAAGATCATGTTGCTGGGGAAAATGGAAGGAAAAAAGAAGAGAGGCCGACCAAGAGCAAGATGAATGGATGGTATCCTTGAAGTGATTGGTTTGACCTTGAAGGAACTGGGGGCGGCGACGACCAACAGGAAACTCTGGCATGGACTGGTCCATGAAGTCACGAAGAGTCGGAAACGACTGAGTGAATGAAGAAGAAGAAGAACACTAAGCCGTTAGGTGTATTTAGATTTTGGCTGGACTGTACTGATCCACTTCATAATGTCTTTATATTCATAGGAACACAAGCAAAGGTTTTTCTGGATAAAAGGCTAACCACATAATACTGTGCCATTAATCCCTACTCCGTCGTTTACCTCATAATCCACTGAATGTTTCAGGATAAGTTGTGAGTCTTTTATCTCAAAATACTCAGGATGTGTGCCTGATGCTGAAGCAATTGTTACAGTGACACCAGCAGCTGCCGTAATGTTGGTGACCACGACCCCAGGAGCGTTGTTCTCCTCAATACTCGGACTGGCATTCTCCACAGAACAGTCTAGTGAAACAAAAGGAAATATTTCATGTCTGTGGAAGTGCAGTTTAACTCAATAGAAGTATCCATACCTGCCAGTATGAAGTGATTGTTAATTACTAGTGTTTTATACTTTAATTTAATATTTTATTTGCAACAAGTGAGAACCAGTAAGGCATTGTAGTTTGTGCACTGGAGACTCTGGAGACCAGGTTCAATTCCCTGCGCAGCTACTGAAACCCACCTTGTCACACACCTTCAGCCCCAGAAAACCTCATTATAGGATCACCAATAGTTGGAAACAATTTGGAGGCACACAACAACAACAACAACAACAACAACAACAACAACAACAACAACGTAGGACATTTCATATAACATGGCAATAAGCAGGTATGCAAGAGATACATCCAAATAATAATATTTTATCTGCTATCTAGAGTGGGGACTTGTCAATGTTTGGTCTTTTCATAATCCAAAACCTTTTCTTGTGCTTTTACCAAGTCTTCACCTTTAAAATTTGGGGGGCATCCAATCCCATATTAAATTTAGAGATTGAATTCCTTATTCCAGACACTATGTAAAATTATTCCCATTCATATAGTTAATTCAAAATTAATTACATGAATTAGATAAAATTATAAAGCAGGGTGTTTTTGAAATTGTACTAGTACTTGTGTTAATATTGTCTGTTGGCTTGAATCTCTTCACATATTGTCAAAATGTCATTGTTCTGACAAAAATACTTTGTCAGCATATTAGAAACATAATACTGATTCTTCCCCAGGCAAGATCTATTCTTAAAATATACAAGGTACTTTAGTGTTCTTGCTGCGCTTCTGCTCATGCTTATAGAAGAGTAAACTCCACAAAACTCTGTGGGAGTCTAATTTGAAATAAGCACCTACAACAGTGGTTCTCAACCTGTGGGTCCCCAAATGTTTTGGCCTTCAACTCCCAGATATCCTAACAGCTGGTAAACTGGCTTGAATTTCTGGGAGTTGTAGGCCAAAACACCTGGGGACCCACAAGTTGGGAAACAGTGATCAAACGCTAGTGCTATGTTCCGGACAACTTATGGCAACACCACAAACTTCATAGGGTTTTCTTAGGCAAGAAATACTTAGAGGTGGTTTGCCAATTCCTTCCTCTGAAATATAACCTTCTTCATCTGGTAGTTTTAATAGTCTCCAATCAAAAGACTAGCCAGGGTTGATCTTGCCTAACTCAAGATCAGACAAGATTTGGCACTTTTAGGCTATTTAAGCAATCCATATATTGAAAATATCCATGCCTTTTGTTCCTCTATTGGTGTACAAACAATTATCCTTCTTATGTTATTTTTAACAATTAAGCCTGATTCAAAATACTTGCTGCTGTCTCCCAGGCATACTTACATTCACTCTGTCCCTGGACTTGAAGTACAGATACCAAGACAAAGACCATACAGGTGCAGAAGTGAATGAAAAAAGCCATCAGACTGGTGCAGGTAGGGAAGGAATCCAAAATCTAAGGAAAGTGGTCTTCGTTTATCATCATCATGAATCCTCCTTTCACTCTGCCATGAGGAAGTAATGTTGCAAATGGTACTTTGCTAACAGAGGAGTTTAACCTTTGCATCTTGGTTTATTGATTCACTTATTTATGACTTATTTACCACCACCAGTCAGTAAATGGTTCTGCGCAAAGTACCTTGGAGACTGGATTGTTCTTACATTGCACAGGCAGGGCCAGCCCAGAGTGAGTAGTTGCCTCGAATTACGTATTTTGGGTATCGTGAAAGGGTGATATATGTTCATTGTGTTTTGCCGAAACAGAAAAATATGGTTGTGCAGCATGTGGTTTGCCTTGAGTTGAGCAGGATGCATTTTGGCTTTGCTAAGTGAGAGATGCCATTTGCAGTTCTGACTTGGGCAAAAAAATATCTTGAAACTATCACCACTTCATATGTCAGTAGTAAGTGCCACTCCATTCAGAGAGACTTACCGTATATACACAAGTCAAAGACAAGTTTGGGAGCCAAAATTATGGATTTGATATAATCGATGGATAAGGCAAGGGTTATTCCATGGCATTCAACACGTGTCACCATGGAGGAGAGAGTAGAGGAGATTGGAGCTTCCCTCCCAGGACAGATCAGTGTTGTCCCTTTATCACTCTGCTCAAAGAAGAAGATGGTTCCTTTTTTGATAAGAGTTGAGGTACAGTATGCACACTGACACGTGAATAAGTTCATTCAACACAGATTTGGGCAGGTTGGTTTTTTGACTAAAATTCCTAGACTTCTACAGAGAGGTAAATGTATTTATAATGAGAACCTTTTAACCAATTGTCCTTGGCTAGAACTACATGAGAAAGGATGATATTGAGTAGAATCAGGGTCATTAAAATATTTGAAAAATATTTCCAAAATATTCACTAATGGAAGGTTTGGTTTGAAAACCAGATACAAGGATGTCACTTAAAGAAATTTGGGGAGGTTTTAACACTAGCAAAATATTTAGGAATAAACATAACAATAAATAATAAGAAGTTATATAAAAATAATGTTTTAAAAACCTGGAATGAAATTTTAAAAAGACCTGAAAAACTGGACAAATTTGGAGATCTCTCTTCTAGGACAGATGGCTACAATCAGAGCTGGCCCTAGGTATTTTTCAAGTGTAGGCGAACAGAATTTTGGCACCCCCCCAAAACCAATCACTGAAAAATAAAAGTGTTGGATAAGTAAAAATGTTGGATAATAAAGAGGGATTAAGGAAAAGCCTATTAAACATCAAATTACATTAAGATTTTACAAATTAAGCACCAAAACATCATGTTTTACAACAAATCAACAGAAAAAGCATTGTTGGACCGGCTCTGGCTACAATAAAAATGAACATCCTACCCAAACTATGCTTCTTGTTCTAAAATATCCCAATTAATATTAGGGATAAAGAATAAAAGAATTGGAATGTTGAACTCACAAGATTTATGTGGAGAGGGGAAAATCTAGAATAAAGATGAAAAAGTTACAAAATGCTAAACAAAGAGGAGGACTTGCCCTCCCAAACTTAAAACTATACAGAGAAATAGCTATACTGAATTGGTTAAATGAATGGATCCATCTCAAATTTTTTATTGTGTCAGAAGTTACTTGAGAACCTACTGCAAGTCGCTTCTGATGTGAGAGAATTGGCTGTCTACAGAGACATTGTTAATATACTGCTGGGAGACTTCTCTCATGTGCCCACAAGCTAGAGCTGACAGATGGGAGCTCACCCCATCTTGCAGATTCTAACCAGCAACCTTCAGGTCAGCCATCCAACCTTCAAGTCAGCAGTCCAGCTGGTGCAAAGGTTGACAAGTCCATAGCTTTCATTTCCAACAAACAGTTCAGTTTTCCAGTGCTCCATCATGTTTTCAATAAAGGTGCCAACGTTTTTACTAATTCCGATGGCGTCCAGGCACTTGATGATCCAGCTGTGTGGGAGTGAGTCAAAGGCCTTTTTGTAGTCAACCCATGTCATGTGAAGATTAGCTTTTCGGCTTTTACAGTTCTCCAGAATCATTTTGTCAATTAATAACTGGTCTTTTGTGCCCCTGCTTTTTCCGTTTGTTGCCTTTCTGTTCATCTGGCAAGATGTTTTTCTTCAAGATAGTCTTGAATTTTGTCAGCTATGATGCCAGTCAGTAGTTTAAACATAGTGGGCAGACACGTTATTGGCCTGTAATTTCCTGGTGCTGCTCCTTTTGCTGGATCCTTTTGTGTCAGGTAAGTTCTTCCAGTTGTTAGCCATTCACTGATACTTCCTTTCTGCAGTATCTCATTGAATTGTTGGGCCATTTTTCCATGTAAACTAATCAGATGTTTGAGCCAAAATCCATGAAGTTGATCACTACCAGGCGATGTCCAGTTCTTGACTTTTTGCACACATTTGCTGATCATTTCAGTTGTTATTTCCATCTGTTCCATTTTGTTCTGTGAGAATTTTCCTTCAAAAGCCTTTATCCACCCAGCGTTTTTGTTGTAGTTCTTATTATTTTCCCAAAGCTCTTTCCAGAACTTCGTTGTTGCAGTTTTCTCTCTCCATAAAGGTTACTGTGTCTGTTGTTTGGTTCAGACTCTGGTAAAACAGTCTTTGGTCTGATTGAAACAGTTGATTTTGTCTGTACTGGATGATTCTGGCTTCATATCTTTCAATTTTTCTGGCTGTTGCTGTAATTATTATTATTATTGACACAACGACATTGTATGACACAGCAAACCAGATAGATATGCTGGATTTCGTATCACAAAACCACAAGTCGAACACTTCCCAAGCGTTTAGGACTGTGTGATGTATTTTTGGATGATGCGTGCAGATCCCAGTAATCGTAATTTTGTCAATGTCTATTATTATTATTATTATTATTATTATTATTATTATTATTATTATTATTATTATTATTATTATAATAAAAATTTCCTGGAAAATGTTTTAAATATTAATCCAATGGTTCTCAACCTGTGGGTCCCCAGATGTTTTGGCCTTCAACTCCCAGAAATCCTAATACCTGGTAAACTAGCTGGGATTTCTGGGAGTTGTAGGCTAAAACACGTGGGGACCCTCAGGTTGGAACCACTGTGTTAATCTATTACATTATATTTTACACAATGAACTAGATAATACGGAAACAACAAAAAAATCATATGTATATTTAAAAAGGGATATGTAAAAATTTGATGATATATTTCAATTAAAAAAATAAATTTGGGAAGGTATTAAATCCCCAGCTGAGCCCTGGGATTTAAGAATTAATAATAAAAATGAATAGAAATTTGGGTTTGCACAGAGTGGTTTTGCCTCACCTCTCACATTCACCTGTAAAATTAGTGCAAATAATTTCCAGAAAAAAGGCAAGACTCTGGGAGATAAAGGTTTCAGTGTTCTTTCATTTCAGAAGTTAAGGATTGGTTTTTCAAAATTTTGATGCAGAAGATACAATGAATATGTTTCATATGCATTAAAGAATTTTATATATCCCATCAGCCATTATACAGTGTGTAGCCATGAAAAAATAAAAATCACTGGGACCCATGGGACGAAATGGCCCCCTTTGTTTGTCCCAAGGATGGGAAATGGTCATCCATTCAAGAAACTATGCATTTCTTTGTCTCCCAAGTCATCCTGCCCTCCGTCAGCCATTGGAGAACAGAAATCTGTATCCGAAGTGGGGAATGCTTTCTGATTAGCTGATGAATACTGCAGTCCCACTGAAGAATCCCCAACTTGCCGTGACGTCACCGCAGCTTCACCAATCAGCGTGAAGCTGGCTTCAGCTGGGCCTGCCTGGGAGAAACAAAAGACCAAACTGTATGAAAATCTCCATTTTACTTATACAAAATATGTCAGCTTCTTTGAGCGAGGAACCAAAGAATGCAGGGGAGTGAGGTGAGCTCCTGTCTATCAGCTCCAGCTTCCCATTCAGGGACATGAGATAAGCCTCTCATAGGATGGTGAAACATCCGAGCATCCCTTGGGCAACGTCCTGGCAGACAGCCAATTTTCTCTCACCAGAAGAGACTTGCAGTTTCTCAAGTCTCTCTGACACACACAAAAAGCTTCTTTGAGTGGTGTACTGCTGGCTGGCATCCTTTCTGGCTGGATTGAATAAAATACCTCAGTGGGTAATACTTCAACTGGTGAGATACCTTAGATTGGGGAACATTGCGTTTTAGCATTAAGTCTCGCCAGGCACGGGCTCACAGCAGCCTAGCTCTGGATCTTGTTATCCGCTTTTGGGTTTCGGTATCCGCATGCTGGATCTCGCTATCCACAGTCCAGGTCTCACTATCTGTGAACTGCTCTAAATTGCTCGATTCCATTGTCATGGGGTATTTGCATTTATCTAGTACAGTGTAGTGGTTTGAGTGCTGTAATCTGTTGTTGTTGTTATTTAGTCAAAATTATTAACCATTTGCATACAAGCTGGCTCAAAATCCCAGACCCCAAGCTACTTTCTGACCTGAAGGGAAAAAAATTATTCATAACATTTTTCTCTGAGTGAGAGAAGGCATCTGGATGAAAACAGTTTTGAAAGATAAAGGAAGGTTTTACATTTCTTGTTTTCCAGCACTCTGTGACGTGAGATACATTGTGAAGTTTGGACTCATCACTACTTGATTGATACTGCAGTGAGGAAGTGATGAAAATGCAAGTGGCTGTCTCTGAAATTCGTCTGTTGAGGCCCTCTAGTGGGTAGTTGCTTGCAGTGTGTTCATGTCTCCATATAGGTGTAATATTTTTCCCAAAATCCAAGTTCAGACAACCTTGAAAATCTCAAATGGCTCTCATCTGGGATATCTCTGTAGAACTGATCTAATCCCTATGTAAATGTTAGATGTCATAATAGAATAATAACATTGCAAGAGGCCACAAGGGCCATCCAGTCCAGCGCCCTGCCGTGCAGGAACCTACAATCAAAGCACTCTCAACAGATGGCCAGCTAACCTCTGCCTAAAATCCTCCATAAAAGGGGACTCCACCAGACCTGAGGCAACATATTCCATTGCTGAGCAGTTTTTCTTATCAGAAAGTTCTTCCTAATGTTTAGCTGGAATCTCCTTCCCTGCAATTTGAACACATAGCTCTGTGTCCTAGTCTCCAGAGCAACAGAAAACTAGTTTGTCCCCTCCTCAATGTGACACCCTTTCAGATATTTAAACATGGCACTATCATGTCTCCTCTCAGCTTTCTCTTCTCCAAGCTAAACATACCCAGCTCCTTAAGATGCTCCTCACAGGGCTTGGCTTCCAAACTTTTGATCATTTTAGTTGCCCAAAACACATTTCAGCTTGAAATGTGCCCAGAACTGAACACAATATTCCAAGTGAGGTCTAACCAAAGCAGAACAGAGTAGTTCTATTATTTTGCTTGACATAGGCACTATACTCCTATTGATGCAGCCTAGAATTGCATTGGGTTTTTTAACTGCCACATCATACTGTTGACTAATGTTTAGCTTGTTGTCTACTCCTTATCATATTGAGAAATTTCCCAGCTGTAGGACACTTCGGCCTCTTTTCAAGAATGGAGAGGCACTGAGCTCATCACATGAGTTCAACTACTTCTGGCCGTCATGCATAGCCCTCCGTGGTTGAAAAGAGGCAGAAGTGTCCTGAAAGGAGGGAACTCCGGCAATCAACCTTATCACATTGCGAACCCGCCCCCCCCCCGTAGGACACTTCAGCGTCTTTTCAAGCATGGAGAGGCACAGAGCTCATCACATTCCAGGGTTGAAAAGAGGCAGAAATGTCCTGAAAGGAGGGAACTCTGAACATGGGCCAGCAATTGTGTTCAGAACTCCTACTTCTTATCACACTTTACTCCCTTCTTCAGAACTGACAAAAAGGTGGAATGGGAACCATCAAAAGTTTCCCATCCTGTTTCATTCTCCAAACATCAACAGTCTCTTGTATCCTATGGGGTTTGGTGCAGAACAATATGATCCCATGGAAATAAGTGGTTTTAATTCTCTCTTCTACCCTATGGGTTTTGGGAAGAACAATTTTATCACATGGAAATAAGTGGTTTTAAACTGGTGTCAGTCTCTTTAATGTAAGTGGCTTTGGGCAGGGCAAGGGATTTTTGGATATTGTTGTTTCTCCTGATTAAAAAAAGTAATACTGATCTTGTGATGAATGTAAGATGAATGTATTGCCAGCTCTTAAGTTTCTATGTATGACTGTGATGGGGAGGCAGAACTCAAACAAGCTAATAATATAAGAGAGGCGATTATCTATGCTAAAAGGATGGTCACCCATCCTTTCCCCTCTCCATGTGATGAAGTTGTCTAGATTCTTAAATCTCTTTGATATGTACTGGTTTTATAAAGCCAGGTGTCAACCATCCAATATCTTTGCCTTTAGTTTTTCTGTATACTTTCCATTTCTCCCTGTTGAAATTAATTTTGCTTAAAAATGTTCAAAAGCAGGAGAAAATGTAACTGTCAGATTTCTCCATCTCTGCTGTCAGTATTAATATTCAAAAGGTTTTGTGCAGCCAGTCCACGTTTTCCCTTTCCATGATGGATACTTTGTGGAAGAAAAACGAGAAACATAATGTTCCTATGTTTCACTTAGACCACACCTAAAATTCCAAGAATGAGGCAAACAACAGCATGAAAAAAAGCCTTACTCAAAAGCATTGTTTGTCACTGTTTAATGCCAGGCAACAATCACACACAACCAGCATCCAATTTAAAAGAAATGCATTTAAATTCGCAAGTTTTATTCACACTGTGATTGATTAACCAATACTATTAATAAACATTTGTAACATTGGGATTATTTTTTGGAATTTTTGGGAGAAGGTGACACTATGATGAACATGCTCTTGACACATCCTGAGTATCTTGAGTTTTCTGCAATCTGAATAAGTTTCATTCTCCTTTGATTATGAGAACTTGCTAAGTTGTTGCTATTTGTTTAGCTGTTTGTTTTCATTTAAATAGGGGACATAAGGTGAGGGAGATGTGAACATTTCCTTATAAGAGAAATCACATAATGTTGGATGTTTCATTCCTGGTTTTCATCAGCTGCTGCTCCAGATGCCGCTTCACTCATTTCTGCCATCAGTTGGCAAATGTAGCGCCTAATTATCTGTGTGGCCTCATCTGTCTCATTACCTGAAAAACTGTCACCAGAGAAATGCAGGTAAAATATAGTGCATCAGTAATTGGCTGGCATTCATACAACACTGGCCTCCTATCTGCCCTGGTCACTCCATCTGACAACCCGTCCCCCAGCCCCACCTTGTCCTGTGGATTATTGAGCCTTTTTCCTTATTATTCGCGAGCTGTTTCCCCAGTGCCGCTGCCTCCTGCCCTCACCTCTGAAGAAGCTCAGACTTCATCAGAAGTGATCAGAAGATTACGCCTCCATCTATTCTTTGCATTTCCTCCTCTGCATAATCCCTGCCATTAGCCTTCCTGTGACTCTTTCTGCGCTTGACCCGAAGCACGCCAAGGCTTTCTTCCCACTGCCAAATGCTGCAGGAAGGGTGGCTCTCCACAGAAATGTGGTAACATCGTGGTAACAATGTGATTTTCAGAGCTTGGAAAGTCAAGCGGCTTCTTAAGCATCAAGTGGCTTCTTATAAAGAAACACCACCAGTGAACAATGCGTGCCAGATTCTTACTCGGTTCAAAGAGAGGAATTCAAACTGTCAAACTCCACGAAAAACAGCCTTGGGAGGCAGCAACTTTGAGGAGTGAAGCAACTTAACCCTTGTCACACCAGCTGTTTTTCTATGTGAAAATACATTCTCAACTGCCTCTCCTCCTTTCAGAGTCCAAAGAGCCATTTATCTTCACTTTGCCCCTCAAGTAGCTTGTCATTATTTGTATATTGTAATAGCCTACACAGATGGACATAGTCCAGGTAGCTCTCCTATTGGTTTAGGAAGGAGAGACAAATCATTTGCCTGGCTACATTCTAGAAGTTACAGATGTTAATACTGAGGCCTGGGGCTGAATTATGCAGAACAGCATAAAAACGGCATGAGAGGGAAATGCAGGAAAAAATATAAGAAAGTTCTAGATGGCTTGTTTTCTATTATACAAGGAGATTTATTGCTTACTTTAAACAAATAAATGTTTAACTATGGTGCACCACAAAGCCGCAGCCAATGTTATTTTAGAAGATAAATTAAGACATGTGGCAAAGTTGCTGGATGCTTGGGAAAAATTTAGTACAATATGTATTCTCTTCTGACATTTCTACATTTTTATACATTTTTACAATTTTCTATTACATCGGAAATGAGCAGGTTTCTTGCAGAGCTCTCACCTTAAATCAAGCTTCTGGACAAATTGCAAACAAGTATTCAGTTTAATGAGTTTTTCTTCTGAAGTCCAAGCATTAGCTGTATCTGCATCAATAAAGCCAAAGGCATCCTTTTCTCCAGGTACCTTCGGGACACTACCGTAGCACACAACAATCAAATGAACAAAAAGAATTCCAGGAATAAGAAAGCACATTTCATTAATACACGCACTGTTTTAGTGCTCTTCTGTAGACTCTCCAGCCATGCATTCAAATATAAGGTATATTTTTGGGTTGCTAAATAATTATATAGAAATAGATCACAAAAATTGGATACATCTTTGGAAATTTTTCTTTTTGTGAACAACTGCATCATCTCTTATTTTCAGAGTAACTTCAAGTCTAGTAAAGTCTAGAATCATAGAATTAGACGAGACCACAAGGGCCATCCAGTCCAACCATATGGAATTCATATTTATATATTCATGCAGTGGAATGTACTCCTTGCAGCTTATCATAACTGCATATCATTCATTTATTTCTTGACAAACCATTCTATGCTAGCTCATAACATCATGTTTTCAGAGTATTATATAATCAATCTACTTCATATATGTTAATGTACAATGCTCAAAGTATAATTAAGAACCTCAGAACTCGGCTACTACGGACACTATCTTCTGGACAATCCAACCTATTTTCCTGACATCAGCAGGAGTTTTTTCCTAAATTTAAAATCACTGTGGTCTGATGCAATTCATTTTCACCTATGACTTCTGTCCTACGGAAAACTGCCATTTTCATTATTCCTTTTCCTTCTGACACCATGGTAATGTGTGGATGGGTATTTGCCGCCACCATTTCCTTCCTCTGGGATTGTTCCCCAAGTTTCCTGCCTTTTTCCAGATTGATTTCCAGTCATCCAAAAGGAAAAACAGGCCAACACCAAGAAAGAGAAAGAACCTGAAAGTAAATTGGAACTTGAAAGTTGAACCATTGTGTTCCAATGTTTGCTATAGTTAGAGGGAGGTCTATGAAATATGTGAAGGGACAATTTCCACAGTGGTAGGTAAAGGTAAAGGTTTCCCTTTGATATTAGGTCTAGTTGAGTCCTACTCTGGGGGTTGATGCTCATCTCCATTTCTAAGTTGAAGAGCCGGCATTGTCCATAGATGCCTCCGAGGTCATGTGGCCACCATGACTGCATAGGGCACTGTTACCTTCCCACCAAACTGATACCTACTGATCTACTCACATTTGCATGTTTTCGAACTACTAGTTTGGCAGAAGTTGGGGCTAAAAACAGGGGCTCACCCCGCTCCCCAGATTCGAACCACCAACCTTCCAACTTGTAGTGGTGCATACATAAAATTTTTGTTTTAAATTAGGGTTAAGGTGAAACTTTTAGTGGACTAATCCTTCATTGCAGTCCTCCAGTTGCTGCTGGAGTGTAAGTCACACAATCTATTTCCTTACAGTGTAATCCTGTTTATGTTAACTGCCAAGCAACTCCACTGGGAACTTACTCCCAAGTGTGTCAAGGACTGCAGCTTCACAATGCAAACATATACATGACTTCTATGAAACAAGTATTGGAATTCCAATGGGATTTGTTTCCTGGAATGCAGATACATGAGTACATCCAACAACAGCCCTGTCCAAATAGTCAAGACAGGCAAAGAAGAGAGTAATGAGTAATCTTCAAACTTTTGACAACGTTACACAGTAAAGCAAACAAACAATTTCCAGCTGCCCCGTATAAAGAGGTTTCCAAAGCGTAAGACCAATATTTGATGTATGGTGATATAAAACAAAGAAATTGGAAAGAAGAGAAAGGAGGATGGAGCCAATGGAATGTTTACTCAACACTGAAAAGGTGTTGCCTTCAGAAAGTCCTGACCCACAATTCAGGAACATCACATTTGAAAGAGCCATCATGTGATTATATATCATTGGCTACACATGACATAATAATATCTTTAGATTGTCTTTATTTGGTTTGTTTGAGCACAATATGAGTCCTATTTTTACCTGCGCTTGTAGTTCATCAGAGTTTGCAATAACTTGGCAGCTTTTTCATATTCTCTCCTCATTCCTGCATCATGCATCAATTTCAGTTCAATTTGCCTCTGGTTTCTGTGAGTTTACAGAGAGAATTGTAATATTAAGCAATCTCAGTCAGTAGCCTTTATTTCAGTCAGCAAACTATTGGCTAAAGTCAAGTGAGAGTACAACGATGGAATACAGCATTTGAATAATGAATGACATTGCATTTGGCTTAAGGTTAATAACAAGTATCTCCATTCTCTATTGGTTAGATGACTATCTTTATAATCTAAAACAAGAACTGATTACCGATAAATAATAAGTCTCCTAAGTACTCTTTGTTACACTCTCAACACTTACAGATTATTCATGAAGCACTTGCAGCGTTTTGCCGCTGCAAAGAGAAATTTAAGCATTCTTAGACATTCCAGTTTCTACTTTTCTGTCTGAATACAAATATAATATGCAATTTTGCTGATAATATCAAAGTTATTCCCTTGATTTCAATGCTTTTGTCAACTCTTCAGAGTAACTATGAATGAGAACAAATGATGGGACTATGCATTTGGAGAGCTGGGTTTGCACGGTGCCTGCAGTATATGAGCTTCCCTTCAACTATATGGTGATGACTATTCTTTATTCTTTCTTGTGGCTGAACATGGACAAGATTCAATCATGGCTAAAGATGGACTATGGTTTTATTTTTAATTTTTAAGATGGCTTAAGATAATAAAGGGAAAGTCTCACACACACTCTTCTTATCACAATCTAGTAAACAAGTTTTGAAGAATTTTGTATGGATTCTTTTTTAAAACCCTGTAAAACCTTTCCTCCAGAACTGACCAAGTTACAAATACACCTTTAAGTGTATAATATCCTTGAAAATATTTCATATAATGTGGAGCTCTCCAATAAACTTTAATGTATGTTTTTACTATGGTTTGACTAACTAGAAATGAATACTGAATATTGCAGTGGCCTGGATACACCTGCTTGCTTCATTATTTTGAACAATGGGGGATTAAGTGGCAATTTAGTTCTAGCATTGAAAGTTAGTATTCATGGGATGTCACAGGGCATCAAGTCCAACCGCCTACTCAGTACAGGAACTCCAATTAGTTTTTATTTGTAGCCGGTGCATCAATAGATAGGGAAGACACTAAGACAGTGCCAGTCGCTCCTATACTAAATGTCCTACCCATTTGGCAAACATGTGAATGGTAGAGAGGGCCTGCAACAATCAATCTTCAGGCAATAAAGATGAGTAGTAGCTACATCCATAAAGTAGACACTCTCTTAGTTGCCAGAATTGCTAGACACGTATCTGTATTACTAAGGCCCCTTCCACACAGCTGAATAAAATCCCATATTCCCTGCTTTGAACTGGAATATATGGCGGTATAGACTCAGATGACGCAGATCAAAGCAGATACTGTGGGATTTTCTGCCATGATAATCTGGGTAATATGGCTGTGTGGAAGGGCCCTAAGGCAGCATGTAAGGATACTGATAAAAGGGGAGTTTTAAACTAGGAGCGGGCCCTTCCACACTGCACCTATATCCCATGATCTGATCCCAAATTATCTGTTTATCCCAGGTTATCTGGCAATGGGGACTCATATATTCCAGTTAAAAGCAGATAATCTGGGATCAGATCCAGGGATAACGGGCAGTGTGGAAGGGCCCACTGTTTGACAATGAAAAAAAGATTTATGGAGGAAAGAGACTGGGCTGCTCTGTATCTGTTAGATACTGTTGCTTGCATCATTTTTATTCAAGGATTGTAAAAGGAATAAGTTCTAGTACTTGCTTCCCTTCCTCTGTCAGATACTTTTTTTCAGTTTCACAGAAACATACTGTGACATAGCAAAATCTCATCTTCTGATGTTGCTCTAGACTACAATGTCTGGTGTGTTAACATCCTGCCAGACATCCTAAATAGGCTGGTACCATTCCTGTCCACATTCATAAACTTAAACTTCTCTAAAGTAGAGTGCCTTCTGCACAGTGGAACTTCCTGGCTCCTTTGAGAAGCATGTAAGTCTAGATTAATAAATAAGCTTGGTCCAGTTACTAAACAACTTTCTAACCCCTCTCATAGAAATGGTAAGTACCACTTTACTGGACAAAATAATCCACCTTTACCAAGTGAGCTTAGGTCCTCATAAAAGTCAGGTTTTTTTCAATTCTTGTATGTCAGATCACTTGGACTAAGAATTCAAAGCACCCCTTCCTAGACTCAAAACTCTGGGATTTGATAGTATAGAACCATGGCAGTTAAAGTGGAGCCATTCTGGTTAATTGTGCCATGTGGAAGGGCCCTGTCAAAATGTTCATAATGAATGAAGGCATTTCCATCCTTTTTGGAGGGATCTCTTGTAAAGTAGAGGAAGTCTTCTCCTCTTCAAGGCCCTTAAAGCCTACAGATAAGAACAGACCCTCCTGTGCCATAAATAAAGCATCCAAATGAAATATTTTGACATTCACAAATATTGTTTGAACTTTTTACAATCCAAATGTTTACTCTAAATGCAGAGCTGAAAAAAATAGATGGGGAACCACATTTCTAAATGTGAATTATGAAATCCAGGTTTTCATGTTGAAATCTTAACATCAAAATGTGGCATGTACGAGGGTTATCCAGAAAGTAGATTACGTTTTGGAATTAAAAATGAACAAAGTATAGGAGAAAACATTTATCATATGCAGTTGAAAGCCACACCGAAATACCACTCCTCAACATAGTCGCCATTCAAATCTAGGCACTTATCATAGCGAGGAATGAGCTTGGAAACTCCTCCCCCACCAAACTCTGCCACTTGCGTCCTCAACCAGTCGGTCTCCTCTTCCCGCAGCTGCGTATCGTCGCCAAAACGCTGTGTTGATGACACAAGCGGCAGAGTTTGGTGGGGGAGGAGTTTCCAAGCTCATTCCTCGCTATGATAAGTGCCTAGATTTGAATGGTGACTATGTTGAGAAGTGGTATTTTGGTGTGGCTTTCAACTGCATATGGTAAATGTTTTCTCCTATACTTTGATCATTTTTAATTCCAAAACGTAATCTACTTTCTGGATAACCCTCGTATATGTTGCATCTGTCATTGTCTATTAATTACAAATGTTTAATTAATTTAATTCTTACATTCAGTAGACACCTTTAGAAATGATTCAGTGGAGACTTCCATGGGGAAAGAGTGATGGGAAAATAAAGGATGAGAAACTAGCTAAGAAATTATTCATTCTGAAATCTATGCTTAGAGAAGAACCATAAAAATTAACAAAACCTGATAGTTAGCTCTATGCCCCATTAACATGAAGTGCCATTGATATTAATGGATTTACTCTTAAAATGACATACCCAAATAAAACTCAATGGCTGGAATCCTATTATGCCAGCAGTTGTCCTTCTCACACTATGTCTGATACAAAGGGGAGATATGTGGACAACAAAGGAACAAACACAACGACCATAGAAAATCAATTTTTGAATAAAATGTAACCTCTGAGAGTTATTTAGAGAGAGAAAAATCTGAGTCACAGATAGGATTTTTACCTCTCCAGAGAAGGAAGTGATGCTGAGATGTGAAAGAGTATCATCACCACAATAGCAAGCTGCCACAATCCAGTCATCAGTGAAGCCATTGCAGGTCCTTAAAATTCAAATGTGCTGTGAGTAATAATGCAAAGTCTGATCAGTATATATTAGCAAGAGTGTCACATGTACACATTCCAAGCTATGCAAATAAAGCAAAAAGTATTAACATCTAAACAAGTTGGTTTCTTTCACAAAACGTTGAATCTTCTGCAAACCATAAATAAAAGTACTATCAGGGGGTGCTGCTCTCGCTAGCATCTCACATTATGTTCATGTTGGTGCCTTGGGTCCTTTACATTTTCATTTTAAATACTCCTTTTTCAACTGGTTTGCCTCTATGGAGAAAAGCTACATGTTGGTGCTTTTCTGATTCCATACACCCTTTATTGTTTTTCTGCTGTTTTTATTTATTTCCCTTTTTTAAACTAAAGCTTGGGAAAAATTGCTACAAGTCCTTGAATCCCCCAGCCAGCATGACCAGCTGTGTCCTTGTGGCCAATAAAAGGAGTTGCAGTAAAAAGTCACCATTCCAAACACTGAGTTTGCCTTATTGCTAAGTTGTATTTCACATGGCCTTCAGAATTTATTGGTAGTAGCAATAAATCCTAATAGCAATAAATTAAAATAAGTACCCCAAATCTTCGAAATGTTATTAATATAGCTGAGTCTCACACACAGCCTCTTTGGTTCAAGTGTGGGAGCCTTGGGAATGCCCCTCATCCGTCAACTTAACTATCAAAGCTGAAATGCTCGATAGACTGCTTTTTGGTCCCTTTCCTGAAATATACAGATTGGTAGGGAAAGGAGGAAAGTACAGAGACCATCAAAGTAGTTAAGAAACAAGACTGCATTCTTAACAAAATATCTGATCAGATTCACAACTGAAGACCGAGACTGGAGTTCCCTATACAGTAGAGTCTCGCTTATCCAACATAAACGGGCCGGCAGAACATTGGATAAGCGAAAATGTTGGATAATAAGGAGGGATTAAGGAAAAACTGATTAAATGTCAAAATACATTACGATTTTACAAATTAAGCACTAAAACATCATGTTTTATAACAAATCGAGAGAGAAACCAATTCAAAACATGGTAGTAAATACTGCATTTACAAATTTAGCACCAAAACATCGCAATGTATTGAAAACATTGACTACAAATACACTGCTAAAAGGCAGACTGCATTGGATAATACAGAACGTTGGATGAGCGAAGGTTGGATAAGAGAGACTCTACTGTACATGCAGGTGGTTTTCAAAAAGTATTAGTCCAATCTCATTTTCACTGAGGCCATATCAACCTTATGGTTGCTTTCAAAGGATCATTTGTAATTGCAAGACTATAAATATAACGATGTTGCCCTGACATTGAAAGCCTCGCAGGCTACATAAAATAATATGGCCGACCAGATTTGGCCCATGGAGCTTGTGTTCAACATGTATGTATTAGTGTTTTGCAGTATAAGGGGGAAGGGGGGGGTATGCCAGTACCTTTAAGACTAAATGGTTTTAATTTTCATAGATATAAAATCATTGGATAACAGTACAGAATGATATTAAAGTTAAGCATATTTATACAGTTGTGGGAATAAGACAGAATGCATCTGGGTACAGAAAGACAGCACTGGGCAAGGGGATGCAGGCCCTTTGAAAATTTAGGGCAAGGAACATGATTTACATCTTTCTGGGTTCTTATATATCCTAGCCTATCCTCATAACTATATAAATCTCCAGGGTGGGAGAAAAAAATCTTGTCTGTTTGAGGCAAATGTGAATGTTTTCAACAGAAAGGAGGAAACTAGGAAAATGAACAAAATCTGGCTACCAGTATCAAAAACTCTAGAATCAGGGCAGTAAATAAAGAGCAACACTAAAAAAAAACTGGGGAATTCCAGACAGGAAACAACCAGCTAGCACCTACCAATAAAGGATTCCCCCAGGCAGGAAGTAGTCAGACTTTGAAGCTGCAAGGCCATTCAATGCAAATCAAGGTATCCATTTGCAACATTCACACTTGCCTCAGACAGACAAGAGTTCGTTCTCCCACCCCTGGACATTTCACAGATTTATAAACTCCACTTTCCTAGTTTCCAGCAGATCTCACGACCTCTGAGGATACCTGCCATTGATGTGGGTGAAACATCTGGAAAGAATGCTTCTGGAACATGGCCATACAGCCTGGAAAACTCACAGTAACCCAGCTTTAATATGGCTTTCGACTCCATTTGAAGAAGTGGGTTTACATTAATTAACACTCATGCAAAAATAAAACTTTTTTTTCTTTTACTCCTTGTTCCTTCCAAGTGCCTTCTAGTTGGCATGACTGCTCAAATGAGATGGGAGGACCAACTTTCCATCAATAACTGTACTTACTGGAGAACATGTTTCACTGCCATGCCCATATTACAAGAATTGTTAAGTACACTGTTATCTCTCAAGAAATTAACATATTTTAAAGCCTTGAAAAAGGTTCAGATTGAAATTTAAAAAATAATTTTCAGTAAAACTGACTAGAAAGAAAACTGATGAAGTAGACCCCATCTATGAAACCTTATGCGGCAAACATATTTCTCTCAGTCTCAAAGGTACTTCAAAATTCTCTTGACTAGGAGGAACTTATTATTGTGATTTATAAAGTCCCTGCCCAAATAATATGCTAGAAAAGGCTCAAAACACTTACTGTTTCAAAAGATGCCGGTTTGGAACAAGCCAGGTTTTCTGCCCGTCTGTGTTTCTAGTTCCACAACCAAACTCCTGCTCAAGCCTCCAATAAATAGCCTGTTCTTATCAGAAATCATTAATTGGGTAAAGACTGAGATGGGAGTCATGTTTAATAATGGCAAATAAACTGGAATGAGCTGGAATGCCTTTTTAATTTCCTAATTTACTTGACAAACATCCTTGGAGAGATAGGAAGGATATCGAGAGTGATTGATTTTTCCCTTTAATGTCACCACAATCGTTTGTTTCACCTTTAAAATACCATTTGATGGGAAATTGATACATATTTTTGTTTGCTCAGGTTTTATGTTACTGGGATTTTATATTTGGAATCTCATTAAGAAAAGTGGGTGCAGTAGAAAGAGGTTGTAAAGGGAGCCAAAGGGGAAGTCAGATATTTAGATTCCTTCCTTTTCTCGATTGCTCACAGACACCTGGCCAAGCTTAAGTGGAGACAGCCATGGCCAATTCTATATTGAAGAGAGAGAACTTGTGGAGGACTCTGTCCAGACTTTAAGTACCCTTCTTGCCCCTTAATGAATAAGTATTCAAGAAAGCAGAACGTACAACTTGCAAGAAGAGGGGAAAAAACCCTAAGGAAAATTGAGTCACTCTCTGTCCATTGTCATCATCTCTGCAATTTTGCAATATTCTAGTAAAAGTAAAGGTAAAGGTTTCCCCTGACGTTAAGTCCAGTCATTTCTGACTCTGGGGGTTGGTGCTCATCTCAATTTCTACGCCGAAGAGCCGGCGTTGTCCATAGACACTTCCAAGGTCATGTGGTCGGCATGACTGCATGGAGCGCCGTTACCTTCCCACCGGAGCGGTACCTATTGATCTACTCACATTGGCATGTTTTCAAACTGCTAGGTTGGCAGAAGCTGGAGCTAACAGCGGGCTCTCACTACGCTCCCGGGATTTGAACCTGGGACCTTTCGGTCTGGTAGTTCAGCAGCTCAGTGCTTTAACACACTTTGCCACCGGGGCATCCATATTCTAGTAGAGAATCATTAATAATCCTCACTGGATTTAAAATGACTCCTACATCGTCTAGCATTAATTTGGGGAGAAAAAATTCTGAAATAAATACGGTTTTGTTCTTAGGATTGTTTGCACTGTTTCAAGCAGGGGTGTGGGGGATTCAGAGATTTATTTATTATTTATTTACAATATTTAGATTCCGCCCTTCTCACCCCAAAAGGGACTTGGGGTGGATTACAATGCACATATATGGCAAACATTCAATGCCATTAGACATATAACATATAGACACACACAAAGGCAATTTAAAATTTTCCAGCTTCTGGCTTCATGAGGGTATGCTCGATTCTAGCCACAGGGGGAGCTGCCGCTTCACCGTCCCCTTGTGACATGGAGTCCTTGATGGTATTACTTCCTCATTCCTTTCCACGCGCTGCTGGCAATTTTATGGTGTTGTAAATTAGTTAAATTAGCCTCCCCACATAAAGCAGTACCTAAATTTCCTACTTGACAGATGCAACTGTCTTTCAGGCTGCTTAGGTCAACAGCAAGCTAGGCTATTAATGGTCGGCGGCTTAACCCAACCCGGGCTTCAATCTCATGACCTCTCGGTCAGCAGTGATTTATTGCAGCTGGCTGCTAACCAGCTGTGCTACAGCCTGGCCCGAAATGTCTAGATTTCTATTCTAAATTGTATGGGGATCCACATCTTCTACTCTGTGTGAAGATAGTTGAAAATGGATGCGGATTATGTGTCACTGACGTAGAAGAGGGAAAGGCAGTAAAAAAATTTCACATCCTGAGTTTCTTTGGAGAAGCTGATACATATGAAGCCACCTCAGAGCCTTACATAATCTTCCACTACGGACAACTGTCTCTTTCTCATTCACATATGCTATAGAATAGGGGTGTGCAACTGCCAAGGATTGAGAGACAACATTAGACCCATTCTCAGGGCTTCAAAATGCCATAGCCCCTGTGGCCCCCAAAATACTTATAAAATTTTTTAAAATTATAAAGTACTTTTAATATTTACTTGGACCACAAATTGTTCTCTCATCTCCTCAGTTATTCCACATTTATTTCCTATTTAGCCTTCTCTTGAGCTTAAAACAGCCTAAAAACTATTAATTAATTAATTAATTAATTTTATTTACAGTATTTGCAGTCCCCTTCGTGAGAGATAACGTGAGGTATAAATAAATATATGCCCCCGGTGACACAGCGGGTTATAACATTGAGCTGCTGAACTTGCTAACCGGAAGGTCGGCGACTCAAATCTGGGGAACAGGGTGAGCTCCCACTGTTAGCTTCAATTTTTGCCAACCTAGCAGTTCAAAACCTAACCCCCAGAGTCGTACACAACTAGACTTAATGTCAAGGGGAAACCTTTACTTTTATAAAAAAAATATAATAATAATTTTAAAATTAGAGGAGTATTGCCTAGAGATTTGGAATTTCATGCCACATGCCACACGCCATACATTCCCCAAAATGTCACATAGGATTATACAAATAAATGTTTTGAACTCTTCTGAGCAGATCAAAGCAACACTTCCAATAAACAAACAAAAAACCTGCACCGGGTTGCTGTGAGTTTTCTGGGCTGTATGGCCATGTTCCAGAAGAAGAATGCTTCTGGAACATGGCCATACAGCCGGGAAAACTCACAGCAACCCAGTGATTCCGCCTATGAAGGCTTTCGACAACATTAAAACCTGCACTCTTTAGGATTGATATTTCCATATTCTAGTTCCTATAATTTTAAAAGCAACCTAGCTTGCAGCTATGCAATAAGTGCACATTTTCCCTATCACTTTAAACCCAAGCTAGCTAAATCTTTTCCTTATATCACACTACTGTTAAAAGCACCAAAACAGATTGAGTCTAACCATCTGGAATATAGTCTTTTTCTTTTTCTATTGCCCTTCACTTTACCAAGATTGTTGTCTTTTCTGCTTCACTGTATTTTGTTCTAACAGTAGCTTCTTGTCCCTAGTACAAGTGATGCATCTGGATGATCAAATTGTCCTTGAGCTCATACTGTTCCTTAAATATGCACTAGTTGTTACTTCTATTGTCTGGAAAAGAATACTGTGCATGTAACAAAAGCTGGAAATTATTTGGTCCTCTGAATTTTTGGCAGTAATGAAATCAGTAGAAACTTCTGATTCTTTGATGGCTTATTGAGCAATACAGCTATTGAAAAAACTTAAGCACTATTTCTTAAATGTATTCTCCAAATTTACAAAGTATTTGCTATTGGAATTGCATTACATGGGAAGTACACTTTCTGCTCCATTCGGTCTCCCTTTCTATTCTTCAAGAAGTTGGAGTTCAGAGAGGGAGAGAGAGAAAGGGATAGGTCATTGTAATAAAACACAATGTTCTGCGACAGTTAAATCAGATGGATGGATGGATCCTTTATTAGCATCAGCCATAAGTCATTGCAATAAAAATATACTGTCATATTGTAGTAAAGCTAAGTTGGATTGATAGACTCTTTATTAACATCAGCTACAAGCCATTGCAATAAAACATAGTGTTGGAGTAAAGTTAAATCAGATGGATAGATGGATAGATAGGCAGATGGTAATATTATATTCTTGTGTGTGTGACTGATGGGGTATGACATGGAAGACTGACAACCTCTTGCAATATTTGTGCTATGAGTGAATGGTAATTATGTGGGATGGAATGGAAGACAGAGCAAAAGTAGGTTGTAGATTTTATATCAGCATTGCAAACCAAATGAAACTACACTCAATGTAGGCACTTGACAAAGTGTCTTACAAGGCAGAGCTATTTATTATAAGGTAATCAAACAATTCCCATACTCATGTCTTCCTCAGTAACTCTAGTGTGGAGAAAAAGGAGAGCATTTTCAGGGAAGAGTAATTAGGAGATGAGGACCTACTTACCTTTGCACACATATACACACACACCATTTTTCTCCAAGATGGAATTTAATAAATTTACGTGCAAAAAATGTCTTGCAGAAACTAGTTTATCTTTTCAAAATCCCCTTGAAGTATTACGTGAAAGATAAGAGGAAACTAGTAAAGATTTTTTAAACTATGATGATGGTAGATAAATCAATTTAGCAGCCCCATGATGGCAGTGGAGAGTTATAACAGATGCTGAGCTTTTGAGAGCATGGAACAAAAGATTTTGAAGCAAGAGAGGGGTTCCCTCCACCCAACCTCAAATGAAGAGTCCAAAGGAACTTTAACAAAACAGTTTTTAGGGAACAGGCAGAGAGATAAATGCTTAAGCTCCAGCACTGTCCACGTTGAAGTGAAAAAGTCGAGAGATCTGATTACAGATTAGCATCCTGTTTGTTTTTGGCCACAAATCATTGTTAGGGGCACAACAAACATTCTCTTGATCTGTTCCTAGCTTTGCAAGGACAACAGAAGACTTGCCAAGCCTACACCATTTCTCCCACCTGCAGAACACAAAAGCTAAAACATTCCCCTTTCAATCCAGGTTTAATACCAATACACGTTTATACATATGTGTGTGTGTGTGTGTATAAATAACTATGTTGTTCTTTATTCATTCAGTTGTTTCCGAGCCCATGCCAGAGCTCCCTGTCAGTCCTCGCTGCCCCCAGTTCCTTCAAGGTCAATATAACTATATGTGGCTCAATAAACAAGAAAACCTGAGAGATCTTCCTGAGCATTTGAAATAAGTGTGTATGCATATGCTTGCCTTCAAGTCCCCTGTTGACTTATGGTGATCTGATGGATTTCATAGAGGTTTTATAAGCAGAAATTAGTCAGAGGCAGTTTTGACAGTTTCTTCCTCTGAAATATAGCCTACAACACCTGGTATTTCTTGGCAATTGCCTATCTAGCTTCCAAAATCAGACAAAATCTGTTGCCTTTAAACCATCAGATATACAATAGCATAAGAACGTTTTCCTGGTGTGGATGAAAAGGTATTACAAAAATTTCTATGTGAGGGATACCATAAAAAACATGAATTCGTTGTGAAGAAATAAGGAAACCTGTTATTTGCTCTATCATATTAAACTGGCATCTTCGGTTTAGTGTATTAAACTGGCATTTTCTACCTGCAAAGACAGAATAATAATAATGCGTTTAGAAATGCCTACATAACATTTTCATCAGTATTTTTCTCCATTATTCTGTATTTTTCTTCACACAGAGAAATTTATATGGACCTTTCAAGAACGTAGTTATGCTGTGGTGTTCATGTGGGAAATTTTACATCATGTGCATACTTCTAGGCAGCTTGAGCAAAATGAATGCATTGTCTAACAGTCAACTGCTAAGAGAGCTTTGTAGGAGCTGCTTTGGACTTTCCACAGAGCTCCTCCAAGACTTTATCTGGGCAGAGAAACAGTGATTTCAGTATTCCAAGTGCACAAGAGAAAAGTGGATATAGGAGATCACTATGTTTGATTGTAAAGGTTTGAGAATAGTTCTTAGTTGGGTGAAGCTAAAGATATTTCATAGACAAGGCAAATAGGACAATATTAAAAGTGAACAAAATTGTAAACGTAACAGAAAAAATGTAAGATTTCTTGAATTTGGATAAGAACTGCAACTCTCTGTGCTATATAATACGATATAAGTGCTGGATGTGCAACAATGCTTAGCAGTAAAGCATCAAAAATGTCTCAGAACAGGCAATAGTAATAGGGTTAGATAGTCTGAGTGATCCAAAGTGCCCTCTCTCAATGTTTGTCTACTAACCTGATCGTCTCCCGCAAAGTGATATTCTAAGGAATATTTTCTACCTCTTAGCTTCCAATCAATCCTCTCTCTGCGCTTCACTTGAATGAAACTAGATGAGATTAGTACCCTAAGTAACATTCCTATCTCAGAATGGAATTCTTATAATACAGTCTTTAGTTTGTTTCTGAAACCCATTGGTGTTTTTGCTCCTTAATCAGGATCTTTATGATGCTCTCATTCTCAATCAGTAAAGAAGTAGAGTAGCCCACAGAATTCCCCAGTTGGGCGAGACCAAATGATATTACGATATTAAAGGCCATGTTAGATGTGAAGTTGGGGTGAAAGTAGCTATTGTAAGGTCTGCCTCCACTATAACACCACCTCCGGCTTCAGGCACGTTCCATTGTGTATTTTCTTAATTCTGTTATTGTCTTAGCTGGCAAGTGTTATTGCATATCTACCGCCACTGGTGCAATTATTAATTTGAGTTATCATCATGGGAAATTCCAAATAATCCACAGTAAGGTTATCGACCCACGCTAATGAAGTGGCTACCCCATGGACAAGCAAGTGAATTGAGGTCAGATAGTACTAGGGACTGCCTGGCTAAATCCATTCCTCATACAAGTAAAATATCCTTTAATCAGCTTACAGGGTACAAGGAGGGAGAAAAGCTTCTGGGTTCTTTCTGTTTTCAAAAATAATAAAAATAAAGCATGCTGGCAGGAGCCTGGGTGAGATTTCCCCCTTTTTTGCTAGAAGCAGACTGGTCTCATTTGGAAGGGGAGGGGAGGAAAGGGTTTGGCAGCTGCCTGAGAAAAGACCCTAATTGGAATAAGGGGATTAGGGGATTTAGTTTTTCAAATGCTCCTTTATGGCAAAGGAGTGGCAGTAATCTTTTAACACTTGATTTCTAGGTTAGGAGGCAAGAGGACAGTCATCAAGGATACAAGTTTTCTCCCACTCCTGGCTATGTGTTTAGATATAAGGAGGAGAGGTTTTAAGGAAGAGGTGCAGCATGGTATACTGGACTATTGGAAACCAGATAAGAAAATGGGATAAACCAGAAGTTGTGGTAGACAATATTTCTCAGCATATTTAATTTTTATAAGTACTAGGACAGAGGTCTTGGAAATAATAATAATAATAATAATAATAATAATAATAATAATAATAATAATAATAATTTTATTTTTATACCCCGTCCCATCTCCCCAAGGGGACTCGGGGCGGCTTACATGGGGCCAAACCCAGGCAAAACAGACAATATAAAACACAACAATAAAACAAATTAATCAACAATAAAGCAAGTCATAAAACAAATAAAATCATATAAAACAAACATGTTTGATAAAATCCTGGGTTGGCTCCTAAAAAGAACTGGGCCATAAAAGTGCTAGTAGTATCAGATACAGTCGGGGAGAGGACGATACAAAGCCATTATCCCATTAAAGTGCTGGGGAATGCATAAACAAAGGAGACTATGGCTGGCTAAAGGAATAAAGTGCAGTAAAAATAAAAATGGGCAACTGGTCAATCCTTTGCTATGGAAGTCAATCGCCAAAGGCCTGTTGGAAGAGCCAGGTTTTCAGGCAAAACATTTAGTATGAGACTGCTAAAGTACTGTATAATTAGAGCAGTATAATACAGACTGAGGAGTCCCCAGTGGCACAGAGTGTTAAACCACTGAGCTGATGAACTTGCTGACTGAAAGGTTCAAATCCAGGGAGTGAGGTGAGCTCCTGCTGTCAGCCCCAGCTTCTGCCAACATAGCAGTTAGAAAACATGCAAATATGAGTAGATCAATGGGTACCGCTCTGGCAGGAAGGTAACGGCGCTCCATGCAGTCATGCCAGCCACATGACCTTGGAGGTGTCTATGCACAACGCCGGCTCTTCAGCTTAGAAATGGAGATGAGCACCAGCCCTCAAAGTTGGACACGCCTAGACTTAATGTCAGGGGAAAAACTTTATCTTTACCTAATACAGACTTGAGCTTCCCCCAAAATCCAAAATTTTGCACATGGATGTTTGAAATACTGTAGTGACACCTTTGCTTACCGATGGTTCGATATAACTCTTTCAGGAGTGATTTTCCCTTCCAAGGGGTAGATTTCCTCTCACTTCCTATTGCCTCACCCCCGTTCTTAACTATGACTCATATGTAAATTGGATGTGCATAACTCGGGGACTGCCTATATATGAAATATAATTGAATTGTGTTAGATTTGAGTCTCACCCCCCAAGATATCTCATTATGTATATGGAAATACAGGTATTTCATAATCCCCCCTCCCCCCCCCCCAAAAAAATCCAAAATCAAGACTTGTTGCAGGATCTAGAATCGACAAAGAGCAGTATTGTGCAAGGGCAGCAATCTTCTGAAAGTGTTCAGATCCAGTTACCAAAATTAAGCAAGCTTTTCTTAAAATTCTCTTGAAACTTCTTCTTCATATATTATAGAAACTGAATGAGGAAAAATAGGAAAATAAACATGGTCAAAGACAAACAGTGGCTGGGGTAATAAAGCGCATTCTGTGTATTGTTGCATAAAGATTGCTGCCTTGTAAATAGCAAGTGGAAATTAATCATTCTTCCGTTAATGTGACTTGATTAATATATTGCTGACTTATTGGGAAGTCGTTTAAATATTAATAACATGCAGATGGAAGATCTGCTTCCAAAGGACCAACTTTTTGAAAAGAGGTAAACAGCAAGTGCATAGTATGTATGCTATACTTTTCTAAGATACTGGGAAATGTTCAGATAAGCTCCCATATTATTCCCAAACAACTGTAAATATTAGTCACATCTGAAACATTGATGTATTTCAATCACATCTATTAATAAAAGTCCAACATATAATCTGCAAACATCGCCCAACAAATATCTATCCTACAGACCTGGAAGGGCTAATACTTTGGACTGGTAAATTAGATTTGCACATTCCTAGAATTGCACATCACTCTTTCTGACACATTAACCTCTCAAACCAGCATCTGGATGCACCAATGGAGGGCATAATAAAGTATCTTTAAAATGACCTATCTAGATATCCTTCAGGCCACTGAAGGAAAGATTAAAGGAATGGCAGAAACGGAAACCAATCATTTCCATTAGCCTTTACCATATATAATTATATAAAATGGCCATGAAGTGCTAGAACAGAATTAGAAATCATGTATCTCCCCAGATATAATTAGACTGCAGCTCACAGCAGCCTTAGTCAGCAGACAATAGTACGAAATGCTGGGAGGTATAGTCCAACAAGATCTGGAGAGCCACATAACTTCCATCCTGTGTAAGAGGAAAGATGTTCTTATTTTTAAACTGAAACATTGCTTTAACCCTTGGTGTTTAGGTGTTGGTTATGGTTACTTGGTATAGCAACAGATGACCTCTTTGCATAGTTAACTGCTCATCTATTTTACCTCATTCCCCCTTGTGTTTGAGTGATGCTTTAGCAAGCTGTCACGCTTTTGTTGTTGTCGCAAATTTACTTGCTCTGTGCCCTAGCTTGACATCGCATTCATTTTTCTATACCCATGGTAACTATCCTGAAAAGAGCATCCATGCCCGGGCGGGGTATGGAAAGGATAAAAAAGCAATAAAATATACATCTTTTTAAAAGGATAAAACAGTTCTTGAGACAATTTCAGAAAAGGATGCTTTTAACTGGAGTGACACAACAATCTGGAAAATATCATTTAGAGGATTTGTCCCAATTCGCAATCTGCTGTTACTCTGTCTCCCTGTAATCTCAGCAACAAGGCAATACCGTTTGGGTTAAGCTCTATTATGAGTTTAAAGGACGACAGGGAAATAGTACATTCATGCAAATTTGAACCCGAGGTATACCTGCTTCATACTTTCAAGTCTGCTGCTAGTTTTTAAAGAAGTAATTCAAAAGCTTAGCCTTTGTTGGTAATTTAATGGGAGAACCACCAACAAAGCCCAGGTGCTGTAGGCTTTATTTCAGAAGAAGGAACTGCCAAATCTACCTGTGAGTATTTATTGGCTAAGAAAACCCTATGAAGTTCATAGGGTTGCCGTAACTCGACAGATGTTTTGATGGAACAAAGACACAAACATGAGCTATTAGGTTGGCAACATTGAGGACCACAACCTGTGCTATCGTATGGCTCTTGTATACAAACAATGCCCATCTGTTCAAACCCACTTTCACAAAATGCAGTGTAGCCCATATTGCATAAGTTTTAGGGGTTTGGACACTATGGGATGTTCCTTAAGTCTCGGGGCACCCTGCGTGCTGCTCTTACCTGTCATGAAACAAGGGGTCCCTGTGCTGGGGGAAAGACAGCATAAATAATGTAAAGGAACAGTGCAATATGGACCATTGTTGTTAAATGTTTGTTATTGTTGTTTTTGCTATTGTTGATGTGTGCCTTCAAGCTATTCCTCACCTATGGCAAACTAATCACAAGGTATTATTGGCAAGATTTGCTTAGAAGAGTGCTGAATGCAAAGGACAAGAGGGATTCCTCTCACCTCTGCAGGAGTTTACCACATATCATGCAGCTGTGGACAAGTCTACATAGAGACCACCAAATGTAGTGCCCAAACACGAAGCAAGGGGCATAAAAGGCACTGCAGATGAATTCAACCAGAGAAGTCAGCCATAGCGGAACACTTGATGGACTCACCAGTAAGGCAGGAATGAAGGGGTAGGAGGAAATGGCCATATAAGGAGGTACGAGCAGGCCAGGAACACAGCCGATGGGTTATCACATGATTTCCCTGAAATCATGTGTTTTGAGAGAAACGAAAGTAATGAAATGTAATACTGCACCACAAATATGCACCAATGGTTTGATATGTGGGCGGTCCTAAACCGAACCCATTGAATTGTATAAATAGACACTTGACCCTGTCGGCGGGGTTCTCCCTTTTCAGCATCTAGTTGTGCGTGGGATGAACCTCTGCAGCTGCAGGAACTTTAGTAAACTGCTTTCTTTGGAAAAAAACTCCAGTTGTCTGTCTCCTACTTCCACTGCGTCCGCACAGACACACGAGAAGCCGAGAAGAGGGGAAGTCTGGCTTCCGCTACATTTTCTGGTGACCCCGACGTGATTCCACAATAAGACGGGCCAGGAGATCGGAGACGGATCCCGTTGGCGGGACGGTCCCAACTCGGCGGTGGGGGCCAGAGGCAACTACCGTGACACGAGAAGGGGCCCCTGAATATTGTAAGACCGGCTGCGGTACTTGCCTCTGATGCCAACGCCGGCCGACGGTGGGAGCCGCAACGACAGCGAGGTTCCAAAGAAACCAGCCAGGAGGAAAAGGATCCAGGGAAAAGTCCAGGGGCGAAGGTTGGTCCGACGTCTACAGCAATCTGGCAAGTATAGTGGTTAAATGAGACACTAAGGGAACACAGTTACCGGCGCCGGGAGGGACACACAAAGGTTCCCAGGGAGGTATAAAGGGGTTCTGTCTTGTGATTCCTGACACACACCGTTGAGTGTCCAGGTGCCCAGTCCAAGGCAGTCCCCTCTATTAGGCAGGATGGGAGGCAGTGGGTTCAAATCCACCACCCCATTACAGTGTATGTTAGACAATTTCGGCTCAGTTGCAAGTAGAGCCGTAGAAGGAATTCCCCAGAGAACAAGACTTGTGAGGCTGCCCCAAGACCAAGTCGTGCAGGGCTCATGAGGAGTCGCAACTCCCGGGGAAAGGAAAAAAAAAAAAAAGGAAAAGAGGGAAGGTGGCATACCCTTTTGAAAAGAAAAAACAAAAACAAAAAAACTGTTTGATTTCTTTGTCATGTGTGGGGAATAATGAGTTTCAAGTTCTGCATGTTTCGTGGTAATATTGAAGTGAAAATGAAAAATGAGTCTATAGATTTACACAAAAAATGTTGAGCACAAATATCTAGAAATGTTTTATTACGGTTGAAAAAATCTGATTCGAAGAGGGTCTGTCTGTGTTAGTTTGCTTTTGCTGACAAGCTGCAGAGAGGCTAGAAAAAGGGAGGGAGGCTGTTAAAGTTGTGTTGAGGTTCAGAAACTGTCTTTCAAAGGAGTTTTCCTTGTTATTTCTGAGAAACAAAGGCTATTTTCTTAAAAAGTTTTCTTTTGCACCTGGGCCTCATGCCAAAAAAGATAGTGGGAAAATCTTGGCAGACAGTCCAAGGTAAAAACGCCCTGTCATTCTTGTTAAACTCAGGCGAAATGCCCAGAGAAAGATAATGGAATTCCAGTGGACAGCCAAGGTCAATGAAAGCCGCTGTGAACTAGTGAAGTTTTAAAAAATGTAATGTGAATTTAATATGAAAAAAAGAAAGAAAGAAAATGATGATGTAAATGTGTATATATATATATATATATATATATATATATATATTGGGGTTCTGTCTTTCACCTGGATCTTAAATCCTTGCTTTGGACTTGTTTTGGGACAACTGGGTGAGAATGTTTCATGAGCTGAGAGAGAGTGTGTGACTTTATCTAAACAACTAACCACTAATCAGAATTCCTGTGGACCTTGTGTGAATGAGATGTATGTGTTGAATTCAAAATGCATAAAGAGTTATAAACAATGTTAGTAGATTTGTTCAGAAGCAATTCGGAAGCTGTAGATATTTTTTTTGGGAAAAAAAATGGTCTTAGGCTTGAAAAAAAAAATCCTTGTTTTGAAAGAACAATGCTTCAGTGTTTTTAGGGAACATGGTGATACAACAGATAAGAGCTGGACATCTGCCCAGAAATTGAATCTCAAGGAAAAAAAAATGAGCCTGAACAAGTGTACTTTTGAAAACTCAAGCCTCTGTGGGCTACTCCCCCTTTTTCTGTTCTACAGACTGTTTAAACCCCTTACAGGTTATAGGGAAATGTTGGAGGTTCTTTTTTTTTGCAGCACTTTGGAATACAGGTGGTCTTGGTGAGTCAAGAAGAAGGAGAAGGAATGTGAATGAATGTTTTGGAGAGGAGATGGATGCTGAGGGGAGAGGACAAGGAGAGGAGTTATTGGTTGTGGAGACTTTGTATGGAAAACTGTCACAAGTTGGCAGTGCAAAAAAAAAATATTTATTTTTGAAAAAAAATTAATCCCATATTCCTGACACAGAAGGATTAAGAACTGACATTGATTTTTAAATTTTTGATTGACATTTTATTCAAAAAGGGAGCTAGTGCCCAAGTGATAGAAAGTTATCCTTTTGAGAACCAAAGACATGATATAATTGGCTACGTCTCATGTTGCTTCATAATAATTTTGTGAGATTTGGATTCTGGACTTTGTGATTTTGGCCCAACTCTTTCTAAAGGTTACGGAAAGGGAGGACTAGGACTTTTGTAAACGGGACATTAGATCATGCAAATAGGGGTATTTTTTCCATCGCCCCCAGCCTGGATTTTGCCAGATTTGAGAAGCGGCAGGAGGCTTTTCAACGTGTGTTACTAACAAATTTTGATCTGTTCAACGAGTCGGTGTAAAAGGGGAATTGAGTAAGTTTAACACTGCAGCAGGACTGGAGTGGAAGATTGCATTGCAGCAAGTGGATAGACGATTGTTAAATCGTTTGCGGAAAAGAAAAGAAAAAGATGTGGAGAAGAAAGATTTTGTTGGATTTCAAGACAGATGAGTGTGTTGTCAAAGGCACAACCTCTGAGGAGGCCTGCCGTGGATGTGAGCGAAACGACTAGAGAGAGTGCTTCAAGAGCCATACAGCCTGGAAGGATGAGTATTTCCCTCCCCTTCTTTTCCCTCTCATTGTTTTTTTGCTACAAGTCCTGAACTCCTGTATGGGATAAACCCAGAAGTCTATGAGACATGTTTATTGAGAGGCCTGGGAGGGCCTATAGGTGTTGCTGAGTGCTAAGGCTGTGATGGAGTGTGGCATCAGGCTGGAGGCTGTAAGGGCTGACCAACTCAACAACATACAATTTTCTATTTTGACCCAACTCTCCTGGTTAGGACCTTTTGTAACGGGACATTGCAAATAATTCGGATTTTTGCCGGATTTGAGAGACAATGAGGGACATTTTCATATGCCATCTAACAACCTTGCTTTTTAAGCCAAAAGGAGGATATAGCACGGAGACAATGTGACAAAGAATAAAATAAGTTAACCATTGCAGCAGGACCAGAGTAAAAAGGATTACTGCAGATCGCGAAAGAAGGCCCATGGAGGAATCATTTCTCAAGAGGCCATGGAGGGGTCGTTTGGGAGCTGAATAGTGGCCTACCTGCCCCACCCGTGGAGAGACAAGGGATTTCAACAAGATTGGCTGAGACAAAAGTGATGCCGAACAGGATGATCGACAGATGGGTAATCCGTTCCCCCTCCCCCCTCCTCTCTCACTGTCTTCCTGCTTTCTTTTTCAGCTTTTTTGACTCCTGTTCCTAAAATGGAGATCCATAAGGCATTATTACTGGAAGGCCTGTTTTGGAATCCAAAACCCGCAGGGATTGAGTCTACCCCAGACCACACGCTGGGTATACTGGGTATGACAGCTAAAGCCCTGTGAGAGATGGAGATTTTCTTTACAGACTTTTCTTTACACAGAGACAATTCTTAGAGACTAGAGACTTGATTGGACAAAGAGACTTTCTTCAAATTAACTGAACATTATTCCTTTGATCAAGGAAGAGGAAACACACCCCCAGTTTGACTTTATGCCAAAGACTGAAAAGACCTGAAAGTTGGACATGTATGTGAATGGCCACCTCTGGCCATAGCAACAAATCCATCATCGGAAGAAGCCAAATGACTGGGCTAGATCAGAATTCTACTGTGGACTATGTCCTTTCTAAAACCTGATTAATATTTTTAATCCTCATGTGTTGTTTACCTCTGGTGATGAAACTATGTACAAATGCTATTCTGCGCTCATTTTCCACTGAAAAGATAGCTTGGCTGCAAGCTAGAAGGGATTGGAGGGACCCATAAGTCTGCTCATTTGGTTTGCTTCAGCTTTTGTATACACGCTTCGCAAAAAAAAAAAATGGGGGAATAAGGCAGGAATGAAGGGGTAGGAGGAAATGGCCATATAAGGAGGTACGAGCAGGCCAGGAACACAGCCGATGGGTTATCACATGATTTCCCTGAAATCATGTGTTTTGAGAGAAACGAAAGTAATGAAATGTAATACTGCACCACAAATATGCACCAATGGTTTGATATGTGGGCGGTCCTAAACCGAACCCATTGAATTGTATAAATAGACACTTGACCCTGTCGGCGGGGTTCTCCCTTTTCAGCATCTAGTTGTGCGTGGGATGAACCTCTGCAGCTGCAGGAACTTTAGTAAACTGCTTTCTTTGGAAAAAAACTCCAGTTGTCTGTCTCCTACTTCCACTGCGTCCGCACAGACACACGAGAAGCCGAGAAGAGGGGAAGTCTGGCTTCCGCTACACCAGGACACAGCATATTATTTGAAAACACAGAAATGCTGGACCACTCCAACAATAATAATAATAATAATAATAATTTTATTCTTATATCCCGCCCCATCTCCTCGGAGGGACTCGGGGCGGCTTACATGGGGCCATGCCCAGACACGACAGCACAAATCAGATAAAACATTAAACTGAGCAGTAAAACTTTAACATGATTAAAAACAGTCATAAAAGTCAATATAGACAATAATATTAAAATCCCGATTTGGGTCAAAAGATCCAGGCCAAGGTGCAAAGCAATATCAAGTTATCAGGGAGGGATAATTATACAGCAGGTGTAATACTTAAAGTGCTGAATGAATCCTAAAAACAATCCAGAGGGTCTACTGCTTAATAGGTAAATAACATGATCCCACAAGGATCAGTCAACGAAGGCCTTCTGGAATAGCCAAGTTTTCAGGCTCTTCCTGAAAGAAAGTAGGGTAGGGGCCTGCCTAATCTCCCTGGGGAGCGTGTTCCACAGCCGGGGGGCCACGGCGGAGAAGGCCCTCTCCCTCGTCCCCACCAACCGCAACTGCGAAGTTGGTGGAAGCGAGAGGAGGGCCTCCCCCGACGAGCGAAGAGGTCGTGCGGGTTCATAGGGGGAAATGCGGTCTCGAAGGTAGGTGGGTCCCAAACCGTTTAGGGCTTTGTAGGTGATAACCTGCACCTTGAATTGGGCTCGGAAAATAAATGGCAGCCAGTGGAGCTCTTTAAACAGCGGCGTTGAGCGCGCCCTGTAATCTGCCCCAGTTAGAAACCTGGCTGCCGATCGTTGTACTAGTTGTAGTTTCCGAGCCGTCTTCAAAGGCAGCCCCACGTAGAGCGCATTGCAGTAATCCAGTCTAGAGGTAACTAAGGCATGGACCACCATGGTCAGATCTGACTTCTCGAGGTATGGTCGCAGCTGGCGCACAAGTTTTAGTTGTGCAAAGGCCCTCCCAGCCACGGCCGACACCTGGGCCTCAAGTGTGAGCGCAGAGTCCAGGAGGACCCCCAAGCTGCGGACCTGCGCCTTCAGGGGGAGTGCGACCCCGTCAAGCACAGGTTGCCACCCAATACCCCGATCAGACGTACGACTGACCTGGAGGACCTCTGTCTTGTCAGGATTGAGCTTCAGCTTGTTCGCCCTCATCCAGGCCAATACAGCGGCAAGACACTGGTCCAGTATCCGAGGGGCTTCCTTGGAATTAGGTGGAAAGGAGTAGTAGAGTTGGGTGTCATCCGCGTAGAGATGGCACCGCACTCCAAAACTCCGGATGACCTCACCCAGCGGTTTCATGTAGATATTAAAAAGCATGGGGGACAAAATGGAACCTTGCGGGACCCCACAGGTCAATGGCCAGGGGTCCGAGCAGGTGTCCCCCAGCTTCACCATCTGGGAACGACCCTCCAGGAAGGACTGGAGCCACTGCAAAACAGCACCCCCAAGGCCCATCCCAGAGAGACGTCCCAGAAGGATACCATGGTCGATGGACAACTACCATGTCAGACTACACAGAGAAGCCATTGAAATCCACAAGCATGTGGACAATTTCAACAGAGAAAGGAAACCATGAAAATGAACAAAATCTGGCTACAAGTATTAAAAAACCCTCTAAAATCAGAACAGTAAATAAAGAGCAAGACTGAAAAAGCAGGGGAATTCCAGACAATAATCAATCAGGGCCAGCTAACACCTCCCAACAAAGGATTCCCCCAGGCAGCTACCAGGCAGGCCTTGAAACTGCAGGGCATTAAAATGCTAATCAAGGTGGCAAATTGCAACATTTACACGTACCTCAAGCAGACAAGAGTTCTTTCCCCCACCCTGGACATTCCACAGATATATAAACCTCACTTACTTGGTTTCCAACAGACCACTCAACCCCTGAGGATGCCTGCCATAGATGTAGGTGAAACACCAGGAGAGAATGCTTCTGGAATATGGCCATACAGCCTGGAAAACTCACAACAACCCACTGTTCAGAAGGGGTTTGCCATTGCCTTCCTCAGAGAATGTAAATTGCCTAAGGTTACCTAGTGAGTTTGCATGGCTGAGTATGAGTAAGGATTCAAAACCTGGCCTCCAGAGCCATAGTCCAGTGCTCAAACCACTATGCCATACTGATTGCTAATTTACCTAAATCTACGCATTTGAAGATCTCAGTCAGTGTGACTGATCTGTGACAATCTCCATGTTTAGTTAGGCTGAAAATGTAGTGACTGAAGTTCCCTGAGGACCCAGATATCCTATGTAAAAAGTGGCATTCCTTCTCATCAGGTTGGCATAGGTGCCGTTCCTTCTGCTTTTTGTGATAATAATGTTGGGAGGGCTCTTGATGAATTCAAGACACTTTGTGATGGCTGTGAGAACTCAGCTTCTCCTAAAACTGGTTTAAGTCTTCATGAACTGTAAAGCTATAAGGATTTATGGCTCATCTAGGTCATTACCATCTCTCACCCTCACAGGCAAGGCAGACAGCTCTGCTTTAAACACATCAAATCAACAGATTGCCATGTGCGCTCAGACAGCACAATCCAGCGGAGAGTTAATCATGTCTAAGAGCATTAATTTCAAAAGGTCTGAAAATGTTGAAGCCTCTGCTGCATTTTAGCCTTACTTTTAATCAGCCACCCAGTAAAAAGGCATGTCTTTTACTTTTTGCATAGAAAGCAATTCCAAACTCGGAACTACTTAATTTTAGGGGAATGAAATGATCAGCTTTGTAAACTTACACTTTTCACAATACAAGTTGCTCAAATATAGTAGAATCCCCATACGCATGGGATTTATGATAAAAACCACCCATGCATACCTTCAACCATGGATAATAGTGAACCTTATATTCTGACTATAGTTGGATCAGAAGCATAGCATAGAATTACAATTAAGGATCTAGAGAGGTCCATAAACATTAGTTTGGAGTCTGAGTAAATGAAGCCATGGGTACTGAATCCACGGATAAAGGACTGTATTTAATTCAAAATTTCCCTTAAAATTATAGGTAAGAACTTCCAATTCTTTCATTAAATCCTTTCATATTTTTTCTATCATTGGAAATTTTTCCAGAGAATACTGTAATGTTTTTGTAGACCAGCTTATTTTACAAGATTTTACATGAGTCTGTATTAGATATGAATGGAAACTAAGATTTTAAGAGGTCAGAAGCCATGTTGAAAAACCTGATCTGTAGCCGCTAGCACTTTCCATGTCAGAAAGGCAATGAACTTGCTCCCGATTTTTATCTGAACTTTAAAAGTGCTATCCAATATGTTAAACCTATTTTAAGGATAGGATTTGGCTTCTTGTATATTCCTATAAAGCCGTGTCAAATCAACTCCTCACTCCTGATGTGGATGTCACCAGCCATCACCCTTCCACTCTGCCCTATGACCCTCCTTCACAAAGTATGCAACAGAGGAAGAGAGTCCTCCTGGCCTTTCAACCAGCTCAGGTTCATGTAGCAGAGACACTAGACAAAGCATAATTCAAAAGGTGAGAAGTTTTAAAAGGCTGTTGAGTGGCTACTAGCTAGAAGGCTGACTTTGTTAAGGTCGAAAAGCATTTTCTGAAAAGCTCTGAACAAAGCTCTGTAGCACAGAGTGATCTTTTTAGAAAATAGCTTGGAAATGGGCCACTTGAGAAATGAATAACTTGAGAGTCAAGCTTTGTGTTCATCCCTACCTTTTACAGTACACAGGCAGTACATTAATTGGTCACAAATACAATTTCTCCATAGTCTTTTCCCCTCCAAGCTAGCAAGTGAAGGATGCTTCCCATCAGGCTTACTTGAGCTCAGGAGGCTTTAGGTGCTATCTCCTATAGTTTAATCTTCTTGATTTTTCTGATTTCACATTCAAAAGAAGCATTTCCATTTGATCACACATTTCTATATCCATAGAAAGTGATGCCTTTTCACTGAGCGCCCCAAATGAACTATTGCTATTTCCTGCCTCTAACCATCTTTCACTTCCTAAACAGCAAACAGTGGGATGGTGGTGGTGATTGAATTATTATTATTATTATTATTATTATTATTATTATTATTATTAACTGCAGTTGCAAGATTCCCTGGAGGATCTCTTTGAGTCAGTTCAAAGAAATCCAGTGCTCTTAACACAGATGCAATATTGATTCCTTCCCTAACTCGTCTCAAGCTATATGCCACAGAACAGATCACAAGCTACAGCACAGTTTTCCTCCATTTGCATACCGTTTGAGTATCATTAGGAACAGGCTATGCCAAAGGTAATATGCAGTCATTACTAGTAAGATTTCAGGTTAAATATTTACTTATAACTTTTACCTAGAAATGCTAGATTTCAACAATAAATAGAATGCTCTCTAAACAGAATTGCATTCCAGTTATAGAAAAGGGCTTTTTAAAAGGGCATCAAAACTAAACGAATTTCCTCACTAATTGTTTGTTTGTTTTGTTGTTTGTTTACTGCCATTTTCAAATCCACAGTTATATAAAATGAAGGAGAAAATACCTCCCCCACCATGTTATTTCTACATCAAGGAAGGCTTAATCCACATAATTACTTTTTGATCAGGTTGCTTTTAAGAGACGCGGAGACTACCTAACAACAAAAGAAGGCTGTCGTAAAACAAAAGAATGTTGTGTAATTCAGGAAGAAGCATACTACATGGCAAATATTGGTTGGATTTGATAAACGGTATTGATTCCGATTAGAGAGGGAGATTTTGTGGCTGGTACGTTGCTCCAACATCTGTCTGCACATGATGTTCAGTCCCTCCATAGATTCAAAGTCCACACTTCAGTTGGGAAGTATTCTTATCACCAGATGTCCCCCCGCCTCCCAAGAGGATCAACAGAACAACATGGTTTTGCCTTGTTAATTAAATTATTATTTAAATATGCAGGAGCACCAGGCTATTTGAAGGACTGCATTTTCCCACAAGGGCCTGTCTGAGCTCTAAGAATTGGAGGGAAGGCACTTCTCTCTATCTCACCAACTTCACAGGCACAACTGGTGGGAACACAGAACAAGGAGTCCACATGTCGAAACTCCCTCCCTGGGGAAACTGGGACTTTTGTTTTTCTTGCAGCAACAGGTTAAGACCTTTCTCTTCAATCAAGCTTTTGGAAACTGATTTTAAGAACGATTACTGTTATGGTGCTGTACTGGTTTTAATCTGTTTTAACGTAAGATTTTAAATGTGTTTTCATTATGTTATTTAATATTGTTTCAATCTTGGTTTTGTATGCATTTAACGATTGTCAGCCCTACGCATAGATTCTGCATGTATGGATTCAATCATCCGCAGCTTGTAAATATTCTCCCCAGTGCCATCCCAGTGCAAAACAACGACAATGGTAAGGGCCATTTCCTGAACTGTGGAGTGTGGGGAAAGTGGGACCAACTCTGCTGTCTACATATATTTGAAATGCAGGCTACTCTGGAGTGATTTTTTGTTAACGCAGGGTCAAATCAGGTTAGGCAGTTTTACTCAGTGTTATGGGACATCATCTAGACATCCAGAAGCAATTTCTTGCCCACTTTGGGGTATATGGTCTGTGATAGGCCCTTTGTCAGATCCATCTAAGGAAACAGATTTTGGACTTCAGTACGCAAACCCCAAAACCTGGAGTGAACCAGAAGTCACTCCTGGATGTCTGTATAAACCAGTTTAGCCCTGCTTTAAGGAAAACCGGGGAATACTCTGGAGCAGGGGTCCCCAAACTAAGGCCCTCCAAGGTCATTTACCTGGCCCCCGCTCTCAGTTTTATAATATATTTTTATATCTGTTTTAATAATATAATATATTGTATATACATATAATATTGATAAAAATATTATAATGTTATACAATATAATACTAATAATAATACCATATAATAATATTAACTATATGTTATATATTACATATAGTATTACAGTATAGTGGTATAGTTCAATATAGTAATGTATAATGCTAATATTTTGCTATGCTAATAATATAATATATTGTATGTACATACAGCTGCTCTGACTCCCCTTCGGGGTAAGAAGGGTGGGATAGAAATGTAGTAAATAAATGTAGTAAGTAAATAAATAAATAATTTTAGACTTAGGCTCACCCAAATTCTGAAATGACTTGAAGGCACACAACAACAACAACAACAACAACAACAACAACAACAACAACAACAACAACCACAACAACAATCCTAATTAATTTGACTATCTCATTGGCCAGTAGCAGGCCCACACTTTCCATTGAAATCCTGATAGTTTTATAATAATAATAATAATAATAATAATAATAATAATAATAATAATAATAATTTTATTCTTATACCCCGCCCCATCTCCCCGAAGGGACTCGGGGCGGCTTACATGTTTACATGTTACAGTTTTATGTTGGTTAAGATTGTTTTCATTTTTAAATATTGTATTGTTCTTTCATTGTTGTTGTTGTTTTGCACTACAAATAAGACATGTGCAGTGTGCATAGGAATTTGTTCGTATTTTTTTTCAAATGATAATTCGGCCCCTCCATAGTCTGAAGGATTGTAGACCGGCCCTTTGCTTTAAAGGTTTGAGGAACCCTGCTCTGGAGTGTCAACAAAACTGGCTAGTGGCTACAAAGTGAACTGGCCTGCTGTCTGCATGAGTCAGTATTGCCACATTGTTCTAAGCAGTGTAGGGAAAGGGGGAATGATGGGGTTGTGTCACTCCACTTGCTACTGTGGGTGTCCCCAGAGAGCTCCTGGTTGCACAGGCACCATTGCTGATGTCAACAAGGATGTTCCTGATGACCAGGAGCTCTCCTGGGGCCCCGGGGCCATCCAACCATGGGAAAGACAACAAGAAAAGTAAGGATGACAGTCCAGTAGACTATATCAATTTTGGCCAGGTGAACCATGCAGACTGCACCCCACAAATGCTGTGAGTCAGGGATAGTGCATCTGAACACCTGTGCCAATCCACAGCATCGACAAGCATAGATGTGCCATCAACTTAATTTTTTCTGTTAGAGTCTAAGATGCTTTTGCATACTGTCTTTTTGTAAGATGTATTGAGGCCAAGCCTGGTATAAGAGCTTGGGAACAGGTAGAACCATACAAAAGTGAGAGGTGGAAGCATTAGATACAAGGGGATAACAGCACAATTTTAATACTTTAATTCCATTTTAACTGTCATTGCTCCATCTTACAGAATTCTGGGAACTGTAGTTTTATGAAAGATTCTTTGTGAATGAGTGGTAATGCTATAGTTTGGAGGAATGCACTAGATCTCAAACTACAATCCCCAGGTTTCTATAGGGGAGAAACATGACACTTAAAATATCAAAGCACAATAATGGTGCAATGTGGAAATACCCTGTTGCAGATTTTTAAAAGGCCCTGATAAAATTTGAGTATCATTGAATGTTTCAATTTAATCTAATGTTTAAATTAAACTGTGCGCCTGGTTGAGCAGTGGGTTAAACCACTGAGCTGCTGAGCTTGCTGACTGAAATGTTGGTGGTTTGAATCCGGGGAGCAGAGTGAGCTCCCACTATGAGCCCCAGCTTCTGTCAACCTAGCAATTTGAAAACATGCAAATGTGAGATCAGTAGGTACCGCTCCTGTGGGAAGATAATGGCGCTCCATGCAGTCATGCCAGCCACATGACCTTGGAGGTGTCTACGGATAGCGCCGACTCTTCAGCTTCGAAATGGTGATGAACACCAACCCCTAGAGTCGGATACGACTGGACTTAATGTCAGGGGAAAACCTACCTTTAACAAATGTTTTATAATGCTATTGTTAAAATGTTTACTTGTGTTGTGGCTTATCTTATTGGATGTGTTATTGTTTATTTTATGTATTTTGTTGCATTTACTCATGTTGTGAGTCACCCTGAGACCCTTGGGAAGATGGGGTGGGGTATAAATAAAGATCATTATTATTGTGATGGGAAGGAGAAGGGTAATAACTATTAAGAATGGAAGTTTAATGTGTTGTCAAAGGATTTCATGGCTGGAATCACTGGGTTGCTGTGAGTTTTCCGGGCTGTATGGCCATGTTCCAGAAGCATGACGTTTCCTGATGTTTCGCCCACATCTATGGCAGGCATTCTTCCATCGCCAACCTCTGAGGATGCCTGCCATAGATGTGGGCGAAACGTCAGGAGAGAATGTTTCTGGAACATGGCTACACGGCCTGGCAAAACTCATTACAACTTCACGGAAGTTCAGTTTGCAGTTTCGAAGGCTAAAAGGTGGTGCTTGGTAGAGAAACCCTTCAAATTTACAAAGAAAGGATTTTGGGAGGGGGCATAAACAGCATGGTGAGAAGGATTTGGAGCAAATTAGTAGAAGAATAAAGCTGCAAGAGGCGAGCAGAGAGGAATGATACAAAATATCCGCAGGTATGAAACAGGATCATTTCTCTCGTCCTTTCCAAACAGCGTTAGAAAAACAGCACGGGAGGCGGAAAGGCGCCGCTTGTGGCTCTCTTTTGCAGAAGAGGACAGCTGCGTTCCCCTTTTCTCTGAAAATCCGATCAACAACAATTGAAGAAATGGACCAAGTGTTGCTTTTTCTCCTCCTCCTCCTCCTTCCTGCGCTGCCGCTGCTGTTTCTTGGGCGCAAGAGGAGAGGCGTCTTGCGGGATTCCCAGGAAAGCGGGCGGCGGCCCGGGAGGGGCCAGCTCCGGGCGGCCAAAATGCAAAGGAAGGATGATTGGGCCGGGGGCGCACGGGGGTCCCACTCAGAAGTTTGTGTGTCCAGGCGCATGCGCCGAGCCATCCAGCCGGATTGGGGGCGCAGAGGCGCACAGGTTAAAGAGTAACCCGCTCTTTCCCTGCCTCACCTGGAAGGGAATGACCTCTAGCTTCTACAGCAGAGCTTTCCAAACTGTGTGTCCTGACATCTTAGTGCAAACATGGGCAAACTTGGGTCCACCAGGTGTTTTGGACTTCAACTCCCACCATTCCTCACAGCCTCAGGCCCTTTCCTTTTCCCCTTCAGCCGCTTAAGCTCTCCCCGGGAGATTAGATTAGCCCCCACTCTGTCCACTTTCCGTAAAGACTTGAAAACTTGGATGCTCCAATGTGCCTTTGAATGACAGTTTAGCTCCCTATCAGGTCTGCCCAGCCCTAATTTATTGTTTTGGTTTTCCAGCACTTTACTTCCATCCCCAGCCCTATTGTTCTGCATTTTGCAGAAGCCTTGCCCTGCCCTGTCGAATCTGAACATGCCCACTTTTTCTGGTTACTGGTTGTCGGTGTCAATTGATGTATTTTAATGATTTTTTATTTTTCCGCTTTTAATTGTTTTAATTATATTGTTTATTTGTTATATTTTTAAATTATGTAACTTTGAATTCCTTGTTTATGCTGGGCTTGGTCCCCATGTAAGCCAGCCCGAGTCTCTTCAGGGAGATGGTGGCAGGATATAAGAAGAAAGATATTATTATTATTATTATTATTATTATTATTATTATTATTATTAAGTTCTGTTTTAGAAGTTCTATTATTCTGATCAGAGGGAAAAATATTTCATCAGAGGGGGTCTGCCTTTGACTTGCTTTGAGGCTGAGAGTGTGCCTTGCCCAAGGTCACCCAAAGGAGCCCAGGGTGGCTCAATGCGTTAAATTCTTGTGCCATACAGATAAGGGATTCCCCAAAGTACAAGGGCAAAAAGCCACTATAAACAAAAATATAATCCAATAATATAAACCTTAATACAGTTTTTCATATACAGTAGAGTCTCACTTATCCAAGCTAAACGGGCCGGCAGAAGCTTGGATAAGCGAATATCTTGGATAATAAGGAGGGATTAAGGAAAAGTCTATTAAACATCAAATTAGGTTATGATTTTTACAAATTAAGCACCAAAACATCACGTTATACAACAAATTTGACAGAAAAAGTAGTTCAATACGCAGTAATGTTATGTTGTAATTACTGTATTTAGGAATTTAGCACCAAAATATCACGATATATTGAAAACATTGACTACAAAAATGGCTTGGATAATCCAGAAGCTTGGATAAGTGAGACTCTACTGTATATGCTATAGACAGCACATTCAATGTGCAGACAAGGATTGTAGAGGTTCAAAATATACTTAATGATTCAAAATACAAGTCTCTAAACCAAAACCTTCCTTGCATACGAAAGGCAAGAGATTCTTAAAGCAAAATCCAAAATAATATAATCAATGTGTTACAAACACACATAGTCATAGAAGGCATCACACTTATAATCAAAGTTTGTGAGTCCAATGACATCCAGAGTTCATGTTCCACATGGGGGACTGTATAAATCACAGATTGTAAATTCAATCCTATATGTCCAAGTTTGTAAATCTTATTTGAATCCAACGTTTTAAACAAATCCAAAGTTTATAACCATCCATGACCGGTTTCAACTGTGTAGAGACTTCCTCAGGTGGTAGTTTGTGAAAGTACAGAAAACAGAGTAGCCAATTTTCCAGTGTAGCAAGTTCTTCGAGTAAATCAATTCAAAGATGGAGTGGACATACAGGGAATACATATGAGTGGCTAGAAACACTAGTACAGGATAAAAATTACCCATTATAGTAAAAGCATAAATGACAGGAGCATGTATACTCACACAAATTCTCCTACAAGCGTGCTCTGCTACTAATTTGATTCCTTAGGCAAGCCCAGGAGAAGCTGGTAGAACCTACTGTATAGAGAGAGAAATTTAAAGGTCTCGGTGTGGATATAGGTGTGGCTATGTCCCAGCCATCTGTAACAAGTTTCTCATAAAAATAACCTATTTGAACTTAACAAAGGACATACACGGGCTCACAGAAAACACTGAAATGAATAGAATAATTGAGACCCTTATGGTGAACAGTTTTAAGAGTAAACATCCAGAAGGCTTCACGTTGTTGTAGTTTAGTGCATAAATCTATGTTTGAAGAGGGAGTAACTACCGCTAAGACTAGGACCCGAAATTATTCAGGACTGTGGTTCATGACATTGAAATTTTTATACAGTCAGTGGCCCGATTCCTGATTTTACTCTTGTGTTCATTACGTGGAGTTTAATTTGCCTGCTGGTCTGGCCAACATATATCAAGGAACAGGGACAATAATTACATAAATGACGCCTTTGGTGATGCATGTAGCAAAATGTTGCAGTTGATGAACAATCTTAGTATGAAGATTCTGAAAAACCTTAGTTTGAATAAATTCCAGACATATGGCACAGTGGTGACATGGAATATTTCCTACTAAATTAGGTCTAATTTTCATAATTTGAGAATCATAGTCAATATCTGAGTGTACCAATATGTCTCTCAAGTTCTGTGTTCTTTTATGTGCCACCATGGGTTTTCTTTTTTACTCTTGTGCCACCAGGACTGATGACCGACAGGTTGGAGGTTCGAATCCGGGGAGAGTGCGGATGAGCTCCCTCTGTTAGGTCCAGCTCCCCATGCAGGAACACAAGAGAAGCCTCCCACAAGGATGGTAAAACATCAAAACATCCAGGCGTTCCCTGGACAACATCCTTGCAGACGGCCAATTCTCTCACACCAGAATTGACTTGCAGTTTCTCAAGTCGCTCCTGACACACACAAAAACCAATGGGCTTTCATGGCCAAGCAGGGATTTGAACCCAAGTCTTCAGTGTCGCAGTCCAGCGCTCTAACGACTCCACCACAACAACACTCATTTGGTGGTGGTATTTCCTAACATGTCAGTGTCAATTCCTTCCCTGCATATGAAACAGTAAGGACCTCATCAGACACAGGTTCCCCCAATTTCTAAAAAGTTTGAAGACTAAGTCCCACAAAGCTAATCATACAACATAAAACTGCTTCCATCCATTCCTTATGGGACTCTGTCTTAAAAATGTGTTTAAAGTGTTTTAGGAGTCAAATAGCAATCGTCTTAAGAGCTTCTGATTTCCGCAGAAACAGGTAAAGGCACTTATTTCCATGTGGGATGGGAACTGTCAGATTCCCCCATGTTTTAGTGATGTTAAAGATTGGGCGTTTCTGTGGGTGGTCTCAAAATAAGCCTTAATGGCCCTTTTCTCACCAGTAATCTTCTTGCATGAAACTTTTACAGTAATTGTAAAAAAATATTTATTCTTCAGGAATTGCTCTATTTTGATATATCACCACTTTGCTGTGGTTATATTCTCCCCTTTTAAAGAGAGATTTCAGACTTTTGCAATTGTGAAGTTTTCCTCTTTTCTTTCTTTCTTTTTTTAAAAAGAAGAATGCAGAATGGGTGGGGACTACACTTACCCATGTGACAGCTCAGAATGCAGAAGATTACTGCAGAAATGTGCAAAAGTACATTGCATGTGATGGGGTGAATATATTGTCCGTTTTCCTTGCAAACGGAATGCAATGATAAAAAGATGATTCCCCCACTTCCCCACCTCCACCCCAACAGGATTTATTTATCCTATCAGAAGAGAACCAAAGGTATAATTGTAATGTATTTTAAAACATAAACAAAGTTAAAAACTTGGCATTATGCTAAATATCCTTTGACCAGTAGCTGGCCACTTTGAGTGCCTCTGGTGTTGCTATAAGAAGGTTCTCCATTGTGCATGTGGCAGGGCTCTGACTGCATTGTAATAGGTGGTCTATGGTTCTGCTGTTCTTCACACTCGCATGTCACGGATTCCACTTAGTGGCCCCATTTCTTAAGGTTGGCTCTGCATTTCATGGTGCCGGAGTGCAGTCTGTTCAGTGCCTTTCAAGTCGCCCAGTTTTCTGTGTGCCCAGGAAGGAGTCTCTCATTCAGTAACAGCCATGGCTTCAGGTTCCGGATCCCAATAGGATGATGTCCTAAGACTTAGCTCAAACCCCTTTCACACTATGCAAGGCATTGAAAAACCATTTTATTGGTATTCATTCTCCCATGCAAAAGGTAATAATAATAATAATAATGCTTTATTTGTAACCTGTCCTATCTCCCCAAGTGGAATCAGGGCGGCTCCCAACATAATAAAGGCAACATAATAATAAATTTCATGTCAGTATAAAACAAGAAAAATATAAAAGCACACAATACATTACAATACATTATACAATGAATTAAAACAAGTAAATTAAATAATTATCCTTAAAGAAACATCATTAAACCATTAAAAGGTTCGTGGTTGAAGTTTCTCCGCTACATATAGTCCAGCAGAAATTATTTTGTAAAGGAACTTAAAACAAAGCTGGAAATATACTTATACACATACATAAATATATCCTTTCAAAACCCCATGAAATACCTGTCAATGCTTAGGAAAACCAATTAAAACACAACTGACCTATGAATGTTGTGTATGTGTGTATGGGGGGGGGGGGGGGATTTATGACTATTTTGGGTTTGCCATAACTTAAAGAAAGCATTAAAACAGGGGTAGGAATCGTGTGTTCATTGATTCAGTTCTGTGTCCATTTGTCTCCACTGTCTTCCAAAAGCCAAGACTGGTTTCTATTGGACATGTCACTATTCAAATGCCTTAACAAAATGCCTTTTGCCAGATTATACAAAAGTTATTGCACAAGTACTCTCAGGAACATTTATGTTCAAGACAATGTCATGGTACACATCTCTGGAAAAAGAACCAGTTTGTATCAGTAACTCAGACTTAACAGCTGTATAAGCACCATTTTCCCATCATGTGTTCTGACAGTTCCAAGCTGAATGGCAGAAGGTCATGACCCAAAAGGGTTTTGTTGGTTATTGTTTTAGTGCAGGGATTTTAAATGCCAAAAGGATTTGGCCTTCCATAGGTAAAGAAAAGGAGCAGTTTCTGTATTGACAAAAAGATAGCAAAAGACACTGCTCTAAACATGACAAAATCCCCTCATAATATACAAGAACTCGGACTTCCGGTGAGCTAAGATGGTGGTAGGACGGACCTGCTGAGTGCTCTCAGCAAGCCACCGAGTGCGAAGGTCTGGTAGAGCGTTTTTGCTCCCTCTCTACCCGCGGAGAGAGTCGGGTGGAGACGCAAGACCTCCAGAGTACTCCGAAGACCCCAAAGTCCACTCTTCCCTCAAGGAGGAGGGGGCGAGAGGGCCCGGAGAAACTGAGGTTTGCGGACCGCGCACCGGGAAGCGGTGGAAACACTGCAAGGACTATCACCATTACTCACTGCAAAACTCAAGAAATAATAACAAGAACGCTGAGGGAACCCAGCAACGGAGAACGTAAGTCTCCAAGGGGAGTTCTTCTTTTTGACTCCGTGGTATTCCTCTAATGGGCTCACAGAAGACAGACGCGAGAGATACTAAATATAAAATATAGACAGAAACTAGAAATATAAAGGTAAAAGGGAGTAAAGAGACAAACTGAAAAGAACTGACTAATTCAAAACGCTTAAAGGAACGGATTGAAACGAGACACCATTTAGCAAACATCAGAAGGCGGCTGGAAACAGATAACCATTGTAACAATACCTGGTAAGGGAGGACGGACGGGCTCGGCGGAGGAGAGGAGAGAGGTGCGGCGCGAAGGCTCTCTTCTTTCGAGCAGGGAGTGAGTTCTCTCCCTTCTTTGTGTGGAGGAGCCTTGGCGGATGAGCCCTGTGGACTAGCGTCGGTCGCAAGCTGCCAGCGGGGGAGGGTTGTGAGACAGTCTCCCACCCACGCTGCCTCAGCCCGGAGGGAAAAGATGGTGACACTAGCCATAGAAAGCTCAGAATAGAGAGGAAACACTAGACCGGGAAGAGGAAAACAGGAAATATCCAGGGGGAAGTATACTGGGAACGGACTTGGCGGAGTAAAACCATAGAAAATAAACGACCCAGAGAGGAAACTACTGTACGGAGCGGACTGCGAGAAACGGAGCGAAGCGGAGAAGGAGAAGGAGATCCGGAGCGGACTAAGGGTGGATTACTTGGACTAGAGGAGCGAAGGAAGCGAGGAGGCGACGCAGAACGAAAAGAGTCTGGAAAGGGGATGGTAAGAGATGAATTAGGAAAGGAAAAATGAGAACCTTCACAATTAACTTCCAAGTAATTATAGACTAATTTTCCGTAGGCAATTATTAACTAGCTTGCATTTTGAGCAATTAGGCAATTATTAATTAAATAAAACTACAATAAATCAAATAAATAATAGCAACACTAATTAATAAATAAATATATAAATTAACAATAATAAAAGCAATTAATAAGAGAATAGAAACCCCACTCCCCGCCACCACTACAGTAATCTGGAAAGAGTAAATAGACGGAGGAAGTGTAAATATAAACCACACAAGAAATAAACTTATACAAATAGAGGCAGGGAAAAGTAAGTTGGGGAAAAAAGAAGAAGAATAAAACAATTATAATATCAAATTAAGAAATCAAAGATGGCTAACTTAAAAGGCAAGCTAGATACAAAAGAACTTAAAGGCCCAGTTAGGAGGGGCTCCGTAGCGGAAGAAATCAGCATGAAAGATATATGGTTGGAAATCCAGAGACTATCTGAGAAACAAGATAATTTCCAAAATACTCTACAGAAAGAACTCCAGGCATTAACAATAAAACAGGAGCTACAACAAAAAGCTATACATGAAGAAATGTTGCAACTGAAAAAAGATATTAAAGAAGACTTAGGCACTATGAAAATGGAATTAAATAAAGCATTAAATGCAGGGCCGGCCGGAGATAATTTAAAATATTAAGCGGGGGTGGAGAAAAGCGCCCCCCCCCGCCGGCTCTGCGCAGGGGGTGGGGAAAAGTGCCCCCCCCCGCAGGGGTGGGGGAAGCCTGACGGTGCCCCCCCGGGGACCTGCGCCCGAGGCGGCCGCTTCACGTGGCCTCTATGGTGGGGCCGGCCCTGATTAAATGACATAAAAGACTTAAAGATGGAAGAAGGAAAACGTGAAAAAACTCAAACAAAGATGCTGAAAAAAGTAGAAAACCTGGAAAATAAAAACGAAAAGTTTGAAAAAGCACAAGAAAGGTTAGAATATAACGAGATGGAGTACCAACTAAGAATTAGAAATATAGCAGAGGACTCGAAAGAAAACACAAGAGAATTAATGGTGGAGTTAATGGCAAAAATATTAGAGATTCCAAACCAGGAGATGGATAGAGAGATAGATCGGGCATTTAGAATACACACGCAGTATGCCATAAAAAATAAGGTCCCAAGGGATATTATAGTAAACTTTGTAAGGAAAAAAACAAGGGATGAGGTCCTACAATAGTAAAAATCCAACCTTGTACAGAAATAGTAGGGTAATCATTATGAAAGAATACCCCCTATCAGTTTTGAATAGAAGAAGAAAATACTTTTTCCTTACGGAAGAGCTTAAACGCAAACATATAAAGTTTAGATGGGAAAAATACAAGGGAATAATGGTAACCCACAAGGGTGAAAAAATATGGATCACGTCCGAAGACAAAGCAAAGGACTTCTACAAAAAGCTAAAGATAGATAAAGAAGTTAAAGAGACACAAGATTCCCTGGAGAAAAAGAAAAAAACAAAAGGGAAAGATTCCACTCCCCATCAGAAATCGGAGCGACCTCGGATTCACAAGCGACAAATGAAGAAGAAGGAGAGGAAGAAGAGCAGGAAGAGTCAGAAGAAGAAGGAATAAATGAGCAAGATGTTTGAATTAACACAACAAATAAAGTTTTTTTCAAATAATGTGAATGGTCTTAACTCTCCAATTAAACGAAGGCGTGTATATAACCAGATAATTAGAGGGAAATACAATGTAATTGCCCTACAGGAAACCCATATTAACCAAAAGCAGGTAGCACATCTAACTCAAAAGAAATTAGGTAAAGAATACTACTCATCAGCAAAAGAAAAAAAGAGAGGAGTGATCCTATACATCGATGAAAAAATACACTCAGAATTACAATTTAAAGACCAAGGGGGGCGGGTGGTGGCAGTTAAACTAAAAGTGGAGGGAGTAAGCATACTGGTGTGCAATATATATGCACCAAATGGCCCAAAAGCAAAATTTGTTAAAACATTAAGAGAAAAACTATCAGAAGAAAAATTCGACCATATTGTCATTCTTGGAGACTTTAACGGAGTAGTGGACCAAAAAATAGATAAGAAAAAGACGTGGAAAAGAGGGAAAAAAGACGATACAGGAGTACTACCAAGAAACTTTCTTACACTAATGGACGAATTCGATCTAAATGATACCTGGAGAATACACAATTATGATGACAGGGACTACACATTCTACTCTGGTCGACATCAGACATGGTCGAGGATCGACATGATCTGGACTACTAAATCATTGACATCAAAAGTGGAAAAGGTGAAAATACTCCCTAGGGATATTTCTGATCATAACCCACTAGAAATGACAATAAATTATAGAAAAACAGCAAGAAAATGGAGACTTAATGACAACCTTTTAAAAGCAGAAGTAGACATAAACAAAAATAAGGCCCTGACAAGAGAATTCTTTGTAAATAATGATCAACCTGGGATGAAAGTACAAACGGTGTGGGATGCTTATAAAGTGACAATGAGAGGATACCTAATTCAACAAAACTCAATAAGAAATAGGAAAAAAAATCAAGAAATGAATGTGATAAAAATGGAGATAGAGAAAAAAGAAAAAGAGCTAAAGGAAAAACCAGATAATAATACAACTAGAAGGGAATTAGACCTCCTGAAACATAAAAAGCACAATCTAGAGATGGATCAAATGGCAAAACAATTAAAATATATAAAACAGGACTTTTTCGAGAATGCAAACAAAATAGGAAAATGGCTAGCAAGGAAGATAAGAAAGAAGAAGCAAGCCCAACAGATAGTGAAGATCAAACAGTGTCCCAAAATATTTACAAAGGAAAATGAAATTATGGACGAATTTATGAAATTCTATAAACAACTGTATAAGAAGGAGAATATAGACAAAGGAAATATTGGGAAATTTCTGAGTAAGCTAAAATTTGAGAAAATAAATGATGAACAAAGACTTAGTCTGAACAAAGAAATAACAACGGAAGAAATTTAAAAAGCTATTAAAAACCTACATAACAATAAATCGCCGGGCCCAGACGGGTATACGGCCGCATTCTATAAAACAATACAGGAGGAACTACTTCCTGTTCTTAGAAGAATAATGAATAAAGCACTAATGAACGAAGAAATACCGGAATCTTGGAAACTAGGGGAGATCATATTAATCCAGAAAGAGAACACAAACCCAGAAGAGATTAAGAACTACCGTCCAATTACACTATTAAATACTGATTATAAAATATTCGCAAGTATTTTGGCAAATAGATTTAAAGGCTTCCTAAAAGAGTGGGTAAAAGATGACCAAAATGGTTTTTTACCAAATAGAAGCATTAAAGATAACATGAGGGTGATCCTAGATACGCTGGAATTTTATGAGACTCATCATCAGAGGGAATTAGCTCTTCTATCAATCGACGCGGAGAAGGCTTTCGATAAGGTAAATTGGGAATTTTTCAAAGCACTCTTCAAAGAAATAGATATTGGTCACCAGTTCCAGAACGCAATAAATGCTATCTACAGAAATCAGAGAGCAAGATTAATAATCAACAATAACCCATCACAAGAAATAACTATTGAGAAAGGAACACGACAGGGATGCCCCCTGTCACCATTAATCTTCATCTTTGCCCTAGAAACTTTGTTAAAAAATATAAGAGAAGATCCTGAGTTAGTGGGGCTAAAAATTAACAAACAAGAATACAAAATAAAAGCATACGCGGATGATGTCATATGCATTGTTAAAAATCCAAGGAAAAACATAACTAAATGGCTCTCCAAAATTGAGGAATATGGAGAAATAGCGGGATTCAAAATAAATAAAACAAAAAGCAAGATACTGACCAAAAATATATCAAAGAAAAATCAAGAAAGCTTGGAAGAATTGTCAAACATAAAGACTGTAGGGAAAATTAAATATCTGGGCATCTGGATTACATCAAGGAATATGCATTTGTTAAAGAACAACTATGTGGAAAGATGGAAAGGAATAAGCAAAGATTTAAAAAACTGGAGACATCTAAATCTATCCTTATTAGGGCGGATAGCGGCAATAAAAATGAATATTCTTCCCAAAATGCTTTTTCTTTTCCAAAATCTACCAATAATAAGAAACGAAAAAATCTTTAATGATTGGAAAAAAGAAATAATGAAATTTATTTGGAACAATAAAAGACCTAGAATTAAATACACAATAATGATTGTCAGGACCCAGGCTGCAAGGCACCAATAACCATACACAGAGGCCAAAATCTATCTACTATCTTTATTGAAGGAGTATATAAAGTTGGTAAAAACAAATGTAAAAGTTAGTCCAGAAGCAGACCTTTCAGGAAAGGTCAAAATTAGTCCAAGAACCAATGTCCAATATGCAATATTAAGGGCCAAAGTTGTAATCCAGTAACCGAAACACTCACCTTGCCAGGCAAGGTGAGGGGAGATGACGAGGTCCTTTAGTCCATGAACTTGAGCAAGGCTAGGAATTAAGTTGATACTTGAAAACAAGGCTTGAATCGTGACACAAGGTAACGAGGAATAAGAACAAGGTCCGTGGAATTACTTGGTAAAATCCGTGAAACAAGGCAAGGTTTAGTCCTGGAAGACGAGGCAAGGTCCGAAGGTAAACAAGGCTGGGAAGCAGGAGCGAAGGCTTGAGAACAAGGACAAGGCTTGAACAGGAACGAGGCTTGGAACGGAGCGCGCTGTCCAGACACAACTCGCTCCGGAGGCTGACGAATTGACTCCGCGAAGTTACTTCGCGGTTAAAACACCTATATAGAGTCTAACTTTCCCGCCGAGAGCAGTTCTCTGGGAACCAGAAACAAAGCTAATCTCTGAGACCAGATGTTTGACTCCTTAAAGATTCTCACGGAAAGCAGGCTTAATTGGCTAAATTCTTAGCAGCTATTCTAGCACTCCTGCGCGAGGCCGCTTCCAAACCTCTCTGTTGTTTACAAAACTCATGGCGAGAAAACACAGGAGATGTAGGCTCAGGGTTTGTTTGACATACTTCTGGAACACAACTCTCTTGCAGGTGCAAGGTTCCCAGATCTGGCTGGGAAGAACCTGGCTGGGAAGATTCCAGTTCTGACTGGGAAGGTAAAAAACCCAAGTTTTCTTCTTCATCAGGCATCACAATGTCATGAGCAGGACTACAAGGCCCATGAGTCATCACACTATCCCCCTCCTCAAGCCCCCTCCCAAACCGGGACTCTCTCCCCGAGGCGCGAGGTCGTGGCTTGGCGGGATAGGTCTGATGAAAGCGACGGGTTAGATCAGGAGCATGGACTGTGGAGGCGTCTTCCCAAGAGCGTTCCTCAGGGCCAAAACCCACCCAGTCAATGAGATATTGCAGGCGGCGGCGGTGAAAGCGAGAATCCAAAATGTCCTGAACCTCGAACTCGTCCTCCCCATCCACCAAAACAGGGACGGGGGCCGGCCGGTTTACATCTGGCCGCACACCATCCGCCGGAAGGAGCAGGGAGCGGTGAAACACTGGGTGAATGCGCATTGAACGCGGAAGTTGGAGTTTGAAAGTCACGGGGTTTAATTGCGCCACCACTGGATAGGGGCCAATGAAACGGGCATCTAACTTCCGGCAAGGGCGATGGGAGGGCAGAAAGCGAGTGGACAGAAAAACCCGATCTCCTACCTTGATTTCGGGGCCCGGCTGGCGATGTTTGTCAGCGTGGCGTTTATAGTCCTCCTTGGCTTGGTCCAGTTGCTGGAGCAAGAGTTGTTGCACCGCTGTGAGTTCCTGCAGCCAATCCTCTGCTGCGGGAACTTCTGAAGTTTCAATGACAGGGGGAAAGAAACGTGGATGGAAACCGTAGTTTGCAAAGAACGGCGTTTCTTTTGTAGAAGCCTGGACTCCATTGTTGTAGGCAAACTCCGACAGTGGTAACAGAGAAGCCCAATTGTCCTGTTGGTAGTTTACATAACAGCGAAGGTATTGTTCCAAAGTGGCATTAGTGCGCTCCGTTTGCCCATCCGTTTGGGGATGATGAGCGGAAGATAAACGAGAGTCTATGCCCAATAGTTTTTGTAGTGCCTTCCAGAAACGAGAGGTGAATTGGGATCCACGGTCTGTGATCAAACTCTTGGGCAATCCATGTAATCTGAAAACATGTTGGAGGAATAGATCTGCAGTCTCTTTGGCCGTGGGAAGGCCTTCACAGGGAATGAAATGGGTTAACTTGGTGAAAAGGTCCACCACCACTAGGATCGTGGTAAATTCACAGGAAGGTGGTAAGTCAGTGATAAAATCCGCAGAAATTATTTCCCATGGGCGAGATGGGGTAGGTAGGGGGTGTAAAAGCCCTGAGGGCTTCTCCCTTCTTGTCTTGGAGCGCTGGCATACTGGGCAGGTGTTGACATATTTTTCCACATCCTTACGGATCTTGGGCCACCAGAAATCTCTTAGGATCAAATGCATGGTTTTAAATAGTCCGAAATGCCCTGCTGGCTTGCAGTCATGACACAGACGAAGTGCTTTTTCCCTGCCCGGTCCTGGTGGGATATAAACATGATTTCTATAGCAAAGCAGTCCATCCTTAAGCGAAAAGGGAAAATGCAGTCCTTGACGAAGTTGGTCCTGCGCCCAGGCATCTGCTTGCTGACTAGCCCTGATTTCTTGAGCACAGAGGGGCCCTGGAGTAGAGGGAGTTGAATCAATGAGAGTGGATTTGGTGTTTCCCACTGTGAGCGTGGCAAAGTTCTCGGGTTGTAGTAGTTGGGATTCAAAGGTCTCCTTGCGTCCTGCAGCGTATTCCGGTTTACGTGACAGGGCGTCTGCTTGCTTGGTTTGGGCTGGGGTTACATAATGAATCTGGAAGTTAAAACGTTCAAAGAATAAAGCCCAACGTTGTTGCCTCTGATTTAGCTTGCGGGCAGTTCTTAGATGTTCTAGATTCCGATGATCAGTATGGACTTCAATGGGAAATTTGGCCCCTTCTAGCCAATGTCTCCAAGTTTCAAAAGCTGCCTTTATGGCTAATAGTTCTTTTTCCCAAATGGTATAGTTTCTCTCTGGTGCGGTTAGTTGACGAGAATAAAAGGCACAAGGATGAAGGTGATCTCCCACCGGTTGTAGGAGTACAGCTCCAATTGCCACATCAGAGGCGTCCGCTTGCACAACAAAAAGGGTTTCAGGATCTGGATGCTGAAGGATTGGCTGGGACGTGAATAATTTCTTTAGTTGCTGGAACCCTTTCTCTGCTTGATCAGTCCAGCGGAAGGGCTGTTTCCCACGGATGCAGCTGGTGATTGGGTCAGACCAGCGGGCAAAATCTGGAATGAACTTGCGGTAATAGTTCGCGAACCCCAAGAATCGCTGCACCTCTTTCTTGTTGGTTGGCGCCCGCCATTCCAATACTGCTGAAACTTTTGCCGGGTCCATGGAGAGCCCTAGAGGCGAGATGCGGTACCCCAGGAAATCTACCTCTTGTAGATCAAATGCGCATTTTTCCAGCTTGGCATAAAGCCCATGATCCCGCAATCGTTGTAACACCATTTTAACGTGGTTCTCATGTTCTGATTGTGATCTAGAAAACACCAAAAAATCGTCCAGGTAGATGATCAAGAACCGATCTAGATAATCCTGAAAGATGTCATTGACAAAATGCTGGAACGTTGCGGGAGCTCCACATAATCCATAATTCATAACTCGGGACTCGAATAATCCGAATTTAGTCTGGAAGGCGGTCTTCCACTCGTCCCCTTCTCTGATGCGAACTAGGTTATAAGCCCCCCGTAGGTCCAGCTTGGTGTAGACCTTGGCTCCTCGAAGTTGGTCTAGTAGATCCGAGATTAAGGGCAGGGGATAGCTGTTCCGCTTAGTGATATTGTTCAATGCTCTGTAGTCCACCACCAAGCGTAATTCCCCTGACTTCTTCTTCACAAACATCACTGGGGAGGCGGCTGGGGATTGAGAGGGTCTGATGAATCCCTTGCGAAGGTTTGTCTCTATGAATTCCCTGAGAGCTTCTTGCTCCGGTTCAGTCAGGGAGTAGAGATGCCCTCGCGGGATCGGGGCCCCCTCCACCAAGTCAATGGCACAGTCATAAGGTCTATGTGGGGGTAATTTTTTGGCTTCTTTTTCATTGAATACATCCCAATACTCGGAGTACTTCTTTGGCAAGGTGATAATGGGCTCGGTGTCTGTGGCATGGCAGACCTTGGCTACGAGGCAATGGTTTTGGCAGTACTTTGAAGCAAACTGCAGTTCTCTGTTGGACCAGGAGATGCTTGGGTCGTGAAGTGTCAGCCATGGAATCCCCAAAATCACAGGGAAATGGGGAACCTCAGTAACAAAGAAGGAAATCTCTTCCATATGTTCCCTTATCCACATCCTGGTGGGTTCCGACCACTGGCTTACGGGGCCCGTCTTGAGAGGGCGGCCATCGATGGCTTGCACCACACGGGCATTCTTGAAGTCATGATATTGTAATCCCAGAGAGTCGGCATACTCTCTATCAATGAAATTGTTGGTGGCTCCTGAGTCTATCATGGCGTGGATCATGACGGGTCCCTTTTTTGCTGACCATAAGGTGACCACTAGAAGGAACAGGACCCCGGTTGGCGGCTCTTGAATGGGTTTTTTGACCGGGTTGGCGAGCCTCTCTACGCCCGGTCGTTGGCTTCCCCCGCCGGCTGTGTGCCAGCCGCCTCAGACGCCTTCGTCTCCGTGGAGGACGCCGCCGCAAGACGGGCGGCGGGCTTCCCTTTGGCTGGGCACTCTCTGGCGAAGTGGCCCCCATTCCCGCAATACCAACAGAGGTTTAGGCGTTGGCGGCGGGCCTTCTCGGCGGCATCTAATCTGGGACGCACGTTGCCCAACTGCATCGGCACCTCCTCGCTCCCTCTGGGGTATGGGGATGGTGGTGGGGGTCTCCACACCGGACGCGGCTGAACGCTGGCGGGAGCGAGGGGTTTTGCCCCAGCTCTACCGCTCTGGCCTCGTACCCACTGTTTCCTGTTGGCAATCATGACTTCAGCCCGTAAACATTGATCAATGAGTGCTTCAAGAGTGTGGGGAGGATCCACCTTGGAGATTTCCTCCAGCATTTCAATGTTGAGACCCTCCCGAAATTGTCCTCTGAGGGCTACATCGTTCCAGCCGGTGTTGTGGGCCAGCACTCGGAACTCGGCTATGTACTGAGACATGGGTCTGTCTCCTTGAAAGAGGCGGCGGAGTTTGTGACCGGCTGCCTCCAAATTGTCCTCAATTCCCCAGGTCTCCTTAAGGTGGTCCAAGAAGTGTTGCGCTGATCTTAGGTGTGGAGAGGCTTGGTCGAACAGTGCCGTTGCCCAGTTGGCCGCTGGCCCGTCTAGAAGACTGTAAACCCACGCCACCTTGATGTCTTCTTGGGGAAACTCGGCGGCACGGGCCTCTAGGTAAGCCTGGCACTGGCGGCGGAAAACTTGGACCTTGGAGGCTTCTCCAGAAAACTTGGTTGGCAACGCCATGGCCGGGAGGCGGATTCCGCGCTCTCTCAACCCTTTTATTTCTCCATCCTGCGCGTTGAGTCTGTCACGAATGCGGTCCACTTCGTCCTTGCTGATGGTGTAGCTAAGTGGCTGTCCACCCGGCGCGGCTCCGGTAGACATTCTGGCCTTGGTTAATTGGTGCTTATGGTGGCGGAGTCAAACTGTCAGGACCCAGGCTGCAAGGCACCAATAACCATACACAGAGGCCAAAATCTATCTACTATCTTTATTGAAGGAGTATATAAAGTTGGTAAAAACAAATGTAAAAGTTAGTCCAGAAGCAGACCTTTCAGGAAAGGTCAAAATTAGTCCAAGAACCAATGTCCAATATGCAATATTAAGGGCCAAAGTTGTAATCCAGTAACCGAAACACTCACCTTGCCAGGCAAGGTGAGGGGAGATGACGAGGTCCTTTAGTCCATGAACTTGAGCAAGGCTAGGAATTAAGTTGATACTTGAAAACAAGGCTTGAATCGTGACACAAGGTAACGAGGAATAAGAACAAGGTCCGTGGAATTACTTGGTAAAATCCGTGAAACAAGGCAAGGTTTAGTCCTGGAAGACGAGGCAAGGTCCGAAGGTAAACAAGGCTGGGAAGCAGGAGCGAAGGCTTGAGAACAAGGACAAGGCTTGAACAGGAACGAGGCTTGGAACGGAGCGCGCTGTCCAGACACAACTCGCTCCGGAGGCTGACGAATTGACTCCGCGAAGTTACTTCGCGGTTAAAACACCTATATAGAGTCTAACTTTCCCGCCGAGAGCAGTTCTCTGGGAACCAGAAACAAAGCTAATCTCTGAGACCAGATGTTTGACTCCTTAAAGATTCTCACGGAAAGCAGGCTTAATTGGCTAAATTCTTAGCAGCTATTCTAGCACTCCTGCGCGAGGCCGCTTCCAAACCTCTCTGTTGTTTACAAAACTCATGGCGAGAAAACACAGGAGATGTAGGCTCAGGGTTTGTTTGACATACTTCTGGAACACAACTCTCTTGCAGGTGCAAGGTTCCCAGATCTGGCTGGGAAGAACCTGGCTGGGAAGATTCCAGTTCTGACTGGGAAGGTAAAAAACCCAAGTTTTCTTCTTCATCAGGCATCACAATGTCATGAGCAGGACTACAAGGCCCATGAGTCATCACACTGATAGATTCAAAAAAGAGGGGTGGATTTGGCCTCCCTGACTTGAAATTATACTATGAATCGTGTGCTTTGACATGGATTAAAGACTGGGCAAATCTTAAAAACGAAAAAACACTATTATTGGAAGGGTTCGACCTCCACAAAGGCTGGCACTCATACCTATGGTATGACAGGGCAAAGCTGGAGAAGAACTTTGGAAACCATTTCATTCGCTCCTCACTCCTTAAAGTTTGGATGAAATACAAAAGGCTACTACACATTAAAAAACCTATGTGGGTTTCCCCTTTGGAGGCAAACCAAAGGAGGTTGCTGGGGTGGAATAAATGGCCAACTTATAATGATATCTTGATTAAAAAGGAGGAATCTTTTCAGATAAAATCACAAGAGGAAATAAGACAACGCTTCAGCAACGTGTCTTGGTACCAATATAGACAAATTAAGGAATACTTCAATATAGATAAACAAACGGGATTTTCAGATAAAAGAGAATTTTGAGACGCGATTTTAACATCCGATAGGAAGGTGATCACCAGAGTGTATGAAAAATTGAATGAGTGGGCTACGCAAACAGAGCTGATTAAAAACACAATGATCAGTTGGGCAAGGAATATCGGACGGCCGATCTATTTGAAGGAATGGGAGCAAATTTGGACCAAACGTTTAAAATACACATACGCAATAGATTTAAAAGAGAACTGGCTTAAGATGCTACATCGCTGGTACATTACCCCCCAAAAAATAGGTATAATGTATAAAAACGCAGACCAGAAATGTTGGAAATGTAAGCTGCAGGAAGGCACCTTCTACCACATGTGGTGGTCATGCGAAAAAACCGCCGCATTTTGGAGATTAGTACATACTGAGTGTAAAAAAATACTTAAAACAGATTTTCCAATGAGACCTGAAATTTACTTACTAGGTATGTTCGATTTGGACTTTTTCAAGGACACAAATATAGATAAGTTATTCACCTTTTTAGCGACAGCGGCCAGAATGGTATTTGCCAAATTTTGGAAACAAGAGATAATTCCTACTAAGGAAAACTGGTTCGACAAAGTCATGGAAATAAGGAATATGGACAAATTGACTTACCTGATGAGGCAGAGTAACGGAAAAGGAATTAAAAAGACGGACTGGAGAATGGTTGACAACTACTTAAAAGAGGGAAATAAAACAAGATGCAGTGTTGCAGATAGATAGAGGAAACTGTATTCGCTATATAAAAATTAAGATATATGAACAATAATAAGACTTGGAGGAAAGAAAGAAGAATGGAAGTCAACAAATATATATGTTGTTTTTTTTACTATTGGTTTTTTTCCCCTATTCTCGCTGTTTACTTTTTCTCTGTTCTTTACTTTCATGTATATTATGTTCTCACACTTTCGCTGTAAAGTTTCGAAAATCACAATAAAAATTATTAAATAAAAAAAATAATATACAAGAACTCTGGGTCATCAGATGAAATTCACTAGTAGGAGATACTGTTTTTCACATATCAAATCATTTATTTTATGTTATTTGTTTCCAAATAATGTGGAGGTGGCTGCTGCTTTAGAGTCAGTAAAATATAGGCACAATTAAAGCTAGTTTAAGTAGATCAAGTGCCTCTCTAGAAAATATTTCACCCCCTATCTATATATAAAAAATGTAATGTGTTTTTCCCATGGAGTAAACAAAAAAGCCACTGAACGAAATCACAACAAATTTGGCCACAAAAGATATAGTCATCCAATCTATGTCTTTCAATAAAAAAAACCCTAGAAAAATAAAGTCCAAATCACAGAGAATGAGGAAGAGATGTTCCCCCCCCTGGCAGCCAGTCAGAAGGGTAGGCCCTGCCCCCTTTAGGCCTTGCCCCCTACTTAGGCCTCTGCTACACTGCCTATAAAATACAGATTATCTGATTTAACTGGATTATATGGCAGTGTAGACTCAAGGCCTTTCCACACAGCTATATAACCCAAAATGCCAAGGCAGATAATCCAAGTATCTGTTTTGAACTGGATTATCTTGAGTCCACACTGCCATATAGACCAGTTCAGTGTGGATTTTATACAGCTGTGTAGAAGGGGCCTCATATAATCCAGTTCAATGCAAATAATATAAGATTATAAATATAATACATAAAAATTATTGTGGTATAATAAAACAGAACAATATAATCTCTAAAATCAGGACAATAAATAAAGAACAACACTCTGAAAACAGGAATTCCAGAAAGGAAACAATAAGGGCCAGCTACCACCTCCCAACAAAGGATTCGCCCAGGGAGGAAGCTTTGAAGCTGAAAGGCCATTACATGCTAATCATTCTGGCTAATTGCTGCATTCATACTTGCCTCCAACAGACAAAAAAGGAACAATCAGAAATATTGTATATTCACAAGCTTTAGGAAATAACTACCACCAATTCCTCAATACTTAACTTCCCATACCACCAGACTTCACCACAGCAACGCATGGCCGGGCACAGCTAGTGAATTTATAAAAGTATTCCATCTCAGCAAGACATTGAGCATTCAGGATTGACATTTAGGTTAGCGAACCCTCCAGGACTTTGTTTTCTTCTAAAGACTTATTTTATACATTTTTTTCCTGTCTTAGTTTTTTAAAAAGTACATGGTGCTCATCCACATTACACATGATTTATTCATTCAGTTTGGAGATTACCACACATTTGATCTGCCTTTCTATGGTATCTACTGAAAACTAAAGATGTTTGGGGTTTATATCTATTTTTCATACACAAATATTGCACAGCTAGAAAAAGAGAATCGCCAATAATGTAATCAGAATGAAAGCTTTGGGTTACCTCAGTAAGTATACAGGAGATACTCTTTGAATGTGAATACTCCAATGATTTAATAATTACCAGCCAGATGTCCTTACTAGCAAATTTAATTAGCCAGTAGCAAAATTCTTTCCTCAGTATGAAAGTGGCAGACTCAGATTTAGTAACTTTTCTAAAGATGTGCGATTCTTGGTGGATTTACAGTACAGGAGGCCACTTTCAGCCACGCATCATCCAGCTGTTCTTTTTGATATTCATGGTGTATGTATCATTATTTAGATCTCACTTTTCCAAACGTTAATAGTCAGCAGTTAACTATTGACCCCACTGTCACATCATATGGCTCTTCCTCCTTCTCCGAATATTTGGTACTGCCTAACTGAATTAAAGGTTTTGGAAAACTCAGGTGCTTGCACACTTTGGTTCACTTCTTCAGACGTACTGCAATGGATGTGAAGAAGTGGATCCAAGAAAGATCACGCTGAAACAATTACTGGGTTCCTTCAACCCCACCCTACCCCACCTAATAAATAGTTATAGGTGGGTTATAAGAAATATATTATTATTATTATTATTATTATTATTGACACAACGACATTGTATGACAGCAAACAAGATAGATATGCTGGATTTCATATCACAAAATCACAAGTTGAACACTTCCCAAGTGTCTAGGACTGTGTGATGTATTATTATTATTATTATTATTATTATTATTATTATTATTATTATTATTATATTACTTCAGCAGAGGTATTACATGAGCAAAATATTTATTTTCAGTCTGAGTTTGATTTCCTCCAGATACATTCCCTGGAGGCAGGCCCAGCCCAACACGGGACGCTAGCCACGCCCCCGCGTTGGGTGCCATGTTCCCAGGGGCGCTATCGAGCCCCTGGGAGGCGTGGCCACACTTGGCCCCGCCTCTGGTGCCTGGCCCTGCCTCCCGCGCTGTGGGAGGCGTGGCCGCGCGACGCGGGAGGCGTGGTCAAGTCTGGCCCCGCCTCCTGCGGCGCCTGCCGTAGGGACAGGGTGGCTGCCGCGGGAGGCGGGGCCGACCACGCCTCCCGCAGCGCACGCCCGCTGCAGCTTGGCTGGGACGGGGTGCCCGCCGCGGGAGGCATGGCCAGCCCCGCTTCCCGCAGCGGGCACCCTGTCCTAACCAGACTGTGGCGGGAGTCCAGTCCTTCCAGGGCACGGCTGGACCTTCACCGTGGCCTGGAAGGACCGGATTCCCGCTGCAGCCTGCCTGGGACAGGGTGTGCGGGGTGGGAGGTGTGGCTAGCTCTGGCCTTGCCTCCTGCCGCACGTGCCTTGGCCAAACCGCCCACGCCATGGGGGTGGGGTCAGGGCGCCCGCACGCAGTGTAGGAGGCGGGGCCAGGTCTGGCCACGCCTCCCGCACTGCCCAACGCCGTGGGGGCGGAGTCAGGACGCCCGCGCGTGGCATGGGAGGCGGGGCCAGAACTGACCACGCCTCCCGCGGCGTGGTGGGGGGGGGGCGCAAAAATTTTTTTGCGCACCCCTGAAGATTCCCTTGGGCCGGTCCTGCCTGGAGGTTTACTGTTTTTTTGTGGTATTTGGAGGCTTGGGCTTTGTTTTGTTTGTTGTTGTTTTTCACAACTGTATGTAGGTTGAAAATAAGAAGAAATCCACAACGTAGTATCCCAAGGGACCCAAAATCTTTTGGGATGCTTCAAGTAACTTTCTTAACCCTCAGCCTCAAGACTTCTACTATGTTAACCTATTCCCACAGTTTAAAGGGAACCAGGTATCGTCCTTTGATAATCCAGGAGCATATATATGTGGGCCCAGACCACTACCAAATCCATACATGATTATCCTGGTATTTTTACATGACATTAGGCTGGATATGGCTCCTGAAATTCATTCTATTCAATTTCATAACAGACTAAAGTATCTTCTGGAACATCTGAGGGTGCATCTATGCTGTAGAATTAATACAGTTTACCATTTAATTGCTGTGGCTCTATGCTATGGAATCATGGAAGATGTAGTTGTAGAAGGTCTTTAGCCTCCTCTGTCAAAGACTCCTACTGCCTAAATAAACCATAATCCCCACGATCTCATTGAGCCATGGCAGTTAAAGTGGTGTCAAACTGCATTAATTCTAAAGAGTAGTTGTACCCTGACCTTGTTAGGAGTCAAATGTATGCAAAGATGGGGAAATTTATACACTCCAAAACCTGAACCTATTTGCCAGTTAACAGTTTGTCTTCCAACCATCTCAGAGTTGATCTGATAGTATAAAGGCTGCTATTTAGCTAAACAACAACCTGTGTTTCGATATACAGTAGGGTCTCGCTTATCCAACGTTCTGGATTATCCAACGCATTTTTGTAGTCAATGTTTTCAATACATCGTGATATTTTGATGCTAAATTCGTAAATACAGTAATTACTACATAGCATTACTGCGTATTGAACTACTTTTTCTATCAAATTCATTGTATAACATGATGTTTTGGTGCTTAATTTGTAAAATCATAACCTAATTTGATGTTTAATAGGCTTTTCCTTAATCCCTCCTTATTATCCAACATATTCACTTATCCAACATTCTGCCGGCCCATTTATGTTGGATAAGTGAGACTCTACTATATGTAGAAACATTTATTAGGTCAGTGTTGAGTCGGCCTAACATGCAAGCAAAAGATATAAAAATTCATATTTGTTTTCTTGTAAACTGCAGAACTGAGTTAATATGATAAAGATTTCCTATACTGTACTTGGTTCAGTTATGAATGAAAACAGAGACTATACTAAATTAGATGACGACTGAGGCTTGGAAGGGGAGTGCTGAAGAAACTAGATAAGATTCTGAAGTGTAAAGACATATAATTAAGTACTAAAATCAGAATCATTCAGCACACAGGATTTCCAATTTCTATGTATTGTTGTGAAAGTGGGAGGATGAAGAAAGCTGACAAGAAGAAAATCAACCCATCTGAAGCGTGGTGCTACAGAGCATTGTAAGGATACTATATACCACTAAAAAAGCAAAACAATGGGTCGAAACTCTCACTTGATACAAATGACCAAATTGTTGCTGTCATACTTTGGACATATGAGATTATTGACAGAAAGGATTATATATTCTGTGAGATAAAACCACCAAGTTTCTAAATCCCATCTTGAATTGTCTCTCCATCCTCGGGCTATCATAGCTTCTATTGCGGCTATCATATATTTTAGGATTTCTGTCCAATTATTGTTATCTTCCTTTGCCTCTATAGTGAGAGACATGAATCTGGCTTTATCCCACTTTAATTTTTCCTTATTATTTCTTCTATTACATTTCTTATTTTAGTGTAATAGTTTTTGAATTTTTCTACAATCCCACCCCATGTGGGAGAATGAACCAATTCCCCCACAATTATACCAACATTGGTTGGAAATATTTCCCATTATATGAGCTAATTGAAGGGGGGATTTTATACCATATAGAGATTATTTTCCTTTGGGTTTCTTTGATCCTCATACGTTTAATTTTCTGAATGTTGTCAATCTAAGACCTGATTAATTTCTTGCTAAAGTTTTTTTCTTGTTTCCGATTCTCTATAAGGGGATTTTTTGTGTTGTAAGATAAGGTGATTAATTCTTTGTACAAAAACTCAATAATTCCTTTGTCTTTTTTCTAGTGTAGTGGGATTTCTGCTACCTCTCTTCTTAACAATTAGTAGTGTTAAAACCAGCTACTTATAATGGCATCAGCCCTAACCAGCATAGCCAATGATAAAATATTATGGAGGCCAAAGTTGCCCGTATCTGTCCTATGTAGAAGTGTGATGCCTCATTCCAAAAAATGACACTTCGATTACATCAGATTATCCATTTATTTTAATTCTGATCTGCTATTCGATATGTAGTACAGTAGAGTCTCACTTATCCAAGCTAAACGGGCCAGCAGAAGCTTGGATAAGTGAATATCTTGGATAATAAGGAGGGATTAAGGAAAAGCCTATTAAATATCAAATTAGGTTATGATTTTACAAATTAAGCACCAAAACATCATGTTACACAACAAATTTGACAGAAAAAGTAGTTCAATACGTAGAAATGTTATGTTGTAATTACTGTATTTACGAATTTAGCACCAAAATATCATGATATATTGAAAACATTGACTAAAAAAATGGCTTGGATAATCCAGAGGCTTGGATAAGCGAGGCTTGAATAAGTGAGACTCTACTGTACATACATTTACAGCAAAACATATAGTTTTCGTAACAATGCAGAGTTCATACATCTTGCCTTTACATGGTGCCTCTGTTATTGGAAGACTGATCTCTCTCCAGGTGGAATATTCTGCATTTTGTGCAAGGTGTCTTGTTATCTTCCCCCAGAAAGCAATTGAATCTCTCTCTCTTCCCCCAGAGCTTGTTCCTGTGATTTGCTTTTTGTGTGATCCGCTTTGTACCGGTGTCACCTACGGAATACTGCCTGTGATGCCATGAATGACTCAACACATCTGCTCCTTCCAACAGATGCACACATTTCTGAAGATGAATCTTCCCATGATGAAGGCAGGGGAGGTGACGCCTTCCTCCCCCCCTCCCCACCCTGCAGTCGTGCAACCCTCCCATGGGCTCCTGGTCGAGCCAACACTAGTTTGGAAACATGTGCTTGGAGAGCAGGAAGGGCACCAACTCCTCTGTTGGAGCTGTCCTGAGGAGCATCTGAACTGCTCCATCCCATTAGTTTGTTGTTTATTCATTCAGTCGCTTCCGACTCTTTGTGGCCTCATGGACCAGCCCATGCCAGAGCTCCCTGTCACTGGGGCCACCTCCAGCTCCTTCAAGGTCAAGCCAGTCACTTCAAGGATACCATCCATCCATCCATCTTGCCCTTGGTTGGCCCCTCTTCCTTTTCCCTTCCATTTCCCCCAGCATCATTCTCTTCTCCAAGCTTTCCCATTTAGTAGCAGCCTAGTTCCCTTCTCTAGGCGTCTGAACTGCTCCATCCCATTGAGTAGCAGTCTAGCTCCCTTTTCAAAGCATCTGAACTGCTCCACCCCATTGAGTAGCAGCCTGAAGTGTAAAGACATATAATTAAGTACCAAAATCAGAATAATTCAGCAAACAGGATTTCCAATTTCTATGTATCGTTGTGAAAGCGGGAGGATGATTTCTAAGCATCTGAACTGCTCCACCCCATTGAGCAGCAGTCTAGTTCTGTTTTCTAAGCATCTGAACTGCTCCATACCGTGGAGTAGCAGCCTAGCTCCCTTTTCTAAGCCTGTGAACTGCTCCATCCCATTTAGTAGCAGCCTAGTTCCCTTCTCTAGGCGTCTGAACTGCTCCATCCCATTGAGTAGCAGTCTAGCTCCCTTTTCAAAGCATCTGAACTACTCCATCCCATTGAGTAGCAGCCTAGTTCCCTTTTCCGCCCCCTAACCTATTATTCCTTGGGCTGACAGAGGTATAGGAGGGGAGCGCTCCAAGCAGTGTCATGGCAATGTTCCTATGCGCCTTCGCGCCAATCCCCGATTCGTGGCGTGCTTTTCTTGGCACGATTTGATCCGAGGGAGTTCTCGGCCTTCCTCTGAGGCTGAGAGACTGTGACTTCGCCCGAGTGGGACTCGAACCCCGCTCTACAGGAGCCCTGTCCACTTGCCACGCTGCCTCTCCTTCCCATGCATTGCAGAGCACCTCCAGCCTCCTTGGGGGCCCTGCGACTTCTCCTCAAAGGTGACTCCAGGAGCCAGGCGACTTGGGACCCGACGCGACTGCGGATTACCTTTCTTCCCCTCCCGACGAGGCTTTATTTCTTTGGGCGCCAACTCGGTGGCTGAGCGCCACCTGAAATGGTCTTCCCAGCCTGGCTGTGAAGTTTGGCAGCGCCTGGAAAAGAGAGAGGGGAGGGAGGGAGGGCTTCTCCCGCCTCTTCCTCCTCCTCCTCCTCGCCGGGTTCCCGCCGCTCGCCTTGGCTCTTAATCGCTTTCCTTCTTCTCGTCAGGCAGTGTCCTGGAGGAGAAGGCGCCCCAAGCCTCTCTCTGTCTCTCCCGTCTCCTCCTGAAGAGAGAGACCCCTGAGGGCTGCCTGCTACCTCTCCTCAGCTGCATCAAGGGCTCGCCTTGCGCCGAGAAGGGACGGGGTGTGGAGGAGGCTTTCCTCGTTCCTGAGCGGCATGGAGTGGGGCAGCCTGGGCGCCGCTTCTCCCACCGAAGGCTCCCGGGAGAGGTGAGCCGCATGAAGAAGGAGGCGGCGGGGGAGGAGGGGGCGGCGGCTCCGTGTTCTCTCTAGAGGGTGGGCCATGGGGTCCAACGGCACCGAGGGGGCGCCCCCCAACGCCTCCGCGCCCTTGCCCCCCGGCGCCTGCCCCACGCCGCCCGCCGAGCCCGAGCACAACTTCGCCGCCCTGGCCTTCGGCGTCTTCCTCATCCTCTTCATCATCGGCGGGAACCTGCTGGTCTGCCTCAGCGTCTGCACCGAGAAGGCGCTCAAGACCACCACCAACTACTTCATCGTCAGCCTCGCCGTGGCCGACCTGCTCCTCGCCCTCCTCGTCCTGCCCCTCTTCGTCTACTCCGAGGTAAGGCGCGGGAGGCCGAGGCGCAGGGGAAAACTTCGGACGGACCGCCAGGCCTTTGGGACTTCAACTCCAATTGTGAGAGCTGAAGTCCAAAACGTCTTGAGGGCCGAAGTTTGCCCCTATACCCATATCATGTAGTTCAGGGCAGTTCCGACTGTATTCTATGGCACTAGATCCAACCTTGACTTTTTTTATAGTGTCAGAAGCGACTTGAGAGCATACTGCCCTCATACTACAGCTAACACCTCCCAACGAAGGATTCCCCCAGGCAGGAATCAGCCAGGCTTTGAAGTTGCAAGGCTATTCATTGCTAATCAAGCTGGCTGATTACAACATTCACACTTGCCTCAGGCACACAAGAGTTCATTCTTCCCACTCTGAACATTCCACAGATATATAAACTCCACTTGACTAGTTTCCAATAGACCTGACAATCTCTAAGGATGCCTGCCATAGATGTGGGTGAAACATCAGGAGAGAATGCTTCTGGAACATGGCCATACGGCCTGGAAAACTCACAGCAACCCACTGATTCCGGCCACGAAAGCCTTTAACAACACTTGGGACAACATACTGCGCGTCGCTTCTGGTGTGAGTGAACTGGCCGTCTACAGAGACGTTGCCCAGGAGACGCCGGGTGTGTTATTGGGAGGCTTCTCTCATGTCCCTACAAGCTAGAGCCAGCAGTTGGGAGCTCACCCTGTCTCCAGCAACCTTCAGGTCAGCAACCCAACTTTCAGGTCAGCAGTTCAGCTGGTACAAGGGTTTAATCCATTGCGCCACCACGGCTTCTGCCTTTGCTTCTTCCCCGCAGTCCTTTCTTTTCCAGGGTTACTTGGGACTATTTGCATCGCCATGCTGCCCTTTAATGTCTAAAAATAAAATAAAGAAAAAGGGAAGCCTAGAAAACATGGGGTATTTTTTTACACCTATTTGGGGAGTATGGTTCATTCCTCCACAAAGTAAGAACAGCCAGATGCAATTAGTTCTGGAATGGGAATACATCCTTATTTGCAGTCATAAAATCATAGAGTTGGAAGAGACCACAAGGGCCACCCAGTCCATTCTGCCATGCAGCAACACACAATCAAAGCACTCCCAATAGATGACCATCCAGCCTCTTCTTAAAACCTCCAGAGAAGGAGAGTCCACCACCCTCTGAGGTAGCATATTCCACTATCCAACAGCTCTTAATGTCAGGAAGTTCTTCCTAATGTTTAGGTGGAATATTTTTTCCTGCAATTTGAATCCATTGCTCCCTGTCCTACTCTCAAGAGCTCAGCAAGCAAACTTGCCCCATCTTCAATGTGACATCCTTTCAGATATTTAAACATGGCTCTCATGTCCCCTCTCACCCTTCTTTTCTCCAAGCTAAATATCCCCAGCCATTCCATTTCCGAGCAGCATAACCATCTGGCTTTAACGGTTTAAGTGTTGGACTGCCACTCTGGAAACTAGGGTTCATGTCCCCATTTAGCCATGAATACCATCTGCGTAACTTTTGGCAAGTTACACTCTCTCAGCCTCAAAGGAAGGCAATAACAAACCTTGAAATAAATATTGCCAAGATCACCCTATTATAAGTTCTCATTTTGTGGTTGTATATCTTCAAGTCAATTCGAGCTCACGGAGACCCCATCACTGGATTTCTGGGGCTGAGAGTGGGTGTCATTCAGAGCCTCCCATTGGGTTAGATCACATTAAGTCAGAAATGACTTGAAGGCACACAATAAGTGCCCTCCTTTCAAACTACAGGAAAAGAGATTGCTCTTGAACGTTAGGAAAAACATTCTTATGGTAAGCTGCCTGGGAGTGGAATCTCTTTCTGTGGTGGTTTTTAAACAGAGGCTGGGTTGCCATCTGTCAGGAGTGCTTTGATTGTGTATTCCTGTGTGGCTGGAGGCTGGGCTGGATGGCCCTTGTTCTAGTTCACAGAATCTTAGAACAAAACCCAGACCTTCCCTGGGTCACACATTTACAAGAAGGCTACAATATGACTCGAGGGTTCAAAAAAGGGCACCATATTATTGCAATAGTGCTGGGTTAATGCTCTACTACTGTGCACATACACGTTTATAGGGTTATTTTTAGATGGTTGGATTGTTCAGAATTTGGCAATTTGTTGGCACTTCATCAGCCATAGCCAATAGTGGTGATTGGGGGGGGGGGGGGGTGATGAGAACTGCAGCCCCAAAGCACCCGGAGAAGTGTAAATGGGCCACCCTAGCACTAGCAGAACTATGACAGTGCAGATAAGTGAATTTCAGCATATGTACCATGTTATGTTTTAGTGCTACCTAGGGAATAAGGTTAGAGAGCACGGCACCTGCCAGATGGTTCTTCTCTGTACATCTGTTTGAAATGCATAAACCCCACTGCTCATTACTGAGATGTAAACTCTGTATAGTCCTTGCATGGGAGATTGTCCTGCATCGCTGTAGCATTCGGGAAACTTCAGGGTCATGTAGCTGTTAATGTTGGGAATGCCATTTCACTGTTTTGGACTGTGTTGGGCATTGCTACTATAAGTTGGTGAGACCACTGTGGGCTGTGTAGTTTCTGATATCTTGGGAGTCTGGGTGTTGTGTAGATGCCAGTCATTTGGGGTCCAAACGAATGAAGTGCCACTTTATTTTGCCATTGAGATGAAGCTTACACCATGGGTGCTAGTAAGATCATCAGAAATATCTGATGTATATGCCATGAGGGCAACTGTAGGGTTCAGAGTTGGTGAACCTCTTTACCTGAGAAAAGCCCCTGGAGGTGTGCCTTGCAAACAAAGTGACTGTGTTGTTGCTTTCTTTCTCAGACCAGCAGAGGTTTAACAAAGCATTGCCGCACTTCTGTGCTGTTCTTGTTTTTTTTTTTAATAAATCAGAAAACATTCCCATCAATTTATCATATAGCATGAACATTTCCACCCCATGTTTATACCTTATTTTCTTTTTTTGGTTATTTAATATTTAATGTTTATTTTACTTAAGTGATATTTGTCTTTACTGTTCTAATGTAGCACAAATCCTACGTAAAATCATACTACGTATTTTTGACATTAATATTGAAATTTGAAATATATACAGAAAGTCTTTACTTTCCTACATAGATGATCAAGGTTCTCATTATAATTTTAATGAAACAAATGTCTGAGTGGTATTCATTTATTTAAGCAATTTGCTTTACTGCCTGTTAACCTACCAGGGCCCCAAGACAAATACAATAGAACGGGTCTGGGCAGCAGAATCTGCGATTTGTTTCACATCAGGTTCAGTACAAAATGGACAAAAACAGCTGTTTGTGAAAAAACTGAGGTTTGCTGACTAGTCTTACATTTGTAAAAACAAGGTTTGGGATGTCCTCCTTCAGTGTGAACATCAAGTTGGCTAAAATCAGTTTGTGATTTGATTTTGCATTCTAAAGCAAAACAAAAAACAAAAATACACAAACAATGTAAACATTTGTTGAGGAGGTACCCAAAGTTGTTGATGGCTTGAATACAGGCTCAAAACATTGTTCAGTTTGTCTCATTAGATCACATTCTAATGCTCATGGCTCCATGTTCAAACATGTAGATTTATGAAACCCACGAGGCAGGCAGAAAATCACTTTAAATTGCAGTATAGTTATGTCAGTTAAGAATGTTAAAAGCACTAGCTAAGAGGCAGGGGAACAAGGTATCTTTTACTGTGTGTGAGTGAAGAAAAGGAGGTTTAGGCTTAGTTGATAGTTGAATGAAAGGCTTCCTGAGAAGCCCTGTGCTTGCAACATTGAATTCAATAGAGGGAGGAAAGGATGGTAGTATAATGCCATTCTGTTGAATTCACTTTGAATTCCAGGCTGTTGATTTTTTGGGGGGGGGGGATGGGCTTTTTGTTAATGTCTTTCTGTTGAGAGTGTGACACTGGAAATGATGGTGCTGATAATGATAGGCTAAGATCAGAGAGCACTAAAATCAAAACATATAATAATGAAATATACTTAATAATCTTGTAGTAGTCACTCATTACTTCTATGTTAGTCTGCCTCATAATTACTTGTGATGAGAAAAAAGAAAAAAATGCAAGAAGTTTTGCACCATCTTAAACCATTGAGAGGAAGGGTATGGCAGAAATAAATATTGGCAGGTCAGTTTTGAGTAAAGGTCTACAAAAGACATATGATCAGTCAAGCAAAACAACAACAGCAATAATAATCATTATCATCATCATCATCATCATCATCATTTGTAACCCACCCTATATCTCCAAAGGGACTAATTATTCTCTGAGATTGTGTACACAACTCTTCCATTTGTTAATATTCGAACAGATTTAGGATAGTTTGTCCTGCTATTACAATCCTTCTTTCTCTTGTTGCACTATTAGCAATACTTTGCAATTTCATTTTTTAGATATGAGAAAAAAAGACTTTAAAGAATGGAAATTTGCTGAAATCAGAGAACGTGTCTGATTCAGAAATATAGTTTCTCTTTAGATCTGTTCAATCCAAACCCAAGACTGCCAAAATGTTAGGCAAGACTGGATCATCATAAATACCTAATCTATAATCACCCTTTCACAGAATCTGGCACAAAAGCTGAAAAGCATTTATGTAAACTGTTGACTCAGTAAATCCACTAAAGCTTAGGGTACAAGAAATGTGTTTGTCTCTATGGTACTCTAAGACTCTCTTATTATCTTAGGGCCCTTCCACACAGCCATATAACCCAGAATATCAAGGCAGAAAATCCCACAATATCTGCTTTGAACTGGGTTATCTGAGTCCGCACTGCCATATATTCCAGTTCAAAGCAGATAATGTGGGATTTTATTCAGCTGTGTGGAAAGGGCCTTAGCTACAGCAGACTGACATGGCTCTCCTTCTGGAAAGTGTGTAATGCAAGTGATTTTGAAGTTATTAATTTATTCTTTAAACAAGTTTCAGTCATGTAGAATTTTATGGGTTTATGTAATGTAAATGCTATTATAGACAGTCACAGATCAATGCCACTGAGTTTTGTAGAAATTATCATAAGAAATGCAGTTTAAGATTGTCATATGGAAGGGATGGGTAATCTTGTAGAAAATATTTGAATCATTAGAGGTAAATAAATAAAAACACCATTAATGCTAATTTAATGTATTTAATTGATGCCTGAGAGGCTTATAGTGCCTGAGAGACCAAGATTTCACAAACAAGCAGATATAATAAAGAAGCCTTCTGTATGTGGCAGAATAAACAAATATTTGTATTGTGGGGTGCACATCTGGAAATCTTATTGCTCTAGAGCTAAGCATTTGTTTACAAGATACTGGATTCACCTGGTCTAAGCAGAAGGGGCCATATCACACTCTAAAACTATGGGCCAACCCTGTTACAAACTTTTGTTTACTTGGCAACTGGAAACTAGAATTAGGAACAGAGGAATAAGTGGACAATTTTCCTGGTTTGTTCAGTTGTCGGGTCTAAGGGTAATTTTGTCAGATTTCAATGTATATGTATATCTGTATGTCAAGTTTATTTGTTGAAAGGTACAGTGTTTTGTTTTCTCAGCTGCAAAATAATGCTCAAAGCAGGTGTGCCAGTTGCTCTTAGATCGGATTCAAAGTCATTTGAAGTTAATGGAAGTCTTGTGAGGCAGAGGTGTGAGAGGAGCTAAATGTGGAGTAGATTGAATGTCAGGAATATGTATTAGAATATGAATTAGAAACAGTGATGCGCCACATACTGCACCCTATTATTATCCATTATCTTAGCAGGCTGTTATTAGTTGAAAAAAACACTCATGTTTCCAAGGGTACCTCTCATTTAAAGAAGAAAAGAAGCCTGTTGAGCAAATACTAATGAATCCAGCTATTCTGTAAAGTTTGCTGAGGATCTGAGTTCAAGTATTCTGAAAACTCCAGGTCATAATTTCTGTCCAGACAGAATTTCCCTGATGGGCCAGGATAAATCAGCTAAGAGACAGGACACCAAGTTTAAAGACATTTGTACATGGTGTCCTATGCATTTGAAAGCCAGGTCAGGAGGCAAGCAGGATTTATTAAAGCTTTATGAGATTAGTGTGGCCTGGAAGTAAAGTCAGTTATTGGAGTGGAGTCTGGAATTGATGGACGGCGAGTGTGTGGTACCATGGTGACTCCGGCTCCTTCTACACTGCCATATAAAATCCGTATTATCTGCTTTGAACTGGATTATATGGCAGTGTAGATTTATATAATCCAGTTCAAAGCAGATAGTGTTGATTATTTGGTTTGATAATCTGGATTGTACGGCAGTGTAGAAGGGGCCCTAATGGCACTGGTTCGTGGCACTGCAGGAAAGTGATAGAGCATGCCTGCCCAACCTGCAGCTCACTGGGTTTAATGCAGCCCACAGCTGTTTAATGCATCCTTGCTTTAAACTGTTTTTGTTGTCCCAGGCAGTCAGCAATTGACAGATTTTTGAATGCTGGTTAATCAAAAAGTATACAGGATTTTCCTACAAGATTTTCCAAACCAGCAATATAATTGGATACAAGAGACAAAACAGTGTCTTTTTGCCTTCAGAAAGTAACTGGTTTATGTTTCTGCTATGACAAGTTCCATTTTGGGCTTATAGGGGTTAACATCCCAACAGGAAATGTAATGAAACCCTGGTGGCATAATTTAGGAGAGGGACCATTATTGTTACCATTAATGGTAAAGTATGTAGTATTGTGCAAGATCATACAGGAATGGAAAGCACTCTTCAGAATATTATGTAAATGATTACAATTACTAATATCTGACCATGTAAACATGTTTGAGAAGAACAGATGCTCTGGCCATTTATCTGCAGTGTTAGTAGTCGTCCAAAACTGATTTCGTACATATGAAGCCATCAAGCCTGAATAGCCTAAAAGCACCAAATCCCATCTGGTCTTAGAAGCACAGCAGGGCTCTTGTTAGTGTTTAGTTGGGAAACCACCAACAGATATCTGTTGCTGTAGATCAGGGGTCCCCAAACTAAGGCCCGGGGGCCGGATGCGGCCCTCCAAGGTCATTTACCTGGCCCCTGCCCTCAGTTTTATAATATTATTGTATATACATATAATATTGATAATAATATTATAATGTAATACAATATAACACTAATAATATTACCATATAATAATATTAATTATACATTCTATATTACATATAATATTACTAATAATATTACAGTATAGTGGTATAGTTCAATATAATAATATTTAATGCTAATATTGTGCTATGCTAATAATATAATATATTGTATGTACATATAATTTGTAAGCCACTCTGAGTCCCCTTTGGGGTGAGAAGGGTGTGATACAAATGTAGTAAATTAATAGAGTAAATAAATAAATAAATTTTAGACTTAGGCTCGCCCAAAGTCTGAAATGACTTGAAGGCACACAACAACAACAACAACAATCCTAATTAACTTGACTATCTCATTGGTCAGAAGAAGGACCACACTTCCCATTGAAATCCTGATAAATGTATGTTGGTTAAAATTGTTTTCATTTTTAAATATTGCATTGTTTTTTCGTTGTTGTTGTTGTTGTTGTTTTTGCACTACAAATAAAACATGTGCAGTGTGCATCGGAATTTGTTTTTGTTTTTTTTCAAATGATAATCCGGCCCCTCAACAGTCCGAAGGATTGTGGACTGGCCCTCGGCTTAAAAAGTTTGAGGACCCCTGCTGTAGATTATATCCCTGAGGAAGGAACTGGCAAAACCACCTCAGAATGTTCCTGGCCTAAAAAAAACAACCCATGAAATTATGCGTTGCCATAGTTCGACAAGATGACCTGAAGGCACGTATATGAAGCCCATTCTTGATCTGGATGCGTATCAGGAGACTGTATTAGAAGCTGTATCCATAGGAAGTTAAAGCAAGAAATATTATATATATATCACGGCCCTTCCAGACAGCGTCAAAATGCAGGACAAGTAAGTGGAGCAAAAAATCACCATACCCAACAGCAAGTCCAGACATGGAACTGTCGGTCCCGGTCAATGCTCCCCTGGTGTCCTGATAAATTTGTTTGTAGTGAATTTTAGAAACCCACAAGATGGACGGGGAACATCTGTCGGAAGTTTACTTTTTTTTAATTGACTCTTCGAGATGTGCTGGACCTCATATGCGCTACTGCACATATTGAAATGTGTAAACAAGCAGATTTCTTATTATCTATCCTCTCCCTACTTTAAATTCAAGCTGTGTTTAATTTCATAAACATCAGAACAAAGGAATAGTTGCAGAGAACTCTCATTATTGCTTTTTGATTTTTCTTCCTGTGTGTCCATGGCTCCAATTGTTTACAGCCCTGATTAGCTGTTTTGGGATTTTAAAATGCAGGAGCAGTCCACACCAGTGTATAGGAGTGAAGTCACATGTTTTTCTTGAGTGCAGGGATTTACAGTCATGCAAATATGCAAAATTTCAGTCGAAATCGGGTTTTAAGTGCACCTTTTTATCACATGTTTTCCAGCTGTTAATCCGAATTTTTCTTAAACCATTTTTTTTAGCCATCCCTTTTTATCTTGGTTTCTTCCACATTTTAGGGGCTGTGTATAACCCCCCCCCCCCCCCCCACACACACACACACAGACACTTCTTTGTGCGTTTGCTGAATTACATAAGATCCAAGTTTGGAAGCAAGGTGCGCCCATTTCTAAAACTATTATTCACATAGGTGATAAGGATCTGTTTGAATAACTATATATTACCTTTTTCTGGTAAAACATGGTAAACATCCGGCCACTCAGGATAGACAAATATGGATGCAATGACCCATTGAGATGTTTGAGATGTTAAGGACTGAAATGACACAAGAAAATGCAAGGCTTAAAAAGGCCTTGCATTTAAAAAAGAAAATACATCTACCTAAGAAGTGAAAGGTGCTTGTTTTGCAAATGGAATTTGCATATAGAGTCTGTATATATGGCTTTGTTTCTAACTTCCTCATTGCAAATTTTCTTTGCTTTTTATCTCATAGCTGTTATTTTGTCCTGCCCCCACCCCCAAAAAAGAATGATGTACTTTCTTTTACCTGAGTACAAAACAGTTACTGCTATTAAGGTCTTGTTTTGGGGGCTTCATGCATCTCATTCTAATATCTCTAGATACATTCTGCTAATCATACAATATTTACAATCCAGTGGTGTTTGCAAGTAGTTTGCTTTGCTCAGATGCTTGGGAGTTATGGAATCGGTACTGTTACTTTTAATGATTATTGTACGGTTAATTGTTGCCATGATACAGGCTTGGCCCACTGAAAGGTTTGGAGACCAGTTTCCCCTTTTGCCTTTTGTTATACATAAGCCTAGTTAGCTTACTTGTTTTTTACTGTTTCTTTGACTTCTTGTTGTAATGTATATTATTATCTATTGTATTGTTTTAATTGTGTTATGATATGTTGTTTTTATATTTTATTATATTGTATTGCTCTGGGCATGGCCCCATGTAAGCCGCCCCGAGTCCCTGTTGGGGAGATGGTGGCGGGGTATAAATAAAGTTTCATTATTATTATTATTATTATTATTCAGTCCCTCCTTATTGCCACAGATGTAAAATACAAATATCCTAGGAAAAATCACTTTTAGTGATTATTGTAAGGTTAATTGCTTGCATGATGCAGGTTTAGCACGCTGAAAGACAACTGTTTGGTATTCCGATTCCCTTTTGGCCATTTCTTACACATAAGCATAGTTAGCTTGCTTTTTAATGATTTCAGTCACTCTTTAGCAGCTCAGATGGAATATGCAAATACCCTAGGAAAATAATCTTAAATTAAATAATTCAGTATGTACTTCCTCTGAGTGTACACCTTATTATTGCTTGAAGGGAGTTTCTCACTTTATCTCATGGTGGAGCTAGTCCTGCTAATTCAGAAGCCTTTTTTTTGTTCTTGAGCTGTTTTCCAAATTCCTGTCCTCTTTTGTGATTTTTGGAAAAGGTTTCCTCCATCCCTCCCTCCCTGTTTGAAGATTTGTACCGGGGGATGGAGAAGCATTACACATAAATCACGTGTAATCCCAAGGGCTTTTTTTGCATCCCCAATAGAGCTCTCCAAATCTAGCCTGCCCTTCTGCATTTTGGGGAAAATTCTAAAAATGCCTTCTAGATTTGGAGACCTCTAGGAGTTTTTTACATGAGACAAGTTGACTCTGCCCCTTCAAGCTCTAAAATAAAAAAAAGAAGATGGTATTTAGCTACCACTGGTTTTGGTTTTTTTTTTTTACTTTTGTGGGTATGGTGCAACCTAGAATAAATGCTGGGGGGAAAACCTTGCCCATCCCTTGCCTTCTGTGTCTTTCAGTCAAATGAGTCTCAAGGTAGCTTATACACAATAAGTAATATGTCAATCCCATCACCACAACCTTGTGCACATACAACCTAGAAACTTTTCATCTAGTACTTCTCAGGATATCTAGCATCTTTCTAGAGTACCAGAGCCCAATGCCATACTTTGTGCCATATTAACGTGTATTCACATAGTTTCTTGGAAGCTTGGAAGACATTGCAGTAATGATTGAACCTATTTTTCCTTATCTCAGGTTATTTCCATTTCCTAAACCATATTTGGATATTACATTAGACTATTTTGTAAAGATATAAGCCTCCTTTTAACAAGATCTTCTGTTTTTTTTAGTTGCTCGCATAAATGAATCAAATACTGATCTAGGGACTGGGATAAATCCAAAGCAAATCCCATCTGATACACCCTTTGGATTATTGTGACACCATCCTAGAGGAAAAAGTATAATGAAATAGATTTTTACATAGAACGGGCGTATCAAATAATAGGGATCCCAATTCTGGAAGTAGGAATTGTGTGTCTGTATGTGTCATTAAGTCAAATTAAAGCATTCAGCAAGAAAGCTTGTACACAGGAGATTTATAATTATAAGATTGCATCTGGGGATTAGTTTGTCTTCCAAATCTGTAGATAAAATAAACATCTTAAATTATTTTGATATGATTCCTGGAGTTAAAGCTTTTGTAACACCGGGTGATCTCAGGAAGATGGTTAAGGCTGGGAGATGGCTACAGAATAGCAGGTTTCTGCTCCCTCCTGTCTAGCATAAATTCACTTATATCCTTACTTAATAGGACTTGTTGATATTTGCCTTCTTCATTTATCAAGATCTGTTGACCAGCTTATACAAACCTAGTAAGAAAGAACTCTTGATTAGTATCAGTGCAATGCTATAAGATGAGGTTTTGTAGAGGATCCGGTAACTGTCCTTGAAAAGAGGAATTGAGGGATCCCACTGCCCACACTATGATGAAGGAATAAGGCAAAATCCACTGTGAGACTTAACCAATTGTTGGATTTAGCAAAATACTTCCATGGAATCCATGAGATTTATGTAAGTATTGATTTATAATTCAGCAATAGATTCCTTAAGTGTAGTTTCTGAACCCCTTTAAGATCTTTCTACCAGCTTCTCACCTTTGAGATCTAAAATACAAATCTTACCTCTGTGGTTCTTAACCGTTGGGTCCTCAGATGTTTTGGCCTTCAACTCCTAGAAATCCTAAAAGCTGGTAAACTGGCTGGGATTTCTGGGAGTTGTAGGCCAAAACACCCAGGGACCCACAGGTTGAGAATCAAAGCCTTACATAGAAACACTGGTAATTTTGATATGTTTTTCTCAGAGGTTGGAAGTAATGAGATAGAAAAAGTCTAGTTATCTATAATGAATCTATCTTTCTGCTGTCTTTTGAAGAGGGCACCAAAAATTGCATCTTAAAGCTAACAAGGGAACAACATTGGTTTATTGGAAATAACATTCTGAATTATATTTCCTTTAAAAGAGCATTTTAGAGTAATTTTGATAGAATTCCTGGTGTTTTATACTATTTCATCAACTTGTTTTTTTTTTAACCATGAAAATAACAAAAACAAATTAAGTGATACAAGTGACTCAGCAGCAATAAGTAATGGGAATGAGTTATGTATTAAAAGTATCCTTCCAAGCTCAAGCTTTTCTTATATAACACACCAAAATAGGGATTTTATAAGAAATAGAAAATGTTGTTGGAGCTACCATTAGTTTGGGAGGGTTGGCAGCTTTGCTGTTTTCCTCTACTATGTTTTATTTCTACCTGCCAAACCAGAAAAATGTGCTTGCAAGTCATTTGGAGAACAATGGGGAATGTTTTTCTTCTTCTGTTAGGATCTCATAGGCCTTTATATCATCTCCAGTGCAAATTCTATTAGTATTGGATGAAATACGATGCCAGCAGGCAGTTCATTTAACATTATAGCCCTTTCTTGGCTAGGTTGTTGCTTGCCTATTCAGCCGAACCTGGGTTAACCACTTTGCTACTTATTTTTAATACAGTTCATTAAAAACAAAGAGTGAATCATCAGTGGTTGGCTGAGTGCTGTCCCTCTTGTGGGTTTTTATGTCTTTGGCTTGCTGAGGATGAGATGGGGAATAGAAAATGACATTCCATAACAAACCAAGGATGATTTTATCATTCTACAGGGAAAGCAAAAGTTTGTAGAGCCTTTATGGGATTTTCTGTACCAAGTGGTAATACATCATCTGTCGTGTATTTATTCACCCCTTTCTTTTTTTCTTTACTCTGCTTAAATATATTTATAATATTGTTCTAAATCAGAGATTCATTACATAGCAGCATTGGCCACTTAAAGAGAACCTGGCCCCTTCCACACAACTGTATAAAATCCACATTGAACTAGATTATATGGCAGTGTGGACTCAGATAACCCAGTTCAAAGCAGATATTGTGGGTTATCTGCCTTGATATTCTGGGTTATATTCTGGGTTATATGGCTGTGTGAAAGGGCCCCCTGTGACACTCCAAAACTGTTGACAGTTATCTACCTTCTTAACTTGGCCACTGGATCGTGAGAGTTGTAACCCAAAACATCAGAAGGGGAAAAGTTTCCCTTGCTCTTGACCTATTGGATAAGATCCCTGTGAAGTTTTTCTCCTTTTACTTCAGACTTGTTATGATACTAAATTCCAGCAATGACCTAGAGTCAAGCACACTGGCCAGCCATCAGTTCATGTTCAACAGGTGTTCAGCATGAACACTTGGAGAGGCAACAGAGTGACAAGTTTCCAAGCCAAAGTTGTACATTGGCCAAACAGGGACATAGGACACATTTACACTCATACTATAATGCTGCTTGGAGGACCTGGTTTACTGCTCAGGTGATTACATTCCAGACAGGCCCAAAATGCAGGACCTGTTTTGGTTTTACCTGAGGCATCCAAATAACACTTCAGGTAAAATCAAATTAATCCAGAGAAAACTAGAATTTCTCAATTTGCTCCAGATTAATAAAACACTTGGAAAGATCCAGACCTTAAGATAAGGTCCAGATCTTTCCAGGTGAGGGCCCTTTGGGGATTAACTCCTGGGACTACTTCTGCAGTCCCGGGGATCAGTTCCCACAGTGATCCTGGTTCTTTGGGCTCTAAGAGCCCCGCCCTCCCTTCCCAGCCCCCCATTTCCCCACAAAAAAACTTACTGAGGGGTGCTCAAAAATGGCATGTCAGGAGGTGGGGGCAGGGAGGAGGGTACCTCTCCCCTCCTAACATGCCATTTTTGAGCACCAGGAGAGCTGTCCGGAGGGGTCTGCACTTCTGGCAGGCCCCTTAGATAAGTCTGGGGAGGGTGGGGAATAGGGGCTGGCTGGATGCCCTCCCTCGTCAATCTCTGGTTGACCCAGGAGGACATGGAGCCACCCCATCTGAGAAATCCTAGGGATTGGGGGGGTGTAGTGGCCTTAATCCCGGGAGGAACCGGGTTTAAATAACCAGTTCTCCCAGAATTCTGGCTTGTCTGGAAGAGCCCTAAGAGATCTGGAACTAGTTTGATAACAAGTGGGTGATTGCATTAACCATGGAACTTGGCCTCAAATTGCTCTGAGAGTCCCACTCGCATCCCTCATTTCCAGTGCTTCGGAGGCATGTAACATGGGGGAGGGGAGAGGAAGGGACAGGTAGGAGTGGAAGTAATCAGTGACCCCTCCCAAGCAGTTGATTAGCCTCCTGCCGCCCTGCCATGTCCTTGGGGCATTTTTGGCAGCGCCTGTTTTGAAGTCTATAGTTATTCAGCAAGGGCAGGTGTTTTTAGTGTTTGCCACATTTTCAGAGTCAATTTCACCCTGGATCTGGGATACACTTGCATTTGGATACACACACACACACACACACACACACACACACACACACACACACACATATATATATATATATATATATATATATATATATATATATATATAACGGTTGATGACCAGCAACAGAAAATGTACAAGCATCAAAATAGAATAGAAACATATACATTTGGATATTAACAAACACTGTCAAAAACAGGGTTAAAACACTGTATTGGATATGGTAGTTAAAACACTTGCATTTGCTGCAGCACATTATTTGACTTGATTCAGACTTCTCTGCAACTTTTTTTAATTGAGCTGTATACTGCAGTAGCGACATACATTTTGTGGTTGCTGCAGGTTTCTTTAAGCCACATAGTGTCAGTGTAGCCTGAGAGACATAATCCAAATCAGGAAATATACAGGGTCTCAGTTGAGACTAGTCTCGCATTGGAAATGAAATGTTTTCTCAGAAGTACAAACAGTTCAGCGATTATGAACAGCGAATATACTGCAAAGCTGCGAAATTTTACTGTACAGAAAATTGAACTCGAGCTACCTGCAAACAATTGAAATTTTCATCATTTAAATATTATTGCAAGAGAGAAAATTTCCATACCATCTTCAGGTTCCCACTCACCGTCTTCATCAGGGACTGTGAACTCTTTTTTAGAGTCCTTGTCAACAGAAAACAATATTTATAATGACTGAAGAGTTTCTTATTTGAAAGACTATTTGGTCCTACTTATTTCTGTCTCTTATATAAAGAATCAGTCTAAAGCAGGCATGAGCAAACTTAAGCTGTTAAGAATTGTGAGAGGGCCCAAGTTTGCCCATGCCTATTTTGTGTGTGTGTTAGGAGCAACTTGAGAAACTGCAAGTCACTTCTGGTGTGATAGAATTGGCTGATTGCAAGGTTGTTGCCCAGGGGACACCCAGATGTTTTTACCTTCCTGCCTGGTCTAGAGGCATATGAATATGTAGCTGTTGAGATGCTAGGCTGTTAATGGGAGCGGATATAAGAGAACATACTACCCCGCTCCTGAAACAGTTTCACTGGCTACCAATTAGTTTCTGGGCCTGATTCAAACTGCTGGTTTTGACCTTTAAAGCCCTTCACAGCATTGGTCCAGATTACCTGAGAAATCAGGTCCTTTTATATGCACCAGGGAGAGCGTTAAGATCAAGTGGGGAATTGCTAGTATCCTCAAATATCCATGACACTCTCCACCTGAAGATGGCAAGAGAGGGGTCCTTCTCGGTAGTGGCCTCCTCTTTGAGGAATGCCCTCTCAGGGGAGATTAGATTTGCACCCTCGCTGTTGGAAGCCTAAAAACCTTCCTTTTAAATGAAGCTTTTGGAGGGAACTAATAATATCTGAAGATTGGGAAGGCAATTTGACCTCACCACGTATTATCAGGGTGGTTTTAAAATCTAATTTAGGGTGATTTTTACTAGTGGTTTACAGCTTTTACTAATATTTATGGTTTTAACTTGTTTTTAATTTTTATATTGTATGTTTTTACTAGCTGTAAGCTGCCTTGGGCCCTTGAGTGGGGAAAGGCAGGGTATAAATTTAACAAACAAACAAACAAACAAACAAACAAATAATGTCACGAGCTGAGTGGGAAATGTTACATTTAATAAGTTATTATTAGTTATCTAGACCCAGTCTCCAAACAGTTTCTGTAACAGCTACATTTTAAAATGTAGAACACAATTTGGATACATTTCCAAAGGATATGGGGAGTTTGCCCAACTGCTTTAGACCTTTCCTCTCCAAGGCATGGAAGGCAGGAGAGTAATCAGAAACAGCATGGCTGAGCTGAAGGGACTGCCAAGTAGGGGTCCTCATCCAAATAAGAGCTTTTATGTCAGAACAGTCCTCAAAGCCTTACCGTGCAAGAAAGTGCATCAAAGAAACACATTTCTGCTTCCACAAGTGACCCTCCTTTGAAATACATCATTTAGTGCAATTTAGCTTCCCACAAATACAGTTGACATATTCCTTCCTCCCTACCTGTGATGTCTCATGGGCCTTGTAGTCCCGTTCCTAGTGCTATTGTGGCAGATGAGGAGGAAAACATGGGATTTCCACCGGTTCAGCTTGAATCGGAGCCTCGCCACCTGGAAGATGTTTGTCCTCAGGAAGTTAACCAAACAAGCCTTGGGCAGAATTCTCCCCCGTTTTCCCGAAAGGACAATTATAATAGAGATAGAGGAGTCAGGGAGGCTAATGCCGGAGCCTCAGAATCGCTGCCAGACAATTAGCTGATTAGGTCTGCTTCCCTTGGGAAATTCTAAGGAGTCATGCATCTGGACAGAGTTGGGTTTCGCTTCTTGTTCTCCAGGGAAAGTGTTCTGTTGGCGGGAAAACAAGACCCTATATAGGGGTTTTGCCGCAAGGGGAACCTTGCGGAGTCAATTGTTCAGCTTGAGGAGAGAGATCGTGTGTGGACTTCGTACCCCAGTTCCTTGTTTCCCGGATCAAGTTTCCAGCCTTGCCTTGTTTCACGGACTTCTCTGGACTCAGTTCATGTTTCATGTTTGCCTTGTTTCAAGTTTTGATCTAGCCAAGAATCAAGTCTATTTTCCAGCCTTGTTGTCAAGCTACTTTGGACTTTAAAGACCCTGTCATTTCCCCACACTTTGCTTGGCAAAGTGTGTGTTTCGGTCAAGTGGATTAAAACTTTGAACTCTAATATCTTATAATGGACAATACATTTCTGGACTATATTTGACCTCATCTGAAAGGTCTGCTTCTGAACTTTATTCTTCACTTGTTTTTATTGACTTTATATATTTCTTTAATAAAGATATTAGATAGATTCTGGTCTCTGCGCATGGTTATTGGTGCTCTGCAGCCTGGATCCTGACACTACCACAAGAAATGTGATAGTAATTTAAAAAATAGTAAAGGTATATCTGTTTGTTCAACATCATTGAAGATCATCCTTTAAAATTACCCCTTTTCCAAGTAATTTTTGAGTCTTTGTCATGGCTGTTGTCTGCCCCAAACAGATACCCAGACAATGGATTCTAGACCATTGATGCCATAATCTTTCATCTTGCTACCTACTTTGTGTAGAGGCATTCAGAGGCCATTCTTTTTACTTATACAGGATGCCATCTTGTGTGTGTATGTGTGTGGCTTGTCAGGTGAGATGTCTCTTCCTGAGAACCTGAATATAAAATTGACAGTGCTCTCTTTTGGAAAATTCAATGACCTTCCTGCCCAATTGCCATAGAAGTTATGATTTTTTCTGCATAGTGACATTATTCTTTTGTGCAGATAAGCTCCTTCTCACTATCACTTACCATTCATAAGTTGACTTTTCCTATTATCAACATTTTGGTGTTTGTTGTTGTTTTTTGCTTTTAAGTTTTTTTTCCAACTTAAGGTAGCCCACAGGGTTTTCTCCCTCGTTAGCTACCTCTCTAGCTTGCCTTTTCTCTGGCAGTTTTAAAGAATTATAATGGTTGTCTTTCTTCCCATTAAATCCTTACAACAACCCTTCAAAGTAGGTTAAGCCAAAAACCTGGTTAGAGTCATCCATCCAAGTTCATGGCTCAATAAGGACTAAAAACTCTGATCTCCCAAAGTCTAGTGCTGCACATTAAGCCCTACACCACCCTGGCTCCCTGATCTCTCTTTTGTATCCAAGTCATGCATGACTGAAGGCAAAGATTCTAGTGGTATGTATTTTCCAAATCCAGCAAATGTTTTCTGAATTAATACATTTTCTAAACTTCCCAACTAACATGAGCCGACGTAAAAACCTACAGTGACAGAAAGAACCAGCATATTCTGCTCCTACTACATACAAAATCATCTTTTAGGGTGTATCTTTAGCAGAAGCTTCTTCATTTTAAACAGAAGAACCAATTCTACACAGAACCCTGTTATGTTAGGGCAATCCTTCACATTCTGAGGATAATACTGATCACAGTGTAATATTGGCCATGCTTGTTGAGAATGATGGGAGTTGTAGGCTTTAAGATGCACACCAGTCTGGGTAGTACCAATTTAGTGATGTAGTTCTCATAAGAAAAGGTTCCAAAGTACAAGATCAGAAGTGAAGAGCCTAACAAAGTAGAGTGCCCTGGCAAAGGAAACCCCTAACTGACCCGCACTGATACAACATTGATAAGTGTGAGTGTTGTTCTTTAGGAAACAATATAATGTCTAGTTGCACATGGTAAGATTTTTAGAAAGCTAAGGTATTTGATTATTTTTATTATTCTACTCTCTCAGTGCTTCCTTTTTCTCCACAATTTTCAAAATATGTTTTCTGGGTGATATTACCAGAGGGGAAAAACAATACAAAGTTGATCAAAGACAGCTATTTCCAATTTTGAGAAAGTTGTTTTCTGTTCCCTAGCAGCTAGTCCAACTGAAGTGATAGAGCAATATTGTATTCTTAGATTTTTTTATTCACTGTCATATTCTGTACTTTCTAAAGCTTCAGAGGCCCATGTTCAAAACTTTTGCTCCACTTCTCTGTAGTGCAAGCATAAAAATTATATTGAGAAAGCCACTACTACATTTCTCCATGCCTTCAAAAACATCATCAGCTAAGGATAATGTGTCTCCTCTGAATGAATGCCTGGAGGAGGTAATGGGCTGGATGAGGAAAAACAAAATGAAATTGAATCCAAACAAAAGAGAGGTGCTTGCCATCAAGAGTCCTAATCTAGCAATGGAGGTGTGTCAACCAATTCTGGATGGAGTTACACTCCCCCTGAAAAACTGTGTTTGCAGCTTGGGAGTGCTCCTGGATCCGTCTCTGCAAAAGTCAGCCCAGGGAGATGTGACAGTCAGGAGTGCTTACTAGCCGCTCCGGCTGATATGCCAGGTGTGCCCTTTCCTAGATTTGGAGGACCTGAAGATCATAGTACATGCGCTGGTAACCTCAAGGTTGGACTTCTGCAATGCACTCTACATTAGGCTACCTTTGTACCAAGTTCGGAAACTCCAGCTCGTTCAAAATACAGCAGCCAGATTGGTTACGGGAACATCTAGGAGTGAGCATATTACATCTATCCTAAAGTCATTCCACTGGCTGTTAATTCATTTCTCAGCAAAGTACAAGGTGTTAGTTTTGGCCTTTAAAGTCCTACATGGTTTGGGTCCAAGTTACCTACAGGATCACGTTCTTCCGTACAATCTGCCCTGAACACAGGTCCTCTGGGGAGCGGCAACTCCAACCAGTCAGAACTCGACTGGCCACAGTCACCCAAAATACCTTTTCATCAGCCACCCCAAGATTGTAAAACAACCTGCTGGAAAAGTTCTGACAGCTAGATCAGCTGCCAGAATTTTAAAACCATCTAAAAACCTATCTATTCTGTCACGTCTACCCAGGCAGTTTTAAGCATGATTTTTAAAGACATGTCTTGTGTTTAATCTATTTTCTGTGCATTTTAATATGTATTTTATAGAAATATGTTTTAATATGTATCTTTTATAGAAATATGTATATTTATAGATTTTTTAACCATTTTATGTGTTTTAATTATGCTGTAACTTGCCTCAAGCCAAGAGGAGAGGCAGGTAAGAAATAAATTATTATTATTATTATTATTATTATTATTATTATTATTATTATTATTGCTACTACTACTACTACTACCAATAATACTCATCCTGTATTAATCTGCTTTGCATGCTTTTTCTTGGGTTCTCTATTGTTCAGTGCAGCCTTTTCAAGTCCAGGACATTATAGACACATGGAAATCTAACAACAGATGGGAGAAAACCCATTGGCTAAGATAACATCAGAAATATGTTAGTTGTTAAAGAATTAACTGAAGTCAACAAGATTGAGTTGCTAACCATCAAGTAGATGTCATGCTTGCAGGTCATTGTTCCACATGCATAAGTTGAGATGCAATATAGTAACTCTTTCTGGTGGATGATCCAATCTTGTTTTAAGTCTGAAGCATCAAGTCTATTACTGAACTTTTAACACAGATGCTCATCAGGAAGACCTGTAGTTTGAGGAAGAAATCAATCCTTTTTTATGGAGAGAGGGGAAATTTAGGAAAGGAAGAGGATTTTAGAATATTTTCCAACATGTTTGTTTAAGAGTAGTTTAACAAACCGCAGGTTGTTTACTGTTTTACTGGATATTTTAGCAGCTGGTGCTGCAACCACTATCAGCAAATTGCTGGAACAAATCATATGGCAAACCCTGGATTCTTTATTTTTTTGTTGGGAGAGAAAAATGCTATAAAAAACCCTCCTGATTCAAATGTCACAGTAAACAATCCAGAGATTTAAGCAATCTTGAGCCAATAAACTTCTCCTTCTTGGTAATCCAGAATTCATATGATTTTCTGGTATATTGCAATGACTAAATTCAGCAATCCGCAAACAATATAAGAACCTTGGTTTACATCTGTATGCTGTTGCAGCAGAATGGACACTTTACAAAATTCATGCTTAGGAATGGAGAAAACAATTGATATGAGTGTAATTGCCATAAGGAAGGAAATTCTAATTTAGTTCTAATTTAGTGTTTTCTGCTCTGATTGAAAGCAGCTCTAAATGGTTTCAGGCAGAGGTTTTATCTTGGTGTACCTGAAGATGCCAAGAGTTGAATTTGGTACCTTTTGTGAGCAAAAAGGCCTGTTGTATAAGAGTCTTGCATAGACTGGTTTATTTTCACCAATTGTATTCACTACATACAGTATATGAAGTCAACCCTTTTCTGTCAATGCCTTGCCTTAGTATCTGTACCACAGATGTTTGTCATGGAAACACTGACTAGATATGACTGTATAAAATAGAAGATGAAGAATGCATCTACTGGATCTTTTGCTATTGGGCACTATTTAAAGGAGGCTTAAGCCATTTAAGGTATCCAAAGCTTTACACTTTGGACCTTGACAAGCTAATCTCAACCTGGTATGATTAGGTAACAATTTACCATGTGACCCGAGTGAAGCTGATTTGGTTTCTGTTAATCCAAAGTCAGTCAAGACTCAAGCATCAAAGAACGATATAGGAAAGATTTTAGTTACCACACTTGCAGGATGAATATGCAAAAAGCAACTTATTTAAAAATATCAAATGCATCTTTGAAAATAAAGAGAGAAGTAACATTTGGCAGGGATCTGGCTTTATGTGGCTTGTAAGTTTTGTTTCAAGTAGTGGTGATGTGAAGCCGTTTGGGGAATGCTAGTTTCCAAAATCCCAAAATAGGATTTTTAGACTACTCTATTTTGTGTACTGGCCCTGGATAACAGAGGATCCACCTGAGTTTAGTTTTTGTGTATTATTTTTCTGGAGCACGTTGAACATTGCTCGGTGAATGAATTCAGTATATTTTAGACCTGCCTGATATAACAGGACATGTATGTGTAAAATTGGGGGTCAATATCTCAGGATATAGCCACCATTACTGGTGAGTATGCTTGCATTAGACATTCTTGATGGGCAAGGGTTGGAGTCTGCCTTATTATTTAAATTTTTCTGAATATATGAATTGTGTGTGTGTGTGTGTGTGTGTGTGTGTGTGTGTTGTATGGGTGTTTCTCAGTCCTGTATCCAAACAATATAAAATGTGAAATATGAAATCATATCCCATAGCAGATTTCCTGCCAGTCCATAGATACATCAGGAGTACCCAAAAATCATTGCTAATTCATTGGTTTTATCAGACTAATTGTGACACAATGAGCTTATAATGATCCATTTCAAAGATGAGGCATCACTATATTTTCCATATTGATTGTAGGGGTAAATTATTATTTATTTATTTATACCCCATTTTATCTCTCCCGAAGGAGACTGAGTGGCATAATATAAAAGCATTAGCATACAATTTAAATTATGCAGATATGCAAACATTAAAACTGAATTAAATATAAACAGTAATAAACATTCACAATTAAAATCCATTAAAACATATTCAAAGTTAAAAACCACAGCACGGCCTGACTTGAACTTAAAAACCATTTTTAAAAGCCTGTCTGAATAAAAAGATTTTAGCCTGCTGCTGGAAGGACAACGGGGGGGGGGGGGGGGGCATTTTGGCTTTCCTGGGAAGAAAGCTCCAGAGTCAAGGGGCAGCCACTGAGAAGGCCTGCTCTCTTGTTCCCACCAACTGAGGTTGAGGTGGAGGTGGGACTGAGAGAAGGGCCTCTCCTGAAGATCTCAGGGCCTGGGCAGGTTCATACAAGGGAATATGGTCAGCCAAATACTGTATCTGAAACATCTATAGCTTTAAAGGTCATAATCAGCACTTTGAATTGTGCTCGGTAACAGATTGGCAGCCAATGGAAATGCTTCAACAGGGGGCTTGTCCACTCCATGTAGCCAGCCCCAGTGAGCAACCTGGCTGCAGCTCTTTGCACCAGCTGAAGCTTCCGAGCACTCTTCAGAAGCAGCCCCACGTAGAGCGTGTTGCAGTAATCTAGACGGGATGTAACTAAGGCATGTACCACTGTGGCCAGATCTTGGCGCATAAGTTTTAATTGTACAAAGGCCCTCCCAGCCACCGCCAACACCTAGGCCTCCAGGTTCAGTGCTGAGTCCAGGAAGATCCCCAAACTGTGAACCTGTGACTTCAGGGGGAATGTGACTCCATCCAGCATAAGTTGGATCCCCATTTCCTGATCTGTCTTCTGACTCGCCAGGAGTACCTCTATGTTGTATCCCAGGGCAGGAACACCTCAGTCCTTAATAACCACACCTGTTCAGTAAAATCAGTGAGCAGTGTTTTGAAGGATATATGTAAGCAAAGCAGTAAAAATGGTGAAAACAGTATAGTCCAAAACAGTATAGTCCAAAGATAATAGTTAGTCCATGAACTTCAAGGTACAAAGATAAAAACACAAAATCCAATTATGCAAAAACCAAAGAAACATGACAGCATGAAAATCCAAGATCCAGAACATGAACCTGGTAACTTGAACCATGAAACTAGAAATTCCCTTGGAAGAAATTGGAATCAAAATGTTCATGAAAATCCAATGTTGCCCAGACTGATCTAAAATCCTTTCCTCGTCTCATATAAAGCTTTCTCTGTCTCATGAAATGACATGAAAATATTCCGTTTACCTCTACAACCAGATAAGGATCTCTTTTCTCTCTTTTCTAATAAACAGGCTGACCTTTGCCAGGCCTGGGAACTTTACCTTAGTTTTGCCTCCTTGTGGTTTCATGTATATGTTGAACAGCATGGGGGTCAAAATGGAACCCTGAGGAACCCCACAGGTCAACGGCCATGGGTTCGAACAGGAGTCCCCGAGCACAACCTTTGGCTACAGCCTTCCAGGAAGGACAGGAGCCAATGTAAGACAGTTCCTCCCAGTCCCATCCCAGTGAGACGACTCAGGAAGATACCATGGTCAATGGTATTGAAAGCTATCAAGAGATCCAGGAGAACCAACAGGGACAAACTCCCCTTGTCTAGCTCTCTGCGGAGGTCATCTACCAAGGTGACCAAAGCTGTAACTGTTCCATAGCCAGGCCTGAAACCAGATTGAAACAGATCTAGATAATCATGTGGGGAAGCACGAGCATGTGTGGTGTGCGCGGCTTCCCCCCATAGATTGTATGGCAATATGGGAGCTCTCCCATGTTTTCCTGCCAGTGGCATGTGCCGGCTCCACCCTCCTTCACGTTTGGAGGCGCCATGGCGTCATGTGATGGGAGCCAGCCAGTTCCATGGGTGACCTGGACTAAAACTAGTGCATGCTGCCAATTTTAGCCCTTTGTGATGAGGTGGTAAGTGTTGTTCTTTCACAGAGCAGTTAAATATGTTCCCAGTTAATTCAACAGTCATCATGCAAATGCATAAATGGACAGTCTAGAAACTGTGATATGCTGCTTACAATAGCACAAGGAAAAAAACTTCCTCGGTTTTTATAAAAAGGAGTTTACTAGGCAAAGACTCAGAACCAGAGTGATTTTTCCTATTCTTTTCTGTTTCTGAAACAAAATCAAGAGAATCCTATACCTGACATTGTACAGAGGAAGTAGAACACAATAATATCAAAACAAGATGAGAAATTTCAGATTTTTCCAGTATTCTTGGAGTCCAGTAACAGCAGCAACATACAGTAGTTAAATCACATTCATTTTCTTAATTTTCTTATGCTGTGGGAGTGAGCATTATTTGGGGTTATTTTGACATTGTCTGAGTGCATACCGTGTTTCCCCGAAAATAATATTAATTTTTGCTCCCAAAGATGTGCTAGGTCTTATTTTCAGGGGATGTCTTATTTTTCCATGAAGAAGAATTCACATTGTTGTACAGTAATTGTCATCACAAGCCAGCATAACCAGACAAACTGTGAATCCTATCAAGAATTTCTTGTTACCACCAATATTTCCATGTACAACACTTTATGGTACGTACATTTACTGATCCTGCATGCTCTGGTGTTCTGTTAGGCGGGCATGCTTCCGAACAAAAACTTTGCTAGGTCTTACTTTTGGGGGAGGCCTTATATTTAGCAATTCAGCAAAACCTCTACTAGGTCTTATTTTCTGGGGATGTCTTATTTTAGGGGAAACAGGGTAGTAGCTTCAGTATCTTAGTAAGTAATTGACAACATTCTTTAACCAAAGATGTGGAAACAAAGCAAAGGAAAGCAGAAGAAAAAAGGGTAAAAATAAAGAAACACTCTTTATAGAAATTAACATAAAAAGCTAAGAACCAGCAGTAGGTATGAATGAAACACCTTTGAAGAGTGTGAAACAGATTGCCATCACTTTCCTTTTAATTTATTCTTTGTTGCAGCTTTCAAGACACAAAGGCATTCAAACTACTCTTAATATATCACTATTTGTTATTTTCTCCATTCCTGTGCCATTGCTCAGTTTCTAGTTTTAATTTACAGTAGAGTCTCACTTATCCAACGTAAACGGGCCGGCAGAACGTTGGATAAGCGAATATGTTGGATAATAAGGAGAGATTAAGGAAAAGCCTATTAAACATAAAATTAGGTTATGATTTTACAAATTAAGCACCAAAACATCATGTTATATAACAAATTTGACAGAAAATAGTTCAATACGCAATAATGCACCAAAATATCACGATGTAATGAAAACACTGACTACAAAAATGGTTTGGATAATCCAGAGGCTTGGATAAGCGAGGCTTGGATAAGTGAGACTCTACTGTTACTAAAGATTTGTCTTTCAAAAAATGATGGCTTGGAAGGAGCAGAAGGAACATGAGAGGAAAGAAAAGAGGCGAGTCATTGGCCATGATCCATCTCTGACTGCAGTCTGAAGTCTATCTAAAAGGAGATTGGTTCCTTGACCAATCCTTCACCGAAATACATCAGATGGTTTAGTTTTGCACATAGAATCATAGAATCATAGAATAGTAGAGTTGGAAGAGACCTCAAGGGCCATCTAGTCCAACCCCCCGCTAAGAAGCAGGAAATTGCATTCAAAGCACCCCCGACAGATGGCCATCCAGCCTCTGCTTAAAAGCCTCCAAAGAAGGAGCCTCCACCACGGCCCGGGGGAGAGAGTTCCACTGCCGAACAGCCCTCACAGTGAGGAAGTTCTTCCTGATGTTCAGGTGGAATCTCCTTTCCTGTAGTTTGAAGCCATTGTTCCGTGTCCTAGTCTGCAGGGCAGCAGAAAATAAGCTTGCTCCCTCCTCCCTATGACTTCCCCTCACATATTTGTACATGGCTATCATGTCTCCTCTCAGCCTTCTCTTCTGCAGGCTAAACATGCCCAGCTCTTTAAGCCTCTCCTCATAGGGCTTGTTCTCCAGACCCTTAATCATTTTAGTTGCCCTCCTCTGGACGCTTTCCAGCTTGTCAGCATCTCCCTTCATCTGCGGTGCCCAAAACTGGACACAGTATTCCAGGTGTGGTCTGACCAAGGCAGAATAGAGGGGGAGCATGACTTCCCTGGATCTAGACGTTATTCCCCTATTGATGCAGGCCAAAATCCCATTGGCTTTTTTAGCTGCCGCATCACATTGTAGGCTCATGTTTAACTTGTTGTCCACGAGGACTCCAAGATCTTTTTCGCACACACTGCTGTCAAGCCAGGCGTCCCCCATTCTGTATCTTTGATTTCCATTTTTTCTGCCGAAGTGAAGTATCTTGCATTTGTCCCTGTTGAACTTCATTTTGTTAGTTTCGGCCCATCTCTCTAGTCTGTCAAGATCGTTTTGAATTCTGCTCCTGTCTTCTGGAGTGTTAGCTATCCCTCCGAGTTTGGTGTCATCTGCAAACTTAATGATCGTGCCTTCTAACCCTTCGTCTAAGTCGTTAATAAAGATGTTGAACAGAACCGGGCCCAGGACGGAGCCCTGCGGCACTCCACTTGTCACTTCTTTCCATGATGAAGACGACGCATTGGTGAGCACCCTTTGGGTTCGTTCGCTTAGCCAATTACAGATCCACCTAACCGTAGTTTTGTCTAGCCCACATTTTACTAGTTTGTTTGCCAGAAGGTCGTGGGGGACTTTGTCGAAGGCCTTACTGAAATCTAGATATGCTACATCCACGGCATTCCCTGTATCGACCCAACTCGTAACTCTATCGAAAAAAGAGATCAGATTAGTCTGGCATGACTTGTTTTTGGTAAATCCGTGTTGACTATTAGCAATGACCGCATTTGTTTCTAAGTGTTTGCAGACCACTTCCTTAATGATCTTTTCCAGAATCTTGCCTGGTATTGATGTGAGGCTGACCGGACGGTAATTGTTTGGGTCGTTCTTTTTTCCCTTCTTGAAGATAGGGACCACATTCGCCCTCCTCCAATCTGCTGGGACTTCTCCTGTTCTCCAAGAACTCTCGAAGATGATTGCCAGTGGTTCTGAAATAACTTCCGCTAGTTCCTTCAATACTCTTGGATGTAGCTGATCTGGCCCTGGGGACTTGAATTCGTTTAGAGTGGCCAGGTGTTCCTGGACAACTTGTTTCCCTATTTGGGGTTGGATTTCCCCCAATCCTTCGTCCATTCCATGTTGCTGAGGTTGAAGATGGCTTTCTTTTTGTGAGAAGACCGAGGCAAAGAAGGCATTAAGCAGTTCTGCCTTTTCCCTATCCCCTGTCACCATCACCCCATCTACTCCTTGCAGTGGCCCTATTGCCTCCTTTTTCTTCCTTTTTCTACCAACATAAGCAAAAAAACCTTTTTTGTTGTTTTTTATGTCCCTGGCAAGCCTGAGCTCATTTTGCGCTTTAGCCTTGCGAACCTTTTCCCTACAGGAGTTGGCTATACGTTTGAATTCTTCTTTGGTGATTTCTCCCCTTTTCCACTTCTTGTGCATGTCACTTTTGAGCTTTAGCTCAGTTAGAAGTTCTTTGGACATCCATTCTGGCTTCTTTGCACTTGTCTTATTTTTCTTCTTTGTTGGCACTGTTTGCATTTGCGCCTTGAGTATTTCACTTTTGAAAAACTCCCATCCATCCTTAACTCCCTTGTTTTTTAATATCGGCGTCCATGGAATGCCGCTCAGTAATTCCTTCATTTTTTGGAAGTCAGCTCTCTTAAAGTCCAGAATGCGTGTTTGACTTGTCTTAGTTTCAGCATTCCTTTGTATTGCAAACTGCAGGAGCACATGGTCACTTGCCCCTAAGGATCCAACCACTTCAACTGTATTGATCAGGTCTTCCACATTTGTTAAGATTAGATCAAGAGTTGCTGATCCCCTTGTTGCCTCTTCTACCTTCTGGACCATAAAATTATCTGCAAGGCAAGTGAGGAATTTGTTGGACTTTGTACTCTTGGCTGAGTTTGTTTTCCAGCAGATATCGGGATAATTGAAATCGCCCATGACTACTATATCTCTTCTTTGTGCCTGTTTGGTCAGCTGTTGACAGAAGGCTTCATCAAGTCCTTCATCCTGACTCGGAGGTCTGTAGTAGACACCCACGACAAGATCTTTTTGAGTCCCGGTTCCCTTGATTCTTATCCAGATGCTTTCAAGCTGGTTTCCCGGATTACAGTCTTGCATTTCTTCTGCAACGTAACTGTTTTTGACATATAAAGCTACTCCCCCTCCTCTCCCCTTTGTTCTATTTCTGTGAAAGAGGTTATAGCCCTCCATGGCTACATTCCAGTGATGGGAGTCATCCCACCAGGTTTCAGTGATGCCTATGACATCGTATGTGTGGTGCTGTGCTAGGAGTTGGAGTTCGTCTTGCTTATTTCCCATGCTCTGAGCATTAGTGTAAAGACATGTAAGCCCCTGTGACCTCCCCTCGAACTGTTTATTTGGGATTATTGTGCTCTCTGTACTTGGTCCTTGCTGTGTTTGTGCAGCCCTCCGTTTAGCCTTACGGCGGTTCCCTGTGGTCGTGGGTAATATAGTGTTCGCCAGGCTGTTGTTCCCCTCCCCCAGTGGATTTAGTTTAAAGTGCGCCTGATGAGGTTTGTGAGTCTGTGTGCAAAAAGATGTTTTCCTACTTGTGTGAGATGCACCCCATCGCTTGCCAGTAGTCCATCCTCTTGGAAGAGTAGACCATGGTCAAGGAAGCCAAAATGCTCCTCTTGACACCATTTTCTGAGCCAGTTATTGACCTGTACTATTTTTCCGGCCCTTGTAGAGCCATGTCCTACAACGGGGAGGAGGGATGAAAAGATCACATGTACATTATACAGTTTTAGCTTTGTCCCACATGATGACACTGGTCACTATTCAATACAGTTAAACTGCATTCTGAAACCATGTTATATGGCAATGTAGATAGAGGCATAGTCTGATATTGAAAACATCTGCACATTTTGTGAGCAGATACATTAAAATGATTTCCAAATATGATCATAATGCAGATCTGGAGCTTTGCTGTTAGGGTCCCAAATGCATTGCTACGACATCTTGAAGGGGGCGAGGCTTGAGGCTTGTCCAAGAAAAATAATTTACAATTCTCTGCTGTTTTATAAATTGAGCCCTGATTCAATATGTTCAAGACTGGATTTCTTAATGACATTGCTAGACCCACATTCAGACCCCTCCTGCTGTTTCATGAACCCTGGGACAGAGAAAACATATATGGCAGTCACTGCAAGTCTTGTGAAGTTGGAAGGCATCCCAAGGATCACTGGGGTCCAGTAAGGTAGGAATTCATAGCCAAGAGCTGTTCCACACTGCAGAAATTACACAGGGAACCAGAATTTGAATACCATTTTCCCAAACGGGGCCAAAACTTCACCTTTTTGGCAAGGGGGTGGCCACATACCCCCCCCCCATTCCAATTTGCAATCAGCATTGGAGTAAATACCTCACAACCTCTGAGGATGCCTGCCATAGATGTGGGAGAAACATCAGGAGAGAATGCTTCTGGAACATGGCCATACAGCCCGGAAAACACACAACAACCCTTCTGTAGGTTTGTTTTTAAGTCAAATTTGTGTGTAAGTCAGAACAGGTACTTTTTAAAGAGTAATTCCAGCCACACACACATACACAGAAAGAAAGAGCGAGCTTTGGATATCATAGGAAAGGGTTAACACTCCTGTGATGTTTACCTTGTCATCTGTGGTCCCTGTTCAGAAGATTTCATCTCACTTTCTATCCCTGTGATAATTGGATTTTTAAAAAATTGGCTTGTTGTGGAAACAACGATTGGTGAGGAAGCTTAAGTTGAGACACCTTTTCCCCATGATAACTCATGAGCAAATTCACCTTCCTAGGGGCAGATTTCCCTCTCTTCCTGTTGTCTCACCCCCATTCTTAACTATGAGTCATTTGTAAGTCAGATGTTTGTAACTCAGGAGCTGCCTGTACATATAAAATGTTGTTATTAAATACAGGTAAAGTGCACAGCACTGAAAAGAATTAAAACAAGTTTATTAAAAGACAAAAGATAAAAACCAGCAGAACACACCATCAATATCGCCTATTTAAAGCCCTCACAGTCAATTTGTAGAAACTCTGTCAGAAGACTTTTTTTAAAAGCTTGCTGATGAAATGACAACAAAGGAAGACATCCTCGCCTTATTAGGGAATGAGTTCAAAAGCCTAGCAACATCCACCTAAACACCCTCTCCTGCATTCTCACCAAATGAACTTGAAGAGATGGGACAGAAAGAAGGCCCTCAAGATTTTAGAGCCCAAGCAGACTCATATATGATACAGTCCTCCAGGTAGTATAGACCCAAGCCATATGTGGTTTGTTAGTCTTAACCAGCACTTCAAAATGGAGCCTCTGGCGACACAATGGGTTAAACCTTTATGTCAGCAGGACTGCAGACCGAAAGGTTGGCGGTTCAAATCCAGGAAGCAGGGTGCGCTCCCGTCTGTTAGCTCCAGCTTCCCATGTGGGAACATGAAAGAAGCATCCCACAGGATGGTAAAACATCTAGGCATCCCCTGGGCAATGTCCTTGCAGACGGCCAATTCTTTCACACCAGAAGTGACTTGCAGTTTCTCAAGTCGCTCCCAACACAAAAAAGACCAACAAAAAAAAAGCACTTTAAAATTCGCCCAGAAACAAATTGACAGCCAGTGGAGCTGCTGCAGCAATGAGATGCTTCCTGTAACCTGCTCCACTCTATACCATGGATGGGAAAAGTGTAGCCTGTGAGCCACATGTGGCCTCTAGGGTTGTTTTTGTATCCCCTGAGATTTCCCAAAGGTCATAAATAAATGAAATGGCTGGTCCCAAATGTGCTCAACACCCCATCCCATGGAAATTTTGTCCCAGGAGAGGTCTTTTTTTGAAACTCCCAAATATAGCAAAATAGTGCTATGTCACTTAGAGGAATTTGGAGGCAAAATAACTGACATTTCAAGGTCTCCAAAGGACCTAATGTGGCTCGTTGGCTTTTCACAGTTGCCTATTCCAGCTTTGAAAGAACAATACAATATATAAAATGAAGAACAATTTTATCTAACATAAACCAACCAGACTTTCAGTGGGAAGTATGGGCCTGCTTTTGGCCAATGAGAGAGTCAAGTTAATTAGAATTGTTGTTATGTGTAACACATATGCAGTGTGCATAGGAATGCAGAATATTATAATCTCTATTTTATTTTTCCAAATTTTTGTCTTCCAGGAAGCAAATTATCTTAAATAATCTTTACATCCTTACCTTTAAGTAAGGTAAGGGATGGTTGGATATCCAAAAATATATTTCCTATGAAAGACCTGTACAATAAGCTGTTTCAATCTAATGTGCTCATCTGCATGACTGCTAAGATAAAATATACTCCTGCATTCCTTTACATTTGGCTGTCTACAGAGAATCCCTTAAAAGGAAAGATTTAGAGAAAAAATTGGACAACTCTTCTGGCACCAAATGAAGAACCAGTTTCAGTTTTGTTTTGTTTTTGTGAAGTAGGCATACAAACAAGAGCACAGACATTGTGATAAAACCACAAGCAGGACCTTAGAAGGCTGACTGTTCTCGTGTCCGCTTTAGTCAGTGCTGGTTCCTTAAGGTAGAAATACTAGAGAAGGATGAAAAGAGCAGCTGCTGAACATGTGGAGATCAAGGTGGATTATCAATCTGTGGGTGTTCAATTCCCTGTATTGGCACAGTCAGCATTTATGACTTGGATTTTTTGTCTCTCTGTGTGTGAGCAACAGTGGTGTGCAATTCCAATGTCACCTCTGTTTGCTTCTCCCTCCCCACAAATGTCTAGTCCATGTCTAGTCATGCCATGGCCACATCCAAATGCTTAATACATGGGATAATCAAAATGGTGTAGATTTTTTCCTCTCGCTTGGCAGTGTTAGAGAGGTGGATATTTTCCTCTGAGGTAGAAAGGGTGCTGTGTAGACATAGTATTGGGTACTGGAAACGATGATTTGAGAAATGAGAGTTGTATGGATACACTCTCCTTTTCCTGAGCAATAGCACCCTTTCCTTCTTGGTGATTACATATAAACTGACAAAGTATGCTCAAAACAAACAGAAAGTTTCTAAATAGCCATGCTTTCCAAGCCTACAGAAAATAATCATAGACACAGAAAGCTATGAAGCTGTACTTGTTTTGAGACAGTATTTGACCAAATGGTCTATAAACAGCTTTAATAGAAATTAGGAAGAAAGGGTGAGGTTATAGCGGCAGAAACACTACCAGGAGAGTCAAGTTAATGTATCTCTATTGTGTTTGAAAATAATCAGACATGGGTCAGATAAGAGCCATTTCTGCTTTATAAGCCTAGAGAGGGAGCGTTTAGCCTACTAACTCCTTTTCCAATAATGTTCAGTGTAAATGAGGTTGGCAATTACGGCAGTGACTTCAGCAGAAATTTGATAATAAGGAACACTGGAGTGTGGATGAATCTCTTATTTGCTGTGTGAGAAAAAGATTAAAGAGTCAATACGAATGATTTGCCCAGTTGTGCAGAATTGGGGGCAGGAATGAACTGGGAAGTCCTGCTAAGACACTTTGCAGAAAAACTAGGCTGTGTTTTCTACCTTACACAGTTTTATCTCTTTGTTTGTTGGCTGCAAACTACAAATGTATGAGGTGGAAATTGTGTAGCCCAAGTCCCGGAATTCCTCTCCTTGGCTAAGCTGGGTTGGATGGCAGGGAGCTGTAGTTCAGCAACATCTGCAGGACCTCATGATCCCCTCCCCTGCCATAAATGGATGCAAGTATGTGCATTGGACTCAGTCATTGGACCCCTTTCAAATACAGCTCTCAGTTCCAAAAACCGTGCCGGCAAGGACTTTTCACTTTTTCTTTCAGATGCGATTGTTTTTGTTATGCAATTTCAAGTTGATTCTGATTTCTAGCAACCCTCTCTTAGGGTTCTTTTTTTTTTTAAGCAAGCTTGATCAGTGGGGTTTTCCTTTGCCTTCTTTTGATTGCAAGAGAGTGTGGCTTGTGTCCAAATCCTGTTGGTTTCCATGGTGGGCTTTCTGGCAGCCCTGCTTTTAGATCTAGATGTTATTCTGTTAGTTGTATTTTATTACTTTTATGTTTAGTAATTGATAATGAAAGTGTGTGATGGAGTTGATTTTACACACCAGGTACACTTCAGTTAATGCATGTCCCTCCTCCTCCACCTCCTGCAGTTTCCCTTTCCCATCTGCAGTCTCTGACAGCTCCTCTTGCTCATCTTGCTCTCTTCCTCCTCTTTTCCATACAGAGGAAGAATCATATAAGTGCTAAGCATAAGTGGTGTCTCCTGCAAAAAGTGAAATTCTCTCTTATCCTGTTCTATTTTGCGCTGAGACCCTGTACTGTGATTTCCCTAGGAAATGGCTACATGCTTTGTAGTGTGGCTCCACAGTGATTAGTACTAGAAACGTGTTTGTTAATGCAAGAGTGGTCAAGGATTTCTAGATGTTGTTAGCCTGCTATTCCCAGCCACCGTAACTGCCACAGCCCATAGCCAAGACTGCTGAGTGACATCTGGAAAGCCACATTTTCCCAACCCAATTTAAAAGAGGTTTGAAATTATTTCCCTAGGAAATGGCAATGTGCTTTGTAGTGTGGCTTCACAGTGATAAGTTGTACTAGAAATCTGTTTATTTAATGCAAGTGTGGCCAAGGGTGGTTTTCCAGATGTTGTTAGCCTGCTATTCCCAGCCACCGTAACTGCCACAGCTCATAGCCAAGAGTGACATCTGGAAAGCCAGATTTTCCCAACCCAATTTAAAAGAGGTTTGAAATTATTAGACTATTTGATCCTTGTGATTATACTGCATTCTGCGAGTTCACTGTGCTCCTAGGAGGACTCCTGTACCTTACAAGTTGTGTACAAAACAGATGTTCAGCAAGTGGTGCATTTCCTGACAGAGTATCTCTGTCCTAAGCAAAGATACTATAAGAAGAAGAGAAAGAACTTTGTTTATTGCATTTGTATTTTGCCTTTTCTCAAGAAGTTCAGATCACACTTCTAGCACTGCAATAATCTTGCAATGTAAATTTATGATTAGGGTTTATTTTCCTGGTAAATCTCTTATATTGGTGAAGGTTTATAAGAAGGAGGGATGTACTACTAGATTTCTCTAGTGCTAAGATAGAGAATATGCATTTGTACATCTCCGCCATTCAGATAGTTCAGAATGCCAGAAGACATCTGTAACTCCATGTAGGTGAATTAGTCTGAGAGATGATGCTTTGCGTTCAACTATAGTCATTTTTTGTTGACAGGACCTTTTTTTAATGAGGGAGAGGCATAGGAGGAAATTACCCTAGGCTTCACATATAAGGTGTGACTAGTCACACCTGGAGAATGTCACCATGGCATCACTTCATTATGGTCAACTCATTTAATTCAAAATCCTACCAGCTTAAGCTTTAGTAACATAAAGTGGGTAGGAGACTCAAATTAAAATTCCCCCAAGGTCTCTCCATCTCTTAATGAGACACTTTTAGTTGAGCATCTGCTATAACTTGGTCTCATCCCAGATGTAGTTCTCAAGCCAAGTGTTTTTCAAATCAGCCAATCCACAGTGAGTTTCCAGGAAACTATGCAGATATGATAATGTGACACAAATGTGACGCTAGTCCACCACATCAGAGAGCTTGAGAAGCACTGCTCTTTCCAGTACATCACACAGAACAGCATTTATAGCAGAATGGGTGGATGTCTTTATCCTGACAGCAAGAAAAGGGGCAGTACAAATAACTTCCTTTTTCTTATAACAGCTCCCCATATAGAGATACTTTTTTTAAAGTAACATTTTGAACAATGGTTTGTTTGCATGTTTGTTTGTTATTGTATGCATTCAAGTTGTTCCTGACATATGGCAAACCTATTACAGAATATTCTTGACAAGATTTTTTAAGAAGAAATTTGCCCTTTCCTTCCTCTAAGCCTGAGAGAATGTGACTCTAGTGAGTATTTCAACTGAGGTTTCTAGAGTTGTAGTCTGGTGCTGAAACCATTATATCATGCTGGTGCTAAACAATTCTTTCTATAATGAAATCAACCAACAGAGCCCATTTTTGTCTCAGAATCATTAAATATTCTACTCAAGTACTTGTGAACATGCATATTCTTCTACTTCTTGCTGAATACTATTGAGACCTAGTTTCTTCATCTCTTTAGCTGAGACAACTCCTAGCCTGACTCCACACCTGTCCCTAAAGTCAGGTTGGAAGTTATGGGATAATGAAACTATGGTCTATGAAGTGTGAATAATCCACCTATGCTAACGTCATCCCAGGGGAGGCAGAGGTTTATAGTAACAGCATAGCAAGGATTAATTGACATTAAGACATGGCTGGTGGTTATTTTCTTTCTAGGACAATCCCAGATTTTGAAAACATGTTGGAGATCTATTAATACAGGTTAGAACGACAATTGGAAGATTATCCATCAAGAAGTGGTGCTATGGGACTTGCTTTTGACTACTAAATTTAGAAGGCAGTTTTGTGTATTTGCGGTTGATTTTGGAGTGTGGAGAGAGCTAAAAATGTGTGAGACTATGCCTGCAACTGATAACATAGTCCAACAAATTGGTTTTTAGGCCAGTTCCTAGGACTTTTTGGTGCACTGATTCAGAAAATTACATTGGGTTGACTCCATCAGCTCTAGTTTCTTACATATCATGATTCTCTATGGGTGATCAAATGAAGACTGATATATGGCATATGTCTTGTATATCAATACCTAGAGCTGATTTGTGTGTGTGTGGGGGGGGGGGGGGGCTGGTGCAGTTTTTGAAATCAACAGGTCAGATATACCCAGAAACAGGTCTAACATTTTAGGCATCAAATGTATGTTGGTCAGTATAATATTTATGATTCTTGTACCTGTGTCTGAAGGCCCTTCCACACTGCCCTAAATCCCAGGAGGAACTGGATTGTTTTGTCCCAACCCAAACCCCGAGCTTTCCCTTTGTGTGTGTGTGGGGGGGGAGGGTAGATGCCCTCCCAGATCAACCAAAGGTTGACCCGGGAGGTTCTCCAAACACCATCCAGGTCTCCCATTTTCCCTTCAAAAAGCCTGCCGAGGGGCCTGCCAGCACACAAAAATTATTATGGAAATCCATCCTCTCCTCCTCCTTATGTGTCATTTTGGTACATCAGCCTGGGGGGGAGGAGATGGAGCCCAAAGAACCAGGATCGCTGTGAGAGTTGACACCGCCTTCCCCCGGGGCTGCAAAAGCCCAGCATCTCCAAAGATCCAGACCTTAGATCAGGGCTCCTCAAACTTTTAAAGCCGAGGGCCGGTCCACAATCCTTCAGACTGTGGAGGGGCCGAATTATCATTTGGAAAAGAAAAAAAACGAACAAATTCTTATGCACACTGCACATGTCTTATTTGTAGTGCAAAACAACAACAACTATGAAAGAACAATACTATACAATATTTAAAAATAAAAACAATTGTAACCCAACATAAACCTATCAGGATTTCAATGGGAATTGTGGGCCTGCTTCTGGCCAATGAGATAGTCAAGTTAATTAGGATTGTTGTTGTTGTTGTTGTTGTGTGCTTTCAAGTCATTTCACACTTTGGGCGAGCCTAAGTCTAAAATTATTTATTTATTCATTTACTACATGTATTGATTACATTTATATCCTGCCCTTCTCACCCCGAAGGGGACTCAGAGCAGCTGTATGTACATACAATATATTATATTATTAGCATAGCAAAATATTAGCATTATATATTACTATATTGAACTATACCACTATACTGTAATATTATATGTAATATATATCATATAATATTATTATATGGTATTATTAGTATTATATCGTATAACATTATAATATTATTATCAATATTATATGTATATACAATATATTATATTATTTAAAATGATATAAAATATTATATTATAAAACTGAGGGCGGGGGCCAGGTCAATGACCTTGGAGGGCCGCATCCGGCCCCCGGGCCTTAGTTTGGGGACCCCTGCCTTAGATTAAGGTCCGGATCTTTGCAGGTGTCAGATTAATCTGGAGAAAACTAGAATATCCCAGTTTTCTCTAGATTAATCTGGATTTACCTGAGGCGATGTTTGGACACCTCAGGTAAAGCCATTACCCATCACAGGCTTTAGGACAATGTAGAAGGGTCCTGAGAAATACAATGGTTCCTATCCCAGAGCAACTTATTTTACTTGTTTGCAACCTGATGCTCTGCTTTGTAGCTTTAAAGCAAAGGTGGGCAAAGTGTAACCCTCCAGAGGTTGTTGTATTGCAATTCCTAGGAAGTCTAGCCAGCATAGCCAGTTGTGTTGTCTGTCATTATAGTATAGTATCTGAAAGACTACATTTGCCCACATCAGCTTTAAAACTTGTACAGTATAGTCTCATTTATCCAACATAAATGGGCCAGCAGAACATTGGATAAGCGAATATGTTGGATAGTAAGGAGGGATTAAGGAAAAGCCTATTAAACATCAAATTAGATTATGATTTTACAAATTAAACACCAAAATATCATGTTATACAACAAATTTGACAGAAAAAATAGTTCAATACGCAGTAATGCTATGTAGTAATTACTGTATTTATTAATTTAGCACCAAAATATCACAATGTATTGAAAACATTGACTACAAAACATTGACTACTAAAAGGCAGACTGTGTTGGATAATCCAGAATGTTGGATAAGTGAATGTTGGATAAGCGAGTCTCTACTGTATTTAAATGAATGGCATTACAGCTGTGTGTTCCCCCTATACACACATACTTGTTTTAAGTCAGAATCCAGTTAGATGGGTAGAGGCAGGTTGCATGAACACACAAAGAAAATAATGCTCTACCTGTGAGTTAGCATGTTATAAGCACTGGACCAGGACTATTTTGTATCTCCACTCAGCCATGGAAACTCACCAGGTGACCTTGAACAAGTCACATTCATTCATCATCAGAGAAACACCATGGCAAACCCTCCTCTGAATAAAATCTTGCCATAAAAATCCTACAATAGGTTTTCTGAGGGTCATCATAGATCAGAAACAACTTGAAGGCACGCAATAACTAGCCCTTTCTACTGGATATTCCACTTAACTGATCATTTCAAAGCTACAGCTGAGATACCCTGGTTACAATATAGTATACCTCTTTGTCTAGCTAACTACTGAGGAAGAGATTAAGTGGGAGAGGGAAGTTTAGCATCTTTATAGAACAGTGATTAAGGAAAAGAGGGTGTTGGGAGATTAGGCCTATCAAAGTGCATTCACCTGGTGCTTTTTTTTGTCTCCAGTTCCAGGGAGGTGTATGGTCCTTGAGCACAGCCCTCTGTGATGCCTTGATGACCATGGATGTGATGTTATGCACAGCCTCTATTTTCAACCTCTGTGCGATCAGCGTGGATAGGTAAGCGTTTCTGTGCATGACTAGCTTACAGTTTTTGGGAACTCCACAAACAGAAACTGGTGGATGGGTTGTTGAAGACTTTGATATAGAGTCTGGAATGGAGTTCTGCACTGTCTCTGAGAGCACCAGGGAGATTTACAAGCTCAGGCAAGAGCACATGTCCACATATATCTTCTGCTGTTCTTCAGCAGATGGCAATTGCCCAGTGTTTCAGAAAGGTCTACTGCTGGTCTGCTTTCATTATCGAACTGGGCAATTGTTTCACTCTGCATAATTCTCAGGCCAGCTCTTTGCCTGCAGTTTCCCAAAGAAAATCGCAGTATCGTAGATTTGGAAAAGACCCTATGGGCCATCAGGTGCAACCCCCTACTCAGTGCAGGATCTTCAGCTAAATCAGAGACATCCGGATACCTCAGCACCTCTCTAGGCAGTTGGTTCCATTATCAGTACTCGTCATCTCCTGAAGGTATAATTTGCAGTGAAAAATTTTGTAGCCACTACTCTTGCAACATTTGAGGAATCCCAAGAAAGGTATTTTCTAATAATAATATAATAATAAAACTTTATTTATACCCCGCCACCATCTCCCCAACGGGGACTCGGGGCGGCTTACATGGGGCCATGCCCAGGACAATACAATATAGCAAAATATAAAAACAGCATATCATAATACAGTTAAACAATACAATAAATAGTCATATACAGTACAACACAAAATCACAAAAGCAATATAATAGGGCGGGCCGCATGAACACTCAGTTAAAACTTGGGGTGAGAAAAAGATAAGAATAAAAACCACGGGGAACAGGGATATAAGATAGAAAAACAGTCTAGAGGATAGATGTTGGGGGGAGTAACAAAAGAAGTGCATAACAGTTACTCTCCGAAAGCACACCGGAAAAGCCACGTTTTTAAGTCTTTCCTAAAGGCTAAAAGAGTGGGGGCTTGCCTGATTTCAATGGGCAGCGAGTTCCATAATCGGGGGGCCACAGCGGAAAAGGCCCTCTCCCTTGTTTCCACAAGGCGGGTCTGGGATATAGGCAGTGGCGACAGGAGGGCCTCCCCTGATGATCGAAGAGATCGGGCAGGTTTATGGTAGGAGATACGATCACGAAGGTAGGTGGGTCCCAAACCGTTTAGGGCTTTATAAATGATGGTCTGCACCTTGAATTGGGATCGGAAAATGAACGGCAGCCAGTGGAGCTCCTTAAACAGGGGAGTAGATCTCTCCCTGTAACTCGCCCCCGTTATTAATCTGGCAGCCGAGCGTTGGACCAGTTGTAATTTCCGAGCCGTCTTCAAGGGAAGCCCCACGTAGAGCGCATTACAGTAGTCCAGTCTAGAGGTAACTAAGGCATGCACCACCGTGGTCAAGTCAGACTTCACGAGGTATGGTCGCAGTTGGCGCACAAGTTTGAGTTGTGCGAAAGCCCTCCCGGCCACCGCCGACACCTGTGCCTCAAGCGTCAACGCTGAGTCCAGGAGGACCCCCAAACTGCGGACCTGTGATTTCAGGGGGAGTGCAACCCCGTCCAGCACAGGTTGCCACCCAATACCCCGATCCGACGAACGACTGACCAGGAGGGCCTCTGTCTTGTCAGGATTGATCCTCAGCTTGTTCCTCCTCATCCAGTCCGCCACAGCGGCCAGGCACTGGTTCAGCATCCGAGGGGCTTCCTTGGATTCAGATGGAAACGAGTAGTGGATTTGTGTGTCATCTGCGTAGAGATGGCAACACCCTCCAAAACTCCGGATGACCTCTCCCAACGGTTTCATGTAGATGTTGAAAAGCATGGGGGATAAGATAGACCCTTGCGGGACCCCACAGGTCAAAGGCCAGTGGTCCGAGCAGGTATCCCCCAGCTTCACCATCTGGGAACGGCCCTCCAGGAAGGACTGGAGCCACTGCAGAACCGTGCCACCCAGCCCCATCCCAGAGAGCCGCCCCAGAAGGATACCATGGTCGATGGTATCGAAAGCCGCTGAGATGTCCAAGAGAACCAGCAGGGTCACACTCCCCCTGTCCAATTCCCTGCGGAGGTCATCCACCAAGGCGACCAAAGCCGTCTCGGTACTGTGCCCAGGCCTGAAACCAGACTGCGAGCGGTCCAGAAAATCAGTGTCATCTAGGAACCCCTGGAGCTGCGCGGCAACCACCCGCTCCAGAACCTTGCCCAAAAACGGGAGGTTGGAAATTGGTCTGTAGTTGTTACATACAGATGGGTCTAACGAGGTCTTTTTTAATAGCGGTTTTACTACCGCCTGCTTGAAGCAGGATGGAACTGACCCCTGTCCCAAAGAGGCATTTATTATAGCCACAAACCAATCCAACAACCCCTCTTTGGCCAGCTTAACCAGCCAAGAGGGACAAGGATCCAGAGCACAAGTGGTCGCCTGCACAGACCCAAGAATCCCCTCCACGTCATCAGGAAGAACAAGCCGGAAAGAATCCCACAAGATCGGACAGACAGGTACCTCGGTTACCTCAGCTGGAACTACAATTAAGCTGGAGTCCAACTCATGGCGTATCTGAGCAACTTTGCCTGCAAAATGGTGCGCAAAATTGCTGCACCTAGCTGCCGAGTCATCGGGAAGCCCCTGGGTCTCAGGAGGCCGCAAGAGCTCTCCAACAACTCGGAACAGCTCCGCTGGCCTATTGGCCGCAGACGCTATGCGGGCAGTCGTGAAAGCTTTCTTGGCTGCTCGCAAAGCCACGGAGTAAGCCTTAATAGCGGCTTTAGCCTGTGCTTGGTCAGACACATCCCGAGATTTCCTCCAGATGCACTCTAGTCCCCTCCTCGTGCGCTTCATCACAGCCAGCTCCTCAGTAAACCAAGAAGTTGATGTGACTCTACGCAGCGAGAGGGGACGTTCGGGAGCGATCGTGTCCAATGCCCTTGCCAACTCACTGTTATAGTGCTCCGCCAGGACATCGACAGGAACGCCAGTCTCCAGAACAGGAAGATCCCCAAGAGACCTCAGGAGTCCATCCGGATCCATCAGCCTCCTGGGGCGGACCATCTTAGTGGGTCCACCACCCCTGCGGAGGTTAGAAGACACGGTGAAACTTAAACAGATCAGATGATGGTCAGACCATGACAATGGAAGAATATTTTGCTCTTCCACTCTGACCTTCCCACCGTCCACAATAAAAACAAGGTCCAACGTGTGTCCCGCTTGATGAGTGGGCCCAGATATAACTTGAGACAGCCCCATGGTCATCATGGCAACCATGAAATCCTGAGCTGCACCTGTCAATGTGGTCTCGGCATGAATGTTGAAGTCTCCCAAAACTATAAGTTGTTGGGAGACCAGGGCCACATTAGAGACCACTTCTGCTAGCTCGGACAGAGAGACTGCTGGGTTGCGGGGTGGATGGTACACCAGCAGAATCCCCAAGCTGTCTCGGGCTCCCACCCTCAAGAAGACACACTCAAACCTCGAGGATTGCGGAACGGCGCATCTGATCAGGGCAATGGGCTGCCGAAAGATCACCGCGACTCCTCCTCCCCGCCCCCCAGCCCTGGCCTGCTGATGCACCCCGAAACCCGGTGGACACAGCTGGGTGAGATTCACCCCACCCAGCTCGTCCAACCACGTCTCGGTGATGCATGCCAGATCTGCCCCCTCATTTTCTAGTTACAATTTAAGATGGACAAATAGTACCTGACAATGTTTTCATGGGACATCGGCATGCCATATTCTCCAGTCTAATCTAGTGTACTGCACAGCTAATTTGTTCTATAAAAAGAAAGTGGATGACAAATGTACCCTTAACATAACGTGTATTCCAGTATCAGTCAGCAGCAGTTGGAGAAGCAGGCCACCAATGTCACAATCCTGTTGGCAAAGATAGACTTCTCAGTCATTCTCCACAATGATGCTTTTTAGCCAGCTTCTAAAATACTACTGAAAGAAAGCTAGATTGGCTGGAGCAGTAAATCTTATCCCATCTCCCATCTGAAGTTGTCATCTAAGAAACTGTTGACACACAGTGACATCTGAAATACAGGAGAAATCTTCATTTGGGTAGGATGGGCGCCTTCTCTCTTCCTAGTCTGGCCTTTCTAGCTATCTGTAGTTAGTGCTTTGTTCAAAACCAGGTTAGCATCAGTTTCCAAGCCTGAGTCTCATGGGACAATTTTGTATACAAAAGATACTTATTTGTAGGTGGAAAGGGGTGTTGGCGGAGCTATCCTCAGATCCATGCTTTGATGTGAAAATTCCCATCCATAGACTAATTTGCATCTTCACAAGTTCTTTGGCCTTTAAACCACTTTAAAAGAATTGCCTTTTACTCCCCATTCTGGCCAAAAATCTGCATGAGTTTCAGAGGATTTTGTGTGTGTGTGTGTGTGTGTGTGTGTGTGTGGTCATCAACAACAGCTGGCTTTGCATTGGAGTTGGATGAATAGAGGTGGCTTAAGCTGGTTATTTGGAGGTGACAAGGGCCAGCAGGTCATATGATTATTCCTGCCAGGAAGTGGGCTTAATTATGGCTTAATTTTCAACATGAAATTCAATGCCATTTTTAAAAGAACGTGCATGCATATAATTGCAGATCAGTATACTCATATAACAGTATTAGCACATCCCTGCACAACAGGATGGGTAAACCTTAGGCAGAAATATATATATACAGATATTTGCATGCATAATGAGAAGAAGAAAAAAGCCAAGAGGACACTGCCATGTGGTCACCAATAGTTCAAATAGGAATTTTTTGCAAGCTTGTTTACATACTTGTATGAATGTGCCCAGCTTTTCCCCTCAGATCCCTTTCTACCATGTCAAAGTTTGGATATTGGGAGTGGGACAAACATGAAGACATACCATATTTGGGGGCGGGCTTCTCTGTGGCATGTGGGCTCTGATTCTTCTCATAACCTGACTTGGAGGAGGGTTGTTGGAAAATTAAACAGGATAGGGATTAATGGGAGCTTTGTAGGTAAGAAATGCTGTGACACAGCTAGCTCTTGAGGTACGAAAGGAAAGTACGCAAAGACCGAGATCTTAAGAGCTGACAGTGAAAAGTTCCGCCATCATACTTGCACCAGGCCTCCTCTTCCACCCACGCCCTCAGCCTCAACTCATAGGGCTCTGCAATGGCTTGTCAATGAGCAGGTAGCTCCTAGGCTCCCATCTGACTGCAGTTTTGCACCTCTTGGAGCTGGTCTGGAAGGATGACTGCAGCTGGATGATGTTCAGGACCCCTTGCCCACGGATGGGCAAGAATGCCTTAAGCAGAAACACATGGGGTGGGGATTAAAGCTGCCTCACTGAAAACTGGCAGGGGCTCCCGAAATTGTGCAGAGAAGGGAATTCCAGCAGATTACTGCTGAAATTCTCACTTCTACACAACCATTAAAGATAGAGGAGCCATCTCCAGTTTTCAGTCTGGTATCTCCTCACACAAGGAGATACAGGCAGTCCCCAAGTTACAGACATATGGTTTACATATGACTCACACACACACACACACACACACACACACATATATATATATGTCTGGAATTACACTTAAAATGTACTTGTTCTGACTTACATACAAATTCAACTTAAGAAGAAACCTACATAATCTAGCTTGTCTGTAACTCGGGAATTGCCTGTACTGGTTGCCTTCAACCATAATAAGGACGTAAGGGATTATAACAGTGTATGTTATCAATCAGGGAGCCCCTGGTGGCACAGCAGATTAAACCACTGAGCTGCTGAACTTGCTGACTGAAAAGTTGGTGGTTCAAATCCAGGGAGCAGGGTGATCTCCCACTGTTAGCCCCAGCTTCTGCTAACCTAGCAGTTCGAAATCATGCAAATGTGAGTAGATTAATAGGTACTGCTTCTTTGGGAAGGTAATGGTGCTCTACACAGTCATGCCAGCCACATGATCTTGGAGGCATCTATGGACAATGCCAGCTCTTCAGCTTAGAAATGGAGATGAGCACCACCCCCCAGAGTCGGACACTACTAGACGTTATGTCAAGGGAAAATTGTCATGGAACCCAGTTACAGGGCTTTGGTAATTCAGCCCTGTAACTGGGAGTCATAACATAAACAATCCCAGGAGCACCTGGCAGAAGAAGATAGAATATGCCTGGGAACTTGGGGCCGAAAGTATAAACAATTATAATTGGTCTAGTGTGTGAAAATGGTAGTAATGTGATATTGTGGGGTGGGACTTGATGATGATATTTACGTGTGGTGTTACGTAGCATCAAAAGTTATAAAAATAGTTGTATGTAAACATTGGGTCATTCCTGACTTTTCCAAAGTCATGTGTTCTTCAATAAAGATTGGATTTGAGAGCAGCCATCTCTGATCTGCGTTCAGACTGATCCTTTGAAGTGAGCAGGACAATTAAGTCAGGAATCCAGTTCTCACCCTCCTGCAAATTTGCAGTGAAGTGATAATGAGCAGGGAAGGAGATCAAAGCCATGACGGAGCAAAGGGGCCTCCGCTGGGAGCTCTGCCGTTGGCAGAAGAGACATTGCAAGCCATAGCTTCCTCTACGGGGTACCCCAAGCCGGACGGCGTGACCCAGAGGATTCCCAGAGGGGGAAGAGGCGTTCCGGCGGCGGCAGAAACCAGTTGGGGATCTGGAGGAAGCATGCCGGAGACCGTGGCCCTGCGGTTATCCATCCTGGAAACTCACTTATCCAGGCTGTCGGATACCGTGGGGAGAATAGTGCCAATATTGGAAGAGAATCTCCAAAAAGAGCACATCCGATATGGCGCCGAGAGAGAGCCAAGCAAAGGAGGCGATTGGAGCCAGAGGGGAGCTTCAACGCAGAGTCCCGTGGCGGCAAGGGACGAGGGAGATGAGGAATACCGGCGGGAGCTGGAGTTCCGGGACAGAATGGCGCGAGAAGTGGAGCGTCAGCGAGCCCTGGGAACTCTGAGGCCGCCATCTCCAACAGAGCTCCCAACCCCCCGAATGGGCGTCGGGGTGGAAAGGCCACTGGGGCCAGGGATCGGGTCCAGTGGATTTGCAGACGAAGGCGGAGAGGAGCGGGGGATCCAGGAAGAGGAGGAGGATGTGCCGTACGACGAGGAAAGGCGAGATGAGGGGGCTACAGCAAGGCCAGTATGCGGATGGGCGGAAGAGCCGACAGCGGCGGCAGACTTTCGGGAGCCGCGCAGAATGACCACCGGAGTGGGGCGCGGCGTGTTCCAAGGAGCCGCCCGAGGAAACCTGATGCAACCCTTCCCCATGCCTCCCAGACAGCATCAACGAGCTGCAGAATGGATGCCTAGAAGGGAAGACCTCAAACTAGAATACGGAGGGGAATCAGATGAACTGAACTTTTTTCTAATTAGCATCAGAGGATACATGGAAGACAATGCACACACATTCCCCTCCGAGGCAAGCAGGGTTCGAGCCATCGGCAACACACTAAAGCGAGGAGCAGCCAGCTGGTATGTGCAGCTTCATGCCAGACGCGACCCATGCCTGAGGTCAGTGCCCCGCTTCCTCGCCGCACTGGAAAACCGGTTCAGAGACCGGCTAGAGCAATTGAGGGCTCGAGACCAGCTGAAAGGAATAAAGCAGAGGGACAAAACAGTGCCCGAGTACGCAGAGGAATTCCTTCACCTCGCGGAAAGGGTACCAGAATGGTCTGAAGTGACCAAAGTGGAATTATTTAAAGAGGGACTACGCCCCGAGATTTTCAGCTGGGCAGCGCACAGAGACGACCCCGAAACGCTCCAGGGATGGATTCAACTAGCGGGGCGCGTCGAATCCACCCTGGCCCAAGTAAAGCGCTTCAGGAGCGGCAGCGGCCAGCAAAGACCGGTGGCGAGAGGTCGAGGAGAAACGAGGAAGCAGGAAAGACCCGGAGGGAGGCCGGGGATTCCCTCCAGAGGAGACGACAACAAACCTAAACCGGGATGCTTTGTATGTGGGAAGACGGGCCATCGAGCAGCAGAATGCTGGGCCCGGAAGGGGGAGCCGCCAAAAGCCCCAAAGCCCAAGCCAGCAACCGGGAGGCGCGCGGAAGAGGAGGTGCAGGCCCCAGAATCTTCAGAAAAACTGGTGAGTCGGGACAAACGCATGATAGTAGTGCCAATCTGCCTCTCAGGACTAGAAAATCGGGCCACCTGCAAGGCATTTGTGGATTGTGGGTGTTCTAGAAATATTATAACCCCGGAGTTAGCAGGAGCGCTGAAATGCCAGCAGATGGCGCTTGACTCCCCAATTGCATTTTCGCAGCTAGATGGATCAGTCGCTGCTGGGGAAGTGTCTACAAAGGAAATACGGGGAATCCCATGTAAAATAGGCAAATGGGAAGGAAGAATATCCTTTGTGATAGCCCCTATTGCCACATACCACGTAATATTAGGGATACCATGGCTCGAACAGGCAAATCCTGAAGTAGATTGGAGAGGAAAAAGCCTAGCATTCAAAGAACAGCAGATGCAATGGGAGATAAGCAAAATTGCAGAAGAGGAGGACGAGGAAGATGAAGCAGGGGAAATAGACCCACAGCTATTACCACCTGAATACAGAGACTTTGTGGATGTTTTCAATCAGAAAGAGGCCAGTAAATTGCCTCCCAAAAGGAATATAGAAGTAGAAATTGAAATAACCCCAGGAGCAAACTTACCCAAACCAAAAGTGTATCCCATGTCTGTGCAGGAGAAGGAGGAATTGAGGAAATACATTGATAAAAACCTGGCGCGAGGCTTCATTAAGCCATCCAATTCTCCTCTCGGGGCCCCAGTGTTATTTAGGAGAAAGAAAGACAACTCCCTAAGATTGTGCATTGATTATCGAAATTTAAACGCAATTACTAAGGACAATAAATACCCTATGCCCTTAGTCAAGGATTTAATTACCGTATTGAAGAAAGGGAGCATATTTACCAAACTGGATTTAATTGAAGCGTATCATAAATTAAGGATTAAACCGGAGGATACTTGGAAAACTGCATTTTCCTGCGCATTCGGCCATTTTGAATATGAAATTTTGCCTTTCGGGTTAAAAAACGGAGGCGGCTGCTTTATGCAGCTTATAAATGAAATACTACACCCGTTATTGTACAGAGGGGTATTCATATTTCTTGATGATATCTTGATTGTAACTGAAGATAAGGAAAAGCACGTAAAATTGGTCCGGGAAGTTTTGCAGAGACTAAGAGAAGCAAAGCTGTACGCAAAACTGTCCAAATGTGAATTTAATAAAACTCAAATTGACTTTCTGGGGTATCGGATATCTCCAGAAGGGTTAGCTATGGATCCAGCTAAAGTAGCAGATGTAAAAGAATGGGGAGTGCCTCAAACAAGGAGGCAATTGCAATCGTTTCTGGGGTTTGCAAATTTTTATAGATCCTTCATAAAAGGCTTCGCGCAAATAACTGCACCCCTTACTGAGCTTTTAAAAACAAAAGGGAAAGGAGAGACAGCAAAAGTAAAAGCTCCTGGCGCCAAACTGAGTTGGACGCCAGAATGCCAAAAGGCATTTGAAACCCTAAAAGAATGCTTCACTGAAGGACCCATTCTAAAACACCCCGATATCAGGAGCCCTTTCATAATCCATTGCGATGCCTCAGACTGTGCGTATGGGGCAGTACTATTGCAAAAGGATCAAAATGGGAACTTAAAACCCTGTGGATATTTGTCCCGGAAGTTCAGCGAAACTGAAAAATGTTGGCCGATATGGGAAAAAGAGGCACTGGCCATATTAAAAGCCTTAGAATGCTGGCGACACTTCCTCGAAGGAAGCGGAATCCCATTTGAAATTTGGTCTGACCATAAGAACCTACAGTATTTAAAGTCTCCTAGAAAATTGTCCCCCAAACAAATTAGATGGGCGCAATACTTCAGCAGATTCGATTTCCAATTAAAGTTTTTTCAAGGGAAGCAGAATGTCTTGGCGGATGCTCTTTCACGCATGCCTCAACACGAAGGAATACCCACAGCAAAAGAGGGAACAATATTCTCTGACAAACAATGGGGCTTAGCTGTCAGGACAAGAGCACAAACCCAAAAAGAGAACACTGCTATGGTTGAACTCGACGGAAAAGATAATTGGGGAAACGAGCTGAAACAGTCTTATGAAGGAGACAAGTGGATCGCATCCAATGCAGAACAGGGGGAGCAGAAGGGGGGATTTTGGTTTGTGAACAAAAAACTGTATATCCCAGCAACATTAAGGATCAAGATTTTGCATCGTTTTCACAACAACCAGAGCGCTGGTCATACAGGAATTACAAAAACAACAAAAGCAATAGCAAAACATTGCTGGTGGCCAGGGATGAGGAAGGACATAAAAAATTATGTTGTTCAATGTGATGATTGTGCCAGAAATAAATCGAGAGGAGGGAAGCCAATGGGATTATTACAAACAGTAGCAGAACCTACCAGACCTTGGGAATGTGTAGCTATGGACTTTGTGGGGGAACTACCGGTTAGCAAAGGACATCGTTATATTTGGACAGTATTGGACCTGTTTTCTAAACAGGCCCACTTCATAGCACTGACGAAACTACCATCAGCCGAGAAACTAGCTGAATTGTACATAAACCACATTTACAAACTGCATGGATGTCCCAGTAGAATTGTCAGTGACAGAGGAGTACAATTCACAGCAAAATTTTGGGAAAAATTCCTGGAAATGCTAGGAGCAGAAAGGAGTTTAAGTTCTGCTTTTCACCCCATGACAAATGGGGCGGTAGAACGTACTCAGCAGACACTTGGGCAGTTCCTTCGAATGTACTCTAACATGAGACAAAATGACTGGTCTCGGTGGTTGGCTTTTGCAGAACTAGCTTTTAATTCGACTATACATTCAGCAACAAATAAAACCCCCTTTGAGGTAGTTTACGGGTATGAAATACAGCCTCTGCCCCAGCTGCCGAGATGGACAGAAAATGAGGGAACAGAGGCAGGGAAATGGAAAGCGCAAATGATGGAATGCTGGAGTCAAGTGACTGCATCCTTAAAAGAAGCACATAAAAAGTATAAAGTATTCGCAGACAGAAAGAGGGTGGAAGGTGATAAATTGGAGAAAGGAGATTTAGTGTGGCTAAGTACCCAAAACATCAAACTGGGGCTACCTTCGAAAAAATTGGGCCCTAAATATATTGGACCATTTAGAATACAGGGTGTTATCAACGAGGTGACTTTCCAGTTGACATTGCCAAAAAGTTTAGGGAAAATACACCCTGTATTCCATCGTAGCTTACTGAAAAAATATATGGGTACTTTGGACAAAATGGACACATAGAATTATTGTTTTGTTTCAGGCTTGTGATGAAAGAAGAACCGAAGAGGAGGACGAAGAAAAGGAGGGCACCATGTCATGGAACCCAGTTACAGGGCTTTGGTAATTCAGCCCTGTAACTGGGAGTCATAACATAAACAATCCCAGGAGCACCTGGCAGAAGAAGATAGAATATGCCTGGGAACTTGGGGCCGAAAGTATAAACAATTATAATTGGTCTAGTGTGTGAAAATGGTAGTAATGTGATATTGTGGGGTGGGACTTGATGATGATATTTACGTGTGGTGTTACGTAGCATCAAAAGTTATAAAAATAGTTGTATGTAAACATTGGGTCATTCCTGACTTTTCCAAAGTCATGTGTTCTTCAATAAAGATTGGATTTGAGAGCAGCCATCTCTGATCTGCGTTCAGACTGATCCTTTGAAGTGAGCAGGACAGAAAATCTTTACCTTTACTACTTTATGTCATCAACAGGATTCCAATATAGTACAGCAGAGTTCTGTGTGTTAATTGGAAGGAAGGAAGGAAGGAAGGAAGGAAGGAAGGAAGGAAGGAAGGAAGGAAGGAAGGAAGGAAGGAAGGAAGGAGAGGAACCAGTTGCCACGGGGACAGGGCTTTGGGAGCCCAAATGGGTGCCTGGGAGGCTTCAGATGGCACAGCAGTGAGTCTGCCCAGAGTAGTGCCTCCCTCTTCTTCCTCTTCTTCAGCACCACAGCAGAGGGGTCCTTCTTTTTGCACTCTGCCCAGAGCAGCACCTTCTTCTTCCTCTTCCTCTTCGTTGTCCTTGTCCTCCTCCTCTTCTTCTTCCTCTTCCTTCTCTTCCTCTTCTTTCTCTTCCTCTGTTCCCACTGATGCCCTGTTCATAGGTCAAAATGGTATTCAGCTGTAAAAATGTCATTCTAGGCCGAGTGATAATTCATAAGTTAAAACGTACATATATTGGGACATTCATATGGAGAAGTTCTACTGTACTGAAAAGAGGAATAAGAGAAATTTTGTGTCTCAGTGGCCAAAAGGTGACTGTTGTGTTCCTTGACAGAAAAGGCTTTCCCCCATGTTTTGGAAACATGGTTTTGATTCTAGTTTTATTTGGCTACTGGAATGGTCTTTTTACCCTGGTTACTATTAGAAGGTACTGATAATCCATTCTATCTTTTTTCCTTAATGGATTTTCTCTGTTAAAAAGGTGAAAGAAAAAAACAAAAAACAAAGAAGGGCAACAAACAGATCCCCTGCAAACCCCTGTGAGAGGGTTCTTCAAAATCCCTTTAAAAAAAAAAGGACTGATTTAAAATAAGAAGTGGATTCTAACATGTTTTATGCCCCAAATTAGCTTTCTGAACAAAATCCCAAATCCCTCCAGTTTCCTGTGGCTAACCAGCTGGTTTTAATCTGGTTCTTCATCTGTCCTATATTTATCTAGATAACCTTTAATGTTAAGCAATAGACTGTGTTAATTAAAGTTAAGAAAAAAGCCTGCGTTTTATTGCATTTTGTCATCATCTGAGATATGTGAAAATTGTATTTCTCCCTAGTCTCCGCTATAAAGAATGCACTGTTAAATTGCAGGACTGGGAATTTTTCCAAAATCCATATAATTTTTGAATTATCTATTAATTGTTCAGATGACAGGAGGATTCTAATACATTCATTCCTCCCAATGATAATTATTATTACTAAATGTACATTTGTCCTTTTAATAGCAAGCCAGTTTTTTTTGTTAAAATAGTAATTTATTTCATATCTCTCCCATTTTTCCATATAAATAATATCTGTGGCAGTGAATGAATCATGAACCTTAGCAATGTTTATTAAATATGAGCAGAAATAAATAAAATAGCAGTCATAGCAAGCACAAAACCAAATGAAAACTGTTAATAGAAAAGAACTTGCAGATGATTACCTATGTGAACAGACAGATCTGCAACCTAACTGAAAGCAAAAAAAGAAGCAATTTTCTGATACTGAATGTGTAACAGTGCCATCATTGAAAATACCGTTTTCTTACTGCTAATCTGTCAGACTGTGGTGCACTAGAACATGGAGGCTACAAAGACTATCTAAAGATTCAAGCAGTTTCATTTAAGTGAAGGTGGTTCTTGAATTAACTGAGATCTCTGTGGGCTTCAAGCTGAAAGATTAAATATTCAAGAATGAGCAACATTTTGTACCATGGGAGTTACTTCTGGATACTTCTTTGAGTAGATAGGGCAGTATATAAATACAGTTTATTATTATTATTATTATTATTATTATTATTATTATTATTATTATTGACACAACGACGTTGTATGACACAGCAAACAAGATAGTTATGCTGGGTTTCGTTTCACAAAATCACAAGTCGAATACTTCCCAAGTGTCTAGGACTGTGTGATGTATTTTCGGATGATGCGTGCAGATCCCAGCAGGGTGGCTTTTTGCAGTTGGCAGATCGTGATTTTGTCAATGTCTATTGTTTCCAAATGCCGGCTGAGATCTTTCGGCACGGCACCCAGTGTGCCCATCGCCACCGGGACCACCTGCACTGGTTTCTGCCAGAGTCTTTGCAGTTCAATCTTGAGGTCCTGATAGCGGCTGAGTTTTTCTTGTTGTTTTTCGTCAATGCGACTGTCACCTGGGATGGCAAGGATCTGCAAGGATCAGGCCTTCTGTCTCCTTCTTCAGGGTCCCATTTGTGAGCCAGAGCCAGGTCTTCTCCTTATCAGCTTTTCCTTCAATTTTGTCAAGGAACTTTCCATGCCATGTTTTGTTGTGCCAGTTGTCAGCTCTAGTTTGTAGTGTGGTTTTCTTGTACTGGTTTTTTGTCTGCTGTGCTCTGAGGAGTTTCTGATTTTTGACTTCAATCAAAGCAGGTTCTTCACTTTGCTTTACATATTCTGCCAGGGCATGTTCTTCTTCTTTGACTGCTTGTTTGACTTGTAAGAGTCCTCTGCCCCCTGATCTTCTAGGCAGATATAGCCGGTCAACATCGCTGCGGGGGTGCAGGGAATGATGGATGGTCGTGAGTTTTCTTGTTTTTCTGTCCAAATTGTCCAGTTCCATCTGTGTCCAGTTTATGATGCCAGCAGTATATCTTATGACAGGTATGGCCCAGGTGTTTATGGCCTTGATGGTGTTGCCTCCATTGAGCTTGCTTTTGAGAATTTTTCTGACCCTTTGTGTGTATTCTTTGCTGACCACAGTTTTCACATGTTCATGCTTGATGTTGTCCAGCTGTAATATGCCCTGATATTTATAGGCCTCTGGCTGGTGACACTTTATTGTTTGGCCATTGGGCATATTTATGCCCTCAATGCCTTCAATGATTTTTCCCTTCTTCAATGCCACTATTGAACATTTGTCCAAACCAAACTCCATGTTGATATCAGTGCTAAAAATTCGGACTGTGTTGGTCAGAGACTGAATTTCAGTTTCTGTTTTTCCATATAGCTTCAAGTCATCCATGTACATCAAATGTGAAATTTTGTGAGAATTCTTAGATGTTTGATAGCCGAGATTTGTTTTTTGTAAGATTGTTGACAGAGGGACCATGGTAATAATGAAAAGCAGAGGGGACAATGAGTCTCCCTGGAAAATTCCTCTTCTGATGTTGACAAGTCCATAGCTTTCATTTCCAACAAACAGTTCAGTTTTCCAGTGCTCCATCATGTTTTCAATGAAGGTGCCAACGTTTTTACAAATCCCGATGGCGTCCAGGCACTTGATGATCCAGCTGTGTGGGAGTGAGTCAAAGGCCTTTTTGTAGTCAATCCACGTCATGTGAAGATTAGCTTTTCGGCTCTTACAGTTCTCCAGGATCATTTTGTCAATTAATAACTGGTCTTTTGTGCCCCTGCTTTTCCATTTGTTGCCTTTCTGTTCATCTGGCAAGATGTTTTTTTCTTCAAGATAGTCTTGAATTCTGTCAGCTATGATGCCAGTCAGTAGTTTAAACATAGTGGGCAGACACGTTATTGGCCTGTAGTTTCCTGGTGCTGCTCCTTTTGTTTGATCCTTTTGTATCAGGTATGTTCTTCCAGTTGTTAGCCATTCACTGATACTTCCTTTCTGCAGCATCTCATTGAATTGTTGGGCCATTTTTCCATGTAAACTAATCAGATGTTTGAGCCAAAATCCATGAAGTTGATCACTACCAGGCGATGTCCAGTTCTTGACTTTTTGCACTCGTTTGCTGATCATTTCAGTTGTTATTTCCATCAGTTCCATTTTGTTCTGTGAGAATTTTCCTTCAAACTCCTTTATCCACCCAGCGTTTTTGTTGTAGTTTTTATTGTTTTCCCAAACTTCTTTCCAGAACTTCGTTGTTGCAGTTTTCTCTGGTTTTATGGTTACTGTGTCTGTTGTTTGGTTCAGACTCTGGTAGAACCGTCTTTGGTCTGATTGAAACAGTTGATTTTGTCTGTACTGGATGATTCTGGCTTCATACCTTTCAATTTTTCTGGCTGTTGCTGTAATTTGTTCTTTCACGATCTCCAAAGTTTCTTCAATTTTTCTGGTGTTCAGCCAGTACTTTCGGATCAGGTATTGCTTGATTTTGTCATTCTTCAGTTTCTTCTCTTTCATATTTTTCAGGTTACTTGCATCTGATCTAAGCTTTTTGATTTTCAACTCCAGCCTGACCTTCCACTTTGGTTTTCCAGTCGATTTTCTTTGGGGCTGCCTTGGTTGTAGGAGCCCAAGCTCTTCTGTTACTATCACTGCTGCACTGTAGGCATACTGGTTTGTTTGTTCAATTGATGTTATTTGGACAGTGGAGAGTGCTGCATTCACATCTTTCATGAGAGGCGCCAGTTGTCTCTTGGGCACTGTTTTTAGAGTTGGGAGCCGCTTTCTTATTGCATTTGCTGCAGCATGAGCCACGATCTTATCCTTGAGCTCTTGTTGTCTTGCTGTCAAGGTTCCTGGTGGTTCAACAGGTGTTGAACAGGTATTATTATTATTATTATTATTATTATTATTACCTTCCTCTCCCTGCTGCCTCTACTGTCCCACACATGATGAGAGGCATTCATGGCTTAGTGGTTGAACAGAGACTGGGTTGTTGTATGTTTTCCGGGCTGTGTGGCCATGTTCCTAGAAGTCATTCTCTCCTGACGTTTTCGCCCACATCTATGGCAGGCATCCTCAGAGGTTGTGAGGCATGGATAAACTAAGTAAGGAAAGGAAAGAATATATATATATATCTGTGTTGAGTCTGGGGTGTGGCAAGGGTCCTTTGTCACTGGGAGCCAACATTGATATTTCAGTTAATCACCCTAATCAGCACTGGAGATGTTTTTGTCTCTTGCCTGGGGGCATCCTTTGTCAGTCAAGCCCTCAGAGTTTTGGTTCCCATCTACTGTTTTGATTTTGTAGTTTTGTAATACTGGTAGCCAGATTTTGTTCATTTTCATGGTTTCTTCCTTTCTGTTGATATTGTCCACATGCTTGTGGATTTCAATGGCTTCTCTGTGTAGTCTGACATGATAGTTGTTGGAATTGTCCAGCATTTTTGTGTTCTCAAATAATATTCTATGTCCAGGCTAGTTCATCAAATGCTCTGCTATGGCTGATTTCTCTGGTTGAATTAGTCTGCAGTGCCTTTCATGTTCTTTGATTCTTGTTTGGGCGCTGCGTTTGGTGGTCTCTATGTATACTTGTCCACAGCTGCATGGTATCCGGTAGACTCCTGCAGAAGAGAGAGGATCCCTCTTGGATTTCGTTTTACAAAATCACAAGTCGAACACTTCCCAAATGTCTAGGACTGTGTGATGTATTTTCAGATGATGCGCGCAGATCGCAGTAGGGTGGCCTTTTGCAGTTGGCAGATCGTAATTTTGTCAATGTCTATTGTTTCCAAATGCCAGCCAGTGTGCCCATCACCACCAGGACCACCTGCACTGGTTTCTGCCAGAGTCCTGATAGCGGCTGAGTTTTTCCTGTTGTTTTTCGTCAATCCGACTGTCACCTGGGATGGCGACATCAATGATCCAAACCTTTTTCTTTTCCACAACTGTGATGTCTAGTGTGTTGTGTTCCAGAACTTTGTCAGTCTGGATTCGGAAGTCCCACAGTATCTTTGCGTGCTCATTCTCCAATGCTTTTGCAGGTTTGTGATCCCACCAGTTCTTTACTGCAGGGAGGTGGTACTTGAGGCATAAGTTCCAATGAATCATTTGGGCCACATAGTTGTGCTTCTGTTTGTAGTCTGTCTGTGCAATTTTGTTACAGCAGCTGAGGATATGATCAATGCTTTCATCGGTTTCCTTGCACTGTCTGCATTTTGGGTCATTAGCTGATTTTTCGATCTTGGCCTTAATTGCATTTGTTCTGATGGCTTGCTCCTGGGCTGCAAGGATCAGGCCTTCTGTCTCCTTCTTCAGTGTCCCATTTGTGAGCCAGAGCCAGGTCTTCTCCTTATCAGCTTTTCCTTCAATTTTGTCAAGGAACTTTCCATGCCATGTTTTGTTGTGCCAGCTGTCAGCTCTAGTTTGTAGTTAGGTTTTCTTGTACTGGTTTTTTGTCTGCTGTGCTTTGAGGAGTTTCTGATTTTTGACTTCAATCAAAAACTCATTATTATTATTATTATTATTATTATTATTATTATTATTATTATTATTATTGAAACACAACAAGATGAGTCCACAGCAGACACTCTGCTGGCTGTTGTACTGGATCACACGTCAGACACTGAGTGTAGAAATGAATAGCTAACCAAATGCAACTGATGGAAAACTGAATGTGCTTGATTTGTCAAACATGAATGTTGTTGTCTGTTCATTTTGTACCAGATGCAGTTTCCAAACTGTTTCTAAAGGCAGCCCCATATATAGTAGTAATGGCACACCAGACCAGAAAGATGGAGGATGTTTCTGGCAAAGACTATGTTTCTGTATAGTAGGAATGTTTTAAGGCACTCCTTCCACCCTCACCTCCCCCCCCCCCCACATCAGCACTATGCCTTTCAAACTGAGCTGAATGAGCAAGAGTTGTGGAAAAATCATTGCAGAGGGATGTCAGTTTTATCATGAAATCATAGATATATGGGGTGAGATGCTCATCTATTGCATGACAATACATTACAGATGTTATAAGTGAGGGCTTTTTTTAAACATTCATTTAAAATACATTTGAATTAGTTAGCTATCCATCCTTTGTCAGCAAAATAGACTGGAGAATATGCTTGACTGAAAACTCTGTCTCTATTGCAAGTCTTATTTTGCAAGTTCCATATCTTCAATAAATCTACTGATGTTTAATATCTGCCCTAAAGACCAAGTGAGTTCCACTTGTCATAATGTAAACCCCTTTTATTGGTGGTGTTGAAATACCTCTCCTTAGCCCAGGTGATAAAGATAATGAGGGGAGAGTTTGGGTGGATGAGTGGCCCTTCTCTGTAGATTGGGCGTACTAGCTGATCCAGTTTGTGTGTACATGGGCCAATAAAGCAGACTCATCTTGCAACTGCTGTGTGGAATCCACACTATGTATAGTTTTGGAGCAGAAATTCTGCATCCAACCAATGATCCAGAACAAGGGGGGGGGGAGGCTGGAATTTACTTCCAAGAAGCTCTAAAATGATCCCATTGTTTTTGTGGTGTGAACAGCTGGATCCACTCCAATCCAGTGTTCAACAGGCTGGTGAGAAGTAGCTCCCTGAAAAAGCCTTGCTGGTAACATCACTTCTGCTGGTCAGATGGCTAGGTGCCCTCACTCATCAAAAGCAATGTCACCAGCAAGGTTCTGCCAGGAGCTGCTTTTGGACAGTGAAAGAGTGGTAGCAATGGTACCACTAATACACTGTTGGTCTGGTTAGCCATCTAGACATTAAAAAGGCTCTGGTGTGTTCCCCTCCTGCATTGGGGCATTTTGGGGGTATAGTACTTCAGTTTATTTCACTCATTGTAGATGCAGCCTCAGATAGTATTGAGGTTTCCTCCCAACAGTGTGCACCACTTTACCCAAACAGCAGGTGAGGAGGTTATACTATTCCTATGTGCTTTCATACCAGTGCTCATATTTCCATACAAAACTTCTCACAGAAAACTAGATGTCAGTGAAAAGAGGCCTTGGTATCCAGCTTTCATCATGATATAATCGTTGTATAGTATATACATTGTTGTCTTTTTCTAGTGTGAAAGTTCATAGCTATGACGTAGCACTGTCTAGGAACAACTTTTGTACCTCATCTGCCATTGTTTTCATCCATAAACTAGGCTCTGACTCCCTTGACAGCAAAAAAAAAAAAACTCTCAGGAAGAAGATACATATGCCACTGTATACTAGCTTAGTGACTATTTCTTTTTTTAATGCTCTCCTCTCAGGAACCCTCAAAACTATTTGGATAGGTTCACTGAAAGGTCTGGATGAGATAGGATGCTATTTTGTTCCTTTTCTAAAGTGGATTTTGAGATATGTAGTAAAGTAACAACATGGAGGTGTTTTGAGAGGGAATTCTGGACACAGTGGCATGAGCAAGAGAGGAAGAGAAAGGGCAGAGAATTTTCAGCCAATCAACCAAAGCTGAACAGATAAATAAAGTTCCTAGGTAGGGATGTCTTGGGCATAAAGAACTGAGTGACAAGGGAACTGTCTGTTGTGTTTTTCCTGTAATAGTCTGCAATTCCCATCAACCCTAACTGGTCTCTCACAGCTGGTAAATCACCTGCAGTAATAAGATCTACCAACTGAAAGGTGGTCAGTTTGAAGCCTGGTTGGGGTGAGCACCCGATTGGCAAGCCCAGCTCACTGTTTACCTAAGCAGTTCAAAAACAGCTTAGAGCTGTAAGTAGAAAAATTAGGTACCTCTACTTTAGCAGGGGAGGTATTTTACCATAAAGAACAAGACCAGAAATGTGATGACCAAAAAGGAAAGTGGAAGGTTGAAATCCTGCTGGCTCTTCATCATAGAGAATGGAACAACAGCACCCCCTTGTGACTGAATCCGAATTCCACCTCCAAAGCATCGAAACTGGACTTTGAAACAACATATCTCCTTTCTGTCTATTTGTTCTGTCCTGTCTGTCCAAACTGCATTGAATGTTTGCCGTGTATGTGTACTGCGATTCACCCTGAGTCCCCTTGGGGAGATAGGGTGGAATATAAATGAAGCTTTGCTGTTTTATTGTTGTTGTTGTTGTTGTTTTTATTAGCTAGCATAACAGGGAATATTGGATCAGTTGTACCAAGGACCCCCATGGCTTCACCCTGTTTTCTGTCTTCCAGGTTCATCGCTGTCTCTATCCCACTGAACTACAACCGTCGGCAAATCGATCTGCGGCAAACGGTTCTCATCTCCACCACCTGGATCTTTGCATTTGCTGTGGCCTCCCCAGTAATTTTTGGCCTAAACAATGTTCCAAACCGGGACCCTACTTTGTGTCAGCTGGAGGATGACAACTACATTGTGTACTCTTCCATCTGCTCCTTTTTCATTCCTTGTCCTGTCATGCTGGTCCTCTACTGTGCCATGTTCCAGGGACTTCGGCGTTGGGAGGAGGCTCGGAAGGCCAAGCTGAAGAGCAGCATTTATTTGGGCAATAGGCGGCTGTATTGTCCACCGCCAGTAATTGAGAGGAACCAGAGTGGGATTAGGTTGGAGGAGAACAACCTATATGCACGCTCTGAATGCTCTTATCCTAAGGATTACATGAACAATGGCATTCAGACTATAACCTGTCCACACCTCAAATATCCACCACATGGAGGACTCAAAAGGAAGCCAGCCAAAATCAATGGCCGGGAAAGAAAAGCCATGAAAGTGCTGCCAGTTGTGGTTGGTGAGTGTTCATTGCTTGAAGTTATAAACCAGATTGAAAATTACCAGACTGGTAAAAAAAAGGCTCTAAGAGCCTTGTGTTGTTTTTTTTTTAAGGGATACAGCTATAGTTCAAAACATTTGATACTACATGACAACATAAATCTGCCTTCTTTGTCCCCTCATGTTGTGGTCTCTTGACCCCCAAAGTGCTGGGGACACACAGGCTGTCAACTGTGAACTGTCAGGTTTTTCTCCTGAGAGATGCTCTGTAACCTTTTAACAAGCTGAAATTGAACAAGGAAATCTTCTTCACCACTACTACTCTAAGTTAGGAATAATTTTCTTTTCATGAAGCTGCTGATTATTACTTACTTTCTGACATGGACAAGAGAACACAGTTTTCCCAGAGCAGATACCTCAGGTGCTTGGCAAATTCATACAGATTTCATTGTATACAGTTCACACAAGCATTCATGAACTCATAAAATTGTAGGATTGGAGGGTGCTTCCAAGAGTCATCTAGTCAATCCTCCACCAATTCCAGAATACACAGCTTAGGTGTCCCTGGTAGATGACCATCCAGCCTTTATTTAAAAGTCTCCCAAACAGTCAGGGTTACTATCAAGTAACTCAGAAATTTCTTCCCAATATTTTATTAAAATCGTCTTTCAAAAAATGAAACCCATAAAAGAAGAAAGAGTTCATATATTTTCAGGTCTCTGAGCATGTCAATAGTCAGTTTTTAAATTAAAGTGTTTATTTGGGATTCCAGGAACTTTTCTAAGCTCTGGTTCCTTGAGCCAACCAATCAAATAGACTTGGGGCTTGGGAAGGTTCCTTCTGTTCAAGATGGTTCAGACAATGGGGTGACATACGAATTAAAGCTTTAAATGTCACCACCAGCATTGGGGGGGGGAGGGGCCTGGAAACACACAGGCAGATATTAATTTGGTATAGAAGCTCTCTGATCATCTTAACCCCCACAAGAAACCTAAGAGTACATTGTGTCCAAGATTCTAACTTGTTTTTAAAGGCAGCCCCACTTAAACCAGATTACAGTACTTTAGTCTGAGATGAGTAGTTGTACCAAGGGACAAATAGTTGTACCAAAATTTGTTCCCTACAGACTGAAAAATGCACCCTGGCTGGCATCTCATGATGCCTGCACTCCCGTAGACATCTGGTACTTGAGAGCAATCCCTTGCAACAGTGTTGGTCACACATCTCAGTCTAGAACAGCAGATCACCCTGTCCTCAGTAGTTCTGCTTAAATGCTCCTACAGAATTCCTGCCTTTGTCCACTGAGTTAAACAGTACAAGCAATTAAGAGGGATAATTCAAGTGATAAGCAGCAGGAATCTTTGAGCAGGTAGCTCTTTCAGATATTTCAGTCGTGCTTAATTTCATGCATGATTCATCCCCCTCGAGATCTACGTATCCAGACTCCCCCTTTCAGATTTTGAAGCAGTAGACTCTGTCAAAAGAAAGAAATTAAGGATCCCAACCTTGTGTGGTGTTCTGTTTCTGTATATATGTATTAGCACTGTTAGCATCTCTTTTTCACATCACAGAAACATTTCAAACTCAGATGAGGAACAGGGGAATAGCTTCCCTTGTTACCTGCAGAGAGTTGATGGACGAGGATGAGCTGAGTTTGAGCTGCTTCTCTCTTTTTTTGCTAACAAAAGTGTAGCAAAACAAACAGCAGGCAAAATTGTTTATAGTGGTAGACTGTACTATAATATCCTATGACATATTCTGAATTTCTGTGGTTGTGGAATAGGGACCATGGCAGCAGATGCCACCCATTTCAATAGGGGATCAAGAATACACTCGTCCTAAAAAAATATTTTGCTTCCAACCCACAATGTGCTTAACGTAATTCTTCTTTTAAAGTGTCTGGATTTCATAATTGCTGAAAAACCCTACCTAGTAAAATGCCAGACCAAAAACAGAGTAGTGACTTCATCCAATAATCGGTAAGGGCAGATGTGAGGGACTCTTGGCTTTCCAGAAGTTTTGGATTTCACCAACCGCAATCCTTCATCATTGACCATTTAAGGGATGCAGGCAAGAGCTGAAATCCAAAACATTTGAAGACCAAAAAGTTACCTGTAGTCGGGGAAGAATACAGGACTCGGTGAAAGAAACACATAGAGTTCTCCCCACTACAAAGGTTGCCAATCTTTACTGAAGGAGGAATGTGTGTTCTGTACATCCAAAGAGATATACACTGTAGTTTCCTTATTTTGCTGTGCTGAACAGATGGGACTAAAAAACAAACAAAAATCTCACAAAGATTTCTAATTTGCAATGGCTAGATCAAGTGAAGGGCATCTTTTTCAGTTTTAGGGCTCAACTCAGTTTGCAAGAGGCGATCAAGGCCCAAATTCCAGCAGTGTGCTGTACCAAAGAGATGGAACGGGGATATGTGTGAAAGGAAATGCCAGCATATTTTAGCTTAAAACTCTTGCTGCTGGTAACTAAGCCCTAGGAAAAGTATTTCAGCCTTTTAGTAGAGGGCATAGGGAAGCTAGGAAACTACTGGTTGATTACTATCCCAGGAAGTCCTGACATTATAACTCATTTTCAAAACGGACATGACAACTCTTCTCCCATATGCCAATCTGGTTGTTTAGTGGAAGCTCTTCGCAACTTGTTCTTGGTGCCAACAATGCCATCTGCCTTATTTCTTTAATAATAAATATGTCAGGTCTGGACCATTTGTAATGGGGTTAGGAACAGTCTTTTATCTGTGTCTACATCTCAACAACAGGTAATAATAACATTAATGGTATTATTATTATTATTATTATTATTATTATTATTATTATTATTATTATTATTATTATTATTATTATTATTATTAGAGTTGACCAGCTTAGACATTCTGCTCATGCCAGAGTATCCAAAACTGAGGATGGTCTCACAGTATTTACCTATGTAATAACCATATGAAATAGGCCACTATTGTTTGTGTTTTACACACAGCAGAATTGGGACTTATACCAGCTCACATTGGCCATATCAGTGACCACTTCATGCAATACACTTACTTTATGACTGCTTTTTGAAAACTGTCTCCCTGATGTTTCTGGTCCGTGTAGTAGACAGTTTTGTATTTAATTGCTTGTTACACAGATTTGGCCTCACTTCATGCTTTGTCGCTGTGCCCTAGCTGAGTATTCGGTCTGGTAAATCATTGGTAAATGCAAAAGATCTTGCTAGGATGGACAGCTACTTGTATAAAAGTCTTTTCAACTCAAATTGTGAGAAGTGCTCCTACCTTGTCATCCAATAGTCTATTCCTTCCATGATTTAATAGGAGCATCTGCTTTTAATGAGAGCCTGAAGCACATTTTGGCAATATCGGATGAAATTTCACTAGAAGGGTGAGCAAAAATGAAGAGAGAAAATCCAATAATGGGATTCAATTGGTGTTGAAGCCCATTATTGAACAAAATCAATCATTGAGGTGATAAGAGATTCTTTCTGAAGCCTTTATTCAGTTAAGGCTAAAATAGTTGTTTCATCGACCCTTGGGCTGTAAAACCTCTTCAACCATTAGTGGTTTTAACAGCTCCCCTGCTTTCTTCCCTCCATCACCATTTACACCCAGAAGAACCCCTGTTATTGAATAGTGATGTGTGTCTGTCTCCTGAAGAGTACTCACTAAACATGGGGCAGGTAATGCTCTTGTGCCTTAACACAATCATCCTGCATGAAAGTAGGGCAAAATGGTATACATTATACCTTCATGCTTTCTCAATGTTAGAGGGTACGGCACTGAGATGCCCAATTTGGTGCCAAAGAGGACTCCACTAAGAAAGGTGATTTCAGCAGATAGCTCTTTGTCCTGCTTCAGTTGTATTACTACAGAAGGAACTGCATCTATGAGAATTCTCCCTTTAAAAAAATTAAACAAAGGTAGGAGCCCTGTTCTATGTGCAATATGTTGATCTAATAACATTATACTTGTCAACATGGCTTATATTTAGATGACCGAGAAATCATATAGAACTTTTATATCTCAAGATACACTTTCAGTTTGTAAAATTGTTTTAGGGTACATAAGGTGGAAATTCCCCCCTCCCTTTTTTTTTCTTTCTTTCCATCTCTCTTCCTGTCATGTAATATGTACCAACTTTGGTACATATTAAGTCAGGGTTTCTTCCTACCTTCAAATTGAGATATTCTGGTTTATTACCAATTAACAAATGAGAAACATAAGACACAATTGTATGCTGGTTTGAGGAAGAGCCATTGTTACCATACACTAAAGTCTGTATCCCTCAGTTTGGGCACAAATGGGGAAAAAATTCTTGCTTAGTGCAAGCAGAATTGCCAGGTGAAATAAAGGGCTCTTATCTCTTTAAATTTTGTGTCGAAAAGGGAATTTGAGCAGTTGTAGTTGGCATAACAAGCAGCATTTGTCAAAATTCTCTTTTGTACATCCCTCTCTTACTTCACCTAGTACCTCTAAGTACAAGTCAGGATTGCCATGGCAAGTCCAGTGAGGAAGAAGAATGAAAAAAATATTGTTTAGCTCCAGTACTTATTCATAAACCATGATTTATTTATAAAACTTCAAATAATCATCCAAACCAAGCCAAATGGTGACCCACTCTAAATTATGAGATAACAATAGGCCACAAGTATACTTTTCAGAAATGATGTACAGGTGCTACTCCCCATCTGCCTCTGTGAGACTAATGCAGACATAAATAACCTCTGTTGGATTGAATCCAGAGTAGAGCACTTGTAACTAGGCTTAAAAAAGAGGACTTCTTTATCCATTACCCATCATTGCACCCTTGCAAACCCTACCCTCTGCTGTACAGTGGGTCAAAAATCCTGCTAAATGGGATGATCTACAATATAGAGGCATCTTCTTAATGCCAACATTATATTTGCTAATATGTAATAAGATTTGTTTTTCTTCAGTGCCAGAAGCAGAATGTATGGGTTAGAGGAAAACTACAATATTAGGCTAAAATGAGGGGCAGAGGTTTACATTTTTTTAATGCTTGCTGAAAACAGCTAGCCTAAATTAAGGAAATTTTGCTGGAGTCGCGCTATATGTCAGTGTGTGGCCAAAGTCATATCACTGACTGATTAAATTTCTTCCACTCTGAATTACTGAAGTAATTTTCACTCGCTTAGTGAAACAGTAAAAGGAACTAGGGACTTTGAAAGACAAGCTGTTTCTGTAACAAAATCTACAGAAGGGCTACTGAACCATTTTATGTGATTGTTTCAGTATTATAAAGGCACAGGGTGAGTTTTTTGTTTTAGTTTTTTTAGTTCCATGTTAAATTGGCTAGTTCGTGCCTACAGGTACAGTACTAACTTTCTCTCAGTCACAGATTCCCTTGAGATAAGTGTTATGAAACATGTTATAAAATGCTTAAGATAAATAATACTGCATTGACTGTGGATGCTGCCTGCCTGCCTCGTTCACATAATTTTACAGGAAGTCTGGATGTTGTAATTTTCCAAAACTCCAACATTTCCCAGTGCTGCTTATACCATTTTTCTCTCCACAATAAAATATGTTAAAGAACAAAACAGAACAGCTTTATCATGGGTTTTTACTGGCAGCCTTCATAACTGTTTGCCTGGAAATGCTTTCAGTTTAAACATGACACTCATGTCATAGAACTTTAACTTACTCATCAACACTTCACAACCAGGCACCAGAAATAGGAGATATGGGGCTGAGGAAGTTTATTTTATAGGACTACCTATTGCAACTCAGTTTTCTCCTTGTGTCTCTTACAGGTGCTTTCCTTTTCTGCTGGACTCCTTTCTTTGTGGTCCATATAACCAGAGCTCTGTGTACATCCTGCACCATTCCCAGTGAAGTCACCAGTATAGTCACATGGCTGGGATACGTCAATAGTGCCCTAAACCCGATCATCTACACTGTCTTCAACACCGAGTTTAGGAACTTCTTTCGGAAAGTTTTGCACATCTTCTGCTAACTCTGCTGGATTCTAAATATGGACTCTGAATATAGAACAGAATGGGACTCTGAATATAGAACAGAGGGTATTTCACAGTGCACTAAAAACCAGACAAAAACAACACCTTTGTATAGTTTATTAAAGATTTATTTCTTGGTACACATCTGTGGTTTTCAGTCTTTTGTCCCTTCTTTGGTGAAGACAGAGGCTACAATATAGCTCTTCATTGGTAAACATGAAAGTTACCGAATGTAATTGTTTTTCTTTTGCCATCTTGATGCCAACTTCAGGCAGAAAGTTTGAATAGGAAGCCATTCACAGTGGTCGCCCTATAATTATGCACCACCAATTCTATTTATGTGGTGATATTTCTAGCATTGCCTGAAAAAAATTAATGATCTCTCTGGTACCCCACTGTACGCTTCTGTCTTGTCTGAGGTCTTGTTTGGAGTTTAATATCTTGATGTTAATTTAGGAAGACGTTTGAATACAGAGGCTACTCACAATAGTTGCTATCCAGTGAAGATGTCATCTTCTGCTGGAGAAGAGTACAGTCACCTCCTAGTGATAGAAATTGGAATAATTAGGTCCTCCAGATACTTTGTATTTCAATTCCAAGCTTTGATTATCATTGGCTAGCTTATCTAGGACTGAAGTAAGTTGCAGTCCAACGATATCACAATTTCTGCTTCTGCTGCCTGGCATTTTAAGTTCATATTGACATTTAAGGACATGGATACAGTCTTATTTGAAAAGGATTTATAAATACACAGCTATCAGATTCATATTCTCACCTGAAGCCTTTTGCAATAGGAAGCATACAAGTACAGATGAGACAGAGAAACAAACGTAGCATTTGAATGTTATGCCCCCTCTGCCATCGGCAGCTGATTACGAAGAAGTGTGCTGTGTTTTGGACAGCACTGTACCATTGGAAAAAGAAAAAATGGCGTAAGGCATAGTTATGAAGAATGCCAGAAGATTTTGCTTCTGATATGCTCAATTTGGTTTGAGTGAAGATTTAAAGTATTAGCATTCAGACAACATAAATCAGGTATCCTCAAACTGCAGTCCTCTGGCTGTGGGACCCCAACTCCCAGAATTCCTGACCATTGAACAAGCTGGCTAGGGCTTCTGGGTGTTGGAGGTCAAAACAGCTGGAAGGCTGCAGCTTGAGGGTGCCTGACATATTTATTTATTTCCAACATTTATATCCCGCCCTTCTCACCTGAAGGGACTCAGGGCGTATAAATATAGTGATACATTATTGCACTTTCAGTCAAGCAACCATAATCATATAGCCATAATGTATGACTCCAGATGGAGATTTGCCATGTATTAAATACTTAGTCCAATAGGTCTAGCAGAGTATCATGAATCATAGAATCATAGAGTTGGAAGAGACCTCATGGGCCATCCAGTCCAACCCCCTGCAAGAAGCAGTACAATCTCATTCAAAGCATCCCCGACAGGTGGCCATCCAGCCTCTGCTTAAAAGTCTCCAAAGAAGGAGCTTCCACCACACTCTGGGGCAGAGAGTTCCACTGCTGAACAGCTCTCACAGTGAGGAAGTTCTTCCTGATGTTCAGGTGGAATCTCCTTTCCTGTAGCTTGAAGCCATTGTTCCACATCCTAGTCTCCAGGGCAGCAGAAAACAAGCTTGTTCCCTCCTCCCTATGACTTCCCCTCACATATTTGTACATGGCTATCATGTCTCCTCACAGCCTTCTCTTCTGCAGGCTAAACATACCCAGCTCTTTAAGCCACTCCTCATAGGGCTTGTTCTCCAGACCCTTAATCATTTTAGTCGCCCTCCTCTGGACGCTTTCCAGCTTGTCAACATCTCCCTTCAACTGCAATGCCCAGAATTGGACACAGTATTCCAGGTGTGTTGATGTGGATGCCTGTGAGCCACTTGCATTCACTGCAGCACTTGGTTCTCTGTGCTGGATGGGAAAAGGCATTTTATTTATGCATATGAGATCAATATTACACACACTTCTGAGAGTATTCTGGCTCCCTCCAGTAGGACTCAAGGGAAAGTGAGCAAGGCAGATGGCCAAGGTACTTGATAAAGACCACTGATCAGAATATTCATATGTTTTGACTTTCCCTCAGTGATCTCTATGGATTGCTCCAAACATGAAAGCCAGAGCTCCTTGAAATGAGACAACTATAGAGCAAGATCTTCCTTTCACTTGCCTGTGAATCTGCCCATAAGATCTGTCATTGGCACAAACAGAAGTTGAGGAAATCTTGAAAAGGAGCTGGGAAAAGAATGATGAGAAGATTGAAGATAAATACATGAGCCATGCATAAGTATCATGCTCTCTCTGCACCCCACCTCTGGGAATCCTGGTTTGTATCTGGCTAAGCACATCATACTATAGTAAAAATCAAATGTGTTTTAAGATCAGCATTGTGGAGCCACCTGCAGACAATACTGAATAAAGCCATTTTTCTTTCCTAATGCTCATTTCATTAATCATAAAGTAAGCCAAGTGTCTGCCTCTCATCTTTTGTCAGCACTACTGCCCATCTAAGTGAACTGGCAACCTATTAGTGCCACCCAGAGGTGCACATTAATCCTATGCCAGTATATGTTTGTTTTTGATCACTGAAGATGTTAATAGTCACTCCTTTAAAGCTGCAAGGGTGAAAATCTCAAAAGTGAAAAACTGTTTGTGCTCAACTGCACATACAGTAACTAAAGCAACTCCACAACCTGATGTAGAAGCACTGACAGGTGTTCCAAAGCCTATGCCATGCTTGATCCTGGCCACAGGTTTCCCACTCCTTTTTCGTCTTCAATACTGTATTCATTAAATATTAATATAGCCTCCTATATAACAGCTATATAGGGGATTGGACTGGAAGGCCCTTGTGGTCTCTTCCAACGCTATGATTCTATGAGCTCAAATTCCAAGGCTCACAATCCGTATTCCATAGCAGTACTTTGACAGAAGTGTGAACATGTCTAGCCCATTCCTAGCAAGCTATGGAGTGAACATTCAACTTGTAAAAAGAACCCACATCCATCTATTTTTTAAAAAGTTGTCACATCTTCAGATCTAGCATAGTACATTATTAATAGCCAAAGCCAGACCCTGGAAGATTGACAAAAGGAAGGGTGGCAAACGTGAGCAAAGATGCTAACAGAAGGCCAACAGCTCATGGAAAGGTGAACAAAGTTTGGATGAAAGTATGTTTAATTTATATTTGATATCATTTGTAGTAGTTTTGTGCCTCTGATAGAACCCAAGATGTTTAATGGAGGAAAAGAATAGAAACTTTCCTTTACTCCCTTTATCTCAGTCTTCTTTATTAATCATTCTTTGGTCTCTCACAACACTTGAAATTTAATAGAATATTCAGGATGAGAATTTCACTAAATGGATGTTCAGGATGCAAAAATATATTTGCATTTTATAAGGGTAATTGTTTTGGAGAGATGAAATCAAAATACAGAATTGCAATGAGACTGTCCTATCTGCTAGGATTTGGTTCTAAACACACAAAAACCAGTGCTGGATTTATCATTGTGCTTAGTTGTACTTAAGCACATGGCCCCATTGGCCGGGGGGCCCATCTTCCTCCCCCCAAAATTTTTTACGATTAATTTTGCTTATGTGATGCAATTCTAAATTTGAAGGCATTCTGTTTTGGAGTGATTCCAGACATAATGATAGAGTTGATAATCTATGGGAGTGTGCCACAAAGCAGACTGGGCTGACCTTCTTCAGGGCCCAAGTAAGGAAGGGGCCTCATAACTAGCACGGGGCCTCGTTTGCCCTAAATCTGGTACTGACAAAAACGCAGAGTACCATGCCCCATATTATTAAACAAATGCACCATGGAGTATGATGGTTTATGGCTGCTGGAAATCACAGATCATGGTAAGGGAATTTTGAAGTCCCAAAGGAATATACATCTCTGAACTAAGGGGTGGAACCAGGCTTTATCATGTCTAGAGTTCAAACCAGAACTGCGTATGTGTTTCATTAATTCTACATGCTAAGCAAGATTTCTCCCTGATGTTTTTGAAATTTCACTTCAGTGTCGGCTGAAATTTGCTATGGTCTTAGGACAGACTAGGCTTGTTGCATAATTCCAGTTTTTCTGGAATCCCAGTTTTGTACATATAGTTGGCTTTCCACGTTTGAGGGTTTCATACTTGTGGTTTTCATTATTTACAAGTTTAAAATGCCATCACCTCCTGATGTCAATTGTGAGAAATGCTGGGAAGGTAGTAATCATCAGTCACATTGCTGAGAAGTACTAATTGCACATAGGAGACCTATCGACCAACGTATTTTCCATGCAGTCTGCATGTTTCTAAAGTGATAAAATAGCAAGTCACCATCTATCTAGCTGGCAGGAAAGCAAAAGAATCCAAATAGAAATTTAAAATTACCGCCTTCCACATTCACTGGTATTATTATTATTATTATTATTATTATTATTATTATTATTATTATTATTATTATTATTGGAATACACAACTCCTGTGAAAATGAAAAACTAAAGTAAAGAAGATGCATGCTCTTTTTACCTGAGAGAACAAAACTCTAGAAATGTCTATATCTTCTAGCATGACCCATTGGTTGACTTCAGCTATAAAATGACCACACAATCTCACTTGAGGCCCTGGAGATTTCTAAAGAAGTGTTCTCTCTAGAAATCTCTAGGTCTCCCAGTATGACCAGAAGTTGTTAACCATTAAGTCACATTGGGGGAGCTAAAGATTCCCAGGGAGAACATTATAATTGAATACGTGAATAACCAAATCCACGGAAGTCAAAATCACAATTGTGGAGGGAATCAAAGGAATCAAAGACCATTAAGCTCATTCTACTCCTCCCACCAGGGCTGAATCCTCCATATATTAAATAACATCCAACCATGAAATCACTATCCCTATTGTTTATCTCTCACTGTCCAGCCAACAGCATCATGCCCCAGACAGAACAAGTGCAAACAGAATAACCCCCTGAGTAGAAATGGAAATTGGAGACAAGAAAAAACAAGAAGTGGTTTACCATGAAAATCGAGGCATATGTTGCCTGCTGAAGATTTCAAATTATTCCTTCCATTTTCCAATTTGCTCTTGCAATACTATTTCTAAGACAATGTCAGTTACACATGACAGCCCAGAAGGGTAATCAGCAAGGAAGCCAATTTTCGAACTTGGCTAGCGTTCCATTTCATTCTTTTTTTTTCCTGTAGGGGTTACTTTAAGAGAACCTAGCAGAGTTTTCCTACACAACCAAGAATTTATCTCTCCCTTAAACATTGTATATATTTAGTGATCTGTTTCATTTGACATATCCCCTTTTGTTTCCTCAAAGGAACCCAAGGTGACTGACATAGAGCCCCTCCTTTCCATTTTATCCTCCCAACCATGCTGTGAGATAGATTAGTGTGATAGTCACTGATTTCCTTAAAGTCACGCAGTAAACTATTTGACTGAGAAATTGTTGTAGAAGAAAAAGTTCAACAAGTGAAAGTTGAGTGGATCAAAGAAATAACTCTTTTAAAAAGATGTATCATCGGGCAGAATCAAGAGTATATTCAGCAAAGAGGCAATTAATATGTTACATTTATAGTAATAATGCAAAACTCCACTTCAACAGCAGTCACCTATGCCGATAATATAAATGGAGGGCCCATCCAGACAGGGCTCATATTCTGGGCCCTGTCACACTTTTACTGGAGGCATCCAAATGACACCTCCAGTAAAAGAGAATTAATTCGAGACAAAGCAGGGAAACCCTGCTTTATCCCAAATTAATTTGATAGTCCATTAGACCTGTGCCTTTGTGAAATGCATGGATCTAATGGGCTATGGGCCCTGTGGAGACAGACTGCCAGGTAGTCCCAGGACTACCTGGGGCTGTCCGCACCCCTATCCCGCACCTTTTGGGCTCCTGGAGCCCAAAGATGCGAAATGGTGCTCACCCCCTTCCCAATCCCCCCCCCCAAAAAAAAACCTTTAGAATAAAAAGAAACTTTACCGGGTGCCATTAGACCTCTCTTAAGGCCTGATGGAACATACCAATGACGTGTGAAAAGACAGGGGGAGCAATTCCCCCCCCCCCCCAATCTTCTCGTGCATCATTGGTATGTTCCATAAGACCTGAAGAGAGTCTAATGGTGCATGGTAAGTTTTCTTTTTATGTTTAAGGAGTTCTTGGGGGGAGTAGATGGCCAGATACCATCCTGAACATTTTTGGGATGACATGTGGAACGCAATGGGCAAAGCCTATTTTCTCCCTGGCTGTGCAGACTTAAACCTCCTTTGGAGCAGGTTTCTTAAACCCGCTCCAGAGTGGGTTTAATGTATGTCTGGAACCGCCCTAACCAACAATCAAGAAGCACTGATTCTGAACTGCATGTCAAATACGTTGCTTGTAACTCACACTACCGTTTTGTTTGGTATCCTTATCAGCAATCTGTACCAGTATGTTTGAGGATATGCCATGCACATGTTGAAATTTGTGAGAGCTTGAAACATTTTGTATGACAAAAACATGGACAAAAACACCTACAATAAATTGCTGTCTGGAAGTGCCCTCTGGCTCCATCTAACTGTGGCCATATGCTCACTTTCTGATTTTTTCCGATATCCAATTTCTACACCATACTGACCTCATGTACACAGCAGGGTCCTCAATGAAGTTTCTTTCACACTGTGATTAGACAACTCCAGAACATTGTTAACATGATAAAAGTTATTAATGAGGAATAATACACAATCTAGGAAAGGAAGCAGGGGTTTGTTTTTGCCTACTGGGAAGGAGAAAGTTGTACCCCTTATTTTCTCCTCCTCCCACTGAATTCAGGGCAAACTACTTCTGCGCTTTGAACTTGATTCTAATGCTCACATATTAAAAATTTAATAACCTTTCCAAAATTAGGATAGGCATTAGATTCACATAATATGGTAAATACTTTTTTGGGTTTCAGGGTTTTGAAAATTGAGGTTGTCATAAGATTCAATGGCGCATTAGACTCGAGTAAATACAGGTAGTTTATATGAATGGAGGTAAGGTAAGGGTAAAGATGAAATAGAAAGAGGGAGAAAAAAGAACATTTTAAAACCAGCTGAAAAGTGGGACAACAGATGATTAAATCAAACTATCCCTCGCAAATTAGAATAGTTTGTATCTCAAAGGCACCAATGCAACACGGTTACATATTAAGGCATACTAAGGCAGGTGCTCTGTTCCCTTCATTGGATACTTACAATGGTCACCAAATTTTTCTTAACTGTTATGAACAGAGTTGACCTGCCCCTGCCATCCTTCAAATCAGAATTGGATGCTACAAGCAAAAAGAGACTTACCAATTGATACCATTCCACTGCTTTTCCAATGGTAACACTAAACAGGATTGAGAAAAAATGTTCTAAATGTATTGGACAAGTAGAGAAAAGAGACAACAGTTTATAACCGAACACTGTCCAACAGAGCGCAAATGTATTCCAAGAAGAACAGAGATAACAGATGAGCTGATTCACCGCCTGAACCTCAGCAGCAGGAGGAAAGATAGGTTCTATAAAAGAAGTTAAAAATGGAGTATGAGCCCAGATCAAGAAGAAAAAAAGACTGGCATGGAAGGGAAAGTCTTTGTATGTTTGTGTGGGTATAGGTGGCGTATATTTTGAGGTGGTCTGAAAAAATAGATTTCCCTCTGTGAAACTGATGTTATGCTGTAGTACAAAACTGGGTTTGTAGGAATGATTTTATGTTTTCAGCTTTATATACTCTGCCTTTCATTAAGGTTCTTGGGCAAGTAACTTGTCGTTAATATTCCTGTGAATTAATATTTTGTTTGGAAAGTAAATATTGGGGTTGCTATTATGGATGGTGTTTCTCAAATTGGAAAAAATATGTGAAGAAATTAATCAAGGAATATGGAAATATTGTTCCACACCAAAACTGTGTTATAGCTTAGATTTTAAGAGAGAAGAAATTAAACATAGCAGAGGAACATTTTCAGTCAGATGTGTGAAGCTGTGGGAAGCAATACTAAAGTATATTATTGTGGTTGTTATCTTTTTTTATTATAGAAAGAGGATTCCATTATACGGCTATAATTGAATTTAGCATGGCCTGACAAGAGAAATTACCTAGGAACGTTGGAAGTTATTGCTCCCTTTCTCAAGCAGTACTTTAAAAACTGATAGAAATAAAAGAGTTTTATACATCTCTTCACAGATCTGTGATTTTCCTTTTTGCCTGTGAACTTTTCACTTGACTAAAGTGATAAAAACTGCCCTTATGGCTGGGATTTCTCAAATTAACTAGTTAAGCTTGTGCCACAGGGGTGAGGTTTGATTCAAAATCACCTTGAAGTTTAGGTGATTTTGACACTGCACCAGACACTTCTCATACAGATCAGTGATAGGCATTTTGTTTTAGTACTATTTGAACAGAGAAGAAAGTAATCAGTTGAAGTGGCTTTTGCTCTCCAGATCTGTCCAGCAATTACTGTCATCAGCAGACAGCATTAGCCATGCTGCCGGGGGATTATGGGAGCTGTAGTTTGAAAACAACTGGAGGGCAACAGATTCAGGAAGGCAGTGATACTCCTTTCCTGTGTATCTAAACATATCCCAGCAGCCTTTCATAGAACCATAGAGTTGGAAGAGACCCAAGGACCATCCAGTCCAACCCCCTGCCATAAAGGAACACACAATCAAAACACCTCTGACAGATGGCCATCCAGCCTTTGCTTATAAATCTTCAGACAAAGAGATTCCACCATGCTCCGACAGCACGTTCCCTTGCTGAATAGTTATCATCAGGAAGTCCTTCCTAATGTTTATATGAAATCTTTTTTCCTGCAATTTGAATTCACTGCTCTATGTCCTAGTTTACAGAGAAGCCAAAAGCAAGTGTTCCTTCAAATATTTAAATGTTGCTGATGTCCCCTCTCAACCTTCTTTTCTCCAAGTTAAATATACCCAGCTCCCTCAGCCATTCATCATAGGGCTTGGTTTCCAAATTTGTGATAATTTTGATTGCCTTTCATATCCTGGTCCATACATCTTTTACATTTCCTTTGTAGACTATGCTAGATGTCACAAAATACCTTCACAATCTCCATTTTAGGATAAGTTGAACTGCAAACCCCATGGTTTAAAACACGGGATCTGTTACCAAGAGAAAAATCGGGGTATTAAACAAATAAATACAACTTTGGGGATTTCAAGCTTCCCCATCCCATTTTTTATCACTCAGCAAGATTAAGAGTTCTAGAAACCTCAAACATTCAGTTTTGTAAATGGTTCTAATAAAGGCATTATTTTCCTGTCAATTTTGGGTTTTGTTTTGTTTTTAGAAATCAATGTGATTTCTTTCCATACCTTCTTTTCTGCAGCACAGCAAAAGACATGAGGCATTGTAGGGAGGAAGGGGGAGATAAATATTAGCAGAACAAGAAGTGGATTAATGTACCTGGTCTTCCCTGGTCCATCTCTGATTGAAAATAATCTAGGTAACCAAGGTGGCAGGCCCCTAGGGTTTAAAGTCCTGCTGCTTAATGCCAAGTTGGTGAACAGTAAAACAACAGCCATCCAGGATTTGATGCTGGATGAGCACGCTGACTTGGCCTGCATTACAGAGACCTGGCTGGGTGGGGGTAAATCTCTCCCAACTTTGTCCACCAGGTTTCTGTGTGCATAGCAAGCAAGACCCGGGGAGGGGGAGACGAGTCACAGTAATGTGTCAGGATTCCATCCACCTGATCAGGTTCCCTGTCTCACAGTCAGCCCATATTTGAATGTGTTTACCTAAGGACAGAACAGGGATTCTGTTGGTGTACCATCCACCTTGCTGCTACTGGCCAGTTTCAAATCTTCCATATTTGGGCAAGGTTCTGGAGAAGGTGGTGGCCTCTCAGCTCCAAGGTCTCTTAGATGAAACTGATTATCTGGACCCTTTTCAATCTGGTTTCAGGCCTAGCAATAGAACAGAGGCGGCATCGGTTACCTTGGTAGATGTTCTCCTGGACCTCTCAGCAGCGTTCGATATCATCAACCATCATGCCCCCCCTGCCCCCGCCTCTGGAGCTCCCTTCCAAAATGGTCCTCTCCTTACTTTCTTTTAAAAAACATAAAAACCTTGTTATGTTCTCAAGTATATAGAGAGGAGGACACATAGAATATCTAGCACGGATAGTATGGAACGGAAATGGTTTATCACTTCTGGCTATATTGGCTTTTGAATTTTTTACTTTTATAAGTTTTAATTTTAATTTTACTTCCCTTAATGTTTATATGTGAAAACATAATTCTGTTACGTTACTGACTCATTTGTTGTAATGTCTTTTTTATTACTCATATATGGATGTTGGATATGTTTCTTGATTTGGGTAGTTCTGGCAGTTTTGGTTTGTTAATACGTTATGGCATTGAATTTTTGCCGCTACTTGTTATGAACTACCCTGAGTATACCATGGGTTTACTTTCTGTGGTAACTTGAGGCCTTCAGAAATGAAGAAAAGCTATGGTTTTAATAGACATACTTTTTCCTTGTATCCATTCCAGTTTTCCAATATTGAAGTTCCAAATGGGAAATTATCATTTGGGGTGAGCATGGGGGTAAAAATGGCTGCAGAGCTGTAACTGCTACCATCTTATTGACCTCTGCTGAGTCGTAGCAAAGGCAGAAGAATACTTCTGGAACATGGCCATACAGCCCGGAAAATCACACAACAACCCTGTGATTCCAGCCATGAAAGTCATCGACAACAGCAGCCACCAAATTCAATATTTTTTGCATCTGTTAATAGCTAACATCCATGCCTCATATACATGGTGCTCTGACTTGGTTTTCCTTTTCTGTACAGCCGTAGTGCAGCTGGTATAATATCCCAATCACGCAAATGCACAACAGGGCTGCCCCAGCAGGAGTGAGCTGCTGCAGTGCCACAAACTGTTCCAGAAGAGGCATAGCCTTTCATGGGCATAAGGCCCTGCTGAGTGTTGATTAGGCAAAAACAGCACGGGGGCATCCTGACATTTATGTCCGCTGAACTGGTTGTCTACAAGGAAATCGGGAAGAAGAGGGACAGGGGATAGGGGAGGGAAGCCAACAGCAGGAGCTGTTTGGAAATCTTTGTCTATAAAAGAAAAGAGGAAATAGGATCGAACAATTTAGCTTAGTGTGCTTCAGAGCAAGTGCAATGGAACACAGTACAATGCAGCTGAAAGGAGGGACCATGCTTCAGTTACAAAGAGCGCATACTTACCAGTGGCCTTTCCACAGTTAACCGATAGCTTTATTACAATACCCATCACTCTTGGCTGGAGACAGGGAAAGTTTTTGTTTATTATACTAGGGCTGGGCACCAGATGGGGAAAGATGCCTGCCAGGGACACAGTCCCAGTTCTTCAATCTGGGACTGTCTGGGTTTTTATCTCTTGAAGAGCTTTTGTCAATCAGATTGGAAAGTATTGGGCTGGATAGGAGGGAGAGCTGAGAGGCTCATAGAAATACAGTAGAGTCTCACTTATCCAATGTAAACGGGCCGGCAGAATGCTGGATAAGCGAATATGTTGGATAATAAGGAGAGATTAAGGAAAAGCCTATTACACATCAAATCACTTTATGATTTTACAAATTAAGCATAAAACATCATGTTATACAACAAATTTGACAGAAAAAGTAGTTCAATACGAAATAATGCTATGAGGTAATTACTGTATTTACGAATTTAGCACCAAAATATCACGATATATTGAAAACATTGACTACAAAAATGCGTTGGATAATCCAGAACGTTGGATAAGCAAGTGTTGGATAAGTGAGACTCTACTGTACTAAACACTTTTTGCAGATAGGAATTCTTCTGTTCCAATGCCTCACTCCCTTATAAATGCACATCCAACCTCTTCTGGTAATGTTTAATACCCCTTTCAGATAGACGCTGTAAATAGAAATGGGCCAGGCCGAGTGGACAGTGGAATCAGCAGAAGGTGGGTGCCCTTTTCAAGGGAGAATCCACTGACATCTGAGAGGTTAAGAGTTGATAAATGGTGGCAGAAAAATTTCTATTCTGCTATTTCTCACCTCCCGCTCCTCCTTCACTTTCCTTTGTGTGATCTTGTTGAATGACAATTTGGAATGCATTATATCTGTTTAGGCATCAATTTCATCATTCTTCCAGCATACTTTCTGCACACATCATTTTCCCTTTTTTTCCTTCCCCTCTTCTATAGTAGGAGTCATCCGTGGGATGGGGCGAGGGCAGGACCCCAAGGACTCCCTAGTCACTTCCCAGAATACATGGCGACCACAGGCCACACGTTCCTATGCTGATGGGCAGTCCTTCAAAAGAGACAATTCCATATGATATTGTTTTCACAGTGGGCAAAAAAAATACACCGAGGCACACTTAGACAGGTGCAATGAGAATGCAGATGTGGCTCCTACTAAAATAGGAATTTTCTGGAATTTTCCACCCATGACTTTGCACAGGTGGAAAACCCATTTCTGTAAATCATAGAGACCATTTGTTGTGTATTCATTCAGTTGCTTCCAACTCTTCATGACCTCATGGACCAGCCCACGGCAGAGCTCCGTCAGCCATCGTCACCCCCAGCTCCTTCAAGGAAAGCCAGTCACTTCAAGGATACCATCCATCAATCTTGCCCTTAGTCGACCCTTCTTCCTTTTTCCTTTCTTTTTCCTCAGCATCATTGTTTTCTCCAAGCTTTCCCGTCTTCTCATAAGAGAGCATAAAGAAGAACTATCATTCGGAGATATCACCTGTTTTGGAAATTGTTTGGATATTGTTGTCAGAAATATATCCCCCAGCCCCCAAGCTTCTTACTTCCTCACTTAATTTCATTATAACATTCAGAAAGACTGGACAAGAAAGCCACTTCTGTCTCTCACTTATAAGCCTCCAACTCTTCCATCAAACTTGTTGTCAATTAGTAGGAGTCTGGATCAGTTGGTAATTAAGCATACTTAACTAAGTAGCATCTCCTGGTCTCAGACCTCCTCAATCTTGCTTTACCAATTATCAGCTGCTCCAAGTAACAGAAGTCAGTTGTTCTGTTGATCGAAATGCAGCGGACAGATGTTTTTACTTCCTTCTACCACTGATCCCCAATGTGACAATCAGAAGCCAGACCCTTGTCACAATTCTTCCTTGCACTGGAGATTACTCATGGAAAATGAGTGGCAATGTCAGTCTGCCACTTCCCAACAATAGGTAGATGTCTATCGCTCATAGCAGCTGCTTCCTGGTAAAGTAATATCCCAGGGCTTTATGATCTCTATATGTTTCTTATACTATTGCCACAGCTGTGAATACATATGAATCAGTACCAGTTATGTATGTGTAACTCTAGGTTACGCATTTGTAACTACGATCATGAATTCCATCCACTACATACATATATGTAGTCCTATCGTTTCAATCTGATAATATTAACTTCAGGTATAAAATCACCTTTAACTTTTATCTGTATTTTCACACAATTTGGATATAGTTACTAGAATTTCCCAGCCAGTTTAGGGAATCATAGTACAAAGAGGTAACTTTTCTCAGTTCTCATGTACCCCCATTCTCTAATCTGATACTTTTAGTAGTTACCTCAAAGTCTATTAGATACCGCCTCTCTGTCACAAAGCTCTCATCCCTATGCAGAATTTCAGTGCTTCTGTGACAAAGGCCAAAGTCTAGCAGAAGACATGCAGAATGTGAAAGGGCCTGAGAAGAAGTTGAGTCAGCTCTTATCTTCATCAGGTAAAGGTCAATGTTGCTGAGACTGCAGTTCAAAATACAAAAAGCCTTTCAACCCAAAAGTAAGGGAGATGGTAGCAGGGACAACCCCAGAGACAACATCTTGCCACAAAGAGTTTGCATACTTCTTCAGATTCCCCAATTGGTTGTTAGGCTGAAAAGGTAGCTTACACAAGTTGCTTGGTGCACACCATTAGCAAGCAAAAATATAGTCTTGTTAGTCAGGATGAGTTGCCTCTCCCCCCCCCTCCCCAATTCAGGGAGGACTTCACATAACTTTAGCAATATTATAGTAACAGAACTAAACCTTTGCACAATTGAGTAGAATTGTGCACTGAAACATGCAAAGAAGTGTTCCCAACAGGAATGTGACATTTAAGTGACTCACTAAAGTGGGGGATTACCTAATTTCAAGTTCCTCAAAAGCTGACTTCTTATAATACACAGTGCTGACTGAAAGCTCCAGCAGGAGAGGGGCATCATAGATGCTGATGGCACTGTACTGGACAGGAATTTTAAAAATCACTTATCTTATACTGGGTGGGCCAAAAGTCACTCTTTTATTTGTTTATAATTTCGAATACCATAGCATCATATGCTGTATATATAGGAAATGAAATTATATTATGTGTAAAATCTTTTTCAAAAAATTCAAAATGTTATTGCCACTTTGTGACTTTTGGTCAACCTTGTATAAGGCATAAAATATTTTGACCTACACATTGAAACCTTTCAGAAAAGGAAACAATGGTTGTAGTACAGACCGGTGCTCCAGGAGCAATTCCAAACAAAATCATTGAATGAAATCACCATAGATACAATCACAATGCCACAATCCCAATAAGTGACACTACTTGGAAGGTGTCTCTATATGTAACACTACCTCGCTGACTCCTAGATCTTTTGATCAAATCTCAGTCACTAATGGTCCACATATCTAGTCAGAAAAATTGGTGAACAGTGAAACCAAGATATTTAATAATAATGTCATTGGGTCTCAAATAGCTAATGATATATCAACTGTTTACGGCTACAGCTAAGTAGCAAACTTATGCTTATAATGATCTACGGTAGCCCTAAAATAGCTTAGCAATAGATGGTTTTAGGAGAAGGAATACATTGTGCCTCATGTTAACTACTTGCTCTGAAATTTCCTTTGCAACAGATATGTGTCTTCCTCTGAATGATTTCATATAAAAGGGCAAGAAAAGAAAGGAAATAGGGATAGCATAATGTTTGTCCCTACCTGGCATCTACACTGGAATATGCTTAGGTTAGCTTTTCCCAACTTAGTTCCCTCTAGATACATTACAATACAAGGCCCATCATCCCTAGAAAATATTGGGTGTGTTTCCTGGGCATGATGGGGTTTAACTCAAGCTAACAGGTGATGGATGGATGGAAGAGGAATTGATGAATGTAGTCTAAGTTAAACAACTCAAGGCATTCTCTGGCTTTGTTTTTTTTCTCAGACACAGGCTCTGGCTGTCTGACATATATTCCTAGCTTTCTTCTACCCTGCAGGATTTGGGCTACAATCATCAGATGACAAAACAGCACAATGTTTTCTTGCATAAGATCCCACTGAAGAACAGATTTTGGAGAAAGCATTATTGGCATATTTCCTCCCAAAAGTATGATTTCACATAATGAAAATTAAGCAATTATTAGACACAGATATATTTACTTCAAAGGTATGTGCTTTCTGAGGGGTATTTATACAGCTCTAGAAATAAGCCTGTCTCTGAGGGGGAAGATGCAGGCCGTAGAGTGACATCAACAACATTAATATGGTCCAAAGTGGTGATAAAAATGTCCCTCTTACACTTCTCCAGCACCCTTTGGTGAATGGAAAAAATTAGTTTTCTGTTGGCTCATCTTGCTTAACTTGCAAATGAGGTTACTTACTGCAGATACTACTTTTTTACTGTTCAGATCTTTATCTAGGTGAAAGAAAATGCACATATTTGTCTTTTACTGGTACTGAAAGCATTTGTGTGACCTGCTTCATTATTAATTACTTTTAAATGTTTCATAGGGTTATTCAAACCTAAGAATCCCAAACGGACCCCAATACCCGCGATCTCAGAGAGATCTTGGTCACAGAATTCATGGATGACCTTTCCCCTAGAAACACAGTCCAGCTAACCTCCACAAACGACCTCTGGCCTGAATCTACAAAGTTGCACAAGTACGTATACACACCCGGGGGAAACACAAGGTAAATCTCATCATCAGGGAGTGAGCATAATCCCCTCACAATAACTCCATGTGCCTAACAATGAATTCAGACAGAAAGGTCACTGAAGTTGTCCAACAACCCACCTTGCCCTTCTTGGGAACCCATTCAAACATGGCAACAGCCTTGCCTAACCCAGGCAGGCACAAATTAGAACCCATCAATTCAAACCTTACCCACATTCTTTCCTCCACCTATGCACCAAAGGCAGACCAAGAAACAGCCACAAAACTTTGAACTAAGCAATGATGGTTTATTTCTGCTAGACCAGAGACCAATCAGCAGCCGCAGTCTAGCCCACCAACTCACAGATCCTAGCTGCAGCAGCCTGAGCCAATCAGCACTCAGAGTGGCAAAAGTCCTTTTTTTGAATAGCGGTCAATGTCCTATAAATGCTTCTCTATATTTCTATTGCTTCATGTCAGTTTCGGGAGCACAGACCCTGCTGACATCCACTTTTGCCAGAGTGAAAGCGCCTTTTTTTTTTGTCTTCAACCCATTTATGTCCTCAATTGACCTTTAGAGCTAGTCATGCTGGGACCCCGAACCCATAGTTCTTGCAGAGCTGACATCACTTCATAGTATAGCTTCTCCCTTAATAGTATTATTTAATACATCACTTAAAGGCTTTAGTTTGGTGTCTCCCCAAACAAAAATTCCCATGAATTCATAGCCTTGGCAGTTAAAGTGGTGTCAAACTGCATTAATTCTACAATGTAGATGCACCCATAGCTAGCTGGCATTATCAGGAAAGGTATCCATATACACACCCCACTTAATTTCTAATTAATTTGACCAAAAGTCCAATTCACTTTAAAATCCCTGGATCCCCTGGACCTTAATAGTTGCAGACCAGTATTTAACCTCCCTTTTTTGGGCAGGGTGATTGAGAAGGCAGTTACCCTCCAAATCCAGGCAGTCTTGGATGACACACACATTCCTTGGATGACACACACTTCCATTTCAAACCGATTTCAGAGCAGGATACAGAGTTGAGACTGCTATAGTTGCCTTAGTGGATGATCTCTGTCTTGACTCCAACGGGGGAGTGTTCTAGACTTCTCAGTGGCTTTAGATACCATCCACCATGATATCCTTCGGGAAGGTCTGGGGGATTTGGGAATCAGAGGCACTGTGCTGCAGTGGTTCCGGCCATACCTCTCAGGCAGGTTCCAGATGGTGTTGCTTGGGGATAGCTGCTCTGCAAAAAAGGAGCTGTTATGTGATGTCCCAAAAGGTACCATTCTATCCTCAATGCTCTTTAATATTTACATGAAGCAGCTGGGAGAGATCATCTGTAGGCATGGGGCAAGGTGTGCTGATGACACCCAAATATATTTTCCATGCCTTCCAAAACAGCTACAGCTAAGGATAGTGTGTCTCCTCTGAATGAATGCCTGGAGGACTAAACAGAGATGCTTGCCATCAGGGGTCCTAATTGGGGGTGGAGGTATGTCAACCAGTCCTAGATGGAGCTGCACTCCCCATGAAAGACTGTCTGCAGCTTGGGAGTGCTCCTGGATCCGTCTCTCCAAATGTCAACCCAGGTAGATGTGACGGTCAGGAGTGCTTACTATCAGCTTTGGCTGATCCGCCAGCTGCATACCTTCCTAGATTTGGAGGAACTGACTATGATAGTACACACACTGGTAACCTCAATATTGGACTTCTGCAATGCGCTTTACATTGGGCTACATTTGTACTAAGTTCAGAAACTCCAGCTGGTTCAAAATATGGCAGCCAGATTGGTTACAGAAGATAGAGGAGTGAACATATCACACCTATCCTAAAGTCACTCCATTGGCTGCCAATTAGTTTCCAGACAAAGTACAAGGTGTTGGTCTTGACCTTTAAAGCCCTACGTGGCTTGGGTCCAGGATACCTACAGGATCGCCTTCTCCCATATAATCTGCCCCGAACACTGAGGTCCTCTGGGGGTCGTCTGCTCCACCCTGCCAGAACCTGGCTAGCAACCATCACCCAAAGGACCTTTCCATCAGCCTTCCCAAGGCTGTGGAACAACCTGCCAGAAGAGCTCCAACAACTAAATCAGCTGTCAGAATTTAAGGCACAGGTGAAGACATGTCTCTTCTGGCAAGCCTACCCAGACAGTTTTTTCTAATTTTTTATTTATGATTTTAGAATTACGATACATTAAAAGTGGGGGAACAATTGTAACTGATAGGAAAGAAACAGAATGTAAGACAAACAATAGGGTAAAAAGGGAAAAGAGTAGGGGGAAAAGACAATAAAGGCATATAAAGAGAAAAAAGAACAAAGGGGAAACTGAGAAAATGAAACATAACATAACAAAACACACACAAAAAACAAAACAAAACAAAACAAAAATTATTGCAACTTCCAGATCTTCTGTGCTTACCCAGACAGTTTTAATGATAAATTTTAAACTCCAATTTTGTTTGTGTATTTTAATATGTATTGCATGTAAATATATTTTAATATGTGTATTTTACAGAGTGTTTTTAAATGATTATGTGATTTGGTTGTATGTTTTAACAAAGTTGTAATCCGCCTTGATTTGTGAGGAGAGGCAGGTAAGAAATAAAATTATTATTATTATTATTATTATTATTATTATTATTATTATTATTATTATTATTATTATTATACAGACACATTAGAAAAAACGACTGCAACTTCATACCCCAAATTTTAAAAGTGTCAGCTGCTACATTTGAGTGTATTTTTTGAGAAGTGGTTCTCAACTGGGGGTCCCCAGATGTTTTTGGCCTTCAACTCCCAGAAATTCTTACAGCTGGTAAACAGGCTGGGGTTTCTGGGAGTTGTAGTCCAAAAACATCTGGGGACCCTAGGTTGAGAACCACTGTTCTAGAGGAAAGCAGGATACAAATTTACAGGTAATTAAATCTCTAGACCAGGGGTCCTCAAACTTTTAAAGCAGAGGGCCGGTCCACAATCCTTCAAACTGTTGAGGGGCCGAATTATCATTTGGAGAGAAAAAAACCGAACAAATTCCTATGCACACTGCACATATCTTATTTGTAGTGCAAAACAGCAATAACAATGAAAAACAATACAATATTTAAAAATGAAAATAATTTTAACCAATATAAACCTATCAGGATTTCAATAGGAAGTGTGGGCCTGCTTCTGGCCAATGAGATAGTCAGGTTAATTAGGGTTGTTGTTGTTGTTGTTGTTGATGTTGTTGTTGTTGTGTGTCTTCAAGTCATTTCAGACTTTGGGCGAGCCTAAGTCCAAAATTATTTATTTATTCATTTACTACATTTATTTACTACATTTATATCCCGCCCTTCTCACCCCGAAGGGAACTCAGAGCAGCTGTATGTACATACAATATATTATATTATTAGCATAGCACAATATTAGCATTATATATTACTATATTGAACTATACCACTATACTGTAATATTATATGTAATATATAACATATAATTAATATTATTATATGGTATTATTATTAGTATTATATTGTATAACATTATAATATTTTATCAATATTATATGTATATATACAATATATACATATATATACAATATATACAATATATTATATTATTAAAACTGATATAAAAATATTATATTATAAATGAGGGTGGGGGCCAGGTAAATGACCTTGGAGGGCCGCATCCGGCCCCCGGGCCTTAGTTTGGGGACCCCTGCTCTAGACCTAGCCAGTAGTGAAAAAGAACCCTCTTTCACTAACATTAGGTATGTTTTATTATACCGCTGTAGTCCATGATTTTTTTTCCTTCTCACAGGAATGAACATTGCTCATTTAATATTCTGTAATTTTAACACTCAGGAGGTGTTATTTTCAAGCTAATTTTCTTGTTAGAAGAGAAGAGCTCTCTCCTCAGGGGAGATGCTGAAGCAATATACAGTTGCACCTTCTCTTTTATTTTTGCAAGCACAAATCGGAGCTGTAAAGTTTGCATTTTACTGATTTCATTACAGATTTGTGATGGGCTTCAGTGGAAATAATCAAAAGGATATCAGAAAATGAACAGGGTGAAATTAAGCTTGAAATTATGAAAACAACGATTACAAAGAAGAACAGTGTTGCCTCAGTGAATTTGTACACAATATATTTTTATCTGTGACTTCTGTGCAATGAATGCTAACCCACAGGCTTTTTCTACAAGTTTACCAGCTAATAAGTGACAACTCCTGAACATGCCACTTGCCTAACACTCACTAACTGTCCTCATTATTTTGTAAACTACTCGGTTTTGCCAGTTCTGCCAGTGCACAGGGATAGTGAGCGATTCTTCTTGGCTGCTTTTGATATTGTTCCCTCTACTACCATCAAGCAGCAACAAAATGCCAGTAAGAACCCAGGAGGCAAAAAGTGTAGAAGAAAAGGCGGCTAAACAAGAAGAAAGCAATATAGTCTTGCAATCAGTTGGAACTTGAGTGAAAATATTTGGTTCAGATCATTAATGTCACCCCCTCAGGAAGACCTATTCAGCCATTTGCTTGCTTAAAAAATGGGCAAGAGAGCAAACATTATGCGGTATTCTTCTCCAAGAAAACCTGAATGTATGTGTTTGTGCATGTACAAGTATATATTATTACTACATCTTCTTCTGAAGTGCCTTCACGTTGACTCCGACTCATGGTGACCCTATTGTAGGGCCGTCTTGGTCAGATTTATTCAGAGGGGATTACCATTGCCTTTTTCTGAGGCTGAGAGAGAGTGGCTCACCCAACATCGCCCAGTGAGTTTCCATGGCTGAGCAAGTATCTGTTAACTCTGGTCTCCCAAAATCTTAGTTCAGCACTCAAGCCATTACACTATGCTAGGTCTGGTAGGATCGCCAGCTCTGAGTCATACTACCAAGAAATAATTTTAATACAGATATTCAATGCTTTAGATTAGACATTTACAACTTTAGAATGCTAGATATTGTTGGATTTCAGCTCCAAGAAGCCCCAGGCCAATGTGGCCAGTGGAGAAGCATTCTGGGAATATTCGACATATGACATCTGGTTGGAAGTCACTGTAGATAAATGCTGCAAAGAAGCATCACAATGGCATTGTATTTTACTCAGTGTGACACATGTCCTGCAATTTCTAATATACAACCAGCTCTCCACATTTGCAGGTTTAACTTTTGAGATTGATTATTCATGGATTTGGCTAACATGTTTTCTCTAGAAATCTCTAGATCCTCCAGGATGACTTATGGTCAACTTCCAGCAAAAATTGATCATAGATTTCCTCTGGGAGACCTGGAGATTCCTAAAAATGTGCTTCCATGGATTAAAAAATGTATTTTTAAAAAAATCATGGTTTTTCTACTCTTGCAGGGGTCCCCTATCCCTAACCTTGGTGGAAGTGGTGGACCTACTGTATCATTTTGTCCTGAAGGAAGAGGTGCCAACCAATCAACCAATAAGAAGTAAAACCTGTAATGGCTTTAAAGTTCAGATATAACCTTGGGCTTAACTTGGATTGAAGGCAGCTCAAAGGCATAGTGGTCAAATGACACACGGAGCAGACCCATGCAGGAACATGCTTTCAAGGCCTTGAACTGGGATAAGCAAAAACATGGGATACTCCAAATTAGGCTATTTAATGCACTCCAATATATGTAGGTGTAAATCACATCACATGGTAAAACTGAATAAGGATCAAGGAGGAGCCGTGAAGGCGCAGACACTGCAGATCTTGGAACCGTGTTGGAGCCGACCTCTTCAATACATATAAGCACCACCCTGGCTTCAACCCGGTTTCTGTGCTTGACGTGATCAAGCAAACATTCATTTCACTTCCAGCACAGATGCTTTCATTCCACATTACATGGTCCACGTAGATGCAACCTTTGGCAGATTTCTAAAAAACCTGCAAACCAGGAGCCTGAAGGTCTGTGTTTTTCATATAGTGCTTTGTTTTGCTATATTTCTTTTGAAAAGGAAGGTTATTCTGGGAGGGAACAACAGGCACAATGTTTATTCAAATCCTTTTTTAAAAAGCACCCAGGTCTCATTAGCCGCTTTAAAGAACATTTATAATTTACTTCAAAAAGCCAACATCATCCATCAGAGCTGTCAGTTACAGCCACATAAACCACCCATTGGTTCTACATGTTTTCATAGAAAGCTTTGTAGAATTAAGTTCCTGAGTTTCCTGAAAAGAAGTGGAGTCTCTTGATATGTCCATGCATTTTCTGCTCCTGTTCTGTTTAAAGAAGAGTCTTATGTTGACCAGCAACAAATAAATAATATCATGGTTTTATCTTCCGTATGAGTTCACTGCAGTTGCTCTTAATCAATAGGATTCCACAGCACAGTAACTGGTCCAACCAGGCAAGTATCTATTTACATTGGAATGGTAAGGCCTTTCAGACAACAACCTTCTCTATCACCGTGTCTGTAACGTGAACCTCTTCTTCCTGAACTGTGACTGAGGCCACCTGTCCACACATATGCTGGTGGTCTTTCCAGTCCTAAAAAATAAGTGACAGAAAGATGAGAGTGTGAAATGAAAATCAACACAAAGCGAATTCTGTGTGTGTGTGTGGGGGGGGGGGGGGAGGATTTGAAAATGTCATCTTTTGGATTCAGCTTTGATTCTTTTGAAGATAAGAAATGAGTCTCAGCACTTAAGAGATCAGTGTACATAAAACTATGTTAACCTGCTATCAAAAGACAAATGTTTTACATGACATGTGGGAGAAAGGTGGCATATAAATTAAGCCAATACATAAAAATAAAATCAATTTTGAAGTTTAGTCCCCAGAATCTCCCAGCTATCATGGCCAATTGCTCTGCTGTCTATGGACACTTGGCCGGGGGGGGGGGGGGGGGAGTCCAAAAAAGCAATTGCTGAAGTTCTGCAAAAGTACCAAGAGCCTTTTCCCCAGCTACCCTTTTTCCAACCTCAGCAGACAGACAACCTGGAGATGTTCATCAATCAGATGTATATGGGAATATTTTTGGTGGCACTGTCAGAAAAGCATCTATAGAGCAAGACTCGGGTGCTTCCTTAAAAGCAGCAGCTCCACCTTGGGTGGCCAGGTATCTCTGAACTGTTGTATCTGAGATGCAAAAAGAATTCATTACCTTCCTTTGACAAAACGTTGAGCAGTAATTGACTTTATGGCAGCCAGTGCATTCATTCATTGCCTCACGGCCACAGTTTACACAGGATTGCTGTCACAAATGCAGACAGAGAAGTAAACATCAGTGAGGAAGAAAAATATATTATCTTGCAAATATTTAATACACCAAGTATGAGAGGGGAATGATAATGCACTATCATTTGAGATCTGTGTACAGAACACTTTAAAAAACCCAGCTCTTCCATAAAACAACTGAGAGCACTGAAGGATTGGAGTGGCTTCTTGCCACCAGTCTTCCTGAAGAACAAAAAGTGATATCAGGTTATGGCAAACAAAGAGTTTTAAATAAGAGAAGCAAGGCAGCTGCTGAAATGACAGAGTTCTTCATTATTTTCTATAGGCTACGGGTGTGATCTCTCCAACTTCTACTGGGTTGAAAACAACGATCCATCATGTTTTCATTAAATGTAACGAGAGAAAGAAATTGCTTAAACATGGTTTCAATCTATGCTGCACATTCCAACAGCACCATTCCATTCATATTTACTCAGCAGTAAGTCCTAAATTTCATAGTGTCGGGTAACAGGAAAGGTGTCTGGAATTCTGTGTCCTTCAAATCAAAAGCACGGTGAGTCTCAGATGGCCTGTATCTGGGATTAAGAGGCCCCTGTTTGCTGCTCCGCTTGAGGCAGCATAACTTCTGGGACCACAGATCCATCCATTGTTTTCAGTGACTACTTATTTCCTACCCAATGTTTTTATGATTGGTAAGAAGTGAAACTGACATATGGAGAACACAAAGAGCTCATAGATATTCTTAGGAAAATGCTTTTGTTCTTTCAGTTTCCAACTGCAATGGAAAACCTTTAAGACCTGGCCATTCTCACAAAAAGCAGAAAAATTGGAAGTGATAAGCCTCAATTGATTGTTTTTCAGTTCTCATTAACACATAAACCATTTAATAAATTATTATTTTGTCATATCAGATATGCCCAATTAATTCTAATTAGATGATACTAGAAATTGAAGTTTAGTTTACCCATTCCCTTTAAATTGACAGCTTCTTTGTTCAGGTAAAATGAACATGGTGCTAGATATTAGTAAGTAACAGTCCTGGTTCCCCATGGTCAAGCTAACAACAGTTTGAGATGTGGTATGGGTAGAACATAGAAATGTCCCCTTTTTGGAGTACTATTCCCATAATCTCAAAGGCCCAGAGAACCCTAAAGGTTGTACTTTTTTCAAAAAGCATTTTTTCCAAAGTATGCTCCAGATACTGTTGGTGTTAGGTCCTAGCCAGCTAGGTCCCAGCCAGCTAGGGCACCAAGGCCTGTAGTGATTCAGGACCTGCACTTTGACATAGATAATGATGAGGAATTTGCTGACATTTGCACCCTCCACAGAGGGGCCTTTACAGCTGCAGGTGCCTGAAAATGTTGACGCTGGAGATTTGTTAATTGGAGAGGATTCTTCTAGTCCTCCCCCTTGCAGATAGAGCCAGATGTGGAAGAAACGCCTGGGAATGGGGTTTTTAATCGTAGACATTTTGTGACTAGACAAAGAAGTGCAAAACAGGAAATCCACCGCAGCCAGGGACTGGCAATCAGATGAGAAAATGGGTAGCGTTCCCTTGAGAAAGTTTTGGGAGTTTGTACTCCCAAATTCTGAACAGCCCAGAATCTGTTAAAAGTGTGTTGTTCGGTAGATTCCCTCGCAGTGTCAACAATGCTTTTTGGGGAAAGGTTTCTCCATTCCTAGTTCCTGTTTCAAGCCAAGTTTCCAGTTCCAGTCGGGCCGTGCCATGCTGTGACTCTCAAGTAGACCCTGACTTTACTTCGGATGTTATTCCTTGTTCCTGATTCAAGTTTGTCTCAGCTTTAACAACTTTGTTACCTTGATTGCTACGAAGCATTTCCAGTGGATAGAACTCTGTTTCTGCTAGCCTTGTTTCCCTGTTTAACCTCATGTACTTTGATTTCTGGGGAGAGCTATCGAGCTCTCATTGTGGATTATAATATCGGACTTTTTCCTTCACACAATTGAAACCGTCATTGACTTTCTGAAAAGAACTATTCTTTACTCAGACTCTATACCTGATTTCTTTTGGATTTATAATTGTTTTAATAAAGATATAGTGTGCTATATTGGCTCTTGTCTGGTTTTCAAGTGCTCACGCTGCCTTGAGGTGCAACAGTTGGATTATAAGTTCCATCATCCCTCACTACATAATTATACTGGCTAGGACTAATGTGAGGTTCACCTATACCTAGAAAGCATTCCTCTAAAATAATGAAACAAAGAAAAGATAATCAAGAATAAGAACCTGTGAAGTGTAACTTTTTGAAGGCTCTTCATTAGAGCTCCCATCCACCCACCCTTTTCCAGCTACTGGAAGGGACCATGTTTTCTTATTTCTTAGAAATAAGGAGGTGGGAGAAAGATATAGAAAAGCATTAGATTAAAAGAAAACCTGACTCCCTAGCTGAGCATCTTTTCATTCATATGAATAAAAGCTTTCTTTAGAATGAGGCAAAACTTTTAATAGAACAAGAAGAAAGGTATTACAGAGAGCTGTCATTAAAATAAAAAAAGCTTTATGCTCAGATGGCTCATTCCAAACCTGAACAAAATATTAAAAAAACATGACAGGAGTGTTTAAGAGCTGAATCTGTTTATGGCTCACACAGTTATCTAGGTGTGATTAGCAACCTGGTGCGGTTGTATAAGACTGGCACAGGAAAGCATTATTGGCTATGAATAAATTGCTGTTTGTGAGAGGTTTAGCATCCAGGCCATATTTAGTACAGATGGAAGTGCTTGCTTGCTCCCAGGCCCGACTAATTTGCACCCTGATAAACACCTACTTTGCCTTGTAAATTATCTGCTAACCTCAAAAAGTAACAAGTGTCATGTAATCACATTCTTTTTTTAGTTTTTTTTGGTGGAGTTAAGGCAGCAACTGCACAAGTATGTAAGCAACTGATAACCAACCTGGCATTATTTTACATTGAATGGCATCTGGAAGGCTGGGACTAATAAAATTGAGGGCCAAATTAGGGATACTGTGACTGGATCTCTTGCTTTTTAAAGAAAACATATGTGGCCATTTTGGTGAAGCCAAAGGCTGCAGAACTCAGGGTCAAGAGTTCAACTTGTTCTACAGATGTACTTTTTCCAAATCCAGACCACAACAACTGAGCCATTCAAGGCAATGTATGTAACCCATGGAAAGAGCTATAACCTCCACTAAGCAGGACCCATATAGGTCATCTCCACAGACATACATAACATAGATAACAGTTCTTCCCTCCATGTTGCAGAAGTTGCAGTGGCTTTATATAATATGTGAATGCCTCTCATCATGTTTCTCGTCATGAATTATTGATGCAGTTTTATATCTTTTAATTTTCAGCACATGCTACATAGTTAACAAGAAATGTTGCTCTCCACATTACACCCATACAACACTGAAAATGGTTGTAGACAAAATAATCATTGATTAGCCTTATTGATAAAGCACAAGTCACTCCAGAACTCATAATGGAGAACATATACACATATACACCAGTTATGCTTGTATTACTCCGCACTTACTGATCTATGGCCATAATGTAAATGGCCTTGGCAGCTAAGCACAATAGTCCCTCCACATTTGCAGGGACTAGAGGAACAAGATCCCCACAGAAGTGGAAAAAACAAATATAAATAACATAGCAAACACATTTTTTTACTGGGAGAACATTTCTCTAGGCACTTGTAGGTCCTCCAGCACAATTTTATAGTCAATATCTAGGGGTGCTAGAAATTTTGTATTTTTTCAGTTGTGTGTAGGGCAGTAGCAGAGACAGTGGGTAAATGCAGCCATATGCAAATAATTACACCCACAAATGCTTAACCTGAAAATGTGGAGGCATAACTTTACCATGAAAACCTAAACACAAAAGGATCCCAAAGGTTGCCAAAAAAGGTGAGTGGCATCACAGGAGACATGAGACACCTTATTACTGAACTACAGGCAGTAGATTGAATCTGAAATCACTTGGAATCCACTGAATAAAAGGAAACAGCAGCTTCAGCATCAAAAATGAAAACAGCAGCATAATAGCCACTTGTTACTTGTGCTGACTGGATATTTATGCTTACCTTAATTATGATTTCTGTTTTTCCATCGACATCTTCTGTTTGTTGAAATAACGGGTTCTGATACTGCTAAAATCAAAAGATAATTGAAATTTCAGCTTCATAAATATTTCATCCTCTTTTGGGGAGGAGAGATATAGAATATGCTATCCTTATGAAATTTTAGACTGAACAACAGTGTGCATGTATATATGTGCAAGCACTTCTATGTCATCTTTTAAAAAATGTAAATAGCAGCTACATTCTTTAGTCTAAATCAGATTAGGATCCAGGCGAAGGGGCAGAATGAGAAAGAGTTCCACGGACATCTAATGCTAATTTTAAAAGCAAACAAATAAATGTTTAAGTTGAGTATAATGATAAGGAAACAAACAAATTACAATTTCAAGGTTCTTGTTCTGTTTTTACAACTCTCACTCACTAGGCTCAAGAATGGGAAATCCATTAGAATATACTAAAAAGTTGAAAGAAAATAGAATAAAGCAATAAGCATAAGTCATAGCATCATGAGATTCAGGCAATATATTGCTTAGCTTTCCAATCGACATTATCTCAGGGCTTTTGTTCAGCTATGATATATGAACAAAAAATTGTTAGGGAAATACAGGATGCTGGCATGAATTGAGACCAACAGTCCACACAGTCCAGTACTGACAGCCTGGCTAATGATTTTCCATGGTCTTTCATCCTATCTACCTGAGATGCCTTGGTTGGAAGGACTAAGAACTAAACAGGAGTTCAAACAAGAGGCAATGCAACAGGTCATTTCCCAAACATTGCAATGCGTAATGACAATTTTTAATAATTTTCAAAAAGTATAATAAACAACAGGGACACATTGTTTTAAAAAATAACATTCCAATGGAGGCAAGTGTTGTGAGCTCTATCCTCCTCTGACCCTGCACTCCCTGTCACTGCTGAGTGGGGCTTCCTGGAGTGTTCTTCTGCTCCATGCTCACTCATGACATAGTTAAGTCTGTGCTAAGCCTACAAGGACAAGGGGGAAAAAACTCTTTTCTTTTAAAGTTACCCACAGTAAAGCTCAGATATTACTCTTGGGTTTTTAGTGACACTTGTTATGATGATGAATAACTTTGTGTCATAATTTTCAAAGAAATAGTAATGTTTGTCTTATGCAGCATAAAAAAGACAGGAAGAAAAAAGGAGAGTGGCAGGACTTTTAAGACTAATTGATTTTAGCACGAGCTTTCATGGATCTAAACCCATTTCTTCAGATACAATCCAGAGTGATTTCCAGGCCTCAGAATAAAAAACATATTTACACAGCTGTAGGAGTGGGAGTATAATGGAATATAACAGGATCCAGAAAGATGCAAACCCTGACAGTCTTGAAAATGCTGTTATACTCTTTCTTTTGTTTTGCCCCTCTCTGTATCCTAACGTATGGGGAAAAAAAGATCTTGTTAAATTTCAAAAGTTGTTATAATATCTTTCTGTATGATCTGCTAACATTCGTATCAAACCCTTGAATGTGTGTTGCAGTATGAACATACTATATACCCTGTTTCCCCGAAAATAAGACATCCCCGGAAAATAAGACCTAGTAGAAGTTTTGCTGAATTGCTAAATATAAGGCCTCCCCCCGAAAGTAAGACCTAGCAAAGTTTTTGTTTGGAAGCATGCCCACTGAACAGAACACCAAAGCATGCAGGATTAGTAAATGTACATACCAGTTGTACATGGAAATAATGGTAGTAACAAGAAATTCTTGATAGGATTCACAGTTGTCTGGTTATGTTGGTTTGTGATGACAACTACTGTACAGTATATAATAAATGTTCATTTTTTTTGTTCAACAATAAATGTGAATTCTTCTTCATGGAAAACTAAGACATCCCCTGAAAATAAGACCTAGCACATCTTTGGGAGCAAAAATTAATATAAGACACTGTCTTATTTTTGGGGAAACACGGTAGGAAAATTGCATAACCACAATACTTCAGCTGACAGTTTGGGCAAAGCCAACAGCCTTCAAATGAGCAACAGGACTCTGTGAAACAGTGCTGAGTAAATTTACTTGAAGTGTATACTCATCACCAAAAATACCAGCTGGAATTAGATGCAACACCAGCCAGGGATGTTAAACCTCTTGATAAATAGTAGCAAAGCAAGTGAAAGCCCAGTTGATTCCTCTAAGGGTAGAGCCTGATACTTAAGCTGATTAAGGGCTTAATTTGAGATCCTCTCAACCACCTGATAACACAACGCTGAGGGGTTCAGAGGACTTTACAGACATCTGAAGACACCAGAGTATAGAATCGTATTAGAAAACCCTCCTAGCTGCATTCTTATTTACTGGCTTTGATAGTTATATACTATACAAGGAGGACTGGGTCCTAAGTTGCTCCATTATTCAGATAAGAGGGAGAGATTTCTATCAATTGTCCCTTACATATATCACTTTCCAACATCACACTGTGATTCAATTTCTAAATATCATCCTGTTTTGAGAAACAGCTTTTAGGAACACATATGGATAAAACGGAGGCAAAAACATCCAACGGAGCCTTTGAAAATGGGGCCCACAACAGAGAGACACTGAAAGAAACTTTTACATGGCAAACATTTGATGTGACACATTCCATTCCCTACAATAACTGTGAAGGTATCATTTGTTTCTACCAGTTTTCACGAGACAGAGGTTCATTCATCCACCTCATTAAATCTCTCCTTTTGGGTTCCGGAAAACACAAAACAGAAAAGAGCATTTCACAGTATGAATTCTCTAAGACTCAGTGTGGGAAAACACAGTGTCTGTGGCGCAGAGATGAACAATCGTTTTGTCTATGGAATCAGTGAAATGGTCTGCCATGAGGAATCCAGTCTCTCCAAGTGGTCCAGATTAACAAATTCTCTTACATGGCAATATCCTTCTTCAATAGAAGGTAAGTAAATTCTGGGTCTTTGCTATTATTGTTTTCTCTTTGACAGTATAGTTATACCCATTTTCTAGTGCATGAATTCCTCCCCAGCAACAAATTAAAACATTGGAATAGCAATTTGCCAGATTCATAGCCAATCTTTAATACAGGCATACCTCAGAGAACAAAACGGTTGACAAAGGAGATCCTTTTTACAAAGTGTTTTTATGCCTGCCTAGCCCCCTCTTATCTCATTCTCTGTCTGGCTAGAAGGTTTTTAGTAGCATTGAAAGCATTGTGGAGAAGTGTGGGGCGAACTCAGATTTTCAATGCGCGATTGTAGAGTTAGGTCGACAGTAAAAATGCAATGAAGTTTAAGGTGGGGAAAAGAATTAGATTTTTACTCTAGGTAATCCTATAACTGGCAAGGTAAACAGCAGCTCCTTCCAGAATCCTCCCTTACTGAACATGCATGAAATGGAAAGGGAGAGGATTGACCTGCCTTACCAGCCCCCACCAGTATTTTTTTAATGAACATAGATCTATGCCACCAAAATGGAAATCATAAGAAAGGTGGAGGTCGATGAGAGAGAAAAAAAAATGCCCCTAAATACATTTTGGGAGAAGTCTCCAAGTGGTATCTAGAAGGCTGAAAACATTTCTATCTAATTATGTAAGGCTGTACATTGTTAGTTGCTGATAAAAGGTTTTCTGCTCTTCCTTTTTTGTAGTGTGGCAACCTATCCATATGACTTCCAAATTGTTTGTATTTCTGGAACAGATCATCCAAACTCCTGAATAAGTAAAGAAAGATCAGGGTATGTACCCTTTTTGTACCTTTTCTTTCCTATAATTTTATCAGAAGATACAAAAAATGCAGCCTGGAGCCTTTCCCCCTAAACACCACTTATACAGTATTTAAAATTGCTTGGCAGTCCACAGAAGAATGGAAAAAAACATTCAGTAAGATTTTCAGGTGATTTGTCTACTTGAGCCAAACTGCTCAAAGCTGCACACAAGCCTGATAAAATGCCTTATCCAACATCCCAAAAGACACACACACATATAAACACCCAGCCTCTAAAGCCCTCTCCCCCCCCCCAAGAAAAAAATGGCAAGATGTGGAATTCAATAACAAACAGGTTGTTTTCTCTTGGAAAGAACACAAAAATTGATGTGAAGAAGTATCTATATGGCTTTCTATTTCGGGGATATGAGGAGGAAGTACAGAAGAGTTTGATGAACAGTCTAGCAATCCCGTGTATGTTTTGATGAGGCCAGAACTTTCTATCTCATTTGTTGCATGCAGGGACTTCATTTTCATCTCCTCTTGGGTACAGAATGGCCAGGTTTACAGCCAGAAAGCTGTTCTGAGAGGTTCTAAGTGAGCAGAATGACAATGAAAAACCTGCAGAACAAATGCTTCATACGCTTGTTACTGATCGTGGTGAGATGTGAAATCACAGCTGAATGGACAGCAACACTGGAATTATAGGTAAGAAGAGGAAAACACAGAGTGTAAAAAATGTACTATTGAGAAAACTAACCTGTCAGCTGAAAAGGGCAAAGGGCACAGGAAAACTGGGAATCAGGACACTCCCTTTCTCCCTGCCTGGATTGTTGAGACAAAGCCTCTAAACAGGAACAGTGACTGAGAAACCCACATGTGTGTCAGAACGGGGGCAGAACAAAAGCTTCTTTGAGTCCTTCACTGGCTACCAAATGGGGCCAGGGTCCATTTCAAATGTTTGGTTCTGGTATTTAAGATATCTAGTATCCCCCAATACTTGGCAGCTTGGCTAGCAAGGTATGCTGTATACCATTTAGGAATTTAAAATCGACAGACAAAGAATCATTGTTATTCCACTGATGCATACAGCACTGTCAAAGCCTCAAGCCTTTTAAATCCAACTCCATATATGTGGAATGGTGGGGTATTTTTTTTGGGGGGGGGGGTTGGATCTGTGGCTGAAGGAAGATCTTACCGATTTTCATAAGGCACTGAAGACCTTCCTCTTTGATTCTCCAGATTAAACTGTTGAGTTGTGCCTGAGGTTGCTTACATGGACAGTGACTGGTGGGATGCTGGGGATTTCATTTCATGTATAGTGGTATATTTGAATCAAGGGTCAGGAAAGATGTCTTTCTGAAACCTTGGCTGATAGCTTTTTTTCCCGTCAATGTGAACCAGTGATAGCTAGTGATTCCCTTGTCAGTAGGACAGTGACTTCACCCCAACTCAGATTTTAAAGATGTTGTCCAAGGTTCAACAGTTGGGATACTTTCTTAAAAGTCCAAATGTGAACCTGGAGTGGGTTCACCACTGACATGGAACATGCCAACAACCATCACTGGTGCAGAAAATGCTAAATTGATGAGCTATTGGCCTGACTCAGAAGTTCTCAGCCTCTCTATTCCCATGTTCTATGCTGAGGATGGTCCAATAAAAGGCTGTGTTTCCTCTGTAAACAATAGAGACAACTAGGGAAGAATATAAATCATACAAATGAATAGACATCCTGACAAATCACTTTCATCTTGGTTCACTAGAGGGAGTGATAGAGCCATTTAAAACATGTGATGGAAGGGCACCTGGAGAACAGTAAGGTTAAGAGTACAATGTAAATATATAAGATTATATTGTATGCTGCCTTTTCCCCAAAAGCTGGGAACCACACTTGGGACTGGATGCATTGGGATGACTAAAGAATAATGTTCTAGGAAAATCTAGACCTGCAGCCCTCTTAATTTTGAAAAAATAGCATTTGACACTGTTTTTGCCTTTTTAAAAAGTAAACCAGAATACTGTTAAGATGAATTGCTCTAAAATTTAGATCTGTGTACAAAAATTCAGTACACACATGGCAATGCAAACAGTCATGTTTTGCTTGTGAAACTGCTCTCTCAGCTTATCTCCTTTGATATTTATTATTAGGAACAAAAGATTCATTAACTTGGGCTATCCAGTCACAGTGACTATTAAAAGGCTAGTAAGACGAATATATGCAGGACATAGGCAACCCTGGACAACAGCTGGGAAAGTATATTCCTCCTTAAATCCTCTAAGTTAGGGCTGAAAAAACATGTGGCCATCCAGAACCTGTTTGACTGCAACTCCCATTATCACTAAAGCACAACCAATGATGAGGACTGAAGGGAGCTACAGTGAAGCAGCCTTTGGAGGGATACATGATCTTCATCCCTGCTTTAAAGTGGTTCTTCTGTAGGCCCTGACTATGAAGTAAAGGTCTGAGCTTTGGCCCAGCACAAAGTGGAGGACAGAACAGATGAGACAATTTCTTTACCAGCCTGTGTTCCAATGAAAGCATGATCCACACTTTTCAGTAATGCTGGCTCTAGAACTGGAACAAAGTCAATGTCTGGTTCACACAACATTTGATTTCTGTACACTTACGTTGGATTTATCCATTTAGTAAAAAAAGGGGGTGTGCTACAAGTGGAGTTTACCACTCTTGCGGTGGATTCATATAATAAATCCCCCACAAACAGAAAAAAATGTATCAGGATTTATAAAGCTATAGCTTGCCCCTCTGCGGCAATAGTATTATAATGGCAATAGAGAAATGATCGTGAATAAGGAGCAGTTATGTATTTGTAACTCTAGGTTAGAAATCTGTAGCTGTAATGCAGGATGCCAGCCAAGAAATAACAAAAAAAGAACAATCTAGAGAGTACTGGAATCAGGATTACAACTGGGCAGAGGATACAGTCTTACTTATTCTTTCCTAAACCTATTTACATTTATTCTATTCCTTGCACATACATCCTCTCAATCATTTTGCCTTGAACGTCAATTTCTTTTCATCCCCTTTTCCCTCTGTTATAGTCCACTGTCACTTGATCGTTGTAGGAAAAAAAACGTTTTTTTAAAAGGAGGCTGGAAACCATAACATTATGTACAAATACTTACCATAATTCATTCTGATCATAGGCAGAGTATAAAATTCTAAGATAAAACAGAACTCTGGTACACAGCATTTAGTCAAAGATATGCTTACAACTTTTCAGTATATAACCTCTGTAATTTATTTTTACTATTATAGAGGAGAAATACAATTTTTTTAATGAAAGCCAGCTTTCAATGACATCAAAGTAGGGATACTTTCTGCTTTAGACTGAAGAATACAACCTAAGTGTATAAGACTTCACAGTAGGCAGCTTTCCGCTATGACAAGAGAATTAAGCCACAGCTTCTCAGTTTTTCTCCCTGATATTCAGGGAGAGAATTGTTTTATTTCTTGAAGCACAGTTACCTCTTTCCTCTCCACATCAGCCTGAATTTTTGCTTGAGAGACTGCAGCTTCTCTGTATGAAGAGCTGGCCTGCTTTGCTTGTTCAATGAGTGTCTTCAACTGCTGAGCCGTACTGAGCAACGAATTGACCGTCTCCTCAAGATAAAGCCAGCTCCGCTGCTCTGTCACCTCAAGTCCATTGACGACTGAAGAGGATACTGTCTTGGCGGGAGTCGCCGGGGGCACAGCCAGGGCAGGAAGGGAGGTCCAGACTAAACATTGAAGGAACAAAATAAACCCACAGAATTAATTCAGAGGCATCAGTCTAAAATTTAGGACAATTTACAACAGAGGGACCTTCCAAACATCACTAAAACCTGTGCCGAAACAGGTTAAAGTGACCTGCTTCGGCGTGGGTTCTAGACCCTCCCTCCTCCCACAACTCCAGGATTTCCCTCCCAGGGTGGCTACATGCTATCCCAATTGAAATTAGGATAGCATGAAGCCCCACCCCCACCCCGAAACCCTTGATTTACCCCCTAAAACTTACTGAAAAGGTCCCTGGCCTCCACGGAACCTCTCCTCATGTCCTTCTGGTGTGAGAAAATGATGCCTGAAAAGATGGGAGGGCTGAGGAGGAAAATCCATCCTCCCCCCCCCTCCCCCCAGTCTCCTCATGTGTCATTTTCTTGTGCCAGAAGAATGTGAGGACAAGGGCCAGGGACCATTTCAGTAAGTTTTAAGGGGTAAATCGGGGGCTGGTGGGAGTGAGTGAGCACCCTCCCTCACCTTTGGGCTCCAGGAGACCAAAGGTGCGGGATGGCTGTGGGAACTCACCCCTGGTGTCATGGAACCCAAGCCCAAAAGTCAGTCCCCACTGACTTTGGGTTAAAAGCCAAATCAATTTTAACATGGATTCATTGAGGAAACAGGAAAAGGAAGGTTGCAAAACTGCTGTGCATTGCTGCCCCTCTTTTTAAAGCACTGACTTATGGGCGCTTCAGCATGAAGACAGAAGCTCTTCCCCTACAAGACATGTAAGGAAAGAGAAGCAAACTACATGACTACAATGAACCCTATTTGCTCTAACAAAAAAACACAGAGAGAAATTATACTGTGTCTGGATTCACTCCCACCCTTGCTTGGATTATCTTCCAAAAACTTTTGGACTACAATTTCCAGAATCACTATTGGCTCGCAGAAGTGGCTAGATTCTCCATATGTGCATGGCTGCCTCTACCCTGCAAGATCCAGAATCCCCTATTGGCATGATTAAGGATAAAAGGTGTACAGAGCGTGGAATGTGCATTTGCTTGGTAAGAAATTTGAGGAGACCCCAAAAAGGGGATATTTTCAAAACACTGAAAGAGACTTCTTCCCAAACCAGCAGTCCAAACCTATATATTTTTACTCAGAAATGAATGCTTTTAGACTTACATACGAAATACATCATGAGGACACAAAAGACATCTGGGATACAGGCAGACATCCAACTTGCATCCATAATTAAGAACGGGGATGAGACAAGAAGAAGTGAGAGAAATCTACCCCTAAGAAGAGAAATTCACTCCTGGAAAATTTATCATAGGAAAAAGGTGTCTCCACTCAAGCTTTATCACCAATTCTAGTTTCCACGACAACCCAAAATTTGCAAAATCCAATTATCACAGGGACAAAAAGTGAGATGAAATCTTCTGAACCGGGGCACAAACAAACAAACAAAAACAAGCACCACAGGGGTGTTAACCCTTCCTTATGCTATCCAAAATGGGGGGTTGGATGGAGTTACACTTAAAAATGTATCTGTTTTAACTTTTATCTGTTTTAACTTACATACAAATTCAACTTAAGAAGAAACCTACAGAACCTATCTTGTCCGTAACCCAGGACTGTCTGTAGCTACTTTGGGACATCAATTTCCACCACTCCTCTGTAAAGCCTTGATCCTAATAGCCAACATAACTTTTTGTATACTTCCCTTTCCCTCCTTTATTTAGAAATGCTAACATAAATACAGGCTCATGTCAAATTTAATTAACACATATTTGAATTGTGTTTAAAAATGGTAATGGTATAGCCATAAAAGAGATTATGAAATCTAGATCCAAAAGCTTTATTAAATTAGCAAACAGAATCCAATATTTGGCCAACTGTTTCTATAAGATTATATGTATTTAATATGAATTAATGAAATAATGCCTTCAGAAAGTATATTTGGAGAAAAGCTTTCAGCTACTTGACTTTTTTATACCAGAAAGTGCTTAACATTTGACAGCCTGATCCTCCCACAGTGTTTATTTTTCTTCTTCTATTGGAAAGGCCAGCTAATGCTGTTTTGTCAAACAAAATATTTGTACTTGCTTTTGTAGAAAAGAAAGTGAATTATCAATGATGCACTTAGAAATGAATGAAGAATAAAAATTGAAAAACTGCCTGTAAGGATCTTATAAAATCTATATAATGCAATGATAAGTTATGTAAAAATGTAATACTGAGGTATTCTGGTATTAAGGAGAATAACCATGACATGATTAGCATTGCCAACAGCTCTCAAAGGATAATCACAAACTCTTGATTCTCTAAAAGCCAAAAAAAAAAAAAAAAACAGAAAAAGATGCATATGAGTATTAGGGAGCACAAGACATTTCATCTACACCAGAAGTGAGGAACCTTCGAACCTCCAGCTGGCAAACTAAAACTTCTATTTACCCCATTAGTATGATCAGCTGTCTTAACAGATATTAACTCTAATGCAATGAGACTTTAAGAGCCGCCAGCTCCCCCATGAAGTGAAATAGCATAGGTCTGGGTTTATTCTCAGTATTTGAACTAGATTTGATATCAAATGGCTCACGATCCCTTAAACTAGATTCCTGAGCCTGGCTGAAACACTAGCACCAACCTTTTAGGGAATGGCCAAAGAATGTTGAATTAGGAGGTTTTCTGTAAAAAATAACAGTGTGTTTCAGACTGGTAGACACGACATTTTTCTGTGGCAAACATGAGAAAGAATGTTATGTAATTTAAGTGACTAAGGTATATATTGTATGATAAACCATTGTTAACTACAGCCCACTTCATCACATTCATGAAGTACTATTGCATCAATTAAAGGTATTTTATTGCATGCCTTCAAGTTGTTTCTAATTTATGGTGACACGAAGGAAACCTATCAGGGGTTTTATTTTCAAGATTTGCCTTTGCCTTCCTCTGAAGTAGAGTATGATTTGCCAAAAGATATCCAGTGGGTTTCCATGGCTGAGAAAGGAATTTAATCCTGGTCTCTAGAGTCATAGTCCAATGGCCAAAACACCATACCACGCTGGCTCCTGATCCATTAAAATCCACATAGTAAGGTAGATGTACACTTTTAGGGTTGGGGAGGACTGTGCATAGCAGAGAGCAATGAGCTCAGAGAGAACCGAAATACATAAAACTACATTGACTGCAGTGACTAAAGAGTAGTTAACTATTCTAGCTGTTACAGGAGTAATGGTCCTGATCGCACACAGCAAGTTCAAGGACTCTTAAGAATTTATAGAGTTCATAGAAGATGTTCCTGGTCACAATTCATTACCATTTAATTCTCCAAGAGCAGTACAAAAATGAAGACTGCTTCCCCTGCCAGACTGTGCTGCTCTGTCACAGAGCACTAGCCTCAAATTGTTGACGAGACTGGGAAATAAATGAGAGCTCAGTGGTAAGAACACTTACTTTACAGAAAGTTTCTAGTTTCAGTTCCTTGCATCCCTGGAGAAGGAAGGGAACTTAGCTGCCTAAAACCCTAGCATGCTTTTCTTAGTCAGTGTACATTGGTATGGGCAACTGCAGAGGTTTCTGTACATCAATTCTCCCAATGCTTTACTACTTGTCAGATATAATGGATCTCTCACCATTAGATGATTTGGACCCAAGAAGGGTTGTAGGTCAAAAATATTCGAAGACCACAATTGGTATTGATAATGTCCAGCTCAAGGCAACATTTTAAAACAACATACAGACTATGATAGAACCAGAACAGTAGATCATACCCTTTTTTCCTCCACTCTTCCTTCCTTGGATTCTTTTTTGTAATGCTATGACTGAAGACGAGATATGGAGGTCTTAAAAGCTTGTACGGGTTTTGGTTTTCCTAATAATGATGGCACCACCATAGACTGAAGACTAAATCTCATAGAGAGTTTAGAAACCAAACCAAATAGGGCCAAGAGAGGATATGTTATCTACACATCTCATCTAGTATGATCACAGTTCTTCATATCTGTGCACCAGAAACATTCAGATTGGGGTAGCGCAGCACACTGTAAACAAGGCTTCCTTTGAAAACTTCTCCAAAAACACAGAGTCCAATGATTAACTAAATAGACACTAAGTTGCTAATTCCCATATAGTCTGCCCCGCATACTTAGGTCCTCTAGGGCACAGTTACTCCAACTAGCCAAAACCCAACTGGCAACCACCACCCAGAAGACCTTTACATCAGCCGCTCCACAACTGTGGAACAACCTGGCGGTAGAGCTTCGACAGCTGTATCAAATGTCAGAATTTAAGATATAAGTGAAGACCTATCTCTTCCAACAGGCCTACCCAGACAGTTTTAATGATGAATTTTAAACTTCTACTGTATGCCTAATTTTTGTTTTGTGTACTTAATATGTATTTTATGGAAATGTATTCTAATGTATTATTTTATGGAGTATTTTAAAATGGTTATGTGTTTGTTTATGTTTTAGTAATGCTGTATCCCACCTCGAGCCATGAGGAGAGGGCAAGAACTATTATTATTATTATTGACACAAAGACATAGTTTGACACAGCAAATGAGATATATATGATGGATTTCATATCACAAAATCACAAGTCGAACACTTTCCAAGTGTTTAGGACTCTGTGATGTATTTTTGGATTATTATTATTATTATTATTATTATTATTATTATTATTATTATTATTATTATCTACTGGCTGATCATCCATTTCTAAGAACAATTCAATGTACTGGTGCTTATCTCAAAGTCCGAAACACAAAAGAGCCAGGTAATTGAAAGGTCTTTTCTCACATGATTTTACTCTACTCATACATGAGCTCACTTAGATGTTAATGTTCTCTTCAAAGCTCTTTCCTGAGTGCTCCCAATCCATTCTTTCCACAAATCTTTATATACATTAATAATAATAATAATAATAATAATAATAATAATAATAATAATAATAAACTTTATTTATACCCCGCCACCATCTCCCCAATGGGGACTCGGGGCGGCTTACATGGGGCCATGCCCAGAGCAATACAATATAATAAAATATAATAGAATAAAATATACATTCACTGTTCATCTTTCAGGGACATCTTTGTAATAAAGTTAGTCTATAACAAATCTCTTCTTGAACTGCTGAACAGTAGGAACTCTAAGGAGCAAGCAAGTTCATAGGAAAAGTGTTCCAATAAAACCTGAGGAAGCAGGTAGCAACCACTGTGCAAAATGGTTCCATTTTTCAAGCTGGAGATGATATGTGATGTATTAATGATAATTGTGGTCAAATCCTAGAGTAGTATATAGTGTTTAATATGAGGCTACAAAATAATCTTATTCAGGAGCTTTGTAAAAAGAGGAATGAACTGGGGACTCTAGCTCTGAATAACTAGGGTTTTTTTGGGGGGGGGGGGGTTGCAGTTTATGACATTGCTCTTAAAAAGCTTGAATTCAACTCGACTCTGTATGAGTGCTGTCAAAATGCTACTTCCAAGGATTTTCAGTATCCCTGTGGAGGATTCTAAATCTCATGGGACATAGTTATAAGGATAAACCCTAAGGAAATGCACATGTGTCGTAGCATCACTGATCTGCATTATATATGTGCCTGAAATCACAGTCCCAAATTTAAAAAAAAAACATGCCGCAGGCAGAGGCTCTCGGCTTCTATTAAAAAAAATCCAGATATATTTCTGAATACCATTCATTGTGATGCCCACATGACACTAACTCTCAATAAACATTAATGAAATTGTTATAACAGGTTTAAAAAGCTCTATCTTTCAATGTAATAAAACATTAATCACTCCAAAGTACACAGAGGAATATGATGTTGATGATGCAATGGTAGTGATAGAAATGTACCTTTGTTTACTACCTTCCCTGCTGTCTACAAATGGACCCTATGACATCTCGCACAGACAAATTCAAAACAAGTTTCTGGCACATATTTTGGCCATCTCCAACTTTGCTTTTTAGCTTGCAGATCACTGAAAATGTCACAGAACTAAACTAGGGCTCCAGTGTCTCTACAAAACTTTTCATCACATCCATGAAAATAATCTTAATGTGTTTCAGAAACAAGTGAGTTCCATAAGAATCCCAAGGCAGTTTAAATATGCAATTCTCTCTCCTCATAGTTAAAGGGTGCTTTTACTTTACTAGTAATAGTCTGACCATGGCAAAGTTCTGGTCATGAGGCTTCCAGTCTTCAGATCTCCAATATTTCAGAACAGGCAGAATAGCTGGTCTGGCATATGCTCTACTAACCACTGAGGCTCCTTCTACAGTCCCATAAAAATCGAGATTATCTGCTTTGAACTGGATGATATGGTAGTTTAGACTCGTATAATCAAGTTCAAAGCAGATAATGTGGATTCTCTGCTTTGATAATCTGGATTATATCACATTGTAGAAGAGGCCTAAGAGGTTATTTTATCGTAGTTCCCCCTTCTTGTCTCTTCCACACCACTCCACCCACGTTGGTAGATTAGCAAGGAAACACCATACACAGAGGGAATACTTTAGAGGTCACATTAGTACTTTCAGAAAGAAAGCCAACCAAAATTTGCCAAGACAAAAATAAATGTCTTAAATTTAAACTTGCATTGTTTTAGTTGTCTACGATGTTTATTCAAAAAATCAAAATGAAATTGCATCTCCCCCATGAATCAGTCACTTACAGAAAAAAGTGGAGGCCTTTTCCTGGGGGCCCCTACCTTCACAAGCTGGCTTTCCCTGTGTTTCTAAATATATTTTTAAGATGTTTTAATTATGCAAGTTGAATATCTGTTATCCAAAATGCTTCTGGTCAAAAGCATTTTGGAATATTTGCATGTATATGAGATATCTTGAAGACGGGACCCAAGTCTAAACACGAAAAGCATTTATGTTTCATATACAACATATAATCATAGCCTGGAGATCATTTTACACTCAATCTTTTTATTAATTTTGTGCATGAAACAAACTCTGTATACATTCAACCATCACAAACCAAAGGCATCACTATCAGCTACACATACGGATGATTTTGGAGCATCTCTGATTTTGGATTTCCTAATAGGGAAATCCTGTATTTCGTTTCTGTTTTTTGGCCATTGCTAGCTGTCTTGAGTGCCATTCTTTGGGAGAAAAGTGGAGCATAAATCCAATACACCAATAAATAAATTGAGACGTTTGGGGTTTATTTTCAAATGAGGATGAATCTTACCTATTTTGCGATGAGAGGTTGGCAATGCTGCTTCTGGGAATGTTGAGATCTGGCAGTTATCCTGATAACTTGGATAGTGAGGCTCTGGATGACTAACCCGGCAAGGCTGCTGGACATTGGTGTCTTGCACTGTTAAAAAAACAAAAACAAAACACCAACACTAAGGTTTCATCATTTAGTGACCATCCAACAGGCAACATTACTTGTTTACTTTTTAAAGAAAACATGAGATTGATCTGGCTGTGGTAGCCTCACTGTTCACCAGGGTTGATTCAGCTGATCCCGCTAGCTGGGTGTCATCCCTTTCTCCAAGTGCATCTCTCCAGTCCTTGGTGGCAGATGACCTTCCCAGAAAGGCAGAGTGTACCATACTTAAGTCAAGTAAAAACTGTGCTCCCTTGCCATATCTTCCACTTAGAATCCCTAGCTTTCCCTTTGTGGATTTAAGTGTCCAGATTAATCCAGATTTGTTCATAGTTTATAACTGTGGTTTGGCAAAAATTCTGTTTTACTGTGATATGCAAAATATACTCACTCTTAATAGCAATTAAGCAGCAATAAATAATGCTATTTCTCCTGCAAAGTGGTCAAGATCGAAAGTGTTATTCAACCTGAATAAAATTTCAGCTTTGGTAGAATACCTACTCTAGAATTCCAAATGCTGACAGCCTCATAACCAGAATATTACTGATATTTTCAGAAGAAAATGTCATTAGTCTAAACAAGTTGAAGGATTTTCTTGTCCACTGAGGCCGCATCAACACTGACATATATATTGTCAGTACAAACACATATAATGCAGTTCAACACAGGTAACTGTGCTATATGTGTTTACACTGAGCATACAATGTATTTTAAATTGCATTAAATGATAGTGTAGGTGTGGCCTGAAATTTCTTCTTCCTCTTTCAATTCCTGCATTGCCCCAAATCCCTCCTCATTCTGCTCTGGAGTAGACCTAAGTGCAACGGGTGCACAGGAGGAAGGAAGAGTTTCTTCTGTCTGCTGTATACATTTTATTTGTGGTGAATAGCCACCACTGGGTGCCATTTAAAACTATGGCATCAAAGGGTTATTATTTTTTCTAAATTGCAAGTAATACTTAGCGGCAATCCTTTTTCAAGGACTCTTTTTCAATCCTACCATTTGCTAGGAATTTTAGACTCCTACGTACAGTATGATAAATTACTCAATTTGTTCAGCTGTTCTAAAAATATCTTTAAAAATCTCCTAAGTAGCTGAAAAATGTGGATTTAGAGATTAGAGAAGCTATCACCATTAAAATAAAGACTTTCCCTTATAGAATTTACAATGAGGAAATGTGATCTCAAACGGTATCTAATTTTTAAGTGCACTTTTTGTAGCACTTATAAGATTTTGCGAATAATATATTTATGTTCAGTTTACACATCTCCAGAGCCCCTTTTGCACCCAAATCCTAATGAACACATTAGGATTTACTTCTGAGTAGAAATCTCTAGAACTGTGCTTTACTCAGCTTAGCTGCTATCTTTCTAATTTTGTGCGAGATCTGTTCCATTTATGTGTGCATGTGCCCCTGATGTATTTCACTCACCAGTTGTGCCAGTAAAAACATCAGCCTGGGATGGACTTTCTGAGATAATAGCAGTGGCCTCCACAGTTGATGCACGATCAAAGGTCAGAGTGCCTGAGGTAGTGATCTGTCCTGAAGGAGTCACAGTGACTAAAAAATAAATGGTAGAAACATTTTCAGAATGATATAGAATGTTTAACCTTAGATTGACCTTGGCATCAGAGAGTTATAGTTCATCTGTATTCAGAGAACACTGAACCCAGCAAGTGATGGATCTGGACCAAACTTGGCACATAGACCCAACATGGCCAACTGGGAATACTGGCAGGTGTTTCGGGAAGATTGCCCTGTAGTTCACCCTTATCCAGAAAGCACTGAACCCAGCCAACAACAGATCTAGACCAAACTTGGCATACAGACCCAATATGGCCAACTAAAAATACTGACAGGTGTTTTGAGAAGATTGCCCTGGGAATCTGGAAGTTATAGTTCACCTTTATCCAGAAAGCACTGGACCCAGCCAATGTCAGATCTAGACCAAACTTGGCACACAGACCCAACATGGCCAACTATGCATACAGGCGGGGTTTGGGGTTGATTGACATTGGCACTAGGGACTAATAGTTCACCTGTATTCAGAGAACACTGAAGCCAACAGATGACGGGTGTGGACCAAATTTGGCACACAGATTCGACATGGCCAACTGTGAATACTGGCTGAGTTTGGGAGGGCTGACTCAAGATTTTTGGGAATTGTAGTTCACCCACATCCTTATGCATTTTCTAATGAGTATATTCATAAAAAACAAAAGCAAAGACTAAGTTGTTTTTTTTCTAAGATGTAGCGTAACATATGACTAAACTGATATTACCTAACATCCAAAAACAAACAAGGCCCTTTTAAAATAACCCGGGCATTGCCGGTAGCCAAGCAAGTATTCGATAAAATATGAAGTAAATATTGGGATTGATTTGACAATAGGAGATACCTACATGTCGTAGCAGCAGTCCCTGGAAGCAGAGTGATGTTTTTAGGAGAATCCTTCTTTACTGGAGTTGTAGGCAATTCGTTTTCTTTCTTCCGTCTTTTATAGGGAACAAACAGTCTTACAGGTCCACTCTGAGATTCAGAAAACAATCCCAATTGGAGTTTCTTTAATATGAACATGATTCTTTCTAAATGGTTCACTTTTGACCTGAAGAATATTTATTCACCCGATTTCCATAAAAGTAACTTCTCATAAAGCTGACATAGGCTAGGATTCCTTTACCCCCATAAATTGTTTCACAATCAAATCCTTATGTTGTTCTTTTATCTTAATGCAAAACCAAAGGGAACATGTTCTGTAGTCTTCATGTAGTCTTCAGCCTGCAATACTGGCATGAAATAGAATAGGCTAAACTGGCACATGATTTTTCAAATGTGACGTTTCCTCATTTCCAAAATAATTGATTAGGCAATTTAATTTCTAAGTGACAAATGCATACTGTTGTGGGATAACAGTGTGTATTGCTACTCCTAAATCAGATAAGACATATCTTAAACTACAGAAGACAATATTAATTTTGCTCAATGGGAGAAAGCATGGACAAAAAATCTTGAGGATGTTATGACTTTAAATAACAATTTGAAAATTGTGTATCAGTGGTATTTTTCCCCAGTTGAATTGGCAAGAATATATAAAGAGGTGAATATTAATTGTTGGAAATGTAAAAAAAAGAGCTGGTTTATTCTTTCATATGATAAAAGTATAGGAGGGCAAAAAATGAAGAATAGTAAATCAAAAGACATATAAATCTAATGATAAATAAGTGAATTTATTTATAATTAGTTGATATTTACAGTGATTACAATGTATAGAAAATAATCTGGTGAAAAGGATATATGTCTTTAAATTATTATTATCTAAATTGGAGAGAATAATGATATATAGTGTTATATGCTTTTAGTAGGTATCAATCAGAAATTATTTTAATATGTTTAATGTTATGTTTGTTTAGAATATGGTTTATTGTTGTGTTTGTCTTTGTTTTGTTTTGTTGTGTTTGTTTTGTTTGATACAGTTTTTTGTCCTGTTTGTTCTGTTTATTACAGATCCCTGATCCAAACTAACATGTCTATGCCTTTGAATCTCACCTTGAGGATGGGATATAGATATTTAAATAAGGAAAAAATACATACATACATAAAAATAAATAAATCAGCTCACCCACTAATATTCCCAGTGTTTCTCTCATCCAAAGCACAAGCATTAAAGTATTTTGAGGGTCAAACGTAAGTTGTTATGTGATTCTCTACAGTACAGAATTTACTTTCTCTAGTACATAAAACATTCTCCAGCCTACTGTATTACTCTTTTTCTGAGATGTCAATAGTTTCAGTTTTTAAAAGTTCAGTTCAGAGCTGCAAACTTACCAGGCTCATGTCATCACAACAAGCAGCACAGGTGCATGAGGCAGCATGGGGATTTAATATCCCATCCTGAATTGTGGGGTAAATGATATGTGTTAGGATTGGAATTTCTGCTTGCAAATATGTGAAGACATGCATTCTAGGCTGTACTATACAGAACAAATAACCAGGCTTAAGGCATGCAGTATTGGGTAGCAAAAACATTAGCTGCTGATTTAACCATGTTTCTTCCTTTTAAGCATCAAGTAGAGATATTTCACTTTAATGAATATATATAAAATAGAACTAAATATTACAAAGTACTATGACATGTTACAAAAAGTAGTGCTTTTCACTTAAGAGTCCTGTGTTTTATCTTATTAAACACAGAAACATAAGCAGGATTGTCTGGACAACATTTTATAACATTTTATTGCTTCCCTTCTCCCCACACCCTTCTTTGTAAGTCACCTGTGGAGTTAGTTGTTTTTGAATTAAACAAATTATAGATTTCCCCTCAACCCTTGAGATTTTTTAAAGTAACCCATTGAGGGACTCTGCCAAGAGTTAATTTCTTTTCTGAAATGGGAATAAGCTTCAATGAACTCAGCAGTACTAACCAAACATGCATAAAATCAAGCAATTATAACTCTTGAGCTTAGAAATGACTTCTATGATGTCATTCCTCTGCTTCTTCAGTAGTTTAAAAAATCAACTTTCCAATCTGCATGGATTCGGGGGGAGGGGGGGGAGATAGAGAGAAAAGTGCCTCATCTTACATGAATAAGGCACTGTATTGGCCTCCCACCATAGCGGATGCTTCTCTTCCAGTCCTTGCTGCTGGCTCTTCCAGCCATGGCTTCAAATTCAGTGGGGCTGTACCAGTTGTCCCCTTGCTTTATGCACCGTCCTCGGCCACCTTGAACAGGGCAAAAATAAGAGATTAGCAACAGATGGAGAACCTTATAACCTGGCAAAATTTCTGGCTACACAGCTACAAACCCATATTGGGCTCACTGCGCATTATATCAAAGACTCAACACACTTCATAGAAAAGATCAGCAACCTCAACCAAGGACATCCTGATCAGCTTCGATGTGGTGTCCCTATTTACCAAGGTCCCAGTAGCTGACACTTTCACACTAATCAAACAAAACTTCCCAGAAGACATCACAGCCCTGTTTCACCATTGCATCACCACTAGCTATTTTCAGTGGGACAATGGATTCTATGAAAAGAAAGATGGAGTGGCCATGGGGAGCCCCCTCAGCCCAGTAGTAGCAAATTTCTATATGGAACACTTTGAAAAACAAGCCCCAGAAACAGCAACAAAAAGGCCAACTGTATGGTTCAGATATGTAGATGACACTTTCACCATGGGGAAGAGGAGCCATGGAGCCATGGGGAAGAGGAACTCAGCAAGTTCCTGGACCACCTCAACAGTATCCACCCAAACATCCAGTTCACCATGGAAAAAGAAAAGGAAGGAAAACTGCCATTTCTAGATGTTCTGGTCATCTGCAAACCCAATCAACAATTGGGCCACACAGTCTACAGAAAACCTACACACACAGATAGATACCTTCATAAAAACTCCAACCATCACCCCCGTCAAAAAAGAAGCACAATCAAAGCCCTGATGGACCGTGCGCAAAGAATCTGCGAACCTACCTCCTCCAAGGTGAACTAAACCACCTAAACTGGGCTCTACAGGCCAATGGATACTCCACCACAGACATCAAAAGAGCTGCAAGGCCAAGAACAAGCCATGAGAGTCAAGACAAAGATCCACCCAAAGGAAAGGTGTTCTTACCATACATCAAGGGAACCACTGACCGCATAGGCAAACTGATGAAGAAGCACAACCTACAAACCATCTACAGACCCACAAAGAAAATCCAACAAATGCTACGGTCAGCGAAAGACAAGAGGGATCCTCTCTCCTCTGCAGGAATCTACCGGATACCATGCAGCTGTGGACAAGTCTACATAGGGACCACCAAACGTAGCGCCCAAACACAAGTCAAAGAACATGAAAGACACTGCAGACTCACTCAACCAGAGAAATCGGCCATAGCAGAGCACTTGATGAACCAACCTGGACACAGTATATTATTTGAGAACACAGAAATGCTTGACCACTCCAACAACTATCATGTCAGACTACATAGAGAAGCCATTGAAATTCACAAGCATGTAGACAACTTCAACAGAAAGGAGGAAACCATGAAAATGAACAAAATCTGGCTACCAGTATTTAAAAAACTCAAAAATCAGAACAGTAAATAAAAGGCAACACTCTGAAAACAGAGGATTTCCAGACATGAATCAACCAAGGGCAGTTAACGACTCTAAACAAAGGATGCCCCAGAGGCAGGAAGAAGACAGCAGATAAGCTTTTCAATGCTAATTAAGGTGATTAACTACAACATTCACACTGACCTCTCTCACCTTAGACTTTCCACAGATATATATTAACCTCTTTGCTTAGTTTTCTCCATACCTCACAACCTCTGAGGATGCCTGCCATAGATATGGGCGAAACGTCAGGAGAGAATACTTCTGGAACATGGCCATACAACCCGAAAAACATACAACAACCCTGTAATCCCAGCCATGAAAGCCTTCGACAACACATTGATGGAGAACTGTTATGTAAAGATGATTCACTTGAATGTTCAGACAGTGTTTACTACTTCATGAAGAGCCCGCAAACTTCAGGACATCCAGGAATTTAGAAGAGCCTCTCTCAACTAGGACCTCTTCAGACATTTTGGACAATTTCCATCAGCCTAACTCAGTATGGCCAATGTTTCTGAATGGAAGAAGCTGCAGTCAAAAACATGGTGGCAAACTCAAGACCAGGGAAGGCTGGCTTAGAGCAGGGGCAGTGAACCTTTAACACTCCAGATGTTTGGGAATTCAGCTCTCAACAGGGCTACCAAAAACAGATTCAACATTGTCTGCAGAGTATAAAGTATAAAGTTCCTGCACAGAGGAATCATCATCTCTTCCTCCACACACCATCCACCCCAACACACAATTTAAAGGCTGCAGAGGGCATCCAAGGAACATTCTGCCATGTTATTACAGCATGGGCAAACTTCGGCCCTCCAAGTGTATTGGACTTCAACTCCCACAATTCTTAACAGCCTCAGGCCCTTTCTGGTGTTTAAATGGCTGAGGGGAAAAAGGAAGGGGCCTGGGACTGTTAGGAATTGTGGGAGTTGAAGTCCAAAACACCTGGAGGGCTGAAGTTTTCCCATGGTTGGTCTAGCGCCTCCCCTTGCCAATGTAACTACAGCCTATTTCCCTTAGCATTCCCCTCCTTTTCATGCTCATGTCTAGCCATAGAATGCTGTGTGGGCAGAAAACACATCATCCTTAATAGGGTATGTTCAGCCCTGTCAGTTGTAGAAATCAGAACTGCAATTTGGAGAATGCACAATTCTGGAACAAGAAACTTGAGCCTGGCACTTTAAAAGTCTTACAACAAACATTCAGGCAGTTTTTGGTAAACAAGTCCCTCCTCCGTCTCTCTCTACTGCGCCTTATAGTATCTCTTCCCGGGGTCCTCAAAAGAGAATCTCTAGGTCACACAGAGTCTGCAGAGGTGAGAAACATTTGGAAATTCCCCTTATACAATATTCTTTTACTTCATTAAATGCAGGATCTGACACAGAGCCATAATTGATTGATCAAAAGTGGTGACATGTACTCAGAGAGCTTGGAAAAGTTACTTGTGGAACCACAACTCCCAAAACCACATTTCCCAAGCTCTGATCTGCTACAATCACATGCACATAAATGGAAAAAACAAGGCTAACATTTTTTTCTTAAAGCTGAAGAGTGGATTACTGATGCTCTACCCACACCAAAAAATGGGATAAGGTTTTGCACCTGAACCAAGTCGGTTTTTGTACAGTATCCCACTGATATTTCGACATCGCACAGGCAGCTCATTGTCATACACTGAAGGGTCCCAGTTATATTTTGTTCCACCTTTTTCTTGTCCAGATGTTAAAGAAGGAGGGGACTGAGGTCCTGAAAAGTAATAAGGAACAGACACCACAACACCGCAGTCAAGTTGTATTTCCACTTGTCTTATAGGAGCACATGACAATGATTTTCAAAGTGACATTTGGTTAATCAAGGAAAAGGGAATAAATAGTTATCTTCTTAGTCAAAAGCAGTGCCTTTGGGTAATGCGGCACAAGATGACCTACCTAGTTACTTAAAAAAAATAACAATGGTGCAACTAAGCCACATTTCAAAAACAATTTGCATTCAACAATACAAGTCATCTCACAAAATTTTCTAGGTCCTCCAGCAGAAACCATTTATTTCAATAGGGTTGCTATTATTCATGGCTTCTTGCTTCCTCAGTAAGTTCAGGAACATCTCTCCTGTGGATATGAGGGTTGTACTATTCTTTTTAATTACTTTTAATAATTATTTTTAAATTAAATTATTAAAAGCATTTTGACAGAAAAATTGTCATGTTTTGTGCGTTAGCAATCCCTAAAGTTTTACCCTCAAATGGTAATTAAAAAGTAACAACCAGTGTTACAAGTGGTGGAAACACGTTACTCTTGCAACAAGCTGAGAATCAAACAATGTAGCAAGTGGCAGGAATAAATTAATTTTAGAAAGTAGTTTTTCAAACTCTGGCTTAAAAAAAAGAAAAGGTATCAGGTTTATGATCAGCTGCTATTATGATCAGCCATTTGAAATACAAAAACATATGCGAGGATACACAATATCATTCCTTTCCGAGTCATTAGATCAACACAATATGCAACTGTACAAAACTGGCAATTATATTGCTTGTGTTGACATCTGCAAAGTAGTTTTGATTTGCTGGTTTAATAACATGGTGTTACCTAATAAAGGAAGTGGAAATTATCTGTTTCTATAGCAAAGGCAAGACACAGAAAAATGATATTCATAAAGCTAGTGTGCCACCACATGGAGAATCATGGGATGCCAATATAACAAGTGAAGAAAAGTTACAATCTAAGTATGACAAGATGGGTATCCCCAAGTAGGTGTTTTTCAGCAGTATCCGTTCAAAAGTAAAATAAAAAGTCAAAGGTGGCAGAGCTATTTCCATTTCCTATGTGCAGCTCTTTCTTTGCTCTCTAAATCTGCTCCAGAAGCCTGGAAAAACTCCTGGTGCAGGTGAAAGGGACAAAGAGGAAGTGAGACTGCTGCTCCAGGAGAAAATTTTGAGTCACAAATCATTGAGAAGAATGCATTGACACAGATTTATAGGAATATTGAGATGGATCCAGACTTGGCCATATTTAGAGAAGAGTCACTCAAATCAATAAGACAAAATCCACTACAACCATTCCACCTCAGGGATGGGAATTGTGTGGGCATCCAAAGGTGCATCTACACTGAAGAATTAATGTTGCTTGAGCCCACTTTAATTGTCCTGACTCAACACAATGGAATACTGAGAGTTGTAGTTTGGTGAGGCATCAGAACTCTTTGGAGAAAAGGCTAAAGATTTGGTAAAACTAGAACTCCCAAAATTCCATAGTATTGAACTCTGACAGTTAAAGTGGTGTCAAATTTAATCCTGCAGTATAGATGCATTCCCAACATTTTCAACACTGGTTCCACCGGCTAGGGATGCTGAGAGCTGCATCATTTCAGACTTTTGAGACCTTTGGCGTTCTTCATCAGGATAGACAAAAATGAAATTTTTTTTGAAAGACTTGAATATTCGCTAATTACATAAGATGTTACTGGTCTCATAAAGTTATTACTTTACAGATTATTAATTTATTTTTCCTTCCCCATTATTTTGTTTTCCACTTGTCTGTTCAAAAATGTCACACTGTTTTGTTATTTGAACTAATTCAAGTACTTTTACTTCAATGATTTGTCAAATTTGGGAGAGAAAAGAGGATAGTTAGAAAAATATACTAACAAAATTTAAGTGGGTAACAATTCGAATGTGATATGTTCATTTCAAAGGTGTTGACTGACTCTCCAAATCAGCAGCTGAGTTCTTCTTGCCTGGATGAACATGAAACAACAGGAGTATGGTTTTAAGAAGCCCTCCCCCCCCCTCCGCCCCGCAAGCCTTCATACCTGGTGTAAGAGGTGCAGATGGTCCCTTTAGCCCTGAAGTCTCTACGATGCTGCCATCGGTGTGAACCACAATCAGAGTGGCTTTCTCGGCATTCAAGCTATCCCCAATCTGAAGAGCCGTTCTTCCAGACTGTAGGAGGAAATTCAGAACTTTAACTGGCCCATCTCAAAGCAATATTTTATAATATTTCTTAATAGAAAGAGGAGTAATCCACCCCTCTTCCTTGTCCCTTTACACTGAAGATTCTAACAGCATAGGTTTTTTTTTATATGCCAAGGGAGAATGCATTGAGGTCACCATATAAATAAAATTACAATTGCAACTAAAAGTGAGAAGATAATGATACGCTGCATACATATTATTTTAAATGAGTCCCTTACCCGTCAATTTTACAATCTGGGTATCAACTGTGCATTACAATTGTGTACTTTGCCATTTGTAACTTTAATGTCAATGTTATAAAAGAGAACCACTACTTAGCCTTTGGCACCAGCCCCATACAAACAACAACACTTGCAAATATACACCATATACTGTAGTAGCAAGTGGTTAAGCTATTTTACATATAGACAGCTGATCGGAAGCAGCTCGTTGTTGAAATTAGATTTTGTTGCATATGTGGCTTCATCTCCACAATAATTAAGCAATAGTTCAGAAAAACAGATTAATGCTGTTGGCCCTGGATAAAATGCTGCTAAAGCTAGATCTTGAGAAAGTTAATTTTTGGATTATAACTCAGTTTCTCCCAGTCAGTATGGTTGCAGTACAAAAGGGTAACTTATCCAAGTTCCAACAAAGTGATTTTTTTGCAAATGGGTCAAGGACACTGTTACAAGTTATGATTCTCATATAGATTAGATGTTGTTGATTGTCATGTTGCATGCACAGGTCTTCAATTCCTCTGTTGACTTACAGTGGCCTCGTGAACTTCATAAGGCCTCTTAGACAAAGAATCCCAGAGGGGATAAACTAACTCTGACCTTACCAGCACATGCCCGGAGATAGAGGCTGCGTTTGCCACTGATGTAGTGAATACGTTGTCCGCAGAGGCCCCCACGTTGGCTACAGTTACTGTGGTCACTTCTGTAAAAGATGACCAAAATAAATTTAATTTTCTGGACTATCATCTCTTGGATGTGATAATATCCAAGCATGATATCATGCAACTGCATATTTGCTCTGTTTTCACTGGAACAAATTTGAAAGGGCAAGTGTGGGGATTATGCAACTCTACCAATTTTATCGGATTGCAGCTCCAAACAACTATAGTCAAAAATAGCCAGTGGTGAGAAATACCAGGAGTTGCATTTCAATGTCTGGAAGGCTGCATGATCCCCCCCCTCTTGCCCTAGATCAGTGGTTCTTAACCTGTGGGTCCCCAGATGTTTTGGCCTACAACTCCCAAAAATCCTAGTCAGTTACCAGTTGTTAGGATTTCTGGGAGTTTAAGGCCAAAACATCTGGGGACCTACAGGTTGCGAACCACTGCCCTAGATGCTCTTTTCCCAAGGTGATCATTCCAAAACATAAAAGCACCCATTTCGAGACATTGGGTGTATGAATGCAGTCAATTGCCAAGAAAACCACAGGCATTCTCACAGATAACTCACAAAATCAAGAACTTCTCCTTGGATACATCTACATTGCAAAATTAATGCTATTTGACCATTTTAAATGCTATGGCATGATGTTGTAGTTTTATAAGGTCACTAGCCTCCTCTGCCAAAGAGTGCTGGTGCCACACAAATTCCAGGATTCCTTAGTTAGCATTGAGTCATGGCATGTCAAGAGGACTCAAAACTCCCTTAACTCTACAGTGTAGGTCAGGCATGGGCAAACTTCAGCTCTCCAGGTGTTTTGGACTTCAACTCGCACAATTCCTAACAGCAGGGTTTGCCCATGCCTGGTGCAGGTGCACTCCTTGCAACATTAATTTAGAACGCAATATTCCTGCCTCTCATCACCTGGGGGATGAGAGTTTGAATACTGAGTACATTGTTCCCTCAATACTTTGTGGTTCGCTTTTCACGCCCTTGCTGTTTCACGGTTTTTAAATAAACACTAAAATAATAGTATACATCATAAAATGATATTATAAACCCCTCTTTCTACTTCCTTCCTAAGGAGAAGCCAAAGGAAGGAAGGAAGGAAGGAGCCAAAGTGAGAGAAAAGGAGGCTGAAGCAGCTTTGTTTTCACCTCACAAGGCATGCACGTGCTTGAGAGGCGAGGAGGGGACAGAGACACTACTGGCCAGTGAGATTGTAAACAGCACATATATAGCGTCCCTACTTCGCAGATTTTCACTCTTCGCGGGTGCTCCTGGGACGTAACCCCCACGATAATGAGGGAACACTAGATATCATTCAGCTGCAATGCTAATACATTTACCAAGGAGTGTTTCTGAACAGTTTTTAGCTTCCTGTCTGTACACCAGGAATGCGAATCCTCTGACAATTCCTAGCATGCTTCACCAATTGCTAAATTTGCTGCTGGGAATTGCAGTCCAGCAATATCTGGAGAGCCAGGTGGCTTCATGACTCTCATCCATGCTGAACTTGGGTATTTCTGCTCCAGACAACCTTCATAGTATGGCACGCAAGAAGTGCACAGGGACAAGCCCCAAATAATGGTTGCCCTGACTTTAATTGCCACATCCCACCCACCATTTTTGAGCGGACTTCTGGACAGCTTTCTCAGGATAATGTGTTGTCGAAGGCCTTCATGTTTCTGGAACATGGCCATACAGCCCAGAAAACTCCCAGCAACCCAGTGATTCTGGCCATGAAAGTCTTGAACAACACATATGTCAAATTGGTTGAGACTTAATGAGATAAAGGTAAAGATTTTCCCCTGACATTAAGTCTAGTCATGTGCAACTCTGGGGGTTGGTGCTCATCTCCATTTCTAAGCCAAATAGTTGGCGTTGTCCGTAGACACCTCCAAGGTCATGTGGCCGGCATGACTGCATGGAGCACCATTACCTTCCCGTTGGAGCGGTACCTATTGATCTACTCGTATTTGCATGTTTTCGAACTGGTAGGTTGGCAGAAGATGGGACTAACAGCGGGAGCTCGCCCCGTTCCCTCGATTCAAACCGCCGGCCTTTCGGTCAGCAAGTTCAGCAGCTCAGCGGTTTAACCCTCTGGGCCACCTGAAAATCTACAGCAAAATGTTCCGCAGGATGTCCGGCAAAAATAAAGTTATCACAGTAAACTATACGTTTTTCATGTTTTTCATGGTAGTACCAATTAGGTAACGATATTTATAACCAAGGAACAAAAATCGTGTTAGGAAGTGTTATTATGAGTGTTATTATTAGCATCACACCCTTGAGGGCTCGGAGAGTTGGTCCTCCCACCAGCCCCTGAAACGTGTCTGACATTTCTGCGTGTCACTTCGTGGCCACCATTCACACGAGCAAATTGACACGTGAAGGAGGAGCCGCGTCCGGATGGCTCCCGGGGCGGGAAGGCTGGTGCGGCGTCTCTGCGCATGCGCGCTGACCTGCGAAAGCGGCGGCAGCGGCCTCGTCAGCGCTCGGCAGGGATTCGGCGCCCATCTGCAGGTGCTCGGCGCCCGCCTCCACGACAGTCACGGCTGTCACCTCCTCCTCCTCCGCCTCCTCCTGGGGCTCCGCCTCCGAGCCTGGCGCCCTTGCGCGGGCCTGCGGGTGCTGCTGCTGCTCGGACTCGTCTGCGGCAGCGGCGGCGACAGCAGCGGCCGCCACCGCAGCAGCCGCCGCCATCGCCGCCGCTGCCTCAGCCAGCCCCAATTGCTTCGCCGCCGAGTCCGAGTCCTCCATTCGAAAAGGCCTCCCTTGCGGAGGGGGGGAATGAAACCCGGGAGATTAGCCGAGCCTTTCCGATTTCACCCGAGCTCCGAAAAGCGCCTTTGCCTCCTCCGATCGTTTCCGAGTCCACGCTTTCCTTAGCTTCGGCCTCACCCGACTAATCCCGACCAGTTCCGATCAAAGCCCTCGAAGGTGGCCGAAGAGGCTTCTCAAAGCGTTTGCCGAAGAGGCCCGAGTCTTTCCGGCTATGACCGAAGGGAGGGGAAGGGCCGAACGAAGAGCTCCTTGACAGGAAAGAAAGAGCGGAGCAACCCGATGTCACCCGAATGGTTCCGAGGGGGTGCTGAGAGTGACGAAGCCGCTCGTTCGGTCCCGCGCGAGCAGCAACGGACAGAGAAAACCCCACGGCGGCTGCGCAAGGATTGTCGGGAGACTGGATGGGGCGGGGCGGGGATTGAGCGCGAGGGGCCAAAATGGCGGCTGTCAAGCGAGGTGAGCGGAGCAGTGCTCGGGCACTGCTTGTGACCATGGCAACAGCCCAACAAAGCAATTAAACCCCGCATTTTTAATTCTTAATTACATTCCTCCGAGAATGAAATAAAGGAGAGGGATGGGTATAGCATTACAGTGTTAACCGTAGTATATTTAGGCAATAGAGCTTGTGGCGAAAAAAATAAAAACTATCTGTGACTCTGCAGGTGGGGGGATTCTGGGAGCTGTATTTTCAACTTTTTCAAGATCAGATAATTTACTGAAATTATACTGGGATCTTGTGGCATCTTTGAAACTGTAACAGGGTTTCCCAAAGTCTTTTAGACTTCAGCTCTCAGAATCCTTGATTATTCTATCACCAATGTGTCCCCCATAGTTTTGTATGTGAATGAGATTTTTCCCTTATGGTTGTAGCAGTGTTCTAGAATGGAAACACCCCCCCCCCCCTCCCCAATGCATAGCACATGATCCAGCCTAGACAAAGTGGGCCCATTTTGCACTTCACACTTAACAATGGAACACTGTAGCTGCCATGGCAGCATACTCCAAAGTCCTAGAATTTATAGTTTAGGGAGGGATGTTAAAAAGTTCTCAACCAGAAAGTAACCAAACTACAAACGCCAGGATTCCATAGGAGTCAACATAAAGTTAGAACTGAGCTACATCTTCATAGGCAAAACAGAAATTTGTTCATTGAACAGAGAACTCCTTAAACTCTTGACAAAAGACAAAATATACATTTTTCATCACTTGTATAACTGCACGGATTGTATGCAGGTTTCTATGCAATGGTGAAAAACTGGTTGCCTATAGAAGCTTGTGCTAAACATTGTATTTCCAGTATTAGTAGCATTGCTTTGGTTGCATCACTTCAAAGCCACTATCCCATTTTTAAGCAGCATTGAACTCACAGGACTTACAATAGGTTTACTTTCAAACAGGATTGCAGTGTTTGTCTGGCAATTTCGTTATGAAATCAAAATCTTTTGAGATCTGTAAAAACACTACAGTAAATACTGTGGTTATTCTTTTTTTCTAACATGATCTGTGACTACATAATCCTATATAATCTTGGTTGGAGGATTGCAAGTGGATTTCCGAATAGGATAAGGGATTTTAAAATCACTTCCTTGGTGTAATGCTACATTTTCCCCTACCTGGCCTCACTGCATTCTTCTTCTTCATTATTGATAATTACTCCTATTGGTATTCTAGATCTCATTATTTTCATCAAAAGGCAGCATTATTGAAATAAATTCAGAAATAAAATTCACAAGGATATAGCCGTCCACAAAGATGAACTTAAAAATATTCATATTCATCCTGGACTAGATTACTGAACTAGATTGAGTAATTTGGCAGGACCTTTTTTATGTATGATCTGGCTGGTATGCTTTGGGTCTCAATAGCGAAGAGTATTCCTTCAAAAACAGCTTCAACTAAAGATAGTCTTTCTCCTCTGAAATAATGCCTGGAGGAGGTAATGGGCTGGATGAGGAAAAACAAATTGAAGCTGAATCCAGACAAAACAGAGGTGCTTGCTATCAAGGGTCCTAATCTAGGGATGGATGTGCGTGTCAACCAGTTCTGAATGGAATTACACTCCACCTGAAAGACTGTGTTCACAGCTTGGGTCTGCTCCTGGATCCGTCTCTCCAAATGTCAGCCCAGGTAGATGCGACAGTCAGGAGTACTTACTATCAGCTTCGGCTGATACTCCAGCTGTGCCCCTTCCTAGATTTGGAGGACTTTAAGATATTAGTGCACGCACTGGTAATCTCAAGGTTGGACTTCTACAATGCACTTTACATTGGGCTACCTTTATATCAAGTTTGGAAACTCCAGCTGGTTCAAAATATGGCAGCCAGACTATTTACAGGAACATCTTGGAGTGAGCATATTACACATATCCTCAAGTCACTCTACTGGCTGCCAATTAGTTTCTGGGCAAAGGTATTGGTTTTGAGCTTTAAAGCCCTACATTATTTTTGTCCAGGTTACCTAATGGATCACCTCCTGTACAATCGGCCCTGAACACCAAGGTCATTTGGGGGGCAGTTACTCCAGCCTGCCAGAACCCAACTGGTAGCTGTCACTCAGAGGACCTTTTCATCAGCCACCCCACAATTATGGAACGACCTGCCAGAAGAGCTCCGACAGCTAAATGAGCTGTCGGAATTTAAAAACCATCTGGCAGGCCTACTTCAACAGTTTTTAACATATATTTTAAACATGTGTCCTTTGTTTATGTTTTGTGTATTTTAATATGTATTTTATAGAAATATGTTTTAATATGTATATTTTATAGAAATATATTTTAATATGTGTATTGTGATATTTTTACAATGTTCATGTGTTTTAATAATTCTGTAACCTACAAGGAGAGGCAGGTAAGAAATAATAATAATAATAATAATAATAATAATAATAATAATAATAATAATAATTGAACGCAAAATATATAGGCATACTGCAGTTCCATTATGCAGTCATGCCAACCTGTTAGCAATTGTTTCTGTAGAAAGGGACTGAGAGCCAGTGAGGTGTAGCGGTTTGTGCATTGGACTTCAACTCAGGAAACCAAAGTTCAAATCCCTGCTTGGCCATGGAAACCTGCAGGGTGACCTTGAGCAAGTCATACTCTGTCAGCCACAGAGAAAGGTAAAGGCAGGAAAGGGACTGCATTTAAAAGTATGCTTTATTTCAAGATTATTTGGGGGGGGGGGAGCATTATGAGCTGTTCTGAAATAAATAGCAAGCTTGAAAATCATATTACAGTTCATTCACTAGAGGGGGACAGATAACTATATATGTAACTATTATTTTTGAAGTGTTTTATAGGTACCGTATTTAAAATATATGTAAATGATGGATATGCCTAATCATTACTACTGAATCCTTGTTTTCTTGCTTAATTCTCCTACTTCAGTTGATTTAATTGCTCAAGTACAGTCTGATTATTGATGTAGTTTCTGAATTACACCATTATTTTTAGAATGAATGAGGGCAGTATAAAATAAATCTCTCAGAATTGTTTCTCATGGTAGGAGCGTTGGAGTGGGGTGTCTGTTCAAATTTGCAATTGTAGCAGCTTGAGTTCGCCCTGAAAGGAAATACAGCTCCCCTAAAAAGGAAAAGAAGAAAACTCTTTGTTTCCTAATATATATCAAATCATTTTTATGGTTCTAATTGTAACGTAAAAGTATATTTTTTGATGCACGTTATTTTTGTTTTGTTCACAGGAAGAACATCATCTGTTGTATCCTTTATTTTCCCATCTGATCATCCAGTAATAATATTTGTGTCTTTATTAAGTGCTTTGGGGAAAAAATTCATTGACGAAATGGGGTATAAACCTTACCGATAACAGCTTGCTTCCTAATGGAGATCTTTTGCAAAGGGCAAATGAAGGGAATATTGTCTGTTCTTGCAGTCATGACCTCTGTGCATGCGGGCTTTGCTAGGATGGACTGTGGACTATCTCAAAACATAGTACCCTGCAGCGCATAGGAGTTCCAAAGCAAACAAGTCCGGAGACCACTCTCTGAAGGCAGAAAAGCCAAAATGTAGCCTATATAATATCATTTTCTAAATTCTTAATGATTTTTAGGAGAGATATGCAGAAGCAGGTTATTGTGGCTTGCATATAAGTGAAACATATGCAAAACGTAAGAAATTAAGGGAGAAGAATAATCTGAAATATATAGACATTACAATCATGGGACATGACTGATGCAACCTGCAGCATCGATAAAGGTAAAGGTTTTCCCCCTGACATTAAGTCTAGTCGTGTCCGACATGGGGGTTGGTGCTCATCTCCATTTCTAAGCTGAAGAGCTAACATTGTCCATAGACACCTCCAAGGTAATGCGGCTGGCATGACTGCATGGAGCACAGTTGCCTTCCTGCCGAAGTGGTACCTATTGATCTACTCACATTTTCATGTTTTCAAACTGCTAGGCTGGCAGAAGCTGTGGCTAACAGTGGGAGCTCACCCCGCTCCCCGGATTCGAACCACCAACCTTTTGGTCAGCAGATTGAGCCGTTCAGAGGTTTAACCTGCTGCGCCATCAGGCGCTCCATAACCTGCAGCATAGAACCCCCAAAACCGAGTCCAAGATAATTCTTCTATAACCATTCTTTGTTTTCATTCCTCATTACTTCAGTCTGAAGAAAGTGAATACCTGGGTAGCCTCATTGCAGTAAAACCAATATAGCATCAATCACCTGTATATTTATGAAGGAGCATTGTCCTTTAAATAATAAATGGTCTGGAAGCAGCTCCCAACATTTTTCATTGGTTGTGCTAACTAAATAGGCTGCTGGGACTTGCAGTCCGACAGCAACTGGAGAACCACACAGTTCTCATCCCTGGAGTAATGTATATGTAATGATAAGATATTACCCTATATAGCCTTGCCCTTGATATCTGCTAGGATTTGATTCCAGGACACTCCATCCCATCCCACCTGAGGAGATACCAAAATAAGTGCTATCATATACAGTGATGTAGTAGAATTGTGGCCTTTACATTAAATGGAAAATCAAGGTTTGATTTTGGATTTAATATTTTCAAGTCATGATTTCTTATGGAGTACTGACTGAAGAATCCTCTGCTGACTTAAATGGGCATAACTGCCTTTAGCTGTATTTCTGCCAAGAAAGATTTGGCTTTGTATTCAGATGTGGGTGGTTACAGCCATTGCACTCAGCAGTTCATGTCTCCAGCAAGACTGGTGTGTGTTCTTTATCTCTAAAGATAATATATATTAATAGGGACAGTCACAAAAATGCAAATCAGGAAAGCTTCAGATATAAACTTGTTACTCCGATATGGAAAGCAGGCTCCTTTCTAGTCTGTGAACCCACAGATAATGTGAACCCACAGAACTTAAGAACAGCAAATGTTTCTGTTTGTGCATGACAGATATTCTTCCTAAAGGATCATCCAAATCGGGTCCCCAAACTACGGTCCGCGGAGCATATGCGGCCCATCGAAGCCATTTATCTGGCCCCCACTGCACAAAGGCAGAAGGGGGTTGGACTAAATGGCCCAAGGGGTCTCTTCCAACCCTCTTTATTATTATTATTATTATTATTATTATTATTATTATTATTATTATTATTAACATTGAGACTGGGTGGTCATCTGTCAGGGGTGCCTTGCTTGTGCTTTTGTCATATTTAGAGAAACAAAAAAAAATAGCTTGGCTAAGATTGTATAGTAGCTGCTTTCCTCCATCTGAGTATCCACCTTTGCATCCTATCTCCTTTCTTCCGACATACTTACATTTTGCCCCTCTCTCCGTCCTGTTTTCTACAATAAAAGGAAAAGGAAATCACATTTTGCCTCAAGTACAGGTGCAATTAAGAAGCCAAAGACTACACTAACCATTTAATGCAGTTTCAAATAGGTATTGAAGAAAGTGGTTTTGCTGTGCAGGTGATTACATTCAACCAGTTTGAGGTCCGGATGGTGATTACACAAACTACAGAGCACTGATGCTCATTCAAGGTTTTTTTAAATGTTGTGAAGCAGAGCTGTTTCAAGGAAGAGGAGAAATCTGGAGTGTCTTCTGAACCTTCTAGAACAATGTTTCTCAAACCCTGCTCCTCCAGGTGTTTTGGACTTTAACTCCCAGAAATCCCAGCCATTTTACCGACTGTAAGGAATTGTGGGAGTTGAATCTAGAGAAATAAGGGCACTATACGGAAAGAGTCCTGTTGAGAACTCAGGTTTATGGAGGGAAATACCCTGTGTGCTATTAATCTCTCTTTAATTCTATGAGGGAAAGTGTAAACTCACTTGCTAGATGGAAATGGGAAAGCACTTTGAACTTTATTCTTGCCAAGTAGACAGGTTTTTTTCCTGGCTATAATTTGTAGATCACTTCAAATTGATCATTAGTATAATTGATTTACCATAGGAAAGCTAGATGAACCACGTCTGATTCAGTGTGTATTAAGTATTAGAGCGCATACCTTATGTACAGCAATTGGTAGATTCCACCTTGGATATCTTCAACTGAAATGTTCTTAGGCAGCAGGTCAGGGAATGTTTTGAAAGTATTATTACTTACCTTTGCATGAAATAATGTTTAAGGAATCATATGTTCAGAAGCATCTGACTGATCTACTAGGAACCAAATTGCCACATTTTCCAATTCTATGGTGAAGATAGCTACCAAGATACTCTGATGCTGCAGTGAAGGACTCTATTGGAATGCAGGGTGCCAAGTTACTTTTTCCCACTCCTTGCATGTAATGAAGGGGCCAGATAGATAGATAGATAGATATAACCCTGAGTTACAAACATCCAACTTACAAGTTAAGAATGTGCGGGAGGGGGAGAGACTACAGAAAGTGAGAGAAATCTATTCTGGAAGTGTTATCATAGAGAAAAGGTGTCTCAGTTGAAGCTTTATTACCAGTCCTTGTTTCTATAACAAGCCAAATTTTTCAAAATCTAATGATCACAGGGACAGAAAGTGAGGTGAAATCTTCTGAACAGGAGCACAAAAAACAAATCAAAACATCACAGAGATGTTAACCCTTCCCTATGCTATCCAAAGATAGATAGCTGAAGTTGCACTTTAAAATGTACCTGTTCCGGCTTACATTAAAGTTCAACTTAAGAAGAAACCTACATAACCTATCTTGTTCATGACTAGGGGACTACCTAAGGGCATGAGTCAAAAAATCCTTGTCCTTGATGTGAGCTTTTAGCTTGGTCAAAACAGAGACTTGCATTAACAGATCCCAGTCAGAATCAGCAGCAGAGGAAAAAGGCACCAAATATCAGCCTGCAAATAGCTTCTGAGGCCACCTCAGAAGGTTGGCAGGTGAATTCATTGCTCTATAGCCAAACAATCTGCTACTTAAGCAACAGGAGGGAACTGGTGAGGTGGGTTGATGAGCCAGCCCTCACTCATCCCTCTTTGTTCTATTCAAGCTTTTTGGGTAGTGTTTGATTAAATTTGCTGTGGCAGGCTAAGTAAAATGAGAACACGCTTTTTCTGTGTGTCTGGTTAGACTAAATATGTGTTTGGATGGGAAGGAGAAAGGATCCTGCTACATGAAATATAATATACAGGAGAGGTATAATAGTAGAGGTACAACAGGCCAATGGAGACAATGGGGAGGAGACAAATTGTAACTTTTCTTCTTTCTGGTTTACCATCCAACCAATAATACACTCATTCCAGTAGCCTATATAAATTATACAACTTCAGGCCGGTTATCAATTCTGGAAGCTGTGAGAAGTTGCTTTAGTTCATCTAACAACAGCTTTCTGCAGGTTAAATAGAAAAAATCATAAATATTAATGAACAACGTTACAATATGCCACTATTGTTTATGATCTAGTCTGTATTAACATAACAAGGATAAAATTCACTGTTTATAAGCCAGTTTCCTTGACAAAAATGATCAGTTGTCATCTGTTCCCTTACAGATTCTTTTCTATTTAAATGGAGTGTATTATATATTTTATTTCTTTGCAGCCTTGCTGATGATTATTTATAAAAGTAAGTCAAATATATAGGTTTTATATATATATTAAAAAATCTGTGGACTCTTGACTGAATTTGTCTTTTTTCTTTATGCATACTTTACTCATTGGCAGGTCAAGTTTTTACTTATCCAGATAATTTCTTGACTCTTGATCTCATACTGCTGTTTATTATGGCGCTTCTAGAAACAATCCGGCTTTATTTTGGTAAGTTCAATAGCATCTCTCATATTGGGAGCATGATTAAATATTGATTTCTTGGTCAAGATATATGGTGATTCAAAGAACTAGTTAATTACATTACAAGGCATTGAAACGCAATATGAAACATTAAAATATCTAATTAATCTATATGAGAAGAAATGTAAATGATTTTTTTACTCTGGATGTTGGTTAAACAAGTATTTTAACTGGCAGACAGAGAACTTCATCCAGTGTATATTTATGAGAAGTAAGTTCCATTTAGACTAGTAGTCTAAAAGATTATACTGCCCCATAAAATATAAAAGCAGTTCAGCATATAGTTGTGTTCTCTGGATATGTGGTTAATTGGAAAGGATCAAATGCCATGAAAAAGAGGGGAGACTTCACATGGCTGAATCACCACAAAAGCATTACAAAAAGAACTTGTATAAATTATTGTGCTTCCATTATATCATACACTTTCATAGCCAGGGATAGCTTACACTCTCTGCTTCTTTACACTGAGTGGTAAAATGATTAATAATTGTATGTAAAGTTTCACCAGAAATGTGTTCTGCACTATTCGGCTATACTTTCAGATATTCAAACTGATCTTTTATCCTGCTAGTTAAATGAAATGTTTAAAGCCTACAATCATTACAAAGCACCCTTAGAAACTTCCACACTTTTTTCTGGCATTTGGGTGTCTGGCACTGCAGGAGAGTGAGATGGGCTATAAGCAGTTATTCCTTTTGTTTCATCCTCACTCCAGCGAAGAGGTAAAGCTCTGTATCAGATGCTCTGGCAATTAAAACTTTTGGAAGCACAAAGAAAGCCTTGTGGTTTCCATCAGTTGTCTGTTTTATAGTATTCAATCATAACGCCCGTGTGTGTGTGTGTGTTGTTGCTTTTTAATTTTTCAAAACAGTGAATTAAGTAGAAACTGACATGGTACTGTGAAGCCATTGTATTGGTCCTTTGTACAGGAATAAAGTAGCCGAAATAAGTTTGAGCTGTATCTGTACACTATAAGGATCGCTTTGCAGCTTTAATATAAATGTTGAAATATGTTTAATCTTGGGAATCAGAATGACCCCAATACATTGTTTTAGTCCATCCGATCATCTTCAAGAGCTTGTAGCACCTCAATGAGTTAGATGGATTCAGCAAAAGCCTCTGGAAAGCAAGAGCTTGTAGCACCTCAATGAGTTGGATGGATTCAGCAAAAGCCTCTGGAAAATGGAAAGGTGTACATTGAACCACTAGAAAACAAATGTTTTGCTACGTCAACCACCCATGAGGACAATTTTGGATTTTGGGGCATTTTGGAGTATTTTGAATTTCAGAATTCTGGATAAGGGATGCTTAATTTATACTTTATGTTCCCTCTTTTCCATTTGCTCCAAAAGGTTCTGGAACCTTCAGGACTGTAGGGGTGGTTGTACTGGGTGCTACAGAAAGATAACAAAAATGGTGCTCTCCACCCTTCCTGGAAGCAGGGTTGTTCAGAGTATAACTCTTATTTCAGAGGAGTGTTACCAGAGGAATAAGATCTCTAGATATAACCGAACATTTTCTATCCTTAAAAGTTTTAAAGCTCATTTAAATTCTTACAGCACAAGGTGTCCTTTAACTGTTCCTCTAAAAAAACCCTAATTTATGACTCTTTTTTGAACTGTATTCTAATAGGTTGTGTTAATACCATTTAAAAAATTATTTTCACCAGGTACTAAAGGGAACCTGACAGAAGATGAGGCTCCCCTTGGGTTCAGTCTTGTGATTACTGCTGGCTGCGTAATTCTGTCTGTCTATTTTTTAGCATTGCAAACTTATGTCCTCAAGGCAGATGTCATTATTAATGTTGTGCTCCTTGTTATATATGGACTGGAAGGAATTCTGCAAATCATAGCTATTGCAGCATTTGTCAGCTAAATCATGTTGCTACCTGTGTTACACCTGTCACATGTGTGTATGTGTAACATATTCCTCAAAAAGAAGGAACACACACCTTTAAAATGATGGCCTTTCAAACATTCATGAGTATTCTCAGGTTCAAAATGTGTCTTCATGAAGTAGTGCTGAATTTTTTATGCTGAATTTTTATACTAAAAAAGGTTAGCATTTTATATTATAGTGATGGATGGATGCATTGGAATTTAGGATTAAATGTTTGTACTCAACTTAAAGTTGTTCCACATTTTTTGTGGCAGAACAATTTTGTTGCTTGCCTAAAACATGTCCTTGGTAAGCACCTTTATGTCTCATTGAAAGAGGTATTTTTGTAAAAGCAAACATGCTGTGCATGTCCCCTGTATGTGTACTAACTACATAATTATAAGTAGTGATCTTCCCTTTGAATATTAGGGGTGTCATTGGGCAGTTCTCAGAGAACAGGCAGATGTGGTCACTGGCATTCATGTGACTGAACATAACATGCTCTCAGTATAGTATGCATTATCCTTAAGAATAAATTTAATTTTAGGCCAGGATCATACATTCTGCATATCTCCAAAGTGATTTCACATTCCATTGGGCTTACATTGGAAGAGTCATGCATTCATGTATTAACAAATGCATATTAATAGAATCTTGTTTTTAAATTACTTCGAAACTGTTTTCGTAACTGTAAATTCATTGGCTATTAGACCTAGTTAGAGCAGTGGACTTTACTAAAGGGAACTTTTGATTACCACGATTCTTCACTTGGTTGCAGCCGTCTCAAAGGCTTGGCTCAGACAGGAATTAGCCTTGTGTTTCCTCATATATTCTAGTTACTCCCTTCCTTTCTTGTTGCATATGTGCCAGACAAACTATGATTTGTGCTTATAATTGTGTACAAACCAGGATTGAAAACCATAATTCCATTTTACCTCCAATTATGGTTTTCAGGAGCCATACATAGTTCAGATGCTTTTAAAAAGAGAAATTCAAAGGGGCACAAGAAAAAAAATATTTGGCATTATATCCAAATGAAGCAAGTCACAATCCTACTGTCTGAATTCCTCTGTTCCTTTTCAAGGGAAAGATTGTCCTCATGTGTCCATTTCCATAATTATTGCAAACCAGTACAAGCTACTCAGGTTTGATTACAGAGTATTTAAGTGACAGTTACATTGTTTTCTATGTACGATAATTTACCTAAGTTTAATTTCGAATAGATTAATTTTGAACAATATATCCTCTGGATAAAATTTCTGGAGTCTTGATTTTGCCATTGGCATGTTTCAAACTTGCTTCTGATACAAGAACTGCATCCTGTTGTTTTAATTAGAAAGAGTGGTTCTAGATACTTCATTACAAATTTATCTCTCCTATAAGTTTTGGGAAGATGAATTGCAAGTACTCTCGGAAGATTGCAGTATTCTGTATTTTTGCACTCATTTTTATATGTCAGCTTTACTCTAATATTTAATATTTTCTACTACAGGTTTTGGCTTTCGAATAAAGTGTTTAATGGCATTTGTTTTTTTAAACAAAGCACCAAATAACATTTAAAATAAAACCGTGTTGTATATGCAATTTGTTTTTGTAAAACACACAGGCATGCACTCATACCCCCATAGGTCAAGGTGTACTACTCTTATGGTTTGCCTAAAAGATAGGTGGAAAAACACATGGCAACTAAAGGTACCCATGAAACCATATAGGTATGCCTTTTCAACTTAAACGTGATATACCCAAGTATTATCATTCATTTTGATTGAAACAAATAATCAGTAAAGATAAAGATAAAGACAAGCAATAGGTTCAGATAGAATTGATGTCAGATCCAGATCTTAAATGAGTTTTCCTAAATGTTAACAGAAAGATCATTGGCATCTCTGATAACCCATTTTTAAATATTTGACTATCTGGAGCAAATGGAGAAAACAGTTACACCTGAAAACGTCCCCTCCAATACCTGTCATCATACATCCTTTGTTTTATCATGAGGATAAAAAAGCTCAGCTTGATGACTGGGAAGGAGCAGGGCTATGCAGGTTATTAATTTCTTGCCCCAAAATTAATGCCTAACCGGGGAACAAATGTTAGATAAGCTTCCATGTGCTATGGTTCCAAATTCATCAAATATTACATTAAAAAATAAAGTCAAAGGCCTCTTCTACACAGCTATATAAAATCCACATTATCTGCTTTGAGGTGGAGTATATGGCAGTGTAGACTAAGATAATCCAGTTCAGATAATGTGTCTTTGATAACCTGGATTATCTGGCAATGTGGAAGGGCCCATAATCAGACAGGATCATTCCCCTCTTACCCTTTTTGAATCTTTAATTAAGGTGTACATTTTTCAATCTAGAGGTTTGGTTTCTATCATATATTCATTATTATTTCCTACTACTAAGCCTAAAATGTACAGCTTAAAACTTCAATGGGAACATGATTTAGGGCACACCATCACTGATGATGACTAGATAGAGTTAGAAATCAAAACTTCTTCAATCCATTTCAGCATATTCTAAGGAGACAACTTTGTAAATGTATGCAACGCAATAAAGATAAATCCAAATTACCAAAAATAAATTTCTGCAGTGCCGAAGGGGGACTGATTGAGCAGGAATCTGCATGCATATGTGGCGGGATGATGTAGTTGTCTTAGCATTCTGGCGGGATATCTTTCAAAAAATAGGTAACATTACCAACCAACCTTTTTTTTCCAGACTTGGCATTATTGAACATTTTCTCTGATTCTAATATTTAGTTATTACATAAGGACCTAATAACATTTTAGCTGCTAGAGTCTAGACAGTTAATACAACAGTAGAAATCTGAAAATGCATTGAATATCACTTCAAGAATATGGGACTTAGCTGTTTCAGAAAAGTTGTCACAAAGAGTAAAGGAACTGAATAAGGATACTGACATAAATAAATTTAGTTATTTGGAAAACCAAATACCATATGTTGTATTATTGCATTGCAATGGTATACGTTTATATATAAAATGTGTTGTTTTTATAAATTATGTTTTATGTTAATTTTTTTCAATAAAAGTTTAAACAAAAAAACAAACAAACCTTGAAACATGTTCTGATGGCCAATTTGTTCTTTAATATTTCTCTGGATGGTGAATTGGGCAGGGAGATGACATGATGTTTCCCTACCCTTATGTATGTACTGATACATAGCTATTGATATCAGCTCCTTACTGGTGGACATTCATCTCCATGTCTGTAGGGTCCCTTTCACATGAGAAAAATGTACGATGTCGTGAGGCTTTTCACACAAAAGGGGTGTTTCAAAATTGCTCACAACCTGGTTGCTCTTCATATTTACTAACAAATATTTACTTGTAAGATCAAAAGGATTTAGTGATGTGAATGTTTGCATGATAGCAATTATACTTGTACAATTTCCCTTATCATCTAGGAAATTAAAACTTTTTTGTTTTTGGCTTTTACTTATCACTTACCAGTCAGTATTATCACAATTCATTTATTTATTTATTTGCTACATTTATATGCCACCCTTCTCACCCCGAAGGGGACTCAGAGCGGCATACAAATTAAATGTACATACAATATTATATTAGCATAGTACAATACTGGTAATAAAATTACTATATTGTACTGTATCAATATATTGTAATATTATTAGTAATATTACATGTAAAATATAATATATAATTAATATTATTATATTGTATTATTAGTATTATATCGTATAAATAAATAAATAAATTCATAATAAATGTAAATAATTAGATAGGTTTATTTGTATTATGGGCCTTATTTATTTATTTATTTATTTATTTTTCAAACTTATATGCCGCCACTCCCCTAGGGCTCGGAGCGGCTTACAAGAACCGGCTAAAATCAACAATTTAAAAAACATTTTAAAAACATCATTTAAAAAAAATCTTTAAAACATCCTAAAAGCACCTTTTAAAACATCAGCAACAGAACTCAAAAGCCTGCCGAAACAGGTGTGTCTTACATGCCCTGCGGAAGGCCAACAAGTCCCGCAAGGCACGAACTTCAGGTGGCAAGGTGTTCCACAGAGATGGCGCCACTACTGAAAAGGCTCTGCGTCTAGTTGCAGTTAGACGCAAGGTCTTAAAACTGGGGACTTCCAACAGGTCTTGGTCCTCAGAACGGAGGGATCTCTGGGGTTTGTAAGGGGTGAGGTGGTCCCTCAGGTACATCGGCCCTGGACCATGTAAGGCCTTGAAGGTAAGCACCATCACTTTGAAAGTGATCCGGTGCTCAATTGGTAACCAGTGCAGCTGCCGTAAGATTGGTGTTATGTGGCATCTTATGGGGACTCCCGCAAGGAGCCGGGCAGCTGCATTTTGCACCAATTTGAGCTTCCGGATCACCGACACAGGAAGGCCAATGTAAAGGGCATTACAGTAATCCAGTCTCGAGATGACTGTAGCCTGGATCACTGTAGCCAGGTTGTCCCTAGATAGATAGGGGGCTAGCCGTCTAGCCTGCCGAAGATGAAAAAAGGCAGTTTTGGTAACGGCGGAGACCTGGGCCTGCATCGTCAGTGAAGGGTCCAAGAGGACTCCCAGACTCTTTACTAGTGAAGACGGGCGTAGCACTTCACCATCCAGGGTTGGCAACTGGATATCCCCACTGCCCGGTCGGCCCAGCCATAGGAACTCCGTCTTTGCTGGATTCACCCTCAAACTACTGGAACGCAACCATCCAATAATGGCCTCGAGGCACTGGTGAAAACTGTCGGGTACAGACTCCGGTTGGCCTTCCATCTTTAACACAAGCTGAGTGTCGTCAGCATATTGATAACACTCGAGCCCGAAATCTCGGACCAGCTGAGCAAGTGGTTGCATATAGATGTTAAACAACAGAGGGGAGAGAATGGCCCCCTGAGGAACCCCACAATGTAGATTATGGATTGTTGCTATTTGTTTCACACATGGCTTTCTAAATAGGTTTCCTAAACAGCTGGCACTAATTGTTGGCTTGGACCATCCAGCATCTCTTTTTTTTTTAAATCATTTTTATTCAAGTTTAACATTTGTGTATTAAAAACACAGGGAAATAGCGGGGGGGGGGGGGGGAAGTAAGTCTGTGGTGGGAAAAGGATAGGAAAAAGGAAAAAAATGGGGGGGGGAGAAAAGAGGAGAGGAAGGGTATAGGTAAAGAAATGGGGGGGGTCTAGAGAAGGAGTGGAAGGGGGGCTTATACTTCCATTCTTCTTCTTTGCAATCTTTAACAAAAAAAGTATTTATCAAGTCTCTTTTTATTCTCTGTTTTCTCCCATTTTTCTTCCATCTCCTTCTTTTTCCTTTATTCAAGGGCTTTCTTTCATTTGAACTTTCTTTCTGCTTATTTCAAATTTAGTTCTTTCTACTTCCTTTACATTTTCAAATAATCCATTACAGGTCTCCAGTCTGTAGTTTTGATGTATCCTCCTGTGTTTCTTTTCAATAGTATGTTAACCTATCCATATCCATGATTTCAGTTACTTTATCCAGCCAGTCTTCTTGTGTTGGAATTTTTGCTTGTTTCCATAATTTAGCATACGCCATTCTTGCTGCCGTACTTAAATACACAAATAAAATATCTTTATTTCTATCCCATCCAGCATCTCTTGCCAGCATAGGTAACGATGCAAGTGCATTAGCATTGTAATCCCTAAACACTTACGTAAATTGTCATCCATCCCTCCCCTAGGGAAATGATTGGCAAAATCTTCCAATGCTGTGCCTGACTTCCTAGAGATCTTTGATGATGCATATTAAAAAAAAATTATGAGCACAAGCATGAATTGTCATGGTGAAGCTACAAACAATCATTGCTCAATATATTAGGCTCATGGAGTATATAATTATAAAAAGGCCCATCCCTTTTGGAACAGGAGGAACAAGTTTTAATGAAAACTGAATTAGAAATGAAATGAATGCATATTTTTAAGAAGCATAGATCATGAATTGGGTGGTGTTTATATTTCAAGCAAGAAGTCATTGTTCTGCATGTGACTTGGAGTGACTGCCAATTACTTCATTAAAAGGCCTGATCTGGAAATCAGATTCATCTCCTGTGATTTAGCATACTGAGATATTTTACAAAGATACGGCTACATTGTTCCAAACTGTTTTTGTTTTGTTTTTTGCTTGCAAGCTGAACAAAAATAAAAGGAAATGAAATACAAATAAAGCTCTGCATTCCTCAAGAACAACTCAGCAATTTTCTTCTTGTCCATAATGCAAACAGTTATAAATGTTTTGAATCACTTAAGGGAGGACCTGCATTCTCTTCCTGTTAGCAAGTTATACATGGGGATTGTGAAGTCTTTATTTGGAGAAAATAAGACAAACATGACATACACAATTATTGTCCTCCATTGGCATTATTCTTAACTTTGTTTATACCCTGCCATTCTCTCAGTGAACTCAAGGCAGCTAAGAACTACTTCCCTGTTCAGACTCCATTTGAACAATGTAAATGCAGTAAAAGGGAACCTTTTGGCCATCAATATGTTTTTAAATCACAACTCCTAGTGCACCTTATCATTAGCCGTACCAACAGAATGGAGAAAAACAGTAGATCCAAATATCTGGTCTAAAATTTCCCACACTAGTTGTGAGGCAAGTGCATAGGTATCTGCTATGCTGAACAGAAGCCTCCAGTGGCGCAATGGGTTAAACCCTTGTGCCAGCAGGACTGCTGACTTGAAGGTTGGGCTGCTGACCTGAAGGTTGTTGGTTAGAATCCGGGGAGAGTGCAGATGAGCTCCCTCTGTCAGTTCTAGCTCCCCATGTGGGGACATGAGAGAAGCCTCCCACAAGGATGGTAAAATCATCAAACATCCAGGCAACATCCTTACAGACAGCCAATTCTCACACCAGAAGCAACCTGCAGTTTCTCAAGTTGCTCCTGGCATGAAAAAAAATACTGAACATACACTTGGTGGAAACCTGGCCTTATTATATGACTTTTATAGTTTTATTCAGACATTATCCCTGTTTTTGTTATTTTGTGCTTTCGAGTCATTTCCAACATGGCAACCTGAAGGTAAACCTGTTATGGGTTTTTCCTAGCAATGTGTATTTGGATCAGGTTTACCTTTCTCTGAGGCTGAGAGAGTATGACTTGCCTAATAGGTTTCCATCGTTTAGTGGGGATTTGAACCCTGATCTCCAGTAGTACAAGATTTCAAATTTACAACAATAGTGAAGAAATAAAGAGCGAAAGAGACCCACAATGCATGAGTTTGCCTCCTGTGTTCATGCAGAATCTTGCTTTGAGCCTTGAACACTTTCTGCACTGTCCTGATGTGAGAAGAGCATTGGTCTTCAATGTAGACTGCATGGCTTGATTTTACAACTCCTAGAGACTCTTACTTTACTACCTCATCAGTAAAAAAGGTCTCCCAGTCTTCCCCCAACAATTCTCTAAATGGATTGCAACTATTTGGTCTTTGAACCTGCTAGCAAGCAGCTTCCTGCTCAAGTGAGAGGTCATCCCCGCAGAGCAATGGTTTTTTTTTTGTTTTTTTTTGTTTTTTGTGTGTGTCAGGAGCAACTTGAGTCGCTTCTGGAGTGAGAGAATTGGCCGTCTGCAAGGACGTTGCCCAGGGGACGCCCGGATGTTTGTTTTGTTTTTTTTTTTATGTTTTTACCATCCTTGTGGGAGGCTTCTCTCATGTCCCCGCATGGAGCTGATAGAGGGAGCTCAACCACACTCTCCCCAGGTGGGATTCGAACCTGGCAGAGCAATGGTGACATCTATGGCTTTCCAGAGGTGTGTCTCTCTCCATTATTTCTTCAGGGCTGCCACCTGGTCCGAGCCTTCAACCTTCATTTCACACTATAGACGGGACACAAGATCCCAATGAACATTGCTTTTGGGAGAGCTGATCTTCTGTTATGTGTTGCATGATACTCCTGCCTATGGCTAGCAATTGGCTAGTCTCCCAATTTGTGTGAGCCACAGAGCACAAAGAAGAGGAACACTTTGCTTACCTGTGACTGGTTCTTCAAGTGGTCACATAACCACACCCACCCTCCCCTCATGTCTTGGCTGTCCTAGTCCTTTGGGTTGAAACTTTGGCATCCAGAGAATAGGGCTTTGGCAGGAAGCGTGCTAGACATGCATGAGGGGAATAGGAGGAGTTACCACCAAAATTAATATTAGCATAGTTCTAGAAAGTTCCAAAAGATGCACTCTGCAGCTGTACCGTGTTTCCCCGAAAATAAGACAGTGTCGTAAATTAATTTTTGCTCCCAAAGATGTGCTAGGTCTTATTTTCAGGGGATGTCTTATTTTTCCATGAAGAAGAATTCACATTTATTGTTGAACAAAACAATGAACATTTATTATATACTGTACAGTAGTTGTCATCACAAACCAGCATAACCAAACTGTGAATCCTATCAAGAATTTCTTGTTACAGTAGAGTCTCACTTATCCAACACTCGCTTATCCAACGTTCTGGATTATCCAACGCATTTTTGGAGTCAATGTTTTCAATATATCGTGATATTTTGGTGCTAAATTCATAAATACAGTAATTATTACATAGCATTACTGCGTATTGAACTACTTTTTCTGCCAAATTTGTTGTCTTAACATGATGTTTTGGTGCTTCATTTGTAAAATCATAACCTAATTTGATGTTTAATAGGCTTTTCCTTAATGCCTCCTTATTATCCAACATATTCGCTTATCCAACATTCTGCTGGCCCGTTTATGTTGGATAAGTGAGACTCTACTGTACTTCCATTATTTCCATGTACACCTGGTATGTACATTTACCAATCCTGCATGCTCTGGTGTTCTGTTTGGCAGGCACTGGGCATGCTTCCAAACAAAAACTGCTAGGTCTTACTTTTGGGGAGGCCTTATATTTAGCAATTCAGCAAAACTTCTACTAGGTCTTATTTTTCGGGGATGTCTTATTTTCGGGGAAACAGGGTAGGTAGCCTATTTGTGTGAGTTCACAGATGACCACTTGAAAAACCATAGTTTCAGATAAGCAACTTGCTCTTTGTTTGGTTTTCTGTCCAGCTGCAATTTACCTTGATAACAAAGACACCAAGAATTTTTTTTCTTGGTGTCTTCATTTTTAGACCTGTTCCTGGAGTTATTTGGGACACTGGTTCAGAAAATTGCATTGGATAGATCACATCCACTCTATTTTCTATGGGCGAGAGATAGCGACTGGCAGATGCTATATGTTGTATCTCAAAAGCTATTGCTGATGGGGAAAATTGATGCAATTTTTGGAATCAGCAGATCATCAAAATGTGTGTTGGACGGAGTAATGAAAAAGGGAGATCTACACAATTGGCACAATTTTTCATACAATTTAAACACTTTTAGGAAGCTTAAATACCTTTAAAAATGCTACAAATGTGTAATAGATTCTGTTTTTTTCCCAGTTTCTTCTTGCAAGGCACTTCTCTAAGTCATTAGCTTATGGAATGTGTTAGTGACATTAGTTCTTGGTGTTACATATTGCTTGATAGGATATCCGTCTAGATGTGCTATATTCTCAATAAAATTACATTAGAAACTTTAAAGTAAGATACATATACAATATTTCACACAGTTGAAAGCATCATACTTCACCCTTTTCTATAGGAAGGCTCAGACCCATAGCCAGGATTTTGATTCGAGTGGGAGGGGGGCTGAGTCTGAGTGAGAGAGGATCTACCCTAGCAAACCTTTTGTATTGATATCCCAATACCCCAATGCATATGGGATATATTGAGCATGGTGATCAGATCATGATATGAATAAACACAACAGTTTAAATAATAAATGTAAGGCCTTCTCGCGGACCACCCTGAGAATCTTCCCGGCTACATGCCTGGGAAGGCTGGTTGCTTCCAATTAAAATAATAGTTGTGAGACTAGATTTACCATTTCAGGACAGAATTACCTATCATCTTGAGATCACTCTTTTGGTGCCTGCAGATTCCTACATACAAATGCTAAAGGCCTTCCAGTTGATTGTTAATCCACTCAGACCCTACAATGAAACACTATGGTATATATGCTTTCTAATTGATATTTCAATCATCACTTCGTTACTGAATTAGGTTAATGCATTCTGTGGATGGTTAGAGTATGCACAGTTGAGGAAATCATGGAAATGATCAAACTAGACTATTTCCAGAAAACTGCCAGAGTCTAATAATTCAGTGTTATACCAGAGCATGTTTGTTTCGAAGTCGATCTTGAAGCAAGATCGATTTTTGTTACTGAAAAAAAAGTGTTAATGACTAATCTCAGACACATCCTTCTTCAAAAAGCTAATCATGTTTAGGTTTGTATGTTAATCTTGTTAATTTCTGCATTCTTTTCTTTGTTTTTAAAGCACAGTGCAACCTTTGCCTCTTTATATTCCCTGAAGTGAGCTACTCCACAATGTGTCTACAGCCTTTCTGTCCCAGATAAAGTTAAACTCTATATCTATAGTAGTCGCACAAGTCTTCGTTGCACAAACATAAAGATAAGCTTATCACAAGGAAGAAGTTGTAACTGGAATGGGCCATCATCAAACACCTTGGTAGCAGGAAGTTCAGATTAATTGTATCAAGGAAATGCACTTGGCCAAGGAGACAGCCAGCATGGTGTCAGGGTTTGCACATTGGACAATGACATTGGAAGAATCCCTGTATGGCCATGCAAGCCCACTGGGTAACTTGGGCAAGTCATAGTCTCTCAGCTTCAGAGGAAGGCACAAGCAACCTCTCCCCTTGCCAAGGAAACCCCATGATAGGTTCACGGTTGGGTTTCTAAAAGGTGGAAACAATTTAAAGGCACATAAAACAACTTTTCTGAGGAAGAAAATTCCTTTTGAATGCTGTTGTTATTACAGTATTTATTTATACCGCCGCTTTCTCCAAGTTTAGGACTGCAAGATTTAAAATAAACATAGTTACAAATTAATCTTGAAGGCAAGGGTAGGTAAAGTGCCACAAAGTAGGCCCCTATGTGCATTCTGTGAGCTACTCTAATATCTCAAACTTACCAGATCCCATAATTTGTGGGCAATCTTTGAGTCCCAAACCATGCCAACTCTACTAAAATCACATTAAAAAAATAACATCCCTTGTCCCCAAAATTGTCCCAAAACAGACCAAAAATAAAAAGGGGGAAATCCCTGAATACAAGTCAATATGGTAGCTGGAAGTGACACTTTTCCACTTTGACCAGGCTGAATGGACACAAAAAAGAAAAACAGGCTTTGCTTTGTTTGCAGTTGCCCATCCCTGCTTTTCCAACAACTCCGCAACATCCCTCAATAATATTGCCATTATGGCAGACGCCGTATCCCAACTGAAGACTATATGCTTTGGATTAAAAGCACTCTCACACATGCGGGGGAAGCTTACTCACTACTTTGAGAAGATGCTGCAAATCAGGAGTATAAATAACTTTATGAGCCACTAGTTTCATTCAATATGAGATAGCCATTTGTGTTCTACAGAGTGTGGAAAGAGTAACCTATTTTCCTGAGACTTCTACTTTGTGAACACTGCTTTTGTATTGTTGGATTTTGCATTCAAACACTTAAAGAGCAGAATGCTAAGACTACAATCTCATAGTAGTTTTCACAGAGCTAAGTACCATTGCACTTAGCTGAACTTGCATTTCGATAAATATTCATAGGACTGGGCTAATTTTTTCTATTTGGGAACTGCTTGCCTCATAGTCTGGGTCCAAGCCAAGCCAAAGGCTGAAATCAAAGGAAACATTGCCCCTCATTTCATATCAATGAATATAATAACCCTATTTGTCTAAATCAGTGGTTCTCAAACTGGGGTCCTCAGACATTTTTGGCCTACAACTCCCAGAAATCCCAGCCAGTTTACTAGCTGTTAGGATTTCTGGGAGTTGAAGGACAAAAACTTTTGGAGACCCCAGGTTGAGAACCATTGGTTTAAATACCTTCATTTTCTTGATTTCTCAAACTGGCTCCTTCTTTCCCTCCCAAGACACACACAAAAAACTATTCTCTCCAAGTTATTGATCCAAAGCAGGATGGCTCAACTATGTGATGTGCTCAGCTAACATCTGAATGAGAGGAGTTTCAAATCTCTCCCTATTGCTGAATTTTGGTCGTCTTTGAATCCACTTCTCTGTACTTCTAGTTTGAAAGATGCTTTGAGTCGCATCCCACAAATCTGAAGCAAAATTTCCACCTTTACGATGCCAGGACAGGGTGGGCACCGCTTGTACTGGCAGGATGAACACGGCGCCAGACAGAGAGGCCTCACATGCCAGCCGCCGTTCTCTGTGGGGTGGCTTCTGCTTGACAAAGGTGGACTTGTTTCCTTACCAAGAGAAGCTAGGTTGGTCATTTCCCCACCCTGCCCTGTGAGCGGGGAAACAGAACACATCCAAACTCAAGCCAAAGCTCTCTCTCCTGGCTCCTGGGATCTAAAAATTCTCAGGGAGGAAGCCGAGCAATGAATAAAGCCCATCCTGCAACCTCCACAGGCAGTGGCTTGTTCTGGTTTCACAGTGTTGCACCAGGTGTCAGCAGAGATACTAGGCTCACAGACGCCCAGGCTTCTGGTTATACAGTAACCTGTGGCATTGGCTGCGGCTCCACCTCTCCCTCTGCCTACTCCTCCTCTTACTGAGCACAGAAAGCCCTTCCACCTGCTCTCAGAGAAGCCTGAAAGTCTGATCGGGAAGGAAAAGGGGACAGAGAAGAAGAAGCAGGAGGCAACCCCAATTGAGATTGTGGTTCTCTCTCCAGCCTTAGAATTCTCTGAGGAGGAAAAGGAGGAGGCCGGTGAACATCAGTCATCCTTCTCCCACTTTTGCTGAATAGAGCAGAGGAGAAAGCCTAGGGAAAGTTGAGAATGGCAGAAAACCTGGAGTAAACAGAGGGAGCTGCAAAGTGGAAAACAAACTTCAGAAGCTGGCAGATTCCAGCGGACTCTTCTGAGCAAAAGGTGAGCCTTACATTTCTGTGTTTGACATTGTTCCTCCCGGAGTTTGCCATAAAGCCACAGCACAACATTTTGCATAGTTAAGGAAGTGTGTGTGTATTTGGAAAAAGGGAGCGCAGTGCAGCTCTGAAAGAAGTTAAATATAGAAATAAGGGGGAAAGGGCAGAATTTTCTCAGCGTCAGTTGAATGGCACAACACATCCCTACCCCCAAACGAAAGATCCCATAGGCCCCAGGAAATGCCTCCTTGAGCAGGGAGTTATATAACTGAGTCTGAGTGTCTTATTTTCTAAAAAAAAAAGATGTCTCAAGTTGTCTTGAATTATGTTAGATCCAAAAGAGGTAGAGATGTGCGTGTGTGCATGTTTGTGTGTGAGAGAGAGCAAACAAGCAAGCACTGATACAGATGTTCTTTGCTTTTCTACCAGCTTTGTGAAATGAACTTCAGCTTTCAGTATTCATGGAAAAACTTTTGTTTTTACTCTTAACTTACTGAAACCCTGTTCTGAAAAGTAAATCCAGCAATGTGCCGGTGTTCTGTGTTTGCACAGATGCACGATGGCTGATAGAAAATAATGTTAATTATTAAAACAATACTTCTGAAGGTTGTGTGAGAGAAAAGCTTTCTGAAAAATTGCTTGCTATTAAACCACATGAACAAATCAATGTGTTGTGGGACAAAGGGAGCAATTGGATATAATTGGCCCTTGCCTTTAATTAGTAAAAAATTGATGTCATGTTGAACAGCAGGATTGTTCATTGTCACTAAAGATTGTCCTGGAAGTGTAAAGAGACAGGCGACAGCATTCTTTTCTCACTCAGACATTCCAAGTTATTTTGAAAGATTTCACTGTGGGACATTTTTTTTATTTTACATTTAATACTCTAGAACTTGTTCTGAGTTCAAAATGCATTTACGTAGTATTATCTGTGAATCATATGCTTATAAAAATGTTGGCCTTTGCCCTTCAAACTCGTTGCACATATATATTATGTGAAAGGCACAACTTATCCATGGGAACACCATTCAAAAATGACACCAATCAGTGGTACACCTAGATAATTTTAGATGCCTTAGCCAGCCCTGTATATTATTTCAAAATTGTTTACTTTACATTTTATTGAAAAACAAACAATTGCAGAACAATATATTTTACAGTGCCTTGCCCCATGACTACATCAATACAAATAGATAACAATCATCATCCCTGAAATCAAATTAAAACTTTTGTAGTTCATTTAAAACTAATAATAACCAAGCACAAAAACAAACTGCATGTGTTCTTTCAGTTGGGAAGTACACAATTAAAATTTCTCCACCCGCATCCTCGATTTTATGCTTTACAACCCCCATCCTGACATGTTTGAACAGAAAACAAACAAGGCAGTTCATCCAGACCTAGAAAAAGAAAAAGGGGACAAACCTTTGAGCATGTAATGTTTACATTTTAGACTCACTTAAATGCTGAAAATGTAATGACACCGAGGATAGAAATTGTTATTTTCTCAATACCTTTATTTGGGAGGAAACACCATTGCTAAAAGGAAAGAATGAAGTATTTGAGTAAACAACCCAAAAGGGGTCAATATTATGCCCATCTGGCTGCCCTTCAACAACTATCTATTCTGGTTTATTTGTTTAAATGTGTGGTGGTGAGCAGCATCAGCTGATGTCCCCAGCATACCTGACCCAATCCAAGTGGAAATGCCAGGCCTATTTGCCCCCTGTATTTGTTTATTGTTGTACTCTCGAATCAATTCTCTCTCCCTCCCAACCCCCAACACAAATGCAGGGCAAAACTGTTTTAAAAACTGGATCCAATATTACAGTGTAATGCTATATATTCAAGATCACAAATGTCTTTTGAACCACTTGATCTGAACTGTCCAAATATCTGGAATGTCTGAATTTTCTGCATGCCAACCATATAGCTTAAAGCCAATATACAACCATGTAAAGAAGATGAAACTTTTTATAGAAACTTCCAGTTCCTATATGTTATGAATAGTTGGAGGAATGAGATTCTTTTGTATTAATATGATCTAGTTCTTTAATTGTCTAGAGGAAAAGATGGTCCAGTTTAAAAGTCCCAGTTGATTAGTCTTTTTTTAGTTTAAAGAGAGCTGTTACGAAAGAGGAGGCTGTGATATATTGACATTGTTATGATAAGGAAGCAAGAAATGTCAGGGACATCTGTGGTCCCTTTTTATGGGAAAGCATGCAGTGGTCCTATAGTTTCCCTATGGCTTCTTCCTACATTAATCTGCTCATATTTGGAAGACTGAGAGACACAGGTGAGGCCAGGTTTGCAGTGCTTTCCCAACCCATTACAGTTAGCACCAGGGCTGTAGCCAGAAAAAAAATTCGGGAGGGGGTTTTGAAAATTTCGGGGGGGGGGGGTTGAACCCCTAGCACATACCCCTCCCCGCTACAAACCTGTCAATATCTGCTTGAGATAGTGCCTGGAGGGACTCTTAATGTTTTGCATCTCATAGACTTAGACTGGGGATTTGGTTAACCAGTTAAAAATCATGAGATTTTTTTTATAACTTGAAAAATTTCGGGGGGGGGGGGGGGGTTGAACCCCTAACCCCCCCCCCCTCGCTACAGGCCTGGTTAGCACAGTTGAGGAGGAGGACAATGCCTGGCCCCCAAAAACCCCGCAGCGGAATAAGACGTATGCCTCAGAACCCAACTCAGTAAAAATTTGGGACATAAATCCAACAAACAAACAAGACTGAGCTCCCAAGACCCTGTTTTTTCTGTAACTTCAGTAACACAATAGATCTCTCAGAGAGAAGACGATAGCCATCTAGATTGGGAGGTAGGCTTCCTTCTTATTTGACAATTTATTTCTTATTTATATATCTCTGTATGAATCAACTTGTTCAAGATTCAAGGTGGTTTCTGCATCTAGAAAATGTTTTACATTGTAGGGATATGTATAAACTCTAAAAATAGGGTTATACTAGTCAAGAAAATCATGAGATAGGTTTGCCTTAGGCTCACTATAGGATGGAGACAACTTAAAGGCACACAACAATAATCAATACCTACTAATAAACATAATTATGTCATGGAACCATCATGCCACCCTAAATACACCCAGCCTCATCTGATTTGGGAACCTATGTTGCCTAATTAATGCTTGCATGGGAAATGGTAGGTAATGCCAGATTATTCAAGTAAGGCTAGGAAATTCCTGCCCAAAATTGTGGAAAGTAATTTATGTTGGTCAGAGTAGATAATACTAGCCTACATAGGGTGGGCAATTGCAGCAGTTCTGGGGGGAAATATTAGGCCACTCCGACTCTAGAAAGAGTCCATGTAGCCAATTGAAAATGCCAATGAACCAATAAACCAATGGAAAGTGGCCAGGGTTGCATTTCAGGTTTTGGAAAGTTGAAGTTTAAATATTGAACAATGCAAGGAGTCCCTTAAATCGTTGAAAAGGTGGTGGTGACTCCCAGAACCTTCCACTGTTCAGAGGCCAGAAATGCAACATCCAAGGAGCCTGTAATGACTTAAGGAACACAAAAGCAGGGAGCTGGTTGTGACTCCATATTTTGCCCACCCCCAGCAGCTTCCTATTAAATTAAGGGCAGTGCTGAATATTGATACTCCTATTATGTTGAGCAGTTTTTCATTATCAGGAGCTCCAACTTGATACCAAGAGGATGACACATGTTTGGATAATGGGTGTGAGTTTCCAAATCAGGATCCAGGATCATAAAATGATGAAAGTAGTCTACTGGACAGACTGCTGGGCTCAGGCAGCATGGATATAAATCCTTCCTAGATGGAATCATGGTTTGTTAACCTCAATACTTTCCATGCAAAATTTAAAATGTTAGTGACCTCCAAAGGATTTCTGCACTAAATGAGGTTAGCGAAATAAAGCTGTCCTCCTTCTTTTCCCATCCCTTTGCAATGGACATCCACATAGGACATTCTCAGTGCTAGGTTAGCACCCCAGTGTAATGTTTCACAGGTTTTGAAACAGAAATACTGCAGACCACCCGCCTTCCTTCCCTGTGTGTTCATGTGCAAAATGAATTGCTTTGAGAAAGTGGTTGCAGCAAAGTTCAATTAAGCTTACTTCTAAATTAGTGTTTTGAACTTCAGCTCCTGTAAACCTGGATCATCAATCAAGCCACCTGTTCTTCTGGGAGTTGAAACACCTGGAGTACTATAGTTTGAGAATCACTATTCTAAATCAACATAGTCGAGGATGGAGCTTTAAGTCTCCAAATTTAATTTCACTGGGCAATGCCCAACCTCTGGTCCAGGCAATTTCATTATGAGATCTTATCAGATAATGGAAATGGTCAGTTACACAACTCCGCTGCTTCTTAAGTTGGCTGTGATACAGAACATGCTTAACACGTGGAGAAAGGAGAGAACTCCCTACCATACCACCCATCTTCACATGCCATTCACCTTCCCTAGTGCTATTATTCCACTTTAACTGCAATGGTTGCATCTATGGCTTGTACTTTAGTCAGGCCCAAGAATACACTGGTTGAGAATTGTGATTTGTCCTCCCTTAATTGCAAATGGCAGGATTTCATAAGATGTTGCCCTGTCAATTAAAGTGGAATAATAATACTATAAAAACATACGGTAGCATAATTTTACTATGCCACCTTAGTCTTTCTATCCATGCTAGCAAAAAAATAATAATAATGCTCCTCCTCTGTTCTTTCCAGAATATATGTCATATGAGAAGAAAAACAGGTGAAAAGAGTGGAGGGGAAACACAGGTTGATCACAACTGGATGATGATATTTTGTGGTACATCTGCAAAATTCACACACAAGGTGTGGCAACTGCATGCCTAGAAATACCCTTTGGGCTCTTTGAAGCTGTCAGATTTCAGACAAGTCATAGCAACGCTAGAGAACAGTTGTGCTTAGAAGATAATGAGGAGAATTCAAAGTATAGTAATAAAAATGAAAGTAATATTGAGATGGATTCACTACCACACAGTCACCCTCCCTGGTGTACTCAGCTAATGTTTATGGTTGGGAAACATGGTTGTGAGACCATAATACCTGCTGTTGTTTTGCACCCCAGAATATTTGCACAAATACCAAAACTATAAGCCAGCTTTGTGGCAAAAGCTTGGAAGCTATTGCCAGCACTTGCAATCTTATCTTTAGTCTTGCAGTTTTTGATTATCATGCGGAAAGGTGTCCGACTTCATCCAAAAGTTATTATCCTTGAAGGCTGGGAGGAAAGCTACTCCCACAGCAAACAACAAATGGGCTTTATTAATTTCATGAATGACAACAGGAGTCATGATTAACAAGTATCTTAATGTGTGCAAGTTGAGGCATGTGTAAGACTTCAGGTGTGCCCAGCTGTTCTTCTTCTGGAAAACACTGACTAAATTAGAAAAATTGCCAGGTTCAAAACAGAACAGCTCTGAATATAAGCCACTGGAAACAGACACTGTAGGTTCAAGAAAACCGCATTTTTTGAGGCTTGCCTCAATTATTTTGTCAACCCAGAAAGTAAAGAGACAGGAACAACTGAGGAACAATTGAGGAAGGAAGATATCAAGACATCTTGCTTCAAACACAAATATCTCTGAATTCAATTTCCATTGGTCTAAATTCCTTGAAATACTCACACATAGTGGGCTTGACCCATTTTCCTTTTCTTTCCACTCTGATTTGTTATCATTTTGGATGTGTGAAACATTTTTCACATTATCTTGATATATAGAAGCTGTGGAGCCTTTAATTAACTCAGTCAATATCACAATTTTTATTTGTATGAATGACTTTATTGTTGAATGATTTGAGCTTTTGTCCTGTGTTTATGTGTTTAAAATATTGTTTGTTTTATCTGTGCATTGCATTTTAATCTCCATTGTACCCCCTCTTCAAGCCTTAGTGAGAGAGATGGGAATTATTAATAATAATAATAATAATAATAATAATAAAGCTGATTCAGCATTTTACAATGACATTTTGTGGCTAGCTTGAACATTGCTCTTTAACCGGAACTTGTGAAAATTATGGTACTTTTTCAGACTACAGTTCTTAAAATTATTTAGATTATAGTTAAGGGAAAAAAAAGAATACCCTTTCCAAGCTCTGTTTCTAATATGGTGTACAGAGCTGGAGTTAGAAGTTTAAAATAATAAATAAATAAGCTCATGTACATGCAAAAGCCTTTGTGTGCACATAAGAAAGTCTGTGCCTGGCTTTGGAAGTTTGATATGGAGCGATTAGCAGGCAGGAATTATTAGCTCCACAGCATAAACATTTTCCTCTGCAAATCTCAAATCTCTTTTAGTGACTCAGGATATGATCAGCCAATTGATAATTATAGTTTCTTTAATCAATAATAATAATCAAAAGGATCCTCTGAGAAGCCAGATTCTGTGGTCAGACAGAGTAAAGAAACCAAAACAGTGACTGTCCAATCCTGGCATTCAAAACTAGAGCACTGAGCCAAAGACTGCAGACAGGCAAGGATTCAACTAAAAGACAAGCTAGTGAATCAGGGATCATTCAGATTTATAGGTTGTTCTTCTAGTGCAGAAGAGGAGATGCTATGAGGAATACTGTGAGTGATTGGATAAGCACCTGCAAGATTGCATGAGTAACTTTTTTTTGCTATCAAGGACAAGGCAATGCTACTTCCTTTCTCAAATTCATGCCCTTGGCTGGCTTCTGAGAGGATCCTTTTAACTTTCAATTTTTGGATACAATTTTTGGTCTAATGATCCAGTTTTGATTTTTGTTTTGTGACAAAACATCACAAGAGAAATGATGCATTCTGTATGTTGCAGAATGTTAGAGGGGATTATTGTAGCTTTCACATGTGGTAAATAAGGCAAGGTCAAAGGTTGCTGCAACAAAAGAGCAGAAAACTGTGGTTGGAACTGATCAATCTTCAAAAAAATGCAAAAATGCAGCCATCTAACTGTGATTTTATCTATGCATTGATAAAAGCATGATGATGTCTCTTGGATGAGCTGAAGGGATGGAGAGCACTGTACCACCCTTATGTACAAGAGAGGCATTGCTAACCATGGTTTAGGACCGAAATCCTAAGAAATGTCACAATGCCAGTAGAAGTTTCCTTCTGTAGTCAATTGATAACACATGCCAACCTCTTGTCTCCCAGATGTTGTTGAATTGTAACTCGCTTTAAGCCAACCAGCACAGCCAATGGTGAGAGAATCCTAAGAACTGCTGTCCAACAATACCTTTGCTTCCAGTTCCAGGGAACCTCCATAAGTTGACAAACAATACATTAGTCAGACTGCCTTGGACTGATGAAAATGTGAACTAGCTGACATTTGGAGCACCATAAATCCCCCAACCTTGCTATGGGTGTTGTTGGCTAAAGCTAATTTTCATGGTCCCCTAAATTATTTGCAAGATGGAAAGGATGGAGCTGGGTTTGCAACACAAGATCTGTCAGGTGTCATGTCTTGAGAGTTCTTGACAAATAGGCTGGGCTTAAAGAAACAAGACCAGCATGGAAGACCCCTGAACTTTATGGCACTCGACATGCAGTTTGTACATTGGCCAATCAAGGGAACAGCAAAAGCTGATTGTCTATAATAGGTTCTTGTGTTAAGAGTGAATCAATATTGCAGGAGAAATGATGAAGGATACTTTAAGAGATGTTTGGTTATGATTTAAGCCCAACTTTGACTGAAAGTTACTATTAGAACTGTGTGGTTAAGTAAAGGATGAAAAATAACCTTTATCTGAAAGCACTTCAGAAAAAGGCCACTTTGCATGGTCACCTTTGTAGGGAAGTAAGTTATGGTGAAAAGCAACTCTTGTCTATTGTAATGTTTGGCTTTTAGTATTTTGAAACTTACATGAAAGGAAGAAAAGTAGCAATCTTGTGAAACTCATTGATGGTCGAGGAAGTGAAAGAGGCAATGTTTAAGGAATACCTTCACACATATACAGTTGTCACTCCAGGTTTGCAGGTTTAACCCTCACAGGTTTTATTATTAATTGATTATTTTTAATAGGGATTATCTTTAATAGGGATTATCTTTAATAGAGTTTATGGTGGGGATGGGTGGAGGAGATGGGATGAGGAAGCACATGGCAGGTGTTGCATGAGTCCCTGGGGTGTATGTAATGGAATGGGGAAGGCAAAGAGGAAAGATCTAGGATCCAGGTGCTTTTACAAGTACCAGCAGCTGCTCTTACAGCAGCCACATTCCCCTATCTGTCCTGGAGACCTGCACACTCACCCCCCTCCCTCCTTCCACTGCCTGCCTGACCATGAATGCACAAGGGAACCTGCATAACCAAGACCCGCCACCTTGCTAATCCAGGAACCTTTTTAAGTGTTAAGTATGGTTTGGGAGCCCTAGAGATACTTCTGGTTTTTCAACTTTTGCAGTCCTAACAACCCGTGAAAAAGTGGAGGGCCAACTGTATAGCTAAAAGGAAATGTTACTTTTAGGTGGCAGTCCTATTTTTGCTTCCATGGAAGTAAACCCCATGTACTCAGTGGGACTTACTTCTGGATATATTATAGGATTATTCTTTTAATTTTTGCATGGTTTTACCATAATTCTGTGGTTCTGTCATCTTATTGTTCAAGCTTTTTCCTCTATTACTCTTTGCTGTTTGGCTATCCTGTCCTGTACTTTTAATATATTATTGTAGTTTACCATTAGTTATGATGAAATGTAAACTGTTTTAAACTTCATATAAGTATTTTAGAAAAATAAAAATTGTGATTTATGAGTTTTCTGAGTTGGAGATTTCCTAAGACTGTATGGCCATGGCCATAAAAATCCACAGACCAATTATCCTACATTACATAACTCACACCAGCTATTTCAGACACGTGAAATTCTGAGCCATAACTTGCTAACACATGCATATTACTAGCCCTTAGAATCCATTATTTTAATTTCTACAGGTTACAATCTTATCTGATCATCATGTGTAATGATCTGCACGCTGGTTTGATTTTGATGCTGCTCCCCACCCCCCAAACAAATATTTAAGGAGATGCATAGCGAGTGGAAGAAATGGCCTTGTTATTGTAGGGCTGATGTTAATAATTTCCAGATTCAAGATTTTGGTATTAATATTCTTCAGCCACAAAAATTAAGATGGTTCATACAGTTTTGGTTAGATTGCCAAACACAAATCATATAATCTCGAAGATTCTGTGTAAGTCTAAACCTTTGTCTTATATAGGATACCAGTACCCAAAACAGTCCTTATCTAACCCTTTCCTAAAGGCCTACCCGAGGAGTAGGAAATGCACAGCTTACATGTGTTGAACTGGAAGTCCCAAGCAATTTGAGTTGATGAATAATTATGGGAGTTGGTTTTCAGTGACACCAAGAGGGTCATATAATTCCTAATTTGACCTACCATGATGGAGAGTTCTCTAGGCATCCAGTTGGCTAAATAATTTAGAATGCCCATGTTTTTATTAAGTTAGGTGTTGGAATTAATATGAGGTGCTGAGATGTTGTTTAACTGCAACTCACCATAGGCTAAGCTGGCAAGGGCTGTGGGAACAGCAGTCCAACCATATTTCCATATCTGCATTAAGTCTACTCTTAAGTTCTGTTTATTTTATTCCCAGAGCAATGGTTCAAATTCCTGGTTCTCATATTTTAGATCTGCTGTGAGAAATCTTCAGCCCTCCAATATTTATGATATTACTACTACTCCTTGCAATTTAAGACGCTGGCTAGGACTGATGGGCTTGAAGTTCAGCAACATCTGGGAGGCCACAGGTTCTCCAGTCCTGTAACTCAAGCTCAGAGAAAGGCCATGGCAAACCCACTCCACAGAATATTAGCAATAAAACCCCATAAGGTTACATATAGGGTCAGCGGTCACTATACGTAAAAATGACGTGAAGATGTACAACAGCAACAACAAGCCACTAGTTAAAACTTTAGACACAGAATGCATGTCAAGGCATTTCATGAAGCAACTACCTTGGTAATGAATTCACTGTACTGATAAACCCTTGAATTTTATAACTTGGGGGCAATTTCTGCTCTTAGTAGTTGTCCTTACACAGGGCTGTAGCCAAGGGGGGGAGGGTTAGGGGTCCAACCCCCCACCCAAAAAAATTCAGGTTTAAAAAAACTGGTATACTCATGAATTTTAACTGATTAACCAAATCCCCATGAATGTCCACTGAGGTTTATTGATGGAGCCTGATAACGAAATTATTTTGCATTATGGAACTACTCTTTATGATTCGCTAAAAAAAGGTTTCGACCCCCCTCCCCGCTGAATTTTTTTTCTGGCTATGGCCCTGCACAGAACTTTTCAAATTAGAATGGGTCTTTCATGCTACAACATTGTAGCTTGTTTTGTGTGTTTTAAAATGCTACTGCACCATATACAGTTGTCCTTCCATATTTGCATTTTTGACTTTTGCAGATTTCATTATTTATTGATTTGATTTGAAATATTATCTCTAGGAATCTCTGGGTCCTCCAGTGTGCTTTTCTGATCAGTTTCTTCCAGTCATGCTGGAAGGAATGGCGATTTATAGAGAGAACATCCCTCTAGGAATTCCTACATCTTCTCAAGGGATTCTATGACCAGCTTCTAGAAGACTTAGAAATTCCTAGAGATGTGTTCTCTCAGTAAAAAATAGTAATTTCTTTATTCACGATTTTCCACTTTCATGGTGATCATGTGCCCCTGACCTGTGCAGTGAATGTGGAGGTTTGACTATAGTTCTAGTTAAAGTATTTTTTCTGTAATGTCCCTGAGACTTCATCTTGGCAAAGACAAAAGGGTCTCCATATGTCATTCTCTGTTTTATCTCACTGGGCAATTGGCCTACATAAGGTTCTGTTTCCTCTCTTGAGTGTAGTGATCCTAGTTGGTTAGCCTGAGAACAGAGTCAATCACACTCTTGTTTTATTAACCTTCGCAGTCGGCTTTTATTTGTTATTCACTCAGAATGCTATTCTTTTAATTTGCCACTCATAACTGTAATATATTTCCTCCCTCTTGTATTTCTGTCTTGCTAGTTTTATTGAAACGCACATGCATAATTATAATGCAATGCCGTAATTATAATTTTTGAAGTATGATTTCAGGCAACACTGAGGAAAAAAAAGGTTCTCCCAGCTTGTAATCCCTCATAAGTAGTGGTGAAACAGAAGAACAATGATGGGAGGGAATCTACACGAAACTATTAAAGCAGTTTGATTGTACTATTAATGGTCGTAGCCCTATTCGGTGGAATCTGTAGTTTGGTGAGACAATTAGAATTCCCTAACATGGTAGTTCAAAACATATGATATTCAAAGTGGTATTAAACTGCTGTAACTCCAATGTAGGGTATTTTGCAAAGGGAAGTAAGGAAGTTGGTTTTGCCAAAGTGCAAAAGCAACATCCTTGACTGGCAGTAACTTTTTCTACATTGTTTTGTGCATATTTTACAGTGATGAATTTCATTCGCATACAAAATGGCAGAGGCACTGCATTTTATGAGCCATAATGTTTCTCTTATTCGTATTGTACCCTTTGTCCATTTGCCCCAGGATAGCATACATGGGTGTGAGTTAGCTTGCTTTAGCCTCATAATAACCCTTCAAGTGGTTAGCCACACTCAACGACTGGTCCATGGTTGCCCAATGGATTCCATCAGTGTCATAGCTGAGCCCTGGGGCCGTTACAGGACCATCATTCCACTTTTAACTGCCATACCTCTATCCTATGGAATCCAAGGGTTTGCAATATAGGGATTGCAATGACATTTAGAATTGACTCACCTAATTAGTAGTCCCAGGATTCCATGGCAGTTAAAGTGGAATGATAGCACTATAATTGTGTAGTGTGAATGGTCCCAAGTCTTTCCAGTTCAACCTCAGCAGACTACCTATTATGCCACCTCCTCAGTATTTAAGGGCTTGGATGGCATAATAGTGTTTTTATATTTACTCAGTATTGATAGTGTCTACATTGGTATTATAATGCAGTTCAAAGCTGGCTTGAGGGAGGGACACAAAATGCACACCTCCAATGTTTACTGCAGCCCTCATCAAGCCAGAAACAGCGTGTTAAAGAAACTCACCAGAAAGTCCAGAACAAGTCAGATCATGTGCTGCCACTACAGTATATCCCATACAGGTTTCAAAACCAGAATATACTCTGATCGTCTGTAACACATCAGCACATATCAGTGGACTGGTTAAGAAAAAACATTCACATTTCTGGTGGCTGTTCAACCGTGGATACCGAGGGTCCTGGATCCAGTTCCAATTCACAATCAGCAGAGACTGTAACCATCATCCCAAGCTTTAAACTGGTTCCTGGAGTGTTTATGTAAGCATTGCACAGCGAAGCCATTTCCTACGTCTTAACACTACAACATCGTTGTTGGTAAAATCTGAGGAAAGCTTGTATATGCCATGGTATTTCATTTATCAAACTGAATATTGCAATTTGAAATTTTAATGAAGTGGCTATCCTTATTTGGCCTGTATAATCCTCCCACTCTCAAAACAAACTTTCTTTTTGCCAATGGTATTTTAATTGTCATTAATTAATTAATTTAATTGTCATTAATTGTCTTCTGTTTCCCTCTAAATTATGTCTGCATCTTGTCATCATTCCTTCTAGAGTTTGGCTAAGTTCCTTTTTTAAATGATAGATGCCCAAATTCCCTATTCATCTTGGCATTGACCATGCCAGCTACAGATTCTGGAATTTAAAATGTAACTTTTCCAAACTCTAGTTCATTCCAAATCACAGCTTTCTTGAGCTTTGTATATATATATTTATACTCATTTCACATCTTGTGCTTTTTACTCCACCCATCCTGTCATTGTTTTACCAAGATTAGCAAAATGGCACAGTTGTGGCTGTTTTGCTCTGGGTCCAACTGCTTCAAAGGATGTTTGGAACAAGAACCTGCCAGATGTAACAAACGCAAAATTTAGGGCATCTCATGTAATGTTGGGATATACAAGTCAAAACAACAGATTGGCATCATGTCACCCATAACACAATCAAATAATATTTTTACTTGGGTATGTGCTTAAAAGTTAGGGCATTTTTAACTAGAACTGCTGTGGAAGATGTGGGGTAATAATGGGATTGTAACCTTGAATCAGATACTTTTTGTCGATGTCAATTTTGCAGGAGCAGTTTAAACTACCTTGATCCAAATGGCAATATTTCCAACCAAAATGTTAGTGACACAACAGATTTGGATCTACAGCTTTAAGTGCATCCAAGTTTCCCTTAATATTAGAGGGGGCAAGCAAATATTCATTGATAAATAAATAAATAAATATGTCATGCAAAGTTAACAACAAGAATAAACTATTGGAATATTCAGTTCTGACTAATCAATGGTGGTTGGTTTTAACATCTCTAACTAGAATGATTATAGAACTTACATAGCAGAATTTGCTGTTTTGGGTACATTGATCAACACATTTATTCAAGAAATGACTTTCTAAACCAGGAGATTGTTGAAGATATAATACCACTAATGCTTTCCTTAACACAAATATTTTGGAATTATTCCACATTAGCTACCTTTTGGATAGGAGTATACAAATAAATTTTGAAAGTACTTTGATATCTAGTGCATTTATTTATCTGCTTTTTACAAATTAACTAATGAGCAACTGGAATGGAGTTTTGTGCTCTTTTGGCTGCTAAAAGAGCGATACTTCATTACTAGAAATATTTTTCTCCCCCTGTGATCCAGTGGGAGATCTAACAATTCTTACAACATTTGAAAATAATTATGCTTAATTGAAAATGGACTTAATGTTTGGAGCCTTGGCCAGCTTTTATAGAAGCTTACAACTTGTGTCGCTAGTTTTCCTCCATTTGTGTTTTATTTTCCTGTTTTGGCACACACTTGAACCTTATTGTTTGTAACAGATCCCTTTTGAATGTTCAATTAAAAAAAATGTAAATTTTAAAAAATCACCAAGCCCCAAGGACTATAACAATTTCTTCTAATGGAAAAAACAGGTAAATGTAATTGAGATCAGTATGGGTGGCATCATCCAAACAAGTGCTTGTGAAGATATTACACAAAATATGCAGTTTTATAATATTATTTAATTATGATGACAAAGAAGGAAAATTCCTTTAGGGATGCCATCTAGAAGAGTCTAGATTGTCTTTTCCTTGTAGTGTAAAATGAGTGAGGATAATGGAGTATAATTTTTCCCTCTCAAAGTAATAAGTTTGTGGGCAGTAACCAATAGTTGGTTAAAACTATTTCAGAAACCAATAGTTTGAGTTTCTAGGTCATTCAACAATTTTACATCGCACTTATAGGTAGCTCGGGCAGAGTGGTATGCATGGAATGTAGGCAAAGTCCCCAGCCTTTACCTTCTGTACCAATCTGACCTGTAAAAATCAAGGAAGGAAAACACTGTTGCTAGATCCTGAGAAACACTAAAAATGCCGAGCAGTTCTGGTTGACCAGAGGCTGTTTACTGAGCAATAAGAATCTGAGCACTGGATTTAGGGTTCCAACAGCTTAACTCATGCGTACTATGACCATAACGATGACTGGTCTTTGGTCTCAAGCTATGCGTTTTATGGCAATAATAATGACCAAGGTATGATCTTAAGCCATGCATACCATGACAGTAATGATGACCAAGGTGTGCTCTTAACCCATGCGTACCATAACCAGGGTGTGATCTGTGAGCTCTTCTGACTCATTTTGTTTTGTGATTGAGGGAACAACACAACCTTCCAACAGGATTCCCCACGTGACTCTGTGTGTTCAGTTATGTTCAACAAGGAAGGAATTTGTTAGCATAGTTGTGGGTTCTAGTAAAAGTGCTATGAATAATGATGTGTTGTAGCAATAGCAGTGATGCCTTAGTGATTCCTGGTATTTTCCTTAAAATCCTCCCCTAGCCCTAGGGTGGGGTGGAAGAACTTCTAAGAAACATCAGAATGCCAAACAAACAAACCAGGACCCTAAAATAAAATATACTCTGAGGTTATGTTGCTTATAATCTAGAATTCAGAAGTGTCCATGTGGCACGGGCACTCCAGTTTTCTGCTCTAAGAAAACATGTTTCCAACCATTAAGAGAAATGTGAAAGAATATGTCTGGAATAAATGTGTATAGGAGTCATTCTGGCAAGCCTGAAAAACGTGGCCTTCCTGAGGTTATTATATTGAATCTTCTGTCATATCCAGCCAACATAGCCAGTGGCAAGAGATAATTAAAATTGCAGTCTCATAACAGGGCCACAAACATGCATCTGAGGAAGGGTTTTTTTTTCTTTTTAAATGTGTTAGGCTTAGAATAAATGTTGCTTTCGCCTCTGGGTTTTTTTTACTTTTTTATTTTTTTCCAATTGGGAAGTGAACTACTTCTGGATGTGTAGTGACTTCATAGGAAACAATATTCTTCCACAGCCATACAGTAGAGATCCAGTTATCTGACTTCTGCTTATCTGACACACCGTATTATCTGACGTGCCCTGGTGGGTGTTCGGCGCTTGGAGAGGCTCCCTGCGTGTTGTTTTTCTAGGCTGCAGCGGAGCTCTTCAAGTCAGGTGCTTGCTGGGAGGAAGGAGGCTTTTCCCTCCTGGCAAGCTCGCTTGCCGGGAGGAATAATAGGGCCTCCCTATTATCCAACAGTTTTGGTTATCCAACATCCCCCCCGGTTTATGTCGGGTAACCAGAACTCTACTGTATTTTCTGTTTCATGATGGATGCAGAAGTATTGCTTGTAGATCTGTAACTGTGGGGGCAGAATCTTATGCGGCAGTCATTTATTCACCCATGAAAGGAAGCAAAAAGGTGACCTACCTGGAAGAGTCAGGTTTTCATCTATAGAGCTTTTGTAGTTATTGGAAAATATAATTGTCTGCAGGCAGTGCTGAAGATTTCAGGGTGATTGAATATTTCTTTGATTTGTAATTGATGTTTGCTAAAGAGTTGAATATTCCTAAGCATCTGCTCATTTTTAGTGTCTTTGTAATTTACAGATTATCATGTTGTTAACGGCCATCAAGTTGACTTTCACTTATGGCTGCCCCATGAATCAGAGACCTCCACATCCCTCCGGTGGCCTAGGGGATAAAAGCCTCGTGACTTGAAGGTTGGGTTGCTGACCTGAAGGCTGCCAGGTTCGAATCTCACCCGGGGAGAGCGCGGATGAGCTCCCTCTATCAGCTCCAGCTCCATGCGGGGACATGAGAGAAGCCTTCCACAAGGATGGTAAAACATCAAAACATCCGGGCATACCCTGGGCAACGTCCTTGCAGACAGTCAATTCTCTCACTCCAGAAGCAACTCCGGTTGCTCCTGACACGAAAAAAAAATCCCTCAGGTCTTGCAGACTCCGGGCAACCTTGACTTCTAAAATCAAATCTTGCAATCTGGAATCCAGTCTTCCTCTTTTCTTCAGTCTTCTGCCTTACCAAACATTACAAAAAATTTAGTTAGTCATGTCTTCTCATAGTATGGTCAAAGTACGACAGTCTCAGTTCAGTCATCTTGGTTCATAGGTAGAGTTCAGGCTTGAATTGCTCTAATACCCATTATATTTTTAACAGTCTACAACATTAGTAGAACTTTTCTCCAGCTATCGTTTTCTTCACTGTCTAGCTCTCATCATTCTCTACTGGAAGATGGGTAATAATTTTTCCCAATAAATACATATTTAGTTTGTGATAACTGTAACTTGGTTGTTAATGTTATATAATGTTGTTGCTATTATGATTATGTTACATGGTTGTGTTAATTATTTGCTTTTACTTTATTAAGTATTTGTATTTTTGTGTATTTGTGTGGCATTGAATGGCTGCTATCCATGTTGTTAGCCACCCTGAGTCCCCAAGGGGAGATGGGACGGGATATAAATAAACTTGACTTGACTATAACTGAATGTTTTCAATAATTCTGATCCATCCAACTGCAAGAGCAGAAGCTATCCATCCTTTTATTGTTGCTACCTTTCAAGTCTTTCAGACTTATAGCCATTCTGAGGTGAACCTATTGCACATTTTCCTTACAAAAATTAGTTCTTTGACTATGGTTGAGAGAGTGTGGTTTGCCCAAGGTCAATCACTGGCTTTCCACAGCTGTGCGGGGATTCAAAACTTGCTGTTCAAAGTCCCAGTTCAACACTCAAACTATTACTTATGCTGGCTATCATCCCTAGTATAGGATATACTTTCTAGTTTTAGCATACATCTTGTTTTCAGCTCTAGAGAAGTACTTCCCAAAGTAGTGGTGCCTGAACAGGCCTGAATGCCTGAGCTGTTGGCTGCCAGTTTCTGTCAAGTTGACAAGAAAAAAGTAGTTGCAGCCAGTCTCCACTAAGTTCCAGTCCCTTGCATGATAGAAAACAACAATTACTGCACATCAAGTAGACAGAGCAATGAACTGAGAAATGAGTAGTCCTCTACTCTCTTTTCTAATAGCTAATCACCCTGTTCAGAGGCAGGTAACTGTCAACAATTAGGAGACTTCATTTGGACCTGTAGGATTGACTGTAGACTATGACAGGGCATGCATTACATCAAAACATTTTTTTTAAATGAAACCAAAAATGTCCAAAAAGTAAGAAGACATAAAACCAAAGTAAAAGTGATTGAACATCTACTTGTCCTTTTGTTTTGGGTTTTGGGGTGAGGTGGGGTTGCAGGAACTGGCAAATTTTGTTTCTTGGTCTAAGCCCAGACTATTGTTCCTGGAGACATTGGGGAACAGAGGACAAAATTGTGTATTGTGTCCAGGGTTTGTGCAGGCCACAAAAATGGCTTGTGTGTGTTGCCTGCCAGTTACAATATGAAGGTCACAGTTTGATCATGCTCCTGTTCTATCATTCTTTGGGAAGAAGATTTGGAATTCCTATATTAGGTTTAGCTTGATAACTTGTGATCTCTCAGGTGTGTTTTCAATGGATCTAGCCTGGTCAATGGTGAAGCATGTTGGGAGCACTAATTTATCAACATCTGGAATGCCATAGATTCCCGAGATGGAGGAAACCTTTCTACACAGAGAGCACTAAACCATCCATTTGTCTTTTACTTCTTATTGAATCTTCTATGTAAGGGCAAAGGTGGAGGAAACAATGGGAAAACAAGAGTCTGATTAGAGGACATCATTGTCTGGACCTATGTAAAAATTCAATAAATGAGGTTATAAAGTTCATTGCAGTATTAATAGAATAGTGTGACACGAGTCTCATCTGGAACATCTGTGTATTAAGGGGGAATTAATGAGTTTTAATATTGTCTTAAAAACCACACACACTCCAGAATAATAGTGGTTCATCACCACTTTAACTACAATAGCTCCATCCTAAGGAATCCTGGGATTTGTAGTTTGTTGTGGTACCAGAGCTCTCTGTTAGCGAAAGGTAAAAATAGCTTACCAAACTACAAATCCCAGAATTTTGTGGCATTGAGACATGTCAGTGTCAGACTGCTATAATTCTGCAGCACCTTAGCAAAGGAAGTTTGAGTTGCTTGAACAAAGGATTTCTTATCTATTTTGAAAATAGAGAAAACCTAGTTTAAAAGAGAAGTAAAAGAGATAAAAACTCAGATTTTTAATTTGAACACACAATCTATATATATAAAATGATGAAGTTGTTTGCGCAGTGACTATAACAACAAAACTAAACATCCCAGAAATACGAAATTTGGCAACACAATGCAAAAGGCTTGCCTCCAGGTTACAACAACACAACCACACCACGAAACCACAATCCAGACCCACAAAACTCACAACAACGCATCATGCGATAACAACACAACTAAACGCCCCAGAAATACAAAACTTGGCAACACAATGCAAAAGCCTTGCCTCCCAGTTGTAACAACACAACCACACCACAAAACCACACATGACCCACAAAACTCACAACAACGCATTGTGACTATAACAACACAACTAAACGCCTCAGAAATACGAAACTTGGCAACACAACACAAAAGCCTTCCCTCCAGGTTGTTACAACACAACCACACCACAAAACCACAATCTGGACCCATAAAACTCACAACAACGCATCGTGACTATAACAACACAACTAAACACCTCAGAAATACAAAACTTGGCACACAACTAAACGCCCCAGAAATATAAAACTTGACAACACAACGCAAAAGCCTTGCCTCCCGGTTGTAACAACACAACCACACCACAAAACCACAATCTGGGCCCACAAAACTCACAACAATGCATTGTGACTATAGCAACACAACTACATGCCCCAGAAATACAAAACTTGACAACACAACACAAAAGTCTTTTCTCCCAGTTGTAACAAACAACTACACCACAAAACCACAATCCGGACCCACAAAACTCACAACAACGCATCATGCGATAACAACACAACTAAACGCCCCAGAAATACAAAATTTGACCACACAACTCAAAAGCCTTGCCTCCCAGTTTTAAGAACACAACCACAACACAAAACCACAATCCGGACCCACAAAACTCACAACAACGCATCATGACTATAACAACACAACTAACCGCCCCAGAAATACAAAACTTGGCAAAACAATGCAAAAGCCTTGCCTCCCAGTTGTAACAACACAACCACACCACAAAACCACACTGGACCCACAAAACTCACAACAGCACATCATGACTATAACAACACAACTAAACGCCCCAGAAATACAAAACTTGGCAACACAACACAAAAGCCTTGCCTCTCAGTTGTAACAACACAACCACACCACAAAACCACAATCTGGACCCACAAAACTCACAACAATGCATTGTGACTATAACAAATACAAAATTTGACAACACAACTCATCTACCTCCCCAATCCCTACCTTCACACTTGGCCTCCAAAAAAACAATTACAATAATAACAATGACAATAACAACAATAAGAATCAACACCATCACAGGCAAGAAACAGCCAGGCACTGAGGCTGAGAGGCCAGTCAGTGCTACACTGGGCCTCCAAAAAACAATACAGTAGCATCTAACTTATCCAACCTTCATGACCACTACAACAACAATAATAATAAACACCTACACAGGCAAAACAAAAAAAAGACTATTGTACCACAATAAAAATATAAACCGCACTCAGCAGAATCAGACATTACAACTAACAACAAACCAAAGACAACAGGGATCTCAAGCAATTATCAATCAACACAAAAATTGAAGAAGGTAACAGACTTCAAATACAGTAGAGTCTCACTTATCCAAGCCTCGCTTATCCAAGCCTCTGGATAATCCAAGCAATTTTTGTAGTCAATACTTTCAATATATCGTGATATTTTGGTGCTAAATTCGTAAATACAGTAATTACAATATAACATTACTGTGTATTGAACTACCTTTTCTGTCAAATTTATTGTATAACATGATGTTTTGGTGCTTAATTTGTAAAATCACAACGTAATTTGATGTTTAATAGGCTTTTCCTTAATCCCTCCTTATTATCCAAGATATTCGCTTATCCAAGCTTCTGCCGGCCCGTTTAGCTTGGATAAGTGAGATTCTACTGTACTACTACTAATGTGGGTATAAAGAAGGTGGAGGTCACAGCATAAATACAGCCTCATGTAGACTGACCAACACCACCAGACTAAGCCACAGCAACGCGTGGCCGGGCACAGCTAGTATATAAATACTTAAGATCATCATCACATTCTGTCGTGGCTGTTATCCATGTCTTATTATATTTAGTTGTTTGAAATGTGGGATAATACAAACTTTTAACAGTCAAATATTGTGGAATTAGTCTTAGCATTTGTTCTATGAGTGCAAGACTCACCACAGGGATTCCTTTATTAAACAGAGAAACCCTACTGTGAATTTTCCTCTGTTACCAAAGTTATGATCATACACGGCTGCTTTTTTCTCTCTCTCTCTGTCACTTTGGATAGAAAGGCAGGAAATTCACACACCAACCCATTTTTCTCCTTTCTAGTGAGTCCCACCAAATGTTGTGGGTGGGGAAGTAAGGAAGAGAGGTCAAACCAGCTATACAACTACACCCTTTTGAAGATTTTTTGCTGTGATTAAAAGCTTTTGTGGCTGCCCTGGGTGGGTTATTCCAGCTTGACCGCATGTCTCTTGTTAAAATGCTTGCTTCCCAGCCTTCACCCTTCTTTAGCATGAATTTCTAAATCTGTGACTAGCTGATAACTTCCGTCACTGTACTTCTTTGCTTCTTTGACAGGCATAATGTACTTCTATGACATACTTTCCCCCAAATAACAAAGAGCAAAGATACTGCTGGCAAAGTGAAATCAGCTGGTAGAGTTAACATACAGAATAATGTCTCATGCCTGAGTGATTTTCTGTGTTGTAATAATAAATGAGAACATGTTTGTGCATTTAAACGACAGCAGTAAGGAGGGGTGGAGTCCTGTACACCAACATGTTGTATAAATCCCATAAATATCTGTAGAGTTTATGCTATCCATCTGCAAGAGGATTTCAGCACAGCATTTTCTTTTGCCAGACATATGTGGACAGTGCTCTGGACCACAGAACCAGAATAATTGAAGTCCTGTAGTTTGTAACTCTGTTAAGGAAATAATATTTATTTATTTACTTGATTTATATCTAACCTTTTCCTAGTATGTCTGCATTGTTTATATATTCTCTTGGAAACTGTAGTTTAGGGGAATTCACTAGAAATGCCATATAGTATCTTTCCAAATCACAGAGCCTCTGATTCTGTCAGATGGAACCGTGAGAGTTAAAGATATATGAGAATACTGTAGTATAAATACACTATATGTGTTTTTCACAGGTTATCAGCGTTCTGATTAAAACAGAACACAAAGCAAAGTCTCCTAGCAGCAGATACGTGGAAATAAAAGCTCTTCCTTTCAGAAAGCCTTTCTTCTGTTTGAGTTCACTTCAGTCTGATATCCATTGTCTGTTGTCCCAAAGGAACCAGGCCATTTAAAAAAAAATGTGGGCCACATTTTTTAGCTAGGATTTCAAATAGAAGCTGAAAGATGTTAATAGTGATGTGAAAGACTAGCTGAAAAACAAGATGAAACAATTTTTAAAAATAAGGACAGTTATTTCCAGCCCTGGCCCTATTGCTCTGCGTTTTCCACAAGCCTTGTCCTTCCCTCTCATATCTGAACATGCCCACTTTTTTCAGTTACTGCTTGTGATGTTGATTGATGTATTTTATGATGTTTTTACTTTCCAGTTTTAATTGTTTAAGTTATATTGTTTATTTGTTATATGTTTTTAATTATGTAACTTTGAATTCCTTGTTTATGCTGGGCTTGCTCCTCATGTAAGCCGCCCTGAGTCCCTTCAGGGAGATGGTGGTGGGTTATAAGAATAAAGTTGTTGTTGTTGTTGCTGCTGCTGTTGCTGTTGTTATTATTATCATGAGTACAAAATAGCTAGGAGCCCCATACAATTGGGATCACTATGGTGTCTTTTGCATACCTTGAACAGCCCATCTATTTGTATATCCTCAAACATCTATTGGGTGAGAGGGCTTGCCAGTTTACTATTGGTTTAGTTACCGTAAATCATTCTGTCTCATAATCTCTCCCATCAGACTGCAGGCAGCAGCTTACTTATGAAAAGTCAAGTGGACACTGATACTCAAATTCTGCCTATTAGTAGAACGTAAATATATATTTCGCAGTTGGAAAAATGAGGTTAGTGTGCATTGATCTGGGGCTGAAAATAGGAAGTTCAAAGAAACAAAGTCTTGTTGTCCACAACAGAAAGAGATGGAATAAAAAATGAAACAGAGTGAAGAACTTCAGACTGTCTGAAGTTTCACTGCAAAGTCATCCCTGTCATTAGAAAAGAGGAGGCAATTTCTCTTGTAATCCTCAACCATTATTCTTTCTGGAAGGACAGAATGGTGAGTACACCACAACTTTGGCCAGCTACCTTCAGGATTGGATCCGGCTTCAATCCCGACAGATTCTGTACATGGTGGGGGCAGACAATTTGGTCCTTTACTCTAGACCAGTGGTTCTCAACCTGGGGTCCCCAGATATTTTTGGCCTACAACTCCCAGAAATCCTAGCCAGTTTACCAGCTGTTAGGATTTCTGGGAGCTAAAGGCCAAAAACATCTGAGGACCCTGGGTTGAGAACCACTGCTCTAGGCAGCTCAAAAAGTCTTGCATCAGCCCTGATTCTCTGTTAAGGTCCCAGCTGGATGAAAGTGAACTACTGAGAACTACATGTAGGCAAGAAATTGTGCTTGTGTTGTTGTGCTAATGTTACTATTGTATGTGACATACACATTGTATCTTAGCATTTCTTTTTAATTATTTTGTTGTTGTTTACTAAAGTTGGATATGGAATTTTATTGTGTTTATTAGTGAAAGCACTTTGTTCAATTGACCAGCTCCATTATGTCTAAAGAAATAGAAGCACAAATTTTTCTTGAGCATCCTGCAGTTGTCAGAAGGCTATGACATCATGGGATGTATATAACTTCAAGTTTGCCTGTCAGCTTATGGTGACATCACAAATTTCATAGGGGTTTCATAGACAAGGAATGTTCAAAGCTGGTTTTGCCAGTTTCTTTCTTACAGCACCTGGTATTCACTGGCAGTCTCTCACTCAAGTATTTTCCAGAACTGACCCTACTTGGGATCAAATGAGATATGGTGCCTTTAGAGTATTTAGACCAGCTTGTGTTGTGTATACTGCCCTGTTTTTCCAGGGACCAATAAAAATAAAAGCCTGAGGACTGTTTGTTAACATTTCATACTCTGAGTTTCCTCATGCCCAAGAAAGAAGTGGGGACTTGTTGAAGGAAGACAGAGGTGCCAGTCATGACTCATGACCTGGGGTTATGAGAAGGGTGTACCACCATCTCCTTCGCTGTGTGGCACCGAAGGTTTAGGTCCCCTGCAATGTGAATAGTACTTGCTTTATTAATCGTTCTCAGATTCGAGTCACTATAAAGGAATAGCACATCCTGCTACAGTGATCTGCTATTAGTCATTTTCCATCTGTAGCATGAGGAGAAAAGGAGTGCTGTTAAAATTACACTGATTTGCATCAGATGCTGAGTGGTATAGGTGTGCATTGAGATCAAGGCTTTCAAAAACAAAATTAGCATGAACCCCAGATGTGTCTTAGAGAGCTGATTGAGGTTTGGGCCCTAAGCTGTGAACATTCCTAAAGTCCCAACCTTTATGAAATATTTTATTGCTTCCAGAAATGTATATAAAATGTATTTTCCTGTTTTGGTAACCCAATTGGGTTCAAATATCAGAGTGACCTTCTCCAATCTGGGGTTCTCAAATATGCTGGACTGCAACTTCCCCCGGTGATGCAGGGGGTTAAACCGTTGAGCTGCTGAACTTGCTGACTGAAAGGTTGGCGGTTCAAATCTTGGGAGCGGGTGAGTTCCCGCTATTAGCTATTAGTTTCTGCCAACCTATCAGTTTGAAAACATGCAAATGTGAGTAGATAAATAGTTACCGCTCCAGTGGGAAGGTAATGGTACTCCATGCAGTCATGCCGACCACATGACCTTGGAGGTGTCTACAGACAACGCCGGCTCTTCGGCTTAGAAATGGAGATGAGCACCAACCCCCAGAGTCGGACACGACTAGACTTAATCTTCAAGGGAAAACCTTTACCTTTACCTTATAATTTCCAGACAGTACTGTGTTTACTAGGATGATGGAAATTGTGTCCAATACATCTGAAGGATGTCTCCCAACCCAATGAGGACCTGTGTTGTGGAAGGCATGCTTTTATGAGCTTCTGTCAGTCTACCATAGAACATTTCCTACAATTACTGTATTTAATTTTTATCACTTAGTCATGGGCTGTCTGCTCCTTAAATGCTTTTGGGAGGGTTTCCTTCAAAAACTCATCAGTGATGCTTGGTGCAAAACTCCTTTATCTTTTACGTCTATGTAATATATGCTAACCTTGCTGCTAGACTAGCCAAAGCAGTGTCTGTTTGTTTTTGCAGAAGTGGCACTCCCTGCTGACATAATGTGTGTGCAACAGGCTGGAACTCAGTATGAATTGTTACCAAATATCCAAACAGATATATATGCAAAAGCAGGATGTGAGCAAGAGTCAAAAATGCAGGACAAGAGGGATAATGAAACTAGCCAGCTACATAATTAAATTGCCAAAAATTAAAACATGTATGATGATGTATTGCTTTGTTTTTGTCACAAGCAATGAAAAGTGGGAAGGGTGGGCTGACCTTGTTACCTGTCTTCCTGCTGTCAGTACATCTGTTGTGAGTGCACAACATTGCAAGCCATGTTGTCTTTTTTACAGGACCTGGAATCTAATGCTGTACAGGCAGTCCCCGAGTTACAAACATCCAACTTAAAAATGACTCACAGTTAAGAACAGAGGTGAGACAACAGGAAGTGAGAGAAATCTACCCCTGGGAAGGGAAATTCAATCCTGGAAGAGTTTTCATGGGGAAAAGGTGTCTCCACTGAAACTTTCCCACCAATCTTTGTTTCCACAACAAGCCACATTTTTCAAAATCCAATTACAGCAGGAGAGAAAGTGAGGTTAAATCTTCTGTACAGGGGCAGAGACAGAAAAAACAAACATTACAGGGGTGTTAACCCTTCCCTATGCTATCCAAAACTACTATATATATATATATATATATATATATATATATATATATATATATATGCTGGAGTTACACTTCAAAAATGTACCCATTCCGACTTACAAATAAATTCAACTTAAGGCCAGCCCTTCAGGACCTACCTTGTTCATAATGTGGGGACCGCCTCTATTTCAAATCCTTCAGACCATGGTTTAGAGCAGGGCTTCTTAAACATTTCCACTCTCAATCCCTTTCAACATTACCCAGGATTTATCGGTATATAAAATAGGTATAAAATCAAACATTTACTTATAACAAATCAGCATTTCCAAGGCTTGCTTAACAGGCTGATTTTCCTTTTTTATGAAGTGCAGCTGAAACAGCTACTGCAGAGTCTCCTATAAACACTGCATGTGTCAGGACCCAGGCTGCAGAGCACCAATAACCATGCGCAGAGACCAGATTCTATCTAATATCTTTATTAAAGAAATATATAAAGTCAATAAAAACAAGTGAAGAATATAGTTCAGAAGCAGACCTTTCAGGAAAGGCCAAATATAGTCCAGGAAAATATTGTCCAATATAAGATATTAGAGTTCAAAGTTATAATCCATTAACCGAAACACACACTTTGCCAAGCAATAGTGTGGGGTGTCAAGACCCAGGCTACAGAACACCAATAACCATGCGCAGAGGCCAGATTCTATCTAATATCTTTATTAAAGGAATATATAAAGTCAATAAAAACAAGTGAAGGATATAGTTCAGAAGTAGACCTTTCAGGAAAGGTCAAATATAGTCCAGGAAAATAATGTCCAATATGTGATATTAGAGTCCAAAGTTATAATCCATTAACCGAAACACACACTTTGCCAAGCAATAGTGTGGGGAGATGACAAGGTCTTTTAGTCCATTGAAGCTTGACAACAAGGCTGGAGAACAAACTAGATTCTTGGCAAAACAAGACTTGATACGAGGCAAACAAGAAGCAAGAACAAGGTCCGTGGCGAGGTCCGCGGTCAAACGTGAAACAAGGCAGGCTTGGAACTTGGTCCGGGAAACAAGGAACTGGGATTACTAAGTCCACACACGATCTCACTCCTCAAGCTGACGAGTTGACTCCGCAAGGTTTCCTTTGCGGCAAAACACCTAAATAGGGTCTCGTTTCCCGCCAGAAGAATCCTTTCCCTGGAGAACGAGAAGTGAAACTCAACTCCGTCCAGATGCATGACTGTCATGGAACCAAGTCCCAGGGCTGAATTTCCAAGCCCTGGACTTGGAGTCATAACATAAATAATCCTGGAAGCACCTGGCAGAAGAAGATAGAAGAGCCTGGGAACTCGGGGTTGAAAGTATAAACAATTATAATTGGTAGAGTGTGTGGGAATAGTAGAAATGTGATACATGGGGTGGGGTTTGATGATGATATTTGCGTGTGGTGTTACGTTGCATCAGAGGTGATAAAAATGATTGTATGTAAACATTAGGTCATTCTCGACTTTTTCCAAAGTCATGTATTCTTCAATAAAGATTGGATTTGAGAGCAGCTATCTTTGATCTGCGTTCAGACTGGTCCTTTGAAGTGAGCTTGACATTTAAGTCGAGAATCCCGTTCTCACCCTCCTGCGGATTCGCAGTGAAGTGATAATGAGTGGAGAAGGCGATCAAAGCCTAAATGGAGCAGAGAGGCCTTTGCCAGGGGCCCGGCCGTTGGGGGAAGAGACGCTGCAAGCCATAGCTTCCTCTACGGGGTACCCCAGGCCGAACGGCGTGACCCAGAGGATTCCCAGAGGGGGAAGAGGCGTTTCGGCGGCTGCAGAAACCAGTTGGGGATCTGGAGGAAGCATGCCGGAGACCGTGGCCCTGCGGTTATCCATCCTGGAAACTAATTTATCCAGGCTGTCGGAAACCGTGGGGAGGTTGGTGCCACTATTGGAAGAGAATCTCCAGAAGGAGCCCACCCGATATGGCGCCGAGAGAGAGCCAAGTAAAGAAGAAGCTTGGAGCCAGAGGGGCCAGCGCGCCTCAACGCAGAGCCCCGTGGCAGCGAGGGGCGAGGGGGATAAGGAATACTGGCAGGAACTGGAGTTCCGAGACAGAATGGCGCGCGAAGTGGAGCGCCAGCAAGCTCTGGGAACTCTGAGGCCGCCAACTCCAACAGAACTTCCAACCCCCCGAATGGGCGTCGGGGTGGAAAGACCACTGGGGCCAGGGATCGGGTCCAGTGGATTGGCGGACGAAGGCGGAGAGGAGCCGGAGATCCAGGAAGAGGAGGAGGATGTGCCGTACGACGGGGGAAGGCGAGGTGCGGGGGCTACAGCGAGGCCCGCATTCGGATGGGTGGAAGGGCCGACAGCAGCGGCAGAATTTCGGGAGCCGCGCGGAACGACCGCCGGAGTGGGGCGCGGCATGTTCAAAGGGGCCGTCCAAGGAAACCCGATGCAACTCTTCCCCATGCCTCCCAGACAGCATCAACGGGCCGCAGAATGGATGCAAAGGAGGGAAGAGCTCAAACTGGAATACGGAGGGGAATCATCTGAACTGAACTTTTTCCTCATTGGCATCAGAGGATATATGGAAGACAATGCACACACATTCCCCTCCGAAGGAAGCATGGTTCGGGCCATCGGCAACACACTAAAGAGAGGAGCAGCCAGCTGGTATGTGCAACTACATGCCAGACGCGACCCGTGCCTGAGGTCAGTACCCCGCTTCCTCGCCGCACTGGAAAACCGGTTCAGAGACCGGCTAGAGCAATTGAGGGCTCGAGACCAGCTTAAAGGAATAAAGCAGAGGGACAAAACGGTGCCCGAGTACGCAGAGGAATTCCTCCATCTCGCGGAAAGGGTGCCAGAGTGGTCTGAAGTGACCAAAGTGGAGATATTCAAAGAGGGACTACGCCCCGAGGTTTTTAGTTGGGCAGCGCACAGAGACGACCCAGAAACACTCCAGGGCTGGATACAACTAGCGGGGCGCGTCGAATCCACCCTGGCCCAAGTAAAGCGTTTCAGGGGTGGCGGCGGCCAGCAAAGACCGGTGGCGAGGGGTCGAGGAGAAACGAGGAAGCAGGAAAGGCCCGGAGGGAGGCCGGGGATCCCCTTCAAAGGAGATGACAACAAACCCAAGCCGGGATGCTTTGTATGTGGGAAGACGGGCCATCGAGCAGCAGAATGTTGGGCCCGGAAGGGGGAGCCGCCAAAACCCTCAAAGCCCAAACCAGCAGCCGGGAGACGAGCGGAGGAGGAGGTGCGAGCCCCAGAATCTCCGGAAAGGCTGGTGAGTCGAGACAAACGCATGCTAGTAGTGCCAATCTGCCTATCGGGGCTAGAGAATCGGGCCACCTGCAGGGCATTCGTGGATTGCGGTTGTTCTAGGAACATTATAACTCCGGAATTAGCAGGAGCGCTGAAATGCCAGCAGACGTTGCTTGACTCCCCAATTGCCTTTTCGCAGCTAGATGGATCAGTTGCTGCTGGGGAAGTATCTACGAAGGAAATACGGGGGGTCCCATGTAAAATAGGCAAATGGGAAGGAAGAATATCCTTTGTGATAGCCCCTATTGCCACATATCATGTAATACTAGGGATCCCATGGCTCGAACAGGCAAATCCTGAAGTAGATTGGAGAGGAAAGAGCCTAGCATTTAAAGAACAACAAACGCAATGGGAGATAAGCAAAATAGCAGGAGAGGAGGACGAGGGAAATGAAGCAGGGGAAATAGACCCACAGCTATTGCCACCTGAATACAGAGACTTTGTGGATGTTTTCAATCAGAAAGAGGCAAGTAAATTACCTCCCAAGAGGAATATAGAAGTAGAAATTGAAATAACCCCAGGAGCAAACTTACCAAAACCAAAAGTGTATCCCATGTCTGTTCAGGAGAAGGAGGAATTGAGGAAATATATTGATAAGAACCTGGCGCGAGGCTTCATTAAGCCATCCAATTCTCCTCTCGGAGCCCCAGTGTTATTTAGGAGAAAGAAAGATAACTCTCTAAGATTGTGCATTGACTATCGAAATTTAAATGCAATTACTAAGGACAATAAATACCCTATGCCCTTAGTAAAGGATTTAATTACCGTATTGAAGAAAGGGAGCATATTTACTAAACTGGATTTAATTGAAGCATATCATAAATTAAGAATCAAACCCGAGGATACTTGGAAAACTGCATTTTCCTGCGCATTCGGCCATTTTGAATATAAAATTTTGCCATTTGGGTTAAAAAATGGCGGCAGTTGCTTTATGCAGCTTATAAATGAAATACTGCACCCATTGTTGTACCGAGGAGTATTCATATTCCTTGATGACATCTTGATCGTGAGCGAAGATAAAGAAAAGCACGTGGAATTGGTCCGGGAAGTTTTGCAGAGACTAAGGGAAGCAAAGCTGTATGCAAAACTGTCCAAATGTGAATTTAATAAAACTCAAATTGACTTTCTGGGGTATCGGATATCTCCAGAAGGGTTAGCTATGGACCCGTCTAAAGTATCAGACGTAAAAGAATGGGGAGTACCTCAAACAAGGAGGCAATTGCAATCATTTCTGGGGTTTGCAAATTTTTATAGATCGTTCATAAAAGGCTTTGCGCAAATAACCGCACCCCTTACTGAACTTTTAAAAACAAAAGGGAAAGGGGAGACAGCAAAAGTGAAAGCTCCTGGCGCCAAACTGAGTTGGACGCCAGAATGCCAAAAGGCATTTGAAACCCTAAAAGGATGCTTCACAGAAGAACCCGTCCTAAAACACCCTGATATCCGGAGCCCTTTCATAATCCATTGCGATGCTTCAGACTGTGCATACGGGGCAGTACTATTGCAAAAAGATCAAAATGGGAACTTAAAACCTTGTGGATATTTGTCCCGGAAGTTCAGTGAAACTGAAAAATGTTGGCCCATATGGGAAAAAGAAGCATTAGCCATATTAAAAGCCTTAGAATGCTGGCGACACTTCCTCGAAGGGAGCGGAATCCCATTTGAAATTTGGTCTGACCATAAGAACCTCCAGTATTTAAAATCTCCTCGAAAATTGTCCCCCAAACAAATTAGATGGGCACAATACTTCAGCAGGTTCGATTTCCAATTAAAGTTTTTCCAAGGGAAACAGAATGTCTTGGCAGATGCTCTTTCACGCATGCCTCAACACGAAGGCATAACCACAGCAAAAGAGGGAACAATATTCTCTGATAAACAATGGGGCTTAGCTGTCAGTACAAGAGCGCAGACCCAAAGAGAGAACACTGCTATTATTGAATTCGACGAGGAAAATAGTTGGGGAAAAGAACTGAAACAGTCATACGAAGGAGACCAGTGGATCGCATCCAACGCAGAAAAGGGGGAGCAGAAGGGGGGATTTTGGTTTGTGAACAAGAAACTGTATATCCCAGCAATATTAAGGATTAAGATTTTGCATCGTTTTCACAATAACCAGAGCGCTGGTCATACAGGAATTACAAAAACAACAAAGGCAATAGCAAAACATTGTTGGTGGCCAGGGATGAGGAAGGACATAAAGAATCATGTTGTTCAATGTGATGATTGTGCCAGAAATAAGTCGAGAGGAGGGAAGCCGACTCCTTAGAATTTCCCAAGGGAAGCAGACCTAATCTGCTAATTGTTTGGCTGCGATTCTGAGACTCCGGCGATTAGCCTCCCTAGCTCCTCTATCTCTATTATAATTGTCTTTTCGGGAAAACGGGGGAGAATTCTGCCCAAGGCTTGTTTGGCTGACTTCTTGAGGGCAAACATCCTCCAGGTGCAGGGGCTCCGATTCTGGCTGAACCGGTGGAAATCCCATGTTTTCCTCTTCGTCTGCCACAATAGTACTAGGAACGGGACTACAAGGCCCATGAGTCATCACATGGGGAGATGACAAGGTCTGTAGTCCATTGAAGCTTGACAACAAGGCTGAAACATAGGCTTGATTCTTGGCTGGATCAAAGACTTGAAACGTGGGAACATGAAGCATGAAACAAGGTCCGTGGCAAAACGTGAGACAAGGCAAGACTTGAAACTAGATCCGGGAAGCAGGGAACAAGGAATACGAAGTCCACACACGATCTCTCTCTCAGGCTGATCAATTGACTCCGCAAGGTTCCCCTTGCGGCAAAACCCCTATATAGGGTCTTGTTTTCCCGCCAACAGAACACTTTCCCTGGAGAACAAGAAGCGAAACCCAACTCTGTCCAGATGCATGACTCCTTAGACTTTCCCAAGGGAAGCAGACCTAATCAGCTAGTTGTTTGGCAGCGATTCTGAGACTCCGGCGATTAGCCTCCCTGACTCCTCTATCTCTATTATAATTGTCCTTTCGGGAAAACGGGGGAGAATTCTGCCCAAGGCTTGTTTGGTTAACTTCCTGAGGGCAAACATCCTCCAGGTGGAGAGGCTCCGATTCAAGCTGAACCGGTGGAAATCCCATGTTTTCCTCCTCGTCTGCCACAATAGCACTAGGAACGGGACTACAAGGCCCATGAGACATCACAGCATGACAGATGCATGTAAATGTCTTAAACAGCCACTAGGTGACATTTTGCTGTTGCTAAATTTTTGAGACCCCAGCATTGAGCTAAGGGGACCCCATTTGGGTTGGGACCCATAGTTTAAGAAGCAGTGGTTTAGAGAATCAGAAACTGTTGTTGTGACTTTATCGCACCAGATTAACTGTCCCACGGTTTTCCCAGAACCTCATCATTACCAGGACAGCTTGCAGACTCACACATGCCCACCACAGCATCTTCTCCCCAACTCTGTATAGACTCCATATTTCCTACTTTGCATAGCTATAATTTGCTTTGACATAAGAGTATACAAAGAACCATGCTGGATAGAATGAAAGACCTGTCACATCACATGTTTTATTCCCACAGTGGCCAACTAGATGGCCTTGAGACATGATGGACATGAGTAGAATAGCTCTCCTGCTCCTAAGTACCTGATCTACAGTTTCATCCTTCTGATACTGGAGGAAATATGACTACTAGCCACTAGGCTTGTGTACAGATTCAGTTTGGAAAGTTCCCTTCGGCCAATCCAGCTTATTTGACTGGCCATAATGGTTCAGCTACCATGTCTTTTCTGGCCGAAATAGACCACACGGCAGTCGGTCACAGTTCCTCCTCTTCTATTTGGCATCATGCAGCGCGTGAAGAGGCTGCTGTATACGGGGGTTTCCTTGTGAGACCTGCCAGCTGGGCCAATCAGAATAGAAGAACGCTGTGATGTGTCTTACGCATGCTTTGTCTATTTAATGGGATGAGCACCTCCATTGCTCTCAGTTGCTTCCTGGCTCTATAGAGGTGCTTCAGTCTGATTGCCTTGCTGCTTGCTGTCAGCTTTATTTTTCATCTTGGCATGGACAGTCTCTAGCATTGAATCTTTTTGATTTTTATTTATTTTCTTGATTCTTTTTATTTATTAAGACTGGGAGTTAGAAAAGTGTGGGATGTTGGGTGGGGTGTACTTGTGCGTTTGGGGACTTGGGAGAAAGAAAGACCATCTCTTTGCTCTTGGTGTGCTTTTCTTTAAAAATATTAGGGTGGCTCCGGGACTTCCGGTGAGCATTTAATGGCAACAGATGTGATTCATCAGAGCTCCTGATGAATCTCTCGATGCCATGCCTGGATTGAGCCCTCACCCCCCCCTCACCGCAAATCGATATGGGGAGGGGGGGGGTTGCAAAATCCGTAAATATCCCCGATGGCCCCAAAAACAATTTACTCCTCAAGTGTGAAGGGTTGAGTGGATCCAGGGACACAGATGTGCAAGGCGCGGGTCGTGAAGCGGAGGGCTGCCCTCCGCACAAGCTGATCGCCACGCTCACTCCAAAAGAAGAATAAAATTGGACTGAAGGAAGCTCTGGGCTTTGGGGGACCTGGAATCCTACAGAATCCTGGGATTTATAGTTTTGTAAGGCACTAGAGCTTTCTGTCTAAGAATTTTAATTATCTCACAAAGCTACAAATCCTAGGATTCCATAGAATGGGACTTTGGGAATTAAAAACCGATTGAAATGTTATAATTGTATAGTGTGGATACATCAGTATATTTCTATCTCAAAACAGCCAAAGAAAGGAAGGAATATTCTGTTTTGATGCCATATACCTGAATATCAATGATCACACTTTATTTGACCTTTTCTTTGGTGATCAGAATTCTTTTAAAATCAATGGAGTTAAAAGTGTATCTGGAAAAAGGACGGTTGCAGATTTCTTGACCTGAGAAGAAAGTAACTCTCTTGAAAGATTGGGGTTATAAAAGGTTCAGATTAGCAAGCCATTGTAATAAATAAATCTTCTTTGTGAAATATTCAGCATAGTTCAAAATAAAATATGAAACCATGCTGATGTGATCATGCTGGTATGCCATATGTTTACATGATCATGTAGTAAGCTGTGTCTGCACTGAAATGCATTAATTTACCTTGTAGCTGCTGTCAATTTTAAACACTTCCTGTATAATTTTAAGAACAGGTTGACAATTTAGTGATGACAAGCGAAAGATCTGAGCTCACAATTTTTTTTAAGGAAAACACCAGGACTTAACTGTTTATTCTCCTCACACTGACTGCTGGATCTCATTAATAGCATTTGCTTTAAAAATTGGAGAGGGGCATTTAATAGCATTTGTTTCAGATGAAAGATTTCATTTTATTATTCCATACACTGCTAGTTACCTCACTGTCCTTCATAACTTTCTAACATTTCTCAGCTATGCATTTTTTTCTTACAGAATATTATGTCTGACCTTATTTTTTCAAAAATCACACAGGATCTTTGTGACTTTAGGGTATTTCTAGGCCAACCTCATAGGTCATTTTTTTGCTGTAGAACTTGACAAGCCAAGTTGCAGTTTGGCTGTGGGACTTATTTTGGAGTGTATTATGCTAATTATGGATACTTATTTGTGAGACTTGCTTCCTGATGTTCCATAACCTCCAAACGCCCTGATTTGGCAAGGAGAGTCCTGGTTAATTCTCTGCTGTCATCCCACTTTTAAAATGTCCTAGTTTCATATATGTTGATGTCTTTTGCTTCTAACCGGTGTTTGTTCAAGTTCACAAGATTTATCTTCTTCCACAGGACCCAGAAGTAGTTTTTTTAGGAATGTTTTAGTTATGACTCTTGATGGACAAAATTTTATCACAACAATATGTTGTTCATGCATAGCTCTCAGCAGGTGGTATTTTACGTCAGTGTGTTTTGTGCATAAACAAGTTTGGTTGTCTCCTAGGTTCTCTATGGGGCTTTGGTTTCAGTTATTTCCAGATTCTCTAACAACTAGCAACAACCTAAGTTCTTGGCATACTTGGGTGACCAACATATATTCTGCTTTAGCAGATGAGGGAAGTATTTTAAGTGCTTCTTGATTGTCCTGCTTACTTTTCTGTCTCTCTTGAGGAACAGGCACCTACCAGTAGATCTGTGATTTGAAACCTACCTTTTCTGAACAAATCCTGCCAAGAAAACTCAATGATAGGTTCCTGTTAGGGTCAACATAGGCTGGAAACAACTTGAAGGCACACAACCACCACCAAAGTTGTGTAAGCCACTAGTTTGGGACTGCTGGTAGCTTGTAACAGTGACTTTAGATGTGCAGTGCCCTTTAAAACTCTGGTTACCCTTTTCATTACATTCCAATCTCATTTGTTCAGTGAGCTTCTTTTTTCTAAAAAGAAATCCAACTGCTGCAGCGGTATCTAATCTTGAGCATAGCCGTTAGGAATAGCAGCTTTCTTGTGAAACAAATATAGGAAGCTGTTCCTGAAGTGTACTCTCTGACTATCTAGCCCAATATTATTAACTTCAAATGTCAATAGCTTTAGTGTTTCCAGCAGGGTTTTTTCCTCACTCCACCTGTGGGTGCACAGGTGTTTTCGCCTACAATTACCAGAAATCCCAGCCAGTTGACCAGCTGTTAGGATTTCTGGGAGCTGAAGGCCAAAACATCTGGGGACCCACAGGTTGAGAACCACTGACCTAGAGATCCTTAGTACTTTGGTGATCTGCTATCCCAGCACTCACCAGACCCTGCTTATCTTTTGGGATCAGAGGAAGTCAAGTATATTATGGTTGTCAGATGCAGACAATGGTGCAAAAATAGAAATAATACAATTTTTATTATAGTGAATCAATTGCAGGAACGTTTGTACCTCTTCATTCCCTCTCTTTCTTCCACAAACAGCCAGCATGTTCATGGTTTCCAAAAGTCCCTCATGTTGCTCAAGAAAAATGATCAAATCACTGCCAAGCAGTTACTAGGTTATTCCTAGGCAGGCTGAAGTACATGAAGTGTTTTTCCCCCAAACAGAAGCTGAATGACTCATTTTGCAAAAAACCATCCCAGTATGGCATTTCTGCCTTTAATGGCCTTTAATTCTAAAGAGCTGTTGTTGTAAGATCTTGTGTGAGGTGCCTTAGTGACTCTTCTGCAAGTTTCCAAAAACCTCAGTTGTGATAGAAATATTTCTGGCCTGTTCAACTTCTGCCTTGTAGAGTCAGGATTTTCAAACAAGCAATAACCTACAATCCTTGTTTTCACCCTGGAAATTTGGCAGGACAAGAGAATTATTGTTAAAGTGAGCATTTTAAAAACATGTAGCATTGTGTTTCAATGAAACATGATGGAGATGTTAATGAAACATACTGGAGTAAGTCTAAACCTGCCCTTCACAATAGCAACAATGATCCAACAGAGTTCCTTTGCTGAAGGAAGGAGTTGAATCTAACAGAGAAGAGATTTTCACCAATTCCTCCCTCCTTTTGTATCCTCTCACCCCACCTCTCCCCTTTTTTGCCCCCTGTCCACTCAGGGCAGCCCCCATAGCAAGGGCAGGGAGAAGAGAACAAAAGCATTCTCATCCACCTTTCTGCATCATCTCAATAAATGAAGTCCTCTTTATGGGAGGACTGGATCCAACTCAATTATACCTTGCATAGCAGCTAACCTTTAGATCAGGATGTCAAATTTGTTTTCATCAAGTGCCACATCAACCTTATGTTTGCCTTCAGAGGGCCATTTGTAATTGTAAGACTATATAAATGTAACTATTCTGCTCTAGAATTAAAAGCCCCACGGGCCACATAAAATGACGTGGTGGGCCAGATTCCACTGTGGGGCAACAGTTGCTGACAGATCTACTACAGGGGCAAAATTCTTACAAGAGTGGATGTTATTTTGGGCTAGGAAACCTTATGAATAGCTATTTTAAAAGTCTTATTACGGTGGGATAAGTTACACTTGTCATTATTGTGAAGACTCTTCTAAAAATGAATATATTGCCAAGGATTCTGTTGCTTTTTCAAACAATACCTGTGATAGCGACAGATAAACCATTTAAACAATGGCAAAAGTTGTATATAAATTTGTATGACAAGGAAAGAAGCCAAGAATTAAATTTATGGTGCTACAAGATGCAAAAGAATGGGGTGGAGTAGATGCATCTGAAACTTTACTTTGCTGCTTGCTGTTTAGTTTGGATAAAAGACTGGGTTTTTGCTAAGTAATACTAGGATGTTGGCACTGGAGGGACATGATCTGAGATATGGTTGGCATGATTACAAATGGCATGACAAAGTGAATGTGGATTTTAAAGATCATTATGTTAGATGCACTTTATTATGAATATGAAAGAAATATAGATTAATCATATGCCCGAACATGCCATCGTGGGTATCTGCGCAAGAAGTATTTTCTAGAAAAGGGACACAAGGCAAGGAGAAATGGTTAACTTATCAAGATCTCCTAGAAAATGTACAAGGAGAATATAGGAGTAAAACAAGAGTGGGCACAGAATATTGAGCATAATATAATGCTGTACCAATGGGCGAAAATGTGGAACAAAGGGTTAAAATTTGTGTTACATTATAATTTGAAAGATACTCGTAATTTTTATAAAATGATGTATCAGTGGTAAATGACTCCTGAAAAACTTTCTAAGATATCTAAAGAGGTTTCCAACACTTGCAGGAAATGTAACTGGGGTCCTTCTACCATATGTGGTGGACATGTAAACATGCCATGAAATATTGGGTTCAAATACATACGGTGATCCAGAAAGTTTTGGGGGAAAATATTCAGTTAAAACCTGAGACTTTTCTACTTGGTATGACTGATACAAATGACTATTATAAATTGTTGCAATACATGATCACAGCAACCAGATTTTACTCTACGTGCAGAAATGGAAGAACTCAGCAATACCAACAACAGAGGATTGGATGATAAAAATGATGGACTTAACCAAAATTAACATGTTTACTAAAAGAAAGGACATTGGTAAAATCTGGAAAGGTTGGAAACCCTTTATTCACTTTTTGCATGAGGAAGAGAAGGACTTGCCAATGTTGAGTTTTGAAGAATAATGGGGGGGGGGGGGGGGGTTTCGAGAAAGGAGTCAACTTTGGGAGGCCTAGAGAAATGGTTCTCAACCTGTGGGCCCCAGATGTTTTGGCCTTCCAACTCCCAGAAATCCTAACAGTTGGTAAACTGGCTGGGATTTCTGGGAGTTGTAGACCAAAACATCTGGGGACCCACAGGTTGAGAACCACTGGCCTAGAGGGTGAAGTTCATGTTAGATTGAAGGTCATCTATTTTTTTTAATTCTTTCTGTTTTCTTGGCATTTGTGTTTCTGCTCTGTATTTCCTTTCTTGATTCACTTTTTTCACTTTTAATGTAACTTTTAAAACTTTAAAAATACAATTAAATTTTAAAAAGAGTGGCTGTTCTTTTGCGAGAGGCTATCCAAATATTTTGCCTTCTGATCCCTTTATTCCCTTTCATACAGCATTGGCATTACTAGAGTGTGATTAAGGGACCTCTCACAATACACAGTTACAGCACTATGATTCCACCTGTATCATGTGGCATCGTGGCATTTGTAGTTTGGTGAGGTACTAGAGCTCTCTGGCTGAGGATTCGAAATGCCCCTTCCTAAATTCTATATCCCAGGATGTTGTCATCGGAGTTAAAGTGGAATAGTAGTGTTATAACTGTATGGTGTGAAATACCCTCAATGGCACCATGCTAGTTAACCATGTCAGTCATGAGTAGATATTGGCAAGCTGTAGCCAGCTTTGGAAACCCGATGCAGAACTGATCCCAGGAAAATTGAGAAGACAGTGTTTTAGCCTTGCAAATTCCTATTTTCTTTGAATCTGCCACAAACCGCAAATACAGTGTACAGAAATGTGAAGTTATTACTCATAAGCATTGAAAAGAGTGAGGGGTCTAGTAAGCCTGTGAAATCTGAACTATGTCGTTTAGACTTTCCTTCATTGCAATACAGTTACCTTGGCCGAAACCCCAGGTAAGCAGTAAGATTACATCGGAGTGGGCCAAGTGAATGCTTTAACGCTTGAGCCAATTCTCCTTGGTGAGCAAGTATACACCCACTCAGATCTTGCTTGATTTCTCTCTGTTCGTTTAAGAAGAACATTCTGCATAATAACCAATAATATTTTTATAACCATTCCTGGTAGCAGAGAAATCAAGTTCAAAAGCATTTTGTATTTTAAGGTTCAGCTTGGTTACAGGGTTTTTCCTAGAGTAAACCATGAAATATGCACAAATAAGCATTAATTTATAAGCCAAAGTAATTAGCAAAAGAGCCATGTAGTGCTGCACCTTTAGCAAAACAGCAGCCAGCAAGGTCTGCAGACATATGGTTCCTTTAAATTTGCTCTGTGCTTTTTCACCATTTTTGAATTTGGCAGATCTCCTTCATGTATTACAGCAACAAGAAATAGTTTGTCGTTTGTTAGAGAAAACTAGATTTATTGTGGCAAGTGGGTTTGATGCATTGGATACCAATCTTTTGTCCTCCGATGTTTTCCACTTAAGTTCCCAGAATTCTTGACTGTTAGCCAACCTGTTTTGGGCTTCTGTGAACTAAAGTCCAAAAACCTGGGGGACCAACATTTGGGAACCACTGGCCTGGAATCAGGGATCATGGGTTCTAAAGCATACCTACTAACTGTCCTTATTTTGCAGAGACATTCCAGATTGATTCTTTGTTGTCACAGTTTTCCAGCTATTTTTAAAACACAGTAGAGTCTCACTTATCCAACATAAACGGGCCGGCAGAATGTTGGATAAGCGAATATGTTGGATAATAAGGAGAGATTAAGAAAATGCCTATTAAACATCAAAATAGGTTATGATTTTACAAATTAAGCACCAAAACATCATGTTAGACAACAAATTTGGCAGAAAAAGTAGTTCAATACGCAGTAATGCTATGTACTAACTACTGTATTTATGGATTTAGCACCAAAATATCACGATATATTGAAAACATTGACTACAAAAATGCGTTGGATAATACAGAACGTTGGATAAGCGAGTGTTGGATAAGTGAGACTCTACTGTACTATAATTTCTCTTCTCCATCCCCTTATCAATTTATTCTCATCTTCAAAATGTAAGTAGTTTACTTGCAGTTAACTTGGGGTGTGGGGGAATGGGAGGGCAAGAGTCTTGTCCTTCCCAATAGACTCAGGCAAAAGCTAACGGCTGCAACCTCTTTTATCTTGTCTCTCCCCCCCCCCCCCCCAGTAATCACTTGACCACACTCGGATGTTCCAAAGGTAAGCTTCATGTCACTATAGTTGTATTAATCTCTAAAGTACCACAAGACTTTGATTTTCCTGAAATACAGGAAATAGAAAGTGAATTATAATCAGACAGTCAAGAACTAAAACACCCTCGATCCTGCTTTTCACCCTGTGACCTATTAAAAGTTTTCCATCAAATTTACAGATACTGGCCACTGCTAAACCTTTCCTGTGATTTACTGATCTAACACATCCAAGATGCAGGCATTGCAGTTCATCCTGTAATTTCATTGTGATTGTGGCTTCCGTAGAAGAATCTTGCTGTTTTTTGAGGGTTTTTTATATACAGAAACTGGATTAGATTAAACATGATCTGCAGGAGCTGTTATTATGACCCAGGGCTAACCAGAACATTTTTCCCATGGGTGCCCCCATTCTGGTCCCAATCAAGCAGGCCGTTCCAAGTAAGAGGGCTCTATATCTACTTCATAGAAGTCAGTCCTCTGCCCTGTCGCAATCCAGACACTTGGTAGCAAACTGATCAAGTATACTAGTCACATTCTTTCCCACCATGAGGGATTTTAAAAATTGCATCTCTGTACGCAAATGTGTTTGTGCAAATATCTTATTTTACAAATGTTTTAAGTATAGCTAAATTGTAATAGGAATATATTTTCATAACCTGTTAAGATTATGATTCCAATATTGGTTAAATATTCGTGCAGAGCAGTAAAAACGCAGAAGACTAGGGGTTTATGTGAGCAGAGGTAAAAAGAAATTAAACAGTAAGACAAAATATCCAGCCTCTCTTTCCCTTTAAAAAGTCATGCGCATAAAATAAGCATCAGAGATATCAAATAAAATAGCAAAAATATGTTTACTCACAATCTTGTATGATGATGGTCATACAGGCAAAAACATCTTAGTTCCAAAGAAAAACAGTTCAGGAAACTACATATCTCTTAACATACAGGAACATCAGCATGGCATGGTCAGGAGCGAAGAGGAAGAGACAGGAAGAGGCATCTGTACATCACTTCCTGTGTGTCCCCAGAAAGGATACACCCATTTCCCATTTCATATGCAAAACCCTTAAATGGTGTCATCAACTCTGGAATGCAGCTTGTCAGGTTACTAAGCAACAGACATAACTAACTACATAAACCATCCCACATTGAAAATGCATGCATGATTGCTTAGATAACCCAACAGCCCTCCTCAATCTGTCATGCATTTTAAACAATTAGTCCCATCTTGATACGGAGGTCTTGGAAGCCATCTCTAGGTAACGGTTTAGTCAAAATGTCCGCCACCATCTCCTTTGTTGGACAGTATGTCAGTTCAACCATTCCATCTTGAGAAAGTTTGCGTACAGTATGGTACCTTATCCCAATATGCTTTGTACGCATCATCATCTTCTCAGACTTGGCAAACTTGATACAACTTTGGTTGTCCTCAAACACTTGAATAGGCTTCTGCTCATCAATTCCAAAGTCAGTCAGAAGTTGATGAAGCCACAAAAGTTCATCTGATGCTAGGGAAATGGCTATGTATTCTGCTTCAGTAGTGGATTTAGCCACTAATTCTTGCTTCCGGCTAGCCCAAGCAATAGGACCATTTCCGTACATAAAGAGATATCCGCTAGTTGATTGACAATCTGAAGAATCACTAGCCCAGTCAGCATCTGAGTAACAAATCAATCTTGGTTTGTCACTTACTGGTAACTTCAATTATAAGTCCATTGTTCCTTTCAGGTATCTTACAACTCTCTTGACAGCTATCCAATCTCTCTGAGTAGGTGCACTGACCTTTCTGCTTAGAATTCCAACAGCAGACGATATATCCGGTCTGGTACTGGTAGCTAAATATAGGAGCTTTCCTATAGCAGTTCTATACTGGTTGTTGTTTGGCAAAAGTTCACTTTCTTCATTGTTTCTCAAGAAATCTGTAGTCATTGGTGTAGCTACTGTTTTTGCATCTTGAAGTCCAGTAACTTCCAGCAAATCTATAATCTTTTGCTTCTGACTCAAGAGAAAAGATCCATCTTCCTCTCTCTTGATTTGTATTCCAAGATAGTACGTAGCATCTCCAAGTTCTTTCAATTCAACTTGTTTGCTCAAATGTTGTACAACCTCGGTGTAATCACCATCTGATTCAGTTGATACAATAAGATCATCTACATAGGTCAGAATAAAAGTACAATGTCCATTCTTGGTTCTAGTGTACAAACACTGATCTGCTTCTCCTTGCTTGAATCCCAATTGCTTCAGCATTTCATCTAATTTGTCATTCCAGGCTTTTGCTGATTGACGAAGTCCATATAAACCCTTGTGAAGTTTACAAACAAGGTGAGGTCTTCTCTTGTCCTCAAAACCAGGTGGTTGTCTCATAAATAGACTTTCCGTAATCTTTCCATGCAGGAATGCAGTCTTAACATCTAGATGTCGTACAGTCATCTTCTTTGAAGCTGCAATACTTAGAAGTAGTCTTATGGTGCTGTGTTTCACTACAGGTGCAAAAGTTTCATCATAATCCACTCCATACTTCTGAGAAAATCCTTGAGCAACTAGTCTCGCTTTGTTGCGCTCTATTCTTCCTTCTGCATCTCTCTTTAATGTGAATACCCATCTGCATCCAATTGGCTTCTTACCAGGTGGAAGTTCAGTTAATGTCCAAGTTCCATTCTTGTGTAGAGCATCAATCTCTTCTTGTGCTGCTTTCCTCCACTGTTCAGCTTCTGTGGCAGGTAGCATCTCAATTTCTTCTATAGTAGACGGTTCACTGGATAATTTTGACTCTGCAAGGTAAGACAATCTCGAGGGTGGTACACCTCTGTTAGGACGCAATGAATACCTGTGAGTTTGTTCTGGAAGACAACCTACCTCCGCAGATCCATCTACTCCAGGACACAACTCACCAGCATCATCTTCTGGCCCTCCTGTTTGCGTACTGCCTCTAGCGTCTGTGGTGCGTTCCTTGCCTCTCTGGATGAACTCCGGTGACATTTCCAGTGTGTCAATTGAAGAAATTGTTGGTACATCATCAATGGACTCTGTAAGCTGTAAAGTAGTATTCTCTTCTTCATCTGAAAAATCTAGCACAGTCCCTTTTAGATTGACTTTGCTCTGTTCATCAAAATGCACTACATGTCGTGTAGATACTTCACCAGTCATTAAGTTCATGACTCTATAGCCTTTATTTGCAGGTGCATAACCAACTAAAATAGTTTGTTCAGATCTACAGTCCAACTTGTGCCTTTTCTGCTTGGGAATGTAAGCATAAGCTATACTTCCAAACTTTTTGATGCGTTTCATACTTGGCACATTACCAGTCCACAACTCAAAAGGAGTTTTAGTAGCACCTTTCGTTGGTAGACGATTCTGAAGAAAAGTAGCAGTGGCAAAAGCTTCGCCCCAGAGACAATCTGGAAGATTTACATCTTTTAACATACACCTTGTCATCTCAACTAGAGACCTAAGCTTCCTTTCAGCCACTCCATTTTGCTGAGGAGTATAAGGAACACTCTTAATATGCTGAATTCCATTCTCTCCCAGGAACCTTTGTGTGCGATGTGAAGTGTACTCACTACCACAGTCAGTTTGAATAGCTTTTGGTGTGCATCCAAACTTAGTCTTCACCATAGCAACATATCTCTGCAACATGTCTTGAGCTTCAGATTTGTCTTTCAGAATATAAGAAACACAAAACTTTGAAAAATCATCTAAGAAAATAACTGCATAATTATTTCCTCCAAATGAAGTCTTAAAGGGACCACAAATATCACTGTGAATTAAATCTAGAATCTTAGTAGATCTCTTTTCTGTGTTGACTGGAAAAGAGGGACTCACTGCTTTCTGTTGAACACAGACTACACATTTATCAAAAGCTGTATTGCTTATCTCAAGGTTTGTAGCCAAATTGTCCTTCTGCAACTGCAGAATTGCATTTGCATCTCTATGACCAAAACGTCTATGCCAAATTTCAAGATTCTTTCCATCAACATGTGTCTTAACCATGTTGGCTTGCTCAGATGAAACACACAATTCATACATTCAATTCTTTTCAAAAGCTTTGGCATATAAAACACCTTCTTTTTTAATATCACATTGACCATTCTCAAAATGAATTGCAAATCCCTTCTTGTCCATGGAACTAACACTTAGCATATTGCATTGAAGTGAATCAATGTAAAGAACATCTGAAATCTCAGTTACAGCAACCTCATCAGGCAAACTACATTTCACAATACACTTTCCAGATCCTTTTATTTTCAATAAATCTCCATTAGCTATTCTCAAATCACCTTTAACTCCTTGATTCAGTTCAACAAAATTCTCAGAGTTATTTGAGCTATGCTGTGTACAACCTGAATCAACAATCCAAACATCCTCTTTGTCTTTGTTCTCATTAATTGTTAAAATAGAATGAGCAGCCATTAAACCTTTGTGTGATTGTCTGTTTCCAGCAGGCTTGTTTGTAAAAACTTTCTTTTGTTGCTTTACTTGCTTATTGCCACCAGATGGCGTACCATCTTTCTTTGGTAGGCGACAAAATCTAGCAATGTGACCAAATTTTCCACAATTAAAACATGTACTCCCCTTTGGGCTGTCCCTTGAAGCTCCGCCCCTATGAGGGTGGCGACTTGACGCCATGTAACTTGATTCATTTGCTTTGGGACTATCCACATGTGAACTTCTATGCTGATCATTGCAGAAGTCTCTGAACCTTGCAACGGCCAAATTAAAAGTTATATCTGGATTGGACTCAATTGAAGACAAAAATGGGTCAAAAATATTTCCCAAAGAGCCGATCAATAATCCAACCTTATGAAAATCTTCAATGATAAAACCAGACATCTTTAACTTATCAAGCATTTCTGTAAAATTCTCTAAATGTTTATCACACTCTTTCTTATCATTAAGCTCTGTTTTCATAAGTCTCTTCAACAATCCAATAGCAGCCAGCTTTGAAATATGGCCAAATGTGCGTTTTAGTGCATCCAGCATATCCTTGGCTGTTACACAATCTCTTACATACATCATTTGCTTAGTTTTCAGAGAAGAAGTGATCAAATATCTGGCTTTTGCATCCTTCACTTTCCAATCTGAAATAGCTTCCTCATTAGACTCTGGACATGTTCTCTCAATACAATCCAACACTCTCTCATACTCAAGGAGTATCAACACTTTATCATGCCAATAATGAAAATTATGGCTGTTCAAATCATCTCTCAACAAATACATTCTCTCTCTATCATCCATCTTTCAAACAAAATTCCAAAAATCAAAAATCTTCAATCAAAAATATAGGAATTCCAAAAGGAGTGAAAGATCAAAATCTCAAAATATTGGCTTAAAATGAAAAATTTGCCAAAAAGAAAAATCAAAATGGTTCTCTGATAAGCACATGCACAGGAGAAAGGAGGAGGAAAAAAAGTGTCCTTTTAAAAGTCAAGCCTCTGGCTGGCAAGGCCTGCAAACATTCAAATGGCGACCATGCAGCCAGGCTATTTACAACACAAAGGCTTTGCCTTCAGGCAATCTTCAAGCCTCAGCCAGAACAAAAGAAGCAGGAAATGCCTTCTGAATGTGTGAGCTCTCTTTACTGTAGAGCTCAGAAACTTCTCTCCAAACAAAGAGTCAAAACAAAATATTACCTCTTAAAATTGCTCTTTTAAAAATATATCCCCTTTTTGTGTCTGAGCCCATAACCTAATAGGAATATATTTTCATAACCTGTTAAGATTATGATTCCAATATTGGTTAAATATTCGTGCAGAGCAGTAAAAACGCAGAAGACTAGGGGTTTATGTGAGCAGAGGTAAAAAGAAATTAAACAGTAAGACAAAATATCCAGCCTCCCTTTCCCTTTAAAAAGTCATGCGCATAAAATAAGCATCAGAGACATCAAATAAAATAGCAAAAATATGTTTACTCACAATCTTGTATGATGATGGTCATACAGGCAAAAACATCTTAGTTCCAAAGAAAAACAGTTCAGGAAACTACATATCTCTTAACATACAGGAACATCAGCATGGCATGGTCAGGAGCGAAGAGGAAGAGACAGGAAGAGGCATCTGTACATCACTTCCTGTGTGTCCCCAGAAAGGATACACCCATTTCCCATTTCATATGCAAAACCCTTAAATGGTGTCATCAACTCTGGAATGCAGCTTGTCAGGTTACTAAGCAACAGACATAACTAACTACATAAACCATCCCACATTGAAAATGCATGCATGATTGCTTAGATAACCCAACAAATTGACAATAGAATTAATAGCAGTTAGAACAAGCATGGGCAAATTTTGGCCCTCCAGGTGTTTTGGACTTCACCTCCCACAATTCCTAACAGCCTACCAGCTGTTAGGTATTGTGGGACTTGAAGTCCAAAACACCTGGACAGCCGAAGTTTGCCCATGCCTGAGTTAAAAGCAAATCTGCTAGAGAGAAACCAATAGATAAACAACACTACACATTCTAGTTCAGTTGATGGCATCTTAGAGGTATTTTTTCAGGAATGTTTGTGTCATTATCTTATCAGTCCTGAGCAGTGCAGATGGTACAGTGTATGTGTGTGTGAAAGGGGTAATTGTAAAGACAAGGAGAGGTTGAGGGGAGAGGGGAAATCTAAAATTGATAGATGTTGTACAGATGGATGGGAGAGAACATTAGGAGGAGGAATCGAAGAAAGGGAAGAGAGCCACTCAGATAGCCTCAGAGGAGAGCAGATATCTAAGAAATGCAGAAGAGCATCTTAGTAGAAAACAGGAAAAGGATAGAAAAATCTATGGCATAGATGGATAGTGATGGCTAAACAATTTTTGCCATTAATGTGTGGAAAGAAAAAAACTGGCTTTCACAATATTTATTCATATTTATTGTGTCCTGTGCCCTGCTTGCCTCTGTTTTAATGTCTGCTACTTTCTAACTGTTCTCATTCAGTGTCATTGGGAAAATGGGTAAAAAATTGGGTTTTCCAAAAACTTTTCTCCCAAACTCCAAACAGGAACAAAGTGGGATAGGGAAAGAACTAAATAACTACTTTTTATCTTCATAACAGAAAGTGTTTTAGTATCATCACATACAGGTTCAGTATCCCTTATTCCGAAATCTAAAATGCTTCAAAATCCATTGGCCACATGGATGGCCAAGATAATGACACCTTTGCTTTCTGATGATTTGTTGCTTGAAAACTTAGTTTCATGTACAAATTTATTTAAAAGGTTGATGAATGAATTTTGTTTTAGACTTGAGTCCCAAGATATATGCAAAATTTAAAGATTTCCCCCCAAAAATCCAAAATCTAAAATGTTTTTGTTCCCATGCATTTTGGCTTAAGGGATACCTAAACTGCGATGCAAATGTAGTCTTTCGCAGAATGGAAAGGAAATGGGCAATAAAATCTAATCGCGCCATCTGGCATGAGCTTTTATGGCTATCAATCCATTTTATCACATACACCAATGAAGTTAATGAAGCCACACATTTTTAATCACATTTACACAATTGTCTGAATTAGACAGAATTTGATAGATAAAGAAAGATGCAAATTTTTATCCTGGCTAAAAACTTTTAGCCTTCAAAGGGTTATGGGAGATATATAGGCCTTCCAAGTATCTAGTGGTAATTTTCAAAGCAGCCTGCTAATATCGATGCATGAAAGTAATAGGTTTGCTTACGCAGAGTCACTCTCTTTGAGGTCAAAACATCCTCAAAGAAGATTGTTTTGTAATATGAACAACTGTGAGGAGTCATGCATTAATATATTTGTTGTACCAAGAAACTACTAATGAATTGGAATTTTAAAATATAGTTTAAGTATTTTTTTTCTCTTTGCAAACTTTGAAATGTTTATGTTTGAGAACTGCCACTTGCAAGTCCTACATTTGATTTCCAGGAAGGCTGAAATGCACCATAACGTATTTTGGGTATTGTCATTTGTTGGTTTTGTGTGTCCATTTAATCTCTTGGGTAGAGATTGTTCTCCTTGCCTAATGCAGAGTTAGAAGAGATTTGCTAACATAGGATGTCACATTGTGTGATGTCTCATGGGCCTTGTAGTCCCGTTCCTAGTGCTATTGTGGCTGATGAGGAGGAAAATTTGGGATTTCCACCGGTTCAGCTTGAATCGGAGCCTCTCCACCTGGAGGATGTTTGTCCTCAGGAAGTTAACCAAACAAGCCTTGGGCAGAATTCTCCCCCGTTTTCCCGAAAAGATAATTATAATAGAGATAGAGGAGCCAGGGAGGCTAATCGCCGGAGCCTCAGGATCGCTGCCAGACAATTAGCTGATTAGGTCTGCTTCCCTTGGGAAATTCTAAGGAGTCATGCATCTGGACAGAGTTTGGTTTCCTTTCTTGTTCTCCAGGGAAAGTGTTCTGTTGGCGGGAAAACAAGATCCTATATAGGGGTTTTGCCGCAAGGGGAACCTTGCGGAGTCAATTTGTTCAGCTTGAGGAGAGAGATCGTGTGTAGACTTCGTACTCCAGTTCCCAGTTTCCCGGATCAAGTTTCCAGCCTCGCCTTGTTTCACGGACTTCACTGGACTCAGTTCATGTTTCATGATTGCCTTGTTTCAAGTTTGACCTAGCCAAGTTTCAAGTCTTGCCTTGTCTTGCGTTTTACCACGGACCTTGCTTCCTAGTTTCAAGCCTTGTTTTCCAGTTTCCTTCGGATTTACCTTAAGCCTCGAAAGACTTTGGACAGTTCCCCGCACTATTGCTTGGCAATAGTGTGTGTTTCGGTTAATGGATTATAACTTTGAACTCTAATATCTTATATTGGACAATATTTTCCTGGACTATATTTGGCCTTTCCTGAAAGGTCTGCTTCTGAACTATATTCTTCACTTGTTTTTATTGACTTTATATATTTCTTTAATAAAGATATTAGATAGAATCTGGTCTCTGCGCATGGTTATTGGTGCTCTGCAGCCTGGATCCTGACACATTGGAAGAGCATCAAGTAAACGCACCTCCCGCATTGTGGGTGATGTTACTAGTACCGGTAATGTTCCTGCCAGAGCAGAGGTGAGGACAGAGTTGGTATCAGTTCCTTAGCAGGTCCTTAGTACATGTTGAGCATCCCTTGTCTGGAATTTCAAAATGCTCTGAAATCTGAAATTGTTCATATGGTTGGCTGAGATATTGACACCTTTGCTTTTTAATGGTTCAATGTACACAAACTTTGTTTCTTGCACAAAAATATTTGAAAATATTGTATGAAATTTCCTTCAGGCTATGCGTATCAGCTGTATGTGAATTTTAAATAAATTTCACAGGTCTCATCTTCAAGATATCTCATTATGTAATTACAGTAGAGTCTCACTTATCCAACACTCGCTTATCCAACGTTCTGGATTATCCAACGCATTTTTGTAGTCAATGTTTTCAATACATCGTGATATTTTGGTGCTAAATTCGTAAATACAGTAATTACTACATAGCATTACTGTGTATTGAACTACCTTTTCTGTAAAATTTGTTGTATAACATGATGTTTTGGTGCTTAATTTGTAAAATCATAACCTAATTTGATGTTTAATAGGCTTTATCTTAATGTCTCCTTATTATCCAACATATTCGCTTATCCAATGTTCTGCCGGCCCGTTTATGTTGGATAAGTGAGACTCTACTGTATGTGCAAATGCAGGTATTCCAAAAAAAAATTCCAAATCCCAAAAAGTCTGGTTCCACACGTATTAGAAGAGTGATACTTGTATTATCATCCATAAGATGTGTGCCTAGTTGTAGATGAGTAGCTGTTAAAGGCTGGGAGGTTGTCTATATGCCAATTAAACGTGACTGTCGAAAGTCTACGAGAGAGCATTTTTCTGCAAACTCATTGTAGCTTATTGCTGACACATCTGAATGGCAAGATCTGGTGATGTTCTACCGTCTTCTATTATGGCTTACCTATAGTAGATTGTTCCAAGATACCAGTCTTGTATTGTTGATTTGTCTTTTCACCTCCTTGAATGTGTATTGTAGCTTGAGAAATCTCAGCCAGAAATCCATGAGTTTTGAATCTCCCACTTATAATATTCTCCTTTTCGCACATTTTAATGTGTTTAATTATGTTTTAGCTGTTTTGTCTCAGTGTAGTACAGACACTTTTCCACTAGCTTTCCTATTTCTGCCCAATACTTAGAAATGAGTATAGAGAAAACCTTCATAGGCAGCAGCATGAAGTGAGAGCACGTTGAATTTGAAACCACTGTTTACTATCTTTTCATGTTCACATTGGATAGTGATACAATGCCTCTACCTTTCCGAAGCCTTTCTCTGAACACACCTGTCATATTCTGTCCTGTGCATTCATTTTTAGTTAAAGGCGAGGGCGTTGGCTGCCAGTATCTGGTGTCCCTTGGCTTATTTGGCTGCCTTATTTTTAGCTTCATGTTTGTCTTCTGCTGAATGTCTGCAATGTGAAAAATTTATGTTCAAGAAAAGGTGTGGTTGTGATGGTGGTTTCAGGTTTGAAGCAACGCCCACCCTTTTTCCTTGTATCACATCCAAGTTCCTATTTATGAGCTTGAGTTCCCAAAATGCCTTTGAATGTTGAACATCACCCTCTTTTTAAATAGATGGTTGAAACTGGGTGGTTTTTCGGGGCTTAGTAAGATCTATTGAAAAGTTCAGCTTTCAGCAGATGGGTGTTCAGTGCTTTCTAAATATCAAACTACACAAGATGGCAGCAGACCTGTGTTCTATTTTTATTTATTCAAACATTTGTACCCTTCCCCATACCTGTATTGTATCTCAAGGTGAGGTACAAACCATACTACATGTATGGCTATTTCAACTATATTTGTAATAACTGGCAATTGGTATTACCAGCAAGTTCACTTATATCAAACAGGTTACAGCTATCTACTTTACAGAAACAGTGGAACACAATCAAAATGTGATCCATAGTGGACTCAAAATCAAGCTATGATCACAGAACTTCAAATTCTTATGTAAACCTAACTAAAGTTTAACTTGGCAATTAAATGAAGTGAGTTGGGCCTCTGAGAAGAACGTGTTCCAGAACAAAAATTTTGCAGGTGAAAAAAACCCTCTTCCATTCACTGATTCCAGATCTGGGACATGATGCTAGCAGTGAATTTGCACTGATTCACATAAACGGACAAAAAACATGGGTTAAAAGGTCTCCTTTTATCCTAATTACGGCCGGAAAATGTCCATGTTCCCTGCACTCCTGAAAAACATGTGATTTCCTTCACTCCCACCATTGGAGACCACTTCAGCACATGTCCACTTTTTAAAGCCCAAAACAGCTGAGGAAACAGACACACTGTGAAACTGACACACAGCTGATTTAAAGTAAGCATGAATGGAGAGCAAATACAACTCTCTGAAACTCTTAATTGTAAACTTTATGATATCAAACAGAGTTCGAATGAACTATTGGGAGAAGAGATAAATCTGGCAGAAGTTTTATTTTTATTTTAAAAATTCCTCCCATTATCTGCTGATCCTCGTATGTGCACATATGCTTGTATTTATATTAAGATATTTGCATGTGTGCATATACGGTCCAGCACTTAACAGAGTGATTTCTGCTGGATGTCCCTCCGTTCACCCTCCATCTTGTTCTGATACAGAGGACAGTGAGCGAAGAAATCCCAGGGCCCACAGGTCTGTGTGAGGACATGTTCTCAGGTCCTGGGTTTTATTGTCCTCTATTTAAAACCTGTATTTTCATGCTGTCTGGAAGTGCCCTGAGTCTCCTTGGGGGGTATACATACACATAATAATAAAAAGCACAAATGTTGCAACTAATGTTCCCAGATTGCAAAATGAAGACAATTCCGTACTTTAAATGGTTGTGTAGACAGAAGAAGGAATTTCAGCAGGCGTTGGTTGTCAGATAACCACTTAGCAAGCAGCACCTGTCGAAATTCCTTCAACTACATCAACAGTTCCCAAACTGTGTTCTGCAAAATTTTGGGATTCTGCAAAAACATCATAGAAATTGGGTTGTTGTGTGTTTTCCAGGCAGTATGGCCATGTTCCAGAAGTATTTTCTCCTGACGTTTTGCCCACATCTATGGAAGGCATCCTCAGAGGTTGTGAGGTATATGGAGAAACTAAGCAAGGAAGGTTTATATATCTGTGGAAGATCCTGGGTGAGGAAAAGAACTCTTGTCTGTTGGAGGCCAGTGTGAATGTTTTAATAAATCACCTCAATTAGCATTAAATGGTCAACGTTTTCTAATGTTACACATTAAGTTGTATTTCTGGCCTTGCAGAGGAATTGGCTGGTGCCTGTTGGAAGAACATTTTGGTTTTCTCGATGTTCAGTGAGAGGCTGGGTTTCTCGTATGCTTCTACAAAGGAGTTTAAAGTGGCTTATAGGTCTTCTTCTGAATGTGCACAGACTACGTTGTCATCGACATATTGAAGTTCTATAATAGATGTGGTGACCTTGGTTTTGGCTTTCAGTCTGCTGAGGTTAAATAGCTTGCCATCTGTCCGATAGATGGTTCCACTCCGGTGGGAAGCTTCCCATTAACAAGGTGAAGTATCATAGCGATAAGATGGAAAATAAGGTTGGGGCAATAATACATCCCTGTTTGACACCTGATTCCACTTTAAATGGTTCGCTTTGGGAGCCATTGCTATCATGTCATTGTGAAGGAGCCGCAGGATGTTCACAAATTTGTCAGGGCACCTGATTTTTTGGAGGATGGTCCAGAGAGCACTGCGATTTACTGTGTCGAATGCCTTTGCAAGGTCAATGAATGTCATGTACAGAGGTTGGTTTTGTTCCCTGCATTTTTCTTGGAGCTGTCGAGCAGCGAAGATCATGTCCACTGTTCCTCTGGAGGGGCGGAAGCCATTCTGGGATTCTGGGAGGGTGTCTTCTGAGACAGGAAGAAGGCGGTTTGCAAGGATTCTTGCGAGGATTTTCGCAGCAGAGGTTAGGAGGGAGATACCGCGATAATTTCCACAGTCTGTTCTATCCCCTTTCTTGAAAAGAGTGATGATGGTGGCATCCTTGAAGTCTGCTAGGATTTTCTCGGTCACCCACACTTTTTCAATAAGTTGGTGGAGTTGTTGTATCAGCTCAGGTCCACCCTCTTTCAGCAGGGATCCCATCAGGTCCACTGGCTTTGTTATTTTTTTGTTGGTTGATGGCATTCTTCCAAAACTTCTTCCAAACTAGGCAGTGCTGCAAGCTCATCCCTGGTTTGTTGTTGCGGGATTTGTGAGAGGGCCTCTTCGGCCACATTGGAGCTGTGATTCAGAAGGTTCTGGTAGTGCTCTTTCCAACATAGTGCAATTGATCTTTTGTCCTTCAGAAGTTTGGTTCCATCTGATGAGCATAGAGGGTGTATGCCATGGGTTCTTGGTCTGTAGATAAGCTTTGTGGCTTTGAAAAATCCCTGAGCATCATGGGTATCTGCAAAGTGTTGGATTTCTTCAGCCTTCTTTGTCCACCAGATGTTCTTGAGTTCTCTGGTCCTTCTTTGGATCTCGGCTTTTGCACTAGCATAGATCTTTTACTTAGCAGCACAGTTGGTGTCTCTCTGCCATGTTTGGAAGGCTTTCCTTTTGTTATCAATTAACTGTTGGATCTCTTTGTCATTATCGCCAAACCAGTCTTGATGTTTCTTAGTTTGTTATCCAGTGGTTTCTTTGCAGGCTGTGATGATGGAGGTCTTCAGTTTGTTCCAATGTTCCTCAACATTTTTGGGTGTTCTGTGGGTAGATGATCCTTGAGTGTTGTTTGGAGAAGGACTCATTTGGAGGGCTTCTGAAGGGCTTGGGTGTTCATTTTATGCCTTCTTTTTCTTCCTTGGAATCTGTGTTTGGGGGCGATCTTGATAGCCATTGTGGATCGGATTAACCTGTGGTCTGTCCAGCAGTCATCAGCACCTGTCATGGCTCTTGTGAGAAGCACATCGCGGCGGTCTCTGGCACGTGTAATGACATAGTCTAAGAGGTGCCAATGCTTTGACCGGGGGTGCTTCCATGATGTCTTGAGCTCGTTTTTCCGGTGGAAGAGCGTGTTGGTGATGACAAGGTTGTGTTCTCCGCATTTGGTGAGAAGCAGGATGCCATTCGAGTTGCTGTTTCCAACCCCATCTTTTCCTATGATCCCTGGCCACAGGTCGGAGTCTTGTCTGACCCTTGCATTAAAATCCCCCAGGTGGATGATTTTGTCCTCCTTAGGTATCTCTGATAGGACAGTGTCCAGCTGACAATAAAAATTTTCCTTGATGTCTTGGTCAACATCTAATGTTGGTGCATAGGCACTTACGATAGTTGCCTGTTGGTTTCTGGCAAGCTTAATTCGGAGGGTTGAGAGTCATTTGTTAATGCCAATGGGTGCTTCAGTCAGGTATTTCATCAGGTCATTTCTGATAGCAAAGCCAACTCCATGTATTCTCCATTCTTCTCCAGACAGTCCCTTCCAGAAGAAGGTGTAGCCTCCTTTTTCGTCCTTCAGCTGTCCCTCTCCTGCTCTCCGGGTCTCCTGAAGGGCTGCTATGTCGATCTTAAAGCGTCCCACCTCCCTTGCAATGATAGCAGTCCTGTGTTCGGGGCATTCGCTGTCAGTGTTATCCAACAGTGTCCGTACATTCTATGTCCCAAAGTTCATTTTTCTTTTTTGGCCGCAGAGTGGTGAGCCCTCTGGATGCGGCACTCCAGTCAGGGATAAGAGAGGCAGACTATGCTTAGGGCACCTTTTCTAGCCCCTTCACCATGTGGGGTGAGCAGAGCAGATCCTAAAAATTGCTGCTCAGTTATGGATACAGCTGCCGGACTAAACTGCCTTGGACCTTGAGGTAGAACGACTGAATCCACATCCACCGCCTATGTGCTAGTCTGTGACTAGGGGCTTCCAGATTTCACAGTCCTGCCCCCGTCGCCACTCGCTGATCGCCATGGGACTTTGTTGGTTTGTTTTTAATTTTTCTTGGAAGATGCCTGTGTGTGATTTTTTTAAATGTGTGGAGGTCAGTGCATGGCCGATCAATGTACAATCTTCATAGAGTGAGGTCCAAGCCAGTGGCATGATTAACACGACGATGGTGGCTTCTCAGTGTGTTGCGGCCTTCTTCCGCCTTCACAGCTGTTGTAACATGTACCATGTTATCCTCCGCCTTCTCTGCCATTGAAGTCTTAGGGTCTTCGGATTGTTCTTGGTCTGGATCCTCCCCTGTGGCCTCTACTGGGAGTTCATGACTCCAGTGGTTGTGCCCTCAGGTTCATTGGAACACGCAAGCCCCCTCACTACAACAAGGTGACAATCCATCGAGGGAGGCCTAGTAAAAACCAGGGATAGAGTTAGGGTTCCACATGGGGAAATGTATGCTGAAGGGTTCCATGACCAATAAAGTTTGGGAAGTGCTCTTTGACATAACCATTAAAATGATACGAGGCCTCTCCACTTTTTCTCTGGTAATCCTCAATACAGCCCACATTAGCATTCTCTTATTCTTGAGGGGGAAAGGGTTGTGAGAATTCTGTAAAACCACCTTTTAAAAAAACCTTTAAAAGCAGTGTTGTTCTGTAAAGTGCAGTCCAATAATATTGAAAAAGCCCTTTCCCTCTCATTACCTTGGGAAACACTGAGACCTCAGAAACCAAACAGAGGCAGCTTTGTTATCCTGTGGAATTTCAAAGGCAGCTTCGTGTGACTATCCATGACTAAAAGGTCGAGTGGCAGCCTTTTTTCCCTTAAGATTTAAAAAATTCTTATATGTTGCCTCTGGAATGTTCCCCATATGGATGGAACTTCAGAAAGAGCATGCCCATTTGTACCATCCCATTGAACAGAACTGCTTTTGAATGTGGACAATGCATTTGTCTAAATGCTGCTCAAATTCTTCTGTTCTGCATTTCTTTTTCTTTGAAGTTTAAAGCTTCTACTGCTTTCAGTAATTTTAAACACTAGCTGAATGAGAGAGCCTTTACTTTCCTCTCAGTTACCTGCCCTTCCTCATCTTCTCCTGCCTGTGGATTATAAACATTATTCCAGATTTATGGCTAAACCTTTTAAGACTGTTTGCATGTATTACTGTAGCTGCAATTTTAGTAAATTTATCAAATTAATTGGGATCTTTTTTAGTGGAACAGCTAAAAAGATGCCTGGACTGAATCAGGCAGATAATAATATCTATGAATTAATGCTGAATATAACTACAGTACTTAGAAAAAATGTGAACAGCAGCCACCATTTTAGGAGTGTCTCTCCTAAGACAGTTCCTGCTACAAAATATGTGCCGTATAAAAGAAAGTCAGCTGTTTTGTTCTACAACTCTTTGTTTAGATTTTCAAGGAGTTTGAACTGAACACTGTCTTGTAAAGCGAATTAATTCAAGATTTCTTGAATTATGAGATAGCCCTCTGTATTTCTTTGCTACTGGTCTGCATGAACTGTTATCTTGGATTGTACACACTATTTACTTAGGTGATCCCTCGTTGTCCAAGTGTGATGGCCCTCCAAGTGTAATGTCTTGGCAGTGGACATGTAGGTGACTATAGAGCCCTACTCTTGACCAGCATGTCCTTCCACAATGAGGAAATGGGTTTCCAGGTGAAAGGCAGTCTCGGTCTGGGTTGGCTTGCTATGTCTTCCTCTTGACACATTTCTCCCTTTCTTCCTCCATTCGTACCTCTTCAAATTCCACAGGACTTCTGGTCACAGCTGACCTGCAGCTAGAGCGCTCAAGGGCCAGGGCTTCCCAGTTCTCGATGTCTATACCACAGTTTTTAAGGTTAGCTTTAAGCCCATCTTTAAATCTCTTTTCCTGTCCACCAACATTCCATTTTCCATTCTTAAGTTGGGAATACAGCAATTGCTTTGGAAGATAGTGATCGAGCAGTCAGACAATGTGGCCAGTCCACGGGATTGTACACACATAAAGCTTTAATTCCCCACATGTAGCATTTGGTCCTAAGTCCATAGAATGTGCAGGGATGAGTTCACCTGGGATAATTCTTTCACACACAGGTTTTGCAAAACTTCAAATATGGAAGTGGATTGAGTCCAAGAAACTTATAGCGAGTAAACTGTTCCTGCCTACAGCATGTATTGCTTCCTAAATTTCCTCTTTCCAGTATTTGCCAATTGATGTCAGGGATAATGAGAGAATTAGATTAACTTCACCAAAAACAGATGAAGGAAATGCTATTGGGAGAGGGGAGTAAAGCAAAGTGAAACAATGACAGGAAAAAGCCTAATTTACCATGTCTTCTTAATCATAACATTTGGATGTCCAGTTTATTTTGGGATCATTTTCCCTCATTTTCTCAAATGTGAAGAAGCTCATTTCCTGGCAAGGCAGATTAGAAGGAGTGGCAGAAGATTTAGGCTGTGTTAGTCCAGGGTACAGCTGTTCTGGAGCAGTCCCAGATCCCGCACATTCACGCTAAATTTCGGATCATTGTCCAGATGGGTCAGGACCACCAGCTGTACATTCAGAGTGAGTCCAAGATTATGGCCCTTGTATAAAAGCCCTTAGTGGAAATGGTCAAATGAACGCAAAGATGACACAATGCTAGCTTTTCATGAGGCAGCCAATACTGGAGGCTGACCTGATCCACTTGTATTCTCTTTGTATGTTTGAGCTTTATATGGGACTCCAGTATAGACTTTGTATCTTGTGTTTACAGACACACCCAAACAGAGACTAATATTAAAGAGAAAGAGAATCGTTTGATTCCAGATGAACCATCTCGCCTCCTATCCTGCCTCTGTGTCATGCATTTTGATAACTTGGGTGATAGAAACACTGTATGTTTGTTGTTTTTTTCAGGGCAAAGTTGTTTTGGATGCATTTTTAAGAAGGCCAAACTAAGCAACGCAATTAGCATATCATGAGATATGGATTTCCCTTGAGAAGTAAAAGAAGTCTGTTTATCTTAGCATGAATTTTCCTTACTCTGCATATTGCAAATTACCTTGCTTTGCTTTGTGATTGTCTTCCCAAGGTAAATGCAGGCTTCATTTGTAAACCTGCTCAGGCACAGAACATCAACTTGTAATTCAACCAGCTTATGCTCAAGACGCAGCTCATTAAAAAACTTAAAACACTATATGTAGGTTTTATAAATACGTACCAAATTTATCCAGTTACAAAACTGAAAGCATAAATACTTTTGGTAAAATGTATATTGAACAAAAATGTTTTAATGTATGTTTAAAAGATAGCAAAGAGAGGTGGATTGTGGCCCAGTCCACCCCTTCATTATTTCCCGTGGCACCATATGTCCCTTCTACATAAGCTGGCACTTGGGAAATAGGTAGCGTGGGGTAGTCGCTTTTCTCCCACCATAGTTTTCTCTGTGTGTAAATGCAGAACAAGTGGTATTATGTGATTAGAGGGCTACGGTTATCCTAGCATGAGGCTACAGTAGGACCCAGCTTCTGGGCATAACTTCAAATCCAGGAAGATGAATACAAGATTTGACCCACCCACACACCTGTTAGCCACAGCACACACACCTGTTGGACTAATCGTGCACAAGGCTGAAAACATTTATTTCAGGTTCTTGAGTATACACATAGTGTTCTATGTGCTACATTGATTTTTAGATATCATCCTTAAAAAAAAAACAAATCCCCAATCAGACAGCAGATTAAATCTGTTCTGTAATATCAATACTGCCAGCATTCCTTGTTGGTCTGTTTATTTTTAAAACAATTTGTGCTGAGAGTTCTGCTTAATTTTGTGATGGGATAAATACTTCAAAACTAAAGAACAGAGGTCGTGTTACATTGCTACAGTGAATATATATTATTCTGTGTAATATAGGTGTGTTACTGCTATCCTTTGTAATCTGATTTATCTTTAGAAAGGATCCAGGGCCTCTCTTTAAAAATCCAGGCTTCAGTTACTCTGTGTCCTTTATCTCAGCTCACCGTTTCTTATGTATTGGTTTATGTCATTTTGTATTTTCTGTATTGCATTATAAGGTTTGATATAAGTTACATTGCATTGCCTATCAGCTTGTGGTGTTCTGTATCCTTTTGGATTCTCATAACATCATTTATTATCATAGTCGTGATGTTTTTATTTTCTGTCCCATGTCTATTTTTTTCTATCATTTGGTTCCCAAATTGATAGCAACCATTGGTAAATAAAGATTTTTAATCACACAAGAATAAAACCTTGCTTAAAAAATCTCAACCTGACATTTTTGGATTTAAAATACTGGTTTTTAGTATTCCTTAACAGTAACAATAAAAAAATTAAATGATTTGTTTCACTCAATGGAGAAGGCAAGTTTCCTTGAAGCTGAATTTATTAGCAAGCATCTAAAAATAGTGTGTTGTTGTCTCACAGTTACAGGTAGTTGGTGATCTTTGATTGTACTATTAATTGTCAAAGGAACTCCGTGTCCCTCCTTCTCTGATCAGTTGGGCTGGAGAAGTCTGTGTGTGGGTGGATGGGTCATTTCATTTCACCAGGGTGTATACCTTTGTTCCCCCTTCCCCATGTGTATCACTCTCCCGTCTGGTTAAGCAGGTTCTGCTGAATTTTGAAGCATTATTTCAAAATCATCTGTGAATAGATACGAGTGGCAAAACCCAAGGCAGAAATAGGTCTGTCATAGGAGGCAGTCATATATCAACTCAAAAAGAAGGATTGTTCAGTCTGGAGACTCATTAGCATTTTTCTTCCCTGAAGAAGACAGTTCAGGTCTTGGACTGATTTATGGTATTGCAATGTAAATGTATTTTCTTCCAAGCTACTTGTTGCTGATTATACTTCTATTATTGCTTTACTAAATGTCTCTTTATGATAGAGCTATTTGTAAAACTGTCAGTCATAAACATATATTCAAAACTTAAAATGCATCAAGTATATATTTTAAAATAATAACTCCTGAATTTAGCACTACTTAGGACTGTTCTTTTTCTCCAAGCGTGCCAATCAGATCCCCTTCTTTGAAAACATCACTGCATTTTATCATTGCTATTGGTAAAAGGGTTGCAGACATGATAAAAAATTGCATGCATTTGCATTCTCAGCAAGGTGTGTAGCTGTTCTAGAAAAAAACCTGAGACAGCTGACCTAGGGAGAGGAAGGAAAAGTGTGCCCATACGCTGTTATTCACATGCATAATTGATTGTGGACACTGTAGTAGCAGGCAGGGTGCCTTTGAAATCTTGGCTTCCAAGTTGTTTACTTTGAGAACAACCTGCATCAAATTTGCACCATAAACTGGAGAGTCCCAGCAAATGTGTATGCACTGCCCTGCAGTTGAGATCAATATCTCATTTGCATCAACAATTTGGAGTGGTTCAAGCTATGCTGTTCTCATCCCATCATGGCATTCTTGTCCTCAAGAGCTAAAACATCTGAAGCTGCCCTTGAACTGGAACACCTACATATCTGGGCTTAAAATAACACTATTACAGGTTGAGTGCCCCTTATATAAAATGTGTGGAAATAGAAGTGTTTTGTATTTCAGATTGTTTTTTGCAGATTTTGCATGTCCATAATGAAATACCTTGAAGGAGACCCAAATCTAAACACAAAATTAATCGATACTTAATATACACCTTAAAATCAATCTGAGGGTAATTTCAAATAGTCAATGCAGGTTGTGTGGGTCATTGTTTTGACTAAAATTTCTAGACTTTTATATAAGTATATACAGTGAATCCAAGTAATTCTCTTGTACTTCCAGTCCCAAATTGCGATCCAGTATGGCATCAATGCTAACCCTTTATCAAAAGCTGGAAATCATATTTTGGGGGATTAAAAAAATTCCATAGCCAGTGTATTCAGACTACCTGCGTGGTTTGGAGTGATATAGACCTCAGAAATAGGTTTTCCAAATCCTACCCTAGTCATCAATATTTCCATTTTTCAAAAAGAGCTTGTCAGGTGAGCAAGGGTCTCTATGGATCAGTCATACCTGCTGGATCATATATGTTCTCCACTTGAAGGGATTATCTTTTTTGATGAAGTATAATGATGAAGTGGTGAGTAAATACATGAGTAAAATTAAAGTATTGTGGTTTCTCGGCTAATATCTGTCCTCTCCCTCCTCTTTCAGGTGAATGTCTAGAAAGCAGGATGAGCCACAAAGGGTCTACGAGCAGCCATCCTGGTTCTGCAAAGTAAGATACTTAAATGTTAAATAAACATTAACATCAGGAGAAGCACTGACATGTTACTAGGAAAGTTTTATAGTACTGTGTCATCTGTAATTCCAAAGATAAGTTATTTACTTCAGTTTTGGTGAAAGGCATCCCATGAGCCATGTTTAAGCCAAACTGAAATGTCACTCTAGTCAACCTCTGAAGAAATAGTTTTCCTTTAATGCCCCTTTGATGTTAGTTTCAAATAGCTAGATAATCATTTAATCTGAATGGGAAACAAAAGGCTTGTGGTGTCCAAATAGTCAATAAATTCTCCTTAAGGCTACTAGTGTTGCTGTTACAAAGGATATAAATTACTGGCAAACATAGTTAAATTTATGATAAAAAGACTCTTTTTGTGATCAGGATTTGCAGACCAAAATAACAAGGATAGCTACTGTTCCTCTTGACTTGGGTGGGTGCAGAGACCTCATTTTGCTGCACTTCTGTCCATTGCATCTATCTGGGCTGACATTTGGAGAGCCGGATCCAGGAGCACCCCCAAGCTGCGAACACAGTCTTTCAGAGGGAGTGCAACCCCATCCAGGACTGGTTGACACACCTCCCTCCCTAGGTTAGGATCCTTGGTGGCAAGCAACTCGGTCTTGTTTGGATTCAGTTTCAGTTTGTTTTCTTCATCCAGCCCATTACCTCCTCCAGGCATTCATTCAGAGAAGACACACTAGCTAAAGCTATATGTAGTTAAGAAAAATCCTTTCTTCAATGTTGCTTTCTTCTTTTGCAGTGGCAGCATGGGCAAAGCAGATGGATCTGCCAAAATGAGTGCAAAAGATTTATATGGTAAGTTCCCATCAAGTGAGTTTAATAAAATTTGACTAAATATAGATTATTGGATCCATTTTTAGTAGTAGGGGAGCAAGAAATAACTTGACTGCATAGTGAGACGTCTCTGTTGATGTTTCAAAGGAAGTTGTTGTTGACTGCCAGATGTATGATGTACAAACTCCAGTGTGAAGAGTGCTTCTCTTAGTACTGCACATATTTCAGGCAACATGAGAAGGGCCATGGGGCAAGGTTTGTGTGTCTGGCAAAAGTTTTGAGTCCCTCTGTTCTAGGGGTATGAAGATCTCTCAGGCTCAGTCTTTTCTTCTTGCAGTTATTTCACATCAAGTTGTATAATGTTATCAGTGAGTTCTGTATATAAATGTGGTATATAAAGGTCAATTCAAGGGTCAGTTTCCAACCATAGAATATACTAGAGGACCCAGAAGTGCACAGACAGGTGTTCTCTCAGATTAAAAAATGTTCATGATTTTTATTTATAATTGTGTTTTTTTAACTTTCGAGGGAATCCTCTGCTCCTAACCACCATGAGGGCTACCTTTATTCAGTCTTGCTTCCAAGAACAATATAAGCAGAGAATCACATCCCTGGGCATATCTCATCATCTTTGAAAGGAGAATGCAACATCTTTGCCCTATTATTATGAAGTTAAACACAATGTGGAGTAAATTGTCTGAAGTATTATAATAATAATGAAGCCGACATTCAAGTACTAAATTAAAGGAAAAGAGTAATCTGACATATTGGTTGTACAACCAGTAACTGTAGATTGAACCTCCCTTATCTAGAAATCCGCTACTTGAAATCCCTCATACCTGAAACTTTTTTGCTGCCAGACACACGCTTTTGCATATGAGGTGGTGTCAGTGGCTCTCCTGCTTGTTCATTCACCAGGTATTGGAGCCCCTGGTGAAGCAGTGGGTTAAACCCTTATGCTGGCCGGACTGATGACTTGAAGGTTGGGTTGCTGATCTGAAGGTTGCCAGTTGGAAGCCAACCTGGAGAGACCGCGGATGAGCTCCTTCTTTCATGTGGGGACATGAAAGAAGCCTCCCAAAAAGATGGTAGAAACATCAAAACATGCAGGTGTCCCCTGGCAATGTCCTTGCAGATGGCCAATTCTCTCACACCAGAAGCAACTTGCAGTTTCTCAAGTCGCTCCTGGCACACACACAAAATCACAACGCCAGAGCAAGCACCTAGTAGTCTTTCCTGAGAGTGGAAAGGGGCTAGAGAGACACACAAGAATATGTGAAATGAATTGAGGCATTGATTTAATGCTATTTTTACACATAAGCGATATACAAAACATAAATGAGTTTTGTGTTTAAACTTGGATCCCATTTCTACATTATTTCATTAGGTACAGGCAGATCCCAGATTACAAACAAAATAGGTTCTGCTTATTCTTAAGCTGAATATGTATGTAACTCAGAAGAGGTTCATTTTTAAGTGCAACTCCAGCCAAGTTTTATTTCACTTTTTATTTTGGATAGAACACAGAAGGATTAACACCCCTGGAACATTTGTTTCGCTGCCTGTGCTGCTGTTCTGAAGATTTCACCTCATTTTTTGGCCCTGTGATAATTGGATTTTTTTTAAAAATTGGTTGTTTGAAAACAAGGATTGGTGATGAAGCCTTAGTGGAGACAACTTTTCCCCATGATAACTCTTCCAGGAGTGAATTGCCTTTCCTTGGCAATAACTCCCTGTTGTTCACCCCGTTTGTAACTAGGGAGTTGTATATAAGTTGGATGTTTGTGTCTCAGGAACTGCTTGTAGTATTCCAAAATCCAGAAAAAATCTAAAATTGAAAACACTGCTTGTCCCAGATATTTCAGAAAAGAGAAACTCAACCTGCATTTATTTTATCTGTGTTAGATTATATATTTTACCTTCTACATTAGTAGATTGCACTCTGGCTCACACAGTTTTTAGGGCTGCATAACTGGAGTGGCAAACAGTTTCAGCTGTGACTCAAATGTTTGTAATACATTGGCATGTATTTCTGACTCCCAGTTGTTGGTCAAATCTCACCTCTGCCATGAACACACAGATGTGCGACCTTAATGGCATGCCTGTTTATTGAGCATTCAAGTATGTAAAGGGGAGTAAAACAAGGACATTGACACCCAATAAATCATTCTGCTCTCCAATGAAATTTTCCTTCAATTTCCATACACTACAGTAACCCAAAAGTGCAATTTAGCATTGAGAAATACAGTATTGGCATCCAAAAAGGGGGGCAAGTAGAGTTTACAAACGCAGCAAATACAAGAGTTGTAGGTACAAACTATTTTCAATGTTTTGCTAGACATTTTGGAACTAAAGAAAATTTTCATTGGGGCAGAATTTTTATTGGAAATAAGATAATAATTGGGGGAAAATCTCTTCATTTTCTGTTCCCATAGTAGTAACCTGATTCAATGAATGACCCTTCATCCTACTTCCATGAATGAATGAGTTGCCCTTTGCATGCCACAAATGTTCTTTTTTTCTCCCTGCGGGGTCAATCGGGTACTGACTTCTCATTGCCTCTGGCAACTCAAACACAGGCATCTCATGTGCTAAGCCCCATATTCTCAAAGACCTGCCAACTGCACTTGCCGAAAGATCTCTTGGCTTACAGGTACAGCAGGTGGCTATCAGGTTACGGCCTCATGCAGTGCCCAGCTGCCAGCTGAATAAATGTTAATGTGGACCATGAATAAATAAAGCAGCTTCTCTGCTTACTAGGTTCTGTTCTGAAGCAAAATGAAAGGACATTGGAGGGGAATCCATTATCTTCTTGGCAAGCTCTGGAGAATGTCTGGGGAGGAAGTACTTGAAAAGAATGAGTTATTTACGGAAAAGGCTTATTTGTCCACCTGCTTTTTCTGTCACATTACGACCAGCACAACCCAGACCACCAAACTCTTTGCAAGCAAGGCTTTAGAGAACGCTACTGTCCCTACTGGTTGGCTCATGTTCTCTAAAGCCTTTTAACAGGGAAACAATGCCCAGCTCCATGGGTCTCTCTGTTTGCTTGTTTTATAAACCATCCTTTCCATTCCAAGTGTTTAGGTTTCATCATTTTGAATCAGATGGATGTTGGCTCTTAAAGTGTACATATTATTTTTAAAAAGTGAGGGATGAAGTGCCCAGGAGGATGAACAAAGGCTATGGTTGTAAAAGAGTCCTATAGTACCTTAAAGATTGACACAGGTATTAAACTTTAAGCATTCGTAAACTGTAAATGCATCCAGAGTTTTGCTATGTGCGTGTGTGTTTATTTAGAGTATTTATTATACCAGTTCTTTAACCATGAAGGCTCTCAGAACAGCTTACAAATTGTTAGTTTGACAGTCTCCTGGCCAAAGGTTTACAATCTAAATAAAACAAAACACACAAGGAAAAAAGGGTGGCGAGGAGTGAGGTGGGATTAAGTCCAGCAGGTACTGCCTCTTCTCTTCCTCCGAGGCACAGCAGTGACAATTGGAATGGAGGGAGGCAATTCATCTGCTTCTGGGCCTCAATATGATGTTTGTAGGACATACAGGGAAGGAAATTTTAGAGAATGAGTTCAAAGGGTACTTAAATGTAGAATGTGCTGACAATGGTAATTACTTCATTAACTTTTTGTATTTTAATTTCTCTCGGACAATCTCTCTCACCAGAATATTGTCCATACCTGTAACCCGGGATCAAATTAGACATTAGTCATAAGGCATGCTTATCCCCTATGATTAATTCATTTCCTCTCCCACAATGGGATTTCTTCAGAGATACATGCTTCTACAACCAGAATGCAAACTAAGTTTGTGTTTACCTCCCTGTGCCCAGCCACACAATGAAACATGCTAAATGGAAGATATGTAGATAAGGAAATGCATGTGCTAGATCGCATAGATGTTTTTGGGGAACACCTGTGCCAAAAAGTGCTAATATACAGTCTAGTTTGTCACATTTCATTCATCTGATGCCATGGACTAGATAGGACACTGGGATCTTATGGAAGCTTCCCTTTCAAGTATCTTCAGTTGTCTACTCAAATCATGTTTTGGACTAGACATTGAAAAACTTACATTTGGGGACTGCAACAGCCACAATTCCCCAGTGTCAGGAGGATTCTGGATGTTCCAATAAAAAAAGATCTGAGTCAGACTCTAATTAAAATTCATCCAATGCTTCCTAATATTGTATCAAGACAACATTGCACATTTTCATAGATGCTACAATTTTTCTTTTGTATTCTACTGAAGTTGATGGATAAAGGACAAGTTGTTGGGTATGGTCATTTTGCTCACCACTGAAAGGTTCCACTGCTAAAGGGAAGACCACCTTCAGTGAATTTTCAAACACTTTACTAGACAAACTGGATGATGGAACATTCAGTAGCTGCTACAGCCTGTGCAGCTAGATCGTTTGACACCAAAACTGTATGTAACCCAAGAAAGGTTTTAGTGCTGTAACATTACCCTCCAGGCCAGCATAAAGGACACAGCCATTCCCACATGTCTGCCCAGCATCAGAAAGGATGCTTTCTAGATGCTTCACACCTTCTGTCACAACCTCATATGCATTATTAAATAACAAAAACGACTATCTTTAGAGCAGTCTTCTCTGACCTGGAAAATTTCCAGTTGTGCTAGACTGTAATGCCAATCATCCTGAGTTAGTACAACCCATGGGCAATAGGAATTACAGTCTAACACATTTGAAAGGTGGTGGATAGATTTTGTTTTAGACCAGCTCTTAGGCAGAAGCAGGAGTATAGCAAATTGCCTCCCCACTAAAAAAAAAAAATGACTCCCCAAATTTCTTGCATTGCATTAACTTAAAACATCAGTTCAGGCATTCAAAGAAAAGGAGCAGTATAACTGACCAAGGGAAAACCAAAACCAGCAAATATAAGAGTTCTAAGTATGAATGATTTTCAGTGTCCTGCTTTCTTTCCTGCTAGGGACTCTTAAGAACATGTTGGTTGTGCAGGCTGTCCCTTCATTCCCACCTCCACCCATAACTACTTGCCTGGGCAGATGGCAGAGCCACCGCCTAACGTCCAGACTGCACAAATTGACCAACACAACCCAGACTTATATGTTTCAGCTGAAATGAGGTGTGCTGTACTAAGCTGCATGCAGAGCAAGAGCATCAGAATTTTAGCACTTCAACTCAAGGCCTGGCTATTAATTTCTGTGGGGCTTATTTGCTGGTAAATCTGCTTAGAACTGCAGGTAGAAGTTCCAGCCTCCCAAGTGTATTTACTTGGAATGAATTCTCATGTCAAACAGTGTCTGGAATCTTCCCGATGCCTCATGCTGGTACAATTTTCAGCATTAAACCATCACAGGACTCTTTTTGTAAAGGCATACAGCAGTCATAGAGGATAGAAGAGAAGAAGAGCCTCACTGTCGCCACTGTAATTGTGACAATTTTACCTTGTTGCTGTTCCATTTCCTAGACCACCACCTACACTGAGACACATGTGGCAGTCAACAGTATTGCTGCCAATGGCATTTACCACTGAGGAAGCAATAGCTAGCGTCAGGGCTGTCTGGGTCCCAAATAAGAGTAGAGTCCCTTCTCTGCATAGCATGGGCTAGCAGAAAATGTTTGTGTATCAACATTACTCCTAGCTGCTAGGAATAATCAACCAATGCACTGTTGGACAGTGATGCAATGGCAACGCAGATGGCCACACACTAGATTGCAAAGATTATCTGAATAAGCAGAAATACCAACAGACTGCTTCAGAAAAAAAGCAATGATTCAGACAGTAGGGGATGATTATATTCAGAAGTACCTGTTTCCCTGTACATGTGATAGTATTGCTTAGGTAGAGCTCCTCATTGCCAAAGGATATATGACATTAAGTACATAGTTTGGTAGCTTATCCTTTAAAAACTCCAGCTGTGCAGGGGAAGAGACTATTAATGGGGGTGGGGTGCCCTTTTCTTATGTTCCCAATAAAATGCTTCCATTCTCCTGTCTGAAACTATTAGTCTTGGGAGGGAAGCAAATGAAATGAACTAAAACTTGTAACATCATCAATGTATTAGAACATAATGTTCAACAAGACTCTCTGTTGTCCTTTCTTTGGCGGGTTTACTTATTTCTCCAATCTTCCTGGGAAAATTGTTAGTATAAAGTAGATCTAGGTTAATGGAAGGGTGCTACTAGAATGCCTTGGGCACGCTAATTCCAGATTGCCCCTCCAAGGCCTTGAATAACCCCATTGTTTGCTCCAGCACTTTCATCGCTGCCATTTCAATGTATCCTTCCAAACTCCTTCCTCCATTGTAGACACCAGTGTCAAATTACTTTATGCTTGGATTTTTTCTGCTTTTTTCTTTTAAATAATTCTTTGTAATGTTTCATTTCCTCCCATAAGAATCTCAGATCCCAACTCACACACACAAAGAGCCACAGTGTTTATCGAGTGTATATGTTTTTTAAAGTCACCTGTTGACTTATGGTGATCCTATCATTTTCATTGGCTTTTCTTTGGCAAAGAATACTCAGAGGATACTCAGGATTAGTTCTCGTTAGTATTTCAGCCCACAGAACCTGGTATTTGTTGAATATGTTCCATCCAAATACTAACCAGAACGAACCCTGCTTAGTTTCCAAAATCAGACAGGATCAGGTGTCCTTTGGGTATTTTGGCCAGTGTTTGAAGTCTGGACACCATTGTTGTATGCAAACTCTGACAGAGGTAATAGGGAAGCCCAATTGTCCTGTTGGTAGTTTACATAACAGCGAAGGTATTGTTCCAAAGTGGCATTGATGCGCTCAGTTTGCCCCTGAGTCTATCATGGCATGGATCATGACGGGTCCCTTTTTTGCTGACCACAGTGTGATCACCAGGAGAAATAGGACCCCCGTTTGTGGCTCTTGAGTGGAGTTTTTGACCGGGTTGGCGAGCCCTTCTACGGTCGCTGGCTTCCCCCGCCGGCTTTGTTCCAGCCGCCTCGGTTGCCTCCGCCTCCGCGGAGGACGCCGCCGCCAGACGGGCGGCGGGCTTCTTCTTTGCTGGACACTCCCTGGCGAAGTGGCCCCCATTACCGCAGTACCAACACAGATTCAAGCGTTGGCGACGGGCCTTTTCCGCTACATCCAGCCTGGGGCGCACATTGCCCAACTGCATCGGTTCCTCCTCGCTTCCCATGGGGCTAGGGGCTGGCGGTGGGGATCTCCATACTGGACGTGGCTGGACACTGGTAGAAGTGGGGGGTTTTACTCCGGCCCTTCCACTCTGGCCTCGGAGCCACTGTTTTTTGTTGGCAAGCAGGACTTCAGCCCGTAAACACTGGTTGATGAGTCTTTCAAGAGTCCCTGGGGGGTCCATCTTAGAGATTTCTTCCTGCATCTCGATGTTGAGGCCCTTGCGAAACTGTCCTCTGAGGGCTATGTCGTTCCAGCCGGTGTTCTGAGCTAGCACCCGGAACTCGGTTATATACCGGGACAACGGTCTGTCCCCTTGGAAGAGGCGTCGGAGTTTATGGCCGGCCGCCTCCTCGTCGTCCTCGATCCCCCAGGTTTTCCTAAGGTGGTTCAAGAATTGTTGCGCGGTGTTTAGATGCGTGGAACCCGCATCGTATAATGCCGTCGCCCAAGTGGCCGCAGGCCCATCTAGGAGACTGAAGATCCACGCCACCTTGACATCTTCTTGGGGAAACTCGGCTTGGCGGGCTTCTAAGCACGCCTGGCACTGTCGACGGAAAACATGAACCTTGGAGGCTTCTCCAGAAAACTTGGTTGGTAGCGCTAAGGCAGGGAGGCGGGCTCCACGTTCCTTCAAGCCCCGTATTTCTCCCTCCTGCGTCCGGAGTGTGTCCCGGATCCGATTGAATTCATCTTGGGAAATGGTATAGCTGGGTGGTTGAGCTGGGGCGTCCGCTCCGGCTCCTGTAGACATTCTGGCCTTAGGTTGTTTGGTGCTTAGTTGGCGGAGTCAAACTGTCAGAACCCTGGCTGCTGGGCACCAATAACCTTACACGGAGGCCAGTCTCTATCTAATATCTTTATTAAAGAAATATATAAAAGCAATAAAAATAAGTGAAGAATATAGTTCAGAAACAGACCTTTCAAAAGAGGTCAAATATAGTCCAAAGATGTATTGTCCAATAAATGATATTAGAGTTCAAAGTTTTAATCCATTTGACCGAAACACACACTCTTGCCAAGCAATAGTGTGGGGAAATGTCAGAGTTTCAGAGTCCAATGAAGCTTGACAACAAGGCTGGAAATAAACTTGATTCTTGACTAGGTCCGTGACTGGAAACAAGGCAAAACGTGAAGCATGGAGCAGGGTCCGTGGTTAAACGGCAAGGCAAGGCAAGGCTTGAAGCTTGATCCGGGAAGCAAGGAACTGGGGTTACGAAGTCCACACACGATCTCTCTCCTGAAGGTGATCAATTGACTCCGCAAAGAATCTCTCGCGCCAAACACCTATATTGGGTCTCGTTTTCCCGCCAAGAAGTCTCTTTCCCTAGAGAACAAGAAGCAAAACCCAACTCTGTCCAGATGCAAGACTCCTTAGAATTTCCCAAGGGAAGCAGACCTAATCAGTTTGTTGTTTGGCAGCGATCCGCAAACTCCTCCGTTGGGCCTCTCTAACTCCCCTGTCTGTAGAATAAGATTCCTTCCTGGGAAACGGAGGGGAGTTCTGCCCAATGCCTGGTTTACTTTCTTGAGGGCAAACATCAACATCCTGCAGGTGAAGAGACTCCAGCTCTTGTTGAACCGGCGAAAACCCCATGTTTTCGTCTTCATCTGCCACAATAGTACTAGGAACAGGACTACAAGGCCCATGAGGCATCACAGCCAGTGTTTATCTTAATGCATATAAATCATTTTACTATTTTGTTGCCATTTGTAAGGTATCGCAGAGCAGTGAGGGATGGACCACAGCTCTGTTATGGGTCAATAGGTATGGGTAGAACAACTTTAGAAAGATACCACTTTTTCCAGATCATTCTCATTCTGTTTTACTTATACTCTGCTGATGTTATCTTGGATGTTTACACCTTATTCCTGATCATGGATAAGTGTGCAAACCTGGCCTATACAACTATGGCCTGCCTCACTGAAGCTGGGGGGTAGGATATCCATTCTCTCTCAGTTATGACTACCTGGTTTCTCTATGCAGCATCAGGTGGGCCTAGAAGACAGAGAGCTGGATCTGCCATGGTTTATCATCATTTCTTCTCTCTGGCCTGTAGTTTGGTTGTCATAGTGGGGCTTAGACCTGTTAGGATGGGGCTTGGAGTCACTGTTGTGCAATGGCTCCCATTCTTCTTAAAGTGGAAACTTAAACGGTGATAATGGCATTTATTGACACTGGTACATGAACTATGAAGTCTTTCGTGGCTGGGTTTTGTCCTCTGTGATGTTTAACATTGGTATGAAAATGCTGGAAGACGTCATCCAAAGTTTTGAGATTTGATACTATTCATATACTGATGACACCCTAATCTATCTCTGCTTTCTATGCAAAGGAGCTACTTTAGTCCTAAAACCAGTGTGTGATGTCAGACTAGCTATGTGATGTCAGACTAGATAGGTCGCATCTCAAGTTATTGCAATCCCATGAATTTCAGAAGGAGCTTTGCTAGGTTCTTCCTATGGCCTACAGCAGTAGTTCTCAAAGTGTGCTCCACAGAGTTCTTGGGACTCTGTGAAGCATACTGAGGGGCTCCGTACTTTCCTCCACCTCCTTCCTTCTTCCCCTCCTCCTCCCCCTACAAGGGAAATCTCCTTTTTCCTGTTCCTCCCCCTCCCTCTGCCTCCCTTGACCATAAAACACTTTTTTCCCTTGGCCCCCATGCTGTGAAAAGCCTTTTCCCCCACCTCTCTTGCCTCCCTTGCCCTGAAAAGCCTTTTTTTCTCACTTCCCATGCCATCAAAAGCCTTTTTCCTCACCTTCCTCGATCCTTTTCCCCTCACCTTCGTCTTCCAAAATCTTATTTCCCTCCCACCACTCAGGGGGTGCTTTGATTGTGCTTTTCCTGCATAACAGAAGGGGGTTGGACTGGATGGCCCCTGGGGTCTTTCACTGAAATACTGTTAAGCTTATGTTGGTCCAAAAGTTTGCCCATGCCTGATATATGTAAACTATTTATAATATAATATATAAACATTTTTGCGGCTCCACAAGAAACTTTTGCTTCAAAAAGGGCTCAACGGCGGAAAAAGGTTGAGAACCCCTGACCTACAGCATCTGGTATTCATTGGCCTCCAAGTACTAACCAGAGCTGAAAGTCATCGACAATGCATATAGAACTGACCCTGTTTAGCTTCCAAGATCAGGCAGAATCTAGTGGTTTTGGGGTATTTAAGTCCTGTGTACTAGATGAGGGTGAATAAATTGAAGCTTAATCCAGATTTATTTATTTCGTGTCAAAAACATTGCATAATAAATAAGTTTAAAAGTGATAAAATAAAGGAAATCACAAGCAGCTAAATAGTTTTAGACCAAAAGTGGGCAACAGCGACCACATTGTCCATGGCTTTGAACAACTCCTCCTCCGTGCCTGAGGCAGGGCATTGTGGGCAAGCATACATATGAGGAGTTGTTTGTTCTGCTCCACAGTCACACAAGGTGGAGGATTCCTCCAGGCAGTGCCACCTTGCCAAGTTAATCCAGATAAGACAGACATGTTCCTGATCAGCTCAGGCAGATCAAGGAATCCAAAAGCAACTTGTGTGAGATGGAGTTATACTCCCTATAAAGTCATGTGTAAACAGTTAGGGTGTCCACCTGGATTCAGCCCTGAGTTTGGATTTTCTTGGTGGTCAGGAATGTGTTTATATAGTTATGGCCAATGTGCCAGCTACACTTGTTCTTAGATCTGTCTGAAATGAGGCGTCCCTGAGTTACACCTTGTTTGTATTAGTGTCTTGTGTTCTAGATGGGACTGCCTTTAAAATGTGTTCAGAAATTTCAGCAGCTCCTAAATGATACAGCTTCTAAAGCTGACTAGGACAGGAGACTGGGAATATATGACTCTTTGGATCTAAATTCAAATATTAATAGAGTAGAACCATTGAATAAGTGAAACTCATAATAGATGTTGACTTACCACATTCTCATTGATTTCATGGCTTTACTCTAACTTTGCTACCAGTCTGTTTCTGGGCACAATTCAAAGATTTATAAAATACGATAATTATGTTGGACCCAGGCTGCCTGAATGATTGCATTCTTCCATACAGGCTTCTCTGGAGTTTTGAGGAGACTCTGTTAATGAGACTCTTCTCAACACTTTCAGAGATACAGAAGGCCTTTGGTGTCTGCTGGGACTTGGTTCCAGGAACCTGCACTTCTTTTTTGCCCCTATCTCTGAGATATAGTGCTGTGAACTAATATTTTTCACAATCATATCATCTCATTCTCTTTAAGAGGGGTTTGTCTTCTCTGTAACATTAACACTAGACTCATTAGTGTCATTAGTGGGGCTTTTATCGAACACATTCTCTTACAGTGGTGTCATATTTCAAGAAAGCTGAAATTCGTCATCACTAATTCTTTGGTACTAACGCATTTGCATGTAGAATTAAGGCAGTTTGACACAATTCTAACCTCCATGGCTCAATGATCAGGAATCATGGTAGTTGTAGATTTGCAGTGACTTCAACTTTCTTTGCTGGTGCCTCACCAGACTGCAACTGCTATTATTTCATGACATTGGGCCATGACAGTTCAAGTGGTATTAAGCTGCATTAATTCTACAGTGTACATGCATCCTTTAAAAGGCCTTGAGGAAATAGTTTGTTCCAGAGACCTCTCCATGTTGCATCACTGCCATGCCACTAGTTCCTCAAGCTTTTGGTCAGGGAATAACTTTGAATGGTACTTCTGTGCTTCTGGTAGGGATGAGGGCCAGGCAAAATCACCCCGTGATGCTTTTCCAGACTGCTAGGCCAGTTTTGTTGTGATATCCATTGGGAATCATAGAGTTGGAAGAGACCTCGTGGGCCATCTAGTCCAACCCTCTGCCAAGAAGCAGGAAAATCACATTCAAAATGGCCATCCAGCCTCAGTTTAAAAGCTTCCAAAGAAGGAGCCTCTTTGAGTTGAGTTGTGATATGCAATAGCTTGGAAATGTTGCTATTTTGGAAGTACAATTCCTAGAATTCCCTCAACAGCCCTGCCAGGTGGGGATTTGGGGAACTATAGTCCAAAAAGTAACATTTCCCAAGCTCTGCTGTGTCCATAGTTTTATAGTTAATTATATGCTAGAAAAGCTAGATGTTATTATAGCATCAACTGGGAAAACCAACGTTTGGCATGCCTATGTCCATTAAACTGAGGCTCTGATACAAACCAGAATGCTCCCTCTCACTTCTATCACAAAGCTACAATGTGACCTTAAGTAAACTCTTATTCAGCCTCTGAGCACCCATCTGCAATATGGGAATAATAATACCATCGTATTGTGCAAGGAAGCAACAAGTTGAGAGCTGGCATGGTTTAGTACTCACACGTCAAACACAAGGCCTGCAAATCAAATCCAGCCTGCACGTCATTTTATGTGACTCACGAGGTTTTTCAATGCCAGAGCAACATAATTATATTTATACAGTCTTGCAATTACAACCAGCCCTTTGAAGACAACTATAAGGCTGATGTGGCTCTTGGTGAAAATGAGTTTGACACCTCTGGTGTACTGGTTTAAGGGTTGGATTATGACTCTGGAGACCAGGATTTGATTCCCACCTAAGCCATAGAAACATGCTGGGTGACCTTGAGCAAGTTATGTGCTCTAACCCCCAGAAAAACCCTGTGATGTGCCTTAAGATTGCAATAAGTCAGGAACAACTTGAAGGCACACAGCAACAGTAGGACTGCAAGTAGATAATGTGTGTGAGACACTTTAAATGTCTGCAATCACTATACAATCTCAATACCAATATTGTTATTCTTGCATGTGTTGGGTGTTGACACTTCTCACAGCTTTTCACTGCACACGAAGCAGGAAATGTTGGCTGTATTGAGGTTTGCCCTCTTTGCTTGTTTTATATCTTCAGCTAATAAACACAGGAATGCAAGCACTCTGCACTGATCCAGAGGTAAATATTAAGCACAGTGGAAAGGAATTTAACCATGAGACTCCTCCTAAAGCCTGCAGCCCACTGTCAATAAAGCAGTGCATTATAATCAGAGCAGTCATAAACCCAGGCCAAGCCAGGCCTCTGCAATCAGGGCTTCCTATTCCAGCCTTGTCAGCTCTTTTTAAGCAGAATCCCACTGCGTTAGTTTATTGCCAGGTGCAAGTTCTTAACAGGAGCACCACCAGGCAGAGGTATCTGGACTGACTTGAAAGAGTGCAAGAACTATTCTAAGGATCATTTCATAAATTGCTTTTTCCGCAATTTGGCAAAATCCTGATGGTGGAATAAAGCAAGGACCCCATTATATAACAATGCAACGTCAGTGATTTCTTTTGGCAACAGGACGCAAATATGGTAGCCATCACCACACATAGCAGCTGACATGAGAGGTGATTCAGAACATCAGAAGAACCATGCTGAAATGCCCCAAAGACTCTCTGCTACAGAATACAGATTTAGCATTGTGCTCTTAAAATCTTCCTCATTTTAATCTCTCTGAACTTTGCTGTGGAAAGCATTAGAATCAGAAAATTGAGGAGTTGGAAGGGACCACAAGGGCTATCCAGTCCATCCACCTGCCATGCATGAACACACAATCAAAGCACTCATGACAGATGGCCATTCAGCCTCTGTTTTAAAATCTCCAGAGAAGGAGACGCCGCACACTCCTCGAGGCAACATAGTCCACTGTCAAACAGTTCTGACCATTCTGACAATTTTACATAATATTTTTCAACTGCAGTTCAAATTTCAAAGTGAAAATGTTACAGTCAAAATTTATGAAAAAATGAATGCCAATTTGAAATCTAGTTTCTGTGTTTATTCAGGCAGATTCCCTTGAAGTCTGCTCAGATTTTGGCAGGCAGAAAATCAACATGGCATATCATGCATAGGGATACTTTACCGTGTCAATTTGTTTGAACAGCCCAAAATGGGAATGAGGCAGCCCATTACTTGTACTTATTACTGAATTGCAGCCTGGTTACTACTTTTCTGAAAAGCTACTTTCTTGTGTGACTCATGGGTGGACTGGAGCCTGACTTTTTTCACAGTATGTGGGCAGGTTTGGAAGCAATCCTAATCTGTATTAGACTCCATTTTTGGCTTGCAGTGCAATAACTGGAAATGAATGCACCCTAACAAGCCGGAGACATTTGCTCTACTTAGTTCTTCCATTCAAGTGCAGCCGCCAAAAGGTAGAATTTGAAAAGCTGTACAGAAGAATTCTGCCCCTGACATTGAGAGTTTCACCATGACCCCACCTTTGAAGTGTGTGCCAGCAGAGAAGCCAACAGAACTAGTTAAAAAACAACAAAATCTCAAATGAGTTGTAAGGAGAGGCAGAAAAATAGCAGCTATTTGGCAGGGCTGAAACGGATTCTTGCTCAAAAAAACAAGTTGAAGGTAAATATCTCTTGGCAGCTGGAATGCCTCAGATACATCTGATCTCATCTCTCTGGTGTTGTTAATAAGCTTTTGAAGATTAAATTTAACCTCCAAAATTGTACGGGGAAGATCTGTCTAGTTAAGGTAGCTGTCAGTGACTTGATAATTCTTTAAAAAATGTTTTTCTTTTAATATTCATAGAATCATTGCATCTTATAGGTGGAAAGGTCTACAAGGCCATTTAGTCTAACCCTCTGTTATGCAGGAATACACTACTAAAGCACCTCCAAAGATGGGGTCTATCTATCTATCTGCACTTCTGGAGAGGAAGGAGAAACCATATAGGATACTCATCCTGTTATGTGAACTGAGTCAGAATCTCACCCAGGTATATCCTTATGGCCACTTGATAACTGAAGGGTGGAGCTGCATCTGTGAACCTCTCAGCTGGTCTTGTATACCTGGGGAGGAAGACAGAAAGAAAGAACAATTTCTGCCACATAGACAGAAGCATAACTATGCTGGCTGAGACTTGTCCTCGACCAAATATGAGGCAAAAACCCCCCCCCAAAAAACTAAACATAGAATGAATGTGTAGGTCAACAGAACAGCACAATGGCCAATGCACATTGTGTTGTTTCAAATGTTAGACCTGGTTCTGATTGTATTTGATCTGCTGATTCCAAAAATGGCACCAATTTCCCCCTATCAGTGCTAGGTTTTGAGATACAGAACCTATGCCATATAGCAGTCTTCATTTGCTCACCCGTAAAGACAGTGCGTTAAAGCGCTGAGCTGCTGAACTTGCGGACCAAAAAGTCCCAGGTTCAAATCCCGGGAGCAGAATGAGCGCCCGCTGTTAGCCCCAGCTCCTGCCAACATAGCAGTTCGAAAACATGCAAATGTGAGTAGGTCAATAGGTGGGAAGGTAACAGCGCTCCATGCAGTCATGCCAGCCACATGACCTTGGAGGTGTTTATGGACAACGCCGACTCTTCGGCTTAGAAATGGAGATGAGCACCAACCCCCAGAGTCGGTCACGACTGGACTTAACGTCAGGGGAAACCTTTACCTTTAAAGAATCATGATAACCATATCCAAAAAACTGATGTGGTTTATCCAATGCAATTTTCTGAACTGTGCCCCACATAACCTCAGGAACAGGCCTAACAGCCAAGACAGCAAGAATTTGTTGATGTTGGGCTATGCAATCACTATCAATCCAGCTGAAACCCAAGTCCCACAGTTGGGAAGGCAACACTCTTTGGTTGTTTCTGCCCTTTGCATTTCTGTCTGTTAAGGTTTGCCCAGGGAACGAAATCCGTCCAGCTTGTTTATTTTCTAATTACAAAGCTATGGTCATAAGAAAAGCCTATTTTGTTAAATTTCTGCTATCCAAAGCTCAAGAGCCATACTAGAGAAATGAAATGACTTGAGATGAGTTGTTGATTTTATGGGTAATTGTCATTGTAGCTTTAGATCGAGGGTTGGTAACTTGTGGAGTTCAACTTTATCAACCCAAAACATCAGCATATAAATCAGGAGTGAACAAGTAAAGTTCTGGGCTACAACTCCCATCAGCCCTAGCCAGCATAGCCAAAATAAAGATTTGCTTTTTGGACATTTCCCCCATATATTTACAAATGGTGGTTGGCTGAATCTGTGAATGCTGAGTCTGTGGATATGGAGGGCTTACTGTACTTGCTACAGCAGGTGAAAGGAGGTTGGAATAGATTGAGAGGTCTCCTCACATGAATACAGCACAGGAATTTGGAGAGCGCTTACAGAAGGGATATCATTGGACTGCCACTCCTTTCATCTCTAGTCAGTAGTGAGATGGTGGTGGTGATTGGAATAATAATAGAGCCAACTATTGCTCAGTTCTGGTTTGGAGCCACCTAACCTTCCTGAATTAGCATCACCTTCCACTCTTGCATTCTGACTGGAGATTATGGAGGTTGCAGTTCAACACATCTATGAAGCCTCAGGTTTGATCAGATTAAATCTAGGTACCTTAACTGGATATTATTTTATTTCCTTCACATTGGGGTTTGTTGGCTTATTCCACAAAGCCTGCAGATTAGGAGAGCCAAAGTTCCAATTGATTGTTTGGATAAGCCATCAGTATGCAGACACGTAGTGATCTAACATAAAGGCAATCATTGTTTTCTGGATTGCTGAAGATTTTCTCATATAGGAATCAAAACAGATGATGACTGATTAGGAACCAGGCAAGTTTTTAAAAGAACCTGATTGTCATCTGAAGATAGCATCTCACAGAAATAAGGCATCATTGTTCAAACGGTCCTGTTTGAAAGTAAGACATTAAATACTCTCAGAGGAAATGGAAAAGTTTTATTTTCCTATTTCCTTCTCTATTTTACAATTATGCACCTTGATTATAATAACCATATTAATCATATTTTTGTAACTGTGACAGTTTTCTTCAACTTGTATATTAATAAGAATAGAATGAATAGAAGGAAAACATTATAGAAAAATTTCCCAAGAAATGAGCCAGCATTAACTGGCTTCTAGCCTTATCTTTTTTTCTTTTCTTTTTTTTGTCTCTTGTTGTTGGTATAGAACCATGCATAGCTGATGATAAAATGAACGTTATCAGAAATGAAGTGTGTTTCTTGCAGGCAGACACACACACATAAAAAGCAATATTGGTTTTAATAAGTCTGTTGTTTTAATAGTGAGAGCCATTCAAATACGGAGTGAGATTGCCATTTTTCAAGTTATTTATTTATCGTATCAAAAGCGAACCGAGGGTACTAGTTGTAATGTATTTGAAAATACAAACTTGGCATTATACTAAATGTCCTTTGACCAGTAGCTGGCCACTTGGAGTGCCTGTGATGTTGCTATAAGAAGGTCCTCCATTGTGCATGTGGCAGAGCTCAGACTGCATTGTAGTAGATGGTCTTTGGTTTGTTTTTCTCTACACTCGCATGGCATGGACTCCACTTTGTGGCCCCATTTCTTAAGGTTGGCTCTGCATCTCATGGTGCCAGAGCGCAGTCTGCTCAGTGCCTTCCAAGTTGCCCAGTCTTCTGTGTGCCCAGGAAGAAGTCTCTCGTCCGTATGATTGAGGTATGATTGATGATTTAGCCTGCCACTTTTGGACTCTCGCTTGCTGGGGTGTTCTGTGATTTTCTGTGACTGAGATTGTATATTGCCATACATTGTGTAAGAGTTCTAAATTCCACTGTGATTCCCCTATTACTACACCCAGGACTTACTGTGTCACTCCAATAGCCCCTTCCTCCCTCCTATTGCCATTTCATTGCTATTACACAGAAGGGACTCCCAGAGCATCTGACTATGGCCCAAACAGAATCAAGAACATCTTCCATCTAATAGGATCCTCTGGAGGTCTCAGCAAATTAATGTCACATAGTCAACAGAGAGAGATTTCTATCAGAATACAGGTTAGCAGGACTCTCTTCTGAGTTTATGTTGGGCTGAAAAGACTGTGTTATTTTGACTGGCTTTTGTTCTTTAGTATTGAGATTGCTGTTCTGACTGTTTTAATCATCTGTGTCTTAACATAAGTGACGTAGTCATTACCATTGCCATTGGAGGGCACAAATGTTAAGACATTAGCCTTTGATTCCAGTTTCCTGAGCTTATTGTATTGGCATCAACATGAAATAATCTTATGACTTAACCTGAGAGACATTTGTTTCACTGAGTATATCAGGTAACTATAATCATATCATAGCAGACTATTGCCTTTAATTATATTGTTAAGGAAATCCTTGCTTCATGATCTTAGTAACAAAACAAAGCAACTGCATATGTCCCCCAAATGTATCCAGACTTTCTTTAAATAAGTGAGCTCTGAGCAATAAACTGTGTTTAAAATGCTTCTTATTTCGGTTACATTAGAAATCTTATCCAATAGATAATGTCCACATTTATGTAAACACTAGCTGTGCCCGGCCACGCGTTGCTGTGGCAAAGTGGTGGTGGTATTGGTTAAAAATTGTTGTGTAATTTTTATTTGACGTTATTTGTATTTTTTTATTAATTTTATTGTAAGTTATCTTTTTATTTATTATATTTTATTATTTTCTTGTATTATTTTTAGTTATTTTAGTTATTTTCTGTTATTATAGTATTTTATTGTATTAATTTTTTAGTGTTTTTAATTATTTTTAGTGTTTTTTTATTATTTTTATTGGGTTGCTAGGAGACCAAGTTGGAGGAGCTTAGCCTTCTAACTGGCAGCAATTGGATAAAAGCAATTATTCCTCTCTCTCTCTAATTAGGACTTTATTTTTCTTTTCTTTTTGTTGTATCAACCTAGAGCTGTGGATGATGGGTTGTGTTGTCAACTTTCGAGGTTGGGGGGCCTGTAGTTTTGTTGTTTTGTGGGTAGCCGTGATGCCATCACTCTTTTATATATATAGATAACCTCAAATACATCAGTTACAATGAGAAAGGATTATTCTATCAAAGACAAATAAATGCACAATTCCCTAAGTGCAAGATATAATGTGTTGACTACTTGGAAAATGCAGTCAACAAAAATGCTTGGATGAAAGGGCTGTACAAATAGGCTTCAATCTTAACAGTCAGTAAATGGGCAGGAAGCCCCTACCACCAGCAGCACCATCTATTTACAGATATTTAAAATAACTTTGTGATTTGGCTGTCCTAAAGCTTTTGACATGCAAATAGAACATGAAACAAACAGGATGATGTTGCACCGTATTGCAATGAGAAAAGGCAGGGCTGTGTTCCCAGTGCTAGCTTTCATTTCACAGGGATGCCTTTCACAGCTATTGCAGGTTTGTGTCTAGGATTAGGACAAGGACCAAGAGGTCAGAGAAGGAATGTTAGTATTCTCACCGGTAAAATATTCACTGACAGGTGATAAATTGGCCTTGTCCCTTATTACTTGCTTCAGTAAGTTCGCTCCAGATCTCAGTGGATCTTCAGGTTTCACTCATGTGATGCAACACAAACAGGCAGAAGAACACTTGTTGTTGGTTTTTTTTTGTGCTCCCCCCCTTTCTCTCTCTGTCACACACACACACACACACAGATGGCAAATGTACAGAACTTTGCAGCTTGGCTCCAGGCTGTCAGTAATAATGGTACCATATCTCATGCTAGGAACCTGACTTTTGAGGTCTTTGCAGGAAGGTTTTCCCTTGTCCTTAGGTCCTGCCTCATCCCAAGTACATTTGGTGAGGACAAGTGAGAGACTTCTTGGTGGCTGCTCCCAACTTTGTGGCATTTCCTCCCACAGAAGGCTTAACCCCCATCTACATTGTCATATACAGTAGAGTCTCACTTATCCAACACTCGCTTATCCAACATTCTGGATTATCCAATGCATTTTTGTAGTCAATGTTTTCAATACATCATGATATTTTGGTGCTAAATTCGTAAATACAGTAATGACTACATAGCATTACTGTGTATTGAACTACTTTTTCTGTCAAATTTGTTGTACAACATGATGTTTTGGTGCTTAATTTGTAAAATCATAACCTAATTTGATGTTTAATAGGCTTTTCCTTAATCTCTCCTTATTATCCAACATATTCACTTATCCAACATTCTGCCGGCCCGTTTACGTTGGATAAGCGAGACTCTACTGTAATTCAGTTTCTGAATGCAGATTCTCTGCTTTGAACTGGATCATATGGCAACATAGATTTATATAAATGAATTAAAAGCAGAGAATCTGCATTCAGAAACTGGATTATATTCATTTATTTTAAAATTATTTATTTAAAACATTTATATTCCTCCTTTCTCACCCCGAAGAGGACTCAGGATGGAGCACAACATATATACAGCAAACATTCATTGTTGGAGCATAAAATAAACCATAAATATGCATAAAAACTAAAATCAGTTATCTTCACATTATATGGCAGTATAGATCCAACCACAATTGCCCCCCTCTCTGCCCCCCCCCAAAAGTAGGCAAAGACCAGCAAGTCTTTGATATTTAGATTATTGTGGCAGAAGGATCTCTTTCACTGATTATATTATGAACTTTTTTTACTGTGTTTTAATGCGCCTTCAATTGTTGTATTTAGTTTTTGTTTTTACTGGAATTGCTTATTTAACAAATTTATCGAATAGGTTTTTAGTGCACTTTGTGTTGATCTCTATGTGAGCTGCCTTAGATACCAATCCAGGAACTTGCTGGTGTTTTTTTCTGTTTTCTTTTAAAGTGGTGTCTGGTTTTATAGTACACATACATACATAGGTGTAGGTCCAGTCATATGACATTAGGAAACGGCTTGATTGTGAGTCACCACAAGTTTCCATCTAGTTCAGTAATTTTAACTGTGACTAAAGGTAGCTTTCCAAGGTGCCAGGAAGGATTTTTTCTACTTCCACCTGGAGATGCCAAGGATTAAATCTGCAACCTTCTACGGGCAAGGCATGTTTTCCTACAAATGAGCTAAAAGTCCTCCATCAATGTGCACGGTCAAGATCCATGGACAGATCTTACATTTGCTGATTTTGGGGCCTTTTTTATTGCTCTTCATTTCTATTTTTGTAGCATTCCAGCATCAAAATCAAATCTCGTTATGAACACATTCTAAACATTGGACTGCTTGAGATTAAATTGGCAGATAATCTTACATTATATATCTGACCAGGTTCAAGGCCAAGACCAGAGCTTTCTGCCAGTGAAATGAATGCTTTTCAGTTTGCTTTTCTTTTTTTTAAGGATTTAAAAAAATACCACAATTGCCCTCCACACCTAACTCCTTTCTCTTCCCTGACCTATAATTAAAGTTACTACAGCCTTAAAACTAGGACATGTATTTTCCCTTGTTCAAATTAGATCCTTAAATGTGCACAAAATGCCATGTCTATTTGGCTGCAGGTTAATTCTGTACCCAGGAAAATATAATCCCCTGCTTAACTGGCAGGCAGCTGAGAATTAGTTTTCTGGTACTGTGTTAAATTTGCAGTGGTGCTTTGTTCTTATTTAGACATGCAGTATTTTAAACATTGATGTGAACTGCTTTGAAATACATGAAAACAATATCAAAAGGTTTTAATTATAATTTTAATATCTAAGTAGCAAAAGTAGAAATACCATACCTCCTTGTCTGGGAATGAGCCCCACTGAAATCTTCATATACATGGTGGTTATGATATGAGCTACCTAGCAATATGGGCTTTGCAAAGGCTACTTCAGGACACCAAGAAATTAGTTTAAAGAAGTGTTAGTTCTCACAATATAGCTCTTGCGACTTTGTTGAGTTTAGTTAGGTTTTGTAGCCTTCTTGTCCCAGCATTTCAATCTTTTGGGAGACTGTAGTGGTTTCTTGATTTGCTTAAAACCTAAGACATGATTTGTTGATGTTGTCCTATTGTTTGAAAGAAAAAATATTCTCAGATTTTTTTAAAAAAAAATGAAAGGTAGAGAGCATTATGTTCTTGTATGCTTTGGAATTGAAAGAAACCTGCTGGAGATTGGTAGTAAATTATTACTGGTCATGTCAGGGATTGCTAGAAGATTGACCAGGAAAACATAAATGTTGAGTTGCCAGTTAACACCTCCCAACAAAGGATTCCCCAAGGCAGGAAGCAGCCAGGCTTTGAAGCTGCAAGGCTATTCAGTGCTAATCAAGGTGGCCAATTGCAACATTCACACTTTCCCCAAACAGACAAGAGTTCTTTCTCCCACCCTGGACATTGCACATATGTATAAACCTCTGTTGCTTAGTTTCCAACAGACCTCACAACCTCTAGGATGCCTGCCATAGATGTGGGCGAAATGTCAGGAGATAATGCTTCTGGAACATGGACATACAACCCGGAAATCTCATAGCAACCCAGTGATTCTGACAATGAACCGTTCGACAACACAAACATAAATGTTGTTTGATTTTTTTAATGACTACAGCTTGTAAGGCCTCTTTGTAGAAGACAGGGAAATTACTGTAGTCTACTGCTATAGCAAAAACAACAACAACAACAACAACAACAACAACAACAACAACCCATACTCCCAGCAGTTATGAGAAAAGAATGATGAGGCTCCATCCAGTGATTAATGAAAGGTACAACTTTTTTAAAGTTACTTTTTTGAAGGAGAGCCCCAAGAAATGTATTTTAAGTTGCAATCGTATACTCATTTACCTCAAAGTAAGTCCTTTTAAATTTAGTGCAGCTTATTGGTTTGTAGGTATGTACTATATAGCATTGCACTCGAAGGGGTTTTTTTCTGAACCATTTGTGAACTAGATCTACAATCCTTCTTTAAAAATTGCAATAATTCTCAAAAGTTTCCTTTTAAGAAGACAGTGGCACCTGCTCCAAAGCATAGTTGTCTCTAGCCTCTATTGCATTTTGAGTATTTTGGTAGTGTTTAGTTTATAATTAACATTTTTATTTGTTTATTTATTTAGCTCCATAGTAATCCCCAAGCCCTTGGAATAGAGGTCCCATTACTTTATCTGCTGTATGACACATTGTTGGGTAGGATATGCCGTTGCCACTGCTCACCAATTGAATCCTCCTGGATTTACCCCATTGCACCACCATTCCCAGAAAGCCTATGCTTAGCAGAGTTAATCGCACAGCAAATATCAGGACAATGATCAGTCCTCATAACTACCCCTTCTTCCATCTTGGAGATTTCTGTAATTTATTTCTGAAAAGCATCATCTAGTGTGCTCAGATGCCTAATCATATTCGAGCTATTTTATTGAGATCAAACTGGCTAAACCCTGTCAGTCTGGTTTAATGGATTTGTGGAACTGGCTATCTCTTCTACCAATGTCATTCCTCTTGCAGGAGCTCCTCCCAGCAGAAAGTGCTGAGCAAAAACATTCTTCTTGTTTGGTCAATCTCCATTTCTGTTGACGTAATTTTCTATTCTTTTACTCCCTGGATCCTCCTTTGATAAAAGCAACTCTCCTGGTCTTGTCAGTAGTACTGAATCCACACATTGACAAGCTGAGCGCAAAGTATTTTAACTTTTGGGTTTCTGTTTTAATTGTCATTTAGTCTTTTTCATCCTTTCTTATAACTTTAGACTGGAGCAAGTAATAATATTTATGTTGTATAAAAGGTAAAGTTAAAGGTTTCCCCTGATGTTAAGTTCAGTCATGTCTGACTCTGGGGGTTGGTGCTCATCTCCATTTCTAAGCCAAAGAGCCGGTGTTGTCCATAGACACCTCCAAGGTCATGTGGCCGGTAACTGCATGGAGCGCTGTTACCTTCCCGCTGGAGCGGTACCTATTGATCTACTCACATTGGCATGTTTTCGAACTGCTAGGTTGGCAGAAGCTGGGGCTAACTGCGGGCGCTCACTCCACTCCTGGGATTTGAACCTGGGACCTTTTGGTCTGCAAGTTCAGCAGCTCAGTGCTTTAACACACTTCACCACCGGGGCTCCTATGTTGTATAGGATTACAGTAATATACAGATTGTCATTTTTCCCCAGAAGAACTGAAGATAGTCAGATGTATTTTTTCCATATATATTTAAATTATTTCCTCCATTTTTAAACCGCCTTGCGTGCCCCCAGAGAAAGGCGGTATATAAGTATAGTAAATAAATAGTAAATAAATAAATTTTACTATAGCAGCTGAGCAAGTCCACCCACAATTGTTATTAGCCCACAAAAATTATTGCTAGCTTATCTGCATCCATGTATGCAAGTTTGCTATTTGGCTATGGAAAAAATAAATGTTTGTAAAGCACACTCACCTTGTTTTCTGGGAATAATTCTTATTCAGTCTTATTAAATTAGACTGGTAGAGGCCTGAGGTGTGATCTGTGATCAAACAGCCTTTGCAGGCGATTGTTCCACCGACCATCTTGTGCCTCTGGCGCTCTTACAAAGAGAATGGTCAGTCCATTTCTTCTGAGTTGTCATTTGTTGTGAAATTTGGAGAAGGAGAAAGAGCAATGATGTTTGCCATTCTTTTGTTGGAAACCTTCCCGAGTGTACTCGGGGAGATAGGTGTGGGATAGAATAAAGATGATGATGATGATGATGATGATGATTATTATTATTATTATTATTTGCTGTCAGGTCTCTGAAAAGCTATATTTTTAAGTTGTCCAAGCCTGCTGTCTTCTGACTTGATGGTTACACACCAAAGTAGCTATACAGAAATAAGACAAAGTAGGATGGTGAAAGCTTTCCCAATGAATTACCCTTTCTTTGTGGTCATCCTGCTTGGAAGTGCAAACTGTGTTCTGGAAGCTTGTCCAGAGTTAGGAAGTAATACACTCTTTTTAAGGAATTACAGTACTTTGGTCATTGGTTACTTTTCAAAAAGATGAGCTGAAATGCATTTACTTTTGCCTGTAATGGTCATGACTTTAATCCATTACTTTTCAGTAGAACTGGAACAGTTTGTCTGCCTTTTAGTCAATACTGAGCGTGTGTCCTTACTGTTCTGAACAATAGGAAAAAGTGAAAGAAGAGGCAATCGGGTTGCTATCTTGTGCTTCCTTCAGAAATGGTTGCTTTGTAGTATTTGTTGGGGTTTTCTCAGAATTTTCAAGGTGCAACGTCTGAATTGGGCCCTTGGAGAAGACAAAGAGAATTTTATTTATATTTTCCACTGACACAATAGCAGCAGTGCCAGGGTTTTGTTAGTAATGGCCATTTCAATTATAACTATAATAACAATGTTGTGATGGAGTCTTCAAGTAGAGATCCTACTAGTTGTATTAGAAGAGGCAGGAAAACTGCTTGTGAGCAAGACTCTGATGAGGAGCAACAAAGGAAGAGAATCCGGGAAATACTTATGGGGCCCTCTGATGATGATACCTTTGAGGGTTTTGAAGGGGATTGTGGGACTGTGAGCAGAGCCAGCCCTAGGTATTTTTCAAATGTAGGCGAACAGAATTTTGGCGTCCCCCCAAACCAATCACTGAAAAATAAAAGCGTTGGATAAGCGAAAATGTTGGATAATAAGGAAGTATAAAGGAAAAGCCTATAAAACATCAAATTACATTATGATTTTAAAAATTAAGCACCAAAACATCATGTTTTACAACAAATCAATAGAAAAAGCAGTTCAATACATGGTAATGTTATGTAGGAATTACTATATTTGCAAATTTAGCACTAAACATTGAACAGGGATATAGGGCAGTGTGGACTTAGATAACTCAAATAGCCCTCAGTATTAAAAAAAAACTCTAAAATCAGGACAATAAATAAAGAACAACACTCTGAAAACAGAAGAAATCCAGACAGTAAACAATCAGGGACAGCTAACTCCTCCCAAAAAAAGATTCTCCCAGGCAAGAAGAAGCCAGGCCTTGAAGCCACAGGGCCATTAAATGCTAATCAAGGTGATTAATTACAACATTCACACCTGCTTCAAAGAAAAGTTCTTTCTCCCACCCTGGACCTTCTACAGATATATAAACCCCACATACCTAGCTTCCAAGTTCCTACAGACCTCACAATCTCTGAAGGCCCCAAAGGTGGGCTTGCGTGGTGCGAAGGTGGGTCTGCGCTGGCCGGAAGGCCCAGCGCGGCCGCTGGAAGGCCCGAAAGAGAAGGAGGTGGAGAGTGGTGCCCTCCTCCCAGGACGATGGTGCCCCCGGGACGTTGGCGCCACAGGCAAATGCCTATTTCGCCTTATGGTTGGACCGCCTCTGACTGTGAGTCAGGAGGGTGGAATGTCAGACTCTGGGAGTGAGGTGATGGATTAGACTAAGGTTCAGGAAATCCGGGAGATACTTGAGGAGCCCACAAGCATTGGTACATTTGAGGAATGGCATGGAGAAGATACAGATGGATCCTGGGGAGTTATGGGTTTGGATAGAAGGTGGTCTGGCTGGAGAGATCGTAGAAGGGATGCAGCTGGAGGTGGGACGTTGGGTGACTCCAGCTGTGATGATGATTTGCAGCAACCAGCTGTGGATGGGGCGTTGGCTGGCTCAAGTTCAGAGGAGGACTTGTAGATAAAAGTAAGTTTGTTGCTAATTTAACTTTGCAATCGGCAAGGTGTTTTGTTGGGCGCTTTTCGGGATCTCTGTTTCAGAAGACGTGTTTGGAAGACTGCTTTGGGATGTAAGTGTTAACCCGGATTTTTAGTGGCAACGGGGGCTGGCATTGTGTGGGTTTGCGCTGGATTGTCTTGTGTTGGTTTTATGCATTAGCTGCCGGCTTGCCTCCATCACTTTGGCTCTTTGTGTTTACCTTGGACTGGAATTCGGTGACTGTGACTTCTTCCTGACGACTTGGACTGGAACTCGACGCCTGTGACTTCTCCCTAACGACGCGGACTGGATGTGGCAGCTGTGACTTCTCCTTTACAACGTGGTTTTTTTTAGCAACGTTTTGGGGCATTGTGTGGCTGTTGGTCACTGTGGGTTACTGCTGGTAGCTTTCATATGTTTGTTTAGCTCCAACCAGCAGGTGGAGCGAGTTTCCAGACTTTTCAACTAAATTTGTTTTAATCTGGATTATTTCCCAGGATAATCCAGATTATATCCCAAGTTTGGGTCTTTTGAGTTCTTTTTGGACATTGTTACCTCACACTGAAGAGAAAGTGTTTTGAGCCTCCTTTTGGTTGTTTCTTAGGCTCTTGTGTGTTGTTTTTGCAATAAACTGAGTTGTTTATATTGGCTGGTGTCTGACTCTTAACAAACAATAACCTATCATTACCCACTGAGTAATAAGAATAATGGCTAAAGTATCTAATTTATTTTGAAAAGTAACATTTCAAGCATTGGAATTGTCTGCATGTTAGCTGCTGATAATGTTGTGAAGAGGAAAGGGCCAAGAAAGTGAATATTAGGTTACAAAGTAATTGCACATTATGGAAGATAGATGGCCATTGGGTGAATATTCCTTTCTCCTTTCTGTGCATTCCTTCTGCACTGTAATGGGTGTTTTAATGGCTGTCTTCAGGACCCTCAAAGAAGTATTTAGAAGAAACTGTCTGACTTGGGTGGATTCTTCTGCATTTTCTGAGTTTCTCAACAAATACATGTTCACCAAAGTGCAGGTGGAGATCTGCTTATTGACAGGCTCAGAAATTATGACAAAGTTTGGCAATCTGTAAAGTAAAAACTGATGGTGATAAAAATGCTTTGCAAACCATATCTAGTAATATAAAAATCAAGTTTATGTTTATGATCTCAATAAAACTATTGAAGATAGGAATGGAGATAAACAAAAATGTTGATCTATACTTGGTTATAGAATACTTTGAAACTGACTGTTGTGCAGGGGACACTACGGGGGGATGGAAAACCAAATAACTGCCCCCTTCACTAATGAGAAAACAGCTGTCTTTCTTGATGAAGAAGGAAGTAACTCCAGTATGCAGGAGAGAAAGAAACAGCCCACATATAAAGATCTCTGAACAAGGAAAGAGGAACATCAAGGACAATCTATCTTTCCATTGCACTCTGCCACTGATCCATGAGTCGATGTTTTTTGCTAGCAACAATGGGCTCAGCAACCATGAATGTACACTATGACTCCCATATCTGTAGGATATACAGTTCCAGATTTCACGTGGATATTCTAAACCATGGAGAATAGTTCACCCTATTGAAATGAACAACGTCTGGCCAGGAATACCATAGAGTCACACTGGAGAACCTAAAAATGTGTTAAAAGGATATATTTTCCAGCCATGTGGATAGGCGGAATTGTACTGTACAAAAACTGCCTCATTGATCTGCTTAATTACATCTTGTCTTCTGTGATGGATAATGGTTTTCCAAAATCTTTTATTTATTGCATTTCTATACCGCTTTCTCGCCCCTGGGAGGACTTAAAGCGGTGTACAACACAATAAATTGCAAAAATTCAATGCCACACATACTATAAAAACAATACATAAAATATCTAAATCAGTGACATATAAATATGAATTAAAACCATTTAAAATGATATAAAAACATCATCAAACATGGACATAAAACATATTAGACATTTTAACCATTGTGCTAATCCTGTGGTTGTCACTTAGCTGCTTCAGTAGTACTGTTACTCTCTGAATGCCTGTTTGCATAGCCAGGTTTTGAGTTTTTTTCTGAACTCCGGGAGGGAGGGGGCTAATCTAATCTTGCTGGGGAGGGAGTTCCACAGTCGAGGGGCCATCACCAAGAAGGCCCTGTCTCTCGTTCCCACCGATCATGCCTGTGAAGACTGCGGGAGCAAGAGCAGGACCACCCCAGCTGATTTTAGGATTCTAACTGGTTCATAAAGGGAGATATATTCAGACAAATAAACTAGATTGGAACCATTTAGGGATTTATAGGCTAAAGCCAGCCTTTGAATTGTGCTCGGTAGCAGACTGGCAACCATACAGACACAATTTTCAGTTCTATTGTTTGCCTCTATCCTGAAGGGATTACAATTCCCATTATGCCTAGTCACCATAGTTCCAGCTTGTGGAAGTCTTCTTCAAACCCTTTAATAAGAAAATGCAAATATTTTACATCTCTTTCTCCTTTTGGGGCCATATTATGCTGAGACAATGTCTGGTATAGCTTTCAATGTTATTAATGATTTTTCTTTAAAACTAAATTGTATTACCATTTTTCCTTTTTTCTTTTTTGCAGAACAAAGGAAGAAATACTCCAACTCCAATGTCATTATGCATGAGACCTCACAGTATCATGTGCAAGTGAGTCAAAAACTCTCACATTAACAAGCCATAAAATTGCATAAATTAGAAATGGCGTTGCTATTACATCATGTATATCTGAACATTGAACCTTCAGGTGGCTTTTTATAACTGTATTACCTAATGGAGCCTGCAATTTGCCACTCTAATATGCTGGTGATAATGAAGGCTGGTAATAATTTTTTATCTTTGTCCTGCTCTCATTTTCTCTCATGTTCAGAACAATATACATTGGTTTCCTAGTCCTAGTGCCCTAACAGAGATTGCCATGCCCTTCAATGACTCTGAAACCCACCTTAAAAGGCAATTAACTACTTTGAGTCCCCCACCCAGGGTGAGAAAAGTGAAGTAAATGAAGTATATAAGTGAAGTAAATAAAATCAACCAGAGTGATGGGGGTCTGTGCTGCTGCTGGTGGGAAGAGTGTTGCAGGATGACCTAAACAGCCCCCTCCTGCAAGGGAGCAACACTGCAAGGAGCAAAAGCAGGGACCTCTGCAGTCACAACTCTTCACCATAGTATTGCTTGACAGCAGGAGGAAGTTGGTCATGTCATCCTTTAGCATCATGCTTGGTAGTAGCATGGACACCCATCTCTCTGAATGGCTGACTGACTGTTAAGGCAGGTTGTAGGAGTTAGAGGAGGAGTTAGAATCTCATCACATTTAGAGGAGGAAGGCATAGGGAACCATGTTACATCATTCTCTTCCATCTTTCCCCATCTTTTTCCCACTTTCCCCTGCATTCATCATTCAGGAGTCATCACTCTCTCGATTCCTGAAAACAGGCTTTAGGTCTTGTTTCTATGTACTGCAGAAGCAGAACCCATAGAGTCCCACTGGAAGTGTACTTACATCATCTGATGGCCTCCATGAGACTTCTGTGGGGCTCCAATTCTACAGCACATCAAAACGGAGCCTGAAGACCATCTGATGAGATCCAAAGTGTAGCTACAGCATCATGACTATGCGTTTGATACAGATCTCAGGCTAAAGGGGGATTTTAGTGTGACATTGAAAGCATTATGGGTATTATTTAATATCATTTATGACTTGAAACAACTTCCTGGACTCAGAATACTATAATTCAGTGTTTTTCACTGAGCTATGGTTGGAGAATCTCAGAGTTCCCAGCCTGTTCATAGTTGGAATAGATCATTTTCTTTTTCATTTTAGTACTTGGCACGTGATTTTCTACTAATGTCCACACACATGTGTGTTTGTGTGCGTGTGATGTATATGAGTATTTGTTTGTCAGTTAGGACTGCCTTCTGTCATCCTGCTCCCAATCTCATCTGTCCCGTGTTTTGAAGGTTTTGCTGATGCCTCAGATTCTCCTAAATCAGTGGTTTTCAACATGTGGGTCCCCAGATGTTTTGGCCTTCAACTCACAGAAATCCTAACAGCTGGTAAACTGGCTAAGATTTCTGGGAGTTGTAGGACAAAACACCTGGAAATCCACAGGTTGAGAACCACTGTCCTAAATCTTCATGTATAATATGGGCTGTGTAAGGAAAACTTGCTGCAATAGTTCCTCTTGAAAAGGCTGAATCTACACTGCCGTATAACACAGTCCAATACAATTAATCTGCATTCAGAAACTAGATTATATGGTAGTGTTGTTTGGGGCCAAAGTTAGTTTGGTTGGCAATAATAGCTCTTCAAGGCTTTCCTCTTGCCCTTTGGGAACTAAGACTTAATATTAAATATCAAGTGCATCAAATATACTGTTTGTTTTTAACAAATAAAAATGCATTACCCGCCTCACTTGATCATTATCAAAGTTGTCAAGGAGAGGAAATTGAACTCTTCCTGTGATTTATTCTTGAAGGCAATCACTCTTCTTAACCTGATATGAGCTTGGGGTGGGGCTGGGAAAGAATTAAGTTTGGGTTAATTATTGTCCCTATCTGTCCATCAGATACTCTCTGCATTTCTTTAAAAATAGCATGCAAGATGCAAGGATTAATTTGACATTACATCTAGCTTGTCTTGACCCTTTCTAAATCAGAAAAGTGCAAAGTTTGGCCCTGAGATTGCAGATGGTTCTCAAGACTGTTTTGCAGCCCTCAACCTCTCTAGGTTGTTTAATTGGACTGTCCTGTTTCCGGTCCAATTCAAAGATGCACATCCATAAGAACTGCTTATCCTGGAATTCTTTGAAAGTGGCAATTCGCTTTTTAAATAGGTTTTAGCTCCCTTACAATTTTAACATATAAATATTTTTCCCCAAATGAGAAGTGGACTTCTGGCCATTTTTCATGTTGTGTTTATGTTTTTGCATTTTTGGCAATTCGTATGGCATGAAGAGGGTCCCAAGGCTAGGAAAAATGGCCCTTAAACTGCCTAGCCCTGATTTAAAATATTTCTCCTCTAAACAAATGATGTCAACTTTAGTAACTTTTGGCCATTGGTTTTTGTAGAACATTGTCAGATGGAACTTCAATACTGCTTTTTTATACTTTAAATTGTTTTAATTGTGTTTTTATTTTATGTTGCTCTTATTTTAATGGTGTTTTTGTTTTAATGGATTGTTTTTGTTTTTATGTCTTGTGGACATTTTTATGTCTTGTGGACATATGTAAGTCGCCCCGAGTCTCTTCAGGGAGATGGTGGCCAGATATAAGAATAAAATTATGATTATGATTATGATTATTGCTACTACTGCTGCTGCTGCTGCTGTTGCTACTGCTGCTACTACTACTACTACTGTTATAAACCAGGAGAGGAAAACTAGTTTGCATTTGCAGGCTATTTCCTCACTCTTTCAAGTATGTACAAGACAGAGGATGTTCAAGGGTATGGCCAAACACCTGACCTTACAGGTGAATGTGACTACATCCAAATCACATTGTAGACTATTATTTATTTATTTATTTATTTCTCACATTTATATCCCGCCCTTCTCACCCGAAGGGACTCAGGGCGGCTTACAACAGTGGCAACAATTAGATGCCCATACAAACCAATATAAAACAGCACATAAGACAGTTAAAACTATTAAAATACATTATGAATTAAAAATATACATTTCAAACATAAAATCAGATCAGAGACTAGAGTTTCCAGCATAGAATCCTTGCCTTCATGCACAGGAATGTGGAGTGAAGTCAAGTGGCAGATACTCCTGAGCACCAGCTGCTGCCAACCTTTGGGTCTGGGGAGTTTACTCCCCATTCCCAATATAGGGGAGAGTGAAGATGGGCAAAGCAGCCTGAACTTCAAACACCAGGTGCATTAATACTTCTGTGCCTGGCACCTGGGTCTTGGGAACTTGGTAACACACATATTCCCCATCCAGAGAACAGTAGCAAGAAAGACTCTTCTTTTTTAGTTCTCCTCTCAAATCAGCAATTTTGTTTTAATGAAGAAACATTATCCTCTCTATTTTGTTCCTGATAAAGGGAATAGGTGAGGGGAATAGGAAATCCCTGGTCATGGGATTTAGGGAGGGGTGGACATCTCCCAAATCGTTCCTGGGCGAGTCTATGTAAAGTCTGCAACTCTCTAAATCCCTATCCCCAGGGATTCACTATTCCCCTCACTTTCCTAAGCAGGAACAGTGCAGAGTAGAGAATTTAAAAACAGTAAGAAGCAAGGTCGTTATTCATAAATTGAATTTGTCTTTGTGTACACTGTTTTCCTAGGTTTGTAGAAATGTGTAAAGGGACATTTGGGTTGTCAGGTGAGAACTAGCCTAGGTCTAGACTTTTCAGGATGCTGTGGTACCAGACGAAGAAGATTCTCATAAGTAAACAAGGATGTTGTTATAAGGACAGCTCTAGTTTATGGTACTAAGCTTGATACCTTTGTGATCACCCGCAGATGCACAGAGAATGCCATTCAAATGCCATCTAGCAAATCAGGAACACAGAGACACCGGTTTTCAAAGCAGAGCTCTTGCCCTGAGATTGTTCACCTTAAGGATTGAAAAAGATGGTCCAGAATCTGGCCTTTGTCAACCCTAAAGAGTAGTCCAAGATTAGCATCCCCTGTTCAATGTTTATTCTCCATGGGTGAACACATGAGCACTCCTCATATGAGGATTTCATGTTTCAATACCATATTTCACTGCATAATTGTAGAATTTTATGCCTCTTTTTGCTGGAAATAAGGGAGGTGTGACTTTTACATGAAGAAAAAAGGGCCTTGGGTTTGCTGGTTTTTTCTTCTTCTTTTAAACTATCTTGCCTCTGAAGGGAAGAGGAGGAAGGAGAGGGTGTGAGAACTCTGTTTTTTTTTTAAACATCTGTGACAATTATGTGAGGAAAGGTAAACACTCAAATTTGAGACCGAAAATAGGGGTGCGATGATTATGGGGTGATGACCACAGTGAAATATGGTATTCTCCTGTCTAAATCAACTGAACAATCTTTTGAGATGGTAGATAGCAACAGGGAAGTTGAAGCTTGTGTCCTCTGTTTCTGGAAATACAGTGTTAGACAAATTCCCTGCAAAATTGCAAAATACAATGCCTGATGTTCCTTCTGCTGGACTTTATTCCCTCCAGCAATCAAAAAGCATTTCACACACTGTTAATTACAGTTGCTTGGCTGTGAGCTGATCTTTCACCTTGAACTTTGGTCAAAGTAAATGTGATCTCTCTCAGACTGGCAGCACCGAGTTTCATAAGAGGGTCACTCATATATTATTCACACACAGCAATATGCCAATAATTGTTGTGTTATTAATCCTCATACATTTTGTATCTTACTCTGTATGGAGGCAAGGTTGTTGTACTTTAAAAATTACTTCTCTGTTTTCAGTTTCTATACTATAGTCTCTGTCTGGAAAGGATCTCAAAGCTCCTGTGACGTATCAATAAAAATGAGATGACAAAAGGAAAAGGGGGGATAGGAAGACACAAAGGGAAAGAAATCTAGGTTTTAATGCTGACAAGTTATAAAGCGAACAGGTGTTTTTCTGAGGGCTCTTCTGGACAAATCCTATATCCCAGGATCTGATCCCAGGTTTTCTGCATTAAACTGGATTATATGAGTCCCCACTGTCAGATAATCTGGGATAAACAAAACACCTGGGATCAGATCCAGGAAAATAGGGCCTGTCTGGAAGGACCCTTTGATTAAATGAAATAGTAACATTCTATCTTGCTTTTACAGTCCCATTCATGATGTTATCTGATGAAAACAGCACTCTCACATCCAAACGTGGAAATGTTCCTTTTTTGGACCGTAACTCTAGCCATTGTGACTCTGTAATGCATAAGTGCTGTTCATGTTCAAAATCACTGTGGGCCATCAATAACTATAGCACAAGCCCAAGAGTCCTAATTTTGTTATCAGAGTTAATGATTAGCTGCAGTATAATTACTCCTTCATGTTTTGTTCCTGCCAATTCTACATCTTAATTGGTTTGATTCTTGGAAGTAAGTCCTTTACTTCAGAGAGATAGTACAGTGGGCTCTTGATATCTGTTGTAATTTGGTTCCTGGACACTGTGGATACTAAAATACATGGATGCTCAAGCCCCATTATACACAGTGGCATAGCAAAATGGTGTTCCTTATATAAAATGAGAAAATCAAGGTTTGCCTTTCAAATTGTTTTTAAGCCATGGATGGTTGATTCCATGGATGCAGAATCTGTTGATATGGAAGACTGGACATATGTGGGTTAGGTGACTAGGTGAGCAGAATGCAGTGTGGACGTTGGTAGTGTGGACGTTCTTTTCTCAAATAGAAGGATGAGGAGGTGCAAAATTGAATTCCTGAAGAATGACCAAAATGGAATCCAGGAGTCTGTACTGGTTTTACAACAGACATCATGTAATGACTAAGTAGTATAATGGAAGAAGGTGAATGTGTTCTTCTCCTGTTGTTAGACACACTTCCCTCTGCTGAATGGTGGAAACCACAGGGGAAAGGACCATGTGATTTTTATTGAGGCTTGAAATAACTGTTTTGCATGGCAGCAATGACAGAGAGAAAGAGAGAGAGAGAGAGAGAGAGAGAGAGAGAGAGAGAGAGAGAGAGAGAGAGAGAGAGAGAGAGATCAGGGGAAAGAACTGCCTTTAGTGAACCCTTGTAGTGCCCAGGATTGCATTGTTGCCTTTCTCAGAGTGCTACATGTTATCGCTATAAGCCATACAAAAATAGCCCATTCATGCAAACCTCAGGGCTGAGATAGCATGAATGCCATGATATGACTGCTGGGTGTTTTCTTAACCAGGGCAACAGGTTTAGAGCTGTGCTGGGAATTAATACAAGTGTAATCATGCTTAGCTAGCTAGTTTTCTTCTCCCTGTAGAATGCTGCATTTCTGGCTCTGACCTCAAGACAGCCGTTCAACAATGCAGTGTGGAAAGATGAAACTAAGAAAGCCCCATCATGCATGTTTCCTTAAAGCCTAAGAATGTTTTAAATAGGCATCATTATTGGCCAGGCAGGTCAGGGAGCCAAGACCGATAGCCTGAGGTTAGTGCTAAGATTATTGTTAAATATTATTTAATTGTTGATCCAGTGTTGCCTCTGTATGGAATATAATATGAGATTACTGACTGCTTATATGTCCATTGACCTAACCAAACATAAGAGAGCAGACTGGTAGGGAACATGATTATTATTACATTTACTTATAACCCTGCCTTTTCGCCAAAGACTCAGAGGTTAAAAGAGATACAGATACAACTATTAATTTCATTTTATAAAAAAATCAAAGTATAATTAAATTAGCAATAGAATTATAAGCAGCTACAGATAAGACCATTAAAAAGAAAATTACCATTCTACATTCTGAAGCGTGCTTTTCTCCCTGAGAATCTGTCATCAAAGACAAAGTAAAACAAAAAAAAACTCTTCACCTGCCTATGAAAGGATAGCAAGGAACAGGTCAGTCCAGTCTCTAGAGAGGGAGTTCCAGAGTCTGGAAGAAACTGCTGAGAAGCCCTCTCTGTGTTCGCTGCAGATGTGCCGATGGAAGCTGGTGAGACAGAAACAATATTTCAAAACACAGGCAGGCTGTCTTGGTAGAATACGGTCCTTCAAATAAAATGGACCTGGACTGCTTAAGGCACTACTAAGAGTGTGCTTATAACCGTATGACAGAATTGAATGTGACTGACCCAGGCATTTGCAGCTTACAAAAATTAAAACAGATACAGATACTACTATTAAATTCATATAACACAAAATCTAGGCCATTGGAGCTGAATCTGATTCTCCCAGAACTGCTCTCTGCCTGCCTGGGCTTTTTGGAAGAACATTCCTTCTTCCACATGAGGGAGGATGCCATGTTTGGTGATGTCCCCATTGTTTTACTCCCCTCTGCCTATTCAGAAAGATTGAAATTATTCTCCTCAGGTGTTCAGTAACTGGCAATAAAACTTTAAGCTCAGAGAGGGTGGTATTTTTTGTTCCCACCCATTTGCTCTTGGGTCTGCCCACCACTGGAATGCAGTTCCTCAAGAACTTCTCTAAAAGAATTATTTGTCCCACACATTTTTTTTCTTGAGTGATGTGGTTGTGTGGATGGAGTAACCTTGGTTGATTCTGCTGTTTTCCACATCTGTTGTCCATGCTACTATGCCACCAATACAGTAAGTCCATGAGCAGATGTGATCCATGCAATCTCCATCAAGCTAGTTGTGTCGATAGCTAGAAAAAGAATTGGGAGGGGATGAAACCTTTCTTTCCAAGATGACTTTTGAGGTCAGTGTCTCTTGGTCTGGTATGAGATCTCAACAAGGCCCTGAAATTACCATCATTGTGCAAAGATTCTTCACAGGTAATAGATCCTGAATCATTGCTCCCTCTTTAAGCCAGTTCTTGTTGGTCACAAAGGATAATAGTTTCCATAATTGGCAGAAGTTTCTTTCTGTTTTCTTCTGCTTTCTTCTTTCTGAAAGGTTTTGCGGGTGGTTTGAACCCCTAAACTGCCCCTTGGCTATGGGCTTGATCTCCACTTTACATGGAATTCAACTAGTTTCTTCTTATTAGCTACATCTATCTCATGCATTTCTTTTGTTGACTGGTGTATTTCCCTCCCCTCCCTTTGTAGTGGGCCTGTTGGTTTTGATATAAGAGGGTGGTGAATCTAATGTGGGAATTTAGGCTGAATGTTAAAGGAACTGTCCAACATGCTGAACCTTACCCCCAGAACAGATTCCACACGTTGGGAAATACAGTAGAGTCTCACTTATCCAACACTCGCTTATCCAAAGTTCTGGATTATCCAACGTATTTTTGTAATCAATGTTTTCAATACGTTGTGATATTTTGGTGCTAAATTTGTAAATACAGTAATTACTATGTAGCATTACTGCGTATTGAACTACTTTTTCTGTCAAATTTGTTGTATAACATGATGTTTTGGTGCTTAATTTGTAAAATCATAACCTAATTTGGTGTTTAATAGGCTTTTCCTGAATCTCTCCTTATTATCCAACATATTTGCTTATCCAACGTTCTGCCGGCCCGTTTATGTTGGATAAGTGAGACTCTACTGTACCTTTAAAGTTTACATTAACTCTCAGACCAGATTCACTGTCTTTCCAACATGGAATGCACTAGCCACTGCCATCTCTCATGACAAGCTTCTGGCCTCTCCAACTTTAATGAGTACTATGCAATTTAAGTTCTCCCTGTGTATTTCCCCCCATTCTAGCATTTAGCCACCTTCATCATGGATAAAAGTGAAGCCATTGTGACGGTGGATGATGCCATCAGGAAGCTAAAACAGCTTAACTCCAAAGAGAAGATCTGGGCACAAGAGATGCTGTTGCAAGTGAACGACAAATCTATTCGACTGCTGGACTGTGAAACTCAGGTGAGCAGCAAACCATCACCTTCAGAAGAAGGTAGAAGAAGTATAGTATTTAATGCCTGCTTATATTTAAGGAATCCATTGCATATTTTTTCTCATTCAACTGAATAACTGCAGCAGGTTTCTACAAGGGTTTTAAGCTGGACCAAATTAATGCAACCATAACAAAAGATGAAAAGTAGATTGATTTCAGTGTGTGTACGTGTGGGACAAGTCTGTTGCCTGTGCTATTTCTGTCCCTACAAAGGGCTGACCTAATCAAGCCACCAGATGAATTAGATGTTAATGGAAATACATTCTGCTCCACAGAAGCACTTTGTGCCAGTTTATTGGCATTAGAGTGGTGTTAAAAGGCATAGACTATATTTGGAGTGTCACTTGGAAATACTTGATTGGAAGGATTTTTGTAAAGTAACAGAAGAGGTGGGTGGTTAATTCTGTTTTTCCAAACATGACCTCACATAGTTCTGTTGTATAATTAAGAACAAAACACTGGTGCTCTGGTAAGGCAAATTAAAGATGAAACAAGAAGAAAAGGAATCAATCTTGTTAAATGAGATGGAATTATTTGGTCAAGATTACTAAATCACATCACCACCTCCTAGTCAAAAAAGTATTGTGGAGAATCTTGTTTTGGAATGAAGGTCATGATTCTAGTTGTCAACTTAACGGTTTAATCTCCCTTCAATCTGCCTTCCAAATTGGTTTGATTTGGAGATGGGAATCCATCACATCTGGAGGATATCAGAATATATTATTCATTTAGACAAGCTATTTGGCTGTATTTGCAGACAAAGAAGTAATATATAGGGTTAAGGAATTTACTGTGTGCTGTTTCCCATACATTTGAGTAACAGCAATAGACTTCTTCAGAGATATTAAGATGAATTAAATTATGTGAGATTACAGGTGGAATTGAGCAGTTTTGTAGGTCTCCTTACAAAAAGACTGTGCTGGGTGGGAATCATTTGGTCCATCTCCCTCATGTGAGCATAGCAGCTACTATTTAAAGTAAAAATGGGAGCGAATCAAATTCTATTGTATTCATTGTCTCCTTCCTTAAATGATTGTTACAATGACCGAATGCTGCTTGCCACCCAAAATTGTTTTCATACTCTTGTTGATGTTGCCTTTCAGGAAGAGCTAGAAGACTTCCTTCTGCCAACAGTCCAGCATTGCCAAACTGTGCTGAATCAGATGCGGTACTCATCCATACTCCTGCTGGTCTGTCAGGACTCGGAGCAGCACAAGCCTGACATTCATTTCTTTAACTGCGATGAGGTGGAGGTAAACAGAGATCATCTAAGCCTCACTGGATGGGAAGGGAGGTAATGGAGGAAACACTCTTCTGGCAGCAAAACTCTGGCTTCCATGGAGAACCCTTTTGCTTGCCCAGAACGGCAGCCATGGGTCCTGCATGAAGGCTCCAGCGAAGCTTATGTAGGCATTTTGTGCAGATTGTTACAGAAGGATTTCTCAGTCTGTGACAGGGGCAAAGTGTGGCCCAAAAGCCACATATGGCACCCAGGACTAGTGTGGCACATATGGCACCCAGCCTCACTCCCACCCCATTTTCAAAAAAAGCAAAATTTTGCTCTGAGATGTCTTCAAATGATCTTCAAGAGTTCAAGAGTTATACAAAGTCCACCTGGACTCCTGAGAAGTAAAAAAAAAAACATTCCAAAGGCCCCAAAATGCTTTTTAGGGGACCTAGAATGCCCCTTGATCTTTAGATGGCCTTTGGGGGTAAGAATATTATAATGGGAGGGAACAGAATGGGGGATGTAGCCCTCCAAACTCCCTGTGACATTAATATTGCCCCTTAGTCTTCCTCAGAAGCTATGTAAGTAAACTTGAAAGAATAAGGGCTTTTAACCCTTAACTGAAGAACATCTCTTACAGCTATTGTGTTTTTTTAAACTTTTACATGAATTTGCCAATAATTTTTTAAATGCTATAAATAGCCATATGTAACGGAGATGTTGTAGACATATATGTGTCTCTGTTTATCTTATAATTGTTATGTAATATATAACCATAAAGTAAAAATACACAAGTCTGGTGGCTGCTAGAGGCTGAAGGTCCAAATTCAATGTGACAGGAAACTGATACAATGCACCATTGAATTAATGACTTGCCAGTCCACAACATTTGGGAATTCTTCACTCTGTAGTCATATGATATTGTTTTCAGTGTCTCTGTAGCTTTAATATTTTTTATATACCAGATATCTGCATGTTGCTGCTAGAGTGATTTCTCCAAAAGGAAAGAATATGCTTATGTGCACCTTCAAATTGCCTGCCAACTTATAGTGACCCCATAAACTTTATAGGATTTTCTTTGGCAAGGAATATTCTGAGATGGTTTTGCCAGTTCCTTTTTCTGAAATAGAGCCAACATCCAAGAACTGATCAGAAATGACTCTGTTTAGCTTCAAGATCAGATGGGATCCGGTGCCTTTAGGGCAGGGTCCCCAAACTAAGGCCCATGGACCAGATGCAGCTCTCCAAAGCCATTAACCTAGGCCCTACCCTAAACTTTAGATTTAGGGTTACCCTAAGTCTGAAACGACTTGAAGACACACAGCAACAACAATCCTAATTAACTTGATTATCTCAGCACTCAAAAGCAGGTCCACACTCCCCATTGAAACACATACAAGTTTATGTTGGTTAAAATTGTTCTTCATTTTAAATATTATCTTCTTTCTTTTTTTTGCGCTACAAATAAGATATGTGCAGTGTGCATAGGAATCCCTTTCAAGTTTTTTTTCAAACTACAGTCCATCCCCCCCAAAAGTCTGAGGGATCATGAACCAGGCCTCAGCTTAAAAGGTTTGAGGACCCCTGATTTAGGGTATTTGAGCCACAAAAGTATATGTATAAGAAGAGTATTAAAACAGCCGGGTACTAATATTATAAAAGAGAAAACCTTTTCCCTGTCCACTTTCTCCACATCACACATCTCCATACCTGTGTTACACCCATCTATTCTCATATGTGCACACATTGTGTGCTCCCTACAGTGTTTGTATTTCCTTCAGCTCGCAATACTAAGAACTGAAACAATAACATTGCGAAGTTGCTCCTAGGTTGTAAAGAGGGGAAGAGGAATTGATGGCATTGCAAAATGCCAGCTTACCAGTGCCCTCCAGAGGCAGATTTTCTCCAGCTGAGCTTCATTGTGTAACAGATATGAAGAACTATTTTCAGAATTAGGGTTTTCTTTAGAGCTCCTCTTGGAAGGGAAACAGTCCTATATACAGAGCAACCAGACTGCTTTTCCTGCATGACGGGTTGGACTAGTTTCTTCCAACTCTATGATTCTATGAAACGACATCTGTCATTCATTGTATATTTTCTGCATGAGCTGTAAAACATGGAAGCTTCACAGCTTTTCTTTACACAAGACTAGAGGCAAACTCATCTACAAAATACTTTTAGCACCTCATTAATCGAGTGTAGTTCAATGAAATAAAATCCCTGAAACACATTGTGCCTGCTTTTAAACTAAAATTATTGTTTCTGACAATGAAAGGAAGGTATGTGTTGTATAATACGTCACCTTGCTTGAATGAAACCTGTGTTTGGAAGACAGAATAATAATTTGCATCTTTACATTTGTCTCTTTTCTGCCACCTGTCCTTTTCATTTCTCAGAACTCCCTGATTTTTGTTTCCTTTTGTTTAGGCAGAGATGGTTCATGAGGACATAGAAAGTGCACTTGCCGACCATAAATTTGGGAAGAAGGTACGACCGCAGACACTCAAGTAAGTGGCTGCTGGAGACAGGCAGTCTCCACCTTGTGGGAAGAGGCATTGCTAGTTGCAACACAGCATAGAAGTCTCCTAGGCTCATGACCCGCCCTGAGTTTAATTTTCTGATCCATTTGAGAGCTACTGAAGGTTTAGATGTGTATTCTACAGATGAGCTCATTAGAATTAATGACAAGCAAAATTATGTATAAACTTATGCAATTTGGAATGAGGAAAGCAAAATAAAAGGGAGCTGTGTCATGAATTTCCTATGGCTGCCAAAACTGCTCTTTGCCCCAGGGATTTATCCCTGATGTACTCTAATCCGAAAGACATGAGTCATCCTCAGGTCCCAATAACAGAGGCAACGGGAACTCTCATACAGCACCATCATTGTACTGGAATCAATTGTTTGATGTCATTCAACCAGATGTCATGGTTCATGTATATTTTCTCACTTCTGCTGTTGGGACATAGAACTTTAATGAATGAGTTTTATAGGGAATTTCACTTGTTCAACTTTAGTTGAGGTTTTGGTGTAATTGTGTCCCAATCTTTTTTGGTAATGTTCAAGTAGGGAGATTATTTAGGCAGACCGACACTACTGCATCCTTGGAGGCAGTAGCTGAAGGAAATTACTTGGTATCCACAGAGCTTGGAAGTAAGAAATGATAGCTTTCCAACACCTGTTACTTTGGGAAGCTAGTAAAGAAAAAGGAAGTCCGATTTCAAAAGTAAGGCAATAAGTAAGAGTAAAGTTACTTTATTTGTGTACTTGTTTCCTGCTACTTTTACAAGTAATTTTTAAAGGATGTTTTAGAAGCATTTTGACACAGAAATGTTTCTGATTAGATAACATTCTCTTCAATTTCAAGTTTTTCCTGTAAAAGTGTAATGGAAAGCAATAGAAAAGTAGCAAACAGATCAGTAAACAACACAGTATGTTGCCTTTTCAACATTGTATGCATATTCCTACCACTGAATTAGTATGAGGACTTGTCCTTGTCCTGTACAGGCAAATAATGTTATGGCTGCTGTCCCAGTTTCCTTTTAGGTGGATTAAAGATCCCAGGTCATCTGCTATGGTTCCATGAAGTAGAGATAGTGCTAAAGAGATTTTTTTCAAATAGCTGGGAACCTCTCTGACTTGGATCCTTACATAAATCGACTTAAGATAGTTCAAGGAAGTTAACTTCCCATTCATTTTCTCCTCTCTCCATCCAGCATCTCCATTAAAAAGTTACTCTTGATTGTTAGGAGGATTTCCTGAACAATTTGGTGTGGGATGTTGGTTGATAGGCAGCTACTGGGTGAGAGCAATTTGCCCCAAATAAAGCAGGGTTATCAAAACCAGTTAGTATATAAGTATTCATGGAGCTCTCTTCTCCTGGCAGCCACCTCCCCACATTATTCAGAAGGGATCTGACCTTCATGAAAAACTTCAGGGATTCAGCAGTGAGGCAGGAGGGACAGGAAACATTATTCTACTAATGTCCTCAGATTAAATTATTAGGATCCTATTTTTAAGTGAGGTATCTATTCCCATAAATGTCATAGGATTTTTAAGGCAAGGAGTATATGGAGGTGGTTTTGTCCGTTTCCTCTACAGCACCTGATATTTGTTGATGGAAGATCACCAATGAATACTTAGTGATGTGAGCTATATTTCAGAGGAAAGACCTGATAAAACGACCTCGGAATATCCCTTGCCTAAGAAAGCACTATGAAATTCATGGGGTCACCATATGTTGACACACCCACACCAATATCAGTCATCAAGTGTAAGGATATATCACATGATACTAATATTAGGATCATCCATACCAGAGTATTTCCTGTTTCTATGTAAGGATATAAAATATGGACAATGAGGACAGCTGGCAGGAATAAGATCAACTCATTTGAAATGTGATGCTGAAAGAGGATTCTACATATACCATGGACTACCAAAATGACAAATACATGGATAGGAAAATAAATCAAGTTTGGATTTTCACTAAAAGCCAATAACAGGATCTTGTAGTGGCTGTCATTCTTTAGGCATCTTGTGAGATGTCATGAGTCATTATAAAGTTGGTTGCAAAAAAAAGGAGAATTCACTACCTGTGAATTGATTCAAGCAAGAAAGCCAAGAAATTGAGCTTGTAAAACCTGAGCAGGGCTTTTGATAACAGGGTATCTTGGATGTCTTTCAGTCATAGGTTTGCCATAAGTTGAAGCCAACTTGATGGCTGTTGGATGTTGCAGATGTAAATAAATAGAAGCTTTACCATGGCTTCTGAACCAAAATTTACCCTGCAGTATAATAACGTGCCACTCAGGTTTGTGAAATAAGTAACTGTAACTTTACTTCAGTTCAATAGGTCAAACAGAGCAGCAATATATACAGTAGTCTCTCTGGCTTCTTACAGAGAACAGAGGGAATAAACAGTTCTTTTAAATCAGTCTTCAAATATGTTTCATTGCCTTAGAAATGATCAGGTTTCAGAGAGTCGGCAGCCATTAATTCCCTAGCTGTTACCACTTCTCTCTCTGGGGTAAAAGTGCCTGCTCAGCAGCAAGCCAGAGACAGTAGCAAATCAGAATGTTGGCTCTTGGCACGCTTAGCCAATCAGTTGCTGACACTTGTCTTTCCAGTCAACCCATTACATCATGGTGCCTTTTACAAATCCCCACAATGGCAAATAAAAAGTTATATAAGCCATGCAACTTGAGAGGGAAAGGCAGAGAGATGAGAGATGCTAATGCTTTTATGTTAAGTTGCTTTGAGTCTCCTTTGGGAGAGATAAAGCAGGATATTAATAATAATAATAATAATAATGCAAATATTACATTTTTTTGAAGCTGAAGACATTGGGGGAAAATGTTTTGCTGGGATTAGATGGGACTAGATGTATAGGCAAACTGCCCTCTAGAGATCTGTTTGCTTCCACTTAGACTGCATGTGTCCATTTGTAAACCATGTAAATGTTATCAGGACGCTGGATAAACCTTCAATGTTCTGTAATCCCAAGCAAATTAAACATGGGAAACCTCTATCTGGAATTTGTCACCACTTAGGTTTGCAGGTAGTGCATAAAAATATTACTGTGTCCAGCACTAGCAACCTAGTCAGGTAGAGCACTGAAAATGTTATTAAGGACTACACTAAAAGTGTTGAGTGTAGAGTTGAGGTCAATTTCAGGACTCTCTGCAAGCATAGAAAAGAAATGAGTTCAATAACAGAGCTCAGGATTAGAGAGAATCATGTAAGTACATAGATAATACCCCAATGAAACTGTAGAAGTCACAAGAATATCCACATAAGATTTCCAGCAGCAGATTCCGTAGCCTATGGGATTTTTCTACACTGTACCTCCACCCCAACTGCTTTTTTTGTTGCAGAAGCAAACAGTTCATATTTACTGAACTATAAGAAAACCAGGATAGTGTAGTGGTTTGAGCATTGGATTGTAGCTCTGGAGACTAGGGTTTTATTTCCTGCTTAGCCATGAAAGCCCACTGGATGACTTTGAGCAAGTCACATACTCTCAGTCCCAGAAAACCCTATGATAGGGTCACCATAAATTGGAAACAACTTGAGGGCACACAAAAACAATATTGTGAATTCAATTAGACATAGCTTTGATTTGTACCTTTTTCATAATGTATGAAAATCTATTTATTTTGCATAATTTATATGCATGTAAACACTTACATTTTTCAACCCATTAACCTATGCAGTTGGCTGCGAATCTTATCATGGGATGTCCTATTGGGTCAGGGTTATGCTCTACAGTTTACCAGTTGTGATCTTCTTTTAGGAAAACTTAATAAAATAAAATACAAAGGAGAATAACATTAAATTCATTTGATCTACTTCAGCTAAGCCAGTCATTCGAATCTTCTGATAATTCAATATACTGCTGCTTCCTCTACAGGGTAAACCAAGAGAAGATCAAACAGAGACAGTCCATCCTCCCACCACCTCAAGGCCCGGCTCCAATCCCTTTCCAGTATGAAACAAGAAGCTCTCCAAAGAGCAGCGTGAATCGGGTGGCTCCTCCGTCACAGCAAAATGAGCCAGGTATATAAGGCAGTCGCTGGGGGTTCCCTTAGGCGGATGAGTACTGCAAGTGCCTGCAAACAGTTGTGTGATCCACTCAGGAGTCCACAGGAGTCTTGCATTGCCCTACCTTGTGAAAAGGAGGGCTGTTCCCTCGTATACCACAAAGCAGTCTACAGAAATGGAAATGCCCCATTCTTTTTAACTGACTTGTGAATTTTAAAAATCCCCTCTCCAAAACACAATCCAAGCACGACTATTTCCATTTGGCAATTAAAGCCAAGAACGCATCAGCCCCAAAAGGAATTCTGGTATTTTTAATACATGAATAATCCCTAGTGGCCACCCTTGTGCTAGATTCAGGTTAGAGAGAATTCATTTGGACTCTATTTTAATATAAACTCATTTAGTTCATGCTTAATGCAAACCAGAATGCAATTTTCCTTTAACCCCCCATCTGATTTTTGCAATGCGATTTTCCTGTTGAAAGAAATTTGCAAAAATGTTAACATTACGAAAAACAGTATTCAAAAAGGCATGTAATGGAGAAAGTGCTTTTTTATTGCCATGCGTACCACATAGGGGGAAAATCTGAATTAAATAAATGTGATTGTAAAATGTCTGTTTAGAGGATAACACATACAGAGATAAAGATGAATGTGCATCCATAAGAGAATATATATATATATATATATATATATATATATATATATATATATATTTATTAATCACACATTCAAAACCAATTTGCAATGGTATTTAACTTGAATTGAATGAATATGTGCTTCATTTTTTTCCAGTTTTAGAACAGTGCAATTCATAGTGATGGGTCATGGATCAGTGCCAGTCCATGCGCCATTAACTCTTAGCCCCTGGCAAGGTTTCAAATGTAGCCACTGGGTGCAAAAATGGTACCACTCTGTGATGCACTGCAAAAAGAAATTGAATATTTTGAGATATAGTGCTTTCGAAATTGAATTGGAGATTGTCCATCCCTATGATTGATGTTGTAGAGGTCCATAACACGTGATAACTCACTGAATCCATGTCTCAGGTTGTGTCTCCTGTAGAAATAAAACCACCCTGGTTTTTCAACTTAATGTGCTAACTACAGACAAAGTGTTATGCTTTCTTTGATAGCATTGCCAGGACTCAACCCAAATAATCATCCTATTCACCAGTCCCATAACAATAGCTTCTGCACCAGGTTCACTTACACATAGTCCAGAGTGTGGAAGTAACTATATTATCGGTAACACGACAATTTACATGTACCCAAACATTTGAAGTCATCAGTAGCCATTCTCCTGGCCTGTAGCCATAACATCTCCTTTTCATGTATGAGATAAAAGCAGCAATTTAACTTAGTTCTAACTGTAGTCATAGGGAGGGAATGTTTTGCCACCCTGTGACCCCTTTGTTCCTTTTTTACTCCATCTGTATTGATAATATTCTCCCTCACTAGAAAAGGCTTGACTCTCCTTATCCTCCAGGCACAAAATTGGCCACATTTTCTTGCTCAGTCTCCTACCCTTTTTGCTTCTTTCTTTATCTCAAGAGGGAGATGTTTTTTCTAACATTTTTTTCCAATTTGAAAAAGGACCAGATGGGAATACCTTTTGAAAGCAGGAGGGAGTAGGTTCCACTGATGTCAATGACTCCTACTTTCTGAGCAGATTGAATGCCTTGCCAAACACTCAGAAATTAGACAGAGAAAAGACGGGGCTTTCCTATTTCTATACCAAAGCAGGAATTATTTTTCTAGTCTGTCCCGATGGTATCCCTGCAAGGAGGCTGAATGTTTATCCCCCCCCCCCCCGACATCCCCCACTCAGCCTCAAGAATAATTGGAAAACCAGTACCTGTATATACTCGAGTATAAGCCGGCCCAAATATAAGCCAAGGCAGCTAATTTTACCACAAAAAACTGGGAAAACTTGTTGACTCAAGTATAAGACAAGGGCGGAAAATGCAGCAGCTCCTGGTAAATAAAAATAGATACCAATAAAATTGCATTAACTGGGGCATCAGTAGGTTAAATGTTTTTGAATATTTACATAAAACTGTAATTTAAGATAAGACTATCTAACTCTGATTACCTATATACTCAAGTATAAGCCAACCCAAATATAAGCCAGCCAGGACCCTCACTCAAATATAAGTCTAGGGGGCTTTTTTAGCCCTTAAAAAGGGCTGAAAGACTCGGCTTATACTCAAGTATATATAGTATGTTGAAGTGAAATGGACAAAAACAAACATTTTTTTACATAAGAATGATTATATTTGGGTGGTAAGGTATCATACAGCCATCATGGTGATTTGAGAAGGAAGGAAAACACCCGCAGGGTCATCTCACAGAGCTGTTCATGTTCCTATCTCTCTTTTAGAAAGGCAAACAAAAAAAATCAGAAACAATCCAAACACTGTGTGAAAGCTTAGACATTATGTAACACCACTCTGTACTAGCTGCCAACATGTTTCCAGTCTGAATTCAAGGTAATGGTAATGACATTTAAAGCCCTCAATAGCTTGGTGCCTTGATATTTCAATGAACGCATCTCCCTGCCTGTGTTAGGGTGGAAGTCTCCTGGAGGGACCCTCCACCTCCCAAATGTAGGAGCCACACATTATGGAAAAACAGGGGAGTCAATCCTCCCTGATGCGGTGCCCCATTTTGGGAATGCCTTCCCCTTAAGGACTCATTTCGTTTTGGTGCCAAGTAAACACACAGTTTTGAGGCCTAATTAATTTACTCCAAAATGTCTTTGTACATATTTTTAAATTGGTTTGATTGTTGAAACCTGATTTTAACTGGCTAAATTGTTTGAAAAGCTTTTGATTTGTCTTCATTATTCTTGTTTTAAAATGTTTTAATCTACATCAATGTATTTTTACTTGTACATTTCCCTGAGATTTTTTTAATATAGAGTCAAACAAATAAATAAATAATATACTTGAGTATAAGCCGACCCGAATATAAGCCGAGGCACCTAATTTTACCACAAAAAAACTGGGAAAACGTTGACTCAAGTATAAGCCGAGAGTGGTAAATTTCAGAAATAAAAATAGATACCAATAAAATTACATTAATTGAGGCATTAGTAGGTTAAATGTTTTTGAATATTTACATAAAGCTCAAATTTAAGATAAGACTGTCCAGCTCTGATTAAATCATTATTCTCATCTTCTTCAATGTAAATGTGCTTATGTATCATTTTAATAATAATAGAGTAAAATAATACATGTAATAATAATAATAATAATAAATACAGAAAATAATACATGTAATAATAAATAGAGTAAAATAATAATGTAATAATAATAATAAGATCAGAGTGAAATAATAAATGTATTAATAATAATAAAAATAGAGTAAAATAAATGTAATAGTAGCAACAATAATAGAGAAAAATAATAAATGTAATAATACCAATAGTAATAGGGGAAAATAATAAATGTACCATATATTCTCGAGTATAAGCTGTCCCAAATATAAGCCAACCAGAACCCTCACCTGAGTATAAGTCGAGGGGGGCTTTTTCAGTCTTTAAAAAGGGGCTGAAAAACTAGGCTTATATTTGAGTATATACAGTAAGTTTCTACAGACTCCAGCTCACTTTATGAAACTAGTAGACTGGTAGTGTTTTCTAAATTGTGGGAATATAAACAAACAAAAGCAACAATAGCCAAGGAATATTTTCTTTTCAAGTATTTATTTACTGTACTTCATTTTATCTCCCTTTTTTCCAGTATGGAGAATTTTATTTTACAAATTCTGGTTGTTCCAAAAGACAAGAAATAGTACAGGATATGCTAGACCCAACAGAAAAATCTGATTTCTGCCTCCTTCTCCTTTCTCTCCCCACTCCAACGTTTCTCAAACTTGAGACTCGGTATAAAAAGAATTATAATTAAAAACAAGTATAGATAAAATCATACAAAAAAGTCACTTAAAGTAGTTTAAAACTGTGCATGAAATGAAAAACATTGAAAAGATAGGTTTAAAATCAAAAGTAGCACAGCTTTTGAAAAGTAATTGTGTAACACCAGGAGTGCCTATAAGCATGCTGGAATTTTAAAAAGGTCTTCACATGCTGTGATAGAGGGAAAGCAAGGAGGAAGGGAGTCAACTTTCCCTTAGAAAGTCTGAGGGCAGCCCCAGAGAAGGCAATTTTTGCAATTGCAAATGTGGGCTTGTTAAAATGACTACACATTTGTCTGGCATGTGTTGTAGCCAGGACCGGCCCAAGGGAATCTTCAGGGGTACGCAAAAAAAATTTTGCGCCCCCCCACTGTGCCGCGGGAGGCGTGGTCAGATCTGGCCCCGCCTCCCACACCACGTGCGGGTGCCCTGACCCCGCCCCCACGGCGTGGGGCAGCGCGGGAGGCGTGGCCAGACCTGGCCCCGCCTCCTACGCTGCGTGCGGGCGCCCTGACCCCGCCCCCCACAGCGTGGGCAGCTTGGCCAAGGCGCGCGCGGCAGGAGGCAAGGCCAGAGCTAGCCACGCCTCCCACCCCGCACACCCTGTCCCAGGCAGGCTGCAGCGGGAATCCGGTCCTTCCAGGCCACGGTGAAGGTCCAGCCACGGCCTGGAAGGACTGGACTCCCGCCACAGTCTGGTTGGGACAGGGTGCCCGCCGTGGGAAGCGGGGCTGGCCACGCCTCCCACAGTGGGCACCCTGTCCCAGCCAAGCTGCAGCGGGCGTGCGCTGCGGGAGGCGTGGCCGGCCCCGCCTCCCGCGGCAGCCACCCTGTCCCTACGGCAGGCGCCGCAGGAGGCGGGGCCAGACTTCACCACGCCTCCCGCGTCGCGCGGCCATGCCTCCCACAGCGCGGGAGGCAGGGCCAGGGCGCCGGAGGCGGGGCCAAGTGTGGCCACGCCTCCCAGGGGCTCGATAGCGCCCCTGGGAACATGGCGCCCAACGCGGGGGCGTGGCTAGCGTCCCGTGTTGGGCCGGGCCTGGTTGTAGCCTAAAAGTAGTATATTACTGTGGCTTCAGCAAAGGCACAAACACTGAAGGCAGGTGGCTTCTTTGAGACTGCTATTTCATACAGGTTGAGTATCTCTTATCTTAAGTGCTTGAAATCAAAAGTGTTTTGAATGTTGCATTCTTTTTCCTGGATTTTGGCATACTGGTATTTGCGTAACATACATAATGAGATATCTTGGAGATGGGAATTGAATTTACGTTTTATGTACACCTTATATGCATGCCCTTGAAGTTATTTTATAGACAATAATTTTAATATTTTTGTGCATGAAACAAATGCTGTGTACTCTGAGCTACCAGAAAGCAGTGGTGTCACTATCCTAGCTGCCCATATGAACAGTTTTGGATTTTGGACTATTTTGGAATTCCAGATAAGGAATGGTCAACCTGTATAAGCTTATGCAGAACTCGATGGGGTGCAGATTTCCTTGACATAGGATTGTGAGTGTGGGGAGGAATAAATCCCTTAATGCAAATAAAACATTTGATAAATATGATGCTAAGGTCAGGGACAACATCTGTTTTTGACTGATGAGATGAAAGAGCATTCTGTATGGATAAGGATGTCTTGATCTGTCAGCTTCCTTACAGGTGCATATTAAATACCAATCTAAACTAGTACCTAATAACCTGATTTAGAGATATTTTCATTATTACATCATCATTTATTTATTAATATAGTGCCATCCCTGTACATGGCGCTTTTCAAGAAAAAACAACAACAAAACATTTCCAAGTTCTTAAACTTCTAATCTAATGAAAATATGGCATGAAAAGGAAAGGTGGGGGGAAAGGATTATGTCCAGCAGATCCTCCCTCCATTATATAACTTGCAGGCAGTCTTTGTGATTCATTAACTGTCTTTCCTTCTTTCTGCAGTCTACCTCTTTTTGTCTGCATTCTTACTTCTTGTCACAAATTTGGTTAAAAAAAACAAATGACTGGTTTTCTTCTGAAATTTGTTGCTGCAAAGAAGAATGTTTACCCAGAAACAATGCATGCAACGAAATGCAGGCCTGCTCCTATAGTCAACTATATACCTCTTGAATTTTTGCCAGTTACTTGTCTACCTGTGCTTTAATATAGAAGTACTGCTTGTTTCACCTTCTCAAGGGGAGGATTGTAGAGAGGATTGTGCAAGTTCTTACAGGCTTCCTTTTGGGTTATGTATAAGCCTGCATTACACAGCAGTCATGCAGAAATCCAAGCAACCTGGGGCCATCAGATAGTTATGTATTTATTTTGTTCCTTCATTCCATCTTCACTTAATCCTGCACCCTCTTCATCATTTTAATCTTTTCTCCATTAAAGCAGAAAATCCTAAAAACTTGCTAGAAAGATCCAAGGGGAAGGATCATGTGAATAACCAGGTGTTAATGGCTATTCTTGGCCTGGTGGTTTGTGGCTAAAAACCTATAGAAAGTCAATAGACTTTTGTTGGAGGCACATAGAGAATGGCCAAGTTGTTGTTTCCCTGGATCTTTTCTTGCGCACACAGCATAACATCAATCTGACATGCAGCAATTTAGGATTATCTTTTTAATTGTACATTAACACACTGTCTTTTATACTACATACCTATGGCACTTTGATACCAATTTAACTGCCATGGCTCTTTCCTGTAGAAACCTAGGATTATGTAGTTTCATGGGATATGTAGATGTTTTGCCCAGATAATGCCAGTTCCTCACCAAACTACAAATCACAGGATTTCTATGGAATGTTGCCAAGGGCCCTTACACACTATATCCCAGAATATCAAGGCAGAAAAGGTCACAATATCTGCTTTGAATTGGGTCTACACTGTTTGATCCGTGTTTGATCGGGCTTGTCCTCATGTGAGCCGCCTCTAGTCCCTTCGGGGAGATGGAGGTGGGATACAAAAATAAATTTGTTATTATTATCATCATCATCATCATCATCATCATATATTCCAGTTCAAAGCAGAAAATGTTGGATTTTATTGACCTGTGTGGAAGGTGCCCAGGACAATTAAAGTGATATCAAAGTGCTATAATTGCACAGTATGAAAGAGACTACTCTTCCCTCCATCTCTTCCTTTCTCTCTGTTAACTCTACCTGCTTAGTTTCTGCATAATGAACTGTCAGTTTATGGAGGACTCAATGTTCCTCTACCTACTTCTGGCCATAAGGCAGCATGTGAATTACTCATATTGACTCAATGCCCTTTTGGTGTAAGTAGAGAGGATTTCTTCCTCAGATAATCCTTAATGCTTGCTCATGGAGCATACCTAAGCTTCTTCTCTATTTTGTAAGTCAACACCATTGAAGGGCATCTGGGTTAAGAGTGGAGCAGGGATTGTTTGTATCCATATCAGGCTTCTGGATTGATTTTAGATGCAGCAGATATGATATCATCTGAACCTTCAGTCGCTGACACTCTTTTCTTTTAAGAGTGCAACAGCCCTATTTTGCTTCATGGCTTCAGAAAGAGATATATTTTGGTAGTAGTGGAAACTGTGCTCAAGAGCAATTGCATTGTGCAAAGTACTGAGACACTTGTCAGACTGAAACCAAAATTAATAAAAGGTGGATGAAGCACTGTTAAGTCACACTAGGAGAATTGCCTCTGTGTGTGGTTTCTTTATTGCACCCAGCAGAACAGAACACATGGAGAAAGCTTGTATTAGCATGTGGTGTCTCATTCCTCTGCGATCTTTACTTAGCAATGTTATTCCTAAGGCCTTTCCCTTGATTTCCATTGCAAACTGTCATAAAACCCCATATATTAATATCTCTAGCAAAAATTTATAAATTTGACAATTTTTTTTAAAAAGCAGATATTTCCAGTCAATGCCTGCTTCACCACTGATAATCAATAAGCCGATTTTGTACATTTGACAGAATATGAGCGACGAAGCTCAAGCTCACAGGATCCAGAAGAGGCCCGTGCTCTTTTTGCACAGAAGATTGAGAAAGAAACGGTTAGTGATAAGGGCCTCATTAAAAATTTAATTTCAACAACTGTTTTACATGTCATACTTTCCATAAAGCAGAGAAATGGGAGAAGATGCCTGTACTAAATACTGCTTTCCTGAGCACACAGTTGAACTGTGGAATTCACTGCTGCAGAATATAGTAATGGCTGCCAACCTGGATAGCTTTAAAATGGGATTGGGTACCTTTATGTGTTTAGGGCCAGCAATAGCTCCTTGTCTGTAGGCTACTCAACAGGCTATGTATCAGCTCAATTATTAGAGGTAAAATACAACAAAATCCAAAGTACATATCCCAGCGATACCTTTATTAGCCCAACTAAATGGCACTAAAAGGTATCACCAGAATGTATATTTTGTATTTTGTTGTATTTTTCTGTATGGGCAAGATAGTTGTTTTTGAATATTCTTTTAGAGATATAGTAGAGTCTCACTTATCCAACATAAACGGGCCGACAGAACATCGGATAAGTGAAAATGTTGGATAATAAGGAGGGGTTAAGGAAAAGCCTATTAAACGTCAAAGTATGTTATGTTTTTACAAATTAAGCACCAAAACATCATGTTTTCCAACAAACCAACAGAAAAAGCAGTTCAATACATGGTTACGTTATATAGTAATTACTGTATTTATGAAATTAGCAACAAAACATTGCAATGTATTGAAAATATTGACTACAAAAACATTGACTATTAAAAGGCAGACTGCGATGGATAATCCAGAACGTTAGATAAGCGAAGGTTAGATAAGCGAGACTCTACTGTAGTGTATTTATTTTGTGAGAGACAATTTAATATGGCAATTTGATTGTTAGATTAGGGCGCATCTACACTGCAGAATTAGTGTAGTTTGACACCACATTAACTGAAATAGATAGTGTAATTACTATGGCCTCCTGGTGGTGGGTTTACTATAGGCAATGGGTGGCCATTGCATAAACAGAATGCTGGACTAAATAATCCACTAGAAGCACAATTAACATCATGTGTGATTTGGCCATTGAAAGGGAAACAAGGTGCACTTTGAGATTAACTTGCACAACTTTCATTATTTGTGTAGTCATCCCCTCTCCCCATTTCTCTTTTTACAGCAAATCTTAAATTGCACCCTAGATGATATTGAGTTGTTTGTTGCCAAGCTTCAAAAAGCTGCAGAAGCATTCAAACAGCTGAACCAAAGGAAGAAAGGAAAGAAGAACAAGAAGAAAGGGCCAGCAGGTAGGGAGTGCTGGGCCATGAGCTTGGAGGGAGGAATATTTATGTTTGTTGAAAGGATTTCTCATTCCAATCAGTGGGATTTACTTTGTGGATTAATTCCTAACCTTTGGTCATGTTCAAAATAGGCCAGCAGCATTTTAAATATCTTCTAACTCTGGAGAACCTTGCAGAAGATAAAGTAGTGAGCAGCCATTAGGCCAGAATTTGGCTCCCATTTGGTCTTTTATCTCCCCCTACCATTTTTAATCCAGGAGAGATTTTTAAAATTGATCTCAGTTAGGTTCAAAGGAAGTAATCCTAAAGAAATTCTTTCTTTATTTCATATATAATTGTCCTAATGAAAAGCCACCATATTGTATTGGTTTGAGTGTCGGGCTACAGCTCTAAGAGATGAGGATTTGGATCCTGACTCAATCATGGAGACACACTGGCTCCAAGAACTCTCTGTGTTCTTCCAGATTTTTGGAACACTGTTTTCTATGCATCATGGAATGCTGCAAGAGCCATCCAGCCCGTTATGGGCTCTGTTTCTGAATGAGACTGGAAGGTGTTGAAAGAATTGACTGGAATGGTAGTGAGATATTGACCACCTGCGATATTGTGGGAGATCAAACATCTGAGAAAAAGTCAGTGGGTTCTGACCTCCTGAACTGGTGTCTGGGGAATGGGGTTGGCATCTAAGGATAAAGGGCATTTCCTCACACACACACGCACAGTTAATCAGTTATTTTTTGTTATTAGCTGCAAGATGCAATAAATGCTCTTCCTTTTGCTGGCTTTACTACCTTTCTTAAAACCCCAATGGTGCAGTGGGTTGCTGAATTTGCTGACCAAAAGGTCACCAGTTCAAATCTGGGGAGTGGAGTGAGCTCCCGGTGTTAGCCCCAGCTTCTGCCAACCTAGCAGTTTGAAAACAAGAAAACGTGAGTAGATCAATAGGTACCACTCCGGGTGGGAAGGTAACGGTGCTCCATGCAGTCATGCCAGCCACATGACCTTGGAGGCGTCTACGAACAACGCCGTCTCTTCAGCTTAGAAATGGAGATGAGCACCAACCCACAGAGATGGACACGACTAAACTTAACGTCAGGGGAAAACCTTTACCTACCTTAAAACCCATGTTCTTTTTTTTTAAATGGTCCCCTCAAGAAAACAATCATTTCTTAACTATTTCTTTCTGTTTTTCTTATCTAAAGAGGGAGTTCTGACTTTAAGAGCAAAGCCCCCAAGCGAAGCTGAATTCATTGACTGCTTCCAGAAAACCAAGCTGGCACTAAATCTGTTGGTAAGAAGCAACTTGTTTTGCATGATTTGTTTTCATCTTAACTTAACAGGCAATGATATACCTCTGTACTTTATGTCACCATTCTGTAGTATTACTTAGGTATTCAGCAGGGTGCTTCTCCAGATGGATTTGCTTCTGTAAGTAAACTTGGGTGCAATCTCACCTCTCTACTATAATCCTACCCCAACTCCAAAAACCTACATCAGGAGTCAAGAAATCCCTTCAAAGCCAGTTTTCAGGCAGCTCTAAGGTCTCTGGGGAGTTGGGAAAGCGTAAGGAGGAGAATGTTTTATATAAGTTTCATTTTTATATTCGAAGACCACTTTGTCTCCTGGGACCCTTTGATACTATACAGTGATAGCACTAGGATTGCATGCTAACTGCTGTGAGTCCTCCCTATGGGATTATGGGATATGCAATTTAAGACATGGGATTAAGGGCTATGCAATTTAAGACACTGTACTTAGAATTCTAGGGGCCCCAGTGGCGAAGTGTGTTAAAGCACTGAGCTGGAGACCGAAAGGTCCCAGGTTCTAACCCCGGGAGTGGTGTGAGCGGCCAATGTGAGTAGATCACATTGGCGAGAAGGTAACGGCACTCCATGCAGTCATGCCGGCCACATGACCTTGGAGGTGTCTACGGACAATGCCAGCTCTTCGGCTTAGAAATGGAGATGAGCACAACCCCCAGAGTCAGACATGACTGGAAAACCTTTACCTACTTAGAATTCTCTAAGAAATGTCTGGTGCCTCACCATACTACAGATCCCAAGATTCCCTGCAATGCAGCCATGAGCACTCAAGCCAAAACAGAGAGTTGTAATTGTGTTGTGTCAAAGGGCCTCAGAATCAAAACAAAGCAAACAACTATATATAAGTGTGGTTTGCAATATGCTGCTGCTGTTCCTCTTGGGAAACACCTTAATACTATTGTAATTTGCATGCTTTTATCTTCTTTTATAGATAGTTTTTAAAAAAATAACAGAAAGGGAAACTGCAGGCGCTTTTGCCAAACATTCTTCTACAATGGTGTTCTTAGTACTGGCTGAGAAAAAGAAAAGAGAGGGGAGCTAAATGAACCCCATTTCCATTCCTGGCCATCTGACTGGGTTAATCAATCAACCTTTTAGTCTTTAATGTTTAGCTCTGAAAATCTAAATGTAGCATTATTTCCATCTACAAATATTATACTGTTTGTGTGTGGGAGGAAAATAATACTTCAAGGACACCAATTGCATGCTTGCCTGGAGCCAATTGTTTGTCAGTATTGGTTGGTGTGATCTAAGTAACATTTGATATTCCCCACTTGGTGGAGTTCCAGTTCCCACAGAGGGTGAGGAGGTCAGAGACAGGATCAATGAGTAACCTGGCGCCTGTTCATATTGCAGGCCTTCAGTGGTGCCACAATGTCACTTACAGGAGAAATAGTTAACTAGTTTGAGGAAAGCTAGGCGGGATCTGGTCCTGTGTTGAGTTGCCTGCCATTTCTGTTTTGACAAAGAGGTGTTTTGTTTGCCATCACAACAAGCGCTCAGCAATGTAAATAGGAGGCACATTCATCTCAGCGACTGTCAGCTGCTAACGCAGGACATTTGACTTCCTTGTAAATCCCTGTCATTGTTCTTCCTTTGCAGTGCAGCCGTTTCCAGATATAAATATCTGAGGCTTTGGAAGCACCAGTGTTTTGCAGTGGGTGTCATTACATTAAGACAAATGCCATTTTGCAGATTAAAAAAGCTCTGTACAAATCAGGCTTGGAGTCTAAATGGATATTTAGATTGGAAGTCAAGTGGTGCAATGAACTGCCTTTTTCTTGTTTTTATTATTTAAAGCCTATTAATATTCCCTGTTTCCCTTTTTGTGGGTTACTTAGGCACCTTCTACACTGCCATATAATCCGGATTATGAGATCAGATAATCCACATTATCTACTTTGAACTGGATTATATGGGTCTGCATTGCTATATAAACCAGTTCAAAGCAGATAATCTGGATTTTATATGGGAGTGGAGAAGGGCCTTCGATTCAGTATCTGTTCTCATAACAAGACTTTCTCCTTTGCAGAGCGTCATGAAGCAACTCCTAGAATTTCCTAGTTAGCATTGGCAGTGGGGGCATAGTGGGTGGTTGTTGTTGTTCTTCTTGTTCTTGTTGTTGTTGTTCTTCTTGTTGTGATTATAGATACAAAAAGATGAGTACACAGCAAATAAAATGACTATGCTGGCTTTTGTACTGGATCACACATTGGACACTTCCCAAGTGTCTAGGATTATGTGATGTATCAGTAAATGCAGATCCGAGTAGGGTGGCCTTTTGCAGCTGACAAATGGTAATTTTGTCAGCGCTGACTGTTTTTAAGTGCTGGCCAAGATCTTTAGGCACTGCACCCAGTGTACCGATCACCACTGGGACCACCTTTACTGGCTTGTGCCAGAGTCTTTTCAGTTCGATCTTTAAATCGTATCGTGTCAGCTTTTCCAGTTGCTTCTCGTCAATCCTGCTGTCACCTGGGATTGCAAGATTGACGATCCATACTTTGTTTTTTCTACGATCATGAGATCGGGAGTATTGTGCTCCAAAACTCTGTCAGTTTGAATTCGGAAGTCCCAGAGTAGTTTTGCGTGTTCATTTTCTGTAACCTTTTTCCGGCCTGTACTTTGTCACAGGCAGATAATATTTATGGCACAAGTTCCAATGGATTATTATTATTAATAATAATTTCTTACTCACCCCTTCCTATGGATCCAAGCACTGCTCCTTTCTGATTGTGATTGTTATGTAAATAACATCAGAAATAGATTTGAATGTATCATTTCATATGTCAAAATAACAAACCAGACCTTTGTTGAAATTGCTTCATTTTTAATGTTGTTTTAATAGTTATGGTGCCATTCTATGGAATTGTGGAATTAGTTGCTACATCAAGTATTTAGAATTTTAAACCAGAGAGCTCTAGGAACCTTCTTGAAATATAGCCAATAATTTTAAGTATTTGACAAACTTACAGATCCCAAGGGTCTGTAGGACAGTTGAAGGAGCATTAGTGGGAACTAAAGTAGAATTAGATTGCTGAAACTTTGTATTATGAATATAGTGTCAGTATGAGAGTACGTAAGAGCTGGTGCTGCTCCATCAACCATAGTCCATGTAGTCCAGCAACTCTTTCCAATATTGACCATCTAGAACACATGTGTCAAACAAAAGGCTGTGGGCTGAATTCAGCTTGTCACATCATCTTATGTGGCCCGTGAGCCTTTCAATACCAAGGCAACATAGTTACAGTTATACAGTTTTAACAATTACAAACGACCCTTTGAAAGCAACCACAGGCTGATGAGGCCCTTGATAGAAATGGGTTTGACACCCTTGCTCTTGAACATTGGTTCTCAACCTGTGGGTTCCCAAATGTTTTGGCCTTCATCTCCCAGAAATCTTAACAACTGGTAAACTGGCTGGGATTTCTGGGAGTTGTAGACCAAAACACCTGGGGACTCAAAGGTTGAGAACCACTGCTCTAGAAGCTCACAAACAGGACAGTCCTGGTGTTGGTCCTCACTGTTTGTTCTTCATGGTTCTTTTGCTTCTTCTACACACGTACATGACAATGACTGACTCTGGCTTATAGCTAGGTCATTCCTCTAGTTTAATTTTTATAGGGGTGAATGCTTCCTCCCATGTATTCTTATTTCTATCTAGCTGTTCTCTTCACTTTATTGCCCACAGTCTTGTGATCAGGAACTCTTTTATAGTTGCCCCCAGTATAAGGAATGTCCTCCTCCTGAATTCTTTGTGTTCATTTACATGTCAGGCAACTTCCTGTTTTGACAGGTGTTTACATTTTAATTTGTTGTTTTTATTATTAACTTTATTGCTGGCTTTAAACCAGCTGAATATTTTATCATTTAAATATTGGCCATCTCATATATTTAGTTGTTTTTCTGTTGTTATTTTTTGTGATTTTTATTATTGTAAACTATAGGTATGCAAATCTGATTAACAAACAAATAAAGCTAAACTTATTAGCCTTCATTACATCAAAAGGAGACTGGAGATATGTGGCCAGCGAGCTTCCATTCACTGAGAATACTAGTTTGAAAACAATTACAGTAATATTTAATTAATGGCCTTTGGTTTTCCAAGAGGAAAACTATATTATTTCTTAAAAAATGTTTTTATTAATTTGTTAAAATGGTGTATTTTATCTCCTCCCATAACAAAAAAAAAATCTCAGCATATGCTACAAAGAACAAAAAAACTACATTTTGTAAAACAACTTCCATTGGAAGTTGACCATAGACTTGCGCTGGAAGACCTACAAATGTCCAGAGCAGTGGTTCTCAACCTGTGGGTTCCCAGGTGTTTTGATCTACAACTCCCAGAAATCCCAGCCAGTTCACTAGCTGTTAGGATTTCTGGGAGTTGAAGGCCAAAACGTTTGGGGACCCCCAGGTTGAGAACCACTGGTCTAGAGAAAACATTTTTCTCAGTTGTGTGTAGGGCAACAGCAGATGCAGCAGCAAATACAACAATATGTGAATAATCAAATCTGCAAATGCTTAACTCATGAATGTGGAGAACTGATTGTAATACAATTTAAAAGAGTTTGCATTGTGAATGCACAATCAGAACCCAATGACCCATATAGACTTATGCATATGTCACCTTCATATATAGGTCAATGGGAGATTTTGGGGGCAAAACTATGGTATCTGATGAGCCAAGGATAAATTGAGGGTCATTCCATAGAGAAGTAAAAGCACCAATGCCATCTCAAGGGGCCAGCCACCTTAGGCCAGTGCCATCATTTTCCTGCCCAGGTATTCAAGATGCCAGACGCAGCACCATGATGGAGAGAGTAGAGGGCGTTCGTGCTTCTTGTAGGTTCTCCTGAGATGGATTATACTTTCACCTGTTGCCACCCTCCTCTAAAGAAGGGCATGGTTCCTTTTTTATAGGAGTACTCATAATGACAAAACATTTCTATATGTATCCATAAGTATATAGGATGATTGGACTCCCATGCCAGTGTTAACACCCCACTGATATGCTTGTCAATGTTGTTCTAGTCTTTTGCTTTTTTTGGGGGGGGGGGGTTCCATTCTGGTTATGACCCCTGATTAAAATTAAAATCTCAACTCATTTTAATTTTCAGGCAAAACTGAGAAAACATATCCAGAATCCAAGTGCTTCAGAATTGGTGCACTTCCTCTTTGGACCACTGGAATTGGTACAGTCCTCTTAATCATGCTCTCCGTCTTCTGCCTCCTGCAATTACCCCATAATCACCAATAGCCAGAGTTGCTTGATTATGGATACTCTTTGTATTTGGGTTCCATTTATAAATCTCTTATAAATTAACCATGCTTTAAATATGTATAATGTGTTTAAATGTGTTTCCAAAAAAATAGTCTAATAGTCTGCTGTAGCTGAAGAGGAAGATGAAAAATTAATGCCTACAGTTCATTCCTGACTTAAGGTGACCCTATCGCAACATTTAATTGGCAGAATTTATTTTTACCATTGCCTTTCTCTGCAGAACCTTTGCAGGTTCCAAACTGCATTAATTCTAAACTGTAGATGTACCCACAGTCTTTTTTTCTCTTTATGTTTATACATTTTAATGTATTAAGTTCGTTCAGTTGTCCTTTGGTTAGTTTGAAAGGAGTGCCCTCCCTCATTCTAGCTTCTTGTTCTGTTTGAATGTGAGTGGGCACTGAGTTGATTTATACTATCCTAAATTAACAGTCCTTTTCAGCCAGATAGCTTGAAATATATTTTGAAGTTATCTTTATGTAATTTCCCCTGTTTTAATCCAGATTGTTAATAGCTGTGGTGGTCCTGACCTTGCAAGGTCTGTTGTCAGCCCACTTCTCTCTAAAGATACCACAGATTTCCTGAAAGGACATCTAACCCCGAAGGAGATGGCACTGTGGGAGTCCTTTGGAGAGACCTGGACAAGGTCGCGGTAAGTTGAAGCAGAGCCAGAAAGCAACCCAGGAAAGAATTTGGAAATTGGTTGAGAGAAGATCATTCCCTTAACAGGCCACTTGAAGTGAAGCAATAACAAGCATTCTCCATCATTATTACATCTTTTTACCAAGACTGGAAATCAAGCCAGCTTGCATAGTAAAAAGATTACAATGAAAAGCATATAGAAAGTCAACAATATGCCCAAAATTATCATGAAAACCAAATTAAACTATGAATAGTATTAAAAATATAGATATTGAACACATATTTAAAAGTTAAACAATACAATTTATAAACAATAGACCATTTATTTTCCGTTTATGTTCTAGAAGCCAAGTCCTTGTCTGCTCATGGAAACAAGCAAAGAGGGGCCAATTTTAATAATAATAATAATTATTATTATTATTATTATTTTAATTTTTATACCCCGCCCCATCTCCCCGAAGGGACTCGGGGCGGCTTACATGGGGCCTTGCCCGATACAACAATATAATAACAACAACAAAACAATAAAACAATTATCCCAGCAATAAAAACATCACATTAACCTTCCTAGGGAGAGAGTTGCAATGTCTAGGGGCAGCTACTTAGAAAGTCCTCTGTCATAGCTGGCAATAAATGTGTTCAGTTTGTTTAGAAAATGGAGCAGAGCATTTCAGTGTGTAATCCTGGCATAAAACATCAGAACAGTATTATTCAAGCAGGTTGCACATCCACCTTTACACAGTCTACAACCACAATCCCCTCTCCAATTTATATGCCTGCTAAAGGTTCCAAAGAGAATACTGAAGGCAGATAACAGTGAGGCTAGGCATAACTCCCTGGATCAACATTATGCGCGCACACACACCCTCCTCTTGCCTCTATTCAAGAGATTGAAAATTTAGAAAAACCTGCAGGACTTGTCTACTGAAGCCAAAAAGTGGCAAAGGGGGTGAAAGGGAGGAACACTTTTCTCTAGTCTGAACTTTCAAAGTGGCAAATATAGACTAGATTAGAAAAATATGATGTGTAATCTGTGCTTCATATGAAATAGCTTCTTTGTTATTTGTCTCCAAAGAGCGGAGTGGCCAAGAGACGCCAACATCCCAAACTATATTCCAAAATTCCGAAACGGCTGGGAGCCACCCCTGGAAATCTTCCGCGGAGCCCCTTGGGAAATAGATATTGGCCACTTGCAGGAAGAGGTGAGTTTCCATCTTAATCCTCCTGCACTTCTCCTCCTAACGTTATTCCACTCTACAAACATTCAAGTAGCAACATTGGGGGACCAATGTTGCTTTAGAAACCTGCAGATTCTGTGTTCACCTGCTTCAAGCAAATAGCACCTGATTCATCTCAGAAGCAAACACTTTGTTTTCTTTGTCAAAATTGCACATGTTACTGGCAAGACTCAGAATTGTTAGGTTTGCTGAGACATATGTAGGTGAAACAGTGGTTTTGCTTTGGTCTTGACTCCATTGCTTACACCAGAATTGAAACATTGCTTGGTCTTTATGCTACGTTGACTACCACACTTGTGGCCATAATTCGCCACTGACAGTATCTCCCTCCCATTTGTTCTTCTTAGTCCTAACTTAGGCCTACACTGCCATATAAAATCCAGATTTAGCTGCTTTGAACTGGATTATATGGCAGTGTAGACTCATAATCTAGTTCAAAGCAGATAATGTGGGTTATGTTCTTTGTGTAGAAGGGGCTATAGTTTCCAGTATATTTATAGCAGTGGTTCTCAGTCTGGGGTCCCCAGATGCTTTTGGCCTACAACTCCCAGAAATCCCAGCCAGTTTACCAAGTGTTAGGATTTCTAGGAGTTGAAGGCCAAAAACATCTGGGGACCCCAGGTTGAGAACCACTGATCTATAGGCTCACGTTACTGTATTTCTTCTTTGAGGTTCAGTTGCTTTCTTTCTTGTGATAAAAATGCTCCACTGTTTCTTCAAAAAAGAGGCACCTGTTTTCCTTTCAGAATTCATTTCCATGATTTTGAATGACACTTAGATACAGTTCTATATAACGAATTTCTATTGAAAAGAATGCTCTTTCTCTGTTTTATCTTTAAAGCTATCATCGTCTCCTAATGGCTATTCCAGTCGTAGCATAAAGACAGTCCAGACATCTGATCAAATGCACGCAGTTGATGCCTTTACACAGCTTGTTTCTCAACATGTAAACAGGTAATTTCTAGTGCAATGAACTGAATAATCGGCATTCAAAGTCTGGCATCACTATCTGTCACAGCCAGGCAAATGTGAAGCCTACGGGCTCAGGGCCAAGATGGAGTTGACTTTTTAAAACTGACTAGCATTGTATCTAAGTATTGGGTGAGATCCTGATGTTGCTATTCTATTTTTTTACAGTAGGCACATTGTTTTCTTTAATATCTACTGTATATTCCCCTCTTGTCTATATTTCTATCATTCACCTTGGTGTCCCCTCCCCCTGAGCCACTTCTTTTTATATTCTCTGTCCAAAATTTCATTTCCTCTTATGGAGGTAATTCTCCATCCTTCTTTTAAAATCCTTTTTCTATAAATTTTCCCCAAACTTCATCAAAATATTTTTTCCATATTCCTCTTTTAACTTTTTAATTACATGTCAACTTTTCATTTATTGCTAATTTCCATAATTCCTCATATTTCCTGATGTTGCTATTCTCTTCTGTCTCCTCAGTCTCACTGGACACTGCCCCCAAGTTCACTGGTGGGCAGATGAATTGAGATGAAAGACTGATAGATTGATATTATTTACTTTACTGATAGATTGATATTATTTACTTTATTGATATAACAATTATTTACTTTATTTTTATCCTGCATTTCTCCCATTATAGGGATTTAAGATGGTGGTGGTAGCCTGTACTTAACCAGGTTAGGCCAGTAACTGAGGAGAAGTTTCTCTGGCCCCTTCCACACTGCCCGCATATCCCAGGATTTGATCCCTGATTATCTTCTTATCCCAGATTATCTTCCAGTGAAGACTCATATAATCCAGTTTAAATTAGATAATCTGGGATCAGATCCTGGGATATAGGGCAGTGTAGTAGTGGGCCTCTGTCTGCACTACTCTGGGCTGGTGTCAATGTGGAGAGAGAACTTGGGGAGTGTATTTTTTTTATTTCATACATTTGTATCCCATCCTTCTCACCCCCAGGGCAGTCATTAGATGCCTAAACCAAAGAGTTATAAAACAATTACAATTAAAATGGATATTTAAAACATCAATTATAAAAACATCATTTAAAAATTGCACAAGTCTAAGTCATAGTCCAGGGTCTGTCCATTATCAGTGTAGAGTAGCACAGGGGCCAGTATGAATCTGGCATGGCTATTTCCGGCCACTGCTGGCCTTGCCAGCCTAGAACAACACACCTGATGGTTTGGAAAAATCACCAATTTCTCTTTCTGGGGGTGGGCAGAGGCAGCAGAGAAGCTCCAGTGGTTAGCCACTGGCCACAGAGGAGAAGTGTTGCTGCCTGCACTTCCCAGGAACCTATGATGGTTCCGCTGTGATTCTTGCTGCTGACACAGTGGCGTGCGAGGAAAGACAACAAAAAGAGGCAAAGGTGCTGCATTAGATCCCAGAGGGCTACTAAGTACTGCTTTTCCCCCTTCCACCCAGACCCATCACCTCAGAGGTGAGACCCAAGTTATGGGGGCCTTGTCCAGTGCCTCATAGACCTGGAGCCAATCTTCTGCAGGTTGTTTAGCCCAAGAAAAGGAGGAGGGAGGAGTCTAACAGTATTTGGAAGCCCACAGTTTCCCCAGTGCTGCTATAAACTGTATTTTGAACTTGTTTATGGAACAGTAGAAGATGGAAATTCTCCTCAATATTTCCTGCTTCCTGGCCTCAGATGTTCTTTCCAGTGACTCATTCTGTTACTGGCATGTTCAAACTATTTAAACATCACTCACTGATCTGCTGTTTATAAGCCACTTTTTGGGGGGTGGGAAATGCTGGAAAAGATTACCACCGCCCTTCCTGTCTGGTTTGTTAGAGATGTTTCCCATTATAATTCCAAATCCAAGTCCATAACAACTTCTTGTAATTGCGGTTGTGTGTCTTCAAGTCTTTATGACATGCATTGACCCTAAAAGGAACCTATTATGAGGTTTTTTTTGGAAACATTTAATCAGAAGGAATTTGCCATTGCCTTTGTCTGAGGTTGAGAGAATGTGGCTTGCCCAAGGTCACCAGGTGGATTTCTATGGATGAACAGGAATTTGAACCATGGTCTCCAGAGTCAGAGTCCAACACTCAAACCATTATAAAAGGCTTGCTTTCTCTACAACCTCATCTTTTATTCAACCATGGGGTTTTATAAAGTTTCAATAACCAAAAATACCATACATGGTTCCAAAGTACAAGAATGATAGCAGTACATGACAGGAACTCTCTTGACTAGCTCAGATATTAATTGATAGTGCATAGGAGGCATTGTTGGTAAATCAACTGCCAAAGGTATTGGGAAAAAAATTTAAACAGAAGAGGAGGGAAAAAGAAACACACTTAAATGGTCTATTTTTGCTTCTAGAGCATTCCACAATTGCCAGTTTAACAAGAACCTGCTCAACACCAACCTCCCTTTCACCTCCAAATTACACCAGGAAATACAGGGTGTTTGTAAAAGATGGAGCCGATTCAAAATCGCTGTATCTCCAATCATGAACGGCCCATGAATAAAACTCTTGAATGCGATTTTCCTGTTTCTTGGCAGGGGGCTGGACTGGATAGCCCACAAGGTCTCTTCCTACTCTATGATTCTATGATTATCACAACTTGAAAGGGTGAAGAATTTCAAAGGATTACCATTAGATGTCTCTCCCTGCTCATAAACAGACCCTAGCCTCAGTCATTTACAAGATAGCAAGCCACAACATCAGGCATAATTAAATATTCTCCATTTGCTGAAGTAGTTTTTCAATTTGTTTCTGGCTCAAAATTGTTAGTAAAACTTGATAACTTGATAAACTGTTTGTAACTTTTTGTGTAATGGTAACAGATTGCCATTGTGAAATATACTGCTTTGAAATTGGTTTGATCATTTTTAAACAACCTATAGACCTCTGATAGTGATATCTATGCAGATTTTGGGGTGGTACAGTCCATTGCAGCTTTGCAGTGTCAAAAGTTAGCACCGACACCCACTGCAGTTCCTCACCTCCTAAATCAAGTGATAGCCCAGGAAGTCTTATGTGCATCATTTATATTGAGAATGTTTATTGCCTGTTTGGATTAACTTTGTGGTGCAAATGTGCACATCCACTGCGCATGTGGTAGCCTCTTTCTCTGTATTCCCCCTTCCTGGACTGAGACAGCTGATCTCAAAAACTTCAATTAAATTGTGTACAAACACTGTAAACTCTAAGTACAGGAGACAGGGTGGCATGTGAGGTGTGATTAAGGAATGAAATACCAGTTTGAGAGAAAGAGAGGTAATAAGATGTATTATAAGAACTGCTTTAAAGGATAAGTTAGTGGCTTCATATGCTATGCTAAGTTATGTGCCAGGAAGAGGTGGTGGGAGAAGAGTTTGTTATTGTTATCTGTAGGTTCTGACTTATGGCAACCCAATAAATTAGAGATTTCCAAGGGTATCACGTCCCTAATAGTAGGACAAGACAGTGAGAAAACAGCTGGGTCACATTAACTATTGGACTCCCTGTAGACTTCCTTCATTTTATGTTAAAACGTGTTATTTCCACTTTCAATGTTATGAATCACTTACCGACACCTTACAGAAAGAGAGGTCAGTACAGGTAAATATGGTTGATTCCCATCCCATGATGTTGTGTGGTGGACTATGTTGAACTACAAATCTGGAGACCAACCTACTTGGCCATGGAAACCACATGCTCTCAGCTTCAAAAAACCCTATTATAGGGTTGCTGTAATTCAGAAACAACACAACAGCAAGAGCAACACCACTCTGCCGGGAGGGGGGGGGGGCATAAATTTTAGTAGCCACACATTTATGTAAGTGTTAATTATCAAAAGAAACCAAATTCTTTTCTTTTATTATTCTATCTTGATTATGGTTACAAAGACGAGTTGTATAACACTGCTTTGTACAAACAGGGATGCTTTAAAGTGGTACCTAAACTGAATCTAACTAGAAAATACATGTGATTTCAATATGGTTTTGTACATTAGACTGCTTCGGTAAGTAGAAGAGGCTAGTTCTAATCCCTTCATGTCTTTCTTTCAGAAATTTGGAGGCACAGGGTATGACCCCAACAAAGAGATATGCCAAAATTCAATATGATTTCACCGCTCGAAATGCCACTGAACTTTCTGTGCTGAAGGATGAAATTCTGGAGGTAACATAATAAAACCAATAAGGTTCCTTCCACCTCACAAATAATCATAATAGAGGCTTAATCACCTTTGCCATATACCTGTCTTTCTATCTTCCATGACAGTGGGGCTCTACTGAATTGGAGAAACCCTTCCAAATAGAGGGATTCAAATCAGTTTCACAGATTTAAGAGGCTGAGAACCTCTAGAAGCCTTTTAAAGGTCCCAAGGCTTGAGGTTCCACACTCATGTGGTATACAAAACCTCTCATTCTCCAGAGCTTCCAAAGGAAAGAAGGTGAAGTCTGTATGCAGCATCCCTGCTTAGCATTATAGAGGTTGCTTGTATGGTTTTCACTCATGTTACTCATTAACAAAAGCTTCCTGTGAGCCGCTGTAGGAGAAATATTCTGGGAGAAAATAATGTTCAGGAACAAGAAAGGTGATGTGCTAGACAGCAAGAAACACTGTCAATCCTGCTTTTCCTTCATTACAAATACAAAAAACGTCCACACATTGCCCCACTTCAAATTATCAAACTTATAAAGAATTGGTTTTTTTGGTTGACTAATTATTTTTTATGTTCCTAGGTTTTGGAAGATAACAAACAGTGGTGGAAGTTGCGAAATCGAAGTGGGCAGGCCGGCTATGTTCCATATAATATCTTGGATTTGGTAAACCTGGAGGATTATGGAACAATTGAACAGGTCAGAATAAGCTATCAATGAATTGCAAGTGGATATTAAGGAGTTCTTTAAACCAAGTCTCATAGAAATAATTAGTACATTGGTGTTTTCATTAAAGTAACTAATCCCTCTTTATTGTAAATATGTAAGGAGGTAGATCTGATGCACACACTGCATGGGCTTACACAGTTTCTCCAGGCCATGGAGCACCTTTCCAAGGAAGGCTCCTCCCTGTTCCTCCGCTGACAGGCAAAGATGTTTCTGTTTGTGTGTTTTGGAAACTGACTCCCAGGAACAAGGCTTCTAAATAGATGGGCGTTGTTCTTCAAAACTGTTATTAATTGATATCCATTTACAACTTTTTTAATGCAATGGTGTTTTTTAAGTTTAAGTTATCATCACTGTGACCTTACACTGAATTCTGTTGTGGCTTTATGCTGTCACAAATGCTGTTACACAAGCGTGGTGTTGTGTTCAGGACTGGCCAAGCCCTGTGTTAATAGTAAGAATGGTTGTGTTGCCTGGCAGATTGCACAAGTGTAGCCCAAATATGGGACGATGCATGGCAATACCTCTCATTGTGCAGCTGGTTACACTACAGCGCAATCCTTGTGCAACCTTATGTTTTGCAACCCATGACCAAGGTATGAGCACATGTGAACACACACAAATACACACATTCACTGTGCTCCCCTCCTTCCCATACCTATACGCTTGTTCCTTTCCACATCTCAGTGTGTAGTGATGGAGAGATTAAAACCTACTTTCCCTTCCTGATGAGACCTAGAGATTGCTGCAAGGAGAGAGTTAGTGTGTGAGAGGGAGAGGGAGAGACTTCATATATTGTACAAGAGAGAAGTTGTGATAATTTTGCTCCGGTATCTCTTCATGCCGGCAGTAATGACTGGAAGGTGGTGTTTATCTGATTTTCTCCTCCTGACGGGGTAAAAGAATAAAATAGTACTTACACGTTTTTGCTCATTTTCAGAAATACAGAGGAGACTTGAGTCCAAGGGGAACGGGACCTTCCAGCCCTTCACATAAATTACCTGCTAGCTATGCTGGGGATAAATGGGGAAGTGAAATGCTCGCCCGTAATTCTCCTGATGCCAAAGAACGTAAGTAGAAAAATGTGCTTTGCTCTGACTCTTTTCTGCTATAACTTTTTCACAGCACTTTTCCCTTCCAAATACTAGTCTTTTAGGTTGATATTTCAGCTAAAATATTATTTTAGCAGTATAGTATATGTTGGTTCGAACAAACAGGTGTGGGTTTTTTAAGAAAAAAAAACCAAAAGACATGTATAGAAAGGACAATTTCAGACGTTAAATATGTAAACGAGGATTTGTTCCTTTCCAAATTGTCAAAAGGGAGCAAATATCTCATCTATATCACGAGCTTCATAATGAACATGTCCACTCTTTAGAGCTTAAATCAGGAGTGGGCAAAGTCCAACTCTCCTGATAATCTTGGACCACAAATTCTGGCATTGTTAGTTATGCTAAATAGAGGAGATGGCAGTTGCAGTAGTACAGTATCTGGATGGGTGCACTTTGCCCAACCTGCCTTAGATCTTGCTGAGGGTGGCTGTTTCAGTTGTTCTGTGGGAACCATAGTAGAGAATAGCTCTTTCTCCTCCCCTGATTTTCCACATGTATTTAGCTCTAAAAGGATGAGACACCATCTTATGTGAGCAATCTGCCACTATCTCATAAGCAGGCAAAGCAGTTAAATCATCAGTAGGAGCTCAGATGCCTTAGTAATGCAATTTGGTAATGGGTTGCTACAAGTCTTTTGGTAATTTGGTAATGGATCTGCCAGAAAGAGCTGCATCCAAAATAGATTTAAAGTCTAGAAGTCAGAAGAGGACCACCTAATCCTTTTTCCATGCTGTTCTTCTACTTCCAGTTACTTTTCCTAGGAATAATTTTTCTCCTCATTGGATTCAGAATGTGAATGTATGCATTTTCAGTTGGTTTAGACCAGGGGTTCTCAAACTTTTTAAGCTGAGGTCTGGTTCACGTTTCCTCAGACTGTTGAGGGGTCAGATGATAGATTGAGCAGAACATGAACTAATTCCTATGAACACTGCACATACCTTATTTGTAGTGCAAAAAAACATGAAAAATCAATACAATATTTAAAATGAAGAACAATATTAACCAACATAAACTTACCAGTATTTCAATGAGAAGTGTGGGCCTGCTTTTGGCTGATGAGATAGTCAAGTTAATTAGGATTGTTGTTGTGTGCCTTCAAGTTGTTTAAGACGTAGGGCAACCCAAAGTCTAATGTTTAGACTGGGAGTCAGGTAAATGACCTTAGAGGGCCGCATCTGGCCCACGGACCTTCATTTGGAGACCCCTGGTTTAGACAATTGGGGGGAGAGTGATTTAGGGCCAAAATGCTGTGAGTGGGAAGAGGCAGGGGGTGGTACAAACATATTTTCTCTCCTTTATTCCCTGAATGTGAGCAAGTCATTTATCTTGTTTGTATATCCCATTTTTTTCTATTTCTGTTTTGGAAATCTAGCTCAGTTAAAGTACAGCACAATTCTAGATGTGTCTGTTAACAGATGTATGTTTGAGTGATTTCAGTGGGTCTTACTCCCAGTGAAATGTGCACAGGATTGCTGTACCAGGCTTCAGTCAACTGAATGGTTGGGGGTTAATTTGAAATGGCACTGAAGACCAGTCTCTTAGGCAGGCCTATCCAGATAATTTTTAAATTATGAATTTTGAACTCTGTTTTTAATATATATTGGCTTTATATGCTCTTTTAACTGCATTATATTTTCAATCTGTTATGGTTCTTCAACTTGATCTATAGGAAAGGAGGGCAATAAATTAGTATTTTTTACTAGAATATGCATGCAAGTACTGCAATTACTATGCAATGAAGTCATACTTGATCCTCCCAGTTTCCACTTAGTGGGCAGCAGCGGAGATCTCTCTTATTGCTTGGAATGCAGCTGTCTGCCATTTCTGCTCCCTCCGTGAATGATTCTCATTGCAACAGACAGAAACAAGATATATGTTGTAATTCCCCCTTGCACTGGTGATTGCTCGAGCAAGAGGAGCACAACTGTTAACCAATTGCTTTCTGAGTCACATAGGAACAGCTCCCCATTGATTTCAGTAGTAGTTTCCCAGTAAGTACAAATTGTGGGACTTTTATAGTTCCTAACTAGCCCCTAAACTAGGCATTATATAGGGGCCATGAATACAAAACACAAGTATAACCCACCAGGTTACACTTTCATAACTGCCATGCAAGATTCTAGCCCTTACTATGCTATGAAGTAACATAAGTGAGCACTCTCATTTTAAAAGCATTCTATATTTATTATAATAAAGGGATAATGAATATTTCAAAATATTATCCCCACTTTAAACAATGAGTGACAAATTTGTTTATTAAATTATATGTTATTGTGCTTCCTTCAATATCTCATGGTCTTTGAAGATTTGGTTATATATAAAATTGAATCAATTAATTAGCACAAAGGAAATTTAATTCCTAATAATCTCTTTTTCTAGTTGATTGAATTTAAATAAACTTATATTTTAACATATTGTCATACGAAAGCTGACTGGCACAACCTGGGGATCACACAGTGAACACATCTGCCCTTGTGCTTTGCTACCCTGCTGCTGAATACACATACCCAGTGTAGAATACATCTCACCACGTTAAAACAGTGGATATGGCTCTTAATGAGACATGCCACATTATCACACAATGTCTACGCCCTACACCGCTGGAGACATGATGCTATTTAGCCAGTATTGCAGCGCCTGACAACCATCAGGAAGTAGCAGCCTGTAATGAAAGGACCAAGGCATTGACATCTCCAGCCCGTCCTCTCTTCGGATATCAGCCAACATGCCAATGCCTTAAATCAAGAAGCAGCTTCCTAAGATCCACAGAGCTACTCGTAGGAATACCTCAACAAGCCAGAGTCCAAAAGTGGCAGGCTAAAACCTGGAACCTCAATCCATGTCTGATACCACATGAGAAACTCCCCCCTGGGCACACAGAAGACTGGGTAACTTGGAAGGTACTGAACAGACTGGATTCTGGCACCACAAGATGCAGAGAGTATCTTAGAAAATGGGGCCACAAAGTGGAGTCCACAATATGCGAGCATGGAAAAGAGCAAACCACAAGCCACTTACTACAGTGCAACCTGATCCTTGTCACATGCACAATGGAGGGTCTTCTCACAGTGACACCAGAGGCACTCCAAGTGGCCAGCTTCTGGTCAAAGGAAATCTAGTATAATACCAAGTTTATAACTCTGTGTTTTTAAATACATTATAACTGTATCCTCAATTTGCTTCTGACACGATAAATAAACGAATATTGTCATAGGTCTCCATCTATTGAAACAAACCTAGGAACATTTCATTTTTTGTAATTGGAATCCTAAATATCCACCACCCTCAAATATCTGTTTTGTTTTTAGAACTGATACATCACATGGATGAAGTCAATGATGAGCTGTTGAAAAAGATTTCCAATATCAAAGTCCAGGCCCCACCAAGAAATTTTAAAGTTGAGAAGGCTCAGCACGTTCATGCACCCTTGACTTTTGAGTCCAATGCAGAGGAGGTCAAAGCTTGGCTGGAAGCAAATTCTTTCAGCAAAGGGTGAGTTCCCATGAATCACTTGCAGCTCTCCCCACCATTCTCTTTCTTCTCTTTGAGACAGTTGGCAACTTGGAATAGCAAAAGAAAATGTTCTTAACAAATAGGTCATTTGCATAGTCAGAGCCTGGGTATGTTATTGGTAGCACTAACAAGTTGTCATTAATGCAAACCAATACTTAGCTCTTAAGATATGTGTGTTAATCTGTTGATTCCATTATATTATAAATTTAATATATCACCCAACAATCAGAAACATACCCAGCTAAACACTCTGTGTGGGTTGAAGATGAAGGGTCTCCTAAATGAATGTAGTATTATATCAGAGATCAGAAACTTCATTTTGGACTACAGCTTCCAAAAGCCCCTCCCTTTCTAGCCTCCTTTCTTTCCTCTCTAAAATAGTAAGAATTTAAATATTGCTTCTTACTTAATCTTTTTCCAGGACTGTGGCGCATCTTGGTATACTGACGGGGGCACAGCTTTTTTCTCTAAATAAAGAAGAATTGAAAAAAGTATGCGGAGAAGAGGGTGCCAGAGTGTATAGTAAAATAACAGTTCAGAAGTCTCTGCTAGAGGTAAGAACTTTCTTTGTTTCCAAAGTGAAAGGAGTTAAAGGTTCCTAAGATAGCAGACATGTTAAAACTCCATCTAAACTTTAAGATCGGTAGTCAGATTGTAACACCTGTTATATTTGTTGGAGAGAGGTCCTAAAAACATTTAGGAAGATGCAGTCCAACAACTTCTAGAAAACCACATGTTCCTGTAGAAAATGAGAAAGATTGCATTATAGATGGATAGACCTGTTCAAGGAAATCATAGTCCTGAGTTTGCAGAACATGAGGAGGGTAGCTAATGACAGAGTGTATTAGTGGCCTCTCAATCCACTTGAAAGCCATCAGCAACAGGATAAAGTGATTAGTGTTGGAAGCACAGATTTGCTAGGAAATATGTTGTTATGACAGCAGTTCTGTCCTTACAGAAGATACTGAAAAGATCCTGCATGTTCTGACAGAGGTTCATGTACATTATTTTTTATAACTGGAAAAAAGCTACCAGCAACTCTCCCTCAGCTAGTGAATGTGTTATGGGTTGAGAAATGGATTGATGCAATTGGCAAGTGAGAAGATAAAGTTGGCCCTCCCCATTTGCGGGATTCACTTTTACAGATTTGATTATTCACAGTTTGATTAATATCTTCTCTCTAGGGATCGCTAGGTCCAGCAGTGACCTAGAGTCATGCTGGAGAATCAAGAAATTCACAGAGAGAGAACACTTTTCTGTCATTTGTAAGTCATCCAGCACAATTCTATGTTCAACTTCCAGCAGAAGTTGACCACAGAGTCAAGCTGAAGGACCTTATACATTGTGTTGTCGAAGGCTTTCATGGCCAGGATTGCAGGGTTGTTGTATGTTTTCCGGGCTATATGGCCATGTTTCTGGAACATTGCCATACAGCCCAGAAAACATACAACAACGACCTAATATTCCTAGAGTTGTTCCCTCGTGTACAAAGTGGGGATTTTTATTTATGATTTTTCCACTTTTGTGGAGTCCTGTACCCCTAACCTCAGTGAAAATGGAAGGTTGGCTGTATAGTGATATTAATCAAGAGGTGTTCCCATGTCATGTGTTGCACCAATCTATATAAGATAATATCTTGAAAACCTGAATAATTTTGTTACAAAGTTCACCGTTCTTTATCTTTTGTGCTTCTATTGCAGAAAAGCAGAGGGGAGTCAGAACTTCAAGAAATCATGAAGCGACGCCAAGAAAGGATTGATTCAGCAATTTAAATTCTACCTGGTTTATTTTCCCCAAAGCTATTAATCACATATACTTACTTGCAGAAAAAAGGGAACGAGAGCAAAAGTAAAATAAAATGCCTTGTTAAAATGAAAAAGACTGCTGGGATCAGCAGCTAAGCAATGTAAATGGCCATCCAGACTGACTGTTCCTTCAGCACTGTTGATAAAGGGGAGGCTATGGTTTTCTCATAAATGTCACATGACATTGCATTGGGAGAGAGGTTTAGTATTGCATGAAGTATTATTTTTATATCTCTTTATTTTATAGATAAATGTTATGTGTGTGAAATTCATCACACAAGGAAGAGCAGCATTCATGTTCTAGGCAAAGGCTGAAGCAAAAATGCCCTGACAAAAATCTATGCAGTAGATTGCGGCTATCAGTAAGCTTCTTAGAAACCTCCTGTAAACATTGCTATAAGACTACACAAACCTTCAGAGGCCCTGTGTTTAGAAGACAGCATGTTCCCATGCCTCTCCTGTACAACAGGAATAACCCAGTACAAAAGAGTGAGAAGGATCTTCTGGGGCCACTGTTCTGACATGCAAAAACCCAACAAACGCATGACAAGGTGGTGATCAACTGACACACAAATGATTTCAGTTTGCTTTGGATGTTTTCCCAGAATGAACTCAGCCAACAGCTCAACTTCTTTGTTTCCAACATTTATGCTTTATTGCTTTTAGATACCATCAAAAGCACATGTGGGAATGCCTCATGTACCAAACATGTCCAAGGGCAATTCCAGTATAACCATTAGTCATTCATCCCCGCAGAAGATGATAGTATGGGGAGCTGAATGTGAAATTACTATGTTCCACAAACAAATATATTTGGAATGTATGTACTCCATAAAAATGTTGTCCCTGTCCCTGTCACATCCACAACTTCACAATATCTGCCATCATATTTGAACACTATTTTGACCCTGAAGTGATTGTAGGGAGGATCTGTGATATGTCAATATGTTAATGTAGGTCAGTTTCAAATTATCATATGAAAAGGAGTAACAAGATGGTGAAAGCAGATCACATCTGATTAGGCCCAGTAATGTGCATAAGCATGTTACTATGCAACACAGGTATAACTAAGATTGCCTTTTCCAATGCCATGCCTCCATCCTACAGAATCCTGGGATTTATAATTTGGTGATAATTGCAAGTGCCTCACTGAAGTACCAATCTCAGGTTAAATTGGTTTAATGCTGCAACAACTGTGCAGTTTGTAAAATGCATGTGCAATATGCTGTTACTGTAGTACCATTAACCACCATGGTACCATTCTATGGGATCCCGGATTTGGTGAGCCACTTGGAATTTTTACTAGTACTACAGGAAATGGCTGACATGTCTACTCAAATGAAAATCCCACTGAATTCAATAGGATTTTCTCCAAGCTAACTATGTAGGATTGTAGCCTTCAGCCTGATAATCCCAGCTAGAACAGATCCATTGGATCAGTTCTTTTATAAATTTCCCTGATTTGTTGGATCTACTTGAGTTGATATTGTCAATGGGATTCAGGTTCTTTTGGGTTTCCTCTAATTACTATTCTCCAGACATACTTTAGAATGAAAAGATCTAAACATATTTTGCTGAAAAGGTTAACATCTTTCTCCTCTTCATAATATGCTTTAAAACTCCTAAATTCTGCAAAGGGCCTAAATACCCTGATCTTGGAAGCTAAACTGAGTCAGTCCTGGTTAATATTTGGATGAAAGACTGCCAATAAATAGCAGGTGCTGTGGGCTATATTTTAGGGGGAAGGGACTGGATATTCTTTGCCTTAGAAAACCCTATGAAATAAAGTTACTACACATTGATAGGAGACTTGAAGGAACATACATACATAATTTCTTTTAGAAAAAGGTGGGTCTCAATTGAAGGGCAAATATATTCAAATGTCCTGACTGGTGAATGCTTTGACTTGCTTATTTCACTTTGTCCACCTTTTAATCATAGGGGATCGGCCCAGATTAGCTGTGTTTGCCTTGGCATTTGTCCTTGATTTAGGAGCTGCAACACACCCAACTATAATCGGAGATGAGTCAGAAAATTAGATTTAATTCCTACTTGAAGTGCATTCACCAGCCTGAGTGTGTTTAGACGAGGAAGTATGCTTAATACAAGGGCACACATTAAAGGGAGGAGCCAATCCCCCCTCTCCCTGTATGCCCTCAGAGCTAGCCTGGGTGTGAAGCCCCCCCCCCTCCCCCCGCAAATCAAGTTTTCTGGTGCCCTGGGGGGTTGGAAACAGGAAGAGAGAGGGTGGGAATCTTCCAATATGTGCTAGGAGTAGGTTGAATTTTGTCCTACATGGCCTCTGAGGCCATTTCGTTTGGGTCTAGGGAATACAGGCAGTCCCTGGGTTACAAACAAGATAGGTTCTGTAGGTTTGTTCTTAAGCTGCATTTCTACGGGTACAGGTACATTTTTAAGTGTAACTCTAGCCAATTTGTTTTAGTTTTTGGATAGCATAGGGAAGGGTGACACTCCTGTGACATTTATTTTGCTGTCTATGCTGTTGTTCAGAATATTTCACCCACTTTCTGTCCCTATAACAACTGGATTTTGGAAATTTTGAGTTTGTCATGGAATCAAGGATTGGTGATAAATCTTCAGTGGAGACACCATTTTCCACCGATAATTCTTACAGGGCTGTACTTCTCTTAGGAGTAGATTTCCTCTCACTTCTTGTTGACTCACTCTGTAACTAGGTGTCATATGTAAGTCAGATGTTTGTAACTTGGGGACTGCTTGTGCTGTAATAAGTACGAGAAAGAATCTTCCAATCTACTTCTACCACACTAGTTTAGCCATGCATTGCAAAATATGCATTTGTCTAGGAACAACGTTCTGTGACAATAACCACAGATAGTGCTGATGAATAAAGTACACTTTAGCGGAGTGGTTCTCAACCTGTAGGTCTCCAGGTGTTTTAGCCTCAGACTCCCAGAAATCCCAGCCAGTTTACCAGCTGTTAGGATTTCTGGGAGCTGAAGGCCAAAACATCTGGAGACCCACAGGCTGAGAACCACTGCTTTAGCAGTACTATTCTAGAGCATCTGAAAATGGAAACCTGATATACCTGTATGAACAAATTTCATGTTAGATAATATTTTATTTGGACTTCAGAAATCTCAGAATATAAATTTAAGCTACAGTCCTGCAAATACTTTTAATAGGCACATTATAAGTGATCCCAAAGAAACTGTTCCTCTGCATGCCTAGAAAATTTTGCAAGACCTTACCTTTATAAAATACACACATGGCCGCCGAATGTTTTTCCATCTGCTATTAATATTTGTACATTAGCCACAGTGGTTTTAGATTATCTGTACATAATTATTTAGACAATGTTCATAATAGAAACAAAAATGAAGATATAATGACATTTATGTTCACATTCTATATTATATTTTAAGCTAGCTGTGCAGATGTAACTTAAATCATATATTAAAAATCAGAGCTAGTAGAACATATGTATTGTATATGAAGCTGACAAATATTGAGACAGCAGAATATGCACTTATTTTGTTTAACTATAGTCCAGATTTACAGAGCAAAAAAAGCAAAGAGACTGCTTGTTATTTGGAGTGGTGGCAATAATAAAATCCCAATAAGGAGAACAAGAACACACATCATTGAACTGCTTGGGCAAAGGGTGAGAGATGCAACTGTAACAACTGAATAAATGGCTCTGTCCTCATCTTTCAATGTGTCTTTATGTTAATAACAGTGTGGATTTTAAGTAAAGATAACACGGTGCTCACATTTGGAGAGCAATCCTGTGTGGGAAGGAGACACAATGGTAAAGGAGGAATTCTTTTTTTCTATGCCTGTTTGGTCAAGATTGGAAGGACTCCCGTTTTTTTTCTTCCCTCTGCCCCTTTACTGTTATTTTAAAACATTTTCTGTTCTATTGCTCCCCGTAAGGAGAACTGGTTACAACAAGCATCTTGGCTGCTGTAGTCTCATGATTGTTGGCTGGTAGCTTCCATAGCAGTGAGTCAATGGATTGGTTTTAATCCATATCTTGGATGGAGCTCTCCAAGGTGCTGAAAATCCCATATTCCTCCCTGCAAATTGGACAGACTCTTCAAATTAGGAATGACTGTGGATTCACTATCCTAATATTATGGAAGCCACCGGGTATGGCTGAATTTCACTCCATTCTGGCAATGTTTCAGGAGAAAGGTGAAATGTGGGAGTCTGGAGGTGGATGTATCCTCTTTAGATCCCTTTGATCCACAAATTGATCTGATCCCTTTCTGCTCTCTCCTGTTTTGGAATAGCATTAATTGTAGATCTTGCCACAGTTTAAAGTAGGAGGCTTGTAACATCCTATTTTCCTCTTTAAGGACAACCTCAAGAAAATTTATAGGCAAAAAAACCCAGTGAATGATTCTGTGTTCCAAGATCAATAAAACTGATGTACTGCAATCAATGGGATTCCCTGATGTACTGCAATCAATTAGAGTTGCTTTGGATCTCAAGAGAAAAAAATGGAATTGATATTAACAACAACATATATTGCATCCTTTATTACTGGTGGATTTCCTTAGTGGTGCTCTGCTATGGCTACAGGTGCAGTGAGAGAACAACCCTATCCTATACAAGTCAATGGGGCAAACAGTGTCTTGATGGAGGCTCCAAAAGCCCCTGGCAGCAGCATTTGTAAAGCCATTGTTGATTTAGTTGGGAGTCATTGTGGCATATCACATTGAAAGTATAATCCTATCTTTGCAGGTTTATATATATTTACTCAACCAAACATGGCTGAATTCACATAATGAACTGGATACATGTACCTGCAAATGTAGCAAGTTGGTTTTAAAGTGAAAATAAACACATTCTTTTGGTATGGGTTCATTCCTAAAGTGCTACTAATGTGCAGTTTCAAAAGACACCCTTGCTAGACTGACAGAATTTGTAAGTCAGTTTGTCACATTTCTATGTAATGTGTCCCAACTAAGGTCAAATTTGAGCCGATTTAGATATGTGGGTACACCTACATTAGTGAAAGTCCATCTGTAGTGCTATAAATACTGAGCAATTTCATATTCAGAATCACCTCCTTGAATATTGAAAAACAATTTCCTCTTTGTTGTAGAAATTAATTGAATATTGATTATAGTTATACATGTGGCTCAAGATTTGTAAGGTTTCTGAAAACATAGTTTGAAACTGGAAAAAAAAAGACTTGAGTGTTTCCTGCCAAGTGTTACAAATGGTATTCTTGCTTCCAAAATACACATATGTGGCAGTGCCATTTTTAGGCCAAACAGAAAAGTACAAAGAGCTGTGCAAACTTTCAAGATCAAGATGTTACAAGAAGCCAGAAAAGGGTGTATGAATGGGGAACTAAGCAGGAGAGTTAAGAGAATAGGCAGAAAGAAAAAAAATTAGTAACAGAGGGTGCACCTATGCTATAGAATTAATGCAGTTTAACAGCACTATAAATGCCATGGTTCAGTGCAGAAGAATAGTAAAAGAAATAAGCTGCGCATGCGCCTTTCCTTTTCCCCTCCCCTGCTGTGATTGGCTAGTTCCCTTCCCCCACGCGCCTTCCATTAGCCCTGCCAGTGGCCTTCTCGCCCGACAGTCAGCTGAAAGTCTCCCATTGGCTGTGGAGGAGACGTAGAATGCGAAAGGTGGCTGGTGAATACATTTAACGCACATGCGCAACAGGGAGGGGGAAGGTGGGCGTGAGAGAGTGTTTGGGTGTTATCCTGGGGGGAGGAGTATGGCTGAACCAGCCTCTGCCTGGCTCGTGGGCGGAGCCCCGTCCCTTCCTGGTCCGTCTCGCGCGCTCACTTCACCAAAGGGCAGGGCTTTGGAGTGGCGCGAGCCGGGAGGAGGGGTGGGGAAAAAAACCCTAAAAGAAGACGAGCAGGAAGGGCGCGCGAGCGAGCCTGCCTCTCCTTGGAATATAAAAGGCCCCGGCGAGGAGCCGTTGAGAACGGGTCATGTCAGTGTCGCCCGTCAAGAAGCCGAAGATGGAGTCGGTGCTGGAGCAGCTCAAGCAGCACACCACGGTGGTGGCCGACACCGGCGACTTCAACGGTGAGGGGGAGGAGGGGGAAAGAAGAAGGCTCTTCTGCTTTCTGTCTCTCTTTTGCCCCACAAGCGGCCTCTTCCGCGGGTGGGCACAGGAAGGAAGGAAGGAAGGAAGGAAGGAAGGAAGGAAGGAAGGAAGGAAGGAAGGAAGGAAGGACGGACGGACGGAAGGAAGGAAGGAAGGAAGGAAGGAAGGAAGGAAGGAAGGAAGGAAGGAAGGAAGGCGCCATTCCCAAGAGATATTATCCCCATAGGTTGCTGTGAGTTTTCCAGGCCGCATGGCCATGTTCCAGAAGCATTCCCTCCTGACGTTTCCCCCACATCTACGGCAGGCATCCTCAGAGGTTGTGAGGTCTGTTGGAAACTAGTCAAGTGGGGTTTATATATCTGTGGAATAATGGTCAGGGTGGGAAAAAAGAACTCTTGGGTGTTGGAGGCAGGTGTGGATGTTGCAGTTGGCCACCTTGATTAGCGTTGTATGGCCTTACAGCTTCAAGGTCTGGCTGCTTCCTGCCTGGCGGGGGGAATCCTTTGTTGGGAGGTGTTAGCTGGCCCTGATTGTTTTATGTCTGGAAATAGACAAGAGTTCTTTCTCTCACCCTGAACTTTCCATATATATAAACTTCACTTGACTAGTTTCCCACAGACCTCATTACCTCTGAGGATGCTTGCCATAGATGTGGGCGAAATGTCAGGAAAGAATGCTTCTGGAACATGGCCATACAGCCCAGGAAACTCACAGAAACCCAGTTATTCCAGCCATGAAAGCCTTTGATAACACCTTTTGAGTCTTCCTTGCCTAAGAAAACCCTATGAAATTTATGGCATGCACTAAGTCAACTTGAAGGCACAAGCACACCCAAATCAGGATCAGATCGTAATTTCAGGAACCTGGAGACTGGATGATGGCTTGTGGTGGATGAGGAGTTGGCTAGGCTTCAATGGAGGAGATTAAGGAGTCTTTCGGGATAGAGACCTGCTGAGCCAATCGCCTCAAGTCTGACTTGTGAGGGAAGGGCAGTGCTGGTGCTAGTTGCAACCTGCCTATCCACTTCTGACTTGCTGAAAAGTTTGTGTAAGAGGTCAAGGTTCATACTTGCATTCCTGTGGATTTTGTCCTGAGGTGTTTTAAAGGGATGTCCTGTCCAGAAAATCACCATAATTTTTATTGTTTCTTCAATTAAATTTTAATAAATTGAGATAATCTGAATATATTCATGCCTGTAATTTAGGGTGGAGCCACTATGATATATCTATATATATATAAAAGGATAATGGAATCACGGCACCAGACAAAACAACTAAACTAAACACCCCACAACCTTGAAAATTGACAGCACAACCTCTCATCCACGCCTCTATGTTCATACAACAAAAAGAAAAGAAAAATTAAGTCCTAGCCACAGCAACGCGTGGCCAGGCACAGCTAGTAGTTATACAAATTTATACAGGTTGCAAAATTCAGTGCTGCTTTATTTGTCATGAGGAATAGGCAAAGCCCACAACTACTCAGTAGGAAATATGAAAGAGGAACTCTTAAACAAGCAAGGAGCATTTTGTAAATAGCCTTGTGAAAGTCTTTGACATCAATTCATTGCTCCATGATTGATTGCATCCTGCTGATGGGTAATGAGTTAGCATGTTGAGACAGGACAAAGTCTGCTGTAAATCATGACTTTAAGGCTTGCAGTTTATACTTTAAGTGTTGTTAAATTTCACATAAATAAAAATATTCCATAAAAGAAACACCATGGAAAGGGAAGGATGAGACTTATGGGGGAAAAATTATAGTAGAACTTTATACTAAATAGTTTTGAGTGGATTTCAGTTGGTGAAATAAGTAGCGTCAAATATTGACAAAACAATGGGGCCCCAAACCAGTGCGAGTAGCTTTTTTGTTAGTACAGTAACATGAAACCAATATTGTGCTTGAGGACTGCTATGAAGTTGTTCTTTAACTCAAGAAACATTGTATATTATACGATGTAGTAGGTCCAGTCACACAAGTGGCTGGACCTACTACAATTCTACATTGCAACTTTAGAATTGTGCAACTTGTGCAACTTTGGAGATAAATTTAGCCTGTCTGCAACTTATGTTTGCACATGATTATGCAGGTTAGAGATAATTAATTTTACAGTATGCTTAGGAATATCAAGCTGCAGTTTCGCTATGCAACATCTATTTTTCCCATTTGGATACCATGGATTTTCAAGTACCGTGAACATTGTAGCAGATATCAATAACATTTGTTCTTATGGCATGTTACACAATGCAACATACTAATCTGGACAGAGTTAAAACCATAATGTCTTGGTGTCTCTGTGAATATGCCATATGTGTCTATTATCTTCCTTTCCCTCTCCAGTTTGCTTTGTTTTGTTCTGTAAATGGTTTCTACTGTTTTGTGAGGGGATATGGTAGAGGAGCACCTGACATGTGGTAACTCATGGAAATAGTTTTTAGGAGCATGTGTTGATGGCCTCTGATCAAAAATGATTTCAACAGCAAAACACCATAAGCAGACAGTGGTGTTGCACTTCTGTAGGAGACTTGTAGTGGCAACCATACAGAACATCCAGTAGGTGCAGGAAAATATCCTACAGACATAGTTGTCAGGCCACATATTTTAGTCAGCCATGGGGCTGAGATCCCTTGTAGTGATTGATCAATTAGTGTAACTTCATGAAACATGATCATAAAAGGGGTTTACATTGATCCACCTTATTTCTGTCTAATGCTCTTATTGTATTTGATCTGATACATTCCTTAAATCGCAGGTGTCCTATTTCTTCATAAAGTTGTGAAAAGTTAAACTAATAACAAATTATGTTTCCATATATAGTAACAATACTTCTCACTAAACTTTGCATGACTCTCCCTTTTATTTGTACAGTGGTAACTGATATCGGTAAAACCTTTGGCTATTATTTAGTAAACTAAAAGGCAGTTTTTCTGAATACTGCTCCCTCGACATAGCTGAACAGTCAAAAGAAGGGTGAACAGAAGGCAAAACTTAACAGACCATTGACCAATTTCTAATGGTGAACACAGTGCATAGTGATTGCTGGGATTCCTGAGAGCCAAGGCATAAACAGTTTAGTTTTGCCTTCTCTTAGAAAGCATGAGAATGCATTCTTGGTTTTTACATTTTAAAAAGATGAGGTAGACTATGGGGATTTTGTAGTTAGATTGCCTGCAGAAAGTTGAAGTCAGAAAGCCAGCCTATCCTTCAAGTAGAACATCTTTCTGTTTTAAGATGCTGATGTGCCATCCAATTCATGTGTACTTTTTCTGAATTATAATTATTAAAACTAGAATACTGTAATCACTGAGCGAGCCTGCACATCTTATTAAATGAGTTAGCTTTTCAGAAGTCATGTTTAAATTTATTCTATTAATCTTAGTAAAGCAAACTAAACTGATGATTTAGCTCATTCATTATTTTGTCCCCATAGGAAGCCTTGATATTTCCTACAGCCTATTAAGAATATAATACTGTTAATTCACCAATAAGAGTCTTGTTATTTGTTCATTTACTTGCCTATTTCTAGTTTGCAATATCTTCTGGTAGAAGAATCGTAATACAGTAAAAGCAGGTTTGTTGCTGAACAGTGAGTGGTGTTTTATGAACATCAGGAAAATCATCAAGTACTGCTCCAGTAAAGAGATATCCGTAACATGTTCAATGACTGCGTTTTCAGTTTAGCTTTTCAACAGCCAAGAATCACCAAGCCTATTTAATGCTTTGCATATGTAGTCCATTCAATAGTTGGTTTCAACCACAGTTAAGCCTAGTTATGCAAACTGTTTGCATGTGAACTTCCTTGTTTACAAGAATGAGGAAACTATTTCCCAATCTCAGTACTTCACGCAGAGTACCTCCTTGCATTACTAATCTAAGCAAATAAATCCAAAATTATGGTACCATTCTACAGTAGACAGTAACAAACTGAGCAAAATACTTTTTATCACATGATGGAACAGATCGTGTATGTTTTGAGCATTTGACCAAGGTTTCTTTTGGGGACAGATAATGTTTCTGTAGTTTTTGTTCTCCTTGTGCACAATAATTTTATTACTAGTTTCCAGATTTGGCCGCCGTCACTACTCCCATCAAGAGAAGGCATCTGCTTAATGAATATTGACAAGGGATTGTATTGACTAAATAGCTAGTAAACCAAGTGGCTCCAGCTTACTTAATATCCTTTTCAGCATTATTGTTAAGTTGGCTAACGTATTTTTATTTGCTTTGCCCCCATAGCTATTGAGGAATATAAGCCCCTGGATGCTACTACCAATCCTTCGCTGATATTAGCAGCAGCTCAGATGCCATCCTATCAGCAGTTGGTTGAAGATGCTATAAAATATGGGAAGAAACTTGGAGGGTAAGTTTGGCTTTGTTGGTTTTATACCCCACTCTTCTCTTAGAATGGGATCATGTCCATACATGCTCGCCAAATATACCAGCACTTGTGTTTCTCATTTCCATTTACTTTAACAAGTCATGGTGTCAGACCAAGATTGGAACATGGTTCTAAGATTGCATTCATTCCTAATTTGTTCTGAAATACGATAACTAATTTCTTTAGATATCACATTAGAACCACATGATCCTTCTGTTCTTTTGTATCCCTTTTGTAAATATTCATAATTCTCTCTGGTAAATGTGTTTCCAGGTCAGAAGATAATCAAGTTACCAATGCTTGTGACAAGCTTTTCGTATTGTTTGGTGCGGAAATACTGAAGAGGATACCTGGCCGTGTATCCACAGAAGTAGATGCAAGGTGTGTGTCTTTCAATTAATGTGTCATCTAGATACCTACTTTTAGCACGGATGTCTCTTGTATGAACATGTGTTTCTTTCCTGCAGACATCCATAGGGGCCTTTAGATTACCCTAGAACAGTGGTTCTCAACCTGTAGGCCATGGCCCAGCAGTGGGCCATAAGAATGAAAATCTGGTCCATGGACCTCTTCCCTCTTTATTAATTTATTTTACTTTATTACTTTTATTTCCGCTTCTTTCGGCAGAGCTGACCATTGCATTCCACAGATTATTAAATATGGTTTTCTGTGGGCAAAAAATGGCAAATGTTCTGTTTTAGAAACTAGAGCTGATGAAGTCTATCCAGTGCAATTTTTGTAATCAGCACCCCAAATAACCAAACCAAATCTAAAGTTGACCAAAAACTGATTTGTAGCTATTTTGGTACTAATGTTGAAGAGTGATCCCTGGTCAAGTGGGCCCTGGTCAAAAAAAGGTTGGGAACCATTGCCCTATAATAACTATCTGCTCATGCTCTTTTGTGACTGCATGAAAATATTGTACTACTAGCTGTGCCCGGCCACGCGTTGCTGTGGCTTAGTCTGGTGGTGTTGGTCAGTCTACATTAGGTTGTATTTATGCTGTGACCTCCACCCTTCTTTATGCTCACATTAGTAGTAGTATTTGAAGTCTGTTACCTTCTTCAATTTTCGTGTTGATTGATAATTGCTTGAGATCCCTGTTGTCTTTGGTTTGTTGTTAATTGTAATGTCTGATTCTGCTGAGTGCGGTTTATATTTTTATTGTGGTACAATAGTCTTTTTTTTTTGCCTGTGTAGGTGTTTATTATTATTGTTGTTGTAGTGGTCATGAAAGTTGGATAAGTTAGATGCTACTGTATTGTTTTTTGGAGGCCCAGTGTAGCACTGACTGGCCTCTCAGCCTCAGTGCCTGGCTGTTTCTTGCCTGTGATGGTGTTGATTCTTATTGTTGTTGTTATTGTTATTATTGTAATTGTTTTTTTGGAGGCCAAGTGTGAATGTAGGGATTGGGGAGGTGGATGAGTTGTGTTGTCAAATTTTGTATTTGTTATAGTCACAATGCGTTGTTGTAAGTATTGTGGGTCCGGATTGTGGTTTTGTGGTGTGGTTGTGTTGTTACAACTGAGAGGCAAGGCTTTTGTGTTGTGTTGTCAAGTTTTGTATTTCTGGGGCGTTTAGTTGTATGCCAAGTTTTGTATTTCTGGGGCGTTTAGTTGTGTTGTTATAGTCACTATGCATTGTTGTGAGTTTTGTGCGTCCGGATTGTGATTTTGTGGTGTGGTTGTGTTGTTACAATCGGGAGGGAATGCTTTTGTGTTGTGTTGCCAAGTTTCGTATTTTTGGGGCGTTTAGTTGTGTTGTTATAGTCATGATGCGTTGTTGTGAGTTTTGTACGTCCGGATTGTGGTTCTGTGTTGTGGTTGTGTTCTTACAATTGGGAGGCAAGGCTTTTGCGTTGTGTTGTCAAATTTTGTATTTCTGGGGCGTTTAGTTGTGTTATAGTCATGATGCGTTGTTGTGAGTTTTGTGGGTACAGATTGTGGTTTTGTGGTGTGGTTGTGTTGTTACAACCAGGAGAAAAGGCTTTTGTGTTGTGTTGTCAAGTTTTGTATTTCTGGGGCGTTTAGTTGTGTGCCAAGTTTCGTATTTCTGGGGCGTTTAGTTGTGTTGTTATAGTCACGATGCATTGTTGTGAGTTTTGTGGGTCCGGATTGTGGTTTTGTGGTGTGGTTGTGTTGTTACAACCGGGAGGCAAGGTTTTTGCGTTGTGTTGTCAAGTTTTATATTTCTGGGGCGTTTAGTTGGGTGCCAAGTTTCGTATTTCTGGGGCGTTTAGTTGTGTTGTTATAGTCACGATGCATTGTTGTGAGTTTTGTGGGTCCAGATTGTGGTTTTGTGGTGTGGCTGTGTTGTTACAACTGGGAGGCAAGGCTTTTGTGTTGTGTTATTAAGTTTTATATTTCTGGGGCGTTTAGTTGTGTGCCACGTTTTGTATTTCTGGGGCGTTTAGTTGTGTTGTTATAGTCACGATGCGTTGTTGTGAGTGTTATGGGTCTGGATTGTGGTTTTGTGGTGTGGTTGTGTTGTTACAACCTGGAGGAAAGGCTTTTGCGTTGTGTTGCCAAGTTTCGTATTTCTGGGGCGTTTAGTTGTGTTGTTATAGTCACGATGCGTTGTTGTGAGTTTTGTGGGTCCTGTGTGGTTTTGTGGTGTGGTTGTGTTGTTACAACTGGAAGGCAAGGCTTTTGCATTGTGTTGCCAAGTTTTGTATTTCTGGGGCGTTTAGTTGTGTTGTTATCGCATGATGCGTTGTTGTGAGTTTTGTGGGTCTGGATTGTGGTTTTGTGGTGTGGTTGTGTTGTTGTAACCTGGAGGCAAGCCTTTTGCATTGTGTTGCCAAATTTCGTATTTCTGGGATGTTTAGTTTTGTTGTTATAGTCACTGCGCAAACAACTTTATCATTTTATATATATAGATAGCTATATGGCAAAGAGCTGACTTTTTTTAGAAAGAACTTTGAATAAAACACTCAGCAGCCCAGTCTTTAAGAAATTGGATTGTTGTGTTACTGGTGGTTAATTTTTGCTTTCTGCTACCTCTGAAGGATATGTTTGTTTTTGCTGCTGGATGTTTTTGCCACCGTTGCCTGTCCTGTGGGTTTGTCCCCATGGCGGCAGCTCCCTCCTCCACCGAGGAAGGCGCATGTGGTGCGGAGGAGGGAAAGGCACGCAACTGTTCCCCTCCTCCCTCCCTCGCCCCACGTGCCCCTTCCATTTGTCAGAGATACTTTGCTTGTGCTTTTTGTGCATGAAGGCAGAAGGGGGTTGGACTAGATGGCCCAAGGGGTCTTTTCTAACCCTCATTATTTTTATGATGATGACGATTATTATTATTATTATTATTATTAACATTGAGGTTGTATTTGTTCCCATTTTGCTTTTTTACTTCAAAACAATATATGTGTGCTTAGGAATTTATTAATAGTTTTTTTAACTATAGTCCGGCCCTCCAATGGTCTGAGGGACAGTGAACTGGCCCCGTTTAAAAAGTTTGAGGACCCCTGCCTTACACAGTGATGTACATTGATATGGGGAAACATATGAACGTTTGTGTTGGTACAATGCAGTGAAGTAGTTCTTTGCAAACAAAACATATGACACTTTGCTTGGAATTGTGAATTTGGAAAATTGCAATGAATTGAATTGCAATGATGCAGTAATGCTTTCTTGATTGTAGAATAATACTATGTAACAAAATTGAAAATTGAAAAAAAATCTGTTCCTGGTTTGAAAGTTTGTAATTTCCTGTTTAATGGTGTGGTTCTTACTTTGAAAGTAATTGTTATATTCTAGAACTTTCGTTTTTGTGGCTGCCACAAACTATTTTGAATTGGCTGAGATTCAGTGAGATAGTCATTGAAAAACTATAGCAAAATGTGCTATAGGATGTCCTGTAAAAACGTTTTTGCAGTTTATTTTTTCCATGTTTTTATGATAGAACCAATTAGGAAATGACATCATCACCCAGGAACAAAAATCGTGTTACATAGTGTTATACTCTTGCCTACAAGCTCCTCTTTCCTGAGGATCATTGCTCACATAAATAACATAGGACAAAAATTGATTATTTATAATCTTTAAAAGAAATCTTTATTTCAAAGGTTGTCTTTTGACAAAGAAGGCATGATTAAGAAGGCCAAACACTTCATAGATCTTTATAAGGAAGCTGGAATTGGTAAAGATCGGATCCTGATCAAACTATCATCAACGTGGGAGGGCATTCAAGCTGGCAAGTAAGTGTGTATGTAGTATATTAATGGAATTTAGTTATAAAATGCATTGTTGATTGCCTGATGTCATATTTCTTTGCCCCTGTTTAGATTCAATCCCCTTAAATTTCTTCTGATATTAAAATGTGGTCAGTGTTTTTTCCAGAGCTGGAGCTTTAAGTAGACTGATAGTGACAAATCATAAATATTATAACTGTTGCAAAATTACACTATGCAAATCATATACATATTGTAAAATTTACCCATCCTCATGTCATCAGTTTAAATGCTACTAATAGGAAATGTAATTTTGCTGTGGCTCTCTTTTTATAGGGTTCTTGAGGAGCAACATGGAATCCATTGCAACATGACCCTGCTGTTTTCCTTTGCTCAGGCTGTTGCCTGTGCAGAAGCAGGGGTTACCCTTATTTCTCCATTTGTTGGACGTATTTTGGATTGGCATGTTGCAAATACAGACAAAAAAACCTATGAGCCCTCAGAGGATCCAGGTAACTGCTTAATTTTTAAATAATAATTAAAAATAAACATCTCATCACAAACAAGTTGAAATGTAGAGTCTTTGGAGAATAAATATGCCCAAAAACTAATATATTTTTATGCCCATATTTCCTTATGTAGGGGTGAAAAGTGTCACTAAAATCTACCAATACTATAAAAAGTTTGGCTATAAAACTATTGTGATGGGAGCATCTTTTCGAAACACTGGAGAAATCAAAGCGCTGACTGGCTGTGACTATCTCACCATTTCACCCAAGCTTCTGGGAGAGCTCAGTAAAGATACCAGTAAACTAACTCCAGCATTGAGTGTCAAAGATGGTAAGTTTCCTTCCAGGTTAACAAATATATGACAGTGTTAAATACAGGCTGAGTGTGCCTTGTTCAAAATGCTTGGGACCAGAAGTGTTTGGAATTTTTCCAAATTTGGAATATTTACATATACAGTAAAGCCCCGGTTATCCGAGATAAAGAGGCGGGCCCCATCTCAGATAACTGAATGGCTCTGATAGGGTGAGGTCTCGCCGAGGGACGTCCCTGGGCAAGGCCTCGCCCCTTGGGAAGCCCCTCGCCATGGCTGCAGTCTAGGCAGCAGCCATGGCGAGGGGCTTCCAAAGGGGTGAGGCCTCGCTCAGGGAGGTCCCTTGCGAGACCACGCCCCTTGGGAAGCTCCTCGCCATGGCTGCTAGGCAGCACCTATCATAGGGTGCTTCCTCCTTCCTCTCCTCTCAAACTTGAGAGAGGGAGAGGGAGGCAATGGAAAACCTGTAACTGAATATTGCCAAGAAAACCCTATGATAGGCTACTTGAAAACACATAGCAAAACTTAAGTTTGACTTCACATCCTCAGAAGTTGTGAGGTATGGAGAAAATAAGCAAGGAAGGTTTATATATATCTGTAGAAAGTCCAGAGTGAGGGAAGAACTCTTGTCAATTGGAGGCCAGCGTGAATGTTGCTCTTGGTTGGCCCCTCTTCCTTTTTCCTTCCAAAAACGTGGTTATGGGACCAGGCATTTGAGCATGAGTAGCAGCAAAAATGAGATATGAATATATGACCTACTGACAGACCTCACCTGGACATGGAAAGCGCCTTAAATGTATATTTAAATGTATAATTATATATGTTTTAATGTATATTCTTAATTTTATTGTAATTTTTAATCTCGATGGATTTTATATATATATGTATGTGTGTGTGTGTGTGTGTGTGTGTGTGTGTGTGTGTGTGTGTGTGTGTATATATATATATATATATATATATATATATATATATATATATATATATATATTGTAAGCCGCACTGAGTCCCCTGATGGGTGAGAAGGGCGGGGCAGAAGTGATGTAATAAATAAATAAATAAATTTTCCCAGCATCATTCTCTTCTCCAAGCTTTCCTGTCTTCTCATTATGTGGCCAAAGTACTTCATCTTTGCCTTTGATATCCTTCCCTCCAGTGAGCAGCCGGACATTATTTCCTGGAGTATGAACTGGTTGGATCTTGCAGTCCAAGGCACTCTCAGAATTTTTGTCCAACAACACAGTTCAAAAACGTCTATCTTCCTTTGCTCAGCCTTCCTTATAATAATGATAAATTGTATTATCATGAGTCAAATCCTGTTGGAGGGGCGGTTCTGCTGACTCTACATTGTATAGAATAGGTGTTAAATGTTACTTGAATTTGAAATATAGTACTGTAATTTCATGTATTTTTCAATGAAGCTCAGGCATCCAAACTGGAGAAGATCCATCTAGATGAGAAGACATATCGCTGGCTTCATAATGAAGACCAAATGGCTGTGGAGAAGTTGTCTGATGGAATCAGAAAGTTTGCTGCTGATGCAGTTAAATTAGAGCAGATGATAAAGGTAAAATGGTTGGGGGAGGGACAGATCAGATAATATCCGGTTATTCTTGTTATTTGCCATCAAGTCAATTCTGATTTACAGCGATGCTATGAAAGAAAGATCTCCAAGTAGTTGGATGCAGGGCTGTAGCTGGAGGGGAGGGGATTAGGGATTCGACCTCCCCCCCCCTCCCCTGAAATTTTTCATTTAAAAAAAAACTGGGTTGCTCATGAATTTTAACTGATTAACCAAATCCCCATGCGTGTCCATTGAAGTTTATCTGTCTTGAGTGTCCACTGAAGTTTATCAATGGAGCCTGATTTCTAAATTATTTTGCGTTATGTAACAACTCTTTATGATTCGCTAAAAATGGTTTCAAACCCCTCCCAAAATTTTTATCTGGCTATGGCCCTGATTGGATCTAATTTCCAGTCCATACTAGAAAAGACCCATGGAATCAATGATATTTATATAAATATTGCCTTACCCTTTAGCAATTTATTAGCAACTAGCAATAGGATGTAAGTCTTGAGAGTGGTTAACATTAGTTTGGAATAGTTAAATTTAATGAAATTTTCAATCATAACCTCAGTAACTAGCTATTTTTTTAACTAAAAAAAGGTCTGTAAATGTGAGCTCAGTTAGGATTTGAAATTTTCAATACTTCAGATCAGTGGATGGAAAAGTGTGGAGGTCCCCTCTAGTGGTCTCAAGACAAAAATAAAAAATGTGTGAAAAATATCAATTTCAATGAAAAAGAAACAGAAGTTGCTGGTATTTCTTCAGCATGAGCAGTCAGTGTATGTGTGTGTATGTGTGTGGGTGGTTCTCAAGTTCAGGGCAGGTGAAAAATGGCTCTGAACGCTCAGATGCTGCCTGCATTGCTTTAGCCAAAATTGCTAGAATCCAAAAGGACTTGAACATTGAATTTATTTGTTTTGGCTATTTATAAAACTACTAGTTTAAAGATGAAGTAATATCCATTTTGCAGTTATTTCCCTTCAGTACAAATACAGTAGAGTCTCACTTATCCAACATAAACCGGCCGGCAGAATGTTGGATAAGCAAATATGTTGGATAATAAGGAGGCATTAAGGAAAAGCCTATTAAACATCAAATTAGGTTATGATTTTACAAATTAAGCACCAAAACATCATGTTAGACAACAAATTTGGCAGAAAAAGTAGTTCAATACGCAGTAATGCTATGTAGTAATTGCCGTATTTACGAATTTAGCACCAAAATATCACGATATATTGAAAACTTTGACTACAAAAATGTGTTGGATAATCCAGAACGTTGGATAAGCGAGCGTTGGATAAGTGAGACTCTACTGTACCTACAAAATTCCTACTGAGGATTATATCATAATAACCAACTGTTTAAAATATATGATCAGGGCACTCATTAAACTTTTATACTTTTATTTTAGGAACGAATGTTCAAGTCTGCAAATGGGAAATAGACGTGTACTTTCTGGATGCTATATGGATGTACAAATATCAACGTATTGCAGATGAAAAGATTTTAAGTATTCTGGCATTTTTATAGCAAAAAGAAAAGACCCTGAATGTGTGCAGGATTTTTCAGTATAAAGATAGATACGTATTGCAGAAATCCAATGATTGCAGATTGCAAACCGCAAAAAAATAAGGACCAATTGTTTGGAAGTGTTTGCTTCATGATGATATTAGTAATAAAACAAAAAGTTCTGGTATGTCAGTGCTTCCATTTATTTGTAGTTAAGTGCAGAGTTTGGCCTGAATCTTCTATCATTGTCTGTTATATAAATTTACATATAACTCTGTAGCAAATGCTAAGAACTTACAAAGATGGGTAACAGCAAATGTCCTTATGTGTATTTGCACTCCCTAGCTGGTGGCTCAATACACAATGGGACTAATATTACTCACTTTGCTGGCTTCCCTGTGAAGTAATGAAACTGCATCCCCTTACTGGATACACTTATTACAAAACTGCCCAATGCATCTGTTTGAGGTGCTTTGATTGTGTGTTCCTGCAAGGCAGAGGTTTGGACTGGTTTGGACCTCTGGTCTCTTCCAACTACTGTATATGATTCTAATTCTTGGAAACATAAGTCCACTTATGAATACTGAAGTCCCCAACAGCAGTCTGGCCAGTATTACACCTGTGAACAGCATAAATATGTAAGGAAAAAATTTCATGCAATCTTAACAAGTAGATCCACTACAATCCCACTGATTTTGTTGGGTGTTCATGTTTTGTTGCCATGTCCCTCTATTACCAAATGGCCCCAAACCCTACAGGATCCAATCAAACACTGAAAGCAAGGAGATTGTTCAACAGGTTTATTTGATCAAATCACCCTGCTGGGTGAACAAAGTGCCACACAAAGCTGAGATGCAGCTCAGTTTTAAAGTCAACACCTTGAGCTATTTTCTCCAATTCGTACCTCATCTCTATCTTTTCCTTTTGTTCCCTTCTGGTCCTGCTTTTATCAGTATTCCTGCACCTGCTTTTCCTCAGTAACCAATTCCCCCTCCTACGTCTCCTCCTCCTGTGCCTGCTTGTTACTAGGCATTTCCCTTTTGACAGAACTCTGGCATCCCAATGTGCATCAGCACTCCCCAGCAGTGTCCTGATGTACATAGGTCACTTTGCTACATAGTATATAACAACCCCTTGATGAATACAGAAATTGTGAAACTGCCCAATTCTATTTCCCACTGATGTAACTCCCCAAGAGAATATTGGCTCAATTTATTAATTAAAAGCAAGGTACCTGCAAAAGTTTTGAAACGTTGTCAGCAATGTGGAACTGATTCTACCTCCTAGGTCTACGTTCTTCAACAAAGTGCACATTTTGAGGTGCTCCACCAACTTACAGCGGGCAAATAGGGCAGAGGAATTACAAAATTAGTGACAATGCTTCATGGTGAATCTGTCCCAGTCCCCTAAAAACTCTGCTTGCCAAGCAGCAGCCACTGCAACGGATAGGAATCTGTTCTCCTGTTAAGTTGAGCAGCGACCAAGCCCCATCTATAAGCATGCTCCACTGTGACAGGCAGAAGCAGGACTTTATCTAATTCCCTTTGTGCTGGTGATTTCTCTCACAAAAGGGGAAGGGGGGTATGATAGTCAGCCAGTTGCTTCCTAAACAGGTGACCAAACCCTCATTAATCCTAGCAGCTGCTTCCAGGTAAGTGGGGACTTAGGGACCTTCATGGTCCTTACGTATCTCTTTAGTAAATATGTAGGGATTGCAAATAGCATACTGTTATAAACGCAAAACTTTTTGTTACACATTTGTAATTGCACAAAAGGATTCTAAACCCAATTTCTTTCTGAAATCTGGCCCCACAATTGTTGGATAGTGAATTGTTTTTAAAAATAATTTGTAACTTTCTTGGTCACTAATGAAAAATGTGAGAAGATTCAAGTGATATCTGGTTTTATCAAAAGAAATCTTTTGCTACTGCTGTGAAAGCTATACATTACAAAACCATAGAACATCAACAAAACTGCTGGGAGGTATTCTGTCCAATATGCATTTTGCCAGGGAAATAGTCCAATCGATCCAACACCATTTCATGTATTTGTCCAAGAAAAGATAGAACTACACCATTATTCAAATACTATGTCTCCATTTTCATTATTACCTAATTTTTGACATGCAAGAAGTATCCCTTGTGCCATATGAATTTTAAAATTAAAACAATTATTACATAGCAAACTTATGTGTATTATAACGCATTACCATCAAGTCATACACATAAATATTTAACACAGTACACAATACAACTTGGTCCAAATGTAACAGTTTCCACAACACTTACAAATGTACTACGGGTATTCAAGTTCAATGAATTAACATTTAAACAAAATAAACCATGGGTTGCTGTGAGTTTTCTGGGCTGTATGGCCATGTTCCAGAAGCATTCTCTCCTGATGTTTCACCCACATCTATGGCAAGTATCCTCAGAGGTTGTGAGGTCAGACGTCACAACCTCTGAGGATGCCTGCCATAGATGTGGATGAAACATCAGGAGAGAATGCTTCTGGAACATGGCTATACAGCTTAGAAAACTCACAGCAACCCAATGATTCCAGCCATGAAAGCCTTTGACAACAAAATGAACCATCTTTGAACTTAAAAAAATTAATGCTACCATCCCCAACATAAAATGTTTTCACATTCAATTGTTTTGTATCTTTAAAAAATGATCATATGATCTGGAAGCAATTATATAGCTCACTGGCCTGAAGCTTATATAGGTCTTAAGTAATTTCAATACTGTGTTAGTTAAAGGTTTAAAAGGCAGATTTCTCTTATTTTCTTAAAAGTATAAGATGACTAGATGTACAAAAAACACAACTTTACCATGTACAGTATCTTATGAATGACAAGTCCATGTACAAATATAATTGGAAACAAACCGGACCTAACAACAGACCTCTGGATGGCCTGCTGCAGACGGGGAGCAGCAACCAAGTAACTGCTCCCACTCTAAATGGTATTTCCATAAGGAAGAAAGCTTCTGTGACAAAGGACTCAATTTCTGGTTCTCAAAAGAAATTCCTGGAGTCAGAATTATTCATTTCTGATTAAATCGCCTTTGTCCCAGACTCCAGTGGGAAACCATAGGATTCTGAGACGAGTCAAAATATATACTAAAAGGTTGAGGTTTATTCCAGCTTCAACAAGGTAAAGTATCACAGAGAATGTGTGCCTCAAAGTGAAAGCAGTAGCTTTCAAACTAAGCCCCTCTTCTCTGGCTATTTAAGCACAAAAAAGGCAGGGGGGAACAACAAAAAAGAGGGGGGGCGGGGCGGGAATAGAATGTGTGACCCTGAGGTGTCAGCTAGTTTGTTCACATAATGAAAAATCAAATTTTGCTATGTATTTACCACTTTCAGCATCAGTCAAGAGACAAGTTTAAAGAAACAAACAAAAAGCCCAGTAAGGTTATAAGGTGAGAACTCTTTTCTCCAGGATTTGGAGTCCTATCTTTAAGTAAACACTGATGTTCTCTTCCAAAGGGAGGAACGCTTACATTTCCATCTTCCAAAGTGAAGACATCTTCTTACTCACTTATTAATCCAATTTACAACAAGACTCACTTCATCATTTTCTGCTAAATGAAATATGAGACAGATCACAATTAAACCCAGAGTTTGCATCTATACATACTACAGAAATTTTCACACTGGTACACACTGGTACTAGTAGAGAAGCTCCTATGAGGGACACCCACTTATTCTTGCTATTGAGAGTAGACTAGGTTTTTAAAAAAGGAAAGTTACTGGTATAAATTACCACACTTTATCTAATGTTTGGAGCTTAGATCCTTAAAGTACCTATAGTGCAGAAGTATTCAACACCCCTCTCTCTATTTTTCCACATGGGATTAAAATGGTCTCTCTCCCACACACACGGAAATATATGGTAGCAATGCTTTCAGCAGCAATTGCCACTGTGAGTCTTCTTGGGTACATGACTTCTGGAGGCAATGGGTTGCATCAGAACTTTAGGTTTCTGAAAACAAGCCCTGAACAAGTGTCTGGTTTTGTTCACTTAATTTTTGTGTCACAATAAAAATATTTTGCACCTTTGTAGTGGGGAATATCTTTTGTCAACAAAATATATAAAAGTCAAAGATATGTGCGGTGTATGTGAATGCATCTATAAAGCATTATTGCACGTGCTGCTGCTGTTGTGGTGGTGGCAGCTTTAAAAAAAAGATTGAGTTAGCCAAATTATTTTTTTTTTAAAATCATTATGAAATAGAACTGTGTAATTACCACTTATGATGACATGGTGTGTCACAAAGTAATTTTCTTAAATAGCCCAAAACCTGAAAGACAGAATTTACCTAAATACAAAATCCCAGCTTCTGCTATCTTACATTTTAGTGGTAATTCCCCACACCTTTTCTTACCTGCCGTTGCATAGAAAAACAAGATTCTGGACTGCTGCAATAGTAGAATTGTCATTCTGTCCTGTGACAAGATGTCTGTCCACCACTACATGTATCGCTTCTGGCTTGCTAGCTGTATTGAAAGAAAAATAAATTCACTCGTCTTACATCTTACTGTGAATCACCTTGAACTCCTCTACAGGAAAAATGCAGCACGTAAGTGGAACAAATAAATGGGCTGAGACTTTGCCACTTCCCCCAAGATCTAATAAAAATGAAAGTTTTTTTTGCCTCTGTTCCTTATCAATTACATACAAACTAACAGCATTTCCTCTCCCAAATGAATTGGACACAGTTTGCCTATTTGTTTCCATTCCGTTTTAAAGCCTGCAAAACTCCATGGTGTTGGGTGGTCTGAGTACTGGACCAAGACCCTGAATGACAGGATTTGAATCTCCCTTCGGTTATAGAAACCCTCTGGGTGGCTTGAACAAGGCACACTTCCTAAGCATCAGAAGGCTTAGGAAGCAAACCCCCTCTGAGCTATTTCCCCCCACTTTCATCCGTCCTATACAATACAGCTAATAGCAAAGGGTGCCATATTGGGAATGCTCCATTTGCACATCTCCAATTGTATCATCACCCACCTATACACAAGGGATCTTAGGCTTGAATGTTTTCTACTTCATGTCCAAGAGGAAGTTGTCTCTTGCAAGACAGAGGAAGAAACGAGAACTATCATGACCAAAACTTCCTTTAGTTGCTTTGTAATCACTTACACTAAAATTCTGAAAAAAACCTATGGTTTTACCGTTAATCTGAATCAGGCCATAATCTGCCCAAGCACAAACAAAGCATTAAGATTCAGAGTAGCATGATACTTTGTGTGTCAACTTACCAAGTACCAACATAAAAACCATTGTCCAGATCAGAGTAAGTATTAAAATACTACCAAGTTCAAGAGTTAACATAGTTAAATTACTCTTAAAAATCACAATAAATCTTTCCACATGTTCACAAGCGCTCTCTCCTGCTCTTTATCATAGAAGGGGCACTGGGGGGAAACCAGCTGATAATCTCCATGGATGAAATTCTCAGTGTCCTACACCACTGACTAAACCATTCAATGCATCATGTTTGTGTGAGAGCCTTTTTCTTCCAAGGACATTTATTTGTTCACAGATATTCTGTTATGGTAACTTGAAACCCTCAGCATACTAGATGGGACACTGCAGTAATCCAAAGTTATGGGTCTGCTTGTTGTTGTTTTTTGCAAAATTCACAGATATGCTCAAAGATAAGTCCATGTTCACTTAATCCACTCCAGAGAGAACAAAGTGGAGATACTGAGGGAATGAGAGGGAAACATAGAAGAATAAAGTGCAAAAAACAGTTCACCAGAGAGGACAAAATATTGTTGAAGGCTTTCATGGCCGGAATCCCTGGGTTGATGTGAATTTTTCGGACTGTATGGCAGTGTTCCAGCAGCATTCTCTCCTAACATTTCTCTGAACCTCTGGCGATGCCAACCACAGGTGCAGGCAAAATGTTAGGAGAGAATGCTGCTGGAACATGGCCATACTGCCCGAAAAACTCACAAGAACCCAAGGACAAGCTATCTCCTGACCCCTGAGGCAGCTATTGGCCAAATAATCTCTGTAGGGATGACTCATTTTTATGAGAACCATGCTTTCTTGTGGCACAATTTTCTATATTTGGGTAAAGCAATTCTCCAGTGGAGGCCACTTAAATTACACAAATGGCAGATGTATAAAATAAAAACTTTTAGTGTAAAATATAGGCCTAGGGTATAAAAAGTACTTTCCTGGGATCTGCAAAGGCACATGTCCAGCCACTGAGAGCACTAACAACCCATGCTAAGAAAAGATGTTCAGCAATAGCTTTTGAACCTCACAGAACTGTCTTATGGTGTATCAAGTTTACTTAAATGTGGTATAACAAAACATTTTTGCTACCCATGCTTTCATTTTATCTAGTTTTGATAAAAGCCTATTGGCAGCAGAGTATGTTAACATACCACTGAAGGTAGCTCCAGAATCTTTTGCAAAGTCTTCAACAATGATGGGCAAACCAGCAAAATTAGGCCGCCGTATTAGTTCATACACAGAAGGCTAGGAGAGATAGATTAAGTATATGAAATCACAATGGAGCAAAATCTCTTACAGGAAATCAATTACAGTGGCCTCTCAGAATCCGGCGAGGTTTGGTTCCAGGGCCTTCTATGGATTCCAACTTCCATGGATTCCAAGTTCCATTATATACAATGACACCCATGTAAAAACAGTGAACAACTCAAACAAGTGCCAGAGAGATCCTGAGATCTGTGTAGTGAGAGGCCACAGTAGAGCCTTCTGTAGAGCACCATAGAGCTTTCTGTATGTCACAATCAAGATTTGCTTTTGGGATTTAAAAATTTTTCTTTGAACTGTGGTTGATTGCATCTGCAGATACGGAGGGCTGATTATATATTCCAGTGAGCACCAGCTGGTCCCCTGGATTCTTAGAAAGAATCAGGACCTAGGTAGATCCTGTTCACATCAGGCAAGAATATACTCTGCACTGATTCATAAAGGATTAACTATGACCTAGTTCAAGGATGCCCCGCCCCCAATGTTATTGGATTGCAACTCCCAGCAAAGTCAATGATGGGTAATGCTAGTAGTTACAGTTCAACAATATCTGGTGGGCTGCATTATTCCACACTTGTAATGGTTACAAGATAAATAGTCAACAGAACACAGTCGTAGCTTCAATAAAAAAAATAGAAAGACAGAAATGGCAAAAAAAACCAAAGTAACCCTTTATATTAAAGTTTTAAATTGCCTTTAATACTTTACACACACAAAAACCCCACATGAAAAAAAATGTTTATTTTGTATTCTAATAATTCCAATGCTAATTTGTTCTCTAATAATTACTATGTTATGCATGGCCTTATAACTTTGCTTACATTGACTGAACTATTATTTTTTCTAGACTGCTTTTGTAAACCACTTAGTTGTAAAACAGACTTTTTTTTAAAAAGAAGAAGATAATAAATACATTTTTGTCACTCAGGATCACCCAAAATGCTATTAAATTATATGTCAAATATGACTCAAAACAAAGAAGGCCAAGGGCAGATTTATGTCTGTGATGTGGAAAATTTAACCAATCTAAAAGGTGAATAAAGGCCACAATCACACAAATCTCAGCACAACAGAATCTTTTTGAAAGAGCTATATATGTGAAATCTATTGCTTAGACATACTACACCCACCTACCCCTGTTAAGCTGTATTCTTGAAATACCCAGGATTTGTCCTCATTCGTAGCACAGCATAAGGCAGCAACTCCATGTCCAACAGCACAAATGGGTTCTACAAAAAGAAATGACTTTACCTAAAATCTGTGTGTTGACATGAGGAAAAAAAATCAGCAGGTTTTATTTCAAGACATGTAGTTATGTTAAATAATATATTCTTTCCTAACTAAGTGATCAGTAAAACACCTGCAATATAGTTGAGGTGCAGGAACACTAAGGATAAACTGAATAAAACCAACTGAGACCAGACAAACAGCAAAAATCACTTTAAAGAAAAGGCTTTGTAAAAAGCTGTCAGAAGGAACAGTATTGATATATACAGCATGAATATACATAGCAGGATACATTACCCATATAAATTACCATATATACATCAAGGGCAGGTTTTGGAGTCAGAATAGCAAACTTTGATATGATCCCCTAGATAAGTTACAGATCATTCCATAGAGTGGGGAAAGCACCAATGCCATCTCAAGTGCCTGCTGTCTCTGGCAGCCATCACCATTTCCCAATACAGGTATCCAAAGAAAAAGCCAGAAGCAGCACCGCAGTGGAGACAGTAGAGGGTTGGTGCTTCTTTTAGGGCTAAGCTCTTGCCTTTTGTCACCCTACCCAGAGAGGGGAATTATCTAGATCCATTTCAGTCTGGTTTCAGGCCTGGTTATGGGACAGAAACAGCCTTGGTCACCTCGGTGGATGACCTTTGCAGAGAACTCGACAGGGAGAGTGTGTCTCGGTTAGTTCTCCTGGACCTTTCAGCAGCTTCTGATACCATCGCATGATATCTTTCTGAGTCACATTTCTGGGATGGGGCTTGAAGGGACTGTTCTTCAGTGGATCCGTTCCTTCCTGGAGGAACAGCCTCAGAAGGTGGTACTGGGGGACTCCTGTTCCACTCCTTGGCCACTGGCCTGTAGGGTCCCTCAGGGCTCAGTGTTTGTGCCCCATGCTGTCCAACATATACAAGAAACTTCTGGGAGAGGTCATTTGGAGTGTGGTGCCATCTATACACAGATGACACCCAACTTTCTCACTCCTTTCCACCTAATTTCAAGGAATCGGTTCCTGTGCTAAACAGCTGTAATGGACTGGATGAGGGAAAACAAATTGGAGCTTAATCCAGACAAGACAGAGATGCTCCAGGTCAGTCGAAAGGCACATTTGGGAATAGGGATTCAGCCTGTGTTAGATGGGGGTGACACTCCCACTGAAAATGCAGGTTTGCTGTTTGGGAGTCCTCTTTGGTTTGGCTCTGAACCTGGAGGCCAGGTAGCAGCAACAATCAGGAGTGCTTTTGCACATTTAAAGATAGTGCACCAACTGCACCCATTCCTAGAGAAGTCAGATCTGGCCATGGTGGTACATGCCTTGGTTACATCTCGGTTGGGACTACTGTAATACACTCAACATGTGGCTGTCTTTGAAAAGTGCTCAAAAACTTCAGTTGGTCCAAAAAGCAGTAGCCTGACTTCTAACTATGGCTGGCTACAGGGAGCGTACAACTCCTCTGTTGCAACAGCTCTACTGGCTGCCAACACGTTTCCGGGCACATTTCAAAGTGCTGGTTTTGACCTATAGAGCCCTATATGGCTTGGGTCCAGATTATTTGAAGGACCGCATCTCTTTCTATGAGCCTGTTAAGTAAGGTAAAGGTTTCCCCTGACGTTAAGTCCAGTCATGTCTGACTCTGGGGGTTGGTGCTCTTCTCCATTTCCAAGCCGAAGAGCTGGCGTTGTCCGTAGACACCTCAAAGGTCATGGCATGACTGCATGGAGTGTCGTTACATTCCCGCCGGAGCGGTACCTATTGATCTACTCACACTGGCATGTTTTCCAACTGCTAGGTTGGCAGAAGCTGGAGCTAACAGCGGGCGCTTACTCCGCTCCCGGGATTTGAACCTGCAATCTTTCGGTCTGCAAGTTCAGCAGCTCAGTGCTGTAACACACTTCGCCACCGGGGCTCCCATGAGCCTGTTAGGACTCTACAATTATCTGGGGAGGGGCTTCTCTTGGTCCCACCACCTGCTCAAGTGCGTTAGGTGGGAACAAGGGAGAGGGCCTTTTCCGTGGCTGTTCCCAGACTTTGGAGCTCCTTCCCAAGAGAGACTAGGATGGCCTTTCGCAAGCAGATTAAAGACATTTATTTGACATCAGGCATTTGGGGAGGGGGAGGGGCACACTGCTGGGGAGGTTGTGTGTGGGGACAGGGTTTGGAGGATATTTTGTTTTAAGTGTAATTTTATTGTATTTTGTATCTGTGATATTTAGTTGTTTTTCAATTGCTTGTTAACTTTTGTATTTGCTATGTTTTTAAATTTATTGGGTTATGTTATGTTATTGTAAGCTGCCTCGAGTCACCACGGGGAGAAAGGTGGGGTAGAAATGTAATGTAATGAAATAAATAAATGACCCATGGATAAATCAACACAGGCATTTTGGGTTGATCTTTTGACTAAGTTTTTAGATTTATAAATGAGTCTATAAGGTAGCTATGCCACTGCATAAATTATCAAACTGGAAATCAACAACATACTGTCTCTAAAGGTTTTCAAACTAATCAAAAATACAGATGTATTAGTCATAAAATCATTTTGCATGCAAACATAACTCCCTAGAGAAGTTTACCTACTGTTCTCAGAGCTGAAATGCTGTAGTATTCTAGCCAAGTAGCCACTGTTTGCCAGATCTGTCATAGCACCAGGGCAGTCAGGAATTAATAAAGCATGGTATCTGGCACCTACACAGGAAGCAGAAGCACAGCACAGATATTCTTTCTATGACACATTCAAGCTGTTTATTTCAGGATTTGTTCACAGCTCATTAATTGCAAAAGGCAGGCAGGAATGCCTCAAAGGAGTAGTAGATGAGTGCTCCCTTGAAGAACTTCTCACTATCCCATCTACCCACATTGTTTTCAGTCACAGTATAATAAGGTCATAAGATATTATGGTCGTCAACCTTTTGGATTTTACATCCTACTCATCATTCTGTCAAATAACTTGGGTTCCACTATTTTAAGGGGGAAATTCCACTGTTTCTGAGAAGGGACATTTACATGTTAACCAACAGTCTATTACTATATTTAGAATTTATTCCAAATGTTAATGACAGTAAAAATTGCAGCACTACTACAGCAATACAAAAAAAGAGAAATAATAATTTCTTTAGCAGAATGAATAATCATTCCAGGAATTCACTTGCAGGACATAGAGAGAAAGGGATAACAAACTCCTAATTATTGATATGAAAATCCTGCATCCTATCCCAGAATATCTGCTTCCCACTGGTGATACACATAAAGAACCACTGCTACAAAAAAAAAAGAAAAGAAAAAAGACTGAATCATGCCTGAGCAGATAACGGTCTCTCCCAACTCTTCACTCTCTCAAACTAGGCTTCTTAGAATATGCTAACTGAGAGTGATGAAGAGTCTATAAATTTACTCATCCCCCACTATCTACATCCTTAGTCCCTGTCTCCAAACGGCTTGACTCACTTTGCCAGCTTCAACAAAAAGTTTGATTCTGAGGAAGTATAAAATAATTCAACTTTTCCCCCTCTTCCACCTATCAAGGGCACTTGATAGAAAATGCACTTGATAGAAAATAGCAAAGAAAATGCAAATTATCAGCAAACCACTACCCAAACTAAATACAGCCTCTTCGACCTGATAAGATTAAGGGAAGCCTTGGAAATACAATCCCGGAACTTCCTTCCAAAGGAGAAGGGTCACTGCTGAATTGAGCTTTGTCAATTCTCATGGCTATTTATGCCGAACTTTAATCCTACAGCAACGTTGTCTGCAAATGCAACACTTCTCCTCCCAACCATCTGAAATGAATGGTAGCCATGACACAATGAGAGAGAAGCAAAAAGGTTTTAAGAGTAACGTTTTTTTTTCTAGAAATGCTTTATCTCAAAGTGGTGATTTGTGGACCAGTGCTGATGGGCAAGCTATTGGCTTTCAGTCCAATTTAGGTTTCCAGAAAAGAAAGCAAGCAAGTGCAGCCAACAGGCACAAATATGATACTGGTCCTTGGTTCGTTAAGGGAAGAAATGCCCATCTCCCATATCAAACAGGCTAAGAAATACTGTTCTAGAAGAGAACACACGGATACCTATCCTACTAAAATGAATGGCATGTGAAAGCTTGGCAAGATTGGTTTTGGTAACAGGAAATATGATTCTCCCCTAAAGACAAATGATACATATGAATTACAAGTCAAAAGATGCCTCACCATCAGTTGATTCCAATTTGGCAGGATTTGCATATGGTTTCATTCGAAAGTCCTGGATCCAGCGCATGTTTGCCTCATTAACCCCAGTGAAATCAATTGACTTTCCCTAAAAGGATCATCATTCAAAGCATACCAAAGCAAATACATGCAGTAAGTCTGTGAGTCTGAAAACCAAGCTTAATATAAAAGATTGTATGTGAGCAATATTTTATATGAGAACCCATTATAAAGTATCAATCATTTTCACATTGCTTGAAGAAAAGAAAACAGATACCTGACAGGCAAAACAACTTGTCCAATGTAAGGAGTGCCAAATAATTATACACAGGAACAACACAATTTAAGCACATTCTTTTCGTATTTCCAAATAACACAGCCTAGGTTGTTTTGCTTTCTGTAAAAAGCAAACAGATCCACGACTGTATTGATGTGAGTTTTCCGGGCTGTATGGCCATGTTCCAGATCCACGATTTGCATTCCGCTGGCAAAAATGCCCCATTCACAAAAGGTGCTTCAACTCAACATTTAGAGATCTTCTCTCCCTCTGAGCAGGCCTCATTCAAAAGGTCCCTTCATCCTCAGTGCAGCATTTACAGGAGACAAGAGGGGCTGCTGTGGGGAGGAAAAGGAGGGAGCAATTCCCCTTCCAGCAGCCAAGTTGTACAGGTCTAAATATGGAAATATAGGCAGTCCCTGAGTTACAAACATTCAACTTACAAATGATTCATAGTTAAGAACGGGGGTGAGACAACAGGAAGTGAGAGAAATCTACCACTGGGAAGGAACATTCATTCCTAGAAGAGTTATCAGGGGGAAAAGGTTTCTCCACTGAAGTTTTCTCACCAATCCTTGTTTCCACAACAAGCCAATTTTTCAAAATCCAATTATCAGAGGGACAGAAGAGGAGGTGAAATCTTCTGAACAGGGACACAAACAGCAAAACAAACACCACAGGGGTGCTAACCCTTCCCTATGCTAACCAAAGCTTATATATTTAGATATTTGGCTGGAGTTGCACTTAAAAACGTACCTGTTCCAATTTACAAATAAATTCAACTTAAGAACACAACTAAAGAATCTATCTTGTTTGTACCTTGGAGATTGCCTGTTATCCACATTTGTACTGACTGTCCCTAGTTTACACAATTCTGCAAGTCTATGTGCCTGACGAGAACAGAAGAGAACAGAATAGAAGTGAGCTGTACAAAATACAAATAGGTGAATGAATTTTTTCCCCATTATCTGAAAAAAGCAGCAGGCAAGGACTAAGTGTTTCACCTAAGGCCACTAGAAAGTATTTCCAGAAGCAAAATGTGGTTTGTTCTTGAAACTTAGTTCACTTTCACACAAGATTCTTCTGAAAAGTAAGCAGGCACATCTCTTACACATCTTTAAAATGTGCATTATTAGAAAGTTCCTTTCCCCATCTTTTTAATGGCAAAAAAACCCCTTGATCTCAAAAATGAATGGTGATGAAGAACTGCATGAGGCCCCATCTACACTGCCATATTGCTGTTTAACTGTATTGAACTGCATTATACTGTATGAGTCTACACTGTCATATAATGCAGTTCAATGCAGTTAAAATGCATTATGAAACTGTATTATATGGCAGTATAAATGGGGTCTGACCCAGGGCCCAATTTTTCTCAGAGCAACTTCACAAACAAAAGAGGATCTCCAACAGGACAGGACTATTTCCTGTGAATTTTCACAAGTTTCTTCAGTATCGGTTAATACTGACTGTTGTCAAACACGGTGGCTATAAGACCTAACATTTCCACTTACCCCTGGAGTAGCAACTTGCAGGTTAAAAGCAGCACTTGCCAGTGTAAAAGACTGATTGAAGGAATCAGCAGATACGCCTAGTGAAAAACAATTAAATAATGTTTATGGGAGGGTTTTTTGAAGATCAATGTTTTTTATTCAACTAACTGATTACATCTGGCAGTTATTTTACTTCCCTAAGATGAAATATTTTCCCCATTCAATATATGGGCCCTGCATATTTTTTACTATTTGTGTTTGATGAAGAAGGCTATGAAGCTTTAAAAAAAATTGTGTAATGCATTCTGTGCTTTTCAGTTATCTTAATGAAAGTATCACCGCAATAAAGATTTTAGATCATGTTTTTGTTTTACGGCAAACACAGCTACTTGTATAGCTTTTTAAATTAACACTATCATTCTCTATACAAAGTGATTAGAAGAGATTTGCATTGTAAGTCATTTTATCACATATAAAATCAAAGTAGAGGCAAAGTAATGATTAGAACTGTGGTTCTCAACCTGTGGGTCCCCAGATGTTTTGGCCTTCAACTCCCAGAAATCCTAACAGCTGGTAAACTGGCTGGGATTTCTGGGAGTTGTAGGCCAAAACACCTGGGGATGCACAGGTTGAGAACCACTGGTATAGATAAACCCTAAAACGAGGTTTGCAACCCTGTGCTTCCACAATGCAAGGAGCGTGCACATTTCCAAATCTGAATATCTGACAATCTGAATATTCTACGGGAACTACTTCCTTTGCCTTCCAATAGTGACTGACTAGCTCAGGCATGGGCAAAGCTGGGCCCTCCAGGTGTTTTGGACTTCAACTCCCACAATTCCTAACAACCTCAGGCCCTTTCCTTTTGCTTCTCAATCGCTTATGGGCCCAGGTTTGCCCACATCTGTACTAGCTATTAGCTGTCATAAGAAGTATTCCACAACTCGAGTCCTCCAGGAGTTTTGGACTTCAACTCCCAGCAGCCTCGGCGGCCTTTGCTAATGATGTGGGATTCTGGGAAATGAAGTCCAAAACACTGGAAGGAGGGTGAGGTTTAATGTTGTGAGTCACTCCAGGTCTTGAGCCAGATGGCAGCTGTTCCCTTCCCTTCCCAAGGAGAAAGCGGCCCACCGAGCCTCACCTGCGGAGGCCGCGCTGGCCACAAGGAGACACGTTGGCTTCGCCAGCCTCTCCGACATGATGGCAGCGGAGGAACAGGAAGGCGAGGCGGCCTGCCTGGCTCGGAGGCACTGCGCATGCGCCCGCGGCCTGTGAAGGAAAAGCCCCGCCCATCTGCGTTGCCTTAGAAACGCAGCCTCAGAGTCCACATCAACTGCACTGACTGGGTTGTTTGAGTCCATACTGCCATATAATCCAGTTCAGGGACATAATCTGGATTTGGTACAGCTGTGTAGAAAAACGTCTATTTCTGTTTTACTGACTATTCTAAAGCCTTTGACTGTGTGGATCATGATAAATTGTGGCAAGTTCTTGGTGTTATGGGGATACCAAGTCATCTTGTCTGTCTCCTGAAAAACCTGTATAGCCACCAAGTAGCAACAGTCAGAACAGACCACGGAACAACAGACTGGTTCAAGATTGGGAAAGGAGTACGGCAGGGTTGTATTCTCTCACCCTCCCTATTCAACTTGTTCACAGAACACATCATGCGACATGCGGGGCTTGACGAATCCAAGGCTGGAGTTAAAATTTCTGGAAGAAACATTAACAATCTTAGGTATGCAGATGATACCACTCTGATGGCTGAAAGCGAGTAGGAGCTGAGGAGTGCAAAAGCTGGGTTGCAGTTAAACATCAAGAAAACCAAGATGATGGCGACCAGACTGATTGATAACTGGCAAATAGAGGGAGAAAACGTGGATTCAGTGGCAGGCTTTGTATTTCTAGGCGTGAAGATTACTACAGATGCAGACTGCAGCCAGGAAATTAGAAGACATTTACTTCTTGGGAGGTGAGCAATGGCCAATCTCAATAAAATTGTGAAGAGCAGAGTCATCACACTGGCAACAAAGGTCCGCATAGTTAAAGCAATGGTATTCCCTATAGTAACCTATAGATGCGAGAGCTGGACCATAAAGAAGGCTGAGTGCTAGAGGAAAATTCGGTGAGTGCCTTGGACCGCAAGAAGATCAGAGCACTCCATACTTCAGGAAATAATGCCCAACTGCTCACTGGAGGGAAGGATATTAGAGGCAAAGATGAAGAACTTTGGTCACATAATGAGAAGACAGGAAAGCTTGGAGAAGAGAATGATGCTGGGAAAAATGGGAGGAAAAAGGAAGAGGGGCCGACAAAGGGCAAGATGGATGAATGGTATCCTTGAAGCGACTGACTTGACCTTGAAAGAGCTGGGGGTGACCACGGCCGACAGGGAGCTCTGGCGTGGGTTGGTCCATGAGGTCACAAAGAGTCGGAAGCGATTGAACGAATAAACAGCAAATAAAAGGGGGGCCTTGGAGTTTAAGATGGTAAATCCTGGATTCATTTCAACATCTAATTATTGTCTATTTCCAAAACAAACCTGAGATTGTCAGGATGAAAGTCAGAAATATTGATCGCTCTTATCCTCTTTCTTCTGTACCCAAATGAGAGATGGTTTATATATTACACATCCTTCCTACACTGCTAGATAATCCAGGTTATCAAAGAAAATCCACATTATCTGATATGAACTGGATTATCTTAGTCTACACTACTATATAATCCAGTTCAAAGCAAATAATGTGGAAGGGGCTATAGTCATTGTCAAGGTTGAGCACAAACAGGATTCATAATTTCTTTATTGTAAAGATGTATATGTTTAGTACACACCCATTGTACTATGGCAATTGGTTTCATTGAGGATTGCTTGAGTTTACGCTGCTGTTTTATATTCTTATATTTTATTGAATTGTGCTTTTAACTGGATTGCTATATTTATGTTTTATTTTAATTATGTTTTTGTTTTGATGGATTGTTTTGTATTTGTGTCTATGGACATTTTGTCTCATATGTAAGCTGCCTCAAGTCCCTTTTGGGAGATGGTGGCGAGGTATAAGAATAAATTATACTTATACTACTACTACTACTATTATTATTATTAGATGAAATGAACTTCAACAATGTGCAGATTATAACAGGGAAAAGATAAAGGTAAAGGTTTTCCCTTGACTTTAAGTCTAGTCGTGTCCAACTCAGGTGCTCATCTCCATTTCTTAGCCGGAAAGCTGGCGTTGTCCATAGATACCTCCAAGGTCATGTGGCCGGCATGACTGCATGGAGCGCTGTTACCTTCCCGCCAGTGCGGTACTTATTGATCTACTCACATTTGCATGTTTTTGAACTGCTAGGTTGGCAGAAGCTGGGGCTAACAGCAGGAGCTTGCTCTGCTCCCTGGATACAAACCGCCAACCTTTCAGTCAGCAAGTCAGCAGCTCAATGGTTAAATCTGCTGCGCCACCAGGGGCTCCTAAAACAGAACAATGTTCAATTATAGTTGGCCCAACGTAATCCAGGAAAGAGCGTAACACTGGCACTCAACAGGCGTGGGAGCTAAAGTGAAATTGTCAATATCTTTAAAATATGCAGTATCATGCTGTTCTTTGTTGAGAATAAGAAAGGTTGTGTTAATTTTCCTGCAATGTTTATGTGGAAGGCAACATGACATATGTCATGTTTCAATTTGCATTAATGTGGGAATGAGGCATACTACCGGTAGGACAAAAGTAAAGAATTAATTTTGGTCACTTGTAAAAAAAGGTTTGAGAAGATAAAAGTGATTTCTGGTTTCATCAAAATAAATATTTAGTTAGTGAGGAGTCTTCTAGTTCAAAGCCACAGAATGTCAACAAAACTGAGCAGTTGAATCTTAACAAACTTGTATTCCAAACTCTTCCAGCTGTGTCCTACATCCACTGAAGACTAGAATGGTGTCCCTGCCCTTTAGTATCATTGACTGTACACACTTATGGAAATGAGTCAAACATCTTCTGTAGATCTTCTGGCCGAGATCCTATTCGAAGCTAGCAATGTGTAAGTCTTTGTTGTTATACTTATGTGTATATTCCATGAATGCCCTGGAGAGTAAGGGAAGCTTGCCCAACACACTGTGGCCAGCAATATTTCACTGTCATTGTACAGTTGGTGAAAACCATACTGTGGAAAGATACTTCCTTGCAGAACACCCCAAAGCATCTTTACATTGAGGTAATCCCAGTCCCACCAGTGTAAATCCTCAAGAGGATTTTGGCTGTTACCTTTAATGCAATAATCTATTTCATTGCAGACCAAAGAAAACAAAACAGTGATGTAAAACTGAATGTGGTGTGAAAAATAATATTTTAAATCTTTTTCCAGAAAAATAGAGAAATAAGAGAAGAAACAACAGCAAAGGAGACTGAAGGTCTTTCACTTGCTTTTGTTAATGATAAATAATATATATTCATGTAATAAAATCTGGAAATGTGTTTTCAGCAGAGATGTTCTGAATATTGTTCTAAGTAATTCTTGCTTGCTTTTTACTATATATTTTTCTGCTCCGCAGTGAACCGAAAGGTCCTGGCCTGAACAAATGGCAATGATGTTTGTTACTCTCCATTTGCAAAGGTCCCTAAAATAAGGCCTCCTTTTTGCCTTCATGTTTAGATACATATGTAGACAGCATGAGTTCAAGACCAAACTATATGCCTTATATATATGTCCCCCTATAAAAACACAAATGTATATGTAAACTCAAACATAAAACACAAAATGATTGTCACTATAGGACTTGTACAATATACATACATATATATATAGTTTATTTCACACAATCCTGATAAGAGTTACAGGTATATTGGGAATCATTTACAGTTCCATAGTATATGGAGTGGCCATATAGCTTCTGATGCAAACAACATACGGTGTGTAAAGCGTACACATTTCCAATCAACCCACCCGCCATTCACACAATGGATTTTCAAAGCTAATACTAGATTCAGCTACGTAGGAAAGCCTTGAGAATGCTAGGATACAGCGTTGGGTGTCATACAACACTGTAGGTCACAATGGGACAAGCTAAACTACTTTAATTTTCAATCTAGTATTTCTAGTCTACCTGCATTATTGCATTTATACGCATTTTAAAATTCAAATAAAAGAGAGTACTATATGGGAAAGGAAAAAATTATTTGCTGTTTTAGGAGCTGTGCTGCAGCCCATACAAAGTGTCCATAGAAGCATCGGCAGATTATAAATTGAAAAGAGGTACAAATTAATGTTCTAGCTTAGTTTGTTGGTAGATTTCCATTTCCCTTTGAGAAATTTTGTTTCTAACAACCGATTTCAAAACAAAAAAAGAAACCCAAATCAATATGTTATACACAGGCCTAGAGTGATAATTGGGTCTGTTTATTAAGGGAGAAAATCAAGATGTTAATTGACAAGTTCCACTTAAAAATTATCATAAAGATGATTAGAGTTAGTGGAAAGACCCTTTAGAAATACTTTTTGATATTTTAATTTATATTTGTAATGACATATGCTATGGGGGTCATCTAGTATACTTTTACCATTTTATTCCAAGTGGTCCCTAAGCAGATAGTGAACATTCAGATTGAATAAACTAGCATTTCCCATTTGCAAGTATGCATTTTCCATTTGATCACTGGTTTAGAAAGATATGAAAATTAAAAGAGGGGTGGGAGTCGAACACAGGTACCAATAAACACATTACAAAAGGAATGCTCAGACAGGCTTACGTTTTCCTTGCTCATCGTGTTAGTGTTGGAGATTAGGTGGCATTACAGTGGTAGAAAAATTGACCAATGATAACATTGGATTGCAAAGCACTGGGCAGAATTTAATTCAATTCTAGGTGTTGCAACAAGCCTTACTCATATATCTTGCACAATGGCCTCTAACAGTTGTGGCCAGTGTTAGCAAGCTGCTTCAAGCAGCTTTCAGTTGTTGGGGCTGCAGTGGAAAATGACAGCAGGATTATTTTTCGCAGACAAGGGAGTTTGGGATTCTAGTCCTTTAGTTATACATAAATACTGTACTATTAATATGGGAAATAATAAAATATGCTCCTTATGTACATCTCAATGCATGTTTTAATCTAGGAGAAGAATTCAGTCTCACATTGAAAAATACCTTAATTAAAATAGAATTCTGCCTAGAAAAGGAGGATTTCCATTGTATGGAGAAGAAAAAGTGAAGGCCCATAAACACTATGGACTTTAGCTATAGTTTAGAAATATATGAATGACCAAAAAAACCCCAAAATCCTCTTCCCATCCAAACTCCATGTATCAGATTACTAGCAGAGCTTCCAAAAAATGAAAGGAAAGGAATCTGGGAAGATTGCAAGAGGAGAAAGATCACATTTTGAAATACATCACAATGACAAATGCTATTATTTCAGATTCAGACTATACCAGACATCAGCCACTTGTGTTTCACCACCACTTCTAGCCATTATATTCAACACCAACAAAAAAAATTGGGGAGTGGAATTTTTGATTGAATAATTCTCCTGGTTTTCCACTTCCAGATTACTCTCTCATACACACAGCAGCAGTCGTGTTGGCTAATAAATGCTGGAAGTTATAGTAAAAATACAACTTTCTGAGCTTGGAGTCTCTCTCCAACATGTGAATGAAGTCTCACAAATCTCACACAGGCACACTTGTAAAGAGTCCTGTCACACTACATAATTATAATAATACAATGATACCTGCTGCTATGGCTACATCCTATGGAATCCTGAGGTTTGCAGTTTGATCGGAGGCACTAGAAGTTCCAAAGGATTCCATATGATATTGCCATGGCAGTTAAAGTGGAATTATATATATATAATTTAATATTGTGAAAGGGCTGGCACAATTAGGAAAGAAATAGGTCTCAGTGTAGAGCTAAAGGCAACTAGGAAAAGGTGATTTGAAAAGCGAAAAAGCATTAGAGGAAAGCCTTAATAAGAGGCCTCCACCATCATATTCTTCAGTTTCGGAGATTCTTGCCTGGATGCTGATAGAAAATAAACATTTGGTTGAAAGAAACCACACTCAGGGAGCATAAGAGAGTGATGGAGCATGAACTTGTAATGGCACAATTACAGCATTTTCTTTTTAGCGTAAGTAGCAGCAATGTTATATCTGAGCCAGCTAGCTTTAAACATCAATTTTATGCATACATTAACATCCTCTCAATTTGTTCGCAGGAGCTTTATTTACTCTTAATCACTTGGCTGTACTCATTAAGTGAAAAGGTGGTTCTTTCCTACCCTGGTACTGTGTGGTTATGATGAAATTAACCATAATTCATAATTCATTTGCATGGCAACAAAAAATCCTAGACGTATGCCAAACACAAGAACAGTAAGGGGTGTGCCAAGGCAAATTCTCAGCAATGCTAGGAAATTAAAATTGCTGTTTAATGAGAGGAGGGGCATGATTGCAATCTCTTGACAAGTGGAGAAAGCATTTAACATAGTTAGGCTCCTTTGAAGGTGCATATGTATGTGTGTGTGTGGGGGGGGGGGACAGGGAGCGAGGGAGAGGTGGGAAGAAGAGGGAGAAGAAGGGGGATATCCTCTTCCACTCTTCCTTCTACCTACTTTGTTCTGCATGGGGAATTTCTTGTAGTAACACCATCCATCCACAGGCAGCCCAGCTTGCACTGTGTTTAACTAATAGTCTATAGCACTAGTCACAAAGTAAGTCAGCTGCAATTCTATACGTACTTACCTGAGAGTGAGTCTCATTCATCTCATAGGGTAGTTATAAGGAGTTGGGGCATTGTCCCACTGACTCAAAGGAATAATGGTAAAGTTGATGTGCTATGTAACAATAGTTTGGCTATTGTGTGACTGTGCTGGAAGAAAACTATATTTTGTCACTATCAGAGTTTGGCAAAGACAAATTAAAAATAACATTAGAAAGACTAGCTTGGAAAAAAAGTTATCAAAACTTAAATTGGGGCCAGCACCCACAAATCTCACATTCGAGCCACAGGTTTTGATGTGATATGTTCTTTTTTGTTCAGCATCTAATTACACACACAAAAGTGAGTTTTTGGGACTGTGCATTAGGCAGCTTGCATGACATTGGCTCCCATCATGATTAGCATAACCCATCACGGGGTCTACGCTGCCATCAAGCACAATTTCCATGAAGAAATGGGTAGACACATGGCTTGTACAAAAATTCTAAATCCACAGGGTTGCGCTGTCATAAGGATGGCAAGGGCCTTGTTTCTTGTTTCAGGGTGACATATCAGAGATGTTGCACTAGAAACTCGTGACACAATTAGGCTCAGGTCCTGTATCCATATAACCAACACAGGAAGAGCTGAAGAACAGCTACAGACACCAGATGGGGATCAGCACTAAAAGCAACCTTCTGTTTCCAAAGATTATCAAAGGTTCAGAATTATACCGCCATCACGTCTACACATATGAACACTTAGGAGGGGGTGGATTTGTGTATGGTGATCTCCATGTGCATCACCCACTCTTTCTTCCTGGTTACACCATAGGAATATTTTAGATTAACAATTTGAAAGGGACTTCCTTAGAAGTAGATCTTTTCAACTTCTAGCACATTCATCATCAAGCTAACCATACATTCTTTGTTGGAAGGAAAACATGGCTTGGGGAGTGATGTATGACAGCATGCAAATGACACAAAACAGGGACACTTTGTGTGAATGCAGGTGTGCAAAGAATGGTTGCCTGGTGCTTTTTTCTACAAAGACCACAGGCTTTGTAGCCTTACAAAGACTTCAAGAAACAGCAATATAGACACACAGATATTCTCAAATAAGTTAGGGCTAGGGAAGGTTGTATACATTCACACAAGAATACAGGTGTTTTCAGACTGGGGGCGGCCACAGTGCTAAACAAGGGCTTTCGGTGAATGATTCCGTTATAGACCTAAGCTATTACCTCACAGCCTTAAATACGAGAGAAAGAGGGAAAGTTCTTTACAATAATAAACTGTACTTCTGCCGCTGTCACCATCTCATTCTATTTTGGGATCAAACTGTGGGTCTAGAATTAGACTTCAAATGCTAAAAATCTAGCACTTAGATTTCACTTTTTACCAAGATCATACTTGATTGCTTTTGTGATTTGATATTGAAAAAGGCTTTATAAAGACTAATTTCATTAGATTAGTCTGCTTTCTTTTTAATAAGAGTCATCTGACACTAATTGCCACTTTCACATTTCTACAGTCCGAGCAAAAATAGAGATTCTAATGTAAGCTTCTTGTTTGTCACTTCATTATCACTGCATTAGTTCCAACGTTCTTGTGGTCCTGAAAAGAGTTTTGGAAGATTTGTCCAAAAATGATACTTGATTTCTTCATTCCCTTCTCAGTTTGGTTTTTAGGAAAGCCACCAGAATAGCAAAGTTGTCTGAAGACCTCTGTATCAGCATTTCTTGCCATCCTAAACATCCACCAGTTCAAATGATAAAGGAAGAGAGAAGGTTCCAATGATTCAATTTCCACATTATTTTAAGGAAAGTAAACAGGATTATATCCTTCCTTTGGTCACCTCCAGTGTTACCTGTGGAATTGTGATTTAGCAACCAGTCATAAGTCATCTATCCAGTCCAAAGGAGCATAGTAGCACAAGTAAGAAAAATTTATAACTGTTTGTTATTTTTTCTTCCACCTCATTCATTGCACAAAAATAGTGTGAAGTCTTCCAGTTTAAAATCCATACACATAGAAGGGTTTATGCACTTCCACGGGTTTCAAATCACATCAATTTAAATATTTGGAAAGTTAAAAATGTCTCGGTAACATTTTACAAAGATAGCTTGCCAAAGATAGCTTGCCATCACAGGATCAGATGCCTCAAGTTTTCACTTGACTAGAAAGGCGCAAGAAGAAAACTCTAGACATATCCAATGTCAACTCAAATGAATGGCTTCACTACATTTCAGCTATTTGTTCTAGGTTTTTTCATTTCTAGCATGGGTTTTTGTGTTTGGTGCCCTCCTTCTATTTGTTGGCTGTTCTAAACCACCATGGTCATGAGTGCTATATCGCAGGTTGGTGTGCCAGGCTGAAATCATAGTTTTTTGGGTTTCAGACTACACTATGAAAATCTCAGGAGGTCATGTCACCTTCTTGAACTCCTGAGGGTTAGTCAGCCAGACTCCAAGTAAAACTTTGCAATTTCAGATAAGTGTGTACTTTTGCTACTTGATTCATATTGGGGACACCAGTCATAACTTAGATGAGAAAAGGTTAAACCTCCTTTTACATCTTTGTACATTCTGGTGTGTGAGAACAGAGGTGAGAAGAGACAATCCTGCGGATGGGGAGCTTTCCCTTTCATTGGTTCTACCACAACCCAACTTAAAAGAAACACTGGAATGAAAAGTTTGAACACCTGGACAAAAGGTGGGGAAAGGGGCTATGGAAAGGCAACAAAGCAATAGCTTACACTGACCAGAAAAAGCCCATCTATACACAGTGGTGCAAGCCAAGCTATATTACACAATAGAGCACAAGGGCACAAAGTGCTCACACTAGGTCAACCCTGACTCACTGTTTTTGAAGACAACAGTGGGCAGGATTGCCATTTTGCCTACCTAGCACTCTCTCTATAGACCGCATATTTATAAGTATGTATACAGTTTACCGCATGCATTTGCTTCAAAAGGAACTGTACATTGCCCAGGGAATTGCTCCCCCTTGAGCTTCTTGGGGGTTTGTTTTGTTTCATTTTTTTCGGGCTAGGATGGCCACTCCAACAATCACTGCTATGGCAGCCACCGCCACTCCTCCAAAGACAATCAGAGGCTTCATATTCTCAAAGATGCTGCAGCCGCCACCTGGTGATTCTTCTGTGTTGTTCGCTTGGTGCTCAGAGTCAGCGGGAGTACGAGCGGCAGCTTCTGCACCCTCGGAGGCTACGGGGCTGGGTTTTATGTTGCTATGGTCATTGAGCATGCTGGACTCGTTTGCTGCTGGCACCCCTTTTTTCACTGGGTTGGTGGCGGGAGCTGACGGCTCCTTTGAAGAGGTTTCTTTCTTATCAGTAGTTGCAGTGGGGCCAGAACTGGGCTTCTCAGGCTTCCCTAGGCCAGCGGCCTTGGCATCAGCTTTGTTTCCACTTCGGATGCTCCCTTTGGACTCCATACCCCTCTCCCGTGCAGTTGAGAATCACTCCTATTCCTCTTCCCAGATCAAAGCCAAGCGTAGGATGTGAAAGAGGCTACTGGAGCTGTCTTCTTCACTTGGTTCTCACAAGCCAATCCAAAAGGGCTGCTTCAGATTGCTTGGCCTTTGGTCTTCCTGGAGGATGTCCTGCTCAGACTATATTCTGCCTGGACCATGTTATGGAATCTGCAAGGGGAAAAAATAAAACAGAAGGGTCAGAGTTATCTTCTGGAGCAGCACAGTCATTCATCCACATTCTCTGGGATTATGGGCACAGAAATTGCTATATTTTTATCTGAGAGAATACCTCTCTAGCATGACTCTGTGATCTGCTGGAAACTAACCATAGAAATGCACTGAAGAACCTAGAGCTTCATGGAAAGGTGTACTCTATAAAGAATCTTTAGGTCATCCAGTGTGACTGGAGGAAGTTGGCCATAGAGTTGCACTAGAGGATCTAGAATTTCATAGAGAAAGCATTTACATCAAATCAATGAATAATCAAACCTATAAAAGTCAAATCTGCAAATGTGGAAGCTGAGTGTATTTCTCCACTTTGGGAGGTGGGTGTATTATTTCTTCAGTAGGAGTGCTGCTGTCATAAGCCCAGCATAGTAGATCTAGATGTACCAACTAAGACCAGTGATCTAGTACAGGGTTGGGCACACAGTGCAGGTCAGAAATTTTAAGGTTCTCCAGATCTTTGGTCACCTGCACAACAGCCAAAAAGTGATGTGTTTGAGAACAAAAAGTCAGTCCTAATCACTATTTGGTGAGAATTTCTTGGTATTTAAGGATAGCAATTGCCCTCTCACCAAAAATCAGCATTTGTGTGTCAAATCAGGGCATTGGGAGTCTAATTCCAGGAGTGGAGAAGCATTTTGGGCTGATTTTCCCTCAAGTTTCCTGAAATGTAGATAGTCAAGGGACACATATTGCATATTCACTGCATGATTTTAGGATTTCTCCCATGCTGGCTTGGGACGATCTTCTCTCTGTTTTTCTGTGCTGATGAAACGAAGTCCCACAAAGTCACAACGCCTGTGGGACTCTGTTGCCCCAGCACAGGGTTTAGTGTTGGGGTCACGAAAGATTTGGCAACAGTAAAAGGTTTCTGAACCCCACTCATTAAAAAAAAATCTGCAATGCTTATAGTAGACTTTGCTTCAGGTGTACTCCACGAAAAGGAATATTAGGTTGCTTTGCAAGCCTTGCAAATGCTGATTTATTATCAGTAAATGTTTGGTTTTACACCTATTTTATATATTTATACACCTGGGCCGAAAGGGATCATGAATCTAAGGTCCTCATCAGATGAAGCAAGAGAAGCATCTTCTCCCCACTTCTTTGCACTGCTTGTACGGAGTCCTTCCGAGCCCATCTTGCGATGCATGGCTACTTCTGGAAGGCCTCTGTGGGACTCTGTGCTGGCAGTGCTGATACAGCAGAGCTCAGAGGGGTTGATGTACACCCAACTCCTCATTGAACAAGGCAACAGGAGCCAAAGAGGAAGCGGGGACAGATGGGTAAAAGGTCGTAGGAAAGAAGAGGGTGGAAACCAGCAAAAGGGAACAGAGCGCAACGGTCCCCTCCGCTGCCCCGCAAATTTTCCTCCTGTCCCCTGCTTTATCCCTGGCTGTCTGATAAAGTTGGAAAAGTTTCAGAAACCCTGATTTAGACCATGACTTTGGAGATCAGGGGTAAAATCCCCACTCAGCCATGGAAACCCACTGGGTGACTTTATGGCAAATCACTTTCTCTCAGTCTCAGAGAGAGGTACAAGCAAGCCTCTTTAAACAAATCTAGCCAAGAAACCATTCTGATAAGGTTGCCTTAGGGTTGTCAGAAGTCAGAAGCATAACAAGAACTCTCTATTATTGTCTAGTATCAGTTACAGCTAAAGACACCTCTGCTTTGTACTTTTTCAAAGGATGATGGCATAACTTTATTGCTATTTACTTTTCAATGTGTTTCTAAGCATGGGTAGGGGTTTACAGCAGGAAAAAAACAAATAAATGAATCCCCCTCTTTTTTTTTAAAGAGTGCAGTGCAAATGGGGAACTATCAAAAAGAAAAAGAAGAAAGAGGAAGCAGGGAAAGGCCTGAGTGCATGACCTTCTACAGGAAGTTCACTAACAGCATTCTGTCTGTGGCAACGTTTATTCAATCATTTCAAGCCTCGACCCAGAAGTTTTTAATTGCTTCTAAAGCTTTTTAATTGCTTAATTAATCTGCCGCATGCTTTTAATTTATACTTGTTCTTTTCTTGTTCTTGTTAGCTGCCTTGAAAGAGAGAATGTGGTGGTAGAAATCTAGTAATTAAATAAAACAAACTAGATGTATCACAAGGAGGAAATTATAATTTCAGTGGTAAAGCATAGAGCTTACATACTGTACACAAACTTTAGGTAAAATTCCTGACATCTCTAATCATTGCTAGGAAAGACTCTTTGAAACCTCAGAAGACCATGTTACTCAACTAGATTTGTAATCATTCTGTTCAGTTTTCAATAAATTCTTATGGATATCTTCATATGCATTATTAGATTTGTTTACTAACAAGGCTAGGAAATATTACTTACTACACCTCTATGAATCTCACACCAGGCTACCATGGGCACTGGCCATGCTGTCTGAAATTTTAGAAAATTTTATCCTGGTTAAAAAAAGGTTCAAAGCCTAGATTAAAAACCTGTTCTTGATCATAAAAAAGGTTCTTGATCATAGACACTGCTAATCTTTCCCCATTGGTTATAAATGAATTCATGTGGTTTATTTCCAGTTTTCTTGGAAAGAGTAATATGACATTCATGAGGTTACAGAAATAATGGAATTTAGAGCAATATCCTTTATCTGAAATGCTTGGGACCAGAAGTGTTCTCTGTTTTGGATTTTGAAATCCCTGCATGCATCTCTTTTTGCTGCCAGCTGCCCACCTTTGCCTTTGAAGAGACGACTGTCGTCCTCCTGATCATTTGTCTCCTCCAGATCATTCGTCCCTTCTGCCCCAAAGGGGAAGCAAAAGCTAGCAGCAAAAGGTTTTTAGTTTTGGAACTCTTCAGATTTTGGAATTCAAGCTAAGGGAGGCTCAACCTGAATTTATACTTCAGTAAATGTTTCACGAAGTTCAAGGTATTTTCAAGGATGTTACGAGACAACCCCTTTTCCAGGCCTCTTCAAATAACTTCGAAGCTGGGTTTTGAAACAAAATTTATAATATCTCCTGCCGAATTTATGAGCAGAATCTGAGTGGACTAATAGCTGAATCAAAATGTAACAAATAGATACCACCCTTCTTTAATTAGGGGTAATTCAGTGGCTAATGAATTCTGTCCTTCAGCACTTTACCCACTATGTTCTCTTGTCACACAGCCAATGGGTGTGTGTGGTGCCCCCTCAAAGTGCTGCAACATATTCCTTGTGCAATTCTAGATAAAAGACGAGACCACGTAAAATGTCCCCAAAATCTGTGGTGGTCTAACCTGGTGTTCTCCCAACCTGCTGGACTGCAGCTCTCATAAACCCAAAGACAGTCTGTAGAGCATGAGTTTGGGGAAGATTGCTCCACCGAGCTTCAGTGGCCTTACAAGGCACACAACTAGTATACTTGTAAATAAAGTATAAGCAAAGAAAATGGTGCTCATTAGTAATAATCTTTCCATAAACCCGCAGGATTTTCAGAGCCCCAAGGGGAGCTTTTGTCCCAGCAAAGCTAAATATAGTTCTAATAACATGACTTGCTGAAAATGAGAAGATCTTGCCAAACCTTCCCTACTCTCTTCTTTTGAGGTTATTTCAATCAAAAATGAAAACAAATAGGGAAAGTTGATTTATCTCTTGTTACCATCTGAATAGTCAAATGTCTTTTCAATGGCATATGAAAGTATACTGTCTCTTCCAAGGCAGACAGGCAATGAATAATAAAACTTCTGTTGCTCCATGCTGGTCCACGAACAACCGGATGAATTTTTAGAATGATGCTCATTATAGCCATTGCACAATGTGTGTTTATCAGAAAACAATTTCCACCCCAGGCAGAATAGTGGGAAAAGTGGATTTGCATCCATCTATGCACTGCAATCCACCCAAAGTTTTACAAAGCCGATGTTTAAAAAAAAAAAAACACCCTGCAATTTATATTGGGGCTGACTAAATATTCAACCATTGAAATAATACCTCTACTTTAGCTGGGACTAGCAATTGGAGCAAAATATTTCCAAAATAAAAGAAAAACTGTGAAAATGTTATTCTTCATCCTAGAGTTGCTCTCACATTGTAAGAAGGCTAATGCTGTCTAGTGAGTGTGGAGGACATCTCCAATATGTTTTGAACTTGCCAGAGATCAAACAATATTTTTGCAAAAAAAAATGTATCCCCAAATGCTCTTGTGAGGGACATGGGTGGGGTATTTCCATGTTAGTCTCAGTAGAGGCCTTTTTAGAAACAACGTGAACAGATAATGACTTGAACTCACTTTCTATTGTTATAAAAACCTTTCCTGGGGCCCCTACCTTTCCACCGTTTCCCAACTTTGAATAAGCATATGGCTCCTTGATATTCCTTTGTCTCAGATCTGCCTCACGTTTGATTTATTAACTGCATTTTCTTCACACTTCTTTGCCTCAGCATTACAGTTGTGGTGGGGAAACATGCCAGCTTAAAGAGCTCAGTCTCTCCCACCTCCCACCACTACCACGGCACTTTTGCTTTCCTTGCCATCCTGCAGTAGCATTTTTCCCTCTCAAATCACAAGTTTCCATTTGTGTAGGAGAGGATGGAAGGCTAACAAGACACACAATTAAACAGAAGGAGAAACATAGACCTATATCTTGTCTCCTTTGATATCATGGTGAGCTTAATCAGAGTCAATGGGATAAAAAGCCAAGAGGCATGCGAGGTTTATTATTGCATACATCTAGGCTACAGCATGTTTTGTCTCTGGGGCACCATGGGAAGATAAAATGTTGACATTTTTATTTTTATATCCATTGGGGAGAGAGGAGTTTAAATTATCCCCACAAGGTGTTCCATGTCCCTTAGGAATGATGACTCAGGTCATAGATTCAGCACTTTGGTTAGCTCCATTAAAGGTTGGCATTCAATCATTACCCCAATGACATTGACGATATCAGCTACCACCGTGTGTATCCCTTCATGGGAGTTCAATGAGACATCCTTCCAAATAAAAATATAAAGGATTCTACTGTCAGAATTACTCCAAACATGTGCTGGTCACTTGAATCATTTTTTAAAAGAAGAATTCCTTTACGCCTTCCTCATTCCTGAAAAATTTCTTGCAAAACTTAAACTGCACAATAGGTTTTCTTGCTCCAGGCTTCCTAGAATAGAAACACTTCCTTTCAAGAAGGATGGGCAAATTGCGCCCCTAGAAATGTTGCTGGACTACAACCACCAGCATCCCCAAGTTGACTTAGTAGGAACACTCAATTCAGGGGCCTCAGAAAGGTGTTGTTGCTGCTTTTTACTTCCTTTCTTTTCTTTCTTTCCCTAGCAGTCAATGACTTGAGGACCAATATCAGTCCATAGACTTCATTCTGTGCTGGACAAGTGCTCCCATTATTCCTTGTCAACAATGCTTTGGGGGATTATGGGAGATGTAGCACAGTGTATGTGGGGCAGATTTGTTGAAGGACCCACCAATTTGACTCCTGTTCCTGCATTATGCACCTGTCATTAGTATGGTTTCAATTTTCATTTCATTTTGCTCTCAAAAATGTACCTCTGGTTTTTAGAAGAATATAAATTAAATATACCACTCTTTTGTCCTGTGCCTGAACTACTGAGAAAATTTTACCCTGCATTAAATAAATGAGTCACCCTAGTTTTCCAGTAAAGAATCATAATTATAAAAGGCCTATTCTTTTCTCCTACAACCGCCATGCTCTGCATCCAAGGATCGCCGTTACTGCTCTGAAAAGATATTAGATCAGGAACAGAGACAGGTATATACTGCATGCAGAACCATCTGCAGGCCTCTTGGTGAGAAGGATTTTGAAATCCTGAACGGACCCCTTCAGACTATGCAATTATAGATCTATGATTCTAGTTTAATTGCCATGATGTTTGTAGTTGGTGAGGCACTAGAGCTTTCTGGCTGAGAAGTCTAAGTACTTCTTCCTGAACTGCAAATTTCAACATTTCATGGCAGTTAACCTGGAATCATTATGCTATAAATGTACAGTATGAAAAGATCCTCAGAATTCTGAAGAATTCGTTGTTCATTTGTTGCATCTGACTACATTATTCCTCAGCCAGTATCTTCCTCTTTAACACCCCAATCCCCCAGAGTGCTAGATATTAAAATCCTGGGCTCAAATTCTATCTCAAACCCCTTTAGTGGACTTCAGCAAGTTTCCCAAGAACCGTGGATTCAGTGGTCCGGCATGTCTAGCTCCCAAAAGACCAAACAAGACGCAGATGGGATGAAGGCGAAGAACAGAGGTATGTATATTCACCATGGTCAAGTGTGAATGTCAGCAGAGTCTTCACTCCAAAAACTGACATAACTGAGTGCAAATATACTAAAATATTTATAGCACTCTAACATCAGTTTGAAACAAAGGACTTTGCCACCCTGGTTACTGATTTCACTAGAGCGTGGTCGGCTAGGATCTACAGGCTTGTTTTCTGGGATTTACTGTCTGTCATTGTTGCTGATTGGTCTCTGATTTTGGAGTGAATGTTAGCAAGTTATCATTGCTCAGTTTGATGTTTTGTGGCTGTTTCTGGTTCTGTCTCTCAAGGGGTGTGTGAGGGAAAGAATGTGGGTGGGTTTGAGGTAATGGGTGCTAATGATATATTTTGTATTTAGTTTGTTTTTATGTTTTAATGAAGCATTGAATAATTACCAATTTGGAAGCCTCTTTGAGTCCCTTTCGGGGTTGAGGTAGAGTGGGATAAAAATGCAGCAAATAAATAAATAAATAAATTATGTTAGTTGTCCCAGCCTGAGTGAGGACAATGGTCCATGCTGCTGAAACAATGCATAGCAATGGGTGTTAGTCACCCTGAGTGGGTTCCCAGGAGAAGGACAGAGGTTAGGCATCGGGCAGTGTCCATGACTTTTGGTTTGGCTCCATTGTTAGGTGTGCAGAGGCAGCGTTATGGGATAACGCCTACTGCTTGAAGGGGCAATGTGGTTTTCCTATGTTCCGTATGAGTGCTTGTGAAACTTGTACATCTAGGCTAAAAGTTATCTGTGGAGGTTAGCTCAAATAAAGTTTTCAGTGAAAGGCCATTTTGGACTTGGCTATTGTGACCTTTCCATGGCTGCAGGTTTTGGGGTCCTTCTTGGGGTCCTGGGGTTTCGATAACACCCTGTTAGAACTCTGTAAGCATCTCGTCCTGTTGGCAGTGTGAAAAGAAACAGAGCAGGTCCCCATCAAGCAGGAACAGAGCTTGCTTGGTGTTGAATCTTTTTGGTCTTGAAGTTTGCATTTCCCTTGAGTTTGAAACATTATTAAATTATTTATTTACTAAAATACTTTTGCCTCATCCTTTTATTATGAGATCTTGGAGCAGCAAACAGATTAAACATTAAAACAACAAGTTAAAACAATTTTGAAAGAGTAAGAAAGTTTAAAATCCATACATATGTTTAAAAGTATATACCTAATGATAAACTGAAACAGGCTTTAATAAAAAAGCTATGTTTTGAGTTCACGCTGGAAAGAAAAAAATGTTGGCATCAATCAGGTCTTCAAGGGGAAGACATTCAACAGTTGGAGTGCAATAACCAAGAAGGCTCTCTCTCATGTCCTCCAACACTGCTGAGATAAAAAGGAAGACCTCCCCTACAGAAATCAATCCTAGGTAAGTGCCTAAATACTCTAGGCATAGATTCAGTCTGATCTTGGAAGCTAAGCAGCTCTTGTTAGTATATGGATGAGAGACCACCAACGAATAGCAGGTGCCATAGGATGCATTGCAACAGAAGGAATTGGCAAAATCACCTTTGTGGATTCCTGGCCTAAGACAACCCTATGAAAATCATGAGGTTGCCATGAAGAGGAAACATCCTTCTACCCCCCAAATAACAAAAAATGTCTTAAAAGCATTTTCTCAGTAGCCTCCAAGAAATGGCAACGGTGGGATATGCATTGCTTTGAGAAGAAAGGAATGGCCCTACTGCCTATTTATTGTCAAAAATGCACACTCTTGCATATAATGCCATCTCTTCCACATTCTGCTAAAATGAGTAGATTAGTGCAAAGAAAGGGGAAAGAAAGCAGGTTGCCATAACTCTTTCTAGGATACCTGAGCATTCCATTCAAATATCTAGTGCCCACCAGAAAATATACCATCAAACCTAAAGCAAAAATATAGAAGCTGTTTTGACCTGATGATCAAACTTTAATTAAGGAAGGGTCTCAAGGACTACATTTCAGCCCTGGATAGAGTTAAAGAATAGCAGAGCCAAAGAACAGTTAGTAGAAGCAGAAATATTTTGGTATCCATTAGGACATGCTCCATCCAGCCTACAAAAGACAAATGAGTTTTATGCATTAGACTAAAAGGATGCTATTGTGGTCAATCCGCATAGTCAAGAAATCTACCACATGATTGTGTATTAGAGCAGGAGTGGGAATTGCATAATTCTCCAGTTGTTGGGTTGCAACTTTGAGCATTCCTAGCCAGCATAACTAATGGTAGAGAATGCTGGGAGTTGCAGCCACACTACTTCTGAAAGGCTGTATGATCCAGCCTTTGTATGAGGCAAAAATGCTTCATTTAGAAAATGATAATTTGGCCAAATGAGAACAAAAAGGGATAGTCTCAAGGGCAGGTAGTAATGATGAATCTTGAATGCCTTATTTAAATTTCAGATTGAAATCTAGAGTAGATTCATTAGCCTACTTACTGTTGCTCATTGTAGCAACAACTCATAATTCCTGAATAATTAAGTAATGAAATGATCCAAAGAAGAGGAACAGATATATTTTCATGAATTCAATATACTTCTATCTACAATAGTGGTTCTCAACCTGTGGGCCGTGGCCCAGCTGTGGGCCGCGAGAACAAAAATCCAATCCACAAACCTCCTTCCTTTTTAAAAATTTATTTTATTTTATTAATGTTATTTTTGCTCCTTTCCACAGAACTGACCATTGCTGACCAGAAATTAGAGCTGACGTGGTCTATCCAATGCAATTTTCTGAATCAGCACCCCAAATAACCAAACTGAATCTAAAGTTGACGAAAAAACTGATTCGTGACCCTTTCGGTACTAATGTTGGAGAATGGCTCTTCCGATGTGCTTTCGGAGAGTAACTGTTACATGCTTTTGTTACGCCCCCATTATTTATCCTCTAGACCAGGGGTCCTCAAACTTTTTAAGCCGAGGGCCGGTCCACAATCCTTCAGACTGTTAAGGGGCCGGATTATCATTTGAAAAAAAATACAAACAAATTTCGATGCACACTACATATGACTTATTTGTAGTGCAAAAACAACAACAAGAACAAGAACAATGAAAGAACAATACAATATTTAAAAATAAAAACAATTTTAACCAACATAAATTTATCAGGATTTCAATGGGAAGTGTGGTCCTGCTTCTGGCCAATGAGATAGTCAAGTTAATTAGCGTGGTTGTTGTTGTTGTTGTTGTGTGCCTTCAAGTCATTTCAGAAATTTATTTACTGCATTTATTTACTACATTTGTATCACACCCTTCTCACCTCAAAGGGGACTCAGAGTGGCTTACAAATTATATGTACATACAATATATTATATTATTAGCATAGCACAATATTAGCATTATATATTACTATATTGAACTATACCACTATACTGTAATATTATTAGTAATATTATATGTAATATAGAATATATAATTAATATTATATAGTATTATTATTAGTGATATATTGTATTACATTATAATATTATTATCAATATTATATGTGAGGGCGGGGGCCAGGTAAATGACCTCGGAGGGCCGCATCCGGCCCCCGGGCCTTAGTTTGGGGACCCCTGCTCTAGACTGTCTGCTATCTTTTCCCTGTGGTTTTATTCTTATCCTTTTTCTCACCCCGAGTTTTAACTGAGTGTCAGTGCGGCCTGCCCTGTTATACTGCTCTTTGGATTTTGTGTTGTACTGTATATGATTCTTTATTGTATTGTTGTAATTGTATTATGATATGTTGTTTTTATATTGTGTTATATTGTATTTTTCCCGGGCATGGCCCCATGTAAGCCGCCCCGAGTCCCCATTGGGGAGATGGTGGCGGGGTATAAATAAAGTTTTATTATTATTATTATTATTATTAATGGTCCCTGGTCAAAGTGGGCCCTGGTCAAAATGGTCCTCGGTCAAGCGGTCCCTGGTCAAAGTGGGCCCTGGTCAAGTGGGCCCTGGTCACAGTGGCCCCTGGTCCAAGTGGTCCCTGGTCAAAGTGGCCCCTGAACAAGTGGGCCTTGGTAAAAAAAAAAAAAAAAGGTTGGGAACCACTGATCTACAAGGTCTGCCCAAAACATTTTGCTGCCTGAGGCCAAGGAAAGATGGTGCCCCTCTCCACTTCATGTACAGGAACCAACTGAATTGGCAGCTGAGTTTTACTTCAAAACTGGGAGTGAGTAATGACTCCCCCAATGTTCGAGGCAATCGTTTAGAGAATGCAGAATAGGAGACGAAGGATTTCCAGAATCTCAAAAAGAATAGCAGAAAAGCCACCGCTGTAATCTTCCTGTACCTACTCTCTGTAGTATTTTACACATACACTCCAATCTCTACCCCTTGTCAGATCTTCTTGATCTTATCTTGATGTAGCACTGGCCTTGCAGAAAACCCATGATTTGTGGGGAGATGAGTTCTGCCCTTCCTTCTGCAGCCAGTAAAAATTTGGATGGTTCCTATTTTTATCTCCATATCTTTGTCTCAAGCCAGAAGAAGTAACCTGCATTAAGATGCTATTCCTCATATTTATCCCTGGACAATGGATGATATTCAGCAAGTGACATTCTTCTGACAAGGCAAGGCTCCCTATGAAGTTCTCCAATGAAACTTTCAACTGAATTTTCACTCCCAGTGCAATTGTACACTTCCATGCTGCCATCGGTCACAGATGATTTTTGCACACGTAAGTTTATACACTACAAATGCTTCCCCTTTAAGGATTTCATAATGGATAAAGCAGCCATCATGGCCACATGAGCGTTAACACAGGAACAGATGTTATTGCAAATCCCCCGTCCCAGCAAGCAGGAACTCATGAGGCATAACCTCATGCTGCTGACCCACATTTTACTGATGAGATATTTATGTTTTCTATCGTAATCCACCAGTCTTTATCCCTCTCTCTAACTAAAGGAGGGATGGGGTGTGCTTGGGCTACAAGGTATTGTTGGACTACAGTGACCATCACCTGTTTGTGGTAGGATGGCTGGGGTTGATGGGAGTTCTAATCCAACATAGAATCATGGAAGAGACCACAAGAGGCATCCAGTCCAACACCTTACCATGCAGTGACACACACTGAAAATAAATTTCCACAGAAGGTGACTCTACCACACCACGATGCAGGATATTCCATAATCAAACAGCTTTTACTGTAAGGTGATTCTTCCTAATAGTCAGGTGAAATCTCTTTTCCTGCTGTTTGAATCCATTGCTCCATGTCCCAGCCTCCAGAACAGTAGAAAATAAGCTTGCTGCCTCCTCAATGTGTTCTCTCTTAACCTTCTTTTCTTCAGGCTAAACCTACCCAGCTACCGAAGCCATTCCTTATAGGGCTTGGCCTTTTTAGCTTTTCGTTGCTCTTCTCTGGATACACTTCAGTTTATCAATATCCTTCTTGAGTTGCAGTACCCAGAACTGGACACAATATTCCAGGAGAGGTCTGACCAAAGCAGAATATCTGGACACACCTTCTCAGCCCTTGGACTACAGCTTCCTCAGAGGAGACACTGTACTTTGGGATTCTGACACTACACACAGAGACAAATAGGAGCCATTGTTTTTATATACCATTGCACTTCAATGGGAGCAGTTTTGCCTACCAGAGAAGCTCACTAACTAGGATTGCCAGTTCTGGATTATCCCCATCCCTAGGGTTTCTCAGCAGATTTTATTGTTGGAAATTAGGACAGAAATCCTAGCTAAAGGTTCTCTGTCCAGATCAAGGTGAAATGAAGGGATTATTCTTTCTCAGTGTCTGAGAGGATAATGAAAATTTAACCTAGCCTATATGTTTCTAGCCAGAGCAGGATAAAGGGTGAGCCCTGGAGCCACAATAACTGGGAAGCAGGGAGGGTGCTAACTAAGTACATACATAGACCCCAAGGGGAGCCTTTGTCAAGGGCAGCAGCAAAATCAACTTAAACCTTGCAAACTATAGCATTTGCACACAGCCCTTCCCTTTGGCTTAGAGCAGTCAAGCAAAACTGGAGAATGTGCAGCTTTTGATTCCCACCTTGAGATGGCCCATGAAAACTGGTGAGTCAGGCCTGAAGAACTGGCACTCTTAATATGGATTTAAGATGAAGCCTGACAGCCTGAGAGTGGGCATTTTGCTGTGGGGCCCCTTCAAACCTGGACCTGCAGCCCTGTTAAGAGGAATGAGAAAGTGCCAGAATGTTACTGTGTCCATGCAAAGTAATGTGTGTGTGTACATGTGTGTGACTGCAAAACAAAAAAGGCAGACGATGTTCTTGTCCACATAGTCTCATTTTTCAGTCCCTCACCTCACGCCTGTTTTGCAAACCTGGCTCTTCCCTTTATCTCCAAGTATAAAGTGTGCTTCAAAGAAAAGCTAAGGAATGCTCCCCTTTTTCAACACAGAAATTGTGTTCAAATTACCAGTACTATGCAGATTTTTTCCCAGTGCAAAGTTGTTTTACATTTAACCCATAAATGAATGATGACCCTGTATTATAAGAAAAAAAAACTAAAGAAGTACACTGTTGGGATGGGGACTAACTGCACTCTGAGTCTAGTGACCAAGCAATTACATACTGAACTTGGTCCTGTTTGTCTAACATTGCTCCAGACACTTTATTCCTTTGAGAACTGGCTACACACACAAAAAACATGGATATGTTGGTGAAAATCATTAAGAATAATGGGGCAAACTCAGCCCCTCTCTACCTTGGTACTGAGCCAGCCCCATTGCTCCTACTTAACCGTTTAATCGCCATATCTAATAGCAAGTTTGAAAAGAGGAAGCACATCTGGATAAATGAACATAGAAGAAAACTAAACTGATGAAGGAAGCCAGTTATACTAGGATGCCCATGTCCTTTGAGAAATGTCACCTTCACAATCAGTAGAGGAAGGGGTGAACGAAGCACCATAAAGGTGCTGATTGTGAAGCTCAAGAAGGAGATACATCTCCACCAGAATCATGTTGTTGAAAACCAACACCATCACAGTTTGTTATTTTGTAATGAACATACAAATCAGCTCAGTTTTCCAGTAATTATATCTCATTTTCTTCCTCACTACTAACTATCATGTACAGTTGAAGATAATTGCAGGTCCAGATTTGTCACAGGTGAGCTTTTTTCAAGTTCACCATGATGTAAATATAGTATTTATTCACTGTTAATGTCCTATGAGTCACAACCATGTAACTCTTCCACCTGTTTTGTGTGTTTTATACATACAGACATGCACCATATTCTGTAAGTGGACATTCTCTCCTGTGTCTCTGACAAACAGATTCACAAACCCAAAAGAAAGGACAAAAAATTCAGTGCCATGTAAGAACTCTGGAAAATGGTTTTTAAAGAGTGACTGCTCTGCTTAGCTTATCAGACTTCTTGATGACTTGCAACCTCTCTTTCTCCTCTAACTGAATTCAGAAATATACAGTGCCATGTAAGTCTCTGAGCTGATCCTCTGTAGTAGAGCAAAGGACAGGATAGGATTTTGCAAGACCTTCTAAATTGTACAGGCGCTGGCCCAAAGCTGCTGTGTCGCATTTGAAATTTAAGAATCCACTGCAGACAGACAAGAGATCCCTACTCAGCTGAAGGCAGTGCCCTTTAGCAAACAATGGCACATTCTCCGTTGGCAATCCCAGGCCTACCCAGAATCCACACTCCTCTTACGTCAATTTTCTCCAACAGTGCTGAAATAGGATTTAGTAGGAAAAAATACAAGCATCATCAAGTCATTGCCAACACACTTTCCATGGTGAATTATTTATGCTAAAATTATTGGAGAAAAAAACACAAACATACAAGCAAAAACCCAGCAAAATCTCTTTTCCTTCTGCTGCAGTGAGTTCTTCCTCAAAGGCCTGACCAAAGGAAATGGATGCCATGACTGAGCTCTTAAAACTTGCCAAGTGGTAGCAATGGCAGAATGCCAGATGAGTGGGTGAGGGGAAAGAAACTGCCAAGCCATGGCTGGTTTCTATGGGGATCTTGAAATTTCTATGCCACACCTTTACGACAGACCGTCACTGGCATAAATAGCTGTCAGAAGCGTCATTCAGATCCCAAGGATATGGGAAAACCTGGAGATTCTGATGCTCTATATAGCAAATAATAATCAAACTTCCTCAGAAGCCAGTCCTATCTATTCTTGACCAGAGAAGAAAACAAAAGTCCTTATCTTTTGGGCATTTTTTTGAAGGGAATGAGCACATAACCTGAATGGAAGTACTGTAAAGTATCCATCTACTATTAAATACCTAATAAAAACATAGACCCAGCTAATTCCTTCTGGAAAAAAAAACTGACCAGTAAGAACTGCAGAACCAAAGGCACTGAATGAGTTAGACACCATCAAGACCCATTAAAATAAATGGATTTTGGTTTGCATTGGACTAGCTGCACTGAATTCAGAAGGGCTTGATTGTATCTAACTTTCTCTGAACTGTGCTGAAGCTTCAAAGTACAATGAAGTGGAAAACTGGGTGGAAACAACAAGTAGTATTCATTATTGGGTTGTTGTGAGTTTTCCAGACTGTATGGCCATGTTCCAGAAGCATTCCCTCCTGATGTTTCGCCCACAACTATGGTAGGCACCCTCAGAGGCTGTGTGGTGTTGGAAACCAGACAAGTAGGGTTTATATATCTGTGGAATGTCCAAGATGGGAATACGAACTCTTGTCTGCCTGAGGCAAGTATAAATGTTGCAATTGGCCAGCTTGATTAGCACTGAAAAGCCTGGCAGCTTACAAAGCCTGGCTGTTTCCTGCCTGGTATTCATTATGTTCTGTTAGATCTGGAATTACTATTTTAGAACCAGTAACAGCCCCTATCGCTTAATATAAAAGCCCTCTTTGTCAATTCTGCTCAGAGTGCAGAGGTTTTAGAAGTCTTCAGTTTTTAATTACTTGGGAGGATCCACAAATGTGTAACTCCCATGTATAACTTTAATCCAATTATTATGGTATTCTCAGATTTTTAGTTTTCTGAGCTACTTACAATTTGCTGTGTGACAGCTCTCATAATATAAATCAAGGAAATTGAGTAGAGAATGGAGCAGGCTTTTGAGTTCTGTTATTGATGTTTTAAAAGGTGCTTTTAGGATGTTTTTAAAGATGTTTTTAAGATGTTTTTAAACTGTTGATTTTAGCCTGTTCTTGTAAGCCGCCCTGAGCCCTAGGGGAGTGGCGGCATATAAGTCTGAATAATAAATAAATAAATAAACTACAAAGCCCCGAATTTCATAGGATAGAACTATAGCAGATAGAGTGTATCTGTAGTGGTGGTTGTTGTTGTGTACCTACAAGTCATTTCTAACTTATGGAAACCAGAAGGTAAACATATCACAGGGTTTTCCTGGCAGAATTTTCCAGAGGGGGTTTGCCCTTGCCCTCCTCTGAGGCTAAGGGAATGGGACTTGCTCATGATCATCCAGTGAAAGCCATGGCCAATGAGGAGTTGAACCCTGATCTTCTAGTGTCTTAGTCCACCACTCAATATATTTTTATAGTTATATATGGTGGATAAAAATGTCCAAGCTTCTTCTGCAAATCTCGTCTTATGACAAAATAACTGCAATGGTCGAGTTGGTGTTAATGTTGCAAGTTGAAAATAACAGCCCTTGTTTGTTGAAACAGGAAGCCAGCTCTTCCAGGTTATGACAGAAGACAATTTGCATCCTACGTTCTTAGAGAATTGGTTATTAAGCTCGCTCTTCCTCCCTCCCTTGTTGCCCCGGAAGAAAAAGCCTGCATCATAGTATATAGGAGTAAGCAAGGCAGAGATGTCTGCCGAATCTTAGTTTCCAGCTTCACACAAGTGCCCTCCAGTTCAACATGCATTTGATACCTGTCTAGAATTTTCCACTGCATAATATGCATATCAGTGCTCATTTGAAGCCCCCCTCTCACTTTCCTTTCCTTTAAACTGTAAATCTGATCATAGTGGAAATTATTTATTTCCCCCTATTATTTTAATAGAACAATGCTGATGCACAAAAGCACCTACACATATACACATCTCCAGCACTTCGTAAGGAAAGGAGGACAGCCAAAGGAATGTCACTTCAAAGGAGGAGGAAGACATGTTTGCTGGGATGCAAGAAACTCTGCTTATTCTGGCATTCTGTCTCTGGGATTCATGGCTAATTAAATGTGCAGTGTAGCTACAACTGATACAAAATGCACCATAAAACTAACAGGATTGGCTGTTCAAGCTAGAAAAGTGTGCCATTATCCCTAAAAACAAAGCCTTACATCAAAAAGGTGCTCCCTGACCCCTCTTGGGCATAGGGGTGCTGTGAGTTTTCTGGGCTGTATGGCCATGTTCCAGAAGCATTCTCCCCTGACGTTTCACCCACATCTATGGCAGGCATCCTCAGAGGGTGTGAGGTCTGTTGGAGACTAGGCAAGGGAGGTTTATATACCTGTGGAAGGTCCAGGGTGGGAGAAAGAACTCTTGTCTGTTGGAGGCAAGTGTGAATGTTGCAATTAATCACCTTGATTAGCTTTGAAAAGCCTTGCATCTTCAAGGCCTGGCTGATTCCTGCCTGGCGGGATCCATTGTTGGGAGGTGTTAGCTGGCTCTGATTGTTTCATGTCTGAAATTCCCCTGTTTTTAGAGTGTTGTTTTTTTATTTACTGTCCTGATTTTAGAGTTTTTAGAGATTCAAGACATGAAACAATCAGGGCTAGCTGACACCTACCAACAATGGATTCCCCCAGGCAGAAAGCAGGCAGGCCTTGAAGATGCAAAACTTTTCAGTGCTAATCAAGGTGATTAATTGCAACATTCACACTTGCCTCCAACAGACAAGCGTTCTTTCTCCTACCCTGGACCTTCCACAGATATATAAACCTCCCTTGCCTAGTCTCTAACAGACCTCAACAACCTCTGAGGATGGCTGCCATAGATGTGGGCGAAACGTCAGAAAAGAATGCTTCTGGAACATGGCCATACAGCCCGGAAAACTCACAACAACCCAGTGATTCCAGTCTTCGACAACACTCTTGGGCATATTTTGATTTCTAGCGACTTAAAATAAAGACGTGCCTCATTACCAAGCATCATCAGCCATGCTTTTAAAATCCTGAACTAAAAACAGTTGCACTCCTAGATTTCAACAGCATGTTTTACTCATTCTTTCTACTGCTCCCTTGTAGGGGAGCTAAAAGGATAGATGGTAATTTCCCCATGAGAAAATTCTCCTTTCGGCAAGGCAAAGCACTATGCAAAAAAAGGCAGCGTAATCTGCCCAAGGAGTAGTTGCAAAAGGCAAGTGACGTCCTGCGATATAAATAAGCCATCGATTGGGAATGGAAGGGGGGGGGGGGTAATCTCCGTTTTCTGCAAATGCTCACGCCCACTGTCGACCTTCAAGGGAGAAGGTGAACCTTAGGAAGGAATCCTGGTTATGGGGCTTGGTACAATCCAGGGGAACCTGTCCCCAACTCCAATTCTGGACAGTAGGAGCATCAGTTTCCAGGATCAGGCCAAAGGTACCCAGAGTGATGCAAACGCCATTTGTCACTGCAGTCTCTTGCACACCCGGGGGGAGCAGAGCTGTGCACCCACATCTCTCCCACATGCACAGACCCTCGGCCTGCAAGGCCATCCATCCTCCTTGCGGCCCCCTTCCCTCCTCCACCCACATGCAAACCTACACCAGGTCCTGAGATGCTGGCAAATCCAGCCGGGACCTGAAAACCCAGGAGGAAAAAGAAGAAGAGAAAAGCCAGTTCATCTCACCGACCCCTTTCTCTTGACTCCCGCCTCTTGCTTGGCCTTGGCTGATGTCACACCTTGGGAGCTGGATGTTCCGCAGAGGAGGAGGAAGGAGGAACAAGGGGAAAGGAAGGAGGGAGGAACAGCCTGGGAGTTTCCCACAGTGCCTTGCGCCAGACCTGCATGATGCTCGGGAGAGGGGAGGGACCAAAAAAAGAGAGAGAGAGAGAGAGAGAGATGGGAAGAAAGGCTAGCAACAATTGGGTCTCAGTCCCAATCCTTTTACATGAGTCCTTTTAAAGACTCTTTTAAAGAGTCCTGTCCAACTACAAACCACAGGATTCCTTGGGAATGATTCTATGATTCTATATACAGTAGTCTCTCACTTATCCAAGCTAAACGGGCCGGCAGAAGCCTGGATAAGCGAATATCTTGGATAATAAGAAGGGATTAAGGAAAAGCCTATTAAACATCAAATTAGGTTATGATTTTACAAATGAAGCACCAAAACATCATGTTATTTATTTATTACATCACTTCTACCCCGCCCTTCTCACCCATCAGGGGACTCAGGGCGGCTTACAATATAAACATACACATCAAAACACAGTTTTCATCAAATTTAAAAATCCATCAAGATTAAAAATTACAATAAAATTAAGAATATACATTAAAAATATACATAATTATACATTTAAATATACATTTAATGCGCTTTCCATGTCCAGGTGGGGTCTGTCAGTAGGTCATATATTCATATCTCATTTTTGCTGCTACTCATGCTACTCATGTTATACAACAAATTTGACAGAAAAAGTAGTTCAATGCACAGTAATGTTATGTTGTAATTACTGTATTTATGAATTTAGCACCAAAAGATATATTGAAAACATTGACTACAAAAATGGCTTGGATAATCCAGAAGCTTGGATAAGCAAGGCTTGGATAAGTGAGACTCTACTGTACTTGGAAGGAGCATCGACATTTAAAGTGGGGTCAAACTGGGTAATGCAGATTCAGCTCTACATATGGATCAAGGCTTGCATTGCCATTGGCTAATATGGACATTCTTTGAGATATCCTTTGAGATATCATTTGAGACATGGCCAGAATCACTGGGTTGCTGTGAGATTTCCAGGCTGTATGGTCATGTTCCAGAAGCATTCTCTCCTGCCGTTTCACCCACATCTATGGCAGGCATCCTCAGAGGTTGTTGAGGTCTGTTGAAAACTAGGCAAGTGGGGTTTATATATTATTTTATTTAGTTAGTTAGTTAGTTTATTTATATCCCACCTCCATCTCCCCCGAAGGGGACTCAGGGCGGCTCACAGAAATATCAAATAAAAACAATAATAGTATACAGTACATCAATGGACCAAAACATACACCAGTTAAAAATCTAAACATTAACCTATGAAATAAAAACACGCTTAATAAAACATAGAATTAAAACCAGCAAGGTTACAGTAATAGATAAGCTAAAGTGCACCTTATAAGTTATGAATTCAAGATAATAGATAAAGTGCAGCAATTCATCTGGAGTCAGTTAGGGATGAGAGAAGCCCTGAGCTAATGTCAAATTGACCAGGAGACGTGCGACCAATGCAAAGAGGTCAAGGGAATTATTATGGGAATGGGCGGTCTTTAACCAAAGGCCTGCGTGAAGAGCCAGGTTTTTAGGCTCTTACGAATACAATATATCTATGGAAGGTCCAGGGTGGGAGAAAGAACTCTTGTCTGTTTGAGACAAGTGTGAAGGTTACATTTTATCACCTTGATTAGCATTGAATAGCCTTGCAGCTTCAAAACTTGGTTGCTTCTTGCTTGGGAGGAGTTAGCTGGCCCTGATTGTTTCTTGTCTGGATTTCCCGTGTTTTTGAGTGTTGTTCTTTATTTACTGTCCTCATTTTAGAATTTTTTAATACTGGCAGCCAGGTTTTGTTCATTTTCATGGTTTCCTCCTTTCTGTTGAAATTGTCCACATGCTTGTAGATTTTTTTTTGAGATATTTATCCATTTTAATTCCTTCTGTTCATATTTCCCCACCTACTCAAACAGGTGTACTATAATTTGGTAAATGAGATCACATTTCAGGGATCCAGTGGAGTGGGTTGTCATCTCCCCACAAAAATGTGCCAAATAAAATGTGTGGGCTTGTAGCTGCCTGGATTTGTTTTTGTTGCAACAGATGTACATGTTTCTGTTCCTTCCCCTCGGAAATGTCGACGCCTTCTGTGAACAGTGTCATTCGTATTCGGCCATTAGGTGGCACTGGACTTAATTATAAATGTATGGAAAGAGATTTTTCCATTACTACATCCTAAGAGGAACTGCATCACAAAGTTATTTTCCAGCTAGCTGACTGTTGAATACTCTTAGGTCTTGGAAGACACACCTTGTTGCCATTTAGTCTTTCTCTTTCTGTCTTAATTTGGGGGGAGATGGAAACTGCGCAGTGAAGTTGGTGAACTGCAACTCCCATTGGCCCTTGCCGACATAGCCAATGTTGAGGAATGCTGTCATTGAGAGTCAAAGAACTTATGGAACACAATTTGCACTCGTGAAGTTTCAGCTGGATGATATAACTTGTCTTCTATTGAGATAAACAGGTATTTTAATAATCTGGATATCACTGGATCACACAGTCATTCCTCATCTGTGCAGTTTTGTGTGAAAATACATGCCCTTAAGGTGAGAAAAGTGTGGACCTCTGAATGTTGTTGAACTGCAACTCTCAATAGCCTCAGTCAGCACAGCACATACTCAAGATATTATGTGTTGTCGCCAAACAATATTTATCAGGGGATTGTCACATTCTGCCCAGCCTTGCTTTAAAGTTTTCATTCCCTTCAACTTTTCTGATTTGGCAGGGACATTTCCAATTAATTCTCTGTCTTCCCCCTTTTCAGTGGCTTTAAAAACTTACCAGATCCTCTCCTCTGCCCAGGTTTCATCTTAATCCTTGGCTTACTTTCATTTGTGCAAACTTAATTCAAAGTGCAAAAGTAGATGGACTCAACTCAAATTACCACATCAGAATCTTGCCCTTCCCAGTAGGCTTAGGCCCATGCCACACAACTGAATAAAACCCCACATTGTCTGCTTTGAACTGGAATATAGGGCAGTGTGGACTCAGATAACTCAGTTCAAAGCAGATATTGTAGGATTTTCGGTCTTGATATTCTGGGTTATATGGCCCTCAGACTAGAGCAGACCACTGCAATATCTCCTAGCTTGTGTGTTCTTTGTTATTAATTAACTTTTGTCATCTTGACCACTTTCTGATGTTGCTTGGCCACACATGTCCTGGTTCCCATTTATGAAATGCTGGAAGGTATTAGCTTTCAAAATATAATCCACTCTCAGTTGTATATATTGATGTGGTTGGCAAAATGTCATCCAGAACAAATGTCTTGAGAATTTACTTTTTTGGACTCCAACTTCCAGAAACTCCCATCAACATGACTGGTTGTGTTGTCGAAGGCTTTCATGGCCGGGATCACAGGGTTGTTGTATGTTTTCCGGGCTGTATGGCCATGTTCCAGAAGTATTCTCTCCTGACGTTTCGCCCACATCTATGGCAGGCATCCTCAGAGGTTGTGAGGTATGGAGAAACTAAGCAGGGAAGGTTTATATCTATCTGTGGGAAGTCCAGGGTGAGGGAAGAACTCTTGTCAGTTGGAGGCTAGCATAAATGTTGCAGTTAATCACCCTAATTTGCATTGAATGGCTATATCTACTAGCTACTTTCTACCTGGGGGCATTCTTTGTTAACTGCCCCTAGTTCCCATGTCTCAGAGTGTTGCTTCTTATTTACTGTTCTGATTTTTGAGTTTTTTTTAATACTGGTAGCCAGATTTTGTTCATTTTCATGGTTTCCTCCTTTCTGTTGAAGTTGTCCACATTGAAATTCACAAACATGTGAATTCTCAGCTGAAGAGCACAAAACTACAAATCCCATGATTCCACAAGATGCCGCTGGGTGGTTAACATGGAATGCTCCTCCTTGTAGTGCAAAATTGCATTTCGGCTTTATTACATTGACTAGCTTGGGTACCCAGTGATGCCCAGGTTATTTGAAAAGGGCCTTGTTTGTTTTTGGATGTTAGGAGATCCGTCATTGGTGGGGTTCAGAGGGCTCACAGAATATAGGTGAACTATAACTCTCAGAGTTAAAGGTCAATCACCCCCAAAGGCCACCAGTATTCCCAGTTGGCCATATTGAATTTGTGTGCCACGTTTGGTTGAGATCTGTCATCAGATGGGTTCAGTGTTCTCTGAATAGGGTGAACTATAACTTCTGGATGTCAAGGTCAATCACCCCCAAACCCCACCAGTATCCAAGTGTAGCCATGTTGGATCTATGTGCCAAGTTAGTTCCAGGTCCATCATTGACGTGGTTTAGAGTGCTCCTAGATTGCAGGTGAACTATACATCCCAGTCCCTACAACTCCTATAAATCATGTTGAATTCTCTCCAAACCTCTCCAGTCTGTTCAGTTGCTGATCAATTCCTCTGTTTGCTGTGTGCCATAGAAAAGGATAGGAAAAGATTAAGGGAGAGGCAGTGGGCCTTGGAGAGTGACTTGGTGGCTCCTCAGCACTGGGAACTATAGCTTGTTTGTGGAGGCTGGAGGCTGTCTGTGTAAATGGACATCTGTGCCACATACACACATACAGATTTTCACTTTTATTATGTGTATAGATATGGGCTCTTTCAGTGAAACTTTATCCCACTGTTATTGTAAGCAAGGAGTAATGCTTCCTCCTCTCTCTTTATTAACATTAAAAAGACATGGATGGGGAAAGTGCCAACAGTGACGAGTTTACAAATGATCAGCAGATGGCAGTAGTAAACTTTGAGAAGAGTTAAAATGGAGGAGGCAAAGAGGAGAATAATGAGGGAGGCAATCCTGTTGCTTTTGCAAGGAGACAATTGAGTTTCTTAGGTAGCAATTTAGACAAGAAGAAAATAGAAGCTTCGTTGCCCTCTGATGTTATTCATTTTCAAGTCACCTGTGAGAATTGTTCTCTCTCCATTTGGATATCACAATGTGAAGAATTGGGGCATCGTCTGTAAACAGTGGGTTGACTGCCGCCCTTTTGCTATCAATCCCAGTGGAGAAGTAGGAGGCTTTCAAAGTGATAAATTGGTATCTTGAATCTGGTTCACCACTGGACTCGAACAATAACAAGTCAAAAGCCCTTGGGATGCAAACAGGAGGCTGGCAGTTTTCTCTTGCTTGCAGCTTGTAGCTGTGTTTCCACAGAAGCAGAGTAGCATTTTAAATGGTGTTGTAGGAGAAATGTACAAAGCTTTGAAACTGTGAAGCTTTTCAATGCTAATCAAGGTGATCAATTGAAACATTCATACTTGCCTCCAACAGACAAGCGTTCTTTCTCCTACCCTGGACCTTCCACAGATATATAAACCTCCCTTGCCTAGTCTCTAACAGACCTCTACAACCTCTGAGGATGCCTGCCATAGATGCGGGGAAAATGTCAGGAGAGAATGCTTCTGGAACATGGCCATACAGCCCAGAAAACACACAACAACCCTGTGATCCCGGCCATGAAATCCTTTAACAACATACAGAAAGTTAGTTGGGGCTGTCTCCAATTAATGTTGAATGATATGGGCAATTAAAGTGCTATAATTGTGCAATGTGAAAGTGACCCTTTGTAATTTAAGTAAATTACTCTGAACTGCAGATATATATGTCAAGCATACACATGTACATGTACAAAATGATCCAGAGTGCTAGAGAAATAGATTTAATTATATTTAGAATATTTATTTTACATGACCATACACAAAAAAGAGTTACATTTAAAACTCTCCATGGAGAAAAATCTTGATCCCCTTTTTATTTTATGTTTTAAGCAGCAGTTTTTTTTTTATTTTTAAAAAACTCCAATACAGTCACTGTTCAAAATCCCTACAGCAACGGAATACACCATCATACAGGTATTAATTGACACACGCCATTCAAGGATTGTATGCCTCACAAATAAAAAATATGTGCGCACACACACACACAAACATACAATGGCCAAGGCTGCAAATTGAAATGTTACTAGAAACGCCACTTAATAAAACAAATGAACATTCAAGGTAGATAACAAAATACCAAAAAATAGTTAAACTATTTATTTTATAAATAAAATAAGAACCAATTGGACACATTATAGCAGGATTTTATACTACTCAAAGCAAGACATTATGAGAAGGTCAGTTGGTTAGTTTCCCTCCACTTTTTAGTTGTTTTTGGTCAAGGAGAAGAGCAATTCTGTGGAATTGGAAGGTGCTTACTGGCTTTCAAAGTGGATTGATGCCAAGTGACAAAACCAGGGAATGGTATGTTAGCACATAAGAATAGCTCAGATTAACCACGAAGGAACTACTTCAGGGCACGTTGCCATCTTAACACCCATCTCTCCAAGGTCTGGCCACCAAACTGTAAGCCAGACCCACACCACACTGAAGACATAGCTGCAAGAACCTGCAAATATGTTTGAATACCACAAAACCATAGATAATAGTAAACTCCAATAAAATGAAGGACTTTTGGACCAAAGATACCATAGGGTCATACTAGAGATCCTAGAAAATGCCAAGAGGAGATATTTTGCCAGACATGGATAAAATAAACCTGTTACCAGTCCCATGGATATAAGAGTCAAGTCGCAATTGATACTGCTGACCCCCTGACTCATGGAATATATAGTCTAAGCAAACTCATTGAAGTCAGTGGAAAGGCCAGATTTTTAAAAAATCACGTTTGTATTTAAAAAGTGCCATCTATGTTAAAACAATGTCTAAGACTCCCTATTCGTAACAATGTTCAGCCAGGCAAAATCTTCCATCACAACGCAGACACACGCAGAAGGCTACATTCTGCTCACTGATCCCACCCACAAGAAACATGCGCTTGTTGAAACTCACACACTTCGTGTACAGATCCTGGAGATTGCTAGGACTAAAATTTTGCAGGAATTTAAGGTTATCTATCTTCATGTCCACTCATAGTATATGTTCCATTGATTGGAATGGTTGGTTTTGATAAACGAGGGGGAATCTGTTTCACAGAGAACTCTCAGTGGGCTATTGTGCATAGAAGTGTTTCCAGGATCTTGCAATAACCATTCTTTGAGTTTTGATTAATGCAACTAGTAGGAAATGCTGAGATGACATACAGAGTTGGAAGAGACCACAAGGGCAATCCAGTCCAACCAACAGAATCAAATAACCCCCAAACAGATTGTCATCCAGCTTCTGCCTCAAAACCTCCAGAGAAGGCGACTCCACCACACTCTGAAGCAGCATATTCACTGCCCAACAGCTCTTACCATCAGGAAGTTCTTCTTAATGTTTAGGTGGAATCTCTTTTTCTGCAGCTTGAATCCATTATTCCATGTCCCATTTTCCAGAGCAGCAGAAAACAGGTTTGCCTTTTGCTCAATGTGATATCCTTTTAAATATTTAAACATAGCTATCATGTCCCCCTCAACCTTTGCTTCTCCAAATTAAACAACACCCAGCTCCCTAAGCTGCTCCTTGTAGGACTTGGCTTCCAGATCTTTGATCATTTTTGTTGCCCTTCTCTGGACACGTTCCAGCTTGTCAATATCCTTCTTGAACTGCAGTGCCCAGAACTAGACACAGAATTCCAAGCAAAATAAAGTGACTTCTCGACACTATACTCCTATTGATGCAGCTTAGAATCATATTGACATTTTAGCTGCTGCATCAGACTATAGCTTGTGGTCTTAGACTCCTAGATCCCTTGCACATGTACTGTTTTAAGCCACGCATCACCCATTCTATATCTGTGCATTTCATGACAAGCAAGGGTTCACCAACTTTTCTATCTGTGCTTTAAACTGCAAGTATTAAATATAATGGTAGAAGGTCAATGTTTGGCTAGTTTTAATTGCATACAACTAGATGTTGTTGAAATGCAACTCCAAGCAGCCCTAGCCATGATATCCAATAGTGAAGAAAAGCTAGGAGATCTGTACAATTCCCACTTCTGGATTAAGTGATCAACCTAGCAAAAACGAGAACTCACAATAAAGCAATCTCTGATGAAGTAATATCGTTTTACATCCTTTAATAACCAACACCAACAATCTTGGTCAGAGTACTTAATTTTTTTACAGAACTGCCTCAGATAGACTCCATGCTAGTTTAAGATAACATTTTATTTCACTGCAAGGTAGAAAAGAAGCTCAGATATTCTGAAGAGAAGGGAGGAGAAACAACAGAGAAATGTGCTAATGAAGATGAAACAAGACCTTTGGAGACATTAAAAATGCATGGGTGTTTAAGTGTCTCGGTGAAGCTGTAACTCAGCAACACATTTAGATTCAAGATTTCCAGCTGTCCTTTCGGGCAGGCTGCTCTGCCCCACCTTACCTGAATGCAAGGTGAATTCTCACTTTTACATTGTTGGACCTACACAACAAATATTTGGGAGTGTAGACAGCAATTAGGATGAGACCACTTCAGGATGTTGCTTGTGAATTCAAGAGCATTGCAATTGAACTATCTGTTGGGGGCAAAAAATAAATTAAAACTGCATTTGATTAGGATCTTTAAACTGCAAAAATAGCATTGGAGGTCCATTTGTTTTAGTCTACTCCTGAAAGAAGGGGTCCACATGATGTGGCAATCTGTCAGTGAGCAATTCAAAATAAGTGATACCTAGCAGTCATATAATCATAGAGTTGGAAGAGACCACGTAGGCCATCCAGTCCAATCCCCCACCAAAAAACAGGAACATAGCTTTCAAAGCAACCCCAACAGATGGCCATCCAGCCTCTGTTTAAAAGCCTCCAAAGAAGGAGCCTCCACCACATTCCGGGGCAGAGAGTTCCACTGCTGAACGGCTGTCAGTTAGGAGGTTCTTCCTAATGTTCAGGTGGAATCTCCTTTCCTGTAGTTTGAAGCCATTGTTCCACATCTTAATCTCCAGGGCAGCAGAAAACTAGCTTGCTCCCTTCTCCCTATGACTTCCCATCACATATTTATACATAGCCATAAAGTGTCCTCTCAGCCTTCTCTTCTGCAGGCTAAACATGCAACTACTGTGGCACATGGCAACTACTATAGTCTATCTTCCAGACTGAGGCAATAAAAGAAAGGTGTCACAATATCGAAGGAAGGGATGGGAAGAGAATACAGTAGAGTCTCACTTATCCAACCTCCACTTATCCAACATTCTGTATTATCCAACGCAGTCAGCCTTTTAGTAATCAATGTTTTTGTAGTCAATGTTTTCAATACATTGCGATATTTTGGTGCTAAATTCGTAAATACAGAAATTACTACGTAACATTACTATGTATTGAACTGCTTTTTCTGTCAATTTGTTGTAAAACTTGATGTTTTGATGCTTAATTTGTAAAATCATAATGTAATTTAATGTTTAATAGGCTTTTCCTTAATCCCTCCTTATTATCCAACATTTTCATCTATCCAACGTTCTGCTGGCCCGTTTATGTCAGATAAGTGAGACTCTATCGTACATGCAAAGCTGTCCAGGACATTTACCCGGCGCCTCTCCTTTTACTTTAGGTCACAAGCACTGGACTCTCACAAAACCTGTCTGCTGTCTATGGACAAAAGCATTGTTGCCCATTGAATCTGGGTCATCAGGAAACATCGAGTAAATAGACACCCAAACAGAGAGCTTTAATTACATTAAAACCTGAAAACCTGTAGACACACATGTACACACACAAGGCTTGACACTCACTGCTCAGTTGCAGCATGTCTAATACAAGAAGACCTTTGTTTTCTGCAAGGTGTTTCCTGTCCTGGTCATTGCTAGTTGCTTTTCTTACTCTATATTTAAACTGCATACCAATAGTAGAACAGTGCTTCTTAATGGTACCTGATGATAGTCCAACAGGATTTCCACATTTGTGCCTACTGGCTACAACTCTTTATTTCATTCCTGAAAACATGCCAGTGACCAGCAGCCAATGGCTTGCAAACTGGCACCAGTCCATGGGCACCATTTTAAGAGGAAATAACACCAGATCCTTGGGACTACAACTGCCACAACTCATTCCCTTGTCCATGCCTGGCTTGGGAATTATGAGGATTGTAGTTCTAAACATCTGGAGGGCACCAGTTTTATACTCTGAGACTCTGGGGGATTACAAAAATGTAGAATTGAGCAAGAGAGGATGTTAATGCCATTTAACAATGTATATGTTATTTCTCCCATTCCCTGGAATTGTCTCCCTTGGCTTCAACTACTTTCTTCCCTTGCCCATCACTTTACGCTTATTCTGCATATTTCTTTCAGCTATAACCACTTTGTCCAAATTAATCTCATATCTCCTTAACATGTCCCCTGATCCTTGTATTTGTGGTGTGACTTCAAGTCGCTTCTGACATATGGTGGCCTTAAGCCAATTCTATCATGGGGTTTTCTTAACAAGGTTTGTTCAAAGAGGGCTTGCCTTTATCTTTCCTTCCTCTGAGGCTGGGAATGTGACTTGCCCAAGGTCATCCAGTGGGTATCTATGACTGAATTCTGGTCTCCAGAGTCATGGTCAATGCTAAGACCAGGATACCACTGACTCGTTTCCTAGATCCTTGTGTTAAATACCATTAAAGATCCACACATAACCATCTCTTGTCTATGCCTTGCATGCCCACTGCATAGTACAGGTTTGTTTTGTTTTTGAATTGAAATCATGTGACAACTTTTAAATAATAAAATCAGGATAATAGTTCAGATTTGATGGCTACACATCAACAACCTAGGAGCTTGTGTCACATGTGTGTTTCACAAAAGCAATTCACTTTGTCTACAGAAAGCTAGGTTTGGGAATGCATCAGCACTATTTCACAGTCTAGTCAACACTTTGTTGTGTTCCCTTGCTCACCCCACATGGACATGAATTCAAACAGCTGATTTCCCTCTCATTTCCCATAACGTCTGCAAGCACTGAAAGTAACTGAATGCAACTAGTAGTTGAGTGCAACTATGGCAAGATTCCATTCCTGCAAGGATGTCCAAGTTACATTTGTGTATTTTATCCAGAATTGCCACCAGAATGTGGACTCATACTAATTCCCTCTTTCATTCTTCAACTCCTTATTCCAGACAGTGGAGACCTTCCATATTGGCTTTTCAATGAGCAGGATCAGCATGCACAACAAGACACAAAAACAAATGTGCCTATCAGTCTGACTCATGCAGCGGGACATTTAGCTCCAAGCCACAGAAAGAAGGTAATCTCTGAAACCATGATAATAATGTATTAACAGAGGTTTGCAGTAGTGTCACCAAAAAGCAGCAATGAACAGAGGAAAAATTATACCCAAACAAGTTGAGCTTCCTTCATGTGGAATTCCAATACTTGAAACCCAGATTTGTTCACATGGGTGCCTGAGATAGTGATACCTCTGCTCCCTGATGGTTCAATGTGCACAAACTTTGTTTCATTCACACATTAAAAATAATGTATAAAGTTAACTTCAGGATATATATGAAACATTAAATGAATTTTGTGTTTAGACATGGTTCCCATATCCAACATATTTCATTATGGATGTATAAAATGCAAGAAAAAAACAAACAAAATGCAAAACACTTTTGGTCCCAAGAATTTTCAGTAAAGAATACTCAACCTATATTCCTAATTAAACCAATGTAATTGTAGCCCAATATCTGTATGAACAGAGCAGTTACTGCGAGCTTCCCCAGTTAACTATAGTTTTCCATCACTTTCTGGTTTGACTGGAACAAGGAAGTCATGGCCCTGAGCTTGCAAGTCCTGAGCAGGGTTGTTGATGATAAGGGGACATGGAGGTCTCTCATTCATAAGGTCACCAAAAGAAAGTCAACCTGATCACAGTTAACAAGAAGTAATAATCATAAAGTTGGAAAGGGCATCATAGACCCTTGAATCCAACCTCCCCCAGTTCCTCTGTTTAGTGCTGGAATTCCTTCCAAAGTATCCCCAGTACAGGGTTGTTGTGTGTTTTCCAGGCTGTATGGCCATGTTCCAGAACATGGCCATACAGCCCAAAAAACACACAACAACCCTGTGATTCCGGCCATGAAAGCCTTCGACAACATATCCCCAGTACATAGCTGTCAAGCCTTTTTTGAATACATCCAGACAGAGATCCCTCCACATTTAGTTAGAGTAGACTTAAGCTTTGTCTTAAACTTGACATGGACATGGCAAATTAATTGAACCCGAAAGCTAGCACGGGCACTCTGTGTGTGGAGAGTAAAGCCACATCAAACTCTCTTAACACGCAGCATCTCTCCAATATCTTCTAGGTCAGTGGTTCTCAACCTGTGGGTCCCCAGGTGTTTTGGCCTACAACTCCCAGAAATCCCAGTCTGTTTACCAGCGGTTAGGATTTCTGGGAATTGAAGGCCAAAAACACCTGTGAACCTCAGGTTGAGAACCCCTGTTCTAGGTAAAATGCAGAAGACATAATTTCTCAAATTAAAAAATAAAGCTGCAATCAAGTAATGGTGTAGGTCAACAATTATTGGATTGCAGCTATCATCCTTCATTGTTGGCTAGTCTAACCATGGCTGTTGTGAGTTGGAGTCCAATAGTACATAGAGACATAGAGATCTCTACACACCAGCCTCTCCAATCTTCGTGGTTGCACCTTAGCCTATGGAATCGTGCTCTGCAGCAGTACTCACTTTGTATTTCACATTAACGTGGTCAAGCCTTTTCTGAATACCCTTAAACGCAAGATTTAGTAGCAATGTATGAGAACTGCTTCTTGATATCTGAAAAAGTTATATCTCACAACACATTACTTAATCTTAAAAGAAATCAAGACAGGCAAGTCTAAAATCTAAATAAGATTCTGATAACAAGGAGGACATATACTCTTTATGAATGTGCTACTCCTGTGGCTGGCTTAAAAGCCATACTTCATTCATTGCTCCTGTAAATATAAAGGTTCACATCTAAGTGGAGCTCAGCTTGCTAAACAATGCAGAGAGTATGGAGTTATTTTTGATACAAATAGCACTTTTTTAAAAGGAAAGAAACCATTCTGGGGGATGAACAAGGAAATGTAATTATGCTTTACCATGTAGTAAGTCCTACTGAACTCAATGGACTTACTGTTAAATAGCTAGATAACATAGATATACCTTCAATAATTTCAGTCCAAAGAAAGTAAACTGAACTAAATTATAGATTTATATAACAGATATCATGTAGTGCAGATAGTTTGTGAAATGAAAGTTATGAATGCTGGTCAAAAATAGGAATAGGTTGTTTAAAAAAAAACCCTTAAGAGATTACAAAAATATGTTCCTGGGAATATTCCAAAATACACAAACTGTTTGTGACAGAAAGGTATTTCCTTTTACTTGTTAGCCTGTTAAGTAGTAAATGATTAATAAAAACTACCAAGAAGCCAATATCTAGTAAGATAAATGTGCAAATTGTTTAATTCATTCCCAAGACCTGTTTACCGGCGATTTTACAAAAATCTACTAATTATAATTAATTAAATGTGTAAATAAAAGCCAATGCATTTTTACATTATCTGCTTGCTACGTTTTCATGGAACAAAGTACATATAAGAGGCAAGCCAGCCACAAATGAGTTTTCAATAGATTTTATTAGGTTGTTTTATTTACCGTTGTATTTAAAATTTGGATTTAATGATAAATTAATATAAAGAAAATAAAAATTTGTTACACGCACATACACACGAGGTAGAACTCTGGCTTTAAAAAAAATCTCACACATTGGACTATACACCGCTCTTGTCTGGGACCCGAAATTTCTGAATGATGATTGTGGAATTCATACAATCCTTCAACAGCAGAATGGCACCACAATAACATTATTTTCTCCTGTTCACAAAGCTAGATTTCTGTTTAACCACATCCCAGAGAAGGATCCAAAGTGAATGCTACTTTATGCCATATTTGAACACTGAAGAAGCAGCATTCACGAACCACTGTTTTATCACATTAGAATGGTAAGTAAATTCACAATAGACAACTTGTCCCTGTAAACATCAGAAATATTTCATTCACCTGTGGCAGGCCTTAACGAGAAAATCTATTAAGATGTCAATAATGGGATGTGAACTTCACGCTCCCCAATATCTTTAGAGGTGCTATTTTTACTGGCATTTTTAGAACTGGAGAAAGCTTCAGAAAGGAAGGACATGTATTTTTGGGTGCATTAAGTGTCTATTATTTGGTCACAAGAACTTCTGGAATTTTGTTGAACTTTTTAATGCTGGCACAGATTAATTAAATTAATCCCTAGTTAAGTGAATGAGTTACAAGACTTGCTTCCCAATTCACGAGGAATAGATTGTGACTCCTGCAGACCATGAAAGCAAAAACATGGTGGCTAAAGAAACAGAAATGTGGATTTCATTATTTTGAGTGTCTGATTCCAGTAAGAACAAGAACACATTAATGATTAATAACACATCTGGGTGTGAAGTTATTCTAGATTTAGTCAGAATTAAAGGATGGGGCCCTGTAATATAAGAGTATAAGACACATATGAATGACACAGGTGCTGGAAATTTGTAATGCTAAGAGTCAGAGTTTCTAAGGATTCTCATCAAATTGGTAACAGAGCTAGATTCTCCACCTGCATATGGAGGGACAACAGCCATCTCAATTCAATAAGCATCAGTCATATAACTCTCCCTTTTCTAATTATTCACTCCCATAGGCAGCGGGGAAGCCACTCTGTTGTGAGAAAGTGTTGTGTCAAAGAGCAAAGTCAAGGGCTGGACCCACCATTTCCACTTGCAAACACATCTATCTGCCAACGATTCATGTGCTGCTCTTTGAACTATAAGCACCAAAAAAGCACACTGGAGTGTATAAGGAGGATTGACTGGAAAGATATCAACACACACACAACCCTAGCGGCAGATTCCAACTGATGCAATTCCTCAGTTTCAGAGGAAGTTAGCTGGTGCCCTCCAGATGTTTTAGATTAGATCATACATAAACAATCAGTATAATTTTGAGCACTGTAGTCCCATAACATCCGAAGGACACCAACTTGCCATTTGCTGCACTACTTTAAAAGGGGCCAATTTAAGAGGAGCAGTGGAAGGCCAAAGCCATGGCAAGCCAGAGTGGTCACTGGTTCAATCTGTTTGCTCTGTCAATTGCATTGTTAGAAATGGTTGTGTGATGGGAAATGTGGTAAGTATGGTACACGCTATATGGAAACTTCAGGACCTATTAAGGACCCTGGATCTAATTTCTGAGAGCCCTCATCTATACAAACAAGAGCTAGGATCACTCTGTAAAACTTCACTACTTCAGACATATCTGAAATTGTTTCATTGACATTAAAAACAAAACAAAACAAAAGGACAGGTTTGGACAATAAGCCATTGGAATCCAGCAAGTTTTGAAAGTCCCAATTTTCAAAGAGATGCACACTGCAAATTTTGGCTCTTCAGAGGCAAGAGGACTGCCAGTCAAACAATGATCCATATTTAATTAAATGTAATCTGAATAGCTTGTATCTGGAGCTTAGAGACAGTCTAAAATTGAAACAATTAAATTGTCAGCATTAAGGATTTCAATGGCTAGATTGTATGTAGGCCTGGGAAATAATCTCACTGTGTTTTACTAAAACTGGGACTTCAAAAGCTTTTCTTTTATGCCATAAAGCAGTGTTCTTCTTCCCCTCTCAGCCGGGGACTTGCTGGCCAAAGCAAGTAGCAGCTAACTCAGTGGAAACATTGCTAACTGGGATATATTTTAGGCACATAAAATATTTCTATAGAACAGTGCTTCTCTAGGGATTCTTTTTAAAAAACCTGGCCGAGTATTCACTTGCAATAAAAAATAAAGCTTCAAACCATCAATCTCACACACTCCATTACGGGTTACATTTTGTGTCCCATTTCATTTCGACAAACCTATTATTCCAAAAGGATTTCTTGAAAGAGGGTGCTTATATTGAAGTATCAGCTGCTTGCGTTTGCTTTTAAAGTGCATCAACTAAGATTGTGCTTCTTAAAACACCAAAGAGTTGTTTGCTTTCCATTTCAGAAATACCAATGCCATTGTAGATGCTTCTGGTCTGATAGACAATCAATGATTCTATAGTGAGTGCAAATACATTTTGGTGGCAGTGACAGTGAGTCCTTAAGGCTATCCCCTTCCAAAGTGGCATTTGATCATTTAGGTGAGAGACAGACGTTACAAACACATTTTAAACACTGATTAGATGCTAAAGTGAGCAAGGACTTATGATGATGAAAAAGCAGCATGAGGTAAAGCAAAATAAATTACAAAATACAGCTACAGTTATAAACCGATTTTAGCAATGTCTCCATTTGTTTTGCAAGTTAGCACCTGCAGTCCCTACAACCAGGTGACACCTAATTTTCAGGGCATGTAAGGAATGAACCCTGTAAATTTCATAGGCCTTAATTAAAAACTTGGAACTAAATCCAATTGTTAGTCCCAACTATATTAGCCATTGAATCAAGTGAATCATTAGTCAATACTTGTGTAAATTGAATTAATTCCACAAGCCTGTTCTGGCTAATCATTTGATTTGGGCCCATGAAAATGCGAACAGAATTCCACATTAAAACAAAAACTTCATTATTGTTCAAACGCTCCAACAGTGACATGAATTTTAAAAAGAACATTTAAGATGTTACCAAGGGTACTTAGGAAAACACAGATGTCATCTGTATATAGAATCGTTTTCTGTGGAATGGAATAAAAGAAGTGTAATTTAAATAAACCCACAGAAGCAGAAAAACAAGAGACAAGTTGTAAGCAAAACCAAAAAAAGAGCATTGTGAAAAATGTGAAGAGCAAGGGTTGTGTGTGGGGTTTTTTCAAAAAATGTCCTGCGATATTGGAAATTTAAGCAGCACTATATCAGCCCTGAGAGGCAGGTAGCTGAAGTACTGAGAGTAATCAGAAAAGAGCAGAATACAAAGAAACAACAGGGTCAGTATCAGCACTGGCTTTGATATTTTTCCAGAAAAGCAAAGCTGTCTCTAAGCAACCGTTGAAAAGAACATGGGAAAGCCAGGCCGTCTCTATTCAGAGCAGAAGTTTGAAAAATTACACCTGTGGATTTCTACTCCTAGGATCAGTCAGCCCATGTATCTAGTGGACGTGTTAGAATGGAGGATTCAGGGCGCTGCAGTTCAAAAAGTAACTTTTCCAAGCTCTGAAACAGACACACAAACCACCTTCAATTGCCAGTTTTGGCCTGGATGGGAAAAACCAGCTAGCATGTCGTCCCAATTCATTGGAGGTCCATTAAAAAGAAACAAAACCCAGCAAATGGGAAAGAAACTCCTTCCTTTCACTCCAGCAACCCTCAAGAAATGTGCAAGATGGTTTCCACTGATTTCAGATGAGTGGTGTTTCTCTATACTGTGTGGTGTGTTACAGCCACAACAGAGATCAGCTCTTCCTAAATGAGCATTTGGCGTTATCTGGGCTCCCGGAGGGAAAAAAAAAACAAAAACGGGAGGAACACACTTACTCTAGGCACGGTTCAAAAGACACAATCGAAAGACCAGGGCAGGACAGCAGCATTACCAGCATCGTTCAGGCATATTGAAAGGAATGTATTACCACATTGGGGTCCCCCCTCCCCCCCCGGCATACAATAAAATAAAAATTGATCCCAAAAGGATTCAGTTCTTCCCACGCCACCATGTTTCACAGCTAGCTAGTTCATAACATTGGACAGCACCGTGTTGCCACAGACCTGCTCCGTGGAGCTTGAGAGCAGAAGCGCAGGGAAGACCTTCTGCCCAAGCGCACCCACTGAGGAAGGTTGTCCCTTTCATAAAATCAACACAGAAGATTCACCGTTCCCTTTCCCCACCTCCTTTGATGTCCACAGAGTTCCTTTGAGTCCAGGGAATCTGGGGGAAGGATGCTTAGGAGACCTATTTAAAAGCACACATTTTGATTTCTGCCTTTTGAATTGATAATATAACCTCCCTTTTCATGGGTACCTGCCCCTTCTCTTCTCCAGATGCCTTACAATCAGGAATGAGGGCGGAGAAGTGAGGTCTCTTGCTCTGTCCTGGCTGGGTGGTAATTCGGAGGACACAGGCGGATCAGCTTTCCCTTAACCAAGAGATACACCAGGCCCGTGCTAGCCAGTGTCTTTGAGACTGATGATTTCAAAATAGATATGCATAATTAGATATCTTCCCTGGATAATGAAGGGGGCTGTGGTGAGCAGATGAAAAATAACTTGATTGGGAGACAACGCTCATTCCCACCGTGACCACTTTAACCCTTTGTACTGTTGCTCTGACATCACGATGACAAGAAAGGGAACACAAAATACTATGATGAATTCCAAATGGATGGGAAGAGGTGTGAGGAAGTTAATCCCGGCGCCTTGGCAGCATGTCTAGGATGTATTCCGCAATGCCGATGAAATAGACCACTTGTGCAATACCAAAGAGGGGGGCAATGACCAGGGCTCTGCAGTATGCCCCCTTCAAAAAGGCTGCGGGACCTTCTTTCTGCCAGATTTTCCTTAAAAAGTACACAGAAGAAACAGATTATTATTATGAGTCTTCATCACAATCCCTCCTTATCCCAGCCTTGTCGACCAGAACATCTGTTTCCTTAGCTATTCTATGCCTCCAATGTATTTTATAGTACAGTATTATCTCTACAAACAGACATACCATAAGCTGAATAGGGTATGACTAAAAGGTAGGGCTAAATTGTACAGGTGACATAGATTTGCATGTCCTGCCAGCTACCTTTTAGATTTACATGCTTAGTAAGCACGGTTATACACAACACCCTTACACAGCTGACCTCTACTCACACAGAGGTGCCTACCGAAAATATTAACTAGGTTGCAGGAATACATTAGTGAAAGTGCTCTGTCTTCCTCCAGAAAAAAAATGCAAACTGTTGTTTTGTTTTTTTTTAAGGCTCTCGACAGCTCATGGTTTCTAAAAAAGGGATTTCCAACAAGATGAAAGATTCAATGGGCACTCTGTTAAGAATTAGATAAATCATCACTACACTGGTGTAATCTGCTGCAAATTTCTTTCTCATACTCATCAGCCTTGCTGCTGCCCACCCTCCTCAAGTGTGTTAGGGTAGGATCGAATGTCCGATGACGGGTGAATGTCAAGGTTTACCAGAAAATGTATACTTCGAAGTTGGTAGAATAAGCTTTCATAAACTCCATGCATCTGAAGAAGTGAACTCAGATGTATGAATGCTTTTGCTACCAACTTTGTTCTCTCAGTTACAAGACCCCTTGGTACATGAAAGAGCTTGTTTACCTGGCACAGTCTACTATCCCTGAATATGTGTCTTCATTGACGCCCCTCTGCAAGGACTGCAGTCGTGTCTTGATTACTGAGGAAAGAAAAAACAAAATTGGCTACAGTCTGTGCTTAAACCATATCTCTGCTGAACCTTTTTAGCCTCACTTTGGCAACCTCCATGGTCAAGTCTCTCCTACACAATCTGTTTTATACCCACTGGCTATATTCAGACAGCATCAAGATCAAAGCTTCTGCTTCTGTGCCATTTCCTACTCTTCTCCCCCTTTTTCAGAGGCTAAGTTTAATGCAATGAGAGTCAGCATGGTGAAGTGGTTTGAACATTGGACTACAATTCTGGAGACCAGGGTCTGAATCTCCACTTAGCCATGGAAACCCACTGGGTGAGTTTGGACAAATCATACACTCTCTGCCTCCAAGTCAAGCTCCCTCTGAAAAATCTTGCCATGAAAACCCATAATAACTAAAAATGACTTGAAGTCACTGAACAACAGCAACAAATTAAATGAGTAACTTTCTGATTTTATCAGTGCATAACTTGCTGCTATGTCCAAATTGATGAGCTTTAGTTTCCAAACAAGGATTGCAAACAATGGTTTGACCAAATCAGGAAGGTATCAGTTGTGTGAAAGCATATGTGGGGACAAGAAGTGGAGAAGAAGGGAATGTGCAAACACGGGGCTTTACCCTGGTTCTTCACATTGTAGCTTGAAAAACTGCAAATGAGACATATGAATGCAGACACTGTATCTCTCCCACTCAACTTTCAATCTCAACCCCTCAATCTGTAGGCAAAGGCAGCATGGTTTCTGTTAAGCCAGTGGTTCTCAACTGTGGGTCTCCAAGTGTTTTGGCCTACAACTCCCAGAAATCCTAGCCAGTTTACCAGTTGTTAGGATTTCTGGGAGTTGAAGGGCAAAACACCTGGGGATCCACAGGTTGAGAACCACTGTATTAAGCAATAGCCTTTCCTTTCTACAAGGGAAGTTCCATCTTTCCAATTCATCTCAATAGAAAAACGTACACTCAGCACTTTCACATTCACCAGATGCTGGAGGCTTTGCAACCTCCCCCCCCCCCCCCCCCAATTCTCACAATTGCCTCCTCTAATGTTACCATAGCCCAAACACCTGGAAGTAACTTGTTAAAAGTTTAAATTAACAGCGCTGTTAGAATTTTTGAGCACCGAGGGCCAACTCTGCTACTTTATTATAACAATAACATTATCTTTGAATAATAGAATTATTAGTATGGAAAATTAAGTTTGCAAAGAGATCTTCTAGCACCTTAAAGACTAACTGGGAAAAAGAAGGTGGTAGATAAAATTTTGCAGACTAAGCCTACTTCCTCAGATTCAAGGTGTTATAAGATCTCTTTGCTTAAGTGAGTAATATCTAGTGTTACTGGTTACCTCAATATACTATGGGTGGGAGAGCATGCAGGGGTTTTTTGGACCACATTTTAATTTTTAAAACCCTAAATTAACTAAAATTTACTTTTAAAACAGCAGCAATACAGTACTGCTTAATATTATAACATATTTCTTTTCAAAAGTAGGGTGAAGGAAGAAGATTAATAATCAGTTAGTTTTACCGAACACAAAACTTGCATGTTATCTTCTAAATTCACCTCTCAAAGTTTTGTTCTCAAGACAGAAACACCAGGGACTTCTGCCCCGTTCCATCCTAGGCTTTCTTGCCAGGAATTTCAATGGATGAACCACTCCATGCCTGCCGCCCAGCTCCCTGGACAAGTTTCTCTGCAGTACCTACCATCACAAGGATTAACTGCGACTGCAGCTGTGCTTCCTGCCACACACCCAGCAAGAAAGGACACATAGAAGGGAGCTTTTACATCAGGGCTCTTCTGTCCCAGTTTGTTCAGGTTTGCAAACAGTGGAAAATAAACAATGGAAAAAGGTACATCCCTGCAAAAGGAGAAGAATGTAGGTGGTAAGGAAAGGTCTGTCTGCCTCAGACTATGAACAGTATTAACTGGCCCCACGGTCCCAGCTGGCTTTGAAAGCTGGCTGTGTGTACAGAGAAGTGTCAGCTGTTCCCATAGGTCCTGAAGCCACCAGGAGCTTTATGCTGATTCTCACCTTAGGAACATGTCACTTAGCACTATGAAATTCCAGTGCAGGACATCAGCAACCCTTTGATATCCCTTAATGAATTAATACCTAAATAAAGTTGTCAACATTCATTTCTAATAACCTTTGCTTCCCATTTTCCTGCACTTCCTCTCCTCTCACTGGCTCCGACACTTCTAATTTATAGGTTAAAGTAAAGGTTTTTCCCTGACATTAAGTCCAGCCGTGTCCAACTCTGGGGGTTGGTGCTCATCTCCATTTCTAAGCCGAAGAGCCAGCGTTGTCCGTAGACACCTCCAAGGTCATGTGACTGGCATGACTGCATAGAGTGCTGTGGCCCTCCTGCCAGGGCCGTACCTATTGATCTACTCACATTTGCATGTTTTCAAACTGCTAGGTTGCAGAAGCTGGGGCTAACAGCGGGCACTCACTCCACTCCCCTGATTCGAACCTGCGACCTTTCCATCTGCAAATTCAGTAGCTCAGCGCTTTAACACACTGTGCCACTGGGGGCTCGTAATTTAATTTAATCCATATAAATTTCTGGTATATCAATCTTCTTTGGGAAGCTCTCCCTTTCTGCTTGTGTTACGTTGTAAGCTACTCTTTCTGTCAATGGCAGTACAGTAGAGTCTCACTTATCCAACACTCACTTATCCAACGTTATGGATTATCCAACGCATTTTTGTAGTCAATGTTTCAATATATCGTGATATTTTGGTGCTAAATTCATAAATACAGTAATTACTACATAGCATTACTGCGTATTGAACTACTTTTTCTGCCAAATTTGTTGTCTAACATGATGTTTTGGTGCTTCATTTGTAAAATCATAACCTAATTTGATGTTTAATAGGCTTTTCCTTAATGCCTCCTTATTATCCAACATATTTGCTTATCCAACATTCTGCCGGCCCGTTTATGTTGGATAAGTGAGACTCTACTGTATATTAATAATAAAAATCTGAATCAGACTGATATATTAACTTATTTAACTAGAATGTGGAAGGCATCAAAGTTATGATCTAGTTTCTTGGCCCATGTGTACATAAAATACAAATGGAGCACATGCTTTTTTTGTTATGTTATATTTGGACTTTAAATGACTGTCTCCTGCAGGCTATAGCAGAAGTTGAAACCATACAGCCCTCCTGGTGTTCTGAGATTACAACTCACAGCATTCCTTAGTACTGGCTATGGTGGTTTGGGCTGGTGGGACCACTAATAAACTAGGAGGTACCAAACTCCTAACTCTGTCCTAAATGAATGCCCCACCTTAGCAACGTAGCTCCAAGTCCCTTATAAAGTCCAGCAATGCCTTTGCTCCGGAGCAGGTCCCTTGTGATTTGCATCGCTGTGGTTCGTGACTCCATGACCGACTCTGCTGCAGCAGCCCCACTTGAGGGATTCAGCTGGGCCTGTGCTGCCATAAGTTTCTTCTGTGCAGCTGCAAAGGAATCCAGAGAGCTTCGTCATTTAAAATCCCACCTCACTATCCTGAGGCAACAACACAAATGCAACAGGCGTCCCATATATTAGGACAGTGGTTCTCAACCTGTGGGTCCTCAGGTGTTTTGGCATAAAACTGCCAGAAATCCCAGCCAATTTACCAGATGTTAGGATTTCTGGGAGTTGAAGGCCAAACATCTGGGGACCCACAGGTTGAAAACCACTGTATTAGGATGTCAATTAAACGCAATGTCTTTTCTAACATCAGGATAGTACCAAAAGACAAAGAACAGGCTTAGAACTAATAATATTTCTCTCCAATCAGTGCTTAGCCCCCAAAAACTGTCTTCTGTGCTGCAATTTACTGTTTCAGTAACTGTTTCAATTTAAAATATTAAGGAGGTCAATCCGGAACAGCTCACAGACCTGATTAACAAACATGGCACTCTGCTTCTGTAATGTATGCAAAAGATATACTACCATCCATGCCATAAAAATGCAAGCTGCCTGCCATACATGAGCAGGAACAGGTGAGATGCAACTGTGTCAGACCATCTGTGACATATTGGAGGGTCTGCCCTTCTTTCCCTCCTGTTCTCATTGTCCCTCCATTCACTCCAGACAGAATAGTGACACGGCTGGCATTGTCACTACAGTCCTGCCCTTTGAAATAACAGAAGCCTTCTATATTTACTGGGTGTTTTTAAGAGTCCATAGCTCCAGGAAGGGTTTGAAATCCGTACCCTCTCTAAATGTATCTTTGAGATTGACTGTTCTCTCATGGCTCCTGCCAGCTACTTTGATCTGCAATGTTTCTATTTCATCAGAAGATGGCACTCATGTCAATTTCTGGTTAAGCCAAGACTTGCCAGCAAAAGTATACACAACCTCTGTTGCAACAGAGATATTATAATCCAGTTTTGTGCTGCAATGAGAAACTTTTTACAGCTTTCCTAATTTTATTTGTTGTAGTCAAGTTTAAATTACAATTGGAAACAGGAGAGAGAGAAAGGGGAAAACAAAAGCACAAGGAGATATTAGAAGCCTGAGAGATAAGCTGCTGTTTGTTTATTTCACCCCAATGGTCTCAACAGCACTTATATTGGAGCTTCAGGAAATAAACAGTGTGCTCGACTCAATTCAACAAAAGGTTCAGGCTGTGGCCACAGCAGAAGCACTTTCTCATTGAATTTTTCTGGGCTCTGCAGTTCCATTTTCCTGTTTCATTAAAATTAACAGCTATATTATCAGGTAGAAGCACAATGTTAGCCATACTCCCCATACATCTTTCATCCTATGTGGCCCAGCTCTGTTTCATGGATTCAGTGTTGTGGGGTGCTAGTTGGCTTAAAACTGTCTCCCTTCCAAAAAGTGCCAGAAAGTGGAGACGTGGGAAACATAACAAGAAACTCCTTTCATCAATGTGTTGTTGAAGGCTTTCATGGCAGGAATCACTGGATTGCTGTGAGTTTTCCGGGTTAAATGGCCATGTTTCAGTAGCATTCTCTTCTGAAGTTTCACCCACATCTATGGCAGGTATCCTCAGAGGTTGTGAGGCACCTCACATCTTCCAAGGATGCCTGCCATAGATGTGGGTGAAACATCAGGAGAGAATGCTTCTGCAACATGGCTATACAGCCCAGAAAACTCACAGCAATCCTTTCATCAATGTTAACAGTTTTGTTGTGTTGCCAGACTTAGGCCCCTCCTACACTGCCATATAATCCAGGTTATCAAAACAGATAATCCACATGATCTTCTTTGAGCTGGATTACATGAGTCTACACTACCATATAACCTAGTTCAAAGTGGACAATCTGGGTTTTATATGGCAGTGTAGAAGGTGTCTTAGTAGTTGGAGGCAAGATGGCACAAAAGAAGAAATACAATAGTAGCATGTAAGGGGTAAGCAATCCGAAGGTGGCTGAATTATTCCTGTCCAACCACCCCTTCATTTTGAGTCCTCTCCTGTTATCTAGGGCAGTGATTCTCAACCTGTGGGTCCCCAGATGCTTTGGCCTTCAACTCACAGAAATCCTAACAACTGGTAAAATGGCTGGGATTTCTGGGAGTTGTAGGCCAAAACACCTGGGGACCCACAGGTTGAGAACCACTGATCTAGAAAGTCCTCTGGGCATTGCCTCTTGCAGCATGAGTTCTAGAAGGAGAGAGAAAAAGGCAGATGAGGTACCGATTCGGCCTGCATCCTGCAGCTGGATCTTGAGCATCTCCATGGGAGTGGTGACAATCACCTGGCAGGTCCCTGCCCCACAGCCAGCCAGCATTTCCTTCAGCAGGGTCAGCTTCTTCCTGACATAAAGATAGAGGAGAAAGAGAGAAAGAGACACAAAGAAAATCAGGTGAATGATCCACTGGTTTTCAGGCAAGGCAAATAACAGATTTGGTTTTTCCATAGGATGTTTATGCATCTAGCAAGTTTTATGCACAGATCTAACATATTGTGGAAAATAAGGATGGTTTAATATTCTCTAACCTGATATTTTCAGTAATGAACGCAATGCAGTAAAGATGCAGCCGAGTGACTAAAACTATCTTAAGCAGTGGAGAGGCAATAACAAGAAAAACAAAAATGCTGGATATCCAGATGAGCAGTGGTCTATTGTTAAATTGACAAAGACTTGGTATAAAAAGTATGACTTGAAGAAATCAGAGAAATGTGGAAGGAAGCTCTACTCTTGCTCCATTTTCATCTAATGAGCATCTCACCCGTTCCTCCATTATGTTCCAAAAAGAGCTGCCTGCAAAGTCAAATACTAGGCAAGAAATGCCAACACAGTTAAAATACAGTCTAGCAAACCTTACAGAAGGCTTCTGTTTGCAAAACCTGAAGGCATAGAGTAACCTCAGGGCATAGGCTCATCTGGGGAAGGAAAAAATCCACTGCACTGTTAAGACACTAAATCATTATCTCACTTCTCCAGTAGCAAAAATGTAGTGTAAATCACACTGGTCCCAAACAAGTGGGAATATATCAGAGAAGTCATCACACATATTTAGGGCAATCAAACTTAAAATGGATATTTCGCTAAAAAATTCACAATGGACAGGTTAAGGCCAGAATAAAGTACACAGGCTAGCATATCCATTTTATATTGTGGAAAATTAAGAAATTGCTCCAGAAGAGCTTAATCTTTCCAGATCATAACAACAGATGTTAACAGCTAGGAATAACATCCTTCCTTTATTCATACCTAAAATCCAACATTTTTTATTCAAGAGAATAATTAAAATAATGTTGTGTTAAAAAGAAATACTAGATTTGACATCACGATCTTAAAATGTTTTTGCAAACTTCTATACACTGGCTTAAGAGATTGTGACATCCAGGATTAAAAGTCAAAATCATATTGAATTTTTCTGAAAATTTCCATTTTATTTATTTATTTTATATATCTTTTAAAATCAATTTAAAAATCACAAAAATTAAAAGATAATTGAAAGACCAAGAAAAAGATGGTATCCCCCTTCTAATGCCTTCATACTTGTGCAAACTTTACATCTCTACACTTGCTACACCTTCACCAGGTTCCTTGAAAGCATTTCAAATTAGATTAGTCAAGTAATCAAGCATCTTTCCAAGTGCTCAGTAGCCAGTCTGATCAGAAAGATATGTCTGAGGTTTATCTCCACAATGATTGTCCTTGGAATTAGCAACATATTAACTATTATCTCACATTAATAATGACCTCAAATACCTTTAAAACATCCTGGGTAACAAACAAAAAAATAAGTCAGCACTCTGCATTCGCTGGGGTAAAGGGGCATGGGACTCCCATGAAAGTGGAAAACCAAAATTAAGGAAATTGTTCTAATTTATCTGAGAGAACATCTCTCTAGGAATTTCTAGGTCTTAGATTTTCTCCGACAGAGAAGATTAGGTAGCTCACTTTCCATCATTCCTCTATTGAACCTTGATGGACTAGCTGTTACCAGTTTAGTGAAAGGCATTCTGTCCATCTACAAGCAACCCCAACATTTATATAAATAAAAATGTAATGTCCGTTTCTGGGGACCTCATATCTCCCAAACTACTTAACAGATTGCTACAAAATTTGAACACAATGTAGCATTCGAACTGACGAGTGTTTTGAGGTATTTAAAAGCAAACTTCTGTTGCTTCTTGTGTGGGAGAATTGGCCATCTGCAAGGATGTTGCTCAGGGGATGCCCAGATGATTTACCATTCTGTGGAAGGCTTCTCCTTATATATCTATGGAAGGTCCAGGGTAGGGGAAAGAACTCTTTTCTGCTTGAGGCAAGTATGAATGTTGCAATTGGCCAGCTTGATTACCACTGAATAGCCTTGCAGCTTCAAAGCCTGGCTGTTTCCTGTCTTGGGTAATCCTTTGTTGGGAGGTGTTGATTGTTTCCTGTCTAGAATTCCTCTGTTTTTCTGAGTGGTGTTCTTTATTTACTGTCCTGATTGTAGAGTTATTAAATACTGGTAGCCAGGTTTTCAGTAATAGGGAGGAGGAGGCACTGGGGTCGCTCCCTGGGAGGGACCTATGGCCTCTCCCAGCAGGAAAATGACACAGCAGCATGGCCGACGAGGAAGCCACGCCCCCTGTCATTCTCCCCAAGGGGAGGACAGAGAAAGAAAGAGATCTATATCCATTCATTCATCCATCCATCCAACTATGTTTACACTCAGAGGCAATCTTTAGAATTCTGCGGTTTACATCAGAACATGAATTGCTTATCACATGGACAGGAATATGTTCTGTGTTCCAGAATCGCCAAACCACACAATCTCCATATCTGCACAGACAATGGAACACCACAAATATTGCTTACCCAGAAGCATGGTGAAATAACATAACTGAAACCTGCTCTTTCTCTATCCTTTCTTTTCCATTGAAATTGACGGGGCTACAGCAACGCGTGGCTGGCTACAGCTAGTTAATAATAAAATTCACCTCCGAAATGCAGCAGAAATGAGGTCACCCATACAGGTGGTCTCAACCTCAAAAGTTAACAGGCTTTAAATCTTTCTTTATTTAGGCTCTCTCCAGGTAGAGGTCTGCCTTCCTCTCCCTATCCTGCTACAGGGTATTTCAAAGAGATGGACCAAATTTCAAAGCAGTGTACTTCATGACAGAGTGTTCTGTCATTTCTGAGCTGTATGGCCATGTTCTAGCAGCATTTTCTCTTGATGTTTTGCCTGCATGTGGCTGGCATCATTAGAAGATCCTCTGAAGATGTCAACCACAAATGCAGGTGAAACATCAGGAGAAAACAGAACACGACCATACAGCCTGGAAACTACACAACACCTCAGTGATTCTGGCAGTGAAAGCCTTCAACCTATTTGACGATGGAAACATGTTACAATTACACAATAACATAGCTTAGAACAGCTAAATGAGTTATCAAGTTATCAAGTTTTACTAAACATTTTCAGCCAGAAATGAAGAATCTCTCATTAGGACTTATGTTGCAAGACAGGGGCTGTTTGTGTGCTGGTAGAGGCATCTAGCAGTAATCAATTGAAACTTTATACCTTACCATTTAGAGAGTTTCATGAATGGGTGGGTTTGTGGTTGCAGAGATATAGCGATTTCAAATCGGGTCCATCTTTTTAAAACACCCTATACTAAGGCAGAGAAACTGAACATAATATACCACAAAGCACGGTATTCAGGTGCATATTGATACCACCCATAAGGATATTTCCAAATGTAGCATTTATCTAGCACTTGGAGTGCTTTCATGAGCAACAGAAACATTATGTCAGCCCCATGGATACCTGCCTGCCTACCCCTAGAGGAGTGCCTTGACTAATGTGCTGACCGCCTCAGAGTAAATGCAGAAAAAGGATGAGCATACTTGGTTCATAAAGAGTTTGATAACAGGTCAACAACTACTGTATGGGAAAGCTCTTTAAGAAATGTTACATTCAGTATCTTGTGTTATTGCTACATCGATGCTGAGAAGCTACTCTCTGGAATGAGAACTAAGGTACAAATCCCCAGTCCTGCAACATTTTGAATCAGCATGTTATTCTCCATTGCATTCCATCCCAGAAATTTGCAAAAGGCGGCGGTGGGGGGATCGCTTTAGGAACACAGAAGAAAGACAAAAGAATAAGGAAGGACAAGGGTAGGTAAGTTTGGTTTAAATCATAAGGAGAGGGAGTGACAGTCTCTGTAAATGTCAAAAATCCTCCCAGCAAAAATTTGTCTAGCTGTCACTAGTGTCAAATGATGCACACACTCAAAAGATTCAGAGCTCTTGAGGATCTGGGCTACTGGATAACAACTTGAATCAGCAGCTGGAGCTGTACTTGGTATGTCATTTCTTCACACATTTGAAACTCACAAGCTGTGAGCTGTCAGCATCTTCACCTCTGTGGAAAGAGCCAAGTAGCGTAAGGTTCAGCCCTTGCCTAAAGGAGCTGTGTTGTTTAAAGCTTCCTCAATTATATTATTCCGTTCTCTAAAGATATGGCACAACTCACAAAGAAAGTTACATGCAGCTGATCTGTAAGTTTGCACAACTGCTACTTAGATTGTCTTGTTATAGGTGTAAGACAAGGCCCCACTGAAGATTATTAAATGACTCAATATAGATTTCTTCTTTGAGAACATAGGGAGGAATTTTCATTGTGTTTAGTCACATGGATTTGAAAAAAGATCAGAGAGCTGGAAACATCCTGCTCAAGAAATCCTTGCCTGCAGCTGGCAAATTAAATGGAATCTGGACGATCTGAGGAACTTGCAGAAAATATGAACATCTGCAGGAAATAAGGATACAAACCATATAAAGAGTCCAAGGAACTCCTTTGAAACAACCCACAACATCTACTTAAAATCTTTTTTGTTTGTGTGTTGTCTTTTTTGTTTGTTTGTTTATTATTTATTTACTGCATTTGTATCCTGCCCTTCTCACCCCAAAGGAGACTCAGAGTGGCCTTACAGAAAGGCAGCAATTCGATGCCATGAGCATACATACAATAAAATAAACAGTAACATTAAAAACAAAAACATTAAAACAACACACTTCAAAACCAATTATTAAAATCACACCATCCAAACTTATGATCCAGGGCCATTCCATTTGTCATTTGTCACTGTTCCTTATTCTCTTATTATTTGGATTTAGTCTTTGTTTATGAACTTTGAGATGAGGACATTGGAATCACTTTTTCAAACTTTTCTCTAAATCATAAAAGATGGGATCTTATTTTCTAAATTACATATGGCAGGAGGAAGAATATGGTCTACAAGTGGACCACTGGCCCATCTTCAGCGGACAATAAAATTCCAGCAGATTTCAGTTGCAAGTGATGAAAAAATAGGAAAAAAATTGATACAAATGACCAAGCCACTTCTTATATTAAGGAAGAGCATACAATCAGGATTGCATTAGACCAGTGGTTTTCAACCTGTGGGTCCCCAGGTGTTTTGGCCTACAACTCCCAGAAATCCCAGCCAGTTTACCAGCTGCAAGGATTTCTGGGAGCTGAAGGCCAAAATATCTGGGGACCCACAGGCGAAGAACCACTGCATTAGACATAGTTATTAAGTACTATGCTCTATTATACAGGAAATTTAACATTTGTTGGCCATTAAAGACATGCATCCCATGGAAGTCATCCACCTAAATAACAAACACAAACATTTTACAAGTATTTCAGCCCACACTAATTGAACTTGGTAGAACTTGCTGAGGACATGATACAGTGGAACCTCCTTTACTCCTTTTAATGACAATTTTATGATTGGCAGGAATGTATGAGATTATTTTAATGGCTAAATTTTATATTGCATATTTAGCTGTTGTTGTAAACTGCCTTGGGTCCTCGGAGAAAGGTGATATAGAAATGTCCTAATAAATAAAATAAAATAAATCTCTACTTATGAGCCTCCCTACTAACAAGCTTTTGAACTTGTGAGCCATTGTTTGGCCAGAGTTTCTTTTGAACTTACGGGCACCTTTTTAACCTATGAGAAGCCGGAATGAGTGCTCACACGAGAGTACAAAGCTTCAAGGGAGCAGTCTCTGACTGCATGCAACATATTCTTCTCCACTTTGGGAGACCGCTGCCTGCTTTGAGGAACTTTGGCTTAGTTCATTTTGTGCGGGTTTTATTCCTGGCATGTTTAGCTTCATGAAAATTGAGAGGGCAAGAGAGGGCGGGAGGCTGGAATGAGTATAGTATGAAGAAAATGATACTTCTGCTTCTTCACTTTGTGCTTTTTTTTTGCCTTGCACACTGAACAACTGACCATTTACTGCCTCAATTGTGCTTCCTTGCCACAGTGACTGGATGGAACCAAGCACTGTCTGTCTCCGAACATTTTCCCCCTTACCAATTTGCATAATAGTCTAATATTTTACGTGTCATTACTTTTTATACATTAGTTGTTATTTATAAAGTACATTTCCTTATTTAAAAACATTTAAGAAAAATTGGGGGAGGAAGTTGAGGCTAGAATGGATTAATAGCATTTTAACAGGAAAATCTGCTTTGAGATGAGAATGTTTTGAGTTAAGAGCTTGGAACAAATCAAACTTTTAAGTCAAGGTATCACTGTACTTCTTTTAGTTTCATGTCCTCAGCAAAAGTCACAGTTAAAACCTACAGTTCCCCTACAACTGCAACTGCACAATTAAAGGAACCAGGAAAACAACCAGGAAACAGCCCTACATATTTGCCCCAAATAAAAACATTTAAGAGCAAAGTTTTGTTTCTCACGATGGAGGAGATCTTTTCTTTACAAAATAAAAGCAGCAAGGGACTGTCTAAGTGCAAACATCCAACTGTAAGACCTTCATGTTTCCTTCTAACTTACTCTGTACCTTAGTAACTATTCCACATCCCATCACTCTGTGGCTTCACCACTTCTGCTATTTTCTGTGGCTTCACTAATATCACTGCCATATCATCTGGATTAACACAATCAATGAAAGGAGCGGAGCAAAACCTGAGTAATGAAATGATTTGGGGACTTGCTCTTGGTATCCTGAACACTTATGGATTAGGCATAAGGCTTAATAGTTTTGGTCTTCAGCATGAAATATTTTTCCTGAGCTAATATGCTCAAAAACATCTGGATCAGTGACAGCCATAGTGGAAAATTTGCCTATGCATTGTCAGAGGAAAGTGTCTCACATTTCTGTTCAATAAGCAAAACAATGCCACAGAGCAAGAAAAGGAAGAGGGAGCAGATATCAATTTACTTGATGGCTCTAGTTATGCCCACAAAGAAAGAATTAATGCAATAATGCTTAGTGGCTAGGACGGGAAAGAGCTAAAATCAGCAGTTTTCTAATAACATTTTACAACAACAAACAAGTGAAGGGCAAGATTTTTTAAAAAACCATGAAAATGAAAAAGGCAAGGCTGTTACACATAGAAATTAATAATAATGAGAATGCCTTGAAAAAAAATTAAAATCAGAAATATTTTGAAAGCTTGAAAATGAATGTAGAAAGCAGTACTTTCTATGAGTATTGCCTAAGATGTAGGAGGACCTTGGCACTATAAACATACCTAAGGACTCCTTGCCTTAAAAAACCCTACAAAGTTCAAGAGGTTGCTATAAGTCTATAGGTAAGTTTTCAAATAACATGAAAGACAGTGAGTTTCTAGGCATTTGATGTATATATATTTTGAAAACTACAGACATAACTAATTCTTTCCACTGTGTAAACTGTCTTATTTTATTGTTATTCTAATTATATTCCATGCCTCTGTTACATTTTCATTTGCATTATTTGTAAATGCCATTGTAGGTTAAAATTACAAGAGATCCTATGACTAATCTACCACTTCTATCACCTGTACAATTAAATGCTTGTATTTCCTTTGTCTTAAAATTAGTGAGAACCCGTATTAAGCACATACTGGGGATTTAAAATTCTATTGTAAGGCATGGACAGTACTGACTCAATCCCAATTTATTGTTTTCTACTTTTCCCATTTTTTAGATTAGTAAAATGTAATAATGCATTAAGATATGAAGAGTCAGGAGCCCCCAATGGCGCAACAGATTAAACCGCTGAGCTGTTGAACTTGCCGGCCGAAAGGTTCATGGTTCAAATCCGGGAATCAGGGTGAGCTCCTGCTGTTAGCCCCAGCTTCTGCCAACCTAGCAGTTCGAAAGCATGTAAATGTGAGTAAATCAATAGATACCACTTCGGCGGGAAGGTAATGGTCCATGCAGTCATGCCGGCCACATGACCTTGGAGGTGTCTATGGACAATGCCAGCTCTTTGGCTTAGAAATGGAGATAAGCACACCATCCAGAGTCGGACACAACTAGACTTAATGTCAGGGGAAAACCTTTACCTATGAAGAGTCAAGTCATAACAACAGCTGGTCTTTTGCTGTCTCTACCAATTTCCTTTGTAAGAACAGTAACAGCATTAAGAGCCCAAGAGCTAATGCATTTTCTATATTTATGTACATATACAGAAAATGCAGTGCTCCCATTTCTGTCGAATGCAAATATGTCTTGGATGCAGTGAGACAGACTTTTGTAGTCAGATGTGTCTTTGTACTGGGTAAAACCAGTTCCACAAAGCTGGCCCTGTCATTATAAACAAGCCACTTAACCACCATAATGTGCTAATTACATTTGTCAAGAAATGAACTTGCATTCATCCCAAACGCAATTTGACCCTGGGGCCCAGTTTCAATGGTCATATGTTATTGTCAATACATAGACTTCAACACTTAAGGGCTTGTGAAAGGTCCTGTTGGTCAACTGCCAGCAGATTCACAACTGGTGAGATGGGAGACAACAAGATCTGAAATGCAGTTACAACACCAGTGTTAATTAATTTGGTAGCACTTACTTCAGCATAACTGCACTGGCTTTGTTCACAGGGCCATCTGGAAAAATATCCAACTGATGTTCCCTCTTTGATTACCACAGCTATACAACCTTAACTAAGATGGGATAGAGCATGAAAAATGCAAAAGAATTTGTTACGTGTTGCTCTCCATCTTTTTTTAGTCTAAAATAAAAGAACGGTGCCATTGTGTGCTGCCTGTTGACTAGCACTAAAACTAGGATTCTTTGGTAGCCTAAATTAGTGCTAGGAATGAAGGACTGCTCACCACTGACTGGACTTATCACAGGTGCTGCATTCCTTTATGGATACTTTCCTATGGGAATTCTAAGGGCAAAGTAACCTTGACTGATCAAATGGACTATTTTTGGAAGCAGGGAAAATGCAGAAGGACATATTTATTCTGCAGTATACAGAGGTTCAGCAAAGCAGAAAGAAAGGTGAGTATCTCCAGCCTTGCACCTTTTTAATTAACCAAAAGTAACAGTGTGGAAATGTATTAGGTTCAGCAAAGGGCGGGAGCGAAAGAAAATGAGAAAGTGCACAAAGAGGATCTTGAACAAGCAGAAGGGAAATAGGAAATTATTTCCCACATCATCATGACAAAGACCTCTCCATTCCTCAAATTACTATCCTCCTCAAAAGGGGAACTATTTTTAAAGAGAAAAAAAGACATTATATACACACAGAGCAAGAAGAAACAGCCCAGCCCTGTAGCATTATTGTGGAACCAGAGTAATGTTACACAGAATTAGCAGGGCAAAAGTATAATACAAAAAGACTTTGAGCTGCAAAAGAAAGCTAAGACAGCGTTTCTCAACCTGGGGGTCGTGACCCCTGGGGGGGTTGTGAAACAGGTGTCAGAAGCGTCACCAAAGACCATCAGAAAACACATACTTCTGATGGTCTTAGGAACCCTTATGTAGGTGAACTATAAATCCCAGCAACTACAACTCTCAGATGTCAAGGTCCATTATCCCCAAACTCCACCAGTGTTCAAATGTGGCCATACTGAGTATTTGTGCCAATTTTGGTCCAGATCCATCATTGTTTGAGTCCACAGTGCTTTCTGGATATTGGTGAACTACAACTCCAATACCCAGGGCCAATGCCCTCCAAATCCTTCCAGTATTTTCTGTTTGTCATGGGAGTTCTGTGTGCCAAGTTCGGTTCAATTCCATCATTGGTGGAGTTCAGAATGATCTTTGATTGTAGGTTAACTATAAATCCTAGCAACTACAACTCCCAAATGACAAAATCAATCCTTCCCCAGTATTAAAATTTGGGTGTATCAGGTATTTGTCCCAAATCTGGCCCAGTGAATGAAAATACATCCTGTATATCAGATATTTACATTATCATTCATAACAGTAGCAAAATTGCAGTTATGAAATAACAACTAAAATAATTTTATGATTGAGGTCACCACAGCATAAGAAACTATACTAAGGGGTCATGGCATTAGGAAGGTTGAGAACCACTGAGCTAAGAGGACAGAGGTAGGCACTCTGAAAATAGAAAAGGCAATAATGTCCCTAGTATTGGTTGGTCATGCAAGTAAGGAACTGCTTGACCAATCTGTACAAGGGAGAGAACTGAGTCAGAGGGCACAATTAAAATAAAGCGCAGTAGTAACCCAGAGGAGCATAGCTGAAGATACACTGTAGGTGTTGCATTAGGTCAACAGAAACCAAACTGAATAGTAATTATCAGAAGGGATTGCCAACTGCTTCAGCAAAAAGAACTGAAATCCTGTGTTCCTTTAAAAATTAACCAATTAGCAAACCTTCTAAAGAATGCGGCCCATTATCTCGTGGCCACTGGGCATGGTGATTCATTGGGGAGGGGGAGATTGCAGAAAGCTTTTCATCATGAAAACAGCCCTGGGAGTGTCATTTTTGGTGGATGAAATTCAAGCTCCAAAGCAAACATTCCAAGATGATCCAATGGAATCAAAAAGAGGGTGTGATCCTGACACCCTAGAAATGGATAGATAAGAATTGTTATCTTGAGATGAAAACTTCCATAGCTGAACTAGGCAAAACAAGCTATGCGAGGCTACATTACTGCCATTTGCAGTGATTGCTCAAGCACTATATATTGAACTCTAAAGTAACCTCTCTCAAATGTAACTGAATAAGCTAGGCTGCCCAGATCTGAGCTTTGCTCTCAAAGAACCAACTTGATCATCCATCATTCATGGATAGTTAAGGAAGACTATTATCCTGAGGGCCGATCTTTACCAAGTAAAAACAAATCAATCCCTAAAGAATTTAAAGCTGCAAAACCAGTTTGGGTCCTTTCCACAAAAGATAAGCATATGTTGCATAGTTGGAATGTGTCTGTGGTATCCTATTGTTTTCAAGGTATGTGCAGAAGAAAACCTTCACATTTATATTTGGAAAAGAAATAAGTCTGCCATTCCCCTGTGACCCAATCCAATGCTCCAGACTAGAAATGATGGAATGTAGCAACATCACATCACAAATCCTGCCATCCCCTGATGGAAACAATTCTGTAGAGAGCTCTCCACTCTGACTTACCCATCTCTAGCAAGATGATGTCGGAAGAAATCATTGGCAGCTAGCTTGATGGCTTTTTCTGGAGTCACAAGGGTTAGATTCACAGCAGCCCCTGGGCAAGAAGACATAAGGAACAGAATGTTAAGAGCACCAGAGAAAGCTTCATGGTTTCATGGTCTATAAATTATACATCCACAGTGGCACTCAACCTTGAGTTGGCCCGGTTGAATCATCAATGGCAATTGCAGACAAAGAAGCAGAAGTCATGTTGTGGACTTGCCTTCACCCAAATCAACATTATTCTCTCCCCTGCCCTATTGTGGCACATTTATGGCATACAGAAATATCTACTCATACAACACTAACCAACAGAAGGTGAGGAAAAAAATGGTGATAAGCCAGAGCTAAATAGCAAATCACTTGAAATCAGAGGCTCCTTCAGAAACAGAGGTGCAAAATACTACTTGCAGGAAGAAGAGGCAGACTGGTATCCTCCAGATGCACTGGATTGCTACTCCCATAAACCTTCACTGTGCTGGTCAGGGATTACAGGATCAGAAAATCTGGAGAGATCCATGTTATCAACCCCTTAATTGGAACATAGCCACTGGGCAAGACTGATGCGATCCTGTAAAAGCCATCACATTTCAGGCTCTTTAAAGGAATACATTTTATTTTGGAACTTTCCTGAATTTTAGAGCAGGGGTGGGCCAGAATCCCATTGATGGCACACATCAACGCACTGCTCCATTACACCAATGTAAATCATGTTTGGGAGTAGCACACAGCAGTGGGAGTGGATTAGTAGAGAAAGCCATCTATGTTGCCTGAGAAACTTGCCCTTCTGGATTCTGAACAATACAAGAGTCAACGGAACAGCTTGCTCTTTTTACAACAGTGGTTCCCAAACTTTTTTTTTACCAGGGCCCACTTGACCAGGGACCACTCTCAAACATTAGTACCAAAAAAGTTACGAATCAGTTTTTGGTCAACTTTAGATTCAGTTTGGTTATTTGGGGTGCTGATTCAGAAAACTGCATTGGATAGACAACATCAGCTCTAGTTTTTGATAGAGAACATATGCCATCCAGTAGTTGCTATCTGCTTGCTCACAGAAAACTATATTTCATAATCTAGAACTGATGTGGTCTATCTAATGCAATGGTCAGCTCTGCGGAAAGGAGCAGAAATAAAGTTAATAAAATAAATAAAGAGGAAGGAGGTCTGAGGACCAGATTTTTGTTCTCGGGGCCCACTGTTTGGATGGGTTGGGAACCACTGCTTTACAGCTATAGCTTCTTATGCTTTCTCCCCTTTCTTGCCAGTTGTAATGATGCCTGGGGCCATTTTACCCTTGTTTCTACATTGTAGCCTATGCCACTGCTACTATTACGGTTCATCCATTTCTTTTTCTTAACAAGAAATAACACGAGAATTCCTTTAAGTACAGTAGAGTCTCACTTATCCAAGCCTCGCTTATCCAAGCTTCTGGATTATCCAAGCCATTTTTGTAGTCAATGTTTTCAATATATCATGATATTTTGGTGCTAAATTCGTAAATACAGTAATTACAACATAACATTACTGCATATTGAACTATTTTTTCTGTCAAATTTGTTGTATAACATGTTTTGGTGCTTAATTTGTAAAATCATAACTTAATTTGATGTTTAATAGGCTTTTCTTTAATCCCTCCTTATTATCTAAGATATTCGCTTAGCCAAGCTTCTGTCGGCCTGTTTAACTTGGATAAGTGAGACTCTACTATCTCCATTTTCTCAAGCTGATTTTAGCATGGCCTCAAACCTGTTTGTTCTGAATGGTTTCTTGCTCAATGTAAACTCCCGCTTGCCCTGGACCCAGTTTCAACAGAGCAAAAGCACGCCCAGCTCTGTGCCTGCTGTGGTATGTAAACAGCGCTTGACATGCACATGGTGAATGTGAGTACTCTATTATAGAGAGCAACTAACAGCAAATCCCTGTTACTGTAGAAAGCTTTATAAACTGCGTACTGCTGTGCAGAACAAAGGAAAGCAACATTAGTGATACAAGGGTGACCAACACTATTGAGGTCACTAAGGGAAGGGAGTTCAGTATCTGCCACCGCTGCCTTTTCCTGCAAAAAAGGATGACATTCCCTTCATTCCCTCCAACCACAGAGAAACAAAACAGGACAGCAAGCCTTGGCATTCTGAAGCACGATAGAGCTACCTCTTGAAGGATCTGCTAAGAGTCTGTTTCAACCCAAGAGACTGAAGACCAAATTAACTGAGGAATCACAGTGTTTATATGGACACATGTCTGTTTTAATGTTAGCAACCTGGAGAGAAGTGGATATGTGGAGAGCATTTCACACACACACACACACACACACCATATAAGAGGCCATAGCTCAGTGGAACATAGATCCAATCTCAAGCATAAAGATGAAGGCTTCCTGTTTGAAACACTGGATAGATTCTGACAATCAATATTGCCGTAGCCTAGACATACCAAAAGTCTCAGTGAAACTTAGGCACCTATGTTCCAGCATCTCAACAGAAATCTGTATGCTGCCTCCTCCAACAACCCCCCCCCCCCAACACATACACACCTTTAACTCTAGGAGAAAAACTCACATTAGTATGAAGGAGATTGATTTTCATTGCAAGCATAGTAGGAAAGAAACTGATAGACCTCAATTCGCCACACTCAGCATTACTTTGTTCCTATGGCTCTCTCTTGCTCCCTTTTACACACACACACACACACACACACACACACACTAACACCTAATATTAATTTTAAAGACTGACATGAATCCCAGTGGTACAACTTGGGTTATGTCTAGTTTGACCCGCAAAGGTTTCTGCCCCCTCCCCAATACCTACTCCCCACACAAGCAAATAATTCCAGCCCTGACCCTAATTTTCAGCAGGGAGCAAACCAACAGAGTAACCAAGTGTCCAATCTAAGGTTGAGAGCCAAATACAAAAGAGTCCAGTATCCAGGGATAAATCAGAATCCGACAGCCAATGGTAAGTTCAGGGATCACAAATACAAGATAACAAAAGTCTGGTATCACGGCTTCAAACATAGAAAACGGTTGCAGGATTGAGTTCCTCACATCCTGAGTTGTCAAATATTAACTGCTGCTCGCTCGTTTCTCAGCTAGTCTCGAAGCCCTGTGCAGCTGAGACCTCTCTCTTTGCAGGCCCAGGAAAGTTGGAACAGTTACCTCTTCCTCAGCCTGCTCAGAGGAACACGCTTGCACTTATTCTGCAGGCTTAGAAACAGTGGCTCCTTCCATGGGTGCTTCTTCAAAGCTTGGCTGGGTGTGCTGCTGGGCACTGCTGGACTCCAGCTCAACCTCTGAGCCTTCAACCAGCATCTCCTCATCCCGCTTTCCAAGTTATCCATGACATTTCCTTTGACAGCTCCCTCAGATTATTTATAAGTCAATGTGCTTCGCTTTAGCCCTATGAATCCCTCCTAGCAGGACTATGCCATCTTTAGTCTGAATTGTATAAACTTTTCTTTGCAAATGGGAGAGTTGAAATAAACAGTCAGGAATTCTTAGTCTTGACAGATGCTTCACTTTTAACATCATGCACAGCACTAGAATGCACAAACATATATAAATGAGGTCTATACATTGAAAAACTGAACTGAGAGAAAAAAAACATGCTGTTACCTCCAGTCAGTGATACACAATTGGAGGGAACTGCCTGATTTCCAAACCCACTCCACATTCTCATTTACATTTCCAAACTAGGAGACTCGGGTGGAGGAGAAGCCAGTTCCTATGCTGTATCTTTCCTAATAAGGCAGAATGAGGTGCAGGGAAAGCCAGATCTCAACTGAGCCATGCAATCTTATCGTCACCCCTCAAGCCGTACGTCTCAATCAGAAGACACAGCACAAGTCAAATGCAGCTAATAACTGAATTGGTATAGTCTTTCTTATAACATCAACCAGTGTACAGAGGATTGTAGCAGCAGTAACTGTGGAAGTATCTACCCCTCACCACATAGTCTATAATGGATAAAGAAATGAGTGGGAGCTAAAAGCCCTGAATTCAAATGACATCACTTCATCTTGATTATTAGCTTTGCTGCTGCTTCTTCTGTAAACCTAAAGAAATTCTTGAAAATTTATTTTTATTAGTTAAGGTGATAATTAAGGTGCTTCAAGGCTAATTAGTAGTGCTAAATATCTAAGGCAGAATAATCCATATGGCAATATTTCTGATTTCTATGCATGGTTGTAAAAGCTGGATAGTCAAGAAAACTGACCAGAAGAGTACTGACTAATCTAAAATGTGCTGGAAGACAGTTTTACAGATATTGTGGACTGCCCCCAAAGACCAATTTAATGAAGAAAGCCACAGCCCTGAATTTGCAAGACCTGATCAGGGCTATTGATGATATATGTTCACGCAAGCATCCGATTCATAAAGTCACTAGGAGTCTATGAGTCATAAAGTCACTGGTAACATCTATACAGTGCATTAGATTTATATGTCCCCGTTTCTAGGGCAGTTTCTATCTCGGATGGGCACATTATTTCTTGCCGGTAGACTGGAAATATTCCATCTCCCTGAATAACCCCGTTCAGGACCAAGCAAACCTAATGACTCACACAGCTTAAAGGAACGCTTGTGCATGTTCGCATGCACGTCTGTGTAACCTCATCATCCCAAAAAAGCTTCTGGGTCAATATTTTTGCATTTCAAATAAATCAGAGTAATATCTATAACAAAAAATACAAACAATGATTTCTCCTAAATCTTTGTTATTTTCAGCAAAGCCGCTTGACAGAAAAGAAAAACCCTGCATAATCCTTGTCCTTAGTAACCCACAATGGCTGCAAATCACTAGAGAAAAGTAAACAGGCTCATGCTAGTGCCAAAAAAATGACTTCAGAATGTGATTCTTGTCATATAGTCCCTGGTGTTTTGATGATAGATGCTGTCTAACTAACTTGAGTGCCAAATATAGAAAATATTATAAATAAGGTGGCACAGTTTTCAAATGCCAAAAAGGCCTGGAAGGCAGAACAGTTATCATAAAACTGGCACTTTACAAGGTTTTACTAAAGGCTCTATAAACCTCTGATAGACTGTCTATAAAATGACAAGGAGTTACCTGGTTGAGTTGTCATTCTACTAAATGCTTTACCTCGTTCTTTCTGTACCTTTAACAAAATTCTTGTATTTTCTATTCAGATATATTTTACTATAAAATCTTGCCTAGAATTTAGGCAAGCAAATTAGTACTAAAATGGCACTCTTCTGTTCTTATTTCTGATCATGGATCAACATGGGAAAACCCTGCTCACGATCAGTGTACAGGAGGTCCCTGAGTTACAGATATCTCACTTACAAATGACTCATAGTTAAGAACAGTGGTGAGACAACAGAAAGTGAGAGAAATCTACCGCTCGGAAGGGAAATTCACTCGTGAAAGAGTTATCATGGGGAAAAGGTGCCTCAACTGAAGGTTTATTACTAATCCTTGTTTCCACAACAAGCCAATTTTTTCAAAATCCAGTTATCACGGGGACAGAAAGTGAGGTGAAATCTTCTGAACAGGGGCCCAGACAATGTGTGTGGGGGGGCTGGATTTACACTTTTAAAAAGCCCTTGTTCCAACATACGTGCAACTTCAACTTAAGAACAAACCTACAGAACCTATCTTGTTGGTAGCTTGGGGACTGCCTGTACTTGCAAAAGCCAACCAGTAAAAATACCCGATGCTAATCACATTGCAGTATTACATTTCTACCACGAGAAAAAAAAACCAGAACCATTTCTATTAACGCAGAACAGCACAAGCAAACAAAGAGAGCCAAGCTACTGAGGGTTTCAAGGACACCTTACAATCATGAAATGTCAAAATATTTGAGAGGCACAAAAGTGAGAATGTGGGCTTTCCTCCCAATTTATTTTTGATCCCGTAAGTTATGTGGAGCCACGGTGGTGCAGCAGATTAAACCGCTAAGCTGCAGAACTTGCTGACTGGAAGGTCGGTGGTTCAAATCCATGGGACAGGGTGAACTCCCATTGTTAGCCCCAGCTTCTGCCAGCTTAGCAGTTAGAAAACATGCAAATGTGAATAGATCAATAGGTACCACTTCGGCAGGAAGGTAACGGCACTCCATGCAGTCATGGAGGTGTCTATGGACAACGCTGGCTCTTTGGCTTAGAAATGGGAGATGAGCATCATCCCACAGAGTTGGAAATGACTAAACTTAATGTCAAGAGGAAACCTTTACCTTTAGTATAGGTTATGCATGCTTCTCACCTGTACAGTGTTCTAAGAAGCAAACATTGAATTATGAAGCAATTCTATACAAGCTAAAGGTTTACAATTTTCTATACCTAAGAGTATAGCCTCTAATCTATTTTATTTTATCTTCTGGGATGAATATGGCCATTATATTTTTAAACAAAGTACTGAGACACTGCAAAAATGGTTAAGAAAAAGGCTCTGAGTTTCATTCCTTTTATGGTGAATGCAGCAATGGAAAGAAGATTGCACATTATTTGAACTTTGAATTCATGGCCTTTGGACTTCTGACTTGTAGAAAGTTATTTCTGCTGTCTCACTTTGCTGTTCACTGTTAAAATTCACTAGTGGCGAAGGCCAATACAGGCACATTTCAATGGAAAGAGGAGAATGCCAGAAATCCAGTTAAACTAGAATACTCAGGGCCCTTCCACACAGCCATATAACCCAGAATATCAAGGCAGAAAATCCCACAACATCAGCTTTGAACTGTTATCTGAGTCTACACTGTCATATATTCCAGTTCAAAGCAGAAAATGTGGGATTTTATTCAGCTGTGTGGAAGGGGCCTCAGACATCCCTGACATAAGGGGTTAGAAACAAAAAGATGTTCCTGAATACAAATGATAACAATCCCAAGTTTAGAAACATAATCTACCAGGCACTTTTTGACAGACGCAACATCTATAATTTCTTTACTTTTATATTTAGGCAATATTTTGCAAGTTCAATATAAGGATTTCTAGGAGCTCCACATATATGTAGTTGAGTTCTGCTGTCTCAGGCGATCACAATTCCCAATACTGTTCAAGTGTGGGACAGAGAATCTCCATTAGATTGGACAGTCTTATCTTCATTTACAGTTTTATGGATATATTTAAAAATATTTAACCTACTGATTCCTCAGTAGCTGCTGCATTTCCCACCCTCGTCTTATACTCGAGTCAATACATTTTCCCAGTTTTTTGTGATAAAATTATGTGCCTTGGCTTATATTTGGGTCAGCGTATATTCGAATATATACAATATGTTTCAGGAGATGCAGAGTCTTGGTTCTTTTGCTGCTATCTTAGAATTCTGGGAGATAAAATCCAAAACAGCCACTTTTCCCACCACCACACCATCATTTTGCACAGATTATATCTTCTGTTCCATCTAATTCTGGTTTCCACAAAACTTTCCTTTTTATTATCAGATGATACTGCTGTTTGAGAATGGGACAGACTGCCTCCGAGGGTGGTGAACTCTCCTTCTTTGGAGAATCATAGAATAATCGAGTTGGAAGAAACCACATGAGCGATCTAGTCCAACCTCCTTCCATGCAGGAAAAGAACAATCAAAGTACCCCTGACAGATGGCCATCCAGCCTCTGTTTAAAAACTTCTAAGGAAGGAGCTCCCACCACACTCCAAGGCAGAGTTCAGAAAGGTCTTCACAGTGGTTGGACAGACACTTTCATCAGTGCTTTAGTTGCATATTCTTCCATGGTTGGACTAGACAGACCTTGTGGTTCCTTCCAGCTCTATCATTCTACCATTTTATATAGTAAAATCTGATCAGGTAGTCCCAATACCCCAAACAATGTCTGTTTCTTGGGAAATTTAGTGCAATACCAGTGGCTACAACTGGGAGCTGTAAGCATTCAAGGTCACTAGTTTAGAACTGGACTTTGTTGAATTAAATAATTAACAGTAAATTATCAGTAGTACACTATCTGCACATATCAGCAGATATGTATTGCATAAATTACAAAGAGATAAATATTTGCATGCCCTTGCAGTTTTATCGTTCTAGAAAATAAATGAGATTCCAATTGTAAAAACACCCTTTAAATTACATAAATAACTTTAAGGTTTACAGCTGTTTGAATTCAAACTTTGTGCCTTTGCTCTTTGGCCGTACACAACAGAATGCAAGTCTGCCAGGCAGACAAGGCATATAAGGATAAACTTAAAAGTAAATCCGGAGCATCCGGTGGCTCAGTGTGTTAAAGCGCTGAGCTGCTGAACTTGCAGACCGAAAGGTCCCAGGTCCGGGGAGCAGAGTGAGCGCCCGCTGTAAGCTCCAGCTTCTGCCAACCTAGCAGTTTGAAAACATGTAAATGTGAGTAGATCAATAGGTACCGCTCCGGCAGGAAGGTAATGGCGCTCCATGCAGTCATGCCAGCCACATGACCTTGGAGGTGTCTACGGACAACGCCAGCTCTTCGGCTGAGAAATGGAGATGAGCACCAACCCCCAGAGTCGGTCACGACTGGACTTAACGTCAGGGGAAACCTTTACCTTAAAAGTAAATCAGCTAATTTAACACGTGAATTCTCACTATTGCAGACTTCCTGTCTTTAGGATAGTTGCTAAAGGTACAGGAACCCTACTAGAGAAAGCAACCTTAACTCCAAGACATTACCTCTGGAACTCTCTTCCTCAATGAATTGTCAATCATGAAATTGAGATCATGCATTTATTTACAGTCAGTCAGTAAGTAACTTTATTTTTCTATCCCGCCACCATCTCCCGGCAGGGACTCGGGGCGGCTAACACAGGACAAAGGCCCGAACACAATAAACAAGTACAACAATTAAAACATATGACAATGAATAAAAACACAGTAAAATCGACATTATGCAAACAATACATTTCATTAACCATAAAAGCTCATTAAAAGCATAAAATGAGTAAAAATGAAATGAAATGAACGACCAAGATGGTGGGGCGGGGGGATAGTGTGGAGGGGCCCTTTGAACTAAAGTGTAATAATATAGTTATAAAGTGCTTCAGGGCAAAGGACAAAGTGCAAGCATTTCAGTCTCCAGTCTCTGGTGGCTTACAATATAGACATTTTAAGATTAAAAAATGATGTAATTAAATCAAAAACAAACATTTTCTGGCTGTAAAATGTATTGCAAATAGTCTCTTGTAAAAGATCTATTTGCTTTTAAAGATGCTGACTTTCCCTTTCTAATTCTACCTAAGGTTGGTTTTGCATATAAAACTTTAATCATTCAGGACATATAAATCAAACTCTAATGCGAAGGTGGGAATGAAGTGGCCCTGCTGGTGCTTTTTGATTGCATTCCTCGCCACTGACTATACTGCAAAGGACTGCTGGCACCTGCAGTTCAGTAACATCTTGAAAGCAAAATGATTCCTTGCTTTAAGGGTTTTATCTACAAAAAGAACCCAATACAGCAATAACCCCAGATCAAATGAGAGCCAAAGGTAATGCTCCATGCATTCTGATCTCATTCATTAAATCACATTACAAATGCCTGCATTAGAAATTTGCTAAGGTCTTCTACTCAAATAAATGCAAAGAATCCTCACAATAAATTATAGCTACATCTCTAAGAACAGTCAAATGTTTCAAAATCTCTCTTAGTAAAGGTAAAGGTTTTCCCCTGACATTAAGTTTAGTCGTGTCCAGCTCTGGGGGTTGGTGCTCATCTCCATTTCTAAGCTGAAGAGTTGTCCGTAGACACCTCCAAGGTCAGGTGGCTGGCATGACTGCATGGAGCGCTGTCACCTTCCCACCGGAGCGGTACACACATTTGAATGTTTTCAAACTGCTAGGTTGGCAGAAGCTGGGGCTAATAGTGGGAGCTCACCCCGCTCCCTGGCTTCAAACCGTCAACCTTTCAGTCAGCAAGTTCAGCAGCTCAGCGGTTTAATCCACTGCACCATCGGGGGCTCCCTGAAATCTCTCTTAAGTCTCTGTAAGGTAGGGTAACCAACACAGACCATTCCTTAAGACATTGTCCACAAAGAGAAGAATACTATCACTGGGATCACCTATAAGTTCTTCCATATTTTTCTGCCTAGTTGTAATAAATTTAGAACCACATTTTTTTAGCAGAAGAGTCCCCTATTAGAGTTATCTGACAAAGAAAAATATAGTTCATTACATATATCACTTGTTGCAGGTGCATCCATTAATTAAATATGAACACTGAATACGTACAAAATCACGTAAGAAGAATAGCCTTGAAGGGAAGATTAATCCCTTTGAAGGAGAGAAAAATGTTTTGTAAAACAATAAACATACTGTATCTATATATTGAAGACAGAACCATCTTCTACATGGAAGAGAAAAACCTGAACTTTATCTCTTTCAAGGAAGTGCTTATCACCTGTGCATTTTACAAAAACTGGACCACACGTTAAATAGATGATCCAATTATGGTTTGAGTACCTTTCTAAGAATGTTTAAAAACTGTTTCTCTCTTCCTGCCAATCTATTAAAAATTACTCCTACATATCTAGATTCCAAAGTACCCTGAAGTCTTCTCATGGTCATCTGGGGAAAAAGTAATTGAACTGCACTTCACAAAGAAACCTCCATCTGTTGACCTTTAGACTATGTTTGCAGAACTAGACTAAGACGTTAATATTTTTCTTGCCATGATCAACAACTATTAAGCAGAAACTGAGCAGATGTGGCACTGTGGTTATCACTCTATTACGTGCTTTGAAAAACTTCACCTGCAGAATATCTGTCTGCCACGGGACAAGGGGAGGAATGAACAGTCATCAGTGGCAAGGTGGGTGGTTTATGGGCCACCCAGATGACCTTGGAAGTCCGCAATGCCCACACAACAAAATTCCCCCCAAATTTTTCCAATGGTTTGGGTACCAATGACCCCAGACATCCTCTAGCAGAATAGAGAGCATTTTCACAATGTATTGGGACATCTGTGCAATTTTAAGAGCAGGATATGCTTTTTTTCCTAATAGGAAACAATCTGGAAGTTGACTTCATAGTTACTTCCTACTGTAAAAATGGCTTTGGTGTCAGAAATGTGTCCAAATTCCCCCCACCCAAAAACATTTGGAGACATTCTGAGGGGAAATTAAAAAAAACCCCTGAAGTTTCCTAGAGGTACAACAACTCATGCAGACTTAAAAACTTGCCAACTCTGCTCCAGTTACAACTTCCTCCTTGTTCAAAGACTAACAGGATTAATAATTATTAATAATGCAGCTCAACACTAACCTCTGTACATTCCGAAATAGCCTTCGGACCGGATTGTCTTAATGAGGCAGTCAGACCTGTCGAAAAGGTAGAAGGAGAAAGAGGAGAGAGAGGGAGAGAAGAAAAACAACCACAATTATTACCAGCCACCTTAAAAGCATTGTTTCAGCATTGGCCAGTTGCAGCATGGTTTCAGTCTGTTGATGCACAAAGTTACTCTTTGGGAGAAAATGACATCGTAGTGGGGAGAGAATGCTGTACTAAATATACATTGTACCTGGAGTAATTACAGTGAGTGCTTCAGTTGGACCATATGGCCTAGCCAGCCGCTCTTTTGTTGTATTAGTCATCTTGCTGCAGATGAGAAGTAATTTCACATATTTCAAAAGCCTTCATTACCATAGCTATCAGAATTCAGACACTTTCCTCTCCCTCTCTCTCAAAGGTTTTAAAAATTGCTTCCATTTGCAAACAGGGATTTTATATAAGAGAGCAACAGAGAGAGGGGGGGAGGGGGGATAATTCCAGGTGCAGCAAAGCATATGTAGATATGCAAATGTAGAGAACACACTGCCTTTCACAGTAAGCATCAGCACCGTCTCAGGGGATTCAGTCTTAGCCAGTTTAAAACAAAACGGTCACACACAACCTGATTTTTTTTTAATTTGGCACATTCCACTTTGAATCTCAATGCTCTTTGCTTGTGTGTAAATCGTAAGCTTCCTTTTTTAATGTGTGACCTAGTCTGTTAGGAAACTTGATACATGGATGGGCTTGCAATTGTTAACATCTCACTGTACAAGTCCAAAGAAGGATGCTTAAACACCTTAAAATGACACTTTAGTGCTATAATAAAAGATGAGAAGCCAGTCCCCCATTGAGGAAATTTTACGTATTTATTTTTATGTTATGTTATTTTATTTCTATGTCACCTTTCTTAGTGCAGAACACCCAAAGGTTAAAGTCCTGTTTCCAGGAGACAAGATCAGTGGTAAGGCAAAGATATACCACACATCTCCAAAGCCATTATATTCTTAAATACTGCTTGTGAAGATAGGCTTATCATAGAGCATTAGATCTTAGTATTTATTAAATTTCCAATTTTTAAATGTTCATTGCAGAGTTTTCCTCCTGTATCATGCCAAGCATCCCTCCTACACAGAGGATAGAGAGCCTTGCCCTTGGGATACCAGGCTCCTCAGGAACCAGGAAGAAGTGGCTCCCATTTATACCTTCTGTGCTCCCTAGCTGAGATGTTGGTAGTAAACACTAATCATCAACCTCCTCTTGTCTCAAGAGTAACAAGAAATATCATCAATAAGCCCATCCCCATCCCAAGTCTCTAAGGCTGAGTCTTGGACTATTTCATGCCTCACACTCACATGGAAAGTCTGGATTTTTCCCACAGGAAAATTAAGATTATTTAGTGAATTAATGGTGTGTATATTTTGATTGTGTTTCTTTTGGTCTTTATATTTCCTCTTGATATACAAGTCTCAATTAAGAAGTTTAATTGCATGTTTCAACTTTCTAAAGCTAATGTCTCCTGTCTCAATGTATCAATTGCCCATAGATGCTATTTACAGATTGTTATTTGTTATTAAGAAAGTGGTTGAGAGTTGTGCCAAGATAATAAATGTAAACAACATTACAGGAATCTCTTGTCCCACGGCTAAGGACATAAAGAATGATAGCATCATCATCCAATACCTTGGGTAGAAGGAAGCAGATTTCAATGTGGGCAAGCATTTACAGGGAGGGATATAATTACATGGTGGGGTATGGTGGGGACAAAATGAGGGCATTTCCATCCAAGTAAAGATTCCTGTCCCCACAATTAAAATTCTCCTTTAGTCTACACATTTTTGGCCCTGTAGTAATTAAACATTTCAATTGAGGATTTAGAAACACATCTTAGACAAACAAAGACAAGCAGGCAAAGTGTCCAAGGGAATGTGAACACAGCAAATATAAACGTTCTAGGGGTGTACAATTTCCAAAGTCTCATTCCCTGCAATGTTAGAAATGTGGGAAATGGAAGAAAATTCTCTAGTCCCAATTCTCATTTGGGCAGAAAATCTCCTCATTTTGCCCTTCAAAGCTACATCTTTGATTGCAGGAGAAGTGAAAAACCTTATAACCACCACTTCATTTGAACCACACTGATCCTGGAACTTCAAGCAAGCTCTAAGGAAAGACTTTGCCAAAGCATGCGTGACAAAAAGGTGTTCCAGAACATTGCTTCTAGAATAGACCAATAAAAGATCTATAGCACAAAATAAACTTGCAATGTCCTTGGTCTCCAGCACAAGACATAAATAAAACCCAGCACTTCTTAAGTTCTGAGGGATGAGTTCATATGCTCAGTATCTGTGAAAGACAGTAATGCGCAAGCCATGAGTCACTTTGCCTCCAACCAGTGAGACGGCATTGAAGATTATTTTCAGAAAATCTCACTCCTTTTCAGGAGCTCAGGATGGCTGAGGAGTTGGCTCTCCTCACTCAACTTTTATCCTCAGAATAATCTAGTAAATTGGGGTAGGCTGAAAGAAGCCAGTTCTTCCAAGACCATGCAATCAGCTTCATGCTCAGTAGAGATCTGAAACCAGGTCTCTTAATTCTTTAATTACTTACTCACATCAGGTTGCCTCTCCAACTTAGAAGAGTGACAAAAGTTCAGCTTCTGGATGGTCATGGCAGCTGGCCCAAGGCTAAGCATGAACACACGTATCTTTTTAGTCTAAATGTGAAACAAAAACACTATGCTTTCTCAAAGTAGTGATGTATTTCAGCAGTCCATCATAAAACACCTAGCTGATACAAGGAATAGAATCAACTATTAATAGTAAACATAGGAGTCCTATAAGAAAAAAATCCTCACAAGATCTACTGTGATCCCGTGTTTGGGTCCAGGGTTTGAAATCCGTACTCTATTATGGATATATGAACTGATCTTAAAGAAGAGTTTTTATAGCTGAAGAAGTGCAGGAATCTACCTGACACAGCTAATAGAAGAACACTGAAAAACTACCATATATACTTGAGTATAAGCTGAGTTTTTCAGCCTTTTTTAGGGCTGAAAAAGCCCGCTGAGGTTATACTCGAATGAGGGTCCTGGCCGGTTTATATTCGGGTTGTATAGATAATCAGAGTTGGACAGTCTTATCTTATTAAAGTCTTATTATTATCTTAAATTACAGTTTTATGTAAATATTCAAAAACATTTAACCCACTGATGCCTCAATTGGTATCTATTTTTATTTTTATTTTTGAAATTTACCAGTAGCTGCTACATTTCTCACCCTCATCTTATATTTAATAAGTTTTCCCATTTTTGTGGTAAAATTAGGTGCCTTGGCTTATATTCGGGTTGGCTTATACTCGAGTATATATGGTATTCACAGAAAAGCCGTAAAAATAACTTAAAGTATTGATTAACTTATTGCTGCTGCACAGTTTTTACGGTTTAATGACTGGAGTACTTACATGCTGGAGTACATCCTCTGGCCATTCTGCTGATTCTGCAGGCGAGTTTTTGCCAGGTCAATAGGAAATACACAAGTGACCCCAATTAGCCCAGCTATCCCTCCATTGATCAGCTTGGCAGGTAAACTATAAGGGAAAATAACACAGAGGTACAAGTTCAACTAGACAGCAAATGCAAACAGAAATAAATATGTGCATGAGAAATATCAACATCTCCAAAAGTTTTGTGACTCCTTAAAGATCAGCAGGTATATTATACTGTAAGCTTTCGTCGGTTCACATAATGTATCTGGCAACCCACAAAAGTATATAGAATACTTAAGGAATCACAAGGATCTGATTTTGAAACAACATTTGTCAGCAAACTCCATATTTTTCTGATGTGGCTAATGAGGAACTTCCTTTATTCTCTGAAGTATAATCATTGCCCATATATTTCAGAAACTAGAGGGGGTTGGTTGTTATTGTTATTAAGCAGTGCAGTCCCCAGATGTTTTAGCCTTCAACTCTCAGAAATCCTAACAGCTGGTAAACTGGCTGAAATTTCTGGGAGTTGTAGTCCAAAAATATCTGGGGACCCCAGGTTGAGAACTACTGTTTTTAAGGACGCCTCCTTAATTCTGCCCTCATACAATGTAACTAGTTCTTAATTTTTATTTTCATCCTCCCAAGTACAGGGAGAGTTTTATCTATTCGTTTTATGATATTAAGTATTTTAATCCCAATGTTCTACAAAAGAAACACTTAAGACAACAAACATAGCTGGAAAAAATGAAATGATACAATCATAAAATCATAAAATCATCAGAATAATCAATCATTAATATATATATTTAAAATGTACAATATTGTCAATATTTCTAACAGTTCTACTTTTAAGGGAATGACTTATAAACCTCACACCTTTATGTTATATTAGTCTGTTCAGAAACAAAATCTCACTGATTTCAATGGGAGTCTGTTTCAAGAAAGCACACTCTTGATTGAATCCCCAAATGTATTAGAAAATCTCATGCTTTCAGCACTTAACAGGGAAAAAAAGTTCATGAAAAAATGAGTCACAGATTTCAAATTAGCCCAAAAGATATTCAAAAGCCATATTACGGATGGTATTTGATTGTCTCTGCTCTATAAACTACTATAATGACTTTATAAGGGAGGTGGTCCAGACTGAAAAGCCATCTCTGAAGGAAAAGAAAGAGAAAACCCATAAAACATCATAATCTTGGCTCTGAATCTCTACAACAAATATTTTCTAGACAGTTTTTGGGTTTTGGGAGAGAGAGGCGGGTATTTATTAACTAAGAGGAAAAGAGATGGCAAAAATTGTCTGCAGCTGATTATCCTAACATTTTATGATTTATAACCAGCGATGTTTAGGGATTTCCCTTTTTGTATAAACAGAAATCAATACCAAATCAATCTTGGGTCATTTTGGAAATTTGGTATATCAGACAAACCATCTTTGAGTCAAGTTTGTGATGAGAATCCCATTCCATAGTTCAAATCTAATTAATATGACAGACAAAGATTTAATGTGTTCTTCCTAATATAATTTACTCCCTTCCTCCCTCTTTCTATCACATAAAAGCACACACAATCTCTGTGAATGTGTGTTTTACAACATCAGTGATATCAGCTAAGAGTAGCTACCTGGCCATACAAACATAAATGCACACATTCAACTGAAAGCAAATGAAAACAAAGCAGGACTCAGTTCTGCTTTTAAATTACCCTTTTGAAATCAATGTCAGGGAACCTTTAAAAAATAAGCATAGAATAAATACATGGCATCATTACCATGCAGTTAGCCATTTTCTATTCAATCCAGGAAACTTCTAATGTGTTCTTTCTAATCTAATTTTTTTAAAGATCTCGTCACAAAGAGTGTCGGTAAGAGATACTCTCTGCAAAAACTGCTTGTGAAGTCATTCAGAAAAGAGAAGAGGACTGCTGTGGATGCGAGCAGAGCTGAGCAGAATGATTTTCACCAAAGGGAAATGGTAAGTTGAAAGCTGTTCACATCTCATAAACTGTTATATGAAATTTTCTTTTCAGGATGAGTCTAATGAGGCTCCCAAAATGGTTCATTTGAGAGAGGTAAAGCCGAAACAGGAAGATCAAAGCCATGCCATAACAACTCACCTGAACATTTTGTGCCAAGTGTTACAACATGTTCTTGTATCTGTTAAACAGAATGTTCTAGCACTCATTTGATTCCATTCCAGTATTTTGAAATGGATACTGTTTTACATCACAGATTGCTGGGGTTGGTACAAATCAATACATTAAATGCATTGCTGGACTTTATGTTGTAATGCCCCATTGTTTGTTATGTGCTGTTTAAAGGTAACTCAACCGAGTACAAATATTAGTGCAATTATGGTGACATAAATGATAAAATTTTTGATCTGTTATTTAGTATTTATGACTGTTTTAACTGTTTTAATCGTTTTAGTTTATTGTATATCAGTGTAACGGCATCAATTGCCACTTGTAAGCCGCCCTGAGTCCCCTCGGGTGAGAAGGGCGGGGTATAAATAATTGAAATAAATAAATAAATAAATAAAATCCAGAAATACACAGGTTGAATACCAAAGAGCAGATAATCTACTTTACATGTAATATAGAAAAGCTTAAGAAAATCTGATGGGTCTTTAATATTCAAGTTGGCTAAAGTAATCTAAGTGCATGGCATTGGTCCAACTTTGGAAACATAAATATAAATCTATATTACAGAGCAAGACATCCATAATCCTTTTTTCTTCCCCTACTTTCCTCCTCATTTTTCCTATTAAATTTGGTCTCTTGAGGCCATAATGGACTTTGAATACATATAGTTTATGTATTTATGGTAATGAAACACATCTATAAACATTCTCATTGTGATGTATACAATAATGATGTTGGCATAACATGAATGGCATTTCTTTCTTCAGCACCCATTGGTTAAGAGGACTTCCTTTTGCTTTACTCTGACTGTTTTGGACTATGACTGAAAAAAGGGGTTCAGATCCCCACTCGTCCATGGAAACTCATTGGGCGACCTTGGACAAGCCACACACTCTTAGCTTCCACTTTTTTAAAGGCTCACTTTGCTTTGGTCAGAAGTGCACAACAACAACAAACTAATAGTAAAGTAACAACCTGATTAATCTATGCAGAAGGCTTCAGGTTCAATCCATCCTTGGCATCTCCCAGGGAGCTTGGAAAGACTCCCATCTGAAATCTTAGAGAACAGATGTCCTCCAGCTGTCAATCAATACTAACTTAGATGGACCTGGTCTAAGACATCTTCCAGTTCCTAGTTGGTTTGCTGTCACGACCCAGGCTACAGAGCACCAATAACCATACGCAGAGGCCAGATTCTAACTAATATCTTTATTAAGGAAATATATAAGGTTAATAAAAACAAATGTAAAAGTTAGTTCAGAAGCGGACCTTTCAGGAAAGGTCAAAATTAGTCCAAAAAAGCAATGTCCAATGAGTAATATTATGGTCCAAAGTTGTAATCCAATAACCGAAACACTCACTTTGCCAGGCAAAGTGAGGGGAGATGACAAGGTCCTTTAGTCCATAAACTTGAGCAAGGCTAGGAAATAACTTGATACTTGAAACAAGGCTTAAAACGTGGAACAAGGTAACTAGGAACAAGAACAAGGTCCGTGGAATAACTTGGTAAAATCCGTGGAACAAGGCAAGGATTGGTCCTGGGAAGCAAGGCAAAGTCCGTAGATAAACAAAGGCTGGGAAGCAAGGCGAAGGCTGGATAGCAAGGCAAGGCTTGAGCAGGAGCGAGGCTTGAATCGGAGCGCGCTGTCCAGACACAACTCGCTCCGTAGGCTGACGAATTGACTCCGCGAAGTTACTACGCGGGCAAAACACCTATATAGAGTCTAACTTTCCCACCGAAGCAGTACTCTGGGAATCAGAAACGAAAGTTAAACTCTGAGACCAGATGTTAAACTCCTTAAAGATTCTCACGAGAAGCAGTCTTAATTGGCTACATTCTTAGCTGCAATTCTTGCACTCCTGCGCGAAGCTGATTCCAAACTTCTCTGTTGTTTACAAAACTCCCGGCGCAAGAACACGGGAGAAGTAGGTTCTGGGCTTGTTTGACATACTTCTGGGAGACAACTTTCTTGCAGGTGCAAGGTTCCCAGATCTGCCTGGGAAAGATCTGGCTGAGAGGAATCCAGTTCAGACTGGGAAGGCAAAAAACCCAAGTTTTCATCTTCATCAGGAATTACAATGTCCTGAGCAGGACTACAAGGCCCATGGGTCATCACACTATCCCCCTCCTCAAGGCCCCTCCCAACCTGGGGCCCTCTCCCCGAGGCGCGAGGTCGCGGCTTGGCGGGATAGGTCTGATGAAAGCGACGGGTTAACTCAGGAGCATGGACTGTGGAGGCGTCTTCCCAAGAGCGTTCCTCAGGGCCAAAACCCACCCAGTCAATGAGATATTGTAGGCGGCGGCGGTGAAAACGAGAATCCAAAATGTCCTCAACCTCGAACTCCTCCTCCCCATTCATCAAAACAGGAGGGGGGGCCGGTTGGTCTGTATCAGGACGCACACCATCCGCCGGAAGGAGCAGGGAACGGTGAAACACTGGGTGAATGCGCATTGAACGCGGAAGTTGGAGTTTGAAAGTCACGGGGTTTAATTGCGCCACCACAGGATAGGGGCCAATGAAACGGGCATCTAACTTCCGGCAAGGGCGATGGGAGGGCAAGAAGCGAGTGGACAGAAAAACCCGATCTCCTACCTTGATTTCGGGGCCCGGCTGGCGGTGTTTGTCAGCGTGGCGTTTATAGTCCTCCTTGGCTTGGTCCAGTTGCTGGAGCAAAAGTTGTTGCACCGCTGTGAGTTCCTGCAGCCAATCCTCTGCTGCGGGAACTTCTGAAGTTTCAATGACAGGGGGGAAGAAACGTGGATGGAAGCCGTAGTTTGCAAAGAACGGCGTTTCTTTTGTAGAAGCTTGAACTCCATTGTTGTAGGCAAACTCAGACAGTGGTAACAGAGAAGCCCAATTGTCCTGTTGGTAGTTTACATAACAGCGAAGATACTGCTCCAAAGTGGCATTGGTGCGCTCCGTTTGCCCATCTGTTTGGGGATGATGAGCTGAAGATAAGCGAGAGTCTATGCCCAATAGTTTTTGTAGTGCCTTCCAAAAACGAGAGGTGAATTGAGATCCACGGTCTGTGACTAAACTCTTGGGCAATCCATGTAGTCTGAAAACATGTTGAAGGAATAGATCCGCAGTCTCTTTGGCCGTGGGGAGGCCTTCGCAGGGAATGAAATGGGCTAACTTGGTGAAAAGGTCCACCACCACTAAGATCGTGGTGAATCCACAGGAAGGTGGTAGGTCAGTGATGAAATCCGCAGAAATTATTTCCCATGGGCGAGATGGGGTAGGAAGGGGGTGTAGAAGCCCTGAGGGCTTCTCCCTTCTTATCTTGGAGCGCTGGCATACTGGGCAGGTGTTGACATATTTTTCCACATCCTTGCGGATCTTGGGCCACCAAAAATCCCTTAGGATCAGATGCATGGTTTTAAATAGTCCGAAGTGTCCTGCTGGTTTGCAGTCATGACACAGACGAAGCGCTTTTTCCCTGCCCGGTCCGGGTGGGATATAAACATGATTTCTATAGCAAAGCAGCCCATCCTTAAGCGAAAAGGGAAAATGCAAACCTTGGCGAAGTTGGTCCTGCGCCCAGGCATCTGCTTGCTGACTAGCCCTGATTTCTTGAGCACAGAGGGGTCCTGGAGTAGAGGAAGCTGAACCAATGGGAATGGATTTGGTGTTCCCCACTGTGAGCGTGGCAAAGTTCCCGGGTTGTAATAGTTGGGATTCAAAGGTCTCCTTGCGTCCTGCAGCGTATTCCGGTTTACGTGACAGGGCGTCTGCTTGCTTGGTCTGGGCTGGGGTCACATAGTGAATCTGGAAGTCGAAACGTTCGAAGAATAAAGCCCAACGTTGCTGCCTCTGATTTAGTTTGCGGGCAGTTCTTAGATGTTCTAGATTACGATGATCAGTGTGGACTTCAATGGGAAATTTGGCCCCTTCTAGCCAATGTCTCCAAGTTTCAAAGGCTGCCTTTATGGCCAGTAGTTCTTTTTCCCAAATGGTGTAATTCCTCTCTGGTGTGGTTAGTTGACGAGAGTAAAAGGCACAGGGATGGAGGTGATCTCCCACCGGTTGTAAGAGTACAGCCCCAATTGCCACATCAGAGGCGTCCGCTTGCACAACAAAAGGGGTTCCAGGATTTGGGTGCTGTAGAATTGGCTGGGAGGTGAATAGTTTCTTTAGTTGCTGGAACCCTTTCTCTGCTTGATCAGTCCAGTGGAAAGGCTGCTTTCCACGGATGCAGCTAGTGATGGGGTCGGACCAGCGGGCAAAATCTGGAATGAACTTGCGGTAATAGTTCGCGAACCCCAAGAAACGCTGCACCTCTTTCTTATTAGTTGGCGCCCGCCATTCCAATACTGCTGAAACCTTGGCTGGATCCATGGAAAGCCCTAGAGGCGAGATGCGGTAACCAAGGAAATCTACCTCTTGTAGATCAAAGGCGCATTTTTCCAGCTTGGCATAAAGTCCATGATCCCGCAATCGTTGTAGCACCATTTTGACGTGGTTCTCATGTTCTGATTGTGATCTAGAAAACACCAAAAAATCGTCCAGGTAGATTATCAAGAACCTGTCTAGATAGTCCTGAAAAATGTCATTGACAAAATGCTGGAACGTTGCGGGAGCTCCGCATAAACCGAAATTCATAACTCGGGACTCGAATAATCCGAATTTGGTCTGGAAGGCGGTCTTCCACTCGTCCCCTTCCCTGATGCGAACTAAGTTGTAAGCCCCCCGAAGATCCAGCTTGGTGTAAACCTTGGCTCCTCGAAGCCGATCCAGTAGATCCGAGATTAAGGGCAGGGGATAGCTGTTCCGCTTGGTGATATTATTCAATGCTCTGTAGTCCACCACCAAGCGTAGTTCCCCTGACTTCTTCTTCACAAACATCACTGGGGAGGCGGCTGGGGATTGAGAGGGTCTGATGAATCCCTTGCGAAGGTTTGTCTCTATGAATTCCCTGAGAGCTTCTTGCTCTGGTTCAGTCAGGGAGTAGAGATGCCCTCGCGGGATCGGGGCCCCCTCCACCAAGTCAATGGCACAGTCATAAGGTCTATGTGGGGGTAATTTTTCGGCTTCTTTCTCATTGAATACATCCCAATACTCGGAGTACTTCTTTGGCAAGGTGATAATGGGCTCGGTGTCTGTGGCATGGCAGACCTTGGCTACGAGGCAATGGTTTTGGCAGTACTGTGAAGCAAACTGCAGTTCTCTGTTGGACCAGGAGATGTTAGGGTCGTGGAGAGTCAGCCATGGAATTCCCAAAATCACAGGGAAATGGGGAACCTCGGTAACAAAGAAGGAAATCTCTTCCATATGTTCCCTTATCCACATCCTGGTGGGTTCCGACCACTGACTTACGGGGCCCGTCTTGAGGGGGCGGCCGTCTATGGCTTGCACCACACGGGCATTCTTGAAATCATGATATTGTAATCCCAGAGAGTCGGCATACTCTCTATCAATGAAATTGTTGGTAGCTCCAGAGTCTATCATGGCGTGGATCATGACGGGTCCCCTTTTTGCTGACCATAATGTGACCACGAGAAGGAACAGGACCCCGGTTGGCGGCTCTTGAATGGATTTTTTGACCGGGTTGGCGAGCCTCTCTACACCCGGTCGTTGGCTTCCCCCGCCGGCTGTGTGCCAGTCGGCTCAGACGCCTTCGTCTCCGTGGAGGACGCCGCCGCAAGACGGGCGGCAGGCTTCCCTTTGGCTGGGCACTCTCTGGCGAAGTGGCCCCCGTTCCCGCAATACCAGCAGAGGTTTAAGCGTTGACGACGGGCCTTCTCGGCGGCATCTAGTCTGGGACGCACATTGCCCAGCTGCATCGGCACCTCCTCGCCTCCTCTGGGGTATGGGGTTGGCGGTGGGGGTCTCCACACTGGACGTGGCTGAACGCTGGCGGGAGCGGGGGGTTTTGCCCCGGCTCTACTGCCCTGGCCTCGAACCCACTGTTTCCTGTTGGCAATCATGACTTCAGCCCGTAAACATTGATCAATGAGTGCCTCGAGGGTCTGGGGAGGATCCACCTTGGAGATTTCTTCCAGCATTTCAATGTTGAGACCCTCCCGGAATTGTCCTCTGAGGGCTACATCGTTCCAGCCGGTGTTGTGGGCCAGCACTCGGAACTCGGCTATATACTGAGACATAGGTCTGTCTCCTTGGAAAAGGCGACGGAGTTTGTGACCGGCTGCCTCCAAATTGTCCTCGATTCCCCAAGTCTCCTTGAGGTGGTCCAAGAAGTGTTGCGCTGATCTTAGGTGTGGAGAGGCTTGGTCGAACAGTGCCGTCGCCCAATTGGCCGCTGGCCCGTCTAGAAGACTGTAAACCCACGCCACTTTGATGTCTTCTTGGGGAAACTCGGCATCACGGGCCTCTAGATAAGCTTGACATTGGCGACGGAAAACATGAACCTTAGAAGCTTCTCCAGTAAACTTGGTAGGCAACGCCATGGCCGGGAGGCGGATTCCGCGCTCCCGCAAGCCCTTTATTTCTCCATCCTGGGCGTTGAGTCTGTCGCGGATGCGATCCACTTCGTCCTTGCTGATGGTGTAGCTCAGTGGCTGCCCACCGGGCACGGTTCCGGTAGACATTCTGGCCGAGGTTAATTGGTGCTTAGGGTGGCGGAGTCAAACTGTCACGACCCAGGCTACAGAGCACCAATAACCATACGCAGAGGCCAGATTCTAACTAATATCTTTATTAAGGAAATATATAAGGTTAATAAAAACAAATGTAAAAGTTAGTTCAGAAGCGGACCTTTCAGGAAAGGTCAAAATTAGTCCAAAAAAGCAATGTCCAATGAGTAATATTATGGTCCAAAGTTGTAATCCAATAACCGAAACACTCACTTTGCCAGGCAAAGTGAGGGGAGATAACAAGGTCCTTTAGTCCATAAACTTGAGCAAGGCTAGGAAATAACTTGATACTTGAAACAAGGCTTAAAACGTGGAACAAGGTAACTAGGAACAAGAACAAGGTCCGTGGAATAACTTGGTAAAATCCGTGGAACAAGGCAAGGATTGGTCCTGGGAAGCAAGGCAAAGTCCGTAGATAAACAAAGGCTGGGAAGCAAGGCGAAGGCTGGATAGCAAGGCAAGGCTTGAGCAGGAGCGAGGCTTGAATCGGAGCGCGCTGTCCAGACACAACTCGCTCCGTAGGCTGACGAATTGACTCCGCGAAGTTACTACGCGGGCAAAACACCTATATAGAGTCTAACTTTCCCACCGAAGCAGTACTCTGGGAATCAGAAACGAAAGTTAAACTCTGAGACCAGATGTTAAACTCCTTAAAGATTCTCACGAGAAGCAGTCTTAATTGGCTACATTCTTAGCTGCAATTCTTGCACTCCTGCGCGAAGCTGATTCCAAACTTCTCTGTTGTTTACAAAACTCCCGGCGCAAGAACACGGGAGAAGTAGGTTCTGGGCTTGTTTGACATACTTCTGGGAGACAACTTTCTTGCAGGTGCAAGGTTCCCAGATCTGCCTGGGAAAGATCTGGCTGAGAGGAATCCAGTTCAGACTGGGAAGGCAAAAAACCCAAGTTTTCATCTTCATCAGGAATTACAATGTCCTGAGCAGGACTACAAGGCCCATGGGTCATCACATTTGCTATGCAATCCTACATATGCCTACTCAGAAATTAATTACTCCCAAATAAGCCTTAATTAATGAGAAGATACAGCCCAGCCTGTGATTGGACCACAGTTACAAACTCTAGCACAGGGGTCCCCAAACTAAGGCCCGTGGGCCGGATACGGCCCTTCAACATCATTTACCCAGACCACACTCTAAACTTTAGACTTTGGGTCGCCTTAAGTCTGAAACAACTTGAAGGCACGCAACAGCAACAATCCTAATTAATTGGACTAACTCATCAACGAAAAGCAGGTCCACATTTCACATTGAAATACTGGTAAGTAAAAGACATAGAATAACAAAGCAATATTTAAAATGAAGAACAGTTTCATCCAACAAATCTTGTGTTGTTATTTCATGTTTTTGCACTACAAATAAGAAATGTGCAGTGTGCATAGGAATTCGGTCATGTTTTTTTAAAACTATAGCCTGACCCCCAAACGGTCTGAGGGACCATGAACCGGCCCTTGGCTTAAAACTTTTGGGGGGCCCTGGCCTAGCACATATCTTCAGATATGAGACACAGTTACCACTACAGTCCAAGAGCAGGGGAGAGTAAAAACCTACAATCACAGGGAGAAATAAAAATGTTTCTTTCTGAATGCATAGATTTAAAAAAAATAGTAGAATTTTTACATATGAAAAAAGAAGGAAAACTGAACAGGAAAAATCATTTTTATATGATGAGGCAGTTTTATTAGCTGCAACATTATGGAATCAAATATTTACCTTTTGGTGATAAATATCAGAGTTATAAACACATACCAAAGAAGAATCACATGTACCTCAACGAAAAAAGCAGAATTGATGCTAACCATCAAGAGAGGAGCAGAAGAAGAACTTCTTACCTGATCTGTTTATCAGCCATTTAATTCAGATTGGATCCTGTAGAAACCAGATTTCTTTTCTTCTCAGAGTCCTCCAACTTCTTTGATCTTTTGACACCTACTTCCAGCAAGTGGTTTTCTAGAAGCAAATAGAAATATCACCAAGGTTATTATTCCTGAACACTATTATAAGGCCTTTGTGTAGTTAAGATATTATTTTTCAGAGAATCCTATACGGTAGATGACGTATATACAATTTTACAATTGAACCAATATTTCAAAGATTTCTGTGGATCCCAGGATATGACTTCAATGAAAAAAATGTATCTAATACCCAAATCCTAAATGTGTAGAATACAATATTTTACAGACAAAAGTACAGAGTGAGGATCAAATTTCACAGAAAGTAACAATTTCCAATTAAGGGAGGCACTCTGCTCTTAAGTTTTGAAGTGCAGTGAGCTTTCTTGGGTTGTCTCAACAGTGAGGGCAAGGGATTATTGCACATGCTCAGAGGGTACTGCTGTTCTCTGCACATTGGGGTAACCGGCTCTCCTATCTTCTGAATAAGTTGTAAGTAATCCTCACCAAAGAGCAATTTCTTTTTCAAAACATCAGAAAAAGAGGCACATTCTTTTCCATGTGTTATAGTTTAGGCATGATGATATGCTAGTTTGTTAACATCCTGGTGAAATCAACATGCAACCATTTGCAAATCACACTCTTGAATCTTACACTATTTTACAATCTCTTGAAATGCCACAGTGATATAGACACATTCTTATTGGGACAATTTAAATAGTTACAAAATAGGATAACAGCAATTAGATTTATTTATTTATTGTGTCAGAAGTGAATTGAGGAAACAGTCATAATGTATTTTAAAAAACACAAATGATGTTAAAAGACTAGGCATTATACTAGATTTCCTTTGACCAGAAGCTGGCTACTTGGAGTGCCTCTGGTGTCACTATGAGAAGGTCCTCCATTATGCATTTGGCAGGGCTCAGACTGCATTGTAGTAGATGGTCTATAGTTTGCTTTTCTCTGCACTCGCATGTCGTGGACTCCACTTTGTAGTCCCATTTCTTAAGGTTGACTCTGCAGCTTGTGGTTCCAGAGCACAGTCTCCCAGCGCCTGGCAGGGCTCAGGTTGCATTGTAGTAAGTGGTCTGTGGTTTGCAGCGTGCAACTAAACAAGCAACTAGATGAGAAACTAGAGAATTTTGAATATTTAATTCCTGGCATGCTGAGCCATAGCAAATAATTACCTAAAGTAAAACTAAGCTATCTGATCATCAAATGAATGATTAAATCTTGTACACAAAATCAGGGGCACATGCTGCAATGTTTATTAAAAGGCTTTCTTAGTACATAGAAAAGAGACTAATCATGAACTGAGATTATAAAGGACAATGTAGAAAATGTACATCCTGACAAGAGATTCCATACATATCTTTCATCTTCAGTGGAAATGAAAAATCAGACACAACCATGATTTAATCACCTTCTCATTGCTGTTGTATTTTATATTATCAAAAAGAAAATGGTGAGAAAGCTATTACTTTAACCATAAATGAATCTAAAAGGCATTTGCTTATGATTTTAAAGAGAATACTATTTTCAAATTACTTGCTCCTGCTGTTCACTGAGGCAAGTTAACAAGCTGAAAAAATGCTGAGACATCACACCCACCCACCCACCACATGGCACCAAGGCATTTGTCAAATCTACCATGCTGCTAAGCTAGAAAAACAGACATTCTGTATAGTCTTATAACAAAACCAGATAATTTTGCAATGGGGAAGGAAAAACAAAGTATCTTTCAGTGCTGACATCCCTTCTAAAAACCTCCTGAATGATTGTATCAAGCTATGTCAAAGAAGCAGCAATAATAAAGATTAAGTATTCCTATTTGAAAGCAACAAGAAAAATATGATTACAACAAAGACATCCTATTTGTCTCCATACAGATAATTTATTTTGCAAAAAAAAAAGGCTTAAATTTATTTTTCAGGGTTTTTTTTTCCTGGGAGGAGGGTATGAAGCACATATATCCATAGGGATCTGTTCTCAGACTTCACATGGATATGTGAACAAGCAGATAATAATGAACCCTATAGTTTTGAGTGGGATGAATGATGAAGATACCAAGGATATTATGTAGATTGTACAGAAGTGGTTCCCAACCTTTGGGCCTCCAGGTGTTTTGGACTCCAGCTCCCACAGTTCCTAACAGATGGTAAGCTGGCTGGGATTTCTGGAAGTTGAAGTCCAAAACACCTGGAGGCCCAAAGGTTGGGAACCACTGTTGGACAGGAATCTCTAAATCAATAGGTGAAACTATGGATAAGTGAAACTGCATTTCTTTTCTATGGATATGTAGCTTGTATTGTACTGATCTACCTTTCTAAAGAAACTTGCTTCCCAATGTTCATTCCCAGAGTAAGTTATTTGGGGGAGGGGATTCTACATATCTGTAGTAACTAACTACCAACTCAATAAGGAGTTAAGTCTTTGATCAACAAATGAGATCCTAGGGGGGAAAGCAGGACAAATACATGCATTTATAAAACGGAGCTCTTCCTACCCATTACTGTGTTTACTAAGTTATGCAACAAGTCCCCTGTGAACTGTCTCAAGGCAAACCACGTCTGCCTTTTATGGCCCATTGGAAATTGCAGCTGGCACTGTAAAATGCATTATCCCAATGGGGATGGGGAAGAGCGAATGATTGAACAAGCAGGTATTTCTGAGTCTGAAATGGAACAGTCAGCACCCTTTCTTAAACATTTTGTGCTAATACACAGCATGAACACAACCACCAAAACATACCAAGTAACTCAGGGACCTTTGTTCTCAAGGGCAGGACTGGCCTAAGACATTTTGCTGACTGTCACCTTGGCTTCTAGGGAGAGCTGAATTTTTATCTGCTCTTGTCATTGCTGCTAATGTTGTGCGCCTTCAAGTTCAACATGCAAACCACTACACCGTAGTGGCTCTGTTTCATTTGCTTTTGAACCCATTCATTTGCCTTTTTAGCTTTAGCTTTACATCTGTATCCGTAAAACTCTTCTCCAGCATCTTATTTCTCTTCAGTACTTTTTAAACATCATGGCAAACAAATATTGTGACACAAATGTTGTGACTGAATTTGGCTTCTGAAAGCATCTTAAGAGGATGGCTATCCAAAGAGCTCTGATGTGACTTTAAGCTCTCTTGAACATGATTAAATTCTGCTACAACCTATGTCCCATATGTATATTATATAAAACACCTATGCAATAGCCTAGGCAATCTTTATACAAATAAGCCTTTTATTTCCTTCCAAAGGAAACCAAGTGTGGGTAAATGCCAGAACACAGGGTGGCTGGTGACCACAACGGTGAGGTGGTGAACCTACCCCAAGGTCTAAACTAAGCTTTCAATGGACTCTCCAAGGTTCTGGACCCTATTCACTCAAATACTTTCAGCACCTTGGAGAGATTATTTAATGCTTGGTTTAAACCCTGGAGTAGCTTCACCACTTCACTTCCATCATTGCCCTCAGCTATAAACACTACCGCTAGATGCACTTCTAGAACTTCTCACAACTTACAGACGTGGGTCAAGCAGCATTTTACATTGCAAAGTGATTTGAAAATGTCTGCTGAAACCCAAAGAACTTGCCAAACAAAAACCTTACTGGTGGGGAACTGGGTTTCAGTGCAATGAGTTTGTTGCCATTCCCCATGACTAGCAAAATCCAGTTTAAATCATACAAAGAGTTAAAAACAATGCCGGAATTATGCTATTTTGTCCAGTATACATACATCCATGGATCCTGCTGGATTTGGAGTTTCTCCAAGTATAATTAGGATAGCACAATAACATTTAAAAGCACACATTTTCCTTTCAATTTATGCAATATGTTCATATTCTGCTCTGCCCCCTTCACAAATGTTGCTTTGCATTTCAGCAAAGATTTTCAGTACACGTGGGTGTATGATGGAATGAGGCTAGCATTCAATGCCTTCTGCTGGAGATGCCGTTGATTTAGAACAAATCTTACACCAGCTGATAGCAACATCTATCCTTCTTCAGCCTCCTATCACTTATTGATGTATCCATTTGCTTGCAGGCTGTATTTTTTCTTAACCCTTCAGAGGTGATATATTTGCAAATGTGCGAGAACACCAAACATTTTCTATGGTTCTGATTAAATGCATGTATGGAGAGAAATCCATACTAGTACTGTACACTCCATCTAAATTTTGTAGGTCACACAAATGTTGTAGGTAACAGATGCACTAGTATGTCTTGTAACAATCCTTCTCTCAACACCCCCCCCCCCCCTTTCCAATCAGTTTTCCAGAGAGATAAGACTGGTTGGATGATAGAAACCCACAGGGAATAATACACTTGGTTGTGTGATGGAAAATCATATTATTTAAGAGAATACAATAAAATGCTCCAAGGAAACCTTAAAGACTTTTGCATGAAGATCAGAGCCAAACTCTTCCAAATATGGAAGAGAAATGCATATAGGGAAGCATATTTTTCTCATTGTTAACACATGGCTATTGTCTGCACATAACCCTGTCAGCTGTATTGCCCTCAGAATAACCCTATGAGTCATGTCAAGCTAATTCCATTTTACAGATAAGGCAGTAAGGAAAACTATTTGGGGGAGGGGGGTTGAGACACACACACACACAGATCACAGGATATATCCGACACAAAAGGGGACCTGGCAAACCCAATCTTTGTTCATTGAGTTCACTTCTCCTCTTTTAGCATGGTGAGATATTGTTATGGATAGACATCAGAACAAAGAAGTGGAGAAAAAAATATCGCTAAATCTCTGAAAGTGTGGCTTTTATTAGTGTAACAGATTTCACTGCAATGCTTACTACCCACTACAAATATATATTTTTGCCATCAGATATATTTGTTTTGCACTTTTTAATTGGGCTGCTACAGGAACCTCTGTGGGAAACTATATACTTTCATCAGGATGATCCTGCTTTAGAACCATCCTCAGTTGCCAATTTAAAGCCCACCTGCAGATTTCACTGTATAGTTCAGTTCAAAGAAAGAAAGAGCTTTTAAGCCACCGTAGCTAACTGAAAAAATATTTTAGATGGATCAATAACTACTGGAATGGAGTGGGCAAAGTCTGGCCTTCCGGATATTGTCAAACTCCAACTTGCAGCAGACCTGGTCAGCATAGGTAAGGGTGAGGAATGCTGGGAGTTGAAGTCCAACATCTGGAGGGCTACGCTTGCCCAGTCCCCATTCTAGTGAAGGGATCACCATTATCATCAACTATATTTATATCCCGGGCCGGGCTTTAGCACAGCAGATTAATCACCAAGCTGCAATAAATCTTGCCAACTGGAAGATTGAGAGAACGAAGCCTGGGTCAGGGTGAACTCCTGACCTTCAGCCCAGCTTCTGTCTACTTAGCAGTTCGAAAACAAATGTTGGTATATAAATAGGAACTGCATTAAAGAGGAGAGGAATTTAGGCTTGACGTTTGATCAGAAAAAAGGAGGAAGTTTACGAACAAAGAAAGCGCTTTGGCAGGGAGATGGAGCGACAGCACTGAACCAAGGACAGTCTCCTAAGATGCCAAAAGATGGGAAAACCTATATCTATCTGTCTCTGTCTGTCTATCTGTCTATCTTGTTATTGTTATAATTGGCATTGAATGTTTGATGTATATGTGTTCTGTGATCAGCCCTGAGTCCCCTTCAGGGTGAGAAGGGCGGAATATAAATACTGCAAATAAATAAATAATAAATAATAAATCTCTCCGGGGGGACTCGGAGCAGCTTAACAACAATATGACAATGCAAACAATATGAAAAATGATAAACATATAACCAATTTATGATAAAATCAGATCAAACAAATAACAAAGTAAAATCAATATGAAAGTAAAAACAAAAGATAATAAATTGACACAGTATGTCAGGCATCATGGACTTACAGGTATAAATTATAGCCCTTGGTACAGGATTTGTTTTCAGGACAGAATGGATAGACAACTGAGCCTGGTGTCAGGACCCAGGCTGCGGAGCACCAATAACCATGCGCAGAGACCAGAATCTATCTAATATCTTTATTAAGGAAATATATAAAGTCAATAAAAGCAAGTGAAGAATATAGTTCAGAAGTAGACCTTTCAGGAAAGGACAAATATAGTCCAGGAAAACAATGTCCAAGATGAGAAATTAGAGTCCAAAGTTATAATCCAATAACCGAAACACACACTTTGCCAAGCAAAGTGTGGGGAGATGACAAGGTCCTTTAGTCCATGGAAGCTTGACAACAAGGCTGGAAAACAACTAGATACTTGGCTAAGCAAGACTTGATACGAGGCAACAAGGAACAAGAACTAGGTCCGTGGCAAGGTCCGTGAAACAAGGCGGCTTGAAACTTGGTCCGGGAAACAGGGAACTGGAGTACGAAGTCTACACACGATCTCACTCCTCAAGCTGACGAATTGACTCCGCAAGGTTTCCTTCGCGGGAAAACACCTAAATAGGGTCTCGCTTCCTGCCAGAATGACATTTTCCCTGGAGAACTAGAAATGAAACTCAACTCTGTCCAGATGCATGACTCCTTAGAATTTCCCAAGGGAAGCAGACCTAATCAGCTAATTGTTTGGCTGCGATCCTGGCGCTTCGGCACTTCGCCTCCCTAGCGCCTCTATCTTTATTATAATTGTCTTTTCTAGAAAACGGGGGAGAATTCTGCCCAAGGCTTGTTTGACTAACTTCTTGAGGGCAAACATCCTGCAGGTGCAGGGGCTCCGATTCTGGCTGAAACGGTGTAAATCCCATGTTTTCCTCTTCGTCTGCCACAATGGCACTAGGAACGGGACTACAAGGCCCATGAGACATCACACTATCCCCCTCCTCAAGGCCCCTCTCCAAAATGGGCCCCCTTCCCGAGGTGCGGGGCCGCGGCTTGGCAGGGTAGGCCTGATGGAAGCGGCGGACTAAGTCGGGGGCATGAACTGTGGAAGCGTCTTCCCAAGAGCGTTCTTCGGGACCGAAACCCACCCAGTCAATGAGATACTGAAGGCGGCGGTGATGAAAGCGAGAATCCAAAATGTCCTGAACCTCGAATTCCTCCTCCCCGTCCACCAAAACAGGGGCGGGGGCCGGCTGGTCCACATCGGGGCGTACCCCATCCGCCGGAAGGAGCAGGGAACGATGAAACACTGGATGAATGCGCATGGAACGCAGAAGTTGGAGCTTGAAAGTCACGGGGTTAAGTTGCGCCACCACTGGATAGGGACCAATGAAGCGTGCATCTAGCTTCCGGCAGGGACGGTGGGAGGGCAAAAAGCGAGTGGACAATAGAACCCGATCTCCTACCTTGATCTCGGGGCCGGGCTGGCGATGACCGTCAGCGTGGCGTTTATAGTCCTCCTTGGCTTGATCCAGTTGCTGGTGCAAGAGTTGTTGCACCGCTGTGAGTTCTTGCAGCCAGTCCTCCGCTGCAGGGACTTCTGAGGTTTCAATGACAGAAGGGAAGAAACGTGGATTGAAACCATAGTTTGCAAAGAACGGGGTTTCTTTAGTTGAAGCCTGGACACCATTGTTGTAAGCAAATTCTGATAGAGATAACAGGGAAGCCCAATTGTCTTGCTGGTAATTTACATAACAGCGAAGGTATTGCTCCAAAGTGGCATTGGTGCGCTCAGTTTGCCCATCCGTTTGGGGATGATGAGCTGAAGATAAACGAGAGTCTATGCCCAATAGTTTCTGTAGTGCCCTCCAAAAACGAGAGGTGAATTGAGATCCACGGTCCGTGACTAAACTCTTGGGCAATCCATGTAATCTGAAAACATGCTGAAGGAATAAATCTGCAGTCTCTTTGGCCGTGGGGAGACCATCGCAGGGAATGAAATGGGCCAACTTGGTAAAAAGGTCCACCACCACTAGGATTGTGGTGAATCCAAGGGAAGGTGGTAGGTCAGTGATAAAATCCGCGGAAATTATCTCCCATGGGCGAGAAGGAGTGGGAAGGGGATGCAGTAGCCCTGTCGGCTTCTCCCTTCGTGTCTTGGAGCGCTGACATACAGGACAGGTGTTGACATATTTCTCCACATCTTTGCGGATCTTGGGCCACCAGAAATCTCGTAGGATCAAGTGCATGGTTTTAAAAAGTCCAAAATGCCCTGCTGGCTTGCTGTCATGGCACAGACGAAGTGTCTTTTCTCTGCCGGGGCCTGGAGGGATGTAAACATGATTCCTGTAGCACAGTAGCCCATCCTTAAGTGAAAAAGGGAAACGTAGTCCTCGGCGAATCTGTTCTTGAGCCCAGGCATCTGCCTGCTGACTGGCTCTAATCTCTTGGGCACAAAGGGGTTCTGGGTTAGAAGGAGTTGGTTCAATTGGAGTGGATTTGGTGTTTCCCACTGTGAGCGTGGCAAAGTTCTTGGGCTGCAGCAATCGTGATTCGAAGGTCTCTCTGCGTCCTGCAGCATACTCGGGTTTCCGTGATAAGGCATCTGCCTGCTTGGTCTGAGCCGGGGTTACATAATGGATCTGGAAGTCGAAACGTTCAAAGAATAAAGCCCAGCGCTGTTGCCTTTGATTTAGCTTTCGTGCGGTCCTTAGGTGTTCCAAATTTCGATGATCAGTGTGAACCTCAATGGGTGTGATGACTCATGGGCCATGTAGTCCCGTTCCTAGTGCTGTTGTGACGGATGAAGAGGAAAACTTGGTTTTTCCACCATTTCAGCCAGAAAGGGAACTTTCCCAGCCAGAATTGGAGCCCTTGCACCTGCAGGAGGTTTGTCCTCCAGAAATCTGCCAAACAAGCCCTGAGTCAAAATCTCCCCCATTTTCTCGCCGTAATTATTATCAGCAACAAAAAGGAGTTCAGCAGGCTAATCGCAGAAGCCTGAGAATCGCAGCAAGGCATTCAGATGATTAAGCCTGCTTCCATGAGAAATTTTAGGGAGTCATACATCTGGGCACAGAGATTGACTTTCGTTTCTGATTCCCCAGAGAAGTGTTCTTTGGTGGGAAAACAAGAACCTATTTAGGTTCCTTGCCCTTTAGGAATCTTGCGGAGTCAATTCGTCAGCTACTGGAGTAGTGTGTGTGGACAGTGCTACTCCCGCTTCCAAGCCTCGTTCCTGTTTTCAAGCCTCGTTCCTGTTTCCAAGCCTCCGCTCCCAGCCTTGTTTACTCCCCGGATCTTGCCTTGCTTCCCGGACCTTGCCAAGTAATTACCACGGATCTTGTTCTTGCTCCTCGTTTCTTGTTGCCTTGTTTCAAGCCTTGTGTTCCAAGAATCAAGTTACTTCCTAGCCTTGCTCAAGTTTCATGGACTAAAGGACCTTGTCATCTCCCCTCACTTTGCTTGCCAAAGTGAGTGTTTCGGTTATTGGATTACAACTTTGGACCTTAATATTTCATATTGGACATTGTTTCTTTGGACTAATTTTGACCTTCCCTGAAAGGTCTACTTCTGAACTATTTCTTACACTTGCTTTTATTAACTTTATATATTCCCATAATAAAGATATTAGATAGATTCTGGCCTCTGTGTATGGTTATTGGTGCTCTGCAGCCTGGGTCGTGACAATGGGGAATTTGGCCCCTTCTAACCAATTTCTCCAATTTTCAAAGGCTGCCTTTATGGCCAAAAGTTCTTTCTCCCAAATAGTGTAGTTTCTCTCTGGGGCTGTTAGTTGACGGGAGTAATAGGCACAAGGATGAAGATGCTCTCCCACTGGTTGCATGAGTATAGCCCCAATTGCCACATCAGAGGCGTCAGCCTGCACAACAAAGGGGTTTTAGGATCAGGGTGCTGTAGAATTGGCTGGGTCGTGAATAACTTCTTTAGTTGCTGGAACCCTTTCTCTGCTTGCTCCGTCCAGCGGAAGGGCTGTTTCCCACGGATGCAGCTGGTGATTGGGTCAGACCAGCGGGCAAAGTCTGGGATGAATTTGCGGTAGTAGTTCGCGAACCCCAAGAAGCGTTGCACTTCCTTCTTGTTGGTTGGCGCCCGCCATTCCAATACTGCTGAAACCTTTGCCGGGTCCATGGAGAGTCCTTGTGGCGAGATGCGGTACCCCAGGAAGTCTACTTCTTGCAGATCAAAGGCGCATTTTTCTAACTTGGCATATAGTCCATGATCCCGTAATCGTTGTAGCACCATCCTGACGTGTTTCTCGTGCTCCGATTGTGATCTAGAAAACACCAAAAAATCGTCCAAGTATATGATCAAGAACCGATCTAGATAATCCTGGAAGATATCGTTGACAAAATGTTGGAACGTTGCGGGAGCTCCGGATAATCCGTAATTCATGACTAGGGACTCGAATAATCCGAATTTGGTCTGGAAAGCGGTTTTCCATTCGTCCCCCTCCCTGATGCGAACTAGATTGTAAGCCCCCCGGAGATCCAGCTTGGTGTAAACCTTGGCCCCTCGAAGCCGGTCTAATAGGTCCGAGATCAAAGGCAGGGGGTAGCGGTTCCGCTTCGTGATATTGTTCAATGCTCTATAGTCCACAACCAAGCGTAAGTCCCCTGACTTCTTTTTTACAAACATCACCGGGGAAGCAGCTGGGGATTGAGAGGGTCTGATGAATCCCTTGCGAAGATTTTACTCTATGAACTCCCTGAGAGCTTCTTGCTCTGGTTCAGTCAGGGAGTAGAGGTGTCCTCGCGGAATCGGGGCCCCCTCCACCAAGTCAATGGCACAGTCGTAGGGTCTATGCGGGGATAGTTTCTCGGCTTCCTTTTCATTGAAAACATCCCAAAAGTCTGAATATTTCTTGGGCAAGGTGATGATGGGCTCAGCGTCTGTGGCATGGCAGACCTTGGCTACTAGACAATGGTTTTGGCAATATTTAGAAGCAAACTGTAGTTCTCTGTTGGACCAGGAGATGTTTGGGTCGTGGAGTGTCAGCCATGGAATTCCCAAAATCACAGGGAAGTGGGGGACCTCGGTAACGAAGAAGGAAATCTCTTCCATGTGTTCCCTTATCCACATTCTGGTGGGCTCAGTCCATTGGCTTACTGGACCCGTCTTTAGGGTACGGCCATCTATAGCCTGCACCACCCGGGCATTCTTGAAATCGTGATATTGTAATCCCAGAGAGTCGGCATACTCTCTATCGATGAAATTGTTTGTTGCTCCTGAGTCTATCATGGCATGGATCATGACGGGTCCTTTTTTCGCTGACCACAACGTGACCACTAGGAGAAATAGGACCCCGGTTTGCAGCTCTTGAGTGGGGTTTTTGACCGGGTTGGCGAGCCTCTCTACGCCCGGTCGCTGGCTTCCCCCGCCGGCTTGGCTCCAGCCGCCTCGGCCGTCTCCGTCTCCGCGGAGGACGCCGCCGCCAGGCGAGCGGCGGGCTTTCTCTTGGCTGGACATTCTCTGGCGAAGTGGCCACCGTTCCCGCAGTACCAGCAGAGGTTTAAATGTTGGCGGCGGGCCTTTTCGGCTACATCTATTCTGGGGCGCACATTGCCCAACTGCATCGGCTCCTCCTCGCTTCCCCTGGTGTATGGGGCTGGTGGTGGGGGTCTCCACACTGGACGTGGCTGAATACTGGCGGAAGCAGGGGGTTTCACTCCTGCTCTTCCACTCTGGCCTCGGAGCCACTGTTTTTTGTTGGCAAGCAGAACTTCGGCTCGTAAACAATGATTGATAAGTCTCTCAAGAGAATTTGGAGGATCCACCTTGGAGATTTCTTCCTGCATCTCGATGTTGAGACCCTCACGAAATTGTCCTCTGAGGGCTATATCGTTCCAGCCGGTGTTTTGGGCCAGCACCCGGAACTCGGCTATGTACTGGGACAACGGCCTGTCCCCTTGGAAGAGGCGCCGGAGTTTATGGCCGGCCGCCTCCTCGTTGTCCTTGATCCCCCAGGTCGCTCTAAGGTGATTCAAGAAGTTTTGCGCGGAACTTAGGTGCATGGAAGCCGCATCAAACAGCGCCGTCGCCCAATTGGCCGCAGGCCCTTCTAGGAGGCTGTAAATCCACGCCACCTTGATTTCTTCTTGGGGAAACTCGGCTTGGCGGGCCTCTATGTACGCCTGGCATTGGCGACGGAAAACATGGACCTTGGAGGCTTCTCCAGAAAACTTGGTTGGAAGCGCTAAGCCTGGGAGCCGGACACCGCGTTCCTTTAAGCCCCGTATTTCTCCCTCCTGTGTCCGGAGGGTATCACGGATCCTGTCGAATTCTTCCCTGGAAATGGTGTAGCTGAGTGGCTGGGCTTCCGCCCCGGTTCCTGTAGACATTCTGGCCTTAGGTTAATTGGTGCTTAGGGTGGCGGAGTCAAACTGTCACGACCCAGGCTACAGAGCACCAATAACCATACGCAGAGGCCAGATTCTAACTAATATCTTTATTAAGCACAGTCCTAAACACACCTGATCCCATCTAATTATAAGTTAAATTCTAAGTTAAATTCCTGTCACTTAGGGATACACAGAGCCACACAGCTACTATCAGTTCAGGCCTCATTTGTACCTTTGCCAGAAAGAGTGAGAAGAGGATAGAGCAGAGAAAGAAACATATAAAGAACAGAAAGAGGAGAGCATCTTCTGCTATTGACTTTGCCCTGTCAACCTCAGACATGTGCTTCACAATTATTGCCAAGAGAATGTGACCTTTGGCAGAAAAAAGTTAGTTCTCATTCCACTTAGCCACCATACAACAGCATAGTTGACAGTTTACATGGGTTCCCGCATAAGGGGAGAACCACATTGAAAAACTTATGACCCTCTCCACTTGTTCAAACAGCAACATCAAACCTGCACTGATATGCTCATTGTCCTATGTCTGTGTGTTTTTTCTCTCTCCGCAGCTTAGCAGATGCCCCTCTGCTGAGGAAAGAGCATTACACAGTTCTAAAGTTCACACATGGTTACTTGACGTCAGCAGAAAACCAGCCAAGAACAGAAATCATTAGCTATTTTATATCTTATTCCTGGGAGACCAATGTGGGAACAAAATCAGGAATGTTTCCTCTAAGGGGAGTGCTTTACAGATCTACTGCAGGAGGTAGGCAAAATCAGCTTCCTTCTCAGTCGTCCTTTACAAGTCGACTGGAACAATAAACAACATGTGTGCTAACTTTGGTATTCTAAGACTTCTCCTATGCACCCGACAGATTTTCTTGGCAACTCAACAAAAACAAATACTGTGAAGTCCAGAAATACCTGACCTACCCAAACAAGGGACATTGCTTAGGTTTACCATCCCTTATTACAACAAATGTCAAAAGGCAATACATGCTTTCAGCAGACCAGAGTTATATTAAGAAAATTAAATAAATCAAATTTCATTAGATTAATTGGCTGTATGTTACATTCAAAGCAAAGGGTTCTAGAGACGGGGCTATTATGTTAATTGAAACCACAGATGGAAGGACCTTGTGAGACTAAAAGTTCATACAATCTGTCTGATTTTGGGAGCTAAACAGGCCTAGCCCTGGGGAATACTTGGATAGGATGCTGCCAATGAATACCAGGTGCTGTAGGCTAAATTTCAGAGGAAGAAATTGGCAAAACCACCTCTGATTATTCCTTACCCAAGATAACTCTATAAAATTAATGGGGTTATCATAAGTCAACAGGTGACTTGAAGGCACATACACCCCCCCCCCCCCCGTCGTTTGCCATAGAACGCCACTAGATATCACTTTACCTATACAACATTAGGGCATTAATTCCTGCCTACAGTATTATGGAAGGCAAATGATGGAAAAATAGTTACATATATGTCATAAATTATCCATTTTAAATTTATTAAGACAGCTGAAGTATGCCCATTTCTTAGAGGCAACAACCTCAACGCAGGAAGCATTTCTGGAAGAAAAGCACATAAGGACAGCCACATTTCAAAAAATGCTTCACAGCCAAGACCCATGACAGAATGGTTTAGCTTCATTTGCTTTTCTAAAAATATTTTCAAAAAGCAGCACAGTGTCAATACAACACTTTGCTATATTTAGGCTTTATGGGACTTGACTTTTGAATAGACAAGTAAGAGGCTAGCTATGCTGGGCCCGCTATTACTCATCAAAGGGGATTGTCTAGATTTTAATATTATGGCAATGGTTTTTAAAATCTGAATATACTCCCTTTCTTTTCTTGTCTCTTTTCAGATTATAAACTCATTGCACCAAAATCCCTTCTTTGTTTATGTGAAACATGGTGATTAATTTTACCAGTTTTCTGCAGTCCTTCATATTTTTTATTGTATTCTTTATTATTTTTTGACTATGAAGTGCTAGTAGCAAAACATCCACTTAAATATCTGCTCTTCTGTCTGGGTTCTCATTTTCTAGGCGCCTAATTTCCAAATACATACATACACACAGGAATTACATGGGTCAGAATTGCTGCCAAAACAAGCAGAAGCAAAGTAAGTTTTCCATCTCTACCCATTTCTAAATCCAATAATGTTGTTATTATGATTTCCCCTTCACACGGCACCTACCAAATAAACTTTCAGCAGATGTGGCTTTTCCCAATCACTGAAAAACCTTGACAGAACAGGTCCTACCTGTTGAACCTCTCCTTGCCACACAACTAAGTCCTCTTTGAGTCACTGAGTTCCCTGGTTATAATATAAAAACAACCTCCTCATTTCTGAGGTGCTGGCTATATCTCAATAAGGTCCTCTTCACCCATGACCATAGCTAAATTTATCCAGAAGTATTTGTTTTACGGACTGTAATCTCAGTGATTTTTCCAATGAAGTCCTATGAAACAAAAGTAGAATATTTGCACTCAAACACTAATGCCATTATATTTTTATGGCATGCAACATTGCAGAGTAAATTGCAATGTCCGGGTAAATATAGCAGTCATAGTCCAAACTAATTATTTTGGTTATTACATTTTGCAGACACTAAGGATAAGACCCAGTAGTTTGAACACTGGACTATGACTCTGGAGACCAGGGTGTGATTTTCCACTTGGCCATGGAAACCCATTGGGTGACCTTGGGTTAATCTTAGGCCCAGAAAATCCCATGATGGCCTTAGAGGTGTCATGAATTGCGAACAATATGAAGGCACATAACAATAACAACAAAAACGGATAATGCTAAGATTAACATTTTCTATTTCATCCCCATTTTAGCTCTTTTTTTCCCCCCAATACCCGTTTTGAGTCGAGGATCACTGCCACACCTGCATACATTTCCAGCAATAAAGCCCTAGGGTGATCCTCATGTGCCCCTGACTATTTCTTAATAGCAAAATAAACAGCAAAATGATCCACTAACTCAATAATACAGTCTCCCACGTTTCCATATTCTTATTCTCACACACTTTCTCCAACCTCTCAGGTGTGTGTATATCCAATACAGATCAGCTTTCTTTAAACTCCCCTGAATCGATATGATAGGCAAACTACATACCATATTTCATTGCAGAACAGTCAGCATCATATAATAGTCGCACCCCCATTTTTGTGGTGCCAAAATTGGTATTTTAGAATTCCTCGCATAATAGTCACACAGTTGATTTAGGCAGCCTCCCTGCTGCAAAAAAATTAGCATTCTTTTCTACATGTCTTGCCACCCTACCCTAAAAAACTTTATCCATCCCCTTTCAGCAAAAGCATTTCACTCACTCGCTTACCCATCTATACACACACTCATCCACCCATCCGCCCACCGCTTCATTCATTCACTCACGCACTCACTCACCCATCCATCTGCTCCAACTCACCTACTCACCGCTTCACTCACTCACCCACCCACCTGCCCACCAATCCAACTGCTCATTGACCCATCCGCCTGCTGCTTCATTCACTCATTCACTTGCTTCCACGCATGCACGCTTGCGGGAAAGCAGATGGATGGGTGTGTAAGCGAGTGGGAGTGGGTGAATATGAGTGGGAGTGGGTGAGTATGAGTGGGCGGATGAGTGGGTGTGTAAGCGAATGAGTGAGTGAGTGAAGGGGTTGGTGGGTCAGTGAACACATGTATGGGCAAGCAAATGACTGAAGTGCCCTTGCTAAAAGGGGGTAGGCATGTGGGTAAAGCTGTTTAGGGCAGGGCAGTAAGACACGTGGAAGAGAAGTCTAGCCCTAATCTGTATTTTTAGCACCATCTTTGGTTTAGAAATCAGTAAAGCTGACTCTCACTGGCCTAGCAGAAGACAGTGAAATTATGGGCATGTAAACTATCATGCCTGAGTCTTTCACATTCTTGATGGGCAAGGAATTGAAGAGATTATGATGGCCATGAAGACGTGGAATCCAGGTATGTGATTTTTAAGATGTAAAGATGTAAAAAAACAAACACATTGGAGTATTTCATATCAACACATAGAAATATTCTAAACACTTTACAAATGACATTCAGAAACACTTTTATTATCTTTCCACAGGTAAGAGACTAAGCTTATCTAAAAATATTTACCTTTCTAACACTGGAAGAGCTTCCACCTCCACTGTTTTTCTCCTTTTATCTTTAGGCTTTAACCTGGATGTTTACCCATATAATTTCATTATTAAATTTAAACTTAATAAATATTTAAATAGATGGTAGGATTAAAATACTGTTTGATTTTTGCATGCAGAAAAAAATGCTATTTTATTCTTACAAACAAATTCAAATGCTTTGCTATCTCTGCATTTCAACTTACTTCACCCCAAAAACTAGTTGGACTTTTGAGATTTATGAATAGGAAACAGCCTAGGAACAGATCTTCACATTCTGATTATGACCTTGAGAAAGCCATCTTGACTCTATTCACTTTACCTGGATGGAAGACATAAACTGTTTCTTTCAATATGCAATTCATTCTGCATCAAAAATAAGGATGCAAGGCACACCATAGGGGTAATGTTCACCCTTCAGAGGCAGCTGGACAGCAATTCAGATGTAGCTAGCATAACAGTGGAGGATGAAAAAAGCTTCCAGAAATCCCACTGGAATATGGTTGGGTGCAAATAGAACAATGATGCTCAGAATTTGAAAGAGTACCATGATTTCTCACTCAGCAAATGAAAAAGTGTGGTCTGCGAGGGACTCTGAGGCACCTTCCACACAGCTGAATGAAACCCCACATTAAAATACTTTACTTGTATTCCACCCTATCTCATCGAGGGGACTCAGGGCGGATTCCAGCATACACAAACACAAAGGCAAACAAACATTCAATGCCTAGAAACAACGAAACACAGGTAAAGGTAAAGGCTTCTCATTCCAGCTCTGAGGGGTGATGCTCATCTCCGGCTCTGGGGGATATATGTCAATGTGGACTCTGATATTTCAGTTCAAAGCAGATATTGTGGGTTATATGGCTGCGTGGAAGGGACCTGAGTTGCTGACCGATTGAATCATACTGGCCAGGCAAGAGTTAAACCTAGTAACTATTTATCTAAAGAGAAACATTTGAGAAAACCTGCTGGCCATTTATTGTTTATTTTCTGGACACAGAAAACAGGGTCATCCATAACTGCAACTGGCATTCTGGCAAAACAGATTCTAATGCAATATAATGTCTTGGGGCAGATGCTCATAACAAGAAGCATTTTTATGAACATAAGGCGCCTTCCACACAGTTGAATAAAATCCACACTGAACTGGACTATATGGCAGAACAGAATCAGATAATCCAGTTCAGCAGCCTATCTCCCTGAAGGGATTCAGGGCGGTTTCCAAACACATGGCAACCATTCAATGCCCAAGGAAAACCATACAAAACAGTTTACATCAAGACAAAGCACATTAGACAATATAAACAACTCAACTGTAACTTAACAAAATGACGACCCAAAAAAACCCTTAATAAAATACAAAAACCCTAATAAAACACACTGCAAATAAAATACTGTATAACAATAAAGCTATAACAAATGTTATGTTCTTACAGTAATAAAGTGATTCACAGTCTGCAAATTTGTATATGTATCTATGTGTTAATGTTGCATTTTTTTAGTTATTCTGAAACGCTAGATTTGTTTCTAAAGAAAAAGTGTTGAAAAATGTAGCCATGACAAAAATGTACCCTCCCTTGTGTTCAACATTTCCAGAAATATTGCATCTCATGTGTATGAGGGGAATGTTTAGGCTCCAATCCACAAAGCAAAATGTCTTGGGCAAGCACTGCTTTTAAAGGCATAACAAAGATCTTTACAAATCCAATATAAGCCGAACAATCACTAGCTCAAGCAGGCACTTACATATTAGATTTTAGAAACAGACAAGAACTATTTTGTGTGGAAAACGGAGATCTTGAGAACCAAGACAGCACAGTCTGTGTTGCCTACAATCAAAGAACACTGAATGAACATTGGAAGCAAACTGAAGAAGAGAACTTAAAGGGAGGAGAAGGAAAGGGGATGAAGATCAACATGTTCCACTTCATTACTTTGTGGGAATATGGTGAAGACATGGCAGCCTTCCTAGAATGAAAGGTCCCATTCATTCCTCATCAGTAACAACAAACAAACAAAAAAAAACCCAGACCCTGTCCAAAACTGGCTGTTCCTCCTGCATGAGATTCAGGAGTCCTGCCTAGGAAGAAAATCCTCATTTCTGGCAGTGGATTCAGCATTGCTTCCCCAGGAACATCTCCTAGCAGCCTTAGAGAAGTGTTTCTTGGGACTACATGTGCTTATTTGAATTAGAGTGCTCTGAAATAGAAGCATAGGTTAGAACAACACAGCATGCTACCTTTGGTGATGCAACCAGGAAACCCCCCACCACCACTTAACTGGGTTGACTTTATCTAAGGTGAACACTCAACCGCCAGAAGAAAGCCATCATAGAATCATAGAATCATAGAATAGTAGAGTTGGAAGAGACCTCATGGGCCATCCAGTCCAACCCCCTGCCAAGAAGCAGGAAATCGCATTCAAAGTACCCCCGACAGATGGCCATCCAGCCTCTGCTTAAAAGCCTCCAAGGAAGGAGCCTCCGCCACAGCCCCGGGGGAGAGAGTTCCACTGTCGAACAGCCCTCACAGTGAGGAAGTTCTTCCTGATGTTCAGGTGGAATCCCCTTTCCTGCAGTTTGAAGCCATTGTTCCGTGTCCTAGTGTGGAGGGCAGCAGCAAAGAAGCTTGTTCCCTCCTCCCTATGACTTCCCTTCACCTATTTGTACATGGCTATCATGTCTCCTCTCAGCCTTCTCTTTGCAGGCTAAACATGCCCAGCTCTTTAAGCCGCTCCTCATAGGGCTTGTTCTCCAGACCTTTGATCATTTTAGTCGCCCTCCTCTGGACGCTTTCCAGCTTGTCAACATCTCCCTTCAACTGTGGTGCCCAAAATTGGACACAGTATTCCAGGTGTGGTCTGACCAAGGCAGAATGGAGGGGGAGCATGACTTCCCTGGATCTAGACGCTATACCCCTATTGATGCAGGCCAGAATCCCGTTGGCTTTTTTAGCTGCTGCATCACATTGTAGGCTCATGTTTAACTTGTTGTCCACGAGGACTCCAAGGTCTTTTTCGCACACACTGCTGTCAAGCCAGGCGTCCCCCATTCTGTATCTTTGATTTCCATTTTTTTCTGCCGAAATGAAGTATCTTGCATTTGTCCCTGTTGAACTTCATTTTGTTAGTTTCGGCCCATCTCTCTAGTCTGTCAAGATCGTTTTGAATTCTGCTCCTGTCTTCTGGAGTGTTAGCTATCCCTCCCAGTTTTGTGTCGTCTGCAAACTTGATGATCGTGCCTTCTAACCCTTCGTCTAAGTCGTTAATAAAGATGTTGAACAGAACCGGGCCCAGGATGGAGCCCTGCGGCACTCCACTTGTCACTTCTTTCCATGATGAAGATGACGCATTGGTGAGCACCCTTTGGGTTCGTTCGCTTAGCCAATTGCAGATCAACCTAACCGTAGTTTTGTCTAGCCCACATTTTACTAGTTTATTTGCCAGAAGGTCGCGGGGGACTTTGTCGAAGGCCTTACTGAAATCTAGGTAGGCTACATCCACAGCATTCCCTGTATCGACCCAACTCGTAACTCTATCGAAAAAAGAGATCAGATTAGTCTGGCATGACTTGTTTTTGGTAAATCTGTGTTGACTATTAGCAATGACCGCATTTGTTTCTAAGTGTTCGCAGACCACTTCTTTGATGATCTTTTCCAGAATCTTGCCTGGTATTGATGTGAGGCTGACTGGACGGTAATTGTTTGGGTCGTTCTTTTTTCCCTTCTTGAAGATAGGGACCACATTCGCCCTCCTCCAATCTGCTGGGACTTCTCCCGTTCTCCAAGAACTCTCGAAGATAATTGCTAGTGGTTCTGAAATAACTTGCGCTAATTCCTTCAATACTCTTGGATGTAGCTGATCTGGCCCTGGGGACTTGAATTCGTTTACAGAGGCCAGGTGTTCCTGGACAGCTTGTTTCCCTATTTGGGGTTGGATTTCCCCCAATCAACACCTGGGTAGCAGGAAAAGCAGCTAGGATGAACTGAGTTGCTGAAAATAAACCAACTCCCACAAAGCTTCCCTCCTATATCCATACTCAGTTTGGGAACAACACATTTCCCATTTGGATGGCTAGAGTGTGTGCCTGCAACTGGAGCAATATCTTCCATTGGAAGATAGCTTTTCATACTTTTAGATGATTTGTTTCTTGCATTGCCAAGTAGACAAATATCCAGACAAGGAAACAGCAGAGAATGAAGCAATCAACCGATCAACAGACAGCATTTCTAATTCTGCTGCAATTTGTAGTAGCAAATTAGTTGCATCACACAGCTACCTTTAACTCCTATGGACACACACTGGGTGTCAATTGTTAAGCTCAACTCCAACTAGAAAGCATGTTCTGGACAACCAGAAGTCACGATCAATCATGTTCCAAAGGCGGCAATGAGATTATGTGGGGAACCCCGCCCCCCACCGCAAACAGCATTTACAAATTAAATTGGATTCCTTAGAGTCCACTTTCATACACTAAGTTCAGGAAAATATGAGAAAGATGTTCTGATGGGACCAAGATATTATAAGAAATCTTAACAAGCAAAAGACCTTCTAAATATTCTCCCCCTGCCAACTCTGCAAATCAGCTCCCTTTCAATTAGAGAAAGGTAACAGTTGCATGATGTCCCACAGAACAGAAAGAAACTTGGAATCACAGAGTAGGAAGGGAACCTCAAGGACAAGTCCAACCCCTCTTCCAGTGCAAAAATCTGTAGCTCATACATCCCTGAGAGCTGGCCAACCAACTTCTGCTTGAAATACTCAAATGTAGGAAAGTTGATCACATTCTGTGACAATTCTGTTCCACTGTCAAACAACTCTTCCTTTTCAGGCCTTGCCGTTTCCGATGTCTATGAGGCATGTAATGCCTTGTTGCTGTTTTAAATCATGATTATAATTTTTGTACATAATAGTTTTACAAAATATGACATTTTTAATTTTTTTATTTATTATTTTGATAATAATTGACAAAAAACTTCAGTGGCTGGAGGTTATAGATATCTTTAATATGGTGCTTGTTGTAAGTTTTTTAAAATTGTTTTATTTGATATCTTAATTGGGTTTTAATCGGGATATGATGTTTTAATTGATTATGTATGGCTGTTCATTGTATTTATATGAATTTTATATGCTACACGCCGCTTAGAATCCCACCCATGGGAGAAAAGCGGGATAGAAATGAATAAATAATAATAATAAGCCAAACATAGCCAAACCAAAAACAAATCATTGGTGTCTTGGTTTTTAGGCCTATTCCTGGAGTATTTGGGGTGCTGATTCAGAAATTTGCATTGGATAAACCACATCACCCCTACTTTCGCAGATATTGTCGTCATGGTTTTGTATGGGCAAGCAGATGAAGATGATATATGCAACTTCCCCTACTTGCAAAGGGGAAAATGTGGAAGGAAAATAGTTTTGTTCAGACTTCATCAGTTCGGTCGCCCTCATTTTCAAGTACCATATTTCACTCCTCAAAATTGTACGGTCAGCAGACAATAGAACTAGCAAAGAAAAGGCTTATGGTTGACTAGATAAATTATAAATAACACAGGCCAACACAAATTTTGGTGCTTCAAATGTTAGACCTGTTTCTGGGTATATTTGACCTGCTGATTCAAAAGTGCCATCCATTTTCCCCTATCCATTTTTGTTTTTGAAATACAGATCATATGCCTCATATATATGTTGTTTCAGCATGATAGTAAAAATGTTAAAATACTCTTTTCAGATCTTCAAAGCTGTTCTGCCTTTCCTTAAAAAGCAGAAAGATTCCTAGGAAAAAGTTTGCATTATTATTATTATTATTATTATTATTATTATTATTATTAGTTACCTCTCCTAGAGGATACTCAAAGCAGTTATATATATATTATTATTAACAACCTTATTAACCATGTACACAATGTCTGCCATTTTCTTGTTTTGCTGAAGCTTCCCTTCTTTATGCAGGAAGTTTTTCCTTATTCCTTTTTTTCTATTGACCCACAAAGGACAGCTACACGGCAGAAATGCATTTTCAAAACATGTCTTCAAGGTATTTCTGACTTATGGTAAACCAATTACAGGACCTTTGGCAAGGTTTGTTCAAAGGGCGAGGGGGGGGGTGGTTGTCTTTGCTTTCCTCTGAGTCTGAGACAGTGTGACTTGCCCAAGGTGGGTTTCCAGGGCTAAGTGGGGATTTGAACCCTGGTCTGCCAGAGTCCTGATCCAACACTCAAACTACTACACCATATTGGCTCTCAAAAAGGAATCTAATACAATAAATAAAGACGAGAAGAGTAAAAAGTTTGTTCCCCAGTTAGGCAACATATTCACAAAAACTCTCCTAGGAGCTCTTAAAACAACACTGCCATAATAAATATCACCAACTTCTGCCAAGAACATTTTAACAATGAAGAAACCACAATAATTATCATCAGTGGTAATAAATACCCAGATACAGAAGAGATTGCTCCCAGGACCAAAGTGTCACTGAGAATACGTGAAACAGTATATGATGAGGCTTTAATTGCTACTCGTTGGATGATTTCTTATAACCACAGAACAATTACTGCTAACTCTGAATGCAGCAAGTTCTCCTGGTGTGGCTATTTATAACAGAGATAGGCAGACTTCAGACTCATGGGATCTACTTTGTTTTTGTTGTTTCTTTGGAAATTTAGAATTTGCTAACCAGATCCGAGGGGGAAAAGATGTTACAAATATACTCATAATTAAGGGACAAGGTACTCCTTGTCCATACATGGCCTAGGAATTTGTCTTTTATATCATAACCCAAAGGTTCAAGATCCTGTCTGATCTTGGAACTCAAGTGAGTCAGCTCAGGTTAGTACTTGAAATATGAGGCTATATTTCAGAGGCATGAACTAGCAAGTCAAATCCAGACAACACTGACCAGTGGTCTGGAAACCAAGCCCTATGAGGGGCAGCTTAAGGACCTGGGTTTGTTTAGCCTGGAGAAGAGAAGTTAAAGGGGGCCATGATAGCCATGTTTAAATATTTCAAAGGATATCACCTTGAGGAGATGGCAAGCTTATTTTCTGCTGCTCCAGAGTCTAGGACACAGAGCAATGAATGCAGGTTAAGGTTTTCCCCTGACATTAAATGTAGTTGTGCCCGACTTTGGGGGTTGGTGCTCATCTCCATTTCTAAGCCAAAGAGCCGGCGTTGTCCGTAGACTCCTCCAAGGTCATGTGGCCAGCATGACTGCATGGAGCACCGTTACCTTCCCGCTGGAGCGTTACCTATTGATCTACTCACATTTTGCATGTTTTCGAACTCCTAGGTTGGTAGAAACTGGGGCTAACAGTGGGTGCTCACTCAGCTCCCCAAATTCGAACCTGCGACCTTTTGGTCCGCAAGTTCAGCAGCTCAGTGCTTTAACACGCTGTGCCACTGGGAGCACAGCACAATGAATGCAAGCTGCAGGAAAAGAGATTCCTACCAGTAAAAACTGTTCAGCCATGGAATATGCTGTTTCAGAGCACAATGGAGTCTCCTTCTCTGGAGATTTTTAAGCAAATTGTGAATGGCCATGTCAGGGTTGGCTTTGATTGTGTATTTCCACATGGCAGAAAGGGGTTGGACTGGATGGCCCTTCCAATTTGAAGATTATAAGACCACATCTGAGTATTCCTTGCTCCTGCCCAGCACCCTATGAAATTCATGGGATTTCCATAAGTAGGTAGGTAACTTAAAGCTTTAGTTTTAGCCAACAAAGCCAATTATGTTGAGTGATGGGAGCTGCAAACCAACAATCTATGGAGGATCACATAGCTCCCACCCTGGTTCACACATGAAGTGAGAGCGGATCAGTGCTACTCATAAGCACAGATACAATTCTGAGACTACACAGTTTTGCCTATAAACAGACTCACATTATCGTATATATGGGAGTAAAAATAAGCCATCTTTCCATTCTTCAGCAGGAAAACAGATGAGTTTATGAGTTTGAAAATAACCCATCAGTATGCACTCTGAGGTTTTAGTGTTTTCTGGCATAACAAGAACTGATGCATGCCACCTACAAGCACAATTATCACACAGGACTATCAACAAGTGCATCGCAAAAGAAGAACAAACAAGGTTAAGTGCCCTATCACTGTCTCTACTTGTTGAACTCTCCTTTTTCCTTTCATATGAGCAAAGCTAAACAAACACAAAGAAGGAATTCAGAGTTGTATTACATCTGCCCGAGTTAAATCCCTGCTCTGTGTGAAATAAAACTTAAGACTGAAGAGCAATACAATAAGATGACAATTCGTTTTTTTATAATTGCACAGCTTTCAAAACAACAACACTATTTCCCTGAAAATAAAACCTACTGTAACTGGAAAATAAACCCAAGCATGATTTTTCAGGATGCTCATAATATAAGCCCTACCCACAAAATAAGCCCCAATTAAGATCATTAGCCAGATGGATAGATTTACAGTACTATATCCATTGCAACACATGATGGATGTAGTGAATTATAAAATAATACTATTAAAATATAAATAAATATAAATGAATCATATTATTGAGATTAATACTAAATAAATGTAGATTGTTGTACATGAAAAAAAATAAGATATCCCCTGAAAATAAGCCCTGATGCATCTTTTGGAGCAAAAATTAATATAAGACCCAATCTTATTTTTGGGGAAATATAGAACTACACCTCTCCTTGTCATTAAGTATATACTATAAGAAACACAACTAAAAATACCAACTAGTATTTTAAAAAATCAGCCAATATAACATGCCCTTTAGATCACAGACCAATCATTTCCAACCCGATACCTTGCAATGTCACTGGATAACACATACATATCTTTGGGGAAAGCTAATTTAAAACAACCACCCAACCAATTCACCCATATTCAGATATATCAGAAAACAGAAAAGAAGCAATTATCCTATCTTTTCCTCCATGTACCTGAGGAAGGAAGAAGAGAGTAGCATGACCAATGCCAGCATTTGTGCAGTGTAATACAGGGGCATTCAACTATGACACTCCAGAAGATTTTAGACTACCACATCCATAATCACACACAGGCTTGCCAAGCATCCCAGGAAGCCTTATTTTGGGAAAATGTCTCAAGTCCCGGGGCCTCTGCCAAGAGTGGGAGGGACGTCAATTGCCGAAGAGGAGGAGAATGAGGAGGAGGAGCTTTGATGGGAGGAGGGAAAGAGGGAGTAAGTCCTTCACTGGCTGAGGCCCCAGAAGTCTCACTCCAAGAAGCCCCCCCCCCCGGAAGCCCCCTCCCTCCACTGGGTGTCCCGTATTTTTAAGGCAGACGACTGGCAACGCTGATCCTGAAACACTATCTAAGACCATTAGGACTGATTATAGAATCATAGAGTTGGAAAAGACTTTGTGGGCCATCCAATCCAACCCCATTCAGCCAAGAAGCAGGAAAATTGCATTCAAAGCATCCCCAACAGATGGCCATGCAAGCCTCTGCTTAAAAGCCTCCAAAGAAGAAGCCTCCACCACACTCCGGGGCAGATGGAAGTTGTTAGTTGTACCATGATATACAAATAAAGTATCAATGAGCAATGCAGACAAGTAAGCTTAGCAAATGTGGCTTACAGGGTCAAATTGCCATATAGGTTGAGTGTCTCTTATCTGAGATGCTTGGGATAAGAAATGTTGCATTTTTTAATTTTGGAAAACTTACAGAAGAGCCCCAAGCCTAAACAAAAAAAATTATGTATGTTTCAAATGCACCTTATACACATAGCCTGGTGGTAATTTTAGGCATAATATTTTAAATAGTTTGGAGCATGAAACGAAATTATTTGTACACTGAACTATCAGAAAGCAAAGGAGTCACTATTTTAACCATCCATGTGGACTATTTTGGATTTTGGTATACACGCAGTCCCTGAGTTACAAATATCCGACTTACAAATGACTTATAGTTAAGAACAGGGGTGAGACAGCAGGAAATGAGAGAAATCTATCCCTCAGAAAGGAAATTCGCCCCTGAAAGAGTTATCATGGGGGAAAGGTGTTTCCACTAAAGCTTTCCCACCAATCCTTGTCTCCACAACAAGCCATTTTTTTCAAAATCTAATTATAACAAAGGCAGAAAGTGAGGTGAAATCTTTTGAACAGGGACCCAGACAGCACAACAAACACCACAGTGGTGCTAATTCTTCCCTATGTGATCCAAAACTAAAGGATATATATATATTTGATTGGAGTTAAAGTAAAGGTAAAGGTTTTCCCCTGACATTAAGTCCAGTTGTATCCAACTCTGGGGGATGGTGCTCATCTCCATTTCTAAGTCAAAGAGCTGACATTGTCTGTAGACCCCTCCAAGTCATGTGGCCAGCAGGACTTTATGGAGCACTGTTACCTTCCTTCCTTACATGTTTTCGAACTGCTACTTTGGTAGAAGCTGGGGCTAACATCGGGAGCTCACTCCGCTCCCCAGATTCGAAACACTGACCTTTTGATCAGCAAATTCAGCATCTCAGTGGTTTAACGTGCTGTGCCACCATAGGCTCCCCTGAAGCACATGGGACCTGTATGACAACAGCCCCTACCTTGCCAGGCAGGATAGCCATTGACCATGGTAAATGAGTAAATGTAACGAAGAATTTGTGCATAGCTCTTGGCAGTCTCCTATTAATATCCTATAATTGAAGGTGTTATTTATATCCTCACCATTTGCCTTAAGTACATCAAACTAGGAAAGTCAGAAGGACTTCTTTCAGTCCTATAATTATGAAGACCTTGCTAGAAAGGTAATTTGGAAACATGTTTTCTTTAATGGACCACTTCTTTTTGCTGATTACCAGCCAGAGTATTCCCCAAAAAAAAGCTTAAGTCTCTTGTCTGCAGATGCAGTGTTGAGTCATCATCTAAAGTAATAGAAACGGAACTGCTGCAATCCGGAAGAGGACACAGTCATTTGTTAATGGGCTTACTTTGAATGGTTACAAGAAGCATACACAAGGTCTTTGTGCTGAAGTGATCTAATAATGTGCACACTAATTACATTAATTCAAACAGGTCCCATGTGCTTCAGGGTATGGGCAAATTCAGACAGGGAATGCTAGGCATGTGGCATAAGAATGGACGAACGGAGACAAAATAACATTTGTACAGCATTTTTTAGAAGGAAGAGATGCTTGCGATAGAGCCAATGTAGAAGACATCGCCTGCTAGAATATCATTCCCACCAATACATTCAGACATGAAAAAGTGATGGATGTGTGCCTTCAAGTCACCTACTGATTTATGGTAATTTCATAGGGTTTTCTTAAGCAAGAGGAGGTGGGTTTGCTAGTTCCTTCCTCTGAAACAGAGCCTACAGCACCTGATATGAGTACAGTGTTTCCTCACTTATCGCTGGGGTTACATTCCAGGACCACCCGCAATAAGTGAAAATCCGCGAAGTAGGGACACTATATTTATTTTAATATTTATACATTATTTAGTAGTTATACACTATTTTAAGTCTTTATCAACCAATTGTGTGTTGATAAATCACCTCCTTCTCCTCTCGTTGCCGCTTTGGCTCCGTTTCTCTCCCTTCAGCTTCTCCTTCCTCCCTTCCTTAGGCTGTAAATTGTAATTTTTTATTATTTATAATATTCTATTGAAACCGTGAAACAGCGAATCCGTGAAAAGTGAACCGCGAAGTAGTGAGGGAACACTGTAGCTACTATAAATCATAGAATCATAGAATAATAGAGTTGGAAGAGACCACACAGGCCATCTAGTCCAACCCCCTGCCATGCAGGAAAAGCACAATCAAAGTACCCCTGACTTTCTAAACTTTGTATTTCAGATAGGCAACTAAACCCTAAAGTGTTAATAATACAACCAAATACCAGAGAGGAAGGTCTTTTGTGAGATGAGTATACACTGCAGCCTGAGGAAAACCCAGCTCAAACTATGCGGCCAAAAATGGTGCAAACAATGGAGCTTCTTTAATCAACCCCAGAGCTTGGGACTGATGCCTCCAGAATCCCCATGTAGCCACTGGTAGCAGTAGCACAATGAACTGTCTTCACTTTCCTTATCCAAAGAGTTTCCGTCTGCAGGGAGGTTCTCTATGTGACCAAGAACCTTAATTTTCTAGGCAGCTTCCAGAATGTCTACATGGACAGAAATGTCTCTTCAAGTATGCCATTTCCTCACCTTGAAGACGACGAGGAGTGTGTTCAAAACCATATTGAGGCTGAAATTACACTTAGGAAGTACACAACTGTTTTACAGTGGATCTCTTAACAGAACTCCCTCCTCAAGAATCCTCCCCTTGATGTTTTGCTTGTTTCTTTGCTTTTTTTAAAAAATTAAGAACTCTGAGGTCATTCTGAGATTAAGTGCAATGCCAGATGCAAGACCCTGTCCTTTTATGCAATTATCTACATCTCCAACCCCTGGAAGGAGAGGAGGCAAAATAAAATCATATCAATAGTACTCAAAACCATGGGGAGGAATTTGGAGTGGGCTGCAGAAATACTCTCCTAATTTCCTGTGACAGAAGTTATCTAGTATTGGATGGATTTCTGAACATTTGATGAACTGGCTTGCTCAGCTCCATCTCCTCTAAGACTCCTAAACATTTCAGTCTCCAGGAGTCTTGTTGTGACTGAGTCAGACTGCAGTCAATTACCTTTCTGGGGAAAACTGCCTCACCTAGGTGCCAAATGTGTATTCCAGCCACTGGGCTCAAATTATGTCTACCTTTATCTGTCTACATTTCAAGGAGTGAAATCTACATTACCAAATAATACAGTTTGAATGTTATTATATGCTCAGTGGAGACTCATATAGTGCTCACTGAATTGCATTATATGGGTCTACACTGACCCTATAATGCAGCTCTAACTGCATTATTTGGCAGTATAGACGCAGCCTTAGAAGTGTTCCATCTTTTCTTTCACTGGCTAAAGTTGTATACACTCTGAACAATTATAGCAGCCTGATACTGCTTTAATTATTGTGAGTCTATCCAAGAGAATTCTGGGTTTATAGTTTGATTATATGCTTAAGAGTTCTCTACCAGGCAGCTTTTTTTATCGTGTCAGAAATGACTTGAGAACACACTGCAAGTTGGTTCTGGTGTGAGAGAATTAGCTGTCTACAGAGATGTTACCCAGGGGACACCCGGATGTGTTACCATCCTGCTGGGAGGCTTCTCTCGTGTCCCCGAAAATTACAGCTGGCAGATGGAGTTCAACCAAATTGCAGATTCGAACTGGCAACCTTCAGGTCAGCAACCAAACCTTCAGGTCAGCAGTCCAGCTGGCAAAAGAGTTGAACCCATTTTGCCACCGTGGCTCCTACCAGGCAGCTGTACAGTGGGGAGTAGGCTAGAACTTTCCAGCAGAGAATTTAAAGAATTTTAAATCCCAGGTGGCATAGAAAAGAGCAATGGCAATGAAAATAATAATTGTGCAGCTTGGATAAGTAATTTCTACCCATCCTGTTTGGATATGACTTAAATCCCAGAGAGGGCATAAGACATCCTGTTCTTTGTCTGTAATTTGCAGTTACAAGGGAATCAGACAGTTAAGATCCTGATTCTCCTGACTCCTCTCTTCTGAGATGAGAAGTGATCAGTTCTAAATCAAAAGATTGCAGGGGAGTGTGTTAAGACATATTTTTGTGCTGCTTTTCATTCTACTCCATTTCAGAACACTTTGCAAAATGACACAATTAAATTTAAATAAGAGGACATCTCCCCCCAAATTAACAAATAAAATACAAGATATGGCAAAAATGCTATAAATGCCACTGTGCGTTAAAATATATTTCTGCACAATGTCAAAAGACTAAAGGCATAGAAATAAATGAAGCCTTCCTAAGATAGATATCCAATAACTGGGACCCTGTCACTTGAAAATAGTTGTCTCTCCCCCTGGACATCCAACCAGCCTCTGCTGTGAACCTTGCTATCTATAAGATCAGAACAGTCAATGTAACAAAAGTATTATATTTAGCTTTTGCCCTCTTTTCATAAGTTTCTTCTTTTTTAACTTTTAAAAATAAATGCTGGCCTTCTGGAATAAAATCAAGTGTGAGCCATAAGAAATACAAGAGCCAGTGTGGTGCAGTGGTTTGAATGATGGCCTACGACTCCAAGAGTAGCTGGTGTTGTGTGCTTTCAAGTCGTTTCTGACTTATGATGATCCTAAGGTGAGCCTATCTGGTATTTTTCTGGGGCTGAGACTACAAAGTGGTTTTTCACAGCTAAGTGGGGTACTGAATCCTGGTGTTCAGGGTCATAGTCCAATGCTCAGTGTTCTGACTCCAGGACAGCAGGGTTCAAATCCATGCTTGGCTGTGGAAATCCACTGGGGGATGTGGGCAAGCCACACACTCTCAGCCTCAGAGAATGCTGATGGCACACTCCTCCAATAAATTTTTTTAGCTAAGGTCTTAGGGTCACAATAAGTGAGAAATTATTTGAAGGCACTCAACAGCAACAACAACAACAATGCTTGTCTACTTTCAATTCTGTTTCCCGGGCCTTTCCCATTACACAATTATAGTACTGTGAGGACACTATAATACCATGATTCCATCGTACTGAATCTTGGAATTTGCAAAAAATTTCTCTAGTGCCTCTCCAAATGACAAAGCTCAAAATGTATATATATGGCACTTAAAGTGGAATCATAATGCCATAATTGTACAGTGTGAAAAGTAAATAGAATTGTGGAGAATTCACAGCATATTCATTCCATAAAGCTTCTTGTTAAAAGATTTCAAGATTTCTCATCATAAGTAGTTTGTTATTGCAGTCTGAACAGTGATGGCTGCATGTGCACATTTAAAACATGTTTTATTACTTATGTGAGATCAAAGGAGAAAATCAAAAAATAGCTTATCACATTTCCTTTTCACTACATTTTCTTTATGTTTTGTATAGGAGGTGGCGAGAAAGAAAACTGATAAAAGATCTTTGCTTAAATATAGCTCACTACAGTCAGAAGACATGGAGGAAAGGGTGGTATTGGAGGAAAGTCAATGGTCAGATTAATTTTGGTTAGTAAACCAGCAATGAGCTTAGCTTCCATGCTGGATCAGGTGCCTCCTTCCCTACGTCTTGCAGTCCTATTTTCTGCTTGGGTATTGTAATTTATGGATATTGCATGGATATTGTAATTTTTGGACTAACAAACCATGGTTAATGTTCACCAGAGTTTGTCAGAAACATGCCAACTTCAAACCATAGTTCAAACAAATCACTATTAATATTAATCACAGTTTGCCATGTCTGGAGAAGAAATGCTAAACTGAGGTTAACACCAGAGAGGACATTTCTCAACTCCTGCTGGTAGATGTATGAGTGGATTAGTGAGTTTGGCTTATTATCATCACACTACATTGTTGTTCGATGTCTGCAATAACACTTAGTATAATTCACTCTCTACTGCAGTGGTTCTCAACCTATGGTCCCCATATGTTTTGGCCTTCAACTCCCAGAAATCCTAACAGCTGATAAACTGGCTGGGATTTACAGGAGTTATAGGCCAAAACACCTGGGGACCCACAGGTTGAGAATCACTGCTTTAGTGTTTCTGGCATACAAAATAATCCATGTCTCCGTTTGTGTTGCATTTGGTGGTTATAAATAAAAAAATGGCGAAAGCGTAGGAAAAAGTGGATTTTTTGGCAATACCCAGAAATCACGCGAGCTGAGGAACGAATGGAGTTGTCAGGAAAATGTTTCAAAAAAAGTTTATCTCCTATTCCCTTTCCTCTTCCTTCCTCTGCACTTGGAATGATCTCTGCCAGAGCCTTTTGGACAACACCCCCTGGCCTTTGATAACATATGGAACTTCACATGACAGTTCAGCTGACCACTTCCTTTTACAATGAGCTCTTGCTTGCAAATATCTGTCTCTGCAGTGTCACCCCATCTGTCCCATGGATTAGCATGATCTGCCTTCAAAGAGCAGCTCAAGGCTGTGCTTGTCCTGCTGCAGAAACAAAATAATCACACAGATCTCTTCAGCCTGCATTGAAGCCCAAAGGAGGTGGAAGCGTGGGAGGAAAATCTCATCACGTACTTCACGTTGTGGGTAATAAACTGTTGCGCACCAGGATGCCATACACACAAGTATATGCATATGGTGACATGCAAGCAGCAGCTATCCATTTGTTCCATCTGTTGAACAATTAATGAAAGCCAATACTTCCTCGGGGGAAAATGTGGAGGATTTGTGGCCCACAACCTTGCATTTCCCAAGCCACTGCCTACGTGTATGTACTGGACATGGCAGTCCCAACAGCACATCCACAAAGGCACCCAGTTGGGAAAGGCTGCTGCCATGAGGCTCTTTAAAGCAGTCTGAACTGAGCAATTCATCTCTAGATTCTTAATTACTTTTGCAAAACAATACCGGTAGTCAATGTCTCTTGCTCAGTACAACTCAACAAAAATGAAGTTAAAATAGTTAAGCTGCATGGATTGACCAAAGAACCTGTTGTACACCAAGGAACCCTTAAACAAGTTGTTGTGTAAGTCAGAAATATGGTCAACATGAAGCACCCATTTTCAGATTTGACTTGAATTATTCAAATAAAAAACAATTGCCCCAGACAAACAACAAAACAGGTTGAACAGGAAGTCCTGTATATGAATGGAGGTGTGCTCGTTAAAAACATATGGACATTATGAGAGTTCAGAAAAAATGAGAAGGGATGAATAAAACATTAGTCTCTAAATCATTTAAAGTGAATCACTTTTTTTAATGTTGTGAAGGTTTTGTCCACGTGGGAGAAGTGATATCATCTATTTCCTTCTACACTGTGATAATTCCTTCACCATCAATTATTTTGGTAAGGGGTAAAGAAGGGATAAAGAAAGGGAGGTGGTGCCACAGCATGGAGCTTGCTGACCGCAAGGTCAGCAGGTCGAATCCATGGAGTGGGGTGAGCTCCCACTGATAGCCCCAGCTTTTGCCAACCTAGCAGTTCAAAAACATGCAAATGTGAGTAAATCAATAGATACCACTCTGGCAGGAAGGTAACAGCGCTCCATGCAGTCATGCCGGCCACATGACCTTGGAGGTGTCTACGGACAACACCAGCTCTCTGGCTTAGAAATGGAGATGAGCACCAACCCACAGAGTTGGACTCTACTAGACTTAATGTCATGGGGAAACCTTTACCTTAAAGAAGGGATTCAGTTATTTAAAGTGTGGGAAAGTTCACATAATTTTTTGGGAATTTCTTTAGCAGTTAGGGATGTCATCAAAATGATAGTTTGAGATGATCAAAGTAAAATGGATGCAGATTCATCTGATTGTTGCCTTTATTACTCTTTCTTCTATTAAAGTGATGCAGCTTCTAAGAGATTCAGAAAAGATTTATCAAAACACTAAGCATTTTGTGAAAGGCTTAGCCTCTAAATGTGATTCATATGGAAATTTATAAGGAATTTATCATATGAAAATTTATTAGGCATTTAAAATGCCTGGGAAAATGACTTTGGAGCTGAGAATGAGCATATATATCTGTGGTGTCATTGCTACAGGTTGTTACTCCTGTTGATGTTTTTATCTTTTTCCTTTTTATTGTTTCATGGATTTGTTTGTTAATTTCATTGCCCACAATTCCCCCAACGTTTGACCCAAGGCAAGATACATCATGAATAGATAAAAATGAATATATTTTTAAAACACTAATATTAACCATTAAAAATAATTTCATTAAGCTATTATATCAAAACATCAGTACTTTGAAACAATGTGAAATCATGTATAAACATAATAACAATAAAAGTGCAGCACAAACATCCCATTAAAAGACCTGACTGCATAGCCAGACAGGCGAATGCCTGTCTCAACCTGGGATGTTTTTTTTTAAAGAAACCAGAACTGAAGTCAACATGCATAGGAAGAGTGACAGACCAATACGTCAATCCCATATGAATTTCTACACTTAGGAAACCACTGTTTATATCTTAGCTTCCTGAAGCATGTCATACTATGAAGCCACCCATTCATAAGATCTACAAAACAGGCCTGTTTGAGGACAACATCTCTCTGCTTGTCAGCTACATGGAGAAAGGAGGCTTGCTACATGAAGGAATGCCTTCCTTCCCTTTCAGGCAAAGATTGGCAGCCTAGTCTCTGAGGTTTAAGAAAATGAGTCGAACCACACCTTTTTCAGTTCGCATTTTCAACTAATTGTCACTGTAGTTAAAGACTCACTTGAAAAGAATTTGTTTCTTACAACAACCCTAAGGCAAAACTATTCCAGGGTTGTCTTCTTGTCTTCGCAAGATTTGTTCAGAGAGTTTTGCCATTTCCTTCCTTCCACACTGCCTTTTATCCCAGGATCTGATCCCAGATTATCTCTTTATCCCAGGTTATCTGGCAGTGGTGACTCATATATTCCAGTTTAAAGCAGATAATCTGGGATCAGATCCTGGGATAAAGGGCAGTGTGGAAGGGCCCTGAGACCAAGATAATGTGACCTGCCCAAGATCATCCAGTGATTTCCTTGGCCAAACCCTGATCTGCAGAGTTCTAGTCTAAATGCCAAACCACTGACTACACCATGCTAGCTTTCTTCAAACAGTTTTGCTGTGGTTCTAATATCTTTAAATTTTGTGTATTGTTTCACAAAATCCTTGTTTTGTTTCAAATTAGAATGAAATCTTTCCACATATTTATTTTATATGGTGTTTATTATCTTAGATTGCCCTTCAAAGAAAGCAATACTGCTAAGACAATGATTTGCACAAAACTCATGATTGATTCAGCCTTCATAACAGAAGAATTTATACAAAAACAATATTAACAAAACAAATTAGGAAACTGAATTTCAATTTGATGTAACATCTGAATGGACAAATCATGGTTTCCAAGAAGCCAGAACAACAGAATCAGGAACACTGTCCTTCTTTAGGTTTGCAAACAAAGATTTGTGCCAGCAATAACTTGGCATTATGTAACTGCAACTGCATAAGGAAAGCCATCCTGCTATCTTAGGTCCCATCTACACTGCCAGATAAAATCCAGGTTATCTGCTTTGAACTGGATTATATGGTAGTGTAGACTCATACAATCCAGTTCAAAGCAGATGTGGATTATCTGCATTGATAATCTGGATTATATGGCAGTGTAGAAGAGGCCTCAATGCTGCTGCATTGGGAAAACCAGTATGAATGTATTAAACTGGAAGTGAAAGGACAGAAAATAGAAGCAGGGTGATAGCTGGACACTAATCTCTGCTTTGTTAAAGACATGATCGTATTAGTACGATGTCAATACAGAGCCAAAAATGAAAAATATAAAACCTTCAGATCCTAAGTAAAATCAGCACAAACCCTCCCCAAATATTCCAAGGCCATTAGTATTTCATACTTATGGGTCTTGCCTGGAGGAGAAACAAAATGGGCCAGTTTCCCTCTGAAAGAAAAATGCTGACACTTGCAAATGTGCTCCCCTTCCTTCCTCCTTTTTATGCTGGAAGAGACAGACAGCAGGGCTACTTCAGATTGTGCCTGTTATCAGTTGCAGGTTCAATTAAAGCTGCAGCGCCAGCTTTTTTCTTATTTGGTACTAAGACTAAGCAGTTAGAAGAGGTCTAACTGTGTAGTCTTAAATAAGCAGATCCAATAGAACTTTCTATAATAACTTAAAGGAAACACAAACATCTGTCAGCTTGGTTATATAGGGCACATTCATTTTCGTTTGTGCCAAATTTAGCACTTCTTTTTTTTTGCAGGAGCCATGAAACATTCTGCAGGTGATAGAAATGGGACACAAGGTCAGTCTTCCTTTTTCTACTCTGCAAAGGGAAACAGAAATCTTTGAATACTGGCTTGTAATACTTACCTTTATGCCTTTTGGATGTGATAAATTCCTAGATTTGCAAGGATTCAGGGAGATGTTGGAGTTTAGAATAAGACTATGTACACTTACTTCCTTACACTTTATAGCTTATAGATCTAGCATGGGCAAACTTTGGCCCTCCAGGTGTTTTGGACTTCAACTCCCACAATTCATTACAGCTTACCAGCTGTTAAGAATTATGGAAGTTGAAGTTGAACACCTGGAGGGCTGAAGTTTGCCCATGCCTGTTATAGATTTTCTTTGATTCGTTTAAAGTCTAACCTTATTATCATAATTTGAAGAGAATGCAAATAATATTCAACTAGGAAAACTATTTCAACCTGTAAGTTATTTCAGTTTCTTACTCTCTGTTCTTTTCCCCACTCCCCAAATTTCAAAAGATGAGCACTGTGGTGTATTTATTTATTAATTAAAAGAATCCATACTCCCTTGTTTAAAAATCTTGAGCATGAAGTTCAGACTCAGGCCTAAATGCAGCTGTTTAGGAAGGAAATATTTAGCTTGGGTTTCTTGAACTCCCTTCCTTTCCAGATATTTTGGACTACAGATCATATCCTACCAACTCTGCAAAGCTGAGCTCAACCCTCCACCGGCAAGTAGAATTTGCATAGTGAAACGAAAAAAGTGGTTTCCTATGATTTGTAGTAATGCAATCCATTCAAATATTTTAGGATTTCAGCATTTCACTCCTATGTCATTGGGTTTCATGTATAGATCTAGCCATCTTAGAATCCCCCCCCCCCAATTATGCCCACAAGCTAGGAAGTGTAGTGTAAAGAAGTAACTTTTCTAAAATAACTAATATACAGGTCTACATCTAAAAGTTCCCCCCTTCATTTTAGCATTCAAATGTAATTTGTTTTCTGTAACTTTGTACCACATCTTGTTTTTTCTTAGCTCTGTCTTTTCAGCTCCAAAGTTCCCCCTCTGCTTGGCCTCTTTAAAGTGCAAAACTGTGCGATATTGAATAAAAGGATTACATAAACTAATATACTTTTGGCAAAACACAGTAAATATTTGAAAAATCAGCAGACTGGCTCATTCTCACTCTACAGTAACTGGAGCCTGAGCACTCTTTTAATTTGTGATAGCAGATTCAAAGCTAAAGGTTTTCCCCTGACATTAAGTCTAGTCATGTCCAACTCGGGGGGTTGTGCTCATCTAAGCTGCCCATTCCTAAGCTGAAGAGCCGCCGTTGTCCGTAGACACCTCCAAGGTCATGTGGCCAGCATGATTGCATGGAGCGTCGTTACCCTCTCGCTGGAGAAGTATCTACTGATCTACTCGCAATTGCATGTTTTCGAACTGCTAAGTTGGTAGAAGCTGGAACTAACAGCAGGAGCTCACCCTGCTCCCCAGATTCGAACCGCCAACATTTCGGTCAGCAAGTTCAGCAGCTCAGTGGTTTAATCTGCTCCACCACCAGGGGTTATCATTGCACAAAACCCCCAAATAAAACCTCAAATAAACTCAGTTTGATTTCTGAACCAGCAAGGAAGGAAGGCAATAAAAGTTACACATTACAAAGCACTAAACTATCAATTATCCTTACAAAACAATAACCTACACTATAGAACTATGCTTTGTATGAGGTTAGTGGTGGTGTGTAATTACCCAGGGAACATATTTGCCAAAGAGGCTTAAATCGAGATTGGTCACTGATCTTCCTGATTACTTATGTTCCATATTTATCAGTGACTCTTTATCTAGGACTTTGATCTTGAGCACATTTTCATCAAGCCAGTTTCACCAATGTCAGCAGCACAAATGCCTTAAAGAACACATACAAGATTGTGGCGGTGGCATGGAAAATACATCACTGTTGTGAATCTTCCTAACAACCCTGAGAGGGAAGGTGGCATTTTCTCCAATTCAGACAATTCAAACTAGAATGTGGGATTGGCAGTAATGACTAAGTGGATTACAATGGTTCTTCTTCCCTTCCTTCTTTTTTCTAGTTTTTTTTTTTTAAAAAAAGAAGCTCAACATGCAAATATCCCAAGTCTCACGACCACTGAACAACAGCAAAACCGGAACTTTATTTGAAATTGAGTATAAAGGCTTCAGAGGAACACAGATGTAGGAAGCTGAATCTACAGTTCTAGAGGAGAAAGAAATATCTAGCTAGAAACCTAGGAGCAAGAACACAGACATGGCTCAAGAGCCAAGAGAAGGGGGAAAAAACCCTGATTTTTTGGCGAGTGGCAGATGAAATCTAGGAAGACTCGGGTTGAGGAACTGACAGTTACTTCAGGTTTCTTGGTTGGTTTGATGGTTGCTTTATATTTTGTTATAATGTTCCTGTTTTATTCTGTTTTATGCTATTGTCTATGTACTTTGCATATTATATTTTAACTATGTGGAATGGGCTCGTCCCCATGTAAGCCACCACGAGTCCCTTCGGGGAGATGGAGGCGGGGTACAAAAATAAAGTTATTATTATTATATTATTATTTAAATCCACATTGAGCCATGAAGCTCAACGAGTGGTTTTAGAGCAGTCTTACCTACCTCACAAGGCTTCTCCCCAGGCAGCTAATAGGACAGAAGCCACTGCAAAAGTACTGTAAACAACCAGCCCTAGACATTTGCTCAGGTTAGGGACACAGAACCCTTGTGTATGAGCTAAAAACTTGGCTCTTTCAACAGGCCTTTGATAATGTTTAAGATAGCAGGCAGCCTACTATCCTTTGATTGCATGGATTTTTTAACCCACACTTTGCTATACTTTGACTCTGTGGCTCTTGCTAATTTTATATGTCTGGTTCTAAATGTGTTATTGGTTTTAATGTTGATATACTGTATTTTATATGTTGTGTGACACCATTGTGTGCTATTTGTAAGCCGCCTCGAGTCCCTATGGGAGATGGTGGCGGGGTATAAATAAAAGTTGTTTATTGTTATATGATGGTGATGATGATGATGATGATGATTATTATTACGTGAACAAAAACATGATTAAATACATTAACCTGACAGATCATCTCTCTAGGGAATCTCTATATCCTCCAGTGTGACTCTGTAGTCTGGTGGTGTAAGACCTAAACATTGCTACAGAAGCCATATTACCATATATACTTAAGGAGCCCCCGATGGCACAGCGGGTTAAACCGTTGAGCTGCTGAATTTGCTAATCGAAAGTTTGTCATTTCAAATCCAGGGAGCAGAGTGAGCTCCTGCTGTTAGCTCCAGCTTCTGCCAACCTAGCAGTTTAAAAACATGCAAATGTGAGTAGATCAATAGGTACCACTCCAACGGGAAGGCAACAGCGCTCCATACAGTCATGCCGGCCACATGACCTTGGAAGTGTCTACAGATAACGGCGACTCATCAGCTTAGAAATGGAGATGAGCACCAACCCCCAGTGTCGGACACGATTAGACTTAATGTCAGAGGAAAACCTTTACCTTTATCTACTCAAGTATAAGCCAGGTTTTTCTGCCCTTTTTTAGGGCTGAAAAGGCCCCCCTCAGGTTATACTCAAGTGAGGGTCCTGGCTGGCTTATATGCAGGTATCTTATACTCGAGTATACAGGAAATCAGAGTTGGACAGTCTTATCTTAAATTACAGTTTTATGTAAATATTCCAAAACATTTAACCTTGTGATGTCTCAATGTAATTTTATTGGTATCTATTTTTATTTTTGAAATTTACCAGTAGCTGCTGCATTTCCCACCCTCTGCTTGCACTCAGGGCCGGCCGGAGATATTTTTTTATGTAAAGCGGGGGTGCTGAAAAGCGCCCCCGCCACCGGCGCCCTGGCCCCGCCCAGCGTGCCCTGGCCCCGCCTCCCACGCTGCGTGGGAGGCGGGGCCAGGGCGAATAGTGAGGGGGCGGGGCCAGAGTTGGCCCCGCCCCCGTGCCCTGGCCCCGCCTCCCACGCAGCGTGGGAGGCGGGGCCAGGGCACGCTGGGCGGGGGGGCGGGGCCAGAGTTGGCCCCGCCTCCCACGCTACCCCCCGCTCGCCCGTCTGGCCTTTTGTAGCAGGCCAGACTCAGTCTGGCCTGCTACACAAGGCCAGACGGGCGAGCGGGGGTAACGTGGGAGGCGGGGCCAGCTCTGACGCCGCTCCCCCCCCCCCCGCCCAGCGTGCCTTGGCCCTGCCTCCCACGCAACGTGGGAGGCGGGGCCAGGGCACGCTGGGCGGGGGGGCGGCGTCAGAGCTGGCCCCGCCTCCCACGTTACCCCCGCTCGCCCGTCTGGCCTTGTGTAGCAGGCCAGACTTAGCGGAGGTTTCTCCAGGCCGCGATTGCGGCCTGGAGGAACCTCCGCTAAGTCTGGCCTGCTACACAAGGCCAGACGGGCGAGCGGGGGTAACGTGGGAGGCGGGGCCAGCTCTGACGCCGCTCCCCCCCCCCCCGCCCAGCGTGCCTTGGCCCTGCCTCCCACGCAGCGTGGGAGGCGGGGCCAGGGCACGCTGGGCGGGGGGGCGGCGTCAGAGCTGGCCCCGCCTCCCACGTTACCCCCGCTCGCCCGTCTGGCCTTGTGTAGCAGGCCAGACTTAGCGGAGGTTCCTCCAGGCCGCAATCGCGGCCTGGAGAAACCTCCGCTGAGTCTGGCCTGCTACAAAAGGCCAGACGGGCGAGCGGGAGTAGCGTGGGAGGCGGGGCCAGCTCTGACGCCGCTCCCCCCCCCCCGCCCAGCGTGCCTTGGCCCCGCCTCCCACGCTGCGTGGGAGGCAGGGCCAAGGCACGCTGGGCGGGGGGGGGGAGCGGCGTCAGAGCTGGCCCCGCCTCCCACGCTACTCCCGCTCGCCCGTCTGGCCTTTTCTAGCAGGCCAGACGGGCCAGGGCGCACTGGGCGGGAGGCGGGGCACCGTCAGGGCGGTGCCCCGCCTCCCGCCCAGCCTGACGGCGCCCCCCCGGGCCTGCGCCCGAGGCGGCGGCGTCAGCTGCCGCATGAGTGGGGCCGGCCCTGCTTGCACTCAAGTCAATAAGTTTCCCCAGTTTTTTGTAGTAAAGTAAGGTGCCTCAGCAATTTGCATTCCTGTTAAATAAACAGTCCTATTAGGAACCTACATTTGGCTAATTTTTGCTGCCCCACCAAATAAACCAAAAAGGAAAGTATTTAGTCAAGAGAAATGTGCTCAGATTAGGCCTCTCTTAGAAAGAAGAACAGCCAGTAATGTTTTATTCATTGCTGCATGTTAATGAAGTGCCAATGGCAAGGACATAAGCCTCTTTTAAATGCTGAGAATTAAGAACCTGGCTACCTTTCTTACAGAACCTTAGGGCATCAAATTTGCCACCACTGCCAGAACAGCAGCCATGCATTGGACTATCTCTCTTCTTGGACTAGGTGTTATATGAACACGTTATCAGAACAATCAAAGAGAAGGTAATGAGAGGAGCTGAAAATTTAAATGGACAATGCAAATAATAGGAAGATGGTGGACAGAAACTGGTTCACCCAAGGTCATATGTAGCAGGCTATCATAGCTGCAGAGCCGGGATCAAATTCCAAAGTCCAGCTGGGTAATAGAGTGACCGAGGATACACTAGAACATGTGGTCAAATAAAAACAAAAATCAATAGTAAACTTCTTTGAAGGTTGCCAAAGTTAGTTTTGCATTATCATGTCCTTGGAAATGATATTTCAGAATCTGAAAAACCCTTGCAGTATTAACTATACAGCAAGAGGCAACTATGTTGCCAAAGACAATATAGTTGGAGGTGTAATGTGTCTTCAAACTGTCTTGTCAACTTATGGTGAACTCATGTCATAGGACTTTCTTAAGCAAGGAATACTGTAAGGCCATTTTGCTACCGTAATTCCTTCCTCTGAAATATAGTTTATATCACCTGATCTTCATTGGTGATCCCCATTCAAATCCTAAATAGGGCTGACCCTGCTTAGCTTCCAAAATCAGATAAGATCTGCCACCTTTAGGGTATTTAATCAGTCTGACTAGGGCTAGTGCACTATTTTCTTTACTAAAAGCCTACACAATGTCTAGTAAGCTTCTATTACATCCTCATTTACAGATATGGTTCCAGATTGCCATAGCCAGTACAGGATGTTCAGGTCCAATTCGTTCATGGATCTCAATGCCATACTGATGTAAGGTGCCTTACATTCACTATCTCACCATGCGATGCCTTTCATATATCTAGCACTACAAACCCAATCGCCCCAAGATTTTAGAGTGGAGATGAAGAGGTTGTAATTCAACAGATCTGGAGAGTATTAGTAGGATTTTTTATCATGTTAGAATCAAATTGAGAGTATACTGCAAGTCGGTTCTGGCGTGAGAAAATTGGCCGTCTACAGAGCCGTCGCCCAGGGAACACCTGGATGTGTTACCATCCTGCTGGGAGGCTTCTCTCATGTTCCCGCATGGAAGCTGGGGCTGACAGACAGGAGCTCACCCCATCTTGCGGATTTGAACCACCCGCACAAGGGTTTAACCCATTGCACCACTGCAGCTCCTTCAAGAGCAGAAAATATGAAAAACAGCAAGACAGCCTTGGTATCTCAAGTAAATTATTTCTGGTGCTGCATCATAATCCAGCACAGACACACATACACACAAACATAGAGGGTAGATCCACACTGCCAACAATGCAGTTAGAACTGCATGATATAGTCAGTGTATGTGGAGCAGGCATGGGCAAACTTTGGCCGTCCAGGTGTTTTGGACTTCAACTCCCACCATTCCTAACAGCCTCAGGCCCCTTCCTTTCCCCCCTCAGCCGCTTAAGCCAAAGTTTGCCCATGCCTGCTCCAGAGAGTCTCAGGGCAAAGAAACACCCCGCCAGACTCATTGCAGTGACTCACTCCAATGTCACACCATCCAGGCATGCAGTGCTTAAGTGGGCACCTTTTTTTCCGGGAATGAGATTTGTTGATAGTGCAAATCCCACACCGGCAACACGCATCGGTCATCTCTCTTGTGTGCACCATTAGTCACAATGCGCCGGCACCCTGCCCTGCTTTTCCAAAGTCAAAACACAAGCTTGACAAAAACAAGAAAAATCTCTCCTCCGCTGGGATTGGATCTGGCTGCCCTCTCCCTCGGGTGGGAGGAGACTCCGTGGGCAAAGACTGTGCCACGTGGAGGAGGCGGCAGCACATGAGAAGCTACCCAGCTGGAGAACAAGGTCGGAGGACAGGCATCACACACTGCTTGCGAGGAAGGAAAGGCTCGGCTGGATCAGTTTCTGCTAAGCAACCTGATAGTAAACAATATATTATTAACTTCCTACCTGGAGATATCACAGGCAAAGCAGTCTTTCTCACTCACTCACAGCACCAAATCCTCTTTAGTGTGCAAGGGTGCATCAGTGAAGGTGAGAAGGAGAGGCAACTATTTTTATGCCACTTGGAAAAATAAATATTCATCACTGAGTATCAAGATGCTACATACAATGCAGAGGTCCAGACATCAACAAATGGTACTGATCATAGAATCATAGAGTTGAAAGAGACCTCATGGATCATCCAGTCTAACTACCTGCCAAGAAGCAGGAAAATCGCATTCAAAGCACCCCCGGCAGATGGCCATCCAGCCTCTGCTTAAAAGCCTCCAAAAAAGGAACCTCCACCACACCCTGGGGCAGAGGGTTCTACCGCTAAACATCTCTCACAGCTAGGAAGTTCTTCCTAATGTTCAGGTGGAATCTCTTTTCCTGTAGTTTGATGTTTTCATCTTACTGTCATGACTCTATGCCTCAGAATAACAGGAAGTGTAGTTTTACAAGTTCTTTAACCTCATGTATTGCATTGAAAATAAGTTTTAGATGATCACTTCTAAACCTCGAGGGATACAATATTTAATACTAACATTCATTCCCTTCGTGGAATGGAGGTTTTGCAAAAGCAACACTTCACAATATAAATGCTTTAGGGTCAGGATGCAATTTGTGAAAAAGGTTGTAATTCAGATAGGATTGCAAGGTGACATGAAGGGGAGGAAGTCCCAGGGAATGCAATAGAAATATTTTCAGGTAAGGCACACAAGCAGATTGGATTTAGAAGAGCAGCAGGATGTGGAAACTGAGGGTTTTTGACCCCTTGAATGTGCATCTTCACTGTAGAATTAATGCAGTTTGACACCACTTGAACTGCCCAATGGTTCAATGCTATAGAATCCTGGGAGTTGTAGCTTGATTCTATGAAAGTACAGTCTGTTGTAGTTGTCATTGCATCAAGCCATGACTATTAAAATGTCAGACTACGCAAAGAAGCCATTGAAATCCACAAGCATGTGGACAATTTCAACAGAAAGGTGGAAAACATGAAAATGAACCAAATCTGACAACCAGTTTTTTTAACTCTAAAATCAGAACAGTAAACAACACTCAGAACACATGGGAATTCCAGACAGGAAATAATCAGGGCCAGGTAACACCTCCAAACAAAGAATTCCCCCAGGCAGGAAGCAGCCAGGCTTTGAAGCTGCAACGCTATTCAATGCTAATCAATTGCAAGTCACATTTGCCTCCAACAGGCAAGAGTTCTTTCTCCCACCTTGGACCTTCCACAGATATATAAACCCCACTTGCCTAGTTTCCAACAGACCTACAACCTCTGAGGATGCCTGCCACGGATGTGGGCGAAACGTCAGGAGAGGATGCTTCTGGAACATGGCCAAACAACCCAATTCTTGGAAAGACAACTCCCAGTCCCTAACATGTATGCAGAATAACCTGGTCTGCTTTCAAACTTGCCAGGGATGGAGCCGGGGGAGGGGGTGCATCTTCCCATTAGAATTAATACAGCTAGACCCCACTTTCACTGCCAATGGCTCCATGCTGTGGCATCCTGGGAGTTGTAGTTTGGTGACTCTTAGGCAGGGAAGGCAACTCCCAGGACGCCACCGAATGGAGTTATGGCAGTGAAAGTATTGTTCAAACTGCCACAATTCTGCGGTGTAGATGCGCCCTTTAATAGGCGCCCTGCTCCGGATTATTGCCCCGAGAGGGAGTTCATGGCAGGCTCCCTGGCGTGTAATCCTGCCATTTCAGCGGGGCGCGGGCACGAGAGTGCGCGCTCCCAGGGAGGCTAATCCTGGCCACGGTGGGGAGAAGAATCGATGGGGAGAGGGAGGAAGGAAGGAAGGGGAGTGGGATTGCAACCTCGGCTTGCCTTTGCAAAACCTGAACAGCAAGCAACCCCATCGGGAAAACCTTTTAGGCGTACACAAATATAAATCAGTATAAAGAAGGAGACAAAACAGCAATCCGGAGATGGAGCGCTTCTGGAGCACACCCGCCTGCCATTGCAAAGCTAAAGGGGGGAGGCTGAAAAAGGCGGACTTACGGAGAGATCAAGCCGTCTTCCGCTCCGCCTCAGCTGCCGGGAAATCACCAAGCTCCTTGCTGCTGCTGCTCCCGCTCGGCGCTGGCGTTGCCTTTCAATGGTACATGCAAACCAGGATGTCTTCTTCGGTCGCGCGGCTTCTCTCCGGAATCCTGCTCCGCTCTGCACCGCCCCCTCTGGCCGCAGCGTGGAACAGCAAGCGCTTCATCCCCCCCCCCCCCTTTTCCCGGACACGAGCCGCCACTCGCTTACTCCCGACGTGCGCATGCGCACACCCGGCGCCCTCTGTTCTCACCAGATGGTCGGGGTCTCTCTCTCTCTCTCTCTCTCTCTCTCTCTCTCTCTCTCTCTCTCTCTCTCTCTCTCTCTCTCTCTCTCTCGTGAGGAAAGAAGAAATAGAAGGAGGGAAAAATTATGTATTTCTTGTGCTGTCGAAGGATTTCATGGCCGAAATCACTGGGTTGCTGGGAGTTTTCCGGGCTGTATGCCCATGTTCCAAAAGCATTCTCTCCTGACGTTTCACCCACATCTATGGCAGGCATCCTCACCTGCTTCCAACACACAAGAGTTTTTCTCCTACCCTGGACCTTCCACAGATATATAAACCCCCATGGCTAGTTTCCAATATACCTCACAACCTCTGAGGATGCCTGCCATAGATGCAGGTGAAATGTCAGGAGAGAATGCTTCTGGAACATGGCCATACAGCCCGGAAAACTCACAGCAACCCGATGTAATTCTGTGTTGTCCAAGGCTTTCATGGCCGGAGTCACTGGGTTGCTGTGAGTTTTCTGGGCTGGCCATGTTCCAGAAGCATTCTCTCCTGACATTTTGCTTGCATCTATGGCAGGCATCCTCAGAGGTTGTGAGGTCTGCTGGAAACTAGGCAAGTGGGGTTTATATACCCGTGGAAGGTCCAGGGTGAGAGAAAGGACTCTTGTCTAAGGCAGATGTGAATGTTTCAATTGACCACCTTGATTAGCATTGAATAGCCTTTCAGCTTCAAGGTCAGGCTGTTTACTGCCTGGGGGGAATCCTTTGTTGGGAAATGTTAGCTGCCTCTATTGATTCCTGTCTGAAATTTTCCTGTTTTCTGAGTGCTGTTCTTTATTTACTGTCCTGATTTTAGTGTTTTTTAGTACTGGTAGCCGGATTTTCTTTTCATGGTTTCCTCCTTTCTGTTGAAGTTATCCACATGCTTGTGGATTTCAGTGGCTTCACTATGTATTCTGACATGATGGTTGTGATAGTGGTCCAGCATGTCTGTGTTCTCAAATAATATGCTGTGTTCAGGTTGGTTCACCATGGTTCATCACACTTGCCTCTGGCAGACGGATCTTTCTCCCACCCAGACATTATTCCACAGATATATAAACCCCACTTGCCTAGACCTCACAACCTCTAAGGATGCCTGCCATACATGTGGGTTTTCTTTTCGTGCCAGGAGTGACTTGAGAAACTGCAAGTTGCTTCTGGTGTGAGAAAATTGGCCATCTGCAAGGATGTTGCCCAGGGGATGCCCGAATGTTTTGATGTTTTTACCATCCTTGGGAGGCTTCTCTCATGTCTGCATGGAGCTGGAGCTGATAGAGGGAGCTCATCTGCGCTGTTCCTGGGTTGGATTTGAACCGGCAACCTTCAGGTCAGCAACCCAACCTTCAAGTCTTCAGTCCTGCCAGCACAAGTGTTTAACCCACTGTGCCATTATAGATGTGGGTGAAACGTCAGGAGAGAATGCTTCTGGAACATGGCCATACAGCCCGGAAAACTCACAGCAACCCAATATGAATATTGATAGTGATGACCGTCACCCCGGCTTTCAAATTGATTTGAAAACGCAGCGGAGAGTTCCGCAGATTGCTCACCAAAGGAACGGAACGGGACCGCAGCAGACTATTATTAAGAGATCTTTTTTATTTCACTTTCCCCTTCCCTGAACTATGTAACAAAATCCCCCAATAAAAGTAGCATTTATTTTAACAATAACACTCTCTATCTGGTTATTTTGTATCTTTCTCTGACTCCTTCCTTTGCATGCAATTTCTCTCTCTCTCCCGTCCCTTTAACTCCGGCTGAGGTTTCTCCGCCATAGATTAATATGGCGGACGATACAAATCGGCTCATATCTCTATCAAAATTACCCCTAGAACGCTCCTCTTTTAGTCCTAACCCTTTCTAAGGCTCCTGACTCGAAGACAACCAGCAGAACCGGAATCGGTCCAGTTTTCGGCACCTCAACAGCTGATTGTCAAACGGGACCGACCGCTTCCTTCCAGCCTTATCCCGGACTTTCCTCTCCCCGCGGCCCGCGGAATGGTTTTAAGAGATCCCTAGCCCCTTTCTGTGAACTGGGGATGGGGGGATCGCTCTCTCGCGGGGGAGACATGGATCTCCAAGTACCCTCACCCTCTCTGCAGCTGCCAGGGGGTGCCCGGACGGGTGCCCTCCACGTTTCATTCATACTTTCATGATTTTATGAAGGAGAAGAACACTCTTCCCCAGACCTACCCCTGGACTTATGAAATCCTATACTTCCAAAGACTGCAACCCACATGTGCCTCTTCCCCATGCCATCTCTACGAATTCCTCCCATCACAGATGAACTCTTTTTCCTCATGTATCCATGAACTTGCATATTCTATGTACCTGGACACCCTCATGACCCACTGTTGTATGAATTTCTAATCGTTGGGCTAACTTCATGAATTGTGAAATCATGCTGCTTGAACTCCACTCCTATGACTTTCCATATTGGGTTCCCCAGATGTTGTAAACCTCATTCTTATCAAATGTTTTCAATTGTTTATATCATCCATGGTTCCCCTTTGTGCAATGTAACCCCCCACTATGGATTCTCCCTTTCCTCCTTGAAATCTACCTATCTGCCTATATGTATTTATACTCTTTGGGATCCCCGGAAAATATGTGTTTTTCCCAGCTGGGTTTATGTTCCAACTTTATTTTAATTTTCATTTTTATCCCATATAATTGTCAAATCATGGAATCAAATGGGAAATATTATGACCCCAACATGAACCTAGCCCCCATGACCCAGACCTCCCTTCCCAAAAACAAAAGGATAATCTGCCACAGTTTAATCCAATCTCATTCCGATCGCATGGACAATATAGGGCTTGAGTCACCAAATTCCAAAAGGTGATTCGACCCCAAGGCAAACATTGTCATATCCCAGGCCAGGACGCCTCAGGAAGGCACCCTGGGGGGGCCCGTCAATGACGGCTCATCACCACCCTTCTTTACTTCCCGTCTGACACCCCAAGACATATCTAAAAACCTGTGAACGTGACAGGACCCCGGACATCCTTGATGGGTGCCATTAATTCCTTTAGAAATCGGCCGGGCCAGGATTAATCTGGTATTTCCTGTCCGGTCACTTCATTGTTTCAATAGCTCCCGCCTCCTCCTCTCTGATTGGCCCGAGTGGGGATGAAAAGCAGCTCCCCATTGGGCCAGCAGAGCAAAGCGGGAAACGAAAGCCCGCCTCGTTCAACCTCCCAGCCTATCCGCGATCAGATGGGCGGGGGAGCGGGGCGGGAAATTCAAAGGGCTGTCAGACCGAAACATTGTATAAATATGGCTTTATTTGAAACATATGTTACGCTAGTAGATTGAATGATCGCTATTAGCGTCCTTTTCAGCTGAATTGCTCAATAAAGACTCCTTGGCGGATTTTCCTTCACCCTTGGCGGACCTTCTTCATTTCAGGCTTCAGGTTGTATTGCGGCTTATATTCTCCTTTTGGCTTCGCCAAGGTCCGTTCCCTCAGGACCGGATCGGGTCTCTCCTTAAGGGCCCGATCCCCTAAAACGCGGTCGACAACAATAGGCAGCAACATGGTCTGGATAGTTCAGATGTTGTGCATTCTTCCTGGATAAGCCATATCATGTAATTTATTTAAGGGAACTTTCCAGAAACAGAGAGTCTTTTGATTTTTTTAAATCAGCCTTGACAGGAAGAGGCAATGAATCACAATGTTCACATAGTCTCACTTTGCTCATAATCACTGGTCATGAGCCAGCAACATTTGAAAGTGAAGAGAACTGCAGGGAAAAGAAGAAAACCGGTGATCTTTGCATCCAATAAAATGCTGGCTGCCATGAACATCTCACTGAGCAAGGAGGAGTTTTGGGTGTGAAGAATTCAGCCAGATTTAGCCTCTCTTGAAAGACTGTTGCTTGTGGAAACATGAGACTTAATACACTCTGAAAGGCTGTTTGCTGTTTTCACGCCAGATATCTGCAGAAACAGCTAGAATTCCAAGGTGTTCTGAGCTAGATTTTTGTTGTTACATGCCTTGTAGCTGACTCAGACTTACGGCAACCCTGTCCTGGGGTTTTCTTGTCAAGATTTAGTCAAACAAAAGTTGCTATTCCCTTCCTCTGAGGCTGAGAGAGTGTGACTTATCCAAGATCACTCAGTGGGTTTCCATGGTTGAATAGGGATTTAATCATGACAGAACATGACTTACAAGAAAAGATAATGCTGGAGAAAGTAGAAGGAAAAAAGGAAGATGGTATTACAGATGTAAAGACTGCTTTAAGGGAGCCACAGCCCTGGGTTTGCAAGACCTGACCACGGCTATTGATAATCGGGTGACTTTGGGGTCTCTTATTCATAGGGTCACTGTGAATTGAAGTTAATTTGAAATTAGTTAACAACAAACAGCTGGAGTCCGAGTCCAACACTCAAGATTATGTATCAGTGGTTCTTAACCTGTACGTCTCCAGATGTTTTGGCCTTCAACTCCCAGAAATCCTAACAGCTGGTAAACTGGCTGAGATCTCTGGGAGTTGTAGGCCAAAACACCTGGGGACCCACAGGTTGGGAACCACTGCTATATATAATCCAAAACCTCTGCTCTCTGTGCCCGCTTTTGTTGGAAATAGCAATCTTCTACAAGCCTCTTACACTAATTATTTGTTATGTATATAATTGTAATTGTTTACTATATTGTATATATATGATTTGATATGTGGTTTTCCCTTAACTCTATGTTATTTGAGGTTGTAGAAGGGACTGCAGACCATGTGACCAGATCTGGGACTTTTCAGACTGAGACTCCTTTTTAGAAGTCAGTTTGCATCAGAAGCAGTACAGTTTAGAAGTCAGTGTCAGTATGCTGCAGTGTGTCAGTCTGGATTGAGTCAATGTTCAGTAATGTTTTAGACTGAAGAGAGTGTTAGTCTGTATGCAACTGAGAACAGACTAAAACAGAATGCTTTAGAGAACTTATTGTTTAAACTCTCAACAAATAAGAAATTACCTGTATGCTGAATACATGAAGCTTGTAAGTAAATCAACTATGTTACTTTTAATGAAGACTACCTATTTTTGGTCTCTTGAGAGCATGATTTAAAAGCAATATAGGAGAGTAGATGTTTTTGAGCAACTGAAATAACACTTCTGAAGATCTGCTCGTATTTTGTGCATTGGCATATCTTTGTTCCTAACTGTTCAGAGAGATAATAAGGTATATCAGTCTAACAACTGAGAAACCTTATTTGCCTTGCATGAATACTAGTGAATATTTACCACTAAGGAGAAGATTCACTCAAATGAGTATTTAATTCTTCACAGGAAGATCATACTTTACAAAAGGGTTGTGATTATTTCAAATAGTGCAAATTCCAATTAATCTCCAAATAGGTCATGTTTCCAAAAGGCTACAGAGATTTCTGGTTTCCCAAAAGGTAATGTTCTCTAAAAGGTCATACCTTTCCAAAAGTTTTTATTCTTCCAGTTTCCCCCTTGTCTCGAGGTTTTTGAATGGATGATGGATGGCCATCTGTCAGGAGTGTTTTGATTGTGTGTTCTTGCATGGTATGGTTTTGGACTGGATGGCCCTCTAAGATCCTATAAAACTACAGTAAGTTGCATTTCTCTCACCCCCTTTGCAGAAAGTAGAAACTCTTATGTGAATAATCTCTTCCAACCATTACCTATGTTTCTGGAGCAGTTTTAGCTCCCATGGAGAGAAATATCTTAAATAGTAGAGTCCTAGCCCCCCTTTTGTGCCCACTGGCTATGTACTGCCTGAGGGCAGGGATGGGAAATTTGTGCATTGCCAAATATAGCCCGTGGTTAAAGTTAATAAAAGTCGCCATTCAACAATGTCTGGGGTTAGCATGTTTCCCATCCTTGCCTTAGGGCAATCTGGGCGACTAAAGTCTGAAAAGAACATTCCAGATAGTTTGATACTCTTGCCTTTCAACACCCACTCACATCAGAGGCTTAAACACCAGCTTAGGAAGTAGTTTTGTTTTCCTCAAAGGAAGCTCTAAAAAGAGGCCAGTTTCCTCTCTCAAAAGTATATGCGGCTGCTTAGAGTAATGCATTCAACACTCTCTTGAAGAAATGTAGAGCATCACATGCTTTGGTGTGCAGACATGCTTAGCTGCTTGTAAGAAACAGAATTACTTGGGGTGCTTCAATAACACTATGTAACAAAATTTGGAAAAAAATCTGTTCCTGGTTTGAAAGTGTTATTTGCTGTTAAATTGTGCAATACTTACTCTGAAAGTAGTTTTTCTAATCCAGAAACTTTTTTGTGGCTGCCACAAACTATATTCAATCGGTTGATACTCAATGAGATATTCGTTGAAAAACTATAGCAAAATATGCTGCAGGATGTCCCGCAACAATGTGTTTGCAATTTAATAAATATTATCCATGTTTTATGATTAATATCTCTAAAACAGGGTTTCTCTTAGAATCATGGGTAATATATATAGCTTTTTCTGTTGGTGGTACTGATTAGTGTGCATCGTACAATAAATGGTATCTTAGAATTGAAGAAATATGGCATTTTCTTCACTTGCTAATTACTAATGGATCCAGATCTAGGTTGCTGTAAGTTTTCTAGTCTGTATGGCCATGTTCCAAAAGCATTATGTTCTGACATTTCGCACACATCTATGGCAGCCATCCTCAGAGGTTGTGAGGTTTGCTAGAAACTAGGCAAGTGGGGTTTATATATCTGTGAAATGTCCAGGGTGGGAGAACTCTTGTCTGCTTGAGGCAAGTTTGAATGTTGCAATTGGCCAGCTTGATTAGCATTGAATAGCCTTGCAGCTTCAAAGCCTGGCTGCTTCCTGCCTGGGGGAATCCTGGGGATCCAGATCTACTTTATGCCCATGCTTGCTTGTTCTAGATTTACCCTTTCTAAAGAACTAACTTAAGTATTTCCCAAAGGAGATAAAAATACATGAAAGAATGCCCATTCATCAACAATTTAACAATGTTTTAATTACATACTAACAATGGGAAAGCAATGGGCCATCCAACCATGAAATGTTGCACTACTTGCAGTGTTTAGTATGTTTACTTATGAAGTTGCTTCTGGCTTCCCCACCTCTCCTTTAGGCAAAAGAGACAACTTTAGCTTTGACTTTTCAGCCTACTAGACTTATATTACAAAATCCAGCAGCCGCAAAGTAATTTTCACGTAAGTTATTTACATAAGTTGCAAATTTAAGAGCAACTACCGCATAGTGTGTCTCAAGATTCAGTGGGTTGTACTTCTACGTAAGCATGATTACAATTGAGCTTTGTGCTTGCATTTTTAAAAAACTGTCCACACTATTCAAAGCCATTCTCAATCTAATGTGCAGCAAAAAAACCCACAAACTTTTACTTTGTTTTCCCCCTTTAAATGAGGAAACACTTCATATTCAGCCAACATTATGCTGTTACCTAGGTTTCAAGTTCAAAACAAAACTGAATTCTTTTTTTCCCAGACCAAAGAGAGAGCTCAAACTGCTCCACATGGGGGAAGGAAACTTAATTTTCTTTCTATTTTAAAGGAAAGGAAGAAGGGAGAAGAGAATTCGGAACTAAAGAGACCCTAGCAGTTTAACCTGGTCACATTCTTGGATTCATAGCTCCCAGAACTATCTACACAGCACTTCATTTCCCAGTATTTCATTGCATTTACTGTAGTACTTTATAAAAACCTGTTATTCCTTTTCAGGAAACTCTTCCCAAGGAATGTACAAAACAATCACACAAGACTAGCTACTTAACACTTCTATGTTAAATTATTTTTAAAGGCTTTAGAGATAACATGCAGAATAAATCAAAAGCACAAAAATATTAACTGAGGACTTTGCTTCATGGGGAAAAGGCAGCCATAGTAACTTCTGAAACTTAAATTGAGAGGTGAGAAACTGTGCATCCCTCCAGATGATGGATTCATTTTTTGAACAACAACTCCCAGCATCCCAATGGCTTCCTAGCCATTGGGATGCTGGGAGTTGTCGTTCAAAATATGTATAAAACCACACAATTCCCACTCCAGCTTAAATCTAATAGTTACAACTTTTTTTATCATGTCAGACACACTTCTGGTGTGAATGAATTGGCCATCTACAGAAATGTTGCCCAGGGGATGCCCAGGAGGCTTCTTTCATGTCCCTGCAAGCTGGAGCTGGCAGATGCGAGCCCACACCATCTCGTGGATTCGAAGTGGCAACTTCAGGTCAGCAACCCAACCTTCAGGTCAGCAGTCCAGCCAGCTCAAGTGTTTAACCCATTGCGCCGCCACCGCAGCACAACTAACATTCAGCCATTCAATCTATTTCTGAATAGTAAATCTATTCTTATGGAAATTCCATTCTAATTTGGATTAGTAAATGGATTCAGGCAGTAGTTATTTCTCGTGGCATTGATCAATTATTACTGACTGCTTTAAAACAATAAATTGCGGCCTATGTTTTTTTTGGGTTTTTTTGCATGATTCCATAGTTTCATCAAAGCTTATTGTAGAGATCTCTTTTTTCCAGTTACTGTAGTTTCAAAGATGCTTTGAATTCCTATATTTCTTTTAAAGTGAAAACAGATTGACCCGGCTGCCTCTTTGAGTTCAGCAGCATGAAGGTTAATAGATGTTCCCTTATTTATTTAGTAGTTTTTGTTCTAGGAAGCTGCAGGAGGAGTTGTTCCACACACAGTTCAGCCTGTTAGAGAGGAAGAGAAATAACACAATCTGCTTTCGTTTTATCTCTGTACTGAAACACTTTAAGTTATTTTATTGGATGCTGAATGATGGCTTGGCCTTCGCCAGAAACTGCCGGGACCACATGTTAGGAACAGTCCTGCTGCCACCTAGTGCATGGCAAGTAGTACTGCAGGCCCAAGCTTTTGACTTTTTAATTCTATGTTGCTCAAAGGGCAGACAGCCACAGTTTCCGGAGGCAAACTAGTTCAGATAAGCAACATTTTGAAATTCGAAAAAGATCATCAAGAACTAGGTATTTTGTGCATTTTACAAACTGGTAACAAGAACATTATGCAACAGATTGGCTATGGCTGCTTTGGGGAGCTCTGATCTTTTTTTTTTTTTGTAACTTTATTGAAGCGTTTTTTCAAAGATTAAAAAGCAAAAAGAATTCAAAATGAGAAAAGAAATATAAAAAATCCTATATAAAAGGGAAAGTCGAAGGGTGAAGAAAAGGATGAGGGAGGGTCAGGGAGTGGGGGTTTTGGTAAAAAGAAAAGAAAAAGTGTATAGATAGATAGGGTTAAAAACATAAAGACAGAAGAGCATGTGATGATAACTTCCAAACATCTTCATGGAGGTTTTTCCCTTTTCCTTCTTCCTCTGCTATTTCTTTATCTTCTTTCTCCATATCTTTTATTTATATACAGTATTTATATTCCGCCCTTCTCACCCCGAAGGGGACTCAGGGCGGATCACATTACACATACAGTAGCGTCTCACTTATCCAACATAAACGGGCCAGCAGAATGTTGGATAAGCGAATATGTTGTATAATAAGGAGGGATTAAGGAAAAACCTATTAAACATCAAATTAGGTTATGATTTTACAAATTAAGCACCAAAACATCATGTTATACAACAAATTTGACAGAAAATGTAGTTCAATACGCAGTAATGCTATGTAGTAATTACTGTATTTACGAATTTAGCACCAAAATATCACAATGTATTGAAAACATTGACTACAAAAATGCGTTGGATAATCCAGAACGTTGGATAAGCGAGTGTTGGATAAGTGAGACTCTACTGTATAAGGCAAATATTCAATGCCTTAATATAGAACAAAGACAAGACAAACGCGGGGCTCCAAGCTGGCCTCGAACTCATGATTTGTTGCAGCTGGTTGCAGCTGGTTGCTCAACAGCCTGCGCCACAGCCCGGCCCATTTCTTTTATTTAGTGAGCTTTTTTCCTTCTTCCTTTTTTATTATTTTTTCCTATAAGTGTATATATTTATATGCATGCATTTATATTTTAGTTACTTTGTCTATGTATTTATTTATATCAGTGTCTTATATTTTTTACTCTTTAAATATTCTGTTACACTACTCCAATCTGTCTCCTTTATTGACTTTCCCCTTTTGAGAGTAGAAAGGTTAGTCTATCCATATTTCTAATCTCCTGAATTTTCTTCAGCCAATCGTCTTCCTTTGGTATTTCATTTTTTTCCCATACTCTCGCATAACAAATCCTTGCTGCTGCTGTTAGTAGAAACAGGAGCTTATCTTTATTTTTTCCTACTTTTTGTTCATGTATTCCTAATAGTAATAGTTCTGGGCTCATTGGTAATTTTATTGTTAAATGTATTCCCCACCAATAGGTTTTTGCTTTCTCGCATCCCCACCACATATGGTAGTAGGATCCCTCTTTATCTTGGAGAGCTCTGATCTTAACCAAACTATTGCCAGTGATTTTTAACCCATCACCCTTACAGTTGTTTTGGACTACATCTCCCACTGTCCCTGACCAATGGCTTGGCTGGCTGAGTTTTTGGAAGTTGAAATAAAAAAAAAATCTAAAGTGTTAAAGTTTGAGACCCCAGTAAGTTAATCACTGGCCAACACACATTTCGATGCCTCAAATGTTAGACTTGTTTCTCTGTATATCTGACCTGATTCAAAAAATGGCACCAGTTTTACCCAATCAGCTCTAGTTTTTAAAATACTGATTATCATAGAAAACCATGATAATTATAACTAAGGAACTAAAGCCAATGCTATAGGAACAGACCTAAATACCAAGACAACAATAAATATTTCTGATTGGTCACATCTGATTGGTGTTCATCTCAATTTCTAAGCCAAAGAGCCGGTGTTGTCCGTAGACACCTCCAAGGTCATGTGGCCAGCATGACTGCATGGAACACCGTTACCTTTCCACCGGAGCAGTACCTATTGATCTACTCACATTTGCATGTTTTCGAACTGCTAGGTTGGCAGAAGCTGAGACTAACCGGGTGCTCATTCCGCTCCCCGGATTCAAATTGCCAATCTTTTGGTCAGCAAGTTCAGCAGCTCAGCGGTTTAACCTGCTGATCCACCAGGAGCCTCAATATTATACACAGCCATAATTTTACTGTAACTGGCCGAATGCACCTCCAGCCTTATTTTCTGTCGAGTACGTAGTTCTTTGGTTCCCACATTGGTGTTCTCTCTAAGGAAAGAGGAAGAGCTTAAGCATATAGACCAGTGATTCCCAATGTGGGCGCTACTGCCCCCTGGTGGGCGCTGCAGCGATACAGGGGGCGGGGCCAGGGGAGGGGCGGGGCCTCTTCCCAAGAGCCCAAGACAGGGCTGAGAATCTATACCTCTCCTGAGGCACCGGTTAGGACACAGGGGCGGAGCTAGGGAAGAGGGCGGGGCCTCCTTCCAAGAGCCTGAGACAGGGCTGAGCCTCTCCTGAGAGGCCTTTTAGGACTAAAGGGCAGGGCTGGGGGGGGGGGGGCTCTTCCCAAAAGTGTGAGACAGGGCTAAGCCTCTGTATACCTCCCCTGAGGCGCTTGTTAGAACACAGGGATGGGGTATAGAGGTTCATCCCCATCCGGCACTTGGGAAGAGGCCCTGCCTCCTCCTCTAGCCCCGCCCCCTGTGTCCTGGCAGGTGCCGCACGACAGGGATAGAAGCTCATACCTGTCTCAGAGCTCGTAACTCCGCCCATCCCAGTCCTGGCCGCCCATTTGTGGCCCCGCCCACCTCCCCCTCCCAGCCCTGCATCTTGGACTAGGGGAGAGGCTCAGCCCCGCCCACTTGAGCAGGAGCCAGTCCAACCCCTCTAAGCCACGCCCCCCTTTCCAGGGGGCACTGAGTAATATTTTTTCTGGAAAGGGGTCAGTAGACCAAATAAGTTTGGGAACCACTGATATGGACAGATCATTGGCGCTTTGAAGAACTTACTCTTGGTACCCTTCAGCAACAACACAGATAAATTATAGAAAACACAGGCAGACACAAATACAGTGGAGTCTCGCTTATCCAAGCCTCTGGATTACCCAAGCCATTTTTGTAGTCAATGTTTTCCATATATCGTGATATTTTGGTGCTAAATTCGTAAATACAGTAATTGCAACATAACATTACTGTGTATTGAACTACTTTTTCTGTCAAATTTGTTGTGTAACATGTTTTGGTGCTTAATTTGTAAAATCATAACCTAATTTGATGTTTGATAGGCTTTTCCTTAATCCCTCATTATCCAAGATATTAGCTTATCTAAGCTTCTGCCGGCCCGTTTAGCTTGGATAAGTGAGACTCTACTGTATGCATCTTTGTAGGTGGTAGAATCCAGCTTATGTTGGCACAAGTGATAGTACAGATTCTTTGGCCAAAATCAAATATTGTGTTTCCATGAATAGAAAGGAGATGGATTAATACCCCTTTCCTCCTTTACTAGCCCCTGAAAACCAACTCTGAGGAAACCATTTGAAGCAAATATTCAAATTCTTGGCGGGCCATAGGAACTCCTGTAAGCTATGTGCTTAGCACTGGATGCAGCTCTTAAAAGTAACTGCTGTACTTACATATAACCATTTGCCTGTAATTAATTTAGTTTTGCAATAACAAGGCTTATCGAAGTTAAATTATTGCAGCACAGTGAGGGATTTCACTTCTTGTATAATTGTTTTTAAAATCAATATAGTGACTTGCAATTCCTTCACATTTTTGGAAATAAAGGCTTGTCTAACGTGTATTATGATTTCATTCTGCTGTAACTAGTATTATTTTTATAGCCACAGGGTTTCTGTAGTTTCATTATTTTGATTTGTTTTATATTGAAGGTCAGTGGCTTGTAGCATTTTCATTTTGTTAAATAATTAAGGGCCTATTTGTATTTCAAACAACAAGAAAGGAGATTTGCCATGAAAAAAAACACCTAGGTATAACCATAACTAGCTACTCTGGGGATCGAACTGTAACTGGCTCCTTTTACAATGCAAAATACCATGCTATAGTTGGATCTGGGAAACCACTGCATGAACGCAGCAAGAGTGGTGCCACAGCTCACAACGATGCTTCAGTATCTCTGCAATAAGGGAAATAATTAAAGATGCTTAAAAGCTGATCCCACATTACAACAGCATTAGTCCAGTGGGGCCAGGACACGTCTGAAATTGAAGTAGGACATCATTTCTCTGTAATGCTGAATAGAAAGACATGTAGGTTTCTGGTGCTAAACAACAAACTGTGGATCACCAGGACACAGAAGCGTGGAGTTAGCCACCCTGCTCCCTTCATCACCTTGCATTTGGCAACACTTACTGAAATGATTTTATTGATCAGCCAACTGGCCTTATCAAAATAGACAAATACAACATGCAGTATACATCTAGTCCAAATAAAATTAATATACCAGTACAGATAGAAAAAGTAGGGGTGGTCAACTTATAACCAAATGTACCCTAATCTTAGGTTTATGCATCAGATGTCCTTATTCCCCTTACACCGTATACCACTCTGATCAAACTACTCTGCTCTCCTTTTAAATGCTTTAAACAGATAAAGGGCAACTTTTGTTGTTACAACAGAATTACAACCAGCTAGTAAGAATGTGGTTTTGGCTGCTGTATCCTATCTCATTTTAGTACAGCTAAAACGCCATAAATGTTGTTTCCTTTCTTTTTTTTGTATAAACAGCATATGTGTAATATGTGGTTCGGGTTTTCAGCTTTGGGGGCACCACAGATAGAGTCTTTCATCAGGTGGGATGTGATTGAATCTACTGTATCTCTCAATAGACTCAATTTGTTTAAATCTGGCCCTTGTAAAAGTGATTCTTAAGTATCTTGGCATATCAGCCTTCTAAATAAAGTACCTATTGGAAATTTTTGTTTAAAATGATCTAACCACTTCAAGTAGTCTGTATTTGTTCTGCCAAGCATAATTTTGGGGGTCTACCGTTTTCCAATTTTTAAATTTTTGACCAATAAATGAAGACCCTGATTTTAGCAAGTCCTTCGATGGAGTATATTTCTAATTCTGCTCTGACAGCAGCAGTGGTGGTCCTTGTGTCTACCCCCAGCATCTGCTTTAGGAATTTTGATTGGATTTGTTCCATAATTGGTAATTTTTTTAGACCCCAAATTTCAGCCCCGTACTAGTGTTGTGCTTTTATATGGAATTGCTGTTCGTTTTGTGTAGTTTAATTCGCGTCATCTCATTTTCGTATTTCTGTCCCACTAACAAAAATGGCCCACCTATGTGACACAAAATTTTGTCTCATAAACAAAAAACATGAACATTTTTGTCCTATTGGTGGCAATGGCAGGGCTTGGGAGGAGGGGATTACAAAGTAAACTCCAAAAGAAATGTATGTTTTCTTTCAAAAATAGACTAAAGTAATAATATAACAAGTCAGTATCCTTCCTATCCTTATTGTTGCCAAGGAGAGGGAGGGAGGACCAAGGCAGAGTAAAAGACTAGAGCCAAACTGATAGGAAGGAAAGTTAACCCAAACAGAAGTTATTTCCTTTTGAATTTATTTAAACAAATAATAATAAATGACCAATCGAGGGGAGGGAGGAGGAAGGGGGTTTTGAACTACACACACACACACACACAACCTAACCAAACCCACCTGAAAAATCCCAGGCAGCCCTTTTTCCTGATATTGTTATTATTGTTCCCTCACTTATTGTGGAGGTTAGGTTCCAGGACCACCCGCAATAAGTGAAAATCTGTGAAGTAGGGACACTATATTTATTTTAATATTTATTCATTATTTTAGTAGTTATACACTATTTTAAATCTTTATCAACCAATTGTGTGTTGATAAATCGCCTTCTTCTCCTCCCGTTGCTGCTTGGGCTCCTTTTCTCTCCCTTTGGCTTCTCCTTCCTCCCTTCCTTAGGCTGTAAATTGTAATTTTTTAAGATTTATAATAGTCTTTTAGAGTTTATTGAAAAACTGCGAAACAGCGAATCCGCAAAAAGTGAAGCACGAAGTAGTGAGGGAACACTGTCTATCTTCTGTAATAAAAATCTATCTATCTTCTATAATAAAAGTCAGTGTTTGTATGTATATGGGTATGTATGTGGGTATGTATGTATGTAGCAGCTTTCTGATTGGCTCCCACTTTCACAGACCACTGTGTGACCGCCAGGAATGACGGACCTGGACCAAACTTGGCACACATAACCCCCATGACCCACTTACATCCTGGTGCTGTTTGGGGGAGGAGGAACCACGGATGATGGGACTTTCAGTACCTCACTCACTTCCTGAGACCACTGCAACAAATGACTGATCAAGACTAAACTTGGCACACAGAGCACCCATGTCCCACTCTACACCCTGGTGCGGTTTGGAGGAAGATGGACCATGGGACTTGCAATACCTTCACTCACTTCCTCAGACCACTGTGATTCCCACCAATGATGAATCACTACCAAACCTGGCACACAGAACCCCCATGACCCACGCTACAACCTGGTGTGGTTTGGAAGACTTTGGACCATGGATGATGGGACTTGCAGTATCTTCACTCACTTCCTAAGACCACTGCGACCTGCAATAATGACTGAACAAAATCAGACCTGGTACACAGAGCACCCATGACCCCCTCCACATCCTGGTGCGGGTTGGAGGAGGATGGACCATGGACGATGGATTTCAAATACCTTCACTCACTTCCAGAGAGCACTGCAGCTCCCACCAATGACAAAGTAGAACGAAACTTGATACACACAGCCCCCATGACCCACTCGACATCCTGGTGTGTTTTGGAAGACTTCGGACCATGGATGATGGGACTTCCAGTATCTTCACTCACTTTCTGAGAGCACTGTGACTCCCACCAATGACTAATCTTGACCAAACTTGGCACATAGAGCCCCCATGACTTACTCTACATCCTGATGCTATTTCGATTGGCCAAGGATCACCTCCCCGCCTCCTTCTCTGACGCATGAGGAATTGCAGCCATGGAGGCTATAACGAATCCCGCTGACACCAAATATATCAGGGCGCTGCCACCAATTATAACAGACACCCAATTCTACACCCACACATGCAAGCACACGTATGTGAGAGGCGAGGGTACACCATTTGAGTTTAGATTTTCTTTTAAAATGGTAGCTGCCACCAACCTAAAATGTTTTTAGGATTTTTGTTGTTAAATGTGTCTGAGATAAGTTTCTCCCTTTCCCTGCCCACACTGTTTCCACCCCTGGCTCCCAAACTGATGTTTACAATGAGGCCTTTCTGTGGTGTTTAATTGTTGTATTGCTGAAACTATTAGAAAGGCTTCTTGATGGAAAGATACACTGTGGAGGCTTTTGAAAGTTGAAAATAGAATAAAAATTTATTTTCTTAAAACATGCAAATGATTACTTCAGAGTGGTACATAAGTGTAAACAGTTACAGAAGTTCTTCAGCTTAACTTAGTTGTATGTTTCAGATTACTTCACTTAGTTTCAAACAGTTCTAACCAACCAATCTATCTATTGGTCACAAAAACCCTCGCTCTATTTGCTAAGAATAGTCACGAGTTCCCCTGAGTTAACTAACTCTAACCTAGAGTGCTTCTATTAACCAGCCCAGTAGTGAGAGTCAATCCCTTGAGTTATCTCCTCCAAGAGATCCAAACTGCCTGACCTAGCCTGTCAGTTTCACAGCTCTCAGTTCTCTCACACACACATCCTCCAAACTGCTCTTTCCTCTCCAAACCCAAAAACCAAACTGCCTTGGAGCTTTTTTTCCCCCTGCTCTAAAACTTGGCTCCTCCCATCTGCTCTGGCCAATCCTAGGAGTCTCTCTCTAAGCTCCTCCCCCTTTCCAACCACACTCAAGATGGCTTCCTGGCATTCCTCTACAAAATGGAGGCCTGCCTCACTCACTGTTACCCAGGTTTCATTCCCAGCCTAATAGGTAAGGTTCACTACAGAGGCCATGTGGCAGAAAGCAAAAGCCAGCACGATGACTGTGTGGCTTTCATTATCGTGTTGTCTATTGTTTCGTAAGAAAATGTTGCCTGTTGTTTCGTGCAGATGATCGGTCGACACGAAACAACAGCATGAAGGAAACGAAGGAATTTTTTTTGCGAACATCTCTACCCCATATAATACCATCTTTGCTTTGTAAACTTTTATTATAGGGATTAAAGACCCTGGGTATCTGTGGTGAAGTGTAAATTTTAGTTTACATTTGTTATGTTTAATTATAGGTATATGTTTGGAATGGGTAAGTATTAGAGTTATCAGTGCGTGGGGGATGGTAGCCAGCTCAGCATTCTGAGGCAGGTTGCCATAGAAACGTAGGCGGAGCCAACTGTCGTTTAGCAGAAGAGAGAGCAGAATTTGAAAAGAAACTCAGTCTGTGATCTGAGAGTCACAGGGAAGAGTCTGTGATCACAGGGAAAGACTGGTTCTGAGGTAGTGAGAACCAGGGAAGTTCAGATCTCTAGCTTATGTCGGTTTAAACAGGTCAAGTGACTTATTTGCATTAGCAGTGGAGTCTGAGTGATAAAAGGAAGGAATCCCAGTTAGATTTGTAGTGATCAGTTGAATTAAGAACGTCAGTTAGAAGAAAAAAAGTTTAAACTGCTCAAGGGAAAAAATAATCCTTTTGAGAGTTGTTTCATCATATGTTATCATTGTAACTGTTGAAGAAGTGTACCTCTAAGTAAGAAGCAACATTGAAACCGCTAAGCTTATGTACCTGAATAAACTTGTTATTGTCTTTCAACCTCCAAGCCTCTGTCGCATATATTCTAAACCAAATTACGCTACTATCGTGTTTCCCCGAAAATAAGACAGTGCCTTATATTAATTTTTGCTCCCAAAGATGTGCTAGGTCTTATTTTCTGGAGAAGTCTTATTTTTCCATGAAAAAGAATTCACATTTATTGTTGAACCAAAAAAAAATGAACATTGTTGTGAGCCGCCCCGAGTCCCTTCAGGGAGAAGAGGCGAGATATAAAAATAAAGTTTTTATTTATTTTTTTATATACTGTTCAGTAGTTGTCATCACAAACCTGTGAATCTTATCAAGATTTTTTTGTTAGTACCACTATTTCCATGTACAACAATCTATGGTATGTACATTTACCGATCCTGCATGCTCTGGTGCTCTGTTTGGCGGGCATGCTTCCAAACAAGAAGTATGCTAGGTCTTACTTTCGGGGGAGCCCTTATATTCAGCAATTCAACAAAACATCTACTAGGTCTTATTTTCAGGAGATGTCTTATTTTCGGGGAAACATGGTATCTAAAGTGAAGAAGAAAAAAAAAGTAAAAGGTCTCCTCCCTGAGTCTTTGGTGGTCGCGCATTGCTGCAATTGGAGGCACCTCCTTGCCAACTAGTGCCGCCACGTTGCAAATTGGTGGCAGTCGTTATAAATCCTTTACAAACTGGTAGCAGCGGTGGGATAAAAAGTTTTCCCCCCCTGCCTGAAAGAGCCTTAATCTTTACAAGTCCTTTACAGTATCTATGGAATAGTAGTCTTATATAGTAGTTTTTGAGTGTGCCCTAGTTTTAATTGTTGATTTTAGCCTGTTCGCGTAAGCCGCCCCGAGCCCTAGGGGAGTGGTGGCATATAAGTTTGAATAATAAATAAATAAATAAATTGCACAAGAGTGAAAATGCAGAGGCCATGATCCTGACCCCAAGAATACTAAACCTAGGTATGCAAATGAACTAACCTGTTCTATACCTTCAGCATCTAGGAACCATTTATGCCTTGGTGGGTGATTTTCAAACACCATGATTGAGTTTTGTCTATTATCAACTTTTTTTTGTGGATGTTAATGTTAAGTATACTCACATTTGACACACATTCCAGGAAAGGATACTTTCCTAAGCAGCAGGGCTAGAAATAAAATAAATATATTAATGATACAAAACATTGAGAGTCCATATTGTCTCCAGTCTAGTGATGCTGTTCCCTATCCAGCAGGGCATTCCCATTTCCAGTTATCATGATGAAGGTATGTGTTGGGTCTTGACCGAATCCAGGCATTAGGGTAAAGGGCTAGAAACAAGGTATTGACCACCTTTGCCTTTGGAACGGTCAGGAATATACTGATCCACTGCCAGTCCTTCCCGTGGCTCCAGCAGGCCCCTGGCACATTATGGTAACTAACACAGTAATGGTGGACTTTTGATGGCAGCTACATCATAGCGATGGCTGAATCTTCAGTGCTACTCTCCTGGTCCAGGCCCACTCTCCGGATGGACTCCCTGTATTTTTGCTTTCCTAGTGCAATTATGGCCACAATTTCATCGGCTATGTCTTGGCGGTCACTCTCCTTCATGGCACAGATCAGCTGGTCTACGCAGTCAGGCTTCTTTTCATTTTGCTGAGCCCAAGAGAAGAGCATATCCAGAATCTGAGTATTGAGGTCTTCCCTGATGAGAAAGATTGGGGGAAAAGCTAAGTGATATCATGCATACATCACTCTTAATCATGAATTTATTGTGAGCATGTACAGTATAGCTAGCTCTCTACATTTCCAGGTTTGACTTCTGTGGATTTGATAAAAAATATTTTCTCTATGAATCTCTAGGTCCATTCCATTAGAAGTCATGCTGGAGGATCTAGATATTCATAGAAGTGTGTTATCTTAAAAATGTATCTTTTAAATTCATGGTTTTCTACTTTCATGGGGGTTCTGCGTCCCAACTCCAATGAATGTGAAAGGCTGACTAGATAGTGTGCCTTTTCATAGCTCCAAACAGCTTACAGTATTTAGAAACATAGTAAGAGCATACAATTATAGAATATATTTTTTCATTACAGGAAAAATAGGAAACTGGTTTTAGAATATGTATCTACCATAACTTTCTGCAGCAGTCTCAACAAATTCCTTCCTTAAGAGGAAAAAGCACTCTGAGGACAAGAGTATTATGACCAAACTTCATATTCTTATGGAAATTGTGGCAATGTATTTGAATTTTTAAAACAAAGAATTCCTAGCTAATATAAGTAGAAAGAAGCTTAGAAATGCAAAGGCATGTTTGATACCAGTCTAGAAACCTGAGTGGTTCTTTTTCTGATTCTACATTTGGTGCTCCTTTCAGTCATCGCTCACCTTTTTCAATACAGCTATTGCCAACCATCCAAATATTCAACAAGTAATATATTTTATAGATAAAGGTTTTCCCCTGATATTAAGTCTTGTTGTGTCCAACTCTGGGGGTTGGTGCTCATCTCCATTTTTAAGCCGAAGAGCTGGCGTTGTCCATAGATGCCTCCAAGGCCATGAACACATGGAGCCTCGTTACCTTCCCGGCAGAGCAGTACTTATTTATCTACTCACATTTGTCAAACTTCTAGGTTGGCAGAAGCTGGGGCTAACAGCAGGAGCTCACCCCGCTCCCCGGATTTGAACCGCCAACCTTTTGGTCAGCAAGTTCATATTATATACATGTATTTCCCAGTCCTTCACAGACCTTTCATACATATAAGCTAGGAATACATGTATGAAAGCTCAAATTTATTATGAGAAAAAATACAATCAAGGAAATGTATGCATACGTACAAGTTGGACACAATAAAATTTATAGCAGAAGTGGTCTTGTCCATACTTCCAATCAGTCACATTCTTCTTCAGGATATTAAAAGCTATAAAAAAACTCCAACCAGTATGCCCTGGCAGCCCTCAAGAGCATGCCGAACTGCCTCTTGTTTTCTAGTGATCTTAATGTGTCTCCAGTCTTGGAGCTGAACATAGCTAATTTACTCAGTGTCAAAGTCTTGGACATCAAAATTCAGAGTGCTTATAGAAACAGGGACTTATACCCTCACTATCTCCCCCCCTCCTCCACCAAATATTGAGGATGAACTCTGTTACAAAGTATATAGCAGATACCAAGTGCTCTAATTCAGTGCATGTCAGACTCTCTAATGTGTGTGTGGTTTTAGTGGAGGGTAGCATTCCTCCCCTAGTGTGCCATGGACCAGCACCATATTTAGGGCCATTGTCAACAATCACTTTTTTCTTTGCTGGAAACTTACCAAGGACTGGCAAACAATGGCTTGTTGACTGGCATTAGTCCAAGAACCACCATTTTGAGTAGCACTGCTCTAACTCCCATTCCCTAAACACATTCCTATAATTCCCTCTCCTACCTGTTGTTGTACTGAATCCTCTGAATCTGCTGATAGGACAATCCCAGGTGTAAGCCTATAGTTTGCCAGTCCGCTCCTATGCGACCAGCAATGCCAAGTAGATTGGACTGTGTGAGGTAGCCAGTTTCTGCATTCCCCAAATTCAGAGGGGGAAGAGAGAAGCCATTTGAGGTCGTAGGTTGTTTATTCTCCTGAGATTTCAGTTTCTGGCAAAACAGAACAAAAGGAATGATATTGTCAGTCATTAATGTTATTTTATGGAAGTATAAGAATAACAGAATTGGAGGAGAGAAAAGAAAGTTCAGTGTTAGTTTATGAGAGCCCATTTTTCAATGCCCTGGACTTAACAACGATCTTCTGCCGCGCCTACTCAGAACTACTCTTAGGTAAATGAATGCAGGGTCACTGCTATTAAGTTCATTAAATCCATAATATGTGACCAACTTCCTCCTGCCAAATGAGCGAAAGATACCTTCAATATAGCATTTGACTTGCAGGAAAACTTTTTTAAAAAATTGTTACTTTTGAATAAAATGTTTGCTGAAACATGTTGAAGTGCCTTTTTTGTTGCATTGCTGAACCCTAGTACTATTTTTCCCTGTTATTTCTGCCTCTGGTACCTCTTTAACTTTCTGTTAAAGGAGGAATGTTCAAGAATACATCCACATTGTTAATTGAGGTAAATACATATTTTAAAAAGCAACGAAACTGTGGAGCATTCAGGTGATATAATTGTAAGTTTAGAAACTGAGCAAGTTTTTTTATAAACTGATTGAATTAAAGATAAAGCATACACAAACAAAAATGATTTCACAATCAACACTGTGTAACTTATATTGCTTATAGCTAAGTCTCCCGGATAATTTCCAGTTAAAGCCCTCTTACCAAAGGTTAAAGGGCTATTTGAGTAAAGGTGGGCTATAAAACTATAACGGTCATGGAAAGTAGTTTATCTAAAGTTTGTTGGATGACCATTACATCATTCAAGGTCAAAGATACACTTTAAAAAGTTTACCAGTTCAGTCAATAATTAATGAACAATACGTTTTCTAGTAAAGGGATCACAAATATGTTAACTAGATGTATGTTTATTATGGTAGAAATGGGTGATATACCCATGCTATGGCTGAAGCACAATAGTACATTCTGCATAAAGATTTGGAAAAATTCAGGACTCCCCTAAATCAGGTGTATAGGTCTCCTTTTTTAATATCTTAAGTATGTAGTAACAACAAAACAACTGATCACACCTTTCATGACTTAGATTCCCAGAACTTCTGCTGCAAAGGAAACCATTTAACAGAGCAGATGGATGATTGGGTTCAGGATATCCTAGGGCCCTTCTACACAACCATATAACCCAGAATATCAAGGCAGAATAACCCACAATATCTGCTTTGAACTGGGTTATCTGAGTCCACACTGCCACATATCCCAGTTCAAAGCAGAAAATATGGGATTTTATACAGTAGTTGTGTGGAAAGGGCCCCAGTAAACATCATTATATCAAAAAGATCAATGGGATAGGCTTTATAAAAATGTGAAAGACTTTAATTCCAAGAGTAACCCTTTCTGTATATAACTTGGCAGTGAATACAACAGTATCATAGATGTGTTGGTTGTGGTGGAACTAGAGTTACTTAACCACTGTATGATTTTTAGTTACTTCCTTTGAGAGAGAGAAAGCAGATATAAATACATATAATTGATTAATTAATTAAAGACATAAATCTATCTGGGGAATGTTGGAAATACATACATAATACAATATTTATATCACTTTCTTAGTAGAGCTATGGATTGTTGCCCTGCTTCTAAAAGAACAGATTCTGTTTCTGATTTTAAAGACAAAATAACATATTTTTGCACTTTCCCTTCCCTGCAGGAATGTTTGGTTAGGACTCTATTGTTCCACTCAGTTATTCTGCCAAAGGCATTTCTATTCTATGGAATTCGCACTCCATAACAGATTGATGTTTTTCTTTCTGGCGTGTTTTTGTGACTTTAAGGGTAGCCTGACAAACAGCAGATAAGCAGAGAGAGGATTAGAGAAGGAAGAAAGGAGGATTTCCACTCATGCAAACAAGGCTTCCTCCCAGCACAACAGCTCTCTATGCACCTCCAACCCATAATGACATTTGGGAGAGTCAGGGGAACCTCTGGGACAGCAAGAATGGGATACAAGGCATTGCAAAGAAAGAGGAATTGGCAGCATATGCCCAACTGGGTAGACAGAGGTGGTGGAAGCTGCCAGTTGTAAGCAGAAGAACCTTTACATCCCTACAAGAAACCTTCCAGTTTGAGCATTTCCCCTTGCATTATGCAATGGAGAAAGCATGTGTCACATCAAGCTGAAAAAATGCACGGCAGACTGGTGAAAAGAAAAAGGTGCCATTCCTACCTCCCACAGTTATTTCTCCATTTGTGCTCAGGTTTTCCTTGGGAGAAATCAGGCTACTTAAAACAAAAACAAAAAAAACAACAAAAATAAACAAATCAAATAGGCAACTTACAGGTAGCTTGATTGGCAAGGTAGCTAGCCAATGGGAATCTGGGCCTTTTCTCCTCTTGCTAACTTCTTCTGGAATGTTCTCTGGAACAGCTCCTCGGTAAAAGGAAACCTTCAGAAAGAGAGCCCATCAAAGACCGATGTTTATAAGGGTACAACAGCCATACTGGCTAACAAGCTGTATTTTCTATTATTTGCTCATGACTGTTTTTTCTCTTGTCAACTCAAAAGCTCTCTCACCCTTTTAGGCTGCCCTGTGGATTTCTTAGGTGGCAAACAGAAGATCTCATCACCAGCTCCAGGACTTCATTCCATTCCAGCCAGTACATCCATATAAGGATAATGACATCAAACTACAATACTTCTACCAGCTGCTAAGGAAAATGATGTGGCGCAGCAGATTAAACCGCTGAGCTGCTGAATTTGCTGACCAAAAGTTCAGCGGTTCAAATCAGTGGAGTGAGCTCCTATTGCTAGCCCCAGCTTCTGCCAATCTAGCACTTCAAAAACATGAAAATGTGAGTAGATCAATCAGTACCACTCTGGCGGGAAGGTAATGGTGTTCCATGCAATCATGTTGGCCACATGACCTTGGAGGTGTCTATGGACAACGCATGCTCTTTGGGTTAGAAATGAAGATGAGCACCAGCCCCCAGAATCAGACATGACTAGACGTAATGTCAGTCATGTCTGACTCTTTACCTTTCTCTATTTGGTTAATAAATCAAGGTTGGCATTGTGACAGTCTATGCTAATAATCTTTCTCTGCCCCAGCAAACGTATACATTTGAGACCCAACCTCTATCTCAGCCTTGCCCAAAAGGATGCATTTCAAAGATTTTAGACTCTTACTCCCAGAATGGCAAAGCAATTCTAGGAGGAAGAGTTCAAAGCTCTATGCTAACTTTCACTGAAAGTTAGACCAGAGTTGCCCTGGCAGACCTAGAAAATTTCTAGAGAGGATACCTTTTTTAGGTCCTCTATACAACTTCCAGCAGAAGTTGTTCATTTTAATTAGGTTCACTTGATCCACAGTTTCTTGTTTCTATTAAGTTCAGGAACATATTCCCTGCAGCTATAAGGATGTTACTGTATTTTGCATATTTCACTAATTCAGAGAAATAAAAGTAATATCAACAATTAATTCTGACTTATTTCAATATGATCAGGACACATGTCTTCTGAATTGTAGCAACAGAATCATAAGATAAACACCCCTATTTATTAATTAGGATATGTTTAGAAAAAATGACAATGGAGGAAAAGAGTAACTATCAATATAATTCAAAGTATAGAGTTAGATATCATGGGAAAATGTGCTAACGCTAAAGAAGAAAACTGTGTGTACCTGTCCTTTCACAGCAGTGCTTTTCCTGTCCACTTCAGAGGTGATATAAACTTCCTTCACATTTTTCAAATGTGAGAAGAAGTTGAATGAAATCCTTCCATCAATGCAGTCTGGCCGATCTAGGTTAAGTGTAAGAAAACAGATTAATTAGATCCTACTAACTACAGTGATGTAAATACTAAAGCATAGTCAAGTACCCACATAGAAGGTTCCCACATTTGAGGCCATACCAGCATTGGAACTTGATCACATCCTGCAGATGTTTATAGTCCTCATCAAGAACTTAGATAGGCAGGTGAGTTAGCTGGCAGTGAAAGCTCTTTCCACACTGCTCTCTTTGTCAGCCTATCTTTCTGTTCTCTCTTCCTATTTCTGTTTGTTAGACTGACACTTCTCAGAGACACACCTTTTTTAAATACATATTTTCCAGACCACATGGCAAGACCCTGAGTCCTTTTGTTCTTCTCCAGTGAGCATGGAGGGAGACAAGATGTCTCCAGATAAAGAGTTAAATAACTAGGTCCCAACTTTCCAATTTAGAAATGTAGCTCTTTCAATAAAGTCTTTTGTAACTTTTTAAAGCTTGATTTTGTTTCTGTAATTGCTGAAGCTCATTTGCTCTACTGCTAGCTCAAGAAGCTTCCGATCTGCTAAACTGCTATTTCTAGTATACATTTTTTAAATGTTGGAAGAGATCTCGTGGGCCATCCAGTCCAACCCCCTGCCAAGAGGCAGGAAAATCGCATTCAAAGCACCCCCGACAGATAGTCATCCACGTTCTGTTTAAAAGCCTCCAAAGGAGACTCCACCACATTCTGGGGCAGAGTTCCACTGCTGAACAGCACCCCCATTGGGTTTGCTGCAGCCTGCCTTTCCCATGCAGATGTGCAAGAAACTAGTGCTCTCTCGGCTTCAGAAACACTGTAATCCCTGAGCAGGAAGAAATAATTCTCCTTTCCAAAGCATTTTTGCACCAAGTGATTTGACATCATGAGCCCTGTGTCCACTTCAGGGGCCTAGAACCAAGCAGACCCTACTGCACTACCTGCATCGATGCTGATGCCTCGTTCAAAGGCTGCAAAGAACTGCTCTCCTTCAAGCATCTCCACCATATCTGATGGCTCAGGACCGCGATATCTGTCCTGAAGCTTTTTCAAAACAGGATCAACCTGGGAGAAGTTCCAAAAGGATTGAAAAGATATGACAACTCACAACAGTAATTCATCTTGTTACTCATTACACAGTTTTAAGTGACAGGCTCTAGGCTTCCAAGAAAACACAATTCTAAAGGCCTGCTAATATTCAAAGAATGCTACCTACCTTGCTTCTGGAGGTTTAGCTGCAGGAGTCTCAGATAGCTAATACAATAATGGTGTATTATTATTATTTATTAACTGGTGTTGATATCTCAGTATTTTCTCCTTCACCACTTAGTTCTCACTCATTTTTCATATGAATACCATTTCAGAAACTCATAAATTTAATCTGTCTTTATTTCTTCCTTTCACTATAATTGCTGCTGTCACTTCTTCTAAAACCTACCATAATATAACGTACATATTATTCCCAAGGTATTGCAGATTGTTAATGCAACCTCGGTTTATATATGCATTTCTGGCTACTTCCAAAACTAATTCCAAGAACAAGCTGTATGCCCACGCTTGCTGAAGCACACAGGTTCTCACAAAATCAGGATAGTAAATATTTCACCTTGTGCTTTGGGACACACTGCAGCAGAACTTGTTCTGGGTCTTTCTTCCTTTGTAGAGCGATAAAGTTCACTTGGTACATGCGCAGTCTTTTATAGACCTTTTTAGCAATGCCATCAATATAGGATTTGGTGGTGCACCATAACCAGTACCTACGAAAAAAAATCAGAGTTTTGCAAAGTAATTGCAATTGGTCCTAGTTTTTTATTAATCTGAAAATATGAGGGTTAAAGTATGTCAAGTATGTTCCTAAATGTAAAAATCACAGGAACATGCCAAAAGAAAAAAAAACCCAGAAGGGAAAGAAAAAAAGCCCTCACATCCCAACCTGTGCCATCATATATTCAAAATTAGCACAAATGCAGTATTAATAATTTATGGAAAGAAATGGAAAGGAATCTAATCTTGAATACACATGTAAGGTGCATGATCTTTGCACAGATACAATTTATAAACAATACAAATTGCCACCACTTACGTGCAAAGACCAAGAGCCACAACTGAAGTTCCACAATTAGTGAATTATGAGAAAATAAGCATGTCTATGATGGGATGAAGTGAACATTTGCTTCAACTCAATTCACATTTACTGTGATACTAAAACCCATTTAAATAGAGATTAAGCAAACAACAGGACTGACGTGTCTAATTGTGTAGCACACATATGGCTCTTTCACCACAATCAGCTCCCAAATAATAATTCTACATTCTGCTAGTTTGACTGAATCAGCTTTCCTATGAACAGGGGATATGGTATTTTTAAGAAAGAGAAACAAAATAGGAACAAAATAAATTGAAATGAAATTAGTAACAAGCAAATTAGATGTGCAATCTTAGGCCCAAATCCCAGGCTGGTGATTCCCACCATACAGTGGGAAAAATAGGCATGAATGGCCAGTTAAAGTTAAAGAACTCCTAACAACACATTACTTCCCAACACCTTCTTCTAACAGGAAGCACTGGCTACCCTACAAAAGACACTAAGCCAGATAAATAATCAAGGTCCTGGAGCAATCCATCTACAAAGAAATCCCACAATGTCTGGGGCTGCTTAGCCTAAAAAACATGTTGAGTAAGAGGAAACATAACAGAGAAAATAAAATACATGCTTCTAAAAATCACCCCTCTACTTTTTCCTCACCATCTATAATGTTATGCATGTCTGTTCTGTCTTCCTTTACAGTCAGAGTACTAGAACTAGGAGAGAGAAAGATAGGAGATTCTGGAAAGGAAAAACTTCATCATACAACCAATAGTTAAAATGTGAAATTCACTGCCACAAGACCCAGTGATGACTTCTCACTGGGAAGGCAGTAAAAGTAGATTGTATAAAAGCATGGATTAATGGGCAAGATTGCTGGATGCTCTCTGTCTTAGCTCTAGGGTGCTGTTCCTATTCCACCATGTGTGATTCCCATAAACAACTGGCTCGACATTTGGCCTGATCCATCAGTGGTCCTTTCTTGATTTTGAAAACTGACTGAATTGGTTTAAACTGTCAACTATAATGAGCATGCATATTATGCCATGACACATGTGGCTCGGGCTGTGGCGCAGGCTGGAGAGCAGCTGCAGTGAATCACTGCAATGAATCACTCTGACCAGGAGGTCATGAGTTCGAGGCCCGCTCGGAGCCTATGTTTGTCTTGTCTTTGTTCTATGTTAAAAGGCATTGAATGTTTGCCTATATGTGTAATGTGATCTGCCCTGAGTCCCCTTCAGGGTGAGAAGGGCGGAATATAAATGCTGTAAATAAATAAATAATGTATATGAAGGGCACGGCAGCACTAGAGCCTTCTCTTCCACAGCACTAAAAGACTGCTTGCCCGGTTAGCATACGAACCACAGGACGCACAGTCCCATACACATACTGAGGATGGACTGTACTTTGGTGGTTCAACTCACCAGGAGAAGTGTGTGACTTCAAACAAAGCATAAAGATGGGTGAACTCCAGCACCACTTGATCTGTGATATCATCCCAGTTCTGAGCATTTCTGTCCCCATGCAACAGATGGACTCTGGAACGATCCAAGGTTAGACCTGAGGATAGATGGGAAGATGCTGTTATCTGCCAGCCTTGAGGATGAACTCTTTCCAGTTCAGAACTGCATCAGGGTGGGTGAGGTTCTGTTTCTAGTATATTATTAATAGGGTTTGTGATATTCAGGAAAGGCTGGGGCTGTTTGACCATATGTAAACACCAAGATTACTCTGCGGGTCAAAGCTATATGGCACCTACTTGCGCAATGATCCTCTTTAAGGACTTATGTCAATTTCCTCCCAAGATCACAGGATTGCTCAAACATGCATTTGTATTCTACAATTCGAATGCACATTTAATTGTACTGATGTCTTGTCCATTATATTGTGTTGGGAGATTCATATGACAACACATTTCCACCACAACATTTTTGTATTTGCTGCCCAGGCTCCAGAAGCAAACTGACCTGTGACCCCTGGTGGCAGCGGGAGCTGAATTTTAACAGGCTGGAGGAAGTCCGCAGGGGAATTCTGGGAGAGGAAGAGGAGGGGGCTGGTGACCATTTCATTGTCTTCTGTGATCTCCTGGAGCTCTTCTGCTGACACTGGCAACACCTGAATAGAAAGAAGAAGTTGGAGCACAAGGCACTTTCAGGTCTCTCCATCCCACAGCAGCCAGTAACTCCTTGCAAAATTGACCCTAAGTGGCAAATATCCTTACAAAGAGGAAACTGACATAATGTGAGGCACTGTAATAAAATATTCAGCCAGTGGTCTGAATATTTTGGTCCCTATAGGGAATACTTTATGGATTCAGAAACAGGATCCAGGTTGCTGGCCTTTTAATTTTCTATCATGGTTCAATCATGTAAACACTGACCATGCCAAGCAATTTCCTGATCAAAATGGCTTTGCCAACCTGGTGTCTTCCAAATGTGTTGGACTCCTAGAAATGCAGGAACTTTCAAGCTAACATGTCTGAAGGAATACTGGGTTCATTAGAAAATCTCCTGGGCCAGAAAAAGCAAATAGAATGACACATTATCAACCCAAAAGACTATCATTACCTTCTTAGATGGTAAAAAGCTGATATTATGTGGCTCTAGTAAAGTAAATTATGGACAAGTGATTTTTTAAAAAATCTAATTATTTTTCAACATTTTTGGATTGCTTTATTCTCTTCCTGCAAACTTTCAGTTAGAGCCCACTTTAGTAATTATTACTCCACAGGATATAGCTCTTGGCATTTGTAGTTTGGTGAAGGTCATAGAATCCCCTAAACTACAGCACCAGAGCTCCTCAGCAAAAAATTCTATGCCTCCCTCCCAAATACAAATGTCAAAATTCTGCAGGTTGGAGCCATGACCGTTGAATTGATAGCCAATTACTATAACAATGTAGCAAAGGTACTTTTTAATCTTCTAAGAAGCACCATGTGATACTGAAGAAGATCAGACCCACCAATTACTCTTTATCTCAAACTCTTAAAGCAGAGTGAAGTGCTGGAAGATGTGGAACAGCTTTAATTTAGATTTACAAGCTTGTAAGATGAGGACTTTGAGTCATGACTCTTCAGATCAAACAGCAGCTCAGGACAATTTTTTTCAGGCCGTTTTCTTTTGCCTTTTCAACTTTCAAGCACACGTGACCCAAACTGTGACCTGAACAGACCTATCCTGTATCTCCAGCCTTCCAGCCTAAGAACGTGACTTTGTTGCTTTATTTAGTTCCTGAGATGCTGGTTTAATTTTCATTATGGATCTCATACCTGGAGTTTTACTGTCCTAGTCTCCTCTGTCACGCCAGGAGGGAAGGTCACTTTGATGTTTGGGTCCACTGTTGAGAAAAGCAGTGCCCCCTCCTGAGGAACTCTGCATTCGTTCTCCACAAGGCGGGAGACAACCACAAACCAGGAGAAGTGAGGAACACTGCAGCAGGCGAAATGCATCTGTTAGAAGATGTAGGAAAGTGAAAGACTCTTTCTAAGTTATGACAATACTTCAAGTATACAGAGAAAACATTTTTCCTGGCACTATCAAGGAGAGTAACTCTTAAAAAGAACAGCACGCCACTATTGAGTTACAGGAGCAGGCTAGAGCAAACCCATACCCTCCAGATTGGTTGGATGGATAAAGCCAGCATCCATTTCTGTTCTGTCTCCCTTTAGTTCCCCTTTTTCTTTTTTACAGCAACCGAGCATAGCCAACATTAGGGTTCCAGGTTTACCTTCCCTTTGTGCTTCACTCTGGTTCCCAGTTCACTCCACTTTTCTCCACTGAGGGTTCGAATGATGATCTCACGATCATTCAGACTCTGAGGGGAAGCATAAGGCATCTGGATCTGCACTTCCTAGAATGTGAAAAAGTGCAGATTAATTCCACAAGTTAACCAGCAAGAAGAAAACTCTACTGTTCTGTGCAAGAGAAAGACCTCAGAGCTACACTGCTGTCATAGGAAGTCTTGGAGAATAAATTAATGGTGTTGGCAGTGCTTATTTTGCTGTATGCCTCCTAGAGGCACAAAAAAGATCATGAGGAAAAAGTTAAGACAATTACATGGCAGATTGTACCATGAAGACTAAATGGGTGATACCTAGAAGAGACATGGAATCTCACAGAGATGGGAACTCTTGGTTTTCCATGTGTCTTGGATTTCAATGACCAGAAGCTCATCAGCATAGGTAAGAGTAAGGCAATATGGGAGTTACAGTCCAACATAAGAGGAGCCCCCGGTGGAGTAGTGGGTTAAAGCCTTGTGACTTGAAGGTTGGGCTGCTGATCTGCAAGCTGCCAGGTTTGAATCCCACTCGGGGAGAGTGCGGATGAGCTCCCTCTATCAGCTCCAGTTCCATGCGGGGACACGAGAGAAGCCTCCCACAAGGATGGTAAAACATCAGAAACATCCGGGCATCCCATGGGCAACGTCCTTGCAGACGGCCAATTCTCTCACCCCAGAAGCTACTTGCAGTTTCTCAAGTCGCTCCTGACATGAAAAAAAAGTCCAACATAAGAGAAAAGGTTAGAGATGAATGAAGAAGGACAAAAAATACACTTCCAGATTTTATACTGATCCTGTGACTCAACATGTACAGTATAGCAATGGTCATGGAAGGTATGAGTGGAAACCCACCTTGTACCCAGAAGCAACCATAGTAAAGGGCCACAGTTTACTTTTATGAGACCAGGGGATGAATCGGGGACTAAGGTGGAGAAGCTTTTAAACAGTACATTTTATTTTTCTCATTTCATAATTTGGTTTGTTACTCATCTAAACCTACATGAATGCTATACACGTAAATGAATAATATCTAGTGGCCTGCGGTAATTTTCATAGCTCCTTATTATTTTCTAATATTTTTCCTAATTTTCTGTGCAAAATGACATCCCTTCCCTTGTGGCTGAAGAGTGAGATTTAATACTCTAAATAAATAAATAAAAATTCACTGTTACACTCTATGTATGTGAAAAGACATAGGCATTCTTCACAGGCTAATGAACACTCTTCTCCTGACACCCCAGTACTCTGCACATGCTCATAGATTATCTCCCCTTCTCAACCCCAACATTACAAAAAGAGCTGAAGTTTTGATGAAGCATATATACAACCTCAGCCACAACAGAGCAAATATTTATTTGCAAAGCAACCCAGCCAGTATTATGTTTCCCACAAAGACAATCTGTGACACAGTCCACTTTGCTAATCTATGGCAATTGTCTTCCCATCCACATTGCAAGACTTTTTTTTTAAATCAGCTCCAGTTTGAATCCCTTTCTAATTGCATGAGCTCCTACCTTCTGGAAGCCAATCCCATGAGGTTGCAACTCCAGGACTTTGCTCAGCAAGACATCATGGTGCTTCAGCTTTACCCACTGCGGATCAGGAAAGCATTTTTGGAAGTGGATAGTGACTGAGGTAGTGGTGGCACCCGGGGGAAACGAAAGTTGGATGCCACAAGCCAAGGAAACTCTGCAGCCATCGGGGGTCACTATAAAGCTTAGGAGACACAAAGACAAGAAGCATTGCTTTTGTAACACAACAACTCTATTTTCTCCAAAGTTCTCACTGAGTTGGAAGACTAAATAATAAAGAGTCAGTGTTCTAGAACCAGTGACTCAGTTTTCTCCAAATGTATCGATTCAAAAGCTGAACACAATTCTAGCTTCTCCAGCATCTCAAATGATCCTAGCTTTGGTAACTGCCCTATTTGGACTCACAGCAAAGGAATAGACATTTCCACCTTACTTTTTTTCTTGCAGGCTCCAGGTCTGAAGGCCACTCTCAGCATAATGGCATCTCCTGCCCTTCTCCACCTTTTCTGGTAGTACAGCATGGACAGGTAGCAGTCAAGTGTGGAAATATTACTTTTTTATTACAGCACTTCCGTGGCCACACTGGCTGAAGTTTCTATGGACTGCAGACAGTGGCAAATGATAATGTTCATCTCAATGCAGTTGTCACTCTGTTCTGGGTTATAGTCTAAATTTTAAAGGAGTGTTGAATCCTGTGCTTAAAATAGGTTAAGTGCTTTGAATAGTTCCTTTAATGTTCAGATCCAAGCCTGATGTCCTACAGCCTTGGAAGCCTCCATTCAACACAGGCTATAACCTGCAAACATAACATTGCCAGGTGCTGGTGACAGTCTTCCAAGGCCCATAACAGCAATGGCACTGCTCCAAGTGTGGCAGAGATTGCAGCCTTCTAACTGCTACAAATGCTGACTGGCAAGCCAGGGCATCAATGCTCTGGACAATTTTGATGACTTTCCCTGCACTCAAAAACCCAGAAACCTTTGATAGGGGAACGACAGTGCAAGCATGTATGTTAGGACCTACCATGTAGCTAACTCACATGAGCATTGCCCTTGAAATCACAACAGTTTGGTTTCTCTGTACTATCAAGGGGATGATTGCCCCAGTATATTTAATTATGCCACCCCCCGATTAATACTTCCTTAAAGAACAGGTCCAGGTACAATGTGGATTTTATACAAAAAGCAAGACAGTAGCAACTGGCATGCTCAGAAAAACAAAGGATATTGGCTAAAAGACCTATGTGAAATACCTGCTCTCACCAGTTTCAATAAACAACCTTCTCGGTTCTTCCGAAGTTGAATTTTCTGCAACAATTGAGAAAATTAAGTCTGTCAATTCATGTCTGTATACCCAAAAAGCCATTCCTGTTTCTGTAAATGCTTTAGTTTTGCTGGGTCCATGATAACATTTCATCTGTGGTGGAATTATCAACTAAGTCTCCTACACTCTGGACTCTGATCAAAACTTTGCAATACCGGTAATTGATATAAGAACATTAATCTAAATAGTAGTAGTATTAACAATAACAACAGTAGCAGTAGCACCAGGTCTGGGGTTACCAGTGACTTTTAGATTAATAAGGATAGTGAATGCACAAAATGAATGGATCCATGTCCTTTAAAGACACTTAATACTACTAGAGCTTGAGAAAGTTACAAGACGTCTTTAAACAGGTTGCATTCCCAGATTATGTTTTGAATTTAAAGCCTGTACACCCTTCCTCAGCATCTTTATCTTATCCTCACCTATAGTGCTTTGCTTTAAGGTGACTCTGGAGGCAATGAAATCGAACTGAGCCCCTTCCACATCTGCTTCTCTAATCTGAGATAAAGATTTCATATAGCACCTTTGTAGAAGCAGCTTTCTCATTGTGGAATACCATCCCTACAGAACCCTGCTTAGCACCTATTTTTTAAATCAATGCTGGGAGAGGATTGTGTCATTTTTCCTAGTCCTTTTATTTAGTTCAGCTGTATTAAAAAGTGCAATCTCTGCATTAAACTGTAATTTTAGCATAGCCAAAATTATGTTTGACTTGCTGTATTAAATTGCTGAAATGTCTTAATGTGTAGATCTCGCTATGAAATTATTAGACATTTTAATTTCTTTATTGATCTTCTGGAACAGTGATTTTTGCAGTAACTCCTTTATTCTATAAATGCTTAAGAAAAAGGAGAGCCTGAAATTTTTACTTTTTGGACTACATCAATAAAGGTTCCACAGTCAGCATGATTTCTTCCCAGGCTAATTTGCTAATTCTGAGAGATGTAATTCAAAATAATAACTTTTCTAAGCTATGAAAAAGGCTGAATCATTAGTTTGCCTACAAAGTTAGTCCTCTATATCTGCAGAAGACTCGTTCACTCATTTTACTATGCCACTGAGCATCTATGGATTATGGTATCCATGGGAGGTCCTGGGATCAAACCATAGTGTATAAGAAGCCCTGCTGTGTGTATAGGACAAAACAGCCTCATCCTCTGCAAACCAAACATTAGATCACTCAACGGCTCCCGACTCTCATTAAAGGTGGTAAACAGCTGTTCAACAGTCAAGAGCAAGCAGAAGGGAAGCAATTACCTGGTTGTAGAGGCACCTCAGGTTCTCCTAGAGGGTTACCTCGCAGATGCACAAAGGGCAAGCTCTGGATCTCTGGAGGGATGGTGCGCAGCCTGTTATTCTGCAGATCAAGCCTGGACAAGTTGGGGAGGTGGGCCAAGGATGCAGGGACTGTCACCAAGAGATTGCTGTGAAGATGCAGCTGCTGCAGAGACTGCAAATTGGCTGCAAGTCAGAACAGGATTTTTTAAAAAGAGCGTGAGAGAGCAAGAGATTAATTTGTTCTTGAGAAGAATACGTATATGTACCCGTATGTAAATAGCTTCAACTTTTCTCCAAATCCCTTTTACAACAGAGGACATGTTTTAATGGTCTCTAGATATCAGTGATATACAAAAGCAGTACTAGATTATTTAAACTACATTTGCCTACTGTATTTTTATTTAAATTTTACTGTTGAACACCCTAAATCCCATTGTTTGAAATAAAGGTCCAATAAATTTAATACATGAATATCATACATATATTTTAGAGGAGAGCATATACTACTCAGAGGAATATAACACTAAATAATCTAATTAACCAGGGGAGGGGGGGAATCAAACTTAATCTTCCTTTGTATTTAGGATCATATCTGATTGTAACCAATGATCATTTTTTAAAAAGATTTTTTCCTGTAGTCTTTGAAATTTTATATTCCACAGAAAAATGTGTGTTGTGATCTGGATGCACCCTAAAATGTTTGTAATGAAAGGATTTTTTTAAATTGGTATTTTAAAAACATGTTGACAACGTCTGTTGTTAACCAAGCTGTAGGAATTCAAAGAAATAAACAAAGCTTATGCTATGTAAGTAAAACTATCTGAATTCAGCAGGACTTATTTCCTAGACAGAATGCAAAGAATTACAGCTATATAGCACAATCTTAAGCATGGTGTTCAATGATGCAGTATTTTTAAAATTAGGAATAGACAATAGCAATAGCAATAGACAAACCAAAAGAAAAATATATACAACGATGTTTTAAAAATAGCATACTATAAACAGCTACCATAAGCCGAGCAGTAGGTCTCCAGTTATAATCAATGCATACGCAAAAGGACTAAGGGGACAAAGTCAGCAGGCATATTGGCTATTCTAATTATTCAAGAGAAGTATCTATTAAAAATAATAGAATGAGATTTGATCAATTTAATAAGCATGCCTCATAATCATTCTCCCCTAATTCACTACAGAGATGTACATTGATCAAGACACTGTAGCTAGGACTGCAGCTTTAGTTTTATAATGTATCCATACCAAGAACAGCCCAAGAACAAGGAAGGGATTTACCCCACTTTTCTTAGTCATGAACATCTTACCAAGGGAGGCAGGGATTCCAGTCAACAGATTCCCAGAGAGATCCAGCTCCATACAACTATGAAGATTCCCAATCTCTTCTGGAAGGGATTTCAGTGCATTTTCTGAAAGGTCCAAAGTCTGCAGTGCTACCAGCTCTCCAATGCCCTGAGGTAGATCTCTGAGCTGGTTCTTCATTGCTGAGAAGAAAGTCAGCTCACTGAGTTGGCCAAAGTCCTCCGGCAGCTCTTGCAAGCTGTTGTGGCTGATCAAAAGACTCCTGAGGCTGAGTAACTTGGTGACACAGGGTGGCAACGCAGTGAAGTTGTTGAAGCTGAGATCGAGGTGGGCAAGCTGGGTTAACTCTCCAAGCTCTTGGGGCAAGGAAAAAAGCAATCCTCTCTGGCAAGCCCCAGCTTCATCCCTGGTGTGTCCACCTGTAAAAGAGAGGAAATGAAGGAATGAAGGGAGTTTTCAGTATAAGGTAATTCATTTCAAGTGTATTTCTTAAAAAAACAACATGGAAGACTAACCAATATTTAGCTTCAGGATACTTTAGTTTTGGATGACAGCTCTCCAAATGCCGCAGTCATTAACTTTTCCCAGCTCTGAAATGTGATGTATGATTGGAATTAAAAGAACCTGATACTAATGTGGTAAGTATATTTCGAAAAACACCTTTTGCTTTCAGGCTTAATCATATTTAATTCAGGAGAACTAAAGAAATAGTCAACATTTTGCATTTATGAGTGGGGACCCTGGGATGATTAGACTTGAAACTTCCCATCTGCCCTGATGTGAGAGATGATGGGAACTGTAATCCAATAACATCTGATGAGCCTTTGCCTGTTTTGCAGGGAAGCCAAATGAGATAGAACAGAACTACAGAGCAACTAGATTTGAACAAACTGAGAGGCTGAAGAGACCCAAAACAGCTATTATTTTTAAAAATTCATATTCAGTACAAAAAGGTTTATCAGCATACACATTCATACTTTTTAATAATGTGTAAGGTTAGGTGTGTGTACATCACTGGACATTTTACAAAAGCATTAGGCATACTTTAAAAATACCTATTTTAAAAAGGGCATCACAATCCCAAATTCATTTTACTTTGAACAGAGGGACAAGATAGCCCCTAAGAGACTCAAAGAAAGACTGAAACATAAGTAAGGGAAAACAAGTTCTCCAACCAACAGCCTAAGAATACATATGAAGGCAAAAATATACCCATGAAACTGCTACACACACACACTTTTAAGTTGCAGTATTAATTCTCCATCTTGACATTATCATTATGTGTCAAGGACGGAAAGGCTGTGCCTACCTGGCATCTTGTGCACGTCCACAGATAGAGAAATCCATCTGCATGGGTCTCCAAGGATGTCATACCCTGAAGTAGTGCGTGGTGCTATACAGCCAGCCATCAGAGAGAGAGCAACCTCCCATCAATTGTGGTTCAATCAAAACTTTATTCCAAAGGGGATTCAGGGTAAAAACACAGCCCTTGCAGTGAAAAAAAATTAAATCTGCAAGCATAAGCATCCGTACTCAAGAGCAAGTGCTGTTGAAAACTATAAGCTTACATTGGAGTAAACATGCAGTTCTGCCAAGAAAAGAATGCCAAGGACTTCATTCATGCAGATTTCTCCATTACATATTTACTCAGAAAGAAACCCCATGAGTTCAGTTCCTCTGTGAACATGCATATGTTTGAAACCTGGGGCTACAATTTTCTATCCTTTTCTTGGAAGCAATTCCCACTGAACAGAGTGAAGTTTAGTCCCAAGAAAATACACAAGATTATAGCACCTGTCTGTTATGAGAGTCTTCAAAGATTACTTTTCTGGACTACAACTCCCAAGTTGCAGTATATCTCCAATAACTCCATGCTTTTTTTTAAAAAAACCTAACATTTCCTTTGATTTTTTTTAATGACAATTATGGCATTTAGACCTGGGAGAACCAAAATTTGGACCAAAAATTACTGTCGTGCAGTTACCTTTGAGCACAAGAGATTTCAGGCCCTTCAGAGCAGGAATGATGCTAAGGATGGAAGCAATATGCTCCTCGTTGCAGCTCAGTCTCAGGAATTCCACCTGCTCCACTTCTTCACTTCTTGTCTCAAACAGCCGAAGGAAGGAAAGGCAGCCCTCTGCATAGACGTCCAAGTTGAGCCGGTTGCCAGCCAAGCAAGAGCTGACAGGCCCCTCGGCGCCCCAAGCGCCCTCCCCCAGGGGGTCCCCAAGCTCAGGCCGCCCTGCCATCTTCTGGTGTTACATTGCCCTCGGCTGTTCATGTTCCGACTTGCCAGTCAAACTGGTGGCATCACAAATAATTAGGAGTGGAGATGGAGGAGAAAAGGGAGGAAAAAGAAAAACATTAAGAGCACACAGACTTGAATAAATGATCAGGACCAAAAAGAAGGAACCGAAGTTTTACTTAAGGCAGATAAGGTACCATATAGAAATATTGTCAGAATCCAGTAACACATCCTTTAGCTGGAAGTGTAATTAGTCAGGATCATAAGGCAAAGGGTCAAACTAGGAACAAGAAATCTAAAAGATTAAATGCATTCTGGGTGGATTGTACATTGGCCAACACACATTATAATGCCTCAAACATTAGCCCTATTCCTGGTTATATCTTACCTGATGATTCCAAAAATGACACTAATTTCTCCCTATCAGCTGTGGTTTTTGAGATACAGAGCATATGCCATGTACCGGTCTTCATCTGCTTGCCCACAGAAAACCATGATAACCATATCTAAGGAAGTAGAGCTGCTGTGGTCTCTTCAATGCAATTTTCTTAATCAATGCTCCAAAATAACCCTAGGACAGTGGTTCCCACCCTTTGGGCTTCCAGGTGTTTTGGACTTTAGCTCCCACAGGTCCTAACACCTGGTAAGTTGGTTGGGATTTCTGGGAGTTGAAGTCCAAAACACCTGGAGACCCAAAGGTTGGGAATCACTGCCCTAGGAACAGGCCTAAAAACCAAGACATCAAGAATGTATATACGTATTCTTTGGCTGGGCTGTTATACTTTGACTGTTTCAAGCACCAAATGCCCATTTCACCTGTTAAGGCCAGGTCTCCTGAAAATGCCAGCCACAGAGGCAGGAGAAACAACAGGAGAAAAATCCTGCTAGAACAGCGCCATAAAGCCCGGAAACCAGAAAACTACACAACACCCCAGTGAGGGAAGCTTGTCTTCTGCTGCTTGAACTGACTGATTCCAATTACAGTAGAGTCTTGCTTATCCAAAATAAACAGGCTGACAGAATATTGGATAATTGAAAATGTTGGTTAATAAGGAGGGATTAAGGAAAAGCCTATTAAATGTCAATTTAGATTATGATTTTACAAATTATGATTTACAACAAATCGACAGAAAAAGCAGTTCAATGCACAGTAATGTTCTGTAGTAATTACTGTATTCACGGATTTTGCACCAAAACATTGCAAAGTATTGATAACACTGACTACAAAAACAATGACTACTAAATAACTACAGTAGAGTCTCACTTATCCAACACTCGCTTATCCAACGTTCTGGATTATCCAACGCATTTTTGTAATCAATGTTTTCAATACATCCTGATATCTTGGTGCTAAATTCGTAAATAAAGTAATTACTACGTAGCATTACTGCATATTGAACTACCTTTTCTGTCAAATTTGTTGTCTAACATGATGTTTTGGTGCTTAATTTGTAAAATCATAACCTAATTTGATGTTTAATAGGCTTTTCCTTAATGCCTCCTTATTATCCAACATATTCGCTTATCCAACATTCTGCCGGCCCGTTTATGTTGGATAAGTGAGACTCTACTGTAATTACAAATAACGATAGAATTGCTCCCTAGAGAAACAGCTATGGATCCGGGTGGGAGGCTGTGTTGGGTAATACAGAACGTTGGATAAGCAAGACTCTACTGTACCAAGAAAAATGATGATTAAATACATGGATGAACTTGCTAATAGGAGCAGTTGTTCAACGGTGGATTAGATGACTTGGGAAAGTAGAAGAGGTACCTTAGTCAGAATGTGTTGAACAGAGCTTGGATGTCATTGGGGTCTGGTTGGACCAGATCCACCATGGTTAACTTTCCAACTGTTTGACTCAAGTTGTTTTGTGAAGGAATGAGAGATGCCAAACTCAGGCTAAGCCAGGCGCGGGAAAACTTCGGCCCTCGAGGTGTTTTGGACTTCAACTCCCACCATTCCTCACAGCCTCAGGCCCCTTCCTTTCCCCCCTCAGCCGCTTAAGCGGCTGAGGGGGGAAAGGAAAGGGCCTGAGGCTGTGAGGAATGGTGGGAGTTGAAGTCCAAAACACCTCGAGAGACGAAGTTTGCCCGTGCCTGCTTGTGGACGCGCGCACTGGCTTACCGCGGCCGGGAGGACATCTTCACCCGCCTCTTCCTGGGAGTTTGACTCGGGGAGAAGAGCGAGAGGCCACGGCTCTTCGTGAGAAAACGTGAACCCAACGCGGATCCCGCCCCACCCACCCCCGGGCCCCCTTTGCACCTTTCCGCCGCAAGAACTCAAAACTTTTCCCCTTAAAACTTTTCCCCTTAAAGAGGCCGCTCCATGCACTTCCTTGCAGCTTCTCCGCGGGAGGCGAAGGGTTACTCCGGCTGTTTGGGGCAGAGGGGAGGGGCCGGGGACTCCGCGCCTTCCCAGCCAGATATCCCGCCTCTCCTTTTTTTTGTCGCCCTGAAACCATTTCTGACATCATGACGACGCTAAGGCAGGCCTGGGCAATCTTCGGCCCTCCAGGTGTTTTGGACCTCAACTCCCACAGTTCCTAACAGCCGAAGTTTGCCCACGCCTGCCCTAAAGTGAAGCCACCACCTGGTTTCCTTGGCAAGATTAGTACAGAGAAGGGCTGCCTCTTGCCTTCCTCTGAGTTTATGGTTTGCCCCGGTGGCAAAGTGCGTTAAAGCACTGAGCTGCAGACCGAAAGGTCCCAGGTTCAAATCCCGGGAGCGGAGTAAGCTCCAGCTTCTGCCAACCTAGCAGTTCGAAAACATGCCAGTGTGAGTAGATCAATAGGTACCGCTCCGGCGGGAAGGTAACGGCGCTCCATGCAGTCATGCCAGCCACATGACCTTGGAGGTGTCTACGGACAACGCCGGCTCTTCAGCTTAGAAATGGAGATGAGCACCACACCCCAGAGTCAGACATGACTGGACTTAACGTCAGGGGAAAAGCTTTACCTTTTATAGTATTACTTAGGCCTATTTTTAATTGCAACTCTTATGCCACCAGATACTGCATTACCTGGCATCTGTCTATCCCTATTGGTGTAGGTTAACTGACAGTCTACTGTAGGGGTCCTCAAACTTTTTAAGTGGATGCTCGATTCACAGTCCCTCAGACTGTTGGGGGGGAGGGGGTCGGACTATGATGAAATAGTCCAAAATTAGGATTGTTGTTGTTGTTGTTTGCCTTCAAGTCGTTTCAGACTTAGGTCAACCCTAACATAAGACCATAAGTAAGGAAAGATGGTCTCATAAGATCATCGGTAAGGAAAGGGACCCTCAAAGACCACCTAGATGGTTTCTTATGACCATAGGTAAGGAAAGGACCCGCCAAATGACAACTAGACAATCTCATAAAACCATAGGTAAGGGAAGGGACCCTCAAAGGCCATCTAGATTGTTTCATAGGACCATAGGTAAGGAAAGTGACCTCCAAAAGCCATCTAGATTGCCTCATAAGGCCGTAGCCAAGCAAAGAGACCTTCAAAGACCATCAAGACCAGGGGTCCTCAAACTTTTAAAGCAGAGGGCCGGTCCACAATCCTTCAGACTGTGGAGGGGCCGAATTCTCATTTGGAGGAAAAAAACCCGAACACATTCCTATGCACACTGCACATGTCTTATTTGTAGTGCAAAACAACAACAACAATGAAAGAACAATACAATATTTAAAAATGAAAACAATTGTAACCAGCATAAACCTATCAGGATTTCAATGGGAAGTGTGGGCCTGCTTCTGGCCAATGAGATAGTCAAGTGAATTAGGATTGTTGTTGTTGTGTGCCTTCAAGTCTTTTCAGACTTTGGGCGAGCCTAAGTCTAAAATTATTTATTTATTACATTTATATCCCGCCCTTCTCACCCTGAAGGGGACTCAGAGCAGCTGTATGTACATACAATGTATTATTAGCATAGCACAATATTAACATTATATATTACTATATTGAACTATACCACTATACTGTAATATTATATGTAATATATAACATATAATTAATATTATTATAAGGTATTAGTATTATATTGTATAACAGTATGATATTATTATCAATATTATAAGTACATACAATATATTATTAAAAATGATTTTAAAATATTATATTATAAAACTGAGGGCGGGGGCCAGGTAAATGACCTTGGAGGGCCGCATCCGGCCCCCGGGCCTTAGTTTGGGGACCCCTGATCTAGACCAGGGGTCCCCAAACTTTTTAAACAGGGTTCACGGTCTCTCAAACCGTTGCAGGGCCGGACTATAGTTTTTAAAAAAACTATGAACAAATTCATATGCACACTGCACATATCTTATTTTGAAGTAAAAAACAAAATGGGAACAAATACAGCCTCAATGTTAATCATCATCATCATCATAAAAATAATAAAGGGGATTGGAAGAGACCCCTTGGGCCATTTAGTTCAACCCCTTCAGCCTTTGTGCACCAAAAGCACAAACAAAGCACCCCTGACAGATGGCCACCCAGCCTCAATGTTGTTGCTTCTATCTATCTATCTATCTATCTATCTATCTATCTATCTATCTATCTCAATATATCACAGAACTTGGGAAACATTCAACTTGTGATTTTGTGATTCGAAATCTCATTTCCTGTGTTATACTATGTCTTTGTGCCAACAACAACAACAACAACAAAGAGAGTTGGAAGAGACCCCTTGTGCTATTTAGTCCAACCCCCTTCTGCTTTTGTGCACCAAAAACACTAGCAAAACACCCCTTAATAATTAATAATTAATTAAATAATAATTAAAATGCCATTATAAATAAGCAAAGCTTTGGAAGGCGCGCACCAGGTGAAGGAGGAGGAGGGAGCCGGTGCTGCGGGGGCCGGATAAATGGCTTGGATGGGCCGCATGTGGCCCCCGGGCCTTAGTTTGGGGACCCCTGATCTAGACCATGGGTTCTCAAACTTTTTAAGCAGAAGGCCAGTCCATGGTCCCTCAGAGTGTTGGGGGGCTGGACTATAACAAATACGAACAAATTCCTATGCACACTGCATATGTCTTATTTGTAGTGCAAAAAAAAAAGCCAACAAAATGTTATGGTTTGCTAAGGCACTGTGCTATATTTGTGTGTTAACTGGAAAATGAAGTGCATGACGTGGGTTGGCTGAGCCTGCGAAGACCTGGGAATTTGATTTGAAACCGTTTCTGTTCTGCTGCTGGAGAACCGGTTTGAACAGGTTTTTGTTCAGTGTGAGTCTGTGTGCTGACTGAGTATTGCCTGGGGAAGATGGCTCTGTACTCAAGAGAGTCCTTGCTATTTCTGAGGCCTTGTTTGCTGCTGGGAAAAGAGGATGAAGAACCAGGACTGTATTCTTCACTGAAGCAGATTTATGGACTGAAAAAGGACAGTTTATGACTGCTGGATTTCTGTAAGCAATCAGAGGGACCATTGTGAATACCATTGTACTTTTGATCTCTTGGAATTAATAAAATTTCTGTATTATTTGTTCTGCAAATCTGAGTAGTGCGTCATTGTTCTGCAGGGTGACTCTGGGCTCACGGGCACACATAAGAGCTTCCATTTACCATCTACAATCCGCAACACAAAAGCACAAATACAATATTTAAAAATAAGAACAATTTTAATGTGTTGTCACAGGCTTTCATGGCCAGGATCACAGTGTTGTTGTATGTTTTATGTTGTATGTTGTATGGCCATACAGCCTGGAAAACAACCCAAAGGACAATTTTAACCCACATAAACCTACCAGGATTTCAATGGGAAGTGTGGGCCTGCTTCTTGCTGAGATAGTCAAGTTAGTTAGGATTGTTGTTGTTGTGTGCCTTCAAGTCATTTCAGACTTAGGGTGAGCCTAAGTCTAAAACCGAGGGCGGGGGCCAGATAAATGACCTTGGAGGGCTACATCCGCCCCATGGGCCTTAGTTTGAGGGCCCCTGATCTAGACGATCTCATAAGACCATAGGTAAGCAAAGACCTCCAAAGACCAGGTAGACTTAGGTCAACCCTAAGTCTAAAGTTTAGGACAGGGGCCAGGTAAATGACCTTGGAGGGCCGCATCTGGCCCACGGGCCTTAGTTTGTGGACCCCTGGTCTATTGCATGCATAAAATTTAATAGCAATTTGCATTATGACATTATTAGGGAGTAAACTTCAAAGAGCACAGAGGACACACTTTTGGATGACCAAGATCTGCAATATTTCCCAGTCATTCCCTCTCATTTCTAGATATGAGCTGACATTACTATGTCATACCGTGAATATACAGGGTTTTTGAAAAAGAACTCCCTAGTTTTAATGTGTTTATACTGCTCCCAGAGAGTGGAGCTCCCTCCCAAGAGAGACCTGGACGCCCATCCCTGCTGGCCTTCTGTAGGCAGAATGAAGACTTTTCTGTGCCACCAAGACACTTGGGGAAGGCTTTGAGGAAGTTCTGGGTAGGACTGTGTATTTTAAATGCAATTTTAATTGTATTTTTGATATTTTAACTGTATTTGAAACTAAATCCATGCAATACTATTTGTTTTTCAATGTTTGTATTTGCTGTGTACAGGGTACAAATAAAGTAAACAAAACTGTATGGAAACTACTCAGGAAATAACCCCAAAACACATATCTGCCATTTATCAAACCCTTCCCTATCAAGAGCCAAAATTCAAGAACCTACTCCCAATTAACAAAAACGTTGTTCAAGAGTACTCTTCGCAGAGGCTACAGACTTTGTCAAACTACAGCTCCTATGATTCCACAGCATCCAACCAAAGTGGGCACGAACTACATTGGGTTAATGTGAGTTTTCCAGGCTGTATGCCCATGTTCCAGAAGCATTCTCTCCTGACGTTTTGCCCACATCTATGGCAGACATCCTCCGCGGTTGTGAGATCTGTTGGAAACTAGGCAAGTGAGGTTTATATACCTGAAATGTTTAGGGTGGGAGAAGAAGTCTTGTCTGTTTGAGGTAAGTGTGAATGTTGCATTTGGCCACCCTGATTAGCATTGAATAGCCTTGCAGCTTCAAGGCCTGGCTGATTCCTGCCGGAGGAGTCCTTTGTTGGGCGGTGTTAACGGGCCCTGATTGTTTCATGCCTGGAATTCATGCCTTCGACAACATAACGAACTACATTAACTCCAAACCCTGAAACTAAGTGGAAGAGAAACTTTCCGGATGATGACTTTTATAATGCAGTGACGTGGCTGCTACCAATGATCACATTGGCGGTTGGCTCCTTTTACACCAATAGTCAATCAGTTTACTGAGAGGTGGCGGGAAGAACCTCGCGCTGTAAGCCCCACCTCTTCCTTTTCGCCGTTGCCGTCGTCGAGAGCGCACGTCCCGAGGCCCGGCGTTTGCCCAAGAACGCTTTGAAGTAGGTGTTTTGCCGTGTTCCCTTGTGCTCCCCCCCTTCGTCCCTTTGTATTTGGATGCGCCCAGAGCGCGCGCTGTTTCCTTGGACCCGTTGCGCTAATGTAGGAGCTGAAGTGGGCGATACCATGTGCGGCGCGGGGGGAGGGTGATAGGGCGGCCATGTGCTCCTTGAGTTCCAGTGAAAGGAAGAGGAGGAAATGGTGGCGGCCTCCATGAGGGAAGGAAGGCAACAACCAAAGTGTAGTATTCTAGCCCAGAAGCTCGAAGGGGAGGCGATGCCGAATGGGGAAGGCCTCTGAGCCTACTTTCTGACTCTTTGAGGCATCATACACCGCAAATCATAACACACTAGGCGGAAGCAAACACCGAGAAATGAGAGTGCCTTTTCTCTTTGGGAAGCAAGCCGATGCATCGATGGTTCTCTTGCTCTTCCCAGCAGGCCCGGCGCGGCCTGCTCTGATAAGCTTTCTGCAGTCGCTTTCTGGCCCGTTCTTCCTCATGTCGGGTTTTACGATGTAGGAAAGACAGGCCATGTAACCGTCATCTATTTTTGCTGCACTTCTTTCTCAGTTTCAGCAACTATGAGGGCATCTACACTGTAGAATTAATGCAGGTTGACATCTCAAAAGGCTCAATGCCATGGAATCCTAGGAGTTACAGTTTAATGAGGCACCAACACTCTTTGGTAGAGAAGTATTCCATAGCATTTGAGTTATGGCATTTAAAACAGCATTAAACTGTATTCATCCCATCAAAATGTTTTCTTATTTATTTATTTATTACACTTATATACTGCGTTTCTTACCTCTGGGAGGGACTCAAAGCGGTTCTCAACATAATCAATAGCAAAATTCAATGCCTTACATGTATAAAACATCACATATCAAATAACTACGTCCATATTTCCATGTTTCTTTCATTCACCAAATGCCTTCTTAAATAACCAGATCTTAAGTTGTTTCCTAAAGGCTAGAAGGGAGGGGGCCAATCTGATCTCCTGGGGAGGGATTTCCACAGCTGAGGGACCACCACCAAGAAGGCCCTGTCCCTTGTCTCCACCAATCGCACACACGAGGGCGGTGGGACCGAGAGCAAGATTTGTTCAGATAGAGGTTGCTTTTGCCTCCCTGAGAGCGTGTAACTTTCCCAAGATCACCCAATAGGTTTCCATGGAGGAATGGAGATTCAAACCTAGATCTCCAAAGCTGTAGTCCAGCACTCTCCCTAATCTTTTTGGATATCATGTGGCCTTCCAGAGATAGGAGTGCAACAGGCCTAACCAGTTGTCAGTGGTGAGGGATGCTGCGGATTGTGGTCCAGCAATATCCATTAGGTCCTGTAGTTCCTACAACTACTTCAAGAAAAAAAGTGGTAATGGTAGGGGATTTGTGACTTTAATGTTCTTTATTTGTTCAATTGCTTCTGACTCTTCGTGATCTCATGGACCACTCCACGCCAGAGCTCCCTGTTGGCCATTGCTACCCCCAGCTCTTTCAAGGACAAACCAGTTACTTCAAGGGTACCATCCATCCATCTTGCCCTTTGTCAGGCCCTCTTCCTTTTTCTTTTCATTTTCTCCAGCATCATTATATTCTCCAAGCTTTCCTGTTTTCTCTTTATGTGTCCAAAGTACTTCATTTTTGCCTCTAATATCCTTCCCTCCAGTGAACAGTCGGGCATTATTTCCTGGAGTGTGGACTGTTGGATCTTCTTGCAGTCCAAGGCACTCTCAGGATTTTCCTCCAACACCGCAGTTCAAAAGCATCTATCTTCCTTTGCTCAGCCTTCCTTATGGTCCAGCTCTTGCATCCATAGGTTACTACGGGGAATACCATTTCTTTAACTATGTGAATCTTAGTTGCCAGTGTGAGGTCTCTATTCTTCACTATTTTATCAAAATTGGTCATTGCTCCCCTCCCAAAAAGTAAACGTCTTCTGATTTCCTGGCTGCAATCTGTGTTTGCAGTAATCTTCGCATCTAGAAATATAAAGTCTGTCACTGCCTCCACGTTTTCTCCCTCTATTTGCCAGTTATCAAACAGACTGGTTGTCATAATCTTGATTTTCTTGATGCTTAACTGCAACCCAGCTTTTGCGCTTTCTTTGTGACTTATTTGCATCAAAAATGTTTGTTGTACCCGTGAGATTTGGTCCTGCCCTATAACTCTTGTCCTTTATTTTCTTGAGTTTTCTCCTTTGAGAAATATGAGTGTAGTTATTAACAGTGAATATAAGAGGAATTTTGCTGTCATCTATGTGTGTTTTCCCTGAATGTTCATTGTATTGTTCAATGTATCATTGTCTTTATTAACTGGCTTGTTACATGGTGAATTCTGGGTTTTTAAAAAACTTTTTATCTGTTTAAAATGTAGATGATCACATGTTTTAAAACCTGATTGCTTTCTTTTTTCCCTCCCCAGAATGCGCTACGTTGCAGCTTACCTCCTTGCTGTCCTTGGGGGCAATGAGTCCCCAAGCTCAAAAGACTTAAAGAAAATTCTTGACAGTGTAGGAATTGAGACTGATGATGAACGGGTGAACAAGGTGAGAGATGAAAAAAATGTAATATGGCACAATTTGTTTGTTGTAGTTAGAACTACATCTTGTTCCATGGGAAGAGTGTTGAACCACTGGACTAACTTTAAGATCCCTTTAAGAGAGGTAGCTGACTTATTTGTAGTCCTCCTGTGTAATTTCAGAATAGTTTTATAGCTGTCTTACATGTATGGAATATTTTCTTCAGAAATTTCCAAAGCATTTTAAATTGTCATGTTAAAGTTAAATTCCAGTGTTCAGAATTGAGATAGCGTGATTTTTTTCAACATATTGTATAACAGTGAGCCCATATTTGTGAGTAGTTATGGTATTTGAATACATTGAATCAAAGCCAACATTATAATTATGTATTTCTGCTCAGGGAAGGGGCCCACTGGTTGAATGGGACTCATTTCCAGTTAAGTAAACAGAAGAGCACATTGTAATATAGCTGTATTTAGATCCCATAGAAATCGGCGAGCTTCAGGTCAATGTGAGTGGTTTTTAGAGGGGATTAATCATTTAAAAGGCATAAAAGGACCATTGAGATTTTAACCTGCCTTCTTGTGATATTTATTCTGACCAAAGCTTGAAAAGATAATTCTCTTTTTTGCCAAATATTTTAAATGTGCCACATTTTAGCCTGGTTTAGTTAAATCTATATATATAATAAAAGTCAGTGTTTGTATGTATGTGGGTATGTTTGTGGGTATGTATCTGGGTATGTGGCAGCTTTCTGATTGGCCGCCACTTTCACAGGCCACTGTGACCGCCAGGAATCACTGACACGGACCAAACTTGGCACGCTTAACCCCCATGACACACCTTACGGCCTGGTGCCGTTGGTGGGACGATGGCCCATGGGTGATGGGATTTGTAGTACTTTCAATTGCTACAGGCCACTGCGACGCCCACCAGTGACGGAACTGGACCAAACTTGGCCCACAGAACCCCCATGAACCCCTTTCCGTCCTGGGGCAGATTGGGGGAGGATGGACCAAGTAGCTTCACTCACTTCTTGCTCTGAGAGTTGTAGTTCACCCTTATATAGACAGCACTGAACCCAGCCCACTTCGAATCTGGACCAAACTTGGCACACATGTTTCTCAAATTACTGGGGCACCGCCGGGTCCCCAAGCTAGTTATAAAGCTTGGATGATTTTTAAAAAGAAATATTCTTTGGTTGTTGCCACACATTCATAATGACAGTATTCTCACATTAAACAGAAGAAACAACTACTTAACAAATTACACATATATGCTACAGTTTCTTCAGCTCTTATTGTTATGAGCAAGTAAATTGGAAAAAGCTGGCCATGGATAAGTATTTGAGCATCAGTGGCTGTCATAACAGGCTGAAGGTTGCAGATCTCTCTACTTTCCAGATTTAATGACAAAAAGAGATCACAGGCTTCCATCTCTCTATCTCCTAGTGTTAAGAGTGGTGGTTGTGCAGAATTAGGATACAACCCTATATCCATAGGGGATATGTTCCAGGATGCACATAAACACACACATATCTGAAATCATGGATAATAGTGAATCCTATATTTTGATTATGCATGGGGCCAATACATCCCATAGAATGGTACTGGAGGACCTAGAAAGGCCCACAAACACATAAAACAACCTTGCTTATTTTTCCTCTTAAACACTATAGTGGTTCAAATGTTGAACTAGGACTCCAGAAAACCATGCTTCTACTCCCTGCTTGGCCATGGGAACCCATTGGTTGAAATTCGGCCAAACACACCCACTCAACTGAAGAGAAGGAAAATCCCCCCAGAATATATCCTGCTAAGAAAATCTGATAATAGGGTTTATTTAACATAAAGGCATACAACAACAGTCCCAGTGTTCAGCTGGAGTGATTGCCACTGGTCTCGTATTTTACAAACCCCCAAGTCAAAGGAAATACCTTCATTTTCACTATAAAACCTGTTGTTGTGTGCCATCAAGTTGTTTCCAACCCAGGACAACAGGGTTTTCTTAGCAAGATTTGTTCAGAGGGAGCTTGTGATTGCCTTCCTTTCAGCCTGAGATAGTGTGACTTTCCCAAGGTGATCTGCTGGATTTCCATGGCTGAATCTGATTTAGAAATTTTCAGAAAGGATTTCTTGTTTTTGAGAGTCAATGTGATGTAGTGGTTTGAGTGTTGGATTGTGACAAATGTGAGGTGTGCTTCCCTCCTAAAATTATGCACTCTGTGATAATGTCAAATAGTTTATTGTACTGCCCAAGGTCATGACAAAAAGGTACAGGATGCACAGAATAGTACCCCCAAAGCAAACAGGAAGCAAAAGATAACAAACATCAGTGAGCTTCATGCTCACACAAAGAACAAAACATGTGAATTACCGATAGTTACTGGGAGAGGGTCAAATTAGCCCTTTGCTGACATTGCCTGCCATTTCGACTCTCCTCTGTCACATGCACATACTCTGTGTCCTTGATGATCTTGCTTGGGGTGTCACATCTGCTGGCAAAAAGGAGTAGTCTCCCAACAGGAAGGATTCAAAGCTGTTGATTTTAAGCCTTTGCTGTCACGATAATCTTAGTGGGGGACACTATGAGAGGAACGAGATTATCCTCTGGCTAATGTAGTGATTTTATGGGAATTCTGCCACCAACGATGCGGTGATGGTGTCCCCAGCAACAAGGCCTTTCCTTCCTCCATCACTGTGACTGAGGGAGAAAGACAGAGGCAGGTGGAAGTAAGTAGTTGCTGATAAAAAGTTTTAGTTTTCAAACGTTTTTGGATTTTAGATTTCCAGATTAGGGTTACTAATTTAGCCAACAATAGACTGTAAATGGGATTAAATATAAACACGACGGAGGTAACACTATTTTTTTCCTTCCTGCAGGTCATTAGTGAGTTGAATGGGAAAAACATTGAAGATGTTATTGCCCAAGGTGAGTTAAGTGTGAGGAAGCAGTTTTGAAGATACTGTAGTGTTTCCCCTGCATCTGATTGAGCAACCTTCTTCAGGGGCTTTTTAGTAGTTTTACAAATATAACAAAGCTATTTGGAAAAGGAGGGAAAATGGAAAATAGCCACAGTGACATGCTTTTTTCACAATAGCCCAAATCTACAACCACTTACTGTGTTGTAGCTTGGTTGATGCTGTGGTATCTGCTTAACCAAAGAACTGCAACTGGTGAATAGATGCATAATGGCTTTGCCACTTTTTTCTATGTTTGAAATTATAATGTGGCCATACATTTCCAACTCTTCCGTGACCAGAATATATGTAATATTTGTGAGATTTTCTTTGAAATGTAATGAGTCCATCCTAATTCCCACAGGCTCATATTGGTATCTGTTGGGTTTCGCTGGTGGACTACATTAATGCAGGAATATCCTCTTAAAACAGACATTTGTTTGTCAGTTCAGAGAGGAGTTTCTGAACAGATTGCTATGGAAGAGTTCTGATTTATGAAAATAAGGAATGTTTGGAACCTGAGTTGTTCTGAAGAGATAATCCATCAAAATGCTGCTCTGCATTATATGCCTAAAGCCTTTTCACTTGACTATTAGTCTGCCTTACTGGATTCTAATATCTGCTCATGCTTTTCTCCTGTCCCTTCTCACCTTTCATTTTTTCTTTTTCTTTTATGCACTTAAAGCACTGAAATATGTGGTTATGTAGACTCTTTCAGGTTTTCCCAGCTCTCTCTACATTAGATTCAGATGTGTCCTGTGTTTTAAGTTTCTTCAGACTCCTTTCTGTAACTATTGCCCAACCTTTTCTGTTCTCTTCCTCCTTTTTGAATATGCTGTTTATGCCCAGTACATCAAATGTCTTTCTTCCAACTTTTCTTCTAATTTGCAATCTATGTTGTATGGACTCTGAATCCACTTCCATAACATTACCAGTGATTTATTGTGCCCTGTGAAAGCCTCTGCTTTTTCCTTGTATCTGTTTGTCCCCTTCTGTTTTCTCCAAAAATGTTTAAAGGCTTGTTTTTTCACCTAGTACCATGCTGGTTGCATGACCCTTTTGACATTTCATTACCTTAAGTTTACTGTGTCCAAGATTGAACTTCCTCAGTCAGCTTCTTTTCCATTGTATGCCCACCTTGATAATAGGGACGAAGCCTGAGACTAATCCTAGATCCATTCCTGCTGATACCTTGCACCAACAAGGAGTTTGTCCAAAGTCTGCTCAGCCTTTGTTAAATTTCTGTGGTGACTTGAAACACCTCTATGTTTTCCACATCTTAATTTTCTCCCCTCCCTTTCCAATAGGTCACTGCCTGTGATCTTTGGTGCTGCTAATCAAAGAGAGGCTTCTTATTTCACTGATATTAGTCATAGTTACAGTAACAGCCAAAAAATTAATTGTCTAATAAGGTTAAAACTACCAGGTTATTCTGCTGGACCTAGGCTGGTTAATACTTCATTGGGACTTGAGTGGCCTAAATAATTGTTTTAGTATATCTGGATGATTATTTGGCTTCTGTATTAACTGTATTATTTCTGAGACTATTCTGACTTAGTTATAAAACATGTTTGTTCTTTGGCCCCAGGAACACCATAGGATTGTTCAACTATGTGTTCCTAGAAGCAAACAGATATTTTACCCCCATTGACGTTTATAGAGGGCCAAGGGGATCTATGTCAACAAGGGAAATGTTATATTGCCAGCTTCTCTGGAACTGTTGACTTGCATCAGAAGCAAGCATTTTAAATCTCCAAGGTCCATTCATCATGTATTGCTTGTTGCATAGTACTTTTTGTGACAGTTTTATGTTTGGCCTTATGCTGCAAAAGGAAAAGATTCAGCTTCCCATGTCCCACTATGAAGTAGGCACCATAGGTTCAATACTGCATTCATGATCCCTTTCCTGTTTTTCTCACACATAGATTGAGGCAGCAGGGAAAGATCTGGAATGAGAGAAGTAGCCACAGGGCAAAGTTTAGCCAAGGTAGAGCTCTGCCTCGTCAGAAGGCCATTTTAGGAGATTGTACTATCTGGGTGGGATTTATAATGTCTGGGTTAATCTGGCTCTTGTCTCAGTGATTGTCTGCTTGCAATGTTTAATTTTTTTCTTTTTATTCTCAACCAGGCAATAGCAAGCTTGCCAGCATGCCAGTTGGTGGAGCTGTAGCAGTCTCTGCTGGAGGTCCTGCTGCTCCTGCTGCTGGAGCTGCACCAGCTGCTGGTGGGTATAATTTAGCACAGCAATAACTATTTAGAGAGGCGGGCATCAGGTGGGCTCACAATGAATAAACAGGAGTCCAGATATATGAAACATTGCTGACTGGCGAACCTATTACACTAATGTTTTGACATCTTGGCAGTTTCACATAGAAAGTTGGTTTGAAGAACTGAAAAACTGGAAAGTTTTCATTGGTAATAGTTCTTGTAAATGGTAAGGAAATGTTTATCGAAAGGAAGTATAGGTTGAGTATCCTTTATCCAAAATAGTTGGGACTGCAAGTATTTGGGATTTCAGATTTTTTTAAGAATTTGGAATACTTGTATTTGCATATACATACATAATGAGATATTGAAGAGGAGACCCAAATGTAAAGGCTTAATTTATTTTCATCCCAAATACACTTTACATGTAGCCTGAAGGTAATTAAATACATAATTTTAAGAATGTTATGCTTGAAATGTGGATTGTTTACATTGAGCCATCAGGAAAAAAGGTATATTTATACAGGCAGTCCCCAATTTACAAACATCCAACTTGCAAATGACTGATATTTAAGAACAGCATGAGACAACAGGAAGTGAGAGATATCTACCCCAAGGAGGGGAAATTCGCCCCTGAAAGAGTTATCATGGGGAAAAGGAGTCTTCACTGAAGCTTTCTCACCAATCCTTGTTTCCACAACAAGCCAATTTTTTTTTTCAAAATCCAATTATCACAGGGACAGAAAGTGAGGTGAAATTATCTGAACAAAAGTACAGTAAAACAAACTCCACGGGGATGTTGGTTTTTCCCAATGCTATCCAAAGCATGCACATGTGTGTGTATGTGTATGGCTGGAGTTACACTTTAAAATGTATCTGTTCAACTTACATACAAGTTCAACTTAAGAACAAACCTACAGAACCTATTATGTTTGTAATTTGGGGGCTCCCTGTGTATTAGCCACTTACATGGACAATTTTGGAACTCTGGGTAAGAGATACTGCTTAAGCTTTAAGCACAATTCTTTTTGGCTCACATTTATTACCTTAATATGAGTACTGACACCACACCACTACAAATTGTAACTATAATAATTAATGCTATAGGAAAAATGGAATTGAATTATTCACACATCATACGCGTATTTTGAGTCTAATGCAACTTGATGGTGGGCCCTTTCTGGCATCTGCATTGCCACTCTGGATTTTTAAATATAGATATAATGGGGTCCTCATTTTTCATCTTTAAGGCAAATGTAGATGTAGCCTATAAGTATGCTGTTTTGAGAGTTGTCATCTAACTATTAATCTATTTGTCTTTTCAGCAGAGGAAAAGAAAGAGGAAAAGAAAGAAGAATCAGAAGAGTCCGATGATGATATGGGATTTGGACTGTTTGATTAAAAATGTATTTAGAATTAATCTGTAATAAATCTTTGATAAAAAGATCTTGCACTATTCAGGTTTCTTACGTATGGATCATTTTCAGTGCCAGTAATCATATTCAATGGAAAAATCAGAACATTGTTGCTATGTTTTACTTACGGGTTTTCTATATTATGGTGGTGATATCAGTACTTTTCATTGTAAAAAACTCAATTCTTAACCTGAACAGGGAGATGCTGTTTAACAAAGTTTGTTCATTAAACCACCAAAAAAGCAAAGCTGATAGTACTTAGTCATAAGTATAAATCCACAATACATTAATTAGGGTAACTGGAAAGTAATAATACTCTCTAGATTATAAAAAAGATGTTTTTAAAAAGTGGAGGGGGGCTCACTGTGATACCAACATAATCAGACTTCATTCCTCTTACACATTCCTGCTTTTAAGTCTTCTCTGATGGAGAGGTCTGTAGTTCTTGAAGGCAACACAATATATATAAAATAATTATAGGGTTCTTAATAACGGTGTTACCTCACTATGGCTGGGCAATGTGATAAGATAGAAATAGGATTTGCATGCGGAACTATCATGCGGAAGAAGGCGAGAAGGGAATGGCAGTGCCTTTAAGATTAGCTGGTATTTATTTTAGCATTAACTTTTGTGGATATAAACCCACTTCTTCAGGTGCAGTACAAAGTGAAAAAAGTAATCTGGGATTGTGTTTATATCCACAAAAGTTCACGTTAATTTTTTTTAAGTCATAAAAGTGCTACTACATTCCTTCTCCCTCTCCCTTTTTAATGCTGCAAGAGACTAATATGTCTGCTTTGAAAATTAGTAACATACAGTAGAGTCTCGCTTATCCAACCTTCACTTATACAACATTCTGTATTATCCAACATAGTCTGCCTTTTAGTAGTCAATGTTTTTGTAGTCAATATTTTCAATACATTGTGATGTTTTGGTGCTAAATGCGTAAATACAGTAATTACTCCATAATGTTACCTTGTATTAAACTGCTTTTTCAGTTGATTTGTTGTAAAACATGTTTTGGTGCTTAATTTGTAAAATCGTGTAATTCGACGTTTAATAGGCTTTTCCTTAATCCCTCCTTATTATCCAACATTTTCACTTAACCAATATTCTGCCGGCCCGTTTTATGTTGGATAAGCGAGACTCTACTATATATACAGCTTCTTAAGGGTTAAAATCCTTTTTCAACATCTGGTTTAATCTTTCTTTAAAGACCAGACTATTACTGGCAGTGTGCTTAGTCAAATATGTGGGGAGGGGCCTAGCCCTTACAGGGGATTTGCAATTATGGAACGTGTATGTTTATTGCAGCATAATGCCAATCATAGTGTTTACTCCTTTGAAGTAGGTCTTGTCAAGGCCACTTAAAAGACTCTTTTGGGGAAATCACTCTTTTTCCTCGATATGCATTGGTCATCATTAAAATGTGTAGTCATGGCTTTTAAACTAGATAAAAGATCTGTTTTGAAGCTGGACTACCATTTGGCTGTCTCTGTGATACTGCAACACTACCGGAATAGATTTGAGCCTTCTGCATTTGAGTCTGTAAATCATGCCTACTGTGTGCTAAATGTAGACCACATCTTATTGATTAGTGCCTTCAAGACATTCTGACTTGTAACAAACTGTGGGATTTTATGGGCAAAATTAGTCACCTAGAGTGTTTCCACTGGCCGAACGGAACCAAACCCTTGTCTTCCAGTGTCCTAGTTCAGCACTCAAATTACTACACCATGCTAATTTTGGTATATAAACTTGGCAATCAGCTTACACAAAACACTTAGGTTTCTAGGTAACACTTTCCTATAGTCAACACAAGCTTTTACACATTTGGAAAATCGAAAAGAATGGGAAAGCTTAATGTGAAAGCCAGAATAGACTTATTTTTTTTATGGGATGGTTAGAATATACTAACCATCTTACTAAATAGCTGGTGAATGGGATTACTAATTTAATTTTTTTTTTCGTGTCAGGAGCAACTTGAGTCGCTTCTAATTTATCAATGCTGCAATTTTTAAATGTGAACTGGTGGTTTTCAAAACAAGCCCAATAATAAGTATTTTTTTTTCTTTAAAAGTTGATTTATGGAATGGTTAAGAGTAGTTTTTTTTCCCACTCAGCACTGATACTAAACTATAAATGAAGGAGCAGTGTTGGACTAAAACATTTTATACACGCATTACCATAAGGTATTTCTGTACTTATGCACTTTCCAATTTAGGGCAACAGTAAGATGAACCTATTGCAGGTTTTTCTTGGTGAGGTTTGTCCAGAAGGGGTTTAACTTTGCCTTCCTCTAAGGCTGAAAGTGTATGATGTAGCCAACCAAGGTCACCCACTGGATTTCTCTGGTCAAGCGGGGATTTGAATCCTAGTCTCCAGAGCCATAATCCAGCACTCAAACCACTGGACCGTGGTGCCTCTGTCCCACATGTAACCTAAAATACTTAAATCAAGGATAGGCAACTGGGAGAAGGTCAGCATAGAGAATTGGTGCAAGAGCTGGACTGAGACTGGGAAATCAAGATTGAATCCCTGCTTGGCCATAGAAACCAGCTTGGAGAGCCACACTCCCAGCCCCACAGAAAGGCAATGGCAACATTTCACCACAAATACAAATCTTGCAGAGATCATTTTAAGAGAGAGGACTCAAAGGCAGACAACAAAGACCACTGTGACCCACCAGCTAACTTCTGGAGTACAGCACTCAGAATTGCTATCATAGGCTGCGCTGGCTAGAGCCGTTGTAAAAAAAAACCCTATAAGGTAGTGGGAATCAGATTCAGATTGCAGTATCATTAAAAAGCCCTGTATTTAGAATTTACTGCTTTGGTTCTTCACGACAGCCAGTTCTGAAATACAGTGGAGTCCCACTTATCCAACATAAATGGGCCGGCAGAACGTTGGATAAGCAAAAATATTGGATAATAAGGGATTAAGAAAAAGCCTATTAAATAAAATTACATTATGATTTTACAAATCAAGCACCAAAACATGTTTTACAACAACTTGACAGAAAAAGCAGTTCAATATATGGTAACGTTATGTAGTAATTACTATACGTATTTAGCACCCAAATATTGCAACATTGACTACAAAAACATTGACTACTAAAAGGCAGACTGCGTTGGATAATACAGAATGTTGGATAAGCTAAGGTTGGATAAGCGAGACTCTACTGTATATAAAAGGCAGTCATAGTTTATTGTGTTGAATAAATAAAAGTATCATGATATAGGAGTTTGTCCTATGGTCAGCATGGCTATCACATTTTAATGGCACAAATCACTTCCTGTGTTCCTAAGCGGTAACACTGACTCCACATAAGCCCCCCCCCCCCCCAAAGTTACAAAAGCAAGCTCAATGGAAATGTCACCCATTCCCATTGATGGAACTGAACTTGATTTTCCTCCTACACATGCCCTTTATGTTACAGTTGTGTGGAGAAAGTATGGGGCACCTAAGGCCTCCTCCTTTAGAATAAAATTTTCCCCAAATACTCCCTTTCAAGAGCTTGAGACAGTTATATCTTACTTGATGCTCAGCCACACAGAACTGGAGGTGCAGGAATTTAGCAATCTTATGGGAGGTTTGCATAAGACTTGCACAACTCACTCGCAAACAAACAATGCGATCTTTTAAAAGATCTGTTTTATGAAGTAAGGAAGTAACCCAACATGGTGTAGCAAGGTTTTCCTGCCACCTTCCTGGTTTACTGAATGATTTCTTAATTTCTCATTGCAGCAAATTCACAGAAAATAATTATATGATATAGCTAAGATTCAAAATGTTGTAGCCTGTAGTTGGTAAATGTAAGTCCCTGGGTGTTTTGGGACTTTGACCCCTCCCAAAACTCCAGTTAGCATGGCCAGTATCAGCAAGTCATAATCTTAACAAGATTATGTGGGGAATATGCAAAAGACCCCATGCTGAATTTGGGGCACTTGTAGCATCTTGCGTAGCTGGTTTGGAAATAATTTTTGCCTTGAAACCTCTAAAAGTTGCCAGTTGGTGAATCAAGGGATCATTTGTGAGGAAATGCCCTTATTTAAGATTTTAAAAATCATAATAACCAACATGGTGTAGGAGTTTGAGCATTCGACTACAACTCTGGAGATCAAATTGTTTAATTCTTGCTTATTAGTAAGGTATTGCGCCCACCAACTCTTTCATTTTTTCATTGCTTTTTCCTCTTCAAGGTTATGACTTTTAATAAAATTACTGATTTAAAAATTTTCAAAAAGGATTTCTTGTTACTGAGAGTCAATGGGATGTAGTGGTTTGAATTTTGGACCATGACTTTGAAGACCAGGGTTCAAATCCTAATTGGCCATTGAAACCCAGGGGGTGACCTTAGCCAGAGTTACATTCTCAGCATTGGAGGAAAGCAATGCCAACCTGTGTGAAATTATTTTGCCAAGAAAACACTGTCATATGTTTGCCTTAGGATCTGTGTAAGTCAGAAATGATTTGAAGGCACACTACAAGAGTATAATAAACTAGCTAACTATACTGTGGAAAAGAAGCGTTTCTTCACAACTCGCTGTGGGTGTGGCAAAACCGGATTAAACCTTCTGTGGCCCACCATATTGTTCTTATTTTATTGCTATCATTCATATGCCCAATATGGAACCCATGTCAGCATAGGCTGAAACAAAGCACAGCTAATACAAAGCTGAAGGCTTTCATGGCTGGAATCACAGGGTTGTTGTGTGTTTTCCGGGCTGTATGGCCATGTTCCAGAAGTATGATCCCCTGACGTTTCGCCCACATCTATGGTAGGCATCCAGATGAATAAACAAAAAAGATTGTAATTAAAAAGGATTACTCAATGATAATTATCGTATTAAAAATTGCAGTGAAAAGCATTTTAAAGCTCCCTCTCATATGTTTTCATCAAGTGTGTCTATAAGAGTAGTGGTATCAAGAGAAAGTTGTAATTTTCTCACCATTGGCTCTGCTGGCTAACACTTCTGCCAGGTGCAATTCAACATCTGGAGGACCATATAATCCTACATTGCAGCAATGATCTTTAGTCTGTGAAGAGATCTTTCGACTAATGGAAGTCCTTATAAGTCAGAAAATGTCTTTGTCTTGGCAGTATGTTTTTGGAAGCATTATCATAATGTAACAAATGTCCTGTCAAGCTATTAGTACAAGTCAGAACTCGCATAATTGTCCACATAGGTGACTGAAATAGTTATATCTTTGCTTTCGTATGGTTGGATGTACACAAAGTTTGCTTTACGGACACAATCGTTTAAAATATTGCATATTATTATAATTTTCAGGCTCTGTGTCCATGTTGTAGATGAAACATAAATTTAATATTAAGACTTGGGTCCCATCTCCAAGATATCTCATTATGTCTATAATATGCAATACAGTTATTCCAAAATCCAAAACAAAAATCTGAAAAGCAAAATACTTCTGGCTCCCAGCATTTTGGGTGAGTGGTAGTCAACCTGTAATTCTGTGAGTTAACCTGCAAAATGAAATTAATGATGAATAGGATCAAGTCATTCACTTCATTGTGCGTGGTATCACTTGGAGAATTTCTGAACAGCTTATGAGCACCTCAGACTGAGTTGCAGTTTGAGTTGAGTGTCCAAAATGTTTCTGCAATTCTAAAAGAGGCCAGACAAACATCTGCATATACACACAATGCATTTAAACATTTGTTTTCTGGCCTGAGAGCAAGTCAGATCTGCTTTCCTGCACATTTGTGATACAGACTTGCTCTCAGGCCAGAAAACAAATGTTTAAATGCATTGTGTGTATATGCAGATGTTTGTCTGGCCTCTTTTAGAATTGAAGAAACATTTTGGACACTCAACTCAAACTGCAACTCAGTCTGAGGTGCTCATAAGCTGTTCAGAAATTCTCCAAGTGATACCACGCACAATGAAGTGAATGACTTGATCCTATTCATGTCAGAAAGGATGAAATAATTTTGCTTTCTGAGTCTTCAATTAGTATCTATACAACATGGAGGGTTACACTCAGTGATGCAATGTACATCATTTCTTCAGTACACTGATAATGAATCTTACGATAAAATACTGCAAATGAATACTTGGGAGAAAAAGCAGATACAGTAGTCATTTTCTTCATGTCCAGCTACAGACTGCTTGTCTCATCAGGGATGCAAGTAAAAAACACAAGGCACTGTGGAGAAGAAATGACTGTGAGGGACTCAAGAGAGCAGTAGAGAAAAAACAGCCTAGAAAAACAAAAACAGCTGTAGGTGCTCTGGCCAAAGTGCAAAGGCAAAACTATAATGAACTATGAACTTCCGCTCTGGAAGAAAACCTGGTCAGTTTTTTCCCCACTGAAGTTGGGAGGCTTTTCAGTCATATTTTCAAGAGGATGTGCGGGGAGTGCTATCACCAAATTCATGTTTTTATATTCCTCTGTGAAACGGGTTACATTCAGTTCAGTAAGTTCAGTGATGATGCATACCTTTAGGACAAAAATACACTGTCATTTAATCTCAGCTATTAACTCAAACAAACATGTGATACTAAGAATCATGCAACGCGGCAGAGAGGAAGTGGTGTAAATACAACAGACCCAATGTTTAGAAAACATTGCTGTGGTTGCTGCCTATGAAAAAAAGTTTGTGGGGCTCAAACTTTTGGGGGAAACACACATGGCATGCTTATTAGCCGTTATCTTCTGTGCCTTATTAGAAACGCATGAGGGACTTTCAGTTACATTCAGCCCCATCATGATCACATTTGTTTCACATAATAAAGAAATTGAATTCTTCATGTTTTTACAAGAATCAAAGCAGTCTACTACTGTATTGTGAAAACAATAGCACGGGCTTTGGGGATCAGAGTTCCGTTCTAGAGATTTACTAGTATAAGTTTAATCCTAAATTTACTTTTAGTTAATGGGAGAAATGTCTTGGTTGAAGCCCCCTGCCCCAAACATTAATCAGGTTTTAACATAAACTGATAGAAAGACATAAGTTAGGGAACCATTTCCGCACGCCCATCTGGAACCCACAGTCTCCACTTGCAAAGGTGGTCAGGCAAATCCACCCAAACCCCACAATCTCCCATATTGCAGTGTTTCCTTTCAAATATATTCTACAAAGACTAATCATAATTTTGTTCCCCCCCCTCTATGCTGTTATTAGTTTGAAATACAGAATACAAAAGTGTGGCTAAAGTGCACCCAGAGGTTGTTAATCTGTATTAAATGGTCTAGCAAAACCAATGATAGGCTACATATTTACAGGACTTACAGGATGAGGCATGGAGTGAGTACTCCCAGCATCATTGGATAGATATTACTTAATTCATTTTATAATCTCCTTCTTGGTAATGAGACACTCAAGATGTTTTACATTCAAAAATAAAAATGATTACTGTACAATGGTGATAAATAATGGTTTTAATGTGAAGATAACTGATTTTAGTGTTTATGTATATTTATGATTTATTTTACGCTCTGGCATTGAATGTTTGCAGTATATATGTTGTGCTCCGCCCTGAGTCCCTTTCAGGGTGAGAAGGGCGGAATATAAATGTTTTAAATAAATAAATACTCAGAATTTTTTTTTAAAAAAAACATTTTACACCATACTCCCATCTCTTGATAGCTGATGATCAGCCTGGGATAATATATCAAAAACATTAAAAGGCTTCTAATTAACAGAACCTTTTCAGTAATAAACTTGCAGTGATGTTCATTCTGCTCATTTGGCTCCGACTGCCAAAGGGCAAGCAAGTCCTTGTCTTTTCCAGAAGTACCAGTATTAAATTAATTTCAGCCATTAAAAAAAGAGTGAGCGAACCATTTTTTTCCTATTTTTTGGAGATAAAAGTATTCTATGCTTGAATTTCCTCCTTCTTGGACACAATAATCCAGCAAGTATTTTGTAATCACAATATCTTGACTACAGTATTACGTATAGTGTCAATTAGACATGTGCATATGGAGCAAAATATTCGTGCCTACTCTATGACCACTTCCAACTTGGAGAAAAGGGGCCTGGATTTATTTGCTTTAAGTCAAATAGGGGAATTTTTGGCCCTCCAGATGTTGGACAGCAACTCTAGCTGGCACTGCCAAAGAATGCTGAGGGTTTAGCAACATCTGGCGAGTCATACAATTCCCATTCTGCTTTAGGTGGTAGCTCATTGTATTCTCATTTATTTAAGCATCAGTTTTAAAGCAAAACCTTAACAGTAAGGATAGTGGCTTTTTAAAGTCAGGGGAGATTAAAAAATTGCCAATAGCATATCATTATGTTGTAGTAACTAATGGCTTTTCATTTAAAGTGAGTTTAATTCTACTTGGGAGTTTGAAATAGCATTGGAAACACATTAAAATAGCAAAAGTTACTTCAGTGTCATTAATTAAAATGTAACCACATCAAGTTCCATATTATTAGTTTCATATTTCATTTGTTTATATCTTGCCTTTGCCTCAATATTAATCTATTTTTCCAAAGGTCTCTGGTTAGTGTTGCACTAACTAAATAAGAGAAATATCTCTCTATGGAATTGAGATTTTTCCAAGAAAATTGTGAATGTGATTTTTTTCCAAGAAAACAAAGCCTTTCTGTGAAAGTTACAGATCTCCATTTCAATTGAGCGCAAAAGCCTAAAAACCCAGATTCCCAGAGGAAGGCTAAGTAACAATATGACCTTACAGCATGTTTTCCCCAGCCTGGTGCTCTGGAGATGTGTTGGCCTGCAATTCCTACCATTTCCAGCCACTATTACACTGTCAGGGATGATGGACAGTGTAGTGCAATACAAATGGCACCTGGTTGGGAAAAAGCTGCTTTAAACAGGTTGCCTCTCCCAAAGGGTCCTTCCACATTGCCCTTTATCCTAGGATCTGATCCCAGATTATCTGCTTTAAACATGCCCCTTCCACACAGCTGTATAAAATCCACATTGAGCTGGAATATATGGCAGTGTAGACAGATAACCCAGTTTAAATCAGATATTGTGGATTATCTGCCTTGATATTCTGGGTTATATGGCTGTGTGGAAGGGGCCTGAAATATATGAGTCCCCACTGCCAGATAACCTGGGATAAATAGATAATCTGGGATCAGATCCTGGGATAAAGGGGCAGTGTGGAAGGGCCCAAAGAATAGGGTCCAAATCCAACTGGTTAGACTGACTAAGGCTGGATATACACTGCAGTAAATGAATTTTGAACTGGGTTGTATGGGTCTATACTGACCCTGTAATGGAGTTCAACCTGCATTATGTGGCAGTGTAGATCTGGCCTCAACCAACTGTTCTCATTGACAGCAAGGACCTGCTAAATTGCAACTAACAACAATATTCAAGGTGTATTTTGGAAGCCTGGATTTGAGCAATATAGGGCACCAATCTCAAACTAATAGGCCAAAAAGAGATATCATAACTACTCCCTGCCAAGTGAGGATGCATCTACACCGTAGAAATAGTGCAGTTTGAAAAGACTTCGACCCCTTTTATGTTGCCAGATAATCCAGGTTATCAAAGCAGAAAATCCACATTATGATTTGAACTGGATTATTTTAGGGCCCTTCCAGACAGGCCCTATATCCCAGGATCTGGTCCCAGGTTTCCTGCTTTGAACTGGATTATACGAGTCCACACTGCCAGATAATCTGGGATAAACAGAAAACCCGGGATCAGATCCTGGGATATAGAGCCTGTCTCAAAAGGCCTCAAGTGTACACTGCCATATAATCCAGTTCAAAGCAAATAATGTGGATTTTATACAGATGTGTAAAAGGGGCCTACATTAGCTATGGCTCAATGATATGGAATCCCTGGAGCTGTCATTTTACAGGGTCTTTAGCCTTCTTTCTTTATAAGTGCTGAAGCCTCAACAAACTGTAAGTCCCCTGATGGCACAGCCATGAACCATGGCAGTTAAAGTGGTGCCAAACTGTGTTAATTCTACAGTGTAGATGTACCCTTCATTTTGCATTCTCTGTGTTTATCTGAGAAGCCATTTCAGAAGCCTATAAATAACATCCTGGGTTCCATAGAAGAAAGCAGGCTATAAATAAAACTTATTAAGTCAAGACCTGTATCACCTCACATAGCTATTTGAAGATGTATGTATATCCTGGGTCAAAAATGCAACTTTTTGTGTCCTGTTTGCATTCCATCCCACTCTTTCAACCCTAAAACCCTGTGTTAGTATCACTATTAGTGCATTTGAGGAAGCAAGTTCATTTTCAGGAAAGTTTGTGCCAAATAAAATCATTTAGTCTGAACGGTGCTGCTAGTTTTTTGTTCCTCTTCCCTTTCCTCTTTATGCTACAACAAACATGGTTAGGCCTAAATGCACCACACAAAATGGTTATAGTCTACAGTGGACATTTCCCAAAGGGGTATGTTCACTGTTCTGCTGCAGCAAAAACAGGGAAATATATCTTAAAGGGAATCCCATTAAAATGGCCTGAGTTCAATAGAGGAAAAGCAGGCTTACAAATTCAGATGGATTCCTGGTATATTTTTGTATTTGGTATATATGTTTGCGATGTTTCTTTTCACTGCTATAAGCTGCCCTGAGTTTCTTCGGGGAAAGGGGGATAATAATGGTGGTGAGGATGGTAATAATGCAGTTGGGCTGTCACATTCATGGATTTTGTATCCATAGATTCAACAGTCCAGAAAAGGAAGGAAGTGGATTGGCTGTGGCTAGGTATTCTCACTAGTCAGCTGAGGAATTCCAAGAGGCACGAATGCAGGGCGAAAGGGAGAAGAGTGTCAAGAGGAAGGCGCTCAAACCAACCCTTTTTGGGAACGCCTTCCACCTTTAAAACCAATGTCCACACTGTAAAAGAACATGTGGATCCAGAATAGGTCTCTACAGTCACCTAGAATCCCACCACCAAGACCCTAGACTGGAATAATAATAATAATTTTTATTTATATCCTTCCCCCTCTCTCGGAAGGGACTTAGGGTGACTTGTTTATTTATTTGTTGACTGTACAGTAGAACCCCGTTTATCCGATTTAAACGGGCGGACCGCAACTCAGGTTACCCGGATTAATCAGATAACCCGATTGTAGGCCCAAGCGCCTAGCGGAGAGAGGAAACTTCTTCCTCCAGCTTGGAGCCAGGGAAGCGCGAGGCATGCCACTGCTTAGCAACATGCCTGGCGCTTCTCTAAAGGCCCAAGTGCAGGGCGAAGGGAGAAGTTTTCTCCCTTCGCCCGGCGCTTGGACCCAGGAAGCACGAAGCATGCCGCTGCTTAGCGACATGCCTGGTGCTTCTCTAAAGGCCCAAAGGCTGAGTGGAGGGAGTAGTTTCCTCCCTCCACTCGGCGCTTGGGCCCAGGGATGCAGGCCACGAGCACAGGCCGCTTCCTCCTGCCTCTCTCTCTCGCGCGAGGAGGTCCTTCTTGCGAGAGGAGAGGGAAGCGCCCCGCCTCTTCCTCCTCTCGTGCGAAGGAGCTCCTTCTTACGAGAGGAGAGGGAGAGGCCGGAGGAAGCAGCCTGTGATTGCTGCTGCAGCAGTGCTCATGGCCTACTTCCTGGGGCCGAGCCCTCACCCCTTGGGAAGCAGCCCACGAGTGCTGCTAGGCAGTGGTGCTCATGGGCTCCTTCCAAGGGGTGAGAGCTCCTTTGGGAGGGGGAGGAGTGGGGGAGAGGGGGCCCGGCGACCCTTCGGATAATCCAGCGTATCGGTTAACTAGGGCTCGGTTTACCGAGGTTTTACTGTATTTATATACCACTTTTCTCACCTCAGGAGACTCAAAGCAGTCTACAACATAATAATAGCAAAATTCAATGCCTAAACATACATATAAAACCAACTTATAAAATCTAAACATAGAACTGTGCATTAAAATAATTAAGATAATTAAACTTACGATATAAACAACATTTAGACATGAAGACATAGAATTAAAAACACCTAATATTAACATTAAAATCACATGATCCAGAATCGTAGACTCGGGGCCATTCCAATTGTCAATTGCACACATTCCCTATTTATTTCTAGCACTGTATTACTTTATTGGCCAAAAGCTTTGTTCCAAACCATGTCTTTGTTTTCTTTCTGAAGGCTAAGGAGGGTGCTGATCTAATCTCACTGGGGAGAGAGTTCCAGAGCAGAGCCACCACTGAGAAGGCCCTGTCTCTCGTCCCCAACAACCGCACTTGCTTACAGCAAGTAACAGTAAAAACAAGACAAAAACCAATAAAACATAGGTTGTTAACATAACTTAAAATAGAACCATTGCAATTACTGAAGGCAATCATACTCGGACACGAGGAATTGCCAATGATGATGGGGTGAAGTGGCCCTCTGTGATGTCCCTGGGAAAGAAAGAGAGTGAAGCAGACTGGCTGCTGCTAGGTGAGGTGTATGAGGGGAAGGGGAGAATGGAGGAAGGGAGGGAAGGGGAGGGAGGGAAGAAAGAAACAAAAAGGGGAAAAGGGAGGAGGGAAGGAAAGGAGGAGAAAGAAGGGAAGAGAAAGAGAGGGGGCAGGAACATTGAAAGAAACAGAAAAAAGGGGTAAAGTGTTGTCAAAGGCTTTCATGGCCAGAATCACTGGGCTGCTGTGAGTTTTCCAGGCTGTATGTTCATGTTCTAGAAGCATCCTCTCCTGACATTTCGCCTACATCTATAGTAGGCATCCTCAACGGTTGTGAAGTATGCGGAAAACTAGACAAGTGGGATTTATATATCTGTGGAATTAATGTTCACGGTGGGAGAAAGAACTCTTATCTGTTGGAGACAAGTGTGAATGTTGCAACGGATCACCTTGATTAGCATTTAATGGCCTTTCCACAGATATATACAGTAGGGTCTCGTTTGTCCAACCTTCACTCATACAACATTCTGTATTATTCAACACAGTCTGCCTTTTAGTAGTCAATTTTTTGTAGTCAATGTTTTCATTACATTGCAATGTTCTGGTGCTACATTCGTAAATACAGTAAATTACTACATAACTTTACCGTATGTTCATAGAATCATAGAATAGTAGAGTTGGAAGAGGCCTCATGGGCCATCCAGTCCAACCCCCTGCTAAGAAGCAGGAAATCGCATTCAAAGCACCCCCGACATATGGCCATCCAGTCTCTGCTTAAAAACCTCCAAAGAAGGAGCCTCCACCACAGTCCGGGGGAGAGAGTTCCACTGCCGAACAGCCCTCACAGTGAGGAAGTTCTTCCTGATGTTCAGGTGGAATCTCCTTTCCTGTAGTTTGAAGCCATTGTTCCATGTCCTAGTCTGCAGGGCAGCAGAAAACAAGCTTGCTCCCTCCTCCCTATGACTTCCCCTCACATATTTGTACATGGCTATCATGTCTCCTCTCAGCCTTCTCTTTTGCAGGCTAAACATGCCCAGCTCTTTAAGCCGCTCCTCATAGGGCTTGTTCTCCAGACCCTTAATCATTTTAGTCGCCCTCCTCTGGACGCTTTCCAGCTTGTCAACATCTCCCTTCAACTGTGGTGCCCAAAATTGGACACAGTATTCCAGGTGTGGTCTGACCAAGGCAGAATAGAGGGGGAGCATGACTTCCCTGGATCTAGACGCTATACCCCTATTGATGCAGGCCAGAATCCTGAACTGCTTTTTCTGTCAATTTGTTGTAAAATATTATGTTTTAGTGCTTAAATTATAAAATTGCAAAGTATTTTGACATTTAAAAGGTTTTTCCTTAATCCCTCCTTACTATCCAACATTTTTGCTTATCCAATGTTCTGCTGGCCTGTTTATGTTGGATAAGCGAGGCTCTACTGTACTCTATTTGCATAGTTTTCCCACAGACCTCACAACCCCTCAGGATGCATGCCATAGATGTGGGTGAAACGTCAGGAGGAAATGCTTCCGGAACGTAGCCATACAGCCCAGAAAACTTGCAGCAACCCAAAACGGTTTGAGGGGAAGGGAGGAAAGAAAGAAGGGAAGAGAAAGGAAGGGACAAAGTGTGGAAGAAAGAAAATGAAGGGAAGACAAACGCCCCTTCCACGCAGCTGAATAGAATCCCACTTTTTCTGCTTTGAACTGGAATATATGAGTGTGGACACTGATAACCCAGTTCAAAGCAGATATTGTGGGATCTTCTGCCTCGATACTCTGAGATGTAGGGCTGGGTGAAAGGGCCCAAAAGACGACCGAACAGAAAGAAAGAAAGAAGGGAGGAGGTGTATGAGGGAAGGCAAGAGAAGAAGGGAAGGAAGGAAGAGAAGGAGAGAAGCTGTGTATGAGGGAAACAGAGGTCGGAAAGTGCCGTAAAGAGAGCCTGTGACCAGTTACCACAGCGTTGCCATGGAGACACTGTGAGGTAGGTTTCCTCACTCAGAGCTCGAGAAGGGAGCAAGGCTGGGAGTTAGTTCCTTCTAGAAGCCACAACACCCATGCGCCCATAGCATCGAGCCACGGCAGCCCAAGTGGCGTCAAACCGCCTTCCTGGGACAGTCCAGACATTCCCTCAAAGCACGCCTTCCCATTGGAGGCCTCCGCTGACGCCCCCGGGCTTTCCAGGAAAGGCCGCCCAGGCCCAGGCCCTGAGGCCCGCGGGAGGGAGAGAGGGAGGGAGGGAGGGAGGGAGCGCGCGGCCTTTGCCCGGCCTGTGTTTCCCTGCGCGAGAGGCAGGGCGGGTTGTGACGGCCGGCCGGAGCACCGCCCATTCCTCCCGCCTCATATAAGGCTTCCCTCCGCAACAGCGCCAGTCAGGTGCATCGCAGCGAAGAAGCGGAGAAGCAGAAGCACCAGTAGAGCCTTCCTCTGCTTCTTTGGCTCTTGTGTCCCTGAGGCGCCTTGTTGCGACGTCCCTCCTTGCGAAGGAGGAAGGCGCGGCGTCGGCGGCGATGTACCCGCCGGGCTCGTCGTGGAACATCTCCTTCGCGGGCTGCGGCTTCCTGGGGGTCTACCACATCGGGGTGGCCAGCTGCCTCCAGGAGCACGCGCCCTTCCTGGTGGCCAACGCCCGCACCGTCTACGGCGCCTCCGCCGGCGCCCTCACCGCCACCGCCCTCGTCACCGGAGCCTGCCTCGGTAAGGGGGGGAAAGAGAGGGAAGGGAAGGGAGGGAGGAGGAAAGGAAATGAAGAGAGGAGAAAGGAAGGGAGGAAGGGGGGGAGGGAGGGATGCCACATGTGGGTTTTGCCCTCCGCTCGCAGAGTTGAGAAGTGCCTCTCCACTGTAGAATTCATGCACTTTGACACATGCCTCAATGCTATGGAAGGCCAGTTTGGTGACAGACCAAGATTCTTTAGCAGAGAAGACTATAGATCAGGCATAATAATAATCATCATTGTCTTTATTTATATATCAGGAATAATAATAATAATAATCATCATCATCATCATCATCATATTTATATTGCGCTTTTCTCACTAAATAGAACCCAAAGCGGCCTACAACATTATATAAGTAAAGATTTTCCCCTGACATTAAGTCTACTGTGTCCGACTGTGGGGGTTGGTGCTTATCTCCATTTCTAAGCCAAAGAGCGGACGCCAAAGTCACAAAACAATATACTGGTACGTATGTAAAACAATAACATAAGGTAGTAGGTAAAGGTTTTCTCCTGACATTAAGTCTAGTTGTGTCCAACTCTGGAGGTTATTGCTCATCAAAGAGCCGGCATTGTCCGTAGGCACCTCCTAGGTCATGTGGCCGGCATGACTGCATGGAGTGCCGTTACCTTCCCACCAGAGTATTGATTACTCAGATTTGCATGTTTTCAAACTGCTAGGTTGGCAGAAGCTGGGGCTAACAGCGGGAGCTCACCCCTGCTCCTGGATCCGAACCGCTGACCTTTCGGTCAGCAACTTCAGCAGCTCAGTGTTGCGCCACCGGGGGATCTTCCAACAGTAATCGATAAAAACAAACTTACAGTAAGAAATAAACATATTTTAAAAAACATTTAATACAATTATTGCAGGCAACTCAACAAGACAGATGGTAAACATTGCATGACTCAATAAAAGTTAGCCTTACTGTCATTACAGCCAAGTGTGTTCATCAAAAGCTTGCAGGAACAGGAAGCCCTTTAGCTGCTTTCTCAAAAATGTCAGGCTGTTTCAACCTCTTTGGGGAGGTAGTTCCAAAGAAGACTTTCGCTCTCAGCCACCGAGAAGGCCCTCCTGGTAGGCTGTTAGGAATTGTGGAAGATGAAGTCCAAAACACATGGAAGTTTGCCCTTGCCTACTATTGATCTTATAAACTACAATTCCTGTTGTTCCATAGCACTGAGCCACAGCAGTCAAAGTGGTGCCAAGCTGCATGTATTCTACAGTGGAGATGCAGCTCTGGTGTGGTTTTAGTTGTGAGGAAACCGGAAAACAACAACAACACAGAGTGATAGCTTGGTTGCTCACAGTTGACTTTTTTGTTTTGGATATACAGGAAATTCCTTCAGTCTTGAGTCAGAGTGTCGGTCTTTCCAGCCCACTGGTGCCCATGAAATGTGGGCTTGCCTGTGTGTGTTTACTCATCTGTGTTTTCAGTGTTTGGGTACCTTTTAGGATTAATGCAGTTTGACAGCACTTGCTGTGGCTCAATGCTATGGAATCCTGGGAGTTGTAGTCTTGCAAGGTCTTTAACCTTTTCTGCCAGGGTGTGACGATGCCTCACCAAACTGCAACTCTCATGATTCCATAGCATTAACCATGGTAGTTTAAGTGGTGTCAAGCAGTAATTCTACAATATAGAGTCACCATGTGATGAGGTGGTTGGTAATGATGGAAAAGTTTCATGGTTTTGTATGAGCTTATATTGAGTAGTAATAAACATACTGTTTTTTGCCACTGAACTATTTCTTTTAAAGAAGGAAGTTTTTAAGAACCAGTCATGGGTTGCTGTGGTTTTCATTATGAATAGTTTTTAAAGGTTTTAAATGTTAATTTTTAATACTGTTAATACTCAGTTCTGTTTTAATGTTTGTATATTTTTAGATTTTAAATTGTATTGCATTGGTTTTATTGTAAGCAGAGTATAAATAAATTTAATAATAAAAAACAACAATAATTTCTCAAGAGGAAAAGCTACCTTGCTTGAGCTTAGTTGGCTGTGAAATGTGTGCCTATAGCATTCAGGCTTTGGGGGGGGGGGGGGCTATGTATTCCCAAAAGAATTTACATGTGCATGTCTTCTTCTCTTTCAATTCTGATATCTTATTTTGGTTTCTCCTGGGGCCTGAATGCAATAAAGCTGCATGTCCTCAAAATTAGATCATCAGCTGTTTGCTTTCTAGCTCCCAAGGCTTACATGTGTGATGTCTTACTCCAGAGGGGGAGCATGCAGCAGGGGGAACTAACTGTCCTTTAAAATGTTAGCAGGGATTGTTTCTTTAATCTTTGAAATCTTCTGGGAGCCTCTTAACCCTGCCTCCCAAAGGAATCTTATTCCCTCTGCATATGTTTTTTTTAAAAAGAATTGGAAGGCTGATATCATAGGGACACTTGCTCACACTTAATCCTAAGTAAATATGCTTCGACTTGATCTGAAAGACTCCAGCCGGGGGTTGGATAAACAAGATTTGTGCTATATGATGGGCAGGGGGTTGAACTAGATGGCTTCCAATAACCTTTCCAACTCTTAAAGTTATGTGATTTTCCAACCTCCGCCAACTAAAGATTGCAGTACATTGTGCCTAACACAGCACACTAAGTGAGCATCTACATTGAAGAATTAATGCAGTTTGACACTGCTTTGACTGCTGTGGGATCATGGGAGCTGTGATTTTACAAGGTCTTTTCATCTCCTCTTCCAAAGAGTGCTGGTACCTCACAAAACTACATATCCCAGGATTCCATAGTATTGAGCCATGGCAGTGAAAGTGGTTTCAAACTGAATTAATTCTACAACGTAGATGCATCCACAGAGCCCCTGGTGGCTCAGCGGATTAAACCGCTGAGATGCTGAACTTGCTGACCGAAAGATCGGCAGTTCGAATCTGGGGAGCGGGGTGAGCTCCCGCTGTTAGCCTCAGCTTCTGCCAACCTAGCAGTTTGGAAACATGCAAATGCATGTAGATCAATAAGTACTGCTCCAGCGGGAAGGTAATGGCGCTCTATACAGTCATGCCACATGACCTAGGACAACGCTGGATCTTTGACTTAGAAATGGAGATGATCACCAACCCCAAGAGTCATACACGACTAGACTTAATGTCAGGGGAAAACCTTTACCTTTGATGCATCCATAGAGTCAGAAATCTAGAAGAAGCAGCACTATATGTCCATGCTGGGAAAAGCTTTCCCAGCTTTGTCTGCTTGCCTTGTCGTGAGTTACAGAGGTGTAGGTTGGCAATCTTAATGCAATCCTGTTCTAGTTATTACTTTTACCCTTGGTGTTTTTCCCTCCTAGCTGTTCCTGAGCCTCTTGAGCTGCAGATCTATGTATTCTTGTGTGTGTACGTGCCTCAAGTCACCTGTTGACTTTTGTATAGTGTATGGCTAAAATTTAAAGGTATAGCCAATTCGGTGTGGATCAGTATGTAGAGGAGGAATCTTGTAGTGCTTTTGAGACTAATTGCTTGTGCTGTTTTAGATGGATGAGTGTTACAGTTCCTTGCCCCTGCTATAAACTGATTTATGAGTCGCTATCTGTGGGAGCAGGCTGCTTGAATGAGTACCAAACTAGACAGGATGGGAAAACTTTACAATCAGATTCTTCCTAGACTTATTTCTTGCTTTATGTGAATTGGGGATAGGGGAGTCAGCTCTCCTTCTTTCCTCTGCTCTCTTTTCCTCTGGCACTTTCACTTCCATTTCCCATTGATTACCTTGAATCTGGGAAAATTATGTATACCTTGGCCTAACTGTGAATTATGAAATCAACTTGCTTTAGCATCCCATAGTTAAAACTAACCATGGTTTGTCCAGATTCAGACATAGCATTAAGCTGTGATTAATTGAACAATGTTTATTTCAAACTAGTTTTACAAGGAATCACATCTGTGTTAGATTTACTATTTCAAAACCTGTATGTGTGCTTTTCTGCTCTTGTTAAGGGCTGGACTGTAAGGTGTATTAAGGACTTGTCCGTATACCTTTAGGAGGAGAATTAATTTGTTTTGTGTTTTGCAATCCATATAGAATCACACACTTGCATTTTGTAGCAGTAGTCCGTAGCAGTGGGACAGTATTCTTTCACATCTTCTTGTAAATTTCCACATTGGGGCCATAGCTCATAGTCACTGCTGTGTTTGGGAATCGCCTGATGTGCAAATTTCTCTCTCACATGTGGTTCACTTCTAAACTGTTAAAAAATATTATTGCAGATCTTTTCAGTAAATATTTTGTCTGATCTTGGAAATTAGGTAGTGTCAACCTTGGTTAGTAGCCTTCAAACACTAACAGTTTTTTAATGGTATAAGTCTTGATCAGCAAGAACATCCCAGCCATCATTACCTGAGGATATGGTGTGTGATTTGATCATTGTGGTAGATGTTTTCTGGGGATTGTGTGAGGGTGGCTGTAGATGAGGTGAGCTTCTTTGTCTCCCGTGGCACCTGATTTGTAGGGAAGATTAAAAATGGCTATTTAGATGTGCCAATTCCCTTTTTTTTACTGCCTCAGGCAAGTCACTTAATCTATTGCCCACTATTGTTAATAATCAGGTAGCATCTGTTTTACTAGGTACTACCTGCACATACAGGTGGGGAGCCCTGAAATACAGAACATTGTCAGTGGATTTCCCAGCTGTGCTCTAGAAAGCATGTGGCTTTAGGATTGTGATTGTGCAGGCAGATCTGCTGGACATTATGATGATTTTGATGGTGAATTCTAATTATAATTAATTGTTAAGCATGTCTTCGGTTTTGATTATGCTAATGTTCTTGTTAGTAAACAAATTGGGGCACATATTTTCTGCCATTTGAAGGTGGCAATCTGTCTGAGAGGTATAGTGTTTCCAAAGGATGGGGGAAGTCAGCACACTCTCAGACTTTTCCATACATTCCAGGAATCCTAATGCAAAGCTCAGGGCTGAACTTTGGTAGAATATAATTCCTGGATATGTAATAAGCAGAAAATTCCCTCACTAGAGCTTTGGAGAACCAGAAAAAGCAATATGTGATTAATATCTTTCCAAGCATTAATGGGAATGAGAAGGAGCCTGGATCTACTATGGATAGATTGAGCAGTCATTAAATGTAAGCTGGTGATGGCACAAATATCCTGACTTGTTTCACAGCCAAACTTGACTTTACATTATATGTGTATGAAAGCTTGTTTGTTGTACGCACATTTTTTATCCCTCTGTGTGTGTTTGAACTTCAAAATTAATATAAATTGTGGCTCCCTGGAAGTTGTCAGAGTACAACTCCTATCAGCCTATTCCATTGGTGAAGGCTTATGGAAATTGTCATTCAAAAGCATTTGGAGAGCATCTGGATGCCATAAAGCTATATCCATATGTTGTACAGATGCAAGGCAACTCACATAGGAAATCATTTCTTTGTCCCCTGTAGACCCCTGTAGCTCCCAACATCTCTTTTCAGACATGTTGGGGATCTCCATTACAATGGAGACTCGGTATCAGCCTTTTGAAAGATAGTATTGTAGTTTTTATGTCATACATCAGTGGTTCCCAAACTTATTTGGCCTACCGCCCCCTTTCCAGAAAAAATATTACTCAGCACCCCCTGGAAATTAATTTTTAAAATTTTTAATAGCAATTAAACAGAAAGATATATGTATTAATGCATATGGCAAATGCACCTGTGGCCATCACCGCCCCCTGGATCACTGCAGCACCCACTTTGGGAATCACTGTCATACATGATTAAGGCTGTAATCCTTTCATAAGATGAATTAACTCAATGATATACTGCTGTATAGAGCCAGATTCCTATTACCTAGTGTTAATTAGAGTAGATTCATTAAATCAGATGTTGAATGGTGACTCAACACAGTTAAACTTAAATGAGTAACTGAGTTTACTGTAGTTGGGATTAGGAAAGGATTTAGACCTAGATTGACCTCTGTAACTAGCATAGATTCACAGTACCGGTTTTACTGAAACTTTTACCTAGTGGTGTATGGATAGCATAAATCATTTTAATTTTATTATTTGCCCAGTTTTTGTAGCACTATATGAGCACTCCTCTTTTCTGTATATATACATACATCATCTAGGTTTTGAAGCCAAAACTAGGCATTTTAGAGATGTGAATGGCACCTGAGACATAGTCTGAGAGCCTGTTGAGATATTAAGTGTGAAGATAAATTAGTTTTGAAAGAGGTCGGGTAGAAACCTAGAGCTGTCTTGAGAAGGCCTTTTAGAGTAGGCAACACTAATGGTTATCACTGAAAATTTTGTATACTGCATGTGTGGGCGGTAAGAATTTTTTCCCCAGTGAATAACAAGACTTACTGGTTTTTAAGGGATAAAGTTTTGAAATGCTTTCAAGATGAGACTAAATGCCCTCAAGCCCCAGTTAAACTGGAAAGGCTCACTGGAAATGCTTCAACTCTGTGCTCACTTCTATTTAATTGTGGTTTGTGGAGGAACAGTAATTAATACAAAGCACAGATGCTCTTAAAACAGAAATAAATACACTTGTAAAATCACTGCTGTTCTCTTTGTCTGATGTGTGGAAAAGAAAGTCCTGGATGTGACATTCAGAACACAGGAGCAGGTAATATAGATCTCCCCCAGCTTCTACACAAAAGGTCTCCTTGCTTGCAGCATCCACATGGGTTGCATTTTATGAACATGATCACTCTCTGTGTGTGACATGTTTATAGCTTTGTTTTTATGGAGAAGAACATTACATTGGAATTGGCCCTTAAGAAAGTGATCATTTTTGAGACAGACTGGGCACGGGGGGATATTTCACTTCCTCAGGCTATTGGTTTTGGAAGTGTGAAATTTTATATAATTTCAGAAAACTGTAATCAATTGTTTTGTCAGTATCTACTGTTTTATGAGTAGATTTACATCATGAACATTATAATCCGGTGTTTCTTCACTTTCTACTCTCATGGGTTGTTTTGGGGTTTTTGTAATACTTTGGGGGTGGGTTGGGTGCCTGTTGTTCATAATAATAATAATTTAGAGATAGTTTGCTATATGAATAGACAACATTGCTAATTAAAGTATCAACCCATACACCACTATTTACTTATGAGTGCTTCCTAAGAAATCCCACCGACTTCTTCACTTGGTCTGGCTTTGCAATATACAGTAAAGTCTCACTTATCCAAGCTAAATGGGCCGGCAGAAGCTTGGATAAGCGAATATCTTTGATAATAAGGAGGGATTAAGGAAAAGCCTATTAAACATCAAATTAGGTTATGATTTTACAAATTAAGCACCAAACCATCATGTTATACAACAAATTTGATAGAAAAAGTAGTTCAATACGCAGTAATGTTATGTTGTAATTACTGTATTTACGAATTTAGCACCAAAATATCACAATATATGGAAAACATTGATTACAAAAATGGCTTGGATAATCCAGAGGCTTGGATAAGTGAGACTCTACTCATATTTAGCCATACAGATGACTCTGGAGGAAATACAGTAATCCTCTGATAATGGATGTAAAGGACTGTTCTGGACTAAGGAATCTTTGATGCTTGTCATATCTATGGTAAACAGTAATAAGCTATAGATCGTGAATCTTTTCAGCTGGAGGATATTTATATTCTGCGCTACTGAATCTCTTTTTGGACAGGCTTTCCCTGGCAAGCTGTGGGCTTCAAAGTTGCCATTTCCCAGTACCTTCCACCATGACATGTTAAAATTAGGTCACCTGGTCTATAGCACATAAGATTTTAATGTAATATCTTCACTGTCTCAGTACTGTCTCTGATTCTGTGTTTGCATTTTAAAACATCAGAAGATATGTTTAACCAGAAAGGAAAGCTAAAGACAGCATTATAAAATGCACAGCCCTAGGTAGTGCTGAAGTCAAGATACTATGACATCACCAGCTGACTCATAATGAAATAATGGCAGTTTTGTGCATTTTTGGAGGAAAAGAGAAATTAATCTTCATGGCAGTACGATGTACACAGGAATGTGGAGTTGGATGGGACTGTAAGGGCTCCCTACTCTAGTCATTTGTCATACAAGAATACACTTCAAAACTATATACAGGTTAAGTTTCCCTTGTCAGAAATGTTTGGGACCAGAAATGTTTTTGGATTTTTGAACATTTGTGTTGGCACATGTGTACATTATGAGATATCTTGGGATGGGACTCAAATCTAAACATAAAATTCTTTGAAGTTTTGTATACACATTATACACATTGCCTGAAGGTAATTTTATATACCTGTACAATATACATCGAGCGATCAGACAGAAAAAATGTTTTTATCTCAGCCATGTATATGGACAATTCCAGATTTTGAAGTGATTTGGAATTCTGGAGAAGAGATGCTCAACCTGTATTATCCAGTATAATATGGAATGGCTACCCTAAAATTTACTGCTACTTAGTATTCTTTTTTTTAAAAAAAGGGAAAAAAAGAATTGATCTACTACTAATTGGTAACTAATCTAGAACTTAGCTTTATGCATTGGTTCCTTAATCTTCCAGTTGTTTTGGACCCAGCTTCCAGAAGTCTTACCCATCATGGTCAACAGACAAAAATTCTAGGAGATGGAACCCAAAATATCCGAAGGAGCAAAGTTTGGGAATCATTGCTATAAAAAAATAGTCTTTGCTTTTTTCTGCTAGTAATATGATCTCATTGGTATTGTGTGAGTTACTCTTTATTTAAGATATTTCTCATAGTCTATATTGTTTTCCGCTTATGACATCTTTTTAGTATCTTGGCTTTCTCCTTGCTGAAAAAATAGCAGCTTTGAATCTGAAGAATCTTCTTTCATGACAGATCACATTTGTTTGTTCAAGTTTCTTTTCAAGGGAAAAGCAAAGTAATTGTGTATACACTGTCATCAGAAATCGTCATGAACAGGCTATTTGAAGAAATTGCACTAACCTTCTGAAGCATCACTAATCTTTGGCAGAGTCAGCAAAATCCTTAAAGCATGTAAGGACATTCATGCACATACACATTCTATACACTGCAATAGAGAAGGCTGCATATTTGTTTGATGTGATAAAGATGTTTGACATTCCACAGAGGTTTGCATAAGAGGATATATGTAGTGTTTTATTAGTGTCTTCCTTAAGACCTTTTGTTCCAACCTTGATCCAGGACTCTGTGCTGGCTACTCTGTGATCAGGACTGTGTCATCGGGTGATAAGGCAGCAAGTTTGCATGTGACTGCAACGAAAGTCAAGGGAGAACATCTTACAAGGGTGGTGTCAACAGTGTCTTTTGCTCTGGTTACCTGAGGCTAATGATCAGTAATTGCCTCCTTAAGGAGATAATTCTTGGCATGTTTGTGGAAACCCATACTTTTAGTGCAGTCCCAGGTATCCTCACTCTTGGCTGTGGTGGGTACGGTTGTTGGGACTTGCAATCCAACAATTTCTAGTGCACTTTGTTCACCTCTGCTGTAAATACTCTCTTCCTCATCAAGGTAATCTTATCCTTGATAGATTTTGTTCCTGGAGCAACAGTAACCTCTCAGTTTTTATCTCTGTGGGAAGGAGGAGAACAAAACCAGGAAGAGGAATTTTGCTTCAAGAGAGAAGGTACTCCCTAGGCAAGCCCTGCACAACCTGTGGCCCTCCAGCTGTTTTGGCCTCCAATTCTCAGAATCCCTGGCCATTGGACAAGTTGACTAGGGCTCCTAAGAGTTAGAAGCCAAAACAAGTGAAGGTTGTGCTGGCCTTTCTTTAGGCAAAAGTGGGGGAAATTCTCCAGATATTGGCCTGCAAGATTCAGCAGGGAGCCTAGATTGCTGGGATTTGCAATTCAACAGTGTCTGGAGATTCACATGATTCCCACCTCCACTCTTAAGATTTCCCACACACAGGTGGGTAATTTAGACCTCAGAAATGGGAAACAGCATCTTGATCAAATTCGGAGCAAGCTCATCAATGGGGGTCAACTACTATCAGTGTTAAGTATGCCTTCTGGTTTGTTCTAGATAAAAGCAGTGGTTTGCTTTAAACTTGCTACCTCAACATCTTTCACAAGCAACCTTTTACGTTGCAGCAGGGGATGCCTTTCTCTTGGTCTCACCACTATCAAAAGTGGCTGAGGACACAAAATAGTATTATCACTGGTGGCTGCCCCCTGGTTAAAGAATTCCCTTCTACATGAAGCTAAATTTGCCTCTTTCCTTTCTCCCCACCCATTCATTTGTTCTTTCTGCTGGCAGACAAAGATCTTGCTTATCCAGGCCTATCGTTCACTGGCCATTGAGGAAATTCTTTTGATATTGGGGAGTGTTGAATTTTTTTATCATTATGTCTGTTAGAACTGTTTTAAAGTAATGCTCTTGATATAGTTCTTTATTTAATTCCTTTTTAATTTTCTTATTTAACTGTATTTTCTTTCTTTATATCAACAACTGCCTTGAGTTTTATACTGGGAGGCAGGCAGGATATTAGATAGATAGATAGATAGATAGATAGATTATCTATCAAGATGATACAATGTACATATGCCCATATGCCTAGTCCTAATAAAGGCATCTGTGGATTTTATTTCTGTAGAAATTGTTATAAGGATAAAATGTGGAAGAGAGTCATTGAAAGAAAGGTGGGGTAGAAATGTATAGCCTTGGAGGTAGGGATGGAAACCAACAAGATAATTTCAACAAGGAAGAGTTGTAGATATTTTGCAAAATCTTGTGAAACTTTTCCATTAGGTAGAAGTGATTCCACCACAGAGTAGTGTCCCCTTTTCCCCAAGCCATAAGAAGAATATTATAATGATGATATCAAAACTATAGAGGCCCCAGAGACATATGGTTAGTCTCTCTGGTCTCTCTCTCTCTCTAGTTGTATCCACATTACATAATTATAGCATTTTGATACTGCTTTAACTTTCATTACTCCGTCTTATGAAATTTTGCAAATAATTATTGAGGAGAAACTTACTTCTCTTTCCGAAAACTCTAGTGCTATAGTTCCGTAGAATGTGGTAGTATATACATTACCTTACCAAAATTCCAAGTCCAGACTTCCATGGGATAAAGCCAATTCAGTTAAAGTGGGATCAGACTGCTACAACTCTGAAGCATGGGTATATCCTCCTCCTCATCCAATATAGGTTTGCTACCAGTGGATAAGGTAGTTTCTGTTTTTAACAACAGAAATAGATATACCCCTTATCATTGGAAAACCAGGAATTGATCCCTGCTTATTCAATCAGCTTGCCTAGCAATAAGACATTGGAAGCTGGCTTGCCAGGCATAGAATGTGAACAAATCTGGGCCAGAATCGAATGGATATTTGAGATCCCCCTTTTTTGTGAATACATTTAACATATGTATACTGGCTTTTATTTGTGTTTTTGTGTCGATGACATGAGTTCTTGGTTATATCTATTGTTCCTCATCACAATCTTTTCTTAATGCGTGTGTCTGGGAGCAGTGCTATTTATAGTACACAGTGTTATGAGCAACTTTTCTTAATGTTCTTGATCAAACAAAAAAGACGACCACATGATTCCAGAGAAAGGCAATTGGCATGAGCTGTTTGATCCCCTTTCAGGACCATCAAACTTTAGCTAAGGGTATATTACAAGCAATCAGGTTGGTATTGCATTTATTTCAACACACATTGAATCATACTTCAGGATTGACTGGTTTTTGTAAATCAAAATGTTGGATTTTAATTCCTCCCTAGAAGCTAGAAATCTTTTTTAAAAGGAATTATGTTTTGGAGAAGTTGTGTTGTATTTATTTATTTATTTAAAACATTTATATTCCACCCTTCTAACCCCAAAGGGGACTCAGGGCAGAGCACAACATATATTCAGTGTTGGAACATAAAATAAACTATACATATACATAAATACTATGCATATAAACACTTATGACCATTGAACTTACTGCATTCTGTGCTCTGCAGAATTTCTACATTTCTGTCCTCAAGTCTCCTATTTGAAGCAGATTGGCTCTTCCTTTTTCAAGGAATTTTTCTGCAAGTGCTTGTTTCTCTGCAACACAGAGTTCAATTGCACAACTTCCCAGGGCCTGATTTGTGGAAATCTAAACCACAATCCTTGAGTAACCTATTGATGAGAAGGCTCCCTCTTTCTACCGCCAGTTATTGCAACCACTGTGGCTCTCAAGAGCCCTGAGTATGCCAATGGTTTAATCAAGGAGAATATGTGGGAAACTTCAGATGGCATATTCTGCCCTGGCTTGTGAATATATTGCCCTAGAGGATTAGATATCACTTGGAATACAAATTCTTCGACATCATAATTGGCAGCTTGCCTTGAGCAATCCTACACTAGTGGGGTGAAGTTAAATTTTCATCCATATGCATTAGTACGTAAGCATGGCCACCTTGTGTAAGAGCTAAAGATTCAGAGCTACCCAGGGAAATGGACATGGCATTTGAGGCAAATTAGGAAGACTGGTTATTAGTTTCAAGGGTATTTTAATGGTATTCCTCTTGTCTCAACATGTTGAAGGTTTCTTAATGGCTAGAACTTGCAATCCTCAATAGTCTGGACCTTGTCTGCATTTTGAATGTCTCGGTTGTTTCAGAGATTCTACTCTGTCCCTTAATTGCTGTGCTGCCTAAAGGATTTTAGATAGAACAGAACAGAACAGAACAGAACATCCCTTTAAGACAATGAAAGGTGAATATTACAGATCGGTTGATAACACGGTCTTTGGACATTTGGTAACTTACTGGTTGGAAAGGTGGACCGAGGAAGAAAATCAAGCTGATCTAAGAACATAAAGAGAACCCTGGTAAATCAGAGTAAAGGCCCATTTAGTCCAATGTCTTGCTTCTTAACCAAATTTGTCCAGGCAACCTGTAAGCAGAACAAAGAGGCACATGCTTTCTCTCATGGCTCTCCTCATATTGAATGAAAATGTAAAATGGTTAGAGTGCTGGGGTAGAACTTTGGAGATCTAGGTTCCAGTCCCTACTGAGCCATGAAACCCGGTGGACAAACTTGGGCTAGTCATTTTCTGTCAACTTAATGAACCTCATAGGGGTGTGGAAAGGAAAAAGGAAACACATATCCCCTTAAGCTCATTAAAAGAAAGGTGGGATGTAAATGTAAGTACCTGTAATAATTGTACTGTATTTTTTTGATGTATAAGACTACTTTTTAACCCAGGAAAAACTTCTCAAATGTCGGGAATCGTTTTATTCGCTGGATGTCGTCTTATAGGGTGGGTGTTGAAACTTCCGAGCCAAACTGGAGAATCTACAGTTGCCGCATATGATGGTGGGAGCTCAAAAACGGCCGTGGCCATATCCCCACTGGATGCAGCGACTGTATGAAAGCAGCAAGGGTGGTGCTGTACAAGTATAGTAGAAGAAAATTCACTCACCAGGTTTTGTGGAATGAAGTGACTTAATGTGGTCCCAATGACAAGATGAGGGAGTGCCTTACCGGGAAGGTGTAAGTGAAGGCGGAACAAGCTGCACGTGTCCGGGACACTCGGGGTATGAAAAGAGATAGAGCGGCGCTGTACCCAGAAAAACACACCTCTTTCACCCGTCTGGCCCGCCCTTGTATCCCATTACTGTACCTCCTTTTCTGCATGTTTGCAATACTGCTCTGATAGTCTTGGAGACAGAGAGAGCTGAGTAGGCAGGGAGACAGTTTTCCTGCTAAGTACCCACATGTCATAAAAAATTGAATTAAAATTATATTGAAATCAAATCTGATTTTTTAAATTTTTATTTGGTGTGCGTTGCAAGAGAGGTAGTATTATTTGGCAAGTACATCCGAAACTCTATATTTTAACTGGAAAAGTTGGGGGTCGTCTTACATGCCGGAAAATATGGTAATTTATCTGAACACAGAGGTGCTACATTTCCAATATGGCTCTTTAACTAGTGCACATCCAATTAGTGGCATAGCTTGCCAGTCTCCGGCTCCTAGGTTATGTCCAATCTAAAATGGACTATATCGGCACAAAGTTTGTGCCATGTGTTTATGGCCACAAATAGTTGAAAGGTGGGCCTAAATACTTAGCAGAAACTTTTAAAGTAATTTCTATACTGAACATGGAGGTTAAAAGTGGTTCCCAGATCTAGGAAAAGGTAGCCTCTCTAAATATGCTTTTTGAGTGTCTTCCAAAAGTTGATGAGAAAGTTAATACTTTCCTAATGCTTGACAACATTTAATACTTCTGTATGCTGCCACTAACAACATTAAATAGTTGCCATCTTCCTGCGGAACAACTACAGAAATTTCTTTAAAATTGAAAGATTGTCCATCTGGGTTTCAGGAAACAAACATTAGGCTGCATTTTCTTAAGTGAGCAACCTTCTCTTACCCTGAACTCTGTACATCAGTTTTGTAACATAATTATTCTGATCTGAAAGTGACATCTGACTCACCTTTATTTAGGTGGTGCCCTGCTACATGATGATGTGGCATGGACTATAGCAGTTTTCTGTTGAAGAGATAGGGATTCTGCTTCATCCTTAATAGTGAGAGGTTGCAAGGGAGATGAAATCACTCTCTTTTGCGCTCTCCCACCCCACTCAGGGAAGTTTCCACCCTAAAACTCCATGGGTAGTGTGATGATCCATGGGCCTTGTAGTCCTGCTCAGGACATTGTAATTCCTGATGAAGATGAAAACTTGGGTTTTTTACCTTCCCAGTCTGAACTGGATTCCTCTCAGCCAGATCTTTCCCAGGCAGATCTGGGAACCTTGCACCTGCAAGAAAGTTGTCTCCCAGAAGTATGTCAAACAACCCCAGAGCCTACTTCTCCCGTGTTCTTGCGCCGGGAGTTTTGTAAACAACAGAGAAGTTTGGAATCAGCTTCGCGCAGGAGTGCGAGGATTGCAGCTAAGAATGTGGCCAATTAAGACTGCTTCTCGTGAGAATCTTTGGGGAGTCTCACATCTGGTCTCAGAGTTTGGCTTTCGGTTCTGATTCCCAGAGAACTGCTTCGGCGGGAAAGTGAGACTCTATTTAGGTGTTTTACCCGCGTAGTAACTTCGCGGAGTCAATTCGTCAGCCTACGGAGCGGGTTGTGTCTGGACAGCGCGCTCCGCTTCAAGCCTCGCTCTCGCTCAAGCCTTGCCTTGCTATCCAGCCTTCGCCTTGCTTCCCAGCCTTTGTTTACCTACGGACTTTGCCTTGTTTCCCAGGACCAATCCTTGCCTTGTACCACGGATTTTACCAAGTTTTTCCACGGACCTTGTTCTTGTTCCTAGTTACCTTGTTCCACGTTTTAAGCCTTGTTTCAAGTATCAAGTTATTTCCTAGCCTTGCTCAAGTTTATGGACTAAAGGACCTTGTCATCTCCCCTCACTTTGCTTGGCAAAGTGAGTGTTTCGGTTATTGGATTACAACTTTGGACCTTAATATTTCATATTGGACACTATTTCCTTGGACTAATTTTGACCTTTCCTGAAAGGTCTGCTTCTGGACTATCTTTTACATTTGCTTTTACTAACTTTATATATTTCCTTAATAAAGATATTAGATAGAATCTGGCCTCTGCGTATGGTTATTGGTGCTCTGTAGCCTGGGTCGTGACAGTTTGACTCCGCGCCCCTAAGCACCAATTAACCTCGGCCAGAATGTCTACCGGAGTCGTACCTGGGCCGAGCGGCCAGCCGATTACCTACACCATCGACAAGGATGAGGTGGACCGAATCCGTGATAAGCTCAATGCACAGGATGGAGAAATAAAGGGTTTGAAGGAACGCGGAATTCGTCTTCCGGCCATGGCGTTGCCAACCAAGTTTACTGGAGAAGCTTCTAAGGTTCATGTTTTCCGTCGCCAATGTCAAGCTTATCTAGAGGCCCGTGCTGCCGAGTTTCCCCAAGAAGACATCAAAGTGGCATGGGTTTACAGTCTTCTAGACGGGCCAGCGGCCAGCTGGGCGACGGCACTGTTCGACCAAGCCTCCCCACACCTAAGATCAGCGCAACACTTCTTGGACCACCTCAAGGAGACTTGGGGAATCGAGGACAATTTGGAGGCAGCCGGTCACAAACTCCGTCGCCTTTTCCAAGGAGACAGACCTATGTCTCAGTATATAGCCGAGTTCCGAGTGCTGGCCCACAACACCGGCTGGAACGATGTAGCCCTCAGGGGACAATTCCGGGAGGGTCTCAACATTGAAATGCTGGAAGAAATCTCCAAGGTGGATCCTCCCCAGACCCTCGAGGCACTCATTGATCAATGTTTACGGGCTGAAGTCATGATTGCAAACAGGAAACAGTGGGTTCGAGGCCAGGGCAGTAGAGCCGGGGCAAAACCCCCCGCTCCCGCCAGCGTTCAGCCACGTCCAGTGTGGAGACCCCCACCGCCAACCCCATACCCCAGAGGAGGCGAGGAGGTGCCGATGCAGTTGGGCAATGTGCGCCCCAGACTAGATGCCGCCGAGAAGGCCCGTCGTCAACGCTTAAACCTCTGTTGGTACTGCGGGAACGGGGGCCACTTCGCCAGAGAGTGCCCAGCCAAAGGGAAGCCTGCCGCCCGTCTTGCGGCGGCGTCCTCCACGGTGACGAAGGCGTCTGAGCCGACTGGCACACAGCCGGCGGGGGAAGCCAACGACCGGGTGTAGAGAGGCTCGCCAACCCGGTCAAAAAATCCATTCAAGAGCCGCCAACCGGGGTCCTGTTCCTTCTCGTGGTCACATTATGGTCAGCAAAAAGGGGACCCGTCATGATCCACGCCATGATAGACTCTGGAGCTACCAACAATTTCATTGATAGAGAGTATGCCGACTCTCTGGGATTACAATATCATGATTTCAAGAATGCCCGTGTGGTGCAAGCCATAGACGGCCGCCCCCTCAAGACGGGGCCCGTAAGTCAGTGGTCGGAACCCACCAGGATGTGGATAAGGGAACATATGGAAGAGATTTCCTTCTTTGTTACCGAGGTTCCCCATTTCCCTGTGATTTTGGGAATTCCATGGCTGACTCTCCACGACCCTAACATTTCCTGGTCCAACAGAGAACTGCAGTTTGCTTCACCGTACTGCCAAAACCATTGCCTCGTAGCCAAGGTCTGCCATGCCACAGACACCGAGCCCATCATCACCTTGCCAAAGAAGTACTCCGAGTATTGGGATGTATTCAATGAGAAAGAAGCCGAAAAGTTACCCCCACATAGACCTTATGACTGTGCCATTGACTTGGTGGAGGGGGCCCCGATCCCGCGAGGGCATCTCTACTCCCTGACTGAACCAGAGCAAGAAGCTCTCAGGGAATTCCTAGAGACAAACCTTCGCAAGGGATTCATCAGACCCTCTCAATCCCCAGCCGCCTCCCCAGTGATGTTTGTGAAGAAGAAGTCAGGGGAACTACGCTTGGTGGTGGACTACAGAGCATTGAACAATATCACCAAGCGGAACAGCTATCCCCTGCCCTTAATCTCGGATCTACTGGACCGGCTTCGAGGAGCCAAGGTTTACACCAAGCTGGATCTTCGGGGGGCTTACAACTTAGTTCGCATCAGGGAAGGGGACGAGTGGAAGACCGCCTTCCAGACCAAATTCGGATTATTCGAGTCCCGAGTTATGAATTTCGGTTTATGCGGAGCTCCCGCAACGTTCCAGCATTTTGTCAATGACATTTTTCAGGACTATCTAGACAGGTTCTTGATAATCTACCTGGACGATTTTTTGGTGTTTTCTAGATCACAATCAGAACATGAGAACCACGTCAAAATGGTGTTACAACGATTGCGGGATCATGGACTTTATGCCAAGCTGGAAAAATGCGCCTTTGATCTACAAGAGGTAGATTTCCTTGGTTACCGCATCTCGCCTCTAGGGCTTTCCATGGATCCAGCCAAGGTTTCAGCAGTATTGGAATGGCGGGCGCCAACTAACAAGAAAGAGGTGCAGCGTTTCTTGGGGTTCGCGAACTATTACCGCAAGTTCATTCCAGATTTTGCCCGCTGGTCCGACCCCATCACTAGCTGCATCCGTGGAAAGCAGCCTTTCCGCTGGACTGATCAAGCAGAGAAAGGGTTCCAGCAACTAAAGAAACTATTCACCTCCCAGCCAATTCTACAGCACCCAAATCCTGGAACCCCTTTTGTGGTGCAAGCGGACGCCTCTGATGTGGCAATTGGGGCTGTACTCTTACAACCGGTGGGAGATCACCTCCATCCCTGTGCCTTTTACTCTCGTCAACTAACCACACCAGAGAGGAATTACACCATTTGGGAAAAAGAACTACTGGCCATAAAGGCAGCCTTTGAAACTTGGAGACATTGGCTAGAAGGGGCCAAATTTCCCATTGAAGTCCACACTGATCATCGTAATCTAGAACATCTAAGAACTGCCCGCAAACTAAATCAGAGGCAGCAACGTTGGGCTTTATTCTTTGAACGTTTCAACTTCCAGATCCATTATGTGACCCCAGCCCAAACCAAGCAAGCAGACGCCCTGTCACGTAAACCGGAATACGCTGCAGGACGCAAAGAGACCTTTGAATCCCAACTACTACAACCCGAGAATTTTGCCACGCTCACGGTGGGGAACACCAAATCCACTCCCATTGGTTCAACTTCCTCTACTCCAGGACCCATCTGTGCTCAAGAAATCAGGGCTAGTCAGCAAGCAGATGCCTGGGCGCAGGACCAACTTCGTCAAGGTCTGCATTTTCCCTTTTCGCTTAAAGATGGACTACTTTGCTATAGAAATCATGTTTATATCCCACCCGGACCGGGCAGGGAAAAAGCGCTTCGTCTGTGTCATGACTGCAAACCAGCAGGGCATTTCGGACTATTTAAAACCATGCATCTGATCCTAAGGGATTTTTGGTGGCCCAAGATCCGCAAAGATGTGGAAAAATATGTCAACACCTGCCCAGTATGCCAGCGCTCCAAGATAAGAAGGGAGAAACCCTCAGGGCTTCTACATCCCCTTCCTACCCCATCTCGCCCATGGGAAATAATTTCCGCGGATTTCATCACTGACCTACCACCTTCCTGTGGATTCACCACGATCCTAGTGGTGGTGGACCTTTTCACCAAGTTAGCCCATTTCATACCCTGTGAAGGTCTTCCCACGGCCAAAGAGACTGCAGATCTATTCCTCCAACATGTTTTCAGACTACATGGATTGCCCAAGAGTTTAGTCACAGACCGTGGTTCTCAATTCACCTCTCGTTTTTGGAAGGCACTACAAAAACTATTGGACATAGACTCTCGCTTATCTTCAGCTCATCATCCTCAAACAGATGGGCAAACGGAGCGCACCAATGCCACCTTGGAGCAGTATCTTCGCTGTTATGTAAACTACCAACAGGACAATTGGGCTTCTCTGTTACCACTGTCAGAGTTTGCTTATAACAATGGAGTTCAAGCTTCTACAAAAGAAACGCCGTTCTTTGCAAACTACGGCTTCCACCCACGTTTCTTTCCCCCTGTCATTGAAACTTCAGAAGTTCCCGCAGCAGAGGATTGGCTGCAGGAACTCACAGCGGTACAACAACTTTTGCTCCAGCAACTGGACCAAGCCAAGGAGGACTATAAACGCCACGCTGACAAACATCGCCAGCCGGGCCCCGAAATTAAGGTAGGAGATCGGGTTTTCCTGTCCACTCGCTTTCTGCCCTCCCACCGCCCTTGCCGGAAGTTAGATGCCCGTTTCATTGGCCCCTATCCAGTGGTGGCGCAATTAAACCCCGTGACTTTCAAACTCCAACTTCCGCGTTCAATGCGCATTCACCCAGTGTTTCACCGTTCCCTGCTCCTTCCGGCGGATGGTGTGCGTCCTGATACAGACCAACCGGCCCCCCCTCCTGTTTTGATGAATGGGGAGGAGGAGTTCGAGGTTGAGGACATTTTGGATTCTCGCTTTCACCGCCGCCGCCTGCAATATCTCATTGACTGGGTGGGTTTTGGCCCTGAGGAGCGCTCTTGGGAAGACGCCTCCACAGTTCACGCTCCTGATCTAACCCGTCGCTTTCATCAGACCTATCCCACCAAACCGCGGCCTCGCGCTTCGGGGAGAGAGTCCCAGTTTGGGAGGGGCCTTGAGGAGGGGGATAGTGTGATGATCCATGGGCCTTGTAGTCCTGCTCAGGACATTGTAATTCCTGATGAAGATGAAAACTTGGGTTTTTTACCTTCCCAGTCTGAACTGGATTCCTCTCAGCCAGATCTTTCCCAGGCAGATCTGGGAACCTTGCACCTGCAAGAAAGTTGTCTCCCAGAAGTATGTCAAACAACCCCAGAGCCTACTTCTCCCGTGTTCTTGCGCCGGGAGTTTTGTAAACAACAGAGAAGTTTGGAATCAGCTTCGCGCAGGAGTGCGAGGATTGCAGCTAAGAATGTGGCCAATTAAGACTGCTTCTCGTGAGAATCTTTGGGGAGTCTCACATCTGGTCTCAGAGTTTGGCTTTCGGTTCTGATTCCCAGAGAACTGCTTCGGCGGGAAAGTGAGACTCTATTTAGGTGTTTTACCCGCGTAGTAACTTCGCGGAGTCAATTCGTCAGCCTACGGAGCGGGTTGTGTCTGGACAGCGCGCTCCGCTTCAAGCCTCGCTCTCGCTCAAGCCTTGCCTTGCTATCCAGCCTTCGCCTTGCTTCCCAGCCTTTGTTTACCTACGGACTTTGCCTTGTTTCCCAGGACCAATCCTTGCCTTGTACCACGGATTTTACCAAGTTTTTCCACGGACCTTGTTCTTGTTCCTAGTTACCTTGTTCCACGTTTTAAGCCTTGTTTCAAGTATCAAGTTATTTCCTAGCCTTGCTCAAGTTTATGGACTAAAGGACCTTGTCATCTCCCCTCACTTTGCTTGGCAAAGTGAGTGTTTCGGTTATTGGATTACAACTTTGGACCTTAATATTTCATATTGGACACTATTTCCTTGGACTAATTTTGACCTTTCCTGAAAGGTCTGCTTCTGGACTATCTTTTACATTTGCTTTTACTAACTTTATATATTTCCTTAATAAAGATATTAGATAGAATCTGGCCTCTGCGTATGGTTATTGGTGCTCTGTAGCCTGGGTCGTGACAGGTAGGTATATTGTTTTGAGAATTGCCAAGAAATATGTGGTAACCTCCTTATGTTTTTTCTCTTAAAAATAAGGACTTGATTTTTACTTGACATTGATTGGATTGAATTGGATTGATTGAAGCCATCTTGGAGCTCTTTGTGGGACATGCATTAGGTAAATAAATAAAATAAATACTTTTCAGATTAAAGTGATCCCTGTTTATTCTCCATATGCTTTCTTTTGAACAAGTCAAAAAGTTACTTCCTAGCATCCATTCTTAGGTAAATTCAACAGACCAACATTAAAACATAAAAGGTAGAACAGTCTATGTTCAAAGTGTGTTGGGGAATAAAAATGATCATAAGGGCTATGTACAACTAAAATACTTAGATGCCTGTATTAATCTCTCAAGTCTTCTGACTCAAGTATATGTTATAAATAAATTCTGAAAGCTTTTATTGTTAGTATGGTATTTTACACCTTTTAATCCGTTAATACCAGGAAAAAGTAGATGTTATACTATTGTTATACTCGTTGTGGGTGTCTACTACAGACCACCTAGTCAGGATGAAGGACTTGATAAAGCCTTCTGTCAACAGCTGGCCAAACAGGCACAAAAAAGAGATATAGTAGTCATGGGCGATTTCAACTATCCTGATATCTGCTGGAAAACAAACTCGGCCAAGAGTACAAAGTCCAACAAATTCCTCACTTGCCTTGCAGACAATTTTATGGTCCAGAAGGTAGAAGAGGCAACAAGGGGATCGGTTACACTTGATCTAATCTTAACAAATGTGGAAGACCTGATCAATACAGTCGAAGTGGTTGGATCCTTAGGGGCAAGTGACCATGTGCTCCTGCAGTTTGCCATACAAAGGAAGGCTGAAACTAAGACAAATCGAACACTCATTCTGGACTTTAAGAGAGCTAACTTCCAAAAAATGAAGGAATTACTGTGCGGCATTCCATGGACACCAATATTAAAAGACAAGGGAGTTAAGGATGGATGGGTGTTTTTAAAAAGTGAAATACTCAAGGCGCAAATGCAAACAGTGCCAACAAAGAAAAAAAAATAAGACAAGTGCGAAGAAGCCAGAATGGATGTCCAAAGAACTACTAACCGGGCTAAGACTCAAAAGAGACATGCACAAGAAGTGGAAAAGGGGAGAAATCACCAAAGAAGAATTCAAACGTATAGCCAACTCCTGTAGGAAAAAGGTTTGCAAGGCTAAAGCGCAAAATGAGCTCAGGCTTGCCAGGGACATAAAAACAACAAAAAAGGCTTATTTGCTTACATTGGTAGAAAAAAGAAGAACAAGGAGGCGATAGGGCCTCTGCGAGGAGAAGATGGGGTGATGGTGACAAGGGACAGGTAAAAGGCAGAACTACTTAATGCCTTCTTTGCCTCTGTCTTCTCACAAAAAGAAAGCCATCTTCAACCCCAGCAACATGGAATAGACGAAGGATTGGGGGAAATCAAACCCCAAATAGGGAAACAAGTTGTCCAGGAACACCTGGCCTCTCTAAACGAATTCAACTCCCCAGGGCCAGATCAGCTACATCCAAGAGTATTAAAGGAACTACCGGAAGTTATTTCAGAACCACTGGCAATTATCTTCGAGAGTTCTTGGAGAACGGGAGAAGTCCCAGCAGATTGAAGGAGGGTGAATGTGGTCCCTATCTTCAAGAAGGGAAAAAAGAACGACCCAAACAATTACCGTCCAGTCAGCCTCACGTCGATACCAGGCAAAATTCTGGAAAAGATCATTAAGGAAGTGGTCTGCGAACATTTAGAAACAAATGCAGTCATTGCTAATAGCCAACATGGATTTACCAAAAACAAGTCATGCCAGACTAATCTGATCTCTTTTTACGACACAGTTATGTCGACCCAGAGTTGGGTCGATACAGGGAATACAAACTAGTAAAATGTGGGCTAGACAAAACTACGGTTAGGTGGATCTGTAATTGGCTAAGCGAACGAACCCAAAGGGTGCTCACCAATGCGTCTTCTTCATCTTGGAAAGAAGTCACGAGTGGAGTGCCGCAAGGCTCCATCCTGGGCCCGGTTTTGTTCAACATCTTTATTAATAACTTAGACGAAGGGTTAGAAGGCACAACCATCAAGTTTGCAGATGACACCAAATTGGGAGGGATAGCTAACACTCCAGAAGACAGGAGCAGAATTCAAAATGATCTTGACAGACTAGAGAGATGGGCCGAAACTAACAAAATGAAGTTCAACAGGGACAAATGCAAGATACTTCACTTCAGCAGAAAAAATGGAATGCAAAGATACAAAATGGGGGACACCTGGCTCGACAGCAGTGTGTGCGAAAAAGACCTTGGAGTCCTCGTGGACAACAAATTAAACATGAGCCTACAATGTGATGCAGCTGCTAAAAAAGCCAACGGGATTCTGGCCTGCATAAATAGGGGAATAGCATCTAGATCCAGGGAAGTCATGCTACCCCTCTATTTTGCCTTGGTCAGACCACACCTGGACTACTGTGTCCAATGTTTCTCCCACAATTCTGGGCACCGCAATTGAAGGGAGATGTTGACAAGCTGGAAAGCGTCCAGAGGAGGGCAACTAAAATGATCAAGGGTCTGGAGAACAAGCCCTATGAGGAGTGGTAAACTGGAAGCTTGATCATAATGGTCTACAAGACTTAAACTTTCTTTGTTTTCTTTTACAATAAATACTACACTTTCAGGCCCTAGAATCCTGTGCTATACACAGGAAAGTATATTCTTACTAAGATCTAAATTTACTAGATAGATATCAAGTAGGTGAAAGAACCTAGCATAGTGCTGACGTGCAGATGAAACACTAATAATCAAATAATTTTCTGTTAATTGTTGTACCCAGCCTTTCCCTTCCTGGAATTGAGAGGGGTAAAATAGGATGAGCAAACAACACCAGGGCAATTTTAGAGTTTCATAGATGAATAGGGATTTGAGCGCTAGTTATTCACATCCAATTCAATGTTTGTTTTTGAAGAATTCTGAAACACTGCCACTTGTTAATTGCAAATTTATATGAATTCCACATTAAATAAAAACAGTGTGGGGAAGCTTTATTCTGGTTTAAGATACATAGATTGTATTCATCCCACATTAATCTTCACAACAGTGCTGCAGAGCAGTGAAAACTTAGATTTTAAAAAGAACAACTTGGCCTTCAAACTGCCCTGGCTTTCTCCACTGAGCACAAGGGTAGCATGAGATCTTGATATTTGAAGCAAAGACCAGCCTGATGCCCCTTTCACCATTCCATTTAAAGAAACATACTACACTGGCAGTTGAATCTTACTGTAATACATACTGGTGATAACATCCAGCAGTGGTTCTGAATAGAGCACACAACAATGTTCTCCAGGAAACAGAAGAGAATCTCAGCAGGTATTGTTAGGGGACTTCTGCTGTCCTTTCCCATCAGCTCTCTGGGATGCTTGCCTCATGACTAATCAGGTATTTGTGCCTTAGGTTTGGTCCTGCACTCCTTTCTTCATGACACCACCTGATAAGCTAAGATTCATCAAGTTTGGACTAAGCTCGGCTTGCCTCAGGGGAGAACTGGACTTCGTCAGAGCTAAACTGGACATGAAGGCTTTGGCTCCCCTTGTATATGCATGCATAGTTTTACAAAAATTGCTTCAATATACACATATGCAGATATGCTCATTCCACACTATTGTGTCTAGTCCTTATGCCTCTGAAGACATTGATTTGAAAAAAGAACACAGAGGCTATAATTCCACTCTAAGGATTTGTGTTTTTTAAACCTAGCATTAGTATTATAAATTGGAAGCTTTTAAACAGGCTGGATGGCCATCTGTCAGCGGTACTTTGATAGTGCTTTTTCTGCATGGCAGGGGGCTGGACTAGATGGCCCAGGTGGTCTCTTCCAACTCTTATTATTCTGTGATTCTATGAATTGAGCAAAATAAGTCTTCATAGCTCTTCTCCTCCCCAGTAGGTTTTGTCACATAGATCATAGTCAGATATCAGGAAAAAATGAGATATGTTTTGAAATCTGTTTAAACTTGCTATTGTTGAAGTAGTTCTCAGTTTCACAAATATTATTGACTGGAATTTTAGACAAGAAATGATATCATTTTAAAAAAATCTAGGCAGTATCATTAGATAATATGGCATGTTCCAATTAGCACAATGTTTTGCAGTTATGTTGTGATCATATCTGTAGGAATTTTACCCTGATGTTTTGCAAGTTTATTTGGAATTGCTCCCAGAGCTCCTATCTCCACTGGATCCGGAGCTGTTTTATATTCCCAGAGGAGATGAATCTTCATTTGCAGATCCTGATATTTCATCATCTTTTCTCTCTCTTTGTTTTTGATTCTGTTGTTCCCATGAATTGCCACATCTGTAATTTAAACTATCTTTTCCTCAACTTCAGTTATATCTGATATATTTTGTTTATACCATGGCAGCTTGCATGAGTCCCATGTGATTTGTCTCTCCTTCATGACTGTCAATCATTTTTTCAGGTTTACTTTCCCATAGATTTTCTTTACAGATTGTAAGTTATACTCCTTGCAGAATTCCAGTGTCCCATTACAGCCACTTTATCCTGGTATTTTGTGCATTCAGTCTATGCAATCATGTTGAATAAAATAAGAAAATGCCATCTTGTTCTGTGTGTAGACAGCATTTGGTGTTATTATTATTTTTTCATTATTTCTCTTAATGTTATTTGTTTGAAATGCCTGTTCTTGATCTGCAATGCAATTTTTTGAGGTTCCTCGTTCAATGTCCCATTCTTTAACCATTTTGAGATATTTTCCTTCCTTTTACACTTTTAACGTGCTAGCATTCTCTTTCATTTTCCCATTTAATTTTTCTCTATATAATTTTTTGCTGTTTGTTAGGATGGTTCTTATCACCTGACATTTAATTACTGATATACAGTTATTAAAAATACTCTATCTTTCTGTTTAAAGGTATCCTTGAATGGATTTATCTCCTTCTAAGGAAGGGATTAAACTGGAACATAGGATCATCTCCCCTTTGTATGGCTGCGTAAATCAATCTAGATTTTGTGGTTTGTGTACGACTATATTTCCCAAACTTTGGGAATCTTTGAGTTTTGGACTTCAGCTTTCGGAATCCTTGATTAGCTGAGGCTCCTGTTAAGTTGAAGCCCCAGAGTGCTTGGAGGATTGAAGTGTGGAAATCACTGGTTTACATCATAATCACTGTCTCCTTTTGCTGAGACTGTGGGATGAAAAACCAAAACAGACATAGATCACACTGTCCTGGACTGTTTAAAAATGAATTATCCTGATGCTATGCTACTGGTTAAAATGTTCAGCCCCATATAACGTAACTATTGTACAATTAAAGAGGCTGATGAATAGCCATTATTATGTTAAACTCCCTTGGATTTGCTTTATTTGAAATATGTCAGAGTAAGAGTATTTGGGTTGGGCAGACCACAGAGAAGTGCAATGGCAAGTTGAATTAAATTGCTCTAATTCCAGTAAACCGTGAATTAAAGCCATTCTTGTGCTACCTCAGGGTAAGCTCCATTGGCTTTGTTCTACTTGACAAGTACAAAGTAAAAGTATTTGGGTTGCATAATGGTGATCATAGGAAGAGCAATGGCAAGGATGATGAGACATAGCAAACAAATAAGAGATGTCTTAGCTGGGTCAAATTGGGATAGTAAACATTTGCTGTTGAATTGGAAGCACACTATGTTTATAATGATCAGGGATGATGCCTCACCACCACTGTTTCTGCAATAGCACTGGTATAAACGTGGCTCTTCCAAGGCTTTGGGAACTTCCTTCTTACAGTGGATCACTCTGACATTTGGTGATATGACATGAGCGGAATCTATTAGTCACAGTAACAAAGTCACATTGATTTCAGTGGGTCTGCTCTAGCTGGGACTAATATAGGGATTTAGCCCAATATATCTCAGCATTTCAATGGTTAAATAACATTTAGTTGCTGGGCCTTAATCACTGTTTAGATAGCATTTGAAAGGGCATGGAGGGGCTACTTAAAAGTACCAAATTGCCGTCAACAATGTCTATAGCTGAAAGGCCAGGATTAATTTGTTGTAGGGAATGTGTTAGGGAAAATAATGTTCTAGACATTGTGAATTATAATTCCACTATTTAGGAATGTATAGATTATGTTTCTGAAAGTGATGTTTAGAATGCACATTACTCTTATTTTCTATGAAAATTATATAATTCATTTGGAATACTAATGCTGAAGATGAAGATTAAGTCTGGGACTGTGAGGAGAAATTATGTAAACCTAAATTGAAAATCTGCCAAAAAATATATTTTGCAATTATGTTGATTTTGCAGAACCTGTTTGCACGAAAGAGCTATTATTTGGAAACAACATTATATTGACATCTAGTCTTTGTTATTATAAAGTGTTATTTGGGGCTATGTCTAAACTACTTAACGAAAAAATGTTGAATTATATTCTTGAGACCCCTACCCTAGTAAACTTGCCTTCTAAAGATCTTTTATGGCTCTCATTTTCCAGTGAGAAGGCAGAAACGCAGGCTATGGCTCTTGGCCAGGCTTCCGAAGAACCCTCTTTCGCAGAATTTTCTGTTTGCACAGTACTACGTCTTGAATGTTTGCCCAGTGTCCTTTCTGATCACTGTATGGCAAGGTTGACCCAAAGTCCAAGGTCCTACAGAGGATGGTATTTACCACAGATGGCTGCAGTCCAGAAGCATCTCCCTGCCCCTTTGCCTTGCACCCTGAACAAAGAAGAGCATGAAGATTCATAACCAGCTCTCTTTTTCCATTCCCACCTCATCCCCTAGAGAGGCCTGGAATTGCCGAAAGTCACCAGATGGGAAAACATCCGAAGAACAGTTTGTTCTAGTACACATCATTTCCCAACACCTCTGAAGAAACAACATCCTGTTAAAACAATGTAATGCAGTGAGAGTCATATGAGGAGCTAATAGCTGTGTGAGAGCCTAGTTTCCTAGGTTAATATATAGACTTCTATTTTCCATGCCCTTAGACTTTAAATTTGAATGTCTTTGGATTGATTTGGTTTGAGGCAGGACTTTTCTGGGACGTGCTTGCTGTTGACACTAAGGTTGTCAGTCTCATCCAGAAACCTTGTCAGTCATCTTTCCGTTGTACACTCATTGTTTCCCTGAAAGAGATTTATTTCATGTATTTGTTCAAGTATATATTGTCTCTGCTCTCACCAGGAATGTTTTTAAGTCAGGGAGGGGCTCAACCATGGCAGGAAGGATATTATTGATTATATTTTTAACAAAACAGTGAAAACAATGCATTTCACAAAAGCAATAACCAGCATCAAATGAAGCTTTAAAAAATCTGGTTGCTCTGAAAGCAATAACAAAATATGTGAATGATAATACATAGAGTAAACAAATAATAAAAAGAACAACTTACAATTTATGTGCCAAGCAAAGAAAAATAGGTAAGACCCTATTAAATGAATCCAGTTCTGCTTATAAGGTCTCCTGTCATATTAATCCCTCCATTTATTTATTTGCAAGTAAAAGCCACAGAAATAAGTTGGAGGATGCAGAGGCACACGTGACAGTCCCTCCCCTTTTCCTTCCAGCGACAGAATACAACTTTTTTTCCAAACAGGCTATTAAAACAGAACGTTTTTAAAGAATGAGCTAGGGAGTGCTATGCTGTTTTAACTGAACTGTTTTAAAAAGGTTTTCACTTTTTAAATTTCATTTTACCATTTTATTCACGGTTTAATTTCTTTAATAATACAGTTAGATTAATTTTATTTCAATTTTTGCTTTTTGTATGTTTTAATTATATTCTTTTAAATTGTGAGATGTTTTAGGTCCCAGTGTTGGAGAGGAGGAAGCAGGATTTAAATAATTAAATATTTAATAACAGAAAATGTGAAGACACGTATATCTACACAACATAAGGTATAGAGAATCAGCTGTAGGACTCAGGAGAAGTATATTTATTTTTCTGATGAATTATCATTCATTCATCCTTAACAGTGCTGGCATAGTGTGTACATAGAAAGTCCCTTTCATATGTTCTTTTTAACCCATATAAATTTGAACAGGACAGATTGAACACAGCCTTTGTTATTCATGGGAGGCCTCAGGTACAATAGGTGTCTTAAATTTGTGTTTATGCGTATAATTTAGTACAGTTGTAATAGTTTCCAAGGGGACTCAACTGATCATTTCAGGGGGAGTATCAACCCTTCCCAGGCTAGTCTTTGGAGTGGCTTGTGCCTCCTCTGTTCCAGAATTAATGCCAGTGCCCTTGTGGCCCTCTTAAGATATTGTGTTGGATTATCTTCAGCAGTCAAAACCAATGACTATATATGTATTTAAAATTCTCCTTTCAGTATCTATATCTCTCTTGCTTCTTTGGCACACACCTGACTCTCTGCTCTAAGTGAGGCCTTCTGGAATGGACCTCCCACTGTCAAAGTTTCTCTCCCTTTGTTACTTAAACAAATCTAGTATCTGTCCATGCCTGATTCCATGGTGTGCTTAAATTGGGGCCAACACGTGCAGTGGTTTGAGTTTTGGATCAGAACTCTGGGAAATCAGGGTCAGAATGCTCACAAGATGATACATTATGGATGACCTTGGGAAAGCTGTATTCTTCAAGAAGGACAATGGCAAACCATCACTAAATAACCTTTGCCAATAAAAGCCTTGTGAAGGGTTTCCTTTGTGTGTGCCTTCACACATTGACATATAGCACCTCCATGAATATCATAGGGTTTTCTTAGTCAAGAGGCCTGAGGGTTGCCATAATTTCAGATATGACTTGAAGACACAAAACAAACAAATAATTAGTATTGGCTGTTAATACAAGAAAATTGCAATTAGTGCTTACTCCAACAAATGCCAAATAAAATTTGATACAATGCTTGATCTGTCTGGTACTGCTTCTTTAAAAAAAAAAGTTTAGTTTGTTTCTGTAACACTAGCTACAATAGAGGAGCCCCGGTGGTGAAGTGCGTTAAAGCACTGAGCTGGAGACCGAAAGGTCCCAGGTTCAAACCGCGGGAGCGGCCGCTGTTAGCTCCAGCTCCTGCCAACCTAGCAGTTCGAAAACATGCCAATGTGAGTACCTTACCGGCGGGAAGGTAACAGTGCTCTATGCAGTCATGCCGGCCACATGACCTTGGAAGTGTCTACAGACAATGCCGGCTCTTCGGCTTAGAAATGGAGATGAGCACCAACCCCCAGAGTCAGACATGACTAGACTTAACGTCAGGGGAAACCTTTCCCTTTACCCTTAGCTACAATAAAATAAAGTTACGACATGAATACTCCTGTTTGAGAGAATAAATATTGGGTGACATTTAGATATGTGTATGTTGTGTAACCATGCTTCCAGAGTTACAAATGAGGACTATTTTCATCCTCCAGGACACTCAGATAATATAGCTTGGGTGCTGTCTCTGGAGAAAATAGCAGCCAGGATTTGACTTAAAGTTTGAACGATCCTTTTATTCTCTCTCTCCTCTGTGGTTCAAAGAGAGAATTGTGACTTAGGATAGGACTGTTCTTGATTTTTCCAGATAACTTCTCTTGCCATCTTATCACATTGGGGCTTTTTGCCCCTTTCATGCACTTTGGGGACGGGGCCTGCCATCACATAACTCTCAGCAGGCCCCGCCGCATGGAAAGGTAAATGTGCTTTGGGTAGCTCCAGTAGAGCTACCAGCATTTTTTTGCCCTTTCCTTCATCTGATAGGGTAAAGGGCAACACGCATTGCCACACTTTCCCACACCTAATGGGGACAGAGACAGGGTGCCAAATGATGCGGGGAAAAGGGAGGGCGCCCAGCGCACCTGCTGTTTGCCAGCAGGCAACAGTACAGAGCCAGTGACCATGTGAAGAGGTTCTTGTTAAGACAGGAAAAGACAGGAAAAGAGAGGCCAGAAGTATTGGATGGGCAGAAAAAGATTCCCTGCTCATATCTATATGTATGAAATGTTTCCCCTAGCTCTCAGTTTCTGGTGAGGATTCAGACATTCTGCAGTGCAAATAATGTGGCAACATAGTGATCATTCTTCTTGGGCTAAAACATCACTTTCTTAAATCTTTTAATTATCCCTTGGCAAATTCCCTATTTTAGTTAATAAACTGCTATCGTTCATGCCCTGTCACGTACTCTACACCTCCGTACATACAGAGGCAAGGTCACCACTGGCCAAATTGCAGCAATTACTTATATGCACACAACTTGTGATGCTCTATAGATAGCCTTCTACCCCAAAGATGGTATCTGGCTAGATTTAACCAATGGTCCTGTGCAGTGCATTGTGGGATTTCTGTTCCAAATCTACACTGGAGAGAGACACAGAAAGATGGTGTTAACAACCATTCCTCACGGCATTGCTATTTCTTTGCTCTTATGTACAAATTCTTATTCCATGGAGCTGTTATTGTTGTGTGCCTTCAGGTTGTTTCCAGCTTATGGCAACCTTAAATTGCGTTTTCTTTTTCCAAGGGGGTTTGCCTTTGTTTTCCTGTGAGGCTAAGAAAATGTGACTTGGCCAAGGTCACCTGTTGGGTTTCCATAACTGAACAGAGTCGTGGGGCTACCTCCCCTTTAAAAAATACTCTTGTCTATTTCTAGCTTTAGCAATGGTCTCTACCAATGCCTTATTTCCTTAAAAAAGTATCATCTTATGTCTGCTGTATGTCCACCCTCTGCTATGTCTCTGCATACAAACAAGAAATATTGGAAATAGCTAGAAATAGCATTTTTTAAAAGGAAAGAAACTCCCACTGAAATGTGTTTGGTGTTTTGAGGCTGAGCTTTTTGGAATTAAAACAAAAACAATCCCACATACATAATATACGGAGATTTCATGATACAGTAGAGTCTCACTTATCCAAGACTCGCTTATCCAACGTTCTGGATTATCCAAGGCATTTTTGTAGTCAATGTTTTCAATTTATCATATTTTGGTGGTAAATTCATAAATACAGTAATTACTACATAGCATTACTGCGTATTGAACTACTTTTTCTGCAAAATTTGTTGTCTAATATGATGTTTTGGTGCTTCATTTGTAAAATCATAACCTAATTTGATGTTTAATAGGCTTTTCCTTAATGCCTCCTTATTATCCAACATATTCGCTTATCCAACATTCTGCCGGCCCGTTTATGTTGGATAAGTGAGACTCTACTGTATTTAGTAATTTTAGGATATTTAGTAAGTTTTCAAAGGATCTACTACAGATAACATAAGCAACTTCATTTCCTGTTATTACTGACATTGTATTTCTTCCGCTCTCCTGCTGTCACTGCCTTTTTGAATGAAATACAAGGTTAGCAGAAACAGAGGCAATGTTTATGTAACCAACATTTAAAGAAAACCAGTAATATGTGACTCTAATCTAAATCAGATTTCCAAATGGCACAGAGGGAGGGACTAACATCTTGGTCATGATAGCCTCGTAGGAAAATATCACTTTGCTCTGAGATGTCCTAATCAGAATGTGATGAAATGTGCAAGTGGAAATGGCAAAAAGCTGCTTTTGAAACACTGAGTGTTTGGCAAATTATCTCACTGTTTTGGGAACAGATCTTGTGTTTGGTTCAGTGTACTTAACGTGTCCCTAATAGAAAAAGCAAACAGCAGTTTTTTCTAAGACCTTTCAAAGGCAAACATGAGTTCCAGGGATGTGATTTCTGCCACTAAATGTTACAGTCAACTGTATGTACTGGAATTGTCTGCAGCCTAAGGCCAAGGCAAACAATTTGGTGTATGACACTCCTTTTGTTTCTATCTCTTTACCAACAGTTTGTGTGCTCTCTTGAATTTGCCCATTTAAGAAATATACTTCAAAAGCTGTCTGCAGGGCATTTTATGATCTTCTTAACTCTTTGAATCATTGCTGTTGTGCAAGGACAGAAGGAATGATATCCCAAACCACAGCTTTTGAAGGACAAACATTTGTCCTGTTGAGCCCATCTTCCCCCTCACCCCAAATTGTCAGTGTTGTAACTCCATCTCTCTGTTCTCCTTTCTCAAGCATCAGGAACATTCTCATCAACATTTTCATTTCTGTAAATCACAAAATCAGGCTATTGGTTTTTTAAAATCTGATGTTGGCTTTCTGCACTTTTGAGATTGTTCTGGTGTCTTCAGTAGATTTTGCTATTTTACTCCTTGTAATTTGAAGGTGAAATTGGCTGCTTGTTTTGTTTAAAAATGTTGTATTTCATTTTCAGTTTGATGTTAATGTTCAGAAAAAATGTTTCTGGATTCAAATATTTTTTTAAAGTATTACTCAGGAAAATAGATTCGGTTTTAATGTGTGGTAGACAACTGAAGATCGTTACTTCAAAAAATTCAGTTAAACTTTATTCAGACACAATGAGGGTTTTGTTTTCTCATTAGGCGCAGAAAATGCAAGTGGTGACTTTTGCCTTATTCATGATAACAGTCGTTATGGAGTTTCCACCCATGATACTAACTCAGCATAATTGCTCCCCCCTCCCTTACAATTGGATATATGTCTGACTCACAAAGTTGTACATTCCTGTAAAATTAATTTAAGGTTCACATGATAAAATGTCCTCTGTGTTGGATGCCCTAGATTATCAGCTGGAGTCCAGGAATGTCCCTGGCCTGGACTGGTGCCCTTTGCTCTAAATGGAGCCTTTCCAGGAAGAGCCATGAGTTCCAAAACTTTTCAAATTGAAATTTGATATGATGGCTGATCAGTCTTTTACTTTCAGGAAAACCTTATCTGTTGCTGCCAGTTTTCATTCCTTTGTTTTCTACTAGTCAAATATTTCATACATCAGTTTGACCCCCACGGGCAAAAGGAACTGGTGGTACATCCAACTGTGTCTCTCTGTTGCCTTAAGACTCATTAGATTAGAAATACTTGGGGAGTTTCTTTTCCCCAGTGAAAAGCTTCTGAACACATAGAGGAGAGAAGATGAGTCAAGTGGGGACCAGGGCTAGTAGCCATGGAGCCCATGAGTAAAGATGACTATTCAGGAAAGTTGAGATTGGGAACATAATTGAACACACCTATTATTAGTATACAGCATTTTAGAACTGGGAAAATGCACCTGTCCAGATTTAGTTCGATTGTAAGTCCCATGAGCTCAGTCAGTGAGATCAAACACGGGAGTGGTCATCCCAACAACCTCTGGAAGATCACACACTTCTCATACCCATTATAATCACAAATTTGGAATTAACATTTTAAAGATGATTATTGTGGTTTTCCCCTTGCTTCATCAGTGTTTCTTCCATAGCTCCCATTTCTGAAAATTTGTGACATTCCCAAAGCTGTCTACTAATTGGATCTTCTTGCCAAGCATTTATATCATTCCCACTCCATGTCTATATATGTAGCATATTTCAAGGTTGGGACACCTGTTTTTTTACATTTGTTGCTGACATTTATCAGAATTCAACCCCTTCTTGACTCCATATCCAAACTGGGCTTCTCTTCTAGGAGATCTGAAGTTTATCAACATCTACTTTCCAAGAGTTACTTTAACACTACATTTGAGTTTGCAGGCTGATGTGATTGCTTTAACTCAATTAGCATTTCTGTGTGCAAGCATTGTATTTACTCAGACCCGGTTCGTCATGGACGCCGCTGAAGCCCCCACCTTGGGCGCAGCGCCTTCCTGGGCGCACCCGAAGCGGCGGTGGCGGTGGTGACCACTGGGTCACTTGCCGCGGAACCAGGAAGTATTTTTGTATTCTTGCGATATTTTGCAAGATCTCGCGAAATATTGCGAGATTTCTGCGAGATCTCACGAGAATACGAGCTACTTCCTGGTTCTGCGATGAGCGACCCAATGGTCGCTGCTGCCCGCTGCCGCCGGCATTGTGCTCTGCCCAGAAACTAATTGGCAACCAGTGGAGAGATTGTAATAAGTGTGATATGCTCACTCTTGAATGTGTCGGTAACCAACTATGGGCATTGTCTAAAAACTCACAGTTCTAAGCTCTCATAGAATTGCCGTATGTTGTTTGTAAACATTCAGAATGTTGAATTCCCAGTTGAGGTGCATTTGGGCAGCACAAATGCTGTCAAATCCTCCTTAGAAGCATTCCACACAATATAGCTGCACAGTGCAACTTGGTAATTACTGATCATGACTGCTGCAAATTTGCTTAAAAATGACAAAAACAGCTTTGGCATTGTGGTCTGCCTTAGTCTTTCTTGTTACTGTAATTAATTTACTGTAGTAAAGCCTGTGGTGCATAGAAGAGTATGCCAAGCCTCATAGCTTTAGCACTGATGTACTGTAGCAATATAGCACTACTTGAGGAAGTGAAATACTTATTCAGCTATGTCATATCTGCAGATTACCATACTAGGCAGTATCTTACCTATGTGGATATTAGGTAATAAGGGAGTGTGTAATCTATATATATAAAAGAGTGATGGCATCAGGGCAGCGGACAAAACAACAAAACTACAGGCCCCCCAACCTCGAAATTTGACAACACAACCCATCATTCACGGCTCTAGGTTGATACAACAAAAAGAAAAGAAAAATAAAGTCCTAATTACAGGAAGAGCAATAATTGTTTTTATCCAATTGCTGCCAGTTAGAAAGCTAAGCTCCGCCCACTTGGTCTCCTAGCAACCTACTCAGCCCAGGGGACAGGCACAGTTAGGCCTCACTTAGGCCTCTTCCACAGATTATCAGATTTGAACTGGATTATATGGCAGTGTAGACTTAAGGCCCTTCCACACAGCTATATAACCCATTTAGAATCTTATATTATCTGCTTTGAACTGGATTATCTTGACTCCACACTGCCATATAATCCACTTCAGTGTGCATACTAAACATAAAGACTACCATACAACAGACATTCAATACCGCCACTACCTCAACAATTTCTCACCAACATCACCAGAAAATGCCACAGCAACGCGTGGCTGGGCACAGCTAGTATTATATAATTATCTCCTGCATGAAGCATTTCAATCTGATCAGAAATGTGACCTTCTAGAAGTTGGTGAACTATTCCTTTCAGCATTCATTGCCATTGGCTGGTCTGGCAGGGGCAAATTGAGTTCAACAATGTTTGGAGGATCATAGGTTCCTCATTTCCAATTTCCATGTGTATGTTTGTGTGTGGAAAAGCATTTTAAGTTACAGTAAGGCATATTTCCATTAAGCATTAGAAGGAATTTTTGACAATTAAAGCAGTTCTGCAATGGAACCAATGGTCGAAAGAAATGGCAGAAAACTCATCTGGGTATCTTCACAAAGTCTACACAGGTATCTGCTGGGGATCCTGCATTGAGCAGTAAATTAGACCTGATTTGGGCACATTACAGCTTTATAAAGGGGGATTACTGGTATAATTATTCCTTTAACCTCTGTTGTTTTCTGTCTTCTAGGTGAGGCTGGTGCAAATATCATTCATGTATCCAAGGAAGCTCGGAAGAGATTTCTTGGCCCATTGCACCCATCCTTCAACTTGGTGAAAATCATCCGTTCTTGCCTATACAAGACTCTACCAGACAATGGGCATGAGTTGGCCAGTGGACGCTTGGGCATCTCACTAACACGGGTCTCAGATGGAGAGAATGTCATATTATCAGAGTTCACTTCCAAAGAAGAGCTTATCCAGGCAAGTAGTAACATTGTAATTTCTGAGTAAATTTGGTTGAGAAGTTATAGGGGACCTAACTATCTGTAACTAGGAAACTTAATCAGGTTAAGCTTTCAATTGACTGTGTGTTGTATCATCAAATTCACTTCACTTGGTGTGGTTTTTTTTTTACTTTATACTTAAATCATTGCAGAGCATTGCTTAGAGTTCCCTAGATGTTTTCATTCTTTCACATATTTTCTTTTTCTCTCTCTCAGGCATGTGTCTGCAGCACTTTCATCCCGGTATACTGTGGTCTGATCCCTCCAAGTCTACAAGGAGTGGTAAGAACTTTGTGATGGGATACTGGCTTTTAAACTTTCCTGCTCTATGAGATACTTTTATGTTGTATCAAGGGGGAAGGAGGAAATTGCAAAACTGACAAAAAGAGGGGTTAAAGTGAGTTGTTACATGCCTATTACTTAGCATAACATCCACTGCATGGCTGCCAGCCTCCTCTGAGTAGACTCAAATCAAGGAAAAGCTTCATGAGAACCACCACTCCCCTTAATGTTCCTCCTGCAATAGCAAGAGTATCTCTCTGGGCAGCTAAACCAGGCAATCTCAACTGAATTGCCCCCCCCCCCCCCCATGAGGGTCTGCCTCCAGGAGCAAACCAAGAATGGGCAACTTGGAAAGTCCAGAACAGACTCAGAAGTGGAGTGGCAGATCAAAAGACAACTTGGCAAGATGGCACTATCTGGAGGAATCCTCCACCTTGTGTGACTGTGGAGCAGAACAAACAGCTCTGTAAATTATGCTTGCCCACAATGTCCTGCCTCATGTACAGAGGAAGAGTTGTTTAAAGCTACAGACAGTTTAAAGCTACAGCTGTTGCCTGCTTTTGGTCTAAAACTATTTAGCTGCTTGTGATCCCTTTATTTTATCAGTTTTAAACTTATTTTTATGCAATGCTTTTGACACACAATAAATAAAGCATAACAGAGAGATAAGCTATTGTAGAATGTTCTTCTTAGGAAATTTTACTAGCATTCATGAATTGATTTCAACCCAACCCTTTGAAAAACATGTTTAGCCAAAATCTACTGCTGCCATTCTCCCATTTTCTTGACTGAGTTAAAAATAGTAGTTTGCAAGCCATCAACAAAGTTTCTGAGCTAAATTCCCTTTTCCTAGCATTCAGGTGTTTTGGAAGTTTTCTTCAAATCTGAAGAAATACACTTAGTCTCCGAAATCTTATGCTTTTTTTCATGCCAGGAGCGACTCTAAGGTGCTATAAAATATCTTTGCATATTTTCTTCAAAGTAATATTTTAATTGTTTTTGCAATTTTTCCTTGAGGCAAAACAGAGAAGAAAGTTTACTTTCTCTTAGGATGTTCTGGTAGTTTTTCAGAAGGGAGCAATCAGGTAACTTCTTAGAATTTGAGTTTTTGACCCTTCTCTTTGTGTAGATGAACTGAGGTTACCTTGATAGTTCTGTCTTTCCTATGTCATCTGCATGGCAATGCTCCATAGTAAAAATCCCCTCTGATAGCAATTTCAATATGCATGTGCTTTAGGGATGCATGTTGAGAATTATCCCAGGCTCCGAGATTTTTCATGTAGAACCTATGGTCCCTACGAGCAGCTTCAGCAAGATATGATCAGTCTATTATTGGCTGTGGAGAGCATTGTCAAGACAAGAATTCCAATGTGACCTTGATTTTTGCCAAGTTTTTGTGTGAGACTTCCAGGATCAGAAAACAATTAAGCTCTGTTTTACTAAAGTAAATTTGGAATGAATACTGTTCGTACGGTTTGACTGCTTGAGAGGGTTTGATTCCTAATGGCCATGGTGATATTTAATTAATCCTATATGATTCTAATTTGAGGTTTTGGGTCTATAACCTGTAATAAATAATTTGATTTGATTATTCCCTCTCACTGATATAGGGAGCTAAGATAACGCAATTTAATCTAGCCTATCTGCTTTAGAAAATTTACAAAGAAGAATGGAAGGTGAGCCTGAGTGCTATAGTTAGGAGGGAATGATTAAGCTGACCAAATAAATACACAAACCCTCTTTACTTGTTGCCTCAACAAATCAGTTAAAACTTGCAAAATGTAGCCAGCTACTGCTTGGAGCTGAGCCCAGAAAAACTGTACGATCTGCACCTTTTTCTGGCCTTGGAGATAATTCATGAAAATTTAAGACTGAGGGCCAGGCCTGAGATCTGTCAAGTCATAACATATCAGGCTGTGAGATCTGTCAAGTCCAACACATCATGTATTGTCTGACAAAGTTGATCTGCATTATTATCATTTCCATATTACAAATGGTGGATTGAACCAAAAAGATTGCAGCTTGCCAAAACCAGTTTAGCAGGTTCATGACACTGGTGAGAATTAAGCCAGTCTGATATTGACTGCTGCACTGGCTTTTAGGGCCAGGGGATGTCTAGGGCTCCAATTTCTTTGTAATCCCAGTCAGTGCTAAAGGATAATGGGAGTACCCATTCCTCAACATCTGGAAAAGCAAAGGAGGCAAAATGGCAGAGGTTTGTTATTGAACACCCAAAACCTAAATCTCATTTACATTTGCGGCAGCCTCCTTATCAGCACCTCATATTGACGGATGGGGGACTGCCGCCACTCACAACATGCAGCATGGAAGCACTGTGAGAATCATATCATTGCTTGTAATCAAAGATTGTCTATAAAATAAAGTAAGGGGAAGAGATGATCCTGGGTTGCAATGCCTGCTGTGTCCTCATCCCTCTTGTTCTATGAAGGCTTGTGAGTTTAAAGAAGTGGGAGAGTTCATGGCATAGGTGGGGAGATAAGGGAGGATTGGGCAGGGCTACTTTTTTTTGCCAGTGCACAGGAATCTTTATCTGTTTATTATTGACTTTGCTTGTATTAGTAGCTAGCCCTGGACTTGGCTATCCGTGGAAAGTGCTGGCGTAGAGGAATGTGCTGAGTTTTCTAGAACAGGCTTAGCAGGAAGCTTCAGGACTTTGGTTGCTAGAGAACAGCCTGTGCTTCTCCTCCCTTTGGCTGGTCTGCTTTTGCTCCGGCCTGAACTTTATTCTGTTTCTGAGGCCAGTGTAAGCCTGCAAATGGCTTGTGACTGGCAAATCATCTTAGCACCAGAGAAGTAGATGATGGCCTTATGACTGAGAAAGAAGGTGGCAGTTTAATCCCTTGATTCTTTACGTCTATCCTGGAAGCAAACCAGGTGCTGATATGGGTATTGCGCTAGAACTTGGACTGCAAGGTTCCTAACCAACTTTTGCCAAATAGTGCCTACCAGTCCCCTTTATATATGTCTTCCCTTTACCTCAAAAAGTTAGATTCAAGGAAGTTTGCATAATATAAGGAAATATAAATGCAGTCAACCTCCACCTTTGCTGGAGTTAGGGGCACAGGACTCCCATGGAAGTGAAAAACCACCAATAAAATGCTTTACATTTTTTCTTATCTGAGAGAACATATCCCTAGGAATTTCTAGATCCTTCAGCACAACTCTGTGGTTAACTTCTATTGGAAGCTGATCATAGAATCACAGTGAAGAACCTAGACGTTTCAGAAAGGTGTTCTACGAATCACTAAGTCCCTCCAGTGTGACTCTCTCTGCGGTCAAGACTAATCCTGGAGGACCTAAAGATTCCTAGAGACAGCATTGTAATCAAATCTGCAAATAATAAAGTCCACAAATAATAGAACCCCACAAATGTGAATGACTGATTGTAAAACACATATAGCAAAAAGGACACAAAAAGTAAGATTGAAATAGTAATATAAGGTCTTGAGCTGAATCTGAAAATGAGCTGAATCTGGCCCACCACTATAATTTTATGTGGTCCATGATGCTTTCAATGCCAGGGCAACATGGTTACATTTATACAGCCTTACAATTGCTAATGGCTCTTTGAAGGCAACCATAAGGCTGATGTGGCACTCAGTGACAATGCGCCTGACATTCCTGCCTTAGTCTATCAGGTCCCAAAAGCCTGTGGATGAGAGGACAGAAAGGAAGCAGCCAGCCTAGCCTCTCAAGGAATACAGTTACAAAATGTGGGAGCAGCCACAGAGATAGTGTTTTCTTTTGCTTCCTCTTTAAGTATGCCTGTAAAGGTAGTGAGACACAGAGAAGTACCCCACTCACTCCAAAGATCTAAAAATTTGGGCATGCTCATATGGGATGATAGGTCAACCAGACAGCCTTGGCCTGGGCTGTACAGGGCTTCTTCATAGGTCATAACTAGCACTTTGAATTGTTCTCAGAAATACACCACCAGCTTCAGGGAGCTGTTCTTACAATAGAGTCCTGCCAGGGCCCCAAAGTATTTTCCTTTGACTTGGATGTGAAAAGTAAAATGAGGAAAAACTGCCTTGGTTTGAGGCCATGAAACTGCAATTTAGTCTCAATCTTAAAATGGCACGTAGAAGGTTTCTCCTTCCCACCTCTCTTATGTTAGACATGCATACATTGTTCGGTAGCTGATCTGTGATTGTGGAGGAAAAGCGCATTCAGGAAAGTTTCACCTGCCTCTTTGGAATGCCCTTATTCTAGGTTTAGGGCATGCATCAACAACTGTGACTGTCAGGCATATGTCAAAAATGGGGTTATACATTTAATGCATATTTTCTGTGTTGTTTAAATTGTGTTTCATTTCGATACATAGATGCTTGTGTGTTTATTGTACGCACTGTTCTGTTAAGCTGAATATAGAACTCTTTAATGCAGTGTTCATGGAGATGTGTATAACAGTAAATTGAAAGTGATAAGGTCACCTGTTTTTTTTGTAGCTGTGCTTTATTCAGTAATGAGTCTTAGTGTTCATTTAGAACTAAAGGACATATTACGGGCCCCTTGAATCTTTATAAGTGGTGGCTGTTATTTTATAAACTGCTTCCTTTCTATTATTTATTTATTTATTTATTTCTATCCCACTTTTCTCCCGTGGGTGGGATTCAAAGCGGCGTACAACATATAAAATTCATACAAATACATCTGACCCCAATACATAATCAGATTAAAACATCATATCCTAATATAAAACCCCAATTAACATATCAAATAAAACCATTTTAAAAACTTGCAGCAAGCACCATTTACCAATATCCATAACCTCCGGCCACTGAAGTTATTTGTCAGGTATTATCAAATTATTTATCCGACTGGCAGTGCCTATTATCATTTGCCTGGGAAGGCTTGGCTCCACAGAAAGGTTTTAATTTGCAAACGAAAGGCCAGTAAGGAGGGGGCTGATTGTACCTCATTAGGGAGGGAGTTCTAGCTTGGCAATTTTCTCATGTGGTTCTATTTTAGGTACTAGGGTTTCATGTTAAAAGAAATAAGCCAGTGTATTACCTAATTGAGCTGCAGGTGAAGGCTCTGCTGGTGCCAACAGAATATCAGCACAAGTGCTGCCTTTCCTTGAACTCTTGAGTATCTCTGAAAAAAATCTGTGATTCATTCAGATGTTATGATAAACAACATTTCATTAGTTATAATAAAAAACAGCAGCTAGTTTCAGGACTGTGCATTCCATCTCCCTTGTCTGCCTTTGTTCTGAGTCTGTTGAAGTTAAGTATTATATTTAGATAATGTGGCATTACTGTTGACTATAGTTTATTGAAAAAAGTCATAGTCAAACCATAGCTTGTGAATTTCACTTGTTTCAACTAACCATAGGTAAGGTTAACCACAGTGTGGAGTTCAGGTACAACATCAAACTAAACAATGGCTTATCATTAGTCAGAACTGGAGGGTGAGCTCATCTGGAGTGTTCTGCGTCTGTTTGTAGGAGAGGGTATCACATGTTCAACTTCACTCCTGCGATATGGGAACTTGCAGAGAAGATCAACATGTACTGTTTGTTCCCTTGCTGGAAAATAGGTGAAAGGCCACTGATACAGAAGGATGGATTTATTTATGTCCTTTTTCTGTTACATAATAGTGTTAATAATAACAGCTACGAAAGGCCTGTGCCTTGTTTCAGGGGGAAAATATTCTCCTTCATCCACCTCTCTGGGGACTTAATTTAATTTCAGATCAACAACTCAGGGTGTCTTAGTCCTAGTCTTCTTATCTTCGGGGAACTGAAAGTACTTTACTCTCTCTAGAAACAGGCTTGCAACTAAAACCAAGGTCCAGGAAAGTGAGCATTTACATACAGTACAAAAGAGTGCAGTTCAAAACCATTGCAGTGGTTTCATAAAAACAAAATTACATAATTAGAACTGGATGCGGATTGGCAAAGAGATGTAGCAGCAGAAGCCAATTCTCTTCAGCTCTTGATAATCTAGATGGCTATAGCAAGATAACCTAGATACAACATGATACAACACAAGAACCGTTTGCAATTAGATGTAAGTGTTTGGTGGCCTGGGAAGGTGGGCATGATTATGATCTGTTAAAAAGAGGTGGGAGCTACTATAAAATTAAATCTTCTCTTTCCTTTTCCCCAGAGGTATGTTGATGGAGGGATTTCAGACAACCTGCCACAGTATGAACTGAAGAACACCATCACAGTATCTCCCTTCTCAGGCGAGAGTGATATCTGTCCAAGGGACAGTTCTACCAATATCCATGAGCTCAGGGTGACTAATACCAGCATTCAGTTCAATCTGCGAAACCTCTACCGCCTCTCCAAGGCCCTGTTTCCACCAGAGCCTCAGGTGAGAGCCAAGCATTATGTCTATAACAGGAAAACAATGCTATTTTTTCTTTCTCTTTCAATTGGTCCTCCAGAGTGGGAAAAAATTGTTCCCAGTCTTTCCACTTGAACACATTTTTAAGAAATCTCTTTTAGGAAAATGGCTATTTGAAGTCTGTCAAAATACTGCAGTTAGTTTATGCTTCTAAACAGCACAATCTTAAGAATGTTTACCTGGTAGTAAGTCCCACTGTGTTTGATGGGACTTACTTTTATGTGAACTGGCATAAGATTTCAGTTAGCCAAAACTAATAGGCAATGTAAAAGCTATGAAAAGAGCTTGTTGTACTTGCTCTCTAATAACTCAGGAAGTTCCACATTTTCTTGACTATGAAAATAAACTCAAACACATGGCCAACCTTTTTGAACAACTCTTAAGTTAATAGAAGTTTAGGACAAGATATAAATTCTGCAGCTACATGTCTAAGACTGTGCCTTGCTAATTTTCCTGATTTCTCTCTCCCATATACTTATTGCCAATCAGTATACCAAGCACTGTGATACCACACCCTAAAATGTGTGTCTAGAAAAAAAATGTCTAAATTAAGTTTTCAATTTGGAGTAGATATAAGTAGAGTTATTTATATTTGCAGAATTTTCTTTGTTAGAAGATATTTCTGTCAACAGAATATGAAACTGCTAAAGTACAAACACTGTCCTACTCTTTATAAAAGCTTCAAGCTTGTCTTGGTATCTATGTTTGACAGTTAGGCTTTTGGCATTTTATGAACAGCTGCAAATTTCCTTTGAAAAACCAACAACAAAGTCACTCTGGTGCCCATATTGATTCCTTGAAGGTGCTAAAAGTTAATACGAATTTATTTTAGCATTATGGTTAATTTGATTCCCATGGTAAAAGTTATGGAGCCATAAACCTCTAAACATTTTGGACCAGGGCTAAAGGATATTTTGTTGAGTGGGAATAGCATAAATACATTCAAATATTGAGGAAGAAAAATTATGCATTGGCTGAAAATATTTATATATTATTTATATTTGCATTATTTTTGAACCAGTCCAGGCTGTTTAATTTTGGTGTGTTAGACTACTGGTGCAAAATGTAGGCATAAATATTTCAGAATGTATCAATTCCTATCCTTTGTTCATGCAAAGCTCTTTGATCCTGTGCAAACTTTCTATAATAGAAGAGGGAGGGATGCACTTTTCATTCATCCCTCTTTGGATAGCAGAATCCTATTCTAGAACTGGAGAGATTTCAGTCTTGTCATATTTATCTTACACTTTTGAGAACCCCAGGATATATTACATACCAATGACACAAGACAGATCTGTTACTTCTAGAATCAGAATCTTGTGACCCTCTTGTTGATGCTGTTGGACTGCAACTCCCAGCATTCCTCAGTACTAACTATGCTGACTAGAGCTGCTGGGAGCTAGAATCCAAGAACATCCAGAGGTCTGCAGGATGTTTGCTTTGGCTTAGATGAAGTCTTCCTAAAATAATGTCCTCTGTTTCATGTTTTGCAGGTTCTGCAGGACATGTGTAAGCAGGGCTACAAGGATGCTTTGCACTTCCTGAGGAAAAATGGTAAACACCTGTTCCAAACCTATGGTTTTGTATGCCTGCATTCTCCAGCACAGCCTTTTCCCAGCCTGTTGCCTCCAAATGTGCCAGACTATAGCCCTCCATGCAGTCATGTCAGCCACATGACCTTGGAGGTGTCTATGGACAACACCGGCTCTTCGGCTTAAAAATGGAGATGAGCACCAACCCCCAGAGTCGGTCACGACTGGACTTAACGTCAGGGGAAACCTTTACCTATAGTCCTATTACCAATGGTCATGCAGGCTGGCCATAGTAGACATTGTAGTTTAGCATATTTAGAGGATATCTAATTGAGGGAAATAGCTCTAGCAGAGAGAATCATGTGTAGCTCTTCCTTTATTGTTTTTAAATCCTTTTTTCTGCATAAAAAGGGTCATGCTAGAAACCATAACAATTAATTACTCAGATTTTTCCTGAACATTTAAGATGGAAAGGAAGCTCAGCCACAACTAGATTTTTGTTTTGGTAATTAATCTTGCTGAACAGACACCCATGCTAGAGTTCTTTCCTTTCTGCCTAGTGAGAAAGTTCTTTGCATTTTGAGAGTTTGCACATTTAAAACCAGACATTGCTCCAAATAAAGAGGATAGTTGGTTTTACCTGTTTTCTGTGTAGCAACTTTTACTTACTGGATAGACTATAAGTTAGTTATAAGTTAGTTATATTTCTGCTTATTCCATATTAATGACACTTTATCAACAGAAAAGCTGTCTGAATTATACATATTGGTAATTGAGTCTGTTTTGCAAATCTTTGGATCTGTCCGTGGAGGTGGGATGGACAATGTTGGAGGGGTGAGGAGCCATATTTTATCCTCAGCACCTGTCCTGCGTTACAACAACCCTCCCCCACATTGAAAAGGGACTCAAAAAGTAGAATAGGAATCAAAGAAGGCGGTTACCAGACTTCCATGTCTGATATTTCAGTTTTCCTTTATCCTGTTTGAAATGAAGTTCCTGGAATTGCAATATTAAATAGTGTTAGATGATTGAAGATGGACCTCTGGTTTCTCTCTACAGTGACAAAATATCTGCTTCTCTAGTACTCTGCTTGCTACACTGTGACCAGAGCATATGATCTGTGTCTTTAGCATCATCTTGTGGAGCACAGTCTGTAGTGCAGCATATCCAACTTGATAACTTATCCCTGGCATTTTGGCTTAAGTTTCTGTGTTGTCATGACAGATCACATAGTCTTTGTATGTACTAAGTCTGAAATTATTATTTTACATATTGTAGGAAAAAGTAACCCCAGGCGATACACAGGAGTGGCCTAGGTCACTTACAGGGAGAAACTGATTTGCTGATATACAAATTTCTTTTATAATTGCTGACATAAATAAATCTATGCATCATCTCTTTTATCTATCAGGGACTTCACAATTCTATCTGAAGTCCAAGGTTACACTGCAGAAAGTACAAAACTGATCTGCACATGAAGATAAAACACACGCAGAGTTCCCTGAACTATTTCAAATTGCAATTTTGAACACTTGAACTTGCAGCACAGGTTTTCTGGTTTTGAGACCGTACACTGAAAACATAGTAAAGGCAGGCCTTCATGTTGGTTCAAAAATACACCCCCCTGTCAATGCAAAAAGTAAATCTTGGTTTTCCTGTTTTATACAAGGGATGTCATTTTTTTCACCATTGTATATAATGGGACTTGAACATCCATATATTTTGGTTTGGTTCTGGAACCAAATCCCAGCAGATGCTGAAGGCCCACTGTACAGACACTACAATATATAGGCACTTCTGACTAATCTTCTGCTGGCATGTTTCTAACTTTACTTGGTGGCAATTTCCTGTTCATTGCTTCTTGTTTTTAGAGCCTTCCTCTCCCCCATACAAAATATTCCTTAGACCCCTGCATATAAGTCACTCTTTCTCCAAGCACAATAAAGCCCATTCTCCATGTTGATGAGAGGAGGAATTGTTATTCACAGGCAAGGGAAGCATTTTTCTTGAATTTCAATACTCCCCTCCTTAGGTCTTCTACAGCATCAAAGGCCTGCTCGCCCTTTGCTGGCCATTGGAAATGGTGCTGGTGACAGAAACCCTGAAGAGGAAGCTGAAGAAGAGGAGGAACAGCTGGGAGAGAACCCAGCGCTGGTGGAGGCTGAAGAGCACATCCTGGAACACTTGCCTCCTAAACTAAACCAAGGTACGATCCTTTGTGGAAGAGAGCGCTTGCATCTGGGTCAGGGAAAGGGAATGGGACAGCCTATCAATTGTTGTTAGACAATAAATCATAGCCAGTGATTGAGAGCATTGGGAACTGGAGCTCTTTAACCTCTGGATACATGATTTCCACTCCTAATCTAGGCCAAGGCGCTTCCAGTTAAATTGAGGCTGCTTCTCATATTTCCCTTTCCTTTTTAGTACCTGAAGTGTGACTTACTTGGTAAGCCTTACTTCATGTTACATCTTATCGATGATATGAGGAACTGCAGGTGCAGGCCCTACTGCAACTGTAGACTGGACAAACTTGCTTTAGAATTGTAGAGCCCTCAGAGCTTTGTTGATAAAATCTTCATGCATCCATAAAGAATCAAACACTTAAGGCATTTAGGTTCTTTAGTGTGTGGCAGTTTTTGTAAATGTGAGGAAGAACAGAGATGTCTTGGCCTACTGTGCCAATAAAGGGAAACTGTCTTTGGCTGCTTCCACTTAGCTGGATGAAGTTTAAATTATGTATTCCTTATTTCTTGGACAAGAAGAGTTTGATCATTGCTTCTCTTAAAATTGTGGAGTGGAGGAGCTTTGATTTATTTGCTGAACAAATGACTGGAATAACCCATTTTCTTCACCTTCAGCACTTTTGGAAGCCTGTGCAGAGAGGAGAGGACTCTTCACTGGCATTACCAACCTGCTACCTATACGCCTGGCATCTACCTTGATGCTCCCATATACACTTCCTCTAGAGTCTGCTGTCTCATTCACAGTCAGGTAGGTTCTGCACCTGTTTCTTAGACTGCTACAGAAATAATATTGCTGGTAGAGCTGAAAATGTGTAATAATAATAATAATAATAATAATAATTTTATTTCTTACCTGCCTCTCCTCTTGGCTTGAGGTGGATTACAACATTGATAAAAACATATAATCATCTAAAAACATTCTACAAAATACACATATTAAAACATATTTCTACAAAATACACAGAACGAAGAAACATGTATGTATGGCTTGCTATATCAGCAGGAGGGTTAATGAACCTTATGTTTTGTTTAACTTTGTTCTGAATAAAGTGAGAGCACAATCCATTCCAAGCGGGGAATTCCTTATCAGACAATGACCTCTCCCAAGATGTGATTAATAATATAGAAAGCAATCTTGTGGCATAGTATAGTTAGAACTAAAGCAGAATAGACTTGGCTGCAGAATGCAATAGCATCCTGATTTATTTAAATAAAGAAATTGTAAGCTATATGGCTGTAGAAAGGTTTGATGCTATTTAGGCAAATGCTCCAAAGAGAGGAAGTTAAGTTAGGCAGTAGGTTAGGAATGGTGCTTAACTTTACATTTTGAAAGATCTTCCATTGGCAACTGGTAACATTCTTATGCCATTGGTCTTTTAAAAACTAAAAACCAGTGTTTTAGTTGATGTTTAATTACTGTTTAGATAACTTCTATAATTTTTAAATCAAAGTTTATGTATAGTTCTTAATCTATATTGTTTTAAAATATGTTGTTAACTACTTTTATTCAAAGTCAAAATACTTAATTTTAATGTGGGGAAAGTGCATACTGCCCTGGTTGTAAGTCATCTAGGTCCGCAATTGCTTAAAAAATTATTATAGACAGCCTTTCCATCACAACTTCTTGCACAAGATCAAAGAAAAGAATAGTGCAATGCAGTCAAGCCTAGCAATGAATGAAAAATTAAAACACATGTAGTATACAACAATTAGACATAGGAGATCCAGACAGTTATTTAGCTACTGCCTTAGAAGCTCTTGGAATCCTCACTTTGTTCTTTGATCTTATGAAGACAGACACCGTACATCTTTCCATAAAACATGGACATAGATCATTATAAAATTCAGGAACAGCTGTAAAAATGTAATGGCAGTGAAACAAAGCTAAATTGTAGTGGTGACGGCACTGAGTTGTCTGTTCTGATCTCTGACTGGAGATCCTGGCTCCAAAAAAGGCCTTTTAGCTGGAAAACTCCAGGAACAAATCAAGGTGCCGAGCAGGTCTGCACAGCTTACAGCCCTCCAGGTGTTTTGGATTTCAGCTTTCAGAATTCCTGGCCATTGAACAAGCTGGCTATGGCTTCTGGGAAGTGGAGACCCAAATATCTGCAGGGCTTCAGATTGTGCAAGATGTAATGTGGACAAATAAAAAACTGTCACCTCAAAAGTATGTGTAACAGATTCTCTATTGTTTTAGCCTCCTTGAGAGAAAGCAAGGTTGACTGTTGCTTCACCTGATGGGAATTGCTTCCCCTTGGTGCTTTCCTATTCTACTGTATTAGAAGGCTGAATTAAACCATGACATGGCTTGCATTTTCATGCAGACAATATAGCAATAGCTGGTTTCAGTAACAGTTTCCCTGCTTATGTCTTTCTTTTTCTAGATTGCTTGAATGGCTGCCAGATGTTCCAGAGGATATTAGGTGGATGAAAGAACAGACCAGGAAAGTCTGTCACTATCTTATGAGAAAAGCAAAGAACAAACTGGGAAGTCATCTCTCAGCCAGGTATGTAGACTGGATTACTTTTTTTTGTGAAGCATTGCAACACTGGGAGGAGCAACACAAAATTTCCATATAACTGGCATCATAAGATAACTCTGAGACTTTGACCACAAAGTCAATATCCTTTCTCAGAAATCATTTCCTTTGGAACTGATATGTGTGTAAGATGACTATTTGTAAAGGTGTTATCTTAACCTGGATGAACCCTTATTGAATAAAGGAGTTTCTTTTGTAGGAAGACCTGAATATGGCTGCATTTCAGTAATCTAATTAAGGTAATCTAATTAAGGTTATGAGAGTGTGAGTAAATTCATCATTACCTGCTTCATTTTGTAGGCCGGTATTTAAAATGTGCACTAAAACCAATTCAGAAGCCCATTCATCAAAGAACCAGATTCATTGGATGTGTGCATACAATGTCTAGAGTGACTAAGGTCACTAGGTATTATATAAAAGATATTGAGGAGTCCCTGCTTCCTTTTATAAAAGGAAAAAGACGTAATTTACTAGTACTGAATGCTTCAAAGAGTTGTCTTTCTGGATCACGTTTAAGACGGACATAATGAACTGATACAAAAGTATCTTTGTAAACTATTCCCTGGAGTGTACAGGAAACTAATAATTTCTTGTGAGGCTGGGGAAATTCAGGCTGTAGAGAGGCTTCCCAACACCCATACATGCTCTTAAGACAACATTGTATTCGTAATCACTTATTTAAGTTCAAACAATACATTTGGGCTGCTGTTCATATACACCAACCTGACCTTCCTTGGGTTCATTTTCACTAGCATAAAAGTGTGTGAAATCACTGTAATTGAGGTACATAACAACAATAGCTATACCTGCAATTGTAGAGTTCTTTTGTCTATAATCTTTCAACTCATACTCTTATTTTCTGAGAACAAATGCAGACCGAAAGAATGCCAGGATGGTTATACAGACAATTATTTTGCACTAACAGTGCTCGGTGAACCTGTTTCATTTCACAAACAGTGCTCGGTGAACCTGTTTCATTTTCAAAGCTCCCTCTTCACACTGATTCTTTAACATTTGTGATATAAAGGCTAGCATCCAGTTGGTAACTAAAATGGTACAATCTCAGATTTTACTTGCATATGTGTTTTGACAGATGTTGCACATAGTGGTATCCACTGCCTCCTTGCATACTACTCACTCCATTGTGCAGTGCAGCTTGTTTCTGTTAGTAGCCAAGGGGGCAAGGAAGTGTTTGGATGCAATCCAGCTGCCTTCTTGAACCTCCAATGTATAGTACATACACTGTAATGATCAAGCTGCATTGCACAGTTAAGAGAATATGGATACTCTGTATATAGTTCTGGCAGAGTATCTGTATGCATAGATAACACTATATAAATAAATGTAGTTTTTACTGATACTCATCCATTATTGTTTAGCTTTGACAACAGATGGTTATAATTTGAACTTGTGGCTGATACATTTAGTAGTCACACGGTTTGTTACCACTCAACATGGTAGAGGGATCAAGAAGACAAAATCCATTCTGTCAGAGAAACGTCTCTTTCATGGAGCAGTCGCTCTGTGGCTCTTGTGGTGCTCTCACGTATACACCTGCCTCCCTTCCTCAGACTCAGTGAAACTCAGCAGTATGACGGCCATCAGCCTGGGGACTCTGGAGGCTCAAAGTTTCCTCTGAACCTAATTCAGCTCAAGTGGCTTTTTCTGCTCATGGGCCAATGACTGGACTAGCAGGGCAGGACTAAGGTAGCCAGGGTGCCGAAGGTCAGTATTGAGGCCCACAGGGAATGTGCCACCACTGCCTGCCTGCACCTCCTAGCATGTCCTGCTGACTTCTTTACGCCATCATAACAGCACAGGGTACTGCTATGATGCCAAGGGGATGTTGTGATGGGATGTGTCATCTCCTTTTCCTTCTCCTTTCCCCCATCTCTGTTTCTGTCTTCATCCCTCAGCTGGAAGCCCTGGTGTGGTGAGCGCACTGTATCAGAATGCAGTCTGCCAGACTGAAAATCTGCTTCTTTTCCCACCTCCTCTCTCCCTTTCTTACACAGGCTGTACTACCATCTTGAACTCAGAAAGACCCAAAGCTTGCCTCTTCCCCTGAGCGTCAGCTATGGGGAGGCACTGCCGAAGTGGCTGCAGAGCAACCTCTCTCTGACTGATGTTATGACCAAATGGGAAGAGTACCAGCGCCAGCTGATGCTGGGGCTGTTCTGTATCAACGTGGACCTGCAGGCTTCGATCTTCCCCTCAGAGGGTCTGCGGATGAGACACCCATCGTCAGACTGCACACAAGAGAGCCTCCAACTCTTCTGAGACTCACCACTGTTTGAGCAGAGGGGAAGGAAAAAGAGAGTGGGCAGTGACCACATCTTAACAGCCTCCTAATGGAACTCTTCATATCCACTAAGGGATTCCCCCCCCCCCTCCTGTTCAAGAAAGAAAATTGGTCTAAAAATATCCCATCATGCCACTGTTGAGTGGGAGACTGATACAGTGTGTTGCGTACACTCTTGCAAACAATGGTGGATAAAATACTTGGCAACTGCAGCACACATGGTTGGTCTCATAGCTGAACTGGGAAGAACATAACCTGGAACATGCCTTGGGAGGTGTCATCCTGAACTTCTTATTAGTAATGTGAAGACTGGGACACAATCAGTGCTCTGGCATTTCTTTCTTTCTTTTATTTTTTGAAACCCCTCTCTTTTAAAAATTGTAATTTTTTTCTGTTTTTTGAAAAATGTTAGTGCCCTGAGATCTTCTATTTCTGCACTGTGGAACAGTAGAAAAGGTCAGGCAGTCTGGAAGGAGCAGGTCTTTTGTTGAAGGCAATCTGTAGTTTTCTTGGTTCTCAACAGAAATATCTTGTAATTCCTGCCTCCTGTTTTCATGCAAATCCACTGTGGATATTGGAAGTGCAGAACGGTTAGCCCAATCTCTTATCGATTAGTGTTCCTTATTTTTCTCAGGCTAGTCCCCTTCTATGGGATATTTTATTCAGGGGAGAAGAGAATGCTTAGAAGCTCCTAAATGTGGTTGCTAAAACTGTGTTTGAACTTTATTTTTAGATAACCTATTTTTTTCTTTGTTTTAAATGCCCCCTGCTATCCCCTCCCCATTTTTATTTGTCTTAATTCTTTTATGATCACAAAAAGAATGCAAAGAAGGATGAAAGGGGAACATGGGAGCTAAGTATAATGCATGTTTCAAAATGGTTTGTGACAAGTATGATTAACTGGAGCTGACCATAGAAGGAGAAGGAGCGGGGAGGGAGTTGGGTTGCACCTGCAAATGGACATGAAGCTAATAAAGCCTATATACCAACATCTAGAGTGGTGCAAATGAAGGTAACATTTCCTATGAAATTCATACCCCACTTGTGCCAGTTGTAGGAGATGCTGACAGTTCCAGCAAGATGGTGGCTATTAAGTCAGTTGTGGTAATGTAGGAATAAGGATCTAAAGTCAGAGGTCCTGATGGAGATGGCAGGACTGTATGAACAGTAGGAACAGAAATGAAAAACCAAATTGATGGTACATCCTTCTTTGCATCCTTAATGTGTTGAACCAGCAAACCCTTTCTTCCTTTATGGTCAGATAATGAAACATAGGAATGCATTTCTACAGGTTAACTTCATTGATTCAGAGCACCTCCATCCCTCACTACTCCTGTCCATATTTTCATGCTCCAACCTCTATATGCTGAAATTGCCCATCAAAGGGATAAAACACTCCAGGTAATGGAGCAGGTTCCACCACTTTCCTAAGCCCATGATCAAATGTTTTGTATCTACCACTTATTTTCACCAGCACTGACCTCCTTTGTATTGTTTTCACTGCCGTTGCCTTGTTCTTACTACTGTGTAGTATGGCAACTCTGTCATGTGATTGGAAAAGGGCAGGGTTCCATTTCATATAGCAATACTGTTTTTATCTGACACGTTTTTCTCTATTGGGATCCAATGGGATCTTCCTTGTTGTGATTGTTTACTGTAATAGCACACATGTTTTATGTTAAAGGAACAAAAGGGAGAGTGGCTACATTTGTATAGAGAAAAAGCTTATTTTCCTTTTTACTCTAACCAGATGGCCATTTTTGTTCTTGTAATATTGCAATCTGATGAATGTCAAAGACAGCATAGCAGTTGGGTGCTGCGGAGATGGCTTAGAAACTGTGAATAAATCAGTGTTAATAGCAATGGAGCTTCAGGTGCCAATAGAGAACAGGTGGGTGGATGTTGTTTGGAACACATGCATGTACAAGGGGTAACTAGTCGATTTTTGTAGTGCCAAAGCAGATGAGAGGTAGCTTATTGCACAAATGAGCTACACACTCTCTGTAAACAAAGGCCCACACCTGCCTGGTTTTTTTAATGGTGCTGTGTAAGACAGAGAAAAAAAATCAATTAAAAGTGGCTTAAGCTTAAAATAATTCTAACTAGTCATGACGTCATCTAGTAGCTAAGCAACTAGGATGTTAATGATCTTTCAGGAAATACCTTATAATCTACTGAATGTCTAGAATTATTGAGATGATAACAAGTTTTGAGTTTCTTTTTATTTTTGAAACAGCAAGTACTATAAAAATTAATCCAATATGGAAAGTAATCTTTTAGTTCTTGATTGACTGTTTGTATAGTGCATATGACTGCTTTGGTTTATGAACCAACTTTATTCATTTTTCCAACATAATTTGGAAAAGTAGAGTTCTTAAACATGAAGGCTTTGCGAGAAGAGAAACTGGGAGCGGTGAAGGGTTTGATACTCTGGGCCATTGAGTAGCCACTCCTCTACACTTTATGTAAACACTTTGGGTGACAAGGAGTTCACTGTTCTCTCTGCAAACATTTGCTTTATTCTGAATGCATCTACCAAACTACAGAACAGTCACAACGCTCTCCCCAGAATCGAAAACTTTGTCTTTCCACTGATGTTAGATCCATCAGAATGCAACTAGGGAAATACTTGTTAGGCTGTGTGCTGCCTTTTCTTAATCTTTTATGATTGATGAACAATCAAATAATACTAGCAACAAAACAGCGGTCCTTAGCATTTTAACTGAAATGTGATCTGATTCATGGAGTTCCAGACTCAAATGTTTTCTTTGGAGGGGAAAAATATTGTGGAATTCCTTATTGAGATGTCACATATAAAATCTCAAATAAGATCTACTGCATAAAAACTAATGGTGTGTGTGTGTGTATGTGTGTAGATGAGGAACTACCTGAAGTATTTAACCTTTTCCTTTGTGTTCCCCCACTTTTAATCCATAAAATCATAACAAGCATCTTAAAGGTGAAAGGCTCTGATTAGATTCATAAAATTGAAATAAGAAGATGCAAAGGTGAAATCCACTTAGATATAAAATTTTGTCTCTACTTGCATGAAGGATAGTAATAGCAAGAGATTTTTCTCATATTTCAGTGAACTATTGATTAACCTGCTATAGGTAGCTTTATGGGAAGGGTAGTCATATTTCCAATATCTGGCAAAATGGCTTTCTTTTATCTTCTCAATCATGGGAAAGCACCTTTGTGTTTGTTTGTTGTCTGCTGCTTATAGCAATAAAGACTAGTTGTTGCCTCTGAGAAGACACTGAGCTTGTGTTTGAATGAGCCAACTATAACCAACTAATAAGTTATTCAGCACTCTATTTTATGTTTAAAATGTTGTTGTACAACTATTTAGGTATTTTAGTATGCTACTGCTTAAAGCACAGTGACTATATCGATGGGCTCGTGTTTGCTGCTAATATAATTTAGAGGCTTCTTCTGTAGCAGTTCATCAAGCCAGCTGCAAAAATAATCAGGATTATAGTTTTAAGTAATTTCAGTTCTAACAGTGATCAAAAGCTGTCACTGGAAATGAGCTAAAAGAAATGGTGGCTGTGTATAGCAACAAAGTGCCAGCTGGAAAGAATATTTAGTGTGCCAGATATGACATTTTTTTAATATGGAGTGGCCTGTGTGTGAGCCTTGGGAGGCGGGCTTTTGTAATTTGGCACATCGTTTTACTATAGTTTGCTCGCTCTAAAGAATGGCATCTAATTATACCAGAAACTGGATGATTTGCACACATTGGCTATTGCAAGAGCATGCTCGCGTTTCCCCAGTGCCTTTTTAAAAATGCCAAGCATTCTAGCACTTTTCATGGCACCCATTCCTCTTCCGTTGTCTCTGCATTTGGCTTCTTTTAATTCAGTAGCAGCTGCTGGGTTACCAACACTACTGCAGAAGGAATAGTTACTGGCAGTTGTGATTGGTGTCCTCTCTATTCCATAGATGCATATTGGCCTGTCTTACAAACTATGGGAAACCCAGCATGCCAAATAGAAAATAAGATTTAACCTTATTTTTTAAAAGCCTATTTTTTATTTTGCATTTATTTTATTTGGGACAGGAGAACTCTGTGCTAAAACGGGGTGAGCTGGGGGAAGTGTCCCCACAGTGCTGTGGCACTTTTGTGCACTTTGATGGACATCCAGAGGTGGATCAGTTTTAGCACTTGTGAGTGAATAATGCTGGCCCTTTTTCCGAAGTCAAGGCAGTGGGGAAATTAGGAAAGGAAATGAGCAGTAGATTGTATTTACCTGGCAACTATTAAAAGGTAACATTTTAATAGTTATCCTTTGAAGATTTTGTTAATTTTTGTTAAGCTTTGCTTCCCCTTACCCCATTCTGCCCCCTCCAGTGTTTTATTGCAAGTGTGTAAAGTATTTATTTTGATAGAATATACCTCCCTAATAAAAAAACTTTCTAAACATATTGAATTGCTATGTGGAGTTTTCTTGACTTGTGCCTCCAGGCTTGGAGTCAGCTGGTGAGTCCTACTCACCATCATGTGCGTTTGATGGATGCAGTAGATTTAGAGGAAAACCGCAACTGAAAGGGAGAAGTTCCTGACCCACCAAAATCCCAGGGCTGAATACAAGAAATGGTGTTGCAATAGTGCATCATAAGGCTCTACTGTAGCCTTGGGGACATGGGGGGTGGGTGGGTGGGTCATCAGATGTTGAACTCTGGTTCCCATCATCCTTAACAGCATGGCTAAGAATGGGATATGATGGAACTAGAATGTCAGAAGACTGTGGCCTTTTGCTGCTCTTTCTGGTAGAGGAACAGCATAAGCATTCGCATTCATATCTATAGATTTTCTTCTGCCGTGTGGGTAATGTAAACACAGTATAGCAGTCTTCAAGCAAAAGCAGTCAAGTTGGTCAAGGCACTCACAATAGTCCTTTTATTGTTCACAGAAAGATTCAAAGGCATCTCCCTGCATTGTTTCTTCTTCCTCTACATCTTCGCTTTTTATCTTCCCCCAGCCCCACCTTCACACAATCACTCAGCTGATTGACATCAAATCTAAAGAAAAAACATTCCAGGGGCTCAATGGATCTATTCATTTAATCAAGTTACATGAAGCACATCCTCAAATTACCGTATCACTGGGACAAGCACATTGGTCCATCCCCAGATATCTTACACCACTTGTTCAACGAATCTGGCCGCTTCAAAAATGCAGACAAATGATATTAGAAGCACACTGATTACAAATCTGCTAATGTCTCATGTAGGTGATGAAAAAGTCAGGAACACCAATATCCCTTTTTTTAACTTGTGGTAATTCAAGGATGGAGTGTCTCTGGCTCAAGGGGTATATGCAATCTCTCTATATAAAAATGTAATGTGCATTTTACTATGGAGTAAACTACTAGATCACTGAACCAAATTACACCAAATTAGGCCACAAAAGACATAGTCATCCAAATTATGTCTTTCAATTAAAAACCCTAGAAAAATACATTCCAAATTAGAGGACCAGGAAAAGCTGTTTTTTTCCCTAGCTGCTAGTTAGAAGGGTAAGCCCTGCCCACTTTGTCTCCTAGCAACCCACTCAGCTACAATGGAGCTCAGGGCCCCTTCATTCAGGCCTCTTTCACACTGCCTATAAAATACAGATTATCTGATTTGAACTGGATTATATGGCAGTGTAGATTCAAGGCCCTACTACACACCTATATAACCCAGAATGCCAAGGCAGGATAATCCACAGTATCTGCTTCGAACTGGATTATCTTGAGTCCACACTGCCATATAATCCAGTTCAGTGTGGATTTTATACAGTTGAGTAGAATGGGCCTCATACAATCCAGTTCTAAACAGATAATATAAGATTATAAATATATAATAATTACTGTGGTATAATAATACAGAACAAAATAATCTCTAAAATCAGGACAGTAAATAAAGAACAACACTCTGAAAATGGGAATTCCAGAAAAGGAAACAACCAGGGCCAGCTAACACCTCCCAACAAAGGATTCCCCAAGCAGGAAGCAGACAGGCTTTGAAGCTGCAAGGCCATTAAATGTTAATCAAGGTGACTACTTGCAGCATTCATACTTGCTGCACTGAGACTATTCATTGTTATTCAACCTGGCCAACTAAGAATTCCACAAGGTAGAAAGCGGCCAGGCTTGCAAGCAGTGAAATTCAAATTGGCCAAAAAACCATTTCCCCAGAATGCAAGTTCCCAGCCTTCCAAGCAGCAAGCCTATTCCATTGTATTCCAGCTCACCAAACAAGGATTCGCATAAGAAGAAAACAGCCAGGCTTTGAGGCTGCAAGGCTATTCACTGCTATTCCCAATGGCCAACAAATGATTCCCATAAGCCGCAGCAACACGTGGCTGGGCACAACTAGTGATCTATAAAAATAAGAGAACCCCATCCTGCCAACATTGAAGAAGTCTGGACCAGGCCTGGCCTACCAACAGAGTAAACAAAATGGGTAAGAAAAAATGGAGGAGGAGAAGGCTGACAAATCCTAGGTCTTGTGGTAAAAGGGTAGAACCCAGAATAGATCATTTTGCTGGGAAACGTGTAGGGTGGAGGTTGACAGCATGTGGTCTGTATTTTTAAAAGGATACAGGGTTATGAAACGTAACAAGGTCAAAAAGGACTTGGTAATTGACCATGTAACCATGATCTAGCCATTCTATTAAAGGCAGTAAAGATGACTTGTGAGGCTTGGATCTGTGAAACATTGTTGAGCATATTGCTGCCTCTCACTCCCACGCCAGATCAAATTGTAATCCTGATCTGAGCAGTTGTAAATTTATCAGCTGGGTAATTTTTTTCCCTAAAATTGGAAATCTAGTATTTGGCAAACATCTAGAGAGTGGCTTCCCAAGATCTTTTAACTAGAGAGAAAGAAAAGAAGTACAAGAAGCCTTGAAGTGGCCCTCCTAACTAGCAAAAGAATTGTGTGGAAATCCAACTCAAAATCTATTTATTTCGATGAAGCTGCTCTTCTGTTTCATAGTTATTACCCTGCTCTTCCTCCTGCTTTCCTCTCTTAGACAAGACTCAAAGTGGCTCCCAACATTAAAAACAATGCAATCTAAAGCCTACAACATATGCATATTAAGATAGAATTAAACCTAGCATTCTTAAATCAGGTAAAATTACGTAACACCATTAAAAACAGCTAAAATAATTAAAACACTACACAGTATCCCTTGGCTCATTCTTAAAAAACGTTCAGCCTTAAAAGCCTGTCTGGATAAAAACTATTATTAACCCAATGGTTTTAACACTGCTAATGATTTTTCACAGCTGTTATATTTGAGATATTTAAGAGATGGATGCTAGGAAAGGCAATTTAGGCCACTACCATGAATAAATGGCAGCACATTAAAATCTTCAATCCCCATTTGCATATAATGATGCTTGTAGACATAACACAGGATCCTTTCCACTTTGAATTTTCAGAACTTTCTGAAGGAATCAAAATGAAATCCTATATAGAGGGCCATTATTCACCCAAGTTTATATCCATTTATAATATACTGTATTCAGTGTTGTCAACTGCAATCATGCTGAAATTTATGGAGAATGCTTGAAAAATAAAAATATTTGTAAATGAATGATAATTTGGTGGTTGTTACGGTTTCATGTTTTTGTTGCAGCTTTAGTAGCAGTTATTTTGGGCAAATCATGAATAGTTTAGAAGATTAAAAACTTCAAGGAAAAAGTCAGTATCCCACACTGCTTAAAACATTCTCTGCCCTTTTATCAATTTTTCTCTCCCTGCATCTCCAGCATTATGTAGAGTGAGGCAGCTGCTTCAGGCATATTGTAGAAAGGGCACCAATGGCAGTGACATGACTACGGGGAGTGCAAAGGGTGCAAACCACCATTAGAGCAGGTGACACCAAAATGACTGCCTATAAACGGTTTTGTGCAGTGCTTCAGGAGATATGTATTGTTTTCAAATAAAACGATTTTTCTGGAAGTCCATGTATTGTATTAATCCACCCACAAGGCTAATTTTATTGTTTGAATCTTCTCTAATACATATGCGATAAGTCGGAGCAGTCCTTTTATTTTTACCTACTCAGAATCAAGTAGCTTATTTGCATGCATAACAAGCACATGATGTTGCTTGTGTTGCTTTGTGGTTATTATTTTATTTTTTGTGTTTTTGCTACAATACTGTGGTCTGGTCTGGAAGGAGGTCCATGGGTGACATCAGGAGTTACCACCCGGGGTGACACCAACCCTAGGAAGGCCACTGTCCAGTGGCTGTTACTGGAGTTTAGAGAAGGGTTGGTGGAACTTTCTGCCCCTTGGGCCAAAGGAATTTCCCTTGCTTTGGATGTTAGATGCACCATAATGGAGGTGGATCTCCGTCCCAATCCAAGGGTGCATCTACACCAGGCTTGGGCAAACTTTGGCCCTCCAGGTGTTTTGGACTTGAACTCCCACCATTCCTAACAGCCTCAGGCCCCTTTCCCCCTCAGCCGCTTAAGCTGGAGGGCCAAAGTTTGCCCATGCCTGATTTATACTGTGGGATGAATGGCTCAATGCTATAGAATCCTGGGAGCCGAAGTTTTAAAAGGTCTTTAGCCTTCTCTGTCAAAAAGTGCTGGTGCCTCACTGAACTACAACCCCCAGAATCCCATAACGTTGATAAAGGCCAAACTGCATTCCTTATACAGCAGTGGTTCTCAACATGTGGGCCACGAACCACCAGTGGGCTGTGAGAACAAAAATCTGGTCTTTGAATCTCCTTCCTCGTTATTAATTTTATTAATTTTATTTCCACCGCTTTCCACAGAGCTGACCATTGCATTGGATAGACCACATCAGCTCTAGATTATTAAATACAGTTTTCTGTGGGCGAGCAGATGGTGACTACTGGATGGTACATGTTCTGTATCAGAAACTTGAGCTGATGTGGTATATCCAGTGCCATTTTCTGAATCAGCACACCAAATAACCAAATCAAATCTAAAGTTGACCAAAAACTGATTCATAACATTTTTGGTACTTTTTTGTTTGAAAGTGGTCCCTGGTCAAAGAGAGCCCTGGTCAAAAAAAAAAAAAGTTGGGAACCACTGTTATACAGTGTAGATCAGGCATGGGCAAGCTTTGGCCCTACCGGCTCTTAGGAATTGTGGGAATTGAAGTCCAAAACGTCTGTAGAGCCGAAGTTTGCCCATACCTGGTGTAGATCCATCCCAAGTTGGGAGGAGTTCTAGGATGAAGTTACCCTGTAGAATAAATGCCAGGATTTATTCTTATGGATTCCTGGGGGTTATAGCTTGGTGAGGCACCGCCCATCTTTGGCAGAAAAGGCAAAAGACCTTGTGAGATTACAATTCCCCTTTTTTATCATGTCAGAAGCACTTGAGTCGCTTCTGATGTGAGAGAATTGACTGTCTGCAGGGACATTGCCCATGGGATGCCCTAGATGTTTTACCATCCTGTGGGAGGCTTCTCACATGTCCCCGGATGGGAGCTGGAGCTGACAGATGGGAGCTCACCCCGTCTTGTGGATTCGAACCACTGACCTTCATTCAGGCAAACTTCGGCCCTCTAGGTGTTTTGGACTTCAACTCTAACAATTCCTAACTGTTAGGAATGGTGGGAACTGAAGTCCAAAACACCTGGCTGGCCAAAATTTGCCCATGCCTGGTTTAACCCATTGCGACACGGCTGCTCCTTACAATTCCCACGATCCCATAGGATGGGAATGGAGAAAGTGTTGCCCAACTGCATGAATCAGGGCAGCATGCCTTGGGCCATCCCACCTGAGTGGCGGGCAGGTGCACAGGGTGGCATCTGGAGGATTGTTCGGGGCTGGGGAGACCCGCCAATGGGAGGCCTTTCCCGGAGGCAACGGGGCCCCTCTCCTACGCCTGCCTGCCCCCAGGATAGATAAAGCTCTGCCGCAGACGCAGGAAGCTCTGAGGAGGACAAGCACCCCCCCCCCTTCCCTGACTCTCTCTCTGACTAAGAGAAAGAGCCTATGTCTGGCACTGCTTGAGCTGCCAGAGCTCGGAGCTAGAGAATCCCAGGAGCTGTAGTTTCGCAAGGTCTGCCGCTTTCTCTGCCAAAGAGGGCTGGTGCCTTTCCTAAACGGTTCGGGCCCAGACTATTTGACAAACCACACCTCCACCTACAAACCTGCTCGGACATTGAGATCTTGGGAGGGGGCCCTGCTCTCAGTCCCACCCCATTTCAAGCGTGGCCTTTTCTGTGGTCACTCCTTCCCTCTGGAATTCCCTCCCCACTGATACTAGGACAGCCTTTTCACTCCTTTCCTTTAAAAACAACTTTTTATTTGTGTCAGGAGTGACTTGAGAAACCAAGGGCAGAGCTTTGGGGGGGGGGGGGGGCTCACCGCCTTCTTAAGCAACCTCGAACTGCTAGGTTGGCAGGAGCTGGGGCTAGCGGCGGGCGCTCATTCCGCTCCCGGGATTTGAATCTGGGACCTTTCGGTCTGCAAGTTCAGCAGCTCAGTGCTTTAACACACTGCGCCACCACCATAACCTAATTTGGAGCCCCGGTGGCAAAGTGTGTTAAAGCACTGAGTTGCTGAACTTGCAGACCGAAAGGTCCCAGGTACAAGCCCCGGGAGCGGCATGAGTGGCCGCTGTTAGCTCCAGCTTCTGCCAACCTAGCAGTTTGAAAACATGCCAATGTGAGTAGATCAATAGGTACCGCTCCAGCGAGAAGGTAAGGGCGCTCCATGCAGTCATGCCGGCCACATGACCTTGGAGGTGTCTACGGACAACGCCGGCTCTTCGGCTTAGAAATGGAGATGAGCACCAACCCCCAGAGTCAGACATGACTGGACTTAACGTCAGGGGAAACCTTTACCTTTTTAACCTAATTTGATGTTTAATAGGCTTTTCCTTAATCCCTCCTTATTATCCAAGATATTCGCTTATCCAAGGTTCTGCCGGCCCGCTTAGCTTGGATAAGTGAGACTCTACTGTATTGTTATTATTATTTACAATGGACAAACCCCAGGATTCCATAGCACTGAGCCCTGACGTGGAGTGAAACTGCAACAGAGTTTCCCAAACTTTTTGGGCACATCGGCTCCCAGGATCCCGAAGTGTTGTCCAAATTGGGAGTCGACGACGCCCAAAACCTCTGGGGGACCAGCGTGTGGGAAGCGCCAGGAGATGCCCCCTCCCCTTTCCCTGTCTCCCTTCATCCCACTGTGAACAGGGAACGCGCGCGGGCGACTTGAAAGGCCTCTCCCGGAGAGAGGTGCGCGCACGGCCGGCCTCTGGGATTGGCTTCCTGGCCTCCTTCGCTGCAGCAGCGCCGCTGCCCACCTGTCGGCTCCTCCGTCCTGCCCTGCCCTGCCCTGTCTTTTCCTCTCGTTCCCTGTCCTTTCTCCGCGCCCGGAGAGGCTGCCTGTCGGCGTTTAAGGGCGGAGCTCGGGCCCTCCTCCTCCTCCCCCGGCGCCCCAGTCCCGCTCGCCTCCTGGCCACGCGCGAAGCCTACCGGAGCCCCTCCTCTTCTTTTCCTCGAAGGGAAACTCCGAGACCGGCAGCTTGGGCCTCCCTCAGTCCCCAAGAGCCCGCCAGCTTTTTGCTTCACAGGTAAGTGGGAGGGAAGGCGCCTGAAGGAATGCCCGAAGAGCAGCCATTGGCGGGCGAGGAAGGCGCCGGGGCTGCTTTTGGGGTCCCTCAGGAACCCCTGTGACATATTCTATCCTTTTTCTTCGTGGTTCGTGTACAAGAGAAGCGCGGTTGCGTTTCAGTCCAAACTTTCCCTGAACTTTCCTCCTGAGTCAGAGCAGGCCGAAGTTCCAGCAGTGGAGACTTCAAGCTGGCCTTGGAAGGAAGGTGGGCTTGAAGACGCCTTCTCCTCCTCCTCCTCCTCCTCCTCCTCCACCACCACCACCCCTGTGCCTGGATGTCGCCTTCCAAGGGCAGCCTGAGCCCTGGAGGCTTGGCAAGCGAGGCTGTTCCTGGTGTGGAGGGAGGGGGACCTAGTGAGAAACGTGTCACTTGCTGGGCTTCAACCGTGTTTGCTTGGCTCCCTCCTCCCAGAGGCGAAGGAGCAGGTGCTGACAGTCCCAAAGATAGGGACATGCAGGGTCCATTGTGGAAGTGCCAACTCTGAAGGCATTTCTTTCTTGTGAGTTCCTGAGTTCTCTTAGCAGCTGTGTCGCAGGTAGAAACTTAACAGAGGCAGGGCTGTGGTGTGTTTTCCGGACTGTATGGCCATGTTCCAGAAGTATTCTCTCCTGACGTTTTGCCCACATCTATGCCAGGCATCCTCAGAGGTTGTGAGGTATATGGAAAAACTAAGCAAGGGAAGTTTTTTTTATATCTGTGGAAGGTCCAGGGTGGGGGAAAGAACTCTTGTCTGTTGGAGGCCAGTGTGAATGTTGCAATTAATCACCTTGATTAGCATTAAATGGCCTTGCACGCTTCATGTCCTGGCCTGGGGGAATCCTTTGCTCAGAGTTGTTAGCTGCCCCTGATTGATTCATGTCTGGAATTCCTCTGTTTCCAGAGTGTTGTTCCTTATTTACTGTTCTGATTTTGAAGTTTTTTAAATACTGGTAGCCAGATTTTATTCATGTTCATGGTTTCCTCCTTTCATGTTCCTCCTTTCTGTTGAAATTGAAAGGGCATGAAGCTTGCAAGGCCATTTAATGCTAATCAAGGTGATTAATTGCAACATTCACACTGGCCTCCAACAGACAAGAGTTCTTTCCCCAACCCTGGACCCTTTCCCCAACCCTGGAAACACTAAGGGCCAGGAAAGCATATCTGCTAGATATATAAACCTCCCTTGCTTAGTTTTTCCAATATACCCCACAACCTTTGAGCATACCTGCCCTTGTGGGAGAGAATGCTTCTGGAACATGGTCATACAGCCTGGAAAACTCAAAAGAACCCTTTGTCATTCATGTGTTACTGTGAGTTTTCCAGGCTGTATGGCCATGTTCCAGAAGCATTCTTTCCTGACGTTTCACCTGCATCTATGGCAGGGATCCTCAGAGGTTGTGAGGGCTGCTGGAAACTAGGCAAGTGGGGTTTATAGAGTCATAGAGTTAGAAGAGATCTCGTAGGCCATCCAGTCCAACCCCCTGCCAAGAAGCAGGAAAATTGCATTCAATGCATGCCCGCCCCCCCCCCCCCCACAGATGGCCATCCAACCACTGTTTAAAAGCCTCCAAAGAAGGAGCCTTCACCACACTCCAGGGCAGAGAGTTCCACTGCTGAATAGCTCTCACAGTGAGGAAGTTCTTCCTAATGTTCAGGTGGAATCTCCTTTCCTGTAGTTTGAAGCCATTGTTCCACATCCTAGTCTCCAGGGCAGCAGAAAACAAACTTGCTCCCTCCTCCTTATGACTTTCCCTCATATATTTATACATGGCCATCTGTGGAAGGTCCAGGGTGGGAGAAAGAACTCTTGTCTGTTTGAGGCAAGTGTGAATGTTGCAATTGATCACCTTGATAAGCATTTGATGGCCTTTCAGTTTCAAAGCTTGGCTGGTTCCAGTCTGGGGGAATCCTTTGTTGGGAGGTGTTAGCTGGCCCTTATTGTTTAATGCCAGAATTTGAATCTGCAAGGTCATTCAATGCTAATCAAGGTGGCCAATTGCAACATTCACACTTGCCTCAAACAGACAAGAGTTCTTTCTCTCACCTGGACTTTCCACAGATATATAAACCCCACTTGCCTGTTTTCTTACAGACCTCACAACCTCTGAGGATGCCTGCCATAGATGTGGGAAAACGAGAGAATACTTCTGGAACATGGCCATACAGCCCAGAAAACTCACAGCAACCCACTGATTCTGGCCATGAAAGCCTTCAACAACACATTAAACAGAGGCACTTTCCCTCCATCACTTGAAACTCTGTAGTTGGGAAAGAGCTATCATTCATTCTTGCTGCTTGAACAGATCATGCCAATTATTATTATTATTGGTTGCTTTGAGTTTTCCGGGCTGTATGGCCATGTTCCAGAAGCATTCTCTCTTGATGTTTCACCCACATCTATGGCAGGCATCCTCAGAGGTTGGGAGGTCTGTTGGAAACTAGTAAAGTGGGATTTGTATACCTGTGGAATGTCCAAGGTGGGAGAAAGAACTCTTGTTTGTTTGGAGCATGAATGTTCTTTTTAAAATACTAGTAGCCAGATTTTGTTCTTTTTCATGGTGTCCTCCTTTCTGTTGAAATTGTCCACATGTGGATGTCAATGGCTTCTCTGTGTAGTCTGACATCGTGGTTATTAGAGTGGTCCAACATTTCTGTGTTCTCAAATAATATGCTATGTCCAGGTTGGTTCATCAAGGCTCTGTTATGGCTGTTGTTGTTATTATTATTATTATTACGCAACAACAACCATTTTTTTCATGGCGTCTTCATTTAGACCGCTTTCTGGGATTATTTGCCACACTGGTTCACAAAATTGCGTTGGATAAACCGCATCAGGTCTAGTTTTTTAGATATGGTTATCATGATTTTCTATAGGTGAGCAGATGGCAACTGGTATATAACCAGTGTTTTGTATCTCAAAGATAAGGGAAAACTGGGCCACTTTTGGAATCAGCAGGTCAAGTATACCCAGAAACAGGGTTAACATTTGAGACACTACTAGAATGTGTGCTGTCTAGTGTTATGATTATTATTTCTCACCCACCTCTCTCCATGGAACAATGACATCTTAAAAATACAATATATATCATCACTTAAAAACACATAATGTATAAACAAAACATTAGTTAAAAACAACATAAATAAATACGTACTAAAACAAGCAGTACATAACCCCATGATAAATTTGTTTTCGAGGTGCCATAAATAAGAAACAAATTGAAGGTGCATAAGAACAACTATCTGTTGTTACTACAGATGATGGTGCAAGAACTCTGGCAACATCGAAATAATTTACACATGCCATGGTGGCTATAATATTGTCAATGTGGAAAAAAAATAGAAACTTTGACAGGTACAGACTTGAGTCCAGGACTCCTGGTGGCAAATTCAGCACAACAATCCAAACAGGCTACTTGGCTTTGTGTTATGTAAATAGGCTGTGGGCAGATCTTACAATATGATGAATGTATTGGCTGTAAAATGGGAATGGGACTTCCAATTAAAGCTGAACTACAAATACCACCGGCATTAACCTGCATAACCAGTAATTATATATCTTGGAACATGCAGTCCAGTGTTATCTATGTGATGACTCAAATGCGATGTAGTCCCATTCCTAGTACTGTTGTGACAGATGAAGAGGAAAACTTGGGTTTCCCACCGTTTCTGCCAGATTTGGAGCCCTTGCAGCTGCAAGATGTTTGCCCACAAGAAGTCAGCCAAACAAGCCTTGAGCAGAAATCTCCCCCATTTTCTCGCCGCCTTTATTATAATCAAGATAGAAGCGCTCGGGAGGCGACTCGCAGGAGCGCCAGGATTGCTGCCAGACAATTAGATGATTAAGTCTGTTTCCCTTGGGAAAGTTTAAGGAGTCCTGCATCTGGACACAGAATAGGTTTCGTTTCTTGTTCCCCAGAGAAAGTGTTCTTTGGCGGGAAAACGAGATCCTATATAGGTGTTTGGCCACAAGGATTCCTTGCGGAGTCAATTCGTCAGCTCGTGGAGTGAGATCGTGTGTAGACTTCGTACTCCAGTTCCCAGCTCCTGAATCAAGTTCCCAGCCCTGCCTTGTTCCACGGATTTCTATGGACTCAGTTCTTGTTCCACGATTGCCTTGTTTCAAGTTGGACCTAGCCAAGTCTCAAGTCTTGCCTTGCCTTGCGTTTTAAACCACGGACCCTGCTCCTCGGATTCCAGCCTTGTTTTCCGTCCCTTCGGATTTACCTTAAGCCTCAAAGACTATGGACAGTTCCCCACACTATTGCTTGACAAATAGTGTGTGTTTCGGTGAAGTGGATTATAACTTTGGACTTTAATATCATATATTGGACATTGTTTTCCTGGACTATATTTGACCTTTCCTGAAAGGTCTACTTCTGAACTATATTCTACACTTGTTTTTATTGACTTTATATATTTCCTTAATAAAGATATTAGATAGATTCTGGCCTCTGCGTATGGTTATTGGTGCTCTGCAGCCTGGGTCCTGACAGTTTGACTCCGCCACCTTAAGCACCAATTAACCTAGGCCAGAATGTCTACTGGAACCGGGGCGGAAGCCCAACCACTCAGCTACACCCTCTCCAAGGATGAAGTGGACAGAATCCGAGATACACTCCATACGCAGGAGGGAGAAATACGGGGCTTGAAGGAACGCGGAGCCCATCTCCCTGCCCTGGCGCTACCAACCAAGTTTTCTGGATAAGCTTCCAAGGTTCATGTTTTCCGTCGCCAATGCCAGGCATACCTAGAAGCCCGCCATGCCGAGTTTCCCCAAGAAGACATCAAGGTGGCGTGGATTTACAGTCTCCTAGACGGGCCAGCGGCCAATTGGGCGACGGCGCTGTTTGATGAAGCCTCCCCACACCTAAGTTCCGCGCTAAACTTCCTGAATCACCTTAAGGCGACTTGGGGGATCGAGGACAATTTGGAGGCGGCCGGCCACAAACTCCGGCGCCTTTTCCAAGGGGACAGGCCCTTGTCCCAGTACATAGCCGAGTTCCGAGTGCTGGCCCAAAACACCGGTTGGAATGACGTAGCCCTCAGAGGACAGTTTCGGGAGGGTCTCAACATCGAGATGTTGGAAGAAATCTCCAAGGTGGATCCTCCAAACTCTCTTGAAAGACTTATTGACCAATGTCTACGAGCCGAAGTCATGCTTGCCAACAGAAAACAATGGCTCCGGGGCCAGGGTGGAAGAGCAGGAGCAAAACCTCCCGCTCCCGTCGGCATCCAGCCACGTCTAATGTGGAGACCCCCGCCACCAGCCCCATACCCCAGAGAAAGCGAGGAGGTGCCGATGCAGTTGGGCAATGTGCGTCCCAGATTAGATGTTGCCGAGAAGGCCCGCCGCCAACGTTTAAACCTCTGTTGGTACTGCGGAAACGGGGGCCACTTTGCCAGAGAGTGTCCAGCCAAAAGAAAGCCCGCCGCGCGTTTGGCGGCGGCGTCCTCCGTGGAGACGGAGACGGCCGAGGCGGCTGGCGCAAAGCCGGCGGGGGAAGCCAGCGACCGGGCGTAGAGAGGCTCGCCAACCCGGTCAGAAACCCCACTCAAGAGCCGCCAACCGGAGTCCTATTTCTCCTAGTGGTCACCTTGTGGTCAGCGAAAAAAGGACCCGTCATGATCCATGCCATGATAGACTCAGGAGCAACAAACAATTTCATCGATAGAGAGTATGCCGACTCTCTGGGATTACAATATCATGATTTCAAGAACGCCCGGGTGGTGCAAGCCATAGATGGCCGCCCCCTAAAGACAGGTCCAGTAAGCCAATGGTCTGAACCCACCAGAATGTGGAATAGGGAACATATGGAAGAGATTTCCTTTTTTGTTACCGAGGTCCCTCACTTCCCAGTGATTTTGGGAATTCCATGGCTGACACTCCACGACCCCAGCATCTCCTGGACCAACAGAGAACTGCAGTTTGCTTCTAAATATTGCCAAAACCATTGCCTTGTAGCCAAGGTCTGCCATGCCACAGACGCTGAACCCATCATCACCTTGCCCAAGAAATACTCAGACTTTTGGGATGTTTTCAATGAAAAGGAAGCCGAGAAACTACCCCCGCATAGGCCCTATGATTGTGCCATTGACTTGGTGGAGGGGGCCCCGATCCCGCGAGGACACCTCTACTCCCTGACTGAACCAGAGCAAGAAGCTCTCAGGGAGTTCATAGAGTCAAACCTCCGCAAGGGGTCCATCAGACCCTCTCAATCCCCAGCCGCTTCCCCAGTGATGTTTGTGAAAAAGAAGTCAGGGGACCTACGCTTGGTTGTGGACTATAGAGCATTGAACAACATCACGAAGCGGAACCGCTACCCCCTGCCTTTGATCTCGGATCTATTAGACCGGCTTCGAGGGGCCAAGGTTTACACCAAGCTGGATCTTCGGGGGGCTTACAATCTAGTTCGCATCAGAGAGGGGGACGAATGGAAAACCGCCTTCCAGACTAAATTCGGATTATTCGAGTCCCTAGTCATGAATTTCGGATTATGTGGAGCTCCCGCAACGTTCCAGCACTTTGTCAATGATATTTTTCAGGATTATCGAGATCGGTTCTTGATCATATACCTGGACGATTTTTTGGTGTTCTCAAGTTCACAATCAGAACATGAGAAACACGTCAGAATGGTGTTGCAACGATTGCGGGATCATGGACTATATGCCAAGTTGGAAAAATGCGCTTTTGATCTACAAGAGGTAGATTTCCTGGGGTACCGTGTCTCGCCACTAGGGCTCTCCATGGACCCGGCAAAGGTTTCAGCAGTATTGGAATGGTGAGCGCCAACCAACAAGAAAGAGGTGCAACGCTTCTTGGGGTTCGCGAACTACTACCGCAAGTTCATTCCAGACTTTGCCCGCTGGTCTGACCCAATCACCAGCTGCATCCGTGGAAAACGGCCTTTCCGCTGGACGGAGCAAGCAGAGAAAGGTTTCCAGCAACTAAAGAAGTTGTTCACGTCCCAGCCAATTCTACAGCACCCTGATCCTAAAACCCCTTTTGTTGTGCAGGCTGACGCCTCCGATGTGGCAATTGGGGCTGTACTCATGCAACCAGTGGGAGAACATCTTCATCCTTGTGCCTTTTACTCCCGTCAACTAACAGCCCCAGAGAGAAATTACACTATTTGAGAAAAGGAACTTTTGGCCATAAAGGCAGCTTTTGAAAATTGGAGACATTGGTTAGAAGGGGCCAAATTTCCCATTGAGGTCCATACTGACCATCGTAATTTGGAACATCTAAGAACTGCCCGCAAGTTAAATCAGAGGCAGCAGCGCTGGGCTTTGTTTTTTGAACGCTTTGACTTCCAGATCCATTATGTAACCCCAGCTCAGACCAAGCAAGCAGATGCTCTCTCACGGAAACCAGAGTATGCTGCAGGGCGCAAGGAGACTTTCGAATCCCAATTGCTGCAGCCCGAGAACTTTGCCACGCTCACAGTGGGAAACACCAATTCCACTGCAGTTGAACCAACTCCTTCTACTCCAGGGCCCCTTTGTGCTCAAGAAATCAGAACCAGTCAACAGGCGGATGCCTGGGCTCAGGACCAAATTCGCCAAGGACTACGTTTTCCTTTCTCACTTAAGGATGGGTTACTTTGCTACAGAAAACACGTCTACATCCCTCCAGGACCAGGCAGAGAAAAGGCACTTCGTCTGTGTCATGACTGCAAGCCAGCAGGGCATTTTGGACTATTTAAAACCATGCATTTGATCCTACGAGATTTTTGGTGGCCCAAGATCCGCAAGGATGTGGAGAATTATGTCAATACCTGCCCGGTATGTCAGCGTTCCAAGACAAGAAGGGAGAAGCCCTCAGGGCTACTGCATCCCCTCCCTACTCCATCTCGTCCATGGGAAATAATTTCTGCGGATTTTATCACTGACCTACCACCTTCCCTTGGATTCACCACGATCCTAGTGGTGGTGGACCTTTTTACCAAATTGGCCCATTTCATTCCCTGCGATGGCCTCCCCACGGCCAAAGAGACTGCAGATTTATTCCTTCAGCATGTTTTCAAACTACATGGATTGCCTAAGAGTTTAGTCACAGACCGTGGATCTCAATTCACCTCTCGTTTCTGGAAGGCACTACAAAAACTATTGGGCATAGACTCTCGTTTATCTTCAGCTCACCATCCCCAAACGGATGGGCAAACTGAGCGCACCAATGCCACTCTGGAACAATACCTTCGCTGTTATGTAAACTATCAATTGGGCTTCCCTGTTACCTCTGTCAGAGTTTGCCTACAACAATGGTGTCCAGGCTTCAACTAAAGAAACCCCGTTCTTTGCAAACTACGGCTTCCATCCACGTTTCTTTCCTCCTATCATTGAAACCTCAGAAGTCCCCGCAGCGGAGGACTGGCTGCAAGAACTCACAGCGGTGCAACAACTATTGCTCCAGCAACTGGACCAAGCCAAGGAGGACTATAAACGCCACGCTGACAGCCATCGCCAGCCGGGCCCCGAGATCAAGGTAGGAGATCGGGTTCTTCTGTCCACTCGCTTTCTGCCCTCCCACCGTCCCTGCCGGAAGCTAGATGCCCGGTTCATTGGTCCCTATCCGGTGGTGGCGCAACTTAACCCCGTGACTTTCAAACTTCAACTTCCGCGCTCTATGCGCATCCATCCAATGTTTCATCGCTCCCTGCTCCTTCCGGCGGATGGTGTCCGCCCCGATGCAGACCGGCTGGCCCCCACTCCTGTTTTGGTGGATGGGGAGGAGGAATTCGAGGTTCAGGACATTTTGGATTCTCGCTTCCACCGCCGCCGCCTTCAATATCTCATTGACTGGGTGGGTTTTGGCCCCGAAGAACGCTCGTGGGAAGACGTTTCCACAGTTCATGCCCCCGACTTAGTCCGCCGCTTCCATCAGGCCTACCCTGCCAAGCCGCGGCCCCACACCTCGGGGAGAGGGCCCATTTTGGAGAGGGGCCTTGAGGAGGGGGATAGTGTGATGACTCATGGGCCATGTAGTCCCGTTCCTAGTACTGTTGTGACAGATGAAGAGGAAAACTTGGGTTTCCCACCGTTTCTGCCAGATTTGGAGCCCTTGCAGCTGCAAGATGTTTGCCCACAAGAAGTCAGCCAAACAAGCCTTGAGCAGAAATCTCCCTCATTTTCTCGCCGCCTTTATTATAATCAAGATAGAAGCGCTCGGGAGGCGACTCGCAGGAGCGCCAGGATTGCTGCCAGACAATTAGATGATTAAGTCTGTTTCCCTTGGGAAAGTTTAAGGAGTCCTGCATCTGGACACAGAATAGGTTTCGTTTCTTGTTCCCCAGAGAAAGTGTTCTTTGGCGGGAAAACGAGATCCTATATAGGTGTTTGGCCACAAGGATTCCTTGCGGAGTCAATTCGTCAGCTCGTGGAGTGAGATCGTGTGTAGACTTCGTACTTCAGTTCCCAGCTCCTGAATCAAGTTCCCAGCCCTGCCTTGTTCCACGGATTTCTATGGACTCAGTTCTTGTTCCACGATTGCCTTGTTTCAAGTTGGACCTAGCCAAGTCTCAAGTCTTGCCTTGCCTTGCGTTTTAAACCACGGACCCTGCTCCTCGGATTCCAGCCTTGTTTTCCGTCCCTTCGGATTTACCTTAAGCCTCAAAGACTATGGACAGTTCCCCACACTATTGCTTGACAAATAGTGTGTGTTTCGGTGAAGTGGATTATAACTTTGGACTTTAATATCATATATTGGACATTGTTTTCCTGGACTATATTTGACCTTTCCTGAAAGGTCTACTTCTGAACTATATTCTACACTTGTTTTTATTGACTTTATATATTTCCTTAATAAAGATATTAGATAGATCCTGGCCTCTGCGTATGGTTATTGGTGCTCTGCAGCCTGGGTCCTGACAATCTAGAGGGTCTCATGAGCACTATCCTTCATGTAGAAGAGGTGGTAATCTTACAAGATAATTTTGAAGTATAATTTTGTGTATTCCTACAGTGCTTTGATTGTGTAGTCCTGCATAGCATGAATCTGGATTACATGGCCCGTGTTATCATTTCTGGTTCTATAATTCTATTTAATTCTTTTTAAAAAAGTAAATTTATCATCTTCAATTCTGTCCCAATGGTTTATTGTTTGGTATCAGGAAATACCTTGCAGAACTAAGGATAGCTAGGATTCATGATTCCAGATGGGTGGGATGAGCAAATACAAAGTGACTGTAGATCTAAAAGTGTTTATTATCTGTACTTAGATAAGATGGATGGATTATAAAGGTCAGACCTCGTGGTATAGGAAAAAGAGCCAAATTTCCCAGAGACAAGTATTCTGCAGAAATATTTTTTTGCTTACAATTTCATCCTGAACGGATGAACATTTGGTCTCAATTGATTTGGATGAATTTGAGGATAATAGTCAAGGTTCCCAAATCTCAGGGTCTGCTCCCCCTATTCTTTGGTCCTTAAGGCAAGTGGGAGGACTTTTAAAGTTGTGAGCACTGCCTTGAAAAGTGTGTGTGTGTGTGTGTGTGTGTAGACACACAATGTGTCAAATGTGGTGTTTCTAATTTGAATGGTGTACTCTGTGCAACTGTGGTTGAAGCTTAGGGCCCTTCCACACAGCCCTATATCCCAGAATATCAAGGCAGAAAATCCAACGTTATCTGAGTGTGAACTCAGATAACCCAGTTCAAAGCAGATATTGTGGGTTTTTCTGCCTTGATATTCTAGAATATAGGGCTGTGTGGAAGGGCCCTTAGTGTACCATCACCAGATAGTGCTGCTTATAACATCACCTTTGTAACATAGAATCACAAACTCATAAAAGTGGTCTCTAAAGAGTCATCTAGTCCAAATTCCGCTAGCTTCCACTGTGAAAGTACCCCTCATGTATGGATATCCCATTTCCATTTTGTAAACTTTAATGAAGGAGAAGGTTTTGAAACAGAGGTTGGATATCTACCTTTCAGGCACCCACCTCTAGCTTCACCCTTGTGTGACAGCACAAAGGATCATTCTTAGGTCTCAGATTTTGGCCATGAAATTTCAGGACTTGGGAGTATCGTGATCTGGGAAATTCTGAATGTAGCAGAGCAGTTTGAAAAATATTTGGGCCTCTAAAAGGCAGGATGATGTTTGTTTAGGAGTATTTTTAAAGTGGTTCCTTGAGTCAATAAAACCTTGATAGTTTCCTCGTGATAAGGATACTGAAGTTAATTCAGATAGGAGACATCTTTAATCCAAAAGGGAGTTTGTTTCGGGTTGAAATGGAGACCCAAGTATAGTGGAATCTTTACTTAAGAATGTGCCTGCTTAAGTGCATTTTGAGTTATGAGCTATCACTTGACCCAGGTTTTGTTTTGAAACAAGAGCAGTGTTTTGAGTTAAGAGTTAGCGCCAGAGAGAGCATTAGCACAAAAGTACAAGGCTTTAGGGCAGTGGTCCTCAGCCTGTGGGTCCCCAGGTGTTTTGGCCTATAACTCCCAGAAATCCCAGCCAGTTTACCAGCTGTTAGGATTTTTGGGAGTTGAAGGCCAAAACATTTGGGGACCCACAGGTTGAGAACCATTGCTTTAGGGCTTCAAGGGAGCAGCCTTCATGCCTCTCTTGTCCGCTTTGGGAGATTGCTTTCTACTTTGCTCTTGTCAGTTTTGAGGAACTTTGGGTTAGTTGATTTTGTGCTGTTTTTATTCCAGGTACGTTTGCCTTCATGAAGAGAGGGAGGGAGAGAGAGCAAGGGAGGGAGGCTGGAATGAGTGCAATATGAAGAAAATGATGCTTCTGCCTCTTCACTTTGTGCTTCTTTTCCACAGCTTTGTGATTCTACCATTTTAAAGTTGAGCTTTCTTTTGTTATTGTTCCATGTGAATGGGCAGGTTGTGCCTTGTTGTTACATTGGCCAACACACATTTTTGTTGCCTCAAATGTGCTTCCTTGCCACAATTTCATGCTTCTACCAAAGCTGCCCCAAGTTTGTGATTATTATTATTATTATTTATTAAAGTTGATCTTCCTTTTTTATTGATCTGTGTGAATATGCATGTTAACATAATTTGTTATTTTTGATGTACATTTTCTTATTTAAAAACACCTAACAAAATGGGAGGGATTTCAGGGGGCTGGAACATTTGCTTTGAGATAAGAGTGTTTTGAGTTAAGCGGTCAGTCATGGAACAAATTAAACTCTTGAGATATCACTGTATATTGAGCCACCACAATGTCTACAGATTAAGAATCCCCCTTCCCACAGTTCAGGAAACAGGGCTAAGTCTACCATTACACCAGGAGTTCTCAAACTTTTTCTGTTTAAATGTGTTCCTTATAACAGAAAAGCATGCTCTTTGGGACAATGTTGTTCTTTCTCCCCAGTTTTGAACACATCAGCTAAGGAGCTTAACTTCAGTGCTCGAGATAAGAAAGATAAAGAATGCAATAGAAATAATCATTTATTCAATGACGTCTAATTCCTGGAAGGAATGTTTGGGTTTGCCTCATTACCTGAACTACAAATAACATTTAGGCATCAACCCAGCATAAAGGTCAATGTATTTAAAAATATTCATTTCAATGAGCTTGAGCCAAATTGGCTTTACGTTGAACTGTTGTGGCTTCTCCATAGAGGTAGTGACAAATAATGGATGGATGAGGAAAGCAATTATAATTGAGGTTTTTGTGATGTGTGGAAAACAGCCTCCATATGCATCCCAGTGTCCTGAAGGCAAATTTCTTTCAACCAGTAGGGACTTTTGGAAGAGAATACCAGGGAAGCAGTGTTCATTTTGGAAGAAGGAAGTATTGATATTTACAATGCAGAGAAAGTTTCACCTCATTCCCTATAGAAACTGTGCAGAATAATTTTCAGTTCCATATACAATTTACTTAACATTTATCTCTGCCCACTGACTTCGAATGTACTCACTCAAGTGTTCTGACTTAGATAAACATTCAAGAAGGGATGACTGCTTCACTCTCTTTTCTGTGGCAAAGGCTCTCTAAGTAATTTTGAACTCTATTTTTTCATTGTGAATAAACACTTTGTTTCCTGGACGATTTTTTTGTACATGTTGTCCCAAATTATATAGCTGGCTAACAGCTTTACCACAAGATTATTTTCAAGCTTAAGTTTTAGATACGTTTTGGAAAGATGTATCTAAAATGACTGTAGACATCAGAATAGTTAGGCTTGAGTCTGACGCGTGCAACTGGAGGCCAACGACAAATACATGCCGAAATTATTGCTTCTACCTCATTAAGCACTCCTTATCTTATCACTGCATCAATCTCCTGAGTTCTTGGTGGTTCTTAGAACATGGCCTTTGTGTGAGCTATCCATTGTCACTGGGTAATCTTGTGTACTAAAGATAAAGTACACCGAGTGTAGATCCTTACAAACCCTAATTGCATTTACTTGAAAACAACTGTGTTGTACCAGTTGTACAATGACAGCAGACAGCAGGCCGTGCAGGAGTCCTTTGGCGATACATCTGCTCCATTGTGAAGGTAACGCTCCTGTGCACCTTTTCAAACCATTGTTCACTTCAGTTATGTACAGAGAAAAAAATATTCATACAGAAAGCCCTTGTACAAATGTGTTTTGGATTATGTGTGTATATGGGATTCTGGCTGTTGGCATGAGTTCTGCACACTTACCTCCAGTGGCAGAGGATGAGAGGAGGCAGCAAGGTTTTGGAGGAAAGGGAAATGTGCCATATAAACTGCCATACACTTCCTAAGGCATCCTGCTGCATTCAGGTGTAATGTAAGGTGCTGCCCCATCATCAGTGTCATCTTTAGTACATGGAACAGCATGCCACCTTTTGTTTGCCTCAGGCAGGAAAATACCTTGTCCTCAGTCCTATGCTACCCACATGCAGGTATTTGAAAACCTTGTCTTTTTCATAGCATCATATTTGGATTTTCTTTGATTTCTCTCAGTCTGACTTGAATGACGACCTTTGATTATCCTGGTGCTGGGTGTCCCTGGCAGCTTTTATACAGTTACCATCTGTTATAGCAAATCCATCTTCTACCACACCCAAGGACATAAATGAATGATAGGTAGAAAAGAATTGTGAAATAGCACATTCCCATGGATGCACTGGGAATAGGTGTGGTGGTCATATCGGGGTGTGGCTGTATTAAGCATTTTGAAGTAAGTTTTTTTATTGCACAAAGTTTATATTTGAACTTCCTCCCACCCAGGCTATGTAGTGTCTTTAAACAGAACTATGTCTTGGAGCATTTGAGGAAGATAGCAACACTCCCCATGCCAATAAATTATGGAGTCTCTTAATCACATTGAGAAAGGAAAATCCACAACAGAGTGACAACATTTTTGGAGAATGACCTGTAACATCACACTTTCAAGAGTGTATACTTAGGGGATTCTCCAGAATGTTTAGTCAGGCTGGCTGGTACAGAAAGTAGGGGAAGAAACGAAGAAGTCCCATAATTAGACCAGATACTGTCACTATTAGAAGCACAAAACCACCAGATGGATTTCTGGTGCATGGAAGGAAATATGGCTGATTTTAAATTTTTGTGGTGTTGCTGCAACTGGACAGAAAAAAGCTGTGTAGCAGAATGTATGTTTTACACAGAGAGGTTCCCAGACTCAGTCCTTGGCAATATCAGTGAAAGTCTCCTAGTAGTAAATGATGAGAAAGTCTTCAACCTCAGGTCTTGATCTGCTACTACTGCTTGGAACAAGTCCTACCCTGCTGAATGGACTGGTCTGACTATCAAGGCAACCTTATATGTTTATTTGTTTTTACAGTTTCTGTTTTGCCTAATACTTAAAAAAAGGCTTAATGCTAACGCTTCTTAACCCTTGCAAATACTTTCTATGGTGAAATCAAGGAATTGTACTTGTGAGAGTGTTGAGAACTCTGTTAGAAATTGTTTATATTCTCATGTTCTCTTATGGAAACATGGATCTAGGAGGATGAAAATGGCAGGGTAAAGCTCAGCTTGTACTGAAAATTGGGGTATTAGTTTATGTGTGAGAGTGTGTGTGCATGCTTGCGTGTTTTTCCCCAGATTGTGGTTTTTCTGTCTTGATCTGTGCTTCTAATTCTAGATTGTTAAATCTTAGGTTTACTTTGGGTTTGCCATTCTCATTCTTGCTCTTCTCTTCTGGAGAGAAACATATCTTGGTTTTTCTTCTTTAGAATTTGCAGGGAAGCATGACACACTGTTTAAAATATTTTTTAAAAATTCCAAAAAGCAAATCTTGATTTTTACTATTTTACATAAAAGAAACAATCCAGCTGCAGGGGACAGGGTTTCTCCCTGTGGGAATATGAATATCATAACTTCCTCCTTTCTCTTTGCTTTGCTGTTAGCTTTGAACTAAATGTGCTGCAATGCCATGAATGGTACTTAAAACATATCCCAAACCAGTTTTCATATATGGTCATTGTGCCACTTTGTTGATCACTGCAGCTTGTGCACTCATTTTGCATTCTTTGCAAAATAAATCATAAGAGAATTCATTGAGATCTCATTCATTAGACATCTGTCTAATTATTTGAATTGAAATGTGACAATCAAAGGACAGATAACCCCATTTCCTGTCAGAGGTTCTTTTGATATAATTGGCAGATGTTTTTGGTCTTGTTACCCTAATGAAATTGACGCAAAGTGAGGTTATGACCATCTCAATATGCCATGGAAACAGGAAGTCCTCGATGAAGAGAACTCAGAAATGAAACACATATATAGTTTTCCTTTAGCATTAAAAATAAAATTGAAATCAATTTGCAAAGGAGATAATATTTGCCTATGTGATCTATTTTGAGGTCCTGAGATTTATATATTTGCATGCATCTCTCTAAAACCGTATTTCCTGCATTGCCTTTATTATGTACTCTTCTGTCCTTCTACTCATTTAAATTGTGATTATCCAGCCATATGGTAGCTGAATAAAAGGTCTGAACTTGAATGAACAGCCCCTCTGGAAATCCAGGTATTTGTTCCCTAAAGAGTTGGGCAAAGTCCCATATGCAATCCAAAAGCATGCCAAAGGAAATAAGTCCTGGGAGTTACAGGTGATAAGAACAATGGCATGGATTTGAGAAATACAGTACACAGACCAGATTAAACTCTCAGCTTTTGCAGAGATAACACTATATGTTGTTGGACGTTAAAGACTAGTGTGCACATGCAAGAAGCAGTAAATGTCCTTCTGGGCTGCTGTATTTCGGATTGGAGGAAGAACTGCTTTCCTATAGAAAAATGTTCAGTCTACTGCAAAACAAGTGTAGCAAGCAAAATGCTAGGGCAGGGCTTCATCTTCCTCATTATTCACCACCATTTCTAACTTGTTTTCAATAACCAGAAAGTGCTCTTTATAAGGAAGAAAACATGACAGTATAATTTGCTGCCTGATCTGTAACTTTTGTGAACTAAATTTGAATTGTTCTGGGGCCGGGCTTAGCACAGCAGGCTAAACCACTGTGCTGCAGAAAGATCCTACTGATCAAAAGGTCAGCGGTTTGATCCCAGGTTGGGGAGGAGCACCCGCTGTTAGCCCCAGCTCACCTGCCACCTACGGTAGCAGGATTGAAAGCAGAAATGCAAATAGATAAAATAGGTACCATATTTTAGTGAGGGGGGTTGGGTGGGTTATAAAGGCGCCTTTAAGGACATAAAGGATTGGGAGGATTGGGAGGAGATCCTCGGCATGGAAGATGGAGCAACAGAACCCTTGTGGCTGGAGTTGAGCACAGCCTCAAAAAAAAATAATTAAAAAAAATAAGATGCCAGAAATAAGATGTGAAAAAGCTGCCCTTTCCTCTTCTGTATTGTTTGTCCTTGTTAATTGTATAATCAGCATTGGATGTTTGCCATATATGTGTTCTGCAAAGCTGCTCTTAGTCCCCTTCGGGGTGAGAAGGGTGGGATATAAATACTGTAAATAAAATTAATAAATAATTCTCAGTCAGATGAGGACCTTTCCCTTCCTCAGTGTAACACAGGCCTTATTACACAATACCATTATTGTGCTACAATTTCAATTTAACCTCCATGGTTCCATCCTATAGGATCCTTGGATTTGCAGTTTAAGGAGGGAGAATTCTCAGCCAGAATTCGTCACCATGAATCCCAGTTCTTTCATTGAGGGCTTTGGATTGCACTTGAACCCAGTTCAATTGTATGATCAAGGAGCCGATCACTTTCAGAACAGTATGCAGTGTGTGGGGTTATTTTTTCAGTTGCCACTAGTGCTGGGTGCTTGGGCAAGAAAGATCATTTTCTAGGGATCTTTCAGAAACTTTCATTGGTTGGTTTGACCAAGATAGCAGTAGATGACGTGGACATGGAACAATTGGCAATTATAGGATTTTAGACAATTCTCATTACTTTGTGCAAGCACCACAATATATGTAGAATTCCCATTGTATCCCTGTAAATTGCATTAGCATTGTGTGCCCTCAATACTTTTTGACAGTAAGAGGAATCTGTTTGCAATCTCTTGTTTGCAGTAGCTGTTGTTGAAGGATGCAAATTTGAACAGGCTGTGAATTGAAATGGTGTATTTTGCATATTATGGATGTTCCAATGATAACTGGTTTAGAATTGTGCAAAATTAATATAATTGGAAATATATGGATTTTATTTCTACATTGCAGGAGGCAATAGTATTTCTGCATACTTGCAGATACTAAAGGAAGTTTTTTTACTTATACAGTATTACAGGATATAATGTTTCTACTTTCTTTTTAAAAACGTTTAAGCTTATATAAATCGCTGTCCTCTGCATTAGAAATCTTTGAAAGTTATAGTGGACCTTTTGTAGCCATGCTTGTCTTAATTTGGAATGTTTCTTATGTTCCTGAATGCCTTTGATTGGGTTAATTGCAGAAATCAATTTTTTTTAGTTCTGGTAGATCATCAGTTGGTTCTTCATAATGGGAACTGAATTGGGGCCCTGATAAATTAAGGTTAAGTAGATGATGATGTAAGAGGAGTATGCTTATTCACTGATGGCTAACTTGGCTGTATCCTGCCCAAATGGTTGCACAAGAGATAGCACAACAGTTTCTGTTAAAAGTGGGAGAGAGACAAATACTCAGACAAGAAGAAGGTAAACTGGGATCCCCTTTTCCAGGTTTGGCCAAAATTTAAGTCCTTAGGCCTAAGGACTATTCCCGTCACTCGCTATCAGACTATTATTTTCAGTCAAATGGCTAGTCAAGAGTAAGCAAGAAGTTATTTCTAACTTGTGAATCCTAGTCAGTGTAACAAAGGTGTTCTGTGTATTCACTTTGTTTCAATTGGTTACATATGAAATGATCGTTCAGAGGTTAGAATGATTAAATGCTGCAAAATGCTCACTGCTGTGGTATACAATCACACACTTCCCTGATTGAACTTAGGATACTCCATGGCAATGGTTCTCAACCTGTGGATCCCCAGATGGTTTGGCCTTCAACTCCCAGAAATCCCAACAGCTGGTAAACTGGCTGGAATTTCTGGGAGTTCTAGGCCAAAACACTTGGGGACTCACAGGTTTAGAACCACTGTTTCATGGGGAGCTTGGAAAGTTACTTTTAAGAGAAATGGAAATAATGACATGCTGAAGTACACAGCTGAGCTGTGATGATGCTATCAAGCATTACCATGCCAAGGCCCAATTGCTGATGACTTCAAGGTATCAATATTATCATTCTTCTTTAGGGTAACTTTTCAAGCTCTATTCTTGTCACCTTACCATAGTAGCTCATATTGTCCAGAATTCCTTCCTGCTTATGTCATTTCAGCCACCATGTGTTTCTCATTGTCATTATAGTAGAGTCCCGTATCCTAGAGGAACCTCCCACGTGAATACCTGAAACCCTAGACAATAGCAGCTTTATGTTTTGACTATATTTGAACCAGAAGCATGCTATAGAATAGTATTGAGGAACCCAGAGAGATCCATGAGCACTTCACGGGGCAAGAGAATACTTTTTGGAGGGTGTTTAGTAAAACCATGAATATCAAATTCATGAATAAGTAGGCTATATTATATATCCAGCTCCCCAATCTCCTAAGGTTCTGGTTTGTATGAGCGCAGTATATCTGTACTAAAGATTGTTAGGGAAGCAGCCTTTAAGATCACTAGTTCATGTTTGATTTGTAGTTCTCTCAGTTTGATTTTCCTCAAAGCATGATTGTTACTGATGGTTCAGTCGAGGAATTTGATAGTTCAGTTCCCAATCCCTTGAATTACTGTAAAAGCAGTTTAAAATAAAAATAAAAATAAAGATTTCAGTTGAATATTAGAGCAACTGCTAATGAATGAGGAAACAACCTACCTGACAGTATGCTTCTCTTGGTGTTTATATGCCAACATTTGTTTTTGTTAGGTAAATATTATCTTTAAGGGCTGCTTTGGACACTCAGCTGTGACAAGTTGGGGAAATAAAGTGCATTAAACAGTACAATACAGCTGCCAGGTAACTTGTCAAGGTAACTTGTCCAGTGTGGTAGAGGGCATCACAGTTTGTGACAAAGTGTTCTCCATCTTTTTTGCCTTGGCTTCCACCAGCAGAAACAGAATCTCTTTAATACTCCCAATGTGCTGGGGCAGACTGTGGTTTCCTCCATTTCTGAGTTGAGGGAAGTGTTGAAAGATAAGAGCATGCCAGCAGGCACTTACAGGATACTGTGTGAAGTGGTCTGTTGTAATTTATTGTCAGTGTTGTTTTGTGCCTTTTAGTCATTTGCAACTCATGGCAGCCCAAACATGGAGTTTTCTTTGCAAGATTTGTGGGGGTGGGGGTGCCCTTGCCTTTCCCAGGGGCTGAGAGGGTGGAATTTGCCCAAGGTTATCCAATGGATTTCCATGGCTGAATGGGGATTTGAACTCTCAGTCCTAGTTAAACATGAAAACCTTTACATCCCACAGGGTTTCTAATTGTCAGAACTGCTCCAGGAATAGGTAAAAAACTATTTTTTTTGCCAAACATCAGATTAATCTTGAGCAATCTGGCACTGTTTTCTATCTGCTTCTTTACTTTTGTTGTTTTGACACAGCATTGCATCTTATAATTCCATTAGTGCCTGCCAACAGCATGTAATCTGTTCAACCTACGCGAAAGGTAAGGTAATTGGCTCAGTCTATATGAATCAGGGTTTATAGTGCAGCCTTAAATATCAATGAATTTAGTGTTCTTATTCGAAGATATGTGGGGAGAGAATTGCAACTTCAATGAGTCCTCAGTAGTTACTGCAGCTTTGATCCTGGAAACCCTTCAGACACCAAAATTCATGGACACTTGTGTTCCATTATAAATATATAGTATTGTAGTAAAATGTTGGACCTTATATAAAATGGTGAATATTTCAAACAAATGCAGGAGAGAGCCTCGAACAGTGGTTCTCAACCTGGGGTCCCCAGATGTTTTTGGCCTACAAACTCCCAGAATCCTAGCCAGCTTATCAGCTGTTAGGATTTCTGGGAGTTGAAGCTCAAAAACATCTGGGGACCCCAGGTTGAGAACTATTGGCCTAGAAGATGTCTCATCACTTCCATGTGCTGTTTTCAAACAATTTTCAGAAAAAATGTGGTGACATGGCAAGCCCAAAGGGACAAAGACTGGATTCCTTGATAACTGTAGCAATCAATTCCTGCTATGTATGGGGCCATATAAGAGCAGGTGCTTTTCATGCACAGATCCTGGGTCAAGAGCCCTTTAACACTACACAATTATAGCACTATGATTCTACTTTTACTGCCATGGCTACATCCTTTGGAATCTTGGGATATGTAGTTTGGTCAGAAGTCCCAAGGGAGCTCTATGTCTGCAAATTCTAAATGCCCCACATTCAGTTGTGATGTTTTAATTCTGCAATGTGAATGGTCCCTGTGTCAGAAACTCTACAGTCCTTTCTATCAATGAACACAGAGCCAAGTAGACCAGTGGTCTGCCTCTGTGAAAGTCAGGTTCTTAATGTTGCCATTAATTACCACAGTTTAGGAGGAAGGTGATTTTTCTTTCATGGTTGCTTTGCCCAAATCCATGTTGAATTAGGTCTGATTTGCATAAATAGTAAAGGAAATGGTTCACTACTTATGTGTTTGTGAGCTGGCAATCCTTAAAGAGGAAAGGACATAATCTCTGGGATGGGAAGGAAGCAGCATATGCACCTCACCTGTGCGCTGCTGCCTGTGTTTTGTTTTTGAAGCCATGCTAAAAGATTAATCTTTCCAAAAGCCTTATAATCCCTTGGAAGGGTGAGGCTAATAGAACAGCTAACCCAGCAGGAGTGAGTGAGTGAGTGAGTAAGTAAGTGAGTTAGTGTATTGTTTGGAATCCCTAACCTTCTTACTGGTAATTTTAACAAACACATCAATGACCTCTTAAAATCCATCTATGCAGAAGAAGGTTATGAAAGGCTGTCAAAATACTTTTTTCTCCTGTAAACTGCATTTTGTCCCCCACTCTTGTTCTGCCCCCTCCATCTACATGCACAAAGGCCATTAAAAGATTAAAATGACCCTTTTGAACATGGTTTTGACTCTTTCAGGAAACATTTGCCTCAGTAGATTTCGTATTTTTCACCCTCCTTCTCCAGCCTCTGGTGACTCATGATGGATGGATATTATGAATGTTTTTCACCAGGCATGTGGGCAGGGAATTGTGCTGATTATTTTATGAAGTGGCAAATATGGTAGAAAACATTTTATTTCCTCCTAGAGCAATAAATGGGTACAAACCTCAGTCTTCTTCAACTGAAACCTTTGAAAAGGAGTTTGAATGCCTAGAAGGTGAGGAGAGCAAGGTAGTGCCTTATAATTCTGGGAGGAAATTTGGAAGATTTTTAAATCTGACTTATATCTCAAAACTTTCCATGGTTTGCCTCTGTAATACCCCCATTGACTATTCATGATCCCTTTCAGGTGGTAGGTACATGACTTATTTGGTGTATTTTTATTTATGTTAATTCCTTCTATCTATATAAAGCAGTGGTTCCAAGCCTTTTTTGACCAGGGCCCACTTTGACCAAGAACCACTCTCCAACATTAGTACCAAAAGGATTACAAATCAGTTTTTTGTCAATTTTAGCTTTGGTTTGGTTATTTGGGGTGCTGATTCAGAAAATTGCATTGGATAGACCACATCAGCTCTAGTTTCTGATGCAGAACATATGCCATCCAGTAGTTGCTATCTGCTTGCCCATAGAAAACCATATTTAATAATCTAGAGCTGTTGTGGTCTATCCAATGCAATGGTCAGCTCTGTGGAAGGGAGTGGAAATAATATAAATAAAATAAAATAAAGAGGAAGGAGGTTTGCGGACCAGATTTTCATTCTCGCGGCTCACTGCTGGGCTGCGGCCCACAGGTTGAAAACCACTGATATAAAGAATACACTTTGTCAGGACTATTTTAGTGCTATCTGGAGACGGCCGGCTTAAACCTCTGGCTTGTGGCACTGACTGCTCATCAGTAATTATTGTAGCAATATGCGTTCAGTTTGCTACCTTGAATGATAATCATCTCTTGCTGATCTTACACTACTGAGGCTTCACACAGGTCTTTCCTGTTTTCTTTGAAAAGGATCTTTTGAAGTAAATTTAATGAACTTGAAAGAAGTACAAAAGGCCCAGTAATTCCTCTGGGCAAGTTTAAGTAAACTTATAACTAATCGTATTTTGGTTTCTACCTTTACTACTTCCTTCTAAATAGGAAACTTATAACTCATCATATTTTGGTTTCTACCACTACCACTTCCTTCTGAGCAGCATGTGTTTTTATTTTTTATTTTTTGCTCCATTGGCCTTTGTCTTTAAACTCTTTCCCAAAAAGAGTTGGAATAGCTCTCAACCACATAAACAGATGGCAAAAACTTTTTTCCACTTGGCTTCTGTGAAATTTTACTACATGTGATTTATGATCTGAGATTCTTGGCTATAAAGATAAACAAGGTTGGCGGGTTATTGCTTATACATGAATGTGCTTTTTAAATACAAGATGGAGATTCCAAGCCCTTCAGGGATGACTAATGTTGGTATCCTAGCCCACACAAGACTTGTTGAGAGGCATTATCTCTTCCAAAGGAGGAGGAAATACCCCTTGTCTTCAGCATTTTCTGACATTAGCTTCTGCTATTTCAATCATAAATGTTTGTAGCATACTGTTGTTACTAACTAAAGTCATGTTCTGTTGGCAGTAAAATTGAATACCTTCCTTTGTTTTCCAGTGTGTAAATGTCATGCAAGACTCAAAGGTTTTATGATGATGATAATTTACATCAAGAAATCAACAAAATGAAATTTGGAAAAATATGCATGTAAGTAGTTCTGCTCCTAAAGCAGGAGACCTGCAAGTCTCCCTTTGTCATTTTTTGTGCTGGTTAGCATTGTAGGGAATTGTAGTTCAACACTATCAAGTGCTAGACCTTAAAGTATAGCACAGTTCTCTGCAGATCTACTAAGCAGCATGTTCCATTGAATCCATTGCTTCTCCTTCCTCAGTAAATACACTGACTTTAATGTGTGTCCAAAGCACTTCATGGAAAGAAATCAAAAGTGGCTTCCAACGCTATGATCTAATTTATATCAGGATCTAGAATTGGCAGATGTTTTGGTAATTGAAGTCAAGTTTTCCTGAATCTGAACAAATACTGCCTTAAGCTCAATAATAAGTCAGCTTGGATACTGATGCCTCCTCCCATTTTCCCCATTTAATTTGTGTTTATTTCATTTTGATGACAATGGTTCTTTTCCCCTTCGCAACAATCAATTTTGCTGTACTGGCCATGTTGTCTGAATGCCCAATCATAGTCTCCGAAAACAGTTACTTTATTCTCAGCGTAAGAACAGAAAACGGAATGTCGGTGAACAGCAAAAGAGATTTAAAGATGGGCTTAAAGCTAACCTAAAAAATTGGAGAGCAAACACCTAGAACTGGGAAGCCCTGGCATTTGAGCATTGTAACTGGAGGCCAGCTGTTCTCAACAGTGCTAAGGATTTTGAGCAGGCACAAATAGAGGGTGAAATGGAGAAACGTGCCAAGAGAAAGACATGTCAAGCAAATCCTTGTCAGAATTGCCTTCCATCTGAAAATCTATGTCCTCATTGCAGATCCAGAACAGGCCTTCACAGTCATTTATGGACCCATTACCAAGACTCTACCCTTGGAAGACAAGACCATGCAGATCCAGAATAGGCCTTCACAATCACTTATAGACCCACTACCAAGACTCTACCCTTGGAAGGCAATCAAACTCAGCCATGAGTGATAGTCTGTACATAGATATATTTCATCTTGACAACAATGGTTCCTTTTCCCTTGGCAACAAGCAGGTGCCATCAGAGAACTATGTTTCAGAGCCTTAGAAACCAGTACACATGTATGAGAGTAATGAGGAAAGGCCTCCATCCACAAGAACTGGGGGCACTTATTCCTCTTGTCTGACAAGGGCAGTCATCAGTGTATTTCTGCGAGAAGACAGTTGTGTGAAGGAAATTGCAAATTATCTCATTGCTGAGTGGGGAGACTGGACTGGCCCATGGACTAATTTCCCACTAACCCCTTTCCCCATTTTAAAAAACATACCTCTAAAAAATGTAAGTGGCCAGAGGTCACTTACTTTTTTGTCTTTAAAATATGTGTTGGCTCTATGTATTTTACTCTATATAAAAAGAAAATAATTTATGAGGGAGGCTTCTGAGGGAAGTGTTTTAAAAAACAAACCTAAAAAATGGTGGTGTGACAGAGAAGGGTCTACGTGAGGCTGGAAGGGCAATCAAATAGCATAGACACATTATTCTCATCTTTGCTGTAAGTTCTTTTTCTTTTCTTTTCTGTTCTGTTCTTCTCTTCTCTTTCAGTAATAGAAATAGGACATTTCCTGTATTTCGCTTCATGATCTAGTAAGAATGTTACATGTGGATCCTTTCATTTAAGATTTTAAGGATTCAAATAATTTACGTTGACTTTTCTTTTTCTAAAAGAAAGAAAACAGACCGTTACGTTCTAATGCCTCCGAAGAAAGCGTTGTGAAGCAATGGAAAGAACTGACAAGCAAAATGGACGCTTTGAAACAGCCCATGGTGAGGATGAGGATGGAACTGTTTCTGTTCCCTCGTCACCTCTTCCTCTCTGCTTGAACAATATGGAAATGTTGGAAAAGGCCAGGGAGCTCTTCCATCTCTGTGACAAGGAGGGAAAGGGCTTTATTACCAAAGCTGACATGCAAGTAAGTGGGAGAGATACTTTTGCCATCACTGCTTCAGAGACAAAGCTCCAGTTCTCTTGAGATCCTATCTCCACAAGCTCTGTTCTGTTCTCAGTAAATATTAAAAACAACAAAAAGGGTTCTGTGGCATCTTTAAGACTAGCAGATTTGCTATGCATGTGAAGGGGTTTATAGCATATTTCAAGGAAACTGAGAGAAAGAAGGTGCTAGCATAAACCTTTGTAGACTGAGGTCTGCTTCATCAGACACAACCAAGGGAGTAGTCTATGAAAGCTACTAACTTCAGTGTCAAAGGTGCTACAAGATCCCTTTACATGCTGATATTCCAGAGTAACATAGCTATATCTTTGAATTCTATCCCCATGGAAAGCACTAAGTTCAGCTGGATGGAGTGGAAATCCATCAGATTTGTCATGACATGAAGCTTTGTGGTCTGCAGCCTACAAATGAGAAATAACAAATGGGGAATCATCTGGTGTTAGAAACTTCAGTATTATAAAACCACAAGGAGAATATTTCAGCTTTTCAGAATTCTTTGTTAAATAGCATTACAGTGGTTATTCTGGAACAAAGGAAAATGTTCTGGTTTCAAGGAGACAAGAACTTTAAAGCATTAGATTGCAGTTCAGTAAGAGGTCCAGGTATATACTCCCTGTGGTTTGTGTAGGAACAAAAGCTTCCCAATGCCATCATGTTAACAACAAGAACTGTTTCATCTGTGGGCATTGCTGAGACCATAACTGACACTGTTGTTATATTCTGCATTTAATTTCATCCTCCTTTTCTGTTTCCAAGCTTCCTGCCCTCAACCATATCTAGATATATATGTGCAACTCAGAAGAGCATGTCTATCTGATGTAATATATGTATAGTATGTTGCTTGTGACAAACATGTAAAAATAAAGCAAGAATAGTCATAATGTTGCTGTTATCAGCTATATAATGTTTGCATGTAAATTAATAATGTAAGGCACAGCACAACCCTCATAGCACAATGGGATGGGATTATATGTTCCAAGATCACCATGAAACTGTGGGTAATAGCAAACCCTATATTTTTTACTATAATTTAGCTGGAAGTATACCACAGAATAATACTGGAGGACCTTGCTCCTCCACCCCTATTTTTGACTGCCCTTATACCTCTTAGGAGCCCTATTCAGAGTTCTACACAATTTTACCCTCTTAATGTTTAGTTATTATTATTGTCCTGGTTTTAATTCTGTTGATGTGTTTTATTGTTTTATGTAGTTGTAATGTTTTTAATTGATTGTTCTGTGTTTTAACTTGTGTTGTTGAGCTTGTCCCCATGTGAGCCGCCCTGAGTCCCTTCGGGGAGATGGAGGAGGGATACAAAAATAAAGTTGTTATTGTTGTTGTTATTATTATTATTATTTTATTGTATGACACAGCAAACAAGATAGACATTCTGGATTTCATATCACAAAATCACAAGTCGAACACTTCCCAAGTGTCTAGGACTGTGTGATGTATTTTCGGATGATGCGTGCAGATCCCAGTAGGGTGGCCTTTTGCAGTTGGCAGATCGTAATGTTGTCAATGTCTATTGTTTCCAAATGCCGGCTGAGATCTTTTGGCACAGCACCCAGTGTGCCCATCACCACCGGGACAACCTGCACTGGTTTCTGCCAGAGTCTTTGAAGTTCAATCTTGAGGTCCTGATAGCGGCTGAGTTTTTCCTGTTGTTTTTCGTCAATGCGACTGTCACCTGGGATTGCATTATTATTATTATTATTATTATTATTATTATTATTATTATTATTATTATTTATTAGAAAGGCCCACAAATATTTTTAGAGCATGAGTAAATGCCCCATGGATAATGGGGTCATATTGTAGTTAAAAGGAAGTACAATGACTTGCGTAAAACTGGGCAGAGCTTGCAACCAGGGAACACTCTTCTGTTATGTCAGAGCAAATAGCTTGCCACTTGCAAATTGACTTCTGACAGTTTCCCATGGGTTGTGTACCATTAAAGCCATTTAAGGATTATATCCTGGTTAATTCAGCCATGCAAATAGCTAAGCAGATATATCCTGCTCCTTTGGCCGCTTTATCTGAAAAAAAAATATTTTTTAAAGAAGACACTTTTTGTTTTCACTTAGTTAACAAGCACTATGTTAGCTTTATGGGTAAAAGATCTCTCAACTTGCACAATTAAATCTGGCCACTTGACTACATTAATAAGGGAAAGCTGGAAAATGGATTAAGCAATTTTTCCTTGATATGTTCTAGTAAGCATAAACCAAAAATCCTGGATTTAAACTTCCTTTCCTTCCTTTCCTTTTCTCACAGCGGTTGCAATGTGAGCTGCCTCTCACCACTGAACAACTAGAAGCTGTTTTTGATAACCTGGAACAAAACAATAATGGTTATCTCACCCCAGTTGAATTCAGTATGGGTCTAGGTAAGGGAGTGCTGGTTCTTAATGAGGATATTTCAAATAGTTGTGACAATTATCTCTTCACATTCAGGTAGGCTGGGATGGAGAACATGTATTTTTAGATGCAAGTTCCATCAGCCCCAGTAAATGATAGCCAACGCTCACATTGAACCTCACAGGCACGGTACGGAGATGGCTTTAATCGCCTTGGTTGATGACCTTCACAGAGAACTAGACGGGGGAGTGTGTCCCTGGACGTCTCAGCAGCTTTCAATACCACTGGCCATGGTATCCTTCTGGGGCAGCTCTCTGGAATGGGTCTTGGGGGCACTGCTTCGCTGTGGCTCGGCTCCTTCCTAGAGGGTCGCACCCAGTTGGTGAAGCTGCTAGGACCCTGGCCTTTGACCTGTGGGGTTCTGCAAGGCTCCATTCTTTCTCCCAAGCTCTAACATCTACATGAAACTGCTGGGAGAGGTCATCTGGAGTTTCGGAGTTGGGTGCCATCTCTACGCAGATGACACTCAACTGTACTACTCGTTTCCACCTAATTCCAACGAAGCCCACCGGATCCTGGACCAGTGCCTGGCTGCTGTGATGGACTGGATGAGGGCTAACAAGCTGAAGCTTAATCCAGACAAGACAGGGGTCATCCTGGTCAGTCGTGGGGCCAATCGGGGTATAGGGTGGCAACCTGTGCTCAATGGGGTTACATTCCCCCTGCGCACACATGTCTGCAGTCTGGGTGTCCTTCTGGATTAATAGCTGATGCTTGATGCTCAGGTGTCGGCGGTAGCTAGAAGGGCCTTTGCACAGCTAAAACTTGTATGCCAGCTGTGACCGTACCTCAGGAAGTCTGACTTGGCCATGGTGGTTCATGCCTTGGTTACATCTAGATTGGATTACTGCAATGCACTCTATGTGGGGCTCCCTTTGAAGACAGCCTGGAAACTGCAATTGGTGCAAAGGTCGGCAGCCAGGTGGTTAACTGGAGCTAGCTACAGGGAGCGCATGACGCCTCTACTAAAGCAGCTCCACTGGCTGCCGCTAAGTTTCCGTGCCCAATTTAAAGTGCAGGTTATGATCTATAAAGCCCTAAACGGTTCGGGCCCTGCTTATCTTCGTGACCATGTCTCCCCCTACGTACTGGCACAATCTCTAAGATCTGCTGGGAAGGCCCTTTTCTTGCTTCCACCAACATCTCAAGCACGTCAGGTGGCGATGAGAGAGGGGGCCTTCTCTGTGGTGGTGCCCTGGCTCTGGAACTCTCTCCCTAGGGAGATTAGATTAATCCCCACTCTGTCCACTTCCCCGTACACATTTAAAAACTTTGATGTGTCAATGTGCTTATGAATAATAGTTTAGCCTCAACCGTGGCTGCCCAGCTCTAGTGTTGTTTTGGTTCTTCCTGCACTTTATTCCTATTGTTTTGCATTTTGTACAAGCCTTGCCCACCCCTCTCAAATGTGAACATGCCCACCTTTCCCAGTTCTTTGGTTATGATGCTAATGGATGTATTTTATGATGTTTTTACTTTTCTGGTTTTAATCATTTTAATTATACTGCTTTATTGATTTATGTTTTAATTATGTAACTTGTATTGCTTGTTTATGCTGGGCTTGGTCCTCATGTAAGCCTCGCTGAGTCCCTTTAGGGAGATGGAGGCAGGTTGTTGTTGTTGTTGTTGTTGTTGTTGTTGTTGTTGTTATTATTATTATTATTATTATTATTATTATTATTATTATTATTATGGTCTCCATCCTCAACACAACTGAAGAGCATATAAACAGAAGTGTTTCCACCAAAGGGAGACTCTCAACCTGCATTAGGCAGTTCCAGTACCAAATATTTGAGTTGGCAGTTTTTGTTGTTGTTGGGAGTTCATTGCTATTTTTGCTAGATATAAAGTAAATATCGTGTCTTTGCCTGGCATTTTTGAGCTATCTCCACAACTGTAGTTCTCAGAGGGGTGAATTCCCATGCAACCTTGCCAGGTTTCATGTTTGCAGAACATGTTTGGGGAATGTGCTTGCTTCTTGCGAGTGAGTACTATTGTCATGGGGTTATCTTGTGCAGTCCTGTTGCTTTGCCAAGAAGGACATTTTCTAAGACTAAGGCATCCAGGTCCACAGTACAGAGGGAGGCCCTGTAACTACAACAAAGCAAGAAAGCTATAGTCAAAATTGTTTTTGCCAAGTATGAACTTACATAGAGGAGGGGGGGGACCCTTCCAACAGTATTTCTCTGGCTTTGTGCTGATTAGAGGAAGCCAAGTTCTTTTTTTTCCTTAAGAAAACAGCTTAAGTCAACAGTTCCACAAATCCGATGGGAAGAGGGCTGATCAAGGCTATCAGAGCTAGGCAATCGGGCAAGAAAGTAATGAGAAGTTCTTATTTGAACTGGAACATGGTAGTGTATTGTACAAACTGTGAATGTCTTGGTGTTCTAAGGCTAAGCAGGCAACCAGGGACCTGACCCAGTGACATGAAAGGGAGCCAGGACAGACAATATATAACTCTGCCAAGAGCTTAACTTGTAAGACCCTTAGGGGACAGAACCAAGGATGAACCTTTTTATTTCTAAAATCTTGATTTAAAAAATAATAATTTCTCTTCCATTTAACTCTCACATGGCCAACTGGTCACAAGTGAGGATGAGTTTGTTAGGTTATACTGAATGGGATAGGATAACACTCAGGCTTGTGTTTTGGGGTTTTTTTAACATAAGGAGAACATACAAACAAGTTCGAATAAGAAAAGCACGGGGAAATGTCCATATTCCCCCTAGGAGTTTCCAACAACCTTGAGACTTGACTGAAATTCAGACTTATTTTAAATGCTACTGCAAATGTTAGCTTTGGAACATTTGAAGTAATATCAGTAACATGGGATGATGAGTGTCTCTGAGCATGCGCAGAGTTCATTTCCGTCACTATGAAATGACAGCTCATTGCCCTAATTTTAAAGAGGGAATTCCATTTGTCTTTTATGTGTCCCCATTACTGACAGTTTCAGGTGTTGTTTGGTATTGTTTGGCTAAAACTGGGAGAGGTAAGGAGACGATGTAGGAGCTTTCCATAAGAATGTTCTACTTCACCAACCCCCAGTGATTTTAGCACTGATGTACCTCACGTGTTGGTTTTGTATGAAAAGACAGAACTGGTTTCCAAGCAACTTTCTGTACTGGCATCTTTCTTTTTAACCAATTTGCAAAAGTTACAAGCCTGGAACAGACCAAGAAATTATCCTCATTTCTGTCTCATCCTTGTGCTACAATTCGATTTTGTTCCTTCCGGTATTTATTATTCTCACAGGAAAATTCATTGGAATTGAACAGTACCAAAGCTCTGAAAGCACCAGACATGAGGAGACATTTGAGTCTGGCTGGTCAGATGATTTGGACCAGACAGATGAGGAGGAGAAGAGATTTTGCTCCCTGCTGGAACAACTAGATTCATTTCAAGTCTTTGAAGAGTAAGTTGGAATTTTCTGGCCCATTCTTCTTCTTTTTTTGCCTCATTAAAAATATTTGTATCCTACATTTTAAAAACTCAGGGCACAGTGTAAGAAAAATGAACTCGACCAATTTAAAACTCTGGATGTTTGAATTTTTATAAACTCCATTAAGCACTGAAGGCTTTAGGAAAAAAAGTGTTTACTTGGTTATGGAATGACACCAACAGAGTCCTCAAAGGAAGGAATATTTCACAAAGGGTTGGTGGTGGAGTGACAAACGAAAGGAGATTCTCTCCTATGTCCTTCTGTTATACCCCAATTGATGGTACACAAAGGCAACCCCTTCCCACAAATCTTAAACCTTTTACAGGGAGAGGTGCTTCTTTGGTTCTCAAGATCCCAACCATTTAGCATTTGAAACCATTATCTGTATCTTGAGTTCAGACTAGAAGTATATTGACAGCCAGTGCAGTTTCTTTCAAACCATTGTTGTATGGTTTTTGTGTGGCATTCCAGTTAGCAGTTGCATGTTGCACTTAGCTGCAGCTTTTGAGGCATCTCCAAGGGGAGGTCAACATAGATTGCATTAGTAAAGGTAAAGGTTTTCCCCTAGTTGTGTCCGACTCTGGGGGTTGGTGCTTATCTTCATTTCTAAGCTGAAGAGCCGGTGTTGTCCATAGACACCTCCAAGGTCATGTGGCCAGCATGACTGCATGGAGCACCGTTACCTTTCCACTGGACGGTACCTATTGATCTACTCACATTTGCGTGTTTTCGAACTGCTAGGTTGGCAGAAGCTGGGGCTAAAAGCGGGAGCTCACCCCGCTCCCCAGATTCAAACCACTGACCTTTAGATCAGCAAGTTCAACACTCAGCTGTTTAATCCGCTGTGCCACCAGGGGCTCCATTGCTGTAGTTTAAATAGGAAGTTAGCAGTGCATGGGCTATTGTGGCTAAGCTATCCCTCTCTGGGGAGGGCTATAGATGGTCCCAGGCATTTCAGGTAAACTGGTCCCAAGCAAAGTTAATCTGGGAATCCTTTAGCAAAGATGAATCCATGAGTTGTTCCAAGCTGTGCACCTGCTCTCTCAGGAAGAGCAAAGCACCATCCAGGAAAAAGGTTGCTTATCCAGCTTCTGTACCCAAGAATCACCAATGCACACAATCTCTTTGGACACATTAGTCCTCACTGTAGCTACATTCCAAAACATTGCTACAGCATATTATATTATGGCTTCCTGGTTTAAAAATCTGAATGATTTTTCAGAGTCTCTTGCACACCCTTCTCTCGAGATGTTTTGGACTCCAAGCTTTCAGACTCCCCAGCCACCCTGGTCTGTGTTAAAAGTCTATGGGAGTTGCAGCCCAGAACATTAGAGGCCAAAGGTTCTCTATGCCTGCGGTAGACATTTATCAGTCCACAACATCTTTCATCTAACAAACAAATTCTCAGTTTAAGTAACTCAACAAGTGTGAACCAGTGAATCTACATGCAGATTTAAACAAGACTGGCAGTAGTTTAGCAGTGGAAGAGAACGCATTTGGCTAACTAATTTGGTAAGGATCAAATAGAACAATATGAAGGAGAGGAATTCTGTAACACTCAAGGCTCAAATTATGAACTCTGAGTTTAAAGAGTTGCATTGTCTACTTCAAGACCTGGGGCTAGTGATATCGTTTCTTGTTTGCTTTTGTGTCCACCACAGGATATGTGTGGAGGGAGGGCTAGGAGGTTTGCTGATAAGAATGAATAGTTATAAAGTAAGTTAAGTTTTTAGATTGCATTTTTGAGGACTACAAAATTGTTCTGCTTGTCTTTCTCCAGTCAGAGTGAGGTCCAGGAGCTTTGGGCTCGTCTTCGGAAAGAGCAGCCAGAGCTCTTGGGCACTTTTGAAGAATTAATTTTTCGCATTTCCTCATATCTTAAGGATGTACAACAGGAGAAAGAGTCCATGGAACTGGTGTTAAAAAGGTAAGAGAAGAACAGATTGCAGGTGTTACTGTGTGGTAGAAAGATAGCAGTAGGGCCCAGGTCACTAGAGCAGGCTAAAGACAATTTGCTGCTTGAAGCAATGAACCAAAATACTTTTCAGATAATATTGTCTCATTGTTGTGGCTGTCTGAACTGCTCTCTTGTACCTAAGGCCAGGTTAAGGTGACTGTGGCCAGCAGCAGTTACAGGATCCTCATTGTCCCTATTTGCAAATCCCCTTTACATGCCTAAGATGGGAGGAGTGGTTCAAAGTACCCCCAGGAGCCTGATCCCAACTAGCAAAGACCAGAACTAGATTCTTCAAGGCAGCAATACCAGTTTCCTTTTCACTCACTCCACAGCTTGAAAAAATGTTTTCAGAATGGGTGGTAAACACTCCCAGTTATTGTAAAGGATGCGGAGAATGAGAGAGATGAGTGGGGGAGATCCTTGGTCCTTCTCTCCTGGGAGTATTTCTCTCTTGACTGCATTAGAGAACAAGAAGTTTATGAAAAGTGTACAGGCTCATCTCATGTTAGCTTGCCTTTTGATTTTCTCTTTCCTCCTCCTCCCTCCTTATCTTTGCTCTTTGTAAACACAGGCCAAGACCTAGGTAAGACATACAGCTCCCAAAGTGGGTCATAGGGCAAGTGGTTTGACACTTTCACTACTTAGAAACCCAGGACCTCACAGCATCTTCCAAATGGGAGGTGCTGCATACTTAACAGCAAGCAGCAATGATCCCACATTACTACACCAGCAGGATTTTCCTCCCCGACCCCACCAGTGTTTAATGAGATTTTGGTTGTATCTCCCACATATAATTCTTTTTTACTTTTGCGCTACTAGGCGGGAGATAGACCATGACAGAGAAATCAGGTGCCTCTATGAAGAAATGGAGCAGCAAATTAAGGCAGAAAGAGAACAGCTGCTCTGTCAGGTAAACTCCTTCCTCACTCTTTGGATGAAAGCTCCTGAGCTGAAGGCCACTTGCACCTCTCAATTGTTAAATCAAGGAGACAAATCCCGGATCGTTCCTGCACTGTGGGGACTTATTTCTATAGAGGACACTCAAAGGAAGCAAAAACCAAAACAAAAAACCTATTCATCTACTCTTTGCAGGAATCCACAAAGCAGGGCAAGAGCAGCCTGCTCCAAAAGGAGCTGCGGAACAAAGAACAAGAATTTGAGAAAATGCTTTGTCATCAGAAAAAGGTGACTTATTGATCTATGCCCTTCTTCATTTTGCTGCATGAAGTGGTGTGTGTGTTTGTCCTTGTTTGTTGGAGTCATGCACAGAAAACCAGAGCTTCTGTGTATGCTCAGCAGATGCAGAAGTGCATGACATGCCCATTCCATGTAAACCATGATGTCTAACAGATCCCAAGGCAATTAATGTTTGCCTTTTTGCCTGGAAGCCACCATCACCCTTGGGGAGATAGGGTGTCCTATAAATAAATTTATTATTATCTTTTAATTAACATATGACGTTATCACATGATTACATCCTCATGAAGGAATGCAGTAGGAAGATATGGCTGTGTTGTTTGTGTTATCAGGGATTGTTGAGTTCATTTCTGTGTCAGTATTTGCCCAGGGTTGTTTAAAAGACTCTGTTCAGGTGAAACAGCAAAGAAGGAAGTTGAAATGAGAGGTTTCTCCGTTTCTTTCCTGACTGGGCCCTCCTGGTACTCTTTAGCTCTTTTAATTGCAGAAATAAAAAGGCCTAGGGAGTTCTGTTTAGTTATTTTCTCATTTTATTTATATCCTGCTTTTCACCCTGAATGGGACCAAGGGTAACTGACACAACATACTTTAAAATAAAACATGGCTAAAAACAGACATAATAGTAAATTTTTTTAAAAAAAATAGATTCACTATCCTATTAAAAGTAGCAGTCTTCAAAAAAGTTTAGAATCATTTAGAACACAATGATAAGGATGGAACTATAGCTTCTCCTCATTAAAAAATACATTAGCAGCAGCTATTTAATAGCCAAATGCCTGTTGGCCTATTGGACAGAGTGGTGGGTTGGAGCTCAGATAAAATGTTTCTCTCAGCTGGGAACTTCTTTGATGCAGACATGCATATACAGTACAGTCAGCCCTCTGCATCCATATCCATGGAATATGCATTCACAGTTGGAAACCTATTTTACAGAAATTTCAAAAAGCAAACCTAGTTTATCTAAGGGACACCATTTCACTATGCTATTGTATATAATGGGACTTAAACACCCATGATTTTGGGTATCCACCTGGGGGGGGGGGGGAGTTGGAACCAAACCCATTGTGTTGTTGTATGTCTTTCGGGCTGTGTGGCCATGTTCCAGAAGCATTCTCTCCTGACGTTTCGCCCAGTTGTGTGTGTGCATACTGCCTTCGAATGAGGCTGCTTTCAGGCTGTCCATCTAATGCAGTGGTTCTCAATCTGGGATCCCCAGATGTTTTTGGCCTACAACTCTCAGAAATCCCAGCCAGTTTACCAGCTGTTAGGATTTCTGGGAGCTGAAGGCCAAAAACATCTGGGGACCCTAGGTTGAGAACCACTGATGTAATTCCTTTGGAATTTTCATTTCTGGTCTTTTTTTTCTAGCTGGAGCTTCAGTTACAGTCCCAGAACTCAATGCAGCTGGAGATAAGAGTGCAAAACGAGAGGCTACAGATTCTGAATGAAAGCCTCCTGGATCAGCTGGAGAGAAGCAGATGGGAGCTGGAGGTAGCCCAGGGCCAACTTCAACACCTACAGAAAGAAGCCCAGCTTGAACAGGAACAGAAGGACAGGCACGTCAGGGTGGGGTTCTCCAGCATACTATCAGAAATGCCAGCTACTCTCACAAGAGATGACTGCTTTGCTCCATGGCCTTAATGAGTGGTGTGTGTATGTTGAAATGTGGAAAGTAAAGCAGTGTCTTATAGCTGCTGAAGACTGATGTAAACTGTAAGCCCAAGCATCTCCCAGAAGCTTCAGTGAGGCACTTAGTTAAAGCCTTTGAAGGTTTATGTTGTTTCCCTTCTGTTTCCTCAAAGCTTTTACAGTTTCCGAGGCCACTTAGGGAGCCATAGATTTTCTTTTCTCTGTACGAACTAGTGATGAAAACCTTTTCCAGTTACATTTTTGAAAAAAAACAACAACATGGTGAAGTCATCGGCATGGGCAGCAAGCATTACAGTTGTTTAATTTAAAAACATCTTATTGTCAGAACTCATGAGCCATAACAGTCTTGGAACAAAATGAAGGTGCACTTGCCAAGTATTATCATCACCGTGATCAATCATGTTAATGTTCAGAAATATATGACATCATTGAAACTAGTCCTAGCAGAAATCAAGCAAACTTTTTCACTTTTACAGAGAGTATAGACTTGCTGGTTCTCAACTGTTTGAGTCATAAACCGGGCAAAAATATGTAGGGCTAATGCATTACAGAACAACAACGTAAGTAGTGATGAAGATCTTCCACCAATGTTCCACTCAGATACAACGTCCCTGATAGAGTGCTGATAATGTGTAAATGAAAAATAAAGGTGCAGTTCATATTCCAGAGGTCAAAAGATATGTTATGTATACGTTCAATTGTTGCCTAATGGCTCATCCTTAACAGCAATGAGTACTCTGTGGAGGAGAAAGAAGAAGCCCAAGCTTGTGTGTCATTTGACATGGGAAGTGAAGCACAGCCACTCCTAAATTACATTACACTGCCCCCCCACTAGAAGATGATGATGTATGGCATCAGACCTATCCCCTCCCAAAAAAGAAATAGTGGTGCAGTAGCAGTACCCATGTCCTCCCCTGCAAGAGGGAAGTATTGGCAGTGCTGTCCCCAGAAGAAGAGGAATTGCTAAGTCCTCCAGAAATGTGCAATCTCCAGGGAAAGCATACTATAGAATTGCCTGGAAGACCTAGTAAATTCCTAGAGAAATGATTTCCCCTGGGTATAGATGAGAGAAACTATGGATATGGGTTCTGCAGATCTTACCATATTCACTATTTTGAGTCATAACTAAACTTCTTTGTCTTTGAAGAATGACTCAACTGCATACTTACAATGCTGATTTTAATTGCATGCATTGTTAGATTCTTATTTAGGACATCCCTATAGGACAGCTTTCTCTAATCTGGTGTTAGTTATAATAATAACTTTATGTTTATATCCCGCCACCATCTCCCTGAAGGGACTTGGGGCGGCTTACATGGGGGCCAAGCCCAGCATAAACAAAGATTGCAAGATAAACCGCAATTAAAAACATAATAACATATAAGCCATCTAGTTAAAACAATTAAAGCCAGCAGTAAAAACATCATAAAAATGCATCAATCAACATCAACAACCAGTAACCCGGAAATGGTGGACATGATCAGATTTGAGAGTGCAGGGCTACTGCAAAAATGACTTGTGCAAAAATGCAGACTATAGGGCCAGGGTTGGGGCAAAGTGCTGAAAACCAAGTCAATAAATTAGGGCTGGGCAGACCTGATCAGGGACTAGTTGCTGCCGTGCACTACAAATTCCGCTATCCAGCACGTCTTATAAGTGGCTAACTGGAAAAGTCAACATAAAAAGGACAAAAACACAATTTGAAGGAGTCAATAACAAAATCTGCCACTAGGGGCAACAATGACATTCAGATATTCCTTCTTTTATAAATAACAGTTTCTTTTAAAAAACTTAATCAATTTATTCACAACCAATTAACAAGAGCACACTGAACTCCATTCCAATTTTTTCCATCACTGACAAGAAGTTGATTTTTCAATTTTAAATACCAATATTAATTACGGTAGTTATTTGTTTAAATTAACATTCTATGCTTTCTGTACAGTAAACAAATAGTTACATTACAGAAGAAAAGAAACTATTTTTAGACTTTAAAAATTATAGCCTCTTTTATTTTGTGGTGTTAGTGTTAAAATTTAAAGTTACAATCATAATGCTGATAATTTAGTTATGTCTTAATTAATGAAGTAATTAATCTATAATTACAAATGACGAGTTGTTTGTTTCCAGCTACTTAACAAGAGCTATAAAAAGAGTGAGTTCCCCCACACCTTGAGGTTTCATTTTGAGATCAAACATGAGGCAAAGAAAAGTGAAGTGTACTACCAGGGGTTATCATCAGCATGCCATTGAGTGCCCAAACCTGAATGTGCTGCCATTAGTGTAACATTATTTAACCCTGCCTCTATAGCCATTTGTTGCCAGTAGCTCTGAGATCTTGGCTGTATTTTCAATGCTTACAAAAGACACTGACAGTCCTTTTTTGCCTTTAACACAGGGATGTGTTTAAAGTCTCTAAGAATATGCAAAAAGAAAAGAAAAGCCTCCTGCGACAACTGGAGCTTCTCAGGTAAGAAGCCCATATTGTTTAGTAAGTTACATTGTATTTTGGAATAAAAAGATTGGATATTGCATTACTTTGGGGGACAGTGTGCATGAGAATTGGTAGATACTGAGAACTCCATTATTGGATCTTCCACAGTTTAAGGAAAGAGGGATGACAGAATGATGGGACATACAGGAAAATCATTAGAGGGGAGGGTCTAATGAGAAAAAGCATGGGAAAAGTTGTGACACTTCCTAGTGGGAGATTTTGGGACCGGTATTCCAAAAATGCTTTTAAACCTCTCCTTGGTGTCATAGTGATGCCAGAGTAATGTCTGAATTGGATTCCCATGACTGTATGAGCAGTAGCCTCTGAATTTCTTGCTTTTCCCTCAGATCTCCAAGAGTTGAGAATTCCTTACCTTAAGTTGGGATTTAAATAAGATATAAGTGTGCCAGTTTGGTGTTGTGGTTTGAACATTGGCCTATGACTCTGAAAACCAGAATTTGAATCCCTGCTCAGGCATAGAAATCTGCTGAGTGACCTTGAAGAAGTCACAGCCTCAAAGGAAGGCAAACACACTCTGAACAAATCTTGTCAAAAAAATTCTCATGATAGGTTAGCCTCAGGGTTGCTGTCAATCAGAAATTACTTGAAGGTACACAACCACAAAATAAGTGTGGGTATTGTGTTTAGAGTAACCATCACACCTTATTTACATGTGCCTCCTTTTCCTTGGGAGCAGGGAGATGAACAAGAAGCTGAGAGATGAGAGGGACGCCTTTGAAGCCAAGAAGCTGGTTAGTCTGAAAAAGAAAATCTTACTCCCCAGTCACCTTCCTGTTGCCTGCTGCTGTTGCTGTCACCACCTGGCATCATTCCATTTCCATGGGGAGCATTGACCCAAGGGATTGTGTGTTTCATAGTTCCTCCCTATAGACCTTTGGGTGCATCTGTGTATATGTTTCTGAATGCTGAAAAACCTGTGTGTTCAAACCTAGGCAGTTGCAGAGGGCAAATAAGGCCCTACTTCTAATAACTGGACATGAAAGGGTTTGTAACAAGGTGTTTCTTGGACCCAAAGAGAAGAAAGACTCTTTTTCACAGTTTAAGCCTGTGAGGAAGCATGGCGGAACCATCAATTCTCTATTCCAAAGAATACCAAACGGTTTTCCCTGCTTTTTCTCACTGTTCCAGAAGAACTCATATTTGCTAGTCTGTAGCATGAAATATCACTGTGGTTCTTTTGGTGCATAAACTCATGGCCAGAGCTGGCCCTATACTGGGCAGAATTACTTGGATGTCTTGAGTGGTGGGGGTAAGCAGTGGTAGCAAGATGGTGGAGAAGAGAGCTATGTATGTTGTATGGCAGGCCCTCAACCCTTTCAAGTGGTTTTCTGGTTTTGGATACCATTTCTTTTTATTGGTGTTGAAGTAAGACTCAGTTGCCATCTTGTCCTGTGCTTGGCCAACAAAATGGTTTTGCCAGTTGTGCTTTTGGCTTTGCCTTTCCAAGTTCTCATAAAATTCATAATTAAGAGACTTAAAATGGGGAGGGGAGATTGTTTTGTCCCTTTCTGCACCTTTTCTATATCTACTTATGCAATGGGATTTTCCTCTCCAAAGCAATTCGTGTATGTGTGTGTGTCCTGCATGGGTGAAGTGATAAAATGTAATGTCTATGAGATATATTGCAATGCACAGCATATTTCAGCAAAAAGACATATGCAAAATGTGAAGATGAACCTGAAGGATACTTCCCTTGCTGCTTGCTATCCTGCTGACAAGCAAAAGAAAGGAATAAAATATAAAGAGGGGAAAATATTCCTTGTCCACAGCTTTTTCTGTTATGTTATGCAAGCAGAGATTGTAGGTACAGTAGAGTCTCACTTATCCAAGCTAAACGGGCCGGCAGAAGCTTGGATAAGCGAATATCTTGGATAATAAGGAAGGATTAAGGAAAAACCTATTAAACATCAAATTAGGTTATGATTTTACAAATTAAGCACCAAAACATCGTGTCATACAACAAATTTGACAGAAAAAGTAGTTCAATACACAGTAATGTTATGTTGTAATTACTGTATTTACGGATTTAGCACTAAAATATCATGATATATTGAAAACACTAACTACAAAAATGGCTTGGATAATCCAGAAGCTTGGATAAGCGAGGCTTGGATAAGTGAGACTCTACTGTATCTATTTTGACATTTGAATGGAATGTTGTAATTTGTATATCTGAATTTACCACTGCTCTTCTTTGTGATTATCACAAAGGTAGGTAGCTAAGGAGAGTCTTGGGTGATTCTTGATCCCCTGAAACTTCTGTGAGTTGCATTCAGCAATTTATAGGATCCATGGGTTCATGGGAGATTGCTTCTGGGGTTTTATTGTTATTTTGAATTATTTGGGGGCAGGAGCAAAAAGAGAAGTTAAATGGAGAACTGTATCTTTTGGAGGCTATAGAATGCGTGATTCTCCATATCTGCTGACAGAAAAGGCAATGGAATGAGACCACTAGGTCTCTACCTGACCTTATGTGGCCCAAGAACTACAGTATACAGTTTCCACTTCTGGATTACAAAGGCTGTGTTTGCAAAAGGCAACAAGGGCTTGGAGTTATAATCCGATGCTCAATTAGCTACATCACACCTAATTCCCCATAATTCATAGATTAAGGGAATGCAAAGGTGGAGTTCCCATCTGTTTTATAATATAATCTATTGTTATTGTGTGTCTTCATGTCATTTCTGACTTATGATGACTGTATCACATGGGTTTATTAGCAGAATATGTTCAGTGGGGGGCTTCCCTTGCCTTTCTGTGACTTACCTAAAGTTACTTGATGGCCAAGGAGGGATTTAAAGACTAGTCTCTCAGTGTCTTGGTCCAGCACTCAAACCACTACACCATATTGGCTCTCCACATTGAACTAGAGACTGGAAAAGCCTGGTGGCGGTGGCGGGGACCATCGCTCGTCAAACAGCAGAACGAGGAAAGCCAGGCTCTTCTCGGAAGACCTCGCGAGACTTCGCAAGACCTCGCGAGGTCTCCCTAGAAGAGCTAGGCCTTCCTGGAGCCTGACCTTCCTCGTCTGGCCATTTGGCGAGTGATGGGCCCTGCCGCCCCAGGTCGCAGGTATTGGTTTGTGGGGGGGGGGGGTGCCAAATTCAGGGGGGGCGCAAAGATTTGGTTCGCCTACCCCCCAAAATTACCTAGGGGCGGCTCTGTGTGACTGTGTACTTACTATGAACAGAATTCTGAATGTGTTCAAAAAACTCAAATGTATTATTACTTCCTATTGTTTTATTATTTCCATTCTGGATGTGTAAGATTGGTGATGTTTATTGTACTCCTTTATGCAAAATTTACTAAGGTATTTCAGATAACTCCAGCGAGCCTTTTGATTTAAGGTGCTGTTGTGGTTTCCTAGCATTGTGTTCTACCTACCAGTGGGTTAGCATCTGTGTTGCTTCTTAGCTAGCGACTCCCAATTGCTAGTTGATTTGAGTCTTTTTCCATTGTGATGTAAGGAGAGACCAGCTGGGTTTGTAGGAATGTTTGGCATACCAGTGTTGCTTTTTCATTTGGCAGGAAATCCCTCGGTTGTTCTTGCTTGCAGTCTTATGATAGTTTGCCAGTGTTAAGGAAGACATTTTAATGTCTGTTTAATTTGTATACTTTAAATTGTGATGGTCTTGCAACAGTAAAGCATTTTCAACACTTTAAATAATTGTGTATTGACAATGTCTAGATGTCAGCCCCAGAGACTGCGTCAATTTTATGGAAATGACGTATAGACAACGTAATGCATTTTCTATGGTAAATCGTTTGAATGGCACTGAAGATATGAAGGCCATGGTAGATGAAATGCTTATTTTACTTTTCCTTAACTGTAGGCCCGGGTGAGAGAGGAGTGTAGCCATTCCTTTAGCACAAGTTGCCATTCTGTGAATATTTACTTGGGAACAAGCCTCACAGCCTTAGGAGTGCTTATGTCTGAGTTAATATCACAGAATGCAGTGTCTGTACTTCATAACAGAAAACAACAGCTTTGGGTGGAGGTTGGTCATAACTTGGAAAATTTACTCTTGCATCTGAATAGATTAATAGGTGCTGCTCTGACGGGAAGTCATGCTGGCCACATGACCTTGGAGGTGTCTACGAACAACACTGGCTCTTTGGCTTAGAAATGGAAATGAGCACCAACCCCCAGAGTCAGACATGACTAGACTTAATGTCAAGGGGGAACCTTTACCTTTTTTATCTTCCCCAAGCATGGTTTTGTGAGTTGTCATCCAAACAAGCATGACAATATACACCAAAAAAAAAAAAAGAGACAGGCGAGAAAGGCTAACCTCCCCTCTCTCAAAGACACAGTCTTGACCCAGTTTCTCTCAAGATATTTCTGAAATCTTTTCAGGATTATTTATCCTGAATCTTCAATTTATTCTACTAGAATTGTCAGATTGTGCAGCTGAAAGCTCTTGTTGTTATATTCTGTAAAAACTGGCAAACTAGGTGAATCTACACATGAGACCTATGGCAATTGTGTAAATAATAAACTTCCAAGAAACTTTAAGAGTGACTCCTTGGAAGTGCAGCTTGTCTGTATATGTGGTCAAAATCAAAAAATCATTATATCTTCCATTTGTGTTGCTCCCCAGCCATCCTTTGTTCTTTTGCAGCCATGCCTTGGGATAAACTGGACCCCAATCTGCTATGCCAGACAAAAGTATAATGAGCACAGAACTGAGCAAGAGTCCAGTGGCTCCATCTTGAGGTCTTGGAACATGTTAGTCTGATCACCTGGTCTAGTTTAGCCTCCATAGGACAAACCTATAAATGCCTTCTCATAAATCACGAGCACTTCTTCCTTCCCTGGAAAAGGTGTATAGCAGGATGACAAATCTGAATCTCTCCAGATGTTGTTGAACTGCATTTTCTATTATCCCTCACTGTTGACTAGATTGGTTAGGGCTTTCAGTCCAGCAACATTTGAAGGGCAGTATGATTTCCACCCTGAGTATATAGTATACAGCTAAGTGATAAATTTTTATCCTTATGGTTTCTCCAGTCGATGTGCCCAACACTACAGTCCAGAGACATGCAATTGGCATGAGTTCTGAAGACCATATTGGATACTTATCATGAATGAGAGTGTGAATCCTTCCAGATGGTGCTTTTATTGTCAGCCCAACTGCTATATTCATGGGGAACAACAAATACTGTCTTCCATCTGTAGCCCTCCATTGCTTTCCCAGCACCACTTTCTTGTTTTTTCTTGCTCAGAAAATCTGTTCAGAAGGGGGAGGCAGAATAAACGGTAGAATGCCTTTGGACTGTTAGCACTAGGAGCTGTCCATCTGGAAGCACCAGTAATAATAGGAGAAAACTCTTGCATTTGTATTGTCCATGGATGGTTGAATCTGTGGATACAGAATCCGTAGAAATGGAAGGCCAACTGTATGTTGTTGTGAGTACTAAAATTAATATTCACCAGCTGATCTGGTCAGCTTCTATGTATGAAATGGAGGAAGGATATAATTTTGCCTTATATTCTACTAGTTTTCTTTCATTTAGTATTCATAAACACAGGACTTTACCATAGCATAGACATTTTGAGATTGGGAAATACAGTGAAATGACCTTGACTTCCTCATTGAGCCATCTAAATTTGTGTGTTTTACAAGCATATATTTTGGGGATTGATTTTGAGAAACAGTGATGAGCAAAGTGCAGCCCACAAGCTACCTGTAACCCAAAGCTGTTTTGGCAGCCCCAGACCCCCTGCCCAAATACATCCACTCGATATGACATATTGAAGGAGCAGATTTTGCTACTATACACCATTTTTGTAAAGCCCATGAGAAGCATTTTGTTGTCATTTCCGTTTCTGAAAAATAAACGCTTAAAAAAAGACAATAAAGTGATGGGACTAAAACAGACCCCCAAGGGAAGGGAGTGAAAATGACTAGATTAGCAAGCAGATCCACAGGAACCTCCAAAAGTGCCTTTCCCCTGGTTTCATTTTTATGGATGGGATAGGAATGACCTGTGTGACCTTCTGGGGTTCTGGGAGGAAGATGTGAAAGTTTTGTTATTTATTCATTTAGTTGCTTCTGAGTCTGCATGACCTCATGGATCAGCCCGTGCCAGAGCTCCCTGTCAGCCATCACCACCCCCAGCTCCTTCAAGGTCAAGCCATCTATCCATCTTGTCCTTGGTCGGCCCCTCTTCCTTTTTCCTTCCATTTTCTCCAGCATCATTGTCTTCTTCAAGCTTTCCTGTCTTCTCATTATGTGGCCAGAGTACTTCATCTTTGCCTCTAGTATCCTTCCCTCCATTGAGCAGCTGGGCATTATTTCCTGGAGTATGGACTGGTTGGATCTTCTTGCGGTCCAAGGCACTCTCAGAATTTTCCTCCAAGTTACTCTCCTTAAAATGACCTAGTTATATGGTTTCCTAAAGTTTATACCTCTTCTACTTGATTTGGATAGGTTGCATGCAATGGAATATGATTGGAGTCACATCCACACTATGCAATTATCATACTTTCATTCTGCTTTAACTGACATGATTCTGCCCTATGGAGTCCTGGAGTTTGTAGTTTGGTGAAACACCAAATTCTTCACCAAGGTTATACAAGGCAAAATCATGACCATTAAAGTGGAATGATAGTGCTATAATTCTGTAATGTGAATGAACCCAAGGTAATTAATTGTGTTGCTGCAATGTTAAACTTGCATGAAAAGGATTATGAGTAAAATGATAAGTAATAACTTTATGATTACAAATGTTCTTAATAGCATGAATTGGTATTTTCTCAATGTTCTTACATTTGAAGATTTTCAGATAAATTTTTTACAGGTGACTGCATAGAGTTCAATGAAGCTATTATATATAACTCTGCCATCTGTTTGCTACAAATGTGACTCCTCCTTCTCCAGACCTCTGTAGAAATTCTGCTGTAGTTACAATATGAGCCAGCAATCCAGATTTCTACAATAAAATGTCATATCCTTTGTTAATCACCTTCATCAAATATTTTATGATTGTATTTTCTGTCATTGCAGTGCAATGTTTGTATCTTTATCATCTGTTTAAATGCCAAAGTTTCAACGAGCCAATAAAAGCCAGCTAGACCCAGAGAAAAAGCTATGGAACTGTTGCTTTCATATTTAAAATGTGTTTCTTTTGTATGGCTGCATGTTACTAGATGGTTTAGAAGGCCAATTAGAACTTTCATGACTGGAACATATATTTGGTTTCCGAATACTAAGAAAATCCACTTGATTGAAAACTAAATCACTACATGAACAATTTTGATTTTGATTCTTTGTAGTTTTTTTCCATAATGATTGAAGACAACAGTTTCCAGCATAATAAGTGTGTGTGTGCATTTATTACTTATCTCTTGTGGTATGTGGTTCATCTGATGTGCTGTTTCTGGAATGCTTCATTTACAGAATGTGCTGATTTTTGGGGTTATATTTAAAATCTAGGAAATAATTCTGCCCAGGAGATCACCCATTGTTGTCTGTTTGTGTGTAGACTAAAATAAGACCCATGTTATTGCGTTTGATTCAGAGCCTGAAAAAATACAGTTTATAGAATCCTCCAACTAGCATGGCTGTTGGCCATATTAGCTTGTGAATTCTATGAGTTGTATTGTAATTAAATGACATTTCTGAGTTCTGGATTTGTTGATTTTTGTATGATGAGTTCTAACTTGCTCTTTCTAATTTTCAGACTGCTACTGAAAGGAAAAAGTCCCAGTGGAAGAAAGGGTCAATGATAGGCAAATACCTAGTGGAAGAGAAGCCAGCCAAATGGTTTGAGTACAGTGTGTCATCTTGTGTTATGTCCCACTGCATGCTGTCAGTTCATAGTCACCATAGATATTGGTGTTTTCTGTGACGTAATGTTGGTAGTGGAGTGGTCTAGGGGACAATAGGTGTTCTCTGTGGATTGCTTTGTAATGAAAAGGGACTTTATGGCATATGGGACACTAATGTTCAGATGGGACAGGTAGGCCAGTAGAGGGAAAGTGAGTTCTATTTTATCACAAGATGGCATGTAACAGATACACTCTGCTGTTTCCTACAATATAATTCTTTTGCTAAAGGGGAAGGGAAGCACAACCCCCATGGACTCATAGTAGCATCCCATTCTCCGCTGGAAATGTTCCACTGTGAGCAAAGGTAGCATGTGGGTGGAGATAGAGAAACAACTAGGATAATCATGGTGACTGGTCCAAAATTACAGAATTACAATCAGCCCTTCACATTTGCAGGTTTAACGTTTCCATATTGGATTATTTATTGACTTGATTAATATAGTCAATCTAGGAATGTCTAAGTTCGCCAATGTGACTTTATAGTCAACTTTCTGAAGAGGTTCACTATAGAGTTGTGCTGGACAATGTAGAGATTCCCAGAGAGCTATTTTCTCAGAAAAAAATCTTTCATGCTTTCCCCACTTTCATATGGGTCCTAACACCAGCGAATGTGGAGAGTTGACTGTGCGTATTATTACTGTTGCTGCAGCTTGACTGAGCCCCACACATTTTCCAGCTGAGACAGTGTATCAATTTCATTTGTTCTGCTTTCTTGTGAAGTCAATATAGTAATAAACTTTCATTCACACATTTGTAATGCACATAAGCCTTAAGTATCTTGGAGTCCATGATGGGTCTGTTGCTCCTCCCCTCTTCTCCCAGATTTACACCTGTCAGTTTCTTGTCTTCATCTCAGTGTTCACATTTTAGATGCTTTTTTCCTGTAAGAGCTCATCTTGATTACATTGACCCTTTTGGACTTTCCTTCCTGTTACTTGGGGTTTGGACACAGTCAGCTTTTTCCTGGAAATTTTCCTCTTGTCTTGCCCGAAGATACTATAATGGAAGAACCTACCAACAACAATTGTAAATTGTTTCCGAAAAGCATGACCAATTTGAAGGATGAAAGAGGAACTAATCTATCAGTGAAACAATCTACAGCTTCTAGGAAAGTAACAGAGAAGCAGAAAATTTCAAGAAACAGTGGGACTCCAAGGTCTCTGAAAAGCAATACGAATAGGAGAGAGATGCATGAGCCCATGGATCTTCTTTTGTTCCCAAGAGGAAAGCCCATTGACGATGACACTAAGGTGGGTCCATTCTCAAAGTTTTTATTTTCTAGCCTATCTCATTGTCCTTTATTGTTGATATTTCATTTCTAGTAAGGTCCTGTCCCAAATCTAAGCAGGACCACACAAGGGGCCTTGGGATATAACTCAGGTTATATACTTTCAGAATCATCAAGTCTTGCTATGAGGAAAGCAATAGCTCAACTAAGGTTTCTCATTATTTTAGACCATATATCTCTTTGTAGTCTCCACCTCCCTGGCTATGGCTCCTTAAAAGGTGAACATCCAGGCATTGAGTTGAGCATTTATATGTTTCAGATCCTCCTTTCTTAAAGTATTTCTGAGGCAGATGTTGTAGAAGGGGGTACACTTGGGAAACTAGTCTCCAGAAGACAACTATGAAGGTCAGAATCATAGTTGTCAGCTTTAGGCTATGGACTTCAATCAGTTGTATAGAACCATGACTTTCTTTTCCACCTCCATCTACAATGCTTGACTATCACTGAGGTTGGGATTATAGTTACAAGATGCTATTAGTGCTCAGGAGTGGGGAATGTGTGGCCTTCTATATGTTGTTGATGCAGGATAATCTGGAAGGCCATTCAGTTCTTAACTTTATTACAGACGACAGCAAGTCGTCTCTTAATATTAAAGTGACATCTCACTGGAACATTGATTTGAACAGGGAGAAATCCTTCAATAAAACCTTTGACACTTCTGTTTGTTTACTTGGGACCTTATCACATTAAAGAATGCTCCCTTTCAATCAGTATGCATCCCATAGGTTTTTTTGGCAAATGCATACTGTTTTCAAAGGGGATGCATACTAACCCTATCACACCCAAATACTATGACAACCATGGGGCTGTCTCAAATTATATCTGGGCCCACACATCAGGCAGGACACACCTTGGACCTTGTTTTTGTTGTGGACGGTGGGACAGTCAGAGTGGAAGAGCAAAATATTCTTCCATTGTCATGGTCTGACCATCATCTGATCTGTTTAAGTATCGCCGTTTCTTCTAACCTCCGCAGGGGTGGTGGACCCATTAAGATGGTCCGCCCCAGGAGACTGATGGATCCGGATGGACTTCTGAGGTCTCTTGGGGATCTTCCTGTCTTGGAGACTGGCGATCCTGTCGATGCCCTGGCTGATCGCTATAACAGGGAGTTGGCACTGGACACGATCGCTCCCGAACGTCCCCTCTCGCTACGTAGAGCCACGTCGACTCCTTGGTTCACTGAGGAGCTGGCTGTGATGAAGCGTGCGTGGAGGGGACTAGAGTGCATCTGGAGGAAATCTCGGGATGTGTCTGACCAAGCACGGGCTAAAGCCGCTATTAGGGCTTACTCCGTGGCTTTGCGAGCAGCCAGGAAAGCTTTCACGACTGCCCGCATAGCGTCTGCGGCCAATAGGCCATCGGAGTTGTTCCGAGTTGTTGGGGAGCTCCTACGGCCTCCTGAGACACAGGGGCTTCCCGATGACTCGGCAACTAGGTGCAGCGATTTCGCTCACCATTTTGCAGGCAAAGTTGCTCAGATACGCCTTGAGCTAGACTCCAGTTTAATTGTAGTTCCAGAGGAGGTAACCGAGGTACCTGTCTGTTCGATCTTATGGGATTCTTTCCGGCTTGTTCTTCCTGATGACGTGGAGGGGATTCTCGGGTCTGTGAGGGCGACCACCTGCGCTCTGGATCCTTGCCCCTCCTGGTTGGTCAAGCTGGCCAAAGATGGGTTGTTGGATTGGTTTGTGACCATAATAAATGCCTCTTTGGTTCAGGGGTCAGTTCCATCCTGCTTTAAGCAGGCTGTAGTAAAACCACTATTAAAAAAGCCTTCGCTTGATCCATCTATTTGTAACAACTACAGACCAATCTCCAACCTCCCATTTTTGGGCAAGGTGCTGGAGCGGGTGGTTGCCAAGCAGCTCCAGGAGTTTCTCGATGACACTGATTTTCTGGACTGCTCGCAGTCTGGCTTCAGGCCTGGGCACAGTACCGAGACGGCTTTGGTCGCCTTGGTGGATGACCTCCGCAGAGAGCTGGACAGGGGGAGTGTGACCCTGCTGGTTCTCTTGGATATCTCAGCGGCTTTCGATACCATCGACCATGGTATCCTTCTGGGGAGGCTCTCTGGGATGGGGCTTGGTGGCACTGTGCTGCAGTGGCTCCGGTCCTTCTTGGGGGGTCGTTCCCAGATGGTGAAGCTGGGGGACTCCTGCTCGGACCCCTGGCCATTGACCTGTGGGGTCCCGCAGGGGTCTATTCTATCCCCCATGCTATTCAACATCTACATGAAACCGCTGGGAGAGGTCATCCGGAGTTTTGGAGGGCGTTGCCATCTCTACGCAGATGACACGCAAATCCACTACTCCTTTCCATCTGAATCCAAGGAAGCCCCTCGGATGCTGAACCAGTGCCTGGCCGCTGTGGCGGACTGGATGAGGAGGAACAAGCTGAGGATCAATCCTGACAAGACAGAGGCCCTCCTGGTCAGTCGCGCGTCGGATCGGGGTATTGGGTGGCAACCTGTCCTGGACGGGGTTGCACTCCCCCTGAAATCACAGGTCCGCAGTTTGGGGGTCCTCCTGGACTCAGCGCTGACGCTTGAGGCTCAGGTGTCGGCGGTGGCCGGGAGGGCCTTCGCACAACTCAAACTTGTGCGCCAACTGCGACCATACCTCGTGAAGTCTGACTTGACCACGGTGGTGCATGCCTTAGTTACCTCTAGACTGGACTACTGTAATGCGCTCTACGTGGGGCTTCCCTTGAAGACGGCCCGGAAACTACAATTGGTTCAGCGCTCGGCGGCCAGATTAATTACAGGGGCGAGCTACAGGGACAGATCTACTCCCCTGTTCAAAGAGCTCCACTGGCTGCCGTTCACCTTCCGGTCCCAATTCAAGGTGAATACCATCATTTATAAGGCCCTAAACGGTTTGGGACCCACCTACCTTCGTGACCGTATCTCCTATTATAAACCTGTTCGATCCCTCCGCTCATCCGGGGAGGCCCTTCTTTCGCCACTGCCTCTATCCCAGGCCCGTCTAGTGGGAACGAGAGAGAGGGCCTTTTCTGCTGTGGCCCCCCGACTGTGGAATTCATTGCCCTCTGAGATCAGGCAAGCCCCCACCTTATTGGCTTTTAAGAAAGATCTAAAAACATGGCTTTTTCGATGTGCCTTCGGGGAGTAAATGTTATATACCTTTTTGATTACTCCCCTTGGATTTTATCCTTTGGACTGTTTGGACTGTTCCATCTTATACCCCTGTTCTCTTTATTTATATGCCTCTCTCTCCCGAGTTTTTAATTAAATGTTCATGTGGCCCGCCCTGTCTGCTCTGATTTGTGTTGTAATGTATATGATTATTTTTGTACTATTATATTGTGTTATGATATATTGTTTTATTTTGTTATATTGTATGGTGTCTGGGCATGGCCCCATGTAAGCCGCCCCGAGTCCCCATCGGGGAGATGGTGGCGGGTTATAAATAAAGTTTTATTATTATTATTATTATTATTATTATTATTATTATTATTATTATTATCATTACCTTCAGAAAATACTTTACTTGGACACATCACACTGTGGTTCCTCCCAATCCATTTGAAAGCCTCCCTATGTTACTCCGTGACCTTAATTTTTTATATGATTGCACATACATGTAGCCCCAAAGTCCTAAACTACCGTTCTTGTGAGATTCGAAAAAGATCTTGTGTCTGCCCAGTAATAGGTTTGCCTGATCATTACCTTTTGGTGCCGAACAGAAAATCTACTGCTGATGTTGCTTTGTTTAGTGGCCTCACTTTTATGAGGCCAAACTTGAAGTGATTCCGAGGCAATAGCAGCTTCTATAAGCATTGCTTCTTCTTTTGAAAAGGCGTAATAGATACTACTTTGAAGTGTTTGCTGTTTATGTGACTGATGCGGATGGTGCCCTTACAAGGGAAAGGACCACGTCCACCCCATAGCCAATGCGATTCTGAGGAAGGAATTTAGGGGTTTTTTGTAGCAGTACAGCTGATCAAGAAACAAAGCAATGAAATCTGTATTGAAACATTTTTATTACATTGCCAAGTTTTTCTGTGATATTAGAAGACAAGTGAAGGACAGCTAATTTACTCTTTTAATTCTTTTAATTAAAGTTTGTTTATACATTAACATTATGTTACACATACAGATACAATGGAGGGAAGAACCCGCACAGATTCTGGTAAAAATAAAAAAAAATGAGATAAAGAGGCAATTACCAATTTCTGTAATCCCAGAGATCTTTCCCTTTTGGCATTCAAAACAGAAATGAGACTCCGCCCCTGGACACCTCCCTGAATGGCAAGCCATATAGTTGCTGATGAGATGCATATAGATTTTTCGATCACACGCAAAAACAGTGCTTCAGCAATGGAAGAATCTGTAATATTTCAAAAAACACAATTAGAATCCCATTTGCAAATAATCCATTTCTGTAATGCTTCACAGATGCTTCCAGCAGAATACTCACAGGATGGGGCAGATGTCATGTGATGGGGCCCATATGAAATGTTCTCAAACGGTCTCAGAAATAGAGTATTTCTTAATGTGATAAGGTCCTTGCTGCATCTGCATGGGCAATATTACCAAGTTGTGGATTTTTGCTTGAATTGATATTAAATATTAATTTCCTACCACTGGGGAATTTTAAATTGTTTCATTTAGGCAAATAGATGAATATTATAGTCTTACCCTGTTTTCCTCAAAATAAGACAGGGTCTTATATTAATTTTTGCTCCAAAAGATGCTTTAGAGCTTGTTTTCAAGGGCAGTCTTATTTTTCCAAATTGACTTTTTAAATGAACTATATCTAGGGCTTATTTTTTGAAATAGGGCTTATATTGCAAGCATTCTCAGATAGGTCTTATTTTCAGGGTAGGTCTTATTTTTGGGGAAACAGGGTAGTAGTAATAGTGACATTTTGTATCCAAGAAGAGATGGAGAAAAGTAAATGACTAGATCAGGGTGATCCACATTTATCTAAGCAGATAGTCATTCTGGTCTTCTGAGAACAGAACTGCTGGATTGTGTGAGTTTGATGGTTAGCCCTGAAGTTTCACCAGATACACTAAAGGGAAAGGTGAATGATAAATCTGGCCTCCAGCAAATAAGTGTGCATTTGTTTGTAGTTAATGTTTCCATTGTCTGTTCCTGGCTATCAGCACAATTTATATCCCAGTTTTAAAAACTCTTTTTTTAAAAAAAAAAATCCTTTTCTTGATGATTGTTACTGATTCCAGAGATCTGAATCCTCTCCTGATCGTGTCTTCAAAGTGGTGTTTCTTGGTAACTCCGGAGTTGGCAAGAGTTCCTTCATCCATCGCTTTTGCTACAACAGATTCTTGTCTGAAATCAATTCCACCATTGGTAATGAAACATTTCCAAAGGTTAAAACAAGGGATGGGATGGACATTAAGACAAAAATATTAAGTGATTATTAAGATATTAAGGGAAGATGAATGATTTGACTGGTTGAGGAATGGTCAGGTAGACATTGGGTCCACGATCTGAATTGGTCCCTTAGGGCATTTAAAGATATAACACTTGGCTTTTTCAGTTGTAATAAATACCATCAATGCTTTCTGGGTAAATAAAAATTAGCCTGCAGCCAGCATTTTGTTTTTATTTCACTCTACATAATTAAACTATTTGCAAGCTTGCCCCATTATATACCTGGCCTACTTTGCTGCTGCAAATGATTTTTTTTAATAAAGCCTTATTTAATTTCTGAACATGCTTGATTTTTCTTTTTGCAATATAGAAGTTCTCTATCTTTTATTTTTGGGATCTGAGGATGGCATTGTCTTGCTCCAATTAAGGTGTAGCACTCTCTTCTCTGAACCAAATTTCCCTTGAGATCAAGAAATACTTCTTTTTTCGTCTTGCAGGCATCGATTACCAGGTGAAGAGTTTGATGGTTGACAATATGCAGGTGGTTTTACAGCTATGGGATACAGCTGGGCAGGAAAGGTAAAGGACTTCATGGTACTTGGTCCAAGTGATATAGATTGCCTCAGAAATTGGCAGACTTACTCTCATTCACAAGAGCAGCTTAAGTAGAGATAGATGGCCATCTGTTTATGATACTTTATTTATTTATTTCCTACATTAGATTGGGCTAAATGGCTTTCAAGTCTACAGTTCTGTTTTTCTAAAAGAATAAAATTATATTGGTGATGAAAAATACATCACAGTCAATGAGAGATCTGCCTTGAAATCCAACTAGGGATAACTGACTGTTATCATTCCTGGGATGCCCTGTATCAGTGTTTCTCAAACTGTGCTTTGTGGAGTCCTTCGGGCTCCGTGAAGCAAATCGAGGGGATCCACGCTTTCCTCCTCCTGCTTCAAGAATGCACAAAGGCAAAGAAGGAGGCATCAGTCAGCTGGTTGCTCCCCCATCGCCCGTTGCTTCCCTTCCACACATGCACCGTGACAGCAGGAAGCTCTTTCCCATGAGAAGGAAAGAGGGGGAGGAGTGGCTAAAAGATGTGCATGTGTGCCAAACATGGGGATAGATTTTAACTCTGCCCAAGCACACTGTTCTTGCTTCCTTTCCCTGCTTGCAACCCTCTTTTTCCTCACTCAGAGCATACACGGGCTCTGTGGCACTCCAGCTGACTTTGGGGTTATATCAAGATGGGAGCATGCGCAGATGCTGTATGACCCCTCCACCCGGGCCCTTTCCCCACCCAAACCTTCTCCATGCCTGGAAGAAGACCAAAAGGCTCCTGGGGCACAGCCGGGGGTTGGGGAAGGAAGAAATGTGTTGTTTGGTTAGTGGTCCCTTTCCTTCCCTCTTCTTATCCGGTCCCATCCTTCAGTTGTCATCTAGGCCTTTGCCTGAGAAACACTGCTGCTACTTGTATGAAAGGAAATGGTCCCAAAGCCCCACAACACAAACCTGCACCCCATTCCCCTCCCTTCCTTCCCTTCCTTTCCTCCCCTTCCTTTCCTCTTTTCCCTTCAGTGGCAAAATAAGCTAATGTGCTCACGTGATCCTGGTTGTGGCGACTCCTGGCCCCTCTCCTCCTGCTGCCATGAATCTTTTAAAATATTGTTTCTGTTATATATATATTATAATATATAATATTATACAATATGTATACATGCATTTCTCAGTTATAAACATATTTAATAATAAATATACATTATATGTCTATATATATAAAAGAGTGATGGCATCATGGCAATTCACAAAACAACAAAAGTACAGGCCCCCCAACCTCAAAATTTGACAACACAACCCATCATCCACGCCTCAAGGTTGATACAACAAAAAGAAAAGAAAAATAAAGTCCTAATTAGAGGGAGAGCAATAATTTTTTTTTATCCAATTGCTGCCAGTTTAGAGGGCTAATCTCTGCCCACTTGGTTGCCTAGCAACCAAGGGACAGCCAGGTTTCAGTTAGGGGACAGACCAATTTAGGCCTCACTTAGACTTCTTCCACAGATTATCTAATTTGCACTGGATTATATAGCAGTGTAGACCCAAGGCCCTTCCACACAGCTATATAACCCATTTATAATCTTATATTATCTGCTTTGCACTGGATTATCTTGACTCCACACTACCATATAATCCACTTCAGTGTGCATTTTATACAGCTGTGAAGAAGGGGCCTCATATAATCCAGTTCTGAGCAGATAATTTAAGATTATCAATATACAGTAGAGTCTCACTTATCCAACGTAAACAGGCCGGCAGGATAAGTGAATATGTTGGATAATAAAAAGGGATTCAGGAAAAGCCAATTAAACATCAAATTAGGTAATCGTTATACAAATTAAGCACCAAAACATCATATTATACAACAAATTTGACAGAAAAAGTAGTTCCATGCGCAGTAATGCTATGTAGTATTTACAGTAGAGTCTCACTTATCCAACACTCGCTGATCCAACGTTCTGGATTATCCAACGCATTTTTGTAGTCAATGCTTTCAATATATCGTGATATTTTGGTGCTAAATTCATAAATACAGTAATTACTATATAGCATTACTGTGTACTGAACTACTTTTCTGACAAATTTGTTGTCTAACATGATGTTTTGGTGCTTAATTTGTAAAATCATAACTTAATTTGATGTTTAATAGGGTTATCCTTAATTCCTCATTATCCAACATATTTGCTTATCCAACGTTCTGCCGGCCCGTTTATGTTGGATAAGTGAGACTCTACTGTACTGTATTTACAAATTTACCACTAAAATATCACAATAAATTTAAAACACAGACTACAAAAACATTGATTATGAAAAGGCAGACTGCGTTGGATAATCCAGAACATTGTATAAGCGAATGTTGGATAAGTGAGATTCTTCTTTAATATGAAATAATTACTGGGATAGAATAATGCAGAACAATATAATCTCTAAAACCAGGACAGTAAATAAACAGGGGAATTCCACACAGGAAACAATCGGGGCCAGCTAACACCTCCCAACAAAGTATTCCCATCATCAAAGTCTGGAAAATCCTGTTTTCTCAGGGCCACAGACAGTAGAAGCACATAAAATATCGCAAACAACACCACTCTGAAAACAAGGGAATTCCAGACAGGAAACAATCAGGGCCAGCTAACACCTCCCAACAAAAAATTCACTCAGGGAGGAAACAGCCAGGCTTTAAAGCTGCAAGGCCATTACACCCTAATCATTTTTCCTAATTGCAGCATTCATACTTGCCTCCAACAAACAAAAAAAACCAATCAGAAATATTGTATATTCACAACCTTTAGGAAATAATATCCCCTGATGGCGCAGCGTGTTAAAGCGCTGAGCTGCTGAACTTCTGGACCGAAAGGCCACAGGTTTGAATTGGGGGAGCAGAGAGAGCCCCCACTGTTAGCCCCAGCTTCTGCCAACCCAGAAGTTCGAAAACATGCAAATGTGAGTGCATCAATAGGTACTGCTCCGGCGGGAAGGTAACGCCGCTCCATGTAGTCATCCCACATGACCTTGGAGGAGTCTACGGACAACGCCGGCTCTTCGGCTTAGAAATGGAGATGAGCACCAACCTCCAGAGTCGGAAATGACTGGACTTAATGTCAGGGGAAAACCTTGACCCTTGACCTTAACTACCACCAATTCCTCAAGACTTTATTTCCCATACCACCAGACTTCGCCACAGCAATGCGTGGCCGGGCACAGCTAGTATTATATAATATATAAACATTTATTAATTATAATAATTATAATTATTTATTCATTAATTATAATTATTTATAGTTAATATATATATATATATATATATATATATATATATATATATATATATATATAATCTATAATATATAAACATTTCTTGGAGCTCCATGAGAAACTTTTGCTTCTAAAAGAGCTCCGTGGCTAAAAAAGTTTGAGAACATCTGCCGTATATTTATCCATATAGAATGGTATCTTTGGCTACTTTACATATTTACATGTAAAGTAGAGCTAGATGACACGTGCAGATATGTAAGACAAACTCTGATGATCAAGAATTTAAAAAATATTATTTGTTTAAACTTTTAAGATGAGAGGCCATTTAGAGCACAAACTGACTTGAAGCAGTGGTTCTCAGCCTTTTGTCTCTCAAATGTTTTCAGTGTCAAATTCCAGAGCCAGTATGACCAATCGTAAAGAATTATGAAGTCCACACCATCTGGAGAATCAAAGATTGACAACTGCTGACTTGGAGGAATAGTGGTGGCAGCAGGCAGCATCAAACAGCCTCCCTGGCCAGACAACCTCTGGTCCATGTTGAAGCTCCTCTTCTGTTTTTAACCAGCCAGTTTGGCCAGATTTCTAAACAGTCTTTTATAACCGTAGCAGCTGGCAGCTCCCAGCATCTCTCTAAACAGGAGCTTTACACTGAGTATATGTAGCTCTCTATGTGCTATTATTTCTATAATAAAGGGACCTAACCTAAAGATGCATCAAGAAAGGTGCCCATTAGAAAGGCTGAGGAATGAATTGATGAGTACAAAGAAGCTTATAAATTTGCTATGAGCAGGATGATGAATCCACTCTGGGTTTTAGTTTGAACATTAAATTAGTTACTCATTTAGTTACTGAGCCTATTGGGGAGTGTTCCACCCTGGACAACGACTTTAAAACCTGGAGTGGATAGCCTCCCCCTTGCCCCTGACATGGGAGCCACCAACCTTTTGTTATACTGAGGTAGACTTCGAGGTGTCTTTCTCACAGGCAAGATGATATAGTCACAGTCAAACATTTACCATGGATCATCAGATGTTGCTCTGACCTGATCTTTGTGATATGAATAAATCAAGAAGAAAAACAACGTTGATGCAGGAGAACTGCTATGAAATGTCAAAGGCAAGTCAATATTATTAACAAAACAGCCTTTCTCTTTGAAAACATTTTCCAGCTTGTTTGTAAACAGAATATTTTATCAGTGAGGTGGGCAAGATCCTTCTCTCTCAGGTCCCCCTTTTCTATCCTCCCATTTAAAAAGGCTTTACAGATCCCATGCTAGTATCTTTAGGGGAATCCATTGCTTGAGACGAGAGGTTCACTGAAATGGTGCATATAACCATTTGTGTTGTCTGGCACTTGTAGAACCAGAGGAGCAAGGGCAGGGTAGATGGCATACTCACAGTTGTACACAATCACCAGTGGTTGTAGTAGTAGAACTCTTTAACTTGGGTCCAGAGGAAGCCATATCATGCCAGATCAGACTCTTTGTCCACCTGGCTGGTATTGTCCAGTTTTACCAGTAGTAGTTCTGTGGATTGGCAGGTGGAAGTGTACACCTAATTCTTCATTAAGTGAAGAAGCCAGAAATTGAACCAAGAGAGGCAGGTTTGCTTTGCTGGAAAAGGTGACTTTTTTTGAACCCTTCAGCCAGCATTGCTACTGTAATTTTTTTTATTCAAACACTGTGCCATGTCTAGTCATGTTTTTCTAATGGTCAGGTTTTGGTGCTAGCATAGCTTGGGAAGCTGCTGTCTGAATGCTTCCCAATTACGTATTCGGTTGGTCTGAATGACCGCTCAGGAAGTCTTGTCTTCCTCAAATTTCCAGTAAACCCATGTGAAAGATATTTATTTTTTACATCTGTATTTTTCTAGAATTATATACTGCTTTTCTTCCATTAACTCAAGGCATGGTACAGGACTACCCACTTTCATAATCCTAGCAACCTTGTGGGGTAGATCAAATTGAGAGTGATTTTCTTAGGTCAGTCTGTGAGTTTCATGTCCTATTGGGATATTCTAAATTGCAGTCCACCATGCTGCCCACTATACTATACTTGTCCATGACGAATCAGCTCTATATGTTATTATGTGTTAAAAACAGTCATCAGTTTTTGAGAAATGCATGCTGTTAGCAATACGAAGCTTCTGCAGAAGGCTATCCACATTCAGTGTGGGGAGGAATGAATATGTTTAAGGTTCTTGGCTTTGGTTTGCCTTTAGATTCCGGAGTATCACGAAACAGTATTTCCGAAGAGTGGATGGAGTCCTGGTCATGTATGACACCACAGCTGAATGCACCTTTGTGGCTGTTCGGAACTGGATGTCATGTGCCCAGGTTAGAATAGATTACTATGAGATGCAGAAATCCTAGTGTTATAAAACTTTATGTCCTTCTTTTGGTACTGTGGTTTTTCCAAAGAGGCTCTGCCAGTGTGAGGGTGAGTGCCCCTGAAGTGATGTAGAGGAGGAGCTTTTGGCCTTGATTCACAGAAGTGGAATGGCACAAGCAGTGTTAATTGTAGCTTTGATAACAAGTGAATTGTTAGAGGGAAAGGATCTTGAGAAATTATTGGAATGAAAGAGCATTTACACCAATTACAGTAGAGGTGCCATCTTAGGATGGCAACCTCTGATGATGACTGCCATAGATGTCGGCGAAACGTCAGGAGAGAATACTTCTGGAACATGGCCATACAGCCCGGAAAACACACAACAACCCTGTGAATTCTGGCCATGAAAGCCTTTGACAACACTTAGGATGGTGAGTTTGAAAAAACAAAATTGGAAGTAGAAAAATAAGAGAACATTTATTAAGGGAATACATTCTTGGATAATGATAACTTGATCCTTTCTAAACTAATATAAAAGAGAGAAGGATGGGAAAACAACATGTTGCAGCATATTCTCACTCATCAAAAAGCAGATGGGGGTCAGAAATGGAAGAGTTTGGTCTGGGCTGGTTCTTTTACACCACAAGGCAGTCATTTAATTAACCCTGACTGAAACAGACAATGTTATCTTCTCCAACCACTTTTGGGATAGGTGGCTTACAGAGTAAGGAAAACTAAGCAGGAAAGGAAGATAACATATCCTAATTCCTCTTGTTCTAAGACATCACATCCCTAGTGGATAGGAGAGCAGCAAGAACAAGTACAGAAGCTACAGTTTCTACAATAAGCTTCATGTTTGCAGTTTGGGGATTCAAGGAGCATGTGTGGCTATCCTGTCTCTGCAATATCATTTCTAAAGTTACACTAAAGTTCTGGAGAAGCAACCTTCCCATCAGCTGGTGGTCCAAATTAGACAGTGTTATAACTTAGTGTCATTTCCTTAACTGAAATTCTTTTAAAAATGTAGTTTGTTGTGGTTTCCCCTCATCTACTCAGGCAAAAATTATTGCTTACTCAGAATATGTATATCAGTAAGATCCCTATGAACAGACTGATCTTCATATGTCACCAGTTAACCTGGTTCTGGAGTCTCAGTCAACCAGAATCTGAACTAAAACTGATCAAGTGCTCTCTATATATCTGTAGCCTCATAACTGGATCTGGGAGAAAGAGTTACCCTTTCTCTCCCTGACCATGTCAATCTAATGCTTTGCAAAGTGTTTCATGATTTCTGGTTTGTTGTTGTTTTGCAGGATGGGGTTGAAGATGATGCAGTGATGTTTCTGCTTGGAAACAAAATTGACATAGCTGACAAACAGAAACCCAAAATACCCAGGACTGCAGGTGAAAGGCTAGCAAAGGTATGGTGGAACTATGGCTCAGTGATAGAGCACATACTTTGCATGCAAAAAGTCCCAGATTCAACCTATCCCCATATGTTCAGCAGTTTGGATAACTGATTTAAACATTCTACTGACTTGGAAGTTGTTAGCTGTCAAAGAAGTGAACACATCAGTTGGCCCGTCTGTATTCATATGTTGCTTACAAACTTATCAAAGCAACATGAGGAACAGGTTGATGGCAGCAACTTAGTGCTACTCAGTTCAGGTAATGTGTGAGTTAACTCTATGTCCTAGGACCTCATCCTGGTAAATTTCTTATAATGGAGCTCTCTTTTCTTGTGAGGTTTGCACATCTTTGCTGAAGTTTTTATAAATGATCTCCTGGAGAATAATTCTTTGTGAATGAGTCTTGAACCTGATGTGTGTTGTAGATGTATGCCCCATTAGTACTAATCACAGTTTGCCAAAATCCCCATGAACATCAGCATTAGAGTAACCACAATGGTAAGAGATCAGAAGTTGGCCTTACAACCAACATCTTTGCAATGCATGTGTGTTGGTAATTGGCTTCCTTCTGCAAACACCCCTGCCCGAATCTTTGTATGTCATCAAACAAGACAGTTATTAATCTGAGTGCTTTTGATCAATCTCTCTTTGCCGTTGCATATGTACACTCCATAGGGAGCAGCTATACACTTCAACTCTCTCACAAATGTGTTTAATATTTTATTCAGTATTGTATGGATTTAAATGCATAATGTGCAAAGCAGATCTAATGGGAAGGCAAATTATCATTTTTCTGTTGGTGAAATGTATCATTAGCATCTCACCAGGAATTATACTGTAAACAGCGCTTAAGAAGGTGAAGCGTCTTCTCTATTAATGGAGGGAAACCTTATGTTTTATAGGAATTACAGTGAGCCACACACAATAATGGGGTTAGGGGCACAGAACTTACAAAAATGTGAATAAAAAACCAGAGAGAACACTTCTCTAGGAATCTCTAGATCCTGCCAGAAGTTGGCTATAGTGTTTCACTAGGGAACCTAGACATTCCTAGAAATTCCATCAAATACATAGAAGTTAAGTCCACAAATGTGGAGCACTGACTGTATAAAGAAACAGTAGAATTGCCATTTCAGTGGCAGTCTGGCTAATAGTGGTTGACTGTGGTTTATCTTCTGCCTCCCTCCTCAATCTGTCTTTCTCTCTTTAGGAATATAAGGCTGTTTTCTATGAGTGCAGTGCAATGACTGGCTATAACATTTTGGAGCCCATGCTGCATATGGCAAGGTTTGTACAAATATGTCCTTGTCACTGCAAAAGGAGTAGGGGCAGATTTGGTTGTAGTAAAAATGCATAGATTCATTTCTGGATAAAGGCTATACAAAAGGACAATAGGTAACATTTCAAGGCCACTTAATGGCTGTGTTTTGGTTCCATTGAAACTTTCTCTTTTTCTGATTTTGGCATTGGGAGCCAACTAGGAGACCTCCAGATTTTGGCCGATTGCAACTCTCATGATCCTTCACCATCGTCTACAAAGATGAATGGAATTGTATTCCCATATTATATGAAGGGCTAAACTACAATATACAATGCTACCATCACATTTTTTGTGTTAGCACCTCTTTTCCTTGTTTGGGGAAAGGAAGGATAAGGTTTATGCCCATCGTTCATAAAATGTTTATCAGAATATTCATTTTATGATGATGCAAACACATGATTACATTCCACTGAGTTTAGATGAATTAAATTCCCATGTGTCTTAAGGCAAATACAGGCTGAGTATCCCTTATTTGAAATGCTTCAGTCTACAATGTTTTGTATTTCAGATTTTTTCCACCAAATTTTTGAATACTTGCTTAGACATAATGTGCTGTCTTGGAGATGGGACCCATAGTCTGCAGTTAATTTTATACACCAATTTGTAAAATGTATGCATGAAACAAGGTTTGTGTACATCATAAAGCAAAGATGTGGACAATTTTTGAATATTTTGGATGTAGGAATTGCAGATAAGTATACCCAATCTCTATTTGAGTACCCTGATCCATGTGACTCTATGATCACATTAAACACAAGCATATATGTAAGTATGTAAAAGATGCACCTTTTCATTTCAGTATGACAGTTCTGCCAAATTTTAAGTCTGTGGATCAGGATGATCAAATAAAATAAGTCACATAAAATAAGGAGATGGTTTGGCTTGGTTTTCTAATTTGCCAGAGATTTCAGTCATGACACTAGGCCACAATTTTATTCTAATCAGGTATATAATTTGCTCCCCAATGAATCAGTTTGAGATTACTGCACAAATCTCCCAGTTCCCATCCCCTCTTTTAAAGCTTAGTCTTCTCCTTCTCTATGATGCTGATTTGCTAATGTATTTGTTTCAGGCTCCTGACAGCACACGAGGACAGGCAGAGAGAGTGGGCACTGCACCTGGAGGAATACAACAATGGAAAGGGATGTTGTTTGTAACAGACCTCATTCAAGAACATGTCATAAAATATACCAGTTGAAGAGAGAGAGACAGAATGAGCTGTCTCTGAGAAAGATATGGATAGATGTTCTTGACAGCACTGGGACTGCGGGAAGATGAAAAATCCTTTTTTTTCCTTCAAAAAAATTGACATGGCATTACTTGTAGCTGAAAATCACCCATGTATTATCCATGTTGCTTCAGGTATTAGTCTGAGTTACAGCTCAGGGATACAACATTTATTAGTGTGTCATTATAAGTTCATTCTTCTGGTTTGTACAAACTTACTTAGAAAAACGGGAAAATACATTTCTATGTAATTTCACCGGGTTCATTTAATTATAAACAAAACAATTTGAACAAAGTAGCACCAGTGTGTTTATTTGATGCTGCAAAACTGCCTACAGTGAGTTAGATTGCAGGGACACTGAGCCTCAGTCTGTCGATTCTGACATTGATGAGCCAGTCTTGGCTACATGCAATTGCATTAGAGCTGGCCCAAAATTGTTTGCTGTATACTACAGATAAAACCCAGGACACATGGGATCAAGATACATCAGTTTGATCAATGTGGCAAAAGTTATTAATGAAGCACTGAGCCATGTCGGTTAAAGTGGTGTTAAGCTGCATTAATTCTACAGTGTGTAGATGCATCCCCAATCTATGAAAGCTTAGGCTACCCACTTCATTATTTCAGTGAGTTTTTAAGATGTACTACAAGACTCTTTTCCAATAGATAGTCAATTTTGCGGCACCATTACCATAATAGTCAATGCCTCCACAAGCCCGCAGCTGCATTGAGTCAAGGAGCTACTGATTAGAACACAAGAAAGATGACATTTCCAGACTCTCCCATCAATTAGAAGCAGGATCCCCATCACAATTCCTTATTGCATCCTTGCTTGCTGGAGCAGTCCAGGAGATGTTACTGTGTTTCACATTGGTTTGAAATTTTTGACGACTCCTCTATGAAAACATTTATTTTAATATTGTCTTGCTCACCCTTTTCTAACAAAGAGTGCATACAGATAATGGCTCTTAGCTCTCCCAGTCGAACAGACATTGCACAGCTATTCAGTCATTTCTCTTTCACTTTTTAGAAGTAAAAAACGTAGAAGTATTTCTGAGATAATGCCACCATGTTACAAACTGAAGATAACAATGACTTCTCTGGTTAGCCTATAAAACTTCATGAATGGAACAGGATGCCTGAATGATTGAAGCATTACCTTGAAGCAGCGAGATTGAGGATTTGATCTGCAGATATTCTCTTCAGTCAGTTTTCAAATACAATGACTGAAGCCATGCACTGGGAGACAGGTATCTGGCATGCAGCTATCCCCAACTGACCTTTAATGTGATATAGCTCCTTTCAACGTTGTCATTTCTGTATTGTTGGAAAGCAGTGAGACCAATGGAGATGTATCCAACTATTTTCCTGCAGCTGGATGAACTGCAATAAACATTTCCAGGGATCTCTAGGATTCTCCTACAGATTATATTATTGCACCTAAGGATAATTAGCTGAATGCATTGCCACTGATCTTCCTGCTCCAGCAACTATATTATAATAATTGTGTTGGTGAGGGCTGTGTCATTCAAAAAGTGGGGGACATTTTGATTGTTGCACAGACATTAAAGAATCCCAATCTTTCTTATATCTTTTCCCTCAAAAGGGGGTCACAATAGTGTATGTTGGACTTACCCGTATATACTCAAGTATATGCCGACCCGAATATAAGCCAAGGCACCTAATTTTACCACAAAAAACTGGGAAAACATTGACTCCAGTATAAGCCGAGGGTGGTAAATTTCAGAAATAAAAATAGATACCAATAAAATTACATTAATTGAGGCATCAGTAGGTTAAATGTTTTTGAATACTTACATAAAGCTTAAATTTAAGATAAGACTGTCCAACTCTGATCAAGTCATTATTCTCATCTTCTTCAATGTAAATGTGCTTATGTATCCTTTTAATAATAATAGAGTAAAATAATACATGTAATAATAATAATAAGTACAGGAAAATAATACATGTAATAATAAAGCCCTGGTCGCGAACTGTGTTAAAGCACTGAGCTGCTGAACTTGCAGACCGAATAGTCCCAGGTTTAAACCCCGGGAGCGGCGTGAGCAGCCGCTGTTAGCTCCAGCTTCTGCCAACCTAGCAGTTCGAAAACATGCCAATGTGAGTAGATCAATAGGTACTGCTCCGGCGGGAAGGTAACGGCGCTCCATGCAGTCATGCCAGCCACATGACCTTGGAGGTGTCTACGGACAACGCCGGCTCTTCGGTTTAGAAATGGAGATGAGCACCAACCCCCAGAGTCAGATATGACTGGACTTAACGTCAGGGGAAACCTTTACCTTTACTAATAATAAATAGAGTAAAATAATAAATGCAATAATAATAAGATCAGAGTGAAATAATAACTGTAATATTAATAATAATAGAGTAAAATAAATGTAATAGTAGTAACAATAATAGAGAAAAATAATAAATGTACCATATATTCTTGAGTATAAGCTGACCCAAATATAAGCCAACCAGGACCCTTACCCGAGTATAAGCCGAGGAGGGCTTTTTCAGTCTTAAAAAAAGGGCTGAAAAACTAGGCTTATACATGAGTATATACAGTACATTATGGCAGCTCACCGACAGGATGCAGCCAATCTGTTGCACTTCTACATGGGACTTATAAGAGGAAGGTTCATCACCAGAATATTCTTTTGCTCTATGTAGAAAACACTTGCTTAATCAAGTTTTGTACTTCTCCAATAAGATTGAGAAGCCCTATTGGTTTCTCAATCTTACTGAGGAAATACCAAATGGGATGGGTGAAAGTTCACATTTGCAAAAAGACAGCTCTGGTTGGTGTTGATTGATTGAGAAACACTTTTCAGTTCACATTTTTCATTATGGAAATTGTAAAAAAAAAGTAGCTGATCTTGAGTTTTGAAAATAGTTCTTTGTAATGAGGGAAGCACTTGCATAGGCATTTGCTTTAACATTGGAAGAGAGAGACAATCCTTTTTCCTGTCTCAGCAGAAAGCAATGCCCATGGGACTATACTTCTTCCTAACATACTGCACAGATAAAAATAACTTTAATTGGGTGAAAAGCTTTCTACCAGAATATAAAAAATAGTCAGTGGAGCCACAGTGTGCACCAATTCCCTGCTTCCATGAGAACTTTGCTCAATAAATCCTTGTTTTCTTCTGAACTATGCTCCAGTTCATGTAGGCACCTTGGACTAGTGACCTTTTCTAGGTGGCTGTATGGCCATGTTCCAGAAGCATTCTCCTCTGATGTTTCACCCACATCTATGGCAGGCATCCTTATCGGTTGTGAGGTCTGTTGGAAACTAGGCAAGTGGGGTTTATCAATCTGTGGAAAGTCAAGGCCACCTTGATTAGCATTAAGTGGCCTTGCAGCTTCAAAGTCTGGCTGCTTCCTGCTTGGGGGAAATCCTTTGTTGGAAGGTGTTAGCTAGCCCTGATGGTTTCATGTCTAGAATTCCCCTCTCTTCTGAGTATTGTTCTTTATTTACTGTCTTGATTTTAGAGCTTTTTCAACAGAAAGGAGGAAACCATGAAAATGAACAAAATCTGGCTACCAGTATTAAAAAAAACAGACCTCACAACCTCTGAGTATGGCAGTCATAGATGTGGGTGAAATTTCAGGAGGGAATGCTTCTGGAACATGGCCATACAGCTCAAAAAGCTCACAGCAACCCAGTGATTTTGGCCATGAAAGCCTTTGACAACAGAGCTTTTCTTGTCTTTGTCTTTGAACATTTGTTTCCACAAAGATTGAGACCTAAGAGCATTAACCACTGATAAGGGGTGGCCTGCAATACCCCACTGACATGCTTTGATATGGTTGTTTCAGAAAGAAGGGACTCATGCACTTCCATGGGGCTCCCACAGGAGGGCTTGCCCAAAGTGCAAAGCTACGAATATAAATGTTCAACAGTAATCAATTCAGTGTTGTTGTTTGTTAAATGCCGTTAAGTAATTTCCTACTTACGATAGCCCTAAGGTAAACCTGTTGTGTGGTTTTCTTGGCAAGGTTTGTTTAAAAGGGATTTGCCATTCCTTTCCTCTAAGACTGAGAGAGAGAGTGACTTGCCCAGGGTCACCCATTGGGTTTTCATGGCCCAGTGGGGATTTCAACACAGGTCTGCAGAATCCAAGTCTAACATTCAAACCACTACAAGACACTGGCCATCCATTACAATGTTTAAAACTAACCCTTCCCTATAACTCAGACATGGGCAAACTGGGCCCGCCAGGTGTTTTGGACTTGAATTCCCATAATTCCTAACAGCAAGCAAGCTAGCTTGGATTTCTGGGAGTTGAAATCCAAAACACTTGAAGGGTTGAAGTTTGCCTGTGCCTGCAATAACTCATTGTGATGATTAAAAAGATTTGCTGGGATCCAGTATGGGAGTTACATCACTATAAGTGGTTTTAGGTAGGGTGGAATTAGGATCGAGCAGCTTTGTAACATCGGTATCCAGAAGAGGGATCCTACTAACATGATTTCTTAGCAACTTTGCTACACAATTTAGTAAATCTAAGCTTTCACGAAGTAGAGGATTCGGGCCATTAATTCATTGTTGTTATGTGTGCAAGCATAAGTCTACCTTACAGGTGTGTACATCCCCTTTTTGTGATCTTTGCAAAAATTGGTATTACCTTCCTTTCTCTGCAAAGACCAAAGCCCTCCCCTGTCGACTCACATTTTTGCTGCAATTTTCCCCTCCCCAGAAATGGACATTGTGTGACTGGTAGATTTGGTGGGTAGAGAGATGTTTGCCTATGGAGCCGAGATCATAAACTGAAGATGTCATTGGATGGTGGTCTTGATACATTGCTTACATTTTTCCAGTGATGTTACTTGTAATGTATTACTTCCATACTCTGTTGGAGTGTCTTATATTTCAATGTCTGTGAAATGTCTGAATTAACATTTTAACAATTTCTCACCAAATCCTGTAGAGTAAAATGACAGAGATGTTGATTTATGACACTTTCCCTCAAGCATGGAATCATCTCTGAGCAAATGTGTTTACTATGTTTGGGTATGTTTAATGTGTAGAAGAGAAGCCCAGTTCTGTATCTTGCGATAGTGTTTGAGTTTTGGATGAACACACTAGACAATTAGGATATGAATCCTTCATTTAGTCATGGAAACCTACAGTGTGTCTTTGGACAAATTATATTCAAAGAAGAAAATGATGGCAAATCTCTTCTGAATAACTTCTACCAAGAAAATCATGGGGGTCTAAATACCCTAAAATGCCAGATCCTGACTGAACTTGGAGGTTTAGCATGGCGACTAGTTGGATAAAAACTACCAATGAATATCAGATGCTGTAAGCTATATTTCAGAGGAACTGGCAAAATCACCTCTGAGTGTTCCTTGCCTAAGAATACCCTTTGAAATTAATGGTGTCTCCATATGTTGACAGGCAGCGTGAAGGCACATACATACACACACAGAAGCCAAGGATAAGATCACCATAAGAAGACATGACCTATTACAAAAGACTAGAAATGCTTGCTAAGGTAGAAGGCAGTAGGAAAAAAGGAAGATAACATTATATCAAGGAAGTTACAGCCCTGAGTCAACAGGACTTCAGCATGATAGGGTAATTTGAAGGTCTCTCATTCATTGGGCCGCCATTAGTCAAAGTTGACGTAACAGCTGTTAACAACAAGGTCACTATAAGTTGGAGTTGACTTGAAGAAAGAAGGAGGGGAGTGGGGGTCCTGGGATTTTGGCATGGTGGCATACTTGACGTGTGTATGTGTATGTGTATATATCATTTTAATTATTTAACTCCTGCACAAGTGGGCATATTAGTATCAGTGGAGGTGCAGATGACTGGAGCAGAATAGAGGTATAGGATAGAGCAGGCCCAGGGATAGAAGGTGTTATGAAGTTCATGAAGGTAGCAGATACATTGTAGCATCATAAGGATATGTTTCATTTTGGTAAACCAGATATTGAGTTGTCGCTAGAGAGACCTCCAGTCGTGGGCTATGGTCCATGTGATAAGTGCTGGTGTCATACCCCAGCCACCTTTGGCTTCTGAACCTGATCCAGAAATGAACTTTGACCAGGATGAAGCTTATTCTGACCTTTTGCCCAGTCCTCCCAGCTCCTTTTAGTTACAGCTGCTGGCTGTTGATAGTTCAGATGCTTCCTTAATTGGGAGAGATACTGGAGATGTTACTCCCCTGGCTGAACCAGGGGTTCCCTAGAGAACGTGCCCTTCAACCGAAAGGAGTTTTTGCATCGCCAGAGATCAGAAAAACAAGGGCTTAAAAGGAGTAACCGCTTGGCATCTCGAGGGGATTGTGGAAAAGAAGATTCCCTTGGGAACCTTTGGGAGTTTGGTCTCCCTTCGTTGGGATCTGATCTTCATTCCATAAAAGTGCCTTGCACTGTAGACAATTTGCGGTGTCAACGTAGCATTTTCCTGAGAACATTTCACTGACTCCAGTTCCCTGATTTCACCAAGCCAAGCCTCCTGTTTCTGGTGGCCAAGCTGAGCCGTGACTCCCGATTTAAACCGGAGTCAATTCACTTCCTTGCCTTGTTCCTGAATCAAGTTTGATCTTCGCTTCGTCTTGTTCCTGCTTTGATATCCATGATCTCCTAGTGACTGGGGACCTTGTTATTCAGCCTTGCTTCCTTGTTGTTCCCCGCTCAAACTTCCCAACAGTTTGAGCGTGTTTCGGTTTTGGACTTTGGACAGTAATATTGGACATTTTCCTTCATCTTTTTGGACTTATTCATACCTTTCCACAAAGGACTATTTCCCACTCATTCCTTCTGCTTATGCATTCCTGAATTTATATTTGCGTTAATAAAGATATTATATGATTATTGGTCTCTGTCTAGTTCCCAGTGTTCACGCTGCCTTGGGGTGCAACAGCTGGTTTGGACTAGCACCAATCAAAAAGCCTGTGCTCCATGCGATCAGTGCAAAGTCGGTACCTGGCACCCATTAAAATTCGCCAGACCCAATGAGGAAGGCTCTCGGTTGGCCCCAGCGCCATGCGATCTATGCTTGAACTTGGCCAGCGCACATTGAAGGAGATTGGGCTCCCTGCGAATAGACGCTGGTCCAGACCAGCACAGATTAAAGAGCTGGGTCCAAAATAGAAAATAGAAAAATGACTTAATGGGAAGGATGAGCTGCTGGTGGTCGCTGGAAGACTTCATGTAAATGGAAGGATGCCACTTAATTCCATTTCGACTTATCATCCTTGGAGAACTACACATCTTTTGGGGTGAGGGGTCCTGTGTTCAGCAACAATACAGGTGCCCTCCTGCTTTCCATTGCACCCGTTGCTCCCAATCTCAGAGCACAGACTAAAGCCTATTGCCGCAGCAACAGTTGGCTCTTCTCCCCAATCCCATCCCAAGCTTATAACAACATCCACTCGCTTGGGAGGTAAATTGGTGTGGTGCTGTAATATATAATTGGGTGAAATGGGCTGGAGCAGCGGTTCATTTCTCTGTAGAATTGCTAGTATTGAAAAGATTTATCTCCTTCCTCTTAATCATCCTAATTCATGAGGCGGCTAATGATATAAAACCACAGTTTTAAAATGGCAATTAAAACAAGCTGGCTTTGTATGTGCCTCCCTATGAATGCTTGCAACTAATCTTTTCTTCCATGCAACCTCCTCCCTTCATTTTGGGTTCCTCTCACAAGTTCACGTTGTTCACGCAAGTAGCCACCAGGTGGTGCTATTTTATCTGTAACATCAGCAGCAGCCCTTGAGTGAGATGTTTGCAAAAGGTGAACCTTTTCCCAAAGAAAGAGATTAGCTTCTTGCATCTGTTAATCATTGACATAACTGTAAATAAAGGAGAGCCTTAAAGAAGTTGGCGGGCCTTCAGAGCAATTCTTGTGCTATCAACTTTAATGTAGTTGCATTTGAGGCAACGTTTGACATTAATCAGGTAAAAGGACCTATTCCATCCTCTTCCATCCAGGAGTTATAGTTCACCCATATTCAGAAGACTGAAACCATCTGATGAAGGATCTGGACCAAACTTGGCACACAAGTTCAACATGGCCAACTGGGAATACTGGTGGACTTGGGAGGTGATTGACATTTATCTCTGGGAGTTATAGTTCACCTGTATTCCCCACCAATGACGGATTTGGACCAAACTATGCACACAGACCCAGCACTGCCAACTCAGGGTGATTGACCTTGGCACAGTTCACCCATAATCGGAGAACACTGAACCCAGCAAGTGACAGATCTGGACCAAGCTTGGCACATAGACTCAACATGGCCAACCGGGAATACTAGGGGTGTTTTGGGAGGATTGACCCATTATTTTGGGAAATATAGTTCACTCACATCCATGGCATTTTCTAATGGGAACATTAATAAAAAACATCAGGAAAGACTGAGGTTTTTTTGGTAAGAAATAGCGTAACATATGACCAAAGTAATATTACCTAACATTCAAAAACAAACAATGCCCTTTTCAAATAACCCAGGCATCGCTGGGAACCCAAGCTAGTTAGAAATAAAATAATAGCAAAATAATTCCACTGAATATAGAAATTTATCTTTTTGTCTTTTTTAGAAAACAGAAATAAGACAGCGTATAAATAATATAAATTTGTGCTGTTTCTTCACTAGCACATCCATGTCATACTGGAATGCCAAGGAAAATCTGTGGAAGTGCCCAGTCTAGCAGATAATCATAACAATAACTGGGTTGCCATTACCCAGATTGGTGAGTAAAAGTGCTTAAAATTCCCTTTTTGAATTGATCAGAACTAACTTGCTCCCTAGGGAAAATCAGATCTCTTCCTAAGGATGCACAAGGCCAGCCTTAAGACATTTATGTCCTTTAAAAGCTATCCCTCTTTTTTTCCTCATAATGTAGAATTAATGCAGTTTGACTCCACTTCAGCTGGCATGGCTCAATGCTCTGGAATCATGAGAGTCACAGTTTCACCAAGTCTTCCTCTTCGCACATTTCTCCCCTTTGCCCTCCATTCCTGCCTCCTCAAAATCCACAGAACTGGTGGTAACAGCTGACCTCCAGTTATTGCACTTTGGGGCCAGGGCTTGGTGTCACTTGTAATTGGACTACCTCCTAGGGTTGTTATGAGGATAAAATGAGGAGAGGGGAAATGAAAGAACAGTTAGAGATATTTACCTGATTACTTTTTTTATTTATCCAAGCTTTTAAACCCACTCTGTGCATTAATTACTTGGTTTTAGTTTGCATTTTATATCTTACATACTGCATTTTGAACCGTTTCCCCTCCATGATTGTTTTAGATGTTTCTGGCATCTGCTGCCTTGTTGCTGTTGTTGTTTATCCTGTTTTTGAAAACATTGAATTGTGCTTTGCTGCTCTATTTCATTGTGATTGCATTTTTTTCAGCTATTGGCCCTATTGATTTTTACCATTTTGCTTTATAGTGTACATTGCATTGAGAGCCCAGAATATGGGGTGGTTCATAAATTTATTTAAATAAATAAAAAATAAATCACGGAATAAACAGGGAATCCAGAAGAAGAAGGAGAGGCAGAGTTTGCAAACTCCACTGACTTTTTAAAAAATTGTGTCAGAAGCGACTTGAGAACATGCTGCAAGTTGCTTCTAGTGTGAGAGAATTGGCAGTCTACAAAAACGTTGCCCAGGGGATGTCCAGATGTGTTACCATCCTGCTGGAAGGCTCTTCTCATGTCCCCGCAAGCTAGAGCTGACAGAAGGGAGCTCACCCCATCTCACGGATTCAAACCGGCAGGCTTCAGGTCAGCAACCCAACCTTCAGGTCAGCAGTCCTGCCAGCACAAGGGTTTAACCATGGACTGAGAGGAAACTAGTACAGATTGGAGAACTTCATGCATCTCCCATTCAAACAGTGGGAAAATGCTCTCTCCTAATACTACCACATCCTGGGTAAAATGAAGAATATTTGTTAGAGCAGTGGGCATTGAAACATCACTCTTGATTAGGAGAGCTTTCATATGTACTCTCATCTTTCCACATTTGCTGGGGTTAAGGGGCCAAGATCCAGTAGAGGCAGGAAAAATGTAAATTAAAAACCTATTTCGATGTGTTCTGCGTACAAGTTGAATAGGTAGGGTGAAAGTATGCAGCCCTGCCGCACTCCTTTCCCAATCTTGAACCAGTCTGTTGTTCTGTAGTCTGTTCTTACTGTGGCTACTTGGTCTTTATACAGATTTCTCAGGAGACAGACAAGGTGACTTGGTAATAAACATGCCATAGTTTATTATGATCCACACAGTCGAAGGCTTTAGAATAATCAATAACGCAGAAATAGATGTTTTTCTGAAACTCCCTGGCTTCTTCCATTATCCAGCGGATATTGGCAATTTGGTCTCTGGTTCCTCTGCCTTTTCTGAACCCAGCTTGGACATCTGGCAACTCTCGCTCCATGTATTGCTGGAGTCTGCCTTGCAGGATCTTGAGCATTACCTTACTGGCATGGGAAATAAGTGCCACTGTACGGAAGTTTGAGCATTCTTTAGTATTTCCCTTTTTTGGTATGGGGATATAAATTGATTTTTTCCAATCTGATTTATAGTTCACCTACAATCAAAAAGCCCTTGAACCCCATCAATGATAAAATTAGGCCAAATTTCTCACACAGAACCCCATGACCAACAGAAAATACTGGTTTTTGGTGACCCCCATGACACCCCCCTCTCGACCCCCTTCAGGGGTCCCGACTCCTAGGTTGAGAAATGCTTCTCTAGGGCTTCCAGTGCAATTCTGTTGTCTGAAGTTGAGCATAGATTTCCGCTGGAGGACCTACAAATGCTTAGAGAAGTATGACTTCTGATGGAAATTGACCATAGAATTGCAACTGGGGAACTAGTGATCGCTGAAGGGAACATTAATCAATCCTACAAATATTAAATCCACAAAAGTCAAATCCGCAAATATGGAGGCCCAAGTGTATATTGACCACTTCACCATGTCTGTCCCTTTCTAACTCTAGAGTCCTGTTGTGTTGCATTGACAGGGTGGGATGTGGGCGTCAGAGCAGTAGTGGCTCCTTGGATTTGTCATGTAAAGAAAAGTTTCCATTTTCACTCAGTAGTGATTCAGAGCTCTATGATGCTGGTCCAGTGTTGTGCTTCTATTTCCTAAAAAGCTCAGGTGCAGAGGAAAGGCTGTCTGAGTCATTAAGGTGTGGTGCGTTTTCCTCAAGGAGGTTCTGCCAGGTGTTTGGAAACAGAGCACTCAGGGAAATGGAATCTCTGACTTCCACTGAAGAGTTCTCACTCCTTCAAAATGTCCTTAAATGGGAGAGTGAAGTGTAATTCATACAGTCATAGTGCATTCATACAGTCATAGTGCATAGTATTTTAAGCTATGAAATAAGGGGAATGAGCTCAAACAGGTGTGCTCTCTAGCTTCCAGGAAGGGATGCCATATTTCAGACCTCAGAATACGTCTAGAAAAGAATGACATAAGCACAATTCAAACTCATGATGTGTAGATTGGTGGCTTTTAAACCCCATCTTTTTTCTAGGAGCCCTTGGTGGCGCAATGGATTAAACTCTTGTTGCTGGGTTGGGTTGCTGACCTGAAGGTTGTTGGTTTGAACCTGGGGAGAGCATGGATGAGCTCCCTCTGTCAGCTCCAGCTCCCCATACGGGAACATGAGAGAAGCCTCCCACAAGGATGGTAAAAACATCAAACATCCGGGTGTCTCCTGGGCAACGTTCTTGCAGTTTCTCAAGTCACTCCTGACACAAAAAAATCATTTTTTTTTCTAACATGAGAACCAAAGTGGCTCTCAAACAGATTAAAACGGAATCATTATAATTAGAAAACAAAATGAAGAAACATTCAAGAAGCTCTTTTATTTGAAGCAGCACTACCGGTAATTTGAAAAAGTTCTGAAAACATTTAAACCATAACAAAAACAGAAGTACAGCACCTGCTACTGAAAGACCTTTCCACAGTAACTAGTTGATACCCTATATAAATAAGAAAGCCTTTATTGCCTGTCAGACAGTGATCATTGTATGATAGCTGCATTTGAGGTAAAGGGATCTATTCTATCCTTGCCTTCCTATAGCCAACTCTATAAACAGACTAAAATTCTCCTAAAGATGCATTATCAGTGTAATATTTGACTCTTATGTTTTAATATATACCTGTTGTGGGAGGGGGTTCCAGAGGCTGGCAATATCATTCATATGGTTTCCATCTGTCAAAAGCTGACCTGAAGGCACATATTTTGTGATGACTCATGGGCCTTGTAGTCCCGCTTCTAGTGTCCCTGTGGCAGATGAGGATGAAAACATGGGGTTTTCTCCGGATCAACAACAGCCGGAATCCTTTCAGATGCCTGATGTTGATGTTTTTGCCCAAGAAGCAATTAAAAAAGACCTTGAGCAATCCTCGCCTCCTTTTGCCAGGAGACAGTCCTACACTGCGGAAAGGAGAGAAAGGGAGCAGATTCGCAGGAGTCTGAGAATCGCAGCTAAACAAGACACTGATTAGCCATGCTTCCCTTGGGAAAATCTAGGGAGTTTCACATCTGGAGAACACTGGGTTTCGTTTTCCGTTCTCTAGGGAAAGAGAACGCTGGACACCTGTTTGGCGGGAAAACGAGACCCAGATATAGGTGCCTGGCACGGTTGGATTCTGGCCACCGGGGGGGGGGGGGGGCAGCTGCTTCATCATCCACTGTGACAGCACTTCCTCATTCCAACGTCGTAAATTAGTTAAATTTGCCTCCCCACTTTATAAGTGGTACCTTATTTCCTACTTGATAGATGCAACTATCTTTCGGGTTGCTAGGTCAGCAATGAGCAGGGGCTATATATATATATATATATTAATTGACGGGTGCTCACCCCGCCACGGGCTGGCCTCAAACTCATGACCTCATGGTCAGAGTGATTTATTGCAGCAGGCTGCTCACCAGCCTGCGCCACAGTGCGGCCCCAGTGACACAACCACTGAGATAGCACTGTCGTGGGGCCTCACTAAGGGCCCTTCCACACAGCCCTATATCTCAGAATATCAAGGCAGAAAATCCCACATTATCTGAGTGTGGATGCAGATAATCCAGTTCAAAGCAGATATTGTGGGATTTTCTGCCTTGATATTATGGGATATCTAGAAGGCCCCTATATGTGTGCATGATGGGACTAAGAGAAAGCCCTCCCACAAGGATCTTAAAGCTCAGGCTGGTTCATATAGCGTGGTGTTTCTCAACCTGTGGGTCTCCAGCTGTTTTGGCCTTCAACTTCCAGAAATCCTAACAGCTGGTAAACTGGCCAGGACTTCTGGGAGTTGTAGGCCAAAACACCTGGGGACCCACAGGTTGAGAACCACTGATATAGGGAGTAACAATATGACCCTCATAAATATCCATCCACATGATATATTTTGGGATTTCGCATGGTTTTGTGAAACCACAGATAACAGTGAACCTTATTATTTTCAATGAGATGAACAACGGAAGTTCTGAGGTGAGGGTATAGCTTTGACCCTCTGCCCACTTCTTTTTCTCCTCCTTGTGCCGGGGTGGGAAGACATTCTCAGCTTGGAAATGAGTTCCAATTTCAAACAGGGGTTCATTGCATTCCAGCAATGGGCAGAACTAAGGTAAGATCAAAGATAAAATAAGCAGGGATAGATGTGGTTCTTATAGTTAAAGCTGAAGTAAAATATGAATGCTATAATTGCGTAATACAAAAGGGTCCTACGGCTTTTTTCATGCCAGGGGCAACTTGAGAAACTGCAAGTCACTTCTGGTGTGAGAGAATTGGCTGTCTGCAAGGACCTTGCCTTGATGTTTTAACATCCTGTGGGAAGCTTCTCTCATTCCCTGCATGGGAAGCTAGAGCTGACAGGCAGGAGCTCACCCTGCTCCCCTGATTTGAACCGCTGACCTTTCAGTCAGCAGTCCTGCCGGCACAAGGGTTTAACCCATTGTGCCACAGGAGGCTCCGGTCCTAAGTTAAAGCAAGTATCATTTAAATAATCATACATTTTTGCACTATGACTCCATTTCTTTTGTTTCAGAATGCTAATTCCTTGGGACAGCAACCGATTGTACCAAAAAGGTTGTGTACACAAATGACATGTTATCTCTATGATTATCATTAATGGGAAATGAGTGAGATCCTGAATTGAAACAATATGTTGGAGAGCTCTGAAATGTAGCTACTTTATTCATTGAGTGAGATCCTGAATTGAAACAATATGTTGGAGAGCTCTGAAATGTAGCTACTTTATTCATTTGGCATAAAAGAGGCTCAAACTTATATGCTTTCAGAACTCTGCAAAACTTTTGTGCTTACAAAAATATCACAGCCCCATTCATAATTGCAGTGATGGTTATCATTTTGTCTAGGCCGAACTCAGAGTTAAAGCAGATACAATATTAGTGGTGCAGTCTTATGGATGACAATAAAAAGGAAGCCTCTCTGCATTCAATGGGATTTACTGCTGAATTCAAAAGTACAAGATAGCAACCTAAACGTGTCTTTAAATTTAGTATGTTCGAAAGTCAAAACAGGATCCAAAGGGAGCCGTGATCTAACAATGGAAGCAATGAGAGATCTGTGCTCAATACCAACAGTACTGTCACATGAAGGATTTTCTTAAGATCACAGTAGGAAAGAAAGGAGCAAAATTCATCCTCCAGGCCTGCTGCAAACCTCATAGCTAGAGAGACTATTTGCTGTTAAATGCTACATTGCACATTAAATGCAAAGGCAAAGTTAAATAATATCTAGTTTAGCCCTGGGGCTTGTTTACATAAGCATTCAGTAGAAATAGGAAAGTGATGACTCACATCCCATTCTAAAAAGGGACTCTTCAGAGGAAATGGCTTCTCCATGAGTAGCACATCCCAGCATGCCTTGCTCCAGACGGTATTGTTAGAGGAGACATGGCACGGGAGTGGGAAAGCCAGGGACAAAACAAAGGCTGCGGTTACATATTAAAATATACTTCTGCAAGGAGATAATATGTTACCGGAAGCCAGAGGATTAAGCACTAAAATGCAGCAAGTGCATTCTTCTCTTTCCCTTTCTATTATTGCACCCACTTTTATATTGCGTTGTGAAAGGCTTTCATGGCTGGAATCACTAGGTTGCTGTTTTTTGGGCAAAGTCAATCAGTGAGGATATTTGCATGAGGTAGCCTAGCTGTTGTTGCCTGGGGGAATCCTTTGTTTGGGAGGTGTTAACTGGAACTTGATTGTTTGCTGTCTGGAATTCCTCTGATTCTGAGTAGTGTTCTTTATTTACTACAGTGTTCCCTCACTACTTCGCGGTTCACTTTTTGTGGATTCGCCATTTCATGGTTTTTTAATAAACTCTAAAAGACTATTATAAATCATAAAAATTACAATTTACAGCCTAAGGAAGGGAGGAAGGAGAAGTCAAAGGGATAGAAAAGGAGCCCAAGAGGCAACAGAAGGAGGAGGAGGAGATTTATCAACACACGATTGGTTGATAAAGACTTAAAATAGTGTATAACTACTAAAATAATGTATAAATATTAAAATAAATATAATGTCAATACTTCGCGGATTTTCACTTATTGCGGGTGGTCCTGGAACCTAACCCCAGCAATAAGTGAGGGAACACTGTATCTTGATTCTGGTGTTTTTTTTAATGTTGATAACAAGATTTTGTTCATCTTCATGGTTTCCACCTTTCTGTTGAAATAATAACAACAACAACAACAACAGCAGCAGCAGCAGCAATCTTTATTTATATCACGCCACCATCTCCCTGAAGGGGCTTAGGGTGGCTTACAAGGCATTCCAGCGTGCATATATAACATACAACAGGTAAAAACAGTACAGAAGTATAAAACAAGTCATATAAAATTATAACAACAACCCCCGTCAACACATATAGCATAAAATCAAAATAGCACAATTTTAAAACAACAGTAGATAACTGTCATAAATTCACAAAGTGCCAAGTGTCAGCTTCATATGGGCCCATTCAGCCTACTCAAGGTCAAAGGCCTGTCTGGACATCCATGCCCACATGCTTGTGGATTTCAATGGTTTCTCTGTGTAGTCTGACATGATGTGTAGACTGCTACTGGAACATGCCCATACAGTTCAAAAAACTCACATCAACCTACCATATATTGTAAGCTGCAAACTAAATGATCTGCTGCAGTTAATTGCACTGTACTTACAGGTGAGAGGGGCTAGGAACCTTTATGGGTTTTCTTAGGCAAGAAATATTCAGAGGTGGTTTTGCCAGTTCCTTCCTCTGAAATATAGCCTACAGCACGTGGAATTCATTGGTCTCTTATCCAAGTACTAACCAAGGCTGATCCTGCTCAGCTCCCAAGATCAGACAGGATCCGATGCCTTTAAAGGCATTAAGACTTATCTGTCTCTACTATTACCCTTGAATCTGCAGTAATCAATAGTACACACAGGGTGTCAGATGTACACTAGAGAATGAGTCCACTTTAAATCCAGTTTCTACCTCCTTAAGAATTCTGGGGTTTGTAGTTTAGTGAGGCCCAGGATCTTTCTGGCTGAGCAGTTTAAAGATTCATCCCTAAACTACAAGCCCCAGAATTCTGCAGGAGGCAGAAACTGGATTTAAAGTGGAACCATACTTTAGTGTGATGAGATCCGTAGTCATGCCATCAAAGATATGATAAAGATCATTTTATTCCTTTTACGATTATAGTCAATAGAGAAATTGCCTTTTTATAGCAGCTACACATGATGCTGCCATTGAGCTATCTACTAAGATCTCTTTCTTGGTCAGCAGTAATCCTGACAATGTAAGTGCAAATTAGAGATAATTTACCCCAAAGTGTTAGATGCCTTAGCGGATGAACTCAAGCCGCACATTGAAAGGATGTTCCTCGATACAACTATTAAAGACATACCAAGTATATCACAGCTGCAATTCAGTTTCGATCCCTTCTACTAAAAATATTGCTACCTACAAACTATGAATGTTTATTGCAAAGTTCAGTGGTGAATGTGGAGTAGGCCTGATAGCAGCGATCCACTTTTACAAGTGGACAACAAAATATAATGGCAAAGGATACTGGACTTAATTAAAAAATAGAAACATAAGGTATTTTGAACACTATAACTTTCTGAGTGCTAATTTCAAGACCAAGGCAATTAGGAAAAAATATTTTCAATTTTAATTTGGAAATCTCACTGTAAATTATGCTGCAGTTCAGCAAACAGTTCTTTCATTCACTCAATGATCACCATAATTTTGTGAAGAATCAGAGCAAAGGCTGATCTAGCCTAGCATCCTGTTTGTGCAGCGGCTAATTAGATGCCATTGGGAAGCCATATCAGGAAATGAATGCATTAGTATCCCCTTGCTTATGTCTCTTAGCAACAAGTATACAGAGGCATACTGACTTGGAGATAGCAATATATAGCCTCCATGCCTAGAAGCCATTTTTAGCCCTTTGCTCCATAAATTATTCAAAACTTTTTAAAAACTCATCCGAGATGGTAGCAAATTCTATAGTTTTGCTGTGCACTGTGTAAAGAAATACAGTACAACTTATGTTCAACTTATAGATTTTCTTGGTAAAATTTGCTCAGAGGGGGTCTGCCTTTGGCATTCTCTGAGGCCCCTTCTATACTGTCATATAAAATCCAGATTATCTGCTTTGAACTGGATTAGATGGTAGTGTAGATTTGTATAATCCAGTTCAAAGCAGATAATGTGGATTATCTGATTTGATAATCTGGATTATATGGCAGCATATAAGGGACCTGAAAGAGTGTGGCTTGTCTAAGGTCACCTAGCAGGTTTCTATTGCTGAATGAATATTCAAACCCTGGTCTCTAGAATCATAGTTCAATGCTCAAGTCACTGTACTGTGCTGCTCTCTAATGTTTTCTGAACAATTACCTACATTTCTGTAATTTTATCCTTGTATTGTAACTTATTCTCACAAGGTAGTACAAACTCCTTGATCATTTTCATTGTTGTTTTCCCTCCCAGATCCAAAATCTGCTTTAGAGTGGACTGACCGAAGTTATACACAGTATTTCAAATTCAAAGCTTGCACCATAGATTTCTGTAAGGGAAACATATTGGCAGTTTTATTTCGAACTCCTTTTCTAGATTTCACTCTCAATGGGGAATCTTGACAAGAAGATGCACAAGGGATTGGAATTGGCATTTTTATCAAGCTACTCATCCTAGCCCCAGGCTGCTGAGGCTCTCTACACAGATACATGTGTAAATCTCAGCAGTGTATCTGTGAAAGTACTTATATCTGTTTTGCCACAATGTGTACCACTTTACATTGTCTTAGAACAAACTGCATAAAATATTTGAATGCACATCCCTGCCGTTTAAATAGCCCTTTTGGTCTTTGCAATCTTTTTATTCTAAGCACCTATTTGCTATCCATAGAAAAACCTGACTACATTGTTGCTCATCCCAGATTATTAACTTGGGCCTTTTGGGTGTTTGGACTTCAACTCCCAGAAATCCCAGACATCTTACTGGTTGTTAGGAATTGTGGGAGTTGAAGTCTAAAACAACTGGATGGCTGAAGTTTACCCATGCTATAGCACAGGCAATGGCAAACTTCGGCCCTCCAAGTGTTTTGTACTTCCAACTTCCACAATTCCTGGTCTCAGACCCTTTCCTTTCCCTCCTCAGCTGCTTAAGCCCATGTCTGCTATAGCACCTATATTTGTTGGCAGCATCCCATCCAAATATTCACTAGAGCTTATCCTCTCAGCCTGAGTGAGAGAGGATCTACCCTAGCAAAGTTTTTGTATTGTTATCCCAATACCCCATGCATATGGGATATGTTGAGCATGGTGATCAGATCATGATATGAATAAACATAACAGTTTAAATAATAAATATAAGGCCTTCTCGCAGATCACTCTGAGAATTTCGGGGGGAGGGGGCTGAAGCCCCTCAGGTCCCCCCTCCCCCCGGCTACATGCCTGACGTGAGTAGATCAATAGGTACTGCTCCGGCGGGAAGGTAACGGCGCTCCATGCAGTCATGCCGGCCACATTACCATGGAGGTGTCTATGGACAACGCTGGCTCTTTGACTTAGAAATGGAGATGCTTAGAAACGGAGGGTTTGAAACCGGCGGTGAAGAAAGACCAGAGTCAGACACGACTGGACTTAGTGTCAGGAGAAAACCCTTAATTATTATTACAGTAGAGTCTCACTTATCCAACACTCACTTATCCAACATTCTGGATTATCCAACACAGTCTGCCTTTTAGTAGTCAATGTTTTGTAGTCAATGTTTTCAATACATTGTGATATTTTGGTGCTAAATTCGTAAATACAGTGATTACTACATAGCATTACTGTGTAATGAACTACTTTTTCTGTCAAATTTGTTGTATAACATGATGTTTTGGTGCTTAATTTGTAAAATCATAACCTAATTTGATGTTTAATAGGCTTTTCCTTAATCTCTCCTTATTATCCAACATATTTGCTTATCCAAGCTTCTGCTGGCCCGTTTACGGTGGATAAGCAAAACTCTACTGTATTATTATTCCAGACAAGAAAAATCAGGGTCAGTTAACACCTCCTAACCAAGGTGTCCCTCAGGCAGGAAGCAGCCAGGCTTTGAAGCTGCAAGGCTATTCAGTGCTAATCAAGGTGATCAATTGCAACATTCACACTTGCCTGAGGCAGGCAAGAGTTCTTTCTCCCACCCTGGACATTATTCCACAGATATATAAACCCCACTTGCTTAGTTTCCAACAGGCCTCACAACCTCTGAGGATGCCTGCTATAGATGTGGGCGAAACGTCAGGAGAGAATGCTTCTGGAGCATAGCCATACAGGCCAGAAAACTCACAGCAATCTTGGATGATTGTGGGGACCTCTGGGAGTGGAAGTCCAAACATCCTGAGGGAGGAGTGTGAGGGAAGCCCAGCTTGGGGGTCTTGGGGCGGGTCTCCCTGCCCCCTTTCCCAGCGCCCAATCCTTTGCTCTCTTCCCTCCTTCCCGGACTCTGGGGGCGGGGCCACGAGGGCGGCGAAGAGAGACCAGAGCTGGATCCATCTGCCAAGAGGGCTCGCTGGGCTTGGAAGGATCAGCAGCAGGCGCTGGAGGTGAGGCTTTGCTTTTTGCCGGGGAAAAAAGGTGCGCAAAGGGGAAGCACTGCAGAAAGGGAAGGGGGTGGGGGTACGCAAGGGAAAGCAGGGTCCTTCTGTCTCCGGTGTGGATCCAATCTGGCGCCTTGACCCATTTGAGAAGGCCGAGAAAGGACGCACCACTCGCCCAGAAAACTTGGAGAAAGTGGGTTCGTTTTCCCCCCGCTCGCTGCCTTGTCTCCCTCCCTTTGTCTCTCCGGATGTCTTCGTAAGGCAAGGAAGGGGCCTGCCAGTGCTCACCGGTTGAGTCAGATTTCAAAGCAGCGGAAGGTTAACCTGGTTATTTTTCTTTAACTATAACCCTTGCTTTCGGGATCCAGGTGGGGTCTTCTGCCTCTGCGGCGGGTTTTATTTTTAATCTTCTCCCCTAAGGCGGGATGGGCTGAGTGGGCTGTCTTGCTTTGTTTTCAGAATGGGAAAGATCACTCAGGCCAACAGCAAAACATTCCTGGTTTCTTCTAGGCCTGTTCCTGGGGTTATTCAAGGCATTGATTCAGAACATTGCATTGGATAGATTGTGCAAGCATGGGCAAAGTTGGGCTTAAGGGGGAAAAGGAAGGGGCCTGAGGCCAGGAATGGTGGGAGTTGAAGTCCAAAACACCTGGAGAGCCCAACTTTGCCCATGCCTGCTCTAGTGTCTTAGATATAGTTGTCAAGATTTCTTATGGCGACTGGTAGATGGTATATGTTCTGGGTTGTTGTGACTTTTCCCAGCTGTATGGCCACGGTCCAGAAGTATTCTTTCCTGACGTTTCACCCACATCTGTGGCAGGCATCCTCAGACATTGTGAGGTCTGTTGGAAATTAGGCAAGAGGGGTTTATATATCTGTAGAATAATGTCCAGGGTGGGAGAAAGAACTCTTGTCTGCCTGAGGCAAGTGTGAATGTTGCAATTGGCCAGCTTGATTAGCATTGAATAGCCTCTATCCTCCTTCAAGAAACAACTGAAGACCTGGATGTTTAGGTTGGCCTTTGGTGAGACAGTCACTGGATGACCAGCCTCAGTTGGCATTATAACTCTATCCTGAATTTCATTAGGTCCCTTTTATTCTCGTATTTTAACTGATGATATTTTTATATTGCTGCTGCAGCCCCCCCCCCCCCCCCCGCCACCAATGAAGTCAACTGAATTGTACTTGATGGTTGATTGATATTATTACTGCTGTATTAACTCTTGTTTTATTGTCTTACTGTGTTTTATTTTTATTTTTTTTGTATATTGTTCAATGTATTTATGCTGTTGTTTTTGTAAATTGTGCTAGTCGGGCCTTGCCCCATGTGAGCCGCCCCGAGTCCCCGTGGGGAGATGGTGGTGGGGTATAAATAAAGTTTTATTATTTATTATTATTGTTGCAGCTTCAAAGCCTGGCTGCTCCCTGCCTAAGGGAATCCTTTGTTGGGAGGTCCTAACTGACCCTGAAATCAGGACAGCAAATAAAGAATAACGCTCAAAAACAGGGCAATTCCAGACACCTTTGTTGGGAGGTGTTAACTGGCCCTGATTGTTTCTTGTCTGGAATAATAATAATTTTTATTCATTTGCCCCGCCAACATCTTCCCAAAAGAACTTGGGGCGGCTTACAAATGGGACATATGTCCACAAGACGTAAAAGCAAATACTGTACAATAAAACAAACACATTAAAAGGAGTGTCATAAAATACAGCAACCAAATTAAAACAGACTAAACATTACAGAATAATGCAGATTATAGAATCCACAAGAAATAAGGACCACATTTCTAAAATGGGCATGACAGAGCTATAAAAAACCTGGGCAGGTGATAGTGCAAATGGAATTTCTCTGTCTGTATCTCAAAAACTAGAGCTGAACTGGTGCCATTTTTGGAATCGGTAGGTCAAATCTACTCAGAAACAGGGCACCAAAATGTGTGTTGCCACTCCAGCCCAATATATATCTTTTTTTTAAAGTTTTGGGTAGCATCGGAAAAGGTAAACAACCCTATGGTGTTTGTTTTGTTGTCTGTGACTGTTTAAAATATGTCACCTCACTTTCTATCCCTGTGATAAATGGACTTTGAAAAATGTGATTTGTTGGGGAAACAAGGATTGATGAGAAAACTTTAATTGGGACACTTTTTCCTCATGATAACTCTTTCAGGAGTGACTTTCCCTTCCTAGAGGTAGATTTCTTTCATTTCCTGTTGTCTCACCACCTTTTGTAACTATGAGTCATTTGTAAGTCAGATGTTTGTAACTTGGGGACTGCCTATATATGTAGGAACTTATATATAGCATCTGCATTTTACTCCAAGATAATACTTACCTTTCATAGTCTGGATCCTGTTTGAGCATGGTGTTGGAAAGTTGGTATATTTGCTAAAAATGGTATGCAATCAGCTCTCCATATCCACAGATTCTGTATCCATGGATTTAACCACCCACAGCTTGAAAGTATTTTTTAAATCCCAAAAGCAAACCTTGATTTACTTCATTTTCTCAAATGCGGCTGGTGAGGATGAGAGAGAGGGCTTTCTCGGTGTTGGCCTCCCAGCTTTGGCATGTCCTCCCAAAGTAGATCAGGTTAGCTCCTTCTCTTCAGGCTTTCCAGACACAACTGAAAACATGGTTCTTTGAACAAGCCTTTGGTCCATGATTAGTACCTTCCTCATTAAACCTGAGGACTTAGTGATTGATTCTGCTAGCACTAGGTATATGGACTAAGACAGTTCACAGCCTGTCATATCTGTAGCCTTGCAGCATTATTGGATTTTAATTCAGTAGGGTCATATGTTATTTTATGCAACTATTGGATTGTAAATTTATTCTGCTATTGTTTTATTTGTTATGTATCTTATTGTATTTTGTATGTTCTTCACTATTGTGTGCTTTTTGTGAGCTGTTCCGAGTCCCTTCTGGGAGATGGTGGCAAGGTACAAATAAATACATAGGTAAAGGTAAAGACTTTCCATTGACATTAAGTCCAGTCGTGTCCTACTCTGGGGGTTGGTGCTCATCTCCATTTCTAAGCCAAAAAGTTGGCATTGTCCATAGACACTTCCAAGGTAACGTGACCGGCATAACTGCATGGAGCGCTGTTACCTTCCCGCTGGAGCAGTACCTATCGATCTACTTACATTTGCATGTTTTTGAACTGCTAGGTTGGCAGAAGCTGGGGCTAACAGCGGGTGCTCACTCCACTCCCCAGATTCAAACTTGCGACCTTTTGGTCTGCAAGTTCAGCAGCTTAGCGCTTTAACACATCGGGGGCTCCAAAGTATATGTGTGTGTGTGTATATATATATATGTATACACACACACACACACACATATATAAGATAGCATTTTACTATACCACTATATACAATTGGATTAGCATCCATGGATTTTGGTGTTTGCAGGGGTCCTGGTATCAACGCCCAGCAGATACGAAAGGCCCATTGTATTTGCTAAATCAGAAATGTTGTAGCAAAAGAATTAGCTGCAAAAATAATTAGCTGTAAGTAAGATACATGTGTGTATAAATGTAGTTGTGAAAGCTGGCAAGTGAATAAAACTAATAGGAAGAATGTCAACTCATTTGAAAGATGCTGCAGAGGAGTTCTGTAGATGCTTTGAATTGTCCACAAGCAAATTAAGCCTGAAATCTCACTAGGGAACCTTCTACATTGCCATATAACCTCGTTCAAAGAAGATAATCTGGATTTTATATGCTTTGCCAAAAGTTGAAACTGAATTGCTGGCAAATAGCAGCAAAGGTCAGAGGTAGGGACTGGCCCAATAAGTTTCAGAACTTATTGAGATTCGAAACTAGTTCTCTCTAGTCCTGCCTGAATACTCTTAACCACGAAACCACTCCAGTTCCCATCGGAAGAGGAGTGGCTTTTTTAGTTTACTTTTTAAACTTGTAGCTAATAAGGTTTACAGCTCGTAACTTAAGTGTGTTGAATTTTGAAATGTAAAATTGAAAGCAAAGTAGAAGTCATAGAGGAAGTATTCAGGAAATGTTTCTAATGCTGCTGTGCTTTGTTCATAGTAAAGCAGCCTCAGAATGGCCTGGCGCTGTAATAAAAAACCAGTTGTATTTGCATTGTTCCCTTGCACCAAATTGTAACATTAGCTAACAAAACTATAGCTAAGAAATGGCACCTTTGTATTATCTATCTCATGCAGACTTTCTTAGCAGTGTGTTTTTCAGATGGGCTGGATACAAGCTCCCATCATCCCTGAACACAGACCATGGTGGCAGGGAAAATTTTGCCCAAATGTCAAAGAAGGCTAATTTACTACACTGTAAGCATTTACATTGTTTGTATCGAGACACATGTGCTTCTAGCAGTTGTGTAGTTTGTTTGTAGATTGAGTTGAAGATGGAATGCATTTTTCATATTTCTCTCACCCAGCAGAGAAAAGGAAAAGAGAAAACGATTTGAATAAGTGAGTTAGAGGGAAAAAAAATCCCAAGTGTAGAACTAAAAAGGGCATTCAGACCTGTAGGCAGTTCTGGACAACTGTCTCTAGGAACAAACAAAGCTGAAAGCAGGGAGCAGTGGAATTTGTTGGCATTGGCTGTAAAGGGCTGGAACCTAGCCTTAAAGGAGCAAAGTCCATTTTTAACCTTGCAAACTGTATCAGAGTATTGTTTACCTGTGCGTAGTTTGAAATTGTATACCTGTGTGTAGTTTGACATTTTGGAATCTCATGTTTAATTAAGGTTGATAGTGGAAAATGTCTCATGAATACATTTTGTTTCAGAGCTTGAATATAAACCATTTGTAGTAGAGCTTTGAGGGAGCTATGATACTCCTGTGAGCTTTGGACAGCTAGAAAGACATTGCTCTGCCTAAAACGTTAGACTATATTGAATTAACTAGTCCGAAGTTTGACCTGGACATTTTAAATGTGCATACATTATGCTTCAGAATAATTTAAATGGGCTTCTTTGTAAATACAGTACATCCAGATAAGATTACAACAGTTTATATCTGACTCTGATAATAATCCAAAAATGTTGATTAGATAGAACAAAACTGGCTGGAAAACTATGCCTCAGGCATCAGATTTGGTGGGCAGTTTAAGGAGCGATTTTTCCTGTCAAGCTTGCCATTAGCCTTCATGTTTGGTTACTTGCCAGTGATACTGAGTTGCCACAGGTAAGTGTAATTTCAAATGCTTGGTATACCCATTATGGAAATATTGGTTCTACGTTTGTGAAGCATAGGGTAAGAATTCTCTATTTCTCCCTTAAATCTTATGATTTTCCTACCACAGTCACCCTGAACAGCCATTCAATGACTGGTGGAGGTCTAGGGCAGGATAGGAATAGTATCTGAGATCTACAGGGATCCTCTGGAGGTATTGGTGAATAGTGCTGTTAATCTAAATGACATCATCCACTGAAGTCTGCAAAGGGTCCTCTGGAGGTCATGATGGATGATGCCATTGGTCCAAGTGACATCATCCACTGAAATCCATGGTATTCCTGTTCCTTGCACACTCTACCAGCCGTAGAATAGCCATTCTGGGAGGATATCACATAAAAATATTATCCCTGGGGTGGTGGCTTTGATTATTGTGGAAAGTGCATACCAGTGTCTGCAGTGGAGCTCATGGTAGGGCAGAAAAGTGAGTCCAAGGTCCATGGCTACCCCTTCTTTATTCAGGGAAAGCTATGTTAGACTGTTGCAGCCAAAAGCTAGGGAAGGAAAACAATGTTAAGACTATCCAGACTACTTTAATATTGAGCTTTCATAGCTTTCAGTCCTCTCCTTCAAATGTACTTGATAAGAGTAGTAGTAAAGCCACAGGTTTTATAGCTACATACGTGTATTAGTGGGATGGAACATGTTGGAATACAGAAGGATGCAAAATGTGACATTGGGCATTAATCTCCAAAGAGCTGTGTGAGATGATACTGGCCTCTCTAGTGCTGGTAGTGATTTTTCAATGGTTGGTTAGAACTGCCAGGTGAAAGCAATAAGTGTTTGCCATGGGGTCAAAACCTGATCTGAGAAGCATCCTTTTGTTGTGTGTGCAGCTGTGACAACTAGTGTATTTTTCAAGTGTCTCATGAAACCACTATCTCTCTTTGCACAGAGATCCAGTTCCTGTCTCAGGCAGTAGAGGATAAATTGAAGGTAAATTGAGGTTAAATTAAATCTGCAGGAGGCTAGCCCTGGGAAACCAGAATGAATTTGTATCACAGACGGCAGACCCTGAACCAAGAGTGGGCAGCTGTGGAAGACTAAAGATATGGGGAGGACTAGACCTCTTTTCACAAAGTAATTTTTGTCTTCTTTTGAGGCATGTTTTTTTTTGGCCAACTTGGGCTCCTACAGGGCATTTTTATTGCACAAAATATTGTTTTGACCCCTTGAGGGATCAAAGGTTTGTCAAACCTGTGGAAATGTCCTGTACATACCTAGATACTTTTCATGCATTTTGCAGCCCTCCAAATTAGAGTCTGCCTTAAACCTTAGCTAGGTTTCTGAGAGGCACCCTTCACATTGCACCTCATAGCATGCACTGGTTTTGTCAGCTTTTCAGTCAGTCCCATTTAACATGTTGGAAAAATAATAGGACCGCTATTGATGGAGGTAAATAGGGAGCGTCTCAGTGGTGTTTCAAAATCTTCATCCAGAACAAACTGAATGTGTTTTAACAAGAAGGGGCTGCCTGCCAGTCAGACATTCCAGGCACCTTCATATATAAATAAGCAATGAATAAGATAATTTTGGAGGGGAAAAGGGGGAAATGTTGAAAAGAACTTCAGTTGACTTAAAGATTTCAGTTTGAAAACTGTGCTCTTTTTTCAGCCTAAAGCCTGTACTGTAGAAATGAGCCAGGCTTTGAAGTAAACAGGTACTTGGTGCCAGCATTTCCAGTGGCCCATTGCCAAATTGCATCCATGAAGTATGTGGTGCTGGGGGAGGGAAAGTCATGTGAGTTGAAGGCCTGGTTCTCATCTTTGTTTCCAAGGCAGTGTTAACCTTATTTTTAGTTTACACATGGGAATGTTGTGCAGGCCCTCCCTAAATAAAAATTAATGGTCCAGAGGGGAGGAGGAAAATCAGAAGCAGGCAGGATTATTTCCTTTGCAACCAGATGTCTTACACAGTCTTTTTCAGATCATTCAATGGTTAAGGCCAACGTTACTCTGTGCAATAAACCCCAGAAGGACTTGTTTTTACATTCCAATCTTCCAAAATACCCTGTCACCCAGTAATGTTATTCATTGTTGTTTCAAAAAGAAGCACACGGTCTCAAAATCATGGAGTCTGTGGCTGTGCTGGGAGTGGACCTAAGATAGCATATGAGTCTCCTGCAATGAAAACAAAGTCAGGATATATTATTGTAAAGGAGGAACTTTGCTGCAGCTATGTTCTTGTGTGTATCCCAGAAATCCTCTACTAAGAGACCAGTGTAGCAGGTACTATTTGATCCTGCAAGCAATAAGGGATCACTGCTTTCTGTCAGAGTTCCAAACATACAACCTGTTTTAAAGCTCACACCTGTCCCCTTAGTAGTGCTCCAGGGTATGTTGCAAAGTTATTTTTACTGCTTCTTCTGTCTCTTTCACCAAGTGCCTATTTCATTCTAGTACCCTTCATATGATCTTTTATCAAAGTTATACTATTGTCTGTGTAGTCAGCCTCCATATTTGCTGAGGCTAGTAAAGAACCTAAAATAATAAAATGCCTGAGAAAACACCTCTGGGAATCTCTAGGTCCTCCAGCGCAACACCATGATCAACTTTTGGTGTTTGTACGTTCACTATGTACATGTGTGTTTTCTGATCAATAACTGAATATAGAGAAAGCAAGAAAGTTTGTCTAGTGCGGAATGACTGCTTACTCAGGTACAGGTTATTTGGCTGACCACATCCTATTGTACTAACCTGTTCGGACCCTGAGATCTTCAGGAGAGGCCCTTCTCTCAGTCCCACCTCCATCTCAAGCTTAGTTGGTGGGAACAAACCAACCTTTTCAGTGGCTGCCCCTCAACTCTGGAGCTCCCTTCTTCCCAAGGAAACCAGAATGGCCCCCTCCCTGCTGTCCTTTTGATGGTAGGCTAAAACCTTTTTATTCAGGCAGGCTTTTAAAGATAAAGGTGTTGCGATCTGGACGGGGGTGTTGTAGTTTTGTATGGTTTTATTATTTTCATAGAATCATAGAATCATAGAATAGTAGAGTTGGAAGAGACCTCATGGGCCATCTAGTCCAACCCCCCGCTAAGAAGCAGGAAATCGCATTCAAAGCACCCCCGACAGATGGCCATCCAGCCTCTGCTTAATCTGAATTGTTTTAATATTGATACTGTTTTAATATGTGTATCGTTTAAGTTGTATAGTAGTGCTTTTAATTGTGAGACGCGTTTAGTCTCTGTATGGAGAGAAAAAACTGGATATAACTAAACATAATAATAATAATTTTGTGGTGCAGGATCCCCATGAAAATATGACTATAGGCCTGTTGTTTGTTATACTGGAGAGAATACTTCTCAAAGCATCTCCAGGTCCTTCAGTGCAATTCTGTGGTCGTCTTTCTCTGGATGTGGTATTGAATGAATCACTACCCTGTTTCCCCTAAAATAAGATATCTCCAGAAAATAAGACCTAGTAGAGGTTTTGCTGAATTGCTAAATATAAGGCTTCCCCCGAAAGTAAGACCTAGCAAAGTTTTTGTTTGGAAGCATGCCCAACGAACAGAACACCAGAGCATGCAGGATTGGTAAATGTACGCACCATAGATGGTTGTACATGGAAAAAATGGTAGTAACAAGAAATTCTTGATAGGATTCACAGTTTGTCTGATTATGCTGGTTTGTGATGACAACTACTGTACAGTATATAATAAATGTTCATTTTCAGAAAGAAAGACCTAGCGCAACTTTGGGAGCAAAAATTAATATAAGACACTGTCTTATTTTCGGGGAAACACGGTAGAACTCAATACATTAAACAAAGTAATGTATTCCTGTATATTACTCTTTAACAGAAAATTTGGTAGCAGAGGAAGTAGTTTTCATTTTGGTGGACATACTTATAGATCTGGCCCTCCAGACGTATTTGACTTTCATCTCCTAGAATCCCTGATGATTGTCCAAGGCAACTAAGGCCCCTTCCACACATATAAATAAAATCCCACATTATCTGTGTTGAACTGGGATATATGGCAGTGTGGACTCAGATAAATCAGGTCAAAGCAGATATTGTGGGTTATTCTGCCTGAGTTATATGGCTGTGTGGAAGGGCTTTGAGTCTTCAGGGAATTGAAGTCCGAAACACCTGGAGGAGTAGAGTCTGGAAATCAATGAGTTTTTAAAAGCATGCTGAGGGTATCTGATGAGCCAGGCTAATTTTCTTTCTTACGGTTTTGCTTTTTATGAAGGTCTAGTAAGAGATTCCAGAGATAGCTGGTGCTTGCCTTGTCTTTTGGAGGTAGAAACATACAACTAGAGTAGGACTGACTGATTAAAGTTTTATTCTTTCCTAGCTCTTTTATCACGTTGTTTACTGCAGGTACAGTGTCAAAACCTGACAATTGAATTTCTATGTTTTGCCTTGGTTGGCAATTGGCCATGAGAAAGGGAGCTATTGGTGGGTTGTGTGGTATTTTGGAGGCATTTATTTTTCATAGTTTGTCTTTGAATGTGTGTTGCCAGAGTTAATACTGTGCCATTCTTCCCTCTCATTCCAATGTTGCTATTTATCCAGCCGTAGGCTGTCCTTGTCTTTCTCTTGGTGGGCTATGTGCTGATTCTTTTGGATTCTTACAAACAGTTGTTATTTCAGAAACAAATAAAATGTTTTTCAAAATGGCTGAGATGTGGTCTTGTGTCATCCTCCCAGAACTACTAAAAGGGCGGGAAGCTGCAAGAGAGGAGAGTTCTTGGTGTTTTTAACCACAGGTGCTATTCATTTTCCTTCTCTGGAGGATTAATTTTCAGGATCTGGTTTAGTTGGTACTTGGTGCCGCTGCTATAGCAACAGAGCGAGGGAGTCTCAGGGTATTTTTATGGGGGAGGACAGCACTAGTCATGCATTCCTACATAACTTATAAGTAAGTCTCCTTGAGTTACTGCTTACTCCCAGCTAAATGCACTGGAATGGCAATCATAGGATAGGGTAGTTATAATAATTTTGTTTTGTGTCTGAATCATTTTCCTATGATCTGAAAGCAGGAAAACTTGAGTATTTGCTAGAAGGGAAGGTGAAAGAACAAGAGTTAAGCTGAACCTCTGAAAATACATCCTAGTGTTATCCTGACTAATGTAAGTTAATAGTGCTGGGGTTTGAAGATGATGGATAGAAGCTCTTATGTGTGCCCGTGAGCCCAGAGTCACCCTGCAGAATGATGCGCCACTCAGCTTTGCAGAACAAATAACACAGGAACTTTTACTAAATCCCAGAGATCAACAGAACAATGATATTTACAATAGTCCCTCTGATTGCTTACAGAAATCAGCATTCATAAGCAGTCCTTCCTTAGACCATAAATTTGCTTCAGCAGCAAACAAGGCCTCAGAAATAGTCAGGCCTCTCTGAATACAGAGCCCTCTTCTTTTCAGCCAGTACTCAGTAGACTCATACACACACAGAGGAAAACCTGTTCAAACAGGTTATCCAGCAGCAGGACAGCAATAGTTACAAAACAATTCCCCAGGTCCTTGCAAACAAAGCCAATCGGCTTTATGCATTTAATTTTCCAGTTAACACACATATAGTATCTTGCAAACCATGACAAGTAGGACATCTTGAAAATGTGCCTTAATCATTTTCTAGTTCACATAAATAACGGACAATCATCTTTACTATTGCAATATGTCAATCTAATATCAGAATGTGTAATATATATCTATATTTATCTCCTTATTTATTCTGTTTTCCCCCCATCAGTACTGGGACACATGGTAGGTTACAAGGACTAAAACAAATATTGATGAAGCACACATCAGTAAAAACATGAAAAAGTTAAGTACCAAAAACTCTCAGTAGCATTAAAAGCTATTTTAAATATGCTCATAAATAAGAACGGAACATCCCATTATTAACAGTCCTTATGGGATACATAAGTATATTCCTATGTCCCATATAGAGTGTTTGAGGTCATTCATTTTTTTATATATATAGGAGCAGGTGAAGTTCCCTAATGTGGTCCTCTCTTCTTCCACAGTAGCCTGTCCCCATTTTAGTCCATTAATAATAGGCTTTGGTAACGAACTGAAGCAGCTTTCTTTGATTTAGGTGGAAAAGAAAAATAGACTTAGATGTTGTTAGCATACTGAAAATATTAGGTAATTTAATTTAATATCCAAGACTCTGTCACTGTGCCACAGGGATTTGATGGGCCCTGAATTTCCAGGTATTTTTGCCACATTTATTTAGAATGTTTTTACATCTACTCTTTCTGTCACTTGAGAGGTGGTATAAATTACTTTTGAGATATGCAAAATTGTCCAACTCTTAATACCTTTTTCTTGTATTTTAATCAACCAGAAGAATACAGTCAAACAAATCAAAGAAAGAGCAATTAGATCAGTAATTCTCAACCTGGGGTCCCCAGATGTTTTTAGTCTACAACTCCCAGAAATCCCATCTAGTTTACCAGCTGTTAGGATTTGTTGGAGTTGAAGGCCAAAAACACCTGGAGGCCCCAGGTTGAGAACCACTGAATTAGATGTTCAATAGAGGCCCAAGAGAGAAAACGTGTTTTTGTTTCCTTGTTTTCTAAATGGGGTTATAGTCACACTAACCAAATTTTTCCAAAGGCAGTGCTACAACTGGCCGGTTTATGTTACCACCCATCCGCAGCTATGTGGAGCAACTGGGCTTCCAAAAATTAAAATTTGTGTGAGAGAAGACTATTCAACTTTTTTGAATTTATCTTAAATGATCAGGCTTCTGCATTCAGTACTGTAGTCATTCCCCATAGCTGTCCCTTTAACCCCTCCCTTCCCGATACTCCCACTCTTCCCACAATATCTCTTTCATTCTATTTCTCACTATCTTGCGGAAGTGTTTCAAACAGTATCTTTTGTTAGGCTTGACTTCTCTGAACCCCACTCTCTGTTTATTCATACCTGTCTGGGTTGTAATACATGAAGGGCTCTATAATGGGCTAGTAGTTTCACATTACTTTGTTTGCAGTTGGGTTGGGTTTAGCAAAGTGACCAGACTGAAAGGGGTAACCGTTCTAGGTCTCTAGTCTTGATACTTCACTAAAGGATGCTAGTTCTGTCTTCCCACTTTTTATTGTCTTCACTCTCTTTCATTTCAGCTGCTTCTGAAGTGGCTCAGCATTTCAATGGAGTAAAGTGTCATTAGAATGAAAGGGGCTTTATTTAACATGATGATGTTCTTGCAGTGGCGCTTCCACCATTCATCTTGTTAGGGCTGCCTTCCTAATATAAACACAACAGAGCTGACTGACATTTTCTATTCTGTTGATCTTACCGTAAGATGATATTAGCGCAGTGTATTCAATTTGCAGACAACAGATTGCAGTGGAAGTGTCTCTGTGCCCAATATTACTGCTCTGCAATACATAAAAAAGACATTTTTAAAGTGTTTTGTTCTAAATTGTTCTTAAAAACTGTTTTCTGTTTGTTGGCTGAGTAGTTCCCTAGAATGTTGCCTACTTCAGAGAAAGATGTTTCAAATATAGCTGCAGAATGTGAAATAAAGCCTTGGCTACTGCTGAATCATGCTATGAACTGGAGGCCTCAGGACCAAATCTGGGCTCCTGTGGTGGAATATAATGGCCCCTTTGCTAACCTAGGAGTGTGAGAGAAAGCCATATATCTGCCAAAAGGATTTGCCAGCTGACTATATTTGGTAGCAGGACTTGAGCTTTGGTTTTTACGTGCTGAGTCCATTACCCTAGAACAGAGTTTCTCAAACTGTGCTCCTCCAGATGTTTTGGACTTCAGCTCCCACAATTCCTAATAGCTGGTAAGCTGGCTGGGATTTTTGGGAGCTGAAGTCCAAAATTGGACAATCCTGGATTCTATCCCTAGCATGGTGCTCCACATGGAAAGCTCAGATAACAAAGTGGTTCTCAACCTGTGGGTCCCTAGATGTTTTGGCCTTCAACTCCCAGAAATCCTAATAGCTGGTAAACAAAACGTTAGGAGAGAATACTTCTGGAACATGGTCATACAGCCAGGAAAATGCACAACAAAACAGTGATTCCGGCCATGAAAGCCTTTGACAGCACACACCTGTTAACTATTATTTTGTTCTCTTACGGTGTGTTTTTGCCAAATTGGAATGTTTGGGAGGAGCCATAAAGATAAATGGTCTGATTCCAGACCCAGGCTTAAGCCTGCAGATCCTTCCAGCTGTTACATGCTAGTACTTCTCAGGCCATCTGATGTGAGGTACTGGCAATGATTTTTCCCCAATGATCCAGGGACTGGGCCCATGTGCCCATCTACTACTATTTTTCTTTCTTTCTTGGTACTTGCCAGGGTCTAGCAAGCAATGGATCAGGGACTGGTACTAGACCAAGGACCACCACTTTGAGTAACACTGTTGCTGGAGAATTTTAGCTAAATGAGAAACTGACTGGAACTCGATCAGAGTACCGCAAGGGGAAGAAAAATGAAATCAGTTGCAGAAGTCAATTCACTCTGTCAACCATAGACTGTGTACTGAGATGGAAGAACAAAACTCTGCCATCTTCTAGAAATGGAAGCAGATGGGATAAAACTTTGCGTTTAACTTTTGTTCTGCCTTGTCTTCTGAATGTTCACTGACACAAAATTTCCTTGGCTTTGTTTCTTAAGCTTTTGATTCTTTGTGTAGATCTAACCTCAAGGTAGGTTTAAAAGAAATAGCTTTGGGACCTGCTTTCTTTGTTGCTGTACAAGTAGGGACAAGTGTGCCAGGCAAGGCGTGTGTGATTAAGCAAATGTATAGTCCATAATTATATGAGCACGTGAGTCTGCAGAATGATGCATGCTTGCCAGTAATTGCCAAGCACTTCCCAACGTTGGCAATACATTCAGTACTCAAGCCGTTGAACACCCCAACTGAGTGAACTTTGTAAGTAACGTGTTCCATGACTTTTGTGAATGTATTTCTCCATAACAATAATATGTTGCCTCCAGGTCTTTACAGTCCTTTTAATAATGCACATCTTGGGATACTTGCAAACAGCTTGGCAGAATTGTGCATGTTGTGCTTTGAACGAGCTTGTGTTGCTGAGTTGGTAACTCAGTCCCTGTACCTCAGTTGAGAACATAATGAAATATGGGTTGGGCAGGTGGGGCACATTCCAAAACATTCAAAATCTTTAGGAATTGCACGAGTCATCTGGAGTTAATGGTATGATTTGTTCTTTTCATATTGGGTCTCTGTTGTGGTTTGGAATGAATGGGCTGACCTGTTTGGTGGATGGCTGAGTCTTCATCCTCAGTATAAGGTTGGAGCAGCTGCCCATGGCAGCCTCTCTCAGTTCTGTGACTTCCTTTCTTCTCTATGCCTAAAACTATAAGCAGAGAAAATGACTTCAAGTTGAGTGTATGTTGGAGTTTGCTTGCTCAGGAAGCATGCATTTAAGATCTTCGTGGTCTCAGTGACTCATACATAGGACCACCTCATCCGTCATAGGGGCAAGACTAATTTCCTTTTACTGCCAGCAATATCCATAATTTCCTCATCCTGTAAGCTGGGAGAGGGTGATTCTTGTTGGCTCTGATTTATACATAAACCCCACCTTTATCCCAGTATATATATGGAACAGTAACTATGAGTTGAAAAGGTCTGTGCAAAATTCAACATGTGGCTTTCAAACTTCCACATTATAGCAGTGAAGTCAGTGCAGAATGACTTTGGCCTTACTGTTTTGACATGCTGTCAACCTAAAAGGTACTGAATCTCACCTGATCCTGAAAGCTAGGCAGGGTCAGCCCTGGTTAGATCTAAATTGAGAGACTACCACAAATGCCAGACTCTGTAACCTATATTACAGAGGAAGGAATTGCCAAGGATTTTTTGCCTAAGAAACCCCTGTGAAATTCACGGGATTTCCATAGGTTGACAGGCAACCTGAAGGTCTATGCACACAAAGAGAGTTTTTGCAGTAACTACTAACATTTCCTATTGTTTGGGCCAGCAATACAAATTTTTGAAAAGACTATGTGTAGACAATAATTGTGTCCTATAGTAGGATTTCCTATTGAGTGAGCAGCCCAAGAACCACCATATACTTTTTTCTTTTTAAAGGGAAATTCCCAGTCCTTGTGTGTGAAGACCAACTTAAATTGCTATCTGAAATAGCTTTTTGAATCTCAGAATCTTAGGGAGGTTAAGATGAGTCTGATATGTAGGTTTTACCAAAGAACTAGGATTTCCTTGACTGGCTTAACTTTATTGTAAAAAAAAAATAGCATGTTGCACTTAGGAGCTATGCTGACTAGGGGATTTAGGGAGTTGCAATCCAAGAAGTAACTTTTCCAAGTTTTAGTATTGTATACATTCTGTTCTAGTGTCATGCTGTGCATGAGTGCTTGTGTTGTGCTGTGCACTTGTGTTTCCACAGTACTTTGGGGAATGTCTTGCTTATTTTACGGATGGCACAGACAAGAATACAGAAGCAGTAAAACGTTACTGCTTACACAGTATGTTTAATTCCCAGCAGCATTCCTCCTAGCCTGCTAATTTAAATGCAAGAACAGTGCTATGACGTCCTGTTTCTGGCCAGGATCAGTGGAGACAGCAATGATTGTTCTGTGCTTCATTGGCTATCAGTCCCACATAAATCAAATGGCTCATAAACCTCCTGCTGTACCCTGCCTACAACACTTAACCTAATGAGAACAAATTTTCTCTCTCTGCCTTTACGTTTTAGCCCTTATTCACAATTTTCCTTCCTTAACAATTTCATTGAGTAGTCAACCCTCCAAGAAACTGATGTTGGATGAGATGTCACCCAATATCCTGTATAATTCTAAGAGATTATTAGGTGATCATGGAAAATGTCCAAGAAGGAGCAATGTGTCCATGAAAGGGTTGAAAGGATGAGCACATTTCGTACAAATGTTCTTTCATATGATAGCTTCTATGCACTGGAAGTGGGGGATTGATGGCGTTCCAGATGTGAATTGTCTTAACTCCCATCAGTCCTAGGATGTCTAGTGCTAGAGGATGATAGCAGTTGCTTTCTGTCTGGAGAAGCACAGATTCCATGCCCCTCTTGTACCTTATAAATGTGGCATCAAAAAAGCCAGTCACCTTTGCAGCATGTTGCAAAAGGAGAGCAGAACTAGACTCTACTCATTACACAATGTAGGTGGTTAGAAGCGCTGGAAAATGAATTAGCAGACTTTTTACTTGTTACTTAAAACAATTGTTGATATTTGGTCAGATAGTAACAAGATGATATCCATAAAGGTTGTATTTTATAGCAGAAGTCAGAAGGCCAATCTGGATTTAGCAGTGAGTCTTTTACTGATTCGTAATCTATGAACAAGTACCTAAAATAACACCTCTGTAGGATTCTCTAGGTTCTCCATTGCACCTCCATGATCATAATATATATTAATTAAATTCTTGAGTAATCAAACCCATGAATAATCAAATCTGCAAAAGTTAAATCTGCAAATATGGAGGGATGACTGTATTCCTGGTACCCAATTACCAAGTAACCCTTCCTCAAATTACAGTATCGAATGGAGAAAACTTGAAATGTGAGTTTTCCAGGAAGGCTTGTGAGCTTCTTTCAGTTTTGTTATTAAAAATTTCTAGACTCAGAATTAATTAACTCAGAATTTGTCTTTTGCAACTAGCGGGTTGGTGGATTTTGGGTTCTTAGAAAATAAAATCCTTAAATGTCTCTTCCATTCTAGTGTGGGATGATGGCACTCTGCTTTAAGACAAGTCTTACCCTCAATGTATTTCTTCATGATTTTCTATATCTTGATGTGGAGCATTCACAGAAGTGAATGTTGACATCATGGTATCATAAAGTCTGTCTGTTGTAGAATTTTATAGGATCCTTGCTTCAGGATTGATCTTGCAACTATTCCTTTTGCTATCATCGCCTGAAAGCAGTATTATTGAACCCAAGCCCTTTGCACTGAACAGGAGTGTTTTCCTTATTAAGAAATGCATGTTTTGGTAGAACATGTAAAACAAAGTTCTAGGGAAAGTAACTACAGTAGAGTCTCACTTATCCAAGCCTCGCTTATCCAAGCTTCTGGATTATCCAAGCCATTTTTGTAGTCAATGTTTGCAATATATTGTGATATTTTGGGGCTAAATTCGTAAATACAGTAATTACAACATAACATTACTGCGTATTGAACTACTTTTTCTGTCAAGTTTGTTGTATGACATGATGTTTTGGTGCTTAATTTGTAAAATCATAACCTAATTTGATGTTTAATAGGCTTTTCCTTAATCCCTCCTTATTATCCAAGATATTCGCTTATCCAAGGTTCCGCCGGCCCGTTTAGCTTGGATAAGTGAGACTCTACTGTATCTGTATTTAAACTCTGTTGCCTCTTTTATGCTGCCTGAAGGTTATTTCAAATGTATTGATTGGCTTTAATTATTAGATTGCATGTGTATAGGAAAGAGCATAGTTCTCAGAGCAAGACATCTGCCTTAGTTTCCACCAGTGGCCCCTTGAAAGGGGTGGGTGCTAGGAATCTGCAAAGCAGGAGAATGTAATTTTTTTGTCTTCAGCTCCAAGAACCTACTCAGCCAGCATATAGTCAAAATAAGTCGCCCAGTTTTTGAGCATCTCTTAACAGAGAATGCTTGGAATCCCTTTTAAATAAATAACCAAAAACTAAAGTTCCCAGGCTTTTGTGTGAGGTAAGATACCCATGATAGTTAAGGCAGCTTGTTTTCTTAGCACAGTTATCTCTTTTTAGTGGCTGATATCACTGAATTATCTGTTCTCTATATAAGCAACAGTGTTTCTATTCTAGGTACAGTAAATCTCTCATCTTTTATAGACAGTAAATCTATATGGAGAATGGCAGAGGGGTGTTTTGAGGGCAACAGGGATGTATGCCTGAGTAGAGTGGAAAATTTTCATGAGCACTGGACTGTCAGGAAGCCAAGAAAGGAGCCTCGTTGTTTTCTCCCTGATGCTATCTCAGATGTATGCTGTAATTCCTGAGCCTCTCCTTTTGCTTGTAGACATGGCTTGCTGCCAACTCCGCTGTGTCGGCATGTGTGTAATTGGGCAAAAGAGACAGGCATAGATCAGCTCTGGAGATGGACGAAGTTTGGGGAAGTTATCCTTTAGGGCTACAACTCCCAGCCAACATGGCTAGTGGCCATACTATCTGAGGAATGTTGAAAGTTTTAATGCAAAAGGATCTATCTACCAATCTCGAGGTGGACTCATTCATCTCATGGCATCTCCTTTGGTATAAAGTTAAGTCTTAAGAAAATGGCATAACCCTCAAATGCTCTGTTTTTTAGCAAAAGTCAACACCAAGGGGATTGGCACTGCTACTTTTTCCAGTTGCCCAAGAAGACTGCCCAAGTCCGCCTAATTGGTGGGGCTGATGATGGTTTATAAAACCTCATATGGCCTGTATCTACTATATTCTGAGGAATACTTTTGTGCATTAGGATTCCCATGCCCACTAATACCAATAAGGAAAATGTTGATCGGCCTACTATTAATCTTGAACCATGCTGTAGATATTGGGCAAGTAGATTGGAATATTTCATGTATTAGGGGACAGTCATTCAAGCCCCTTAGTTTAAAAGAGTTCCACTTTTGCAGAAAGCACACACAGTCAGCATGGCCAGGGAGTACTCTGGCAATTGTAATCCAGAAACAATGCTTCTTCGCTCTGATTAGATGTAGCCTAGAGATGACACTTCCTATTTGTATCCATGTGTGTCTATGGTAATATTTGTTAGTTTTCTTTCCTGATATCCGCCAACATCACCCCCCCGCCACCCCACCCTAATTGTTTATAGCAGTGGTTTTCATTCTTTGGGTCCCCAGATGTTTTGGCTTTCAACTTCCAGAAATCCTAACAGCTGGTAAACTGGCTGGGATTTCTGGGAGTTATAGACCAAAACACCTGGGGACCCACAAGTTGAGAACCACTGGTTTAGAGACTACAGTGTTCCCTCACTACTTCGCAGTTTGCTTTTCGTGGATTTGCTGTTTTGCAGTTTTTCAGTAAACTCTAAAAGACTATTATAAATCATAAAAAATTACAATTTACAGCCTAAGGAAGGGAGGAAGGAAAAGCAGAAGGGAGAGAAAAGGAGCCCAAGCGACAATGGGAGGAGGAGGCAATTTAGCAAAACATAATTGGTTGATAAAAACTTAAAATAGTATATAACTACTAAAATAATGTATAAATATTAAAATAAATATAGTATCCCTTCTTCGTGGATTTTTACTTATTGTGGGTGGTCCTGGAACGTAACGCCCGCGATAAGTGAGGGAACACTGTACTGGGTACAGGGGAAAGATTGCAAAGGAGTGGGAATTGTTGCATTGTGGCCAAAAAATGAATACGATTCTAATATTGGTTGATTTTTTCTCTGTAATTGATTGTTTTCCCATAGATCTGATTAGTTGTGACAATGCGTGAATACAGTGAAAACAAGGAAACATGTGGGACCATCTGCCTCAAATACCTGCTCTTCACCTTCAACTTCTTTTTCTGGGTAAGGAGCCAACTATAATAATTTTCTTAACCTCACTACTTTAATGCTATGAATTTGGGGTATTCTTTAGCACAGGTTAACTATAGCAGTGGTTGGATCTACACTGCCAAATGATGCAGTTCAAATTGAATTATATAGATCTACACCAGGGGTCCCCAAACTAAGGCCCGGGGGCCGGATGCGGCCCTCTAAGGTCATTTACCTGGCCCCCGCCCTCAGTTTTAGACTTAGGCTCGCCCAAAGTCAGAAATGGCTTGAAGGCACACAACAACAACAATCCTAATTAACTTGACTATCTCATTGGCCAGAAGCAGGCCCACACTTCCCATTGAAATCCTGGTAGGATTATCTAGGTTAAAATTGTTTTTAATTTTAAATATTGTATTGTTCTTTCATTTACTAATATTGTGCTATGGTAATGATATCATATATTGTGTACTTATATACATATAATATTGATAAAAACAAACAAATAATTGTTGTTGGGGTTTTTTTGCACTACAAATAAGACATGTGCATTGTGCATAGGAATTGGTTCATTTTTGTTTTTTTCAAATGATAATTCGGCCCCTCAACAGTCTGAGGGACCATGAACCGGCCCTTCACTTAAAAAGTTTGAGGACCCCTGATCTACACTGACCGTATAATGCAGTTCAATTGCATTATTTCGTAGTGTAGATCCAACCAGAATTGTTTGTCTTCTGGATTATTTTAAATGCAACAATATATCTGCCTACTAGTGTGTCTCAAAATACATAAGTATCAATAGAACATCATTCAGACAGTTTTTAGCTAATTTATTAATTCATGAAAAAATACATGCTTCCTAGTACACTTTGACTTTAGGTTGCAGGTAGGGAGTACCATGTTTAAATGCCATCTCCATGTTGGAAACTTACAAACAAAATGAGCATGCTGACTGGTAACTCTGCTTCCTAAAATGTTGGTTTTCAGAGTTGTTGACTGACAGAGTAATTTTTAACTGTGCAATCCTTCAAATGCATTCTCAAGATGAAATTGAAAAAAACCTGACCTCTGGAGAATTATTTTTAGCAAACTTTCCCACTATATTCCTTGACCATGAGTATGTATTGTTTCTGCTCCAGAAAACTTGGCATTTGCTTGAGGTGACACAAAGGCAATCAATTGAAGGTGGGAGAAATTAGTTTCTAGCTCTTGATTTTTTACAGAGAAGCCTTTCTTTTTTATTATGAGCTATCTGCTTGTTTTTGCATGCCAAGTCAAGAATTGCTTTCTCATAAATGCTTGTGTCAAATTGCTTGTAATGCCCATTGTCCTTATCCTGGAAAACCTACTAAGAAAATTCAGGAAATTGATTATTATGATTTGATATATCATTTATGAAATATTCTACTGGAAAAATCCCTAATGAAATGTACAGAGAAAGGTGGTAGAGGGTTCTGTCTTGTTTCAGGCTGATTAATGAGCTACTTCAATTCTTGTATACAATTTGATATAATCTTGATTTCTCCTTCAGACTAGATTTTATGTCCCTTTTTAACCTTTTGTCTTAAAAAGTTTGTTCATTTCAATTGAATATATATAGACAAAAATTGAGGATATAAGCAGGGGAAATGCAAGCTATCCTATGTGTGAGACTGACCATTTCATTTTTTTCTGGTATTGCAAAAATCAGTACCATATTTTCACCCATTAGCTAGCTGTAATTGTTTCCTTCTTTCCTTGAAGCATGTCAGGTACTAGAAGCCATTGGCTTGTGGATTGGTACCAGTCAAGGGACCACTAGTTTGAATAGAACATCTGTAAATAATTATTTGAGGGGATGAGATATTCCTGCACGGAGAGTGAACCAAATTTGTTATCATTCCTTGCTAATGGCTTGAATAGCTTTTAAGAGAATCTGAGGTGATTAGAGAGAGTAATGCATCAAATCCACTAATGGAAGCATTACCCTATCAGACATCATAAATCTTTCCATGTTGTGGATCTGGTCCTAATATATAACTTGTGTGATAGAAAAGAATATATTTTTTACTTGGCCTTAGATTTACACTGAAATTTGCAAGTGCCTCTATCATAGGGCAATGCAACTCTGAGTAGTGGTGCCACCCCACGAGTCACCAGCTACCAGTCCCAGAAGAGTTTCCAGGGGACAAAGAAACAATTTTAGTCAATGGGTTCAAATATAGTGCTGGTCCCAGTCACTCTGGGGAAAAGGTCCCATATATCAATTTGCTTAGGAAGCACTGCTACAGGAGACCTTAATGAAGACAACATGATAATGCAATTGTGCTTTTTAACAAAGAAGCATCTTTTCAGAGAATTTGCACTCTACTCGCTTTCTCTTTCAGCTGGCAGGTGGAGCTGTAATGGCAGTGGGCATCTGGACTCTGGCTGAGAAGAGTGATTACATCAGCCTCCTGCAGTCCAATACATACATGGCGACAGCCTACATCCTGGTGGTGGCAGGTGTCGTTGTCATGATCACTGGCATCTTGGGTTGCTGTGCCACATTCAGGGAGCAGCGGAGCCTGCTGAGAGCGGTGGGTTCTCTCTTGACTGTACTGAAAGTTTTTGGGCACCAAATGGGATGGACAGTTATGCTATGTCAGGGTGGGTTAAGATGACCTAAGAGAGAAACACTTGGGCTGAACTGATTCAAGACGAAGGGATCCTTCATCTTTTTGACTTGAATATTAGTGCCTGTTTTACAGAAAGCTGCTGCAAATCTCATGTTGGAATAGCATAGTGACTATCATATCTGCTCCAAATCAAGGGTGAAGGGAAGGTGTACTTGAAAAACAAGAAGACAAAACAGTGTCTAAAGCTTGGCTTTATTATGTGCATAACAATGGCCACTGTACTGGAAGGACAAAGACATCTTGATGGTATTTCTGAAGTGCTTCTCACAGATAGCAATGATAGCAGCGCTGACGTGGCCTCTGGACTGCACCATTCCCTTTCGACATGCACACAATGGCCCATTGTTCTGAAAAGTTCTGTGTCTGCCCCTCTGGCACCCAGCTTTTCTTACTTCAGTTCTTCCATGCCAGAAATTACAGATGAAAAATTTGGTACAGTGAATTTTGTTGTTTTGCCACAGAAAACTAATAATCGTCTCTTGGGAACAAAAAATCCCTTTGTTCCCATCTTCTCTTCTCTGAATGGCTGGTTGTGACAGATCTATTGTCTGCTGTCAATTGGCTTCCAGTTTAGTTGGCCTTAAGCAAATATGCTCAACAAACACTTTGCAGCCAGCCAGACTATGTCAGCCAGAAGGCTTCTGCCAATACTGAGTTCAGTTCATATCCCCAAGTGTCTTTGCAACAAGAGTGAAGGACTATGTACCATCAAATCCCAACTTCTTTCTGTACTGAGGTATACTATGACACTCAATAGATGTGCAAGGGTTGTGGATGGTAATGGAGAAAGAAAGCCTGAGTGGCTACTTCTCCCTTGCACTCTTAGTGATTCAAAGGTAATGACCACCCCAAGTCAAAATAGGGTTTCTCCCGCCATTCAAATTATGGTTTACAGTCAGCCTTCCACATTTGCGGTTTTCACTTTTGAGGATTTGATTATTTGTGGATTTGAGTAATATGTTCTTTCTAGGGATCTGTAGGTTCTCCAGGATGACTCTGTGGTCAACTTCTGCTAGAGTTTGACAATAGAGTTGTGCTGGAGGACAAAGAAAGAACCTTTGCAGGTTTTCCAGCATGATTCTATGATCAACTTTCAGCAGAAGTTGACCGTAAAGTTGTGCTGGAGGACCTAGTTTCTTAGGGAAGTGCCCTGACAGGTAAAATATTTTTTTATTCATGTTTTTTTTTCACTTTCATAGGGGTCCTGAGCCCTTAACCTCACCAAATGGGGAAGGATGGCTTTATAGGCAGTCCCCAAGTTACGAGCAAGATAGGTTCTGTATGTTTGTTATTAAGTTGAATTTGTTTGTAAGTTGGAACAGGTACATTTTAAAAGTGTTACACCAGCACTCACTCTCTCTCTCTCTCTCTCTCTCTCTCTCTCTCTCTCTCTCTCTCTGTTGTCGAAGGCTTTCATGGCTGGAATCACAGGGTTGTGAGTTTTCCAGGCAGTATGGCCATGTACCAGAAGTATTCTCTCCTGACATTTCGCCCACATCTGTGGTAGGCATCCTCAGAGGTTGTGAGGTACCTTACAACCTCTGAGGATGCCCACCATAGATGTGGGTGAAATGTCAGGAGATAATACTTCTGGAACATGGCCATACAGCCCGGAAAACTCACAACAACACCCCCCCCCCATCAACACCCCATATATGTATACATACATACACACACACACACACACACACACACACACACACACACACATAAGCTTTGGATAGCTTAGGGAAGGGCTAACACACCCCTGTGGTGTTTCTTTTGCTGTCTGTGCCCTTACTCAGATTTTACCACACCTTCTGTTCCTGTTAGATTATAAAAATTTGGTTAGTTGTGGAAACAAGGATTGGTGATAAAGCTTCTGCTGAAACACATTTTTCCCTATGGTAACTCTTTCAGGAGTGAATTTGCCTTCTGAGGAGTAAATTTTTCTCACTTTCTGTTTTTTCACCCCTCTTCTTAATTATGAGTTGTCTGCAATTCAGATGTTTTGTAACTCGGGGACTGCCTATATTACCTTCTCTCCACTTTGAGACATGAGACATTATGGCATATTTCTGGGCCACATATAACTTTTCAGTAAAAGACTTTTGCTTCTGTTATGCCAACACCCTGACTGACTCAATTACATAATTTTGCAGTGAGTTCAGATGATAGCCTCCATTTGTAGATTTTCCACATTTGCTGCTGCTGCTCCCTTCTCAAACTTTCCAATAGGAAAATCCTAAGGAGGGAAAGATTGAACAACTACGTAGTATTTTTGACTGACAGAGCCAAGAGGAACTGATCTTTCTCATGAGAGAAGAAATTATCTTTCTCCCCAGTTCCTTTTGGCTTATAGTGACTGAGGTGGTTCCTTCCTCCTCGTCTTTGTCATATGGCTTTGATAACGTATTGAGTCATCCTCAGCTGTCAGCTCTGCTGACACTTGAGTAGTACATATGGTATGTCTTTCATTCCTGCTCATGGCATTCTGTGGGCCAGAACACAAAATGACTCATAGGGAGCAAAAGTATGGCTGGACAACCAGTGGCCTTCTGGCCATACTGGAGGTTCTATTATCTCAGTGGTTCTCAACCTTTGGGTCCCTAGATATTTTGGCCTTCAACTCCTAGAAATCCTAACAGCTGGTAAACTGGTTCTGGGCCAAAACACCTGGGGACCCACTGTGTTATCTAAATCCAGTGTACCCAATTTTCTCTTGGGTTGCAAAACTGGTGATGGAAATAAATTAAAGGCTACGGTGTGTGGCATGAGATGCTGTAGTTCTTCAATGACCTAAAGTTGTGCTCATTTGAACTGGGGCTTGTCTATAAGTCTTGATAATTCTGATGGTGTTGGAGAGTGATGGTGTGAAGTATTATCTCAAATGAGGTAATGTCAGAACACAAGCCAGAAAAGTGGATCTTTCCACCTCGCTGGTTGGTTGCTTCCTTTCCTCTAATGTATCAGACTGACAGAGGGATGAGGTCAGTGGCAGCATTTATTAACCTGTCTCTCTCAACAAAAGAAAAGGCAGTCCTTCGGGCAAAGGCATGTTTCTGTTCTGTTTCAGACTCTCATTAATGGGGAGGTCAGCCTTTGACTAGCCAGCTCACTATTAGGTTACTCATTCCCATGGTATGAAAGAATAGCTTGTCCAAGCATGTTGATGAACTGATGCTTCCACAGACATTGGTGGGCATGGCTGAGATTATCAGCCAGACTTTAGTCTGGGAGCACAAGGAAAAATTTCAAGTGTTACTACTGAAGCAATAACCCTTTAATCCAGTGCAAAAAAAAAACACCTTGTTTTATCATTCAATTGTTACCATTTATATCCTGGACTTCAACAGAATGTATTTTCAGGGGGGAGTTAACATGAGTGCCTGTTTATCTCCCTTTTACTGAGTCATTTACATCCATACCCCCCCCCCCCCCACACACACACAGATATACAGATTCCTAAAACTGTATGTTGGAAAATACCACAAATACAAAAAGATAAACACTATACTCTAAAAGAGAGAGAGAGGGGGGGGGGGAGGAAAGAAAGAAAGAAAGACAGAAAGAAAGAAAGAAAATGTCCCATATTCATGGGTTCAAATTACCTAACATCCAGTCCCACATACCACAGTGTCACCCTGCAGGATCTAGATATTCCTAAAGAGACTATTTCCCCCCAGTAATTGAAACTACAAAGATGGGTCTGTGGTTATCATGGTCTACTGCAGTGGTTCTCAACCTGTGGGTCCCCAGATGTTTTGGCCTTGAACTCCCAGAAATCCTAACAGCTGGTAAACTGGCTGGGATTTCTGGGAGTTGTAGGCCAAAACACCTGGGGACCCACAGGTTGAGAACCACTGGTCTACTGTGTGTTACAATTATTGCATAATATACTAAGGGAAAATAAACACATTTTCACCTGATGCAGCAGAGATACAAGGCAAGCTTCCTTGTAGGAAAGCATTCTGTGGGCACCATAGCTGGAAAGGCATTTGTCTTGGTCACTAACTACTTTAAGCTTGTGGTGGTTGGAATATGAAAGAAGATCTGTAGATTAGTAGTTCTCAACCTGTGGTTCCCCAGGTGTTTTGGCCTACAACTCCCAGAAATCCCAGCCAGTTTACCAGCGGTTAGTATTTCTGGAGTTGAAAGCCAAAACATCTGGGGACCCATAGGTTGAGAACCACTGCTGTAGATGATCTTTGAATTCAGGCAGGCTGGTGTGGCAGGAGATGGGCTAACCTGATAATATGGAGCCCTTATGTCTGCAAGTGTAATGGCCCATGCAAGTCTGTTCTTAGAACAGCTTTTGTAAATTGAGTAGCACAAGGCAGTGCACTGGAAGACTTAGAATGCCAGTCTAATTCTAGTACAGAGCTGTTTATTGGGCTCCAGGAGATTTCTTCATATGTTTCATTTGCCCCCCCCCCCCCCAAATCTCAGTTGCAGCCGCTTGACAGTTCAGAGCAGCATTCCTGAAGCTGTTTCTGTGCTGCATGTTATGGTCTTTTGTCCACTTGGTAGCTCCAAGAAGCCCAGTCATTCCAATATCGTTTCTGCCTTAAGTAATTAAGCATTCCACAGTCATCTAACAAGCGTGTGATGAGTTTGTAATGATGTCAGTCGGAAGGGTTGCATTTCAAGACAAGTGGCATTGGCAGGAGAGGAGCCGGAATCACAGCTGTGGAAGTGATCAGGGAGGGGCCGTGGCTTAGTGGTGGAGCACATGCTCTGCATGCAGAAGGTTCAAGGTCCAGTCCCCTGGCTCTCCTGTTATAAAAGGATCTCAGCCAGCAAGACAGGAAAGGCCTCTTGCCTCTCACCTTGGATTTCCATTGACAATATTATGCTACATGAACCTGAAATAGCATTGGGGTAGAGAGGTAAATCTTCACCTATTTCATTCTCACTTGCAAAAATGAATGATTTCAATCCCTTCCTCCCATAAGACTACCAGAATTCTTGAGCATTTAAAAATGTTTTTTCATATTTTGGCATTATAATCATGAAAAACTGACTTGCATAAAGTTTTTGCATTAAAACGGCCTCTTCTGCACAATCATGTTTTTGCACAAAAATAGAAGGACCTTTGCACAAACATAGTTTCTACAATAAAAATATCCAAAATGTGAAAAAGTCATAAGGGGTTGACTATTTTCACAATATTGTATCCTGTTGTGTTGAAAAACGTTCTTGTTGAGGAAGATAACATTTTTTGTTGTTGATTCTAATGACATCTGTGTGTTGACAGTTAATGAAAGGCTGCACCAATAACTGCACATATCCTGTATAGCTTATGATATTAGGGGCACATGACACTGGGGCAAGAGCAGTACACAATGCTTCAAAAAACTAGACTGGAAAGTCAAGGTCAAGAAGACTTCAAATATCATACATTATACAATGAAATGGCTGCCAAATAACCAAGTTCTCTTAAGGTGATTTCTCTATTGCAAGCATGCTCCATATTTTATTGCAGGCCACAGTTTCACTAGAGGAGGACCTTTCCTCTTAATATATGGGGAAAGTGGGTTTGTGTTAGAATGGAACATTTTCCCATAGCTCTACATAAAGATTTCAGGAATATGCTCTACTTTCACTTTTGTTTTGCAGTATTTCATCTTGCTGCTGTGCATTTTCCTGCTTGAGATAATTGCTGGAATCTTAGCCTACATCTATTACCAGCAGGTAAGCAACTATCCTTAATGAGCAAGGAGCCCTTCAGTATGTCAGGTTTTATGTTGTTGATTTCTGTTACAATCTTATTTCTCTCCTCCCAAGGTCTCCTCCCTGGGTTCTCAATTATGACTTGAGTGCATCCTGGTCCCAATGGCTAATGCAAACCAGCACAATTGTTGCTGCCACAATGACAATAGTGTTTCAAATCACAGGCTTTACAACAAGGGAAGGGTTTCCCCATATACAGCCATCACTACCATTAAAACATATGTATTGTAGATGAGACCTCCTATAAAATAGAGTGGCGCATTACACCAGGCATCCACCTTGAACTGGGGGTTGAGATTGTAAAGAAAGGGTGTACATGTGAATGTGTGCTTGTGTGTCTGTGTGTGCAAGAGAAAATGTTGAAGAGGGCAGACCTGCAGAGTCAGAAACAGTTTTGAGTGGAGTCAGCATTGATAGAAGTGCACTGAAATAGAATCATAGAGTTTGAAGAGATCATAAGGGCCATCCAGCTCAGCCCCTGTTATGCAAGAAAATACAATCAAAGGATACTTGACAGATGACCATCCAGCCTCTGTTTAAGAATCTCTAAAGAATGAGACTCCACCATGCTCTGAGGCAGTGAGTTCAACTGCGAAACAGTTCTTATTATTATGAATTAGTTCCTAATGTTCAGATGGAATCTTTTTTCCTGCAATTTGAACCCATTGTCCCATCTCCTAGTCTCTAGAGCTCCAGAAAGCAAGCTTGCCCTAACATAAGAACTTACAACTTGCAATACCTAGTTTGTTCCATATTTATTTTCATAGGAATTTAGGAAAATTTTCTTGTTCAGAATTTTAATGATGATTCTTGTGGAGCTCATGACATGCCTTGTACTACCATTTTACTACAGTAAATTGGTTAAGTGTGTAATATACACTTAAGATTTAAGGGGGGAAAAAATCAGAATTGGACAGTAGAGGAGTTGGGATCAAAGGTTTTGTAAACCAGCTCCATGGTCTTGAAAGAGGGAAGAAGCCTAATACTGTAAATAATGGGGGGATTTGATAGGTGCCCATGTTCAGTCATATCAACAAAATCTAGCAGTTGATCCAAAGAGGGCTTTTTATGATTATAGTAAATTTTAGTACAGCCGAAGCACAGTGATGACAACCATACAGATTTATAACTCTTTGCTACAAAAATGGCACTACCACCCATATATTCTGCTTGGAATAATCTTTGCATGTCAAACCTCATAATATGTGTTTGCCAGTTTTAAAATACCATGTAATTGATCAGTTCTGAGCCCATCCAGAATTAGTTTCATTAGCTGTGAAAATGTTAGCTAACAAAGCACCTGGCTAACCTCATATATTATTGGAATAAAATTTCATCCATGTTGTCTTTCTTTCTGCTGTCTTAACTTGGTCTTGTAAGCTATCTGGATACCTGATTTCTGTATTGTAACAGATGAAGATCACCAATAGCCAGGTGATAAATGATATATGAAGTGAAAAGAGAGAACATGTAACATGTCTCTGATAGCTGAACAATGATTTGACTGTGAGCTGTGGCATCTGACAGGGGAGACGGGTGACGTTGACATATGATGTGGCTTACACAGAGTACATCAGGATTAGAGAGAGGTTGTGTAATAGGGAATTGCACATGATGTGTACTAGTGGGATCAAATGCAATATTCCCTTCATTTCAACTACTGCAAGTTTCTGTCTCTGAAAACTATGGGTGGTTGAATGTCATGCATGACTGTTACCAGAGAATGGGTTAAGGAATTGTGTCAAGGTTAAAGAAAGGCATGGCATCAATTTTAAAGACTGGAAGAGGGAAAGGCATGTCATGCTGAGATTTGTAATCATCTGGGGGAGATGAAATGTTGTGTGGATCCATCATATATTACGAATGCCTCTGTTGCTTTGCATGCTATCCTTGGCCGGCCTGCCTTTTTCCTCATTCCTAGGGCACAAAATGCTCTGTCTTTTGCAAATGTGCCTTCTTTTATTTCTCCCTTTTTCTGCCTTGTTTTCCCAGTATGTATTTTTAAACTATGTGTGTGTTTGTTTTTGCTGCTTCTGTTTCATGCTGCAGTTCTTCCCTGTGAACCCACAGGTAATTTGCTTTTGTTTTTCCCTATTGGGAATCTGCTAATTGAGAAGTCTTTTTCAATTTGGTGTCAGCAAGCCTTCCGGTTTTGTGTTTATGCCAATGATTTATCCCTAAAGCCTGACACTTTGGGGGTTTAAACAAATGCTCTCCCAGTTACACCAGCAAAAATCATATTCACTAATGGAATGATGCACATCATTCAGTGGTAAAGAATATGCACAAGAGCAAAGATGTAGTTGATGGTCTCCACACTAGAGCTGTATTTCCAACAGTGCCAGGACTGCTTAAAAACCCATGCCATAAATTAGACCTGTACCACTTTAGTCCAAGGACTTCAATCAAGCTTTAAGTACTTTGTCTAGCTGGTTTGCAAAACAGACTGCCTGTTAGTTATGTAAATAGATTCAAAGGAGACCAAGACAGTCTTGCATTAGATTTTGTAAAAAGTAAGGGTGGGCTGTGTGTGCAGACAACTTCTGTTCAATTTATATTTTACAAATTGGGCTGGACATCTGTCAGGCCACTCTGTGTGCTTTTTAAGCATTGAAGTGAAAGTCCTCCTGAGCAAAACTGGTAGCGGTTTGTTTTGGAGGAAGTTTTGCTGAAGAACAGCTATCTCTGTGTTTTTTTCTGTCCCTGTTTTCTGTAGCTGAATGCAGAGCTCAAGCAAAATCTGAAGGAGACAATGACCAAGAAGTACCAGAAGGAGGGAGAAGAGGGTGTGACCAGTGCAGTGGACAAATTGCAGCAAGAGGTATGTCAGGAAATGGGGGTTTTCAGTGGGGCAGAACACACACACACTTTGATTCTCAATTTGTCTAATTTTGACAGTGACATCATTGACAGCAATTTTTTGACCCACATATTTTTTTCACTATTTGACTGGCTTTCAAAATTGGCCTAAAGATCTGCATGCATTGGTCTAAAGATCTGCATGTAGAAAAGGTAATTTCTCAAGTCTTCTTGGATTTTTGCCTAGAATATATGGCTGTTACCAGTATAGTCTCCTAATTTAAAAGGAAATCCACATAGTACTCTATATACTTAGGTAGAAGTTTAAATTGACCTAAAAACCTGGGTTGACTTATCCATAGGTCAACGTGAGTACCATACCTTGATCCTTATATAAAAAAAGGAAACCATACCCTACTCTGAGTGGAGTGGTGAAAAGTAAGACTCATAGGTTGAGCAGGAAGGTCTGAAGGATCCTTCCATGTGCATTCACCTGAACATGCTTAGATGCCTCAGTGCAATTAGGAATATAGCCCATTCAATGTTTATAGATGCCTTTATACCTGGGAAGGTCCAGGTGGCAACAATGTGTGTGTGGCCCTGTTCATTTTGGAAGGCCTTACTTGGCTTCTGTGTGCTGCAAAACAGAGGGGAATGCAAGGGCCAGATTGTGGCCTGCTCTGATATGTCAGTTTTAAAAGATGAAAAGGGGAGAGTAAAGACAACTCTACACTATATAGTTAGAGCAGCTTTGTACCCTTTAATCTGTTATAGCTTCCTGTTGTAAAATTCTGGGGTTTTGTTGGGAGGGGGTCATGTGGCAATGGCCAGTTTAGTCTTCTAAACTACAATTCCTAAGTACGATAATCCTCAGTTCCTGTTCTCTCATTTACCATGGGAATTATAGTTCAGGGGGAGTACACACAATAAATCTAGCAGATAATTTTTTAAGTTCTTCACTAGACAACAAATCCCAGGATTCCAAAAGAGTGGATTTATGCAACTTAAAGTGGCATCAATTTTTGTAGCTAATTCTCATGCAATTATTCTTGCGAGGTTGTATGTGGGACATTTTCAGCAAAATCAGCCCTATGCATGTATTCATTTATTCCATCTGTCACTTTCTGTGACAGATGAAGTATGTAAGCACCAGCATTAAGAGGGCTGAGCTACCAGAGACTGGATTTACTTTATATTTGAAAAACATTTCGCAGAAGAGATCCTAGGATGCCCTATTTAGACTGTTGGTAGATCAAGCAAATATCATTTTCCCATGCCTTCCACTTTGTGTTGACCTCCTTAGAATAGCGGGTCAAGAGGCATTGGATAGGGAAGGCATATTTTTAGCATTATTGGCCTCATTCCTGGAGCAGGAAATCCCAAAAGACAAGCACAAGTGCTTCTGTTTAAAGGGAACAGGTGGCCATATTCAGTATAACAGTATAAGTGTCTCTGTTTTTCCTCTTTCCCTGGCTCAAGTATCATGGCCTCCATGCAAGAGAAAAGTGAGGCAGCAGATGGGTCTTCAGTTGGTGACACTTAGTTTTAATTTATTTTCTGTTTTACGTTTTTATTTCCAATAAACAAATTTAGTCATTTTTCTTAATACAGAAGGTGGCATCTTATTTGGCACTTGTATTTTTCTTTTAGCTACTTGTGTCCAGTTACAGAGAAGCATGATGGAAACATAATTTATAAAGGAGCATTGTCCTTCAAGGGAGAAGCGCCTGGGTTTTTGTCTTATTTTTAATCTTACTTTAGCTGCATTTCAGATCAATCCATCATACAACACTTGGCTCGATGACCATGTAGGACTGCCTAGATTTTTAAGTTTTGAAAAATGGGATAGACGTGTGCTGGGTTTGGAGTACATACAGGGTAATTCATAAAGAAGAGCAGACAGGGAGGAGTACTTACCCATGTCGCTCAAGGTGGAAACTTTTCCTATATCAAAAATAAAGCAAGAACTTATAGCAGTTATTCATAGGAAAAGGGTCAGCTTTGTTATTTTTTCCTGTTTTCTGTTCATATAACCACTTTAGAGCTATATTTTCAAAATTAATGATATGCTTTTGTAAAATTGTTTGGATAGTAGAATTGGTATTATCACTCTAAAAGTATAATCTTAAGAAAACCATACATGCTTGGCCTTTGGAAGCCAATCCATTTATATTGCCTGAAAAGACTGTGTGTCTTAGGTTGTGCAGGAGATTGGTATATGCAGTCAAGAGCATAATGCAGTCATATATGTCTGAGTGCTGTAACTTCTCCTGGAAAAGCTGAGGTGTTGATTTGGTTCCTTCATATTATGTTTTTCTTTGTGTCATTAGTTTAAGTGTTGTGGCAGCCATAATTATACAGACTGGAGTGACAGTGATTGGATCAAATCTCCTGAAGCAAAAGGGAGGAAGGTCCCGGACAGTTGCTGCAAGACAATAACGACAAATTGCGGAACAAGAGATCATCCTTCAAACATCTATAAAGAGGTAAAAATAAAACCAAGCATGAACCATTACCCCTTGTATACTGGCTAAGCAAGAGGCCAAGTGACGCTTTTGATTTGTGATCACTATTCTCACTTTTACTCATAAGTCACCAACTCAGTCATAAAGCATGACAAACTACAGCTTGGCTTATTTTGCTTTTATTCTTCTAAAACCTTAACTAGACAAAACCAGATAGATCTGTTAGTACTTCACGGCAATGCTGCCACAACCCACTTCAGCCCCTGAGTTTGATGTTTTGCTGTCTTCTTGGAGTGTTCAGTGTGCAACTGAGGAAACACACCTTGGCATATGATATTTGGATCTCACATTTCCAGAGTATTTTAAAAGGCCCTCCCCCTTCTACTCAGAAATGCCTCTAAGTTTATTTAAGCACAAAATTCCAATTTCCGACCTATCAGTCTGCAGGGTGCTGTTCCAGAAGAGGGTGATGACAAAGCACTCACTTTTCATTGGGGTTCACAGGGGGAATTAAGTGATATGAGGAGCTTGAATAACTTGTGGAACTAGGCTTGTTTTGATCAGGCAGAGACAGACTAAGTCCTATGCCTTAGGGCATGATTGGTGACTGCCGATGACACTCCCCCACCCCATTTGTTTTTTCTAATGCATTTTGTGGAACAAGAGTAGAAGAGGGAAAAGGGCTGTCTTCTTGCTCCCCTTCGTGTAACATATATACGGTGTCAGTGTGTGTGTGTATATATATATATATATATTGTCATAAAATATATAAAATTATTCCCATATAACAAAATCACTGTGTCATAATGAATTTTCTTGGGGAAATAATGAATCAAAGTAGAACTTACATGCCTATCTAGAATGTATAGAATTCCACCTGGGTGATACTGTTGAGCACACATGTGGAGTTTTGAAGTTGTCATTTTATTCATTTATTCATTCTTTCAATTTATATGTTGAATTTCTTCTGAATTTGGACCCAAGGCATGTAATCTATGATTCTGCCAACACTGTTTTAATGTCACAGTCACAAAGATACCACTCCCTATCAAGCAAAAATATCAGATGAGCAGCCAAGAAGCTACAGGAGTTGGGAAGGGGTTTCCTTAGAGGACTCTGTAAACAAGCCAGGACATGGGCTGAGAATTAGAATGGTCTTCCATGAGATTTTCATTACTCTCATATACTAGAATGGCAATGGATCCACTTGCAGAAAGGAAAACTAGTGACACAAACGAAGCTTGGTTTTTATTGCTGTGCAAAATAAGGTATAGAAATACATAACATTTTGTATAACACATCCAAATATTCAGAGCAATTCATGCACTTCATCTTATTACACAAGTAGGAAAAGTTGTGGGTTTTTTTTTTAGTACAACTCAAACTCCCAGCCAATTTGGTCATGCTGGCTAGTTAATGCTTGAAGTTGCATTAATTTTAGTGAGTGTTAGCTAGTTAGCTAGTGGAGCCCTTGGTGGCACAGTGGGTTAAACTGCTTAGCTGCTGGACTTGCTGTCCGAAAGGTTCGCGGTTCAAATCCGGGAAGCAGGTACTCTCCTGTTGTTAGCCCCAGCTTCTGCCAACCTAGCAGTTTGAAAACATGCAAATGTGAGTAGATCATAGGTACTGCTCTGGTGGGAAGGTAATGGTACTCCATGCAGTCATGCCGGCCACATGACCTGGGAGGCATCTATGGACAATGCTGGTTCTTCGGTTTAGAAATTGAGATAAGCATCATACCCCAGGGTCGGACATGACTGGACTTGATGTCAGGGGGAAACCTTTACCTTTACCTAGCTAATGCAGTGCAACTCTGAATAGTAATCAGTGGATTACGGTGCCTCACAACATGTTGGCTGCCAGTCTATAGTGAGTTTTCAGGAAACCACATCAATATGATAACAATATAGCATAAATATGATACCATTCTCTGGTATACTGGACAATAACTGTAAGATGAGTTACTATTATTATCCCCCGCTATTCCATATAAGGAAACTGTGAGGTGAACCTGTTGCAAAGTGGATACGAATGGCTGAGACATACATGTATCATGTAGTTCCATTTCTGTAGCAATGTCTTCCAATGTTAGCTACCCAAAACTCACCTTGTAAGCAGCGAAGCCAGCCCAACCCCCATACAGTCAGAATGGGAGGAAAATAATTGGGGATACATCCAGGTATTCCAGCAGCTGGAAATACTGTCACAGGCATCTTCAGGAGGTCTGTACAAATGACATCATTGCAGCACTTCCAGTTACAGGAAAATATCTGGATACATTCCTACTCCTCTCTCTCCAACATCACTGAAACGGCCGAGGAAGCATTTGCAATGCTTACAAGATGAGTTGAAGGGGATTTTGAGCATTGCATGTTTGAAACAGAATTATGACCTCAGAACAACCAAAAATTCATTTGCAGTGGTTTGACTCTGATTTGCACCATCATAATTTACCAATGGGATGAAGCCAAGTGTTTTTAATGCCACAGCCACAAAGATACCACCCCCTATCAAGCAACCTTTGCTTCCTCTCTTCTCCCCCCCCCCCCCCCCAGCATTTGCCTCACTATCCAGTTAATCCTGTTACAGCTTCTGTGTCTGCAGTAATTTGGCAAAGATGAGGAAGAAGCAGGCAAAAGGCCAAAAGCAACATTTTCAAGATGAGACAGGCAGTAATTGATCTCCCCAGACTCTGGGCTTTGCTCCACTTCTTTGTGGTGCCAGCTATTCCAGTTTTAAAGGTGCCTGTGGTGTTCCAGTGACCTAAGCTACTAATCTTGGTCAGAAGACATAGAAACCTTTTGCTTCGTACCAGCCCTCTTGTTTGTTTACTTGCTATGTGTCTTGAAAAATCTGGCTATTATAATATACAAAAAAGAATTACTGCATAAACAGACATTTAATGATGAAATTGTGTTGTTACTTTCTTTCCAGGGTGGCTGCATCACTAAACTGGAAAATTTCATCCAGGAGCACCTGAAAATTATTGGAGCAGTGGGGCTTGGCATTGCATTTGTACAGGTATGGAAGATGAAATTATGTGAGCTCAATGCTTGGGAGATCAGAACATCCTTCCCTGAATTAACTCTAATAGAGAGGGGCTGGTCAAATAATAGCATTTGAAAAAAACGTGGCACCTGGATGTGTTCCATTGGTGCTTCATGCAGTCAATGCCGGCCACATGACCTTGGAAGTGTCTACGGACAATGCTGGCTCTTTGGCTTAGAAATGGACATGAGCACCAACACCCAGAGTCGGATACAACTAGACTTAATGTCGGGGAAACCTTTACTTTTACTTGGATGTGCATCACTTGGTTTCCTACAAAGCTGAAATATGCCAAATGACAAAACCTGTAGAAGGCACTTGGTAATCAACCACCACAAAGAGGGGAAAGGTTAATGTCTCTGTTCTCCTGGTCATAGGAATACTCTGAAAAGAGTATATTTTCCTTAGGTGTGGCAGGACAGGAGATTTTGCTTATTCTTTTGTCTGATAGTTAGTCCTAGACTGGCTTTCTGCCACTTATTCTGCCGCAGGAGAAAAAAAAGTGTTTTTTTAAAAAACAACAACAACCAATTATCTGAAAATTTAATATAATCACAGAATTACGAAGTTGGGAGAGACTACAGGGGCCATCCAGTCTAACCCCCCCTTTTTTGTGTGTGTGTCAGGAGCGACTTGAGAAACTGCAAGTCGCTTCTGGTGTGTGAGAATTGGCTGTCTGCAAGGGCATTTCCCAGGGGACGCCAGGGTATTTGATGTTTTACCATCTTTATGGGAGGCTTCTCTCATGTCCCAGCATAGGGAGCTGGAGCTATGGAGAGAGCTCACTCGCTCTCTCCGGATTCAAACCGCCGACATATTGGTCAGCAATCCTGCCGGCACAAGGGTTTAACCCATTGCACCACTGAGGGCTCCAGTCCAACCCCCTGCCATGCAGAAACACACAAGCAAATCACCCCTGACGATGGCCATCCAACCTTTGCTTGAAAGCCTCAAGAGAAGGAGATTCGACTTGACTCGCAGTCAGCATATTCCACTGCTGATAATGGCACTTCGGGATCTAGGGAACCCTTTGAAAAAAGTTTTTGCCATGTAAAACTTATCAGATTTGAATATCTGTAGAATATCCCTCTAAGCATGAGGGGAAACTGTCCTAAACAGGGGGATTTCATAGATGTGTGGGCTTTGGGGGAATAATTTATTTGGATGAGGGTTTCCTTCCTAGTATTTTGACCTTCTAAATCTAGCCTTATCTTTAGCAATGATTGTCCTTCAAACTGAAGTTGACAGTTCAGATGTCTGAGGACAACTCCAAAACAGCATATATTTGCATTAGTAAAGGTAAACATTAAGTCTAGACGTGTCTGACTCTGGGGGGTGATGCTCATTTCCATTTCTAAGCTGAAGAGCCGGTGTTGCCTGTAGACATCTCCTAGGTCATGTGGCCAGTATGGAACATTGTTACCTTCCCGCCAGAGCAGTTTCTATTGATCTACTCACATCTGCATGTTTTCGAACTGCTAGGTTAGCAGAAGTTGGGCCTAACAGTGGGAGCTTACCCCATGCCCCGGATTCAAACTGTCAACCTTTCGGTCAGCAAGTTCAGCAGCTCAGCGGTTTAATCCACTGCGCTACCAGGGGAACCCATATTTGCATTACGAATTACTTAATCAGCTTTGAGAGCAAAGTAGTTTTAAGTTTAGAATTGATCACAAAAGTTTTTGTAAATCTAATATGAGGGTTTTGAAAACAGAGCAGTGAAATGTCCCTGGCACTAGTCCAAAACCTCTCATGACACTACAGTATTAGACAATACAGTATTAGACAGTATTAGTGTTCAATGACATATAATTCCTCTATGGCACAGTCTTCTGTGATTCTGTAATGTGCAAAAACTTGAAATGTAAAAATTCACAGTGTCTGAGAAATATCACTACATCTCAATTAAAACTGATACCAATGCAGTAAACAGTTTACAGCTACAGAAATTGCATCTGATATTTTACCTGGAGGGAACGTTTTACAACTTTCAGTTGTTTTTCTAGGAAGATCTTATAACTATTTTACTGAAGTCATTCTACAGCTGTTCATTTCCCTGATAGAATCTAAACTAGGAAAAGAAAAGCCCCGGAGGTATATTTTTAGTGTTCAAAACTCTACACAAGAAGTGAGAATTGGCTATGGAGCAGAATCCTGTAAATTGGTGCATTTCAGCCACTTCTTAGTTAAAAATATTATGGCTTACAAAGATATTCTGAATATGATACAGTAATTCAAAAATGTGAGTACTCTTCAAACAAACCCCACCCTACATCATTAACTTGATCACAACTCTGAAGAGGATGAGTCAAAGAGACTGTTATCAGGGTTCATATCTTATGGAGTGTGTCTGTACATATCAAAAGCTATGTCATATAGATGCAAGATCCCTCTTTCCATATTTGCTTAGCCTCAAAGATAATGCCCAAATATGGCAATTATCTTTGTCATAGTGTACTTAGAACATTTATTTATTTAAAGATTTACATTGCAGTAGGTATCACTGGAGTTCAGGAGAGCAGGCAAGTAACACTAATCTTAGCTGTTTGGAACAATTTTAAAAGAAAAAGAATAAATTATAGTTTAAATAGACTTAACCCTATTAAACATTTTAGCAAGGGAAGCTATATTAAAAAGGTTGCAAGTTCAACTTTTAATATGATGTACATTTTGAAAGAAATTATTCAAAACTCCAAGGGTTTATTTAGAAAGTTGTGTTTTTATGAATGAATGAAGCTAGTTTTAGTAGCAGTCAGGCCTCCAGATAAGGACTCGTGTGTCACAATAGAGAAGTGACTCTTGTATGTTCTCCTGCAGAGTGTTGGTCTCACCGGAGAGAGACAGAAGAGAATTACTTGAGCAGACCTCACTCCTATGGCAGGTTTATATAGGGAGAGGCACTCCTTTACACTTCAAAGCCCCAAACTCTTTAGCATTGATTTTTTTAAATCCTCCAAAGAAGGAGCTTCCTCCACACTCCAAGGCAGCGAGTTCCACTGTTGAACAGCTCTTATAGTCATGAAGTTCTTCCTAAAGTTCAAGTAGAATATCCTTTTCTGTAATTTGAACCCATTGCTCCAAGTCCTGATCTCCAGGGCTGCAGAAAACAAGCCTGCTACTTCTTCTTTATGAAATCCTCTCAACCTTCTCTTCTGCAGGCTTAACATACCCAGGTCTTTAAGCCATTCCTCATAGGATATAGTCTCCAGAAATTTGATCATTTTAGTTGCCCTCATCTGGACACCTTCCAGCTTGTCAATATCTCTTTTAAACTGTGGTGCCCAGAACTGAACATAGTATTCCAGGTGAGGTCTGACCAAAGCAGAATAAAAGGGACACTATGACTTCCCTTGTTCTAGACCAGGGGTTCCCAACCTTTGGGCCTCCAGGTGTTTTGGACTTCAGCTCCCACAGTTCCTAACAGCTGGTAAGCTGGCTGGGATTTCTGGGAGCTGAAGTCCAAAACACCTGCAGGCACAAAGATTGGGAACCACTGTTCTAGACCAACTACTCCTTTTGATGCAGCGCAATATCCCATTGGCTTTTTTAGTTGCTGCATCTCACCGTTGACTTATATTCAACTTGTTGTCTACTAAGACTCCAAGATCTCTTTCATATGGATTGTTGTCAAGCCAGGTGTAACCCATCCAGTATCTTTGCATTTCGTTTTTTTCTGCCTAAGTGATCTTACATTTCTCCTTGTTGAACTTCATTTTGTTAGTTTTGGCTCAGCTCTCTAATTTGTTAAGATCAGTTTGAATTCTGATCCTGTCTTCTGGAGTATTAGTTATACCCTTATAATTTGGTGTCATCTGCAAACTTGATAAGCATGCCCTCTAAACCCAAGATGTTGAACAGCACTGGGCCCAGCACCCCACTAGCCACTCTTTTCCAGGATGAAGAGGAGCCATTGGTGAAGACCTTTTGGGTTTGGTCACTTAATCAATTACAAATCCACTTTACAATAGTATTGTCTAGCCCACATTTTACCAGTTTTGTCTGCAAGAAGGTCATGGGGGACCTTGTTGAAGGTCTTACTGAAATCAAGATATGCTACATCCACAGCATTCCCTGCATTTACCAAGCTTGTAACTCTATCAAAAAAAAGAGATTAGTCTGGCATGACTTGTTTTTTAAAAATCCATGTTGACGTTTAGTGATCACAGCATTCTTTTCTAAGTGATTACAGACTGCCTCCTTAATGATCTACCCCAGAATCTTTCCTGGTACTGATGTCAGTCTGGACAGTAATTGTTTGTGTCTTCTTTTTTTCCCTTCTTGAAAATAGGGACAACATTTGCCCTCTTTCAGTCTGCTAAGACTTCTTCTGTTCTCCAAGAATTCTCAAATATTATTGTCAGTGGTTCTGAAATGGTTTCTGCTAGTTCTTTCAATATTCATGGAGTCTGGCTCTAGAGACTTTAATTCATTTAGAATAGCCAGATATTCCCAGACTACTTATTTAAATTTTGGGTTGCATTCCCCCTGATGCCTTTCCCATTCCATATTGCTCAGGCTGAACACTGATTTTCTTTTGGGAGAAGACTGAGGCAAAGAAGGTGTTGAGCAACCCATCTTCTCTCCTGTTAGCATTTCACCATCTTCTCCATGCAGAGGCCCTACCATTTTCTTATTCTTCCTTTTTCTACTGACATAACCAAAGAACCCCTTTTTCTTGTTTTTAATTTCTTTGGAAAGCCTGGACTCATTTTGTGTTTTAGCTTTTTGCACCTTTTCCTTACATATATTGGCTATTTGATTGAATTCCTTTTTGGTGATTTTCCCGCTTTTCCATTTCTTGATCATGTCTCTTTTAAATCTTACCTCAGTTGAAAGTTCTTTGGACATCCATTCTGGTTTCTTTACACTTCTCTTATTTTTTCTCCTTGCTGGCACTGTTTACAACTGTGCCTTCATATCTCATTTTTAAGAAACTCCCATCCATCATTTACTCCCTTCTCATTTAGTATTTATGTCCATGGGATTGCACTCAGTATTTCCTCAACTTTAATAAAGTCAGCTCCCCTAAAGTCTAGACTGTATGCCTGACTTCTTTTAGTTTCCCCTTTTCTCTGTATCACAAACTCCAGGAGCACATCCTACCTAAGGATCCCACCACCCACTCCATTGACTTAAGTTCTCAGTGCTGGCTAGGATCAGATCCAGAATAGCTGATCCCCTTGTTGACTCTTCCACCTTCTGGACAATAAAATTGTCAGCAAGGCAAGTTGAGGAACAATGTAACAATGCAATTGTATCATGTTATTTTTAAATTAAGGATTTTTTAAAAAAAAGTCAGACCTAAAAAAGAGAAGAGTAATAAAAATGCTTAAGAAGCTATTTGCAGCTCTAATGCCCTTACAAGAAAGGCTTGAGTTAAATGACTGAACTTGATTGAGGAAGCCAAGTTCTCTTTTGCTAGACAGCCTGCCAAAGTTCCCTGTTTTTACCTGCGAAGAGCAATTGGGACACATAAGGTTAGCTCTTGCTCTCCCTTACTCCAGGAAGGTTTTTCCCAATGGTCAAATCTCATCTCCTAGCCGCGAAGACACCACTAAAACTGTCCTCACTAAGAGATTTACAGGAACTCTCAACTAAAGGTGTTGAGCTGCCATAGTACTCCAACCAAACATTAATGTTCTCCCAGACACACAGAATAGCAGTTTGCCTGTCTTTGTTTACTTACATTCATCATTTGGGATATACACCAATAGCATAAAAAGTTGATTCTGTTTCAGTGTGTAAAACCTTACAAATCTCAAGAGTTGGTGTTCCATAAAAGAGTGGTTCTCAACCTGGGGTCCCCAGATGTTTTTGGCCTACAACACACACACCCCGTCCGGAAATCCCAGCCAGTTTACCATCTGTTAGGATTTCTAGGAGTTGAAGGCCAAAAACATCTGGGGACCCCCAGGTTGAGAACCACTGCCATAGAAGCAACAACGTGAGGAACTGTATACAAACGTGATGTCATTATAAAGGAGGAATGCCACAAGATATTGTTGCTTTTATACTTGGGTTGTTATCTGCACATAATTCTAAATTTCACTATAAAATTGAAAAACTTGTTCATCCTCCACTTATTCACAATTTTCTCTAAGCATGTAAATGGGAGATCCAATAACATGTGTTTTAAACAGAATTATAGGGACTGACTAGGATGAGTGGAGACATGTTGTTGTGTTTCTAAATGCCTATATAGAAATGACTCAGTGAAATTATTACACTGTTTATAGAGAGAAGGGATACGAACACACATCTGTTGGTAGTGTTGGCAGAAAGCAGCCTCTAGCGGTGATTCATTACAATAGCACTTGGATTGAACATTATGCCTTAGGCACCAGATCCCATCTGAACTTGGAAGCTTAGCAGGGTCAGCAATAGTTAGTACCTGGATGGGAGATGGCCAACAAAAATATTATAGGCATATTTCAGAGGAAGTAATTGATAAAACCATTTGTGAGCTTGCCTAAGTTGAGGGGCAATTTGTAGCAGTACAGATACATACATTTTTAAAAGCGCTTCTTTTAAATGTTATAGTAACATGGAAATAATTCTGTTGCAACTATTATACTATGAGAGATCAGATAATCATATAGAATATTTTCTTAACTCGATATGCCTTGCCCTTTGTTATTCATTTCAAACAATTTTAGAATCCATAAATGAAATGTGATGTAGTCCTAATTCTAGAAAGGCAATGCCTCTGTTCTTCAGAGCGATTGTTGTAAAAGTCAGCTTTCTAAGGAGAGGCTCTTTTTTCTGTGAGTATATGTGCACCAGGAATCTTTGTTTTCTCTTTTTTAATTGTAGAAAAACACAACAGTGAGAAGGAATTCCTCTCTTGGTATTCTCTCTTGCGTTTATTGCCCTTCTGCTCAGATATTCCTTTCATTCTAACAAGTCTGGAGTGAGAAATCTTTACTACTTTAGATATGTTCCTACAACTCCAGTTAGCCTCATTCAAAATAACCAATTGTAAGGAATTGTGGGAGTTGTGGTCAACAACATCTGGAGGACCCACGGTTCCACCCTTCTCCAAATCCAGTCAGTCATGGGCCAGTAAAGTCTCAAACTCTGCCTAGAATACTCCACACTCCTCCTTATAAAACACTGGGATCCAAAACATAAGGGGCAGCTAAGGAGATTCACACTGGAAATAAACATTTGTCCCAGAATGCAGAAATCCTTTACCAGGTTTTGTACATTCTGAAAATGACAACTTTTAGAAACCACCCAGTCATTTTACTTGTTTCTTGTTTCTTTTTTGGTTTTTCTAAAGTGTAAGGGATGGAAGAGATGTTGCAATGCAGAAACTCTTATGATGTCTTTTCTGCCACTTAAATGTATTATATCTGCCTTCCAGATCTTTGGGATGATCTTCACTTGCTGTTTGTACAGGAGCTTGAAATCAGAACCTTACTAGGTCCTTAAAGACCACCCACCTGCTCAACTCCAACACGTTCCATCCTGTCACCCCACCCTTCATCCAGCAGCGTGGAAGACTCACTCTCACAAGGACTTTTGCTGCTTAATGAAATTTATTATTGGATAACCCAGTGCCTCTAACAGAGAAAACAGCTCCTTCCCTTTTATGGCAATTAAGGGGGGGGGGGCTGTGCTTCTTCACCCAGCTGTGTTTCTTTGTGGTCCAAAATAATGGAGACTTGCAAGGAACTCTTCCAAGCCAAGCCTGACCTGGAGTCTGAGAGAGAGCTCTCATCCAGTGCCTCTGTGTTTCCTCTTCAGCCCTTTGAATCAAGATGTCAGCTGTTTCCTGAGGGATGACAGCTGACTTGCAAACATTGGAAGAGGCATATGCAGGGTGTAGGTTTCACTACTTTCTTCCTGTATGCCTGTTTGTAAAACCAGAAGTTTGATGGCAGCTCCACCCCATCCATGGCGGATACTGTTCTTGCCAGCTGCTTCCCATGCTGGACAGTCTTTCACCATGAATTTCCTGAGACTACACCCAAGAGATGGATGAACTAGGCTACCCAACTAAGTCAGCAGCTCTTTTCTCAAAGCCTCCCTCGCTCTTTCCCTCCCTTCCACCAGTTGGACAAAGTCCCTTTAAAATAGAGAGAAGTGTTGTGCCTTTCAAGCTATGTGCTGGAGGACATTTTTTGTTCTCTTAATTAGAAGCCTTAGTCTATTTAATAAAAAAGGAAATAAGAAGAAACCATACAACTCTGGAAGTTTCAATTAAAATGGTTTCCTGCCATTGCAAGGTTGTCAAGGTGCTGTCATGATAAACCCACTTTGTGGAGTAAAAGATGCCCTGACTTAGACCCTTCCCTAGAATAAAGCTTCATTTATTTAGAGAGAAGATAAATGAATAGAAAATAACATTGCTAGCTTTTAAATCAATCTTCAAGGTTTCATTAGCCAGCGATGTATCTGACTGGGCTTGAGACCTAGAACTCGGCTCTCCTATTTCCTTTCTTGGTAATTTACTGAGTGTGCTTCTTTTTTTGAAGTTGACTTAACTAATATTTTTTAAAATATTGGTAGTAAGGCAAACACCAAATTAATTACTTGGCAGGAAGGAGACGAGTGCATGATATCTTCTGTAGCCACAGTGCCTATTTCCTCTTTCATAGAGGAAGTTGTCTTAGGAATGACTTACACCACCAGATTTGCTAGATTTCCCAAAAGTTCCATCTATACCAAAGGTTTTCATAGAACCTGTCTATAGTAGTTATTTTCTAAGCATCCTTTTTATTGTCCCGTTTCTATGGCCAGTGCGAAAATATTGCCTAATTTTAAGTTTTTCTATTATACTACTACCTTATGCTTTGGTTTCAGTACTGGAACGTTTTGGTTAATACCTTTTTCACACTTTCTCTGTGTGTCTAATTCAGCAGTATGTACAAGAATATACTTCCCATAACTTTGAGAATCTACTATACGTAGATAATTGTGGCAGCTTATGTGTTGACATCATTAACTTCTATTCCAGATTGTTGCCTTGCAACTCCATAGCAGACTTTCACCCCTCTCCCCTCTATTTACAGACCTAAGAATGTTAATAAACAAACAGTCTAGATATATTTAGTTTTTCCCTTTGAATGTCAATCACTTTAGACCCAGTTGTCCTTCTGCCATGACCTCATGAGTTTCCTCTGCTCACTAGATGTGACTTTCTTCCATCTGAAATGGTGACAGAAGACCATGTTTATTTTGAAATTATAGGTGGCTTATGGCCTTGTAGCTCTGTGCAGACTCTGGCAGGACAGCATTTCACATAAACATGTTCTTGTAACTAATTTTTAGTGTGGCGTGTGGCATCATTGCCGAGGCATGTCCTCTTGGCTTTGTCAAGAGATCTCAATCTGAGAGAGTATTAAAAAGGCAACTGGGGAGGTGAAGATGAGTCTTTCTAACTGCAATATGTGCAGTATGTTCATGCAAGGGAGAGATTTTGTGCCATTCTCATTGTTAAGGAAGAAAAATATCTGTATTACTGCAGGATAAATTGCTAAATTATTTGTTAATATCTGCATGGTGTTTTCCCTTTGAGAAATTGATGACTAACTACTGACTTAGACATTTGAAACAGTATTTGACTACTGAAGTGTTTGTGTATATGGCTTGCCTTCTTTTTCCCCCTTGTCCTCCTGGGAACCATATAAGAAAAGGAAGTGAGGACCCGGTGTATCAGTTGGCAGTCTGTGCCTGATCCTCTCTTTTCTTCATACCATAACCATGCTTTAAATGCATTTTTATGTTGCTGGTCAATAAAGCTTACATGTCATATTTTGTTTTATTTAATGCTGGAATGAAAACACAAGCAACAGAAAATTAGCAGAGCACATGCTCACTGGAAGGGTGAGCATGAAACTGCAGGGCAGATTGCCACCCATTGCTACCATTTGTTACTCCGTTATTGTGTGCCTTCAACTTGTAAAAGAGATCCAGTATAAGAATAAAGTTCTTTCAAACTCGTTACAGCTTATAATCCAAAAGAAAAGGAAGTTGCAGAAAGGAAAGGTTAGTAATTACACTAAATGGATGGGAAGGTAGCACTGCATTCATTTATTGATTTCTTAACTTGTCAGATCAATAAATGGAAGGCAAAAGATATTCTTATATCTTGCATGTATCTTTTTTCTTTTTCTTTCCATTTCTTGCACACCATATTATGACTTGCAAGACTAGTTCTCTTGTACCCAGCATTATATATGTTGAAACTGTTTCAACATGCCCTCATGTAAGTTTGTTGGAAGAAAAAGGCAGATAGAAATGGAAAGGACCATACAGATGTGATCAGTTTCAAAATGTGTTCTAAATAAGAATAGTAAGGATCTCCTGTAGCTTTCATGTGGTTTTTAAAACCTATTTTTCCAGGGTTGTAAATCTGAACAAGGGGACTGCAGAAGAATGTACCAAATACTCATTAGTGATGGCGCAGGTGACTGGAATATCGTATTTACAATCTCATGTCACACAGCACTACTGGTAGCCTTAGATGTTTTATCTGGGATGAAGAAATTAAGCCACAACATATTGCAGTAGGCTTACTGAAAAACATATTTCTATAGAACAGGGAGATATGTCAGCTTTGTTTTAGATAATCATTGGATTTTGTCCATCCATGTGAGCAAATAATACACTGGATCCGTTCAAAAGTGAAATCTTTACTTTTGTTATTTTTCTCTTATATGACCACTGAGTGGTGTCTGACTACAGTATATAGCAGGCAAAGAGGCAAGAGGCTCCCCCCGCTTTACAGCAGTTTCTGCCTTGAGTCATACAGTGCAAGATAACAATATGGTCCACAGCTACCCTGACCCAAGTTGCATTACCTTCTTTCATCTAATTTAATAATAATAAATAAAACTTTATATCCCGCCACCATCTCCCCGTGGGGACTCGGGGCGGCTTACATGGGGCAGAGGCCCAAACAACATAGAACAAAACATAGGCAACATAATACAAATCACACTATAAAAAGATAAAACAGTAATACAATATATCAATTAAAACAAAAATACAGGATAAAAAATTGCATTTAAAACATAAATGGTAAAATCGTAATAAAAACGGGATAGATTATTAAAAACCCTCTGGGGCTGATTAATTAATGACTCTATCTCCAAAGGCCTGCTGAAACATCCAAGTCTTCAGTTGTTTCCTGAAGGAAGGTAGAGAGGGAGCTAACCTAATCTCCCTGAGGAGGGAGTTCCAGAGTCGGGGAGCCACGGCCAAGAAGGCCCTCTCTCTCGTCCCCACCAAATGCAGTTGTGAGGAGGAAGGAAGCGAGAGGAGGGCCTCCCCAGAAGATCTCAGCGACCGGGTGGGTTCATAGGGGACGACGCGGTCACTAAGATAGTTTAGTTCCCAAGCAAGGGTGTTGGCCTTCATCTCCATGAATACCTGGAAACTGGTCATAGTGTTGAGAGTCTCTGAGGTGGCCTTCCAGCAAAATATGATGACCTGAGCATGGTAACCTCAGCTCTATCTGAAGGTGATTTGTTTACCCCTCTTATCAGCTACAAAGATTTTCAGGACAGTGTTAGCTAAGTGAAAAGATATATTTTCTTAAAAGATTCAGCTCTATCACAGTAAACCAGTGATTCCCAAAAAACTATTTTTTCACATGTTTTGAACGTTAATTCCCAGAAGCCTCAACTGGTTGAACCAATGATCAGGGATTTTGGGAGCTAAAGTCCAAAACAACTGGAAGTACAGAATGGGAAACACTATTAGTTTCCATCTAGTTCAGCACAGCTACTATTTACTAAATTAAGCCATTCATTGTCACAGCATATAGAAACTTTGAATCTCTGTTCGCCAAAGTTAGGTCCCTAACTTTACATAAATAAGTGGTTGGGAGCAAAGCAAACGTAATTTATAACTTTTTGATTTCATCTAGCATAGCATACAGTTAACATTCTAGATCTTTGTGACACTTGGGGGATTGGTCAAAATTGTTTTCACGTGAGTTGAAGCTAGAACAACAGCAAGAACATTCACTGCTGAAAAGATGGAATCCTTGCAGCCTACCGCTGCCCACACCCAGTCATCCAGTTCCATGCTCTCGGTGATCACTAGAAATGTGAAGAGGCCAGTTTCATTGACAGTCATGAAGAAGAAGTAAATCTGCCCACTTAGAGAAATCATGCCTGTATTAAGCTGGTGTTCCCACCCTGTTTCTGGTCAATCTTCATAATTCCTTCACTGGGAAAAGGCAACCTGTAACTTCAGGGCATGAGATCCATGACCTATATCAAAATAACACTACAACTGATTATCTCCCAGCCTGTCACAGTAATGTTAGTGGGGGTGCAGCCACAGTTGGCAAAATGAGGATATTGCCCCCCCCCCCCAAATTCTGACCCTATCCTCTGAACTTTTCTTTCAGTACCACAAATGTCTGGCATTGCAGAGATAGTGAAAATTGAATGTATATTCCTTTGATTACTTTGCTTGTTCTTTTTCTTTGTATGCCTAAGCTGTACAGAAGGACTCCTTTATCAATTGATTCAAAATCCATGGTTTCACTTACCCACATGCCGAAAAAAATATAACTCCACTCCCAAGAAGTGCTTGTGGGACTCTCTAGGTCGTCTAGGGGGATTCTATGGGATGCTTCCAGCCCAAGTATAGTCAAAAAGAGTTTACTATTTTCCGCAGTTTCAGATATCCATGGGGGTGGTCTTGGAACCTATTTCTCCGCAAGTAGTGGCATATTGTATCTCTAAATGTTCCGCTGAATTCTTAAGATACTGCAATACAAGAAAATTGGGGAAAATTCATGTGATGGCACAATTCTTAAAGGAAGCATCCCCCTTTATATTCTTGTGTGAGAAATAATGAGAGAAGGCGAATTGCAGGAATAGAAGGGGGAATCGCTGCACCCACACGCAACCTTTTGACACTATCAAGAGCCAACTCAACACCATACTGACATAACTCTTAAGAGAGAAAGAAATTGCCTTAAATGCTGGTTGAATTGATGCTGCACTGGGCAGAACTGAACTCATGTCAATAGTGATTTATCAGCATTACCTGCTTTATAGAATTACCTGCTTTCCGTCAAGCATTAGAAGTTTCAGAATGGGGACAATCACTGCCTGATTTTTTTCTCTGACAGACAATAAGATGGTCTCAGGTATCATTACTGCTGCAATGGTAATGTATCTTACCATATGCCACTACTAGTCCCTTCCATCTCCCAACTGATTGTAGAAACGTTTTCAGCAACATTTCCCCATCAATCAGTGATAACTACCCTCCCATAATTCTGGTTAATTACTCCAATGCTCTTCCACTTGCAGTAATTAACAAAACTGGCTGTCGAGCCAACTCATTTTGTTGGATTTGCAGTTACTGGCTGTCCAAGGCTGATGAAATATGGCTGTTTCTTTCCCCCCAAACAGATGCACTGCTTCTTTTCTTTTTAAGTACAGGCAAATACTCAACAATTGGAGCTCTATATGGCATGAAGACTATTTACAGTTGGCCCTCCATATCCATGGGTTCTGCGTCCAACTAACTACAACTAAAAATGTTAGGAAAATCTCCTGCACTCATTTAAGTTGTTCACCATTTCGTATAATGGATAGTATTTTCCTACAGCATGATATATAATGGGACAGATTTGAATATCCATGGGAGTTCTGGAACCAAATTGCAAGGGCCCACTGTATTTATGGGTTCATTTCATATCCATGCTTCCTTACTCTTGGAGTGGGACACAAAGTGTATTGAAAGAAAAGAGTAGCGGCTGCACAACAAAACATGGCATGCAGTGCACTAGCTGTTGGTGAACCTAACTACAACAAAAGAAATCTCAGTCTTCCAAACCCGCAAAGGCATAAAGCTTACAAGAAGGTGAAAGCAAACATAGCAAGCATCTCTCACATCTAGTTTACATTAGTGGATATTAAGCGCAAACTAAAAAGATCAGATGGGGACACTGGACCAGATGCACTGTGAGGAGGGGATGCTTCCTGCTTAAAGCAAAACAATGTTGACAGAGGTCCTTCAAGGATCCTTAGTACAAATCTACCAGCTTCCAGTCCCCAGCAATTGATCTGATTTATGGGTGGTCCACATTTCCAGTTCCTAAGAAACCACAGCTATGGTGTTGTCAAGAAAACTCTCACTTCCAAGCAAAGGTATAATTGATCCCCAGAATTTAGAAGGAAATGAAAAGGGGTGCCTGATGGCTGCCTGCTCGGTTTCAGGAAGGATCCCCTTAAACTGAAAAGTTTATTGTTGTTGCACTTGGAACATGTTTTTACCAACACCACACAATGTTCAGATAATCCAATAAGTAAAAGTTTAGTAATAAATATAAAAGGAAAAAGGCAAGTAAAAAAGAAGCAGCAAAAGTACAAGAAGTAATTCCCAATGAGATCAAGAGTTCATCAGCCTTTGAACCAAGGCATTGAAAAGTAATCCACAGAGTCTTAACACAAAGCAAAAGAAACCTCAAGCAAGATACTGTTCAAAAGTTATATTCATAAACATGAAAACAGGAACACAAGAAAGGCAAAACCTCCAAGAACAAGAAGTGATAAACAAGAATCAAACCAATAATCTTAAAATCCAGGAATTTAGGACTAGAAAACTGGGAGCTGTGTCCCCTTTTACAATGTTGTTTTCACTAAACACCTTGAAGCCCAGAAACCACTTAAAAGGCCTCAGTCCCTCTCATGACGTCATTTTGCACACACCTGTTTTTTCTTTCTTTATCTCTGAAAAAACAAGTTTGTCCTTGTTTACATGCTGCCTCCTAATTTCACGGCGACTTGATCTGGAAAACCCTTCATCTCCCACATTTTCTTCTGAAGGCCACTCTGGCCTATTCTCATGGGAACTGATGCCACTTTCTCCCATTGCCTGGGAACAGCCTGGAGATTCCAAAACCTTTCTCTCCAGGCCACTGCTATCTTTTATAGACTCCTCAGACATTACAGGTTGCAACCCATCAGCCCCTTCTTAATTATCTGAGCACTCAGAAAGCTCATCTGATGCTTGCCGGGCTACAACAATTGTCCCATCTGCATACGCTTAATCATTTTCAGAAATTACTCTCTATAAAATGTCTTCATTGGAAATTATGACTCCACCTATTATTATGGCTTTAATCAATTTACACATACTCAGATGAAAAATTTAGTAATAGAATCATAGATTTGGAAGAGACCACAAGGGCCATCCAGTCCAAGGAAAATAAAATACAGTAAAATCACTTATCTTCCTGACTGGACCATGGTTATTCAAGATTGTAGCTATGACCATTAGATAACATAACATCCAGTCCTGGCCTACTATAGAGTTGTGTTGGAGAACTCAGAGATTTCTAGAAAAGTATCCTCTCTAGGAATTTGCTGTGTCTTCTAACACAACTCTATAGTAACTTCCACCAGAGGTTTACTATATAATGGCCTAGAAGATCTAGCAAATTTCTAGAGAGACAATTTCCCATCTGAGCACAGGTAACTGAAACTGGATAAGGCTTCCACGGTTACTGGAATCTGACGGCACTAAAATTATAATCTTTCATATATTCACTCACACACTTTTATGTACATCTACAACTATACTTCTGTGTTCCTATGCATCTGGTGGTGATATCTCCTTTATTATGGGAAAACTCTAAACAGTAAAATGGTATTTTGCACAAAAAGTACAATAATCTCATAGCCTTTAAATTTGACTAACTATACCTAGTATAGGAAAACTACCTTCCTGTCTCTCTAGCTTGCACTCAGACTCAACATTGAGCAGCCAGAAGTTCAAGCACTTCCCATTACAGTTTTTAAAGACCCCCTTCCAGCTCCTTTCAAAAGATGCTGTTCATAGTATATTTCATCCCCTTTACCTGTTGGGGAGAGTGGAATGTGCTCATATTAATGAGCCCTCGGTTTCACAGAGGAAGTCACAGAGTCCTGTCTCCTGTCCAAGGCTTTTCTTCTTCCAAACTGTCAGGGTTGTCACTGAACAGTCAAGGCTGTTAATGCAACCTGAAACAAAACGAAGGCTGATGCAACACTCTGGAAAATAGGAACAAAATCAGACAAACACACATCCTTGCTCTTGTTTCTGCTAAGGTCAGGAGACCTGCCAATCTTTTAAATCAATATAAGTCATATGTACCACATCCACCTCCTGGTAATTAAAATAGTTTTGATGGGAATTTTTTCTTGAAAAATGTAATCACGGTAAAGCATTTGAATGTGTCAATACAATAATGAGATGCTTCTGTGAGTGTTATGGGTTCAATTCTCTGCTGCAGAGAGGTTCCAGGATTTCACTCTGACAATACAATGTGCCCTTCCCCCCTAAATGTACGCACTCTTTAACATTTAATAGTAGCTATGATAATAATTTGAAGGCTAAGTATACATATTTACATTGAATAATAATGTTATAATGATTTAATCAGAGTTACAAATTCCATCCTAAATTTCAATTTTGTGTAATACATTCAAATAGTCATCCCAGTGCAGCAATGCACTACTTGTATTGTCGAAGCATAGAGTTAAAGGTTTTCTTGGAATTTCACAACATGTCTCTTACTGTAAGTTTTTATCCTGTTGTGGATATATACATTTCTTTTTTTTAAAATGCACACATGTGTACCCATACCAAGAATTATAAGCTGTTAATGGTATATAACTTCTCCAGGACACCCTATATATATCTGGCATACATTTTGTTTTGAAATGTCTTTCAAGTAGACTTCAGGAGGTCTGGATTATATGATTTCACAGTATATATTTAAATAAAGATATGTGTGGGAGCTAGTGCTCGTAACAGCTGAGAAAATCCATCTTAAATTGTTAAATGTTTATTATGAAAATGACATCTAAAGATAGATATATCTTTCTAGATACACGACTTTGAGAAGTAGTGGGAGGAAGTGAAGCCACCTTCAGATTATCAATCTCAGACAGAAGGGACAGATTAGAGTCGAGGGAAGAGGGGATACAAGAAGAAATGCCAGCTATCGCACTTCACAAATATATCTGCTATAGGCACACACTCTTTCATAGAGGTGTAATTGCACTCCACTTCCTGCAGTAAAACTATTTCCAGTCATAATGTATGTGCTTCTCATCCTGTTAAAGAAAAATCAGAAGGTATGAAACAGAAAAATTCCTTGTACAGACAGCTTATTTTTTTTAGTGTAAAAGAAAATGCCCCTATAAAATGTTTCCAACCACTATATCTTTAATTGACTAGCATACCTGCAAGCATGCTTTTACTTTTCTGTGTGAAGAAACTCAAAATCCTTTCATGTTAGAAGTACATTTCTCAGTTAAGCGAGGAAGACTAATAAGGTCAGAGGAGGGTTGGCAAGAGTAAAATGATTTATTTCACTTTCCTAGCTGGCTGCATTTCACAATACCCTTCTGTCTCCCATGTTTAGATCACGGTAGCAGCTGTGTGGATGTAGTGGTTTGAGTGTTTGACTCTGGAGATGAGGGTTCAATTCCTCACTAGCTATGGGCAGAATGACATAAGCTGGTTGCTCACTGGGTGGCCTTGGGATAATAATAATAATAAACAATAGACATTGACAAAATTACGATCTGCCAACTGCAAAAGGCCACCCCACTGGGATCTGCGCACATCATCCGAAAATACATCATGCAGTCCTAAACGCTTGGGAAGTGTTCGACTTGTGATTTTGTGATACGAAATCCAGCATATATACCTCGTTTGCTGTGTCATACTATGTCGTTGTTTCAATAATAATAATAATAATAATAATAATTTTTATTTGTATTCCGTCCTATCTCCCCAAGGACACTCACACACTCTCATGCCCATAAAGCCCCATCATATGGTCTCAGGGTCACCAGAAGTCAGAAACAACTTGAAGGCACATGACAATAACAAAAACAAGCATCAGTCAAAATAGATGATGTAGAAATATAAGACCAGTCTATTTATGAACTTCCCCACAAAGTATATAATATGGTATATTAGGTCTGTTAGGACCTCATCAGACACAGAGAGGAGTATCTTCTCCCCGCTTCTCTCTGCTGCCGGAATGAAGTCCCATGGAGCCCATCACATGATGCTGAGCAGCTTCCAGTGGGAGTCCCAGCAGTGGAAAGAAGTGGATCCCAGCTTGCCTCTGGAAGAGTTGCTTGCTTACCTGACTCCTCATTGAAGAAGGTGAAGAGGTAGCAGGGACAGATGAGGAAATGACATGGGAAGAAAGAAGATGGACCCCAACGGGAGGAAACAGAGCCTGATGGTTCTCTCCACTGTCCCACACTTTTCCCCGCTGTCCTCTGTTTTACCCATGCCAATTTGATGAAGTTCTTACTCGCAGTATCACAAAAAGAATGTTAATTACTTGCTGTTAGTTGTTGCTGTTGTGTGTCTTCAAGTCATTTCTATCTTACAGTGACTCTACAGTGGCTTTATCATAGGAATTTCTCAGGAAGATTTCTTCACAAGAGGTTTGTCTTTGCCTTCCTGAGGCTGAGAGTGCAATTTGCCCAAAGTTACCCAGTGGGTTTTCATGGCAGGGATTCAAAGCCTAGAATCATATCTCTTAGACCACTACAGCATGTTGGCTCCCTTGCAGATTGTTTCTCCAAGGCCTGTCTTCCAGATGGATCTTTGACATGGAATTTGTCTCTGGCATGAGAAAGATGGTTTTCCAAGCCAGTCTTTCCGGAATGCCTTTAGCTTTGACAACTACTAGTGAGGATTCAGGTCTTAGTACAGGAGAACATTAAAACTGAAAAGAACAATATCTAAATGAAGCAACTACACATTGTCTAAATCAATACCAAGCACCTCCCTGTGGCCAAGAGATAAACATGCCCTCTGCCAGTCCTTTGAGAGCCACATTTACCCTGTATCTCCAAGGTTGTATAATTTTAGCATTGAAAAAAGCCCCATATGTCTTCTGTGGGCTGGGGGGATTTTTTCAGGCTGATTTTTTTTTGCAATATCCCAGTGCCTAAAAACAGCAAATTTGCCTCTCCAGTATCTCTTGAAGGGCCTGATGAACTTACTCAGTTAATACTGCTTTAAAATTGTGGTGCATAGTAGCAGAGTCTGCTAGGCTCCTGGGAAGCCAGATGTGGCTCAAAGGCTACCCTTTCTCCAGCCCTGGTCTAAATATAGTTTCATTGCAACAACATTTTTGGGATGCAGAGAAGTGAAGATCTGTAAGAAGGGAAGTGACAGCACAAGCAGATGATAACTAGATGGAGCCAAAGTCACTCCAGGAAGGCTAGTTTGGAAGATAATCAGTCTTATGGCCCAAGATAAATTGCCAAGCCAGGCTACCTTGAGCTCTGATTATCCATCTGGAAGCCAGGGCATGGCTCTACGCTGAAAGCTCACGGAAACATGAGCTAGAATCCTTTTGGCTAGACCTGCAGATATCCAAGATGAAGGTGGTAGTAGTGTCAGGAAGGAGAACAAGCTACTGAGAAGGGTGAGGAAAAGAGAAGACACCCAGCAGCAGTGGCAATTGGAGGAGAGGGGAAATCATGGAATAGGGGGCTTGGACTTCCTCCTGTGATACACACAGTGCTCACGCTTCTGTTAGGGCAACATCAGAAAAACTGCCATGTAAAAGTATCATGACTTTTCAATAATGAAAGTCAATTTTTAAAATGTGGGAGGCCAGGTCAGGAAGGCTTTTGGCCACATTCCTAGGCATCTACTGTTGCTGCCTGTGGCTATCAGCTGAACTCCTGCAATTCAGGGCAATCATTTAGCAGTGCTCCAAAGAGGCTGTGCATGGATTTTGGACCTATTCATTTCTCTCCTTGGAAGAAGGCCAAGGTACTGAGCCCTTTAATGAAGTGTAGCTGCTTTTGAATAGCCATGTCATCAAGAGAAGGCCAGGATATGTTGGTGGCATCTTGTGATTTAACAGCGGTGTGGAGGAATAAGCAAGGATAGATGAAGCATCAATGGAGTCCAAAGAAAAGGTCATTTGAGAGGGAGGAGGCCACGAAGTTATTCTCTCAGATTCACTAAAATCACACAAATAACAGGGACGGCCAGTTCCCAGCACAGAAATTCACTTAATCACATTTCACCCAGACCTGTGTGGCCAGCACAAAGTTTAAAATCACAAACCTTTGCCACTCTCATTTGCTGCAAAAGAAATACATTCCCCTTAACCTTGTTAAGTTTCCTACAGACATACACACAGAGAGGCCATTAGAGCTCGCAGCTTTCACTCCCTGGCTTTTCTAATCACTCCTATTGCAGACAAAAAGACCTTTTGAGAGCAAGGCACTTTGGAGCAGCAAGAAGCACATTCTCGGCAATAACAGGTTCCTGCTTTGCTGCGATAATGATCTCTCCAATTTAAAGAGTCTCCCCCCAACCAACTAGCTATTGCCACCACAACCAGCTTCTGCCATTCTGCCCAGACTCCACGGGAGGAGAACATTCCTCCTGTGCATCGAGAAAAACAAGTCATTCTCCCTATTTTCAGTGGGGAAAAATTCAGCAACTGCTCCTGCTGAAATCACATGCTATTAAAGGATGTTGAAAATGAGGAGATTCTGCAAATACATTTATATAATAATTTGGCTCTCCCAAGTTCAACAAGAGTCCTGCTGTGGGTTTCATGGTGCTATGACCTACATGCAGGTCATGCTTTGTTTCATGCAACTGATATCCTGCATCTCATCTATTTTGCCATGGTCATTAGTTTATTTGTGAAACAGGTTTGTATCCTGCCTTTTCCCATGTATGTGGCAACTCAACTGTTTATTTCCCTTTAAATCAGGCAAACTCAAACTGTGGCCCTCCAGCTTTCTGGGCCTCCAAATCCCATTTGCCCTTGCCAGCTTGTTCAATAGTCAGGAATTCTGGGAACTAGAGGCCCAAACAGCTGGAAGGCTGCAGTTTGAGGATGCCTGCTGCATCGCCCAACTTCCCCATTTGGTATTTGGTTTCCTATCTCTGGTGTAGCACATTTATACTAATCTACACAGTTGAGAGAAACACATGGGAAATATCTAAGATTTAAGAAATGGAAATCACACAACCAGAAAGTATTTTTAAATTTAATGAAGAGAAAAATAGTCTTTCCTGTGGAGGAACCTCCCCTGCAGCTCACAACACCCAGCCACAGAAAAAGAGCTGCATCCCCCACCCCCAAGGTATCCATCAATACAGAATGGGGATCTTGGGGTACGGGTGCTATTGAGAAATTGATCATCTCCTCTAGAATTAATAACTACAAAGTTATAATATATTTTTAGAGCTTGGTTGGATCTCAGCCAAGCTCAGCCCCAGCCCACCCACAAACATTCCTGGGAGGAATAATCTGATCAACTCTCCTTTTGTGATTCTGAGGAAACCCCTGGAGCCAAGATGAGACTATGACTCCCAACATCTTAAGATTGATCTTTCCCTCACCTCCTGAGCCCCACCCTCTCAGGCTCATGATAAATAAAAAGATACACTTCCCTTAACCTTGTCACCCCAAGAAACACCTACCTACCTAAACATACACACACAAAATCATAAACAAAATAGACCCTGCTCTTTTCCACTGGTTGTCTCTTTCTTTTCCCCCCAACTTCTTCACTGTTGCAAAACTTTACATAATCAATCTGCCAGCTTTAATATGTTATCATTCTATTTCTACAACTGAGCCCCTGTAATACAGTGGACGAGGGACTGAAGGATATCAAATATCATAACTTATAGTGCTTATGTGACTTTGGACAATGGGGCTGTCTTGAGAAACCACACAGATTCTTCCAGTGGACTCCCTGCTGAGAGACTGATTGACAGCAACCCAGGACCCAGGACTCATCAAGGACTTTGTTTATCCACTTGATTGACTTTTCAGGTTCCCAAGCCTCACGTTTTGTGTAGGGATTATTCCAAGCTTCCAAAGTCAATTAGTGTTAAGTACCCATTCTTTCAAGTCTGGACAATGAAGCCCACACCCTCAGAGGTGAGCACAACAACAAATCTTTAATTTTGAACCTCACCAATCCCAGCTGTTCTCTCTTTCCACCCTTGTGTGTGATGTCAGGAGGACGTTTCTCTCAATCAGAAGGTGGATCCTAGGAGGCATGTCTCCTGACCAACCTGGGACTGAAGTGGGAGGTTTGAATAGATGCCAAACTTTATAAAATGTGCTGCACTTTTCTGTATGAGTTATGTCAGTTCTTTTGGCAATCACACGGTTCTGTCATCCATCTGGCCTGATGAATAAATTTTTGTTATTGCCTCCCAACCTGATCATGTTTTTCCTGGCTTTCAAAGTAGCATGGCAAGCCATGCAACAAACCTACACTGCCCCCTGGTGGCAGGTAGTTGATTTTGGTAAGTGGTGCACTTCTCAAAAGGTAGTTTTGTGGGGACATTTTGTTATTGTGTGATCAAAGGTTATTTCTGACTTGGGTAATGTCTCCAAAAGTGTATTGTAATAGCATGAGGAAGACATATGCCATCCTAATTCATTAACAGGATGCCAGCCAATCATGCTTTTTGAGAAAAGCAGATTATATGACTGTTTATTCAGTCATTCCAGACTCCCAAGATGTTTTTATTCCAGCAGGGGAAAAGTGTGTATATAAGTGTGTGAATTACCATTCCTAAAACCCTTAAGGAATGAGAGTTAATCTTTAAAATAGGCTGCAGGGACCTCCTAATTTCTTAAGTTTTTTTAAAGTACACACTTTTCAAAGGCAGAAATAAGACTTCTGGCCAGTTCTGGTTTGGTTTTTGGCAACCTTTCTGGAAGGTCCCATGAGCAAAGATTTGTTTGCTGGACTGTCTGCAGCTCTCGAATCCTGTTATATGTCAAGGCTGTGAACAAATCTTGCCAAACCCCCCCCCCCCCCCCCATGATAGAGTTGCCATTAATTGGAAACAACTTGAAGGCGTACAGCAGCAGCGCCTGCCTGTTCTGTATGAAGGAAGTAATTAGATATGTAGCCAGATAGGCCTCTTTTCTTCTGTCCAATTTCTGTTCCTCCACCTTCGAAGCCCCAAAAACCGCTGGGCCCTGCCCTTTGCTGTTATCAGCATGTTGTCTTCCATCCCCACCCAATCCTTTTTCTGTTTTGCTCTAAAGAGAAGGCAATGCTCTTTCATTATGCATCCCCATGCTGGTTGCTATTATGGAGTACTTTACATTTACTGTATCTAAATTAAATCTCATCCCATTTAAACTCATCCATTTGGCTGAGGTCTTTCTGTCACTAAGTGATTCCATTTATCTGCTGTTTTTGCAAGTCCTCCTTGTTTGATCCACAAATGTAATCAATATTGCAATGTATTTTCACCTCCAAAACCACTAATGAAGATTTCAGGGAGCAGCTAGTCAGAGACTGACTGTGTGCTTCCTGCCCCTAATATATCATGCCAGGTTTCAGAAGTGTTCGGCATAATTGATTGTGGACAGACTGTCAGCTCGCTCTCTAGTTGCATCCAGCAATGATTCCAAAGAGAACATTCCAGTGATGTGTCACAATTTCAGATTTGTCAATCTTAAGTAAAGCAGAATTAAGACTTATAAAAATTACTTATAATTATTTCTCACTCCTCAGCCTCCTGAATGCTATTAATGTCAATCAGACTAGACTCAACAAATCAAGGGGATTCATTTGTTGATTTGACTGATTGTTCAACAGCTTGTTAAAGAGATATGTTGTGGCTGATACTTAACAAAGGATTAAGGACCCAAACTATCCTGCACATACAGAGTCCTTTCAGACTACATACATATAATGCTATGATTTCACTGTAACTCCTGTGCCAACATCCTATGGAATCCTAGGATATGAAGTTCTGGGAGATATGAGTAATGAAAGTAATGCCTATCAGGCCATAACTCCTTTTTTAATCACATGAGATCTATGCAACTACAGTAGAGTCTTGCTTATCCAACCTTCACTCATCCAACATTATTATCCAATGCAGTCTGCCTTTTAGTAGTCAATGTTTTTGTAGTCAATGTTTTCAATACATTGCTATGCTCTGGTGCTAAATTCGTAAATACTGTAATTACTACATAACGTTACCGTGTATTGAACTGCTTTTTATGTGGATTTGTTGTAAAATATGATGTTTTGGTGCTTAATTTGTAAAATCATAACGTAATTTGACGTTTAATAGGCTTTCCCTTAATCCCACCTTATTATTCAACATTTTCACTTTTCCAACGTTTTGCCGACCTGTTTATGTTGGATATGGAGACACATCATGCGACGTGCGGGGCTTGAGGAATCCAAGGCTGGAGTTAAAATTGCTGGAAGAAACATCAACAACCTTAGATATGCAGATGATACCACTCTGATAGCTGAAAGTAAGGAGGAGCTGAGGAGCCTTATCACCAAGGTGAAAGAAGAAAGTGCAAAAGCTGGGTTGCAGTTAAACATCAAGAAAACCAAGATTATGGCAATCAGACTGATTGATAATTGGCAAATAGAGGGAGAAAACGAGGAGGCAGTGACAGACTTTATATTTCTAGGCGCAAAGATCACTGCAGATGCAGACTACAGCCAGGAAATCAGAAGACGTCTATTTCTTGGGAGAAGAGCAATGGCCAACCTCGATAAAATAGTGAAAAGCAGAAACATCACACTGGCAACGAAAGTCCGCATAGTCAAAGCAATGGTATTCCCCATAGTAACCTATGGTTGCAAGAGCTGGACCATAAGGAAGGCTGAACAAAGGAAGATAGATGCTTTTGAACTGTGGTGCTGGAGGAAAATCCTGAGAGTGCCTTTGACCACAAGAAGATCCAACCAGTCCATCCTCCATGAAATAATGCCCGGCTGCTCACTGGAGGGAAGGATATTAGAGGCAAAGCTGAAATATTTTAGCCACATCATGAGAAGACAGGAAAGCTTGGAAAAGATCATGATGCTGGGGAAAATGGAAGGAAAAAGGAAGAGAGGCCCACCAAGGGCAAGATGGATGGATGGTATCCTTGAAGTGACCAGCTTGACTTTGAAGGAACTGGGGGCAGCAACAGCCAACAGGGAGCTCTGGCGTGGACTGGTCCATGAGGTCATGAAGAGTCGGAGACGACTGTGTGAATGAAGAAGAAGAGAAGGGGACTCTACTGTACTGTGATGACTCATGGGCCATGTAGTCCCGTTCCTAGCGCTGTTGTGACAGATGAAGAGGAAAACTTAGGTTTTCCTCCGTTTCAGTCAGAATTGGAACTTTCTCAGCCAGAACTGGAACCCTTGCACCTGCAGGAGGTTTGCTTTCCAGAAGTTTGCCAAACAAGCCCTGAGCCAAAATCTCCCCCTTTTTCTCGCCGTGATTATTGTCAACAACAGAGAGGAGCTCAACAGGCTAATCGCAGAAGCCTGAGAATCGCGGCCAAACAAATGGTTGATTAGCCTGCTTCCCATGAGAAACTTTAAGGAGTCATGCATCTGGACCCAGAGAATGGCTTTCGCTTCTGGTTCCCCAGAGAATCTGCTTTTGGCGGGAAACCGAGACCCTACTTAGGTGTTTTGCCCTCGTAGGAATCTTGCGGAGTCAATTCGTCAACTACGGGAGTAGGTTGTGTGTGGACTACGCTCCCGTTTCCAGCCTTGCTTTGCTTCCCAGGACCTTGTTTTGCTTCGCGGACCCAGCCTTGCCTTCCTTGACCTCGCCACGAATTTACCACGGATCCTGTTTTTGCTCCTTGTTCTTTGTTGCCTTGAATTAAGCCTTGTATCCAAGAATCAAGTTATTACCTTGCCTTGCCTAAGTTTCATGGACTTAAGGACCTTGTCTTCTCCCCTCACTTTGCTTGGCAAAGTGAGTGTTTCGGTTATTGGATTACAACTTTGGACCTTAATATCTCATATTGGACATTGTTTCTCTGGACTAATTTTGACCTTTCCTGAAAGATCTACTTCTGAACTATTTTCTACACTTGCTTTTATTAACTTTATATATTTCCTCAATAAAGATATTAGATAGATTCTGGCCTCTGTGTATGGTTATTGGTGCTCTGCAGCCTGGGTCGTGACATGTACATACATATATAGCTTTTTTTCCCAAGGTGGACTTGATGAATGGGCTCAAAGTGGGCACAAAAGCATTGCCACTGGTGGAGACTAGTATCATGTTGTAGACAAAGAGGTACTTTCCTTCATCTGACTAAGAAAGTGGAAGCCTGAGTGCGCCAGATCAGGGCTACAAGGTAGATGTAGCATCACTGACAATCTCATTTGTTCAAAAGCTTATAATGTTGCCAAAGAAGTGTGTGGTCATGCATAATTCATGGTGTAACTGGATAGCAATCAGCTGTTTCTGTGGTCTTTTCTTATGAATGGCTTCTTGAAAATAGGAGTCCACAGCAACTTTTTCAACCAGATCCTTCTTGGAAAGTGCTACATTCCCTTTGGAAGACCCTTCATAACCACCTGTTCTTTTAAAATGTTTTTGAACTCATTCAGCTTCATGTATGCATTGCATTAATATTTATCTCCACAACACTTTGGTAAGGAAAACTCAGGCACTTTCTGATTAGAAAAGGATGGTTTGTGAGAAACGCTGCCTAAAGCCATTCGATATCTAGCAATATTAAATTTCCTTTGTCAGCTAAATCTGCAATTTTCTCAGAGGAGGCTGTTGGGTCTGTCTGGCACTATCTGTTCTTTATGAACACAAGTTGCTTATCACTCACTGTGTTGTTCTTTCATAAAAGCTGCTGACATATTGATTCACACACTACATTAGCCTGGCTTGGAAAGTGTGGTTTACCACGCAGGAGTGGAATTGACAAGTAGAGGTCCATTTTCCCGAGCAAATTAAAGGAAGGACTCTTATTGCTGGATTCAGCCATTCCAGAAGGGATGTGTTGCTTCTTGGTCATCCAGGCCTTCCCAAACAATACTTTAATATGAGCTAACTCTTTATGTTTGGTGGGTGCATATGCATTTGTATATATAGGAGAGGTGGACATAGTGTCATTTATTGGTGACCCCCTTGGTAATTTCTGTGGCTTGTCACCTCCGATTTCCATCAGTCCCCTGCCAAAGCCCACCTATATTTCACCACTATTGGCCTAAATTATATTTCATCCCTCAGATATCTTAAAAAGCTTCAAGTTTAATGGAAATGTTTGTTTGATCCATTTAGATGACAAAGTTATCCCATCTAATCCTTATAAGCCCCTTTCCTGCAAAACTGGGACCCAAAATGGCATATAATCTAGAGAGAATCTATATCTATATCTATATATGTTATCTCTCTGTATAATAAAAGTGAAAATATGTTTGTATGTATATATGTGACTATATATGTTTGTATGTGGAAAACACAACCAGAGAGCCCTGTGACTCCCACCTAGGAGCGGCCCTAGGTTTTCTCAGTATGTAAGCAAACCTAGGGCCATGCCCCTCCCCCCGAAATTACACCCCCACCCCAAACTTACCGCCGCCGCCGGCGACCATTGGGTTGCTCGCCGCGGAACAAGGAAGTATTTTGTATTCTCGCGATATTTTGCGAGATCTCGCGAGATCTCGCGAGAATACAAAATACTTCCTTGTTCCGCTGCAAGCAGCCCAATGGTTGCTGCCAAAGCCGCCGCCAGCCACCGCTTCGAGTGCGCCCAGGAAGGGCTGTGCCCGAAGCAGCGGCTTCATGGGCTTCAATGAAGAACTGGGCCTGCTCTCACCAACTATTTTTCTTGACCAAACGCGGCACACATGCTCAACATGACTAACCTTAAATACTGATGGCATTTGGAGGAAATTGACCTTGGAGGTTGGGAGTTATAGTTCATCCACATCCAGAGAGCACTCTGAACCCACTAATGATAGGGCTGGACCACACATGGCACACATACCCAACATTACCAATTTTAAAAACTGCCAGACTTTTTTTGGGGGGGGGGGGGAATTGGCCAACAACGTTGTGAGTTGTAATTCACTCACAATCAAAGAGCACTGTTTACCAACGATGGATCTGGACCACACTTGGCACATATAGCCAACATGACCAATACTGGCAGGATTTGGGGAAAATTGACCCATGTTGTTGGGAGCTGTAGCTCACCCACAACCAAAGAGCAATATGAACTCAACTGACAATGGATCTGGACCAAACCTGGCAACCTGGCAAACATACTCGACCAACTTTGAATACTGGTGGAGATTGAAGGGAAATCACCCACGTTGCTGGGAGTTGTAGTTTACCCATAATCAAATAGCACTGTCAACCCCACAGATGATGAATCTGGACCAAACTTGGCACGCATACTCAACATAAACAACTTTGAATACAGATGGGTGTGGGGTAAAATTGATCCCTCATGTAGTTCACTAACATCCTAATGCATTTTCTAATGGGAACATTAATAAAAACAAAAGCAAACAAAGGCGATTTCTTATAAATTGCATAACAAAAGACCTAACCCAGGCATCACCAAGTACCTCAGCTAGTTACAAATACAGACATATGCAGGGACCCTGAGATCTTCAGGAGAGGCCCTTCTCTCTGTCTCACCTCCATCGCAAGCTTGGTTGGTGGGAACAAGAGAGCAGGCCTTTTCGGTGGCTGCCCCTCGACTCTGGAGCTCCCTCCTTCCCAGGGAAGCCAGAATGGCCCCCTCCCTGTTGTCCTTCCAGTGGCAGGCTAAAACCTTTTTATTCAGACAGGCTGTTAAAGAGGAAGGTTTTTAAGATCAATGCAGGGGGTGGGTGGTTTTTAAATTTGAATATGTTTCAATGGTTTTTAAGATACTGTTTATATTTAATTCTGTTTTAATGTTTGCATATTTGCATATTTTAAATTGTATGATAATGCTTTAAGTTCAGTTGCTTTGAATCTCCTTCAGAACAGATAAAGCGAGGTATAAATAATAATATAAGACACTGTGATCCCTAAATGTATAAGGCTTTATAACCAGGCACTTTGAATTGTGCTTAGAAACGGATTGGCTGCCAGTGGAGCCATTGTGTGCTCCCTGTAACCAATTCCTGTTAGCAATCTTGCTGCAGCTCTTTGGACTAGCAGACTCTTTCCCACACAAGACAAAACATAGAAACTAATTAATCAGAATGAAAGTTTACAACTACATTTAAATGCAATTTCATTTCTTCTGAAGGACCACATATGAGATTTGGAAGCCCCAATGGTGCATTTTGTAGTACCTTGAACTGGTTCACCAACTGTTGCTCAATGTAAAAAAAAGGTGCCCCCTTACCTCATCTGTCCAAGTTGTAGTGATGTGGTTCATGATACCAGTTGGTGGCATTTTTTCTAAGGTTAAATGCTACATATGAGGTGGAGTTAAGTGGAAGTTGTAGCCTCCTTCTCAAGATACTATTCCCCTCAAAACCCTGGTCCTTCTCAAAGGTTTTGCAGGGAATTGAGGCAATATGGGGTGGGGGGTGGGGGTAGTTGTCTCCCAAAATAAGAATGTTGACCCTCCCATGAAACCTTCCTTCATGTCCACAAATTTTTAGCATTGTAGAGAATGAAACACTGGAAATGATTCATATCTACAGTTCATATACCTGCTATGTTCATATTGCCTTGGTAACATTGTCTGCTTCTTTTCTTTTAACACTTAAACTTTATTTCCAAATGCTCAGTTGAAGTTTTAATTTACTGCAATGCCAGAAATATGGGGGGATTTGTATGGAGGGCAATACCCTCATTTTGTCCCACCCCCATAGATACACCTCTGTGTTCCCTCCCGTACTTACATGGCAACTAAGATGTAGAGATGCTATTCTATTGGCACCAATGGAGACTCAATGCTGTGGACAATAGATCTGGAGACGATATTGGATGCTCATTAGAACAGAGGAGTCACCTCTACATTGAGGCAGATGATTGCACTATCTACCCCAGCATTTCAGGACTGATAGGCAAGGTTTTTTTGTGTGTGTCAGGAGTCACTTGAAAAACTGCAAGATGCTTCTGGTGTGAGAGAATTGGCCATCTGCAAGGACATTGCCCAGGGGATGCTCGGCTGTTTGATGTTTATCATACTGTGGGAGGTTTCTATCCTGTCCCCGCATGGGGTGCTCCCCAGATTCGAAACGCCAACCTTTCGGTCAGCAGTCCTGATGGCACAAGAGTTTAACCCACTGCATCACTGGGTGCTCCACTAATAGGCAGTGATCCTCCAAGATTCAAGCAAGGGTATGATTCTTTTTTAGCCCTAGCTGAAGATGTTAGATATTGAACTTGGGATTTTGGAGCTGAGATCTTATCATTATAGCTGAAGTATCCACCAACGAAATTATGCCACACTGGCACCACACAGTTCCTATACTGGATACCTTCATAGAACAATATATGAATATATTGTCATCTTATTGTGCAAAGCAGAGATGCAGTATACAATGTATAATGCACATAGACATACCACTCTAGATTCAATACTGTGCATATACCATGGCTCTGCATGCTGAATGCCACTCAGCACCATTAGCTAGACATGTCCATTCCACATTGTCAAAACAAAAACCATTCCACATGGCTAACAGAAATTACACCTATGTATTCCACCAACATAATTTTTGTCATTGTGTGTAATGCCATTGAGTTCTGTCCCATTCTTAGCAATGCCCCAGATTGCCCCAGTCATGCATATGTGGGCAATTGTTATGAAATAAATGACAGGCTAAACACTATTTGTATCATGGAATGTCTTACAAAAAACACCTGCAGTTTGATGCCAACTTTCTATCTGCTGTTAAAGCCCAGGGATCTGTACATCATCTGCACAGAATTCTTTAAACCTCATTTTCCAATTACAGTGATTGTGGAAAAGTGATTAAATTTCTGAAGGATTTCCCACCTAATTCCCATAATGCCCATGAAAGCAGAGAGCAAGCTATTCCTTTATCTGTCAGAAAACCAGCAACAGAGCTTAGAAAATGTCTTTTTTTGGGCTATAGCTCCCCGAACTTCCCAAAACAGCATGGTTGGGAGGCTTCTCGGAACTGTAGGCAAGCAAAGTAACTTGTCTGAATGATGAGAAGCAGAATATTGAAAGAATGTGCCAGCAATTCACTGGGCAACACTGCAGCAACACTACAGGGAGCTTTTTGCTGCTGCCTTGAGACGATGAGCTTAGATAAGATTGCAGAAAACAACTTTGGACTGATTGTGTCTTCTGTAGTTAAGCTTTGGCTCTGCATGATGCACACTAAAAACTGTGATTTTTTTCCCTTTAAGTTATCACATCTAATGCCCAACTACATCTATGACTTTGGATTAAAGCACTTTAGGGAAAACCCTAATCTTTTTGTCTGTAGTTCCTGAGACCTTCTTGTTTTATTTTTCAAATACACACACATGTGCACACACTCCATCAGACAACTCTGAGCTATGGTTAACCATCGAACTGTAGCTGCACAAATAGGGTGATAATGCAAGCGTCCTGTCTTCTAGGTCCCATTATACATGGCTCCCTAGCTTCCTTTGTTGCCTCATAGTTTATAGGGGGATGTCAACTGCTAATCCTCTCCCTTTGTCTCTTTCCCCCATTTTGAGGTCCCTTCGTGCTGACTCTGTCATTGTTGTTGTATAAATGTTTCTGATGTCAAAGGCCCATTTTCTTCCCTCGTATCTGCTATGTGGAACAACCCTATGAAAGCTCACAAGCAATTATTTTTATTTCCGGTATTTCTACCCCGCCCTTCTCCCCTGGGGGACTCAGGGCGGCTTACAAATTGGCAACACAGTGCCATCACATCAACAATACAATACAAAAGGCATTAAAAACTAAAAACATTTAAAACGTCATAAAAACCAATATACAATAATAAAACATTACCATGCACCGAGGTAATGTCCTTTCATTCACTAGACCTTGTTAATTACATTAAATTGAAAGCCATAAAAGTTACAATTAGACTTGTACTGCATTGCAAAAAATACAGACCACATGAACGAATACAGATGAGTTTAGTTCACTATCCCATGTTCACAGTGCTGAAAGCAATACGTTCAAATTTGAACATCTGCACATTTTACTTTGATTACCCTATATAGCAGGCACGGGCAAACTTGGGCCCTCCAAATTTTGGATTTCAACTCCTACCGGCTGCTTGGGTCAACTTCTCCAATGGTCAATGTATGTACTGTGGCTGAACTCTTATCAGAAAAGGAACCATCCCTTTTCTGAGTAGACTGACGAAAGGCAAGAGCTTAGTCCATTCTGGGAGAACCCAAAAGAAGCATTAGCGTCCCTCTACTCTTTCAGCCATGCTGCTGTTTCTGGCTTTTTTAAATGCCTGTGTGGGAAAATGGCAGACAGGGGTTGCTGAGATAGCATTGGTGCTTTCTCCACCGCATGGGATGACCCTCAACTTATCTACAAGTCATATCGAAACCCATTGTTTTGCCCTCAAACCTGCCCTGGATTTATGCTTGAGGCTGACATATGCATGAGTACACACAATATTTGTGAGTTTGCCATCAATAATTAAATAGAAATTTTGGGAGAGCTTCACATTTGTGGAAAACTTAAGATAATATACAGAGCCCAAAAAATGTAAAGAAAACTAAAAAAGTTTAGTAAGTTATAAATGCATAAACGTATGCACTGTACTTTTTTTTGGTATTAAGGTTTGGGAGGCTTAGAGATATTCATGTTTTTCCCCCACTTCTGTAGGATCCTGAACTCCTAAACTACTTTTGCAGACTGGCACAGGAGGAGGAGCTGTGTAGATCAGGCACGGGCAAAAATTTTTGCCTTGGGGCCACATTGCAGGCCTGGCCAGGAGGGAGTGGGGTTGGGCACACGCTGGGTGAAGGTGACCCAGGAGGGAGAGGGCCAGGAAAGGGCAGGGCCCGGGTCACCCTCAGGTTGTTCTCCTGGCATAAGGACCCATCCCTATGCTGGGAGAAAGGCAAGACACATAGCGACTGCCCTGATCCTCAGTTCCGATCCTCAGGCTGTCCTCTTTGCATTATGCCAGGAGGAAGGCAAGACAGGCGGTTACTGAGAGTGATCCAGAGGGCTCTCAGCAACCGCATGCCTTCTTCAAAACATTTCTCCTGGCATAAGGATGGGGCGCTTGCACTATCCTTATGCTGGGAAGAGGGCAAGACACGTAGTGGCTGAAAGCGCTCCAGAGGGTTCTCAGCTTCCGTGTGCCTCCCTCCCTCAACTTTTTGGCATAAGGACATGGCGGGCCACCCTGTTCCTATGCCAAGAGGATAAGGAAAATGAGGAGGTCCTGGGCCTTAGTTTGCCCATGCCTGGTGTAGATGCTGAACCTTCTAATATTTTGCCAGGGCATCAGCAGAGGCACAGCACAGACAACCTCCAAACAGCTTTAATAACGTGTAAAGATCAGTATAGTGGAAATATTGGAGGTTTGTTGCTCATAAACAGTGATGTCATGGCACCTATCATTCTAAGGTGCTTTCTTAGTGAAAATAGTCCCATCATTCTAAGGCAGTGGTTCTCAACCTCTGAGTTCCCAGGTGTTTTGGCCTACAACTCCCAGAAATCCCAGCCAGTTTACCAGATGTTAGGATTTCTGGGAGCTGAAGGCCAAAGACCCATAGGTTGAGAACCATTGTTCTAAGGAGCTTTCTTATCAAAATGGTCAGTGCTTTCCCTCACAGAATGGGTCAGGCTCAAATGCCTGGCTTCAAGGAAGGATTTCTTAGATCCCTGCATTAACACCTGGTGACTTTTGTGGAAAAGCGCTAGCCACTATCTATTCCCCATTTCACTCTTCCAAATGCAAGGCAGAAGGAGTGGTGGTGAGGCTGGTGTTACTTTCTATAGAATCCACATACTCACTCAGAAGAGTGAGAAGGGGAATAAGTGGTGGCAGAAGCCATTTCTCCTCTTGCTTCAGGTGACATAAGAGCCCAAAATGCCTCTGACCTGATCCCTATAAGGCAGTATAAAACCCAGTTTGGATCAAGAGCAACATCTAGAGTTTTGAATTCCAGGCAAATGCTGCTTTCCAGCAACAGCTTGGCTATTTCTGGGAAGGAGGCCTGGAGTTTTCCCAAGATTGGATGACTAACAATATTGTGTCAATTGTCCAGTAAATAACACTGTTTTCTGGGGAGAGCTGTACTCCACAGAAGAGAGAACACCAAGCCCTCCCATGTTTCTTAGCATCACAAGCCAGATTTTCAACAACAACTCACCTTCTCCCCAAACAACTCCTCCGTGAATTTGTATCTGTAGCTAGATTTTCAAGCCTGCTTGCTCATAAATACAATCTTACAAAATTTGGCAGCACTTGCAGAATTCTTGTAGGAAATGTGTCCTCAAGCCATGCATAAACAAATTTTGTTTCAAATTCCCAAGGTACTGCACATTATCCCTACAATAAGCATGTCCAATTGCTAATTTCCCGCCTCATGATCTGATACACAGACTCATTTTCTAGCCTATGTGTGGCGGGAGACACTCCCCCATCCACCCTGAAGAGAAGCAAGAAGATTTGTTTATTGCAAGAAGTGCAATCATCAGAGTGCATCTTGAAGTATGTTTGTTCCAAGGAAGAGGAAAATGAGTGACCTCCGGATCATCCCAATTAAATAGACTCATTCCTGCCGAGTATAATTCAAACTTAGAAAACAACACAGCTGCCTCATGCACTGGGCACCACATCAACCACAGTAACAAATTTGTTGATTTGTAGACATGTTTGAAATCTCTTGTTGCCAAAAAGAAGAAAAAAAAGAGGAGGGAAAGATCAGGCTAGGAAGAACAAATGCAATTTCGCTGCATCACTTGAGAAAGCAGGCTGAAAGTCAGCAGCTGTTGCCAATCAGGAGGATCAATTAGGCATAAACCCTACATCTGCCTCTGGAGTCCTACTACGATCTGCTGCAACCACAGTGGTGCTGCGGCTAAACCTGTCCCCATCTAGCATGATGATTTGCTGATGATGCAGATTTATAGTACAGTACTGAATACCCAAGGGGTGAAGGTGATTGTCTAGCCTTGGCTTCTTCTCTCACGACTATGTTTAGCTTATACTTAAATGTGAATTGAAAAACTCAGTTTCTGTAGTTGCACAGAATTGATGAAACCGCCACAGAAAACATTCTGGTGTACAAGAAGAATTGCAGTGATGACTGGGAATTTTGTCACTCTTTTGCAATACAGCAAAGTAAGTTTTCACTATTTCTATATACAGTATAGATGAAAATACACACACACACACACACACACACACACACACACACACACACAGGCTGGAGTTAAAATTGCTGGAAGAAATATTAACAACCTTAGGTATGCCGATGATACCACTTTGACGTCTGAAAGTGAGGAGAAGCTGACGAGCCTTCTAACCAAGGTAAAAAAAGAAAGTGGAAAATCTGGGTTGCAGTTGAACATAAAAAACCCAAGATTATGGCAACCAGACTAATTGATAACTGACAAATAGAGGGAGAAAACATGGATTCAGGGACAGACTTTGTATTTCTAGGTGCAAAGATTACTGCAGACGCAGACTGCAGCCAGGAAATCAGAAGACATTTGCTTCTTGGGAGAAGAGCAATGACCAACCTCGATAAAATAGTGAAGAGTAGACACATCCCACTGGCAACGAATGTCCGTAAAGCAATGGCATTCCCAGTAGTAAACAATGGATGTGACAGCTGGACCATAAGGAAGGCTGAGCAAAGGAAGATAGACACTTTTGAACTGTGGTGTTGGAGGAAAATTCGGAGAGTGCCTTGGACCACAAGAAGATCAAACCAGTCCATACTCCAGGGAATAAAGCCCGACTGCTCACTGGAGGGAAGGATATTAGAGGCAAAGATGAACTACTCTGGCCACATAATGAGAAAACAAGGAAGCTTGGAGAAGACAGTTATGCTTGGGAAAATGGAAGGAAAAAGGAAGAGGGGCTGACCAAGGGCAAGATGAAAGGATGGTATCCTTGAAGTGACTGGCTTGTCCTTGAAAGAGCTGGGGGTGGTGACCACTGACAGGGAGCTCTGTCGTGGGCTGGCCCATGAGATCATAAAGAGTCAGAAGTGACTGAACGAATAAACAAGAACAATATATAGTTGGCACACCCACTTTTCACTAAGGAATAGTTTTGAAAGCAGCTTACTACAGGCTAGTAAGCTGTTGATAAGTTTTTGGTCCCAATTCAAAGTGCAGGTTATTACTTATAAAGCCCTACACGGTTCAGGTACAGCCTATCTTTGTGACTGCATCTCCCCCTATAAACTGATACGAGCTTTAAGATCTGCCAGGGAGGCCCTCCTCTTGATCCTGCCTCCGTCTCTAGTGTGGTTGGTGGAGATGAGGGAGAGGGCTTTCTCAGTGGTGGCCCCCCAGCTCTGAAAGGCCCTCCACTAGGAACTTAAATAAGCCCATACATTACAACATTTTAGGAAAGAGTTAAAAACTTGATTTTTTCAGCAGGCTTTTGATAATGTCTAGACAGTAACCAGAACTGATTGCCAATCACTTAGCACTTTATATCTACATTCTGTGAGCATTCAGTGGGCTGATATATTGATTATATAGATCTTTTTACTGATTCTACTTTGATAGAGGTTTTATCTAATTTATATACCTGGTTTATGTAATATTATTGTTTTTATTTTGATGTATTTTATGTTATGCATTATGCATTATGGATTTTATGAATGTCATCTTTGTGTGCTATTTTGTAAGCCGCTCCGAGTCCCTGTGGTAGCAGGAGGTATAAATGATGTATTATTATTATTATTATTATTATTATTATTATTATTATTATTATTATTATAAAATTCTTTATGATAAAATTGAAGTACTTCCTCATAAGTATAACAGCACTCCAATGGGAAGGAGAAAGTCTGAAAAATCCAACTCCAGCATGGTGGAGCCACACCTGATAAGACTTCGTTCTTAGTCCTCAGCTCTTTCACCACCAATGATAACAGCTACCTCAGCTGTATTTCCAACCTGCCTGGTTTTTAAAGATCAACTTAAAGAGGGGGCAGTCTAGAAAGAAATTATTATTATTATTATTATTATTATTATTATTATTATTATTATTATTATTATTATTATTTTGATCATGAAAGCAGATCAAAATCGATCACTTTCCTTATCCACATTCTGCATGACGTATTGTCAGGCAATAACAACAATATAATAAATTGAATATTCACCTCTCCTTGCAGCTTGAGGCAGGGTGCAACAAGGAAAGTCCTGAATTGTACTCATGGGCAGATCTACTTTCCCGTCCTCAAATTAAGAATTCGTTGGAATACATAAACCATGGGGCACCATACTATTTTTTCATCTATTTTAACCTCTTCTGCAGTGAAGTGATAATAGGCCAAAGCATAAAACAACAGAACCCCCAAAGTGTTGTCGAAGGCTTTCATGGCCGGGATCACAGGGTTGTTGTATGTCTTTTGGGCTGTGTGGCCATGTTCCAGAAGTATTGTCTCCTGACGTTTTGCCCACATCTATGGCAGGCATTCTCAGAGGTTGTGAGGTATATCTTTTTCTCATATACCTCACAACCTCTGAGGATGCCTGCCACGGATGTGGGCGAAACATCAGGAGAGAATACTTCTGGAACATGACCACACAGCCCGAAAGACATACAACAACCCTAGAACCCCCAAAGTAAGGATTTGCATTAAATCCAGCAGCACTAACCTGCTGTAATTCTGTGGTGCAAGTACAGGCAGGATTCCAGAAACCATATCCATCAAGTGGCATCTACTCTCAGATCATGCAATTCTTCAGAATTTTTAGGATTTTAATCTTGTTTCTTTGTACAAAAAGTAAATGCTGCATCCAGTTTCATAATAAAGCAGAACAATGCTTACACTACACTCTCAATGCACCATTATTTGATCTTGTAAGCTTAGCAGGATGGGGCATTTCCATTGAATATCAGATACTGTTGGTTATATCTCAGCGGAAGCAAATGAGTATTTCTTGCCTAAGAAAGCCCTATGAAATTCATGGTATCTCTATAACTTGACAGGAGCCCCGGTGGCGAAATGCGTTAAAGCACTGAGCTGGAGACTGAAAGGTCCCAGTTCCACCCCCGGGAGCAGCGTGAGAGGTCGCTGTTAGCTCCAGCTCCTGCCAACCTAGCAGTTTGAAAACATGCCAATGTGAGTAGCTCAATAGGTACCGCTCCGGCGGGAAGGTAACAGCGCTCCATGCAGTCATGCCAGCCACATGACCTTGGAGGTGTCTACGGACAACGCCGGCTCTTTGGCTTAGAAATGGAGATGAGCACCAACCCCCAGAGTCAGACATGACTGGACGTAACGTCAGGGATAACCTTTACCTTTACCTATAACTCGACAGGCATCTTGAAGGCACTTATATGGACTAATGAAACAAAAGCTTATTTGGCATAATATATTCTGTTTTGACAATTTTGATTGGCTGATTGAGCTGGTAGTTTAATTGTTTAGCACAATGCTAAACAAAATGCATAGTGTTTTGAGCTGAACTACCAGTAGGGGTGTGTGTGAAATATTTTTTGAAAAAGGAACTGAAAAATCTCTTCAATAAGTGAATTCTAACAATGCTCATGGGGCAGGTGAAATATGACTGCCATTCCCTGATGGGGAATCTCAGGTGGAAATGCATGGCATGGTTTCCCTAAAGACAAGACAAGAAAACCAAACCTGCTTATAGGGGGGAATCTTGTGCTCAAACTATTCTGCCTTTTCTCACTGTCAACACAACTGTCAACACAAATATCTGTTTAAAGCTCAAAAGAAGTGAGCAAGAACAGGCAGGAGTTCCATCTACCTAGTTTTAGTGAACAGGATAAGTTTTAATCTCAGAGGAATCAGAACAGAAGAATGAGCAAAAGCAATGTAGGGATCCGGAAAGTTTAATGCATGTGTCCTTTCTAGCTTTGGATTCTTTTCTGTGAAAGGTATGAACTCTGTGTGGGCAACTTACAACTTGGCCCCATTTTTGTCTTAGTAGTTCTATACTGTATTTTGCCTCTACGAGAGTCTCTTGGGTTTGCCTCTTCTTTTTCTCAGCTAGCAACCAAAACAGTTCTAAATCTTCAGAAGATACCAGGTCCTTTTCTGAGCTTGAAAGGTAATCAAAGGCAGCCCTAGTTAGTGCTTAGATAGGGGGCTGTTTTCAAGAAGTTCTTGCTAACAAAAACCTTATGAAGTTCATGGAGTCATCATAAGTCAACAGCTGACTTGAAGACACACAAAGCTAACAACTTTTGGAAAGGGAGGCACCTTGAGGAACTTTTAGTCACCTGATCCCAAACATTCCAGAAGAAGTCTGTGGCAAAACCACATCTGAATACTCCTTGCCTAAGCAAAAAATGGAAGGAAAAAGGAAGAGGGGCCGACCATGGGCAAGATGGATGGATGGTATCCTTGAAGGGACTGGCCTGACCTTGAAGGAGCTGTGAGTGGCCATGGCCAACAGGGAGATCTGGTGTGGGCTGGTCCATGAGGTCACAAAGAGTCGGAAGCGATTGAACGAATAAACAACAACAATAACAACAACAAGCAAACCCTATGAAATTCATGAGGTTGCCATAAGTTAGCAGGCAACATTGGGGCATGTACATACATATCTGTGTAGGAGGGATGCCTGTAGTGCTCAGCCTCTTTTCAAAGTAATGTCTCCTAGTGCCTCTGTAATTCTGTCAATGTCATGACTTTAGTATGACTCCTTTAAGTAAGCGTTTGTTTCTTGTAAGCTCTTGAGTATGGCGGAGTCCTTTTTATATTGAAATTCAAGAACTCCAATAACATTTTATTATGAGGTTTGCTATTTTTGGGACCACTGTTACTTTGTTATGAGCAAAGTACATAACATTTCATGATATGAAATCATTATGGGGACTGCTGAGTTCATTACTAGGGCATTTCAGAGTATTAAAAAGAAATCAATAGCACATACTAATATGGCAGTGTGATACCACACTTGAGGTATGAATAGCACAACTAGAAATAGACACAGTACTCTCTGGGCCTTTGTCTACTTCTTTTTCCAAGATGTCGTACTTTTCTCTCAAAGGCTGGGATGGACTTAAATTGGACTGCAATGTAATTATTTGTTTCATATTACTTAAACATTTTTTCTCAGTGCTATTTTCTTTTCTTTTTTAAAGTCTGGCAAAAGTTTACAGCTTGGAAACTATCTTTTTCTTGGACTACAACTCCCACAATTCTCCAGTCAACATGGCCACTGGTTGTGCTGGTTGGGGGGATTTTGGAATTGTAGTCCAAAATTGCAACTTTTTTGGTCTTTAGCCAGAACTTTGTCTTAGAGTATTCTCAATCTGATGTCCTCTCTAATTTTGATATGCCCACTCTAGTCCTGGTTCTGGTTATTGAGATTGTCTCTGATTTATTTTAATGATGTTTTTATACTTTACTGTTTTAATTGTTTAATTAGATTGTCATATGTTTATTGCATTTTAAAATGTGCTTTTACTTGGTTAACTTTATTATTACTGGGCTTGGTCCCATTTGTAAGCCACCCTGAGTCTCTTTGGGGAGATGGTGGCGGGATATAAAAATACAGTTATTATTATTACCATTCTTATAATTGGCTGAAGATTATGGGAGTTGTATTACAACCACATTTAAAAGACACAAAGTTCGGAAAGATTGTTGCACATAAAATGTAATTATATTTAGGTTTCCAAATGAATACCATACCTGTATATTCTAATATGTGCAGTTAAATACAATAAAAACTTATCCTAGGTAAGTGTATAGGACTAGAGGCTTAGATATTTCCTGGAAAATCCTTATTACATGTTTGGATTGATTGATTGCAATTCTGTAGCACTGATCAGTCAGCAATGCTTTCTGAATAGTGCTATCTCTCCTTTCCAATGAATCCAGGGGAGCATAATAATTCCCTCAAACTTCAGGGGTTCAAATCAAAGTTTTGGAATCTAACTTTTCCAAAACCAGAATAACAAATAGTATAATGAAATGAAATAAAAGCAATTAAGGGATGGAATTAAACAATTTAGAAATGGATAAAAAACTTGGCTGAATAAGAAAGCCTTCATCCATTCCATAAAAGATGGCATAGTAGACATGAGATGAGCTTCGAATCCTGAGGGTGGATTTCCAAGATAGGGAACTATCAATGCAGCCTCTTTCTTTTGCACCATTCATCTCATCTCAGGGAGAGAGCGCTATTACTGATGGTCAAAGTGGGTGGGAAGTTTGATGTGGGAGTAGGATTTCCTTCAAGCTCGTGGCCATGCGGGAATTTAAGGGTAAGGAACTGCATTCAGAAATGATCCAGGAGTCACCATAAAAACAGCACGTCAGCTTTCAAGGAGATAGTTGTGTTCGTCTTTTTCAGTATAAGAGGAAAAAGAATGAGAGGAATCTAGCAGCATCCTTAAGACTTAACTGATGCATTTCACTCTTTAAAAGCTATAATGTTCTCACAATTATTTTGTGAACGACACCCTGTGTAGCCCTTGAATATGAACCTTTTTGACAAAATTATAGGTTACTTTTGGAAAAGATCTTCCTTAGATCATTCCTTTTTTCACTGAAACACCTGTATCACTTTATTCTTTTTCTTACTCCCGCCCTCACCCTATGTTCTCCATTCCATAACTTATGTTGACCAGTCTATTCCTTATGTTGCAATTTGCATTTTGACTTTGCCCCATTGTATCTAGGTCTTCAACATGATCTGCAAAACATTTAGTGCCTACCCCATTCCCTGGCACATCTATATTAATCACTGTCTTTGATTCTCTGTGATTCTATATACTAAAACCCTAACTGGCAATCTGAGGTTCATTTAGTGACCTAATCATTTTTTCCATTTAGTATTGCACAGCCAGGTATCTAATTTATCCATGCATTTATCATAGCCTATGGTTTTTGAGGGAAGTTTTTACTTGGGCCCTTTCGTACTATACACTTATAGCAGTTTGATTTCATTTTAATTGACATGGTTCTATCCTATGGAATCCTGGGATTTGCAGTTCATAGAGTTATAGAGTTAAAAGGAATGACAAAGGTATCTAGTCCAATACTGCTATGCCAGAATACACAAACAAAGCCCTACGGAAATATGCCCATCCAACCTCTGTTTACTGAACTTCTGCATTGGAGAGCCCACCAGACTTTGAGGCAAGCTGCCCTTATAATAAAAAGGTTTGCCCTAACATTTTGGTAATTTCTAGTAATTTGAGCACATTGGTTTGCATTCTAGTTTCTGGAGAAAGAAAAAGCAAGCTTTTTTTCTACATGATATTTATTTATTTATTTATTTATTTATTTATTTATTTATTATTTCGTGTCAAAAGCATTGTACAACAAATACATTTCAAATAATGGAAATTAAAAAAAAAAGAAATCACAAGCAACTAAATAGTTTTGGACCAAAAGCGGGCAACAGCAACCGCATTGTCTGTAGCTTTAAACAACTCCTCCTCCGTACATGAGGCAGGGTATTGTGGGCAAGCATACATATGCTGAGTTGTTTGTTCAGCTCCACAGTCACACAAGGTGGAGGATTCCTCCAGGTAGTGCCACCTTGCCAAGTTGTCTTTTGATCTGCCCACTCCACTTCTGAGTCTGTTCAGGGACTTCCAAGTTGCCCATTCTTGGTTTGCCCCTGGAGAAAGACCCTCTTGGGGGGCCATCCAGTTAGAATTGCCAGGTTTAGCTGCCCAGAGGGACACCCTTGCTGTTGCTGGAGGAACATCAAGAGGAGTGGTGGTTCTCATGAAGCCCTTCCTTGATTTGTGTCTGGTGGGAGGAGGCTGGTAGTCATGCAGTGAGTGGCTTTCACAATGTTCGACCTTTTCTCTCTCACCGTTAGCAGCAACTTCCCGTCGCACGTCAGGAGGGGCAATGCCAGCTAACTTGTAGAGTTTATCAACAGGTGTAGGTTTAAGGCATCCCGTGATGATTCTGCATGTTTCATTCAGTGCTATGTCCACTTGCTTTGCATGGGCAGACTTGTGCCAAACAGGACAGGCATACTCTGCAGTTGAGAAAGACAAGGCCAGGGCTGATGTTCTTATTACTTGTGGGTCTGCTCCCCATGCGCTGCCAGTCAGTTTCCGCAGGATGTTATTACGTGCAGCTACTTTGTGCTTGGTGTTCATGCAGTGTTTCCTATATGTTAGTGTTCGGTCTAAGGTGACACCATGGTATTTAGGATGGAAACAGTGTTCGAGCTCTTGGCCTTCCCATCTACATGATATATCCCATTAGATATTTAAGGATTGCCATAATGTATCTGTCAAACTTCTCTTCTCCAAGCTAAACATATCCAGCTCACTAAATCTGTCAGCATAAGGCTTGGTTTCCAGAACTTTGGCTGTCTTGGTTGTCCTTCTCTGGATATTTCTTTAATTATGGTGACTAGAACTGGACACAGCTGCGAGAGGGCCATTTCAGATCCTCCATCAGAGAGCTGCTCTAGTGCTGCTGACCTAACTGCAAGCCCCAGGTTTCTGTAGCATGTTGCCATGGCAGTTAAAGTGAAATCATAGTACTACAACTTTGTAGTATGAAAGGATGCCAGTATTTAATGTGTAAAGTGCAATCTCCCCATTGTGCATCCATTGCTATTAACAAGATCAACACTTACATGAGATGTTGCAGATACATATGAACACATAGGTGCTGAACGTAATTTGCTCTAGAGAAGAGGAGATAAACTATATTTATAGCTACATATTTCATCAGAAAGGTGTCCTTCAAACTTCATGGAACTCTTATTTTTTTGCCTGGCCTATAAGATGTTGGGCACCTCGCTTGTTCAGTTCCATAATCTGTGTTCCTGTTCTTATTGGTGAAGGGAGATTTAAAGAGCACTTTGCCTATGTTTGGTTTGTATGTGATGCTTCATAAGATATTGTATGATGGGGGAGAGGTTTGGGATAGAGGCATTGTTTAATTGCTTGTAAAAATGGGTACTATATTTAAAAAGTGTCAGAGAAAGCTACGTTTGTTGTCTAAAAACACTTCTCTATGAAGTTTGGGGATTCTGCCATTAATCTGCACCAGTGGTCCATGGCTGCTGTCGGCTTGAGCCATGGGCGTCTGCTATTATTCAAGGAGAAAAGAAACGTGCCTTGTGTGGGAAGCAAAGAGTCACTGACACTAGTATAAAGTGATTGGTGAGAGTCTAGACAATGCCTGCCCTTCGCATCTATCTTTCTTTGGGCTATGTACTTAAGCCTTTTGCTTTCTTCTTACTTATTGAGGTCACTTTCCACTTTTTCAAGAAGTTAATCCCATTGTTCCCTTTGCCTGGGAAAGACACATCCATGGGACTCCAACCCACAAATTGCTGTTTTTACCCAGCAACATTTAGGAGCTTTTATAATCAAGTATAGGCCATCTTCTTTCCTATTTTAAGATGGATTTCCTGAAACAAGAAATGTTAAGTTTTCTTTTTTGCCTTCCAAGAACACCTATAATAGTTACTGCAGTTTCTACCACAAGTAAATCTTGCACTAGCCTGCTGCACTCTCCTTAATATACAATGTTCCCTCACTACTTTCACGGTTCGCTTTTTTGCAGATTCGCTATTTTGCGGTTTTTCAATAAACTCTAAAATAATATTATAAATCATTAAAAATACAACTTACAGCCTAAGGAAGGGAGGAAGGAGAAGCTGAAGGAGAAGGAAAGGAGCCCAAGTGGCAACGGGAGGAGAAGGAGGTGATTTATCAACACACGATTGGTTGATAAAGACTTAAAATAATGTATAACCACTAAAATAATGTATAAATATATAGTGTCCCTACTTCACGGATTTTCACTTATTGTGGGTGGTCCTAGAACCTAACCCCCATGATAAGTGATACCAAATATCCCTACACCTTCTACTTAGAGGCACTTTAGTTGTATTACTCATTGTTGTTGTATGCTTCATATTGCTTCAAAATAATAGTGATTTTAAGGTGAACCTGTCATGGGATTTTGGGAAGGTGAACCTATCATGGGAAGAGCTGAAAACCTGGCTATTTCGATGTGCATTTGACTGATTCGCCACAATTGCTGCTGTCCTTTTACTTCCACCTATATCCAGCCATTGCACTTTATTCTAGCCCAGCTCTAGAGGTTGCAAGATATTTCACATATATAAATTCTACTGCATTACTTCCAATCTTGAATATGTTCACTGCACCTTGGCTATTGGTCGGTTGAGTATGTTTTTATTGTATCTTATATGCCTTGTTTTATATGTTTATATGTTTTAAATGCATTTTGCTGTTGTATTTTATGCTGTATTTTGGGCTTGGTCCCCATATGAGCCATCTCGAGTCCCTCTGGGGAGATGGGGTGGGATGTAAGAATAAAGTTGTTGTTGTTGTTGTTGTTGTTGTTGTTGTTGTTGTTGTTGTTGTTGTTGTTGTTGTTTTTTGGAGTTAGAGAATCTGACAGCTCCCAGTAGATTTTCATAGCTGAATGGGATATCCTCATCCAATATACAAACCACTACATCACAACATAATTAACACCAGTTCTTTGGAGACGTGTGCTAGAGGTGTCTTTGAAAGCCTGCCTACCTGGAGAGAAGCTCCAAGGATTGAGACCACAGGTCCTGTGGGTGCTTATTATTAGTTTCTGGAAATAGTGCCCAATCTAGATATTCCTTCAATTTAAAAGAAAGCCCACAATTTAAAAGAAAGCCCCATAAAGCTCTTAAAATGGGCTCTTTGAATTGAAGCTGCTCCTTAGTGTTATTACTGCCAGTTGTTTCCCCCTTCATGGAGTCTTATGTGACATCAGCAGGAAGCCATCCACCTGCACTCTCTGTGATATCCACTAATCTCACCATTTGAGTTGAACAATTTCAGAGATACAGGTAAAAGTATTATTACAGGTGTATTTTATTTTTAATCCTTTCACTTCTGGAATCACAGCAGAACAGGCCTGTTAAGATATAATTTCTACTATTTTAAAAACTTAATGGGACTTACTTCTGAGGAGACAGGCATAGGATCACACCACGGAGAGCCTAGAAAGTATTATGTCTGTGTTATTTATTCTTAAGCATTATTTTCCATGGAAATAAATGCTGAGCATTACCTACAAACAAATCCAGAACTCTGCCTTTTCCCATGAATCTTATTTATGTGTGTTTTGAGATGGATTTCTCACTGGTATTGGGGCTTAAAACAAAACACATGCCTTTTACCAAACCTATTTTCCCTCACTCCTCCATTTTTTTCCACATGTTCAATTCAATTTTCTACTGGCAATAGTGTTGACAGTATAAGAAAACAAGTCCACAAGATTATGTTATTGTTTGTTATTTTGTTTAGTTCAAAGAACAATAATTCAGGCTAGAAGTTAATTATGATAGCTCTGGAAATTATGCACTGTGACGGATGGTATCCATTTATCAAGGTTGTTTTTAACAGAGAGTGAAGCTACGGTGTGTGTGTATGTGTGTTTTTCTTACTTGGCTGACAATAAGAAAAAATAAAGTTAGTGATGACCTGAGCCGGGGGCCTTTTCTGGTAATAACGTGAAGCACTCAAGCCATTATTAGCTTAATGGCTTAATTTAATAGATCTTTCCTGGAGGAAGAATTTATAGTATACACAGGCAGAGTTAGAAAAAGTAAAGTTAATAATAGCTTGAACTGCATAGATCTTTATGGGAATTGGCCTTCAGCACTAATTATGTTTTGATTTTCTAAATTTTAAGCAACACCTCTCACTTGATTATTTCATATTGCCAGCTTCGGTGTTTGGTGTTTCATTATCATTTGTTGTTACACTCTCTAAAATGTATTAAAGCAGTATGGAAGCTTCAAAACCCTCGGGTTAGAATATATCTGTTTCCCAATTATGTTTGTGACCCAATGTGTAATATACCATGATAGTAAGTAAAGTCAGGGAAGAAATAAAACTCATGATAATTTTGTTAGAGCTCGCTTATGACTTATTCCTACAAAGAAGGGGAACAAATCACAGAATATATCCTAAATTTTTGGTCAATAAAGACATCATTTTTTTTCTATAGTTATAGACTCTTTTTAAAGAATTCTCAAGATGTTGCATATAAGCGGGACTATGGTGGAACATTCAAGAGGATTGCGATCTTTCATTGAAAACAATTGATTTCTTCCACATAGGTTTATACACAGTCCAACACAGAGATGCCTATTATCTAAAGCAGGGATGTGGGCCCTCTGGATGTTGGACTGTAAGACTCAGAACCCTTGGTAGCAGAGTATGATGAGAAATGCTAGGAATTGCTACCCAATAACATCTGAATAATCCTTACCCATTAGTCACCTAAAGTTTCATCTGACTGGCAAATTTAGGTAAATGTAATAATCTCAGGATATTCCACTGAGGAGCAGAGCCAGTAAGGTGGACAATAGATCTACTAGCTTAGTATCAATAGTGGCCACATGAATAAAGGCAGATTCTGTACTCATATGGGAAGAGGGAATTTTAGCAGGGGTAACTTGCATGCCAAGGTACAGCATATGAAAGATCCTCTTTCAAGACTTCTTTCATGGTGTGAAAACCTTGTCCTCTTTGTCTTGTGACCACTTTATTAATATCCTAATCCTAATAGTGGTATTGCCGTGTGCTCTGTCTCTCTGTTCTAATTCTGAAAACCTAATGGGAATCTCTGAGTAGTAATTGCTTTAATTGCCAGTCAGGTGCTAATTTTTGGAGGATGCTGGAGAATGCTGTAATGTCAGAAAGAGGACGTCTATACCATAGCATCCAGCATTTCACTGGGCACAATAGCCAGGCCTGTAGCGAGGGGGGGGGGGTTAGGGGTTCAACCCCCCCCCAAATTTTTCAAGTTATAAAAAAAATCTCGTTTACTCATGAATTTTAACTGGTTAACCAAATCCCCATGCTAAGTCTATGAGATGCAAAACATTAAGAGTCCCTCCAGGCACTATCTCAAGCAGATATTGACAGGTTTGTAGCGGGGAGGGGTATGTGCTAGGGGTTCAACCCCCCCCCCCCCCCGAAATTTTCAAAACCCCTCCCGAAATTTTTTTCTGGCTACGGCCCTGACAATAGCACTTAAGCAGAAGTGGAGGATTGTACGGTAATTCCCTTACAGAAATAGATTCCTTAGGGAAAAGAATCTTTACTTTTGCAAACTAAGAAGGAAAATTATGCAAATTCTAGACTAATCTCAGAACAGAGTGGCTGATTACATGCCACTAAAAAGAAAGAGGAGAAAAGAGAATGCAAAATTTCACATATTTTACACATGTTAATTAATATGTACAGATGGTAAATTCAAGGTAATTGTTACTATTAAACAGCGCAGGAAAAAATGCCACTAGGGAATTGTATGGATGCTTAGTCTTTTGTTTAGGTCTAATTGTTGATGGGCAACTTCTAGGCCCCTGTTCTCCCTTTTAATGATTCTTTAACTCTAAACCAGAATGATTTTAGATTGAAAAACAGATTGTCCAAGTCATCTGGAAGCTCCTTCCAATAGAGAACTGTCTTTGGATGATGGCCATTCATCCCCACAATTGCTACCTCAGTTTATGTCCATCCATAGGCTCAAGACCCGTATTGAAATTTTAAAATAACTTTTTTAAAGTTAAAAATTACAAACACAGTGCAAATGTGAACTACAAAAGCAGACAAAAACACACCACTACAATAGAAAGAAAGATGTATAGCATTGGTTGAAAGGTATGAGAAAAGGAGGCAGTACATTAACCAAATACGAGGAAATAAATTGTTCTGATTGTACATCTATGCTACTTAGCTTGTTGACAGTTGGTGTAGCCTCTTCTTCCCAGACTAGTTTTTTCTTATAAGTGCTGTCATCAATGGCATGGTACCAACTCCCCCAAATAGTAGTTACAAACTAAATCTACTGAGAAAGCTACTGTTTTCTGAAATGTATATTATGCTTCTTCTCCAATGGGTTCAAGGTGACATACATGGCTCTTTTTCTCTCACCTTTGTCCTTCCAAAATCCTTTAAGATGGATCATCTTCATAAAGAATGGCTGACTGAAGATCATTATGTGAATTAAATAGTTTTATCAGAATTATAACTATTATCTCCCAAATCCCCTTCCAACAGCAATGTAACTATGGCATCATCCTATTAAACAGTTTAAAAAAATATCTTGTTGGGATGAATATTTAGTTGTACAGTATTAGATATGCATCATTTCCTCCCCAACATATTGGATATTTGGGAACTTGTTAACTACTGTCACATTGACTCACTTATGGTGACCCCATGGGAGAGGGATCTCCAATTTGTCCTATCATCAAATGTTTTCCTCAGGTCTTACAGATTCAGGATCATGATTGAGCCTATCTATCTGGAAGGGAAAGGGAAGGAATTTATTTTTCTACTTTTTGTGTTAAAATATCTCTTTGCACTCACCCATGGAAACTATGCTGTCAGAAACAAAATCCTGCCATTCCTTTCAGAAGATTACACCACACCAATCTCTTCCATTTCATGGACTAAAGAATCTACTTTGGATATTCCCTGTTCTTGCTGCCTTTAAAACTACTGCTGTAGAAAACCACCCCAGATTAAAAGAGTCTTGAATGAACTTGCCCAGTCCCATAAATAAAAAACCAGACTCATCTTCCGTGAAGCCATAAGGATTAATCAGGCAAGGTCAGCCCTTGTGCATTTCAGAGCTGATGATGACCCATAGGTCTTTGACTCCCTCTTGTGCTGCTGACCTTGCATACATTCTTTACATTGTCAGAGAAATCCTACTTTTGTTTTCATTTTAAAATGTTATCCCCCTCTTCTTTGTTAATTTTGCTGACGGGGGACAGTTGACTGCAGAAAGCAAGGTGCTGGCAGTGGCCTAGTTTGGCTAAAGGTGAGCCAATGAAAGGATTAGGTATGAACTATCATTCTGGTGCCAGTATACCATAGTGGTTTGAGCATTGGCCTATTGACTCTGGAGAACAATGTTCAAATCCCCTCTTAGACATATATATTTTATAGACAATATGCGTATTATGGAAATACGTTTAATATGTATCTTTTATAGAACTACATTTTAATATGCGTATTTATAGAATTTTTGCAATGTTTGTGTGTTTTGACTGCGCTGTGACCCACAAGAAGAGGCGGGTAAGAAAATTATTATTGTTAATATTACTAGACATAACACCCACATTTGGCAAGTCATTCATCCTCAGAAAACCTGTGATACGTTCACTTTCAGTAACAATAAAGATTCATCAAATGGAACAGGGGACAACGGGGGGGGGGGGGGGGGGAAAGTTGGAGGGAAACCAAGGAAAGTTGGTGTAACCACCGCACCCTGTTCCTTCCCGTCTTTTCTCATCTTCTGGGATGGCCAGCCATCCCACGTGCTTACCCTGCCCTTCCCAGTCTTTCACCCACTTTCTGCTGCTAGGAGTTGGGTAAAAACCAACTCATGAAGATGGCTTCTAGGCTCTGTTTCCATGCACTGTGGAAACAGAGCCCTGCCAGAAATGCCTGTACACCATGAGACTCTGTTTCCACAATGAATGGAAACAGAGCCTAGCAGCTGTCTGATGAGGTCCTAAATCAGAAACAAGTTAAAGCCACACAACAACAACCCTCCTGAAACTTAATCAGAACTTCTTGTCTAATCTGGACCAGTTAGTCTGTCTCAAGGGTTTGACATTTTTTTGTGGGTGCAGGCTGGAAGAACATTCAAGCAGTGAACACACAGAGCTTGGAAAGTGACATGGTAAAAAGTAATCAATGTTATTAGTCATTGCAAATCTCCCCCTCTCCAGTTATTGTTAAGATTACAGAGATGCATTACATTGTTCCTGACATTGATTGTTACATTTTTCATCAAGGGGAGGAGCACTTTAGAACTTCAGACAGCACAGAATTTGAGAAACTCCATTTAATTGTTTTCTTAGTCCGTAAGAAATAACTGTACAATATCCTCTCAAACTCCTTCCTTTTTGACAATCACTTACCCACTCACTTTTGTTCCCAATCATCAGGCGACTTTTAAAATGTAAATGTGTTACACCCTGCCATTTTAAAAAGCAACTTGTTATAGTTAGTTGCCCTCTCTGTCACTCATTTCTTTCAACTCCGTGAAGACAAACCTTCAGCTCACTGCAAGGGCACGCTGAAATCCTGGACTGCATTATTACAAACATGCCTCAAATTGGTTGGTTGTACAAAATCAGCCCACGTAGTTGAACACTGTGTAATATGGGTGGACAAATAATTAGACAAATGCTAGCTGCTCGTGTGGGTAGCAACTGTTTTGCTCCAGCTCTAATTACATGACTGTTATACAACATCCTTATGCATGGCCAGTAAGCTTTTCCCTGAAAGCAGAAACAGGTGATAATGTGGAAAGTTCCTCTAGGTTTATTCGTATGAACTGGAGGGTTCTTTAACGGTACAAGAGCAGAAAAAGTTCAACATCTGTAGTATAGACACCTTGCCATAACCGAAGGGGCATTTGTGGAGATGTGTTTCTAGCCTTGTAAGTGAGGAGTTACAACCCTCCATCCTTCTCCGACAGTGCTTTTAATTCAAGCTGCCTCCTTGGTTGCTTCCCCAAGTAGACGATTAACTGTCTGGGAGAACAGCTTGGAAGCAAGAAAACAGCTCTTAGAGCCTGCAAGGGAATTGTTGGCTGTTGTGTCAAGGTGACTGATAATGCAATAAAAAGAATCCCGAGGAAAGACCCCGGAAGAGTGTCTGGCATGAGAAGCATTTCAGGTGGGAGAATGTTGCACCTGTAGTTTGTATGGTGTCAGAGGCAAGTATAAACAGAAGGCAACGAACCTAGTACATTTTCCTACTTACAGATGGGGGAAAGTGACACCCTTTTTCAGTAGAGGTGCTGCTTCCCCACGTAAGCCGGGCCAGGGAAAAATCAGTTATATGAGTAGGTAGCTGCAGAACATTTAGAAAAAGTCTTCTGTCTCAAAATCTGATACAGGTTGAACATATTTTAACCAGAATTCCCAATCCTCCAAAATCCCAAATTGTCCACATGCATGGTTGAGGTAGACACCTTCTGATGGTTCAGTGTAGTCAAATTTTGTTTCATGCACAAAATTATTAAAAACATCATCTAACATTAACCTTCAGGCTATGTGTATAAGGTGTATGTGAAACATACATGAGTTTTGTGCTTAGATGCAGGTCTTATCTCCAAGATATCTCATTATGCATTTATAAATATCCACAAATCCATAAAAATCCAAAATACTTCTGGCTCCAAACATTTTGGAGAAGGGATACACAAACTGCATTGCAGGTACAACTCATTATTCTTTCATGCCACATGATATATATTTACTGCGTATGTCAGTAAACATATATCTGCTATATGTAAATGTTGTTATTCAGAATTTAAAAGCGATACAAATCCATAAAATACTAGTCAATGTGACTTGACTGGTATTGCAGGATCTTAGAAATATTGTGATAGAGTCGCTGATTGTAAGACCAGCACACAAAATCCTGGACAATGATGGTACTGATGGTAACTTTTGACGCACTAGACATTGTTGAACTGTAGCTCTCATGAGTTCTGATTTGTATGCTGTTTATTTGTTGTCACTTCCAACTCTTTGTGGCCCACACCAGAGCTCCATCGGTGGTCACCACCCCCAGCCCTTTCAAGGACAAGCCAGTCACTTCAAGGATACCATACATCCATCTTGCCCTTGGTTGACCCCTCTTCCTTTTTCCTTCCATTTTGTGGCTAATAATGAGGCATTATGAGAATTGCAGTGCAGCTATATTTAGAAGAACGCATGTTCCCCATCCCTGGTTTCATATAATAGAGCTGACAAGAAAATTCTCAGTTTAATTTGTAGGTTTTCATATAAAAAAGAAAAAAAGCTCAGATATTTCTATTTGTAGAATTCCCTCTTGCTGTGCTCAAATCTATATGCATTTGCTAGTACAGTGACCAGCCTTACCTTAATAATAATAATAATAATAATAATAATAATAATAATAATAATAATAATAACAACTATTATTTTAATATTATTTATTTATTTATTTATTTATTTACAGTATTTATATTTTGCCCTGCTCACCCCAAAGGGAGATATATGCTATAGATACATGCTATCTTTTCAATACTTACTTAGACAGCATATAAGCCTAACTTTCAAAGACAGCCTCATTAGTCTACCTGAGTATCAAAAGGCAGACTCTTATGATACCTTAAAGACTAATCACTTGATTTTGTATATAATAACTGATAAATCTAAGAAGCTGCATGTGCTCTTTTGACAAAGTATACACTTTGTCAAAAGAGTATACTTTTGACAATACATGTACTAAGCAGGGGAAATTAAAATTAAAAATGAAATAAATAGGAGAAAAATGGCCACAGAGGCAATTGATTTACGCTGGATACCTGAGGAAACACCGCTCTCAACTGGCAAAATATTCTTAGCTGTGTTGCAGTTAGTATTTTGAGGAGTGAAAGTTTAAATCTTCTGAAATAATTTTATAAGAGAAATTCATTCCCAAAATTAAGCTCGTTTAAGTCCATGCCATCTGTGCAACTGAATGGTTACCAAACAATTTTTCTATTATAATGTAAAATTAATAATCAAGTGCTGGCTGTAGTAACATAAATGGTGAATAGACACCCCTCTTCTGCATTTCTAGAAGCAGTTATTTAGTAATAACAAACTACTATTTGTTATTTTCCTAAAGGCAGTGCTGGCTATTTTACTAAAATACTTGTTTTTGCTTTTAGGGTAGGGATAAACACAGGATTTCCTTACATATATATTTGTAATTCAGTGTTGAGAAGGCATTATGATTATATTCAACACAGTGCTAGTGAGTGGGAGCAGAAAATTGGGTCAGGCCATGGAAATATGTGCGTTCCTGTGCTAAGACAGAAAGAGACTTTATCAGGACATCATTAGACAGTAAATGTTGTTAAAGGAAGCTTCTGACCAGCTGAGTGAGACTCTTGCTGGTTTAGTATTGGTGGAAATGTTGGAAGGGCCTGCTTGGTTTTAACAAGGTGATTCTGCTTAATGCCTGTGGCTGGGATGGGAGTCAGGGGGCTCTCCAGACAATGTCGGACTGCAAATCCCAGCCGCCCTAGCCAGTACAACCAAGAGTGAAGCCTGTTTGGAGTCACAATCCAACAACATCTGGAAGGCACATGATTCCCACCCCTCACCTATTACTTTGTGCCAAAATGCATGTTCCCACAGCCTTCTGTGATTGAACATTTCTGCTCTGTTTTATTTAAGGAAATGGAGTGGTGTGTGGAGGGGGAAGGTTTGAATTAGGGTTAACCTTCCCTCCCGAATAAGAGCTATGATTGAAATCACCCTCGTCTCCAAATTGCTAATTAATGTATGAACTGGAGAACCCAGCCGGTTCTTTTTGCTGTGATCAGGGCAAAGTTTCATGGGGAAAGATCCACACCCTTTCCCCTTTCCCCTGAATCAAATTGGCATGGCAATAACATTAAAAGAAGTCTTGAAAAGCAGCTAAATTGACATGTCGAAGGCTTTCATGGCCGAAATCACTGGGTTGCTGTGAGTTTTCCGGGCTGTATGGCCATGTTCCTGAAGCATGCAGGCAAAATGTCAGGAAAGAATGCTTCTGGAACATGGCCATACAGCCCGGAAAACTCACAGCAACCCAGTGAAATTAAGTCTTACCTCCCCTGCAAATAGCAGCAGAGGCTAAAATAAAAGGGATGCAACTGACACAGGGTGAGCCAGTATAATGAATTGTGACTCATTTCAAACATTTCTGCACATATTGCAATCTACTTCGGGTTGGGAGTTCCAGTACCAAAACCTGTGGATGATCAAGTTCCATTATTTACAGTGACACAGTAAATTAGTGTCCTTATATAAAATGGCAATGTTTTAATACATACTGGTATTTTCAAACCATAAATGGTTGAATCCAAGGATATGTAGGGCCATCTGTACTTCAAGCTTTCTCTGATCTTGTAGTGTATTCAGAGAACTGAAACTGAACTGGTTGCTAACTAACCCAATAGGTATGTATTTTAAGTAAGTTAAAATTCCTATGTGGTAATTATTTGGGGAATAGCATACTTTCAACAATATAATATTTCACTTGTAATCAAGTAGGAAACATCCTTTTGGGCTCTTTAAAGAAAAAAAAATATACCTCAACATGGAAGCATAGAAGATCAGGGTTTGTTCTCATACTCATCATTCTTTTGCTTGCAGCTAGGAACAGCCCAAGTAAGATCTAGGTTAGTGCTTCTCAGGCTAACGGATGTGAGAGAACAGCAATTTCCTTCTTTAATATGTGAGTGACTGGTACCATATAAGTGCCCATTGGTCACAACTTTTTCTTTCTTACCTGAGACTCTCCAGCTATCGGCAGCTGTTGGCTTGTGGACTGGTTCTGGTCCATGGACTACCACTTTGAATAAAACTGAGCTAGGTAGCATCAGAATAATATGGGGGAAACTGAGTCAGGAAAAACAGTATCTAAAAGCAGAAATGGCTCTGGATCAGGTATTATTAATTTGCTTCAGTGAGGAAAAAGGAGAATGATTTATATAGCTATAGACACACATATTTGAAGATCAACTATTTCAACCCCCCGTGCAATGAAGGGAGCAAATATAGCAATCATGAGAAATGGCCATCAAACTTCTGTTCTTCAGCAAAGGAGAGCCCATCACCTCCTGAGGCAGACTGTTCAATTACTGAAGTTTCTTTTTGTGTTAAAATGACATTTTCCTTCCAATTGCTACCCACTGGTTCTTGTACTCCAGGGCTCCTCTGATTTAGTCTGTGGCATCTTCTGCGTGACAGCACTTCAGTTACCTGAAGACAGCTATCACATGTCTCTTGTATCTTCTCTTCTCCAGTATAAGCATGGACAGCTCTTTTCAACCTGCTATTGCTGTAGGATACAGAAATTTTGTAAATATGAAAAACCAAATAGTTATTGCCGCCAAAGCTGGGCTAGGAATGGTGCCCAGGAGAAGTGCTTGGTTGGGCTACGTTGGGTTGAGGCATCTCTCCTAGTTCTCAAGGAAGATGTTGATTCTTCCTTTGATTCAACAGAAAATTAATACCTTGGGCGCCTGACAGTGAAATCCCATGCAGTGGTCCCTGAATTTTTAAATTGTTTTAGATTTTAGCCTGTTCTTGTAAGCCGTCCCGAGCCCTAGGGGAATGGCGTCATATAAGTTTGAATAATAAATAAATAAATAAATAAATAAGACCAAACTAGATGGGAACCAGGTCAGTGGTTCTCAACCTGTGGTTCCCCAGGTGTTTTGGCCTACAAGTCCCAGAAATTCCAGCCAGTTTACCAGCTGTTAGGATTTCTGGGAGTTGAAGACCAAAATATCTGGGGACCCACAGGTTGAGAACCACTGAACTAGGTGGTCTATCTCTAATATATCTTGTGGTCTTTCTAAATGTAATATCAGCATTATATGACCAACCTTATCTACCACAGACATATATCAAAAGAGGGTAATGAATTGTTAATAGTGGCTATGCAGCAATGGACCTGATTTGATTTAATTTCATGAAGCAGTCTTTCCCTTATCTTCCAATTAAAGTTGAACCCATTAAAGTTTGAGTTTATATCACATTGAAAGATCTCAGTGGGAAAGGGCTAACAGTTGGGATACTACAGCCTCATCCTTGACCCCAACTATTCTTAACCATTTTTAACATATGAAAATTTCATGTGTTGAATATTTTGCATCATCATAGGAAACAGCCACAGCATGTATAATATCTCAAATTCTCAAAGTAAATGTCCCAATGCAAGTGTCTGATACCTTAAACCAGATTATGATTCAATTAAAAAAACAGATTATGATTGAACAGAATTATAATTAAATTATTTGAAAAACCTACCATTTTAAGGTCAAAATTAAGGCTGCATCATATGGGCATTCGGTAGCACTTCAGAGGCTAACATGATGCCTTAACAGATTTTCCCATGATCTGGGATAATGATGTATAGTGGCATAAATTTCACTTCTTTATATCTTATCCTCCATATTCCCAGACCTTTTGTGGTCTTTCAAGCAACAATCCAAATGGGAAGGACAGAAATCAATAAAGATATCCCAGCTTGTCCTGTTCCTGTGTTACCTTGTAAAACATCAAAGCTTTATTGCATTGCTGGAGGAACTCTAGTGTGTGTTACGTAGTAATCTATTTTTTTAAATCCATCAAAAACACTACCAGAGAATTTTGAAAACTGAATAAAGCACATATGACAGTTAGTGTTGTTGTGTGTCCTCAAGCGGTTTCCAACTTACGGCAAATGTGGTATAGTGCTTTGAATGTTTGATTATGACTGTGGTTCAATTCTGTCCCCAGACACGAAATCCACTGGGTGACCTTGAGTGAATCACAGCCCCAAAAAACCCCATGACCTTAGGGTCACCATAAATCAGAAATGACTTGAAGGCACACAGCCGTAACAACAAAGATGATCATGTTATGGGGACTTTTTGACAAGATTTCTTCATAGAGGTTTTTTTCCTTGCCTTCTTCTGAAACTAAGAGAGTAATAATAATAATAATAATAATAATAATAATAATAAAATTTTATTTATACCCCGCCACCATCTCCCCAACGGGGACTCGGGGCGGCTAACATGGGGCCACGCCCAGAGCAATACAATATAATAACATATAAAAACAACATATCATAACATAATTAAAAGCAATACAATAGATTATAATAGACATTACATCAAGAAATCCAAAAAAAAACCCAAAACAGTTAAACAAGGGCAGGCCGCATGGACACAAGGATAAAACTCCGAGTGAGAGGGACAGAGTAGGAATATCCAAGGTCACTTAGGGGGTTTTCGTGGTCGAATGGAAATTTGAACTCCGGTCTCCAGAGGCCTAGCCCAACACTCAAACCACGACACCCCGGTAGCTCTCTTCAATTAGAGTTGCATGCATTTATTTAACAAGGGGATAGAAAGAGAGAGGGGCACTAGGGGGAAAAGTAGGGCCTCTTCTTTTAGGTTAGGGAGTCTTTGGCTAGAAGACAGCTGTAGGAGACAGCTTGTGATTTTTTGAATTCAAAGTGCTGCTGGTTGAATGCTTTGTAAGAATATTTGGCTGCAGTTGTCTCCTTTGCTGCCCTGATGCTTTCATTTATACTCCCAGTGGTAAATTTCCTATCTCACCTTTTCCACTCTTTCTTAGAATGAGAAGCAGACACTGAGCAGAATGCACTAGATTGCCATATAAAATCCCTTGGAAAATGTTGCTATTACTGGCAGTATTTTGACTTCCAGATAAAATTGAGCAGCTGCAGCCATAGGCGTTAATGGAGCAGGAAGAACTTAGTTTCTGATCTGTTGCTCAGAACTTCACTAATCCAGTGATGGGCTGACTTCCTTTACGAGATTGAATATCTTTAGTATATCCTTAGTTTTCATCAAAATCGGGGTGGGGGAATTGCAAAACTTGGCAAAATTTTCTTTTAGGACTACAGTTCTGGAAGCTGTAGTCTGTTCAAAAACTAGGATATGTCAGTGTCAAGTGCTGGACTATGGCAGTTTTTATCTGATTAGCTTGAAGTTTGACAAAACAATAAAATAAAACAATTCCAGTTTGAAATCTGGCACAAATATAGGTCTTGTCAAGTAAATCATGGGCCCCTGGTGGTGGCGCAGTGTGTTAAAGTGCTGAGCTGCTGAACTTGCAGACCCAAAGGTCCCAGGTTCAAATCCCAGGAGCGGAATGAGCTCCTGCTGTTAGCCCCAGCTCCTGCCAACCTAGCAGTTCGAAAACATGCCAATGTGAGTAGATAAATAGGTACCACTCCAGTGGGAAGGTAACAGCGTTCCATGCAGTCATGCCGGCCACATGACCTTGGAGGTGTCTACGGACAACGCTGGTTCTTCGGCTTAGAAATGGAGATGAACACCAACCCCCAGAGTTGGTCACGACTGGACTTAACGTCAGGGGAAAACCTTTACCTTTACCTACCAAGTAGATCATAGATGCCAAGTTTCATTTTATCAATGGCTTCAGGCCTGGGTTCAGGCCTGGGTTCAGTACCGAGACGGCTTTGGTCGCCTTGGTGGATGACCTCCGCAGGGAGCTGGACAGGGGGAGTGTGACCCTGCTGGTTCTCTTGGACATCTCAGCGGCTTTCGATACCATCGACCATGGTATCCTTCTGGGGCGGCTCTCTGGGATGGGCCTTGGGGGTACTGCACTCCAGTGGCTCCAGTCCTTTCTGGAGGGTCGTTCCCAGTTGGTGAAGCTGGGGGACACCTGCTCGGACCCCTGGCCATTGACCTGTAGGGTCCCGCAAGGTTCTATTTTGTCCCCCATGCTTTTTAACATCTACATGAAACCGCTGGGAGAGGTCATCCGGAGTTTTGGAGTACGGTGCCATCTCTACGCGGATGACATCCAACGCTACTACTCTTTTCCACCTAAATCCAAGGAAGCCCCTCGGATTCTGGACCAGTGTCTGGCCGCTGTGTTGGCCTGGATGAGGGTGAACAAACTGAGACTTAATCCCGACAAGACAGAGGTCCTCCAGGTCAGTCGTACGTCTGATCGGGGTATTGGGTGGCAACCTGTGCTTGACGGGGTCGCACTCCCCCCCAAGGCGCAGGTCCGCAGCTTGGGGGTCCTCCTGGATTTGGGGCTGACACTTGAGGCTCAGGTGTCGGCCGTGGCCGGGAGGGCCTTTGCACAACTAAAACTTGTGCGCCAGCTGCGACCATACCTCGAGAAGTCAGATCTGACCATGGTGGTCCATGCCTTAGTTACCTCTAGACTGGACTATTGCAATGCGCTCTACGTGGGGCTGCCTTTGAAGACAGCCCGGAAATTACAACTAGTACAGCGATCGGCAGCCAGGCTTCTAACTGGAGCGAATTACAGGGCGCGTTCAACGCCTCTGTTTAAGGAGCTTCACTGGCTACCATTTACTTTCCGGGCCCAATTCAAGGTGCAGGTTATCACCTACAAAGCCCTAAACGGTTTGGGACCCACCTACCTTAGAGACCGCATCTCCCTCTATGAACCCACACGTTCTCTTCGCTAGTCGGTGGAGGCCCTTCTCTCGCTCCCACCACCCTCACAGTCGCGGTTGGTGGGGACGAGAGAGAGGGCCTTCTCCGTCGTGGCCCCCCGGCTTTGGAACTCTCTACCTAGAGAGATCAGGCAGGCCCCTACCCTCCTCTCCTTCCGGAAGAGCTTAAAAACCTGGCTGTTTCAAAAGGCCTTCGATGTTTAGTTGTTGCTGGATTTATCTATCTGTCCATTCCATAATAGTCCCATTGTTGTTGTCTTGCCATTTTATACCGCACTTTATTGTCCAACTGTGAAATTTCCTTTTCCCATTTCGTATCACTCTGCATTTCACCTGGGATCTACGAATTAGTCTCCTGTTTTTAACACTGTATCCTGCTTGTTGATTTTAATGATTGTTTTTATTGATGTTGATTTTTTTTTACTGGGATAATTGTTTTATTGCTTTGTTACTGTTTTGTTTGTTTTATCGGGCCTGGCCCCATGTAAGCCGCCCCGAGTCCCTTCGGGGAGATGGGGCGGGGTATAAAAATAAAGTTATTATTATTATTATTATTATTATTATTATTATTATTATTATTATTATTATTATAATGGGAGTAATTTTATATTCACCTTAACTTTGGGATCATGCTGATATTCCCTTAAATTTGTTTCCTACAAAGCTTCAAATCCTATGTTTTCTCCAAAGATATGGAATTGGTTGTGGTATTAGATGTTGCATGGCATATTCCTCTATGCAGAATTATTTTTAGGTATTTGTAGCGGTGATACATTTAGCTGGAGACTAAGTGTTTGGAACAGAGTGTTAAAAGCCATACCTAAAACCTTCATAAAGCATAAGATTAGACTACTAATCCCTTGGTTATTCTGTCTCTGTTCTTTAGAGTGCTTGATTGTAAAGAACATCTTTGATTATAAGCCTCTAAGATACCGAGACCGTAGAACTGCAGCACATAAGAGCTGCTTGCTTTTTATACTACTGCTTTACAAGTTTCCCCATATAATCTAATCACCTTCTGACCTTCCTGCTGACAAGCATCAAGGGATGGGTGGAGAAGTTCAACATGGTCATTACTGTACTGCACTTTGCTTGATGTACATCAGTGGGATACATACATGTGTCTGTTAGAAAACACCGCTTGGATTATATTGCTAATGTGCTCAGGAAAGCATTTATCAGGAGGTGGCCTCCACTGTTTTATTGTGGGTTGCCAACAGTATGTTAGAGAACACCTTAAGAACTCAAGCCAGGTAATTGTAATATCTTACAAGGAATAATTTAGCTAGGAACAATTCAGAAGGACTTTGTTTTGTGTAAGTTTTTTCTGCACTGCACTTGTTATTAAATATCATTAATCCTTTGAAAAAGGCTACCCAATGTTCCTATAATCTTTATGAGACGGATCTGCTCCTTTTGAGAAATAGTATATTCTGACTCCTATTGTTAGTCTCAACTACAGCAGATCCATTAAATCAAGGAAACTTTCATAAGTGTTGATTTACCAATTTAACAATAGAGGTTCAAATTTAGAAAGGACCACTCATAGGAACTGAGCCTAAAAATGTTTCACTCAATGCATCTGTCAACAGTTGTATCCCTTCTTTAGGCAGCAGGAGAGATGTCAGGTGTCTGCATGCACCTCCGTCTGAGAAGATACTTGCTACTTACTCCCCTGCTGCCTTATGGCAGTGGGGATATTATTATGCTGCTTCTCTGTGAACAGAGAACTGTACGGGAGGGTTTGAATGAGGCCTGGTTTCCTTATTTAGTGTTGAAGTGGTATAGTTAAAAACAGAATTTACACCCTCATCTACTGGTTGAGAGAACATCTCTTTTACCTTTTGCACAGGACCTCCACAAAGGTGAAAAACCAGTGAATTTTCAAAATGCTACTTTTTATTACATTTCTCTAGGATTTCTAAATCCTCTAGTTTACAATGTCTTATTGCACCTTACCACTATCCTCATTTTATAGGCCGTCAGTGTTTTAATAAGACCGTTCCTTCGTCCTTTCCTGATTGCCTTTATACTATTTATGAGCCCTATCCAGAGTTCTGCACACGTTTCTTTCTCTGCACATGTATTTTATGTCTAGCTTTTTAAAGCATGTGTTTTATGTCATTTTATATTTATTTTGTCATATTGTTTTAATTCATGGGTTGTGTTTTAACCTATGTTGATGTTGGACTTGTCCCCATGTAAGCTGCCCCAAGTCCCTTCAGGGAGATGGAGGTGGGATATAAAAATAAAGTTGTTGTTGTTGTTGTTGTTGTTGTTGTTGTTAGCATATCCCTATGGCCAATGTCTGCAAGTTGACCATAGAATCATACTGGAGGACTTAAGAGATTCCTAGAGGGAACATATTAATCAAATCTGTGAATAATTAAATCTGAAAAAGTTAAACTAGCAAATGAGAATGACTTCATATCACCTAGTAATAGCTAGTGCTACCTCTATAATAACTAGCATCAGTTAACAACCTTGGTATATAGTGTTGTTTTCCATCTTCAAAAGCCATTGTGTTGCAATAAGCAGATGGCTTCTGGCAAAATGGCAGCTGCATTTTAACTTTTCTTCCTCCTCCTCCACCTCATTGATACATGTAGTACCTTATGTCCTGAAGCATTAGGGTGTGAAATTTCCTGTTCTCCTAATGGCAGCAGCAGTAATGTTGAATGGGAACAGGGAAATGCACATTGCTGCTACATGAATAAGTGGTATTATGGGACAGCTACTGTTTTCAATGACAGCTTTGTGTTTTTCATAATAATGAATCGTGCCCTGGGTTGGCGACAACAGTTCTCTACATTTACACAGAAAGATTATGCTTTGAGGGCCTCAAGTTATCTCTGGGTAAATGCCATATCTGGAAGTATCTCAAGGCTAACCCTGACTTAAATTCCAGGTACCATTGAACAGATGGGAGAAATCATAAATGTACTTATCTAACATATTGACAATGCCAAAAGGTTGCAACCAGACCCAATCAGCCAAGCTTTAATCACATTGGAATCAATGGGATTCCAGTTAGCTGTGGTTAAAGTGTACAACTAATTTTATTGAAATCGACAGACAATCCTAAATGGGAAGGTGAGAGTGAAGTGGTAGATCACCCACCATTCCAAAGCCCCACCTTGCCAATAGTGGAGATGGCTTATATATTTTTTCAATTTTAATGCTTTTTTTAAAAAGTTACCTTCTTGTAGCTTCAGGCAGATACCTATACCAACTCCAAATTGGCATGTGTGAGGGTTTTAATTCTTATTGTGGGAAAAAACCCCAAAGGATCCTTGGATCCATGCACATCAAGTCCTGCAAGTATTTTGTTGTGTTACTGTCAGTGTAAACACCACCCGCAGCATATATAATGATGGAACCCTTATCCAGGTTGGTTTTGCAGTCTCAATCATTGGGCTCCCATAACGGCATTACCCTTACCCTCCAAGGTCACCCCCTTTAATGTATTATTCCAACTTCAAGGTGTAATAAAATAAACATCAAGTCTTCAGGCTGCTTCCACTCAGTCTACAACTCCTCAGTCTGAAATAAAATAATACATCTCCCTGAACACTCTTCACATTCTCAATCGCCATCAGTCCTTGTTCAGATCTCCTACTTCTTCCTCTTTCTTTTTAAATATTTTTTATTCAAGAGAACAAAGTTACAAACATCATAACAAACAGACTTGTATACAAGAAAACATATTGAAACAGTATCTGCATCGAGGAAGTATGCTGTAACAAAATATTTTTCTTAATGTGTAGAGCTAAAGGGCCACAACAGAACGAAATCTATGGCCCCCACTGCACTGATATATATATATATATATATTGTTTACAGCTAATAAAGTCAACAAAGATACAATATCATGGAATCATTTTGCATTCTGCAATTTGGACATTTTTCCTCAAACATTGCTTAGGAGTGAATTAAAGGTCTTAACGTTACTGATTAATAAAGTGGCCCTTGCTCTATTTCTAGCTGGCATCTTTATCTCTGACTGGCCCCATCTAACTCTTCAACAGAAAAGTGTATGTTTTATTGTTTATCTGCCCCTGCATTTTAAAAGTTGTGATTGGCAACCTTTGCTCAGTCTTGCCCAATTGCTTATTTTATATATGAATATTCATGCAGTTTGTCATGGTCGTCTAGGAGATTGGGGAGGATGGATTAACCCCCATCCTAAAAATCTCCCGCCAGCAGGTCTGGGTTTTAGGATTATTCTGTAAAGCATGACTAGTTCAGAGTGGTTTCAGATGGAGCTTTTATTATGCACCACTTTGCCTCATTCACTGCACTTCATAGGGGATTCACAGGATCTTTCCCACTCATAAGCCTTTCCTGTTTTTCCACTGTTGTCTTCTTTCTTTATCCATAACCACAAAAAACCCTTAACATTTCAGAGGGAATAGTTGTGTGGTGCCTTCCAACTGCCAGCATGGAGAGCCCTTCATCTGGAAATGCAATGTATTTGATTCCAGCCAATAAGTTCTCATGTGTGTGCATGTTTTAATTCATGCTTCGGAAGCACAGAAGGAGAAAGAGAATGGTTAGAAATTCAAATTTTAGTTGAAAAAGGTACTGATTGTCTATCATCCAGGAGGAAGAGATGCCTGGCACCATCTCCATATTGCAAAGCAATTATTTTATAGAGACAGCAAAAATATGGTAGATGATCAGATAACAAAGAAGGCAGGAAGGGCAAACTCATACAATGGAAAGTTCCCAGTTGTCAGCTAGAACTGTAGGCTTTATCAAATGTTATCTACAATCCATTGTATATTAAGAATTTCCTGTATTTCATCTCATGCACACACCCTGGCATTGCCATTCAGGCTCTAGATCCTTAATTTGAATGGGCTGTTATAGAGGTAAAGAACAATATATTGCTATATATTCTATTTATATAACTTGCATGAATAATCTCAATGGTTCTTGGCTTTCTCAAATTTTCTGAGAGTTATTTTGAAGTATACAAATAGCTATCAGCTTATGTATCTCTTTAGAGTGAAATTGACAACCAGTATCCTTGGGCTGAATCAATTTTTTTGAATTGGTTGGTTGTTGCTTTAATGTTTACTTCTGCTGTAAAATACGTCTTCAAGAAATTGAGAGAAGGAAATGGTAGGTCTTCCAGGTTTACAAATTGGAAGGCATTGTAGAGTTGCCCCACATTTTCCTGCTTAACAGGTTTTCTTCTTTATGACAAAACTATGGAAGTCATGGTGGGAAATCAAGGGAGGACTATAAGTAGGAAACATAAGTGCCTAGACCAGTGTTTCTCAAACTCTGCCCCTACAGATGTTTTGGGTTTCACCTCCCACAATTCCTAACAGTTGGCTGGAGCAGAGTTTGAGAAACACTGGCACAGACCTTTCTCCCACTAAAATTTAGTGAGGGAAGAAGGTTTAGGGTACAAGAAAAGCCTTGGCTGGAATTCCATATCACAGTTATGAATGCATAAACTGGAGTGACACCTCCATAACTGATCTGTATTCATGATCCCTAAATAGTAAGGATGGTAGCCTTATTGCCATGATCATAATTGTCCCCTGAAGCCTGCTTTACTAGTCATGAATCACACAGAGAGAAGGTTTGTTCTGCTAGCAATTGGAGGATATTCTCACTCCCACCAGCAAATGAGATTGTAACTATCAGATACAGGATCTTTGTCAAGCTTCCATGTAAAAGTCTTGTTGGCTGGAGGGAGAGGGTGGAAATACAATTACGGTAACCTGTACTCCAATCACCAACAGAATGGATTTCCCCCTTCTCCTTTGTGTGGTTGCTGGCTGGTAGTAGGTTAGGAGGGTCAAGCCAGGAAAAGCTGTTTAGTTATGCACATGTAACTAAGTAGCCTGGGTGGAAGTCTGCCTAATGCCTGAACGAAGCTGGAAACTTGTTAGAAACATTCCTATTGTTGCAATAATGTTCTCTAGTGGAGAAGATAAAGAATTGTATACAGGGAAATAAGGACTTTTCATCTCCTTAAAATCATAGAGTAGGAAGAGACCTCGTAGACTATCTAGTCCAACCCCCTGCCAAGAAGGAGGAAAATCACATTCAAAGCACCCCTGACAGATGCCCATATTGCATTTCACTTCATTTGTGCCCCTCCTGTTTTAATAAGCATGACTGGACAGAAGTGCTGGGTGAGGATGGTGGACGGTGGTAGGCCACGTGTAGGTCTCTCTATCCAACTATTTAATTCAAATGACTAAAGAGTTCCAAAGTCCTCCTGTGCTGTTTATAGTTTTATAAGGCTGGTTTCTTGGGAAAAGGTTTTCTTGTTTCACTTACTGCTTCCCTGTATTCATATGTAGTATTTTATCTTAGCCACTCTTGCATGATTGGAATAGTACAGTTAGGGAGCTCAGAGCAATGTGCCCTATTTCACTTTCTCAGCAACATGGTGGAGGCACAGGAAGCGGAGAGTGATTGATTTGCCCAAGGCCCCAGTCAGAACACACAGGGGCTATTCAGATGGCTGCTTGAAAGCTTTTGAAGTCCCTTCCCTAATATTCTGGCAGAATGTTTAGCATACTCTGCATTGGATTGTCATTCCTTCAGCCCAGAAAAAATGAGAAGGCTATGCAGTAAAAACAGCACACATATCTGGTGGCAGTAGTCTCTGCAACTTGGAAGAGCTCTACTCCTTTTCCTCCTGCTGTGTGCACATGACAGTGTGAGAGCCCTGACAATGTAGAATACACACAATGTGGCGTGAGCTTTCATTTCCTATCGGCCACTGCCCTGAAAGGGCGTGGAAACAGTAAAGGGAATGACATATCTTGAACGTGTGAAGCAGCCCTTTGAGGTTGTATGAATAGGCCTCCAATGATGGGAGATACAGACACAGATAAGTTTTCCCTCTCTTAAGACATAGTTGAAATTTCAGTTAACAGTACAATTTTCACTCACCAGATAACATTCACTCTGTGAAAGATAAGCACATTCATTTTGAAGTATTCTGAAATAACATCCTCACTGCAAATATTCTTATACAACTTTTTAGTGGTTTACACATTAAAATCCTGACATCCTATCTAAGTGGGTGAACAAACAGCTGCAGCACACGGCAATCAACAATTTGTGTTCCCCATTAAAGAAACAAGAGCATGCCCTCCACACTAATTACTTTCTGTGCATAATTGCTGGAATTGAAGCACTTTTCTATCCCTATTAACATATTTAAAAGTCACAGGGTCAAATTCTCTCAATAGCAAGGAATTATAACTGAACGTGGAGAGATTTATCACAGGTCTCAGGTGCCCACTATTAGATGTGTTAATTTTCCAGCCCACACACATACACAGAAAAGTGTATTTCCCCACCCTGGAGGCCTGTTTCCTCCTATTGCTATAAAACAAGTTTAGTTCTATTGACTTCAATGAAAACGTATATGATAGCAGTGGTGATGCTGTTGACAGTGACTCACTTTCAAATGCTGTTGCTTTCTGTCTTTTGATGTCTCAGACATGTTTGCTGCCCGCATTTTCAGCTATCTGTCTTTTGCCAGGTCACTTCAATTTTGCCCCAGCTCACTCAAAGCTTTATTCCTGCCCTCAGCTTATGTCAACACCCAACAAACACATCAGCTTGTCTGAGTGATCTTTTCTCAGACAGCTTGCTTTATATGGTTTTTAATATATCTCCAAAGTTTTGGAAGATGGACAATTCCTTTTTATCCCATTGCATATGGCAGTAACTATGCTTCACAGGCACTAGATCTGACATTGCTTTAGTGGCTTGCACATGTCAATTCTCTTCTTCTCATTTAGGTTCAATATCAGTTTGTTGCTGACTATTGCTGACCTTCAAAACAGTTCTGACGCAACAGTTTGTTGTGGTTTGATTAGTGCTAATCAAAGCTTGCCCATTCCAAACCAAATATGGCTATAGGAAATAGTAAGTGGAAGTAGTCAGTAGCAAATGTAAAGACGAGTCTCGATCATATTTGGAATGGCTATGCAATTGTTTGGGAATGACAATCTGGCAGAGCTAATCACTTTTTTCCTTTCCAATCCTATGCAATTCTATATTATGGTATCACATTGCGTATTCTTCCCATCTGCCACCAATAGCCATTTATGTGAATTGGAGGAAAGTATAACGTGATGATGATTGTGATGTTAGTAGACCATGAATATGCTGTGTTATATTGCATGTCATCAGGAAGACAACAAACATGGAAAAATAAGTTTTCATCTTGCAACATCTAGGTTAGCACTAAAGTTACTGGTTCAGATAAAATCAGTATCGGAGACAGGCATATAATTCAGTAACAGTTTAAAATGCTATTTTATACTGTACACAGTCAATTCACCAGAACTTGAAAATGTGAAGAAAAAAGCATTAAAATATGTCAGCCAGCCAGATGTTATGAGCCAATGTGACCTGGCAGTGGTTCACATGATTTTGTATTGCAGTATAACCCTACAGATAATGTTGAGGAACCCTAACTAGTCTATAGTAAATAAGGTAGAGGTAGTATTTATTTATTTATTTATTTATTTACATCACTTTTACCCCGCCTTTCTCTCTGAGGGGACTCAAAGCGGCTTACAGTAAATAGGCAAAAATTCAATGTAAAAAACAACAATTCATATAAAACAATCTACAAAACAACAATTCATATAAAACAGATACCATCACAAAATAAAATCACATTATATAACATTTTAAGCACGTCCAAGATTAAAATCCATTCATCCAGAATCCTCAGTAAGTCTTTGTACAGGTCATGTAAAGTCCATGTTCAGTTAGTAGTGGGGAATGATCAAGAAGAGTATAGCACAGGATAACCTTGGGTACCCCGAACCAGCTTTTGGATTGTACTATGCTCTGTATATACTATGCTCTAGTGTAGGTAATCAGTAGGATACTTTTGAAAACACATCTGGATGCTTCAAATTACTAACCCATAGAATAAAATACACTCATCAACTATGTTGAGCCCTGGTGGCACAATGGGTTTTAAACCCTTGTACCAGCAGGACTGCTGACCAAAAGGTCGGCAGTTCGAATCTGGGGAGTGGGGCGAGCTCCCGTTTGTCAGCTCCAGCTCCCCATGCAGGGACATGAGAGAAGCCTCCCACAAGTACAGTAAAACATCAAACATCCGGGCGCCCCTTGGGCAATGTCCTTGTAAACGGCCAATTCTCTCACACCAGAAGCGACTTGCAGTTTCTCAAGTCGCTCCTGTTACGGAAAAAAAAAATCAATTTTGTGTTTGCCAGGGGTGGGGGTGGGGGTCTAGTATGTGACTTTGCCTGAAACATGGTTTCTCTTCTAATTTAGTAAGGCAACACTCCTCCCACAATGGGAAAGGTAACTTTAGCTATATCTCTGAAGGAATAAGGCTATCCCTTATTAAGCTAAAATGGTAACGTAATGTAGTTATACATGCTTTGGGAGAAAGGTGTTTCATTCTATTGTTGTGGTTTGTCTCCAAGACATTTTTGACTTATGATGACCCTATGGTAGGGTCTTCCTAGCAAGATTTGTTCAGAGATTTGCCTTTGACTTCCTCTGGAACAAAGAGAGTGTTATTTGCCAAGGGTCACCCAATGAAAGGAAATAGTGACAATTTGTTGCCCATAAGGTTATCATTTCAACAAACAGTTTGTCAATAGTTCCTTTTGAGATTCAGGATAGTGTTAAGCAGAAGCAACAAGAGGTGGATTGCTACTGGTGAGAAACTGGATAGCAGAGTGCACAGGACCTCATGCAACCAAGTTACTAGCCCGAGTAATAACAGAGTTGTGGTCAACATGAGAATAGAAAGTGCTCATTCCATTGGGATCCTTGTTCTGGGTGTAACTGAAACACCATTTGATGTGCAGATGTAGTGCCAGTGCTCTACCAGTGGGGTCCTCTCAGAGAGGGTAAAATCTGACAAGTGGCTCATGACTATTGTGGGTAGAGTTGTATCTTACATCCTCTTTCTGTTCTCCTCTCCTTTGCTGTACTTATGCTGCTTGCCCGTTTTTCAGGATTTTTTTTTCTACTGTGGTGCTATTCATCTTATTTCTCATGAATCTTATGTTCATCAGCCTCAGTATGGGTGTGGCAGGCAAAATGCTTGCAGTTGTAACAGTGGTGCCCTCTTGTGTTGTTTGCGTGAACACATATACACATGAAACCACCTGGCTTGTGGAGGTACAAGCTGTGTCAGAGTGGTAGCCATCTTAGAGGTAGGTACTAATAAAAAAAAGCAATAGCTAGTATATCCACTAAACACCAATGAACAGAAACATGTTGCTTCAGCTAAGTTGGCACTTACAAGTTAGCACATGATTCCCAAAAGATGTAGTTTTGGATGGACAAAAAAGCAAATAAGGTAACTGATGCACTCCAGAAACAGAACATTGTTTCTCCAAGCATTTTCCTAGATAATGTGGCAAGCGTACAAAACATAAGCTCTCCAACCAACTGTGAAACACAAATGCCAGAATTAATCACTTAATGCCCTTTGCATTAGGATAAAGCATGCAGTTTAAAATACAACAGAGCACTTTAAATGAGGAACTGCTGAATGCTGGGAAAAAGAGCAATCTCCTACATCCCAGCAATAAACGAAAAAGGAAGCTTAACTTGTAAAGATTCGTAGAACTGATGAGAATAATAACAGCTAGCAGTTTAATAATGTTCTGAAATCAGGTTTTTTTTTTTAGAGAAGCAAATTGATAACAAACTCAATTAAAAGAGTCTTGCCAAATGTGGGCCCCTATAAAACAGAAGTTCTGCACAGCTAGAAGTACCAGTAACTAAACATATACACATAGCTGGTCCTCCCTATAATTTCTCCTCACCTGCACTGTGCAGAGACAAACGTACCAAAACCACTTATTAGGAGGCCAAATCACATTGATAGTAAAATATTATCCCATAATTTTGGGTAACATACCCATGGATTATGTTACAGCACCAAATTTATGTCCCTTTTCTTGGACATGGAAGATTCAGGAGACATTTTGGGCATCACCAAGTCTTTTACTGAGGCCCGGCACCAGGCTCAGATGCTTCCATTTCATTTACAAATTTATTTTCCAGCCCGACTCAGATGAAAGCCACTGGTCCTAGCACTAGCAGTGAGGTGTACATGATAGATAATACCCCTTTTCTCAGATGCAAGGCTCTGAGATTATGCAGAGCTTTAAACCACAGCAAACAGCTGATATTTGGAGATATTACTTGAAAGCATGCACTTATTTTTATCACTTATTCATCATGTGGTTCTGAGTAACACAGCACAAGAACTAATGTGTGTAATGATTCCTGGAAAGTGCAGAGACAAGAAGGCAGTTTTCTCAACTGCTCTGAATTTCTGAAGCCGCACTCAACCTTTGGAGTTTATACCACAGCTCAGGAAAATGGACTGCCAGTTTTGCAATATGACATGTGAGAGAAATGGAGGGCGACTGCATTGGCAATATACACTGCTATCTTTGAGGATGTTCCTTCCGTGTGAGCACGCGAGATTGAATGTGATTGATAATGTCCCTTCCCCCCCTTTAAAATCCAGAGATATTTTTCTAAACAAGCAAAATCCATCTTCCATTTTTATTATTAGTTTTTCACATCACAACCCATGGCACTTGACACAGCTGAATCTCCAGTTTTTTTAGATAATGTCATATCATACAACAGGCTGGAACAATACTGCAGAGGAGGTTCTCATTCTCCATAACATTGACAGATGCCAGGAGCAAAACCCTGAAATTCAGAGGTTAGTATGCAGCTAACTTTCTCCACTTTCTCAAATAAGATGTGGCGTAACACAAGGAAAAGATGACAAGGAGTGGAAGGGAGGACAATCATCACAACATCATGAGCAGACTATATTCTAAAGTGTTATTAAAACGACTGCCAGTAACTCAAAAGTACAATTTTAAAAAATTCACCAGTCTCAAAATCCATGGGATTCTGATGAACTTCCATCCCTCTTTTAATTAAAACTACAGTCCCCAACTGTGTGTAAATGGATTTCAGCTTTCAGTAATTTCCTTTGAAGAGGTTAGTGGCTGGAGCAGCAGTGTGCCCAGAAAGTAAAATCCCTGACTGAGAACAATCTGCATTTGCAACCCCAGAAGTTCGGCTTGAGGATTTCCAGCAATACTCTGGGTCCATGTGTGAGTATGTGTACGTGTCTTGTGCACACATTTCTCCTGCCATTTATTTCTCCAGTGGGGCATAATTCAGGAGTTTCTCAATCAGATCAACGTGGGCAAGCAGCATTCGCCGGCAGCAATATCTCTTCAGACCCAGAGCATCCAAAGCATCACTAAAAACAAACAGAAGCAGGACAGTTTTAAAAGAACAGCACCACACTAAAACAGATCTTATCTACAAGGACAAAATTCAAGGTCTTTCTCATAGGGTAGGAAGAAAAAAACATGGAAGTGGAGTGAAGGAAAGAGAACTCAGTATGGGCTATTCAGTGGAAGGTACCTAAGGTTCTCCTCTCCTATACCACTCTCCTCAAACCGATTATGTTGCAAGAACCATGCTAATAAATTGCAGTCACTTATCTTGCATTCATGAATTTAACCATCCATGGCTTGAACATATTTAAAATCTCAATCACTTTTTTTTTTTTATTATAGCTTCCATTAGCTATCATATAGATCTAGAAAAACACTGGGGCCAAAATCCAGCTCTAGGATTTCTCGAAAGATTATAGTTTTTTCTCATGACCTATCATTTAGTAGTTTCCTAGTTGAAATCCTTCTCGTGAGGTTTTGTCAAAAGCTTTACGTTAAAGTATACTGGCATGCTTGAACCTATCTTTTTCTCTTTGGCCCCATTCATATCAGAATGCAGTGTCCAAGATTTTTCTGAAATTAAATGTAGGGCTAAAAGAGGTTCCCACATGTATACCCTATTATGTAGCAGAGGGTTGGACTAACTGATCTCCCAAGTCCTTGAAAACTCTATAAAGTAGGCATGAAACAGAGTCATAACCACTTTCCAAACTCAGTATTTCAAATAGATACAATCTCATTTTATAGCCTGAGAAGAGGATAAAACAAACACATCCCTGACCCAAAGCAGATTGCAGTCTAAAAATAGAGAAGAGACCAAAGAAATCCGAAAATGGAACAAGAATATGCAACTGATATACAAATCAAGAACAGAACACCAGAAAATAAGGCTAAAAAGAGAATTAGGAGGATGGATGTTTATCCATAAGAAACCTCTAAAACACAGAATAAAGATGTTCATTCTATTGTACAAGGAAACTGTTAAGACATTTTAACCTAGGGTTGTTTTAGCAGAACAAGGAGAACAAATACCAAGTTCAAAAGATCAGGAAGAATTAGCAATAAATATGTAAAATAGTAGGAAAAACAACTTATGAGAAATCTAGAAGTAAAAGAAAGAATAGACATACTGAACTGACAAAACACATCCATAAAAATGATTTCAAAAGAAATAATGACAACACAGTTTAGTAGTATTAATATAAGTACCCAGTAACGAAAGTATTTCATTTAGGGTGAATGCATGCATGCACAGAGAGGCTTTTACTGTTTGAAATGACAACCTTCACCAAGCCTTCTCTAGTAATGTTAGTATGATCTTGTTGCTTACTGTTTCCTGTATTCATATTCTAGTTTGCAGCTTCCTTTACTCTATGGTTTCTGAGAAGTTACAAAGGGGGCTGCAGACCACATGCTATCTCTCCCTCCTTTTGACTATGTGACCTGTTGATAGCTGTTTTGTTACAAGAGAGATGCCCTGGCTGATTGGCACAGGGAACGACCCAAACATATTTGAAACTGGACTAATTAAGTTTTTGTACCTGTATCTGCTGATCACATGAAAGTTGTGAGTAAACCAAATATGTTATTTCCACTGAAGTCTACTTAATTCTTATTTCTTGACTGCATGGTATGAAACAAGTTGTTTTATTAGAGAGTATTTTTGGGCACTGAAAAAGAAAACACTTCTAAAGCCCTGCTGTTTTATGCACTGGCAAATCTCTGTTTTCCCGACAGATCAGAGATTGCGGGTTATTCAGTCTAACAACTGAAACCATTGCCTAGCATAATTATATTTGGTTGTATACAACAAGAGTAGTTTCTGCTCTAAAATATTTTTTGGCTCTTCTTGAAAAAGTTATGCTCTCTAATATTTATATTACAGCTAAGTGCATGTGCATCCAGGACAACAGCTAAGTATATTTGCTCTTGGCTTGATAGTATGCATGTAAAAGGGACATAATTTTCCCCCAAGGTAGTTGGGGAAAAATTACCTCTCTATTACTTTGTCCCTATAGTACAGATATGTTCATTAATGTATTCCTCAAGGGGTTAAACCAGGCATAACTGGAATGGTTCTTAATCAATTCTTGCTGCTGTAGCTTGCTCTTACATTCCTGGTGCCACATTGCAGTCTGCTTCTTGTTCACTCTAGTGCAAAGGTGGGCATTAATGTGAGTTAGGAGGTTGCCAACTAATATGGATAACAGAGTTGAAATAAGACCAAGGATACTAGTACCTAATGAACTATTTCATTATTCTCCCTAATAAAGTGATGCCAAGATTTGTAAGAAAAGCTTTTATAATATACGAAAAGCGAAATGCCAATTGTCCAAACTGGGTTCAGTAAAGAAAGAGGCACTAGGAAACATACTGCAAACATATGCTGAATAATTTGATGAACCAGATTATTTCAGGAGAAAATCAATCTGTACTCCATAGATTACTGTAAAGCTTTTGACTGTGTAGATTATGGGAAATGTTTCACTCTAAAAGAAACGAAATGCTACAATATCTTATTTTCCCGATGTAGAACCTATATTCTGGATGAGAGACCACCATCAGGGCACAATAGCAGGATTAAATTGTGAAAGGAGTCAGATAAAGCTGCATTTTATCACCCAATCTGTTTAATTTATATGCAGAACATATCACATGGAAAGCAGGAGTAGACTCAGAGGAAATCAGAGTAAAAACTGAAAGAAGGAACATTAATAAATGTATTATTATTATTATTATTTTTTCGTGTCACGAGCAACCGGAGTTGCTTCTGGAGTGAGAGAATTGGACGTCTGCAAGGACGTTGCGCAGGGGACGCCTGGATGTTTTGATGTTTTTACCATCCTTGTGGGAGGCTTCTCTCATGTCCCCGCATGGAGCTGGAGCTGATAGAGGGAGCTCATCCACACTCTCCCCAGGTGGGATTCGAACCTGGCAGCTTTCAGGTCAGCAACCCAACCTTCAAGTCACTTAGTCCACTACGCCATCTGGGGGCTCAATAAATGTATGATATGTGATGACACTTTGATCAATACTGATGAAACTGAAGAAGAAAGTGCAAAAGTGGGGTTACATATCAGCTTTAACAGAATCAAAGTAATTACTACATATTATTTACATAACTTTAAAGTGAGTAATTAAGATATTGAAATGGTTAAAAGATTTTCTATACTTTGACTCAGTCATTAATCGAAATTGAGAAGTCAAGAAATCAGAAGGAGACTAAGACTTAGAAAGGCATACGGGGAGGAACTAACTAAGATCCCTAAGTAAAACATATATTGAAAGACACAGAAACTAGAACCATCTATGCTATAATATTTCTGATTTCTGTATGTGGCTGTGCAACATGGACAGTGAAGAAATATGACACAGTGAAAATAAATTCATCTGAAATGTGGTGTTGGAGAAGTTCCACAGATATGAATTGCTAAAAAGACAAATTAGTGGGTATTAAAGAAATCAGGTCTGAGCTCTCATCTAAACTCAGGCTCACATACTTTGGACATATCATGCAATTACATGATCCAGTGGAGCAGATGCATAATGTGTAATGTGGAAAGCAGTAGGACCACCATAAGAGAAAATTGATTTGGCAGCAAATAGCAACAACAAAGGATGTTGCATTGGCTCCACAAAGATCTTGGAGGAGTATATCCTAAGCCATTTAAAAAATATTTTCCCTCCAAGTGGCTTCTAAGGAGAATTGATGGCTATCCCTATTTTTTTTTTTCCATTTGGGCCGTTTTAGCCTGAGGAATGGAATTTTGTCAATAAGTTGAAAAAAGGTATTTCCTCTTTTGAAAATGACCTGGGGATGGGGAATATGCCAAAACTGTCTCACATATCTGAGGAGACATTATTGGGCAATGTTTCAGTTATTTCTGAATTATTATTTCATCCTGGGGACTACAAAAGTACGTAGTTCTGTGGATTGCACTTTCCTCATACCTGCTCTATAGCATGCAGTAGAATTACTGGAGAGCAGTATGTAAGATTGGGTACTGATTTTGGAGAGGTTCTCTGATCTGGACACTGTCATTTCCATGTCCTTGTTATTCAACCTATACCTGACAGAAGCAGGTTCTCACATTTCAGTCCTGGCTTTTTAGGTCAGAATTCCATTCACTTATGTCCCCTGGATTTCAACTGGGAATAATTAGCTAGAATTTATATGGTTAGGTTGCTGGCCTACTTGAGCTGATGACATTTTTTTAAAACCCTAAAGTTTTGAACATTTATTAAAGCCCATTTTGACATGTAAGAAAAGAATAAATCTCATATCTAAGAATTCTGCTCATGATTTCTGCCAAAATGGTATATATGAGAAGAATTAAGTTTCAATTTTCATGACTGGTTAGAGGAATTAATATTCTGTTTGAGATGTATGTCTCTTGCAGATCAAATAGGCAAAAAACAAATGAAAGATAGTATCTCTTGACCTTAGAGTCCGCCTGCATAAGAACTCAGTTCTCAAACAGGATTCTTTCCTCACTACATTGTATGATCACTCGTTATTCAAATGATTTAAAAAGTCTGTTAAAGGTCTGAAAGAGCTGCTTATTTTTAAATTAATTTTCCAAGTGTTGTAATCAAATATTTCAGTTACCCTGCAATCCTATGTATGAGAAAATTTCACAGAAACCCAAGGAACTTACTAGCACAAAATAGCACAGCACCATTCACCACCAAAAAAATGCAAACAAAAATTTAACAATGGAACAGGTTTTAAAATAAAATGATCATGCACTGATCTTTATGAATACCTGATTCTGTTTTTAAAACCTTATAGGAGCACATATTTAGCTCAAGGAGGTTATTAAGCAAAACTGAATGTACTGCTGAATAATTTCTCCTCTTCCTCCTCTAATACTGCAAATGGTAGTTTCATGAAACTCAATGTAAGTAAAAAGCAGCAATTCCAAATACTGCTTAAATTCTTTATGCACAGACAAGCAGATTATTCATCCTACCTGCCATATTTTGTGCCACAAGAAATGATTGTAACAATACCTGTCATATGGATCTGCCCTGAAAAGTGTCACAATTTAAACAATAGAAAGTTTTGTTGTTAGGAAAAACTCAAATATGCATTTGTCTTTCCGCTTGGTTAATGTAAAAAAATAATAATCATGTAATAAACTAGGATCAGATTTATGCCCAAGGCATGCATCGTGCAGGTGCATTTATCATGCAAATTATACTAAAATGCTACTTAATCTCTAAATTTAGATTCATAAGCCCCAATTTTGTTTCTGTAGCGAAAAATCAATGGTTATTACATATCTAATATGAAGTCTGGGGAAAAGGGTGATACGGGGGGGGGGGGGCAGGTTGGGCACTCGAGGGGTGGTGAGCGAGTGCTGGGCAAGCAGGTGAGCAAACGAGTGGCGGGGGGGGGGGGGGCGCAGCACAACTCGCCCGCCAAGAGAGAGGGTGTTGTGTGCCCCTTCTGGCACACATGCCATAGGTTCGCCACTACTGGTCTAGCCAGTCAAGAAAGCAGCACATTTCTAACCTTCTCTGCCATTTAATTGTTGTTACAAAAATAGTGCCGTGAAAAGCCAATTACCAAGCACTATAAATGAAATATACACAAGCAGTATATAAAGGTAAAGGTTGCCCCTGACGTTAAGTCCAGTCATGTCTGACTCTGGGGTGCTCATCTTTATTTCTAAGCCGTAGACACCTCTAAGGTAATGTGGCCGGCATGACTGCATGGAGCGCCATTACCTTCCTGCCGGAGCGATACCTATTGATCTACTCACATTTGCATGTTTTCAAACTGCTAGGTTGGCAGGAGCTGGAGCTAACAGCGGGCGCTCAAGCCGCTCCCGGGATTTGAACCTGGGACCTTTTGGTCTGCAAGTTCAGCAGCTTAGCGCTTTAACGCACTTCGCCACCAGGGCTCCTGTAAGCAGTATATATTCATATTAAATGTATAATTTATTTAATTTACAAATCTTAATTTATATAATGTATGAATTATAAATAAAGAGCAACAACAATAACATCACAAAAAGAATGTACTAAATTGTACTAGAGACAACAGGAACATTAAACTAGCTGAACTTGCCAAGTGGCCAAACTCTTCCTCTCTTAAAATGGTTCCCATTACAACCGATCATTATAAGAGCTGAAGCTTAGTTTGCTTATTTTGTCCTCCCTCGTTATCCCTTTCCCCTCCTTTTGCATCATGTTTTTTAGACGGATCCTCAGGGGATGGTTTATGATTTATATTGTCTGGGAGACTTTTTGGCTGAGTAGCAGAGAAAATATTCTTCAAATAAATCAAACTTTTCTACCTCATTATGGCTCATTTTCAATGTTCTGAAAATGCAGATGTAATTTAAGATGTTTTAAACATCTAATATTAGCAAAAAGGCCAAAAAGCGACTAAAGCTTTAAAATTAATTTAAAAATACGGTAATTTTTTGTATTCTCCAAAGGGGTTTCTAGCCTAATCACTAAATCATTTTTGGATGATCTAGTGATAGGGCTTGAAAATCTTTTGGAAAGCATAAAATTTTGCTGCAGACACTACAGAATTTGAGAAGTTGGCGGGATTTCCAATAAACGCACAAAAAAGATGATGCTATACAAAATGAGAAAAGAATCTTAATGATAAAAACAAAGTTTTGTTAAGATCGTATATTTATTTCAATCCTGCTTTTGACTAATGATAAACTATGTAAACAATGGCAGAAAACTCTATTCAAATTCAAACAGCAAGATATGAAACCAAGTGTCAAATGTAAGGTTTTTACAAGATGCAAAACAAAAATGAGAATGGGAAATATCAGGTGTGACATTTCACTTTTCTGCATGCTGTTTGGTTTGTTGGAAAGAAAGGATTGTGTTGACTAACAAGAGATTATCAGGCTTGGAAGAGCATGGCCTGAGATTTGGGTGGCATGGATACTTATGGCACAAAAAGGAAAGACAAATGTAGATTGTAATGGTCATTTTGTGAGACACGCCTCACAAAGAATATGGAAGAGATACAAGGTTATGCCCTAAAACCCCTCTAGGGGTCTCAACGCAAGACGTCTTTTATAGGGAAGAAACAACATCAGAAGAGAAATGGGCTATTTAATAAGATCTTTGAAATTTGATCAATAGAGAATTAAGTCAAATGAAGAACAACTATCAGAAAGTTATAGTTCTCAATGTTACTATCAGAGGCAAATGTTTGAAAGTTTTAAAATGGACAAAATATATGGTTTTGAAAAGAGTAAATTTAAATTTGAGATGCAATTATGTGTGGATGAAGATTTTATTGGTAAGATGCATAGACTTTTAATAAAAACTAAGAAGAGGAACAAGTTAAAGATTGTATGATATAATGGGCTCAGAATTTTGAGTATACCAATCAAGTAAAACTCAAGAGTAAGAGAATGGAAGACCATTTTTCTTCCCCCCTTTATCTAGATCGGCTCCCATTTCACCTGCTGCTATCACTGCAGCCGCTGCCACCATCCTCTCCCTCAGTAGCCGATGTCCCACGCTCTGGCTCCTATTCTGGCTTCTTGTCTGGAGTTGGTGGCAGCACACTATTCTCCTCTGGCTCCCGAGTGACAGGATGGATGCTGGTGGTGGTTGTGTACCAAAGCAGCAATGGCAACAGCAGCTCTGAAGCAGCCCTACAAGCCATCCAATTACAAGGGAGCTGGAGGTGAGGAGCACTCCACCATTGCTAGAGCCAGAAACAGGTGCATGAGCATAAGGACTCACCTGACAGGGAAAGCATAGCCAGCAGGAGTGGGTAAAATGGGAACTGGTCTAAAGAGGGGTAAAGAGATACTTGATTACATACATCAGTTGTCTACTTGTGAGCAAACTGTTCGAATCTAAGATGTAGACAGAAATACAATTACAGGTAGGTGTGGTGCTAATAAGGTGAATCTGAGGTTGAATAATCTGAATTACAGCTAGAGTTTTTTGCTGGTTTAAACAAGCCCTGGGTTTGAACTGAGTAGAAAGGTACAGGATTGTACTGCTGATAACAAATACAGTTGTGTTTGTGGGAATATTACACTGAAATACAAAAGATGGAGAACCTTATTTATTTATTTTTCACTGTAGGATATTTTTTTTATTTTATGGCCCACAGCAGCAGACAGTATGCTTGAATACAAATGCTGAAAGACTGTTCTTATAGAGCCCTAACCTTGCTTGACTTTCATGTTTAATTTCTGTCTGTATGTCTCATTTATAAGAAAGCACTTGAAGTTCAGAAATGTGAAAATGAAATTAAAAATATTCTTTGTCCTCCCAAGAACTAGCAACTGAATAGTAGAAGAAAATGAATGAAAGTTGTACAATTCATTATTTCAATGGAGTCTGCATTTTCTTCTTAGTTTCCTTTATCAACATTTATTTAAAATCACTATATAAAACTGCTGCAGGGGAAAAGAATACTTTCTCCTATATGAGCTATATGCAGAACAAGGCAAACGAGACACTGTTATAGTTGCAAATGCTACATATGTCTAGGATTTCCTGATACTGTTGGATTACAATGCCTAGAATTCTTAAGTATGCTGCCTGAGGCTTCATGGAATTGAAGTCCAATGACATCTGGGAACCCAGTGTTGGAAACTAATGTTCTAGAAAAGATTCTAATGGTAATGAAGACTTCCCGGGAGCAATATATCTTGTTTTTAGATAGAAAATACTGTATATATTCAGTGTTGTTTTAATCTAATGGTGAATTTGGGAATGGGATCAATTTTTGGACTTTTATCTTTTCTTCTGCATGGTGTTGATTGCTTTGTAGTTTATATAATTTTCCAAGCTGCTTTGCACTTAACACTGGTGCCAAAAGATAGAGTTAAAGCTAAAACACCATGTAAAATATGGCTCTAAAATTAAATTAAAAAACAAGTAACCAACGCAGGAGAAAGGTATCAGACAAATGAACCTTGGTTTTCCATGTAGCAAAAATGTTAATAGATTCTTAAGACAACAACTGTGGAAATCCAGGTATATAAAAGGAAAGGTTCCTACCCTTCTGTATATTCTGCTTGCAGAAGGCCAAGATATGCTTCCCATTTGTTTCCAACTATTTTGCCACAAGTGAAGCATCTCACAGGAATAATCATTTTACACCTAAGAAAACATTACAAACATAAACATTCAATATCATATAGAAATCTGAAACTGAAAGGAAGCCTTTCTTTTTTCACAGAAAAACATTTAAGTATCTTTTATTTTGTTACTGAAGACAATTTGTTGTAAAAGTAATTCCCTCTAGCTGAATAGTGCCCTTGTTTTGTACCTTATACTTTTTGTAAAACTGGCTTCAAAACCTAATCCTAAATATATTTCATTTGGCACAAGTACTATTGACAGGGAACAATTAGGAGCAATTGGAGGCTTTTAAGCAGAGGCTGGATGGCCATCTGTCGGGGGTGCTTTGAATGCGATTTCCTGCTTCTTAGCGGGGGGGTTGGACTGGATGGCCCATGAGGTCTCTTCCAACTATTCTATTCTATGATTCTATGGTACTGTAGAGCAGATTAAGTACAGCAAATAAAGATTTGGTCAGTGTGTCTCAGGCCCCTTCTATACTGCCATATAATCCAGATTTTTAGATCAGATAATCCACATTATCTGCTTTGAATTGGATTATATAAGTCTACACTGCAATATAACCCAGTCAAAACAGATCGTCTTTTGACAATTACCCAACCATATGTACATAACATTCTGAATAATACTTCATGCACCTGATGTTGTAATTTAAAGCCCATGAAAGTTTATTCCATTACACATTTGTTTGTTTTCAAGATGCCGCCAGGCTGTTGCTTGTAAATGAGATGAAGTCCAATAATAAATAAAATAATTTAAGACTTCATAGTATGATTTGCAGGTATTAATTCCCAAAATTCTGATTTTCTTGAAAGAAAACCAGCGCTTGTTACAGGCCTAATTACAGTTCATTATGAAAAACCGTAATTCTTTGTTCAAAATATGACATATCTTGCTTGCAGAAGAATTCATATTTCAATGAAAGTTGGGTGGTTTGGATTATTTTGCTTTGGGATAGAAAATAATAATTATACCAAGCGTGTGTGTGTGTGTTCATGCGCACACTTTTAAACAGGTATACTACCAAAACTAAGAGGCTTCTAGCACTCTTTATAAGTATTTCACCTCCAACAAGGTGAACAAAGCATGTCAAACTGATTTTCTGGATATGGTATATATAGCCCCTGAGTTTGACCTAAACTGCATGCATGATTAGGCAACTGTGGTGTAGCAGCAAGAGTGCTGAAGCTGCATGTTGAAAGAAACCCAATCTTAAGTTCCTACTCAGCCATGGAGTGCAGTGTGTGCCCATCAGGAAAACTAAATGTCTCCTGGCATGATAGCAACTTCATGGGACTACTATGAAAATGAAATAGGACAACTCAAACTAGTGTTCTATGCATGCAAACTTGTGTGTTCATCTGACAAAAAAATTGTAACTTTTAGCAGGATTGTTGTATTTGTCTGTTATTGAAAACATAAATGAGAAGTTTCTGGCATCTGGAAGAATAACATTTACTGTCAATTAGAAATATCTGGCCAGAGTTATTTATAATTATAATAATGCCTCGAACTTTAGCTTATGGTGAATCTGTTGATCTTTGATTCCCATCAGAGCCACCAAGAAGGTCTGCAATTGAAACCTGTGCCTGTTGTTTCAATGTGGGGAACAAGAACTGTGGTGTGATAGAAATGAAGGAAGTGAGGTTGACAGAGTGAAATTTGGAGAGACCCTGAACTTCTAATAGTAGGATCAGTTGCAGTTGTCGCTGTTCCTATTATAGTTATTTATACCTTGATTTTAAGCTCAGGAACCAAGATCTACAGTGACTGACAACCTTAGACAAACACACCAGGGGACTAGGATATGTATTCCTTGTTTAGCCATGGAAACCTACTGTGCAACTTTGGGCAAGTTATATTATTTTGCTAAAGAAAAAAAAGGCAAATCTCTGAATAACTCTTGCTAAGAATATACCAAGATCCGGTCTGATTTCAGAAACTAAGACATGGCGAGTAAATGGATGGAAGTCAACTACCAGGTGCTGTAAGCACAGTCCCCAAGGGAAGAAAGGGGGGTATAAACAAAGTTGATAATGTCTGAAATGACAACCTTCTTCAAGCCTTCTATAGTAGGTCCCTCCTCCAAATTGGGTGGATTTTACAGCTGAAGCCCCTAAATTATTTCCATTCAGAGTGCTGGCTTTAGCCTATAAAGCCCTAAATGGTTCTGGCCCAGCTTACCTGTCCAAATGTATCTCCCTCTATGAACCTCTATGAAGAGGTTAAGATCTTTTGGGGAGGCTCTGCTCTCGGTTCCACCTGATTCAACTGAAGACTTGGATGTTTCGGCAGGCCTTTGGAGATAGTCATTAATTAATCAGCCCCAGAGGGTTTTTAATAATCTATTACGATTTTACCATTTATGTGTTTTAAATGCAATTTTTTATCCTGTATTTTTGTTTTAATTGATATATTGTATTACTGTTTTATCTTTTTATAGTGTGATTTGTATTATGTTGCCTATGTTTTGTCCTACGTTGTTTGGGCCTCTGCCCCATGTAAGCCCATGTAAGGGGAGATGGTGGCGAGATATAAATAAAGTTTTATTATAATTATTATTATTATTCACAAATGCAGTTGGTGGGGACGAGAGACAGGGCCTTCTCAGTGGTGGCTCCTCTGCTCTCGAACACTCTCCCCAGTGAAGTTAGATCAGCGCCCTCCCTTCTGGTCTTCAGAAAAAAAGTAAAGACATGGTTATGGGACCAAGCTTTTGGCCAGTAAAGTAATGCAGTGCACGAAATTAATAGGGAATAAGTGCAACTGACAATTGGAATGGCCTGGTCTACGAATTTGGATCATGTGATTTTAATGTTTGTATTAGGTGTTTTAATTCTATGTTTTCATCCCTCTCGAAAGGACTTTGTGTGAGTCAATCCAACTGTTCTCATGATTGTATATATGTTGCTCTGCATTTCAAAGAGTAAAAGTTCCTGTTCTTTAATTATTATCTGCGTGGCATATTTTTTCTCTGGCCAGACAGAGTATGGACTGGTCAAACATGAACTACGCATGATTTTCATTTCGTCACGTGTTAGGCATTGAATTTTGCCATTATTATGTTGTACACCGCTTCGAAACTTCCTGGGGTGAGAGGTATATAAATATAGTACATAAATGAAGGTCATGTGTGACACATTGGGTCCAGATCCATCAAGCCACAAAGTACAAATCAACCAACATGCAAACTTTGATGTTTATATATAGAGACTGTAATCTCTATAAACCAGGGAGACCAAAGTGAGGGAAGGCACAAAGGCATGATCATCAAGTTTGCAGACGACACCAAATTGGGAGGGATAGCTAATACTCCAGAAGACAGGAACAGAATTCAAAACGATCTTAACAGATTAGAGAGATGGGCCAAAACTAAAAAAAATGAAGTTCAACAGGGACAAATGCAAGATACTCCACTTAGGCAGAAAAAATGAAATGCAAAGATACAGAATGGAGGACACCTGACTTGACAGAAGTTCATGTGAAAAAGATCTTGGAGTCCTCATGGGCAACAAGTTAAACATGAGTCAATAATGTGATGCGGTGGCAAAAAAGCCAATGGGATTATGGCCTGCATAAATTGGAGTTTAGTGTCCAGGGAAGTCATGCTACCCCTCTATTCCGCCTTGGTCAGACCACACATGGAATCACATCACACTGTGTCCAATTCTGGGCCGCGCAATTGAAGGGAGATGTTGACAAGCCCAAAAATGTCCAGAGGAGGGCGACTAAAACGATCAGGAGTCTGGAGAACAAGCCCTATGAGGAGTGGCTTAAAAAACTGGGCATGTTTAGCCTGCAGAAGAGAAGGCTGAGAGGAGACATGATGGCCATGTACAAATATGTGAGGGGAAGTCATAGGGAGGAGGGAGCAAGCTTGTTTTCTGCTGCCCTGGAGACTAAGACAGGGAACAACGGCTTCAAACTACAGGAAAGGAGATTCCACCTGAACATAAGGAAGAACTTCCTCACTGTGAGAGCTGTTCAGCTGTGGAACTCCTTGACCCAGAGTGTGGTGGAAGCTCCTTCTTTCGAGGTGTCTAAGCAGAGGCTGGATGGCCATCTGTCGGAGGTGCTTTGAACGCGATTTTCTGCTGCTTAGCAGGGGATTGGACTGCATGGCCCACGAGGTCTCTTCTAACTCTATGATTCTAAAGACACAGGAGTCCTTTTTCTAATTTTTAACTTGAACCTGAGGAAACAGCTTCAGTCCTCCTGGGAGTTCCTCGCATTCTTTTGGCAGGAACTCCCAGCAGCAACCGTCTCCCCTTTTCTCTTACCCGAGTGCCTCTAGAAGGGAAACGCTGTAGGAAAGCGGGGTAAACAACCGTTGCCTGGTCTCTACTAGCAACAAGGCACCGTCCTCGATGTGGAACTCTCTCCTGCGCGCACCGAGCTCGAGGCTTCCGAACAATGCCGCGGCCACGCCCCCTCTCCTCCCCCCGCCTTTTCCGGCGCTACCACTCTAGCAGAAAGGGGGTGTGTGGAGTGTTTCCTCACTCCCAATTCCTACCTGGGCCTCACAAAGCGCTGAAGGATAACCGCGGTACTGGGTGTCTAAAGAGAGGACCGTTCTTCGTCTCAACACCTTCACTGTTTTGTTTTTAAACTCCATTCCTCCCCAGAGAAGACAAGGTGGTACCTCCCGAGCGCTACGGCGCCTCGGTTGGCTCAAGAGAGTGGCGTCCGGCGAGCGCTTCGCGATTCTCGTGCGCGCTGTCTTGAGTGGCAGCTGGGGCGGCGGGCGCGTTCGGGCTGCGGAGAGCGGCGAGCGGAGGGTCCTCGGGAAGCCCGGTTGCGCCTCAGGTATTGGCTGCTTTCCTCTCGCTTTGCCCATCTCCGGAGCGCTATCAATCATCATCATCACCCCCTGGTCATCTTGCGCGGGGAGGCATTCAGTTTCGGGAGGGAGGCGCGATTTGTAGCGGAATAGGCTGGAAAGCGAGCAACTGGTGGTGTTTTGCAAAGAGAGCCCGACTCAAGTTTTTTCGCTGCTGGTGCCGAGCAAGAAAGAGGGGAGAGGGAGGACGGAAGGGAGAATTATTGCGGTTTGATACCGCTTTAACTGCCGTGGCTCAATGTGTGGGATCTTGGAAGTTGCAGTTTGGAGAGGCACCAGTACTCTTACGCAGAGAAGCTCACTACAGATCCCAGGCAGGAAGCAGCCAGGCTTTGAAGCTGCAAGGCTATTCAGTGCTAATCAAGGTGATTAATTACAACATTCACACATGCCTCAGACAGACAAGAGTTCTTTCTCCCACCATGGACCTTCCAGAGATATTGAATAGCCTTTCAGCTTCAAAGCCTGGCTGCTTCCTGCCTAGGGAAGATAAGAGCTCAGACAAAAGCTCTTTCTCCCACCCTGGACCTTCCACAGATAGCGTTGAATAGCCTTGCAGCTTCAAAGCCTGGCTGCTACCTGCCTGGGGAAGATCAGAGCTCAAACAAGAAAGTTCTTTCTCCCACCCTGGACCTTCCACAGATATATAATCCCCACTTGCTTAGTTTTCCAACAGACCTCACAACCTTGGAGGACGCCTGCCTTAGATGCAGGCGAAACATCAGGAGAGAATGCTTCAGGAACATGGGCACACAGCCCGGAAAACTCACAGCAATACAGCTCCCTTGTTTCCACAGCATTTATCCCCAGCCGCCCGGTCTCGTGGTGACAGTCGGTGCATCTACACTATCCGGTTAATGCAGTTTGTCACCGCTCTGACTGCCGCGGCCGGGGGCTGTGGGATAGTGGGAGTTGTAGTTTTGCCAAAGAGCGCTGCCAAACGACCGCTGCGGTTTTGTTTTTCCCGTGTCAGGAGCGACTTGAGAAACTGCAGACTTGAGAATTGGCCGTCTGCAAGGACGTAGCCCTGGGGACGCCCGGGTGTTTTTTTTTATGTTTTATGTTTTAACCATCTTTGCGGGAGGCTTATCTCATGTCCCCGCCTGGGGAGCTGGAGCTGACAGACGGGAGCTCACCCCGCTCCACGGATTCGAACAGCCGACCTTTCGATCAGTAGTTCAGCCGAACCCATTTGCGCCGCCACCACTCAGAGGATTCCATCTCACTGGATGTGAAAGTGAGGTCAAACCGCATCGATTCTCCAGTGCGGATCACCCCAGGAGAGACCTGGAGCGGAGCTGCTCCCTGGATCCCGCAACCCCCACCCGATGCCCTGTTTTGAGGCGCCACTTCAGAGCGAGGGCTCCATTTACTTGGCAGACGTGGAGGCTCCCTCCCTCCCTCCTTCCCTCCTTCCTTCTCTCGGTTCCTCGGGCGGTTTGGGCGCCTGGGCCCTTAACCCGCGTAGGCTTCTCAAGGCAAACGTTGCATTGCCGTCCACGCAGGTTAGTGCGGCTCTGCCCGTGATTTGAAGCCGGCATCGTTTCGGCTCTAAAAGGCTGCGCGTCTTTGCCAGGCTGGGCTTTCCAAAGCTTCTTCAGCATCTTCTGTTTGTTTGTCTTCCTCTGAGGAGCTGCTTTTTTCCACCGGAGGCTTGTTTTGGGTTGTTTGTTTCCCGGGAGAGAAGGAAGGAGGGCACCGGAATCCGAGCGTGTGCTTGAGTTCAGCAGGGCGGGGGCGTGGAATGAATTACCCACTCGTTGACCAGAGGGATTGCCGGATATGCAGTGGTTCTCAGCCTGTGGGTCCCCAGATGTTTTGGCCTCCAACTCCCAGCTGGTAAACTGACTGGGATTTCTGGGAGTTGTAGGCCAAAACACCAGGGGACCCACAGGTTGAGAACCACTGTGTTAATGGGACTTAGAATCATAGAGTTGGACGAGACCTCACGGGCCATCCAGTCCAACCCCCTGCTAAGAAGCAGGAAAATTGCATTCAAAGCACCCCTGACAGATGGCCATCCAGCCTCTGCTTAAAAGCCTCCACCACACTCCAGGGCAGAGAGTTCCGCTGCTGAACAGCTCTCACAGTTGGGAAGTTCTTCCTCCTCGGGTGGAATCTCCTTTCCTGTAGTTTGAAGCCATTGTTCCGTGTCCTAGTCTCCAGGGCAGCAGAAAACAAGCTTTCTCCCTCCCTATGACTTCCCCTCACATATTTATACATAAGTATTTATACATGACTTATGTGAATTGACACCCCAGGCAGTAAACAGCCAGACCTCGAAGCTGCAAGGCTATTCAGTGCTAATCAAGGTGGCTAATTGCAACACTCACACTTGTTGCAAACAGACAAGAGTTCTTTCTCCCTCCATGGACCTTCCACAGATATATATAAACCCCACTTGCCTAGTTTCCAACAACCTCACAAGCTCTGAGGATGCCTGCCATAGATGTGGGTGAAACATCAGGAAAGAATGCTCCTGGGCCCAGAAAACTCATAGCAACTTGAATTGACACCTCTTTAAGCATGGCACCACCAAGCTATGAAATCCTGGGAGCTGTAGTTTGGTGAGACACCAGCCCTCTTTGGCAGAGAAGGCGAAAGACACCTCCTCAAAGGACAACTAACTCCCAGGATGCCGTGGAAGTTAGTTGAGAGACTGCAGTTAAAGGTGTTCAACTGTGGAACTCTCCGCTTTGGAGTCTGGTGGAAGCTTCTTCCTTGGAGTCTGGGTGGTCATCTGTTGGGGGTGCTTTAATTGTGCTTTTCCTCCATGGTAGGGGGTTGGACTAGATGGCTCATGTGGTCTCCTCTAACTCTAGGATGTCTGTACATCAGGTATGGGCAAGGTTTGGCCCTCTGGGTGTTTTGGACTCCAACTCCCGCCATTCCTCACAGCCTCAGGCCGCTTAAGCGGCTGAGGGGGAAAAGGTAAGGGCCTGAGGCTGTGAGGAATGGCGGGAGTTGGAGTCCAAAACACCTGGAGGGCCCAACTTTGCCCATGCCTGGTGTAGATGCACCTTTTTTGGTCCTACTTTTCCTCAGTTTTGGCTGAAGCCTCTGGGTGGGGCGCCTTGGACTTTTGGAATTCTCTCTCAGTCTCTCTGTCTCTTTGGCCACAGAATGTCGCCTTTGAAATGGGCGGGATCCCTTCCTCGGCACGTAATGTTCCAGCTCCGGGAGGATTAGCCTGTAACCTCCTCCGGATTGTGTCCAATGGCAATGTCTTTTGAGGAGGGAGAGCTGCTGACGAAAAGAGTGGGAAGGGCTTTTTGCAAGTGGCCAGGCTTGGCTTTTCCACCAGTTCGGATTGGTGCTCCTTCTGCCAGTATTGATCAGAAGCTGCACTTGTGCCTGCCTGCCTTGGCTTGGGAATGGTGCTTTGATTTGAGCTATTCCAGACCAGGGGTGCAGCTACACTGCAAAATTAATGCAGTTCGATGCCACTCTTAACAACCATGGCTCAGCTCTGGAATCCTGGCTTTTTGGAGTTGTACAGACACTTTCCCTGCCAAGGATTGCCTTCGTCCCTCCCAACTACAATTCCCAGGATTCCATAATATCGAGCCACAGCAGTTAAAGTGCTGCCAGGTTCGAATCCCACCCAGGGAGAGCGCGGATGAGCTCCCTCTATCAGCTCCAGCTCCATGCGGGGACATGAGAGAAGCCTCCCACAAGGATGGTAAAACATCAAAACATCCGGGCATCCCCTGGGCAACGTCCTTGCAGACGGCCAATTCTCTTACTCCAGAAGCAACTCCTCTCACTCCAGAAGCAACTTTGGTTGCTCCTGACACGGAAAAAAAAAAAGTGCTGCCCAACTGCATCTTCGGATTGGGTTGCTGTGAGTTGTCCAGGCTGTATGGCCATGTTCCAGAAGCATTATCTCATGACGTTTCGCCCTCATCTATGGCAGGCATCGTCAGAGGTTGTGAGGCTTTGGAAACTAGGCAAGTGAGGTTTATATCTGTGGAATGTCCAGGATGGGAAAAAGAACTCTTGTCTTGTCTGTTGCAATTGGCCACCTTGATTAGCACTGAATGGCTTTGCAGCTTCAAAGCCTGGCTGCTTCCTACCTGGGGCAATCCTTTGTTGGGGGTGTTAGCTGGTCCCGATTGTTTCATGTCTGGAATTCCCCTGTTTTCTGAGTGTTGTTCTTTAGTGACTCTCCTGATTTTGAAGTTTTTAGAGTGTTTTAATACTGGTAGCCAGATTTTGTTCATTTCCATGGTTTCCCCGTTTCTGTTGAAGTTGTCCACATGCTTGTGGATTTCAATGGCTTCTCTGTGTAGTCAGGAAAGAATGCTTCTGGAACATGGCCATACAGCTTGGAAAACTCACAGCAACCCAAAATTAATGCAGTTCGATGCCACTTTGCCATGGCTCAACACTATGGGTCCCTGGCAGTTGGGAGTTGTACAGGCCCTTTAGCTTTCCATGCCAAGGATTGTCTTTGTCTCTCCCAACTACAATTCCCAGGATTCCATAGCATTGAGGCACAGCAACTAAAGTGTGCTAAAAGCCCAACTGCATCTTTGGAATGGTTTAGCAGTTTGAGTGTGGATTACAACTCTGGAGACCAGGGATGTCTTTACACCAGAACTTTCCAAACTTTCCATGTTGGTGACACGCTTTTTAGACATGCATTCATTCAAGACACAATAATTCACTTTTACTGCCGAACCCCTTATAATGGTTTCATACCCTATGTCTAGTATACAGGGCCGTAGCCAGAAAAAAATTTCGGGAGGGGTTTTGAAAATTTCGGGGAGGGTTGAACCCCTAGCACATACCCCTCCCCGCTACAAACCTGTCAATATCTGCTTGAGATAGTGCCTGGAGGGACTCTTAATGTCTTGCATCTCATAGACTTAGCATGGGGATTTGGTTAACCAGTTAAAATTCATGAGTAAACGAGATTTTTTTTATAACTTGAAAAATTTCGGGGGGGGGGGGGGGGTTGAACCCCTAACCCCCCCCCCCCTCGCTACAGGCCTGCTAGTATAATACATATAACTTTCATATAATATTTACTGTTTAAATGAGGTTTGGATTTTTTCTTCACACTTCTTATGTACTACAGTTGATTCTTGTGCACTTTCCTCTATAGCAGTAGTTCTCAACCTTTCTAATGTTGCACGACCCCTAAATACAGTTGTTCATGTTGTGATTCCCAACCATAAAATTATTTTTGTTGCTGCTTCATAGCTGTAATTTTGCTACTGTTATGAATCGTAATGTAAATTTCTGATATCCAGCATGTATTTTCATTCACTGGACCAAATTTGACACAAATTTGAATACTGGTGGGGTTGGAGAGGATTGATTTTGTCATTTGGGAGTTGTAGTTGCTGGAATTTATAGTTAACCTACAATCAAAGAGCATTCTGAACTCCACTAATGATGGAATTGAACCAAACTTGGCACACAGAACTCCCATGACCAACAGAAAATACTGGAAGGGTTTGCTTGGCATTGACCTTGAATTTTGGAATTGTAGTTCACCTACATCCAGAGTGCACTGTGGACTCAAAACAATGATGGATCTAGACCAAATTTGTCACAAGTACTTAATATGCCCAAATGTGAGCACTGGTGGAGTTTGGGGGAAAATAGACCTTGACATTTGGGAGTTGTAGTTACTGGGATTTATAGTTCACCTACATCCAAAGAACCCCCTGAACCCCACCAACAATATAATTGGGTCAAACCTTCCACAAAGAACTCCCAGAAAACACTGGAGGTATTTAGGAGGAACTGACAGTGATTTAGGGGAGATGTAGTTCACCTATATCCAGAGAGTACTGTGAACCCAAACAATGATGGATTTGGACCAAATTTGGCATAAATACCCGATATGCTGAAATTTGAATACTGGTGTGGTTGGGAGGGGGATTGATTTTTGCCATTTGGGAATTGTAGTTGCTGAGATTTATTGTTAACCTACAATCTAAGAGCACTCTGAACCCAGCCCACAATGGATCTGCACCAAACTTGGCACACTACCTACAAGGCCAACATGTACTGATGGGGTTGGGGGGGGCTGTTTTCGAATTTTGGGAGTTGTAGTTAACCAGCACTCAGAGAACATTCTGTACCAAACTGGTGATGGAACTAATAAACTTGCCACACATACCCGACATGCCAAACTTTGAATACTGGTGGGGTTTCTAGGGGACTGACCTCAGAGGTTGAGAGTTATAGTTCACTCATATTGACAGAGCAATGTGCACCCAACTGATGGATCTGGATCAAACTTGGCATAAATATCTAATATGACCAACTTTGAATGCCGGTAGGGTTTTTTTTGGGGGGGGGGGGAGTTGGCCCAACATGATGGCAATTGTAGTTCTCACTGCATCAGAGAACACTATGACCCCCACCGATTATGGATCTGAACCAAACTTGGCACACAGATCCAACATGGACAACTGTGAATACTGGTGGATTTAGGGAATATTGACCTATGACTTTGGGAGTTATAGTTCACCCACCTCCTTATGCATTTTCTAATGGGACAGTAATTAAAAAAGCCAATGGAAAGATTGACTTTTTCTAATAAATAGCGTTAAAAATTACCTAAGCTTCTTCTGCTGCTCCTCCTGATGCTGCTGGGCCACTCTCAGTCCCACATTGTGTGGGCGCTTACCCCTCTGCCTTGAAGGGACTCACTGGCGTGAGCCCCCCCTCCAACCTTGCACATTCTCCATTGCGCATGCACAACGCTGCCATGCGCCGAGCATGCTTGCTCTCTCTTCCCCACTTGGAGTCTCAGAAAACAGCCCTCCTCTTAGCTGGCAGGCCGGCCAATCATAACAGGGGGAGGGCTTTTGGTGGGAGGATTTGCCCTTTGTTTCCAAAAAAGGAAGAGAAGGACAGATGGAAAGATCTTCAGTCTTCTCTGCCAAAGGGGTTTCTAAGACCATCAGAAATATGTGTTTTCAGATGATCTTTGGTGATCCCTCTGACACCTCTCTTGCAACCTCCCCAGGGGTTCCAACCTCCAGGCTGAGAAACGCTGCTCTATAGCCACTCCATGTGGTTCCTCAGAAATATCATACACAATGTATTTTCTTCTCTTAATTAGAAAGTTATCTATAACTTATATTAATAAAGTTTAATAATAAAGTTTGTTATTATTATTATTATCCATTTTAGTGGTATTTACTGCAACTCATCAACAAATTGGACATATTATAAAAGTTATAACAGTACCTAAACTCAAACAACACCAGCTTTTATTTGTGGGGGCAGTGGGCGGGAGAGCATTTTTCACGCGACACACTGGGAGACTACCGGTGACACACTAGTGTGTCCCGACTCACAGTTTGGAAAGCTCTGTTTTACACTGTAGGATTACTGCAATTTGGCACCACTCTGACTGCCAAGGCTAAAAGCTATGGGGTTCTGGGATTTGTAGTTGGGTGAGGCATCAGCATTGGCAGAGAAGATTAAAGACTTTGTCAAACTAACACTCACTTTACCAAAATGGAAAGCATAAGAAAGGTGGAGGCTGGTAAAAGAAAAAGGCATCCCTGGATGCATTTTGAGGAAAGGTCCTCACATCTCTAAAAGGTTCCAACTGTTTACAGACTAACCAATATATTGCAGAGTAATAAGCTTTTGAGTACTAGTCAGATGTATGAACATTTGTTTTAATTGGTTGATATATATATATATACACACACACACACACACATACACATACTACTCTGTGAGCTGCTCTGAATCCCCTTCAGAATGAGAAGGATGGGGTATAAATTTAGCAAATAAATAAATAATAAATAATAGATATATGTAAACATAAGGAGAGCAAAATGGGACCAACAGTAGCAAGGCAAAAATACTATCTGTGGTGGTCTTACAAATTGTGATAGTCTTATAAACTAAAAAGTAAGCTTGTGGCATCTTTGAGCCTAAGTGAGAAAAATAAACCTTTGTGGACTCCCATCTATCTCATCCAGATACAAGTGCTGTTTTTTTTAAAGCGAATGCCATACATTTCTTTATCTTAGTCTCTAAGGTGTCACACAATTCCTTTGTGTCTATTTCAATGCTGAAACAGATTAACACAGCTATGTCTTTGATTACTAATAGCAAAATCATCATCTGAATCTGTTCTTTACAAACAATAGCATCCAGGAGGTATAAGGAGGCTTGGAGAAACATCAACATTTGTAGAAGTGCCAAATAAAGCTGGCAACCCATAAAATAGCATGGGGTAGAAGATCACAAAATAGCTCACTGAGCATAGTTTGGTAGGTGAGAATGAATGTAGGGGGCATCATGGATAATGACGTGGCTGGATGGAACAAAATAGCCCTTTGGGTTGCAGATTCTAGTGGTTCTGCGCATGGCTTAAGAGGAGCAACATGACCATTCACAACATTGTTGCAGCTATGCTGTGTGAACAATGTAGTGGTACAGAAAGTCCTTGCCTCTACTCAGTTCATCACAGAGTGTTTTAAAAAAAAATCAAATTCAGCTCTTTGACACTGGAGCCTTCCTTCTGAAGTCAATTAGTTGAAGAATGGCAAGGTTCAAGACAGAAATATTGCAGAAGACTGAAATGCTCTTCCACTGGTTTCTGGTCTTATGGATTATTCTGAAGGTTCTGCAAATAACAAAAAGTCAGTAGTTCTCAAACATTTCCCCCCAGAACACTTGAGAATTGCTGAGGTCTTTGAAGGCCACTTAGTAACCTTTTCTTTTGCTTGTATGCATTAAAGCAGCTACACATGATTCATTATTTAACAATAGTCAGCCTTTCACATTCGCTGGGGTTAGGGGCATAGGACCCTTGTGAAAGTGGGGAAAATGTGAATACATAAAATCACTTTTTAACCTGAGAAAACACCTCTCTAGGAATCTGCAGGAAGTTATTATTATTATTATTATTATTAATTTATTTATATCCCGCTTTTTCCCCAGATCGGGACTCAAAGCGGTGATCATAGAATCAGACTAGAGGAGTTAGCGATTCCTGGAGAGGGATTCTCTCTAAGGTTCTGGCAGGCGTTGACTATAGAGTTGTGCCTGAGGACCTGGAGTTACTTAGGAAGATCATTTTAATGGCATTTAAGTATAATCAGATTCATAAAAGTCAAACCCGTGTTGAGAGCCAACGATCTTTTCCAGCACCAACTTTCTTGACAAAACCAGTGCCTTAAGTGGCATTGTAAACTGAGTGGTAATATGTGTGACTGGAGTCATTGGAGTTCATCGCATTGCTCCAGCTTTCTCTGTGCTTTTTCATTACAGAGAATGCTTCTGCACTTGACTGTGGTTATTTGCTGTTGGTTCAGGCTTAGATTCTATTGGCAAAGGCAAAAGTTATTCAAGCATCCAAAGGCAAGTTGGCATTAAAATGACAGTGCACCTGTCTGTGAAATCCAGTAGTTATTTCTGTTGTCCTGAAAAGTTAGGTGTGTGTGCACACATGAATGCATGTGTGTCTTCAAGTCACCTGTACCAACCCTATGAATTTCAGAGGGTTTTTTTAAGGCAAGAAATACTCAGAGGTTTTTTTTGTATAAAGCATAAAGCACCTGGTGTTTGTGGGTGGTTTCCTATCCAGATATTAACTTGGGTTGACCCTGCTTAGCTTCCAAGATCACATAGGATTTGGTGCCTTTAGGTTATTTAGACTAAGAGTTAGATACTGAACCTTTTGTTGTTTTCCAAAATGAAGCCTTTTCTGTTTCCCTTATTCATGGGATAGCTGCAGTGTTTATCTCAGCATGAAGTATGCATTAGGAACAAACCAGGGGGAAAATAAGAGAAGTTAAAAAGAAGATGTGTGAGAGGTACTGCTGTTGTTCAGTAGTTCACTGAAATTACCAAAGGAACAAAAGCTGAAGTAAACACACATAAACATCTTCCAGTCAAGCCTAACCTATGTGATCTTGTTAGAATAAGGTTAGATGTTGTTATACGTTATACATGAAAGTTGCAATTTCAGACACAATTATATTTGAGTAACCCTCCTGAACTTAATGGGAATGGCTTCTGAGTAGCTATGCATTGGATTGTAGATCAGACTAGTGAAGCAATCTCTGGGAGCCTACCTATATATGTATGTTAATGAGGTAAAGCCAGCAGTTGTAATTTTAAAACACTTTTCTGTCTGAATTCTGGGCAAGGCAGGAATGTAGCTATTTAGAACACGGCATGAAGCCCCTTTAAAGCAGTGTTCGCTAGTTATTCCCATGGACCAGATCTGGTGTTCACCTTCATTTTCTTTGTCCTCTCCTGAACTCTATCAAGTTTTCATCAAGTATGATAAAATCTGATCATAAAGAAACCAAAACGTTGGCGACAGAGATCTTATAGTTACAGCTTGTCCTGCTTCATAAGTGTGAAGGCTTTATTGCTAGACATGTTGAGATTACATGTTAAAATTAAAATTATTTATTTTCCTTTTTTTGTCTAGCAGTGCCTCCAAAGGGATGTAAATTAAAATAAAATATCCCAGAAACTTCAAGCCAAATGGAATAGTGTAGCTCTGCTCACTTCCTCATGTCCAACAGGGATGGAGCCAACCTGACTTGGCTTAAGAGGAAGCAAAGAGAAAACTCTGTCTCGTGTACTCACCAACGTATCTTGACAGAGTAATGGGACATGCATGGGGCCTGTTGGGAACATCTCAAATTCTGGCCAGTCAGCTTCACAAGTGAAAATAACATCATCCTAACGTCTTCTTTTCTTTGACTTTCTACTTTTCATCCCAGAAACTTAGGAAGGATGTCTTAGTTAATCGTTTATTTGCTTCCAAGAAGTTGAATCTACAGTTTCTGCTATAGACAGCACAGGGAAAAGGGAGCACAGGTGGTTTTTTTTGGAAGTTGAAGGTTGGCATCCATACTGTGAGAGGGTTATTCTGCGAACTATAACTCTATTCTTTGATTGACTGTCTGGAACAGATCCCAGAGTTCAGAAGTGGCAAGATTGTGTTAATAAGATCCGTCAAAACTTTGGCATTTTTTTTCTTAATAGGTACATTAGTGGCACGTTCTAAAATTAGCTTCATATTCAACCTGAGTGCCTTTTAAAGTTTGCCTCTTAGCAGTTATTAATGCTTGTTCGTAAATAACGCATTAACATTCAGTGCTTGTACACACACGTTTTGATTCATTTCCTTGTGTCTAGTTGGTCTAGTTAATGTTGGGCTATTGTATTGATAAAAAGGTCCTGTGGCACTGAGGGCAAATGTCTAGAAATAAAGATTTCTCCTCTTAGAATTTTTTTTATAAAGCAGTTGGAATAAGCAAGCCAGGAAACTCTTTTTTTGTGGCCCATGTTATCAGGGTGGTGGTTGTTGTGTTTCTGTGAAAATGCTTGGACACAGATTCATCTTTTTTGTCAGATTTACTCTGGGATAGAGAGAGAAAAAGAGAGGCCATATACACTCAGAATGCAAATACAGTATTATATGTGGAGTAAAACATGGAAAACATTTTTCAGTACCAAATCCTAGAATCCCTCAGATAGCATGGACATTGTTTGTGGTGTTCTGGTAGTTATGAAAAGAAAAAAAGTCTTTTCTAGACTGAGACCTGGAGCTAGATAGGTGACTGACATCAGAGTTAAGCATGGTTAAGGACCATGCGTATCAAGGACCGAGGGGTTCAGAAAGACTCAGTGGTCTCCATGGCACCACTCAGCCCTATGTGAGACAATGTTGTTGCTTCATGCCTCCACTGAAAGCCATTAGTGTTGTGGGGCCAAGGCACTTAGAATCAAGGCTCCAGACTTTTTAATTAGCAGGGGCAATGACATCCTAGAGGCCGTCCCACCTTACCCTGACCTCTCTTTGCTGTGCATAGTCAAAAGACCATAGTAGAGAATAATTTTACTAGTAATGATAAATTGTTATTAACTATCTTTGACAGCATCCAAAGCATTTGGGTGGCTTTACAAAAAACAAAAGGAGAAAATAACTAAAAAGAGGCTCCAAAATAATTGAGCCATCATGGCACACACATCTTTACAAAGTTCTTTATAAAACATAATTTTAGTAGGCGCGGTGGTACTTTCACCTGACAAGGAAATTCCTTAGCAATTTCCAAATACCAGTAATTTGTGCATTCTACTATCTCAAAATTTCAGAGCTATGAAAAGTTGTATGCAAAACAACATATTGAAGTGTGCAAATAAAACATGCCTAGAAAATAGAACTCTTGTGGTGCCATGCTATTGTATGCCATTGCAAGCTACACTTGTTTAACTGAGCTTTTCTTCTTGTACAGTCTGAAAAACTGTGTCCCTTGGTTATCCTTGTTACTGGGTCTATTAGTATTATGGGTTTTTCAAGTGCTAGTTTCTCTGAAAATAGAATTTCATGAGAGTTAAGATAAGCCATTACTGCCCTGTGTATAAATAATTGTGCCTTAATGCACAGCTTATGTTAATGCGTCTTTCGTGACTATTTTTTGAAAACATGGATTATTGACCTGATGTGCTGAAACTCCAGCCTCAACGTGAACTGTAGAGGAGCACATGCCCCCAATATAGGCAACAGGGTTCTGAGATAGCTGAAATATCAGTTTTTTATGCCTTCCGGGACTAATGAAGTTAGAAGGCTTGTGTTTTTTTTGCCCTTCCCTAGGACAGTCATTATTTTATGCTATGAACAGAAGGAACTGATTTGATTCTAGGAATAGAAGCAACTAGTGTATTCTTGTAGAAATGAATATACTACTTCCCCTTTTACCTTTAGAAGTTTTACAAACTTAAATTTTGAATGGTGATATGTTTTGAGACTTTACGTCTCTTGTTTGAAGGCAGTGTTAGAAGGAAGGCTGCACTCATAAACAGACTAAATAGGAAATTAAGTCGCATGGTATACAGCAGCATTATTTCCAAGTTGTAATGTAATTGGGCTGTAAGAGCATCATGTCCTTTTTAAAAAATGGGGTGAAAGCTGAAAGCAATGCTACAGGATTTATTTAATTATAGATAGAAAGTGCATGCATAGCATCCTTGAAATAACTGTTTGCTTACAGGTGTTCAACAGGTGTAAGCAAACAGAACCTGGTGGAAGCAAATTGACTCCTACTAATGATGCATCTGATGCCAATGAGCTCAAGATGTTTTTACCTTCTGTCAGCTTGCAACTCTCACTCTATGTGTCTGCATTCAAACTGTAAAAGCTCCTTCTGGCTTCCCTGACTGAAATTCAAGTGAATGAAAATTTAGAGATAGTTGCCTGGAAAAGAAACTTACATTATAATGTTATGAGTTCTAGATGTGGCTCCAAGATGCAGATGCTAATTTGGGATTTAGAGGTTATTTTGACTTTGACTCCAGCCCTCCCTAACCATCATGATCAATGATAAGAGATTATGGAAACGGAATTCCAAAATGTCTAGGAATTCAGTGGCTTTCTGGCACTTTATTAGAATTTATCTATGCTTATTGCCAAGAGTTTGGTTCATATTATAATCTAGGTCCAGGATCATTGAGGAGCACACAACTTTTCTGATAAAGTTCTGAATCATTTACTATGTTTCTTAAACAAAACGATACAAGATACTTGTTCATTTTGATCAAGAGATTTTAAAAAACAGCCCTGCACTGTCTCAGGCCCCTTCTACGCTGCCATATAATCCAGATCCAAAGCATATAATCCACATTATCTGAACTGAATTATATGTGTCTGCACTGCCATATAATCCAGTTCAAAGCAGATAATCTGGATTTTATGTGGCAGTGTAGAAGGGCCCTAGTAATGTTGCGCAACAACATCATTTTAGGTTGATCAGGACTTTAGCATCACAAACCATGGTGATGCTTACTGTTATAGTCTGGTTGATTTGAAAGTCAACCCTACTGACTTCATTGGAACTAATTCAGAGCATAAGAAAGCAAGATACAGTAGTTAAAAAGTATATTTGCTTAAACATATCATTTTCAATATCAGATTGGAGTTTGCATGCAGCCTGGGATGAACAATGTGCCAACTTTGATTTTTTGTGTTCTCAGAAACTTAACTACTCTTACAGTGTATGAAATTGCAAGGTTGTGAGGCATGATTTATGTGTTGTGTCCTTTGTTATTGAACCACCTATTCACTTTCTTTCCTGATCTATAGTCCTGCAGAACTTGAGTCAAGATGATTTTGCTGACTGTTGTCCTAGTAATGTAGGTTCAGCTTGGTAGCACCAGGAAGTATCCAAAATTTTTGTCTTTTCTTGTTGAAATCCATCTCCATCTATATATGTTTAAATGTTGCTGTCCCTGACAATCTCTTGAAGATGTAACTGCACTGCATTACTAGGACAGTGCAGAGCTGTTGTTTTTAAACAACCAGGGTTATGACCAAGTGTCAGATGGGTTTACCTGCAACATCTCAATTATTCAGAATGATCTAACCTACCAAAAATTATTACTGCATTTTCAACACCTGGACTCCATTTTGTTTCTCTTTCACTCTAGTTATTCCTTGCTAACTCTGAGATAGCATTGCTTTTCCAGCTCAAGTGGTTTTTCTGAAATGTAATCTCTATATATTACCAATAAATTAAATGGGGGTGGGGTGATGGATGGAGGCTTCTACAAGGATCAGGGACTAATTAGTTCTGGAGATAATAAAACATCCAAGTGTTCAACATCTTGTCAATGCACAAAGTTGTCTAAGTATTTAGTCAGACTTCACTTGTGCAGAAAATGGGACAGACTAATGACAAGGAAACTGGACAATGTATTCTGTGGATTCTCACTACCAACATAGGTGCCCATCCTTTTTAAAGTAGCATATGGCTTGAGCTCTCAGTTGTCAATCTCCTGCACAAAAATAATTGGTATGTCAGGACATCTGTTCATATCCATGAGATAAGCACTCAGAACGCAGGAAGTTTGGTCAGAAATTTGTCCAACTATACTAACCAATCAATGCTTCAGGGAGGAAAATTGTGAAGGAACAATCGTCTACAAAACAGACCCAAAACAGAAAACAGAACACCCCTGGGTTTTTTTTTCCAGCTCCCAATGACAGTGCTGAAATTCATAATCATTGAGGTCCAACTCTTCTCTCATGGGATTTGGGTGTTGGATTTATCCTTGCTTAGATACAGCTCTCAAATCTTAAACAGCTAGGGATATTAACCTAGGGAAAGACCCTGCTACAAACTCTCCCCTCATTCTTTTCTGCCAACAAGATCATAAGGTAAAGGTAAAGTCCAGTCATGTCTGACTTTGGGGGTTGGTGCTCATCTCCATTTCTAAGCCGAAGAGCTGGCGTTGTCCATAGACACATCCAAGGTCATGTGGCCGGCATGACTTACTTAGGCGATCCCTCGTAGTTCGAGGATGATGGTCCTCCATTTCTTGGAAGACGCCTGTGCGTGATTTTTTTAAATGTGTGGAAGTCGGTGCATGGCTGTGCCCTCAGATTCATTGGAACACGCAAGCCCCCTTGCCACGACAAGGTGACAGTCTATCGAGGGGGACCGGCATGACTGCATGGCGCGCTGTTACCTTCCCGCCGGAACGGTACCTATTGATCTACTCACATTGGCATGTTTTCGAACTGCTAGGTTGGCAGGAGCTGGAACTAAAAGCAGGCGATCACTCCGCTCCCGGGATTTGAACCTGGGACCTTTGGGTCTGCAAGGTCAGCAGCTCAGTGCTTTAACACACTTCGCCACCGGGGCTCCAACAACAACAACAACATCATGGGTCCTTGTAATTCCACCCATAACATTAGTGGTGTATTTGCTATACCTGTTCATCTTCCACTGTCATATATGTTGTATTCTGCCAGCAGTGCCCTTCTGCATTCACCATATTACAAACAGAGCAGCAAGAGAATAAATGGCACAAATTTGACAGAAATGTAGTATCATAAAGGTAGTATCTGAACTACCTGTTCTGATCTCTAAATGTCTCTAGGGGAACAAAGGAATTTGAAGAGAGAGTTCTCTTCCTTGTCCACTGAGAAGGGGGGGGGGGGCAAATGAAGTGGGATATATTTGCAAATTTCATTAATTTAGCAGAGGTTTGAACAGAAGCAATGGCTCCTTAGCACATTGTACCCATACTGATCTGCTGGTTTTAAATACAGTTTTGTAAACAACATAAAATCTTCTTTTTAAAAGTCCCTGTCTTACCAGAAAGCAGTATTTATGTATTTCTCCCACACTTCGGAGACAATTAAGAGCCTAGCAGTTAAACAGATCTGCCATTAGTTTACAGGAGCCAGATTGTTATGCTGAACCAATCTTTTCAAGGTTGATTACAATGTTAACAATTGTCTTTTCCTGTATCTCATTACCATCACTGTTGCATGTTTTATGATGGTGTTTGGACAATTTTCCTCTAATTGTAATGTTTGCATCCACCTGCAGCTTAATATGCCTGTAGGTTAATTCTGTCTTTTTCTCTTGACTTAGACAAAAACTTTTCTTTTCCAAACATTGATCAGTTTATGTACACTTCATGTACTTGGGTCCCATCTATGATCTCTTAACAACTGTTAAACATCCAATTAAAAACGGAACTAGGCACTCCTTGACCATCCTATCATGGTTTGCACTTGGTTTCACACTTGCCCTGCAGTGTTTGCTGAGTTTGTACCCCATGCAGTCGCAATGAGATGAACAAGTGGACCATAGTCCATGAAAGTTTATGCTGACATAAATTGGTTAGCCTTACAGGTAAAGTAGAAGAGCAAGCCAGATATAGTGATTTCAGTGTTGGACTTGGTTTCCAGGAGACCAGTGTTTGGATCTTTGCTCCATTTCCATGGTTGAATCGCACACTTTCTGCTGTAGGCAAAGGCAAATCATGTTGAGATAAATCTGTAATAGAACTGCCTTAAGCTAGCCACAAATTAGATGCAACTTGGAGGCCCACAACAAATATGCCACAGTACCAAATTTTCTGTTAAAGAAGTAATGCCCAGAGACACATTGCCTTGGTTCATGAGGTATACCTGTATTTCTCACTGTGTGTGAGACAAATCTTGTCCAAAGCAGGTAATGATGTATATGATCACCTTGCTAGAAAATTAGCAGAAATGCAGTAGATTTTGTTTTGTGGGACTGCTTTTCATCCCCTACTTCGATGTTCCTTTGCAAGTGATGATACCCTATAGGGATATTTTCCAAGATTTCCCATGTATTCCTGAAACCGTAGATAACATCACACACTATATTGTGATTGTACTTGGACTGGAGGCATACTGTAGAACCGCACTGGAGGATCAAGAAAGGTCCACAAAACTTGTGGGAGATGTTTGGAAATGTGCATAAATGGAAACATGGATATCAAATATGTGGATAAGGGGGTCATACTATACACAGTGAGCCCTTCGTATCCACTGGAGTTTGGTTCCAGGACTCTCTGTGGATCTCAAAACCCATGAACACTTAAGTCTCATTGTATACATTGGTGTAGTAAAAAGGTGTCTCTTACATTAAATGGCAAAATCAAGATTTACTTTCTGGATTTTTTCTCTTTTTTGGGGGGGGGGGAGTATTTTCAAGTGGCGAAGTGCGTTAAAGCACTGAGCTGGAGACCAAAAGGTCCCAGGTTCAAATCCCGGGAGCGGCGTGAGTGGCTGCTGTTAGCTCCAGCTCCTGCCAACCTAGCAGTTCGAAAACATGCCAATGTGAGTAGATCAATAGGTACAGCTCCGGCAAGAAGGTAATGGTGCTCCATGCAGTCATGTTAGCCACATGACCTTGGAGGTGTCTATGGACAATGCCGGCTCTTCGGCTTAGAAATGGAGATGAGCACCAACCCCCAGAGTCAGACATGACTGGACTTAACGTCAGGGGAAACCTTTACCTTTACCTTTATTTTCAAGTTGTGGATGATGAAATCTGTGGATATAGTTAGGTGACGTAGAGTGCATCTAAAGTGCAGAATTAATGCAGTTTGGAATCAGTTTAACTGATATGGAATTCTGGGATTTTTAGGTTTGGTGAGGCTATAGTTTTGGTAGAAAAGGTGAAAGCTTTCCAAGACTCCCACAATTCAATAGCATTGAGTCATGGCAGTTAAAATGATATCAAAGTGCAGTCATAGTACAGTGTAGATAGATACACCCTTAGATGAATTCTGCTTTGCATTACCCTTTAATACCCAAGCAGGCAAAATCAGAACAAAAGATTGAGTTGGAGGTGGCTGGTATGACTAATCATAATGATTTCCTGGGAAATACATTAAATAAGAGCTGAACAATGGGAGTGCATCTCTTTCACCCTCTTACTTTTTTAGGTGCCTGAGTTGGAGTGGAGACAGACAACAGGGTTGTTGTTTTAAAAAATAGTTTTTGCTATGAGCTCCGTTTCCTGTTGTGTGCATGTTCATCCCTCTCTCATCTCTCTTGGCAAATTTTTGTAATGCTTTTAAGAGCTGCCTGGGCCATAATGACAGTGGGACAGAAATTAAATGAGAGAAAGTAGTTACCTTCCATGCTCTTAAAAATGAGTGCTCAGCTCTTAAAGTGTCAGCGGGGCAGTATTTTGCTTTTGAGATACTCCCACATGCAAGGAAGGGATTTTCACTGATTTCCCCTTTGCAGAGGATAAGTCGGGATCCAAAACGAGCTTCTAATAGAGAGCTGGAAATGGTGGCAGAAAAGGGCAAAATCCAAATGATCAAGGAGACAGAACAAGCCTCATATGGGAGCTGAGATTACAGTGTTCAGATCTTTTTAGGTTATAAAAATACTGAGTTGGAGAAGACATAATACGGGTGTAAGATAATATTTGTGGGGGTGGAAAAAGTGATAGGGAACAGCTGTTCCTCCTCTGTTAAAATATTGCAATTGTCACCACTGAACCTGAATGGTGGGGGATTTATCTGTCATGAAAAGAAAATGTCACATAGGTAAATTATGGATTTTGCTGCAACAGGATTTGTAAAGGCTACCAGCTTGGACAGCTGCAAGCATTGGTTGAGCAGATTCATAGAGGGCAAGGGTATCAATGGCAGCTAGATATCAGAGATAGGGGGTAGGTGGTTTTCCAAAACAGAACATTTTCCTGGAGAAGTGATCTCCTTTTCATTCTCTCTTTCCATTTATCCAGAGCTATCTAATGGTTGTACTGTAACAAGTATTTCAGTGAAATAAAATGTGGGTTTATTGAAGGCAGTGGATGGGCTGCAACAGGCCCCTTCACACTCACAATGATAAGCATTATAATTCCACTTGTATCCTATCGAATATTGAGTTTCTAAGTGGGGTACCATAGGACCCTTCTGGCTGAGAATCTAACATGCCCCTCCCTTAAACTCCAACTCTAAGGATTTTGTATCTTACTATGGCAGTTCAAGCGGAATGGTAGTGCTGTAAGTTTGTAGTGTGAACAGATCCTAGACAGGCCTCCAGTCTCATGCCAAAGTCTTGCTTTTTATATGTCACCCTGTGGAAAATGGCTGAAACCCAGCAAATTAAGCTGGAGCATGGCTGGAGATGTCACAGTTAATGCTTGCTAACTTCACACCCCTGATTTCATTAAAGGTAATGCTTATACTTATGGAGGAAAAAAAGTGAAGCTTTTGGTAAGCTTGTTATGTTGGGTGCAATGAAGAACAGCTGTGGAATAAATGCATACATAATATCCATTGCCAATTTGGAAAGCTACGCCAAGCCCTTGACTTGTTTGAAAAGGGGAAGGGGGACTGATAAGGCAGGTGGCAGGTTGTTTATTTTACACCTTGTTAATTGCTGCTGCTGATTTGGTTTCAGTGTTAGGCTGGATAATAAGGGGAGAATCGCCTCAGTTTTTTTTAAAGAAAACTTTCACCAGCTTTATTTGTGTGACGCCCAACAGAAGCCCTTGGCATCTTTCCACTGAGCTTTAAAAGCTTCCCGCAAAGCTGTTTTGCTTCTGCTGCCATTAAAAAGCCTTGAGGATCGTGTAATTTGGTGTAAACCTGCCATGTTCCTCGTGCTATGCTTTCCTGCAAGAATACACACAAAGGAAAAATCCCTGAATCTCAGTATAATTTTCACCCTTTGTACACACTGTGTTATTTCTTGGACATGGAACATAGGGAGAAACATTTCTGTAAGTACTCCTTTAATGTCATTCAAAGTCATATTTAACAGAGTCAGGAATTGTTCTTGCATATACCTGATTTCTATCCAGAAGCTGGGTGTTGTTCTACCTGCAAGTCATGGCACTTCTTGATTTTATTGTTTGTTTCTGAAGCAGGGATCCTAAACTGAATATAGTGCATACTTTCAGACTCCTGCACATGTCTCCTGGTTATGTAAATACCTGCCACGTGCGTCTGTGCCATCTGTTGGATCTGCGTTGTACACTCTTCTCAAAAAATCCAGTGACCTAGAGTGGGCAAGGAATAAATACTAAATTCATTTTTTAAATTATTTTTATTTATAAATTTATCAAGCAAAATATATAAGTATACATTCTTTCCTCTTTTTACAATACCTTAGATAAAAGAGTATGTCATATTGTATACAATCCGACAAGAAAAAAATAAACACATCTTTATAATAACACACTGATAATAAATACTAAATTAGTATTTCATTTTGTTTATACAAAGGTTTCTTAAAGTGTATATTGGTTTAGAGTCTCCATTTTTGTACCTGGAGTGTTTATATAGTTAAGAAGCATTTTTTGGAACCATTTTCCTTCAGGAGTTATGGTAGAGAAACAGACTTACATTTGGTTTCCAGTAATATTGTAAATGCCCCTGGTGGTGCAGTGTGTTAAAGCGCTGAGCTGCTGAACTTGCAGACCAAAAGGTGCCAGGTTCAAATCCCGGGAGCGGAATGAGCGCCCGCTGTTAGCCCCGGCTCCTGCCAACCTAGCAGTTCGAAAACATGCAAATGTGAGTAGATCAATAGGTACCGCTCTGGCGGGAAGGTAACGGCGCTCTATGCAGTCATGCTGGCCACATGACCTTGGAGATGTCTACGGACAACGCCAGCTCTTCGGCTTAGAGATGAGCACCAACCCCAGGAGTCGGTCACGACTGGACTTATTGTCAGGGGAAAACCTTTACCTTTACCTTACCAAGGGATGTACAGCTGTAAACATTCATACCACCCTCAGCATAACTGTTTGAGGATAAGGATGGAGATAAGGGAACCTTTCCATGGACATAATTTTGCTGCTGTCTTTTGCCATGCTGATTTAATAGAGGGATGAAGTATTCTGAACAGAATTGTGTTTTTTACATACTTCATACATCCAAAAGAACTTCACAAACAACACCATAAAAATGTGAAACGATCTACTAGAAACACAACAATGCAGCCCCATCTAACAGCAGGGGAAAATCCAGGGTTAAAAATGACAGTTATCAGTAAATGCTTGGAACACATTAGCATTTTGTGTGTTATGTACCAGAGAAGGGAAATCATATGAGATTCAGTGTGGAAAAGGCTTTCTCCATACTTCTGTTGAATAGAAATGCATGGGTTGCAGGACAAAGAACAGTCAATCCACTGACATTTGTTATTGATTTGGGAAAAGATGCTGCTCATTTTTTGCCTAAATGGAACTTGTCCAGTGTACCTTTGCAGGTATGGTCTAGTGGGGTGGGAAAAATAGTATCTAGATTAGTTTGAAATCATAATCATAATTAAGAACAGGAAGGGCTTGAGTTGTCCCACTTGTCAGGGATATGTTGTTGTTTGAACATTTTGAAAAAGGCAGCATTCTGCATATAGAAGTGCAATAGTGAAAGAAGATATCTACAGATGAAATACACCATTGTTGTTGCAGTGTGCCTTCAAACCATTTATGTCACCCTGATCATAGGGGTTTCTGGGTCTGAGAGTATGTGGGTCACCCAAGATCACTCTGAGTTTCCATGGCCAAACAGGAAATCAAACCCTGCATAGTCATAACCCAGTGCTTCAATCACTATACCATGAATTCTGAGTAATATTAATACCAGTTTGCTTTTAGGAAAGGACCCAGGCTAGCTGCGTAAATGCCATAACCTGCTCCCATTCTTGGTTTTAGAGGGGAGGCCCACGGGATTTTTGTCTTGTGCCATGTGTTTGTGTGGTGGTGCTGTTAATTCAGGGCACTCCTCTGGGGCATTCCTCTCAATGTGGTGGCCCATATGTCGGTGCCACTGGCTGCTGGTCCTTGGTGAATTTCCAGGAAAGCAATAAGTGTAGCCAATGAATGCAAAATGTAGTACCAGCCCCTGGCACTCAGTTGGGGTGAATTGCTGATCCCCAACATCAGACAGAGTGATATGTAGTGCTCTAGATTTCTTTGGCAGAAAATTCTAAATCTCTTACAAAACAACATATCCCAGAGCTCCAATAGGATGGAAACCAAGACAAGTAAAGCAATTTCAGATTGCTGTAACTGCAAGACAGTCTCCAGGTTATGAACAAGATAGGTTCTTTGAGTTTGGATAGCATCAGGAAGGGTTAACACCCCTCTGGTGTTTGTTTTGCTAACTGTGCTTCTGTTCAGAAGATTTTACTTCATTCTCTGTCTGTGTGATAATTGGATTTTGAAATAAATGGCTTGTTGTGGAAACAAGGATCAGTGATAAAACTTCAGTGGAGGCACCTTTTCCACATAACTCTTTCAGGAAGGAATTTCCCTTCCAAGTGGCAGATTTCTCTCACTTCCTGTTGCCTCATCACCATTTGTAACTATGAGTTGTTTGTAAGTTGGATGTTTGTGACTCGGGGACCGCATGTACATATATTCCTGTGAAGTATATTTGTGATACAGATGTGCTGGGTGACTGAGAGGGTGGGATGTTTTCCAACTGGTCTGAAAGAGGAAGTTCTCTTCTTGAAGAATCAGTTTTGAATCTTGTGACGTCTCATGGATCTTGTTTTGTTAGGAGAGATTCCAATAGCTAAAAGTAACATGGCATGCCTTGTGCCAAGTTTTGCTCATTTGTCGGCTGTACCCATCATGGTGTAGTGATTTGAGTATTGGATTGTATGACTCTGGAGATCGGAGTTTGAATCCCTGCTCAGCGATGAAAGCCCACTGGGTGATCCTGGACAAGTCACACACTTTCAGCTCCAGAAAACCCTGTGATAGGGTTGCCATAAGTTGGAAATGAAGGCACACAGCAACAAAACACTTTTAACTGGTTAGTGTCTGGTCACAGATATTCCTGCTTTTGAATTCCTTATTTTCCATTATATTACCACCTTGGATCCTCTGCTGGGAGAAAGGTGGGATACAATTAAAATAAATAAAATCACAACAAACCTATGTGTGAGAGGGTGTGACTGGCATAAGATAATCCTTTAATTTGATGTCTCAGTAGAGATTGGAACTTGAGACTCCCAAGTTTTCATCCAGTTCTCTACTTCTACCCCACATTGACTTGTATTCATGTCCTCGTAACCTTTGGAAGGTATTATATTTGGAGTTTCCTTTGAAGTTGTAGGAGCCCCAGTGGCGAAGTGTGTTAAAGCACTGAGCTGTTGAACTTGCAGACCGAAAGTTTGCCTGTTCAAATCCCGGGAGCGGAGTGAGCGCCCGCTGTTAGCTCCAGCTTCTGCCAACCTAGCAGTTCGAAAACATGCCAATGTGAGTAGATCAATAGATACCGCTCCGGCGGGAAGGTAATGGTGCTCCATACAGTCATGCTGGCCACATGACCTTGGAGGTGTCTACGGACAACGCCGGCTCTTCGGCTTAGAAATGGAGATGAGCACCAACCCCCAGAGTCAGATATAACTGGACTTAACGTCAGGGGAAACCTTTACCTTTACCTTTTTTGAAGTTGACTTGAAACTTTCAGATGGCACAGAATACATCTTGGCACATGGGTTAGAAATGATATATTGTTAAAGTCCTTCTCTAGCTGTCTGACCACTTTTTTAAGACCCATTCACAATATTAGAATGGATGTAGAGTTCTAAACAGCTTGGGACTACGTACCTTAAAGGAACATTTTTATTTCATCTTGCAAGTACTTAAATGCTCAGGCTCTACTTGAGGTGAAGCAGAGTGAAGATCTTGTTGTGCTTTCCCATCTCTGGAACTTTATCTACAAGAATTTTTGCATGATATTAACTTCTACACTTCAATCACTACCCTCCTTTCTATTTTTCCAGTTTTTATTTGCTGTTTGATTTTGCTGGTTTTAAAATATACATATATATTATGGAATAGTCTTATTGTTTTGATGTTGTAAATGTTTCCCATTAATTGTTATCTTGTTGCCTCCCTTATTTTTTCCCCTCCTCTCATAAGCCTGGCAATTCATCCTTGTGCCCGAAGCTGGCATGTCTTTCCAAAACACCTCATGTTTGGGGCTTGCTTATTTCAGCTTACCTATTAAAGCTTTATTTTGCTCATTTGCTGGTCCACTGGTTATTTTAATTGCGAAAACTGCCCTGGAACCAATTACAGTGAGGAGTGGTCTATACATATTTCACATAAATAAGCCTCTCCCGCAGAGTTAGACAAACTTTTGAAAAACAGAAAGATTGTGCCTTTGACATATGCATAGCATGTAACAAAATTTGCTAAGCCAATTTGAGAGCCAGTGTTCTGTCCCTCAGGAAGACAACTGACCATAGCCCAGACCTCTATCTAATTGCTTTCTTTTGTATCCTGTCCTTTGAATGTTTGCCATTGTATGTTGGAATCCGCCCTGAGTCCCATTGGGGAGATAGGGCAGAATACAAATAAAGTTTTATATTATCATCATCATCATCATCATCATCATTATCATCATCGTTGTTGTTATTGTTATTATTTATTGACACAGCAACATGGTATGACACAGCAAACAAGATAGATATGCTGGATTTCATATTACAAAACCACAAGTCGAACACTTCCCAAGCGTTTAGAACTGTGTGATGTGTTGTTGTTGTTGTTGTTATTATTATTTGAAGGTACATAGAGTGGCGAATATGTATTGCCATTAGATTTAGTTTAACCTTTATGCGACATTGGTTCTATCCAGCTCAAATGAGCAGGGGAGGTGAGAAGGGAGTAACACATAAAAACACATGCTGTGGTTTTTAAATTTGGATGTGTTCTAATGGTTTTAATTGGGAATTTTTAAAATACTGGTTATATTTAATCCTGTTTTAATGTTTGTATATTTTTATATTTTTACATTGTTATGCTGATGCTTTTATGTTAAGCCGCTTTGAGTCTCCTTTGTGGGAGATAAAGTGGGGTATAGATAAATATAATAAAAATAATAATTGTATGGCCAGCACAAAACTTGGTTTTCCCTCAGTATAGATTGTTGGTGACCATTTGGTGGCACACCTGGACATAACTTGGAAAAGTTACTTCTTTTGACTATGTGGCCTTATGAGCTGTGGGAATCTGGGAGTTGTAGTCCAAAAATTTAACTTTTCCAAGCAGTGCTCCTGCAGTTTTGATTGGCTGCTTTTTCTTTGAGGCTATCTGGTCTGACAGTAATGGAACAGGAACTAAATAGCATCTCCTCTTCCATCAGAACTGGGCAGCATGTATGTATGGTACCAGGCATTGCATTATGAGTTATAAAACATGGCAGCCACCCACCACTAGTTAGAGCTAAGCTGCTTATTCTATCCCCTCCCTTCTGACCATTATTTCACTGCAACCAGTATCTGCCCAGAAGATAGGGAGGATAGTGACAATTACAGTAGTGTTGTGACTGAGGGATCAAGTGGTAGCAACTTCAGGTGTACAGTAGAGTCTCACTTATCCAACATAAACGGGCCGGCAGAACGTTGGCTAAGCAAACATGTTGGATAATAAGGAGGCATTAAGGAAAAGCCTATTAAACATCAAATTAGTTTATGGTTTTACAAATTAAGCACCAAAACATCATGTTATACAACAAATTTGACAGAAAAAGTAGTTCAATACGCAGTTATGCTATGTAGTAATGACTGTATTTATGAATTTAGCACCAAAATATCACGATATATTGAAAACATTGACTACAAAAATGTGTTGGATAATCCAGAACGTTGGATAAGCAAGTGTTGGATAAGTGAGACTCTACTGTATTTTGTTGCTGGGGGAGTTCACCTATTCTAGGACTTGTCAGTGATGTGTTGAATCTGATGTTCATCGTTTTAAAAGAGCTAGCCAAAGGGCCCAATAGTTTGTGGAGATAATGTTTAGCACCCTGGACAGCTCATTGGAAGTACAGGGTGCCACTTGCCAGTTCCCTGATCTGTAGCAGCTCAGGAACCCCTTGGTTGGGGTACTGCAGAACTGACACCCTCAGACATAACTGAAAGCATCTTTTAATATCTGTTTTCTGCTGATCCAGGGACTAGGACAAGAACCAATGAGTTCAAATAAGAAAAAAAGAGTTTACCTAAATATCTGAAAGATTGCCTCAAACAGTGGTGGATTCTTCATCTTTGGAGATCTTTAGACAGGTTGGATGGGCATCTTTTGGGTGTGCTGTAGTTGTGTCTTTCTGCATGGGAAGGAGTTGGACTAGATTGCCCTGAGCATCCCTTCCAGTTTTTATGATTATCTTATTTTATCTTATCTTATTTTAATCTTATGATTGAAATCCATAGCAGACTTACCTCACCTTTCAAATGAGAACCACTGGCTGTCCTTAGTGAGATAGCAATTCCAGCACCAAATCTGTTCCCCTGTCCCACTTTGGGCACTTAGAAAGGAAAAGAAGAGGGAACATTGGTGAAATGGAGCCCCCCCCCCCCCCGGTGATTTAATTTAGTGATAATTTAACAGTCCAGACAGATTGGCAGCACAGAAGCTTAAGGCTGTATGTCAAAAGTCACATTTTGGAAGTTTGTGGGCCATTGGGTTTGTACAGCTTGATTTGTTCAGAGGCAGGAGAGAAGATAAAATCTTCACAAGAGCTCTGTGGACTGCCTAATGACAGCTTTTACTGATATGTTCAGTCTTTGTTTTAAATCAAAGCTGCCATTTTGACTTTGTCTTTGGGTGAATTATATCATGCTGTCTGGCATGCCCTTGGAACAGAAAGGCTGCTATTATGTCAATATGTTTCATGCTAATTGTAACCATACAAATTTGTGAATGAGAAGAAGAAGAAGAAGAGGAAGAGGAGAAGGAGGCGGAAGATGAAGATGACGATGACTAGGGGCCTTTCTGAGGCATCCTTTGAATCCATAAACAGCAAGAGACCTGGTCCTCTGTCTCTCTTTTCCTACTACAATTAAGAGTTTAATTCATTCTGTGACCAAGCTCTTAACTGAAATTGCTCTTATCTCAAAGTGAATTTTCCCATTGAAATGCATTGAAATGCTATTCATCTGTTCCGCCCCCCCAATCCCCCATTTTTTGTTATGTGCTTTTAAATAAGAAAATGTACTTTATAAATAACAAATAATGTATAAATGAACATTCACATGGAACAATAAAAAAGTAAGATCATCTTTAAAATGGTAGAAGCATAAAGTTGTGACAAGGAAGCCCATAGTCCAAGGCAAAGAGGCAGAAGCATCATTTTTTTTTCATCCTGTATTCATTCCATCCTCCCTCCCTCTCCTGGTCTCTATTCCCCTCTTTCTCTTCATAAAGCTTAACATACCAGGAACAAAATCAGCACAAAATCAACTAACCCAAAGTTCCTCCAAGCGGACAAGAGCATGAAGCACAGAAGCACAAGGCACGAAAGTTGCTCTCTTGAAGCCCTAAAACCCTGTGCTCCCATGCTAGCACTCCCTCCAGCTCTAGTGCTCCCTTTGGCTAGCTCTTAACTCAAAATGCTGCTTGTATGTCAAAGCAAAAACGCCCAAGCGGTGGCTCTTAACTCAAAATGCTCCCTTAAGAGTTGGGACACTCTTAAGTCAAGGTTCCAGCGTATATGTCTCCTTTTGCTGGACTCTCCTTGGGGTTAGCTAAACCTCGCTGTATTTTTTCCTTGCAAAGGGGGATAAAAGGTATTCCAGAAAATTTATTTTCTTTCCTGTTGTGTAATTAATGTACCAAATGCTCTCTTCAAAGTTTCCATAGTTTCAGTATGGATAGGAAAGCATTCGATAGCTCTAAATGGCGGAAATGTGGCATAGGGAGGATACATTTAGATCTTTCTATAGGAATTCTTAGAAAGAGAAAACCTCTAAATTTCTTAAATATTTTGGATTATTAATTATCTGCTCCATGTCCAAGTTCCCCTCCTCCAAATCTGAGGATGATTGTTTAATGATAATTCTCTCTAACTGATCGGGGGGCCCCAGTGCTTTCCTCAGTCTTTCAGTTCCCAAGAGGCACAGACAAATGTGCCTAGAAAATGCACAGACAAATGGAGAGAAAACTTCGGCAATGCTGTGGGAGTAAAATGTTTCTCTTTCAGATCCAATTGGGCTCATAATGATAGCTTCCACTCTCATATCCTTCACTAGGATCTTTTCTGCTAGTGGCATCTTCAAAGTCTTGATCTTACATATTATGGTATCTCAAAGGTTTTCTCTCCCAAGAACAAGGCTGGGAAGTGTGCTACCCTTGAGATACTGTTGGAATATTGTCGTCGTCATCATCATCATCATCATCATCATCATCATCATCATCATCATCATCATCTATAGCCCACAGGTGGTTGATGTGAGTTGCAGTCCACCCACTAATTCTCCAGCTGTTTTCAGGGTGAAAATAAAAAGCCAGTTCAAAAGAGTAGAGGATTTTCAATTGTGATTCCCAATCCTTTCATTGATTGCTGAACCTCTCCCTCCTGGTGCCAATCCTCAGAACAAGAAGATTTGAAGTGGTGCTTTTGTTCTGGGTCATTTTCTAGGTGGCCTTTGTCTCAGTGCAACCTGTCAGCAAGGGTAGGTGGCACTTGATCCTTTGGAAAACCGTAACAACAGTAAGGCCTTGAAAGATAGCTTGATTTCTTTCTGGTCAATGAGTCGGACAGTTCTGATCTGCAAGTTATATTTTCAGCTGTCCTTAGTATTGGGTGATGTTTTGGGAAATCAAGGGTTTGGTCTCCTCTGAGCCATAAAACTCTCTTGGCCAGTTGGTTTCTCAATCTCATGGGACCACATCCTGGAATTATTTGTGAGGAGAACCATGTACATCCTTGAACTTCTTGAGGGACACCAATGCAATAACTAAATAATGCATTCATCTTCAGATTGAATACTTTGTTCCTTTTTCCTATTGAATAAATTATTTTGTAATCCCCTTAATTTGGATCTTTGTGCCCACCTTTGTCTTTTATAAAGACAGAATGACACCTAACTGTACTCTGAAATGGAGGTGACTGTTATAATCCTGTTCTAAATGCTTGTTTGGAGAAGAGATTCATTGTGAGCCCAGGCTTTGTCCTGCAGGAGAGCTGATGTGGCATTGCACTTTGTCTCCATCACAGGTGCCCAGATGCTGTCATGTGCCAGTGTGATGGATTTATTGCATTCTTATGAATGACAAGCAGTCTCTCATATGACAACATTTGCAAGCAGAGCTAGAAACTAGAGTTCTTTGACTCTTTCCCTTCACACCTTTCTTTCTAATGAAGGTGTCAGTCTGGGAGCAGGAAGAGGAAATCAAGTGACATCTGCGTGGGCAGGGGGAGAAAGCCATTTTACTCCTTTAGGTGATACTAAGGAATGTACTGCCTCAAGGTACTTTATCCATTCTATTTTTAAGGGTATTTTCCCCCAGAGGTAAAATCCAATATGACTGGCTAGGTAGTGTAACTACATGCCTTCGAAATGGAGGTGGAATGTCTTTTAAATTGATGCTAGGTGATCAAGGATGTAGCAGGGATGAGGAATGAAGGCATTGATCTCCCAAATTAGAATTTTGTATCTCTCAATGACATTTTCATTTAGTCCCCACATTTTCAACATTGCACTTGAACATTTGGAAGTACAGTTCGGGCATGCAAAGAAACGGATCTGACAGAATCTTGCCAAATTTTAACATGAACACTTCATGAACATTCTCGAACCTTGTCTGTTGACAAAGAAGCCTTTCCAGGCATATACATTTTGCACCATACCAATGTTCATCACTTAGTCAGAGAAAAACAAATCTAGTGACCGTGGCTTCTGAAAGTAAGGTGATTGAACAAATTTCAAGTGGAAAGTCTCTGCAAGTTAACAGACATCATGGCTCATTAGATTTTTATTAACAGTTCAGATTGTTACATGACTTGCACAGTACTCATTTACTGCTATTTAGTTTATACAGGCAGTCTCCAAGTTGTGAACAAGATAGGTTATGTATGTTTGTTCTTAAGTTGAATTTTTATGTAAGTCAGAACAGGTACATTTTTAAGTGTAACTCCAAGCCAAGCTTTGGATAGCACAGGGAAAGTTAACACCCCTGTGGTGCTTGTTTTGCTGACTGTGACCCTGTTCAGAAGATTTTACCTCACTTTCTGTCACTGTGATAATTGGATTTTTAAAAAATCTGGTTTATTGTGGATACAAGATTTGAAGATAAAACTTCAGTGGTGACATCTTTTCCCTGTGATAACTCTTCCAGGAGTGAAGTTCACTTCCTAGGGATGGATTTCTCTCACTTCTGTTGCCTCACCCTAGTTCTTCACGATGTATTGTTTGTAAGTCATCTATTCCAACTTGGAGACTGCATGTCCAGTCACTTTGCATCAGGGAAAAAACTTAGCTTGCTTTTTTTGAAAGCTTCACAACATACTTTTTAATTAAAATATATTAATAGGGAGTTATTTTTCCCCATCACCTATGAACACATTTCCCCACTCTTTTATCGTGACTGATGCCCAAATCCTTCTGCGTCCCTCCCCCCAATGAAAACTATCTCAGTTCTGTAGGTAATAGTACAGTAGAGTCTCACTTATCCAACACTCGCTTATCCAACGTTCTGGATTATCCAACACATTTTTGGAGTCAATGTTTTCAATATATCGTGATATTTTGGTGCTAAATTCATAAATACAGTAATTACTACATAGCATTACTGCGTATTGAACTACTTTTTCTGCCAAATTTGTTGTCTAACATGATGTTTTGGTGATTCATTTGTAAAATCATAACCTAATTTGATGTTTAATAGGCTTTTCCTTAATGCCTCCTTATTATCCAACATATTCGCTTATCCAACATTCTGCCAGCCTGTTTATGTTGGATAAGTGAGACTCTACTGTATTTAAAAGGGTTACCAGATTGATAGCTGGGGAGGGTCCCTGTGGTTTAACAGTTGTGTACAAGAGGGAATTGCAGCAGTTATTGCTTCTCACACAACCGGATAACAAGCAAAACCTGCTCATATTCCCTCTTCCACACATCCATTAAAGGTCACTTACCAGTTTTCACTCTGGCAACCCTAACCAAAAGGACATTTCAGGGGCATTTTATAGGGAAAGAAAAAAAAAATACAGCTCCATGACTGCCTACCATTTCCAGTAAGATTCCAGAGCAATTTTGCTATGCATGGTGGTGGCTGTTGTGCATAACTTTGCCCTTTCTAAACAGACTTTACAAATAGGAGAAGGAAAAAATGAACCCCCTGTATTATTGGAGATCCTGCTCAAATGTTGCAGCACCACCTACCCTGCCACTACTGGGGGATTGATGTTCATGTCCCCCAAATGCCTGAACTGGGCCAATGTTTAGATCAGAGCTACCTACTTTAGACGTTGCATGAAGGAGAGTATAGACAACTGAATTAGCAGAGACTGATTTGAACTTAGCCTTGGGATTGTATCACACCAGGCGCTTTTAGCACAGCAATAGCATATTTAATGCAAATGTAAACATACCAGCATTACATTTCTTTCTTTTGCATTTTCTCTGTAATAATGCTGTGCTCTCACTTTGATTATGAAAGTTCTCGTGATCAGTATTTCTCATTGTTGACCATTTCTTATTACCCATCTTTTCCTCTTCCAGTGGATGCACCTTTCTGGGGAGCAGAATTCCGCAATTACAGGTTTTTGGAGGTTTTGGAGTGGGAGAGGACTATTGTACCTGGGGCAATAGTGGAAAAGCAGCAATATTGGTATTTATTGATGAGTCTCTCCCATTGATAAAAAGATTAACCACAATAACTATTGAAATACACACCAACAACAACAGAACAGTTGTGTGATAAGCAACAGCCACAGACTCTATTACCAGTATTCAGCTGCAGTGACCCTGTACCAGGCTCATGTGATAAAGTCCTTGGTCTGGATTGAGTTGGAAAATGTGCTTGAATATCCCTCCTCTGCTTGCTTTGATTGTTCTAATGGCTGGTTTTTGTTTTTGTTTCAACTTAAGTAGTAATAGAATAGAAATACCTAAATGCTTCATGCAATATTTATGGGACTAGTATTGGCTTCTCTTGACAATTAAGTGTGTCACTTGGAGTGCCCTCAGGGTGACAGGCACAGCTCAGCATGGTGGCTCTCCTCTCACCTTAAACGTGCATTAAGGCGGCATGCTTGGCTTCGCAAGTGATACCGAAACTATTGCACTGCAAATCTAGGAACCATGGGGGTCCTGTTCTTAAAGCACTACTTTAAAAATTACCATTTCTTGTCCTCCCCCCTCTTTTTGCAGCAGGAACACACTGTTGAATAGCAAATTGCTTTTTGTTGTGTTCTGTTCAAAATGGACTATTCAGGACTTAAAGCTACTGCTATGCATGCATAGTAACCGCTGTGGAAAAGGCTTTTTATTACAGTGTTTAGGCAAGAGTAGAAACGATTACTTGCTGATGGGCAAATAGGAGGGAAGCCCTTAGGTCTGTCCGCTGCCTTTATAAATATGGATTTGAGTTCTTTTGTGCTGCTTGCATACACATTCCATGAATGTGCCACTGCCATAATTTATTGATGCTGTATTGAATGACAGATATATCCAGGTGAGAAACGAAGCACACTGGGATGATTGGTGTTATGTCATACACATATACTGTTCTCCAAAGCTTTCAGCAATGGTACATTATCCAGAAATATCAGGGTATTTAGGATATGGGTATATTTTATTGTGGAATGATATTCATTGGTAAAGATTTTGTAAAGTTTCAGGCAATGATCATCAGAAAAGCACTACAGTTTACAAATGTTTTAAAAGTAGGCTGTATTGAAGAATGTGTAAGATTATAGACTCCAACTTCCTGTCCCACCACCACCTGTGTCACACTTCCTTCATCTGTCTCAAGGCCTGTCAGAGAAGTTAGCATAAAGGTAAAGGTAAAGGTAAAGGTTTCCCCTGACGTTAAGTCCAGTCATATCTGACTCTGGGGGTTGGTGCTCTCCATTTCTAAGCCGAAGAGCCGACGTTGTCCGTAGACACCTCCAAGGTCATGTGGCCAGCATGACTGCATGGAGCAACGTTACCTTCCCGCCGGAGCGGTACCTATTGATCTACTAACATTGCCATGTTTTTGAACTGCTAGGTTGGCAGAAGCTGGAGCTAACAGCCGGTGCTCACTCCGCTCCCGGGATTTGAACCTGGGACCTTTCGGTCTGCAAGTTCAGCAGCTCAGTGCTTTAACACACTTCACCACTGGGGCTCCTAAAGTTAGCATAGAATCATAGAATCATAGAGTTTGACGAGAACACAGTGGCCATCCAGTCCAGCCCCTGCTATTCAGGAAAGCACAATCAAAGCACTCCCAATAGATGGCCATCCAGGCTCCTTCTTCAGGAGAAGGAGACTCTACCGCATTCCAAGACAGCCTAGTTCACTGTCAAGCAACTCTTACCATCAGGACGTTCTTCTTAATGTTTAAGTGGAATCTGTTTTCCTGAAGTTCCTGAATCCATTGTTGTGTGTTTTATTCTCTAGAGCAGCAGAAAAAAAATCTGTGTCATTTTCAATATTACACTCTTTCAGATATTAAACATACCTATCATGTCACCCCTTAACCTTCTCCAGACTAAACAGACCCAGCTCCCCAAGCTGCTACTCATAGGGCATTGTTTCCTGACCTTTACAGTTTTAGCCATTCTCTGGACACATTCCAACTTGAGAAAATTCTTCTTGAATTTCTATGCCCAGAACAAAATGGACACAGTATTCCAGGTGAGGTCTCACCAGAGCAGAATAGAGTGGTAGTATTATTTCCATGGATCTCTAGACAATATGTTCTCACTGATGCAGCCTAGAATGGTTTTGGCTTTTTTAGCTGTTACCTCATACTCTTGACTCACAGAATCATAGAATAATAGTTAGAAGAGACCACATGGGCCATCTAGTCCAACCCACTGTCATGCAGGAACACACAATCAAAGTATCCCTGACAGATGGCCATCTAGCCTCTGCTTAAAAGTTTCCAAGGAAAGAGCTTCCACCACACTTTGAGGCAGAGAGTTCCACTGTTGAACAGCTTGTACGGTCAGGAAGTTCTTCTAATGTTAAAGTAGAATATCCTTTCTGTTATTTGAACCCATTGCTCCAAGTCCTAGTTTCAAGGGTGGCAGAAAACATGCCTGCTCCTTCTTCCTTATGACACTCGTTCACATATTTATACATGGCTATCATGTCTCCTCTCAGCGTTCTCTTCTGAAGGCTAAACTAATACCCATTTCTTTAAGACACTGCTCATAGGGCATGGTCCCCAGACCTTTGATCATTTTAGTCACTTCCTCTGGACACCTTCCAGCTTGTCAATGTCCTTCTTGAATTGTGGTGCTCAGAATTGGACACAGTATTCCAGGTGAGGTCTAATCAAAGCAGAATACAAAGCAGAATAGAGAGGCTCCATGACTTCCCTCGAAGTACATTTCTGTCTCATGTACTAAATTATCAGACATTTTGCTGCTTGAGGAAGAAGGTGCATATGGTATCCCAAATGTCTGATAATTTAGTATACGGGACAAAAGTTAAAAGCCCCTTTCGCATCCTGATATTAGAAAAAGAAAAATAATAAATCCTGTAACTACCCTGTTTCCCCTAAAATAAGACATCCCCAGAAAATAAGACCTAGTACAGGTTTTGCTGAATTGCTAAATATAAGGCCTCCCCCGAAAGTAAGACCTAGTAAAGTTTTTGTTTTGAAAGCATGCCCGCCGAACAGAACACAAGAGCATGCAGGATCGGTACCATAAAGTGTTGTACATGGAAATATTGGTAGTAACAAGAAATTCTTGATAGGATTCACAGTTTGTCTGGTTATGCTGGTTTATGATGACAACTACTGTACAATATATAATAAATGTTCATTTTTTTGTTCAACAATAAATGTGAATTCTTCTTCATGGAAAAATAAGACATCCCCTGAAAATAAGACCATCTAGAGCATCTTTGGGAGCAAAAATTAATATAAGACACTGTCTTATTTTCGGGGAAACACGGTAGCAACTTGCTGTCTTTTTATGAAACCCCGTGTTTGTTTTCTGAAGCAGTTGCCTCAGTTTATTTAATGACAGGACCTTCCCTTGTCCAAATCTATCCCAAGTTATTGACAACTACAAAACAGAACAAGATTTATGTAAAACATTCTGGCTTGTTCTGTGTAATACAGAAGACTTTCCAATAGCTGACAACTAAATCTTAAGTTTTTCAGTTTAACAAACTCTGAAGGAAAGATCAGAAGTCAAAGAGCTGTGTATGGAATCTTATGTGGATGAAACAAGAACATCAAGGCTTCACTGCTAAGCATACTTGCTTAGATCTGTGTCTCGTGGAGCTTAGTAAATCTTGCTTCCAAGTGAAATAACTTAAGAGCAGCCTGTTTTAAAACATTTTACTTTGCCTGGTGCCAGTAGAGTTTAACGTTTAATTTCTTCTCTGTTGACGGGTGCACCACCTCTCTAAGCACAGTAAAATAGTGGTATGTGCGGCATGTTAAAACGGTGGTGCTCCTGGGGTGTATGATTAAATCATATTGCTAGGCACATCGGGGAATAGTTATTTAAGAGTTTGTTCTGAAGGGCAGCGGTTTCTTTTTCTCATCTGATAGGCAGCTGTGGAGAAGCTTTCCTGTGGAGAGTGGGAATAATAAAATAATGTTCTGAACAGAAGGTCACATGATAAAATGCTTTGTAATGATTGAAAATTTTGATAGATTGATGGTTATGAAGAGCTATGCACAGGAAAATGATTAATTCGCAATCTGATTTTTCTTTTCTTTTCCATGGCCATAAATGGTGTGTATATGGAGTTCTAAGTCAATGTCTCTTTGATCAAAGTTTGAGTTTTGCATGCCTACTTTTTCTTGTCATGTCCAGATTGGTACCCAAGATTTGTCCCTCTTGACCATCACAAATGCCTTCCCAGTCCTTCAAGTGTATGCACATGAAATGGAAAATCTCTACCAGCTTTTTTTGGGGCCCAAAATAGCACTTTTAAAGGTTGCAGAACTTTCTCAATGTCTTCCAAATGACATTCCTTCTGGCTTATTTGCACACCAATTGCTGTTATCACTTAATAACCTGAATTTGTGAAATTGGTCGCATCAGTCATCCCAGGATAAGTCTGTCACTGGGGGAATCGGGCTGCAGGTGGTGTTGAGAGGGCTCCAAGAGAGTTGGGTGCCTTTTCCTTCCTTTCACATCATTCTGTAGATGGTTTTATTGACATGGCAGGCCAGGACATTGTGTGATGTGTGTTGCAGTTGCTATAACTTCTCTTTCAGTCTACTACTTCCTTTTCTTAACTGGTGAGTGGTCAGAGTTGTTATTGTGGCTGACAGAGCATCATCCTCACCTTGTCAGTGGAAGTCTGCATCAGCTTTGTTTCTGGTGCTGTGTAGAGTGAACCTTTTCTTTAGCCACTGCCTGCAAATTTCTTCTTTCACCCTGCAAATTCTCTGGGTCTTATGGTGGATCTCTTACTTTAGGAAAGATGTGCTGCAGAACAGAGACCATGCTGAGCCTCACCATTGGGCACAGTTAATTAGTCATACTAAGTAGTAGATTTGGAGTTTCCTGAAAGGATTGTTCTCGTTGTTGAATGCTTTCTAAGTCATTTCCAACTTGTGGCAAATTTAAAGTGATTCTATTGTGGGAATTTATAAGCAATATTAGTTCACATTAGTTAGCCATTGCCTTCCCTGGAGACTGAGACATTGTGACTTGCTCAAGGTCACTTAGTATTTTTCCATGGTTGAGCAGGGGTTCAAACCTTAGCCTCATAGAGTCCTAGTACAATGCTGTAATGCTGTCACCATCCTGTTCCAGACCTACCAGTCTAATTTCCCCAAACAGATTCCAAGCAGCAGTAAATAGTCAGTGTGGAAGGTGCTTATGCTACCCCCCCTCCTTAACCCCACATCTGATTCTTTTATTTGCTATGATCTTATAATAAGATTATAGCATGTCCTATCATAGTGCAATTTTGCCATCATAACACTATTAGGATTACAAATTAAAAATAATAATTGGACAAAAGTGAGGAGGTAGAGTACAGGAGTCAGTAATGATGCTTAAAATGCAAATACAACAAAGATGTGACGGAGAGCATCAAGAATCAACTACCCTACCCTCATAAGATTGGGTGAATTTCAAACAGAATAATGTTGCATTAAGTCTTGGGAAGCTTCAGGATAGTTCATGCCTGAGAGTTTTCTTTGTAAGGAGGGACCACCGGAAAATGATGGTGCTTTGGGATGAATTTACACATTTATGGACTGAGCTGAGGCCATCAGCACAGCACTTCTAACTAGTGCTCCACATCGTATCTCTAGAGACAGTCTAGCATTTGCAAGAAGAGCCTTTCCCCTAGAGCTTAGAAATAATTTGTTAAGCCTGAATACATGAACCCTAAGTTATATTTTAATACATGTTCAGCGATAACAAAACCTGTTGTTTTGCTTTCTAGACTCGTAACAGCCTTACTTGTTTTTTTTAAAAAAAACCAATGATTCATCATTCCCATCATTTTAATTTGTTATTGGCCATTATGAGTCATTTTAAAGCATTATCAATGTAATGAGATAACTAAAGTTATGAACTTGTTAATTTCATTTCTTCACATTTTAACTTTAACATGTTAAAGTCACAATGGTAGAAAATAAACCTGTTTGGGGTGGTTCAATGAGGCTTGTAGTTGAATTAGCAAATGTCTGCATGTGGCCCAAAAGTTCCTTCCTCTGCTTACATCTTTAGTTGGGTGGAGCAGGGAGTCAGTCATTTCACACTCTCACAGTTAGAAGAGAATTCCTATGAATCAATATGATGTAGTGGCTTGACTGTTGGACTGAGATTCTGGAGAACAAGGTTCAAAACCATGGCCAAAAACACACAAGTCACATCATCTTAGCCTTAGAAAATGCGGTGATAGGGTTGTTTTAGGGTTGCCATAAATTGGAATAGACTAGGGGGCACACATCGACAAAGTTGTGCCTTCTCTAGAGTTACAGCAGAGGAAGTCAGTTCAAAACCTCCTTGTTTGGAGAAGGCTTTATATTCAGTGCCTGCCTTCCTTTCCGATGGTTGTACTTGCAGCTTTTTTCTGCCCTGCTGCCTCTGCCTATACCAGAGTTACACAATCCTAAGGATTCAGCGTCTTTCTTGATGCCATTTCTTTACTGCCTGTCAACCCACAAGAGTATCTGGGATGATAGTACATCTGGGTAAAAACATTTGGAGCACTCAGTACATATTTTTTAAAAACCAGGCTCAATTAGTTTGGCCTCTTTAAAATAGTTTGACTATCACAGACAATTAAAAATAGCCTGAGCAGGAATGCCTAATTTGAAGAACGAAAGGCCAATTGAAACAGCACTTTCTTCGCTGCCCTTTGGAAACTCAGAAGGGATGGGGCAGATCTTTGAAATTCATGACATGCAGGGTTGACAATCGGAAGGCTGCTGTTAACAAGTCTGTGTTCTGCTCAAATATCAACCAGAAGTATTGATTTCCGTTTACTTAGCCATGTGTTTCTCTATAAAATTAACACAGTGTCCATTTTTCTTGATTACATGACGCACATATTTCTGTTTTTGTAAAGGGCTCACACCTCAAAATACAGGATTGGGGGAGCATCTTGTTCAGATCTAAATAAAATGGAAAACCTTTTTCTTTCTTTTTTTCTTTTGTCTTCTTCTTTTTCCATACCTTTCCTATACCCAATATTGTTCTCACTCTTTTTTTTATGTATAGACACATCCAATAAAAATATTTTTAATAAAAAAAAATGGAAAGCTTTCCAACACTCAAATATGAACATCCCATATAATAGGGAGTACCTACCACTCCTTTAAGGGATAGGCTTCCTGACACTCATATAAGGGACAACCCTTATAATAAAGGACACCTGGCAACCCTAATCAGCTCCCATTTTCTTGGCCATTTGGAGTCAATAGCCAAATACCTATTTAACTACAGTACAGTCTGGGTTAGTATTATTTTATTACACACACACACGTTGTTGTGATGATGATATACCTTCAAGTAATTTCTAATTTTTAGTGACCCCAAGGCTCCATCTACACTGCCATTATGCAGATTGAACTGGATTATATGGCAGTGTAGACTCATATAATCTAATTCAATGCAGTTTAGTCTGTATTATATAAGTCTACGCTGACCATATAATGCAGTTCAGACTGCATTATATGGCGGTGTAGATGGGCCCTAAGACAAATATACCGTGGAATTTTTTTCGTCACGATTTGTCCAGAACTGTCTGTCTTATCTCTCTATGATCAGCTAGTACTTGATCCCCTAGACCACAGAACTGCCTTCCTGTGGCCTGTAGGACCCACTTTGCCCTCTCTGATCTGTGCTCTGAGGCTTTTGGTTTTATTCAAGGATTGGGCCTAAAAACCGGTCCCCCCATAACTATTTGCATGTATACAGCAGGGCGCTGATGGACACTGGCCAGACCAAAAAACAATAGAAATCCATGATGGAGCACTTCTGCTTTTATAGAGAAGGTTGCTGGACAAAAGTAAAGAAAGTTCCTATTTTGTACTACAACTCAAAGAATCCCCAGTCGCTGACCCCTAAAACCCTGCACCATGCTGTCTGGAGGATTCTGTAAATTGTAAACCAAATAGTTAATTTCCCAATCTCTGGTTTTGACGGAGCACATTGATTGAAAGCTTTGACAGTAGAAGAAATGGCTGGATATGTTTTTTGATGGGTCCTATAGTCTCCACTCGGAAGACTTCTTTTGTTCTTTGCCTTCTCAGTAGAACTAGCAATGACCTTCTAGCCCTCCAATGCCAGGTTGTAGAAAGTAGCAGCTGCTTGAAATTGTGTGGTTGATGATAAGGAACATCTTTATTTGTACAAGGAAACCTAGATGTGGCATTTTAAATCTTGAGCATTAAGTAGCGAATGTAATTTCCATCAGGGAAGGAAACATCCCATCTACCAAGATACTTACTCCTCCCTCCTTTTCAGTGTCTTGTAATTATCAGATTAATGGTTTTGCTTGGGGCTTTGTACATTATACATTAAAAGGGCTTAATTGTACAACATTGATTAGTGAGGTGGGGAAGAAATTAATAACTTACTGCAGTTTATCAGGTAGAATCTAAAACTCTAGGGCTACCTTTTACAATTCACACATTCTTTGTGGATGTTGGACTACAGCTTCCATCATCCCCATCTGGCACCACTGATTTGGAATGAAGGAAATAGATTTGCAATGTTTAGTCTACAGTATGCTACAGATCTAGGAGAGGCACATTACTTTTTCAAGAGGTGTATCTATGACTCCTCATTGATGTAAAAACATTCGAGAAATTCCTTTCCAACCCACTGTTTTCTGAGTTATATAAGCATTACATTCACTAGCAGTCAAATATTATGTCCAGTGTGTTATGGTTAAGCAGTTGCTTTGATTTTAAAGAATTTTTTGTAAGTAAGGGAAAGTTGTGGCTGTTTGTATTTCAAGTTCTTGACGGGTTATGCTTGGGACATTTGATGTCATATGCAGGCGAGAGAGTTGGCAGAACATGTGACTGTCTGAGCTTGGCAATAGCCAGAGGGAACATTAAGTGGAAAAATATTCTGTCACCCATGGAATAGACACATCACCCAGTCCATGCCTTATTGTGCTTATGAACTCTGTGGCCTGCCAGGTGCCTTGCCATGCTTTCCGCCTATTGCACAATAAATGCTGTTGGGATTTTGGATGTGAGAGCGATCTGGCTGTGACATCTGTCACCCCATTGACTGCCAGGGTTGATTCGGCTGATCTGGCTGGCTAGGCAGGTGTCCCTGTCCTTCCTCACTGCTCCATGTGGGTCGCTCCCGACGCTGCATGCTCGGTGGAAGAGGATAACGTCCCAGGTATAGAAGGAGTGTACCTTAATAGGTTTCTAGTCTTCAGTCCCGGTTATATGATAGCTGCGCTCCCCTGCTAGAACCTCCAAACAAGCTATTAGGATCTTGTTTCTGAACCTCTTGCATGATGTCCATCCAGGTAGCTCTCTAACTGACAGGGATAGTTTGTTTTCTCATTAGTAAAAGTGACAACATCATCATTGGTGGGAGCATTGTGGGTAGTTCTAGATGAATTACAGTAGAGTCTCACTTATCCAACACTCGCTTATCCAACGTTCTGGATTATCCAACGCATTTTTGTAGTCAATGTTTTCAATACATCGTGATATTTTGGTGCTAAATTCATAAATACAGTAATTACTACATAGCATTACTGCGTATTGAACTACTTTTTCTGTCAAAGTTTTTATATAACATGATGTTTTGGTGTTTAATTTGTCAAATCATAACCTAATTTGATGTTGAATAGGCTTTTCCTTAATCCCTCCTTATTATCCAACATATTTGCTTATCCAACGTTCTGCCGGCCCGTTTATGTTGGATAAGTGAGACTCTACTGTACTACTCTTACTCATTTGGGTATTACAGTCAGCTGTCAGCATTTGCTAGAGTTAGGGGCACTTAACCCCCATGAAGGTGAAAACCTCTAAAAAAAGACATTGCCTTTTTTTTTTAACCTGAAACACTTCTCTAGGGACTTCTAGATCATCTAGCATGACTCTGTGTTCAACTTCCAATTGGAGTACCTGGAGGTCTTCTAGTATGACTGAGGTCACACTGGATGACCTAAAGATTCCTAGACAGAACATTTTAAATCAGATTCATGACTAGTCAAATCTGCAAAAGTCAAAACCATGGATGTGGAGAGATGACTATTTAAAGGGGTGGAGCAAACCGAGACATTTCTTATTGGTTAATTCTCCTGTGAACAATTAGGGAGTGAAAGATGGGGCTGTAACATAGTATATTTTGACTGATCTATTGAGAGCAGTCTATCAAGAAACACCCAGGGATGGCTAGAAAAGACATCTAGTGGCAGTAGTCTCAGAATAGAGATCAACTTCTGGTTGATGGAAAGGATCACTGTGCACTCCCATTTCTCTAAAGCCCCCAGTGCCATCTCCTATGTGCTTTATTTTACTTTTTTCCAGGAGGCATAGATCTGGAATAAATTTGAGATTGGCAACTGTGGACAGGAAACGAGGTAGGGGAAAACACTTTTCATATTCTTTATATTATTTGTATTAAACTCAGATTTTGTTGTTTTAAAAAATCTGAAAATATCATCAGATCTATTTATCAAAAACTGAATTCTTTATATAAGAGAGAAAGAACTGTCAGGGGAAATGATTCGATCTCTGAGAGCAAACATAATAAATCACAGTATACCATGTAGTATTATGAAATGCCTTCTCTACCCAGGGAACAGTAAATCATTGTACTTGCTAGGATCCTAGAGATAATACAGCTATCACCCACTTACTTGATGGGTTAAGGACTGGACCACTGTCAGAAAGCGGGGTAGTTGAAAAGTGGGACCCAGTTTTTTTTAGCTTGCAACTGCAAGACTAAACACTAAATGGCACCAAATCTAATTGGGTGTGGTGGTGTAATGACATGCCAAAAAGCAGCAACAGTGGTAAAAATGCTGGAAAACACAGAGAATGACTAGAATTTAGATCTATCAAAATGTCACAATTTCCAAAAATGATGGGTGCCTGTATTGGGTACATACTGTACCACACAATCATTGCAATTTCCCTCCTTTTTGGGGGAAAAATAGGGTGCAACTGTTAAGCAGTGGTGACATTATGTGGTGAGAACTCCTTTGAGAGGCTTTTTTCACTGCATAATGTTTCCCTTTGAGGGTGCAGCCTTCTTTCACTTTAGCACTATGGGGGCCAAGTCAAGTCCCATAGTGCCTGAGTGAGTGTACTAAGGGTGCAACTATTATGTGGGGAAGAGCGAAATACCAATTTTGCCTTCTCCAAAAAGAGGGTGCAACTTTTATGCTATGGCATTGGCTGCTATTATACAATGAATTACAGTAGTTAGAGTTACCTTGTATACCAGGATTCGCCTAGATGTGTTGGATTACTTCAGATATGTTTGATTTCAACTCCAGTTTTCTCCATTCTTAGCATCCAGTTGGCAGACATACTTAATCTGAAATATATGTATTTAAAAATGTGGAAAAAACCTGATGTGGTTTCAATCAGTTATTTTAAATCTATCTTCTCTTGATTATTTAAATTGACTTGATTTTAAATCAATCTAGTCTTAACTCTTGAATATATGGAAACAATCAATAGAGCCAACAGAATTGAAGGGCACCAAGACTCAGGTAGTTTGCTCTAGAAAGAGATGAAGAACTTCGGGTCTGTGGCAGAGGGCAATTCAGTGGGTAAACCTCTGTGGTTATCTCTAGTAGGGTTAAACCCTTGTGTCAGCTGTACTGCTGACCTGAAAGTTGGGTTGCTGACCTGAAGGTTGCCAGTTCGAATCTCTGAGATGGGGGTGAGCTCCCATCTGTCAGCTCTAGCTTGCAGGGACGTTAGAGAAGCCTCCCAGCAGGATGGTATTACATTCGGGCATCCTCTGGCCAATGTCTCTGTAGACAGCCAATTCTCTCACACCAGAAGCAACTTGCAGTATGTTCTCAAGTCGTTTATGACATGATTAAAAAAAAATCTCTAATAAATGCTGGGTGTCTTACCCATTTTTTTTGTTATTTCCAATGACCTCATGCTCTACGTGCCAACTGAAATGCAGTCCCCCAAAGCCCTTCTTAAATAAGAAGTCAGACCATGGGCCGTAAAGGCTTCATCTCTGCATAAAATCACACAAGTTACTATCACTAATTCCAGTTGAGTTAACATACCTTCCAACTGTCCCAGTTAGTCAGGTACAGTATATACTAGAACAATAAGACTTTTGGAATTTTCTACTTTTGAAAAAGAAAATATACTCATCCAGGTCTCCAGAATTAGGAGACTTTCTGTTAGAGAATATTTGGCTTCCTTGCAATAATTTGGACAGACCCTTAAAAGGGATAGTTTATCTTTAGCATAGGGACAAAAATCCTGAACTCCACTACCTATTCCTGTGAGTTTCTTTTGATATTTGTAACATGGGAAGATCACAGTTGCTTTCCGTAAAGGAAAGTACTGTTGTTTCCCAGCTCTGTTAATGGCAAATGGCACCCATATGCTATCCTGGCTTAGAGACATTTTGAATCCTGCCAACTCTTTCGCTTTGCCTATTTTTTATTCACGTTGGCTTCAAAGAAAATATCTACACTATTTCCCTGATCTTAAAAGGTTTCTTTAAAAGGTAGCTCTGCCAAATACATACCGTTCATATTTTCAAAATTGGGTTTCTAACATGAATGCAGCTTTGTTGCTGCAGTACCGTCTTCCCTGTTCCTATTGAACTGTGGCAACAGTCACAGAAAAGAGCAGTGAGCAATAAAACTTTTAATTAATGTGCCGGACTTCTAGGAGGAAGCATTCAAGGTGATAGTGGGTCATATTTCAAATAAGCAGATACCGCAGCATGAACCAGAGCCACACAGGATTGCTTAAGATGCCCTGTGAAAGACTCGGGCTGAAATTGCACATGCATTTTCGAAGCGTTTAATTAGCACGGAGGAAATTTCCCCTCCATTTCATTTAGTGTGCATTCCCATGCTGCCCAGAAGTGATATTTTTCCTTGCTTGACACTACATTCTTCATCTATCCTCCCCCTACCCCCAGTGTGGAAGCCTGCTCTAAAGGCAAGGCTTGGTAGAGGTACCTTTCTGTAATATTTCTGTTCATGCTTGTTGGGGTATTTGTGCTGAAGTTACTATCTAAAAAATTCACTTTCTACCCGACAATCTGCTTAATAGCTGTAAATAACCTGAAGTCCCACAGCATCCATCTAGCTTGCTTTGCTACCTTGTTTTTTCCACCTACCATCTTGCTTTCCAGGCTAAAAAAATGTCTTTGTCAGTTTTTCTCTTTCTCTCCACTTCTTCAGAAGCAGAAATGGCTGTAGCAGCAGGGGGAAGGAAAGAGGTGGATTAGTAACGTCAGTCCCTGATCATTTTGATTTTTGAGAGGGAGAGAGAGAGAATGAAGATGAGATGAATCACTGAAATGGCTGAGGCGTTCAACCACTTCTGAGCAAACAAAAGAAGCCAAAATGTGGAAAGAAGGGAAAAAACCTTTGAAAGTCAGAATTGTGCTGGCTCTCATTGGTGTAATTCATACTATCGGAAGAGTCTTGGGAAGCAGAGACCTCAGCTCTGAAGACTATGTGTGTGTCGGGTATACATGTCTGAGGAAACATCTACATGGTAGAATCAATGCAGTTTGACATCAGTTTTACTGCCATGGATCAATGCTATAGAATCTTGGGATTTGTAGTTTGGCGTGGCACAAGCACTTTTTGACAGAGAAGGCTAAAGACCTTGTAAACTACAACTCCTGTGAATCCATAGCATTGGGCCATGGCAGTTAAGGTGGTGCCAAACTGAATTAATTCTATAGTGTAGAAGCACCCTGAGAGTGAGGGGAAAAAGTTGATGTAAATTTCTTGCCCTTCCCTGCATCGATAACAGTGGGATCGTATTCTCTGGAAAAGTTTAGGCAAGGGCTAAACCTTTCCAAAGGCAGCCCGGGTTGTGCCTCTTTTTCATCTGTTTTTAAAATGTCCTAGTTTCTGTCTCCCCCCCTCCCCACTTTGTTGTTGTTATTATTATTTATTCATTTCTATCTCGCTTTTCTCCCACGAGTGGGACTCAAAGCGGCGTACAAAGTATAAAACCAATACAAATGCATCCACACACAATGCACAATCAGCTGAACATCATATCTATACATATAAAAATGTAATGTTCGTTTTACTATGGAGTAAACAACAAAACCACTGAACCAAATCACACCAAATTTGTCCACAAAAGACATAGTCATCCAAAATATGTCTTTCAATAAAAAAGAAACTTAGAAAAATAGTCCAAATTACAGAGGATGAGGAAGAACCTTTCTCCCCCTAACTGCCAGTTAGAAAGGTAGGCTCTGCTGCCTTTAGCCCCCCCCCCCCGCTGCTTTGAGGCCCCGCCCCTTCGTATCCTAGCAACTCCCTCAGCCAAAATGGTGCCCAGGGCACAGGCAGAGTGCACTTAGGCCTGATCCACACTGCCTATAAAATACAGATTATCTGATTTGAACTGGATTGTACAGCAGTGTAAACTCAAGGTCCTTCTACACAGCTATATTACCCATTTATAATCTTATATTATCTGCTTTGAACTGGATTATCTTGAGTCCACACTGCCATGAAATCCACTTCAATGTGGATTTTATACAGCTGTGTGGAAGGGGCCTCATCTAATCCACTTCTAAGCAGATAATATAAGATTATAAATATGAAATAATTACTGTGGTATAATAATACAGAACAATATAATCTCTAAAACCAGGACAGTAAATAAAGAGCAACACTCTGAAAGCAGGGAAATTGGGAACTCCAGAAAGGAAACAATCAGGGCTAGCTAAAACTTCCTAACAAAGGATTCCCCCAGGCAGGAAGCAACCAGGCTTTGAAGCTGCAAGGCCATTAAATGCTAATGAAGGTGCCTAATTGCAGCATTCATACCTGCCACTCCGAGACTATTAATTGCTATTCAAACTGGCCAACCAAGGATTCCGCAAGGTAGAAAGCGGCCAGGCTTACAATAAGCAAGGCTATTCAGTGCTTTTCAATCCAGCCAAACAATGATTTCCCCTACAAAGGAAGTAGTCAGGCTTCAAAGCTGCTCTTTGATTGAGGGTGCTACTCCAGCTACTCCAGAAAACGGCCAGGCTTCGAGGTTGCAAGACTATTCACTGCTATTCCACCTGGCCAACAAATGATTCCCATAAGCCACAGCAACATGTGGCCGGGCAAAGCTACCATAGTACAAATATAAAAATGGCCAAATTTAACACATCATATTAAACAGTTAAAACTTACTGCAGATACCATTTCAAAGTATCCATAACTTCAGTAACCATTACCAACAACAGATCTACTTGATAATATGGCTATGCTCTCCCGAGAAAGCTTCTCTCTTAGGGCAGTTCCTGTTGTGGACATCTCTGGCACTGAATGTGTTGGTCTGGTGTGGGATTCCCCTGAGAGCATGGCCTTTCTGCTGGTGTACCGTGCGCCTAGGGCACCAGCAGACAGCCTATCCCAGCTGCTCGAGACTGTGTCGGAGTGGTCCTTGAGGTTCCCCAGACTTGTTGTCCTGGGGGACTTCAATGTCCACGCTGATACGGACTCTTGTTCAGCAGCGGCTATGGACCTAGTGTCTACCATGGAGACACTAGGACTCTTGCTCTGCAGTACTGGGCCCACGCATCAGGCAGGACACACGCTAGACTTGATCTTCAGCGCAGGAATTCAAGTGACCCAAGCCTCTATTTTGGAGGTTCCATGGTCGGATCACTGTGCCCTGAGAGTCAGGCTGGAGCACGCCTACCCACCTGGCAAGGGGGCCGAGCCGATTTGGGCTCGCCCAAGAAGACTTATGGAACCTAGTAGGTTCCAGAATGCCCTGAAGGATCTGGAGCCTGTCAGCAACTCAATCGATGTGCAGGTGGACACGTGGAACATCAGGCTGTCCAATGCACTCGACGAGATCGCCCCTAGACGCCCTCTCCAACCCCGCCGCAATCGGTCTCCTTGGTTCACCGAGGAACTTCGATCGATGAAGCGGGAAAAGAGACGGCTAGAGGGCGTGTGGCGAGAACTTCATGACAGAGCTTCGAGATCAGCTTACAGGGCATTTATGGAGTCCTATGAGCATGCTACCATCGAAGCAAAGCGAGTATACTATGCCTCTTTGATAGAGTCCGCCAGCTCATGCCCGGCAAAATTGTTCAAAATAATTAGATCCCTAACGACGGTTCCTACCAACCCAAAAAGTGATGATCAGGCCCCTTCAGCTGAGGCTTTTCAAAGCTATTTTGCTGACAAGATCTCACTACTACGCCGGGACCTCCCCGCCACAACTGATACAATGAGAGAACTTGAGACTCCGTGGCCACTTGCTGGGCCCACCCTCGACCAGTTCATCCCACTGGACGCAGAGGCTCTCGGTAGGCTCATAGCTGCAGCTAGACCGACCACTTGCTCCCTCGACCCGTGTCCCTCTTGGTTGGTAAAATCCTGCTTGGAGGGATTATGTGACCCGCTGCTGAAGATAATAAACAGCTCCCTTGAGCAAGGAGTCTTTCCAGAGGGATTAAAAGAGGCGGTGGTCTCTCCTCTGTTGAAAAAACCAGATTTAGATCGTTTGGTTCCCTCCAGCTACCGCCCAGTTTCAAATCTTTCATTTCTGGGCAAGGTGATTGAGAGGGCAGTAGCGGTGCAGCTGCAGCAGTTCCTAGACGACACAGCCGGACTGGATCCTTTCCAGTCTGGCTTCCGTGCGGGGCATGGGACAGAGACTGTATTGGTTTCCATCACAGATCATCTCCGATGCCAGCTTGACCGGGGTGGGTCGGTGTTGCTTGTGTTATTGGATCTCACAGCAGCATTTGACACAGTCGATCACAATCTTCTGACCCACCGCCTTGCCGTTGCTGGAGTTAGGGGGACAGCTTTAAATTGGCTGGCCTCCTTTCTTCACAACCGTGGACAGCGAGTGGAGAGGGGAGGCCTGGTCTCTGAGAGGTCCCCTCTACATTGTGGGGTTCCTCAGGGGGCCATTCTCTCCCCTCTGTTGTTTAACATCTATATGCAACCACTTGCTCAGCTGGTCTGAGATTTCGGGCTTGAGTGTTATCAATATGCTGACGACACTCAGCTTGTATTAAAGATGGAAGGCCAACCGGAGTCTGTACCCGACAGTTTTCACCAGTGCCTCGAGGACATTATTGGATGGTTGCGTTCCAGTAGGTTGAGGGTGAATCCAGCAAAGACTGGGCCGACCGGGCAGTGGGGATATCCATTTGCCAACCCTGGATGGCGAAGTGCTACGCCCGTCTTCACTAGTAAAGAGTCTGGGAGTCCTCTTGGACCCCTCATTGACGATGGAGGCCCAGGTCTCCGCCGTTACCAAAACTGCCTTTTTTCATCTTCGGCAGGCTAGACGGCTAGCCCCCTATCTATCTAGGGACAACCTGGCTACAGTGATTCAGGCTACAGTCATCTCGAGACTGGATTACTGTAATGCCCTTTACATTGGCCTTCCTGTGTCAGTGATCCGGAAGCTCAAATTGGTGCAAAATGCAGCTGCCCGGCTCCTTGCGGGAGTCCCGATAAGATGCCACATAACACCAATCTTACGGCAGCTGCACTGGTTACCAATTGAGCACCGGATCACTTTCAAAGTGATGGTGCTTACCTTCAAGGCCTTACATGGTCCAGGGCCGATGTACCTGAGGGACCGCCTCACCCCCTACAAACCCCAGAGATCCCTCCGTTCTGAGGACCAAGACCTGTTGGAAGTCCCCAGTTTTAAGACCTTGCGTCTAACTGCAATTAGACGCAGAGCCTTTTCAGTAGTGGCGCCATCTCTGTGGAACACCTTGCCACCTGAAGTTCGTGCCTTGCGGGACTTGTTGGCCTTCCGCAGGGCATGTAAGACACACCTGTTTTGGCAGGCTTTTGAGTTCTGTTGCTGATGTTTTAAAAGGTGCTTTTAGGATGTTTTTAAGATTTTTTAAAAGATGTTTTAAAAATGTTTTTTAAATTGTTGATTTTAGCAGGTTCTTGTAAGCCGCTCCGAGCCCTAGGGGAGTGGCGGCATATAAGTTTGAAAAATAAAATAAAATAAAATAAATAAATATAAATATATTTTTGCTTTATAATAGAAAATTCAGAACATGGTCAGATATAATTATAATTATTGTTATGGAAGGCCAGGAATATGTAAGCTTTAAAATATATCTCAGGATAAATCACAAAGGATGGGACCACCACCATACTGAGAGGCCTCCCTTCTGGTAAACCAGTGGTTCTCAACCCTTGGGTCCCCGGGTGTCCTGAAATCCCAGCCAGTTTACCAGCTGTTCTCAGCTTTTGCATCAAATTGAGTTCAAAATACAAAAATAGTTTGCATTCCATTGCTAAGGAGAAATGAAAGATGGGGTGGGATTTTCCCCTTTTCTTTAGACATAGTACTTTATCACACCAACTTGCTATTCCGCTATAGTTGTGTTAGCATAGAGCAGTGGTTCTCAACCTGTGGGTCCCCAGATGTTTTGGCCTTCAATTCCCAGAAATCCTAACAGCTGGTAAACTGGCTGGGATTTCTGGGAGTTGTAGGTCAAAACACCTGGCAACCCACAGGTTGAAAACCACTGACATAGATAATAGATACATACCACTTTGAGCACTCTGGATATCACACTTGTCTTCACTAGTGTAATTGTATCAAATCACCATTCCATGGTCCGGCAATCATACTTCTACACATTCTCATAATCCTGCTTTTCAGCACTACTGCATTTTCTTTATTTTCAATTATTATTACTTTGTTTTAAGGCAATTGCACAATTTCAGCATTAAAAATAATAACAAAAAGTCAAGATATGTATAAAATGAAAGGAAAACTGCCACCGGGGGTGGGAAGGGAAAGCAGGAGAATCCCACCTCCTGATGTCACAAAATTGCCAACATGCTAGCATAGAACCCATCACGTGAAGATAAGCCGTGAGAACGTTATGGCATTGTGGACTATTGAATAGCTAGGGATGGGAAGATTATAGGGAGGTGAGCAAACCACTAGTGAGATGTACATTATTGTGCGATGGGGACTGTCCCCAAAGTTCACAGTCCAGCTGTGACGTGAGTTTGCCTGCTTTTTGTGATAAAGTACTTAGGGAAAAGCAAACTGTTGCAGCCTCTTTGAGCTTGAGTGCTCTTCCACATTAATAGCCTTTTCCATTTTAACCACACTCTGATGTTACTTGACTATATATGTCTCCGTTTCATCTGTTGGAGGGCATGAAAATAGGCTTCAGTTAGATTTAACTTTCCTCCTAAATGGCTTCCTCCTTTGACCTGTAATTTTAATTCCATCGTCTTGCATGATTAATTGCGAAAACAGACCTCTAGAAATCCCTCAAGTGCATTGAAAGCTACACTTAGTCCTTTGCACAGCCTTATCATTAACAAAAAAGAGGCTTAAAAATACTTCAGATGTCAATTTTTAATATTAAATCATTAGCATCCATTCAGAGACCTGTATGGACAAGATGACCGTGATACTGTGTTAGTATTCATAATGAACTATTTTTAAAATGTAACTACTTGCCTTATTTATAACAAAAAGCTTAAAATGGATCTGCTCTTATTTTTATGTTCAAGTTTTCCTTTGAAAACATTGTGTGTATCTGAGGACGTAGACTTAGTCTACAGAAGCTTATGTTGCTAACTTTGTTCTCTCAGTTAGTCTCTAAGGTGCTACAAGATTCCTTTGCATACTGATATTTCAGACTCACACAGCTATGTGTTTGAACATATGTCTGCCTTTCTGTGAGTCTGAAACCAGAAGATGAGAATTGCAAATACTACTTTCTAGTTTTAACTAGATATACGATGAATGGGAGACTGCAACAGAATACAAAATATCAGTTTATTTGGTATGCTTGCATAAACTTTCATGCCAGCTAGAAAATAGATGTTCCTTAAAGCCCACACTGTCATGTTTCAGACTATCTTTCACAATTTTTTGGGTGGGGGTGGAGGGAGAGGACATGAGATATAGGAGTTACTGTTTGCTTCAGAGCCTGTCAAATAAGATCTGATGAAGTAGGATGGAGTCCATGAAAACTTGTGCCCAGTAAAATTTGTTAATCTTTAAAGGCGCCACAAGAGTCTTTGTTTGTCAGTTAAGACTTATCAGTGTAAATCATGATCACAAGGAACGCATTCAACTTAAAAAAGAGAAGCTTCCTTATTGCCTATTTTGTTAGATGACAAGATTGTCTCCCACTGGGAAATTATTTCTCTCCTTAGGAAGTTTGCTGCTGGAAAGATGGTCTGTAGTACTCCATACAAAAACTAAAAAGAAGCAGATGCTCACAAAAGAGTGGAGACAGTGCTATAAAATAGATTACAAACTTTTTATAAGTTGAAAAGATAGTAAGGTAAAGGTAGAAGTTTTCCCCTGACATTAAATCTAGTTGTGTCCAACTCTGGGGGTTGGTGCTCATCTCCATTAATAAGCCAAAGAGCTGCCATTGTCTGTAGATTCCTTCAAGGTTATGGGGCTGACATGACTGCATGGAGCATCGTTACCTTCCCACAGAAACGGTACTTATTGATCTCACATTTGCATGTTTTCGAACTGCTAGGTTGGTAGAAGCTGGGGCTAACAGCAGAAGCTCACCCCATTCCTCACATTCAAATTGCCAACCTTTCAGTCAGCAAGTTCAGCAGCTCAATGGTTTAACCTGCTGTGTCACTGGGAGCTATAAAGCAGGGGTGAGCAAAATGCTGCCCCCCAGACATTATTGGGCCACAACTCCCATCATTCCTCATTACTGGTTGTGGTGGCTAGTACTGGTGGCCCTTTGGCCATTCTTGCTGTACAGGCTACCTTGCTCCATAAAATGACATGAAGAGCAGCTGACACAATACATCCTGAAGTTTTTTCAAAACTCAAATTCCCCACGCCCGATAAGCTGTGTAGTGGTAGTGGTGATAGCTGAATGGTGTCAATATGATCCCAAACATTTGCACAGCATTTTAATCTTCGTAGACAGACTCTATAGAAGAAGCCTATGATTATAGAAGGGACCTTTGACTTCAATCCAATTGTTATTTCCTATTAGAGAAGACCTATTGAACCAATAAAATGTACTTACATCATGACTTACCAGTCAACAGTGGATTCAGTGAGTCTAGTTGAGACTAACCAATATGATTTTTAAGTGTGCATCATCTACGTGTGTGTATGTTGTGTGCCTTAAAGTCATTTCTGACTTATGGCAACCCTATTGCAGGTGTTCCTGGCAATATTTGTTCAGAGCGGATTTGTCATTGCCTTCTTCTACGAGTGAGAGAATATGACTTGTCTTAAGGTTGCCTAGTGGGGTTTCCTGGCCTAGCAAGGATTGAAGCCTGGTCTCATGGGTTTAATCCAGCACTCTAACCATGAGAAAGTTCTGTCTCTATCCATGTATAAAGCCTTTTCCTTTCCTTGGTGTCACAGGTGTGCAAAAGGACTTTCTGAAGCTCATTCCCTGCATCATCCACCAAAAACTGGGACCCTATGGAATGAGGGTTGTGTATGCATGGTAGAAGTTGGCTGGATCCTTGTCGCATAGCTCTGTCAATTATGGGTGCTTTGAGTGGAAAGGAAAGAGAATTGGCAATGTGAACGAGAGAATATGCAATTTTTCTTTAACTGGACTGAAACAAAGGGGAGCATCAATTTTGGGGGGAAGCAGAAGGTGAACTGAAATGAGAAATGAATAAAAGGGAGAAGCCAGGAAGAGAAATTAATCTGGATAGTAAGAAAACATTTTCAGTAAGCAATGATTTATTTAAAGCTTTCCAGCACTGCCATTCTGTTCTTAAAAAGGTCCCCCCAAGGAAGTTTATAGCACATGTGTATGTTTGAAAATTACAAATATGTAGTCAACTAGTTCAAACAAATGAAAGTAGAAAACATTAAATAACATCAATTAAAATAGCAACAAGCGGAGAACAGAAATCTGGGTCAGTTACAAACGAAACCAACCAACCAACCAATGGCAAGAGAATAAAAACTCAGGGTAAATTAAAAGCTTGTCAAAATAAAAAATGTTTTTGTGGCCTGCCCACAACATAAAAGAAGGAAGGAGCCCACAGAATTTTTGTGACAGGCCAGAGAAATGGTAATTGTTCTGAATGCTTGAATAAGTAGAATTGAGTTGGGTAAGCTTGAGAGACCCCAGTCTAGCATTTTGGAACCACCCAGACCCAGACCTGTAGAAATTCATGTGAAGATGACAGTACCCAGTACTAAGGGAAGGAACTATTCCGCAGGAATAGTGAGGGATAATGGGATCTTGTGAGACCACAGATCCCATTATCCCTCACTATTGGTTATGCCAGCTACGTAGATTGGCTGGGAGAGCTTCTAAGCTACCACACATATCACCCAATCCTCACATAGCATCTGATATTTTTCTCTCAAAATTGATACCTTTGCCACCGGAGCATAAGAAGCTGCCTTATACGAACATATGCCATTGTTTTAACTCAGTATTAAGTATTCCATGCCTTGACAATCTGGGTCCCTCTTGATATTTTGTCCTACAAGTACCATCAACATAGCCAGTGGTCAGGAATGAAGACAGCAAATATCAAAATATGGGGAAGGTAAGTTTGTGATGGCATGTAGGAGATCTCTAGGGTTTCAGGCACACAATCTCTCTTAGCCCTGTTTGGGGATGTGAGGGACTGAACTTGGGAACTTTTGTACCCAGGACCTATATTCTACCGTCATGCATATGGCCATCTTTTGAGGAAGATAAATCTAGGTACCTAGCCTACATGCCTTATTGCAATAGACCTCATTCACATAATTGCATTCTATTTTTAAAAGTATTGTATGTCATATTGTAGGGGTGGCACAGATGTGCCCCCCCCCCCCAACTTGAACTTTAAAGGAAAGCCAAGCTGTTGAACATGTGGCACACCACTTCTATTTATCACCAGAAAACTTGGAAAAACACCTGTTTGGGTGAGAACCCCCAGAATCCGCCATCTATTATGGCCGGTGAAAGGTGTGCTGCACTTGAACATGAAGGATTCATTTAGTTGTTGTAGCTGAACATGGATGAGGCAGAGTCAAAGAGATTTGGGTAAGTGGATATCATTAATAATCTTTATGCATTTTTTACATGCTTTCTGCTATCTTGTTGTATTTATGCCCCCCTCAATCCCATGCATTGGCTCACTTTTACAGATATAAGTTAATTTATCTTGGCAAGTTGTTCCAAAATCATTGGCCAGATGTGCACTTCTCAAAAATGTAAACTTGCTAAATTTAGGACATATAAATGTTCTTGCCCACTCAGTTCTTTGTTCTTTGTTTTTCTTGTGAACAAAACTGTGCTATGTTGTAATTTGAGGTTTATTCCATTGTTTAGTTTAACGTAAGAGGAACATAAATGGAAATATCCATATGAGAAGGGACTACAATGGGACTACATATTCACAAGCATTACCTCTTTTACTTTTTTGGTTTGTTTATTCGGGTGTTTGTTGTTTATTGGTCTGCAGTTGTGGTTTTTGAAAGGATTTTTTCCTTGGAGACCTGATGCTGTCTTACCAAGAAATGCTGACCTGCTTGGTTTTTGGTTTGACTGCTTTTTGCCTCTGGGTACATGGCATTATTTTAAATCAGAAAAGTGTTATGGAAACTCTCAAACTTGAGAATGAATGCATATCTGGTTGTTGTACCTGGTGAACCTTCATTTTGTCTGAAAGATGTGTATGCCTGTTTGTAACCTGAAATTTGCCTGGTTTAGGAAATACCAATTGGTCTTTTAAAAAAGCGCATTTGGGAAATATAATCAATTTATATTAATGCATATATCCATAGGTAAAGGTAAAGGTTTCCCCTGACATTAAGTCTAGTCATATCTGACTGGGGGTTGGTGCTCATCTCCATTTCTAAGCTGAAGGGCCGGCATTGTCCAAAGACACCTCCAAGGTCATGTGGCTGGCATGACTGCATGAAATGCTGTTACCTTCCCACCAGATGGGTACCTATTGAACTACTCACATTTGCATGTTTTCGAACTGCTTGGTTTGCAAGAGCTGAGGCTAACAGCAGGAGCTCACCCCCCCCCCCCGCTCCCTGGATTCTAACCGCTAACCTTTTGGTCACCAAGTTCAGCAGCTCAGTGGTTTAACTTACAGTGCCACCAGGGGGCACGCATATATCCATAACCAACATGATATAGTGGTTCGAGTGTTGGACTATGGTTCTGGAGAGAAGAGTTTGATTTTCTGTTTGGCCACAGCCACCCATAAGACACCAATAGCTTTAAGGCAAACAAAGAAGCCCATGTCGTGTTATGCTGTATATTTTTTCTTGTTTTCTGCCTTCTTGTGTGTTTTTTTAATAATCATACTTTTAAAAGTCATTTAAAACATGCACACGCGTTACTAGTTGGCCAATAAAATACGTATTTTCACTGTTTGAGTATTTCTCTGTGTGGTTTATTTTCTGTAGGATTAGATGTGCCTGAAGACGGCTGAAAAGTTGAACTCCACTTTTTTTTTTTTAATCTTAGCACTTTCATGTCTCCAAATACGTTTTACTCTTGACTGTGTGTACCCTACGATGGGCAAACTATTATTTGAAACATAAAAAGAGGTATGCGTAAACCAGGCAATTACACTTCATTTATACAATTAGCTTCTAGTCTTTTGGAATGAGCTAGTGTGGAAGCTTTGGAGGGATGAGAAAGCACGGTGAGAGGGGCCGTAAAAGGAACAGCATTTGTGCATTGAAATCTTCCTTCTTTCGTGCTGCAGGCCTCACACAGAGCTCAGCCCAGAACATTCATGTTTTGAATCTTCACCAGCTACCAACTGTACATTTATTCTTTAAAAAAAAGAAAGGAAAATTACTTTGGCTTTTTAAAAAGTGTGGTTGCAGATACTAGATCTTGTGTGCCAGATAGTTTAGTGATTTTATGGACTAAATGACAGCCTCTATTTTTTTTCCTAAGCTACCTGCTTTACCTGTGGTCTCGCCAACCTATGAAACTCTCTTTCCAAAATTAAAGTTTGGATTATGTGTTTTCCTCCACAGTTGGTGATATTTTATGAGATGGTGCTTATGGAGAGAGACCTGTAAGAAGCAGTCTGTTGGCACAGAGTTGGTTCTTCCAGTAGGCAGAGGGAAGTGGTGAACACAGATGTTCAGAGAGTAGTGCCTGCCAGCAAGAATAGATCTCTCTCTTGCTCTGTGACATAACCTGTCTTATGTCCCCTAAGCTAGCCTGAATGCCTTCAGGTGTGGTGGAGCTTGTCATCCCCTTGGCCATATTGAAATATGAATTGCTAGGTTGGTTGTGGAATGTGTGCATGCGTGGGGTGGTAAGATGCCATTTTATCCTTTCCCTCAGGCAGCAGAGTATATTGACTGGCTCTAAATTAGACTCACATGGACTTCTCAGGAAAGGGCCATGAACAGTAATCATAATTTTACTGGTTTGTGTTTAAATTTCCTTTTACAAAAATAAAACCAGCACTCCTCCCTCCATGCTTATTTCCCCCTGAAGCTTAGGACTGAGAAGAACAATTGCAGGGATGTATCTGACATTTGTTTCAGGTGACTGCATTGGTTTTTCTTGCTCACCAGGAAGGGAATGTGGTTGGCGCATTTTACCGCTGGCGGAAGGTGGCCTGGTGTGCAGCCGTCTAATCCTCTTCCTTTTAAATGCACCACGGTGGAGGATAATGCTTTCATTTGACAATGACTCACTGTGTTTTGTACATTTAAGGCCAAAGCTCCCGTGTACTGGACTGTGTCTAATGCCTAATTAAAGACAGGAAAGGGAAGAAGGAAGATCGAAACAGCAGAGGATAGAAGTCCTTGTTTCTAACCTGCCCTGTTTTGTACCTCCCAAAATGTTTTCACAGGGAGGCGTGACCCTGGGACACCAACTGGTATCATATTTCTGTGTAGAGAGGCCAAATTTGGAGGAAGGTGTTCACTTTAAGATTGTAGGCTCACACAGGCAGGGCTGTGGTTTCTACAGGCTGTTTGTACAATGGCTCTTTTCGTCTTGGAGAAGCAGTTTCCTGAGGCTATGCTAGTAAATGGTATGTTTCTGTATTCCTGGTCCTACTTGAATAAAGCTGCCACACAGATATCATGTATGTCTGGGTATGGGTGGGCGGGCATGTGGACAGAGGAATTCTGTAAAGGAGTTACTTAAGGGAATATGAAAAATATGAAGAGGTTGTATTATGGCACAGGTTTTTTGGAATAATTTATTGAGAGCATGGAGAAAGTATGGCTTTTGCTAGGAAGTATACTCAGAATATTACATTTTGCATAGCTGCAGCAATCTATGGGGATAGTCCATGGATTACCAAAATCGGTGGATGCTCAAGTTCCCTTATTTATAATGGTATAACAAAATTGTGTCTCTTATTTAAAATGCCAAAATCAAGACTTGGTTTCTGGAATATTTTTCTTTTAAGAATATTTTCAAGCTCTGAATCCATAGATGTTTGAATGCATGGATACAGAGGGCCGAATGTAAATGCTCTGGAACCTTCAAGAATCCTCTAGCAATGAACGTGCTGACTAGGACAATTCCGGAGATTCCAAAGTAATATAATTTAAAAGCAACAGCAACACATAACAACAACCCCACCACTGTATTGACTAGCCACAGAAGAAGGACAGCATACTTTGGATCCCTCCCTCTATCAGCCTGATCACTAGTCCATGTGGAAACCCTGCCCTTGTGTGCATGCATTCCCTTAGTGCAGTGGTTCTCAGCCTGGGGTCCCCAAATGTTTTTGGCCTACAACTCCTAGAAATCCCAGCCAGTTTACCAGCTGTTAGGATTTCTGGGAGTTGAAAGCCAAAAACATCTGGAGAACCACTGCCTTAGTGCTTATGGGCTTCCAGGCTATTGCTCAAATTCAAGGGTGAGTTTAAGATTTTCAGAACTTCAACATGCAGTCTTAAGGCACAGATACCCTTAGACAGATATCCATGTATCTGATTCTGGTTTTCAGAGAAACCCATAATTACATGGAAGTCCAACATTTCATAGCTGAAAACTGGGAAGTAAAGTAATGGTCATGGTATCAATAGTTATTAAAGAGGAAAATCAGGCAACTAGAAGAAGCTGAAGCAGTTTGCTTTTGTCAGAGTCTGTAGGTAACAGTAAGATTCTCCTTTCTCCCTGCTGATTTAATTGGGTGCACTTTGAACTCAGTTTGCAGCAACTAAAGAAGCTAAGAACAAAGGAGGAAATGGCAGGTAGAAAGAGAAACCAGGACATTTTAAAAGCAGGTAAAAACTGGGTCAATAGAGGATTGATTTGGGCAATTGGAAAGTATGGATATACTATAGCTTTGTCATATTTTATTTTTATTTTCTTTCTCTTGTTCTGTATATTTCAGACTGTCAGAGGTATGGCAATATTCTGTTTTTTCTTGCCACCCTGAGGCTAAAAAATCTGAAGAAACTCATTTGTTATTTGTCTTGGCCAGATTGCTGGTTCTGCAGGACTGCCACAGAGCTGAAATTCAATTCTGGTATCAGTGGCTTCTTCTTTCAAGGAAGAAGCCAATTAACATGGTGTGAAAACACCATAAATATTCCCTGTTGTTTTTGAAGTTTCTTCCTCCAACGGACCATTTTAGAGGAGGATGTATTTCAGATGCGTTGGACTGCCTTCCTTTATAGGAGTGCATATTGTGCAATTGCATGGAGCAGTACTACAAGAGGAAAGAGTGGCAACAATCTTTCCCATTCCGTGTTAGCACTTGAGGTTACAGTACTTCCACCCTTCATTCCCAATTTGTTTTTGTTTTTTTATTTTCTTTTCCTTGGTGAAACATTTTATTTTGGCTAGTGTTATGTTCACTGAAGTTAAACTAGCATACCTTTCCCCAACCAATAACATTATTTGTTCATACAAAAGTATGAGGATAAATTAAAATGTTTAGTTAACACTGTAAGGCAGACATTCTGTAATCTCTTTTTACCAGCTATTCTGCTAAGTCCTTGTGGAGATGGTAGAGTCATTCAGGCCACTGCATGCAAACTTATTCAGACATTATTTTGCTGCATAGCCTTCAGGATGCAGAAGAAAGCAGGGAAATGATTATAAATGTAGGGTTTGTGTAATGTTGCTTTAAAGGTAACCTAAGTAGGAATGGAACCAGTGTGGTGTAGTGTTTTCAGTGCTGGACTATGGCTCTGGAGACCAGGGTTTGAATCTCTGCTTGGCCATAGCCACCCACTGTATTTGGCAAACCACATTTTCTCAGCATCATAGGAAGGCAAAGGCAACTTCCCTCTGAATTAATGTTGCCAAGAAAACCCTATCAGTTTCATCTTAGGTTTGCCGTAGGTCAAAAATGACCTTAAGACACACAAAAGCAAGTAGAAATAGTACTTTCTTCCCAGGTGACAGCTCAACAAAGATCTTCTGCAGATAATTCAGTTGCTCTCCTCACTTTTAGTGCTCCACTTACAATAGTCTCAACCTTTCGGAATTAGCAAGAAGTCTTTACAATTACATTTTTTGGGGTAAAATTTGATTAAGCATTCTCCATTCAACATAGTGTTTTATCTCTGCTAACAATATATCATTCCCATATCTAGCTTCTTTACTTTATATCTGACAATGAATTTGGTACAGTAACTTACACTTGGCCAGACAAAGTATTCTGCATTTGATGTCTTATGTACAAGAATATTGTGTTTTATAGTAAATACCCGGTATTTGACAGCTGGCATGAAGTGTGTTGAGTATCTGACATGATTTAATTGGAAATGCATCTTGATGGGGATGAAACAGTATTTCCAGTTCATATGACATTATGCAAACTTTGAAGCAATTGCAGCCTATGGCTTCCGTGTCAGGTGGATATTGAATTTATTCTATAGTTTAGTCTGAACTTTAAAGGAGATATCCAAAATGCTAATCCTATCTTGCCAAATAGATGCAGCACCTTGGATAGCTATATCCATATCAGCACAGAGCCACTGCTTCACTGACATAGCCACCAGACACTGCTGCTTTTCCTTTCTTCCTCATGAGTACACACAGCACCACATAGTGTTGTTGCATTAGTGCCAGTGAGCTATAGTTTAGATTGCCTTCTAAACGTGTATTGTAAACAATTACTTGTTGCATATTAATTTATTGGCCATAATATTTCTGATTACTATGTGTTGGTGTAAGTGTTGGACAGTGAAGAAAATTGATAGGAAGCAAATAAAATAAATTTCCTGGAGGAAATTCTGTGGATCTGATGGATTGCTAAAAAGACTAACAAATGGGTCTCAGAGCAACTCATGCCTTTATTCTCACCAGAGAGTAAATTGATGCTGTTGTACTTTGGCAGTTGCAGCATGATACATTAGAAATGACAGACATGCTTGATAAAAAGGAAAGCATTAGGAAAAGAGGGAGACCAATATAGGTAGATTGATTCAATCAAGTAAACCATGCACAAAGTTTGCAAGATCCAAGCCAGGCAGTTCATGACTGGGGATCTTGAAAGTCTGTCATACATAAGGTTACCCTCAGTTGAAGTTGACATGACAGCAGATAACAGCAACTCCGTTTTATGAAATTTGTAATCTGACTTTTCCCCAATAAGGGAGGAAAGATGGTTCTCAATATATACTAAAACCAAAGCTAAAGTCATTTGCAGTAGTAGCAAATAGTTTTAAAAACATTGAGTGAATGATCCTATTGAAATCCACAGTAATTTAAAAGCATAATAATGTATGCAAATGCTTAGGATCTCCTGCTTAAAGACACTTCCACAGCCACCAGGTAAAGGTATTTCTGTGTTCACAGAAGTGAAATACAGAGGAGGATAGCTTGGAGTCTCAAAGTCCAGGAGCAGCCAGTGTGGGAGGATATCCATTTTCCCTTGTCAGATGTGCTTGTGATTATGATCAAAGAATGGGAATGGCTTGAACTGGCCTGGTGCCATCTTCTACAGCCAATAGGTCAATGCTACAATGAAGAGAATGGCTTTATGTTCAACAAGTTGTCTTTTTGCTTATACTCAAGTCCTTCTGTGTTCCCCAGATCAAATAAGAAATGTGTCTGAACAACACTGAAATAAATCGGCAGCTTTCAAGCACATGCTTGTGGTGAACTACACTGCTGATTTTGGACTTAGACCCCTTGACTTGAAGACTTATTGAATCAACAAACCTTGGATCAAGCACAAGGCATCTGCTCTGTCAAGTTCCCAGAGGGTTGGCCTTTCTTGTAGAAACTATCTATGGCAGTAGAAGGAAATACTCTGGTAATGGTTAGCAAATAAAACACTGAAGGACAGAATGGAGTCATTCTGGCATTTTAGTTTAATTGGATCATGTTAACAGATGCCATCCTGAAGTCAAGAATGGCTTGTTTCAACATTACACACTCCAGGAGCAGGGAGACTCTAAAAGGGATACCTTAGGGTTCCTCCAGATGAACCAATAATATCAGGCTCTTCTATTCTTGGTTTTCCCATCTTGTAATGTTTGGAAACAGCTGTTCCTGTCTCTACATCCAGTCACAGCCTGAGTATACTGGGGTTTTGTAGCTTTCATTTTGGTGTGTATTGGGAAATATGGGAGATTGTTGTGGCTTTCTCAAGCAGAGCATATGATGTGCTAGGCAGAAGTTTGAACAGCTGACCAGCCCACCCCACCCCATGCACAGTATCTATCAAGAAATCAAACTTTGTCTTCGCTCAAAGCACATAAAAGTAGTTTTACTCATGAGTACTTGTGCACCATCAACACAAGTTCATCTTCTTGAGGATATGTAGGGAAAAGTTCTACTCCACAGGATTGGGAAAGTTAGATCATCTCAGAGCAGACAGGAAGAGAAAGAGATGATCAGATAAGACTTTTTAAAAACAAAGTAAAGCCTACATAACAGGAGGAGAATAGGTATTAATGAACACACAAACAAACAATGTAATTGTAGACCTATTGTATCTAAAAATCATACAGAGTCATGCAATTTTCAACTGAGTTCAGGCAAGCAAAAGGCTGCTAACTTCAAAAGTACGGGCAAGGTTTCCATCACCTCCTGTCCCTGCATTTAAAACTCATGTCATGTTCCAGAAATTCACAAATAGACTGGAACAGGAGGTGTATTGTTTGGATACTGGAAAAAATTCCAAAACATACCAGATTTCTCCTGCCAAATTTCAAGGCTTTTGTCCAATCTGGATGATTTCTTAGATAGAAAGGATTTTTTTACATTAAAAAAGATATTCTCTATTATAGAGTGCCCATCTTATTCATTTCATCTCTTATATGAAGTTGTGATAAAAAAGGAGATGCTCCTTGTTCTGGGCTAAGACTCAAAAGAGATGTGCACAAGAAGTAAAAAAGGGGAGATGCCACCAAAGAAGAATTCAAATGAATAACCAACTTCTGTAGGGAAAAGGTTTGCAAGGCTAAAGTGCAAAATGGGCTCAGGCTTGCCAGGGACATGAAAAGCAATAAAAGGGCTTCTTTGCTTACGTCAGTAGAAAAAGGAAGAACAAGGAGGCGATCCGGCCTCTGCGAGGAGAAGATGGGGTGATGCTGACAGGGGATAGGGAAAAGGCAAAACTACTTAATGCCTTCTTTGCCTCAGTCTTCTCACACAAAGAAAGCCATCCTCGACCTCAGCAACATGGAGTGGATGAAGGATTAGGGGAAATCCAACCTCAAATAGGGAAACAAGTCATCCAGAAATACCTGGCCATTCTAAATGAATTCAAGTCTCCAGGGCCAGATCAACTACATCCAAAAGTATTGAAGGAACTAGGAAAAGTCATTTCGGATCCACTGGCAATAACCTTTGAGAGTTCTTGGAGAACGGGAAAAATCCCAGCAGACTAGAGGAGGGCAAATGTGGTCCCTATCTTCAAGAAGGAAAGAAAGGACAACCCAAACAATTACCATCAATTACCAGCCTCACGTCGATACCAGGCAAGATTCTGGAAAAGATCATTAAGGAAGTGGTCTGCAAACACTTAGAAACAAATGCAGTCATCGCTAATAGTCAACATGGATTTATCAAAAACAAGTCATGCCAGACTTATCTGATCTCTTTTCAATAGAGTTACAAGCTGGGTAGATGCAGGGAACGCCGTGGATGTAGCCTATCTGGATTTCAGTAAGGCCTTCGACAAGGTCCCTCATGACCTTCTGGCAAACAAGCTAGTCAGTTAGGCGGATCTGTAATTGGATAAGTGAATGAACCCAACAAGTGCTCATCAATGCTTCCTCTTCATCCTGGAAAGAAGACACGAGTGGAGTGCCGTAGGTCTTGGGCCCGGTTTTCTTCATCTTTATTAATGACTTAGATGAAGGGTTAGAAGGCATGATCATCAAGTTTGCAGATAACACCAAATTGGAAGGGATAGCCAATACTCTAGAAGACAGGGGCAGAAATCAAAACTATTTTAACAGATTAGAGCAGTGGTTCTCAATTTATTTTTGACCAGGGACCACTTGACCGGGGACCACTTTGACCAGGGCCCACTCTCCAACATTAGTACCAAAAGGGTTATGAATTAGTTTTTGGTCAACTTTAGATTTGGTTTGGTTATTTGGGGTGCTGATTCAGAAAATTGCACTGGATAGATCACATCAGCTCTAGTTTCTGATACAGAACATTTGCCATCCAATAGTGGCCATCTGCTTGCCCACAGAAAACGATATTTAATAATCTAGAGCTGAATACAATGGTCAGCTCTGCTGAAAGGAGCAGAAATAAAATAAATAAAATAAAATAATAAAGAAGAAGAAGGTTCATGGACTGGATTTTTGTTCTCACGGCTTACTGCTGGGCCACAGCCCACAGGTTGAGAACCACTGGATTAGAGAGATGGGCCAAAACCAATGAAATGAAGTTCAACAGGGACAAATGCAAGATACTCCACTAAGGCAGAAAAAATGAAAAGCAAAGATACAGAATGGGATTTTGGCCTGCATAAATAGGAGTATAGTGTCTAGATCCAGGAAAGTCATGCTACCCCTCTATTCTGCCTTGGTCAGACCACACCTGGAATACTGTGTCCAATTCTGGGCACTGCAATTGAAGGGAGATGTTTACAAGCTGGAAAGCGTTCAGAGGAGGGCGACTAAAATGATCAAGGGTCTAGAGAACAAGCCCTATGAGGAGTGGCTTAAAGAGCTGGGCATGTTTAGCCTGCAGAAGAGAAGGCTGAGAGGAGACATGATGGCCATGTACAAATATGTGAGGGGAAGTCATAGGGAGGAGGGAGCAAGCTTGTTTTTTGCTGCCCTGGAGACTAGGATGCGGAACAAAGGCTTCAAACTACAGGAAAGGAGATTTCACCTGAACATTAGGAAGAACTTCCTAACTGTGAAAGCTGTTCTGCAGTGGAACTCTCTGCCCTGGAGTGTGGTGGAGGCTCCTTCTTTGGAGGCTTTTAAGCAGAGACTAGATGGCCATCTGTCAGGGGTGCTTTGAATGCGATTTTCCTGCTTCTTGGCAAGGGGTTGGACTGGATGGCCCACAAGGTCTCTTCCAACTCTGTGATTCTATGATTCTATGTTTAGCATTGTGAATTGTGTTGGTGTTTATCTCTGGTATGTGTTTGATGCTTTCAGGAACTGCTATATGAAGAAGAGGTTATACCGTAAACAAAGTAGTGGAATTTGCTCATGTTATCTGGTTGGATAAGGCAAAATCAGGACAGAGCTCTGACTGGCTGCAGTTCCTAGATCTGTTCTTTATCCATGGGTTTATATAGCGTTCCAGAAAGGCGTGTACAGTTGCGGTAAGAGGGATAATGGTAGAGTATACAGCTCTTCTCTCTTGGGGGATGACTGGCTAGTTAGCCTGCTGCATGTGGATAATCCTTGTCCAGTCGTGACAGTCTGCTTGCATAGCAGATTACTCCATAAAAACGTCAGGGAATTTATGATCTGAGATGATGTATAACAGAGTAAAAATAAATAAGACTATAAACTATTATTTGCTTGCCTTTTCAAAATCTGGGATTTCATCCATCAAGTTTGTTGACATTCCATGTGAGGAAAGCTGGGAAAGGCATGTTTACGAATGTCCTGTGGAGAGGACCTGAACAAGAGAAAGCTCAAGACTAGTTGAAGTTAAACAAGGTCTTTCAGTCGCCTTATTTTTCATGCATTGTGAGGACTTGTTAATCCTTACTCTTGGAAGGGTATGTGAATGTTAGCATAGACCTTAATCAGATGGAGAATATGGTGGTCAGCATATATTTATGCGCCTATATCTAGCCCACATATCCTGTGTATTATTCTACCCCCTTTCCTCTTTATTTTCCCCCTCTTTTTACAAAGACCTTTTTTTTCATTTACTTAATTATGGTCATTTTCTCAGAAAAATGATGGGCTTAGATGTGTCATGCATAGAGCCACCCAGTCCAGTTTTACCACTGGCATAGCATCTGAATAGTCATGTAATAGTAACAACAACAACAACAACACCACCACCAACAACAACAACTTTATTTCTAACCCTCCCTCGCTCCCCAAAGGGACACAGGGCGGCTTCCAAACAAAGGCAGACATTCAAAGCCCCATCTATATATATAAAGGATAAAAAAAATTCAGCCTAGGACAAAATAACAAAACTACACATCCCAGAACACTAAACTTGGCAACACAACCTCTCATCCATGCCTCTACGTTCATACAACAAGAAAAAAAAAGAAAAGTAAAGTCCTAATTAGAGGGACAGGACTATTGTTTTTTATCAAATTGCTGCCAGTTACAAGGCTAAACTCTGTCCACTTGGTCTCCTAGCAACCTACTCAGCCCAGGGGATGGGCACAGTTAGGCCTCAGGCCTCTTCCACACTGCCTATAAGATACAGATTATCTTATTTGAACTGGATTATATGGCAGTGTAGACTTAAGGCCCTTCCACACAGCTATATTACCCATTTATAACCTTATATTATCTGCTTTGAACTGGATTATCTTGAGTCCACACTGCCAGATAATTCACTTCAGTGTGCATTTTATACAGCTATGTAGAAGGGGCCTCAACTAATCCAGTTCTAACCAGATAATATAAGATTATAAATATACAGTAGAGTCTCACTTATCCAACATAAACAGGCCGGCAGAACGTTGGATAAGTGAATATGTTGGATAATAAGAAGGGATTCAGGAAAAGCCGATTAAACATCAAATTAGGTAATGATTGTACAAATTAAGCACCAAACATCATGTTATACAACAAATTTGACAGAAAAAGTAGTTCAATGCTCAGTAATGCTATGTCGTAATTACTGTATTTACAAATTTAGCACCGAAATATCACAATGAATTTAAAACAATGACTACAAAAACATTGACTACTAAAAGGCAGACTGCGTTGGATAATCCAGAACACTGGATAAGCGAGTGTTGGATAAGTGAGATTCTACTGTAATATGAAATAATTACTGTGGTAATCCAGTCCAACCCAATTTTGCCATGGAGGACACAATCCAAGCACGCCCAACAGATGGCCACCCAGCCTCTCAATAATAATAATAATAATAATAATAATAATAATAATAATAATAATAATAATAATAATAATAATAAGATGATCATACAATCATAAGGTTAGGAGACACCTCTAAGGATCATCCAGTTCAACTTCCTTCTACCATGCAGGACGACACAAACCAAGCACTCCTGACAGATGGCCATCCAAGATCTGCACAGTAATAATACAAATTGAATCATAGAATCAGACAGTTAGGAGAGACCCCTAAAGACCATCCAGTCCAACCCAACTCTGCCATTGGACGATACAATCCAAGCACTCCCAACAGATGGCCAGCCAGCCTCTCAATAAGAAGAATAAGAAGAATAAGAATATTATACAATCCTAAGGTTAGCAGATACCCTTAAGGATCATCCAGTTCAACTTCTTTATATCATGCAGGAGGACACAATCCAACCACTCCTGACAGATGGCCATCCAATATCTGCACAATAATAATACACATCGAATCATAGCATCAGATAGTTAGGAGACACCCCTAAAGGCCATCCAGTCCACCCAATTCTGCCATGCAGGACACAATCCAAGCACTCCCAACAGATGGCCACCCTGCCTCTCAATACTAATACTAATAATAACAACAACAACATCATCATACAATCCTAAAGTTTGGAATGACCCCTAAGGATAATCCAGATCAACTTCCTTCTACCATGCAGGAGGACACAATCCAAGCACTCCTGACAGATGGCCATCCAGCCTCTACATGATGATGATGATGATGATGATGATGATGATGATAATAAAATCATAGAATCCAAGAGTTTGGAGAGACCACTAAGGGCCATCCAGCCCAACCCTTTCTACTATGCAGCAGGACACAATCCAAGCATTCACAACACCTAGACAACGTATAAATACTATACAATACTACACAGGGACATAGACCCCCTCTACCCTCACCACTTTCACAGTACACAAACAACCAAATGCATACTAAACATAAAGACAACCATACAACAGACATTCAATACCACCACTACCTCAACAAGTTCTTACCAAGACCACCAGACAATGCCACAGCAACGCGTGGCCGGGCACAGCTAGTACAATATAAAACAGCATCTTAAATTAGTGAAGGTAAAGGTTTTCCCCTGACATTAAGTCTAATTGTGTCTGACTCTGGGGGTTGGTGCTCATCTCCGTTTCTAAGCCAAAGAGCTGGCGTTGTCCGTAGATGCCTCCAAGGTCATGCGGCCGGCATGACTGCATGGAGCACCGTTACCTTCCCGCCGGAGTGGTACCTATTGATCTACTCACATTTGCATGTTTTCAAACTGCTAGGTTGCAGAAGCTGGGGATAACAGCGGGAGCTCACCCAGCTCCTCAGATTTGAACTTTTCAGTCAGCAAGTTCAGCAGCTCAGTGGTTAAATCTGCTGCGCCACTGGGGGCTGCATTTAAATAAAGTTACAAAACAGATAAAAACAACCCACATGGTTTATCTCTCTGCAAGACTTTGTTTTATGAATAGATTGTGACCCAAATTCATCATCATCACACTTTCAATGCATGGCTTAAAAAATAAATCCATGTAATTGAAGAAGGTGCTGTGCTATAACATCCTAAGCAGTGCTTATGCTATTTTAGTCTGTTGTAAAATCTGCATGTGATAAAATGAAGTTTGGAGGGCATCTGTGACTTTTTTGTTTTGCTCTTGCAGAGTTCTCAGAAGCGGTGGCTTTGCAGCACTTAGGCTTTCCTCGCATTAACAATATCTCTCAGAGGGAAGATGTTTTTTCAGCTGCAGGGGCATATAATGAAGCAATGCCATCTGGAAATAGCATTCCTAATTTGTGCTGTTTTGAGCCAGGTAAAAGTTTCTTGTTACAAGCTGCCAGGCATTGCCTTCCCATTTCCAGAGACTGTTTTCATGCTTTCTAGATGAGAAACTGATGCATATTCAGCTGAATTCTTGGGTCAAGTAGGATTTTAAATAGACCTTTGAGATTCAGTCATGTAGAGACAATAACATTTCCCCATTTTTGAGAGGGACTAGCAGCCAAGGTTTAAAAGAGTTTGGTTTCCTAACAAGATTATTATAACAAAATAGACAATATTTTTAAGAAGAGACCAGCTTTTAAAATTTAATACCTTATTGGTGGCATGACACTTGTTAGGTCTTTTTCAGTCTGATATCTCCAAATGTGTTAGACTACAGCTCCCATTGAGCATGATATAAAAGGCTGCCTTCAATTAAGAATATTTATTCATCTGTGGTAGTGAATATTAACAAAAAAATGAGAGAGAAGGTTTAAAGTAAAAATACACTTACGCTTTGAGGAGGAGACATTTTAAGTGCCACTAATAGAGGAAATGTCATGAATATCCTAGCTAGATTCTCTATGATATGATTGCAAAACTGTTAAAAGCTTTTATAATTTTCTGCATTTTGGTATTTTTATTTATCGTGTACAGATAAATCCCAGCCTCTAGCTAGAAAAGAAAATCCTTTTAGGAATATTTTCTTTCCTCGAGTGGGTAAAGAAGATCAACAGGCACCCCGGAGGATATGTGTGGTTCCTGGATGTGATAGTAAACAGGAAGTTATCCCATGTCTTACTTTTTGACCGCATCTCCCGCTATGAACCCACTCGTCCTCTTCGTTCATCCGGTAGGGCACTTCTTTCGCTCCCGCCACCATCCCAGGCTCAGTTGGCGGGGACGAGGGAGCGGGCCTTTTCTATTGTTGTTCCCTGGATCTGGAATTCCCTTCCGGAGGAGATCCGGCAAGCACCCACCCTGGCTTCCTTCAAAAAGCTGCTTAAAACCTGGCTCTTCCGCTGCGCCTTTGGATAACCGAGCCCATAGCTATAGTAGTTGCACAGGCCATCTCTTTGACTTGAAACATTGCACTATATTCCTCTGCCCCAAAGCATCTTAGAATATAACATTGTATTTTAGTTCTAGTGGTCCCTCCAGGCCATCCTCTCCTCCATCCTAGTGGTCTTTTTTCTTTTTTCTTTTCAGATTCATATGTTATTTGAGTGATTATATTCCTTTTGTTTATGTGATTGTTTTAGTCAATTGTTATGTTTTGTTTTTGTTTTTAATTCTTATAGCATTTTATAGTGTTTTCAGTGTTTTATTGTACAATGTTTTATGCTGATTTTATATTGGAAACCGCCCTGAGTCCCTTTCGGGAGAGAGGGCGGTATACAAATAAACTTTTACTTACTTTACTTACTTACTTACTGTACAGAAGGGTGTAAAATTCACAAGTGCATTGTCATCATATGCATTTCATGGAATGTAAACACGCAGAGATTCTATGACTAGTTTTGGCTTTCAAACACAGGAAGGCTCCCCACAAATGCAGTAAAACGTAATATCTTGATTTTATAAATAGTGCTTATAGATTTTAAAATGTATGCTTTTGGATTCTAGTTTTATTCCTGCATCAACTAAGCATCATCTAAGTTTGAATAACAAAACATAGCCACACACATCTACCAAACCAGCTACCAAATGGACAAGATGAAAGACAACAGGTTAAAGAGCGAGTCAGGATGACACCTTACTTCAAGACAATACACTATTTTAATTTTATTATATTTATATTATCTTTTTGGACATGGTAGCCAAGACTTCTCACAGCATAAATTAAAACACCGCTAAAAGAACTACAGTGCATTAAAAATGTTTCTGTATAGCTATTTAGTTTTCAAATGCCTTCTCAAATGAAAATGTAAAAGGAAACCACAAGATCAGTCTAGCCTTCCATGGGAGAGAATGGTATAACCTGGGAACAGCTGCAGAAAAGGCCCTCCTACATGTCCTCACATATTGGCATTGTTGTTGTTGTTGTTGTTGTTATTATTATTATTATATTTGTTTATACCCCGTTTTATCTCTCTTGCAGGAGACTCAAAGCGGTTTAACATTTAACAATAATATACGCTTGTGATAGTGATGGGGCAAAGAGAAAGCCTCACTCTGAAGATCTGAAAACTCTGGCAGGCTTATACAGGGGGATAAAGCATTTCTAACAGTCTTTAGATTTGCTTCACTCTACATATAGTGCTTGGATTGCCATATGGCTGCATCCTGCGGAATCCTTGGATTTTTAGTTTGGCGAAGCACTAGAGCTCTCCAGCAGAAAGTTCTAAATGTTTAATGAAAGCTGGAAAGTTCAAGATTTCACAGGATGAAGCCATAGCAATTGAAGTGGCATCGAAATGCTGTAATTGCGGAGTGTGAAAATGGCCTAATTCTAAAGATATTCAGTTATTTTTTAACTTATTAAGACAGGTAAGGTGTAAAGGAACAGTTGCCTATTTTGGACAGTCTTAGAAATGAGTTCATTAAAGTCACTAATCATTAACATTTTCATTACCCCAACTTGTCCATACTATCACAGCCTACTTGTATGAGTTTTTTTAATTCAGGGGTGGAAATCATGTGACCTTCCAGATAATTTTGAACTGGCAAGTTCCCACAACCCTAGTCCCCATGGTCAATTGTGAGATATTTTGGAAATTATATTCTAATAGCATCTGGAGGATCACATGACCCCTTGCTCCCATGGATCTAAATGCAAAAGTGTGTGCACATTCTGTCTCTTTCTCTTTGAAGCTCCTCACCTTGTTTGTTTTGGAGGTCATTGAAACCACCAGTGACCACATGAATAGCTACATAAAACTGAAATTAGGAACGGACTTGCTTTAGAAATTGATCTCTTGCTCTTCTTCTCCCAGATTTCTAATTTATTACCTTTGGTTTGGACTTTGGTTCACGAATTTTGGTTCATGATATTGCAATAGTAGACCTGTAATTACATACAATTCGACGATGGAACGGCCTCGGACTATGATTTTCGGATGATGTGGTTCTAATACTGAATGTAATTGTTTTAAAATGCTTTAATTGTTTAATATGTATTAATTTTAAAAAAGTTAATTGATTTTAAGTCATTGTTTGTATGTTTTCAAGGCATCTAATGGTTGCCATATGTAAGCCACCTTGAATCCCCTTTGGGGTGGAGAAAGGAGGGGTAGAAATAAGCTAAATAAATAAATAAATAGTATTCCATGTCAAAAATGCTTGAACAAATTTCTAATACATTAATCAAATGCAGGGGCAGCAAACAATTTGTTCATGGATCCTTTCTGCTTGGTCCATGAATGGAGAGGAACAAACGTGGCTTAGTAGAAAGCCATAAGGTCACAGATATTAGGAGAATGCCACTGGAACTCGAAATTGTTTTGGCTGCAGGAGCTGTATAAAGAATTAAAGAAGAACCCCTGTTCTGTTGCTCATGGGAAAGGCAAACATTTAAAAGGATGTGATGTGTTCAGGTTTATTTAAAGACACAAAATAAACCTATGCCTTTGGGTATCCCTTTGAAGGCTAACCAGCTATAATGGTTGCAGTTCTGAAAGGGGGAAAAAGACTGAAACAAATTGCAGATATACCTTTTGAGTTACAGCTAAATGAGCAGAATGTACCAATTTGCTATTCCTGGCTTGTGCATGAGGCTCAGGGTAACTTCACAAAGGCACACTTTCTCCCCTGGGACTTGAGCGTGTATGAATCAGCCATCAGAGATTGAACACTACAGAACTTGTGCTACCTCAAAAGGAATATTTATTGTGATAGTGGTGTGCACATTCGACTTCATGGAACAGTGGTCAATGTTAAGTGATGCACAGACACACACGAACCAGTTCTTGATTTTGTTCAGAGAAGTTTTCATAAACTGTATTGGCAAATGTAACATTGATTAAAAACAAAAAAAGAAAATGACAGATATGATCAATTTCATGGAGTTTTCTTAGTGAAACAGTATTCAGAGGTGGCTTTGCCAGTGCCTTGCTCTCAAATAAAGCCTAGTATTATTTGGCAGTCTCCCATCCAAGTACAAACAAAGGCTGAACTTGCTTCACATCCAAGATTAGATGGGATTTGAGGCTTTTAGGGAACTGGGAGCTAAAAAGGGATATACAGTAGAGTCTCACTTATCCAAGACTCGCTTATCCAAGGTTCTGGATTATCCAATGCATTTTTGTAGTCAATGTTTTCAATATATCGTGATATTTTGGTGCTAAATTCGTAAATACAGTAATTACAACATAACATTACTGCGTATTGAAGTACTTTTTCTGTCAAATTTGTTGTATAACATGATGTTTTGGTGCTTAATTTGTAAAATCATAACCTAATTTGATGTTTAATAGGTTTTTCCTGAATCCCTCCTTATTATCCAAGATATTCGCTTATCCAAGCTTCTGCTGACCCGTTTAGCTTGGATAAGTTAGACTCTACTGTATTTTGAATTGGAAATGCTCATTATGACACCCACAAGCAGCGTTGTTGTGATCTTCTTGTCCCGTGTTTTGTGCGGCACTTGCAGCAGTGTAGGTGTGGTTGTGGAGTCTCAAGTGCAGTATACATAGGCTACTTCCATCCTGCCCAGGTCCTTCCCTGTTTTATCCATTTTTCAGAATATTTTCTGGGACATTTTCCAACCATGGTCTTGACAAAAGACCACGTTGACAAAATGTGCTGCATGCTCCTTGGGCAGCAAGACCAAACCTCATAGCCAGTGAGTTTTGGAATTTGTGGTGTGAAAATTTAGCAACTGAAAATACTTAAATAGGATGTGAATAATCCCCCATGATGCCTCTGGACCCCCTCCCCCTTCCCCAATCTTGATTTCGTGCTGCCTGGCATCATTTTGAGATCCTGAACAGGAAGATGACTCAAGATGTAAGGCAAACCTTCTCCCTTGGAGGCTTAAGAAGATGGTGACATGCAGAGAAGGAACTGAGGATGCTTAAAATTTTCGTCATGCATCAAACTGCCTGCCCTTGAGGCTGGTAGAAAACCAATGGTGTGTGATACCCAGCTGAATTATGACTGGCTCACCTGTGGAATTTCAGTATCAAGAAAGCAAGAACTTGGCACCATACACATCACGAGGAAGGGAAGGTATTGTTGCTCATTTTATTAATTCTCTTAAACTTTGTAGTGCATGTTTTTGCAACACTCTTACCCTTCTGGGTAGTATTTGTCACACTCCTCAGTTTCACTTGTGGTTGCCCTCTCCTGAAAATAATATTTCACCAAGTAGGAGAAAGTGTTCCTTAGCAAAACAAACACAGACTCATACAAACATACTTTTCTAGCCAATCTAATTAAGATATTGTTCCAAAGACTGATATGAGAACTGGATAGATCAAGATTATCTCAGTCAATTATCTCTGCTTTCTTGTTAATGAAATAAACAAGTCAAAACCAGTCTGTGACACCCATTTCTTGAATTGTGAGCCTATTCTGTCAGTTTTCTGCGATCCTTCTTGACCAATTAATGTCTGGTTATGTGCCTTCGTATCTGTAATAAACCTTATGGGCATAAGTGCGCACAATTATACTCTGAGTCATGCAAACAGGAGCTCCTCTTCAACAATATGCCTGCATGTATGATATTATTTTTTTGTAGTGGTGGTGGGGCTTTGTCCACTTCTGTATTTTAATTCATTTTTTCCTGCATCCCTCCTCCTCGCAAGCTAATTTGTTAGTCGGTCAGGTGCCACAAGAGCCTACTGTTTGGGCTGCAAATTAACACAGCTCCCCTCCTGGCAATTATAACCTGTGGCAAATTGCAAGCTGATTTGTTCTTTCTGCTAAATGCTTTTTCAGATCTATGGTCTTATCATAACAACCGAAATCAGTCTGCAGTAATGGGGCAAACTCCTTGAATAAGTGAATGGCTGTCTGATGTGTGTGTGTGTGTGGTGGTTAGCAGTTACATCTTGTAAGAAGACATATATCTTCTCTCCCCCCACTCCCCCTCAATGCTGGTTTCATGCCCTTGGCCTCTGTTCTGTCATCTGGATTTTCAAAAAGAGCCCTAACCTTGCAGGACATGGAAGTGCATTTTTCATGGTGCTGGCAGGCCCTCTACATACCTCCCCCACTTCCATCTTTCCTACACACTCACACTTTCTGTTCCCTACAAAACTGCATGAGTGGATTAAAAGGCTCTTTTCCCAAAGCCTTGGTCACACTGTGAAGATTTCAAATCTGTCCTTCTCTTTCTGTTTCCTTGACAGTTTGCCTTGAAATTTTGAGCTTGTTGGCCTCTGCTGGTGCCTGGGTTTCTTGTGTCTTGATGCTTGTTTTTTCCCTCTCAAAAGAAGCTTTCAGGGCTGCACAAATGAGAAATTTGGTGTCTCACAGCTGGCAGATAAAAAGTTCGGAGGAAGGATGATCATCAGCTATTTGTCATTAGAATGTCCTGCAAAGGGATATCCTTTTTAAAACAATATTTCATGGTCTGCAATATCAGATTTAAAAATGTGTGATTTTCCAATCATGTTTGTTCCCTGAGTGATGCTAAAGATGGCAGAAAATTAAACTGCTGGATGATGAAAGGTTCCTTCCATTTAAAATGAAACTTGTTGTTTCAATACGTTTATTTAAGATATTTTTGTTATTGGGTTGCTGTGAGTTTTCTGTGTGGTCATGTTCCAGAAGCATTCTCTCCTGACGTTTCACCCACATCTATGACAGGCATCCTCAGAGGTTGTGAGGTCTGTTGGAAAACTAGGCAAGTGGGGTTTATATATCTGTGGAAGGTCCAGGATGGGAGAAAGACCCCTTGTCTGATTGAAGCAAGTGTGAATGGTGCAAGTGGCCAGGTTGATTAGCATTTAATGGCCTTGCAGATTCACAGCCTGGCTGCATCTTGCCTGGGGGAATCCTTTGTTGGGATGTGTTAGCTGGCCCTGATTGTTTTTGTCTGGAATTCCCCTGTTTTCTGAATGCTGTTCTTTATTTACTGTCCTGATTTTAGAGTTTTTTAAAATACTGGTAGCCAGATTTTGTTCATTTTCATGATTTTCTCCTTTCTGTTGAAGTTGCCCACATGCTTGTGGATTTCAGTGGCTTCTCTGTGTAGTCTGACATGATGGTTGTTAGAGTGGTCCAGCATTTCTTTGTTCTCAGATAATATGCTATAGCCAGGTTGGTTCATCAAGTTTTCTTTGTTATTATTGGGTTGTTATATGCCTTCAAGTCAACTTCAATTTACAGTAATCCTAAGAGAATGGTCATGGTTTTTTTTGTTTATTCAGAGCGGGTTTGCCTTTGCCTTTTTCCAAGACTGGGAGAGAGTGACTTGCCCCCAGGGTCTCAGTGGGTTTCCAGGACAGATCAGGATTTGAACCCTGGCCTCCTGGAGTCCCAGCCTACCACTCTAACCATTACACTGCACTGGTTATACTTTGGATGAACAGTTATCCTTAAAGCTGCTCAACAGGGCATGCCATTAAAGTACAGTATACTACCCATCTAGTAGGAATATATTTTGGGCCTACAAGACCCCCCCCCTTCCCCCAGCAGCAAGGCCACTGGTGAAACTGGATAGCGATTCTGGGAGCTATAGTCCAAAAAGTACCACCTCAGGTATGCACATGGAAAATAGGTTTAAGTTCTATGAGTCCCTTCCTCCTCTCCCACTTCCACATCACATCTTTATGCATGACACTAACATATCAGAGAGAATGGCAAGGCTAGGAGCAATTTTCTTTGTGCTAGTATTGTAAATGTGAGTATCAGGGTGTTTTTTTTTTGGATGGCCATATGTCCAGCTTTGCAGAGAAGAGAAGTGCTGTTGAGTCCAAATCCAGGTTAAAACATAAAGTGTAGGAAAAGAGAGCAGGAACCTTACAGTTGCCCATCAACAGCAGATCACCCAGGGCCCTTTCAAATTACACAGTTTTTTCCAATTCCCCTGTTTATCTGAGAAAAATGAGGTCTGGATTATGGCCAATGGTGACTGCAAATATTAGCTGTTTACTACAGTCAGCATTTGCAGAGTGCTGCCTTCCCCACTCATAGTGAAACGTGTAATAGTTGCACTATGGTAATGAACTTATTATTGTGTGGTATATCTGTGTGCAAAGATATAAACAGTAATTCCTGTTGTAAAAGGACCAACTGGTGAATATTTTCAAATGATTGTGGTTTTGAGATGAGATTAAAGCTGTTGAAAATTATGAAAATGGCATCAATTCTCCTTCCAATACACCAAAATGTGTCTTCTGATATAATTCTTCCAACCCAGCCCAGCAAAGCCAATCACTAGAAGTTACGGAAGACATAGTCCCAAACATCTGGATGGCACCACTTTGGCTTTCTTTGTCATGTATTGAGGTGGTTGTGACCATAAGCAAGAGCTGATGGCTTAGGCGGTTCACTGAAGGTCCATCACAATCCTCCCCCATGTTCTTCAAGCTTTTTATGAAACTATAGAAAGATTTCTTGGAGCAAGTCAATTGTGCGACTTTCTCCTTTAGAACCCGGCTATTGTAAGGAAACAGCTTGCTCAATAATAACAGCTTTTCCCTTACAAGATGATTAATTCGTTACAAGAGTAGCTACTGCTGTTGTTGCCACAGATTTTTATAGTACACCATAATGTTATGTTTAAACATTTTAATGACCTTAAAAGTGTATTAGGGATGAAAAGATGGATGTCATTGTCTGCATTGCGTCAATGGGGAACAGAGGCTCAGAGTGCTACAGGTGACGAATCAAGACGCAGAGTTGCTATATATATGTTGCAGACTATATCTGCAAGTGTGGTTATGTTTTCCTGGCTACTCTAGATTCTCTCTCTCTCTCCCCCCCACCCCAATATCTGAGGGGGCAGGGTAGCTCCCACACAGAATGCCTGAATGCAAGGTCTAGCTAAGCCCCTTAGTTACCATCCATCAGCCAGTGGACTGTATGAACACCGCCTCCCCCAAATCCTTGTATCAGTCACGTGTGGATGTATACCAACAATATCATATGTGTGTCCTGGGGCTTCTAATGTGAGTTACTAATTCAACTATTACATGGTTGCCTAAAGTTACCAATTGGATAGATTTCTCTCTGTTTCCCAATCTTCCCTCTCAAAAATGAGAAGCCTACAGAGCAAGCTATTAGAATTTGTTGCAATAATCAGTGTCCTAGACTGCATTTTCCCCAGATTCAGGGTTCTAGGCTGAGGAGGAATAACCCAACAGTTCTTGAGAAACTTCTAGTGAATGCCAGTAAGTATTCAAGACCTCTCCGTGAACTTCACCCCAAACAGAGATTTTAAGTCCAATGTTCTCTCTCGCTTGAATTTATTTGCCAGGGATTTGTACATGGACTACATCTGAATGCTGTTTAACTGAATGTTCTAGCATATCTGTCTGTGAAGATGGCACAGTATTTCTAAATGTGGAGATGTTTGTAAGAATATTTAAGCCAAAGTGCTTACCTCCCCGCTCCAAAGATCTCATAAGCAGGATATATTGAACTGCTGGGGACAGAACTTTTGTATTTGATGATGCAGAATGGTGCAGAATGGTATATGCATAGATATCCAACATTGTCTGAAAGTGACAAACTGCAGTTTGCACCAATCTTATCTCAAATCAGGATTCCGAACTAAGTTGTGGGATGCCAAAACATAGTTTGATTCAAATCAGCAATGGAAATGTTTCATCACTTATGCCTGATGAGAAGGTAGGAGAGAACATTATCTTCTAACAGGCAACAAACCACACTTGGCTTGTTGCACTAGAACTAAGCTTAAGTTTGAATTGCAATATAATTCATTTGGGTTCAAACTACTTGTGATGACTATACATCCATTCACTTAAAGCAGAATTTGCTCCAGTTATGCATATGTGAAGCAGTGCTTGTCTTATTTGTTTGTTTATTTATTTGAATAGATGAGGAATGAGTGGTGCTTCCAACAGCTTAGATTAAAAAAAGATATATAAAGCTCTAGGAAGCTTTTGTGCCAGGTTATTTCGGTTTAGTTTGAAGCCTTTTGTTAAAACAGGTAAGAAATAATATTTACTGGCTGTGATCTCCAAAGTTATCATTTGGGAATTGCACGTATGACAGATTTTCTCTTTACTTCCATTGTTGGACTGCTTATCATCTGTCCCACTTACTACTTATTTTTTTTAAAGATGGCAAGGTACCAGCTATATTCTGAAGTTTCACTGGTCCATTAATTCATTTTGTGCTTTTCTAAATTGTAAATGAATTGAGTCTTTGAATACTATTAGACTGACATCCCTCAAGAGATGCTGGTTTTCTAATTCCATAGTAGAAGCTTAGTATGGGCAAGAGCCATGTCAATTCCCTTGCGTGGCTCTTTTGAAAAGCCTTGGAAACTGAAGGCATATTTGCTTTGGTGCCAGCTCCATTTTTGTGTGTGTTACCACTTTGCTTGTTGAAATTGGTGGGGGAGAAATTATTTTTTTAAAAGAGAAACAATCAGACGGAAATGAACCATATGGATTTGGGCCTGAATTTAAACTTTAGGAACCTCATAGAGGAGGCAAGTATTATGAGATCCCTGCCCCCAGAAAGCCTCCATGATTTTGTGTACTCCTGTGGTTTGAACAGGGACAAAGGTGTTTTATCATATGTTCATAAATTCATCAGTGAAAGGATGTTGGCTTTATCTGCCAAGGTATATGTAGTGAATGGTGACTATTCATTATCTATAATGGGGGCAACGTCAGTGGATTAATTCAACCCCCTTGTCCTCACTGGGGGCTGCGTTCCCTGAAACCACTGCAGTCTCAACATTTTAACAACGCTTGCACTGCTAAATTTGGGTGGCAAACCAGAACATATCATTAAAATAGATTGGAAATGCTTGTCTGAATAGGGCTTCTGTGGTTTGTTGATGATTTCTGTTGCCCAGTTGCAGCCCTGCCTTTTTAAAGTAAACATTTCCTGCTTTTTTGATGGCTTTTAATGGTTTGCCGCTAACATTTGGTATAATACATTCAGCTGCCAATTGTTCAATTTGTTTTAGTACACCTTTGGGAGCGGGCGGGTGGGGGGACTGCAGAAATACTGCACAGATCTTTTTTATCTTTATAGGCAAAATATATGGCTGTCGCATTTGGTATAATACATTTTTCTCTGTTAACATTTATTTATTACCTTGCAGCCTACTTTTCCTATTTTCCTTAGAAAATCCATAATGTTTTTTCTTTTTTCATTACAGTTTGTATTGGGGGCGGGGGTCCGTCCAAGTTCTTTTTTGTTTCAATTAGTGATTAGCTAAGTTGTGCTTCTTGTAATAGATTAATCTGTTATATTTCTAGTTTGGTTTAGTTTTAATTAGTTTTGTGTTTATACATATATGTTATACATACAGGTATATGTTCTTTTATTTTTGTTTTACCCTTTTCTTTCTGATTTTATTGTTGTGAATTAGTTTGTATTAAGAACCAATAACTATGACATCTTTAAAAAAAGAAAAAGATAATCCATAATGATTATTTCATTCATCATGCCAGCCAATGGTTTTCATATCATTGGGGAGGTGAATCAGCTCTGGGTTTATAGTCTGAATTTTCATGGATCTGTATTATTATTATTATTATTATTATTATTATTATTATTATTATTATTATTATATTTATTTATACCCTAATTTATATTTTTTGCAGGAGACTCAAAGCAGCTTAACATAAAAGCATCAGAATATACTTTAAAATATACAAATATGCAAACATTAAAACTGTACAAGGTACTAAGCTTTAATTTCCCCAAATGGGTTTATCACTTTGGATAGCTCCTGTAAAGTTCAAATTTTAATGGATCTACACAAGGTGCTGAGCCCTAATTTTCCCAAGTGGGTCTATCAGTTTTAATAGCTCCTGTAAAGCTCCTTTAAAGGCTAACAGCCAGAACTGATGCCTCACTCCCACTAGCATGGGAGCAATTGGCTGCCACTGGTGGTTTATTAGTTACATTTGTGTCCTCCGTCCTTGCTTTGTGAACTCTGAGCAAAGATTGTCCATTCTGTGCTTCAACCCAACCCAAAGCATGGTCAGACCCGTTTAGCTTCGGAGATGTGGTACTGTGAGATTCATTCATTTTTCCTACCTACTTTATAGTCTCTTGGTGGAGGCAAACACCCTTGGCTGTTGTTGCTGGAAGGGGCCTACGTTGTGCCCAGGGGGAGGGACCATTACCAATATTCTGTGCACCCAGTGGCAAAATGGTGGCTCCTTCACCCATCAAACAGTGGCTGAAATGAACATCTCTAATTCCCTGCTCTTTCTAAGTTGTCAATGTTGGAATGGCATTTCAATTTCAATTGAGATGGTGTCTGCCGTGACAAAGGAAAAATACTTTCAGAGTGAGTGTGAGAGAGGGGGAGAGTGTTAATGCACTACCGCAGGCCAGTGAAAAGAAAAATTTCTTTGTTCTAAACGAACTCCTAAGTAAATCTGTCTTCTTTAATGTAGTCAGAGAAAAGGAAATATTCTTTGTTCTAAATAAACTCCTGAATCTAGCTGTCTCATCCTAATGCATAATATTCAAAGGCTACTTTGATAAATTACAATGGCTTATTTTGATTTAACCCCAGTGACTGAATACTGTTCCGATAGTTCATTTTATTTAGGCTTGTCTTTTCTGGCAATGGTGTAATAATACATCTGCCTTTCGTGGTTTTCCAGAATAGACTTATCTTATGATGACTCTGTGTGTGTCTCCTTTGTTCCACTTGGCAACTAGGAGCACACAGGGAACCCACTCATTTCTCAGTGGTTTACTATATACCACTCACAAAGGGCTAAGAACAGAAGTAACTGCCTCATACAGGGCTGGATTGTTGGTCCTGTCTGCACTAACTGGCAATGGTTGAGTTTCAAATTGGGTGCCTCCTCCCCCACCACACTCACAACCTTGTTTTGAGATGCTGTGGATTGTATTTATAAATGTCTGCATGCAAAGCATGTGTTCTGCATCCTTCCCCCCAGGGAATGACAATGTGGAACGTCTAAGAGAAGAGTGTGCATGTGACAGCTGGAATATGGAAAATATCCTAGCTGTGTGAGACATGCGTGAAGTCAGTCTAGCTACAGCATACATATCTGAGTAAGATCATGGTTGGATTAGAATAGCAGAGTTTTGAATCTTCCCTTGGTCCAAAATTCACAGGAAGGGTGTTGGTAAGTATGCATGCATGGGACCGTGAGTCCTTTCTGACTTTGCAATTATAGCACTATGATTTTGCTTTAACTGTGATGGTTCCATCCTAGGAAAAGTTCGGATTTGCAGTTTGTAGAGTGGCATTCAGAATTCTCAGCTGGAGAGTCCTCTGGTGCTTTCACAAATGAAAAATCCCAGGATTCCATAGTATGGATCTATTCATGGCTGTCAAAGTGGAATCGCAATGCTGTAACTTGTGTAGTTTGAATAGACCCTGTGTCAGACTCAACTGGGGAACCTGTATTGGCAGAGCTTGGAAAGCCACCTTTGAAATAAATTTACACCACTATAGTTACTCCTATGCAACATGACTCTCTTATTCCTGGACTTGATAACCACAGTTTCATCTATCCACTTTCCAAAAAAATATCCCCACCCAGATATTTTTGTGGGCCTTTCTAGGTCCTCCAGTGTGTTCCTATGGTGTGCCTCCATCCCAAGTATAGTCAGGATATGGGGTTTGCTTTTATCTATCTTTTATCTCAGGGATCCATGTCTACATTACAGAAAAAATTGATATTGAGAAATGTCTCTGTTGGACATGTAGCCATCTATGTATAATTTGAAAGATTAGAAGTAAAGTAGAGTCTCACTTATCCAAGACTCAGTTATCCAAGGTTCTGGATTATCCAAGGCATTTTTGTAGTCAATGTTGAAGCCGCTGGGAGAGATCATCAGGGGTTTCGGGGTCCACAGATGATGTCCAGCTCTGTCACTCCTTCCCACCTGTCACTAAGGAGGATGTTCAGGTCCTGAACCGGTGCTTGGCTGCTGTGTCGGACTGGATGAGGGCCAACAAATTGAAATAGAATCCAGACAAGACGGAGGTCCTCCTGGTCAGTCGGAAGGCCGATCAGGGTACTGTGTTATAGCCTGTTGCTGGATGGGGTCACACTCCCCCTGAAGGTGCAGGTGCGCAGTCTGGGGGTGATCCTAGACTCATTGTTGAGCCTGGAGCCCCAGGTTTCAGCGGTGGCTAGGGGAGCCTTCGCACAAATAAAACTTGTGTGCCATCTGCGACCGTACCATGGGAAGCCGGACTTGGCCACGGTGGTCCACGGTCTTGTTACATCCCGTTTAGACTACTGCAACACACTCTACATTGGGCTGCCTTTGAAGACTGTTCGAAAGCTTCAATTAGTCCAATGGGAGGCTGCCAGGTTAATAACTGGAGCAGTGTACAGGGAGCGTACCACTCCTCTGTTACACCAGCTCCATTGGCTGCCGATTAGCTACCGAGCACAATTCAAGGTGCTGGCTTTAGCCTATAAAGCTCTAAACGGTTCCGGCCCTCCTTATCTGTCCGAACGTGTCTCCCGCTATGACCCACCTCGAAGCTTAAGATCATCAGATGAGGCCCTGCTCGCGGTCCCGTCAGCCTCACAGGTGCGGCTGGCGGGGACGAGAGACAGGGCTTTTTCAGTAGTGGCTCCCCGCCTATGGAATGCCCTCCCCATTGAAGTCAGGCAGGCTCCCTCCCTCCTGTCTTTCCGAAAGAAAACAAAAACTGGTTATGGGACCAGGCATTTGAGCACGAGTAGCAGCAAAAATGAGATATGAATATATGACCTACTGACAAACCCCACCTGGACATGGAAAACGTCTTAAATGTATATTTAAATGTATAATTATGTATATTTTAATGTATATTCTTAATTTTATTGTAATTTTTAATCTTGATGGATTTTTAAATTTGATGAAAACTGTTTTTTGATGTGTATGTTTATATTGCAAGCCGCCCTGAGTCCCCTGATGGGTGAGAAGGGCGGGGTAGAAGTGATGTAATAAATAAATAAATGTTTTCAATATATCATGATATTTTGGTGCTAAATTTGTAAATACAGTAATTACAACATAACATTACTGCGTATTGAACTACTTTTTCTGTCAAATTTGTTGTATAACATGATGTTTTGGTGCTTAATTTGTAAAATCATAACCTAATTTGATGTTTAATAGGCTTTTTCTTAATCCCTCCTTATTATCCAAGATATTCGCTTATCCAAGCTTCTGCCGGCCCTTTAGCTTGGATAAGTGAGACTCTACTATATGTGTCTTCCACAAGTATTTGGAGAAGGATAAGGGATACATTGTTGGGGTGGAATTTTGGGGGGGATTGTGTTTTAATTGTATTTATTCTATTTTAACTGTATTTTCAGCCTAACACACACAGTACTACTTAATTGTTTTTTAATTATTGTATTTGCTCTTTGATTAAAGTGTGTGGCTGTCAGCTGCCTTGATTCCCCTGGAGAAAAAGGTAAATAAAGATAATAATAATAATAATAATAATAATAATGATTATGATGATGATGATGATAATAGGTTGCTGTGAGTTTTCCGAGCTGTATGTTCCAGAAGCATTCTCTCCTGACGTTTCACCAACATCTATGGCAGGCATGTTTAGAAGTTGTGAAGTATATTGGGAACTAGGGAAGAGAGGTTTATATATCTCCCAGGGTGGGAGAAAGAACTCTTGTCTGTTGGAGGCGAGTGTGGAAGTTGCAATTAATTACCTTGATTACATTGAAAAGCCTTGCAGCTTCAAGGCCTGGCTGCTTCCTGCCTAGGGGAAAACTCATAGCAACCCAGTGATTCTGGCTATGAAAACCTTTCACAACACAATGATGATGATGATGATGATGATGATGATGATGATGATGATGATGATGATGATAATAATAATAATATAATGGTAAAGTGTTGGTACAAAATGGGTATAGCTATCTTCATTTTTATATCTGATTTGAAATGTTCTGAGACTACTTAATTACGGTACATTTTTTATTTTTAATTTAAACACTATGACCCATGTAACCACAGGGGGTGTGTTCCAAGACATTGCATGGATAATATGTAAAACCATGGATAATAGTGGACCCTATTGAAAAAAAGGATTTCAGGACCAAGAATTACATAGAGCCATATTGGAGGACCTAGGACAAGCCTAGAGATGTCCTGTTCTATCAGACATGGATAAATAAAACTGCTGATACTGGTTCCATGGATATGGGAGTCATAGTGTATATATACCAGTTTAAGATTCAAGGCAGTTTACAATAGTTGAAACAGACATAGTTAAAAATTCACAGTTAAAAAGCAATTAAGCTATTAACAATTATAACCAGTTTAATGTTTTTGAACTGCCAACCTAGCAGTTCGAAAACATGCAAATGTGAGTAGATTAATAGGTACCGCTCCGGCGGGAAGGTAACGGCACTCCATGCAGTCATGCCGGCCATATGACCTTGGAGGTGTCTACGGACAACACCAACTCTTTGGCTTAGAAATGGAGATGAGCACCAACCCCCAGAGTCAGACATGACTGGACTTAACAGCAGAGAAAACCTTCACCTTTACCTTTAATTTATAACTCATTAAAAATTATAGCAACAAATCAAAGTCCAATGTACTAAAAAAAATTCTTGCCAGAACTATTGTTGGAAACACCTTGATACTAGTGTTACCCTCTGAGATAATGCTGTGTGTTCCTCTAACAACATTAAAGGAATCTAATTTGGGGAGACGAGGATCTCTGTAGCTGAAAATTCAAAGGGCTCCGCTCAAAACTACATTTCCCAGAATTCTGCAGATGGCGGGGCTGCCCAATTTAAAGCCCTGGTGTTTGGACTTCCACTCCCAGAAGCCCTAGCCAGTTTGGCCAAATGTTAGGAATTCTGGGAGCTGAAGTCCAAAACATCTGAAGGACCAAATGTTGGGAAATATTGCTTTAAGTAAGCATAATGGCTGTGGCAAATTCTCTTCCCAGGACATGTGCATTTTCTTTCTTTATTCAGAACTCAAGAGTTTTAAAATTTCATTTATGTCTGTTTGCTTATGTTCAGCCTTCCACAGAGCCAGAATTGCCAAATCACAATCTGAATCTTATATGGTAGACACACAGTCTTTTTTTTTCTTTTAAAGCAAGACTCTTTGTCTCTTGCCCTCCTAAGCAGTTATTCATTTTATACTTTGAGGTGTAGTTATATCTCCTCTTCTAAAAAAATGTTTAGTGAATGGCCATAGTTGGGATCTGTGTAGTCCACCCCACTATTGCTTTCTAGCAAGGGATTCTACACACCTCACCAAATTACAAATCCCAAGGTTTCATAACATGGAGCCAAAATAGTTAAAGAAGCATCAAGATGATATATTTATTTAGTATAGACATTCTTTGAACTGAATACTAATATAAAATGCACATGGGGGAAATGACACAATTTTTTAAATTTGGTCCATCATTTGATAATTTTTGGCATTCTCATAAATGTGTAGCTCCTGTTAAGTACTGCTGTTCCAGGGAGGAATTCTGATATTTTTAAAAGATCTCTGCAAAGCCAAAGACTGAGCAGCTTTGTTGTTTTGCTTTCTACATCTCCTTCAGTAAGGTTGATGACTGCTTTGTCTCATGTTCTGGTCAGATGATGTAAAGGGATTGTGAAATCTGTTTCTTCTTGGCCTTAGACTTTGTTTTTCCAGGCATTACTTTTGTGGAGAAGTTTGTGCTTCAGGGTAGGTTTGCACAAGAAAGGAAAGCCTTTGCGTAGATGTTAAAAAGATTACTACCTTAGGAGAGGTTCCCCTTTGCCCACAGGGCTTTGTAGTTGTACACAAACATTGGAAGTGCATATTCTGCACCTGAGGGTTTATCTACACTGATCAAATGAGTCAGGGTGGAATGAATGGACTCCTTAGTGTCCCCGCGACACACCAGACTCATTAGCTTGAATGCCCACAATTGGGAGCATGCAGGGAGCTCATCATTTCTCAGTGGTTTACCATACACATAGGGCCATTCTCTCAACTAACACCACATCAACTAACAAGGATCAAAGGTGTTTGGAGAACATGAATTAATTCAGACAGAAGCCAGAGCCAGAAAGAATTGTTTTTTTTTTTTTACAGAATCAGACTGTTATTCCAGTCTGGACAGTTGATCGCATACACCCTGAAGCTCCAGAGCTCAATTGACTTTGTATAAAGAGTTAGCATAGTTCCCATTTGGAACTGACTGTTGCTGTTCACATGGACACCCCACTTTCCCCAGGCTTAGGTGGCTCAGGGACTAGGGATGGCACTTACCTCCCCACCCCCCACCCTTGGCTTAGCAGCAACTTTCAGGTGCAACATTACTAGTGGTTATCACTTGTCACAATTACTGAGGTTGACCAGAGTGAGTGCCAGGGTTTGTGATGAGGATGAAGATGAAAAGCTTCACACAGCATCTGAGTCAGGGGCAAACAGAGAGCAGCAGCTTGACACTGAGGAATCTCCCCCTTCAGAGCAGGACCAGGAGCCTCAGGTAAGTAAGGATGCAGAGTTAGGGCAGGATCAGGAAGCAGACCAGGAGTTAAGCATTCCAGCAAGGCTGCAACTGATGCCATCCAACAGAGGAGACCTAATTGGTTGGCTCAGACAAGGGCCAAAAGGTGAGAGCACTTGTGAAAGTGGCATAAATAGCTGGAGGCTGGAACTGGTAGTTGCTGGTAGCAACATTGTGGAACTGCTACAGCCTGAATCTCTGTCTGTGAATGCTTTGATCGGACCTTGGCTTTGGTGACTGGACTATGGCTTGTGTTGGTGAGATTGCTTGGCTTTGATCCTTGGAGTGAACTCTGGACTATTTGTATGCTTTGCCCTTGTTGGACGGCTTGCTGTAACTGACTTTGAATTGCCTTTGACTATGAGATGGTGAGTGGCTATGTTAACAGAGATTCTATGGACAGAACTGACAGAGAAAAAATGATTGAAGAAGAGAAGGGGAAGGAGGTATTTATTATTCCTTTCCCTCCTTCCATCACCTGTGTTACTCTGGCCAATGTCAGTAGATATGCTGAGCAGTGACCACTTTTGCATCTGGTTGTTACCACCAAACCAAGGATGTGGGGGTGGGGGAGTAAGGATGGTAGTCTGATGGTACTGAACCAGGTTTGACACAACTGGGCTATGCAGACTTCATCCAGCCATCAAGCGGACTTGGTGCCACATAGTATGGACATTTGCCAGCTGCCGAGCCAGCCTCGGAACTGACCGTATGGACTCCTGCACTCTATATCAGCATTGATGTACATGATCCGTGTAGAAGGGTGCTGAAGAACTTGAATTCATTTGCATACACCTGCTTATTTTCTATAATCTGTCTTCTTTAGTTTGGAATGATTGGGTTTGATACATTTGGAAAAGACTGAAGAAACAGCAGGAAAAAGAGTCAGTTATAGACAGTGGTGGCAGTGATGCGATAAATTAGCTCTGAGGTTTGGTTGAGACCTTTTTAAAAATAATTCTTCTTGTTTATTTATCTAGTGTGATTATATAAATAGTATAATTGGTACAATGTACAATTGTTTCCTGGTACATTAAAGTAAAATAACCAACACCAGTCAATCCTGCTTTAATGGAACTATTCAAGGTGCTGAAGTCCAACTGGGTTCAGTACTTTAAAGTTAAACTAATTTAACTTCAGCGGACACAGAGGATGGATTTACTTGCCCACTGACATGGAAACTCCTTCTGACTCAGTTTACAAAGACAAGTGTTGCTACAGGGAAAGAACAAATACTAGGCTGCCATGAGGTGGCTAAGGGACTTCTGTGGGACATGGGAAATACACATTTTGACTACAAGAAGCTCCCATGTCCCATGTCACACTACAGTTTGGTTCCACTTTAAATCTACTTTAGGGAGGGGCCTTTAAATAACTCAGCCTGACAGGTCTTGGGCCTCACCAAACTACAAACCTCAGAATTCTGCAGGAGGCAGAAACCAGATTTAAAGTGGATAAATGTTCAAGTGTGATGAGAACCTTTATTATTTTTTTAAAAACCATATTCATCTTGCCCTGTAAGTCAAGGATTTCCTCTTTATAAGTATTCAAAGGAACACCCAATTCTTCCCAAGAATGATTGAAATCTTCTATGATGAATCTGATCACCTGCTAGTTAGGAAACATTGTGCTTGCTTGCTTGCTAGGATCAGCTCTGTTGCTCCTGGAGCTGAAAGGGAGTGAAGACAGCCAGAAATAGATGCAGCTTTTCAGCATTCAGGAAGCAAATTGGTGCAGATGTTGCTTCTCCCTTAAGGGTGACAAAAGAGGTGTATGGTCTGTCAGGTTGATGCCACTGTGGAGGTGATATACTATGGCTTTGGGAATATGAACTTTGGAAGGGGTGGGGAAAGAGAGCATGAAGATGAATTGTGTTGGCTGAGGAGTTAAAAACTGTTGGTTTCTGCATGTTGCTGTACTGAAGGAGTGTCCGTCAGTCTTCTCCAGCTGTTGATGGATCCTGCTTGGCCAAGTGCAGCCTAGGAAACAAAGACAGTTGTGCTTAATGCTATTTTGGAGTCTGTGTTGATTTACAAACAACCCACAAATGTAGCAGAAGTTTTAACTACAAGGTCAGACCTAGCATTAGGCAAAGTAAAGTGGTTGCTGCAGGCAGTAGTTTTTGGGTGTGACGAAAAGGAAACAAATTCTTGCTTATCTCGTCTGTTATTATGGCTCAGAGAGGAATTTGAGGGATTTCTGGCCCATGTACCAAAATAACTTAACTGGCTTTGGGTAATATGTATCTGGATAGTTCTCAACATTTATCTCACACCTCGCTCAGGTAACTTGCCTCAGGAAATAAAACTTAAATGTCCTGCTTGAATATCTGCAAAATGATTGGGGCCATATTTTTGTGATATGTTATTTTGAACCAGAGATAGTTGTTATCAGATGATATAATTTTAGCATTCTGGTAGTTTGCTTTTTAAAGACTGGCACACATCTCAGGAATTTTCAGCTGTGTGGTCTGCCACTTTGGCTTATTTCTCTGAAGGCAGTGCTGACCACTTCATTCTCTTGCAGACCACTGGTGATGGAAATTGGCACATATGCTGGGCACAAATGACAGCTTGTGTCATAGAGAAGTGTGCCTATCAGCATTTGATCAAAAAGGCAGGTTTGTCTGGCCTCCCATCTCAATGCATAATAAAAAGTTGGGTTTCAGCATGAGGAGGTGCTGCTATCTTGTGTGTGTGTGTGTGTGTGTGTGAAATATTCTTAATAATAAATCATGTACATGGTGCTTGTCACTTAAAAATAGAAGAACATGCGCCATTAGCATAGGGCTGTGCATAGTGGGGTGGGCTGGTATATTAGGTTGTGCATATCCAGTGCTATTTATGTTGTGTAGCAAAGGGTAGGACCAGAGGAGTTCTACACAAATGTTTCTATATTTCCGGTCCATCTAAGATTGAAGTCTTGGACTTTACAAAAACGCAATTGAAAACAGCTGTTGAGAGACTCTCCCTTCATGTTCTGACTGCAACTGCTGTCAGCTTGGAGGGCGAGAAGACCAGCCCAGAGGATCCCCATCATGCCTAAGTCCCAGTGGTTTGTGAGAGCTGCATCTTCCATGTTCTGAGGAGGAACATGTCACAACTCATCCCCAGGAGTCAAATAATTCATACGGAGAGGAGGAGGTGGCAAATTCCTAAGAATCTGCATTTCCTGATAACAGTGATTTTTCTGAGTCCAAGGTGTCAAAGGACCTATTCCCCAGCAGGATTCTGCAGATGCTGAAGACCTATTACCACCATTCATCAACTGACAAAGTGAGAAAGAGCTATTGTAGTCTTCCCAGAGGTTGTTAAGTAAGAGACACTGACTTAATTATGCACCTGTATCTGGAGACCACTATCTATAGATCTTCCAGCCACTTCCTGGCAGCTTTGTTGTTTTCAACCCTTCTTTTTAGTGACTAACAGTAAGTTTTCAGTGTTTCATGTTTTCCTGACCTTGAACTGGCTACAGTTTATGACTCTATTTTACTTTTTGCTGGCTTTGTTTATCAGGACCACTAACTTGATGAATGACTTCTGGACGGCTGACAATCACTCTATTATTTTCCCCTTCATTCTGCTGGATATCCTATGACTGACACAAACTGAATTAACTACTTGACGGCTCTTGTACTTGTATTCCGGTTCCTGAATGGAACACAGGACAGAAGGACAGAAGCTGGAAAATGCTGCACCTAATTCCTGTCTCAACATCCAATTTGCCTTATGTGTCGTGTTTTATTTAGATTGTAAGGCTGAGGGCAGGAAACTATTAAACTAAGTCATTGTAAGCTACTTTGGCAAACTTTGTGGGGGAAGGATGGAGTAAAATACTTTTAATAAATTAGAAGTGTAATCCAAAGTGACTCAGAACTGTGGTCCAGTTAAGAGCTCAGTAGGTTCACCTTTGTGTGTGTGTATGTGGGGGGGGGGGGGGGAGGATGTCATTAAACAGGAACCTGCATATATTTTTTGCTGAGTTGTTAGTCCTTTACAGAGTAAGAAAGCCCTGCATATTGCCACTGGAAATCTTGATGCTTTCTCCTTGATCTCTCTGCTACCTTGTTAAAGATGACATTGACATTCAGCTATCCTTTCAAAGTTCCCTTTAAAGTGCATGTGCTAGAAGCAAATGTAGACTGAGGATTTCAAAGTGCCAAGTTCCATGCTCATGTCACTTAATTCCAGTAATATGATAAGTGAAAAATGCATGATAAAACTTAGGTTCAGTGAGATAGCAAATCTCCACAGGTTTGGTTTCAGGATCCCTAGTAGATACCAAAACCCATGCATGCTCAAGTTCTATTACATATAATGGTATAGCAAAATAGTGTCTCTCATATGCTGTGTTAGCAAGAATAAAGACTAGAGAGCTCATGTTATAAATAAACAGAAACTCCCAGAAATCCCAGCCAGTTTACCAGCTGTTAGGATTTCTGAGAGTTGAAGGCCAAAAACATCTGGAGACCCCAGGTTGAGAACCACTGCTTTGAATAGTCTTTCAGAAATAAATGCAGTCCATCTACAACAGACATGGGGAGGTCATTCTCCTTCCTTATATAAAATTGCAAAATCAAGGTTTGCTTTAAAAAAAATTTTTTTTGGGGGATATCTTTATACTATGGATAATAATAATAATAATAATAATAATAATAATAATAATAATAAAAAAAAAAAACTTTATTTGTATTCCGCCCTATCTCCCCAAGAGGACTCAGGGCGGATTCCAGCATAGAATGGCAAACATTCAATATCTCCGTAAACAAACAATACTGACATAAAATCCCAGAGAAACCCCGCATATAAAAATAACATTAAAACATAACATCAATTTAAAACCAATAAATTAAACTACATGTAGTCAAACAAAATTATATAGTAGCATAAAATCCAAACAAACATCCACATTAATTTACAACAGCCAACTAGAGTTCACAGTGTGGGTTGGTTATGTGGTCAAACGATGACCATTGGGCTGGCGTGGACTAGGAAGGTCCAAATACAATATAGTTCTCAGCCAAGGGCCCAGTAATGATCTCTCTTTATCTAATCCTCCTCCTCTCCATATGCTAGTGAGCATAAATAGGTCTTCAGTTGTTTTTTGAAGGAGAGGAGGGAGGGGGGCAGCTTTATTTCTTTAGGGAGGGAGTTCCAGAGGTGGGGAATGACCACAGAGAAGGCCCTCTCTTTCCCACCAACCGTACTTGAGGTGGGGGTGTGACCGAGAGCAGGCCTCCTCCGTTGACAGCAGTGCCCGGGCTGGTTTGTAAGAGGAGATGAATTTGGTGAAATAGCCTGGACCTGAGCCATTTAGGGCTTTAAAGGTAATGACCAGCACTTTGTACGAGGGCTATCCAAATGCTTGCAAGGAAGCAATTTTGGGACAGGAAAGGTGTGCTTCTTGCAAAACGATCCAGGACGAGTGTGGGGGAATGTGAAGCAGACCGGCAGCCAGTGGAGCTGCCACAAGATAGGAGTGGATCTCTCCCTGTATGGGGCTCCGGTTAGTAATCTGAACCAGTTGAAGCTTCCAAACTATATTCAAAGGCAACCCCACGTAGAAAGTATTGCAGTAGTCCAAATGGGATGTGACTAAGGCGTGGACTACCATGGTCAGATCTGGTGCCTTAAGGTATGGGCGCAGCTGTTGCACAAGTTTTAATTGTGCAAAGGCGCTCCTGGCAACTGCCGACACCTGGGGTTCCAGGGTCAGATGCAGTGTTGGCGGCTATAAACACTTTTTCTGATGCCTTCATTGCCACGGAATAGGCTTTTAAATGAGCTCTAGACTGTGTTCGGTCAGACTCGCTGCGACTTTTATGCCAACACAGCTCTTGTTTCCATTTCACTTGCTTTATTGGAGAACCAGGGAGCTGACTTAGATCTGCTTTGTGAAAGGAAACGCTCGGAAGCAATTGTGTCAACCGCCTGGCCATCTCCTTATTGTAGCGGTCTGGCAGGACTTCGACAGAATCACCTTCCAAGGAGGCAGGAAAATCCCCAAGAGCCGTCAGGAATCCATCCGGATCCATAAGCCTCCTGGGGCGGACCTTCCTAATCGGTCCTCTACCCCTGCAGAGGCTTAGAGCCCCAGTGAGTCTAAACCTGACCCGGTAGTGATTGGTCCATGACAAAGGAACGGTGGACAGTTCCTCCACAATACCATCACCATTATCCTGCTCTGAACAGAAGACCAGATCTAAGGTGTGTCCAGCACTATAGGTGGGGCCAGATACCATTTGGGACAGACCCATGGTTGTCATGGTGGCCATGAAGTCCTGAGCCACTCCTGACTAAGTGGTCTCAGCATGGATTTTGAAGTCTTCCAGCATGACTAGGTGTTGGGAGTCCCAACCCCAGGCCCGAGATCACCCTGGCTAGCTCAGTCAGGGAAACTGTTGAGCAGCAGAGTGGACGGTACACCAACAGAATCCCTGATCTGTCCCAGCCACTCACCCTTAGGTAGACACACTCGAATGTGGTTGACTGTGGGACGGGACACCTGGCCAGGTAGTCTATAGATAAATATAACCTCCCCCAGTATCCTAATGACTTGATGTCCTCCCCTCCCACTCTGTATCATACCCCTCCCTTTTTTTATACTCTCCCAGCTCACCCGGTCTCTCAAAGATCAATGTATCTTATCTGGGGACATGCTAGGCATAGTTACAAGTCCTTAGTTTGTGCGGGGGGTGGAAAATAAAGTAGGAGGTCCTTGGGGTGGGGGTGGGGGAAGGTATCTTTTCTGGTGGTGTCATGTGGAAGGCTAACAGTATTTTTTCTTTTGCTAATCTACTTATTCATAAAGAGTTGTGTACAAAGAGGAACTGTGTTTGATATTTTAGAACATTTTTGTGCCTTTAAGTCATGATAAAGACAAGTACACCTTCTGTGATGTAGAAATAGAGACATGAAAGGCTTTCTCTGATTTTGGCATATTTATGCATAGATAGAATCCAAAAAGTTGAGCAATTATGGTACAATAGACTGCAAGAGTGCATTAGGAATGGGAGGGGAAGAGAAAGAGGAGACTGCGAAAAACAGTGCCCTGGAGCACTCATGGTCCAGCCCTGAAACAATGGGCTCCTTAGAAAACAACTGATAGGAAAAGCCCAACAGCAAATTTCCAATGAGTTGGATTTCATTCTATCCCTTACATATGCTGGGAGATTTCAATATCTGCGCTCTAGGGCTGGTAAACCTGGGAAGAGCAAAATTTGTCCCATGGCCTTCATGCAGCTGGTAGAAACCCTCAAAACATTCACAGAATTCCTACCCAATTTAAAAAATATCCAATCTATCTCCTCAAAGCAACCACTATGTAACATCTTACTCTTCCACCCCAAAATAAAAACAAAATGGCAAAGAATAGGCTACAGTGGCATCCAGAAATACCATATCTGTTCTGGTGGCTGGAATGTGACAGTGTTCTGGTGGTGAGAAAGGAGCAACTCCATAGTCAATTCTCCAGAACAGATGTCCAGATAGTGTGGTGGGTTAGAAGGAGAGGAAATTGCGTATTCCAAGATCTGCTGGTGGGCTTCTTCTTATAACATTTTATAATATAGTATTCATCTATACAGACTTAAAAATTCAAAAGTAACACCAACTATTATAATACGATAAATACGGTATCTTTATAACATGATAAATATATCTTTAATGTTATCAGCATAACTAGTTCTAATCAAGAGATAATTGCTAAAAGTAGTTACAGGGCATCTGTTATTATTCAGCAAGCCATACATATTTTGACCCTAAGGTCTTTTTCATTGGCTGTAATGGCAGCTGTAACAGTATTTCAGAAGCCCAGTGTCAGTTAATAAATACCTTGAATGAATGAAATACCTTCATTCAGTACTATTTCAAATAATAAAGTCTCATTGTATTCCAAAGACATAATACTAATGAACCAACTATTGTATCTAACCCACAAGAGAACAAAGCATTGATAATACATAATATTGGATAAAAGTGTCTCAATCGCAGTATTTCTTTTAGGCAGCCTTTCCTCCATTGTCTTTTGTAAATCGGGTCCATACTCACCAGTTACCTATGTGCTTAATTCAAGATTGCTCGATACTTTTTTCAGTCTCTTAAAGAGATACAGCAGAGTCTTGCTTATCCAACATACATTGGTCGGCAGAATGTTGGATAAGCAAAAATGTCGGATAATAAGGAGGGATTAAGACAAAGCTGTGCGTTGCTGTTTTTCTAGGTGGCAATGCACAGCAGGCTTCTCCAAGCTGGGTGCTTGCCGGGAGGGACGAGACATGGCTGGTGCAGACGTTTCCCTCCCTGCAAGCACCTGGCTCGGAGAGGCCCTCTGCATGCTGCTGCCTAGCAACGAGCAGTGGACCTCTTCAAGTGCTGGGTGCTTGCTAGGAGGGACGAGACTTTTCCCTCCCAGCAAGCACCTGACTTAGAGAGGTCTGCTGTGCACTGCTACCTAGAAAAACAGCTGTTTCTCAGCAATGCACAGTGGGCCTCTCCAAGCGCCAGATGCCCACTGGGAGGAGCAAGACGTGGCTGGCGCATCGGATCATACGGAGTGTCGGATAAGCAGAAGTCGAATAACTGAGACTCTACTGTAATGTGAGTTAGAGCATAATAGAAGTTGAACTCTTTCAGGCCTATCCCACTCAAAAATATTTTCCTGAAGTGAACACAATAACTAGGGACCTCAACAAGGTGGTGGTGGGGGGGAGTGGGGGGAATTGTCTTCTTACCATAGTGTTTAGTTTTGGTCCATTTATAAATAAAGTGGATAATATATTTACTCCCACCACACATGATGAACTTTTGGCCATTTCTACTGTAATCCTCCATGTTTTGAGCTATCACATGGATGAATGTAGTCCCCGCCCTTTCCACATTCTTTTTTTGTGAAAGTTTGAAATCTAGGTCTAAAAAAGAGGGAGATAGAGCCACAGCAAGTGGTGACATATCAAAATTGTGCAATTTCTGAAGAATACATTATTTTTCAAAAATTACCATAAAAGCTTCATGCAAGAGGATTATTGACAAGAAGAGCATTGAGCATTGAGGCTCATTTAGAGTTCACCCATAGGAATGCTCACTCTTTAATGCCACTTAAACAATCTAACACTAGGGAATCCTATTCCATGTGAAAATAAGCACCTTTACTCTTCTGTGTGAATCGGGAGCTCTAAAGACGATTACTACCCGACTCCCAAGACTTCAGTTTCTACACACTTTAAATACATTTTTAAGATGTCCTTATGTCCTTAAACTGTTTTTAAAGTGTGTAAAAATTGGGGGGGGGGGGAGAGAGGAAAACCCTGCTTCTGATGAGGTTCTAGGAATTGCAAGAAGTATGCTTATCCCAGCCAATTTCTCAAAACCTTTTCACACTTTTTAGTTTTACCACCACCCAATTAATGTCCTCATTGCATGTGTAGAGGTTAAAGATTTCAAACTATGAATCCAATGAACTTCTATTAAAAATAGTTTCTTTCTGTTTGCATACACTTTTAAAATACTTCCAAACTTCATATTTCGGTCAACGTGACATCAGTCCAAAACACTGGAACATCTCACTGGAGGGGCACTGAATCCTCCCCACTATAACATTTTATGTTTACAAATCTTTTTTTAAAAAATCTTGTAAATTCCATTTACAGTGACTAATAATAATAATAATAAGTTTATTTGTATCCCACCTCCATCTCCCCCGAAGGGGACTCGGGGCGGCTTACAGCAAAATCAAAATACAAACAATGATAAAATATAAAACATCAGGACAAAAACAAAACCAATAAAAAATATACACAATAAGTTAAAAAAACACAACGCAGAATTAAAACATCAGGTTAAAAACAATGAGGTTGCAATAGTGGATAAGCAAAGTGTACGGTGCACATTATGGGTAACAAATTCATAAATAGATAAAGTGCATTAGAATCATTTAAGGTCACAATAGGTACGGTAGGGAAGAGTCCTGAGTAATATCAATCAATCAGGAATTGGGAAGAGCGACCAGTGCAAAAGGTCGATTAGCATAATAATTGTGATGGAAAAAAGATGATCTTAACCAAAGGCCTGAGTGAAAAGCCAAGTTTTCAGACTCTTCCGAAATGCCATCAAGGTGGGGGCTTGCCTGATCTCTCTAGGCAGCGAATTCCATAACCGGGGGGCCACTACAGAGAAGGCCCTGTCCCTCGTCCCCACCAACCGCGCTTGCGATGCTGGCGGGAGCGAGAGGAGGGCCTCCCCCGATGACCGAAGAGACCGTACAGGTTCGTAGGGGGAGAGACGATCCCGAAGGTAGATGGGTCCCAAACCGTTTTGAGCTTTATAGGTGATCACCAGCACTTTGTATTGGGTCCGGAAAATAAGCGACATCCAGTGGAGCTCCTTAAACAGGAGGGTTGACCGCTCTCTGTATTGGGCTCCCATTAGAACCAAGGCTGCCGAGCGTTGAACTAATTGAAGTTTCCGGGCCGTCTTCAAAGGCAGCCCCACGTAGAGCGCATTGCAATAATCCAATCTAGAGGTAACTAAGGCATGAACCACCATGGCCAAGTCAGACTTCACGAGGTATGGTCGCAGCTGGCGCACAAGTTTTGTGCAAAGGCCCTCCCGGCCACCACCGACACCTGAGCATCAAGTGTCAACGATGAGTCCAGGAGGACCCCCAGGCTACGGACCTGCGCCTTCAGGGGGAGTGTGACCCCGTCAAGCACAAGTTGCCACCCAATACCCCGATCAGGCATGCGACTGACCTGGAGGACCTCTGTCTTGTCGGGATTAAGCTTCAGCTTATTCGCCCTCATCCAGCCCATCACAGCTGCCAAGCACTGGTTCAGTATCTGGGGGGCTTCCTTGGAGTTTGGTGGAAAAGAGTAGTAGAGTTGGGTGTCATCTGCGTAGAGATGGCACCGCACTCCAAAACTCCGGATGACCTCACCCAGCGGTTTCATGTAGATGTTAAAAAGCATGGGGGACAGAATGGAACCTTGCGGAATCCCATAGGTCAATGGCCAGGGGTTCGAGCAGGTGTCCCCCAGCTTCACCAACTGGGAACGGCCCTCCAGGAAGGACTGGAGCCACTGCAGAGCAGAACCCCCAAGGCCCATCCCGGAAAGCCGTCCCAGAAGGATACCATGGTCGATGGTATCGAAAGCCGCTGAGATGTCCAAGAGAACCAGCAGGGTCACACTCCCCCTGTCCAGCTCCCTGCGGAGGTCATCCACCAAGGCGACCAAAGCCGTCTCAGTACTGTGACTGGTCTAAAGCCAGACTGCGATGGGTCCAGAAAATCAGTGTCATCCAGGAAACCCTGAAGCTGCGAGGCAACCGCCCGCTCCAGGACCTTGCCCAAGAAAGGGAGGTTTGAGATAGGTCTGTAATTGTTTAAAATGGTCGAATCAAGGGAGGCCTTCTTCAGGATTGGCTTCACTATGGCCTGTTTAAGGGAAGATGGAAATTTACCTTGATCCAAAGAGGAATTAATTATCCTCACAAACCAGTCTCGCAACCCACCTCTGGCTGATTTAATTAGCCAAGAAGGGCAAGGATCCATGGCACAGGTAGTTGGTCTCACCGCCTCAAGGATCCTGTCCACGCCATCTAGGTGAACAAGCTGAAACGAATCCCACAGGATAGGACAGACAGGTGCCTCGGTTAACTCACATGGCATTGCAGCAACGCTAGCATCCAAGTCATGACGGATCTGAGCGACTTTGTCTGCAAAATGGTGCGCAAACTCGCTGCACCGAGTCGCCGTGTCCTCGGGTGCCTCCCCACCACCAGGAGGGTGGAGGAGCTCCCCGACGACACGGAACAACTCCGATGGTCTATTAGTTGCAGACGCTATGCGGGCAGTCGTGAAGGTCTTCCTGGCTGCCCGCAAAGCCACGGAGTAGGCACTAATAGCAGCACTAGCCCGTGCTCGGTCAGAGGCGTCCTGAGTCTTCCGCCAGCGGCACTCTAGTCCTCTTCTCTTGCGCTTCATCACTGCCAACTCCTCTGAGAACCAGGGAGCCGACCTGATTCTGCGCAAAGAGAGGGGACGTTCGGGAGCAATCATGTCAATTGCCCTGGACATCTCGCTATTGTAGCGGTCTACCAGGGCATCGACAGGATCGCCAGCCTCCATGACAGGAAACTCCCCAAGAGACCTCAGGATCCATAAGTCTCCTGGGGCGGACCATCTTAATGGGTCCACCACCCCTGCAGAGGTTTGAGGTCATGGTAAGTCTTAAACTGATCAGGTGATGGTCAGACCATGACAACGGAAGAATATTTTGCTCTTCCACTCTGACACCACCATCCAAAGCAACAAAAACCAGGTCGAGTGTGTGACCAGCTTGATGGGTGGGACCAGATATCACTTGGGACAGCCCCATGGTCGTCATGGCAACCATGAAGTCCTGAGCTGCTCCTGTTAAGGCTACCTCAGCGTGGATGTTAAAGTTCCCCAGCACTACCAGATGCTGGGAGACCAATGCCACATCAGAGATCACCTCTGCTAGCTCAGGTAGGGAGACTGCTGTGTCGCGGGGTGGACGGTACACCAGCAGAATCCCCAAGCTGTCCCGGGAACCCACCTTAAGATGGACACACTCAAAACCTGTAGATTGCGGGATGGTGCACCTGACCAGGGAGATGGACTGCCGAAAGACCACCGCAATGCCACCTCCCCGCCCCCCGGATCTAGCCCGCTGTTGCACCCCGAAACCTGGAGGACACAGCTGGGTGAGATTTACCCCACCGAGCTCGTCCAACCAGGTTTCAGTGATGCAGGCCAAGTCCGCCGCCTCGTCCAGGATCAAATCCTGGATGATAGCAGATTTACCATTAACGGACCTGGCATTAAAAAGCAAAAGCTTTAATCCGAGGGGACTGTCATGGAGGCTACCACATCTAACCTTCTCCAGGGTCGCCAGAACTCTAGTGCGCTTCTCCCTGGGTCGATGGTGATTATTTCTCCCCCTTCCCCACACGGTCTCAATGGTCCCCCCCCCGGTCATGGCCCACCCCCTCCCCTGGGGCCCAGGCAGGTGAAAGCTGAAATTGGGGCATCCTAGTCAGCTCTCCTTAATTGGAGAGCTACGTAAGTTTGAATTGTGTCTATGATAAGAGTGTAGATCTTGAGATGGTGGTAATGATAGTGACTAGCTTGGACATCCTGTCACATGTGGCACCCAGCATATTATTGGTAGAGAACTGCTTAAAATCAGAATACAGCATCTCATCTGAATCTGAAAAACATTTGTTAGCCTTCTAACAATTAGCATTGCTCACAGGGGAACTTTTTTTTTGACATCTCCTTTCATTATTCAAGATATTAATATTTTCCTTAAGATATTCACCAGCAAGTTCTTAATATTCTTATTTGTTAATACATATCAATATTTACATATAGTGTCTTGGTCATGTTTTCAACGGCTAGGCTAATTATATTATTAGCTTACTTCTTTAATACTTTGGGTTCCAATGATGTTTCAGTATTTTTATACAAAAACCTATTTTCTCGAACCATTGAGCAAATATAACAGCATGTACAGGAAAGTCAGATATTTTACTCCAGTTCTTTTATACTCTCAAAAACTGACTGTACAGGATGTATGCTTTCCTAATTGAAAAAGAATTAACGTTTTAGACTTTTTGTACAATTCTGTAGTCAGCTCGCTTGATGTGTCTAACCTTTTCATCTGAAAAGTATATGCTAATTTTATCATACTTATGGCCAAACTTAATAGTGTCAGATCTCTCATTTAGAAATACACTGAACAAAAGTTAACATTTTTGCTCAAGGAATTACAGTAGGTCCCTCACTCTCATGGGTTAGGGATTCAAGACCGCCATTAAAGTGGAAAAAATGCAAATATCTATAGCACCCCTCCCACTTGCTGGCTCTAGCAGCCCAGATCTTGCTATGATGTGTTCCTGCTCTCATTTGGAGCCCGTCTTGGACTAAACGGTCCCTTTCCTTGTTCTTTCATAGATGTGCGGTGGAACTGAGCGAAAGAGACTGAAATGCCACTTTCCAGTCTCCTCCACTTGCCCTCACCTGCTAAAGGGGTGCAGAGGTTGCTACTGTCACCCTCCTGAAGACTTTTTTTGTGGCACAAAGGCAGTTAACATGCCCTGTCCCAGAGCTCCATCACTTGCCTGTGCCACCCTATTGTCTCCTTTCTCCTGCCTTGGAAGTGGCAGAGGTATCTCCATGAAGTCAATGACGGGTGGTCATGGCTCCTTGGCCTGCCGCCACTCCACTGGGGTTACTGCCTCAGCCTTTCATGCCCCAGGCCTTGGCATTGAGGAGGAGCAAGAAAGTCCCATGCTCCACCACTAGCACCCCTCCAGTCTCCAGTCTGCTCAAGCAAAACAGGGGAACCTTATGTGGCAGGCCAATATTTGGTTCTGTGTTTTGTCCTGGTCATTCTGCTTCATGAGGAAGTAGAAAACCAAAGAACCCTGGCAATGTCAGAGAACATTTGTTTTTATATTTCCCTGGGATGAATCAGGCAGGTGGGGAAAGCAGAAGCTACTGTTTGAAATAAGATTAACAAATACTGATTTAGACTCACATAGGCATAGCTTTTTAATTCTCCTGTTGTATATTTTATTTTAATAACCTTTAATATCCTGTTGAAATTTCTGGAATTTGTATTCTTTCAACTCTTTAAGTTTCTCCATCAATTAATTTAGGATTGCTTTCATCTTTTGGACTTCCATATTAAGTCCTTGGCTCCATCTTAGAGGTTTGTATAAGGTCCATGGAGCATTTATTCAAAACAGATCTACTAATTGGCTTTTCTTGCCAGCCCATTTGGATCCCAGCCACAAAAGTAAACCAGGGTGAGATTCTTGTTGCCCTCCACATGTTTTCGGACTGCAATTCCCAGTAGCCCAACTTAACATAGCCATTAGACTTGTGCACAGATTCATATTGGATGTTTGTCTTTGGCTTGTTTGACTTGTTTGGCTGATTCGGAAGCCTGTAATGTTATGGACTTCACCGCCATTTTTTTACCAACTGAAACAGAACAGTGGCTGTTGAAAACCAGCTGCTTTTGGTTTCCTTCAGTTACACGTTTAGTGCGGGGAGGAAGGCAGCCACTAAAAGGAAAAGGATGCCAGGAAGCGAGTTTTTCTTTTAGTCCTTTCTTCAAACCCAGGTCTCCTCTAAAGACAGAAGGGAAAGGATCCCGGGAAGTGATGTTTTTTTTAAGCTCCTTATTAAACCCAGGTCTTTTCTAAAGAAAGGACAGAATCCCAGCAAGTGAAGTTTCTTAAGCGCTTTCTTTAAACCCAGGTCTCCTCTAAAGACATAAGGATCCCAGGAAGCAAGGTTTCTTAAGTCCTTTATTAAACCCAGGTATCTTCTAAAGACAGAATGGAAAGGATCACAGAAAGAGTAGTATCTTAACTTTGATGCTTTTAATTAGGTCTTAATGGAGGATATAAGGACAAATGATGCCTAAAATGATGGGAAAGGGAGCTGGGAAGTCCTCCCCATTGTCGCCAATGGGCTGGATAGAAAACAAATTCTTTGTCTTCCCGGATCGAAAATGGATTTCTGTCCTCCTGAATTTGGAGAGCTCCTGAAAAATGGACTGGAGCCCCTACTGAAATCCGGGACACCGAACTGGATCGTAGTTTACCCAGATTACACAAGCCTAATAGCAGTGAGGAACACTGGGAATTACAGCAATATTGGGAGGGCTGCATGATTTCCACACCCTGAGCTAAAGTGATCTGAATTGCATGAATTCTGTGGAGCCAACTATAATTGAATCCTTCAGATAAAATCTCAATTGAATACATAAAAGGACAATATGACAAATCATTTATTAAATCAGATTTCATATGGAATATTGTGTCCTGTTCTGGGTATCACAATTCAAGAAGAATATTGACACGCTGGCAAGAAGCAGCTGACCAAAATGATGACTAGGATTTATGGAAGTTGCAGTCCTGGTAGGCAGCACGATTCTCACCCTTGCTTTAAGACCAACCACATTTTATGTTGTGATAGAGAAACAAATCTGGCTTAATTTAGAAAGCCAGTCTTGTTTCCATGTGAATTGCCATTTTTAGTACCAGAATTTAACACTGTTCTTAATTTAACTAGTATTTGAAATAAAAATTTTAAAAATTGATTTTTTATTCTCCAGTTTTGTATATTATTTTTTAAGAAATCTCTAACGTCCCATTGAAATGTCAGGAATTTGTATCTCCACAGCCTTTCCAATATATATGTTAGCAAGAAAAAATTTCATCCTGATGGGCATCCAGCAATCTTACGTAGACAAAGATATCTGAAAGGATTTTGACTGCAACAACTTCATGCGATTTTGCCTGGCTGGTAGCTGAATTATATAACTGCTGTCCTGTGGCAGTAAACCTTGTAGAACATAGTGAGGTGTCATAAATATGCACAGGGTTATGGTGTTTGTCAGAGTTACTATCATAATGCATAAAATAAAAATAGAAAAGAAATTATTATTTATTACCAGCTTAGTCGTCACTCATTTGCTATGTCAATCAGAAATTCTAGGAAGGGCTTTGTCTCATTCAAGTACGTTATCAGCCACTGTTAACATTTAGTGCTTGCAACCATTATTTCTTTATACTCTAGTTCTTAAAATGGATGGATCTACGTGCACTACCAAAAAATGAATTTTATTTCCTTTACATTCCACTCTTTCAGTGGCACATTTCTCATTTTAATAACATTTTAAAACTGCCTGGCTTAAGGATTTTCACTTGAAAGATCAGCTGAAAATCCTGGCTTACGTGGAAAATCTATTACATGAAGATATGATCCAAAATTTCATCAAACTCTTAAGATTTATTGTATCTCATCTGACTGGAAGCATGCCTGCAAAGGTAAGAATGATGAGACATGGAGTCCTGAAGCAAAGTTGGGTTGTTTTGTGTGTATGTGTCTGGAAATTTGGAATCAAGAAAAATACCTATGTGTACTGTTACAAGAACACTTTTTTTTTAAAAAAATGTCTTAATTGCCTGTCTACCTAATTAGGTGCTTCAGGGAACGTACAAAAATTAGAATCCAGGGGATATCCTGCTATTTTGTAGTCAAGGAAAATGCTCAAGGTGAGAAATTATTCCTTCTGGGGAAACAGCTTGGCAGATTTGCAGGCTTGTGATGTAGGTAGGTAGGTAAAATCTGTGGGCAGAATGATGATCTTACTTTTTTAAGTGGTCCTGCTTCCATTAAGGTAGTGAAGCTTTTTCTGGCATGGAAATAAAGTGTTTGGAGGAGGAACCTAGTAGCTTAAATTTGGTGTGCCTGTCTATTGTTTAAAGGCATGGGACATGGATAGTAACAAGAACAAAAACAATAGTTGTGTTTGTGATCTTGCAACCCTATTGGGTTGCTGGTCAGTTTTATGCTTCATTGCACAGTAGTGTTATATGTGCCGTTCAAAAACACTCATCCAGAGTATAGTGTGGGAGGATGTTCCTCAGAGATCTGGTGAATTTGAGTAATTGTTTCTGTTCCTTTCTGTTGGCATGAGAATGCAGGAGAAAGTCTGATTGCAGTTAATCATACTCTACAGCTCTGTCAGTGATATTTCACATGTTGCCAATTAGTCGATATTAATATACCCTCCAATATTTCATATGTAGAAATAGTGACACTTTTACATACTAGGAGTGTGACTTTCCTGAAAATTATCCATTTCTGATTGTAGGGAGCTGGGTGATAGAAATAGTTCTGTCCTCTTGACCAATATCTTGTTGCCTTCTGTCCTGTCCTTGCTCCAGAGGAAAGGTGTTTCTGAAATTGGGGGTTGCTGCTTTTCTCATAGCCAAGACAAAGACAATTCAACTGATGCTCACATTAACAAGGAAGGAGGGCGGCTTGACTAAGCTTTCCCTCTCTTGTGAGATTTCCAACTTTCTCCAAGCTTGGTGAGATTGCTGTTTGACCAGTGCAACCCTAACCTATTAATTCAGGTATTTTTATCTGCTCCAATCTCAAATTTGGTTTGGGGAAGGGAAGAGGTGATGGTGGGAGGGTTTGTTCTATGCGCCACTGGCCATAGGAACAGGATTTGTGAAAGATTTATTCATATGGGACTGTCCCTGCTGAGGCAGTAAATTACTCAAGGAAATTTGAATGAAGGCCACCTCCAGTTTTGTTCTGTCATATTTGTTTGAATTTTTGGCAGTTAGTATGGCACTCGGAGAGTCTCAGGGTACAGGTCTCAGGTATTTTTGTTTTGTCAGAGGTCATTTCCGACCTATGGCAATCCTGTCACAGAGTTTTGGTGGCAAGATTTATTCAAATTAAGTTTGCCACTTCAAATTAAGTTTGCCTGAGGCTGAGAGAACATGACCTGCCTAATGTTACACAGTGGGTTCCATGACCAAGCAGGGAATTTCAAACCCTGATCTCTATAGAGTTGTACTCCAATTTCACACCACAAGATCTATGGTCTAGTCAGCAAACCAAACATACTTTATGATTCAAAATTTGCATTTCCAAAAAGCTGTCAAATCAAAATCAGAAGAGTGCTTAAAAATAAGTTTGTTTGTGATGAGTATTCAAAGACAAAGTACAATTGGAAGGCTTCTTTGGGTTGTCCCACAGGGTGGCTATAGGGCAGGGCTTCTTAAACTTTTTCCATTTGCGACTGTCACACTCCAGAGCAGGAACCCTCTGACTTGAAACAGCACACCAAGTTGGTAAAATCAGTAAGCAGGTTATTGTAGAATATATGTAGGCAAAGTAATAAAAATAGTAATAAAGTATCAATCCAAACTCCAAGATTATCCATACAATTTCAGAAGAAAGCCAGATCCAATATTATATATAAATCCATGAAGCAAGGCACATGAAAACAAGGAACCAAAACAGCAGAAACCTTCAGGAATTTTTTTTAACTTGACAACAGCTTGATACATGGCACATGGAGCACTTGGAAATGAAACCAGCAAGGTTAAAAGATGTTGACTCGACTGAGTTACTAGTCTCCCATGAATAATTATAAACCCTTTCCAAAAACCAAAACTGACAGGAAAGCATTCTTTCTCACTTTCCCACTAGATAACTGGTTGTTATCTTTCCTTTGTTGTAAATGAGCAGAGCGCCTGAGATTCTGAAGGTTTTGCGTTTACTAAAACTTTGTTTTCTGTCCAAGGTTTCACTATTGACAGCACCTGGCAAAGCAATCTCAGAATCATTTTCGGGCTGTTTCTCTGAGAAAAGGGGTGAAAGGTCTTTCCCAGAAATGTGACCTAGCTCAGGCCTCTCTTCTGAACCTAACTTCGGCCTGAACCCATCAACAGGAGCATCATCCCCATTCTCATTATGCATATCAATATGAACATCATTTCCATCATGAACACCTAAATAAGTTGATTTTCCTTTTTCTGAAGTAGAGCTGAAGGACTTTCTGCAGAGTCCACTGCAAACGCTGCTTGTTGTTGCTAACAAGTTGATATAAATGTCTAAAACAGCCACTAGGTGGCACCCAGAACATTTTTACTTGACAATTTTTTTGCGACCCCAACATTGAGGTAAGGAATCAGGACCCACTGTTTAAGAAGCAGTGGCCAAGGGAGATTGCTGAGGAATGTCAGGTTGTAGTGGTTTTCAGGAGTAGCAATCTTTAAAGGATGACAAACAGAAGTGGATATTGGATTGCTGTGAGTTTTTCAGGTTGTATGGCCATGTTCCAGAAGCATTCTCTCCTGATATTTTGCCCACATCTATGGTAAGCATCCTTCAGAGATTGTGAGGTGAGAATGCCTGCCATAGATGTGAGCGAATTGTCAGGAACATGGAACATGACATACAGCCTGGAAAATTCACAGCAACCCAGTGATTCCAGCCATGACAGCCTTCGACAACACACAGAAGTGGATATTGATAATTTTTACTCACAACCTTTACATTGCAGTAGCATGAAAAGTACTATTTTTGTGTTAAAAAGCTGAACACAAGTATTCCTTTACACTGCATGCATAGTCTTCCAATAGCTGTGGTTACCTGGTGTAAAACAGTTGCGATTCCTAAAGCAACTATTGAAGAATTTAATAGAAGAAATCATTGTATTTATTTTACTATTATTTATAACCATTACTTTCCACCTTCTATTCAGTACGCTCAAGGTGGAATTCACAGGTCTTTCTCTGTCCCGCTTGACATTCAAAACCAGAACTTTCTGGACAGACCACCTTATTATGGGGAACTGTTGGATATGAAGATATACTAATACTTAGTACAGAAAAATTAACAGCCATACTATGGGCTTGATCAAGTAATGTAAAATCAAATAAGCTGTTGATTTTTTTTGGAGAAAGATATTCTTGAAAAACTGCAATGATGAGAAACTAGAAAAGCTAGTTTACTTCTTTGTGACATTTGTGTGTGTCTTAAGACAAATATGGTTCAACTGTGATTTTGAGATTTTTCTCATGGACCAACTGGCTTTCTTTACTTTCTGTGGCTCGACCTTGAAGGAACTGGGGGTGGTAATGGCCGACAGGGAGCTCTGGCGTGGACTGGTCCATGAAGTCACGAAGAGTCAAAAACGACTGAACAAGTGAGACGATGACGATAGCATTAAAAATGTTTCTCCCTACTTGTAGCCTATGAAGTGATTGTAGATGTGCAACAGACGATGTAGGATTTGTTGAAGTCAATTTGCATGGACGTTTATAAGCCATGTGTATAGATAGTCCTATATTGTAAAAATGAGCAGGAGAGACATAAATTTTCAATATTGTCCATGTTAAAAAATGAAAATAAATAAACCTAGTCCCAGTGGCAAGGTTTATTGTCTGCATTTGAAGTCACATGTACTCCATAAAAGTAAAATACCCAAAAGTTATACATCAAAAAATATTTCATAATGTCACTTAGCTGGAAAATAAAAAGGACTATCCCTCTAAAAAGAGGACATTGGGAGTTTGGGAACAGAGACAGCAGTTTTATACACATTTACCTGACACTAAAACTCATAAAATGCAGGAAGGCTTATTTTTGAGCAGAAGTGGAAATAAATGGGGTATAAGTGGACAATTCTTCCCTATGAAAATTTGTACTCATATCAGAGATTATTTCTTTCTCCAGGTTGTGAGTTTCCTTCTAGCTGGAACTTTCAAGGATATGATATATAATTACAAAAAATTCAATAAAATCAATAAGACAATTCATTACTCCCCCCCCCCCAAAAAAAGGAAACTGCAAATACTATCTCAAAAGGAAAATAGTAAATTTTCAAAGACAACAGTTATGAAAAATGCTGAAAAATCCATTGAATGAAATAGATTTGTTTCGAATGCTCAGTTTAAATAATTTGTTTTTGTAAAAAGCCTTTTGTTTGGAAATATGTGAACTGTTCTTCCTAGTCTCCCCCCCCCCCCCCAATTCTTTGATGGCGACTTTTGATTTTGAGACTGTATTTGTTGAAGCCTGGATCTCCAAGACAGACCATTTTTTCCACTGTGAAGCTGACAAATAGATACAAGAGACTATATAGTTGATGGGACTTAAAGCAAAGGCGTAGTTATCTTCTTTAAAATGAATTGAGAAGTGCAGAGTAGGTAATCCCTTATAACCTAGTAAAATTTCACAGCCAGCCAAAATTACAGTGTCAGTCTTCCTCTGCTCCTATCTAAATTGGTATCTAATCTTAGTCACCAAGAGAATGAACAGTCAGGGATGTTGTTTGTACTGATGTGTGTGTCATTGTTCAAGCAGAAGGCGAGATTTGAACATCTTCACCATCTTCAATCAAAGAAGGCAATTTGGATGTAAAATCTGTTTCTAGTTGTCCAACTCTTGTGGATGTTTATTTTCAAGGGCTCAATCTATTTATGTAGCTTAATGCTTTGGACAGGGAGATGAAAAAGCAACAGTGTCTCATGTGGCATTCACACAGGTTTCACCTTATCCAGCAGAAATGCAAGAAATGGGCAGCTTGCTTTTAATCCGGGCTCTGGAGGCTTTCAGACTGATCTTTGGACATTTTTTAGAGCAAGGTTTTTGCTCGCTGCATTGTGGCCCTTGGGCTATACGCTTCTCTGTGCTTTCTGAGCTGATGTAAACATAAGCACATTACAAGGCAGTATGATTCACTGCCAAAAAAGGAGTTGTGTGCTGTATTTTCTTTCACACCCAGTTGTATAAAGATACCATGTATTCTGTTCTTCTGATGCTTTGTGTTCTGTCTTTCTCTGTCAGTAGTAGCCAACGGTAGAATCATAGAATTATAGAGTTGGAAGAGATCTCATGAGCCATCCAGTCCAACCTCCTGCCAAGAAGCAGGAAAATCTCATTCAAAGCACCCTCTGCTTTAAAGCCTCCAAAGAAGGAGCTTCCACTACACTCCGGGTTCCACTACTGAACAGCTCTCACAGTGAGGAAGTTCTTCCTAATGTTCAGGTGGAATCTCCTTTCCTGTACCTTGAAGCCATTGTTCTGCGACCTAGTCTCCAGGGCAGCAGAAAACAAGCTTGCTCCTCCCTCCCTATGACTTCCCCTCATATATAGATACATGGCTATCATGTCTCCTCTCATCCTTCCCTTCTGCAGGCTAAACATGCCCAGCTTTTTCAGCTGCTCCTCGTAGGGCTCGTTCTCCAGAATCTTGATCATTTTAGTCACCCTCCTCTGGACATTTTCCAGCTTATCAACATCTCCCTTCAATTGTGGTGCCCAGAAATGGACACAGTATTCCGGGTGTGGTCTGACCAAGGCGGAATAGAGGTGTAGCATGACTTCCCTGGATCTAGACACTATATTTATGCAGGCCAAAATCCCATTGGCTTTTTTAGCTGCTGCATCACATTTTTTTTTACTTGTTGTATACAAGGACTCCAAGATCCTTTTCACGCATACTGTTGTCGAGCCAGGCGTCCCTCATTCTGGTAAGGCACATGATCAGGTAAAAGCACAATACAATGCCTTCAAGACACTTTGTCACTATTTTGTGTCAAGCTAGCTTTGCCTTATGGCAGTCCTGAGACTGAGAGACCTCAACAAACTAGCTCAGGTCAACAAACTCTAGAAAATCCAGAGTTATAACCTAACACTCAAACCATGCTGGCTCTCCAAATGCCTGAATATTGTTGTTGTGTACATTCAAGTTGTTTAGGACAACTCTAAGGTGAACCTGTCATGTGGGGATTTTTTTTTTGGCAGAATTGGTTCAGAATTTGCTCTTGTCTTTCATTGAAATGGACAGAGCATGATTTGTAGTGAGTGAACTCCAGGCATTTAAGATTTAAGACTTTCAAAGCCCCAGAACTGTATGGATAAATCTGCCCTCCACACATTGTGTAATTTTTACTCCCAGGTTCTTTCCATTCCTAATATGAAGACATTTGTAAAGTTTGGAAAATTCCTGTAAAAACCCCCCGAAATGTATTTCTCCCCCATCCCTTCTTCACTCAGTGGACGATCAGGGATATATGTTCCAGAGATTACAATATCTATATCTTCAGTGTCCTCTGAAGTCCTTGCTTTAGAATGTTGTTATATTTGACTGTGTTGGATTATTAACAATTTATTCAGTTAGTACTTGTGCTTATACTTTTTTGAATTTATCTACTGACTGTTTTCTGAGGCATACTGGCAAAAACCTGCTGATCAAAAATTAAAAAATAAATTTACTGTAACATACAAACACTCATAATTTTAAAAAGTATAAAATTATTTAAAAGACATAACAAAAAGATGACAATGTGGCACTCTTCCCCATTATAAAAACTCTTCTCTGCGACCCATTAGTCATTAAATGCCTTTTTAAATAAAAGGTCTTTGCCAGTTAGCGAAAGGAGAGCAGATGGGGGAAAATCCAAACTCTCATGGGAGGGGAGTCTATTCTCTGAGTCCAGACACTAACATGTCCATCTCAGGTGTCCTCACTAAGTGGGTCTGTGATGGTGGTGAGATCATGCCAGTAAATTTTCTTCATTGTGTAAAAATTTGATCAGACCAAGTGCCAGGATATCATACAGTGTCCCCAAATCCTATCCCAGAGAGATGACCCAGAATGATAATATGGACAATGATTTTGAAAGCTATTCAAAGATCAAACAGAGCCAACAGGGACACAGTTGCCCTGTCCAGTTCCTGGTCTGGATCATCTTTCAATGCAACCAAAGCTGTCTCTGATCCATAACCAGGCTTGTACAATAAAATTGGATTTAAATAAGATTTTCATTCCGGAATCCCTAGAGCTGGGAGGCTACTGCAAGCTCTAGAATTTTTCTAAAGAAAAAGATATTGAACATTGGCCAGTAAGTAATTCTCTAATATGGTGCAGGTTGGGTTTTTTTAAAGTAATGCTTTGGAATGCCCTCTTTTAGGTAGGACTGGCTTCTGTCTACAGTTTGGCACTTGCACAGTTGGCCAGTCTCCTTTTGACTACTTTCATAAGCCAGGAAAGGGATGGGTTCAGAAAGCTTATGGTGGCTGTCACCTCTCCAAAGAGTTTGCCCACCTGCACAAATTAAAATGTGTCCAGAACAAGCAGGGGCCAATTTTGGATCTGGATCAACTAGAGCAGTGGTTCCTAACCTTTGATTCTCCAGGTGTTTTGGATTTCAGCTCCCACAATTCCTAACAGCTGCTAAGATGGCTGGGATTTCTGGGAGTTATGGATAATGGGGTGGTACTGTACTTATGGCTAAGTGTATCACTTAAGGGTCGAAGGGAAGACATTGTCCAGGCTAAATTGATCATGTTGTTCTGACTCTCTGATGTGTATATGTGTGCATGTTCAGAAGGTACCACCAACACATAGCTCTTATAGTATTCCATCATTGTTAAACATGTTTTGCTTGTCAAGTCTTCAACAGGCCTTTGTTCATTCCCAGTTCTTTTCTCCGGGCATAGTCTCAGTATGCATCCATATTGATCAACAGGCTTTATTACAATTTCTGAAATCTGTTGGCTGTCTGTCTCTTTTTTCTTTTTAAAGACTGTGTGAATTATTGCAAGCAAGTAACCGATGAAATAATGTTTGTGTTTTGTAATAAGGCTGGTGTGCTGCGCAATCCGTCCTAGCTGCCACTGTGCTGTATGTAACAATATATTTTTATGTTTGCCTTCCTTGGTCTGCATTTGAGTTTAGATTAACATATTTGAACCATTATTAACCTAAAATAATGCAAAGTGAAGTTAAACACAATGCGAACAAGCGTTGAAATCTACTTAGTGCTGGGTAGAGGGAGTATAATGGAGTTGATTCCTAGTTGCTTGCCTTCCCATTTTTCCCCTTGATCTGAACTGACTGGACAGGCAAAATGTGCTCGCTCCATCTTTTATGCTATAAATACCGTGTAGTCTGAGAAAGAGCTTTTAGCAAGACTTGAAAGCTTTCACAGTACTTAGTAAGTATTCATTGGTGTTAATATAGGTGTGGTTTTATTGTCTCTCTATTCAGGGTGCTAAATATGTATGGAAGCAATGTAAAAAGAAAAAAAACATGAGCATTATCTGTGCAGATCATTTTTCTTGCTACTGTATTATTGTATGTAAGGCAGACCTGCTCCCTTTGCTTCACAAGCCTGATCTATTATCTACCTATTTCTGCTGCGCAGACAACTTATGATTTTGTTTTACTGGAGCTGTTATACCAGAAGCTGTAGTAATTTCCTAACAAGTTAAATGGGACCATCAGCAGATAGAATGCTAGCAGAGTGATAAAGTGAGAGAGCTTTTCTTTCAAGGCATGTATGGCCTGCTGACAAAACAAAAGAAGATCCTGTGTGAAGTCACAGTGTGAGAAGAGTCATACTCCAAAGCTGAAACCACTATGCTGAATTGGATCTCATTTGTATCCGATGTGACATAGTGGCTTCAGCTTTGACTGGAGACTAGGGTTCAAATCCTCGCTAAGTCACAGAAACCCACTGGCAAGTTTTTCTCTCTCAGCCTGAAAGTAGAACTTCCTCTGAACAAATCTTAACAAGAAACAACTTGAAGGCTGTTCTTTCTTGTCTGTGATAGGACACACATTCCTTATGCTTTTTTGGCATTGGGGTGTAATACTTTTCTTATTTACTTTATGATTTCCATCTCTCAGAATTGGTGGTGTACAACCTTTTTGACAGCAAAGGAACATTATATCTGATAATATTTCACAGATGGAAACCAGGACAAATATGGCCAAGCAATTCAGACTGTGGTCAAGTTGGCAAAAAGGATTAATTATGTACAACAGATAAGCTAGGAGAGGCTGCAGCAGTTTGCTTCTGCCTTGACCTTACTGGGAAAGGTGAGATCCCCTTTTCTCCCTACTAAGTTAACTGAATGCAGACTAATTTGAACTTTGTACTCAGACTGCAGCAATTAAAATAATCCGAGGATGAAGTGATAGTGTGGGAGGAGGAGAGAGAACTGTAACTGGTAAAAGTAACTGGAAAAGTGGGACAGCAAAGGATTAATTGAGACTGTCTCTGCTAAAATAGGAAGAGTTGGTGGATACAGATTATGGCGGATATGATCCTGCCTCCTTTGCAGGCGCGATTGGTGGTGACAAGAGACAGGGCCTTCTCAGTAGTGGCCCCTCGTCTGTGGAATTCTCTCCCCAGGAATATTAGATCAGTCCCTTCCCTCCTGACCTTCCATAAGAAAGTGAAAATGTGGCTTTGTGACCAAGCCTTTGGAGAACTTGTGCAATAGATAGAATGATTTGAAATGACTATTGGAATGGCCCAGATTACGTTTGAGGATTATTTGATTAATGATGAATGTATTGTTTTAATTGTTTTTAATTGTTTAAATATATTTTATGATTTTATAATTCTATTTATATGGTTTGTTTTTAAGGCATCAAATAGTTGCCTATGTGTAAATCTGCCTTGAGTTCTCTCCGGGGTGGAGAAAGGCAGCATAGAAATGCAGTAAATAAATAAATAATCTGCATTTTGATACACATACTAAGCATGTAAATCTTGACTTACTTCAGTTTTTCAAATAACAATGGAAGGGTTTTAATTTTTTGACTGAAAATGTTATAGTCTGCATGGAAGCAATGTTTTTTTTTTTTAACATAAAAATAACAAAATCACACTTTTTTGTGGGGCAGTTTTTTGTGCAGGTTGACAGTTTTTTTTGCAAAGCTTTCTGCTTGGGGATGAGAAACCTTGTGAACATTTCTAACAGAGATACACTCATACAGACACATAAAAACACAATGGTTGCCTTCTTTTCTACTAGCAGGAGGCAAAGACTCAACCTCCCACATTTTGCAGGAAAAGAACAATTTGTATGAAAATCTCTGAGAAAGAATGGGGAACCTCACCTCCACCACCTCCTTTACCAAGCCCATTTTCTCACTGCTAGCAGCCTTCAAGGAAGAAGATGGCGGGTAGGATTTGGCATCCTGTTGTGTTAGGAACTGTAGATTGACCACTCTGGCTGAAGATAAACTGATATCAGCCAAGCTGCTTGATTCTGAATGCTGATCATGTTGTTCAGCAAACCTTTCCACTTAATCCCCTCACTCAAATAGATCTTCTGAGTAAATTTGTATAATTACATCTTTATGGGTGCTAAACCCATCCAGTTTTGGATATCCATGAAGCATAGCTTTCCAAGAATCCTTGCTGCACTGGCTAGCTAAATCCCTTCACTGATAATACTATTTTTGCAGCCCTTGCATATGGCATTGTGGACAACCCGTTCAAATACAGCATGGCTTCTTTACCAGCTCTGGATTTGTAGAGACCTAGAATACATGCAAGAGTTTTTATTTTTTAAAGATGAATGCTGTTCCCATTGATATCTCTGACAGAAGTGAGAAGTGTAAGCAGATTTTTAAATGCAGCAAACTGCCTGTGGGGTTGCCAAAGTATTCATGTTTTTATCAAGCCCTCAGGTTATTTCCCCTGATCAAAATTATTCATGAATCTGGAAATGTCATAAGAACGTAAGAGCAGTGCGGAATCAGATTCCAGGTCTTTCCAGTCTAATATCCTGTTCCGACAAAGCTAAGAGAATACATTACATTCTCTGGTTCCTTCACCATGGCATTTGAGGCATTAAAGCACTCTTCTATCTGTTCATTGGAGCCCCTGATGGCGCAATGGGTTAAACGGCTGAGCTGCTGAATTTGCTGACCGAAAGGTCGGTGGTTCGAATGCTGGGAGCGGAGTGAGCTCCCACTGTCAGCTCCAGCTTCTGCCAACCTAGCAGTTTGAAAACATGTAAATGTGAGTAGATCAATAGGTACCGCTCCAGCAGGAAGGTAACAGTGCTCCATGCAGTCATGCCAGTCACATGACCGTGGAGGTGGCTACAGACAATGCCGGCTCTTCAGTTTAGAAATTGAGATGAACACCAACCCCAAGAGTCGGGCACAACTAGACTTAACGCCAGAGGAAAACCCTTACCTTTACCTATCTGTTCATCACATTCAGATGAACAGGAATGATTAGATGAGCATCCTAATCATAATAACAAGCTCCCCCCTCCTTCCTAGAAAACGAGTCTGTGTTCAGCAGCAGAATTTTAATTTCAATTTAAGATAATCCTAATAATATCCTGAAAAGATTTAAACCAGCCTAATCTCCAGTTGGTTGATACAGGAACAATCCTTGTGTCTATTGACTCACAGTTGAAATTTGCTTATGTATATTGTTTTTGAAATATATTTCGGTGGTGGATTGAGGGAAGGGGAATTTCAACCATACGTGGCTTTTACCTTCAAAATTCTGTATACATATCTCCAGGTTACTGTTTGGTCCCAGATAGGAAACTACTTACAGTATACTACATTTTCATCCTTCCAAAGAAAGCAGCATATGGCATGTGTCAGTATGCATATGATAATGATGAGAAAATAACATGGAGAAAGGGTTAAAGGGTTAAATACCTCCTTTCTCCATCACCACTCTATAGAAATTGCCATTGACCCCTGCTCTCTCCATCCTTCAAAAACTCTTAGTACAGCTAATCATTTATGGCCTTCATAATGTGTAGTTTGCCCATAAATATTTATTCTGAGAATGTTTGATCAATGGTGGCATGTTTTCAAATAGATGGGTGATAGTTTATATACAAGTTGAGAACCCTTTATCTGAAATGGTTGGGACTAGAAGTATTCTTCATTCCTGTTTTTTTTAAATTTTTGGGGGGATACTTGTATATACATAATGATATATTTTGGAGCTGGGACCCAAGCCTAAACACAGCATTAATTTATGTTTCATATAAATTAATATGTCCCCGGTGGCACAGCGCGTTAAAGCGCTGAGCTGCTGAACTTGCGGACTGAAAGGTTGTAGGTTCGAATCCGGGGAGTGGAGTGAGCGCCCGCTGTTAGTCCCAGCTTCTGCTAACCTAACAGTTTGAAAACATGCAAGTGTGAGTAGATCAGTAGGTACTGCTAGCCACATGACCTTGGAGGTGTCTACGAACAATGCCGGCTCTTTGGCTTAGAATGGAGATGAACACCAACCCCCAGAGTCGGACTCGACTGGACTTAATGTCAGGGGAAAACCTTTACCTTTATCTTATCTATATATATAAAAGAGCGATGGCATCACGGCGACCCACAAAACAACAAAACTACAGGCCCCCCAACCTCGAAATTTGACAACACAACCCATCATCCACGCCTCTAGGTTGATACAACAAAAAGAAAAGAAAAATAAAGTCCTAATTAGAGAGAGAGGAATAATTGCTTTTATCCAATTGCTGCCAGTTAGAAGGCAATAAAATTAATACAATAAAATACTATAATAACAGAAAATAACTAAAAATAATACAAGAAAATAATAAAATATAATAAATAAAAATATAACTTACAATAAAATTAATTAAAAAATGCAAATAAAGTCAAATAAAAATTACACAACAATTTTTAACCAATACCACCACCACTTTGCCACAGCAACGCGTGGCCGGGCACAGCTAGTATTCCTTATATACATTGTTCAGTGGTAATTTTACACAAATATTTGCAAAACGTTTGTGCATGGAACAAAGTTTGTGTACATTGAACAATAGAATGCAAAGGTGTCACTGTCTTAGGCCCCTTCCACACGACTATATAAAATCCACATTGAACTGGATTATATGGCAGTGTGGACTCAGATAACCCAGTTCAAAGCAGATATTGTGTATTATCTGCCTTGATACTCTGGGTTATATGGCTATGTGGAAGGCCCCTTAGCCATTGATGTGGAAAGATTTAGATTTTGGAAATCTGAATAAGGCATATTCTACCGATATTAACAACCCTCTTTCTCTTTCCGTTGAGTTTCAAGGCCATCTTGTTGTGTAGCCTTTTCTGTCTGTAGCATCTAACATTTTGATGTGAACTAGTGGCCCTATTTACATATCCAGTTTCTGACACTGAAGCTGGATCTATACTGCCCTATATCCCAGGATCTGATCCCAGCTTATCTGCTTTGAACTGGATTATATGAGTCTCCATTGCCATATAATCTGGGATAAGCAGATAATCTGGGATCAGATCTTGGGATATAGGGCAATGTAGAAGGGGCCTGAGAATCATCTGGTATAGACATTATCTTGCATCAGGATTCTTTTTTGTTAAAACGTGCATTATGAGGTAAAATAAAAATTCCACATTCACCGGGGTTCAGTAGGGGCACAGAGTCCCAGCAAAAGTTTACTTGAGAGAACACCATTTAAGGAATTTCTCGGTCCTCCAGCATGACTCTATGGAACATAAATCCACACTGGAGTACCTAGAGATTCCTAGAAAAGTGTTCTGACTAGGACTCTCTAGATTTTCCTGTGAAATTCTGTATTCAACTTCTATTGAGAGATACTACGAATAAGACCATCAGTTTTTCAACTAGAGATTCCTAGAAAAAACATTTCACCAATCCATCAAACGGTAAAGGTCAAATTCACAACTGTGGAGGGCCATCTGCATATGGTCATACAAATACTCCAGAATATCTATTCATCCAAATACATTATCTCAAGCCATGCTGTTGATGATCTTCTTTAACAACAACAGCAACAACAATAATAAAAATAATAATTTTATTTCTTACTTTCCTCTCCTTGTGGCTCTAGGCGGGTTATAATATAGTTTTTTTTTCATGTCAGGAGTGGCTTGAGAAACTGCAAATTGCTTCTGGTGTGAGAGAATTGGCCATCGGCAAGGACGTTGCCCAGGGGATGCTCAGATGTTTTGGTATTTTTACCATCCTTGAGGGAGGCTTCTCTCCTGTCCCCGCATGGAGCTGGAGCTGATGAGGGAGCTCATCCACGCTCTCCCAGGGTTGGATTCAAACCAGCAACCTTCAGGTCAGCAACCTAATCTCCAAGTCAGCAGTCCTGCCGGCATACGGATTTAACCCACTGCGCCTTAGCAGTATGAGGAGAACTTGAAGTTTAGCAAAGATTCTGTACTTATTTTGCTATTTGTTTTCCAAAAAACCTCAAAGAAAGCTGGGTCTTCATGTTTATGTCTGATTAAGATTTAGGTCAATAGATGTCCAGGTCTGACTACATACTATGTTTGCCAATTGCTGGAAATCTGATTTCCAATTCCTTTGTGGGCAGCAAATTGTACCACAGCTGTAGTCAACTGTCGCTCTTGTTTTTTTCCTCAGGGGACCTGTTAGTAATATGTGTTTGTTTTCAAGCCTCCTTCAGCTTGATTAATAACACTCATGAAGCTCTTTTTTCTCAAAAGCCTGCATGAAACATAATAAGTTATAAATATTTCTATTCTGCCTTTCCGACCCATGAGAGAAATGAAGTGAGAACTATTGAGCTATTGGGGGAAATGGGTGGTGGTGGTGGGAATTGTGAGGAGGGGAGCAGTTAATTCACTGACCCTCAAGGTATAATAAACTGGCAAGGATCATGGTGCTTTTAAATAAGTATAACATTTGGAACACAGAGTACCTTGTGTTCACTCCCTGTTCTCATAGTAAGGGTGACATGCAATCCTCTCCTGGTGCTTTTGATTTTCAAAGCTATAAACAAATTGGATATTGGATATCTGAATATATGCTTCTTCCCTTGCATTGCCACATGGCCTAGTTAGCTGGTGTGAATGAGTATAGCATGAATTTCCAGCATTTTTTCCAAATAAAAAAGTTCATAACATACTGAAATAGATACATGTGGCCAAATGTGCAAGCTGTGTTCATCTGTCCAATAATTTTTGTGAGAAATTACCCACTTTGACATTTTCCGTTGCTAGTAGCCAATGAAGGAAACATCAAGTGACTGGGAAAGGGTATTGTCCCCAGGAGTAAACAAATAACAATAAATGAACGAAACCAGTATCCTACCCATTGTCTGAGAAACAGTCTGCTTGGTTCAGCTTGAAACCGAGCTTTTGGGAGATCAGTGCTCTAGCTGTACCTGTCCCTAGAAAATTGTAAAGAAATCCAGGTTGTCAGTGCTGGTTTAGCAAGGACAAGAATTCTCACGATCTTTATAACTTGCATCATCCTTGATATGAAAATGTGGTTTGATTCCTATTTTCTGATTTTGTAAATGTTAAGAAAACATTCTGCCAGTACATGTTGAGTGTTCCTTATCTACAATTCCAAAAATTTAAATATCCAAAATTGGGTAGTTGAGTCAATGACACTTTGCTTCTGACGGTTCAGTGTAGACAAATTTTGTTTCATTCCCAAAATGACTAAAATATGGCCCAAAAAGCCTTTTTGAAGTTGTAGTTTTACAATGTCTTCAGCCTTCTCTGCCAAGTAGTGTTGGTGCCCCACCAAACTACAATTCTCATGATTCCATAGCATTGAGCCATGGCAGTTAAAGCGGTGTCAAACTGCATTAATTCTACAGTGCAGCTTCACAATCAATTGATATTATTCTGTGTGAGGAGCCTCAGTTCTTCTTTGAAGCCATGTTATATCTGAAACAGTGTTTTAATGTGGACCCAAAATGGGAAGAGATATGAGAATTTGGCTCAGGGAGGTCCAGGAATGAGTGGCCCAGTGGTGACTAAGGTGCTGAAGGGTTTCAATCAGCCAGTTTAAACTTCTGGTGCCTGACCTGGGAAAAACTGATGGGGTATGGAACTTGCCAGATGCTACTAACTCTGAAACGTTTTATACCACAGCCTGAGTATATTGACATTTAGGAAATGCTTCAAAACATTTCTGCTTACCCAGCTGGTTGACATTTAATTGATTTTTGTGAACCATTTGACTGGTGTTATGGTCTTTTATAATGTAGGTATGTTTTTATATTGAACTGGGTACTTAACTGTGTTATAAACCAACACGAGCTCATGTAGAACGGGCCATAAAAACATTAATGGATTTGAATTGTTTCCTCTTGTTAGCCCTATCCGTTTGGCTTTTTTTACCTCATTACTCTTCATTTCTCTTTGTAGTGCAGCTGCTGCCTTTAAGACTATAGACTTTTTAGGTAAGTGCATGCCATGTTTTCCAAAGGCTGCCACTTAAGTCTCCCCTTCTTTTTTGGGGCCAGACTGGGGATTGTCTTCAAAATGTTAATCCTTTGTTGAGCTCAGGGAAATGAACTTTGAGTGTATGTACACTGACCTGGAGTTGGAAAGCATTACGGGAAATAACTCCGTAATACAAGCAGCACACACTTTGCATGCAGAATGCTCCAGATTCAATCACTGGCATTTCCAAACAAGGCTGGGAAATGCCCCTGTCTGAAGCATGGTTGAGTCACTTCAAGTCAGCATTGGACTGGATGGACTAATGGTCATATATCAGGAGGGGCAACTGCTTCTATGTCACGCTAGTGAGCTGTTGGAGGAGGCACAAACTACCCATGCTACCTTAGGAGTGAATCAGGACTTAAGACTGAACTCCCCAAATCCCCCAGCCTAGCCAAAGGAGTTTGGGAGCTGTTGTTCAAAATAACAATTTTTCCAAGATTAGAAAAAAGTTCCCTCTTAAAGACCTTACAAAACTAAAATGTCCCATGGTAAAAGACACCAGTGGCATGAAGCTTATTTACAGTTTTAGGGTTACTCATGTGGGCCTGAAAGAGGGGATGCTCAAGTCCCATTATATGCAATCACATCACAAAATGGTGTCTTTTACTTAAGATGGCAAAATTTGGGATTTCCTTCATGGAATATAGTATTTTCAATCTGTGGACAGTTGAATCCATGGATACTGAATCTGTGGCTATGGCTGGTCAACTGTGGTTTTGTGGGACAGTCCTCTTCCACATCAGGGGCAGAAGTGGAGTCAAATGACACTGATGGGTGTTGTAATGATGGCAGAGTATCCACGGGGCAGGTTCTGGGACCCTGAGGTTCTATTATATATTAACAAGTTTGATGTAAATATTTTCTAAAGAACATGGTGGCTAGTGTCTCATGGTTGGTCCTACAATGTGCAAAGCTTTCCCACCGACTATGTAGCTCTTTGAATATGCTCACACTTTCTGCTGTATTGAGGACATCAAGACAGGCAACCCCATTCTCTCCAGCTATTGTGCACATTAGTTTCCATAAACCTCAGCCATCACAGTCAGTGGTCAGAGATTGTATGTACTGTCTCCCAAATTATCTGGAAAGAACCAGTCTCATATTCTGGTTTTCCAGATGAAAGCATTGTGGATTTAACATGCAAGAGTTATATGTGTGCTTGTTTAAATAGTCCCTCAAAATATAATACATGAAACTATAAATAATTATTTTGCAGTAGGGCTTTTAAAAAGCAAGCAACAGACAAGAGCTTACATGATTTGGCCCCCTTGATGGATTGTCACCTTGACGTGGTGAGGGGGCTCGCGTGTTCCAATGAACCTGAGGGCACAACCACCGGAGTCATGCACTCCCAGGAGTGGCCACAGGGGAGGTTCCAGACCAAGAACAATCCGAAGACCCAAAGACCTCCACGGCGAAGCAGGTGGAGGATAACATGGTACATGTTACAACGTCTGTGAAGGCGGAAGAAGGCTTATTTCCGATGGCTCTCGTTGTGTTAATCACACCACTGCTGGGACCTCAATCTGTGAAGACTGTGTGTTGATCGGCCGTGCACCGACCTCCACACATTAAAAAAAATCACGCACAGGCGTCTTCCAAGAAATGGAGGACCATCATCCTCAAACTACAAGGGATCGCCTAAGTAAGTACATGATTTGGGTGGCTCTCTAGCCTCAAAACAATTAATATGCACCACCTGAAGAAGATTTTTCATTGTAAACTGATTTTTTTCAAGCATATGAAGGCTAGAATATAATATAATTAAACTGCATAGATGCAAGCGAAAGTCATTTCCCCACTGCTCCCTGTCTCATATAATTTACAGCATTTTTCTGTGTATTCTTGTCATTGGAGAGTCTTTGTTTAGAACAGGCTGTGAACCTGACCTTATGATAATCAGATTGTATAAAATAACAAAAACAATCGAAACAAAATATAAGAAGCTATGGAAGTTTTTCTTTTTCTTAGTGCCGTTTTGGAGATGGTTATTTTCTTTTAGGTAACTGTGCTATTGGTTTATGATGTAGAATTATTGGCTTTTATGAAATAATAATGAAATATAGATTTTTTTTTTAAAAAAAAGGATACTTGATTTCAATTGAATTACCAGCAGATTCTGGAATAGGAAAAGGGCTTTATTATTTCTATCAATACTTTGTAAGTGTAAAATAAACACCTTATAGTGAGTGGTAATGTTTAGTATATTTGTTAACAGACCTACTGCTTTTGTTGGACAAATATAGTGTCCCCATGAGCAAGATGCAATTGATTTGTTGGGACAATTTTTCTGCCAGTTCTTGATTCTTTCCATAAACAGTTTCAAAACACTGGCTGAAAGTTGGGTGACTTTGTTTAAACTCCTTAGGTAACAGTGTCAAAAAAGTGCCGACATGACAGCTCTGTGGTATCAGAATGTTTTGTCTGATAGGATGAATGTTAAATATAAAATCAAAAAGCCCTATTGACTGGATACTAAAGATAAGGAAATGCAGGTATAGAATGTGGGCCATCCCTAGGTCCTGATGCTCTGTGCCTCTGAAATGGTTCTTCCGGGGTCCACCCCCACAAAAATGGGACTAGGCTGGTGATAGTAACCTGTTTTCCTGCCACCAGATTTCCTTAATTAATCACCATAGATCCAAGCCTACACACCCATTTTGAGAATCATAGTAGACATAGTTATGTGGCCCTCCAGATGTGGATAGAAAGTATCTTCCAACATTTCTCATCATTGGCGCCACTGGTTCCAGCTTCTGGGAGATGTAGTGCAAGTACACAGAATTATAACATTATATAATATAGAGTTGGAAGAGATGCCAAGAGCCATCCAGTTTATGCAGGAATGCACAATTAAAACACTACCGACAGATGTCCATCCTGCCCCTGTTTACAAACTGCCAGAGAAGGAGATACCACCACAGTCTGGGGTAGCATATTACACTGTTGAATAGGTTTTAGCACTAAGACATTTCCCCTAAAGTTTAGATTAAATCTCTTCCTTTGCAACTGGAACCAGCCTAGGGATAGATGTTTCTTTTGTATCTTCAAGTTGCCTGTTGACTTATGATGGCACAATGGTTTTCCCAGGGATTTTTAGACAAGGAATACCCAGAGATGGGTGGCCAGTTTCTTTTTCTGAAGTATAGCCTTCAAGACTTATTAGTTGGTGGTCTCCAATCCAAGAACTATCTACATTTGAACTTGCTTAGTTTCCAAGATCAGACATGGATATTTATAGTATTTTCTTTTTTATAGTAATTTTTATTGTATTATATCGTGTTTCCCCGAAAATAAGACAGTGTCTTATATTATTTTTTACTCCCAAAGATGCGCTAGGTCTTATTTTCAGGGGATGTCTTGTTTTTCCATGAAGAAGAATTCACATTTATTGTTGAACAAAAAAATGAACATTTATTCTATACTGTACAGTAGTTGTCATCACAAACAAACACAAACTGTGACTCCTGTCAAGAATTTCTTGTTACTACCATTATTTCCATATACAACTGGTATGTACATTTACCAATCCTGCATGCTATGGTGTTTTGTTTGGCGGGCGCCGGGCATGCTTCCAAACAAAAACTTTGCTAGGTCTTACTTTCGGGGGAGGCCTTATATTTAGCAATTCAGCAAAACCTCTACTAGGTCTTATTTTTTGGGGATGTCTTATTTTCGGGGAAACAGGGTAAGTAGTATTTATAGTATTTTCTTTGTTGCACAGTCTGTATAATATTGTACAATAAACATTTCCTGCTGTGTTCTACAGGTGTCTAAATTGTTTAATGTAACAATTAAATTGTGAAGCCATTGAGGTACACAGACACTTGACCAGGATAAAAGTCATGTTTAGACCTGAGTACTAGATTCAGGGAAAGATCCTGAAATCAAAAGGGCAAAGTGAGTGACAGGAGTCAGAACTATGGGCCCAATATGGAGAAGGGTTCTTTCCCACTTGTGTTGAATAACAAGATTGCACAACTGAGGGAGTAATGCAACCAGTTTCTTCAGGTGCAGATGGATACCGATTGGCTGAGAATGCACATCCAAATGCACAGTGATGCAGTGTGTGCAATGACATTTCTGCAACCTTGAACTGAATGTGAACATGGCACATGAGAGATGAGTTTCTTTCCTCTCCTATTAGGAAATGTACACATGCATAAGGTGCCAACAGGATTCAGCTAATGGGTTTATTCTGGCAGACTTCCATTATATTCAGTCTACAATTGGGCAATGTTTGACTTTAAAAAATAACACCCCTACTACCCGTGCTTCTACAACTCCTTAACAATGGCTTGTTCGAAGTGCCCCCCATCAGAATGCTATGTTAAAAAAAAGTGCACATCACCACAGGTACTACGTTTCTTCTTAGTGACTCCTCATGCTGATAGAAGTTTACAATGCTCATTGGCTTCTCCACAGTTTCAATGTTGCAGCTCATTTTTTTTGGTCATTACTACCCTTATTTCTCTCTACTCCCTATTTCCAATCCTTTGTTATGTTGTAGTGATTCTTATTTAATTGAATGTTTTCTCCCTACCAAAATCTTGAATGACTGACTGGTTACTTTTCTTCTTCTATCCCGAGAGTGCAAGTCTGGTAATATTGCCTCTGTAGTGTGTCCGTCTTTGAAAGATTGCTTGACAGCACATTATGATTATCAGTTAATGTTTCCCCACTGAGCTGTCATTCTGCCTTCTTCCACACTTGGGTGCCTTGCCGTATTCAACTTCTTTCATATATTTATTTCATTCAGATGGCTGGATAAAATTGATCTAGACATCTTATTTGCTGAGAAAGCATGATAACTTGGAAAATGCAGGGCTTCTCCACATCCTGTCTTTCAATATATACTAATATTTAGTATATCTGAAAGTCTACTTATTTATCCTTATGCGTCTATGTGTGTCATGTCTACCTGTATCTATTTATAATATTGTTTAGCAATTATGTGTAGTATCCTCCACATCCTAATCTTTGGTCTCCTATCCCGATGAACCCTTCACCAGTGGTGTTTGCTCTTAGAGATGTTTTCACAAAGCCCCACAAAGTGGTCATATGAATTCTCATTTTGCAAAGTGCAAGATAAGGATTACATCTCTCCTCCATTTTTGCAAAAAAAAAAAAAAAAAGCTTGAAAAAAGAGTGCTAAAATTGTTTTTTTAAAAAAATGACATGAAGCATTTTTATTTTTGAAGCTATTTCAAATATCACAAAAGTGTGTAATCTTCACACCAGGAAGCCTAGCGGGTCTGAGAGCTCTGCAGAGAGACCTGAAAAGACCTTCCTTAGAATAAAAGAAATGCTGGTGGAACACCTGTGGAGCTTTGTCTTCCTTAATATATCCTTGGCACAAGGGACTTTGAGAGGGAACTGAAGTTTTTGTCTGAAGCATTCAGTCTTGGGAGTAGGGTTTGCAGTTAGATCAGGTCTAATTGTCAGGATTCCTGCTTCGGTTAAGGTTACATCCCCACCCTACAAAATAGGAGTACTACTTTTAGCTTGAGGGCTGATTTTTCTCTTCCAATTCTCTGTGTAAATACAGGGCGTAGTCAAAGCCACAAGTTTACATATCCCATTCACACATATCTATTTATGTATCCATCTATAGAACTGTGTTGTCCAATACTTACATTTTCTTGTGAGGAAACTATTTAGTGTAATTAGAACTGTTATTAACTGGGTCATTTCTTAAGAGTGCTGTAATCTTCCACCCTTATTTTTAAAGAAAAACAAAAGGCACTCTTGCATATCCCCTTTTAAAAACCTTTTGCAAGACAGATTTAACACCTGCCCTTTAATAGAGCTGGGTGAAATTATTATTTTTTGTTCCTAGAATTATTCCTAGGATTATTGTTCCTAGAATGTCTCCACCAGCTTGGGAAGCTGAGCATTTTAGTCCAACTACCCTCAAACGTTTCTTGTTTTTCTAGTAGCTCCAAAAAAGGTACCTGTAAATGAGATACGCCTCATTACATTTGTATATGTAAACTAGAGCTTGGAAAATTATCTTTTTCATTTTGCTCAAGACTGTTTAAGGTGGTCATACATCTGATCAGTTTTTCAAAGATGGATATCCAAAGAAACTAAATTGTTGGGAGTGAGATGAAAAGAGGGAACAAATTTTATACAGAAGTAAGAGAAAAAACACGGGTGCTTCACTTCCTCTTCCTCTTCCTCCCAGAAGACTGTCAGAGTGAAAACTGGAGACCACTCCTGTACCTTCTGTGACCTCTTATATCATAAATAAAGCAGGTTAATAGTATTTTTGGCTTCAACTTGCCTTCTGATGTCTTCTGTTGTTTTCCAGATGGAAGACTGTGTGGAAAGTGTTGCTTTTACAGAAATAAGATATCCATTACATGAATCCTTTTGAAAGAGAAACATTTTCAACAGTATCCCACTGGGAGAACAACAGAAAATGAACAGGGGCATGGGATAGGTCCAGCTGTTATTCCTCTGTAATTGGGATTTACCAGAGGAATTGCCCCATAAGGTCCTAAGAAGCAATTTTAGCAGGTGCTGGCTCCACGGTCTGGGAGCAGCCATTGAGAAGGCTGTCCATGTGTTCATGGATTGGTGATGGAGGTAAGATAAAATCGTTTCTTCCTGAGGATCTTAAGGTCCTGGAATATTGCTTGTATAGAGAGATGGGATCTTTCAGATAGTCTAGTTCAGTGGTTTCCAAACATTGGCCATCTAGATCAGGCGTTGGCAAACTTCGGCCCTCCACGTATTTTGTACTTCAACTCTCACAATTCCTAACAGCCAGTAGGCTGTTACATCTTCTGACATCTTTCTGTTCTGCTGTGTGTATTAAAAACAAATCCTTTTCTGGGTGTTGTCTTCAGAGTCATGATGAATCATGCTGATAGGGGGTTCTGACTGTTACAGTCCAAAAAGTAATTTTGAAAGCTCTCTTACAAACTTAATGAGATCCTCTGGGAGACTTTTAGAGCAGGGGTTCTCAAACATTTTCAGACACTGAGCCCTTTTTGTAGCAAAAGTCTAGTGTGGAGCCCCAATTCGTGTTCTTATATATTATATTATACTAGCTGTGCCCGGCCACGCGTTGCTGTGGCGAAGTCTGGTGGTATAGGAAATAAAGTATTGAGGAATTGGTGGTAGTTAAGGTAAAGGGTAAAGGTTTCCCCCTGACATTAAGTCCAGTCGTGTCTGACTCTGGGGGTTGGTGCTCATCTTGAGTCTACATTGCCATATAATCCAGTTGAAATCAGATAATCTGTATTTTATAGGCAGTGTGGAAGAGGCCTGATTGAAGTGGCCCTGGGCTGAGTGGGTTGCTAGGAGACCAGGTGGGTGGAGCTTAGCCTTCTAACTGGCAGCAATTGGATAAAAACAATTCTTCCTCTCCCTCTAATTAGGACTTCATATTTCTTTTCTTTTTGTTGTATGAACGTAGAGGCATTGATGAGGGGTTGTGCTGCCAAGTTTAGTGTTTCTGGGATGTGTAGTTTTGTTGTTTTGTCCTAGGCTGAAATTTCATTACCCTTTTATATATATAGATTATATTATATTATATTATATTATATTATATTATATTATATTATATATATATCAGACATGGGTAAACTTTTTAACCAACACAAGCTTAACAGTATTTCAGCGGTAGATCCCAGGGGCCATCCAGTTCAAGCCCCTTCTGCCATGCAGGAAAAGCACAATCAAAGCAACCCCAACAGATGATCATTCAGCCTTTATAATAATAATAATAATAATAATAATAATAATAATAATAATAATAATAATAATAATAATATAATAGCAGAAACCCCAGGGGCTATCCAGTCCAACTCCCTTCTGTCACGTAGGAAAAGCACAGTCAAAGCACCTCCTGAGCAGTGGGAAGGAAATAGGGTTTGAAAGCAAGGAAGGCAAGGGAAAAAGAATCTGGGTGGTGAGGAAGGCATGGGAAAAAGGCTTTTAGTGGCCAAGTGGGGAGCAGGAAAAAGGAGGGAAAGCTTGGAGGACAAGGAAAGCATGGAGCCAGTTACTGAGGGGAGTATGCTTTGCGAAGCCCCAAGGACTCCATGGAGCACACCGCTACTTTAGAGCAGGTGTCCCCAAACTTTTAAAGCAGAGGGCCGATCCACAATCCTTCAGACTCCGGAGGGGCTGAATTATCATTTGAAAAAAAAAAAACCAAACAAATTCCTATGCACACTGCACATGTCTTATTTGTAGTGCAAAACAACAACAACAACAATGAAAGAACAATACAGTATTTAAAAATGAAAACAATTGTAACCAACATAAACCTATCAGGATTTCAATGTGAAGTGTGGACCTGCTTCTGGCCAATTAATTGGGATTGTTGTTGTTGTGTGCCTTCAAGTCATTTCAGACTTTGGCAGACCCTAAGTCTAAAATTATTTATTTATTCATTTACTACATTTATTTATTACATTTATATCCCGCCCTTTTCACCCCAAAGGGGACTCAGAGCAGCTGTATGTACATACAATATATTATATTATTAGCATAGCACAATATTAGCATTATATATTACTATATTGAACTATACCACTATACTGTAATATTATATGTAATATATAACATATAATTAATATTATTATATGGTATTATTATTAGCATTATACTGTATAACATTATAATATTATTATCAATATTATATGTATATACAATTATTATATTATTAAAAATGATATACAATATTATATTATAAAACTGAGGGCGGGGGCCAGGTAAATGATCTTGGAGGGCCACATCCGGCCCCCGGGCCTTAGTTTGGGGACCCCTGCTTTAGAGGATCAAAGAATAGCACAAAAAATAATGCTCAGACCATATATATAAGATAGTCTGTGTTCACTTTCTACAGCTATTAAGTTTTAAGTTCACAAAGTAACATAAAATACTGGGGAAGAATGTTTTCAGTGTTCATTGTTTTGCTCAAGATGCATGTGTCATGGTTTGAAGTATTGTGCACTTGGCATTCTTAAAGGTCATCCTTTCAGATGAAAATGGTGGATGGGTAATTACCCAATTGACTACTCTGTTTTAATGACATCGGAAATAAAAAGCCAGCCTTTTTTTCAAAGAGCAGTTCGAAGAACTGCTGTGAACAGATATGTTGGACCCTGCATTTTGCAGGATAGCAGCATATAGATGTCAGTTGTGCTAGGAGAAGTAAGTAAAAAGAAACATCTAACACATATAGATTTGTTTAGTTCATTTTATTTACTTGCAAAGGCATTTATGTGCCACCTTTCAGCCTGAAAGCACCCATCCAGAGAGTGAACAAAATAAAAAAATACCACAGAAGCAAACAATGAAAGTTTTCAAACAGAGCTAAAGCAATGCAGAGATTTCTTAAAAGTCCATGCATTTCTTTCAGAGGAAAAAGACTATGACAACTGCACTTATTAATGCACATGACGATAAATATTAGCACTGGTGGGCAATGAGCTAGCTATATATTCCTGTTTGAGGACATGTTGGCCTGTGCAGCATGTCTGTCTGTCTTTGATTTGTTTCATGGCATTTGGAATCACATGGCATAGAATGGAGGTTGGAGGAACTAATTTCTTTTGGCAGTTGCAGCATAACATTAATTCAGTTGGGGGAGCCATCTGCCAGTAGAGAGATTTGTCCCTTAAAAGTGGGGTTGGAAAAATGTGGCTCTCCAGATAAGTTTGGACAAGAATTTCTAGCATTCCTAACAACTAATCTAGCTGCTTTGGAGCTTGAACATCAACTTCAGCTTGGTTCTCCAATTTCTATGCTCCTGATGTTTTCCCTATAACCTTGCAAGGAAGCCAACACTTGGCCATTCTGGGAGTTGAAGTTGCAAACATCTGAATGACTGCTGATGTAGTCATTCAACTTTTTCAAGGTTTAAGCCAAGGAAAGTATTGAGCAGTTGCAGCATTTTTCACTGTGGTATTAGGTCAAAAGAAGCAACACCGGTGACATTCATCCTTAGACCTCTTTGGATGTAGACTCTGCCATTTGGTGAATGAAGGTATGTGTCTGTTTTTAAAAAGAGATAATAGACAAGAAAGCAAGAAGTTGAGTTTTTAGAGAGGCTTACACATAACTAAATACATGAGCTTGCTTTTACAAGCTCCCTTTTAAACTGGTTTGTCATTCTGAAATCCTCAAACCTGCATAATGATCGCTTGTATTATGCATGTTAAAATGTCAGTGTTTTAGTGCTCTGAGACATCCTATAGCCGTTAAATTTTAGTGCATATGAAGTCAAGCCCTCAGCTGGAGGCCCTAGAAATGGCTTTCTCTGTGTTAAAAACTGGTCGTGCGATTGCTCATTAAGGTTCAAGTTCACTCTCATGAACAAGAAAACATAGATCCATTACATCCTTCTGGTTAAATAGGCATGCTTCTTGGGAATATCTTTTGAATTAAACATTTCTGGTTTCAATTCACAAGCAAGCCATTCTTCAAGACACAAGTTATTTTGAAAGCCTCAGTCTAATTCTGGAGTCTTGAATAATGCAGATTTGCAGTCCTACATTCACTTACCTGAAACTAGGCCCTTTTGAACTTTGAATTGGTATAAGATTGTGTTGTGTGTTGATGCGGTTGATTTAATATCTGTAGGTTGATGTCAGATATATGTGCAGCAGATGCATCTTAAAAGTCTTCATGGCTATTTTTTTTGGTGTAAGAGATGTTTATAGTTAGCCCAGGATACCTAAAGATGACTGTGTTGCTCAGGCAGGACATGATCTTTGTATTACTTAAGTATTCATAGAGTAGCTTGCTTTGCTTTTGGCTGTGCTGCTTGGCAGTTAAATAAGAAGTTAGTTACACTACAAGAAAGTGGAATAGGATTATGTGTGATAATCCTTTCACAGTCTGTATTTCTGACTGTGCCACCTATCCTGATTTATCCTAATATTCAGAATTCTCAGCCAGAGAGCTCTGGTGTCCCTCAAACTACAAATGCCAGTAACCATGGTAGTTGAAATAGAATCATAATTCTTAAATTGTATAGACTGAAAGAAGCCCCTGTGGAAAATGCAGGTGATTGATGTAGTTCTTTTTTCCCTCCTCATTTTGGTCATGACTTGTTTCCCTGGTGACTTCTGGAGGCATAACTATTTTCGTTTGTTAAAATACAGTAGGTCCTCCACTTTTGTGGGGTTTAGGGGAGCAGAACCCTATCAAAAGTGCAAAGCTATGAATGAAAATTCCACTTTTTTAACCTTTGAGAAAAGTTCTGTAGAAATTTCTAAGTCCACCAGGGTGACTATAGGTTGATTATAGTGTCTCCCTGGAGGACTGAGAGATTCCTATTAAGAACATATTAACCAGACCTGTAAAAGTGAAATATCCAAATGTAGAGGGCCAACTGAATCTATTCTGTGTGATTTGATTTATTTTGGAGCTTCTGGAGGAGGTGTGCTATGGGGCCAAAGAAAGGTTTCCCCTGCATTTTATAACCACCAATGTATGAGAAGTATTTGATTTCTTCTAAGCATCATATGGCAGGGGATTTTGGTTTATCACAATTATATACTACAATCCTTTTTAAATCATATGTTAATATGCCCCTCCCACCACTTACATATGGTATATTATAAGATGTTCACTTTTGAAGAGGGAAATCTTGTTTGTTGATTGCCCTATATGACACACTGGATTGGGTTGATAATGTGTGAGAAATCCTTCATATATAAGTAACGATATAGGAATTTTCACCAAGCGAATGCAGTATTGTTAGCCATTGTGAATGATTATAATACATATTGTTGTTGTTGCTGCTGCTGTTGATGTCACTACTACCCTGTTTCCCCGAAAATAAGACTTCCCCGAAAAATAAGACCTAGTAGAAGTTTTGCTGAATTGCTAAATATAAGGCCTCCCCCGAAAGTAAGACCTAGCAGAGTTTTTGTTTGGAAGCATGCCAAGCGCCTGCCAAACAGAACACCAGAGCATTCAGGATTGGTAAATGTGCATACTAGTTGTACATGGAAATAATGGTAGTAACAAGAACTTCTTGATAGGATTCACAGTTTGTCTGGTTATGCTGGTTTGTGATGACAACTACTGTACAGTATATAATAAATGTTCATTTTTTTGTTCAACAATAAATGTGAATTCTTTTTCATGGAAAAATAAGACATCCCCTGAAAATAAGACCTAGCACATCTTTGGGAGCAAAAATTAATATAAGACACTGTCTTATTTTCGGGGAAACACGGTATTAATAATAATAATTGCATTATTAACTGATAGAGATGCAGAATAATTATGGATGCAAAGCATTACTTTGGATATGTTTGTTTTGAAATAGTGTTTTTAGAAACTACTGATACCATAGTTAAATTAATTGGATGTAGAAAAAAATAACACAACAGTTGCTGTATTTGAGTTTTAAAAAATGGTTTGGTACTTACAAGTTTGATGATCATATATAAAGAAAACAATGATTGGACCTGTCCATTGAGACTTTGCAAAAGATAAAATGACTGAAAGGAAATAATTTCCGTCAAAATTTGTACCATTTGTTAGTGATATTGTTCCTGACATTTTCTCTTATCGTATCGTTCTTGTCAGAGCAAAATTAAAATCTTTCTGCCAACAACTAAAAATGAATGCTTGGCTTGTCCAGAATATGCATCACATAATTAAAGCAAAATGAGACTTTTTATGCGGGCTGAATTCAGTGACATTCTAATTTCTGTGTGTAGGGTGGTGGTATTTCTCTTTTTCTTCACATTTCTTTCTTACTCAGTTTTTAGCAAGGCATAGTAGCATTTCTGGTGCAAGCATCCTTTTAGGCATACAATTATGCAAATAAGAGGGAGTTACAGTGATATCTTTCTATATCTTTCTAGTAGACTTCTACATGGATGTAGATGTTTAAGGCTATCCTTTGGCCATAAGAAAGACAGGTGGAGAGAACCTCATCCACGGCAATCCCAGAGATATCTTATTTAACCCAGGTAGTTGTCTGAAGATCGGGAAAGCTGTTAAACTTATAAAGCCAAAGCAATATTTGCTTGACCAGAGGTTGCTTGAATGGAAGTCAGCCAGAGATCCTTTTCAGCATCTTAGAATTTCTCAACAGGAAAGTGAGACAGAAATGTAATGAAGCAATAATGTATGAACCAGATATTTGTAGGGAATACAGGGCACCTCTTCAGGCATTGCTGGGTTCTCCAGTACAACTTTATGGCCAGCTTTTAGCAGAAGCAGCCCAAAGAATTACCTGGAGGATCTAGAAAATGCCTAGAGATGACACATTTTGTCAGGCATGTGTAAATGAATCTGCAGGCACTGGTCTCATGGATATAAGGTCATTTTCATTCTTTGTGTGTATGCATATCACTGATTCACTCAAGCTTAACTGTTATGCTTGTATAGTTAGCAATCTCCTAATTTTTGATCTGGCATACCTCCTAAGCTCAGTGCCTACTGTGGGGATTATTTAAATGGAAGCAAAATCTCAGTACAGTGCCTAGCACAACTTTTAAAAGAAATTAACACACAATATAATGGGAGTCAAGATCTGTTCAGACCAGTCCCCAACCAGCTTTGCATCAAGTCATGAGCCTAATTTCCTCAACCCAGTGGCTAGGTTTAAATTTTTGATCTAATTTCTTGTTCCATCTGCTCTCACCAACTGTTAGTTGGTAAGCATTTGTGTGTTTGGTTCAGCTCAACAGGAACCTTGGAACAGGGATTTGTTTTTTTGTAGGCAGGGAGAATTTCCTCACAGAGATGTCATCTAAATAAGGGAATTCTAATTGGCTCTTTCCATTGAGGTGTAGGTTGACTCTGTGGTGATTGGTTCCTTCCATGTCAGTTAGACATTTGAGAGTTTAGCCTAGGCATGGGCAATCTTCAGCTTTTCAGGTGTTTTGGACTTCAATTCCCACAATTCCAGCCGGTGGGCTTTTAGGAGTTGTGGGAGTTGAAGTCTAAAACAGCTGGAGGACTGAAGTTTGCCAGTGCCTGGGTTAGCCTGAAACCTTGAGGAGCTACCCAAGGTGCTAAATCTATTTGATATTCCTTTGAATGCATTAACATGGAAGTAGCCAGCTGGATATGAGCAAGTCTCAATGCTACCAGCAGGGTGCCATCTTATCATGGCAGACAGTAGTGATGACAAAAGTGAAAAAGACTTCCTTGGACTACAGCTCCCAGAATCTTACCGCCAGCCTAGTGGCCATGTCCCTAGTGGGAATTGCAGTCAAAGGCAGTAATTTTTCCATTATCTAAGGATGACCTGGGAATGAATATGTCAGAGACAGTGCTGATTGCAGTGCTACTTAGTACGATTAATAGAATGGCCCTGATTTTGTTGCTGTAAAGCAGTGGGGTGTGTGTGTGTGTGTGTGTGTATGTTGTGGATCATTGTCAGTAACAGTAATGGAAGCTCCATTCTGTATGCCCAAATTTGTCTGTCATTTATTTATTACATCACTTCTACCCCGCCCTTCTTACCCATCAGGGGACTCAGGGGACCTTTAAGGTTTTAGCAATCTGTCAATAACATTGAGAGGTTTTAGCCTCTCAGTATTATTCCATTAGTGCTATCTCTCCACTTGGACAAGTAGATCTATCCTAAAATATTCCATATGCCAACCATGGAAACCTACTTGGTGAGATTGGGCAAGTCAGCCTCAGAAGGCAGCAATGAGAAACCTCATCTGAATCAATTTTGTCTAGAAATCCCTCTCACGTGGTTACTATAAAAACTATAAACAACAACAGTGTTCCATGGCTGGTAGGTAGGAATGGGCAATGGATAAGAGAGATGCTAGACCTAAGTAGACATCTTGCTTCTTATTGCAGCCTCTCCCTAGGAATTCCCCCTAACTGAAGGGATGGAAATTTCAATTTGGCTGCCAATCTGGTTCTGTGCTACTGGAGCAGGGGGTATTCATTTATCATGTCAGAAGTGCACAAGTTGTAATGTATTTGAGAACACAAACAAAGTTTAAAAAACTTGGCATTATACTAAATGTCCTTTGGCCAGTAGCTGGCCACTTGGAGTGCCTCTGGTGTTGCTATTAGAAGGTCCTCCATTGTGCATGAGGCAGGGCTCTGGCTGCATTGTAATAGGTGGTCTGTGGTGTGCTCTTCTCCACATTTGCATGTCGTGGACTCCACTTTGTCACCTCATTTTTTAAGGTTGGCTCTGTATCCCGTGATGCCAGAGCGCAGTCTATTCAGCGCCTTCCAAGTTGCCCAGTTTTCTGTGTGCCCAGCAGGGAGTCTCTCATCCGGCGTCAGCCACTGATTGAGGTTCCGGGTTTTAGCCTGCCACTTTTGGACTCTTGCTTGTTGAGTTATTCTTGCGAGTGTCTCTGTAGATCTTAGAAAACTATATCTTGATTTAAGGCAGTGGTATGCTGGCTGATAACTGAACAGGGGATGGGCCAGAGATGTCAATGCCTTGGTCCTTTCATTGCTGACTGCTACTTCCTGGTGGATGTCAGTTGGTGCAATGGGAGCAGGGGGTGAGATTGGGGCTCTACCTTTGCAACAAGCAGCAGTCTCTGACATTTCCTGATATCTTATGTTTCCCCTTCTTTGAATATATTCCACAATTTGATTCCTCACTGATAAGCAATGTGTTCTGTTTGTGTCATTACACTTCTTTTTGTTCTGGAACAAAATGTGATGACCATTTATTGAAGGCTACAATGTTTCTTACAGATAATTATCTTTTCTTTATCGCAGACAAATTAGTGGTTTCACACTGTATTTTATTATCAGGAGAGGTACAATCTCCAACTAATTTGAAAAGTAAATTATAGTGTAAAAATGACTTCTTTAGCCCACAGTTAGCTAACCTGCAAACATAGGTCTCTAAAATGGCTCTCACAGAAGAATTTTGTTAGGCTTCTGCACAGGACCAGGCATTTGAGAGGGTAGGTGCTTGGCTGTTACAAATAGTGAACTCTTCACAATACAACCTCTTCTGTATTGTGCTACTCATTGCTTTGTAGCACAAAGACCAGAAGCTATCCATAGTAAGACAAATGGCAGATTGTGTACATATGTGCGAACACACACAGACACACACATACTACAGTGCATGCTAGTCTGGCACTATTACTGTAGATTTGCCACAAGGATTGACTACTGTTGCTTTAGAAGCACCCATTCTTTGAACCTCCTTGTGGAGAGAAAAAGTAGAGTATAAATAAACATAATAATAAGAATGCTTTTCGTAGGCATTTATCTAAAGACGGTAAGACCTGATGATCACTGAATCAAGCACTGTAGTCGTGCCCCTACGCAGGTTTAGAATTATCAACAGATTCTATAAATGTGAACAATTTCTTGAACATTAGTAACCATTTTCATCATTTACAGAATCTGCTAATAGCTCTAAACCCTGAACAAAACTAATTGCTGCGCTGCTGAGTGACACTATGCCAAATTCAGTAGTGTGTGTATGTTGGGTAAGTGTTACATCTGACATTAAGGATGCGTAACTGCTTTGCTAAAGTTTGTGCTCACTCTGGTGACTACAGAACCAGTATTGGCGTTAGATCATATATATGTTGCCAGGATTCACTGCCATGTGGAAGACTTAGGCTTCAGCAGTGAAGTCTACTTTCTTTGCCAATTTACATCAATTATGTGTGACTCAGTTAGGCTTCACATCTGGTGCTGCATACTTCCAAGACAGGAGAGTCTTATTCTGTGAAGGATGACTAAGGAAAGTGAGTTTCTGTATGCTTTGCCATTTTGCACTTTGGAAAAGGGCCGTCTTCTTCTTTTCAGAATTTATCCTTGGAGGACTAAGCTTGGATGTATTTCATTCAGGCAGATGACATCCGCTACTGATCATCAAGCAAAGGGAATGCATTCCACTGCTGTTTCTTTTTAAAGTGAACTTTTCTTTGAGGTTTGTTTTTGTCAGGTTTTGCATTTAAAGCCATAATTTTTCATGGGAGTGTACATAAAACATAAGAATCTTGCTGTATCAGATTGAGCATCTATCTTCTCTGACATTTTCTTCCCACATTGGCCATCTCCATGCCTTTGAGAGCTCACAAGCCAATAGGTTCGCAATAATGCTTTCCCTTTTTATATTCCCCAGGAAACTGGTACTGAGAGGTATATTACTATATTACTAGGACCCATTGATAGTGTTATTCTCAATGAACTTGTTGTTTAGGCTGGTAGCTATCAATACACATTATGGTTGGTGTAGCCCATTATTTAAATCTCTGCTCATTAAAATCTGAATTGTTGGATTAAGAAACTGAAATCCCTGAAACATTGTACCTGATTTCTCTGAATGAGCAATACCTCAATTCTTCTGCATGTGTTTTACTCCTTATTTAGTACTACTCCTTCTTTCCCTTTGGTTTTTTTCACAGCCATGAGGAGAAAATATGACAAATTTCTGTCAGTGTTTACTAAAACAGATTATAAGATTTGTTTATTTGTAGTAATTGCACACCACTTTCTCTTCCTTAAGGTAGATCCTCCAAAGTTGCACCTCAGATTTCTCCCTCTACTACACTCTTTGAGTGCACTTGTGGTTGTGATATCCCGTCATGTTATTTCCACCTTAGGGTGACCCTAAAGCAAACATTTCAAAGGATTTCCTGAGGCTAAAAGTGTGTGACTTGCCCATGGTCATTCAGTGGGTTTTCATGTCTGAACAGGGAGTCGAACCCTAGTTTCCATGGTTGTTGCTCAAATCATAACTGGCTCTTTGAATACACAAAAGGTGCTAATCTAGTTATTTTGTGGGGTGGACAAGGGAGTCTCAAATACTAAGGGAGGGCCTTATTAATTGAAGATATGCAAAACCTAGTCACTAAGGGACAAAAGTAAAATTAAATTGAATCTTCTAAGGATTCTGATCTGGACAAAACCGTAGTTATTGTTGCAAGGCAGATAAGGAATAGCGATAAGCTATCCATGTAAGCACAATTCAGGAAAGTGGGGGATGCTAATTTTATCCTGGAGTAGTATGCTTATCTATAAACTAGAAGAAAGGTGAAGACTTAATAATAAGTTTCAGCTATGTTTTTGAACTGTTGTAAAATTTTATGTTAATCCTCCAGTTCTTACGTAAAAGAATGTAATAATTCTACTTCCCTGTATGTATGTACCTCCCTCTATGTGCAGTTTTGTTCTTGTTTACTGTAAGATGGTGCTGAATACATAATACCCAAATCATGCTTTATTAGGGCTGCTGAACAGTCGCATTTATATGTTATTCTGAGCTCTTAGATCTCCAAAACAATTGAGAAACATGTGGTGCTTATTAAAGATTTCTCAATAGGTCTGCACCACAAGGAGTTCACAAGGATAGGGAATAGATCAAGATGACTGTCAGGACTGAACAGTTGGCGGCCTGGGAGTTGGCACCTCTGGACTGAACCTTGTTTTTGCAAAAAGAAAGAACACTCAGTGTAGTGCCTTTAAAAGGATTTTTATAGTGGCTTAGTGAACAAAGGAATTTACATTTCCATAGCCAAATGGGATGTAATAATTGTGCATCAAAATGTTTTAAGGATCTGATGCATGGTGTTTTAAGGATCTGAAGAACTAAAATGTCCCAGTCAAATTAGCTAAGATCACCAGGTTCTGGTCTGAACACATTAAGTAGAGAGATGAGAGAAATTAGTGTCTATGTGTTGGAGGCAAAAGGGTATAGGGAGGGGAAATGGTGTTGATTTCTGAAGCTCTAAAGTTTGTATTTTGAAAGTTTAGAAAAGTCAAATATCTTAATTTAATTTTTAAAAGTACTTATGTGGTTTAGGCAGTTGCCATACACCCAATCTTAGATGTTTGTTGAGGTTGAGTCACAGTTGGACAAGTCTAAGGCTGCTATGCTGTTGGCTGTGATACATTGCTGGGGTCCCACCATAAATCTCAAACCAATGGTGAGATGTTCACTGAAAATGGAGCTGGTAACCAGGAGACCACAGACCTAGAGTCAGGAGGACCGTGGTTACCTGAAATCATGGATATGGTCAAACACCATTAAAATTACTCCTTCTGTCAGGAACATGAGTCCTGCCATGACTATTCTTCATTTGCTGTATGCACTTGCTTGTATTAATTACACATATGTGCATTGGATGTGCATTTACTAACAATCAGCCACAAGCACCACATACAAAGAGCTTCATATACACTGATGACCTTGGCCAAACAACCAAGCAAAAGACTTTGAAGCAGTTGAAAATCAACTTATTAAAGCTCCAAAAGCTCTCTCCAGCTATTATAAAGATAACCACCTGAAGCCTAACCCTGCCAAGACACAAGTGTTTGTTTTCTATCTACGTAATCGTGATGCCAACAGGAAATTGAAAGTTAGCTGGGAAAGCCAAGAGCTTTAACACTGTTCCAACCCTAAATATCTGGGCATCACCTTAGACCAAATGCTAACATTTAGGAAACATTGTGAACACCAAGCACAATGTATCTGCGTGCAATAACATCCTGGAGAAACTTACTAATAGTACATGGAGTGGCCGGGCTGTGACACAGGCTGGTTAGTGGGCTGTGGCGCAGGCTGGTTAGTAGCTAGCTGCAATAAATCACTATGACCAAGAGGTCATGAGTTCGAGACCAGCCCATGTCGGAGTGAGCACCCGACCATTAAAATAAAAAAATAGCCCTGCTCATTGTTGACCTAAGCAACCCAAAATATAGGTGCATCTATCAATTAGTAAATTTAGGTACCACTTATGTGGGGAAGCTAATTGAACTAATTCACGACACCATAAAAATCGTCGAGCAGAGTTTGGAATGAGGAAGTATCCATCAAGGTGTCACAGTAGATGATGAAGCAGATGCTCCCCCTGTGGCCGAAATCGAGCATATCCTCAGGAAGCTGAAAGCTGGAGAAGGTTAAATTGCCTCTGTCTATGTTCATATGGCATTGAATGTTTGCCATGTATGTGTACATTGTGATCCGCCCTGAGTTCCCTTTGGAGTGAGAAGGACGGAATATAAATACTGCAATAAATAAATAAATGGAGTGCAGACCCAAAATTAGTATGAACATCAGCCCTGGCCTTCTTACTCAACTGCTGAGTATGCCTGCCTCGTCTAGCATAATTCTGGCCATGCAAAGCAGGTGAATATAGCACTGAATGAGACATGTAGAATAATCACAGGATGCCTTAAACCTACACCTGCTGATAGACTCTGTAAGCTAACTTGCATTCCCCTCACTGATGTGTGATGGATAGTTGCTGCCAATTGTGAAAGAAATAAGGTTGAACGCTGGGAAAGCCACCCACTGTATGGCTACCAGCCTCCTCCCAGTAGACTTTAATCAAGGAAAAGTTTTATGAGAACCACAACTTCTCTAAATGTTCTTCCAGCAACAGCAAGAATATCACTGTAGGCAGCAAAATCAGGCAATCCTAACTGGATGACCCCCCACAAGGGTCTTCCTCCAGGGGCAAACCAAGAATGGGCAACTTGGAAATCCCTGAACAGACTCAGAAGTGGAGTTGGCAGATCAAAAGACAACCTGGCAAAATGCCACTACCCAGAACAGTGGATCCCCAGATGTTTTGGCCTTCAACTCCCAGAAATCCTAACAGCTGGTGAACTGGCTGGGATTTCTGGGAGTTGTAGGCCAAAACACCTGGGGACCCACAGGTTGAGAACCACTGACCTAGAAGAATCCTCCACCTTGTGCGACTGTGGAGCAGAACAAACAACTCAGCATCTGTATGTTTGTCCATAATACCCTGCCTCATGCACAGATGAAGAACTATTTAAAGCTACAAACAATGCAGTCGCTGTTGCCTGTTTCTGGTCTAAATCTATTTGGCAGCTTATGATCTTCTTATTTTATCAGTTTTAAACTTAATGCAATGCTTTTGACATAAAATAAAACATTGGATGATAGATGTTGTTATGCTTTACCATGGTGGTGTTAGCTTTCATTTAGGGTGGCTGCTGGAGAATCTCTCATTAGCAAAGAAATTTTTCTCTCTACCTGGTAGATTTATGACTCCAGAAGAAAAAGGGGGGTAGTAACAGGTGAGCAGCTTCAAAGCCGTTCTTGTTAGAAATCTGGGATAAGGGGATATTTGAATTGTTTTGGTTTTATAATCCACTGGGGGAAAACCTATGCAAGGGGGGCTGGCATTGTATGTTGACAAATGAGATGAAAGCCGATATAACGTTTACATTACTTCATCTATAACTATATTATGCAGTTACCGTATTTCCTAGCATAATAGCCACCACTGTGTAATAATTGCACCCACATTTTTGGCGTGGCAGAACTAGTATTTTAGTATTCCTCACATAATAGTTCACTCACATGGATCAGTGAATGAAAGGTGCGACTCTCCTGCATGCCTGCCCCTTGAAGTTATGGGACTTGATTCAGCGGGTAGCCAAGTGAAGCTCTGTAGCGCCAAAGGGCAGGTGCGTGTGGGAGTGAAGCCTCACTTGCCCGCCCTCATGCTCCCTTTCTAGCTATGGGGCTTTACTTGCCTGCCAGCCAAGGGAAGCCCAGTAGCTGGAATGTTTTCACTGTGTAATAGCCACATCCCCATTTTCATTTTAATAAAAAGGGAATAACAGCTATTATGCAATGAAAAAACACTATTCATTACTCAAATCTTACAAAGTATGTTGTATAATGAGTAACTCTATTAATTTAAATCAGTGGTTCTCAACCTTCCTTATGCCATGACTCCTCAATACAGTTCCTCATGTTGTGGTGACCCCCAGCCATAAAATTATTTCCGTTGCTACTTCATAATTGTAATTTTGCTACTGTTATGAATCATAATGTACATATCTGATATGCAGGGTGTATTTTCATTCACTGGACCAAATTTTATTTATTTATTTTATGTATATACCGCTTGTTCCCTCCCCCAGAGGTTTGGTTTGCATTTTTTATAGTTGTAGGTATAGCATCTGTTTGCATTTGCTCCAGGGTTGCTGCAGATTCTGCAATAGTCTGATAGTTTAGCCTGTTTACAAGTTTTTGCTGCTTGCAGCTTGCAAATGTATCATTTTGTTCTGGAGACCGCCCCTTTTCCTGGGGATAGAAGGCTCCATTTTGAGAAGCCTATTCTGCCTTCTAGACTGAAGGAGAAACATCATAGATGTGCTTGTGTGGCCAAGCCAGGCCAACTCTGAAAAGGCCATCGTAAGTACAAACAATTGACCTGCCTTTAAAACCAGTGCCAAGCATAGATAGGGGAAAGACCTGTTCTTTCTAATAGCTTTGGCACTGGGGCAGAGAACATCTTCAGAGTTCTTTGCCACTGGAGGAAGCCCTACCAACTTCGCCTCAAAAACTAGCTTTGAGCTCAGATAGTTATAGATCTTAGATAGCAGCTCAGAGCTAGGGTGAAGAGGATCTCTGGACCTCTTTGCTTTTGGTGGAAGTTAACCTAGCAACCTAAAGGGCAAAAGCAAGCAAGGAACATCTACAAGGTTTATAAGTTGACTGTTTTTATTTGCAACTTTAATTACAAATGCCAAGTCTGCCAAGGACTTTGTGAAAATAAAATTTTGTTGGATTGTTCTACTTGAAGTGCCTTTGGTTACTGGGATTTCCAGAGCTTCTAAGTAAGGCCCCCGCAGTTCATCTGGGCAAAGGAAGAAGCACATCCTAAAGCTTTAAAAGGTGCCTGGATGTGACGGCATACTGCTCTTCTCCCCCAGGGGGACTCAGAGCGGTCTTACACAATGGCAGCATTAGATGCCACATATAATACAAAATGTAGTAAAACCAGACAATTGTAAAACACAATTAAAAGCTGATATCCACAAATACACAAATATTTGATATGCTCAAATTTCAATACTGGTAGGGTTGGAGGGGATTGATTTTGTCATTTGGCAGTTGTAGTTGCTGGGATTTATAGTTAACCTACAATCAAAGAGCACTCAACCCAGCTCACAATGAATCTGTACTAAACTTGGCTCACAGACCCAGTATGTCCAACTGTGAATACTGTTGAGATTTGGGGAGGATTGACCCACGATTTTGGGAGTTGTAATTCACAGGCAGAGAGATCTTCAGCCTTCTCTGCCAAAGAGGTTCGTAAGACCATCAGAAATATGTGCTTTCTGATGTTCTTTGGTGATCTCGCTGGCACCCCCCTTGCGATTCCCAACCCCCAGGTTGAGAAATGCTGATTTAAATAAAGGTTCTGACCTTTGAGAGCTGAAGTTTGCTTGACCTCTGGTCCTAGCACACCACAGAGTCACCCTGGAGGACCAAGAAATTCCCAGAGAAACTCCCACAATACCTCCAGCACCACTTACCTTTAGTTTGAGCATTGACAAATTCATGCTTGCAGTGTCTATGAAATTAAGAAACAGACTCGAATCATTCCATTTCTGTTTACAACAGGAGTTCCCAAACTAAGGTCTGGGCTACCCTGACCACCTAAGGTCATTTACCCAGCCCCTGCTCTAAGCTTTAGGCTGCTACCGCCATTCACACCTTGCTGCTACCACCACTGCCACTCCCCCCTTGCTCCTTAACTGTCTCCTTTCTTTTCCCTCCTCCATACAAAATGGAGGGAATCTTCTCCACCCACTTACTCCTTTACTTTCCTTTGCTTTCCCCCCTCTCTCTATTTCCCCCCAAAACCCAAAATGGAAGGAATGATTTCCACCTGATTTTTCCTCCCTCCAAAATGGAGGGAGGGAGGAGAGGGGAACGAAAGGAAAAGAAAAAGAAAGAAAAGGATGTAGGAAAAAAGAGAGGGAAGGTGGGAAGGAGAAATGGGAGAAAGAAAGATAAGTAAGGAAAAGAGAGGGAAGGTGGGAAGGAGAAATGGGAGAAAGAAAGGTAAGTAAGGAAAAGAGAGGGAAGGAATGCATAAAGCGTGATGGATTGAACCTCAGTTTGTGGCTCTGAATCCACTGGGTGACTTGTGCCAAGTCACATTCTCTCAGCCTTTGATGAAGAAAAGACAAGTTTTCTTTAAATAAATATTGACAAGAAAACTCTGTGATAGGGTTGCCTTAGGGTCACCCTGAGTCTGAAACAACTTGAAGGCACACAACAACAACAACAACAACCTATAGTCCCTCCCCCACTCAACAGTCTGAGGGACCGTGAACTGGTCTTCTGCTTAAAAAGTTTGAGAACTCTTGGTTTAGACAATGTAGGCAGTCTGTAGGTATGACATTATGTGTGAACAAAGTGCTGTAATTAACCTCAGCTTTCTAATTAAAAATATTTATTAAATGATTTAATTCAAAAAAGCAAAAGAGTTCCAAAAAGGGGCAGTAATTTCTGGATAACTATTATGCTGCCATAGTTGCTCAGTTAATTTCAGTTTCACATGAACTAAAAGCAACAAAGACTGTTGTGAGGCCTTAAAAAGTTACAACTTCTTTCTGCCACAACCTTTCTTTTATGGGCTTTAGCTCCCTTCTTTCAGATACATGAAGCATTATCCAGGCATTCTGGAGTAAACATCGTACATGTTGACAGCGAAATTATTTGCAATAAAGAAAGCACAGCATCATGCCAAGCCACATGACTGGTTTTAGATGAGAACACAGCAGAGATTCCTCAAATGGAGATGTCAAGCGAAGGAAAATGAAGACAAAGGAAAATAAAAATGTTGTTTGTGTTGCAGGAGTGGCTATGATTGACAAGGGGAGAGCAAATATCCAATCAAAAGGTGATAAAGGATATGTGATGTGCTTGTTTTCTAAGAAGAGCATGTCAGAGATTGGTACTTAATCTTTAGAGAAAAGAAGAGACAAGGATTGAGATATCTTTTGCTTTGATCATAGCTAGATGGGAGAGCTGATATTGCATGTAGTTGAGCAGGCACACATTTAGGACTGGTTTTTCTCATGAAAATGAGATTCTTATGGAAACAAAAGATTTAGAGTTTTACATTGTTACCTATTGTCATTTACCTTTAAGTTGACCCTGACCTATTGTGTCTGGCATACTTTATTCATTTCCTTGGAATATCTTCTTTTAAAACATGGATAAGGTAGGATGACATAATGTTACTGCTAAATATTATGGTCAATCATTCATTTTATAACCTTGAAGAGTGGAAACCAACATAAATACGGTACATTCATCTCCAGAGGTTTGTAACAGACCTCTAAATAGTTATTAAATTGTATATTAATGCTTAGTTTCTTAGGGAATTCCTGTACAAGTATTAATAGCCGACATTAATATTAACGTCCCATGAGACAACTGCAACTCATGCCATTATGATATGGGTTTGAAGAATTAATCACTATCACTCAATATAAACAAGGCAATATAAACAAGGCCACCCGGTGGCGAAGTGTGTTAAAGCGTTGAGCTGCTGAACTTGCAGACCGAAAGGTCCCAGGTTCAAACCCTGGGAGCGGCGTGAGCAGCCACTGTTAGCTCCAGCTCCTGCCAACCTAGCAATTCGAAAACATGCCAGTGTGAGTCGATCAATAGGTACCGCTCCAGTAGGAAGGTAATGGTGCTCCATGCAGTCAGGCCGGCCACATGACCTTGGAGGTGTCTACGGACAACAGCGGCTTTTCGGCTTAGAAATGGAGACGAGTACCAACCCCCAGAGTCAGACATGACTGGACTTAACGTCAGGGGAAACCTTTACCTTTACCTTACTATGTATTTTAATATATGTATTTAATGGTTTTGTGTGTATGTGTGTGTGTGTGTTTTAATATGTTGATTATAGTATGTATTTTGTGTACTCTGCCTTGAGCCATGAGGAGAGGTGGGCAACACATTATTATTATTATTATTATTATTATTATTATTATTATTATTATTATTATTATTTTAGATTCTGATAAAGAGCTGACTGCTGATTTAGGTGAAAAGCCAGCATCTCACCTGTTTATTTAAGCAACATAAATTTAACCAGATGGTTGTACTAATCCCTATTTAGTTATATGATGCTCTTTCTTGGTAACCTTTTAAAGAAGTGGGTGCAAGATTGGGTTGTTTGCCACTGGTGTGCTCCCAAAATGTTCAGAATGGTGAAAGGATTTCAAACTATGGGTGAAAATACAGATCCAGTTTGCTGGTATTATGGATAGCTAGTGTCCATGTCCATTCAAATCTGTATTTCCATGTGTTTTGTAGAAGAAACTAGATATAATTTTGCACATATGCAAAAATAGATAGTGTTCTAGTGCATGCAATCACGTTATTAAAATGAATAGTATGGAAAGCTGCTTCAAAAGCATAAAGCACTTGTGTAATTCCTGAAATTAAATGAAACAAAACATCAGATTCTGTATACCCATTCTATATAAAAACAAATAGAAATGCCAGTTTCCCCCAGTTTTTGATGTGGCCAGAAGAACATCTGCAATTGAGATTAATTCCACAATGTTTTTAATACAGTAGAGTCTCACTTATCCAACATTTGCTTATCCAACATTCTGGATTATCCAACGCCTCCTGCCCGGATCCACAGCTCTTTCTCCTAGGCAGCAAGGACTGAACTTTTTATGGATTTAATTTTTGACAATGTTATTACTGTAAGTTCATTTTATGCAATTCTATCTTTATTTGTAGTCAATTTGTTAGTTGTTTTTTTCGTGTCAGGAGTGACTTGAGAAACTGCAAGTTGCTTCTGGTGTGAGAGAATTGGCCGTCTGCGAGGACGTTGCCCAGGGGACGCCTGGATGTTTTGATGTTTTTACCATCCTTGTGGGAGGCTTCTATCATGTCCCCGCATGGAGCTGGAGCTGAAAGAGGGAGCTCATCTGCGCTCTCCCCGGGTGGGATTCGAGTCTGGCAGCCTTCATGTCAGCAACCTTCAAGTCACAAGGCTTTAACCCACTACGTGACCGGGGGTCCAATTTGCTAGTAGCCAATGTTTTTGTTGTCAATGTTTTCAATATATTGCAATGTTTTGGTACTAAATTCGTAAATATAGTAATTACTACATAACTTTACCGTGTATTGAACTGCTTTTTCTGCCGATTTGTTATAAAACACTAGCTGTGCCCAGCCATGCATTGCTGTGGCTTTTTGGATTTGTTTGTTGGCCAGGTGGATTAGCAGTGAATAGCCTTGCAGCTGTCAAGTGTGGCCGTTTTCTTCCTATTGTAATACTAGTTTGGTGAGGTGGAATATACTGAATAGTCTTGGTGTGGCAGGTATGCATGCTGTTATTAATCACCTTGATTAGCATGTAATGGCCTTGCAGCTTGAAAGCCTGGCTGCCTCCTCCCTGGGGGAATCCTTTGTTTGGAGGTGCTAGGTGGCCCTGATTGAACCCCCTCCCTTCCTGTCCTGGGAGTTGAAGAAGGACCAGCAGAAGACAGGGCTCAGTGGAAGGCGCCTCCTCCAGGCTGCTGTAATCAATAGCAATGATATTTAGTAATAATATGAAGGATGTGGGTGGACTACAATTTCCAAAAAATCTTGGATCAATTCCCCCAAAACTCCCTGACAGTTTGACTCTGCCACCTTAAGCACCAATTAACCTAAGGCCAGAATGTCTACAGGAACCGGAGCGGAGGCTCAACCAGCCAGTTACACCATTTCCCAAGATGAATTCAATAGAATCCGAGATACACTCCGTACGCAGGAGGGAGAAATACGGGGCTTGAAGGAACGCGGAGCCCGTCTCCCTGCCCTAGCGCTACCAACCAAGTTTTCTGGAGAAGGCTCCAAGGTTCATGTTTTCCGTCGCCAGTGCCAGGCGTACTTAGAAGCCCGCCAAGCCGAGTTTTCTCAAGAAGATGTCAAAGTGGCGTGGATCTACAGTCTCCTAGATGGGCCTGCGGCCACTTGGGCGACGGCGCTATTTGATGCGGGTTCCACGCATCTAAGCACCGCGCAAAATTTCTTGAATCACCTTAGAAGGACCTGGGGGATCGAGGACGACGAGGAGGCGGCCGGCCATAAACTCCGGCATCTCTTCCAAGGGGACAGGCCGTTGTCCCGGTACATAGCCGAGTTCCGGGTGCTGGCTCAGAGCACCGGCTGGAACGATATAGCCCTTAGAGGACAGTTTCGCGAGGGCCTCAACTTCGAGATGCAGGAAGAGATCTCTAAGGTGGATCCCCCAGGGACTCTTGAGAGACTCATCAACCAGTGTTTGCGAGCCAAAGCCCTGCTTGCCAACAAAAAGCAGTGGCTCCGAGGCCAGAGTGGAAGAGCCGGAGTGAAACCTCCCGCTTCTGCCAGTGTTCAGCCACGTCCAGTATGGAGATCCCCACCGCCAGCCCCAAACCCCATGGGAAGCGAGGAGGAGCCGATGCAGCTGGGCAATGTGCGCCCCAGACCCGAGGCGGCTGGAGCAAAGCCGGCGGGGGAAGCCAGCGACCGGGCGTAGAGAGGCTCGCCAACCCGGTCAAAAACCCCACTCAAGAACCACAAACCGGGGTCCTATTCCTCCTGGTGGTCACGCTGTGGTCAGCGAAAAAAGGACCCGTCATGATCCATGCCATGATAGACTCAGGGGCAACAAACAATTTCATCGATAGAGAGTATGCCGACTCTCTGGGATTACAATACCATGATTTCAAGAATGCCCGGGTGGTGCAGGCCATAGATGGCCGACCCCTAAAGACAGGTCCAGTAAGCCAATGGACTGAACCCACCAGAATGTGGATAACACATGGAAGAAATTTCTTTCTTCGTTACCGAGGTTCCCCACTTCCCTGTGATTTTGGGAATTTCATGGCTGACGCTCCACGACCCAAACATCTCCTGGTCCAACAGAGAACTACAGTTCGCCTCAAGATATTGCCAAAACCATTGTCTAGTAGCCAAGGTCTGCCAAGCCACAGACGCAGAGCCCATCATCACCTTGCCCAAGAAATATTCAGACTTTTGGGATGTTTTCAATGAAAAGGAAGCCGAGAAACTACCCCCACATAGACCCTACGACTGTGCCATTGACCTGGTGGAGGGGGCCCCTATTCTGCGAGGACACCTCTACTCCCTGACTGAACCAGAGCAAGAAGCTCTCAGGGAGTTCATAGAGTCAAACCTCCGCAAGGGGTTCATCAGACCCTCTCAATCCCCAGCAGCTTCCCCAGTGATGTTTGTGAAAAAGAAGTCAGGGGACCTACGCTTGGTTGTGGACTATAGAGCATTGAACAATATCACGAAGCGGAATCGCTACCCTCTGCCTTTGATCTCGGACCTATTAGACCGGCTCCGAGGGGCCAAGGTTTACACCAAGCTGGATCTCTGCGGGGCTTACAATCTAGTTCGCATTAGAGAAGGAGACGAATGGAAAACCGCCTTCCAGACCAAATTCGGATTATTTGAGTCCCTAGTCATGAATTACGGATTATCCGGAGCTCCCGCAACATTCCAGCACTTTGTCAACGATATCTTCCAGGATTATCTAGATCGGTTCTTGATCATATATTTGGACGATTTTTTGGTATATTCTAGATCACAATCGGAACACGAGCAACACGTCAGAATGGTGCTACAACGATTGCGGGATCATGGACTATATGCCAAGTTAGAGAAATGCGCCTTTGATCTACAAGAGGTAGACTTCCTGGGATACCGCGTCTCGCCACAAGGGCTCTCCATGGACCCGGCAAAGGTTTCAGCAGTATTGGAATGGCGGGCGCCAACCAACAAGAAGGAAGTACAGCGCTTCTTGGGGTTTGCAAACTATTACCGCAAATTCATCCCAGACTTCGCTCGCTGGTCTGACCCAATCACCAGCTGCATCCAAGGGAAACAGCCTTTCCGCTGGACGGAGCAAGCAGAGAAAGGGTTCCACCAGCTAAAGCAATTATTCACGACCCAGCCAATTCTACAGCACCCTGATCCTAAAACCCCTTTTGTTGTGCAGGCTGACGCCTCTGATGTGGCAATTGGGGCTGTACTCATGCAACCAGTGGGAGAACATCTTCATCCTTGTGCCTATTACTCCCGTCAACTAACAGCCCCAGAGAGAAATTACACTATTTGGGAGAAAGAACTTTTGGCCATAAAGGCAGCTTTTGAAAATTGGAGACATTGGTTGGAAGGGGCCAAATTTCCCATTGAAGTTCATACTGATCATCGAAATTTAGAGCACCTAAGGACTGCACGAAAGTTAAATCAAAGGCAGCAGCGCTGGGCTTTGTTCTTTGAACGTTTTGACTTCCAGATCCATTATGTGACCCCGGCTCAGACCAAGCAAGCAGATGCTCTATCACGGAAACCAGAGTATGCTGCAGGACGCAGAGAGACCTCAGAATCTCGATTGCTGCAACCCGAAAACGTTGCCACGCTCACAGTGGGAAACACCAAATCCACTTCAATTGAACCAACTCCCTATAACCCAGAATCCCTTTGCACTCAAGAAATTAGAGCCAGTCAACAGGCAGATGCCTGGGCTCAAGAACAGATTCGCCAAGGACTACGTTTCCCTTTCTCACTTAAGGATGGGCTACTATGCTACAGGAATCATGTTTACATCCCTCCAGGTCCAGGCAGAGAAAAAGCACTTCATCTGTGTCATGACAGCAAGCCAGCAGGGCATTTTGGACTTTTTAAAACCATGCACTTGATCCTACGAGATTTCTGGTGGCCCAAGATCCGCAAAGATGTGGAGAAATATGTCAATACCTACCCTGTATGTCAGCACTCCAAGACACGAAGGGAGAAGCCGTCAGGGCTACTGCATCCCCTTCCCACTCCTTCTCGCCCATGGGAGATAATTTCCGCGGATTTTATCACTGACCTACCACCCTCCCTTGGATTCACCACGATTCTAGTGGTGGTGGACCTTTTTACCAAGTTGGCCCATTTCATTCCCTGCGATGGTCTCCCCACGGCCAAAGAGACTGCAGACTTATTCCTTCAACATGTTTTCCGACTACATGGGTTGCCCAAGAGTTTAGTCACTGACCGTGGATCTCAATTCACCTCTCGTTTCTGGAAAGCACTACAGAAACTATTGGGCATAGACTCTCGTTTATCTTCAGCTCACCATCCCCAAATGGATGGGCAAACTGAGCGCACCAATGCCACTTTGGAACAATACCTTCGCTGTTATGTAAACTACCAACAGGACAATTGGGCTTCCCTATTACCTCTATCAGAATTTGCTTACAACAATGGTGTCCAGGCTTCAACTAAAGAAACCCCGTTCTTTGCAAACTACGGCTTCCATCCACGTTTCTTTCCTTCTGTCATTGAAACTTCAGAAGTCCCTGCAGCGGAGGACTGGCTGCAAGAACTCACAGCGGTGCAACAACTCTTGCACCAACAACTGGATCAAGCCAAGGAGGACTATAAACGCCACGCTGACGGTCATCGCCAGCCGGGCCCCGAGATCAAGGTAGGAGATCGGGTTCTGTTGTCCACTCGCTTTTTGCCCTCCCACCGTCCCTGCCGGAAGTTAGATGCCCGTTTCATTGGTCCCTACCCAGTGGTGGCGCAACTTAACCCCGTGACTTTCAAACTCCAACTTCCGCGCTCCATGCGCATTCATCCAGTGTTCCACCGTTCCCTGCTCCTTCCGGCGGATGGTGTACACCCCGACGCGAGCCGGCCGGCCCCCGCCCCTGTTCTAGTGGACGGAGAGGAGGAGTTCGAGGTTCAGGACATTTTGGATTCTCGATTCCATCGCCGCCGCCTTCAGTATCTCATTGACTGGGTGGGTTTTGGCCCCGAAGAACGCTCTTGGGAAGACGCTTCCACAGTCCATGCCCCCGACTTAGTCCGCTGCTTCCATCAGGCCTATGCTACCAAGCCGCGGCCCCGCGACTCGAGGAGAGGGGCCCTGTTTGAGGGGGCCTTGAGGGCGGGGATAGTGTGATGACTCATGGGCCTTGTAGTCCTGTTCCTAGTACTGTTGTGGCAGACGAAGAGGAAAACATGGGATTTTCGCCGGTTCAGCAAGAGCCGGAGTCTCTTCACCTGCAGGATGTTGACGTTTGCCCTCAAGAATTCAGCCAAACAGGCCTTGGGCAGAACTCCCCCCCGTTTTCCCGGAGGGACAATTATACCAAAGATAGGGGAGTCAGGGAGGCTAATCGCAGAAGCCTGAGAATCGCTGCCAAACAAATGGCTGATTAGGTCTGCTTCCCTTGTGTGATGTCTCATGGGCCTTGTAGTCCCGTTCCTAATACTATGGTGGCAGACGAAGAGGAAAACATGGGATTTACACCGTTTCAGCCAGAAACGGAGCCCCTGCACCTGCAGGATGTTTGCCCTCAAGAATCCAGCCAAACAAGCCTTGGGCAGAATTCTCCCCCGTTTTCTCGAAAGGACAATTATAATAGAGATAGAGGGGCGAGGGAGGCTAATCGCCGCTCTCTCAGAATCGCTGCCAGACAATTAGCTGATTAAGCCTGTTTCCCTTGGGAAATTCTAAGGAGTCATGCATCTGGACACAGTTTGGGTTTCACTTCTTGTTCTCCAGGGAAAGTGTTCCTTGGCGGGAAAACAAGATCCTATATAGGTGTTTTACCGCAAGGAGATCCTTGCGGAGTCAATTCGTCAGCTTCAGGAGTGAGATCGTGTGTGGACTACGTAACTCCAGTTCCTTGTTTCCAGGACCAAGTTCCAAGCCTGCCTTGTTCCCCGGACCTCGCCATGGACCTTGTTCTTGCTTCTTGTTGCCTCGTATCAAGTCTTGTTTGCCAAGAATCTAGTTTGTTTTCCAGCCTTGTTGTCAAGCTCCAATGGACTAAAGGACCTTGTCATTTCCCCACACTTTGCTCGGCAAAGTGTGTGTTTCGGTTATTGGATTATAACTTTGGACTCTAATGTCACATATTGGACATTGTTTTCCTGGACTATATTTGACCTTTCCTGAAAGGTCTACTTCTGAACTATATTCTTAACTTGTTTTTATTGACTTTATATATTCCTTTAATAAAGATATTAGATAGTTTCTGGTCTCTGCGCATGGTTATTGGTGCTCTGCAGCTTGGGTCCTGACACCTTGGGAAATTCTAAGGAGTCATGCATCTGGACAGAGTTGGGTTTCGCTTCTCGTTCTCCAGGGAAAGAGTTCTGTTGGCGGGAAAACGAGACCCAATATAGGTGTTTGTCGCAAGGGAAACTTTGCGGAGTCAATTGATCAGCTTGAGGAGAGAGATCGTGTGTGGACTTCGTAATCCCAGTTCCTTGCTTCCCGGATCAGGTTTCAAGTCTTGCCTTGTCTCACGGTTTTGCCACGGACTTTGTTTCATGCTTCATGTTTGCCTCGTTTTAAGTCTTGGATCAAGTCAAGAATCAAGTTTAATTCCAGCCTTGTTGTCAAGCTTCATTGGACTATAAAGACTCTGTTATTTCCCCACACTATTGCTTGGCAAAGTGTGTGTTTCGGTCAAGTGGATTAAAACTTTGAACTCTAATATCTTATATTGGACAATACATTTCTGGACTATATTTGACCTTATCTGAAAGGTCTGCTCCTGAACTATATTCTTCACTTGTTTTTATTGACTTTATATATTTCTTTAATAAAGATATTAGATAGATTCTGGCCTCTGTGTAAGGTTATTGGTGCTCTGCATCCTGGGTCCTGACAATTACTCTTTTATATATATAGATGATGTTTTGGTGCTTAATTTGTAAAATCATAACATAATTTGATGTTTAATAGGCTTTTCCTTAATCCCTCCTTATTATCCAACATTTTCGCTTATCCAATGTTCTGCCAGCCTGTTTATGTTGGATAAGTGAGACTCTACTGTATTTGCTCCTACACTCAGCAGATAGCTGGCTTTGGGAGACTAAGGGCGCTGAGTTCGTGCCATCTTTAATGTTGTCACTTAACACAATTGTTATTGCCTGTGATGATAGCATGTGTCAATGGGACTCCACAGCTTCACTCCTTTTAACAGGTCAGTGGAATGAAGTATTATGAAAACAAACTTGTTAAAATGTTTTCCAGGAGTTTTCTAGAGCTTGGAAAAGAATTTCAGGAACTTGATTGAGTAAATGTTCGTTGTGAGTATATGTAAAGTTCTAAATAATACATAATGTCATGCAGATGTCCTAAATATTTTGCCCACAGGGTACAAATTTTCGAAAACCCACATAAAACATATATTTTCTCTGCAACCCATTTGAACGTCTGCTTGGGAAATAGAAGCTGCTGGCTTTCTATGCATTTCCCTGCTGATGGCCAACAGATTTATATTGTAATACAGTAGAAATCCGAAAACACCTGTGCTGCTTAAATGGCTCTAAAGATAAAATCTATTGTGCCTCTTGAAAGGCCATTTTGGTCTCCAGAGGAAAAAAGGCAATTTTGACTCGACTGGGACCTCATGTATTGATCTCACCCAGGAGGTGTTAACAGAAGAGAGAGATTAATCCAAGAAAGGGGATGTGCTCTCTGTTTTGTGGAACAAACCCAAGAATGGTTCCAAAGAAATGAATACGCTGAATACTAATTCTGTGTATTTCTGTGCACAAGAGGCAGACAGAGGCAGCATGCAGTGGTTGGTGAGTAAGAGAAATGTGAGGTTTTTTTCAGACCTTTCAACACTTCAGGTATTCGACTTTTGCAGGTAACAAAGCACTTGGCCGGCGGGGTTAAAATACTTAAAGTAAGTGTGGGCAACTTTATTTCACTAATGGTGTTCAATCTCTTTTTATGTGGTCTGAAATAGCACAATAATGGTGGAGTTTGGGTGGCCCAAATATTGCAATCCAGAGCTAATTTTAATGGATTTACCAGCAAAAACAGGCTGTTTTCTCTGTTTTGAGGGGAGATCCAAGCAAGCCAGCCCTTTGGATTATAATGTATTTTTGATTCCTACAGTTGTCCATTCAAATAATACCTGGTGCAATCCATTAGCAGCCTTTTTCTGATTTGCTTGATTCAGGGGAGGACCTAGGTTTAGGGATGAACTTCTGTGTGATTTTTGGATGTTTGGAGAGAGAAATACATGTAGTTCCCATATAATAAGAGCTGATCAAGATTATCAATCATAGTGCTCTACCAAAAGGACCATAAATCAGAATAATCATTCATTGTTATGTACAAGAAACTAGTCCATGGGCATTCTGAAGTGCTGAAAGTGGCATATTTTGCAATTTAGATGTGTGTTTTCACCATGGTCTTTTCCCCCTATTGGCATGTGAGGAAGTTGTGCCATTCACAGAAAGGATGGTAGAAATAGGACTTTTCTGACACATTTCTACTGAACTGAAAGCTGAGAATTATGAGGAAATATCCCCTGTATGTTTTATTTTGGACCTATGGGTTTCTAAACAGGTCTGATGTCAGGTGAGCTCCTGAGTGCCAAGGTATGAAAATGTCAGATCAAAGCTCCTAAGTCTCAGACATAAGCTTTGCACAAAGTACACTACAGCAAAATCTGGAGTCACAGATGACTTGCTATGATAGGAATGAATCCCTTTGCCGCAGTACTTATGCTATGGCTTTTAATGGCTTGGACAAAGTTTGGGAAGATAGTATGTTGGATTTCTTCAGGGAAGAAAGACCAACTAGAGCTGTTCTCAACATCAGCTTACGATTTTGGATCTAGTATGAAATAAATTACAAGTGTGTGTTTGTCCACATATACTGTCAGCTCTCCACATTTGATGGGGAGAACTTTAGGAGAACAGAATGCAAAAGTGGCAAAGCTTTGACTTAAAAAATTCTGCTATTTATCACTTGACATAACCTTCCCAGAAATTTCTGGGTTCCTCCAGTATCATTCTATGGTCAACTTCCACCTTTCAGCTTTTGTAGATTTGATTATTATTGGATTTGATTAAAATGTTCCTTGGTGCTATTCTTTGGTCAGGTTCCAGCAGAGGTTGACTTTAAAGTTAAACTGGAGGACCTAGAGAAAACATTTTACCCCCCTTATTATTAAAATATATATTGACTCCTCCCACAAATCAGACCTTTTCTGGTTTCAAGGCAGAGGAAAAATCCTATTGAACTCTATATCCCTTGGATCAAATCTGAGGCAATTTTAGATCTGTTTTTGATACAAAGGCCTGTGAATTGAGTTCTGCAACAACAGTATAGATAGTAGTTTTGTCACTTGTTCACATAAGAAAATTTTATCTGTGATAGCTGATACATGTTTTAGATGACAGCTATTTTATCCCAGCTCTCAAATATGACCATGTTGAATCTGGGTTTACAATCCAACCCATTTTATGACTCTGTGAAATGTGTTTCACTTTGTGAAATCCTTGTTCTTTTGGCTTCTGTCCTCTCTATCCTGTTATGGGAATATTGCTGATCTGTTGCAGGAGTGTGAGTGTACTACCTCCAGGTAAATAAGAGTCCAGTTGTTTTCTTTATTATATTCATATCCTTGTTTTGTTTTGTCTCCTGTGTTTGTTGGTGATTTGATGTTTATATTTTGCACTATATGGTATAATCAGAATTTTAGAGAGAGAAATAGCTGCAAGGCAATATTTCTCTCTTCTCATTATGGTCCTTGAATTTGTATAGTGATAGAAACACAAAATTGCCAATATCTCTGTGTGGTAACACAGATTACTACTATAATCTCAGACTCCTATTGCAGTAGATCATACATTGGAACCAATTACTGTTTACTGGGAATTAAATTTCAGAATTCACCTTGTCTCAGAAACATGTACAATGTTCCTCCCTTGTTGTTTGTGTGCATGACACAGTTTTAAAAGTATCTTTGAGTCACCTTCTTGTTATTTACTTTCCAGTGTTTTCTTTGTTCAGACAGAAAAGCAAAAGAAAGTGATTGTGAAACCTACATCGTAGTCAATCTCATTAGAGAATGTAGAAATGCAAATCGCAGTTCAGTGTCATTTTAAAAGATAAAGGGAGCTATCCATCTTAACAATGTCCCTCAAGTTCTTTTGTTAGAAGATGTCTGAGGAAAAAATATGAAATTTGGGTTTCCCTGCTTGATGTAACAAGCAACTTTGAGCCAAAAAATGTGTCAGCATTCACCAATATCTACTTTGGGGATTCTTAACCTATATTGTTTCACAAACCCCTTTGCCAGTCAAATGGAAACCACAGGCCTCTTCTGAGAATAAATGGTGGATAGTTAAATTTCAGTTTGTACACAGCAGGACTGTGATCACATGTTATCTAGTGTTGGATCTAACAACTGCTGTAATTTCAATGGATGGATAAGAGTAAGAGATTTTTCGAGATATGCAACAACTGCAATGTGATATGAAATTCATGCTACTGTCATTTATTGCACATATTCATAAGTGAAGGAAGTACTGGATTTCAGTTAGAGGTCAGAGAAAATAAAGGTGAAAAGTTTATTATTTTCAGTTTAAGCTCACGGACTTCCTAAAATCTTTTTGTGGGCCCCTGGTTAAGATCCCCTTGAGTTCAGCTCTCTGGACCTCCAGCCAACAGTTCCAACTGCCTGGAATTCTGCGAGCTAAAGTCCAAAACATATAAAAGACTGAAGCTTGAGAACTGCTGATTCTAGATCAGAGCTGAGAGATTCCATCATCCCCAGGCATGCTCTGGTTTGTCTCTCCTGATACTAATGAAGTCATCTGCTAGGTCTGGACAGGACAGCAGCAATGTAGAGGCTACTGAGAAGCAATAAGGCACTGACAGAATTTTGAGGAAACTCCACCATTTGAATAAATGCTATATGAATTTTGGGGAATAACAGGAATAACGATCTCCCTATAGAAAACCCTAGTGGAGCCTGACAACGGAATGCTAAAAGTCTTTGGTGGAGAAAAATAGAATCTTAGAATCACAGGGTTGGAAGAGACCACAAGGGCTATCCAGATCCTCCCTGCCATGGAGGATCACACAATCAAATCACTTCTGGCAGATGGTCATCCAGGCTTTATTTAAATACAGTAGAGTCTCATTTATCCAAGATAAATGGGCCGGCAGAACATTGGATAAGTGAAAATCTTGGATAATAAGGAGGGATTAAGAAAAAAGCCTATTAAACATAAAATTACATTATGATTTTACAAATTAAGCACCAAAACATCATGTTTTACAAGAAATTGACAGAAAAAGCAGTTCAATACCCAGCAATGTTATGTAGTCATTACTGTATTTACGAATTTAGCACCAAAACATTGCAACATTTACTACAAAAACAATGACTACTAAAAGGCAGATTGCCTTGAATAATACAGAACCTTGGATAAGTGAAGCATGGATAAGTGAGACTCTACTGTAACAACAACAACAACAACAACAACAACAACAACTTTATTTTTAAAGTATATCCGGCCCCATCTCCCCAAGGGGACTTGGAGTGGCTCACATGGGGACCAAACCCAGCAATATACAATAAAATACAACCGGATAAATACCTTTATAACAAGACATAAAATCATAAGCATATAATATATATTAAAACATACTCAAAACCGATAGAAATAACCAGGTGCAGTGGGCATAATCAAGCTGAAAGCTAGGCAACATTATATATGAACAGAATCTTACAGCTTCTATTGAATGGACAAGGAGAAAAGCAGTAGCCGGATATAGGTAGAGGTACAGAACTGACGTTAATTTATAATAAATCAGTCAAACGCACATTGGAAAAGCCAGGTTTTCAAATCCAAAGAAAGAGACTCCATCACACTCCAAGGCAACATATTCCACTGTCAAATAGCTTTGGGAAGGTGTACCATACAAGAGTAGTTGTGTTTTTGGCTAGAGCCCTAAACAATATTCCATACTGTGCAACATTTTGTTGCTGAATTTGTTTGTCTCTCGCAGTAGCTTGTTTTCTTTTGCCTGCCTGCCTCACCCCAGAGCTGTCATTTGGATGACCAGGGCTGTTCAGCTGGTGGTGATAGTTATTAGTAGTGAAAATCATACTGTGTAGATAAAGGAAAAGTTGATGGTGGAAATGTATGTCAATACACTATTACTAATTGCCAAAAGAACAATTTCTTCCTAAGATTTGTCTAAATCTACAGTGTTGTGCAGAGCAGTTTGAGGATTGGACTTTGATTTCTAGGCCATAGAAACATACTGGATGGTCCTGAGCAAGTCACACTGTCTTAGCCTCAGAAGAAGAAAATAACAAATCTCTTTTGAATAAATCTTGCAGAGAAAACCTTACAAGGGCTGCTGTGATATTGTGATTTGATTCTATATGCTTTTATGGTTTTACCTTGGATTGTCTTACTATTAATGTTGTTTAATACTTTTTAAATATTTGTATTTTTTAAGCTGTATTGAAATGTTTTTAGTTGTGAGCCGCTTTGAGTCTTCATATGGAGAGAAGACATGGGATACAAAAAATAAATGAACAAATAAATAAAGAGCTTGCTATAAGTCAGAATTTCCTTGAAGGTACACAACAACAACAGCAGTGTTGTGCAGAGAGCTAGTTTAGAAATAAGCAACCTGATGCCCTCCAGAGGTTTTGAACCAAATAACTAATATAAGGAATAGAAAACTGGGTCAATTCACGGACAAAAAAAAATCTTGTTTAAAAGCATATTCTTCTATTCTGCAATCATTTCTATTTCACACAGCAGCAAAGTAAATAACAGCTAATGTAAAGATCATCCAAGGAACCTGAAAAGTCAGCTTTGCTACAAAAACAGTCAATGTATTCTTCATTAGGTTACAATGGTCAGGCAACGTAATTATACCTTTGTTAACTAAAATAATTACTTTAAAATAATCTCTGTGTATGAAATGATTAGTTCTCTTGTTTCAGTTTGATTCCCAAGTATTCAATAAATTAGGTTTGTTTTACTGTTTCCTAGCAATACTTCCATTTTACAATATTAGAGACCCAGCATGAGAAAATATTTAAATATGTTCTTACTTTGACAATAATAGTTGTTCCAAATAGGATTAATATCAAGTTACTATAACTTAGTAGAATCACAACCATTTGATTCTTTAAATGGAATTGCCCTTCACTTTTTGTGTTCAGAATTTTAATTATATACTGATTTTTTCTGTCTAGATTTTGCAACAGATAATGCAGATACACAATATTATTTTGTTTACGGTCATTTGGAAAGCACAGCCAGTCCTTGTAAAATACCAAATGATATTTTGTTTTCATTAGCCTAGTGTGAGTAGGTCTTAACAGACACACATTAACCAAGCAATTTATAGGTTGAAGTGCATGTTAATAGGAGCTGTTTCACGCAGACACACCAAACCCAGGAACGTATCCCTTATGGATAATGGGAGGAGATCATATTGTACTTAGAATTTCTGCTCACTTTGTACATTGATAGAAGAGCTTCCTCTGCATAGTAACAGGAGCTTCTCTTGGGCCTTGACAGCTGCCGGCTGATGGGAGGAAACAGAATTGTGTGTGTGTGTGTGTGTGTGTGTGTGTGTAGAATCTAGGGTCAATATATTTCCCCCCCTTATGAAACATTTATTGACCAAAACCTTTGACTATGAATGATATGTCTTCAGCTCAGTGTGTTTAAATAAATAAACTTTTTTGACCCTGAGCAATGCTGAATCATTATCCAACATTTCCTTCCAAGTCCACTATAAAATGTTTTGTATCTTCCTTAAGGAATCAGTGCTCTCTTCCCTCCCTCCCATCATATTTCTCAATTTTTCATTATTTATCCCAAACTATTTCCATTTTTTCTGCTTGGCATTTCATTCCATTTTTTGGGTGAATTAGTAATTTCCTGAGCCACCTTCCTCATCTCTAACCTAGGATAATTTCTCAAAATGTTGTGGCAACAGCAGTAGCAACCTAAATCCAGTTGCTACTTCCAAGATTAGCTGGAAGTAACAACACGAAGAGTGAACCCACAGGGACTTATGTAATATACAATCATTTAGTGGGTTCTCTCTTCTTGGGACTAACAGATTTCAGTCAGCTTGGTGGGTTTGAGAGATTTAGTTATGGTGGTATGAGGAATCTCATGTAACCACAATGCCATGCTCTTTTAGGGATCAGACATGATTTCTAGATAGCCCCAAAGAGACATGTATTAAAATGTTTTTAGTTGTCAGCCTATTTGAGTCTCCGTATGATAGATAAAGTGGGACATAAATAAACATAATAAATAAAATGGTACCCACCCTCCAAAACAGTCCCCCGCAAGAAGCAATTTTTAAAAGGAATACTGAGTAAACAGTACTTTAAAAGCAATCTATGAGTAATTTTGTTATTTTTGCAAGAAGGGTATCATTATGCTTTTGTTACCCCAACCATCTTCCCTGCCAAATAATGTGTTAAGGTAACACTGTTACCTATCATACTACTTCCAAGTCAGTTTGTTGATTACAGATAATGCATACTATGGTATGTAATTTGTTTTGTAAATATTCCTGAGAGGGTTAATTTTTTTTAAAAAAAGTCTACAGTTTATACACAAATTATCCAATCATTTGCTAAATCATGGTTGAGTGTATTCAATTTTTTTGTTAATCTTTGTAATGAGGTTTTTTTTTCTTTTGCTCTGAACATCTCATTTCTTTTGCTTGGATTTTGCATAGTTATAATGTGTGTTAGGCAATCCTTGGAAATGGAAAAGCTAATGGAAAAAGAAATTCAACCTATTATTTACTTATTAAACTAAATTGTTTGAAAGGCAAAGGCTGTCTTCCTTTCACAGGCACTTTGTTTTCATTTTTCTTTGAAGCTGTCTTTCTTGCACTTAAGAAATTCCACAAGACGCACCCTTTTTGTCAAGATATCCACTTAAAATAGACAGCCCTCCCATTTCCATGCCATTACTAACATTTTAATTACTGTAATAGCAATGCAATGTGCCTGATGAAATCATAATACGTTGTCAAACGCTTTCATGGCCGGGATCACAGGGTTGTTGTGTGTTTTCTGGGCTGTATGGCCATGTTTCATACATGGCCATATAGTCCGGAAAACACACAACAACCCCAAATCACAATACCTTTGCTCAGAGCAGTGATATGACACCCCCTCTACTAATAGCTCCTTTTTGTTTGTGAATGTTCTTGTATTCATAAGAACAAGGAATATTGATTTCTTAGTCCTTAACAACAGCTTAATTTTTTAAAAAATAAAATAGATTTTCCTTTTGCAAAGAGCATTCCAAGAGCGAGAATCTAAAAATGCAGATCCCATGTGATCTTGGAAGCTAAACAAGGTCAACCCTGATAACTACTTGGGTGGGAGATCACCAGTAAATATCAGGTCCTGGAAGCTATTTCTGAGGAAGGAACTGGCCAAACCCTCTCTGAATATTCTTGCTGAAAGAAGTTCATGGGGTTGCCAGAAGTTGACAGACTTTAAGGCACACATACACACAAATTTCACAAATGGCAACAGAAATATCTGTAAGTATACCATGTTGCTGGTAGACCTTTGATACTATATTTGAAGTAACTCTTTGGATCAACAAGTGTGCTCTGAGTTACTGTGACCATGCCAGATTTACACTAGGAGAAAATGTTTTTGTAAACTTCCAAAGAGGCAAAAAGTGTTTTAAAAAGCCATTTAAACAAGTTACTATATTTTTATTCTCTATGCTTGCCATGGTTGTTTGCCATTGCCTCTTTGGGCAGCAACTGCTGGAATTTTCCACACTTGTCTCTGCAACTCCAAGGTTCAAGAAGAGGCTGAAAGTTATTTGGCGGCTGAGTGATTGAGATGCCCTGAGTTTCAGCTTTCAACTGGAATGCGAGATATTGATGTAGTAATTTCCTGTGGCAGGAGCTGTTTCAACATTGGTATAGCTGCCTGTCATGACTGGGATGTTGAGTGAAAAAGGTTCTTTTTTAGGGAAGGGAAAAATGCCACTACACTGCATTTAGGTTTAAAAGTTTTTTAAAAAACTCGTGTTAATTATGTTTACATTCAAGAGGGATGATTATTACACTTGAAGTTACTTCTAAATTGGAATTTAAATGTAGGTTACTTCAATGCACTAAAAGAGTAAAAAAAAAGAGGATGCATTATTTTAACCTTCCACCCCCGTTTATGTTTTCAGTTTGGGAGAGGAGGAAACAGCTTGATGAAATGGGAAAACTTCATTTCTCATCCGCCCACCCACTGTAATGGAACGAGTGAATTTGGGAAGACATACACATAGCACAGATAGAAGAAACTAAAAATATTTTTCTATAAATATAAAGTGGAAGTCATAGTCATCTCACCCTTATCCATAATTCCACAGAATAAAAAGTAAACAATTACATATATGATAGATAGTTATGCTATCTGAGAACAACAACCTCTACACTAAAAATTCTCTTATTTTCAGTCAGAAATGTTTTCCTGAGACAGAAATTCAATTAATTGTATTGTCTAGTAACAGCTGTGTCCCTGGGCTATCCTTGTGTTGATGCCCAGTTTCTTCATCCCCTTTTTCCTTTCCAGACATTCATGATTTCTTTCTATTTGTCAGGAGTAATCTCTTAAAGACAGAAGAGAAATAAAGAAATCCTAAGGCCAAATGTGAAAGAACAGGGATTCACATCCACAGCACATCTGAAATGTCAAACATATCATAACCTTTTTTGGTATATGAAAACCAAAAGCAACCTAGTAGAAGGCTTTGCGCAGGTTTTGTCATAATATGTTGCTCGATATGGACAGGGAGCAGGTTTGTTCATATGGCTGTTTGCCATGGGTCCCCCTGAGGGAGAAGAGCGGTATATAAATTAATTAATTCATTAATGAATTAAATAATAAAAGCTGTACTACATCAGCAGGTCTTGCCATTTTCTGGTTATAAAGATTACTATTGTTTTGTCTTGTATTTTGATACCACATAATCCAATCCTAGGACATTTAGTTTTGTTCCTATATCCTCTTATTTTACCTTTCTATTTTAAATAATTTCTTCTCAGAAAATCAGTAATTGAATATTGCCCCACCTTTGCTGTATCAAAGTAATATGTCTTTACTTTAGTCAAGGATTTCTCCTTAATCAACATTGCCAATTTGACCATCTCAGCTAATTCACATATTTTCATCAGCTAATCTTCTTGTGTCAGTATATCTGCTTCTTTTCATCTCTGGTCATAGATGATTCTCATTGCTGCAATCACGTATAATAGTAACCTTCCATATTTTTTTCTAATTGCTCATCCAGCACCCTCAATAATACAGTTAAGATTTTATTGTAATTTTCACCTTTAAAGTATCTTTTAGCATCATGCATATCCGAGTCCAATATTTCTGCATTTTTTTAGAAGTCCACCACATATGTTTTTAAAAAAGGTTTTATTCACATACATTAACAACTTGCAGTGTAAACAGAATACAAAATTATGAACATATTACAAACACTTAACCACCCCACCTAGGCCTGAATACGTATAGTTTCCTCTGCCATAAATTTATGTGCCAACCAATAAACAAATGTCATAGCCAAAATTCCTGACCAGGAGGCAGGGCGGTAGTCAAGTGGGGGGGGGGGGGTAGGGGGTTCAAACCCCCCCCCCCCAAACCTGGTTTACTTATTTATTTGAACTGGTTAACCAAATCCCCGTGAGTGTCCACTGAAGTTTTCTAAATTATTTTGCATTATGGAACTACTCTTCATGATTTGCTAAAAAAAGTTTCAACCCTCCTCCATGAATTTTTTTCTGGCTATGGCTCTGCCAACAGGGTTGTATTGTTTTTTCTTATCACTCTCTAAAATATATTTAATAAAAACCGACCAATAGGAATCAAATTCTGATCTTTTAATTTCTCCCCTAAACACCCTCATTTCAGTTGATAGTTTATTTTTTAAGGCTGCGTTCCATACTTCCCCATACCATGCTTCCAGTGTGAGATTGGTTGGTATCTTCCATTTCCTTACTATTATAAGTCTTTCCACTGTGAGTAAAATAATCACCAGTTCTTTTATTTTATTATTTCTGAATTCAGCTTTGTGCATCCATTAGCATCTGTGGCTAGGTTTTATCCTATAATGTTACCTATTTCCTTAAATATATTGTTCCAAAAACTCTTCAGCTGGGGGCATTCCCACCATAAATGAAAGTATGTGCCTTTGTGCATGCCACATCTCCAACATTTCCCCATAATATCTTTGCTAACATAGGTGGCAGCTACCACCTATAGATAATCTTACACATTTTGTTTTCAAATCATTACATAAAGTGAATTTTGTACTCTTTGTCCAGTCCTCGTTCCACTGCTCCTGTTTTATTTGTCTACCTATATTTTGTGCTCATTTAACCATGCAAGTCAGGATTGTCTAGTTACAGAATTGTTGACAATAGAGCCAGGGCATGCCTTGGCTGTGCAAACCCTGCAGAATTGGTTTTGTTATCTACTGGCAGTCTTAGAATGTAACTGTTTAGATTCCCCCCCCCCCCCCCCAGGAAAAACGCAATCTAATGATTGTCAGCAGTCTGTTCTGCAACAGTGTAGGACAATCCTAGGAACACATCAAATTGGGTTTTAAGTAAAAGTCTCAGTAGTGTGGTGTAAAATCAGCCTTGAAAAATCACCATGAAAATGTACAAGTTAGTGCAAGTAATCTCCTTATTTATCCTTGCAGTCTGCTGTGTGAAGCATGTAGAATCAAATAGAAAAAAGACATCTTCTGTATCAAATGGGCTTTAGACAAGTCCTGTTAAAAGAGATTGACTGCTGGGCATGTGAAGCTGCAAAACCATCATTTTAGGAATGAATGAAAAAAAGAAAGACATGAAGCTGTTTTGAAGTGTGTGTTTGTGTATGTGTCCTGAACATGTATGATTCCCTTTGGATATTTCTTCCTTGAATTGCAAGTTGTATTCTTCCTTCTAAATAGATTGCCAGTGATTCATGCTGACATTAATCAGAGAATGTGTCCTTTGTCTATCAGTTTTTTCCAGAACTTCTCATTAGTATTTAAGAAAATCTAGGTTTTAAAGAGTAGTTTCCTTATTTGTGCAGAGAACGGTTGGTGTTGGTGTGGGTAGAGAAGAAAGGTTTGGAATCCCCCCTTCTTTCTCTGTTCCAGAGGAAGAAAGTAGGAAAACTGGGTTCCCCCCCCCCCAATTGTGCAATTACCAGCTAGCTTTTAGTGGAAAGCATTCTTCCAAAGCTATATAGCACCTCTGTAATCATGACTTTTTCACAAGATTAAAAAAAAGAGATTGATATTTTGTCTTGGTCGGTGAAGGGGTCATACTAAGGAAGTGTAAGAAGCAGATGTGACTTAATGACAGGAAACTAAAATTAGGTAACAAGACAAGTGCTGAAGAAGCAAGTGAGTGCCCGCAAAAGTAGTAGTGAATTTTGCTATATATCTGCTTGTGGGATGTGAGGCTTCCCCTCAGATAATACTAATCATACCTTAGTGACTGTGTTGTATGTATTTAAATGTACACCTGTTCTACATCCATTTGTAATGCCAACAGTTTGCTCTAAATTAATAAGGACCTAGTACAGAATGGTGGAACAGCATCGTACAGATACAATATTCTCGTGAGATCTGGCTGTCATTAGGCGTATTTTCATGAACACAGATGCTAACAAAGTAAAAACAAAGAAAATGTCAATTCTCAACACTGTTTTGTACACAGGCTGAATGTGGCTCATGGTTTTGTGTGGTAATGCTACACTTCATGTCGGTTATGGGACAACAGTGGGTAAAATGCATAAGATCCAAGACTGGCATGGATGAATTTTTCAGTCTAATGGGTGACATTTTTGTTGTTATTATGTACGGTATCTTCAGATTGTTCCTGGTTTGCGGCAACACTAAGGCAACCTTATCAGGGAGGTTTCTTGGCAAAATTTATTTGCTTCATCTCTGTCTCAGGCTGAGAGTAACTGATTTGCCTGATTACCCAGAGGTTTCTATGACCACTTGGGGAGTCAAACCCTGGTCTCCATTCCTAGTCTATCATTGAAATCACTACAACATGCTGGCTCTCACAAATGGCAATATAGAAAGGTCTAAATATTATTCAGTTTCAACTATCAGGAATCCTTTTCTGCATTCATTTCCTGTAAAATACCCAACACATGTACCAATGAACTCCAATGTGTGGCAGAAGACACAGGGACCCACACACAGTTATATGGCTTGTTGGATATTTTGTAGGAAAATCATGCAAAAAGAGATTCCTGATGGTCGAAACTGAAGAATTATGGGGGAGAAAGGGACCTTTGGTGGTCATAGATAATTTAATCAAGGAATAACAGGGAAATAAAGTGTTTGGCAGAACCTCCTGCCCCAGCACTCCTGTGCTACCAGTTTCAACCTTCTAATGCCATTTTCCATGTAATTACATGGAAATTGCATCTAGTAATGAGCAGTCTGAGGAGTCTCAATGGAACTGGGGGGCGTAACTCCTTTTTCTTTCTTTTGTGCATCTAGCTTTTCTGTAATTAATTTTCTGTAATTAATTTAGCAGTCTTATTGAGTCTTTCCCACACATGCATGACCCCACTAGAGATCTGGAGCCATCCCATAATGTAACCTGGAACTTTGGATTTTACTGGAACAGCATTAAAAGAGCTCACAGTAAAATAGGACTCATTGCCTTGACTTAACAAATTTTGTTTATTCAGAGTTTACAGGGCCATTATCATGGTTCCCACAAATTTTCCATACATACACACACACACATACCCTGTCTATATGTTGGTTTGTGTTCTGAGATTTTAAATGCACATTTGTATTGTGTAGTCCTTAAACCATGTCAATACAGAGTGTTACTGCACTGTTTTATTTCTGGGGCATTAGGTCTATAATGCAAGTAGGTGCATAGAGAAAAATTTCCTGGAAAGATTGCTGGTGAAGGGATGAATAGAATTGAGATATCTTTTGGTTTGTGCTGCAGTGTGTGAAATGAATAAGGAAAAAGATATTTGAAGGGATCAGTTGTAGAAGGCAACTTCATAGCTAGCTTCACAATCAGAAGGTAGAGCACATAGATAATTTATGAAGCGATAGAGTCATCTGTCTGTAGGTTAAGACATGGAGTCCTTTATTTGCAGTCAAAGTCAATAGCGATGTCTCTTCTACTCACAATAACATAGCACATATTGATGACTTACATTAAAGTCTCCGACACACTGAACGTGTTAAACTTTTGCCTTAAGATGAAAGGGGAAGAGTGCCTGAGGTGATCATACTTGTACTGATTGAATGGCCACTTCATTGCAGTATACTTTAATGCAGGTAGACTGTTAGGTAGAGTGAGTGTGCATGTTGGGTGGGTGTGGCTGCATAGCCATATACTGACTCTGTCTCAAGGGCACTCCTGGCATATTTAATATTGACACTTGAATTCTAGATCGGATCTGATCATGGAGTCTTTTTGGGAGATTTCCTAGTTAGATAGTGGTGTGTGAATGTCCCAGTCCTTACTTGAGCATGCTCCAAATATCGGGAGGGATTTTCTTCACTGCTGCTTTTGTTGAGCGATGCACAATAAATAAGTAGTAAGCGGAGTCTGAAAAACTATTTTTGGGGATCACAATTTCCAACATATTTGATAGTGGAAAATGTGCGGGCGGGCGGGGGGCGGGGGGCGGTATAGTCCCGAGGAATAACTTACCCATCTTTGGCAATAGGCAAACATGTGTTGGCATTTCTTTTTACTCTTCCTTCAATTGTGTGTATATGTATATATGTTGATGCATGTGACTGTGTACCTCACAGTAGGTTCTGCTCTCGCTTACATGATTGGATGTGTATTTGAGGTGGGCTGTGATATACAAGGGGTATGGGGTTATTTCCTTGCCAAATCTGGAAACACCTTTCTGCCATGGTATCATGTTGAAGGAAACCTGCATAAGCCAGTCCTGACACTTCAGAGACAATTTTTCATAACTTACTTTATGCTGTTTTATGAGAGAATGAGTGACAGTGACAATGAAATTATGTATGGGAGAAAGAAATCCCTGTAGACTGCACTGCTGAGAGAGAAAAGAATGACTCAAATGCAGGCAGTGCTAAGAGAAGACTGTGCTAAGAGGCTATGCTAATATTTTTAGATGAAGAAAAAAGTATATCTCTCCCTTTCTCTCTCTCTCATGGAAATCTGTGTTGCCTGTAACAACTCTGTAATTAAGCTTCTAGAATTTTGGGGCCAATACTGAAATCACCATGTTGTTTTGCTGGAGGGATTCCAAGACTGAATTATATGTTGGCTAGATTAACAATCACCAACAGATAGTGAGTTGTAGTAAATTGCCCAGATTTGTTGAGGCCAAAGGCTTCCTCATTCTGCTGGAGGGGAAAAAAACATAATTTTCTTGGAAAAGGCAAGGGGACAGGAAGACCTGGCAAAAGTTGTGTTCACAATCACACAGACTTCGGCATTCAGTGATACCGCAGAAAGATGAGGAGGAATCGGTGGTAGTGTCCATGGTGCCCCATGAACACTACCACCAATAGAAAGGACAGACGTGACCACATTATTTCTCATCTTTAACACAGGCCAGCTATACTTCAAGGTCACTCATCTCATACTTCTAACTTAGAGGAACCACTTCTTAAAATAGTTGGCTCTGTAGCAACCAACCTCTGGTGTGCTTCAGGTAAGACATGGTTCTGGTTTTCATTTTCTTGAACTCTAAATTGGGGCACAGAGGGGGGCTTGAGCCTTCTCTAGACTAGGCTGTGTTTATGCGTGTTAGCCTCCCTGAAATTATCTGACAAAATTAGATCACCAAAGATCGAGCCTCTCTGTAGTTGAGCCTTATCAGAAAATATCAATCAGAGATGTAAATGACCAATAATGAACAAAATATTGTTATGCAACCTTTCCAAGAATACCAAAGGTTGCCTGCAATCTGGTGTATTCAGACTTATTTGGAGTAAGATCCAAATAAAGTTTGCCTGCAATCTGGTGTATTCAGACTTATTTGGAGTAAGATCCAGTGAATACATGTAAGATGCTTCTAAGCATATATATGACCAGCAGGTAGACAAAATTAATAACCTTCCTGCCAATGTTAAATCACCCCCAAGTTGAAAACATTTCTGAGTTCCGAATACTGCCTACGTGGTTAAGGTGGCACAGGCAGACTAGACTTTTTCTGTTACTCTTTCTGGGGTGCTAAGGAGAGTGGGTATTGAGATGAACAGGTGCTACTCCCTAGATTAGCAGGAGACCCATTGGTGTAAGGAGAGCAGAGAAGTGAATTCAGAGCTCCTGGCACACTGAGCCAGGAGGTCCCTTTAATCAGCTTTGAGGTAGGCTATCCCTTGACATTGTGTTCAGAGCTTGATGCATTGTACTCACCCTGGCATAATGGTTTGTGTGTTGGACTATAATTCTGGAGAATCTTATCTTTGAATCCCTGCTTTCCCGTGAAATCCATTGGACAAGTCTCACACTCATAGTCCCCCAAAACTGTGATAGTTTGCCTTAGGGTCACGATAAGTTGGAAATGACACCACTGCCATCACCACAAGTTTCATAGGCTTGGAACTTTCTGCCAGACAGTCAGCATGCATCTATTGTTGTCTTTAATGATAAGAAAACATTTGTGAACCAGGGCAGGGAGCACATTCCCATTTTACAAATGGGTTTATAAAGAAATTTGTCATTGAAATGCCAGCTGTGAAGTAATTATATGAATATTTATGTGGACATGTGAATATAACCATATAATTATTAGTACAAACTAAAATAATCTTGACAGCTGTTTCAGGCACATTGACCAAAGTTTGGAGTTATCATAACAACAGGTAATGATGTTCCCTCCAATCTGTTGCTTTTGAGAGCAGGGGCATCATAATGACTAAACAATACAATTTTCTGGTTACTTTTTCTTATTATTTTGGGGGGCATTTTTGATTTTCCCTACTTAAGTTTAAAGCCATTTTCTTAATTGTTGGAGTAGTTTTTTCAAAGAAGTAAGCTAAAAAAAATTAATGAAACCATCAAGATTTATAGAACACATGTAATGATCCATTTCAACAAACCTCTGTCTGTGGCTTTACACTGGGCACTTGCCCATTCCTTGCTCATTTCAGCTATACGCACTGGCTTTGATGAGAGCCTGCAAGAGGACAGAAAAATATTTCTCTGTTCCAGGTAATAATAATATCCCTCCAGCACCAACTTCAGCATCTGGATGATATTGTCTGTGCACAGGTTAAGAGACATGCATAAAATGTTGTTCTGTCCATTGTGGTGAGGGAATTGTATGTAAATCCTAATTTTCAATTGAAGTTCTCAAAGCAGCTCACTATATTTATAAAATGTATTGTATTAAACAGATTACATTAAAAACCATGTATGACTGGGAGCTTGAAAATGTTCTGTTCTGTTCTCTTGAGCTGACTTGTCTCCTTCCTGTAGGTTCACCGTTACCAGTCTCTTGATGTTCAATCAGGGCGGCCCTGTGATGCAGCAGGTAGCATCAGATGTTCTGAGTAGATGGAAGAGATAAAAGATGCAAAGGCACATTCCTAACAGAGCCTACCCAGACACTGAATGAACAGTCACTATCTTCCTCAGCTCCTAATAGATTAAAATAAATCTATTAATCAAAGGCCATGTAACACTTCATATATCAATTACTTTTCCTTTTTTGGAATGTGGAAATCAATGTGTTTATCAAACAAGAGAGCTTTCAATAGTTATTCTTGGAATTGTGTTGTCGAAGTCTTTCATGGCCAGAATCACAGGGTTGTTGTGAGTTTTCCGGGCTGTATGGCCATGTTCCAGAAGCATTCTCTCATGACGTTTCACCCAAATCTGTGGCAGGGATCCTCCAAGGTTGTGAGGTATATTGAAAACTAAGCAAGGGAGGTTTATATATCTGTGGAAGGTTCAGGGTGGGAAAAATAACTCTTGTCTGTTGGAGACCAGTGTGAATGATATACTGTATTTAAACACCTTGATTAGCATTAATCAAGGATGCCTGCCATAGATGTGGGTGAAACGTCAGGAGAGAATGCTTCTGGAACATGGCCATACAGCCTTAAAAACTCACAACAACACATTCTTGGAATGGCATGTACTCAGGCATGTAGCTGGGGCGGGGGGGGGGGGGGGCTTGAGGGGCTTTAGCCCCCCCCCCCCCCAAATTCTCAGGGTGGTCCTCGAGAAGGCCTTACTGGCACGTGGCACGGTGGTGTCCTTGTCCACGCCTGGGCCCTCGGTGCACTCTCTTTCCTTTTCAGTGACCCTGGTTTCAGCCTTTGGTGCTGGGAGAGTAAGGGAAGTGCGCCGACAGCCCAGGTGCCAAAGAGGATGCCGCCGCACCAAAGACCATTCGGAGGCTGCAATAGGCCTTTGCGCCCGTGCACTCAGCAGGCCTTTGCGCCCATGCACTTGGGAGGCCTTCACACCTGTGCATTGAAGTCTCTCCACACTCGTGACTGGGAGTGGAGTGCGTCGAGCCCGTTGGCTGCCTTTTGGGACTTTCTGGATCCAGGTAAACAACAACTCCCATTTGAAAAAGGGCAATCATTCCCCAATCCCTGCCTCTATGTACAGTTGGGCACATTGGCTCTATGTGCCAAGTTTAATCCAGATCCAGTGTTGGCTTGGTTCAATGCCCTCTGGATAAGGGCGCACTGCAACTCCCAGATCCAAGGTCAAATACCACCAATCACCGCCTGTCCTATATGCACAGTTGGCCATGTTTGATCCAGATATGATGTTGACTGCCTTCAGTACTTTCTGAACTTCTGAACTACTATTTGAAAAGGGCAATCATTCCCTGATCCCTGCCTGTATGCACTGTTGGGCACATTGGCTCTATTATTGGCACCATCAATTAAGAAAGATATTGAGGTACTTGAAGTGTTGGAACTGTGTGACAAATCCTACTATCAGTCAATAAATTTCCTTTTTGACTGTGTTAGCTACTCTACCAGTAACGACATGCAGTGTGGAAAGATCGTTTTCCACCATGAAGAGAGTGAAAAGTGTATCTAGAAGTTTAATGACAGACCAGAGACTTAGTGGACTAGCAATGATTTCCACCCATCAAGACATCACTATCAAATCAGAAAAAGTAATTGACAAAATGGCTGGGGAGAAGAAAAGAAGACTGTTGCTGTAAAGTAAAAAATAAGTCAAAAAGTATTCTAAACATTTTGTTAATGAAAGTAAATAAATAACATTTATTATTTAAACTGTTATGTTTATTCATATCATGATCTGATCACCATGCTCAATATATCCCATATGCATGGGGGTATTCGGATAATGATACAAAAAGTTTGCTAGGCTAGATCCTCTCTCACTCAGACTCAGTCCCCCCCCCCCCCCCCCATCAAAATCCTGGCTACGGGTCTGCTTGTACTGTTCAGCCTCTCTGTTTTCTGTACTGAATTTACCTCAAACTGGTCATTGCTTTATATCCACATCATGACTTACTCAGTACTGTACCAGAGAAGGCAGTATTGGATTTTTTTTTAAAAAAAATCGATGTAGCTTTTACTTCCTTTTGGCCTGGACAACAATGCACATCTTTTCTTTTCACTGTCCATGTAATGTTCCTTGGAATTGGGATTTTAGTATGTGGTAGTTTGAGCGAGTCTGGCTTGGCATGGACCAACACTTTTTCCCAGTGATGCTCCAACTATGTGAAATCGTTACATGAATGAGCCCATAACATCTGCTCAGTGGTTTCAGTGGGAGTTTATTACAGAATTAACATTAATATATGATAATAACAGTCTCTTCTTGGTCCTAATAGGGCTTTAAAAGACCTACCTTTCAGTTGTCCATTGCCAGATCTCTTCCAGTCTGCTCTACTTTTGATCCAAATCTGCTGTTTATTCTAGCAAACTGCAGTTGGTGGCATGAATGAGGCTGGCAGCAGAGAGGGCTACTTACATTTCCATCACCAGGATATTTTTTTCTCCCTTCAGCCAGTTTGTTTTCACAACGTTACCTTCATGTTATGATGAGTCACACATATTTCAAACTGAGATTTGGTTTCAGTGGACCTCTGCCTTAAAAGGTGATTCTATTCATGCTATTTGACTCTTCAGAGTGCCCTTTCTTCCCAAAGGGGTTTAGACTCGGTCAAGCAGCTACATCTTCTCAGGGAACACTTCATGTTAACTTTATTAATTTTTAAAACATAAATGAGAGGGTTTATAGGAGGTATATTACCGATTTCTCTTATTGCTGGTGTGATTTATAGGCTGGGACAATGTCAGAGAGAAAAACAGATTCATATAATCCACGTCTGGAAAGTTCTGTGTTTCTTGATTCCTTTTATGGTTTCCTGAGTCCCCCCACCCCCAAAGTTATATTTTTAACACCTGAAATCACTACTCCCAAATGAGGTCCAATTAGACTCTATCATTATCTGTGAATTTTTTTAAAAAAGTAGCATAGTTCAGTGGCATTTTTTTTGTAAAAAATGGGGCTTAATTTAGCAAAGTGAATTCCAATTTCAAACATGACAAATTCAATATTAAGATTCCAAATGATTAAGTAACAATAAGAAATTAAAATAAGAACAGCAGATAAACCTTTGCTAGCCCACAAAACGCTCCAGCTGCACACTGAATTTTTTAAAAAAGTTTGTAAAGCACCCTGAAGGACAATTTTAAAATGTAAGCTTATCTTTGGATGTTGCTGCTGCAATTTTACAAGCAAAAGAATATAAATTCCTGAATATTTGGGAAAAAGATCCAGCTAGTGTGTCTAGTGTAAAGCAACATGTGTATGTAGTAAATCAAACTATTGCGACATTGTAAAACTCTCTGTCTAGTCTTGATTTGTTTATTTATTATTATTTAATTATTTAATTCATTTATAGACTGCTTTTCCCACCCCTGGAGAGACTCAAAGTGGTGTACACCATTATACATGGCAAAAATTCAATGCCTCACATCCATAGGTAAAGGTAAAGGTTTCCCCCTGACATTAAGTCCAGTTGTGTCCGACTCTGGGGGTTGTTGCTCATTTCCATTTCTAAACCAAAGAGCCAGCATTGTCCATAGACACCTCCCAGGTCATGTGGCCGGCATGACTGCATGGAGCGCCGTTACCTTCCCGCTGGAGTGGTACCTATTGATCTACTCATATTTGCATGTTTTCGAACTGCTAGGTTGGCAGAAGCTGAGGCTAACAGCGGGTGCTCACTCTTCTCTCTGGATTCGAACCTTCGACATTTGGTCTGCAAGTTCAGCAGTTCAGCGCTTTAACAGGCTAAACACATAAAAACATTACACATCTAAAAATGATCACATTGGACCATATATTAAATCATTAAAACAATATAGGCAAGCAGCATAACGATAAAACTTTAAACAGTAGGACATGTAAAGATTGCATCACTCCCATTTTTTTTTAGCTTCTTGCATTTTGGTGTTATTCATCGAATGCCTGTTTACACAGTTGAGTTTAGAGCTGGTTCCTAAATGCTAGGAGGGAGAACCATAACTGTAACAAGAGCTTGGTGAGGAAGGGATTATATATGTATTCTTTTGTATAACTGGATAACAGTGATACTAAACCAAGATGTTTGGTTTTGTCCATGGTGCTGTAGTTCCATTGACCATGATATGTTGGCATCACTTGGCTTGATTCCTAGCATGAGAGACTGCAAAGCAGAAGAAGGTTATTTTCAGCCAAGCATACAGACTGTTGGCAGCACCAGAGCTGGCAAGGTTGAGTTCTGAGAGTGAAGAGCTGGGCGTATATCCCACAGGAAGGAGTGGGGATAAGTGTAGCTCAGGAGGGCTGGGGGCACTGCGACAGCCATTTGGAGGAATGGCAAGCAGGAATAGAGGCTGGCAGACAGAGAAATTAGAAGTTGGTAAGGGTGGCAGGCGGGAAGATTGGAGGGTTTCATATTTGGCTGATCCATTCTTTGAGACCATAATGACACCCAAAGCGAATGTTTCTGCTAATATACTATCATATAAGCAGACTTTCCTGTGTAAAGTATTTTATCTTGATGAAAGGAATCATAATATGGTTGTAGTCTAAATGCAGAGCAGCTTAGAGTGGCTTTATACATTATGTAACTATGAACACAGTGAGTTTATCTGCTTTTTATTCTATTTGGGAGTACAGCTTGTTAGTTTGCCATCTACAAGTTACAAAAAAAAGTCTACAAAGTGGGTTCAAGGGTGACACGTGCATGTATTTCCTGTAATGTGTACAGCTAGTCTTCCTTTGCAATATTTTCACAACGCATATTTTGGAATATTAATAAGAGCATAAAAGCAAAATGGGAAAAGAATGGGGAGATATCTGAAATGTTGGATGTTTGATATGTTGCAATTTTTAATAACCGTCCATCTAACCCTCTTTTCTATTTAAATAGTACAGAAGAAAGAACTGTTACCGTCTTTAACAACTGAGAGAGAGAGCGATATCCAACAACATCAGCAAACAAACCTGCCCCAGTAAGTTGATACATCTTCTTCATCAACCAAGCAGTTGAATTATTTTAAAAAGTAGTTTGATTCATTTCTTATTTGTTTTCCATTAACCACCCATTTAAGGTTTAATCAAACTGTCTGGAATGATCAGACCTAGAAATGCAGTTTTCTGCCTTGCATCTCCCAGTGGTGGTCTATTCTTTTAACTTTTAAATTGAGACCATTTATGTATGGATGTGTTTGATCTTTCTTCGAAGAAAGCCTGTGTTCATAATGATACCTTTAATCTGATATGCTGCTGTCATTCTTCGCATGTGATGATTATTCATCTGCATAATATGGGGAGAATATAAGGGGGTGGAAGCTGAATGCGCATTGTAAGAAATCTCATCTATTGTAGGTGTTAAAACAAATGTGGGCAAAATGTAAAGAGCCAAACAGTAGGGGAGTAGTTCTTCAGTGACTTTTGTATAGTACACACTTAAGAGAATTTACTCTCATAACTATTCGATTAAATTGTCTTAAAAATACAATGCTTTGAATCTTGCCCCACATTTAAAAGACTGCTACGGAGTCCATGGGTAGACACATAATTTATTTTCCTTGCCACCTGTGAAAATACTAAGGAAATACTTGTTCTTTCTCCAAACGCTATGAAATCATTCACTGGCCTCTGTCAATCTTCTCTTCTCTCCTAAATCATAAATCAGTGGAACATACATTGCCATTGTAAAGTGTTAAACCTTTGAAATACAGTTTAATGGTGGTATTTTCTTCTGGTGTACACATCACACATCAGTGTTCTCTGTTATATTCCCATCAATCTTTTGGTCAGTTTTAAAAATGTATCTGAGTTACCGCCTTCTTGGATTTGAAGTCCTCACATTCATCTTCCTAACATCCTTGTAAGGAAAAGATAGACCGTTTCCATCTAATCTCTTGGGTTAAAACAACGGGATTTCAATATTATAAAATTGACTACCAATTTAGCAGGAAAAATAAACTGAAAATTAATATGTGGAGTTCAAATGAATATTTCTGGCATGGTTTTTAATACTTGTATATGAAAATATTGTGGGCTCATAGAATTATAGAATAATAGAATAATAGATTTTGAAGAGACCCCCTGCCATGCAGGAAAAACACAATCAAAGTACCCCTGACAGATGGCCATCCAGCCTCTAACAGATGGCCATCCGTCACAAACACATGAAGTGACATAAGTCACACATTTGCTTCCATCTAACAAGAATGCCACAGCATTTTATTTTTCCATCTATTTATAGCATTTTAAATTCAATTGCATAATGAACTTTTCATTTGCTGTCTTTGCTCAGTTGTTTAGATATTGTCGAGTGCAGTGGCTCCTGTATAAATAATCCCACATGACCGAGGACCATAAATCATCTTGAGAATTTACGGATGTTTACCAATTTTGGAGAATACCCAGTATTTACATATTTGCATACTTTACAGGCAACAGTTATGGATAGAATTGCTTACACTAAGTATTTCCCATTGTAATACAGCACTAATGTAATGTAATGTTACATGTCTGATAGAGAAAATGTTGTCCTGAGGTATAAAACCCAGGGGTATCCATGTTGGCATAAGGCATGTTCCAAAATCCACATCTATACTGTTATTAGTACTGTTATTTAATAGGCACAATACACAAAAAAACCTTCAAGAGCCCCCAGGCCGCTTCATTAGGCAAATATAGTGAGTCCTTGTTATCTGCTGTGGTTTGGTTCCAGGACCCCCGTGAATACTAAAATCCTTGGATACTCAGGTTGTGTTAGATTCAATGGCATAGTAAAATGTGGTCCCATATAAAAATGGTAAAAATAAGATTTGCTTTGGAGAATTGTTCCAACAATATTTTTAAGCTACATTTGAATCTGTGGATATGGAAGTCCAACTGCATGAACAGGTATGTGAACAGCCATTGTAATGGAAATGCTTTTGCCAAGTGGAGATTTCTTTACAGCAGGTAATACCAACCTGTATATAGGCATGTTGATTGGCTGATTTACTCTATCTTCCATCTTAAGAACTTAGGAGCAACTCGTATGTGTTTCCCAGCCAGTTTCTAGTCCCTATAGCTTGCAGACCCCAATTCTTTTACCTTCAAGAATATGCCTGCATAACGGTGACTGGAAAATATTCTAAAAGGATATTGATCAGATTGGCCATAGCTGGTTTGTGTGTGGAATGTGGATTGCATTGCATTGTCTTCCTTGGCATTGTTGAGTTATGTCCCTTAGATACTTGGAAGAGCAGTATTTTCCATGTGGGTCTAAAATGGGTAGAAGACAATATGTCTGTTCCTATCTACATATGTGCCCATTGTGTTGGACAGAGGAAGCATTAAAAGTGGTCAAAGGATAGAATTTCAGAAAGAAAGACTTCAAGTAAGACATTTAACTTCAGTTATTGTTAAATGTGTATTTAACTTTGATTACTCCAAGTTATATTTGGAGTAAGGAAATAATGATATTACTAAAAGGTGAAGCAACACACATTTTAGAAAGACAACATTGTAACTCTTTTGAAATTTAAGGGAATTTTAACTAATATTTTAATAGAGATTAGAGAATGAATGCTGGCAGTGTTCTTGAAAAGGCCCAAGCAAGAAATTTCAGAATGACAAATTTTAAAGCTTCTTTGAAATAAAGAGCCAAAGAATGTGAATGGCTCTTTTTCTGTTTCATTTAAAGTCATGCACTTGTGTTTTCCTTGAGTGTGTATTGAGCAGAAATTAATTGCCTTGATTCAGATTTTTTTTTAAATTGGCACCTGTCTTTCCAGAACAAAAAAAGGCAAAGGATACTTCCAGTTGTTTCTGCTTGTGTGTCATCATGTATGAACCATACTTTTCATAATTTCCTATTAATCTCTTGCACCTTCTTTTTATTGCTATTGCAGGAATGTCATTTCTTAAGGGACAGAAATTACCTGATTTTATAATTTACAGAGCTGGTCCTTGTTAGATGTCCATGTATATTCACAGGAGACTATTTTCAGTATTTTTAGTTCACTTTCCTAAGTTGCTCTGGGTAAAGGCTTATGATCACAGTTTCTTTAATTTATATGTACATGTGAATCTCATCCATAAATCTGTGTACCTTTGGGGAGTGCCGTGAATGTATTTTTGCAGTGTATTTTGTATGCAAACTATTTAAAAAATCCCACATTTTAGTTATATAGATTTGGCAATTTTGTCTAACAGTACAATGAAAGATCAGCTTAACGACCAAGCTAAATCCATGCTCACGGTTAGAATATTTAATGCAAAGCTGAAAGTGACAACACTGGTAAGGGGATATTGTACAAAGCAAGGTAGTTGTGCATCCCTTTAATGTTTTGTGCTGCATATAACAGGGATCCTGTTATGCACATTAGAGGTTTTGATGCTCTGATGCCAGGAGCTGAGCTTTTCCCATTACCAAACTTCCTGTCATTGCACCTTGATAATTTGCCCACTATTTGTGCATGTCAGAGAATGAGGCCAAATGTAGAATCCAAAAATAATTTTGTACAAAGATGCGGAGTCCATCTGCGGTTATCAAAGCTGTTAAGGCATTTCAGTGCATATCAAGGAAGAATTTGTTGTTCATATAATCAAAGTTAGCCTGACTGTCAGCTTGATTACTCTCTCTCTCTCTCTCTCTCTCTCTCTCTCTCTCTATATATATATATATATATATATATATATTGAGAGAGAGAGAGAGAGAGAGAGAGAGAGACTTGAATGCCTCTGACTTAAATACCCCAGCAATGAGGAAGGAAAACCACATGGCATGGACAATCATGCAATTGTTCTGTTCATTTAATGTAACAATTTCCTGATTGTGGGAATTGTGGGTATTTCAGGTGGTGTCCAGGAGTGAATTTGTTGTGAACTGAAAACCTATGTATCCACAAAATTGCCAAGTTCTTAGTTCTGCACATCAGTATTCTGTTTCCCTAGGAGCCGAGAAAAATAGGAATGTGGTCTCATTAAAGCAATATACTTACAAAGAAACATATAAAGCTAATGCTTTGGAACAGCCAAGTTACTTCCCCACTTTCTTTCCATAAGTGTCTTTTTTTCTTCGACCCTGCCCTATTACTTAGTTTCTTTTTGTAACCATTCAAAATCCTCCTTTTGTGTTGGCTGAAGCAATTTTTATATTCAAGAAACTTCCCTTTGTCGTAACCAGTAGTCTTGTACCGCTTTGTAATGTTAACCTTCTTAAAACTCAGCAGCCAGTATTTTTCTTTTTGTCATTTACTGAAGCAGCAGGATAATTTTTTTTCACTTTGGTCCCCTTATCTGTATATATTCTCCAAACTAATTTTTCCAGGTTTTACATTTTATGGCAAGATTATTTATCATTGTGGTTTTTTTCTTTTGCCCCTCTACATTTCAATCAAAACGTTTGGCTCCAGAAAAATATGTATTTTTAGCAACAAAAGAAGGAAATACACTGAGATTTTTCTTTGAGTCAAAACTCCATATTCTGGTTTATAAAAGTGTGCACACAATAAATGGGTCAGACAGTATTTTTCTTCAAAAATCAATAATATGGAAAATGTTCTTGGGAAACACCCAGTTAAATGTGCACCTCTCTAGGTCTTTCAGTGAGATGCTATGGTAAGGTTTGCTATTATTCATGGTTTCCGGTATCGATGGGCAGGTGGGTTTTTTGAATATTCCCCCTGTGGATAAAGGGGTTGTACTGTACAGGAACTAGCATCTTATGAACATTTGTGTAATGTGCACAGTATGAAGTCTTTTTCAGATGTTTATTGCATATCCATGGCTACTTGCCTATTCCAACTTGCAATTGTACACATGTACCTCACAATGTGTTTACTGAAGGCATATTGCTTTAATTGTCGACAAAACGACAAATGATGACATAGAGAGGAAGAAATGACGCTAAGGGTGGAATGGGGTGGAGTAAAGGAAAGCAAAGCCAGCTGCAAGGAGAAGACTGAGAGATCAAGGTCCAACTCCAAATTCAACTCTGTACTTCATGAGAGAAAATTCAGGGTATGCCAAGACATTTGCTACCTGGGGCAGAACTGCAGTTGATGTGTCCTCCAAAATCAGACACACAGTAGCCACTGCTGGGTGTGTTACGTTGGTAGCTGAAGCAACGTATCCCTCAAATCCCCAAACTAGTGAGAAATTATTTCAAATCAGACCACTGAAGCAGATGCATAGTGAGTGTGCATTTTAAACTTTATGTACAATCACATAAAGTTTAAATTTATTTATTTATTTACAGTATTATTTACAGTATTTATATTCCGCCCTTCTTACCCCGAAGGGGACTCAGGGCGGATTACAATGAACACATATATGGCAAACATTCAATGCCAACAGACAAACAACATACATTAGACAAACTCAGAGGCATTTTTAACATTTTTCCAGCTTCACGATTCCAGCCACAGGGGGAGCTGTTGCTTCACAGTCCAGAAGTGGCTGTACTTCCTCATTCCTTTCCTCGTGTTTTGCTGGAAGTTTTATGGTGTTGTAAATTAGCCTCCCGCATAAAGCGTCCCTAAATTTCCCTAATTGACAGGTGCAACTGTCTTTCGGGGCTGCATAGGTCAACAGCAAGCTGGGGCTATTAATGGTCGGAGGCTTAACCCGACCCGAGCTTCGAACTCATGACCTCTCGGTCAGTAGTGATTTATAGCAGCTGGTTACTAGCCAGCTGCGCCACAGCCCGGCACATATTGGTATAAGGGGAAAATTTAATGGTTATGGGAGGAAAGGAGAGGTGAAACTGACCAGACCTTCTTGTAGCAGATTCTTCCACCATGAAAAGACAATCATACTCAGCCAAAAGCCACATTCTTATTTCACTTAGGCTTGGCCAGACTCCCTAGTTGATCCAGTAAATATTGAGGTATCCCGTTTTGGATTTTAACATGTTATAATGACTTGCCATAGTTGTTTCTGCTACCACATTTAGTCATACTCTAGATACATTGACGATAGAATGGTTAGTTGTTTCTTCTACCATATCCAGCCATCCTCTTACTGACGGTAGAGTTGTTGCTGGTGGTAGAGGATTTTATGACTATTCCTGAGCAGCACATTTCTTTTCAACTGTACTTTTTTTCTTCTTGGAGATATGGTTGAGTATTGTGGACATGGCTTCCTTTCAATTCCTGCCATCCCTTTCATGAACGTAACATCTACATGCATCCATGCTTCTCCCCCTGTATTGCACATTTAGGATTTTTTGGGAGTCATAGTCATAATGCTGAAAAGACGTAATGTTGTACTACTTTGGAATTATAACTGTAAGAAGAAAGGGCTGTGGATAGGAAGGCAATGTTCAGTCTGGCAGCCAATAAATTAGTAAGGGAAGGTCTCTGATAGACTGTTTGACAGCCTGCCATGAAGAATTTGCACAGCACTTTGTAGATAACATAGGTCAGATCCTATTGTAGTTGATACAGTTCCAATGGATGCAACTCTGGTTCCTGCTTGTCCTATGTTATTGAGTCGCCTTTCACTTTGTGCAGCCTTAGAATGTGGACAGGATCCTTGGAGAAGTGAGAACCACCAGATGTGTGTGCTACACCCTTTTGGCTTTCCTGGCACAATAAATATTAAAACACAAATAAAATATGAAGCAATGCTAAATCAGGGTAGATTAAAACTTTTTAAATTTAGGCAGACTTTTAAAACAGAGTTTTTAAAGAGCAGGCAGGGAAGTGCTACCATTATTTAGGTTGAGCTATTCCTAACATTCATCCATCCACCCACTCAAAACTGTATTTTAACAGAATCGTTTTAAAAATAGTACTTGTTTAACCCCTATTTTAATATTTACTTTTTGTATGTTTTTAATTGTATTTTTTAAGCTGTGAACCATAAAAATAACATCTACAACTGACTATCCCTTATCCAAAATGCTTGGGATTTGAAGCGTTCCATATGTTTCATATATACCTTACACATATAGCCAGAAGGTAATTTTATATAATATTTTAAACATTTTTGTGAATGAAATGGAGTTTGTCTACACTGAAACATCAGGGAGGACTAGATTTCTATCATGATAGAAATGTGAACAATTTCAGATTTCAAGGTTTTTTGGATTTCAGATAAAGCATTTTCAATCTGTAAGAATAACAATCCAATAAAAACACTATAGAGTAGCGGAAGAAGCTGAAATGATGCAACCAATAAAAAACAAAGTGAAGCCACTACTAAAATAATAATACAGTATAAAAGATCTAAAAGCCTTAAGTGAGAATTCCCTCAGTCTCTGCTGTTTCTCTTGTCTATAGAACTAGCCCAGTGCTTTGGAGTGAGTCAGCTTCAGCGGGAGATATCGAAATTGACAGCTGCATTTTGCATATCCCAGTCTAGTAAAATACCCAAGAAAGCAGCATCCCACTCCTGTGATCACATTGGGCTTATATGTTGTGCATGCCAGTAGACTTTAATGAAGCTCTTGCAATTGATCAGAATTCAGATGTCTTCAGGGTTGTCAAGTGTATTGATCCCCCAAGTGAAGAGGCAGAACTGAGAGAAAGAACGCATGGAGAAATGTGCAAAAGGTTATTTGTTTATTAACAGTTTAGACCAGTGGTTCTCAAACTACTCTTCGCGGAGCCCTGTTCTTCCCCCTCCCCCTGCCTCCCTCACCCCTAAAGGCCTTTTCTCACTGCTTCCCTTGCCGCCCAGATCCTTTCTCTCTTGTCTTCCTTGCTTCCAAAACCCTATTTCCCCCCAGCGCTCAGAGGGTGCATTGATTGTGTTTTTCCTGCATGGCAGAAGGAAGTTGAAGTAGCTGGCCCCTGGGGTTTCTGCTATCATCATCATCATCATCATCATCAGGGCTGGATGGCCATCTATTGAGGGTGCTTTGATTGTACTTTTACTGCATGGCAGTAGGAGGTTGGACTGGATGGCCCCTGAGATTGCTCCTATTATTATTATTATTATTGACACAACGACGTTGTATGACACAGCAAACAAGATAGATATGCTGGATTTCGTTTCACAAAATCACAAGTCGAACACTTCCCAATTGTCTAGGACTGTGTGATGTATTTTCGGATGATGCGTGCAGATCCCAGAAAGGTGGCCTTTTGCAGTTGGCAGATCATAATTTTGTCAATGTCTATTGTTTCCAAATGCCGGCTGAGATCTTTTGGCACGGCACCCAGTGTGCCCATCACCACTGGGACCACCTGCACTGGTTTCTGCCAGAGTCTTTGAAGTTCAATCTTGAGGTCCTGATAGCGGCTGAGTTTTTCCTGTTGTTTTTCTTCAATGCGACTGTCACCTGGGATGGCAACATCAATGATCCAAAGATCCAAGTTCTTTTCCACAACTGTGATGTCTGGTGTGTTGTGTTCCAGAACTTTGTCAGTCTGGATTCGGAAGTCCCACAGTATCTTTGCGTGTTCATTTTCCACGTGGTGGGGGGGGGGCTTAACTGCTCCAATGATGACTGAGGGCTGTGCTGGCGGTAGTGTAACTACCGGTAGGTCCAACCAAGCCAGAGAGGCCTCAGCTGAGGAGCAGAACTAAGAGCACCTAACCCATTAGCATTATGGAGAAACAAACCCAAACGAAGTCTATACTGGCTCGGTCGTCGCCCAGGATAAAAAGGACCGCGGTGGATGCTGCTGATTCTGGACATCCATTGACAAGTGGGCTACGGAATCATCAAACCCCAAATGAACAGTCACAGAAGCGGCAGAAATACACAATGCCAGAAAACCGCACAATTATTATTATTATTATTATTATTATTATTATTATTATTATTATTATTATTATTACAGCTTGCTGCTGTTACCATCATTGCAATGGAGGGAAGGAAAGGGAAGGGTGCGTGTGCCACCTTTGGCGTTCAGCCTCCAACAACATTCTGGTGGTGAGTTGGACTACTAAGCACTCTATTGAGAGAACTTGCCATCTGCTAAACACCTACAGGACAGAACTTATGGCCTACTGAGCATGCTATAGAATAGAACTCACTGCCATTAAGCACTTTATTTGAACAGTAGTTGCCGCCATTAAGCACCTTATTGAACAGAATTTGCCGCCATTAAATATTAAGCACTTATAGAACAGAACAGAATTTGGTAAAATTAGAGTTATTCTGTCAATTTCCCTGCCTAAGCACTAGTTCATAATATTAACTGCTTCAACTGTATTACATGAAAACAAGAGGTAAAATAATGTACTATCTGCATATTGGTAGTCATATCTCTGAATACTTTCTGTTATTGGGTTCAGGTTGGGGATAAGATAGATAGAAACATGAGGAACTCCATGGTACAAACACTCCCCGAGCAGAACAGTTATCCTGTGGTGCCACTTTCTAGAACTGATTTATGAATAAGAGCAAGATCTGTGCAATGGAATGCTTTTACATCTCTCCTCAGCCTATCCATAAGTTCACAGAGTTAATATTAATACTGATATTTAGTTATAAATATTTACTGGTACTCATCTTACTTTTGTTATGGATTATGTCTTTGACTATAAAATATTTAATTTGAAGTATTGATTTTTCTCTTTGTAAGTTTAGAGGTATTGATGAATCTTATAATTTGATACAGTTTAATAGCCATTGAAAAAAAGAATGGAAGTTTTTTTTCTTTTCTAATTTCGTCTTCTTTCTTTATATTTGTGTTGGTTCTTTCTCTTTTTTACTTGTCTCTCTATTTTTAAAGCAGATAACATAGTGTTAGTGCATTGCTTTTTATGTACCTAAAATTTCTAAATAAAATTTAAATAAAAACAGAAGTTGACAGATTCAAAACTAACTAAGAAGTGCAAGATTACCGAAAAGGTTATATCCTTCAAGGTACTTTCTGCTCCAAAACTAGGTGTGAAACCAGTTTGAAATGGAGCAAGAAACTCAGCTTCAGCCAAGAGTGCTTGACATTAATCAAATTAATTTTAACAAGCATCTTTTAAAACTACAATTCATGGGAAAAAAAGAGAAAGGTTTTGAAAACTTCTTGAAGCGGCGACCAGGAGAGAGTAGTATTCAACATGACTACCAAAATAATCTCCATGAACAAATTCCATTTAAATGTAAATTACCTAAAGTGATGGTTCCTGTAGGTGTTGTCTATAAAAGCCGAATCGTTTCCCTTCTTCTGTTCAGATGTGTGATTCAGGCATCTGCACATAGCTAAAAATGTCTCTCCAGCCTCCCAACCGCCTACTATGAAGATCTTTGCACCGGGCTTCTCCGGATCTGCCCTGGAGCAATGCCTCCAGGTGCTGACAGCTGAGACGTGTGCTTCTGTTGCCAGAACCCTGTTGGTGCCAATTAGAATCCTGATGACTGGCATATCCCATATTGGCAGCACTCTGTGCTTCCTCACTGGGCACCCATCGAGCTGCTTGGAGCCCTTCACATCCCCTGTGACCTCCCTCAGTTCTCTAAACCTCACAAAAAGGTGTCAGAACATACAGAAAAGCATTACATTTCCTCCGTTCCAGTTTCTGTAAAAACCACATACAGAATAAGCATCCTTCAGGCCGAGTAACTGAAAGGGAGACAGCTCTGCAGGGAAGAATGGACCAAACAGTTTTTAGATTCTTCGAGTAATAATGATTATGTTAGTTACTTATTCTTTTTGTGTGAATCGGTACAATTCCATTTCTTTTCAGTGCTGTTCACCTCATGTGTAGCATTTTACTCATGACAACTTGTGATGGTCTCATTGTAGATAAAAATCTAGTCCTCCCTGTTAGTTGCTTTGGAATCTAGTTTAAACTATTATTTGCAGATATCTAGGGTTTTAAAATACTTTGAGTTAGATCCAGACTCCAGTACTTCCTCACATACTAGTCACCACTGCATAATAGTTGCACCCTTAGTTAACTCGTCCACATTTTCCCCCTTTACCTGGTAGCCAGGTAAAGCCCCATAGCTCCAAGGAAAAGGGGGTGAAGCTTCACTCCTCACGCTTGTCCTCTCTTGGCTGCCTTTCTTTGGTGCTATGAAAGCTGAGTGAAGCCCCATAGCTGGAATTTTTTTCCACAGGGTAATAGTCACACCTCCCTTTCTTAGCCAGAAAAAACAGATAAAAATGAGGTTATTATGTTGTGAAATACTGGTTGTTGTTGTTGTTGTTGTTGTTGTTATTTGATTTATTCCCCATTTTACCCTCTAAAAAGACTCAAAGCAGCTTACAATAAAACCAGTACAATTTAAAACCTAAAAATATATAAACATTAAAATAGAATTAAATATTTACAGCATTAAAAATAAATGGTTAAAACCTTTAAACTGATTTAAAACCTATTCATAGTGAATCCCACAGCACTTCTTGACTCGATTTTTTTGTAAAAGGTTAGCCATAGTTTAGTTCTGCTGTAAGCAGGCCCGTAGTCAGGATTTTGATTTGGGAGGGGCTGGGATTTTGCTTGGGGGGGGGGGGGGGGGCTGAGTCTGGGTAGGCAGAGGATCTAGCCTAGCAAACATTTCGTAGCATTATCCCAGTACCCCCATGCATATGGGATATACTGAGCATGGTGATCAGATCATGATATGAATAAACATAACAGTTTAAATAATAAATATAAGGCCTTCTCATGGACCACTCTGAGAATTTCGGGGGGGGGGGGGGGCTGAAGCCCCTCAAGCCCCCCCCCCCCCCCCCCCCCCCCCGCGCTACATGCCTGGCTGTAAGTCAATGGTTACTTGACCCATTGATTTGAATCTGACTAAAGTAAAAAGCAACTCATGCTGCATCTAACCCATTAATTTGTAGTCAGTTTCTTAGAGATCACAGCCATGTTTCCATATAGCTGCTGTGTCTGGAAGTTGTGTCAAGCTTGCATGTGATTGCACTATGCAGATAGCAAGATCCTTTCTTTTTCTTAATGTTTTGAGAAGTTGTGTAACTGCAGTAGGACCTTACTTAGTTTGCAGCTTGATGTATTTCAGACAAATAAATATTCTCTTGTTAAATTTTCATTTAATCTCTGATTGATTCAATCTTCTTGTTGGAATTGCATCTCTAGTTATTCACACGCATACTTCACTCATTTAAGTACCTGGTGCCTAGCACATTTAAATGATTTTCTGTTGCTTTTTGTTAAATGATGTCATTTGGTGGAGAACATCATTCTAGGTAGGATGTTGGAGAGAATAATTTTTCATTTCTGTAGTGAGTTTCCTTTCTGAATATGAATATTAATTGTTCTCTGCAATTTTTTCACTTTGAGTATATTTCTTCAAGTATTCATATGGAGAAAAGAAGTTTCAGAGCCTAAATCCAGTTTTTATATGCATAGATATTGTGTTTACAGAGTGCATGTGCTCCTGGTAGAAGGTTTCAGGACCAATACCTGACATCTCCATGTAGGACTGCAAAAATATTTCCCTGAAACCCCAGATAATTGCTTCACTACTCACAGTATTGGTCTTGGTGGACCAATGGCCTGACATTATAAGGCATTTTTCTGCTGTTGGAAAAAATAATTGAAACATATGTTTTTAGATTACAGGAGACAATTCATTTCAAGGAAAAAAACACAATAACTTTAAAACAACAGTCAGTTGAGAAATGTAATCTTGAAGGCTCCCACTATAGTTGTATAAACATGTCTACCATAATGTTCTTTGATTGATTGAATGACGCAACCTCCCTTGAGGCAGATCATAAATTCAAAGAGTTAAGCACAAATTGTTTAGAAACCACAGCAAAGAGCCTGTTGGCATCATAAAAACTAGCTGTAAACTTGATCTTAATTCAGAAAGATGCTAGCTTTTATTAAGTTCAGTGTTGTCTCCCCATGGCACTATGTTTCTGTGGTCATGGGATTTCATGCCTTTGCTAGATAGAATTTTGCTGAGGAACCAGATTAAAAATGCCTAGCACAGTGGTTCTCAACTTGTGGGTCCTCAGAGGTTTGGCCTTCAACTCCAAGAAATCCTAACAGTTGGTAAGCTGGCTGGGATTTCTGGGAGTTGTTGGCCAAAACATCTGGGGACTCACAGGTTGAGAACCATTGGCCTAGAAGCTCCTAGGCAACAGTAGTAGTGAGGGGTTACAATAGCAGTAGCATCATAGCTAATGATTTCTTAGCAGAAGGAGGCATGAGTAAACCCCTTTTGAATGCCTTACCATGAAAACACTATGACAAGACAATAGAAAATTAAACAAGAGATGATGTCAGAAAATGAAACTCTCAGGCCTGAAGTCATGAAGAACAACTGACAAGTATGAATAGTTCTGTGGCTAATGATGCATTTGATCTTAAGCCAAAAGGATATTCGGCTGTTGATGTGGTCAAAGGTGAAATGAAAATCTGAAGCTATACAATACAATAAGAGCATGGAATGTGAGAAGCAGGAATCAGGGGAAATTAGACATGGTAAAATATGAAATGCAATGTATGAACATGGCAATGCTTGGCATGAGTGAGCTAAAGTGGATAGGAATGGCCCAATTGCAGTCAGATAACTTCATAGTTTTACCTAGGAAATGAAAATCTAAAAAGAAATGGAGTGGTGTTAATAGTGAGGGAAGATGTAGCAAAAGTAGTCAAGGGATATAATGCAATGTCTAATTGAACAATAACAATAAGATTTCAAGGAAAATCATTATCCATTTTTAAGTTCCAACTAAAGAGGCAGAAGAAGAAAACTAAAGATTCTATGCTGGAGTCTAGGAGGAAATTGATCATGCACCATAACAGGATATAGCGATTATCATGGCCAATTGGAACACAAAAGAAGGAAACAGAAGAACCAAACACTGTAGGAGAAGTTGCCCTAAGATCAAGGAATGAAGCAAGCAGTGACTGAATTTATGACACCAACAGTTTGTTCATCATCAATACATTCTTCAAGCAACCAAAGAGGCAACTCTATACATGGATAGCCAATACGGAAATCAGATAAACTACATAATTGGAAGTACAGATCCTAAACTGCTATAAACCGCTACATCAAAATTAGAGTGATTCTAAAGAAGAATACAAAAGCAAACATAACGTCAAAATAGAATCTGAAGATCATCCATCTAGAATTTAAAGATAATGTAAAAATTGATTTTAACTATTAAGCTAATTGACTGGGAGCTAGAAGAACTCTGAACTGAAGCCAGACATATTTTGAGGGGAGAATGCAAAAAAAAAAAAGACAATATGTCTAGAGCAGGGCTCCTCAAAGCCCCACAGTGTCAGGATCAGTGCTGAAGACGAAGATGAAGGGCCTCTCTGAGTCTGCAACAGAGTTGGAACAGCAAACTAATCCTGAAAATACTTACTCTGCAGAGTTGAGTCAGGAGCCTCAAGCAAATAAGGAGGATGAGTCAGGGCAGGATTAGGAACTCCCAGTAGAAGAGCAGGAGTTGAGAATCCCAGCTCGTCTGCTGTTGAGGACAGAGGGCATTTAGCTGAGAAGATCTCATTGGCTGGCTCAACAGAGAGCCAACAGGTGAGAGCATGTAGAAAAGGTTGTGAGGTGACCTCACAACCTCTGAGGATGCCTGCCATAGATGTGGGCAAAACATCAGGAGAGAATACTTCTGGAACATGGCCATACAGCCTGGAAAACACACAACAACCCTGTGATCCCGGCCATGAAAGCCTTCGACAACACGCTGGACTGGTTCTTTGCTGAGAGTAACTTTTGTTGAAGTGCACAGCTAGAATTCCTGATGGTGAATTCTTGCCAGATTTGACTATTTGTTGATACTGCTTGGCTTGAACCCTGGGCTGAATTCTGACCATTCCGGTGTTTTGCCTATGTTAAATTGATTTATGTGTATGACCCTGGACTAACTGACATTTTGACTACTATAATAATCAATGCAGAGAAATAGAAGATGACAGATCATATAGAACAGGAGACCTCTTTCATGAGATCTCAGAATTCAAAGAGAAAATTCAACCAAGAGTGGAAGTGCTTTACAGCTGGCAGAGGAGCACACTGCATGATCAAGAAGAAATAAAAAGATGATGGAAAGAATTCTAGAAGCTGAATCAAAAGCACACAAGTCAGAGTGAATCTGGGTGACTTTATTTGCAAAGTGCCATGCAAGTTCTTCTAATTGGAATGTTGAATGGTAAGCATTGAGGAGCAGTTTGAAATAGGTCCCTGAACAATTAAAACAGCTGTTCTGGGCACTTCTTTGCAGCTGAAATGGTGGCAGCAACAATGATTTCTCTGCTACCCTCATTGAATGCTGGGTACTGAAGAATTGTCTGTTCAGTAGTCAGCAAAGTCCAAACCACCACAACTCCACATCCACAAAATGCAGCAACCATAACTTCTTCAATTTTGTCTGGATTCAGTCTTTATCCATCACCTTCTGCCTTCTTCTTCTCCCACATTGCATTCGTATTGGCTACAAGTGTGATTATGACAGCTGTATTTGCAAACTGGTATGTTTCTATTTACTTCAACAAATGATTGTTAGAAGACAACTAGCTGGCATGATAAAGTCTTTAATGTCAACTGTACACCTTCCTTTGCACTTTCTTCTTTGTCTTTTTCAGTAATCATTACAAATAATTGCTGTTTTCTGCTAGTAGTATGGTATCATCTGTATATGAATCCAATTTTAAACTTCATTCCTCTAAGTTTAATCTTGCTTTATATATGGTAAGTTTAGCATCCAAGGTAAACTTTTTTTTTAGCGAATCACGAAGAGTAGTTCCATAACACAAAATAATTTTGAAATCAGGCTCCATCGATAAACTTCAGTGGAAACTCAAGACAGCTAAACTTCAGTGGACACTCGTGGGGATTTAGTTAATCAGTTAAAATCCATGAGTAAACCAGGTTTTTTTTAAAATCTGAAAATTTTCATTCATTTTATTATGAAGAGGGATCAGCTTTTGAAGGTCAACCTCTTTGATCTCCCCGCCTTCTGCCGCCTTTCAAATTTCCTCATGTCTATATTATGTCTTTGAATCCCTCTATTGGCAGGAGTTTGGATTAGAGGATTCTGGTGATACTTCCAACTGTACATTGTAGGATTCTACAGAATCAAAAGATGTCATAATCAAGTTCAGATTTCAGTTCCCCAATGAACTCATGTGGTTATCAAGTGGAGCCAATTGTAGCCGCTCTACTTTTACTGCTCCGTGGAATGTTGTTAGGATAAAAACAGAGAAGGGGAAAAATGACATGAATGCCTTCAGCTTCAAATAAGTGGAATGAAATTAGTTACAACTCAAATAGTTGGAAAAAACAAGACTGTCATACAGAAACTAATGCATTTTCCCACAGCCTTTTAGGAAGACTCTGTTAGGCTACAATTGCATATATACTTATCTGGGAGGAAATCCCCCTGAAGTCACTTCTGAGTAGATATGTACGTGGCTGTACCATTAAGTTAAATGAAAAATTGCTCTTGCAAAGGCAGACTGTAATTCCCCTCACCACAGATACGCAAACATTCTGGTATTTCTTTCAGTTTCACACATACACTCTATTTCTTGCTCTCTCAGTCTCTTTCTCTGAATCTTATTTGTGCACAGATAGGTGTTCCCTGCTTCCCCCTCTCTTGCACACACACACACAAACATGCAAACACTTGTCACTCAGTTTCTCTCAGTTTCTTGCATACAATCCCATTCCTGTATTTGGTTACACACACACAGAGGCTTGCACATACAGGTAAACAAAAACTCACTGTGTTCCACCCCCATCTGACTTTTCAGGGTTCTTGCAATAGTGATTCTGGTTTGGCTGTTTCTTGCGAATTATTGTGGTTTTCAAATGCCTTATTATTTATTTATTATTTAAACATTTATATTCTGCCCTTCTCACCCCAAAGGGGACACAGGGTGGAGCACAACATATATATGGCAAACATTCATTGCCGGAACATAAAATAAACTACAAATATACATAAACACTAAAATCAATTATCTTCACATTAAAACGATTATTTTAAACCATCACAAGTCAGCCGCATCATATCTGGTCAGCAGGGTGAAATTTCCTATTGCTCCCGTTATTGCACTATTATGTGTCCCAATTTGCTCTGAATTAATGTTCCTTTTCTATTTTGACAGCTATTTATTTTGATGCTGATTGAAAGAACTTTAATTTCTTTGAAGGCATCTTACTTCTCCATATCCAGGATTCTTGGATGAAGCATACTTTCTAGACCAGGGGTCCCCAAACTAAGGCCCGGGGACCAGATGCGGCCCTCCAAGGTCATTTACCTGGCCCCCGCCCTCAGCTTTATAATATAATATAATATAATATAATATAATATAATATAATATAATATAATATAATATAATATAATATAATATATTGTATATACATATAATATTGATAATAATATTATGTTATACAATATAATACTAATAATAATACCATATAATAATATTATATGTTATATATTACACTAGCTGTGCCCAGCCACGCGTTGCTGTGGCAAAGTGGTGGTGGTATTGGTTAAAAATTGTTGTGTAATTTTTATTTGACGTTATTTGTATTTTTAAATTATTTTTATTGTAAGTTATCTTTTTATTTATTATATTTTATTATTTTCTTGTATTATTTTTAGTTATTTTCTGTTATTATAGTATTTTATTGTATTAATTTTTTAGTGTTTTTAATTATTTTTAGTGTTTATTATTATTTTTTATTGGGCTGCTAGGAGACCAAGTTGGAGGAGCTTAGCCTTCTAACTGGCAGCAATTGGATAAAAGCAATTATTCCTCTCCCTCTAATTAGGACTTTATTTTTCTTTTCTTTTTGTTGTATCAACCTAGAGGCTTGGATGATGGGTTGTGTTGTCAAATTTCGAGATTGGGGGGCCTGTAGTTTTGTTGTTTTGTGGGTCGCCGTGATGCCATCACTCTTTTATATATATAGATAGAATATTACAGTATCATGGTATAGTTCAATATAGTAATATATAATGCTAATATTGTTCTATGCTAATAATATAATATATTGTATGTACATACAGCTGCTCTGAGTCCCCTTCGGGGTGAGAAGGGTGGGATATAAATGTAGTAAATAAATGCAGTAAATAAATAATTAATTTTTAACTTCAGCTCAGTCAAAGTCTGAAATGACTTGAAGGCACACAACAACAACAATCCTAATTAACTTGACTATCTCATTGGCCAGTAGCAGGCCCACACTTTCCATTGAAATCCTGACAGGATTATGTAGGTTTAAATTGTTTTCATTTTTAAATATTGTATTGTTCTTTCATTGCTGCTGCTGCTGCTGCTGTTTTGCACTACAAATAAGACATGTGCAGTATGCATAGGAATTTGTTCGTATTTTTTTCAAATGATAATTTGGCCCCTCAACCATCTGAAGGATTGTTGACCGGCCCTCAGCTTCAAAAGTTTGAGGACCCCTGTTCTAGACCATGTAAATCTAGCTTCAGGCTGGGACATGGACGCCTTTGATCACCTTGATGGATGATCTACGCTGAGAACTAGATAAGAGGAGTATGACCTATTTCATTCTCCTTGATCTCTCAGCGGTGTCTGACACTATCAACCATGGTATTCTTCTGGAGCAACTAATAGGAATGGGGCTGAGGGGCACTGTTTGGAAGTGGTTCCAGTCTTTTCTCTTGGATCATAATCAGAAGGTGGTACAGTAGAGTCTCACTTATCCAACACTCACTTATCCAACGTTCTGGATTATCCAACGCATTTTTGGAGTCAATGTTTTCAATATATCATGATATTTTGGTGCTAAATTCATAAATACAGTAATTACTACATAGCATTACTGCGTATTGAACTACTTTTTCTGCCAAATTTGTTGTCTAACATGATGTTTTGGTGCTTCATTTGTAAAATCATAACCTAATTTGATGTTTAATAGGCTTTTCCTTAATGCTTCCTTATTATCCAACATATTTGCTTATCCAACATTCTGCTGGCCCATTTATGTTGGATAAGTGAGACTCTACTGTATTGGAAGAGTCCTGCTCGACCCCATGGCCATTTGACTGTGAGGTCTCACAGGGCTCATGACTTTCCCCAGTGTTATTTAACATCTACATGAAACCACTGGAAGAGATCATCTTGGGGTTTTGGAGTTCAGTATTGCCTATATGCAAATGATGCCTAACTCTACTACTCCTTTTCACCAGACAATGCCAAGGAAGCCATGCTGCACTTGAACCAATGCCTGGAAGCAGTTATGGGCTGGATAAACTGCAATTTAAAACTGCACCCAGATAAGACAGAGGTACTACTGGTCTCCCATGGGATGGATCTGGGAATAGGGTTACCATTGGAGCTGGACAGAATTACCCTCCCCTTGAAAGCTCAGGTTCGTAGTTTGGGGGTGTTTCTGGGTTCCTTTTTAAACTTGGAAGCCCAGGTGATGGAGGTTACCAGGATAGCCTTTGCACAACTTAAACCTGGTGCGCCAGCTGTAACCGTTCCTGGAAAAATCCGACCTGGCCACGATGGTACATGCCTTGATTATATCCCGCTTGGAGCACTTTAACACGCTCTATGTGGGGCTGCCTTTGAAAACAGTTTGTTCAAGGATCAGCAGCTAGGCTGTTAATGGGAGCGGATATAAGATAACATACTACCTTGCTCCTGAAACAGCTGCACTGGCTACCAATTAGTCTCTGCGCCTGATTCAAAGTGCTGGTTTTGCCCTTCACGGCATCGGTCCAGATTACCTAAGACATTGGGTCCCTTTATATACACCAGGGTGAGCATTAAGATCAAGTGGGGAATTGCTAGTCTCCTCAAGTACCCATGACACTTTTCACCAGAAGATGGCAAGAGAGGGGTCCTTTTTGGGGGTGGCCCCCTTTTGTGGAATGCCCTCCCAGGGGAGATTAGATTTGCACCCTCACTGTTGGTTTTCAGGAAGGGCATAAAAGCCTTTTCAAGGTTAAACAAATTGAAACTGAATCCAGAAAAGACAGAGGTACTACTGGTCTCATGTAGGATGGATCCGGGAATAGGATTACAACTGGAGCTGTAACCTTAGGAGGGAACTAATGATATCCGGATTAAGAAGGCCATATTATCTCACCACATATTATTAGGGTGGATTTAAAAACTAATTTAGGGGCATTTTAAATAGTGGTTTATATCTTTTACTAATGTTTATGGTTTTAACTTGCTTTTACTTTTTATATTTTATGTTTTTATTGGCTGTAAGCTGCCTTGGGCCTTTGAGTGAAGAAATGCAGGGTAAAATTTTCATAAAAACTAGCTGTGCCCGGCCACGCGTTGCTGTGGCTTAGTCTGGTGGGGTTGGTCAGTCTACATTAGGTTGTATTGATGCTGTGACCTCCACCCTTCTTTATACTCACATTAGTAGTAGTATTTGAAGTCTGTTACCTTCTTCAATTTTTGTGTTGATTGATAATTGCTTGAGATCCCTGTTGTCTTTGGTTTGTTGTTAATTGTAATGTCTGATTCTGCTGAGTGCGGTTTATATTTTTATTGTGGTACAATAGTCTTTTTTTTGTTTTGCCTGTGTAGGTGTTTATTATTATTGTTGTTGTTGTGGTCATGAAGGTTGGATAAGTTAGATGCTACTGTATTGTTTTTTGGAGGCCCAGTGTAGCACTGACTGACCTCTCAGCCTCAGTGCCTGGCTGTTTCTTGCCTGTGATGGTGTTGATTCTTATTGTTGTTGTTGTTGTCACTGTTATTATTGTAATTGTTTTTTTGGAGGCCAAGTGTGAATGTAGGGATTGGGGAGGTGGATGAGTTGTGTTGTCAAATTTTGTATTTGTTATAGTCACAATGCGTTGTTGTGAGTTTTGTGGGTCCAGATTGTGGTTTTCTGGTGTGGTTGTGTTGTTACAACTGAGAGGCAAGGATTTTGTGTTGTGTTGCCAAGTTTTGTATTTCTGGGGCGTTTAGTTGTGTGCCAAGTTTTGTATTTCTGGGGCGTTTAGTTGTGTTGTTATAGTCACGATGCACTGTTGTGAGTTTTGTGGGTCCGGATTGTGGTTTTGTGGTGTGGTTGTGTTGTTACAATCGGGAGGGAATGCTTTTGCGTTGTGTTGCCAAGTTTCGTATTTCTGGGGCGTTTAGTTGTGTTGTTAGAGTCATGATGCGTTGTTGTGAGTTTTGTGGGTCCTGTGTGGTTTTGTGGTGTGGTTGTGTTGTTACAACTGGGAGGCAAGGCTTCTGCATTGTGTTGCCAAGTTTTGTATTTCTGGGGCATTTAGTTGTGTTGTTATCGCATGATGCGTTGTTGCGAGTTTTGTGGGTCTGGATTGTGGTTTTGTGGTGTGGTTGTGTTGTTGTAACCTGGAGGCAAGCCTTTTGCATTGTGTTGCCAAATTTCGTATTTCTGGGATGTTTAGTTTTGTTGTTATAGTCACTGCGCAAACAACTTTATCATTTTATATATATAGATAAAAAAAATGTTATGACCCAAGTTTAACAGAAACCCATTTTTAAAATTGCAATTTCTCAAGAGTGTACCAAAAAAATTAATGCATTATTCCACATTTAGTAACACTCCTTCCTCTCGGAGGTTCAAAATATATTGAAACGCTTTTTAAAGGTTTCATTTGCTTTGACCTTATTGTTTGACTCAAACTATTGGAAAGTTACTTCAGTTTGCATAATTTCGTACTTTGTATTTTAATACCACCACCCACCCCACCCGCCAAAAGCTTTGATTCAGGTGCTGCGGGCTTTGAGAGTTTTACTTCCTCCAATAAATAAATGAATTGTTAGTGTCAGCCTTCTGATAGCTTTGTACAGCTAGTGACAGTAAGCCTGAATTAGGTACACTGCAGTTCAATAAATTGAACAGTATAGTTATCATTAAGATTTAGTGCATAGTATAATCGGTTCTCCTATGGTGTTTGGGAGTTTTTAGATTTGGAAAGCAAAGGGGACTTCAGCCCAATGGAAAACAGCTTTATGCTTTCTTAGGGCACATTGGCATTGCAAATGATTATGCAAAAGGCTGTAAATAAATATTTTTAGAGTATATTCTCTTCATGCAGCACTGATTTTTAGCTAAATGATAAATTGCCTTAAACTGGAAAGTGAACTGTTTCTGAGTGTCGAGATGGATTATAATCTTAAAGGTGACCTGCTGAAGATAAAGTGTGTTGGGTTTATGCCTTTCTTTTCACATTTTGTGTTGTATAAGCACAGTCCATAAATTTATTTGCCTCTTGCCTTCGAAATTTGAATTACTCCATATCTGCAGAGCTCTGCAGATAGTTCAAGTACTAATTCAAGAGAAATGAAACCTGAAATTTTGAAGGGCTCATTCAGATCTGAAAAGTTGGCCTCATTTGTACTTTTTCCTAACCTTGCACTCTTTGCACAAGTTTGTTAATTATTCCTGGAGACTGGTCATGTTTTGAGAGAAGTGATTATGATATAACAGAGGGCTAATTACTGTGATGTATGAGTTCATTTATTTCAGCAGTCCCACCTCTCTGGCCAAATTAGTTACAGATTTTTTTATCACTATGTATTTCTGTAACACCTGTTTACCTGTAGCAATAGTGGGATGAATAAACACACTTGAAGTTGTTTATTCCCTTATTTATTAAGGGTATGTCCCATGCGTCTGTGAAAAATTGTACTTGTAGCAATGTATTTTCCAAACTGTCTTCAGCTTTTTGAGAAAAAAACATGGTCTCTTTGCAGCCTATTACAGCTAGTCACCCTCAAATATATAGATAGAATGAATAAATGGCTGGTTTTAGTTGGGTTGGGCAGCAGTGTCATCTGGGTGATGGATAGGGAGGAGCATCAACATTTAATTTCTGCTTTCAAAATTAGGAAGAAAGATTGATAAAGTGCACATGAGATTAAAAAAAGAAGGCAAGTCCATACATAGAGGCAGTTTCACATTAATGATGTGGGATTACTGTTCCTACACTTTATTGGTTTGACGTTTCAGCAACTCACTTGCAAATTATGAGTTTCGCACGTATTGTATTGTGATTTCCCTGCTCTCCAGCAGTAATATTTCCTCATTTGCAAGATTTTGTGCTTAATGCTTGAATGGCATATTCTTAACCAAGTGTGGTTAATGCCTAATTTTTAAACATATCCTCAGGGCCTACCCCTTGTAATATCTCAAGGGGAAGAACTTAGTCACAGGTTTCAGTCTTAGCATTTCAGGGCCTGGGGTGCTGTTCATTATCATCATCATCATCATTATCATCATCAAATACCTCTCTTGAAGATCTCGGGACCCAGACAGGTTCGAAAAAGGGGTTGTGGTCAGCCAACAGTCTGGACCTGAACTGTACCTGATAAATATCCCAATTGTCCTGATTTGGCAGGGTTAGTCCCAATCAATCCACTGTTGTCCCATTTTTCAGTTTCTTTCTCTGCCTCCATCTTTCTTTTGGGCTTTAACTTACTTCAATTGCTAAAAAGTGAATCAGTTGATTGGCCACATCTGTCCCTGTGTGTTTGCATGTCATCTCCTCCAATTGTCCCAATATGGTAGTGTTGTTTATTCGTTCAGTCACTTCCGACTCTTTGTGACTTCATGGACCAGCCCATGCCAGAGCTTCCTGTTGGCCATCGCTGCCTCCACTTTCTTCAAGGTCAAGCCAGTCACTTCAAGGATACCATCCATCCATCTCGCCCTTGGTCGGCCTCGTTTCCTTTTTTCCTTCCATTTTCCCCAGCATCATGATCTTTTCTAAGCTTTCCTGTCTTCTCATGATGTGGCCAAAGTACTTCATCTTTGCCTCTAATTCCCTTCCCTCCAGTGAGCAGCCGGGCATTATTTCCTGAAGTATGGACTGGTTTGATCTTCTTGTGGTCCAAGGGACTTTCAGGATTTTCCTCCAACGCCACAATTCAAAAGCATCTATCTTCCTTTGCTCAGCCTTCCTTATGGTCCAGCTCTCACATCCATAGGTTTAACTATGCGGACCTTCATTATCAGTGTGATATCTCTACTCTTCACTATTTTATGGAGGTTGGCCATTGCTCTCCTCCCAAGCAGTAAACGTCTTCTGATTTCCTGGCTGCAGTCTGCATCTGCAGTGATCTTTGCGCCTAGAAATATAAAGTCTGTCACTGCTTCCACGATTTCTCCCTCTATTTGCCAGTTATCAATCAGTCTGGTTTTCTTGATGTTTAACTGCAACCCAGCTTTTGCACTTTCTTCTTTCACTGGTGATAAGGCTCCTCTGCTCCTCCTCACTTTCAGCCATCAGAGTGGTATCATCTGCATACCTAAGGTTGTTAATGTTTCTTCAACAATTTTAATTTGGTAGTAGCAGTCCTGATTGACCATCCTCTTGTCAGTTATTACAAACTGAGATCAAAGTGTAAAAGAAGTTTGCACTCAATTAATTCAGGCTTTGTCTTTGAAATCTCAGTACCTAGGATGCTACCAACCTGTTCAACCCTAGTATATATCCGCCAGTTATCCCAATTTAGTAGAGATAGTCCTGATCAATCCTCTTTTGTTCCACTTTTTCATGTTTTAAGGATGTTTCTTTTTCTCTCTCTTTCCATTTCCCCCTTTTGTCATATCTTCTTCTCAATTGCTGAAAACTAAGTTCAAAGTGCAAAAGTAGAGGAGAGAAGGGGGTGGAATCTGGCCCTCTACAGTAGGCTCATGCAAAAGCAAACCACTACATCCTCATTAATAATGTTTACTATCTTGATTACACTCTGGTGTTACATTCACATACCTGCCCTGTTTTTTTATTTGTAAGATGTTTGAAGGTATATATTATTATTTTGCCATGAACAGCACTATTTTGGCTAGATGAAGGCATCAGATTGGGATCTGATCTTGGAAGCTCCCCCCCCCCCCCCTCAATGTCAGGAGCGACTTGAGAAACTGCAAGTCATTTCTGGTCTGAGAGAACTGGTTGTCTGCAAGGCTGTTGTCCAAGGTTTCATCATTCTTGTGGGAGGCTTCTCTCATGTCCCCACATGGGAAGTGGGAGCTGACAGAGGGAGCTCATCCGTCCCCCCCCCCCCCCCCCCCCGTGCTCTTGGAAACTAAGTACGCTCTATTAGTGCTTGGACAGAGGACCACCAAGAAATACCAAGTGCTTTAAGCTGTGTTTCAGAGGAAGGTACTGGTAAAGAAATTCTGAGTATTCATTGTGTAAGAAAATCTAAAGGTATTTCTGGGGTTTCCATGAATCAACAGGAAATCTTAAACCATGCACACAGAGATTGTGAGGCCATATCCTATATGTCTCAGGGTTGCACTTGATTGGATATATGAATTTTCATAAGTCCTCAGTTTTTGAGGCTGAGCTTCAGACATGGACATGATATTTGCATCCTAAAAGAGCAGTTTTATCTAAAACCTAAGCTACATTGTTATTTTGAGGCATTTATCTATTTAGTGTAATATATAAATCACATTAAATATAAGCCTTACATACTTGCAAAATCATGATTCAAGGAAAGCATGTTGCAATTGTTCTGTATTCAATAAGAATCTGCTAATTGCAACAGGGTTCCAAAAATGGTTGCTGGGACATTCACGGCTGTATTTTGAACCACCATGAGCTAGGGACCTCATCACATGGAGGTTGAGAAGCCTGTGAACAGCGGAGGAAATCATAGAGCAGTGTAAGACTTTGTCCCCTTACTGTTGGTGGTCGTGGGATCCCATCCCATGACATTTCCATGCTGTCTCCATCTTCCTCCCGCTTCTTCTCTGGCTTCTCTGGGTCCGTTTCTTGGTGCTAACGGCATACTGCTGGCACAGAGCCTAATGGAGCCCCGCTGGAAGTAGCCCTGTGTCATCTGGGGGACTCCGTGCCGGTAGCACCAAGCAGCAGAGAAAAACATCAATGTGATGAGATGGTGAGATGGTTCTGGTGCCTTTGATACCACCAGAAAGCACTATATCATAGTAGCAAATCATGATTATGTTGTCTCCTTAATATTTCACCTTACATATACTGCAAGTCAAGAACATCAATGGGCAAGAGTTCGTCCAGGAGTATAAAATCTATCACTTGCTCAAGTTTTCTCCTCCAGAATAGAAAATATACATGTCATAAACATAGAACAGCAGCTCAGGTGCTTGTAAATTATTGCTGAACTGCAGCTGTAGCTGAGCTATTCCACCTCCTCCAACTGTCCAATTGGGTCAGTTCCCATTCATCTTCTGTTATCTTGTTTTATCAACAGCTTTTAAAATGTCAATTTTCTCTATCTTCCTACTATCTCCTTTGTAGCTAACTCTAGTTGTTGCAAACTGACTTCAGATTGCAAAAGTAGTTTGCACTCAGTTAACTTAGTGGGGGAGCTCCTGATGGCGTCGCAGATTAAACCGCTGAGCTGTTGAACTTGCTGACTGAGAGGTCTAATTTGGGGAGTGGGATGAGTTTCTGCTGTTAGCTTCTGCCAACCTAGCAGTTCGAAAACATGCAAATATGAGTAGATCAATAGGTACCGCTCTGGCAGGAAGGTAATGACACTCCATGTTGGTCTCATGACTTTGGAGGTGTCTATGGACAATGTCGGCTCTTTGGCTTAGAAATCGAGATGAGCACCAACCCCCGGTGTCGGACATGACTAGACTTAATGTCAGGGGAAAACCTTTACGTTTACCTTAATTTAGTGGGTGGGTAGGGTAGGAAAAAGATGGGAAAGGACAGGATTTTGCCCTTCTCTGCAGTTCCCTGCAAAAGCAAACTGTTGATGAATCTCTTAGATTGACGTTTTTCTCATTAATAATTTATGCCATCTTGACCACAACTTTATGTTGCTTAGTGACATGTATCCCAGCTTTAATCTGGGAAAGCAGGATGATATGATATTCTGGTTATATCCTGAATTGGACATTAGAGTCATGGCACGGAAAAGAATGTTTAGCATGTCGTTAAAGACATATTTATAACTATTGAGGACAAATACATTTACATGCTTCACCTATGGTAAACTAGGATCCTCATCCTGTTGTGCATCTAGACCCTTTTTATATACTAGCAATAGAGATCCAACTCAGCTCAGCTCATTTGACTTTGCGCATTTCACCAAAGGACATCCGATGCCAGTTTTGTTGACTGAAATCTCCATTATAGCAGTTTTAAAAAACATGTTATTAAACAGTTCCCTAGCAGGAAATGGGTGTGTTCATTTCCTGAATTTAGCAGTCTATTTCAGTTTTTAACTTGAGTAGTTGGCTTTATCTAAGAATGCAGTTGTAGCATGTAGTCTGTCTTAAATCTGTCATGCATGAAGAAATGATATTGCGTTGCTGCATCTACTTAAATGGTCTATAAAGAAGCGGGAGAGAGAAACAGAGAAAGGGAGGGAAGAGAGGTCAGTTTCAGTCCTCTGGTTAACCATTTCCTTTTCCCAGCATGACTTGTGTGTAGTCATTTCTTCACATTTTGCTTACAAAGCATTTTGTCAAGATCTCATTATTTCTGGTAAGGTTTCTGTTAGCGTGAATAGTAATTGGATCAGGTCCAGAAATGATTATCTGTAGGTATAATATCATACTGTGTAAGTATTTGAGGCCCTCTAGTGTTTCAACTATGTTAGAAGCATCATTTTCTATGGAAGAGATCCCTTAACTCCTGTCCTATCCTGAAGAGAGTGACAATATTGCAAAGACACTACTGCTTACAACTGAGCAATCACAGCAAATGCAAATCCTAAAAATATACGGTACTTAAAATGGAAATGTTTAGTTGTTCTTGCTTGTCTTTGTGAACATATATATATAAGCATGGAGTCAAAATTATAAGTAATCCCATACACACACACACAAGTCATAGCTAATTTTCTTTGTGTTACTTATTTCATATTTCTGTCAGAGACTTGGTGATAAAGGATAAGATGAGCTTTTTCTAGTGTTTTTGACAAAGGGGAATGATTTCAAGTCTGAAAATATTCATATATACAGCTGAACTTTAATTTCTTTAGCAGAGTGGCTGGTGAAAAAAGTGTAATATCTTCAGAGAATATGAGAATGGAAACATTTATTGGAGTAAACATTAAAAAGCAATATTGTAGACACTGTACAAAACTTCATTTGTATGTCCAAGGCAGTAGAAGCCAGAAAGATACCTGCATTTGATATCAGGCTGTAAAATTATAGGAAATAAAATTCAGACTTTGTTTGGTATTATTTATCTCTTTATTTAGATATGTGATTGTACAGTGGTTTATATTGCTTATCTTGTATGTATAACATAGTTGATTTCCTTGGAAGGCAAGCTATTTATTCTAGGAATGCCGTATTATTCTCTGAAGATAATACCTTAGGGAAATAGCAGTACAACCACCATATCCATTGGGCCATTACCTGTAGTTTCATTTACTCACACCTGACAAAATATACATTTTCTAGGTCAACCTGCATGACTCAATGGTCAACATCTGACAGAAGTTATTTGTTCAATAGGATTCACTGTTGCCCATGATTTCACATATCCATACAAAGTCCTGCAATGTATCTGCGCGGTGATGTGGGTCATGCTGTATATTCAACTGCACTTACTGCAGATCTGGCTAATAGAATTTAGACTTCAGGTAAAATAATGGGAATGTCTCTACTTACTTCATTTGACTTTCAGTCTGGATCAGACCTCTCCCACTTGTATACCTCATCAAGGAAGCTTTCTTGCTTTGGCAGTATGTACACTGAAATTTCTAGGTTTATCTTGCACACATCTGAACACCTGGCAGCTATCCTTTCCTTCATGGAAGTAATAACATGGTGCATTTCCACTGAATGTCTTGCTTTTAAAATGTAGGAAAATTGGATAGTAATTATCCCTGTAATTTCACATCTTAGCACTTTGAGCAAATTTATGGATGTGTTTGAAAGACCAACATTCACACACATCTGTTTTGAGGAGAGGATTGAGTTTTCTTGACAGCATCGTGCATCCTATTTGGCAATAATCTTCCATATCTTTATAATTAAATATACCAGTGTTCTAAAATCTATTCTAAATGAAGCTTTCCCATATTATTTTATCTGCCATGGGAAGACTGATCCTTGTAGAATATTTCACGCATGAAATCCAATTTTTAGTTCCATTTGAACCAATGAGAACTTTGTATATCAGTATGTTTCCAATTTGTAGTTGATCAATTCAGTATTGAGTATCCATTGGACAGCAATTGGATTCATTGGATCTTCCCTAGTTGGGATTGCCTATTGTGGAAGAGGGAAGACTGGCCAGATCTCTTGGCCCGAATGTCTTCCAGCTGTGTCAATTAATATTTGGTAGTCTTAGAATGATAGACATTACTCATTCCATTTAACCTCTACAGTACAGGTAGCTAAGAAGTTGTGGAAAAGTTCCCTTGCTAATGAGACTATAATTGGTCAGTGTGTATGGAAACATTGTACGTGTTTCTTTTATGTGCCTGTTCCAACATCTTTTATTCTGTTTGTCCATATAGCCTTACATATGCACTGTACAACATATCCAACATTGTACTGTGATTGTCAATTGCAGAGGCACTGAAAATCACAATTCCAACAATTCCAGTGGTTTGCTACAATGGTGTTGAAATATGACTGCTACCCACTATGAAAACTAGTTCAATTTCTCAAATGCCTCTGCAGCACCCACCCATTTTTTCTTTCTGTCCATTTGTGTTTCTCTTTGTTGGTCTTGTTCCCTCCAGTTCATGAATCTGTCAGATGCATCGCACTATCATGTGTCTACCTTTCTCCAGTGATTAAATGGTTAATTACTTTAAATTGATAACTGGTAGTCTGCATCTTCTAGGTTTTTTTCAGGCAGTTTTTAGCTATTTCATTTTAAGGTAATTTCCCCCCTTTTTTTTTGCAGAAAACTAACCTCAAAGTTAAGTCTAAAATCTTTCTTCCTTTTCTTATGATAATGGCAATTTTACATATCGGAACTCTATGAAGATGTCCTCCAAAACCAGCAGAATGTTTACCAAGAGATGAGCAGCACCAATTCTCATATGAAAGATACATGGCCCCACCCCCCTGTCCTATAATTTGGCATGTGATAAACGTGTTGCCTAAATCATCATAAACCTGTGTTCCAATTTGGTGTGTTGCCACAAGCCTCTGTAATGTGTGCATTGAGCCTGTGAGATGCCAAATGATGATTGTTTTGCTAGAGATGAATGAGTCAAATTGCCATATATATGCTGCAAGACCAAGTTATAGTGGAGAGTGTGTGTGTGTGTGCGCGCGCGCGATGGTGTGTGTGTAACTGATGTCTCACAGACTAATCAAGCTTTAAATATTCCCAATTCGTAACATGTTTTCCTTATGCGAAATAGTCATCTTTTTTAGCTAATTAGTTAAAACCAGGCTCATGATATTATGGGTGAGCCATATGAATGAATGCAGAAGCATCAACAGTAGCAAATACAATGCTTTTTAAAAATTGGATTGGAAATGGTGAACATATGTTGTATTAAGGGTAGCTTGATTTGAATCTTCTTTACTCGGGTCATCTTTCTGCAGTGGTCCTTGAGGTTTTTGAATGTTCAGTTCTTCAAGAGGGCAACAAATCCACACACACACACACACACACACACACACACACACACACACACACATATATATATATATATAACTGCAAATGTTATTTATCCTGTGTAGATGTATGGAGACTCACCTGAATATGTCTGTGGTTAGTAGTAGACAGAAAAGAGAAAATGTTTGAGAAGTTCCTTTCTCAAATATGAAGCTGAGCAAGCAAGTAATAAAGATGTTGAGTAGTACTGGGCCCAGAACTGAACCCTGTGGCACTCCACTAGTCACTTCTTTCAAGGATGAAGTGGAACCATTGGTGAGCACTCTTTGAGTTCGGTTGCTTAAACGATTACAGATCCACCGAATAGTAGCATTGCCTAGCCCACATTTGACTAGTTTGCTTGCAAGAAAGTCATAGGGGACCTTGTCGAAGGCCTTTCTGAAATCAAGATATGCTCCATCCATAGCATTCCCTGCATCTACCAAGGTTGTAACTCTATCATAAAAAGAGATAGGATTAGTTTAGCATGACTTGTTTTTGAGAAATCCATGTTGATTTTTTAGTAATCACAGCATTCTTTTCTAAGTGATTGCAGACTGCCTCCTTAATGATCTGCTCTAGAATCTTTCCTGGTATTGATGTCAGGCTGACTGGATGGTAATCATTTGGGTCCTCTTTTTTTCCATCTTAAAGATAGGGACAATATTTGCTCTTCTCCAGTGTCATATAGCCAGATCCCAGGGCTGAATTTCCAAGCCCTGAATCTGACTTCATAACATAAACAATCCTGCAAGCACCTGGCGGGAGAAGATAAAATGAGCCTGGGAACTCAGGGTTGAAAGTATAAACAATTATAATTGATGTAGTGTGTGGGAATGGTAGTAATGTGATCCAGGGGGTGGGATTTGATGATGATATTTGCGTGTGGTATTACGTTGCATCAGAAGTGATAAAATTAGATGTATGTAAACATTAGGTCATTCTCAACTTTTCCAAAGTCATGTATTCTTCAATAAAGATTGGATTTGAGAGCAGCTATCTTTGATCTGCGTTCAGACTGGTCCTTTGAAGTGAGCCTGACATTTAAGTCGAGAATCCAGTTCTCACCCTCCTGCGGAATTCGCAGTGAAGTGATAATGAGTGAAGAAGGAGATCAAAGCCCAAATGGGGCAGGGAGGCCTTTGCAAGGGGCCCGGCCGAAGAGAGAAGAGACGCTGCAAGCCATAGCTTCCTCTACGGGGTACCCCAGGCCGAACGGCGTGACCCAGAGGATTCCCAGGGGAGGAAGAGGCGTCTCTGCGGCTGCAGAAACCAGTTGGGGATCTGGAGGAAGTATGCCGGAGACCGTGGCCCTGCGGTTATCCATCCTGGAAACAAATTTATCCAGGCTGTCGGAAACCGTGGGGAGGTTGGTGCCACTATTGGAAGAGAATCTCCAAAAGGAGCCCATCCGATATGGCGCCGAGAGAGAGCCAAGTAAAGAAGGAGATTGGAGCCAGAGGGGCCAGCGAGCGTCAACGCAGAGTCCCGTGGCGGCAAGGGACGAGGGAGATGAGGAATACTGGCAGGAGCTGGAGTTCCGAGACAGAATGGCGCGCGAAGTGGAGCGCCAGCGTGCTCTGGGAACTCTGAGGCCGCCATCTCCAACAGAGCTCCCAACCCCCCGAATGGGCGTCGGGGTGGAAAGGCCACTGGGGCCAGGGATCGGGTCCAGTGGATTTGCAGACGAAGGCGGAGAGGAGCGGGGGATCCAGGAAGAGGAGGAGGATGTGCCGTACGACGAGGAAAGGCGAGATGAGGGGGCTACAGCGAGGCCAGTATGCGGATGGGCGGAAGGGCCGACAGCGGCGGCAGACTTTCGGGAGCCGCGCAGAATGACCACCGGAGTGGGGCGCGGCGTGTTCCAAGGAGCCGCCCGAGGAAACCTGATGCAACCCTTCCCCATGCCTCCCGGACAGCATCAACGGGCCGCAGAATGGATGCCAAGAAGGGAAGATCTCAAACTGGAATACGGAGGGGAATCAGATGAACTGAACTTTTTTCTAATTAGCATCAGAGGATACATGGAAGACAATGCACACACATTCCCCTCCGAAGCAAGCAGGGTTCGAGCCATCGGCAACACACTAAAGCGAGGAGCAGCCAGCTGGTATGTGCAACTACATGCCAGACACGACCCATGCCTGAGGTCAGTGCCCCGCTTCCTCGCCGCACTGGAAAACCGGTTCAGAGACCGGCTAGAGCAATTGAGGGCTCGAGACCAGCTGAAAGGAATAAAGCAGAGGGACAAAACAGTGCCCGAGTACGCAGAGGAATTCCTCCACCTCGCGGAAAGGGTACCAGAGTGGTCTGAAGTGACCAAAGTGGAGTTATTTAAAGAGGGACTACGCCCCGAGATTTTCAGCTGGGCAGCGCACAGAGATGACCCCGAAACGCTCCAGGGATGGATTCAACTAGCGGGGCGCGTCGAATCCACCCTGGCCCAAGTAAAGCGCTTCAGGAGCAGCAGCGGCCAGCAAAGACCGGTGGCGAGAGGTCGAGGAGAAACGAGGAAGCAGGAAAGACCCGGAGGGAGGCCGGGGATTCCCTCCAGAGGAGACGACAACAAACCTAAACCGGGATGCTTTGTATGTGGGAAGACGGGCCATCGAGCAGCAGAATGCTGGGCCCGGAAGGGGGAGCCGCCAAAACCCCCAAAGCCCAAGCCAGCAACCGGGAGGCGCGCGGAAGAGGAGGTGCAGGCCCCAGAATCTTCAGAAAAACTGGTGAGTCGGGACAAACGCATGATAGTAGTGCCAATCTGCCTCTCGGGGCTAGAGAATCGGGCCACCTGCAAGGCATTTGTGGATTGTGGTTGTTCTAGAAATATTATAACTCCGGAATTAGCAGGAGCGCTGAAATGCCAGCAGATGGCGCTTGACTCCCCAATTGCATTTTCGCAGCTAGATGGATCAGTCGCTGCTGGGGAAGTATCTACAAAGGAAATACGGGGGGTCCCATGTAAAATAGGCAAATGGGAAGGAAGAATATCCTTTGTGATAGCCCCTATTGCCACATACCACGTAATATTAGGGATACCATGGCTCGAACAGGCAAATCCGGAAGTAGATTGGAGAGGAAAGAGCCTAGCATTCAAAGAACAGCAGACGCAATGGGAGATAAGCAAAATTGCAGAAGAGGAGGACGAGGAAGATGAAGCAGGTGAGATAAACCCACAGCTATTGCCACCTGAATACAGAGACTTTGTGGATGTTTTCAATCAGAAAGAGGCCAGTAAATTATCTCCCAAACAAATTAGATGGGCGCAATACTTCAGCAGATTCGATTTCCAATTAAAGTTTTTTCAAGGGAAGCAGAATGTCTTGGCAGATGCTCTTTCACGCATGCCTCAACACGAAGGCATAACCACAGCAAAAGAGGGGACAATATTCTCTGACAAACAATGGGGCTTAGCTGTCAGGACAAGAGCACAAACCCAAAAGGAGAACACGGCTTTTGTTGAACTCGGCGGGGAAGATAATTGGGGAAATGAACTGAAACAGTCTTATGAAGGAGATCAATGGATCGCATCCAACGCAGAAAAGGGGGAGCAGAAGGGGGGATTTTGGTTTGTAAACAAGAAACTGTATATCCCAGCAATATTAAGGATTAAGATTTTGCATCGTTTTCACAACAACCAGAGCGCTGGTCATACAGGAATTACAAAAACAACAAAGGCAATAGCAAAACATTGTTGGTGGCCAGGAATGAGGAAGGACATAAAGAATCATGTTGTTCAATGTGATGATTGTGCCAGAAATAAATCGAGAGGAGGGAAGCCTATGGGATTATTACAAACGGTAGCGGAACCTACCAGACCTTGGGAATGTGTAGCTATGGACTTTGTGGGGGAACTGCCGGTTAGCAAAGGACATCGTTATATTTGGACAGTATTAGACCTGTTTTCTAAACAGGCCCACTTCATAGCGCTGACGAAACTACCATCGGCCGAGAAACTAGCTGAACTGTACATAAATCATATTTACAAACTGCATGGATGTCCCAGTAGAGTGGTCAGTGACAGAGGAGTACAATTAACAGCAAAATTTTGGGAAAAATTCTTGGAAATGCTAGGAGCAGAAAGGAGTCTAAGTTCTGCTTTTCACCCCATGACAAACGGGGCGGTAGAACGTACTCAGCAGACGCTTGGGCAGTTCCTTCGAATGTACTCTAACATGAGACAAAATGACTGGTCTAGGTGGTTGGCTTTTGCGGAACTAGCTTTTAATTCGACTATACATTCAGCAACAAATAAAACCCCCTTTGAAGTAGTTTACGGGTATGAAATACAGCCTTTACCCCAGTTGCCAAGATGGACAGAAAATGAGGAAACAGGGGCAGGGAAATGGAAAACGCAAATGCTAGAATGCTGGAGTCAAGTGACTGCATCCTTAAAGGAAGCACACAAAAAGTATAAAGCGTTCGCAGACAGAAAGAGGGTGGAAGGCGATAAATTAGATAAAGGAGATCTAGTGTGGTTAAGTACCCAAAACATCAAATTGGGGCTACCTTCAAGAAAACTGAGCCCCAAATATATTGGACCATTCAGAATACAGGGTGTTATCAATGAAGTAACTTTCCAGTTGGCATTGCCAAAAAGTTTAGGGAAAATACACCCAGTATTCCATCGCAGCTTACTGAAAAAGTATATGGGGACTTTGGACAAAATGGACACATAGAATTATTGTTTGATTTATTTCAGAACTATAATGAAAGAAGAACCGAAGAGGAGGACGAAGAAAACGAGGGCGCCATGTCATATAGCCAGATCCCAGGGCTGAATTTCCAAGCCCTGAATCTGACTTCATAACATAAACAATCCTGCAAGCACCTGGCGGGAGAAGATAAAATGAGCCTGGGAACTCAGGGTTGAAAGTATAAACAATTATAATTGATGTAGTGTGTGGGAATGGTAGTAATGTGATCCAGGGGGTGGGATTTGATGATGATATTTGCGTGTGGTATTACGTTGCATCAGAAGTGATAAAATTAGATGTATGTAAACATTAGGTCATTCTCGACTTTTCCAAAGTCATGTATTCTTCAATAAAGATTGGATTTGAGAGCAGCTATCTTTGATCTGCGTTCAGACTGGTCCTTTGAAGTGAGCCTGACACTCCAGTCTGCTCTGACTTCTCAAGAATTCTCAAAGATTATTGCCAGAGGTTCTACAAAGATACTAAGAATAGAACTGAAACAGTGTAAAATTACCCCTGGTTCAACAGAGAACTTGAAATACTATGTTTCCAACTGAGAAATATTTTCTATATTTTGTGTTTATTCTTTGACATGCTCATCAAGAATGGTTTAATGCTTAATTATAGCTACAGGACCTGCCCTTTCTGACATCTCCAGGGAATTACCTTACATTTCATGTCTCAGTCCTCACATTCTATGGCTTGGGAATGCTGCTCTTCTGACCAACCCTTGTATGTTTCTCAAAGTCTCAATTTGGCAAGGATAATCCTATGTGCTTTTCTGTTGCCCCATACTTTTCGGCTGCTTTTAAAATGTCATAGATTCTTTCTCCTCCTCCCACTTTTTAAACATTGTCATCAGTTTTCTTTAATGGTTGCAACCTAAGTTCAAATTGCAAAGATAGAGGAGAGAAGGGATTGAATCTGGCTTGTCCCAGTGGACTTAGGTAAGAGCAAACTGCTGCAGCCTGTCTCATCTTATCTTTTCTCTTTCTTCAATAAGTTTTTTTAATGTTGACCATATTCTGATATTACTTGGCCACATATGTCCAGCTTTTATCAGTGAAATGTTGGAGTGTGCTACTGTGTTGCTACATGGCTGCATTTTGTTAGTTTATAAAGCCTAAAAAAATTGGGAGCTGGTTGGCAAAGAGAACACCTTCTTGCATATGAGTCCATTAAGCATATAAAATAATCAGAAGAGAGGCCTTTTGGAGTTTTTACAGACTCCTAGTTCTCTCCACACTAATTCAGAGCAGGGCATTTAATATATGGAGCTCACTAAGTAAAAAGTTCTTTCCTTAGAAACCTGACATACTTTTAACAGTTTTTATTTTTAGATGTTGAGAACTTATTTTTGCTAGCCTTTCTTGTGTAATCTGGTGTGCCATCTGTTTCCTGTAGAATGTAAATATTGTGTTTTAACTCTGTATATTGGTAGTTGTGTTTATTCATTTTAGGATCGACAAATTTACATTCAGTGAGTCATAGTCTGGTGGTGGACCAGTGGTATGCTTCCAGTGGAACATCTAGTTCCTGCTGGTTGCCAGGATATTGGCAGCAAATGTGGGACTAAATGGACCATATTTTGTTCGGTTGATGAGTATAAGCAAAAATGCGTAATTGGAACAGCTAAAAAAGAGTGAAGGTTTGTTTTAACTGATGTACAATCTTGTTTTGTAAACTGAACATCTATCAGTGTACCATGAGGGGGTGTGTGTGTGTTCATTTTCTTTAAATGTTATTGATCATTTAAGACTGGCCAGTATATTCTTACATCAGAAGAAAAATATTTTCAAACAATTTTTTTCTGTTTGAGATTCCTTATGCAACTTTACTATATTTGGCCCAATGTTTCTAATATAGATGGATGGTTTGCACTTGGATTTTTAAAAAATATGTTTCTTTCTCTCCCTTTGCTACTTTTTTAAACAAGATTTTTCCTCAGTAGATCCATTGTGCCTTGGCATGAAGTATACCAAGATGCAGGAATGGGAATTGCCACTAGTTGTCACTCAGCTACCATTTAAAAGATGAAATACCTTTGAGAAAGAGTGCAGGCAGCTCCACTTGCTGGCATCATCAACCAGCTTTTCATGTTCAGAATTTATTAAGGCGTGTGTCCAGAAACTTTCTGCTGCCACTGACTTGTCAATGAGTTTTGCTTGCATTTCTAAATACAGTAGAGTCTCGCTTATCCAACGTAAATGGGCCGGCAGAACGTTGGATAAGCGAATATGTTGGATAATAAGGAGAGATTAAGGAAAAGCCTATTAAACATCAAATTAAGTTATGATTTTACAAATAAGCACCAAAACATCTTGTTATACAACAAATTTGACAGAAAAAGTAGTTCAATACACAGTAATGCTATGTAGTAATTGCTGTATTTACGAATTTAGCATCAAAATATCATGATATATTGAAAACATTGACTACAAAAATGTGTTGGATCATCCAGAACGTTGGATAAGTGAGACTCTACTGTATATGAAAAAGTCTTCTGCTCTTTTGCCTAGTATAGATTACATATGATTTATCAAGAAAAAAAACCTAGATATGTAAGGTCAAAATCTGTATTTCCTTCTTAAAATATATTGTGAATTTGTATAGATTATGTTCTAAGTATAATGAGGAATGTGACTGAAAGGACAATGTTGATGATGAAATGTAAGAATTAAGCAATGAAAGAGAGACAGACGGTTTAGAACTTTTGAACATGGGTTTGAGATGTGTTTGAAAGCAAGCTTGCCATAGGGAAATGCATTTGAAATGGAAAATCTGTTAAGATAAATATAACAGGATGCTCCTCAAACTGCTGTGAGTAAAGCCTATGAAACCAGCAAGCTGTATAGTGGATCTTTTTCAGCTTTATAAAAAAATGCATAACTTTGAACCTTGATGAAGGCTTCATCACTTAACAGCGGTTCTCAAATTTTCATTCTCCAAATTTTTGGGACATCAGCTTCCAGATTCTCTCACCATGGGATATGCTGGCTAATGTTTCTGGGACCTGAAATCCAAAGCAGCTGGAGGACCGAAGATTGAGAACTGCTGATTTAAATGCTGAGTATGCTCTGTGTGACTTTCATTTCAGTAACTGCTTTAGGGAATGTGTGCAAGTGTCCATCAGGGGTAGGCAAAATGCAGCTTTGCATCTCCAAAGCCCCCTGACTGTCATTTTCTGTTAAGAAAGGGAGAATTGCCTCTCCTGCAAAATTCCAGTAACAGTGACTTGCCTAGTAAATGCATGCATGAAGTACTGGCTGGACTGCTTAACATTAAAAACACAAAAACAAACCAACAAACTAGTTTCCGAGAAGCAGAATTGGTTAACCACTTAAATGGGGAGAGCTATTATTATTATTATTATTATTATTATTATTATTATTATTATTATTATTATTTAGCAGTTCTTATGTCCCACAAAGATTCCAGAAGAAGGAAATTGCTTCCCAGACCTGCCAAACTGCCCACCTCGATCTATGTTTTAACCATCTCTATTGAATATTTGAATAACATTTATATTGTAGAATTCTTAAAATATATTTGAAGTATCAATGCTGTTATTGCAGTGTGAGGGTGTACATCCATTAAAGTGGGGGCAGTTTGAAAAATGAACCATATGAATGGATTACAGAAATACACATGCAGCCTTTGTGTTTGTGTGTGCTGGAGATATTATTTAGGGCAGTCTGCCAGTGACAAGAGCTGCTGAGCAGTTTCCCAGAAATGAAGCACCATTCATCTCTAGGCAACAAGGGAACTGGTTTGGAAAGTTAGCCTTGATGTGCTTGCTAAGGTGTGCGTTAATGGAATTGAATGTCAGATTGTTCCATTGGCTGGGCAGTATTTATTATTGGTGTTGTATATTTCTTGAGTGTTTACATTATCAAATCATTATATATAAATCAAGAGTTACAAGTCCTGTCCTTAAGCCTGTAATCTGTAAACAAGATGATACAGCATGTAAAAAAGGGAAAATGGAAAGAAGAGTTACAAAGGAAGGATATCATTTTGGCAGTGTCAGAACCAAAACAGCATTTTGAAAAGTCTGAGTTGGATGGTTAAGAAGTATTTGCATATCATTGAAAGCCACTATGATGTTGGTAGTGAAACAGTTTTCACACATTCAGTTGCCTTTTTTCTTTTTGGACAGAGCTTGGAGCCTGAGTGTGTTTCTCCAGTATCCGGAGGCATTAGTTGCAGGTCTTATTAATAGGAGTGAATAGGAGTGCTGAGCTCAGTGTGGGAGAAGGACCCAGTCTAGTGTAGTTGTCAGAACACTGGACTGGAATGAGATAGACTTGGAATTCAAATCATCACTCGGCCACCATTCAAAACTCCAGTGTATTACCGTATTTTTCGCTTTATAAGACGCACTCCCCCCCCCCCCCCCGCAAAATAGAGGGAAAAAGTCAGTGCGTCTTATAAACGCAATCTGCGTCCAGGAAGGGAGAATGGGGCGATCTGTGCTGTCCGCACGCGCAGACAGCACAGATCGCCCCATTCTCTCTTCCTGGCGATCTGCGTCTTATCATATCGTCCTATAAAGCGAAAAATATGGTATCAGGTAATATAGGTCAATCAACATTGCTCTCTTGCTTTCGGACTTAGCCACATGAAGGACTGAACTTGAATGGTAAGCGGGTGCATGGGTGAATAAAGCACCATACCTGAAAGGGGGAGGGGGAAGTTGTTGTTTATGTAGTACAGCAAAACACATGGAGAGAGAAGCCTAGCTGGACTGTTTACAGAGAGGAGGCTGTCTTCCTCCTCTGGCTACAGTGTATGCTGGTCATCTGCCTGCAGTACATTGGGGCGATTAATCAAGGCTGCGACTATTATGCAGGGAAAGCAAAAATACTGATTTTGGGGACTGAAAAAAGAGGATGTGACTATTATGTGGTGGTACCAACTATTGTGTGGAGAAATAGGGTAGACTCAGTCAACAAAAGCCTCTGTTACCAACTTCTTTTTCTCATTTAGCCTCCAAGGAACTATTACATTTTCGTATACAAATCCATACTAATAATGCTATGCATTTGCATTCTACCACTGTGTGTATATCTTTTTGTGCAGCAGCCATGCATAATCTTTCCAGATCCTCAGAATCTGACCTTGTAATTCAAATAAATAAAAAGAGAAACTTAGTGCAAGGCAAGAACAAATGGAAACATAGTGGAGAGAATGTGAAAAAGGACTGTTTGGGGATTGTGCATAAAGTGTCTGCGCTTGTGTGTGAAAGACGAGAAAAAAGTAAGTGCATGGAGTAAAGAGAAAAATGGTATTGTGGCTGCTTTGATTAGTTCAAAGAGCTGATTTGATATGGCAAGTGAGTATAGTGTTAAAAGGAGATTATAAAGCCAGTTTGAGCAAACCGTTCGTAAGGAAATGCTCTGGAAAAATTTGGCTTCCTGTATACCAGGCTTCAGTACTTTTGTATTGGTCCAAGGAGTCTGAGGACCAATTTAAACATAACCAGTGTAGATATACTGTATATGAAATAGATTTGTATGGTATTCTGCTTTTTAAACAAACTGACAAACTCAAGGTGGCTACCAACAAATACGTAAAATGGATATGATAAAAGCCATACACTTAAAAGAGAACAATACTAGCAGAAGAATATGCTTGGCATTGAATCCCTTGGCATTTTGTTCCTTTCCACAGAGCAGTTTGTGTAAAATAGTCATGGTGCACTGTCAGAAAGCTCTTATCCATGGCAGTGCTCCACAAGGCTTTTAGTGCATATGCTAGCCCATATATCAGTATCACCTGTGTGCCTGGCTCCTGCTTTGCAATCTACTGGTTAAGTATATATGAAAGTAATGTTTATACCTGCTGATGGAAGGAGAGGAAGACAACAGCCTTCTCTGCCTCCTTAGAAAAGGAGTTGCAAAGCCAGAAGGCTGCCACTGAGAAGACTCTCTACTTTGTTCCCACAAAATGAGCTTGAGAAGTTAGTGGGTCAGAGACAAGGGCTACTCCTGAAGACCGTGGTTCCCAAATGGATTTTATAAAGGCAGATGCTATCTTGAATTGGCCAGGTCCTTGAAATTATGTTTCTCCAGCAGGGGTGAGCAACTGTGGTGGGTAGGGACCTCTTTTCTGCCACTGGGATCTTCAAGGGGCCACATGAGTTTCCAAAATTGCCAAAAAAGTAGCGGTGGGGGCGGGTTGGGGTGGGTGTTGAAACTACTTCTGGTATTGAAAAATTGATTATTTGTTGATTGATGATGTTAAGCAGTGTGGAGGAGGGTGAGGGGGCAAGGGGTAAGGGGAAGACTACTGATACCTATTAAAAAGCTGACTGAAAAGTCACTCCTTTGATAATGGTATGAGAAAAGGAGCAGCCCAGGAAGCCTGCAGGGTCCAATAGCTGCAAGAAAGAAAAACGTTTTTGAGGGCCACAAGATTCGGCTTGTTACAGGCTGAATCTATGGACTATATATTTCTATTTGTAGTTATTTGCTTGGCTGTACATACCATTCATTTTCTGAGTTGAGTTGTGGAAAGGAGGTGCACTGAGGCAGATGGCTTTATCATGGTTCATACAGCTTGCCTTCCCTATTGGTGTGAAAAAATGTGTGTTTGCAAAGCTAAGCACTTAGCAAAATGCATCTGAAAACCAAAAAGAAGGGAGTTTTCTTCTGCTCTTTTAAGGTTTGCTTTGTGATTAAAATATATGCTTCTTCAATCATAAATTGGTCACAGAATTCCTTTGTTTGCTTTTTCAGATGGCAGTTTTTACTGCAAACCATTTATTGCTTGAGCATTGCTTTTTGTCTTTGCAGTTTCAGAGAACATCAGAGTGAAGAGTCCCAATGGGAAATTAAAGGAACATAAAAACCTAAAATGACTCTTAAGAAAAGAAAAAGCTAGAGGCTCTGACTCTTAATTGTCTTTAAATGTTCAGCATATAATTATATATATAGACACACATACAGAGTTTTCCTTGAGGGATTTAATCTACATATAGTGTCCACTGCTCTGACAAAGCAGTTTTGCTGGATAAGTGGATGTTGTTTGCAGCAATGTTTTTGGAGGCCCCTGGTTATATTTATTGTATCTGTATTTATGTGGCTTCAAGTTGCCTGTTGACTTATGGTGACACCATACATTTCATTGGGTTTTCTTAGGCAAGGAATACTTAGAAAGGGTTTTGCCAGTTCTTTCCCTTTTGAAATATAGCCTATAGCACCTGTATTCATTTACAATCTCCCATCCAAGTACTAACCAGGACTGACCCTGCTTAACTTCCAAGATCACATAAGATCTAGTGCTTTTAGGATATTTAGGCCTGCCTGCTAGCTCTCTGTTGCTGGTCCTGTCACTGGAAATGCTTCTCAGTGTAGCTTCCATTGTCATATTTTAATCTAACAGATATACTCATGCCCTGTTATTTGGTATGGGTAACTCTATGTTTGAATATACAAGCTCTGCTTGAAGCCCCTTGATGGATTTTCATCTTATCGTGGTGAGGAGGCTTCAGTGAATCTGTGGGTGAGGCCCTTGGAATCACGTGCTCCCAGGAGGGTCTCCTAGTGCAGCAAGACCGCAGGGGAGGAAACAGACCAAAGCACAATCTGAAGTCTTTAATGGCGGAACAGGCAGAAGATAACATGGTACATGTTACAATGGCTGTGAAGGCAGAAGAAGGCTGCAACAGTTGAGAAGCCACCGGTCATTGGTTTAGCCATGCCACTGGATGTGAACCGAATTCTGCAAAGACTGCATGTTGATCGGTTGTGCACTGATCTCCACACATAAAACAAATTTACAGACAGGCGTCCTCCAATAAAAATAAAACAAAACCAACAAAAGTCCTATGGCAAATAGTGAGTGGCGATGGGGAGGACTGTGAAAGCTAGTCACTGACTGGCACATGGGTGGTGCATATGAATTCAGTCATTCTACCTCAAGGCCCAAGGCAGTTGAGGAGTTTGTCAGATGTATCCACAACTGAGCAGCCCTATTTAGAATCCAGTCTGCTCACCCCATATGGGGAGTGGGCTAGAAAAGATTCCCTAATTATAGTCTGCCTCTCTTAGCTTTGACTGGACTGCCACGTCCAGAGGGATCACTACCTTGCAGTCAAAAACGGCAATTGAACTTTGGAACATGGAACATATGAACACTGTTGGATAACAAACAACTCTCAACCCTCTGAATTAATCTTGCCAAAAACCAGCAGGCAACTATCATAAATGTCTATGCACCAGCACTAGATGCTGATGAAGACATTAAGGAAAAAATTTACTGTCAGCTGGACACTATTGATTACTAAGGAGGAAAAAATCATCCTCCTGGGTGATTTTAATGCAAGAGATGGATGAGATTTTGACCTGTGGCCAGAGATTACAGGGGAAAATGAGGTTGGAAATGCCAACCTGAAAGGCATCCTATTTCTCACAAAATGTGCAGAACACAACCTTGTCATCACCAAAGTTGACAGCTGCTGATCATTGCTGAATAGACCACAAGTTAATTCAATCCATGATGGCCATCAAGATCGCCCCCAAACGCAGACTCCAAGGAAGAAAGATAAGGCATAAAATGAACACCCAAGTCCTTCAAGAGCCCTCTAAATGAAACCTTCTCCAAACAACACTCAAGGATCATCTACCCATAGAACACCCTGAAAATGTTGAGGAACATTGGCTCAAACTGAAGGCCTCTATCATTACAGCCTGTGAAGAAACAATTGGATACTAAACTAAGAAACATCAACACTGGTTTGATGAAAATGGTAACAAGATCCAACAGTTGATCGATAAGAAAAGGAAAACCTTCCAAATATGGTAAACAGACACCAGCTGTGCTGCTAAGAAAAAGTGAGTTCCATAGAAGGTCCAGAGAACTCAAGAACATCTGGTAGACAAAAAAAGGCTCAAGAAATCCAACACTTTGCAGATGTTCATGATGCATGGGGATTCTTTAAAGCCACAAAGATGCTGCCTGATCTTGGAAGCTAAGCAAGGTCAGCTCTGTTTAGCACTTGGATAGGATACTACCAATAAATACTTGTTCCTGTGGGCTGCATTTAAGAGGAAGGAACTGGCAAAACTACCTTTTGAAATAGGATCACCCTTAGTCAACAGGCAACTTGAAGGCACATACACGCACTTTAAAGCAGGCATGGGCAAACTTCAGCCAAAACACCTGGAGGGTCAAAGTTTGCCTATGCCTGCTCTAAAGTAATGTAAAACCAGTACCTAAGACTACATTTTGCGGAGAGAGCAGGTTCGATGTCAGATGCTGAAAAGCTGCATAGACAATGACTGAGTGTCCTTGGCCAGTATATCCTATCATCAGTGCCTTTCATTTGGGAAAACCAAATGGAGCCCTGTAGATAGACCTCTGATGACAAATGAATGCAACATAGATCAATCTGCTGTCTTCCAGATATTTTGAACAGGAGCTCCCATCAGCCTCACACAATATCACCAATAGCTAGGATTCATGGGTTTTTAAGTCCAGACTGAGAGGCACCAGGTTGAAGACAAATGGCCTAAGTGGAATTAGCGGATTGATAGGCAACCACTCACAATTGAGAAAAACCCTCACTTGCTTTTATTTATTTAGAAAAAATAATTTAGAAAGAAATAGAAAAAAACACTTTCTGCAAAATGTTACAGCTTCTACTTTGAGATCCCTTTGCCAATCTGTTCTTCTCTGACAAATTTGGTTTCTTTTAAAACAAAATCTTAGGGAAACCAACTCTCTTAAATAGTGCATAGATTCTCATCAAGTTCAAGTAAATACTGTGTAGATCAACATTTACCCCCAGGAATTAGCAATTGATTGATTGTGTCTCATAATTATGTTTGCAACCATCTGAAGGCACAGGAAATTATTTGGAGTCTATGATTGGAGTTATTTAAAGCAACTGTGTTTAAAACACAGGGCCTTTGGGGACTGTGTTGATTAAGAGAAGGATGCCAGATGTCTCAGGTACACTAGGTGTCAAGAAGGGATTAATTAATATTTTGAATAAATATGTAATTTTCTCCACATAGGCTTTGCCTAACATAAATGTGAGAAGCCATTGCCAACAATTTTGACAAGCCACTAGCGGAGGGGTGGGGGGGGGATGACCTTTCTTTTATTTATTTTTTCTTCTTAAGTGAGCGCTTTATAATCCTGCAGTTGAAATGGGAATGCTGAACAGAGACTTTAACTTGCTACATGGAAATGTTTTTCTTGGCATCCCTCTTGTGTCTAGAAATCATGCCACTTACAATCATGCCTTCCTATCTATATATGTTCATATGTGTGTATCCATGCAATTTCTGGAATAACCTATGAGTCTAGTCCACATATTGCAGCTTTTGGGAAGGATACTGAATTTGAGAGCTATCGGAATCCAGGTACAGTAGAGTCTCACCTATCCAACATAAACTGGCCGGCAGAACGTTGGATAAGCGAATATGTTGGATAATAAGGAGGGATTAAGGAAAAGCCTATTAAACATCGAATTACATTATGATTTTACAAATTAAGCACCAAGACATCATGTTTTACAACAAATTTGACAGAAAAAGCAGTTCAATACACAGCAATGTTATGTAGTAATTATTGTATTTACGAATTTAGCACCAATGTATTGAAAAGATTGACTACAAAAACATTGACTACTCAAAGGCCGACTGCGTTGGATAATCCAGAACATTGGATAAGCGAATGTTGGATAAGTGAGACTCTACTGTATTTAGTGTTGATTTCAGGTTTCAAACTGAGAAAGACAATGAATTTCTGACAAGGTCTGTAGAGTTGCTGGACAAGAAGAAATAGTCAGGCTGGGCCACAATGAAACTGGCTGAATATAGAAGGAAGTGACAAAGGTCACACTTCCTGATCTTCAGAGGTTTGATTATGAGACTTTGCTATGAGACTGATGGCATGTTTCCAAAATTATCTGCAGTTATAAATAGCTAGAGAAATATTTAGATGTGAGGCCTGCTCATTTAGGTTACACAGAGAGCATGGAATTTCTTCCTATTGCATTATATTTTGTATTGTAGTTTGGGGGATAAAGGAAAATAATATGCTAAAGTGCACAATCTCCTTCTGTAAATAAGCTTTTATGTAGAGAGAAGCAATTTGTTAACCATATTTTAAGTGTGTAAACTGTGATAATACATTTCATATATACATGATTGCTGAAAATATTCTAACACATTATCAGAGAAACACTGCTATTCGGTTAATTTTCTCATTTTCTCGCAGCAGCAATAACAACATAGTCACATTGACAAAAGAGGACTCACTACCACTGTCTCTATCACTAAGCTGATGGTCCAGTTTATGGACTAATCCTTCCCTTAAAGTTTTAAAAATTACACCTTTGGCCAAATTGTATCTAAGCCTATTTCACATGAAAAGTGTATAGGTGATTAGATATACTAAACTCTGGAGGAAGAGGATATATTCAATCTAAATAAGTTGAAGTGGGGAAATATGGTATCACTGGGAGATAATTTCCCTGCTGATAGATAAAGGCTGTAATAAATTGTCAAAGCTTTTATGGCACTTTGGGTGTGTTGAGCCTGCAGAAATGTTCATACCAAGATGGCATTATTTCTATTATACTAAATGACAGATTACATTTTTATTCAAATCATCTCATGAATAAGGATGCTAACCAGAAGCCTGCTCAAGCTATCTGATTTGTTGTATCTTGTTGAATGCTGAAAACAAACTTTTTCAGAGAGTTGCAGACGAACCATTTAAGTATCAGTACTAATTTGAAATACTGTCAGATGAGAACCCAACCAGTCATGACAGGTACAGTATATGACTACTGTTGTTCACATATATTACATTACGAATAATAAGGGAATAGAACAATATATGCATCCAGCCACTACTGGCATGTCACTGTCTCTTGCATTAGTCAGGAAGGTGTACACTGCTTCAGATAAAACAATAACAGCCTTAATCTAGTCTGAAAATTGAATATCCAAAGTCAGCAAAATTTGGAAGCTCCTTGGACAAAGAATGCAAAAGAACTAGAGATATCCTTGGGAAGCCCCAGATATGTACCATACATAGACTGAACATAATAGACATGTATTTTTAAACCACTAGAGGTGGATAGTCACCAAGATCCTCAGCCAGGGCTAGGCATTCACTAGAGTTCAGTTTGTGTAACTGGTGCACAAGTTGGAGAAAATATTTTCACTTAGGCCTCATAAGAAAATGGGTTACTGTATAGTGCAACCTCTTATGCATCTAACTACACTGCCATGAAGTGATAATCCAAGACAGGCAGTACACATTGCCCAGGGCTGTAGCCAAGGGGGTGGGAGTAGGGGTAGGGGTTCAACCCCCTCCCGAAAATTTTCAGATTTTTTTTTAAAACCAAGTTTATTAATAAATTTTAACTGATTAACCAAATCCCCATCAGTGTCCACTGAAGTTTATTGGTGAAGCCTGATTTCTAAATTATTTTGCATCATGGAACTACTAATGATTTGTTAAAAAAAAAATCACCCCCCCCCCCCCCCGATTTTTTTTCTGGCTATGGCCCATAAGCATTTTTAGATAATTCCCATTAAATCTGTTTCTGCTTATAGTGACTTTGTGAATGAGAAATTTCCAATCAACAGCTAGTCCTGCAAATTCAGAACAGTGACATTCTTGACAGTCTATCTGTAATACAGTCTTCTTTTCCTAATTACTCTCATTTACCTCAGTTTTGGTCCTTATGGCATCTAGGGAGAATTCAGCCTTGATTTAGTCTAGAATCTATACATTGGTCATTTTGGCAGTCCTTTTATAACCCTCCTTTAGCACCACATTTCAAATGATTTGATTCCCTTCCTGTCAGCTGTCTTCACTGTTCAGAAACATAGGTGACAAGATTGTTGCATGCAGAGAAAGTAATTGTACATTCTGAAATTGAGCGAAAGCTTGCTTACATGTTATCAATGTTACTTAGATGTCACCAATGTGTTCTGTAGTATCCGGTACTCCAAAGGATATTCCTCATTATCCAGGTTTCTTGTATCAAAGATGTCTCCAACTACTGTTTTTTAGATTCTCATTCTTGTTAAGATTCTCATTCAACCAATTAATCTCTAGCCACTTGATAAGAGTGACCAAACATGGGTTCAAAATGGAAACCATAGCCTAGTAATAAGCAAAAATAGAACCAAGTGCCAATTAGATATGGATGAGACCATGTGACAAATCCTTGGACAATATGTCCCAACAATCTCACAAAAGATTTAAAAAAGTACTAGAGGAAGGGTTTTTGTAGAGCTTTACAGAATTAAAAAAACAGTTATATCATGGCCAAAACTTTATACAAAATTATCCTTGATGCTGTTCTTTTTTACTTACATCATCTTTATTTAAGAAGGTACTTGTCTATTTATATCAGCTTTTTGCTAGAAGCCTGAAATTTGTACCTGTCTGATTACTTTCCTCACTAAATCAAGCAGAGGTTACCATAGACTATGATTTAAATGTAAATTACAAATCAGGTGATGTATATCTTAAGGAAAGTCCTTATCACCTTTTATTCCCATTCTGGAATGTATTACACATTTTTATTCCTGATTTTAATCCTGTGGTATTCATCTTAAATTTCAATTTTGAATTTTACCTTTTAAAACTCTTCTGGGTGTATATCCTTATATTCTTACTTCACAACTCCTTTGTCCAATCAGTGCATGATGTGTTCCCTGCGAAATGTAGTAGTAATTTTCTACACTATTGATCTGTTCAGTTCCAAGGCTAGTAAAGTAGGCAGAATGGTGATCTGAAATGATTATAAGGAAAATATAACAACAACGTCCTGTAACACTTGAAAGACTCAAGCATTTGTTATAGCACAAGGTTCTTTGGACTAGAGTTGGTTTCATCAGCTGCCAAGTATAAGCACTGTTTTTTTTAAATAATCTATATTCAGATTCTGTACTATCTCTTTGAATTTTTTTTGATAGGGCAATTGGAGCTTTGAGAGTACACTTACAGTGGTCATCTAAAAGACTGTTGTTTTCTAAGATGTTCCGTGTAATTTCTAGTCCATTCATAATGGATGCAATACTGCTTTTATTTTACTGCACACACCAATATAAATAATATTTCTGTTTGTCTGCCTGTCTCCAACTCATTTGCTCAGTTTGTTTTCTTTGCCTTTTAATTAACTGGAAATGACACATGTAGGTTGTATATACTGGACTGTCATATTTTAAAACTACGTTTCTATAAACTTGTAAAACATTGCATAAAATAACTGCATGGGTATCACATTTTTCTCTCCATCACATTTTTTTCATGACCTTGAATTAAGTCCTTGTGGCAACTTTCCATAAACAAATTAATCTGGATGTACTTTGCAGGTAGTTTTAATCACATAGGTTTTTTCAATTTTTTAAATTTTTTGTCCCCTTTGGTTTTTGAACAGGCCAAGTATTGCTCAGTGTCTCGCTTTCCTGTCCATGAAGTGGCAGCAATGTGTTTTTAACAGGTGTACTGTGAGGATTAATGAATGTAAGCGAAGTACTTGGATGCTGCAGTGTGGTGGCCATCTGTGCATCTAGATAGATGGAATGGAGCTCTCAAATCAATAACCCAGGGTTGGCATGAAAAACAACAGCTCTATATTGTTGGTGCCAAAGAGTAAAAGAAATAGATCCAGTGACAAGGAATTCTAACTGGTGATCCTGAAACATTTTTGAATTCACACATGCGCTCTCTGTGTTCTGAAATTTGAAACAGACATTGTGTTTCAGTGGTTCACAGAAATGGTTGCCTCATTTGAAATTAGGCTGGGAAATTATCCAAACTCGGGCTGAAAAGGGATGTTAATGGAATGAGACCAACAAAATCAATAGAAGTAATTCAGCATTGCAGTCTTGGAAGTTTCAGCCCAGATAAACACCCCTTTCTAACATGGTTAGGGGGTTGGGGGCAAAATTAACATTCACTATCCCTCATCTCTCTCCATTAAAAAAAAAACAAAAAATAAATCTAAAAATGTTTTTAGCGGTCCTTGGGATGTTTTAATTCCCGAATGAGGACTTCTTAAGCCTTTGATAAGAACCACTCCTAAGGCAAAAACATGCCACAGTTGCCTCCACCATCAGTAGGGTTCATGAGGGCATTTAAAGTGGAATAATAGAACTATAGTTGTGTAGTGTGAATGGACCCCAGATCTTACTTAATTCTCTAGGTACAATCACTTTTATTGATCCCATCTTGGCCTCAATCTGCTGTCTGTAATAACTCATCATCACCATCATCATCATTAACATAGGCTATCACTCGCAGCCAAGTACGATTTCCTTCCAAGTGCAGAGTCTTGGCGGTGGATCCATAGATGACTGTAGAGATCTACGAGACCTCGTATTTTTGATCTGCATGTTCTTTTGCAGTGAGGACATTGATTTCCAGATGGAAGGTTACCCCAACATGGGGTTGGCTTGACACACCTCCCTCATGACACATTTCTCCCTTTTGACCTACATCCGTGCCTCTTCAAATTCCATAGCACTGTTGGTAACAGCTGACCTCCAGTTAGAACTCTCTAGGGCCATGGTTTCCCAGTTCTTAGTGTCTGTGCCACAATTTTTAAGGTTAGTTTTAAGCCCATCTTTAAATCTATTCTCCTGTTCATCAAGATTCATTTTTCTGTTCTTGTGTTGAGAGTATAGTAACTCCTTTGGGAGACAGTGATTGGGCATTTGGACAACGTGAAGTAGATGGTGGAGGATCATCACTTCAATGCTGGTGGTTTTTGTTTTTTCCAGAATGCTGACATTTGTCTGCCTGTCTTCCAAAAAGATTTGCAGGATTTTTTGAAGGCAACGCTGATGAAATCATTCCAGAAGTTGAGTGTGATGTCTGTAAATGGTCCACATTTCGTAGGCATAAAACAGAGTTGAGAGGACAATAACTTTATAAACAAGCATCTCGGTATTCCTATGAATGTCCCAATCCTCAAATACTCTCTGCTTCATTCACAGAGCTCAGACAGTGTTGTATTTCAGTGTCGGTGTTGACTTTTGTGGAGAGGTGGTTGCCGAGGTAACGGAAATGGTCAACATATTTTAACGTTACACCATTAAGCTGAATTTCTGGTGTTGCACAGGGATTGGTGCTAGCAGAGCACTTTGGTTTTCTCAGTGTTCAGTGAGAGACCAAGCCTTTTGTATTCTTCTGCATAGGTGTTTAAAGTGGCTTGTAGGTCTTCTTCTGAATGAGCACAGACTACATTATCATCAGCATATTTGAGTTCTATAACAGACCTTGTTGTGACCTTGGTTTTGGCTTTCAGCCTGCTGAGGTTAAATAGTTGGCCATATGACCAATAAAGCGATTTCTACACCAGTGGGAAGCTTTCCGTCAACAAGGTCCAAAATCATAGCTATGAAGATGGAAAATAAAATTGGAATGAAAATAATGACCACAGATGAGTCACACAATTTTAAAGACAATGATCAAGGTATTAAAATAGCTCAAGAGTTTCCATATCTTGAGAATGGAAACTGCAGCCAAGAAATCAGAAGAAGACTAGGGGAGCTATGAAGAAAGGACAGCTATGAAAGAACTAGACATGATTCTGAAGTGTTGTTATTTATTCGTTCAGTCAGTTCCGACTCTTCGTGACCTCATGGACCAGCCTATGCCAGAGCTCCCTGTCAGTAGTCACCAACCTCAGCTCCTTCAAGGTCAAGCCAGTCACTGTAATCCATCTTGCCCTTAGTAGGTCCTTCTTCCTTTTTCCTTCCATTTTCCCCAGCATCAGTATCTTCTACAAGCTTTCCTGTCTTCTTATTATGTGGCCAAAGTACTTCATCTTTGCCTCTAGTATCTTTCCCTCTAGTGAGCAGTCGGACGTTATTTCCTGGAGTATGGACTGGTTGGATCTTCTTGCGGTCCAAGGCACTTTCAGAATTTTCCTCCAACACCACAGTTCAAAAATGTCTATTTTCCTTTGCTCAGCCTTCCTTATAGTCCATCGTTTGCATCCATAGGTTATTATGGGGAATACCATTGCTTTAACTATGCAGACCTTTGTTGCCAGTGTGATGTCTCTACTCTTCACTATTTTATCGAGATTGATCATTGTTCTTCTCCCAAGAAGTAAACGTCTTTTGATTTCCTGGCTGCAGTCTGTGTCTGCAGTAATCTTCACTGCCTCCATGTTTTCTCCCTCTATTTGTCAGTTATCAATTAGTCTGGTTGCCATAATCTTGTTTTTTGTACAAAGATATGCAATTGAATGCCGAAGTTAGGATGGTCCATGTCTTTGTGTTTTCAGTTTCTTGTAAAAGATGGACACTGACAAAGGTTGATAAGTGTTTGAAAAACCTGAGTGTTAGTGTTAGGGTGACTTGGCAAACTCTGATTCATAGGGTTGCCATAAGTTAAATTCCACTTGTTTGCAGTTAGCAACAACATCAAGAAAAAACAAGGTCCTGACATCCCTTGCTCTTAAATCTGCATGACCACTCATTTCAAGGTGTGCCTATTATTGTTCTTGGTATCTGCCTGCTGTTTGAGGTTTAACCTCCTCTTTCACTTTCTCCCCCACTTTTTTCATTCATAAAGCAACGATCATACTAACAGACTTACTGGCCATGGCTTTTTCTATATTCATCAGCATTCTTGGGCTATGCTGGTGAGCGAATCAACAGTGACCCTTGGTGGCTAAATGTGTTCAGTGCTACTTTATAGTTGGCACAGACCTCCTTTTCTCCTATCTCCTTCTCTTCTATTGGATGGCTTTTGCCTTTTGACTCTTCAAAACTACCATATTTTCTAAAGTGGGCCATTTCATACAACATACAATTCAGTTATGCACATTTGGATCTGGGTAGCATTGTTTTGAGTTTATATATTTAGATGCTAATTGCTGTGGGCAGTTGTATATTCATGGCAGGGACGATTTGGTTTTACAGTGTTCCCTCACTACTTTGCGGTTCACTTTTTGCGGATTCGCTGTTTTGTGGTTTTTCAATAAACTCTAAAAGGCTATTATAAATCATAAAAAATTACAATTTACAGCCTAAGGAAGGGAGGAAGGAGAAGCCAAAGGGAGAGAAAAGGAGCTCAAGCAGCAAAGGGAGGACGAGGAGGTGATTTATCAACACACAATTGGTTGATAAAGACTTAAAATAGTGTATAACTACTAAAATAATGTATAAATATGAAAATAAATATAGTGTTCCTACTTCGTGGATTTTCACTTATTGCGGGTGGTCCTGGAACCTAACCCCAGAGATAAGTGAGGGAACACTGTATACTGATAGTTATTCACATAAAAACAAACACCACACTCTATGTCTGTTTAGAAAAACATTACAAATAATAATGCATCAGTTCTCCTCCATGTTCAAAAGGAGCTGAAAACCACATGTCAAATTAGCATGATGTTGAAGTTCTGTTTTACTCATTTATATTCTTGACTTTTCTTAGTTATGTCAAAATAGATTTTAAATATCCCACCAACTATTTATTTTTCTGTTAATTACTCTGTTTCTTTCTGATTCACTTGTTTATTTTATTTATTTGTTTAAAAATCATAAACTAATTTCTTTTTCTGACAGCTGATTTTGGTATTGCTTTCCTGTCCACTGAGTCCCCGGTGGCACAGTGGGTTAAACAGCTAAGCTACCAAAATTGCTGACTGAAAGATCGGCAGTTCGAATCCGGGGAGCAGGGTGAGCTCCCGCTGTTAGCCCCAGCTTCTGCCATCCTAGCAGTTTGAAAACATGTAAATGTGAGTAGATCAATAGGTACTCACCTCCCTTCTGGAGGGAAGGTAACGGTGCTCCATGCCGTCATGTTGGACACATGACCTTGGAGGTGTCTATGGACAATGCCATCTGTTTGGCTTAGAAATGGAGATGAGCACCATCTCCCAGTCGGACACAACTAGACTTAATGTCAGGGGAAACCTTTACCTTCCTGTCCACATGGTTTATTTTCCATACCCTTCAGTATTTTGGTGCTAGCTGTTCTTCCTAATTTCACAAACCCAAGTGTAAATGGAGCTAACAAATATGTAGAGAGAGCTAGGGTACACCTACAATGTAGAATTAATGCAGTCTGAGACCACTCCAACTACCATGGCTCAGTGCTATGGAATCATGGGTATTGTAGTTGTGCATAGCCTTTTAGCCTTCTTCGCCAAAGAGTGCTCGTGTTTCACCAAATTGCGAATCCTAGGATGAAACAATGGAAATGTTTTCTTCCACTAAAAAGACAAGCATGTGAAGACTTTGGAATGGTTCTCTCTGGCCTTTTTATTTGGGACAAAGGAGTGCTGCCAAAGGTAGGTACAAACTGCTTTTAGATGACATGTAGCTTCCTTTCCCCCCATTTTATCTTATAGCTCCATTATGGGCCTTTCTGCAGCATTGCCTTGCTGCCGCTCTTGCACTGGTAACATAATCTTGCTCTCAATCAGATGTGTCTGTCTGACATCACAAAGGACGATTGAAGAACAATGCTAGTTTAATTCTAGTAATTTCTGTTTAGGAAAAGGCGACCACTCTCACTGTGAGTTAGATTTATTTTGTACTCCATGACACAATGTGTGGCCAAATTTAATGGACTGCATGATAGTCACGGTTACAAGGAGGAAACCTTTTCCCAGATGTTTTTCACATCAAAAATATTTGAAAAATATTTTCACCTGAATTGGCCCTAGCGAAAAGAGAGAGAAGCAAGTCTTGCCCTCTTTTTGTGCTTGTTTTTCTTCTGCACAATGACAAAGCATAGAACATTTCTGAAGATTAAACCCACAGTATGTTCCTGCTGCGTAAGATGTGCTTGTTTCAGTGATGTTTTGGGTTATATTCTGATTAGAAAAGGCCCCTGATGCAGCTTTGTTGTTCTGGGAATTGTCATATCAGCAGGATCAGTGGCAGAAAGTTTCTTTTGTATTTGCTAGGTTTTGTCTTGATCCTTGGCTTTAAAAAAATTGAAAAGGGGACTATCAGAAGTCATGGAAGGTTGCATCGCATTTAATTCATGTGAATTCCCAACAGTAGTATTAGATTTATTGTTGCTGGATTCTCACAGAGAGAGTGTAAGTCAGAGCAAGGTTGCAGAAGGCAAATAAATCAACGGCTGACATTAGAATTTATTGCCCACCACAGAAAACAGAATGGGAACCATGATTTATATATTTATTTACTTTAATAAATTTTAAAAAATAAAATATGACTGCTATGTATGGGGGGGGGGGGGGCTGTGGCAGCGAACAATGACAGTTCAATTTGTTTTTGTCGGTGTAGTAGATATGTCTTTTTCTGGGAGAAGGTCCTGAGCAGTGGGCAGTCGTCTATGAATACAAAGCCTTTGCAGACTCTACTGAGTGGTGTGTCTGTGAAAACGATGGGTTCAGGAACAGCAAACCAAGACTGAAGTTTGTGTTCAGGGTTAGATTCCAACCGTGCGCATAAAACCCACAAAATTCAATGAGTAAGTTTACAATATCTCTATCTCCACAAAACTCTCCCATCAAAGATATAATGATAAGATATTTTAGGAACATCTGATACCCTCCCCCTTTTAAAGTATTCCTTTGGTTACCAAATGATAAGTTCAACTAACATGAGATTGGAAAATTACATAAAATCATGTGAAAAGGCTATTGCAGTTTCATGATCAAGCAGTGACTGGAATTCACTTAGGGAAAGCACCCTGTGCATGCAGGTCCGAAAAGTCACAATTACATAATGGATGTATTCTAATTGTGATGGAAGCAGAGTTGTGTTGTGCGGACATGTTCATCTTTGCCTACTCTTTGGAAGTTCTACATTGGCATTATTCATTTATTATTTATATCCCACTTTGTACATGTTTAAAAATGTATATTTTAAAACTGAAAACATACAAACATTAGAATAGAATTAATGTAGGAATAATAAAATAGTTAAAACGATTAAGATAATTAAATATCTATTAAACTACATAAACATCAATCAGTACCCTCTGTCTCAGTCTTAAAAATTACAGCTGTGCATCATGTATTTAGCACTGCAAAATGATGCCTGTCATTGGCATGTGTTGTGTGATGTTGCTATTCTACATGGGGATTGTGTAGTGCTGCCATGACCAATGTCTGCATGTAGGTGTTTGCACAACATGAAAACAATATTGAATTGAGGCATTTATAACTTCCAGTGCACACAGTAGGGCTTTGGAGTTACTGACTTAAAAACAAAATATTCAATAAAGGAAAGAAGCTTGCAAAGTGAGGGTCTTGTTATGGGGTAGTGGCAGTAATTCAATGAATTGGTCCTACTTCTTCTGAATGCCAGTGAGGCTTGGGCTTCAAGAAGATGTTATCATAAAGCAGGCCTTCACCACCTGGGCCCTGCAGGTGTTTGGGACTCCAACTCCCAGAAGCCTTGGCCAGCTTCTCCATTGGCCAGGAATTCTCGGAGCTAAAGTCCAAAATATCTGGAGGGCTGCAAGTTGTGCAGGCCTGTCATAAAACCAGCCAATAGATACAGATTGATTATCCTTTATTCAGAAATCCAAAAAGCTCCAAAATTGTACACATGAATGACTAAGATAGTGAAATATTTGCTTTCTGATGGTTTCATGCATAGATAATCATGGTAGATAGAAATCTAGTCTTCCATGATGTTTCAGCGTACACAAACTCTGTTTCATACACAAAAATATTTAAAATGTTGTATAAAATTATATTCAAGCTACTATATGTGTATATGGTGTTTAGACTTGGGTTCTATTCCCCAGATATCTCATTGTGTATATGCAGATATTCCAAAATCCTAACAATTCTGAAATGCTCATCACAAGCTTTCTGGAAAAGGAATATTTAAGCAGTTCAAAAACCTGTTCAAAGCTGTTAGTGGCGCTTTGGGACAATGAGGGTTGGTTCACAGTAGCTAAAAGTTCATCTCAAATCTAATGCCTTGGAAATGTATATGCAAGTAGATTTGTATTACGACACTCTTTTCATAAATTGGTTCTTCCATGCAGGCGCTCTCAGTCAAGCAGCTGCATTGTGTGTATACATACAACTGACATTTGGTACCTGCTGGGGTTTAGTTCCAGAGCCTTTGATGGATACCAAAATCCACAGTTACTCAAGTCGCATTATATAAAATGTCATAGTAAAATGGCATACTTTCTATAAAACAGCAGAATTAAGCTTTGTGCCTTTGAATTTTGTTTTTGGAATATTTTCAAACCAAGGATGGTTGAATCTATGGATAGTGTATTTAAAATGTACAGTGTTCCCTCGCTACTTCGCGGTTCACTTTTTGCTCACTCGCTGTTTTGCGGGTTTTCAATAAATATGAATGTAACCATTTATCATGGTATTTTTGCTGATTCGTGGGTTTTTGCAATGTGCAAAGAGTTTTGGAAGGGGAGGAAAGAGAGAGCGGGGATGGTAGGGAAGGGCTGGAAATAAAAAAGGGTTATTTAGCTTCCATTCTTCTTCTCTGTCGGTATAATGTATATTGTAACTGCTAAAATAAAGTACAGCTCTCTTCCGCACATAGAATAAATATAGTGTCCCTACTTCGCGGATTTTCACTTATCACGGGGGGGGGGGGGGTGTCCTGAAACGTAACCCGCACAATAAGTGAGGGAACACTGTATATTATTTCCTTGTTTATGTGTTTCTACATTTCCATTTCCTTGTGTTATATTGAGACTTCAGACCCTTTTGGATAGAGACCTGTCTTCTTGTATTGGTGTAAAATACCATGCACATTAGTGTGGTACTTTGCACAATGGATGCTCCAATCAATGGACTGTAGAGAGGGAATACTGAAAAGTTTCAGCCAGGTGTTTAAATTAAAGGTGACCAAAGCTTTTCCTTGAGTGCTTTGTGCTTAGGTATACTGAAAAGAACAAATCTCCTCTTGAGCTTTTCCTGTATTTTTTATAACCCATTATAGGTATTTGTCCTTGGAGTGCCTTTGTGGCTGGATTATATGGTGCAACGCATGTAGAGACCTTGCAATCCTCCAAATGCTAATACTAGCTCAGTTGACACAGTTCAATGGTTAGCAGTGCTGATATAATTCTACAGCCTGTCTTTCATTGAGAAGATGCAACAGGGGAACTATAGCTGTTAATTAGCAATCAAAAGAGTAGGATTAATACTTGGAGAATAAACGAGGTTTTAAAAAGGGCTTCTTTCGAGTGTGACGTAAGTTAAAAGGCTTTGATTTGGACTTCTTTCTTCCGTATCAGCATAACATTTACACATTTTAGGCATTTCTGTGCCACCCAAGATCTCAAGGGAATTTTTGACAAGCATAAAAACATTTTAAAATGCACATGGACAGGCCTCAGGTTTACCCAAGAAGGTAAAAGATTAGATGCCAGATCCATAACACTTGGGCATCTGGGCTGAGCGTACATTCTTTCTCTCACATGAATACCCACACCTATCTTCACACACACTTAGTGTTGTAATGAGGACACCTTGTTATTCTGTTTGAGAAACATTTTTATCTACATATTCAACTGTGGATAATTTTGAAAATACAAATTGTTTCACCTCTTTTTTCTATGTTCCAAAATGGATGCCCCATCTGTTTAGGTGGAATAGCAAGGTTAAACCGTAGAGCTGCTGAACTTGCTGAATGAAAGGTCGGCGATTTGAATCTGGGGAACGGGGTGAGCTCCTGCTGGTAGTCCCAGCTTCTGCCAACCTAGCAAATATGCAAATGTGAGTAGATCAATAGGTACTGCTCTGGCAGGAAGGTAATAGCACTCCATGCAATTATGTTGGCCACATGATTTTGTAGGTGGCTACGGATAACGCCGGCTCTTGGGCTTAGAAACAGAGATGAGCACTAACCCTCAGATTCAGACACAACTAGACCTTTACCTTTACCTACAAGCAGTGGATGTTCTGAAACAAGACGTTTCTGTTTTAATGAGCAATGAATAGAATTATATTTTAATCTCTTTAGTATTGGGAAGTACAGAAGCATAAAGAAAGGACTGCCTTGGAGCATGTGCAAAAAAGCATGACCAGTTTTTTGTTTCACCCAAACACAGCATTTGCATAAAAAACAACAATAACCTACGCAACACCCTTGATGGTTGTAATTGTTTATTGACTTGAAAGAAAACAATTAAAAAAGCATCAGCATGTTGCAAATCTTTTTATGCACCATTTTTTCAGATCCAGATTGAGCATCTCTTATATGGAATAGTGAAATTTAAAATATTCCAAAATTGTCCACAAGGGCAGCTTTAGTAGTGACACATTTGCTTTCTGATGGTTCAGTGTATACAAATTTTGCTTTATGAACAAACTTATTAAAGTTACCTCCAGGCTATGTGTATAATGTATGTATGAAACATAAATTAATTAAATGTTGGATCTCATCTCCCAATATCTCATTATGTACATATATGCAAATGCAAGTATTCCAAAATTTGAAAAAAATCCAAAATCTAAACACTTCTAATCCAAAGCATTTAGGTTGTGCGTTTAACATAAAATTTTAAAAGTTGTGAGTTTACAAAATATTAAGACATTTGACACGAAATACCTGTTACCAGTAATATAGAGGAGAAATTTGCTTGATATTTTGAGTAAATCCATTTGGCTAAACTTTCCAAATTGCTATCTACTCTTTAGAGATAATTTTGTTTTCAATCTGTTCTCATATAGTACATTGTCACCACAATATTTTCGCTATGGAGTAACTAAGAATAAATATAAAAGTATGTAGGTGAAAACTGCATTTCAGATTTCTATGTCATCTTATTTTCATTTTTCTTTTCATTCGAATCTGATGCATTTTAAGTGTAAACCAGTACTAATGAATACAGTAGAGCCTTTGTCCAAATAAGTTGATCCTGAATTGCCAGCCCTCTTCCATGTAAGTGCTAAAATGGCAGTTCCTTTAAGAATATTGTTGGGTTATCTAAGCAATCATGCATGCATTTGCAATGTGGGATGGTTTATGTAGTTAGTTATGTCTGTTGCTTAGTAACCTGACAAGCTGCATTCCAGAGTTGATGACACCATTTAGGGGGTTTTGCATATGAAATGGGTGTATCCTTTCTGGGGACACACAGGAAGTGATGTACAGATGCCTCTTCCTCTTTGCTCCTGACCATGCCATGCTGATATTCCTGTCTGTTAAGAGATATGTAGTTTCCTGAACTGTTTTTCTTTGGAACTAAGATGTTTTTGCCTGTATGACCATCATCATACAAGATTGTGAGTAAACATATTTTTGCTATTTTATTTGATGTCTCTGATGCTTATTTTATGCGCATGACTTTTTAAAGGGAAAGGGAGGCTGGATATTTTGTCTTACTGTTTAATTTCTTTTTACCTCTGCTCACATAAACCCCTAGTCTTCTGCGTTTTTACTGCTCTGCACGAATGTTTAACCATATTGGAATCATAATCTTAACAGGTTATGAAAATATATTCCTATTAGGTTATGGGCTCAGACACAAAAAGGGGATATATTTTTAAAAGAGCAATTTTAAGAGGTAATATTTTGTTTTGACTCTTTGTTTGGAGAGAAGTTTCTGAGCTCTACAGTAAAGAGAGCTCACACATTGAGAAGGCATTTCCTGCTTCTTTTGTTCTGGCTGAGGCTTGAAGATTGCCTGAAGGCAAAGCCTTTGTGTTGTAAATAGCCTGGCTGCATGGTCGCCATTTGAATGTTTGCAGGCCTTGCCAGCCAGAGGCTTGACTTTTAAAAGGACACTTTTTTTTCCTCCTCCTTTCTCCTGTGCATGTGCTTATCAGAGAACCATTTTGATTTTTCTTTTTGGCAAATTTTTCATTTTAAGCCAATATTTTGAGATTTTGATTTTGATCTTTCATTCTTTTTGGAATTCCTATATTTTTGATTGAAGAATTTTGATTTTTGGAATTTTGTTTGAAAGATGGATGATAGAGAGAGAATGTATTTGTTGAGAGACGATTTGAACAGCCATAATTTTCATTATTGGCATGATAAAGTGTTGATACTCCTTGAGTATGAGAGAGTGTTGGATTGTATTGAGAGAACATGTCCAGAGTCTAATGAGGATGCTATTTCAGATTGGAAAGTGAAGGATGCAAAAGCCAGATATTTGATCACTTCTTCTCTGAAAACTAAGCAAATGATGTATGTAAGAGATTGTGTAACAGCCAAGGATATGCTGGATGCACTAAAATGCACATTTGGCCATATTTCAAAGCTAGCTGCTATTGGATTGTTGAAGAGACTTATGAAAACAGAGCTTAATGATAAGAAAGAGTGTGATAAACATTTAGAAAATTTTACAGAAATGCTTGATAAGTTAAAGATGTCTGGTTTTAACATTGAAGATTTTCATAAGGTTGGATTATTAATAGGCTCTTTGGGCAATATTTTTGACCCATTTATGTCTTCAATTGAGTCAAATCCAGATATAACTTTTAATTTGGCCGTTGCAAGGTTCAGAGACTTCTGCAATGATCAGCATAGAAGTTCACATGTGGATAGCCCCAAAGCAAATGAATCAAGTTACATGGCGTCAAGTCGCCACCCTCATAGGGGCGGAGCTTCAAGGGACAGCCCAAAGGGGAGTACATGTTTTAATTGTGGAAAATTTGGTCACATTGCTAGATTTTGTCACCTACCAAAGAAAGATGGTACGCCATCTGGTGGCAATAAGCAAGTAAGGCAAGAAAAGAAAGTTTTTACAAACAAGCCTGCTGGAAACAGACAATCACAAAGAGGCTTGATGGCTGCTCATTCTATTTTAACAATTAATGAGAACAAAGACAAAGAAGATGTTTGGATTGTTGATTCAGGTTGTACACAGCATAGCTCAAATAACTGAGAATTTTGTTGAACTGAATCAGGGAGTTAAAGGTGATTTGAGAATAGCTAATGGATATTTATTGAAAATAAAAGGATCTGGAAAGTGTATTGTGAAATGTTGTTTGCCTGATGAAGTTGCTGTAACTGAGATTTCAGATGTTCTTTACATTGATTCACTTCAATGCAATATGCTAAGTGTTAGTTCCATGGACAAGAAGGGATTTGCAATTCATTTTGAGAATGGTCAATGTGATATTACAAAAGAAGGTGTTTTATATGCCAAAGCTTTTGAAAAGAATGGAATGTATGAATTGTGTGTTTCATCTGAGCAAGCCAACATGGTTAAGACACATGTTGATGGAAAGAATCTTGAAATTTGGCATAGACGTTTTGGTCATAGAGATGCAAATGCAATTCTGCAGTTGCAGAAGGAAAATTTGGCTACAAACCTTGAGATAAGCAATACAGCTTTTGATAAATGTGTAGTCTGTGTTCAACAGAAAGCAGTGAGTCCCTGTTTTCCAGTCAACACAGAAAAGAGATCTACTAAGATTCTAGATTTAATTCACAGTGATATTTGTGGTCCCTTTAAGACTTCATTTGGAGGAAATAATTATGCAGTTATTTTCTTAGATGATTTTTCAAAGTTTTGTGTTTCTTATATTCTGAAAGACAAATCTGAAGCTCAAGACATGTTGCAGAGATATGTTGCTATGGTGAAGACTAAGTTTGGATGCACACCAAAAGCTATTCAAACTGACTGTGGTAGTGAGTACACTTCACATCGCACACAAAGGTTCCTGGGAGAGAATGGAATTCAGCATATTAAGAGTGTTCCTTATACTCCTCAGCAAAATGGAGTGGCTGAAAGGAAGCTTAGGTCTCTAGTTGAGATGACAAGGTGTATGTTAAAAGATGTAAATCTTCCAGATTGTCTCTGGGGCGAAGCTTTTGCCACTGCTACTTTTCTTCAGAATCGTCTACCAACGAAAGGTGCTACTAAAACTCCTTTTGAGTTGTGGACTGGTAATGTGCCAAGTATGAAACGCATCAAAAAGTTTGGAAGTATAGCTTATGCTTACATTCCCAAGCAGAAAAGGCACAAGTTGAACTGTAGATCTGAACAAACTATTTTAGTTGGTTATGCACCTGCAAATAAAGGCTATAGAGTCATGAACTTAATGACTGGTGAAGTATCTACACGACATGTAGTGCATTTTGATGAACAGAGCAAAGTCAATCTAAAAGGGACTGTGCTAGATTTTTCAGATGAAGAAGAGAATACTACTTTACAGCTTACAGAGTCCATTGATGATGTACCAACAATTTCTTCAATTGACACACTGGAAATGTCACCGGAGTTCATCCAGAGAGGCAAGGAACGCACCACAGACGCTAGAGGCAGTACACAAACAGGAGGGCCAGAAGATGATGCTGGTGAGTTGTGTCCTGGAGTAGATGGATCTGCGGAGGTAGGTTGTCTTCCAGAACAAACTCACAGGTATTCATTGCGTCCTAACAGAGGTGTACCACCCTCGAGATTGTCTTACCTTGCAGAGTCAAAATTATCCAGTGAACTGTCTACTATAGAAGAAATTGAGATGCTACCTGCCACAGAATCTGAACAGTGGAGGAAAGCAGCACAAGAAGAGATTGATGCTCTACACAAGAATGGAACTTGGACATTGACTGAACTTCCACCTGGTAAGAAGCCAATTGGATGCAGATGGGTATTCACATTAAAGAGAGATGCAGAAGGAAGAATAGAGCAGGGTTGTTGTATGTCTTTCGGGCTGTGTGGCCATGTTCCAGAAGCATTCTCTCCTGACGTTTCGCCCACATCTATGGCAGGCATCCTCAGAGGTTGTGAGGTATGGAGAAAACTAAGCAAAGAGGTTAATATATATCTGTGGAAAGTCTAGGGTGAGAGAGGTCAGTGTGAATGTGTAGTTAATCACTTAAATTAGCATTGAAAAGCTTATCTGCTGTCTTCTTCCTGCCTCTGGGGCATCCTTTGTTTAGAGTCGTTAACTGCCCTTGGTTGATTCATGTCTGGAAACCCTCTGTTTTCAGAGTATTGCTTTTTATTTACTGTTCTGATTTTTGAGTTTTGTAATACTGGTAGCCAGATTTTGTTCATTTTCATGGTTTCTTCCTTTCTGTTGAAGTTGTCCACATGCTTGTGGATTTCAATGGCTTCTCTGTGTAGTCTGACATGATAGTTGTTAGAATGGTCCAGCATTTTTGTGTTCTCAAATAGTATTCTGTGTCCAGGCTGGTTCATCAAATGCTCTGCTATGGCTGATTTCTCTGGTTGAATTAGTCTGCAGTGCCTTTCATGTTCTTTGACTCTTGTTTGGGCGCTGCGTTTGGTGGTCCCTATGTAGACTTGTCCACAGCTGCATGGTATCCGGTAGACTCCTGCAGAAGAGAGAGGATCCCTCTTGTCCTTCGCTGACCGTAGCATTTGTTGGATTTTCTTCGTGGGTCTGTAGATAGTTTGTAGGTTGTGCTTCTTCATCAGCTTCCCTATGCGGTCAGTAGTTCCCTTGATGTATGGTAAGAACACCTTTCCTCTGGGTGGATCTTTGTCTTGACTCTCCTGGCTTGTTCTTGGCCTTGCAGCTCTTCTGATGTCTGTGGTGGAGTATCCATTGGCCTGTAGAGCCCAGTTTAGGTGGTTGAGTTCACCTTGGAGGAGGTGAGGTTCGCAGATTCTTTGTGCACGGTCTGTCAGGGCTTTGATTGTGCTCCTTTTTTGACTTGGGTGATGGTTGGAGTTTTTATGAAGGTATCTATCTGTGTGTGTAGGTTTTCTGTAAACTGTGTGGCCCAATTGTTGATTGGGTTTGCGGATGACCAGAACATCTAGAAATGGCAGTTTTCCTTCCTTTTCTTTTTCCATGGTGAATTGGATGTTTGGGTGGATGCTGTTAAGATGGTCCAGGAACTTGCTGAGTTCTTCCTCTCCATGGCTCCAAATTGTGAAGGTGTCATCTACGTATCTGAACCAAACAGTTGGCTTTTTTGGTGCTGTTTCTAGGGCCTGTTTTTCAAAGTATTCCATATAGAAATTTGCTACTACTGGGCTGAGAGGGCTCCCCATGGCCACTCCATCCTTCTGTTCATAGAATCCAGTGTCCCACTGAAAGTAGCTAGTGGTGAGGCAATGGTGAAACAGGGCTGTGATGTCTTCTGGGAAGTTTTGTTTGATTAGTGTGAGGGTGTCAGCTACTGGGACTTTGGTAAAAAGGGACACCACATCAAAGCTGATCAGGATGTCCTTGGTGCTTAGATTGAGGTTGCTGATCTTTTCTATAAAGTGTGTAGAGTCCTTGATATAATGTGCAGTGAGCCCAATGTGGGTTTGTAGCTGTGTAGCCAGAAATTTTGCCAGGTTGTAAGTCGGCGATCCAATGGCACTTACAATGGGTCTGAGTGGGATGGAGTCCTTGTGGATTTTGGGGAGTCCGTAAAGCCTGGGTGGGAGGGCTTCTGATTTGCACAGCTGTTGGCGTATGTCAAAGTTAATGGAGGAGTTCTTGATTAGAGTGTTCGTTTTTCTGGTGATTTTGTTAGTGGGGTCTTGTTTCAGTTTCTTGTAAATTGTGGGATCTAGAAGTTGTCTGATTTTTTCTTTGTATTGTTTTGTTTCCATGATTACTGTGGCATTCCCCTTGTCAGCTGGAAGAATGATGATTTCAGGATCTGAGTTGAGATCTTTGATGGCCTGTCTTTCTTTTCTCATTATGTTGCTGGGGGGGGAGTTTTGCATTTCTCAGGATCCTTGCTGTTTCCATTCTTACTTCCTCTGCTTCTTCCTCAGGGAGCTGGTAAATTGCTGATTCAACATTGGCAATGATGTTTTCTACTGGGATCCTGGTGGTGGTGACTGCAAAATTTCCTCCTTTTTCTAGAATGGATACTTGGTCTTCAGTGAGTTGTCTGTCTGTCAGGTTGATGATGGTCCGTGATTTATCCAGTTCTGGCTTTGGCTGTTGCTTACGGCATTTGTCAAATTTTTGTTTTTGTCTCTTGGTGTGGAGAACCATGTCTTTCTCCATTTTCTTGTAGGTAAGGCTGTCTATTTTATCCCAGTCCTGGGTATTCATCTTTTGGCTGATGTTGATGTGGAGGTGCAGCAGTTCTTTGTCTGTGTTTGCGAGTTCTTTACGGATGGTGTGGATTCTCTCTCTCAAGAGGTTGCGTTCCAGGCGGTTGTAAATGCGATGAGCCTGTGGTGTTTTGAAGGTCCTTTTGGCTGCAAGAAATTGTGGGATGAGACAACTTCTAGATCCCACAATTTACAAGAAACTGAAACAAGACCCCACTAACAAAATCACCAGAAAAACGAACACTCTAATCAAGAACTCCTCCATTAACTTTGACATACGCCAACAGCTGTGCAAATCAGAAGCCCTCCCACCCAGGCTTTACGGACTCCCCAAAATCCACAAGGACTCCATCCCACTCAGACCCATTGTAAGTGCCATTGGATCGCCGACTTACAACCTGGCAAAATTTCTGGCTACACAGCTACAAACCCACATTGGGCTCACTGCACATTATATCAAGGACTCTACACACTTTATAGAAAAGATCAGCAACCTCAATCTAAGCACCAAGGACATCCTGATCAGCTTTGATGTGGTGTCCCTTTTTACCAAAGTCCCAGTAGCTGACACCCTCACACTAATCAAACAAAACTTCCCAGAAGACATCACAGCCCTGTTTCACCATTGCCTCACCACTAGCTACTTTCAGTGGGACACTGGATTCTATGAACAGAAGGATGGAGTGGCCATGGGGAGCCCTCTCAGCCCAGTAGTAGCAAATTTCTATATGGAATACTTTGAAAAACAGGCCCTAGAAACAGCACCAAAAAAGCCAACTGTTTGGTTCAGATACGTAGATGACACCTTCACAATTTGGAGCCATGGAGAGGAAGAACTCAGCAAGTTCCTGGACCATCTTAACAGCATCCACCCAAACATCCAATTCACCATGGAAAAAGAAAAGGAAGGAAAACTGCCATTTCTAGATGTTCTGGTCATCCGCAAACCCAATCAACAATTGGGCCACACAGTTTACAGAAAACCTACACACACAGATAGATACCTTCATAAAAACTCCAACCATCACCCAAGTCAAAAAAAGGAGCACAATCAAAGCCCTGACAGACCGTGCACAAAGAATCTGCGAACCTCACCTCCTCCAAGGTGAACTCAACCACCTAAACTGGGCTCTACAGGCCAATGGATACTCCACCACAGACATCAGAAGAGCTGCAAGGCCAAGAACAAGCCAGGAGAGTCAAGACAAAGATCCACCCAGAGGAAAGGTGTTCTTACCATACATCAAGGGAACTACTGACCGCATAGGGAAGCTGATGAAGAAGCACAACCTACAAACTATCTACAGACCCACGAAGAAAATCCAACAAATGCTACGGTCAGCGAAGGACAAGAGGGATCCTCTCTCTTCTGCAGGAGTCTACCGGATACCATGCAGCTGTGGACAAGTCTACATAGGGACCACCAAACGCAGCGCCCAAACAAGAGTCAAAGAACATGAAAGGCACTGCAGACTAATTCAACCAGAGAAATCAGCCATAGCAGAGCATTTGATTAACCAGCCTGGACACAGAATACTATTTGAGAACACAAAAATGCTGGACCATTCTAACAACTATCATGTCAGACTACACAGAGAAGCCATTGAAATCCACAAGCATGTGGACAACTTCAACAGAAAGGAAGAAACCATGAAAATGAACAAAATCTGGCTACCAGTATTACAAAACTCAAAAATCAGAACAGTAAATAAAAAGCAATACACTGAAAACAGAGGGTTTCCAGACATGAATCAACCAAGGGCAGTTAACGACTCTAAACAAAGGATGCCCCAGAGGCAGGAAGAAGACAGCAGATAAGCTTTTCAATGCTAATTTAAGTGATTAACTACACATTCACACTGACCTCTCTCACCCTAGACTTTCCACAGATATATATTAACCTCTTTGCTTAGTTTTCTCCATACCTCACAACCTCTGAGGATGCCTGCCATAGATGTGGGCGAAACGTCAGGAGAGAATGCTTCTGGAACATGGCCACACAGCCCGAAAGACATACAACAACCCTGTGATCCCGGCCATGAAAGCCTTCGACAACACATTGAAGAATAGAGCGCTACAAAGCGAGACTAGTTGCTCAAGGATTTTCTCAGAAGTATGGAGTGGATTATGATGAAACTTTTGCACCTGTAGTGAAACACAGCACCATAAGACTACTTCTAAGTATTGCAGCTTCAAAGAAGATGACTGTACGACATCTAGATGTTAAGACTGCATTCCTGCATGGAAAGATTACGGAAAGTCTATTTATGAGACAACCACCTGGTTTTGAGGACAAGAGAAGACCTCACCTTGTTTGTAAACTTCACAAGGGTCTATATGGACTTCGTCAATCAGCGAAAGTCTGGAATGACAAATTAGATGAAATGCTGAAGCAATTGGGATTCAAGCAAGGAGAAGCAGATCAGTGTTTGTACACTAGAACCAAAAATGGACATTGTACTTTTATTCTGACCTATGTAGATGATCTTATTGTATCAACTGAATCAGATGATGATTACACCGAGGTTGTACAACATTTGAGCAAACAAGTTGAATTGAAAGAACTTGGAGATGCTACGTACTATCTTGGAATACAAATCAAGAGAGAGGAAGATGGATCTTTTCTCTTGAGTCAGAAGCAAAAGATTATAGATTTGCTGGAAGTTACTGGACTTCAAGATGCAAAAACAGTAGCTACACCAATGACTACAGATTTCTTGAGAAACAATGAAGAAAGTGAACTTTTGCCAAACAACAACCAGTATAGAAATGCTATAGGAAAGCTCCTATATTTAGCTACCAGTACCAGACCAGATATATCGTCTGCTGTTGGAATTCTAAGCAGAAAGGTCAGTGCACCTACTCAGAAAGATTGGATAGCTGTCAAGAGAGTTGTAAGATACCTGAAAGGAACAAAGGACTTACAATTGAAGTTACCAGCAAGTGACAAACCAAGATTGATTTGTTACTCAGATGCTGACTGGGCTAGTGATTCTTCAGATTGTCAATCAACTAGCGGATATCTGTTTATGTACGGAAATGGTCTTATTGCTTGGGCCAGCCGGAAGCAAGAATTAGTGGCTAAATCCACTACTGAAGCAGAATACATAGCCATTTCCCTAGCATCAGATGAACTTTTGTGGCTTCATCAACTTCTGACTGACTTTGGAATTGATGAGCAGAAGCCTATTCAAGTGTTTGAGGACAACCAAAGTTGTATCAAGTTTGCCAATTCTGAGAAGATGATGATGCGTACAAAGCATATTGGGATAAGGTACCATACTGTACGCAAACTTTCTCAAGATGGAATGGTTGAACTGACATACTGTCCAACAAAGGAGGTGGTGGTGGACATTTTGACTAAACCGTTACCTAGAGATGGTTTCCAAGACCTCCGTGTCAAGATGGGACTAATTGTTTAAAATGCATGACAGATTGAGGAGGGCTGTTGGGTTATCTAAGCAATCATGCATGCATTTTCAATGTGGGATGGTTTATGTAGTTAGTTATGTCTGTTGCTTAGTAACATGAACCTGAACAGAGCTGCATTCCAGAGTTGATGACACCATTAATGAGGTTTTGCATATGAAATGGGAAATGGGTGTATCCTTTCTGGGGACACACAGGAAGTGATGTACAGATGCCTCTTCCTATCTCTTCCTCTTTGCTCCTGACCATGCCATGCTGATGTTTCTTATCTGTTAAGAGATATGTAGTTTCCTGAACTGTTTTTCTTTGGAACTAAGATGTTTTTGCCTGTATGACCATCATCATACAAGATTGTGAGTAAACATATTTTTGCTATTTTATTTGATGTCTCTGATGCTTATTTTATGCGCATGACTTTTTAAAGGGAAAGGGAGGCTGGATATTTTGTCTTACTGTTTAATTTCTTTTTACCTCTGCTCACATAAACCCCTAGTCTTCTGCGTTTTTACTGCTCTGCATGAATGTTTAACCATATTGGAATCATAATCTTAACAGGTTATGAAAATATATTCCTATTAAATATTATGGTATTCTGCTTTCTGACAGGCATCACATCAAAGTTCAATGCTTCTGACATACTTTGAAGCTGCACTTCTGTCTCATGTAGAACATTTGCCACTGGTGTAGCTTTCCTTTTTTCTTCGTGTACTCTGTGAATGCACACTAATGGAGAGACTGCGCCTGCGCAGGTTCCAACGGAAACTCTTCCCAAGCTAAAGTTTAAATTTTGGCGGTAGCCACGCTCCCCGTCCCCAGAGGGCATATAAGGCGGCCCTGGGCGCCCGCTCTCCAGTTCCTTTTTTTCCGCCGCAAGGTTCACTTCGGATTCTCATGTCTACTACTCACTTCAAACGCTGCACTCAGTGTGCCGCTAAAATTCCTGACTCCGACGGCCACGCCAAGTGCCTCTTCTGTCTGGGAGAGGCCCATGTCGTCGGTACCTGCCGTTTTTGCCTAGCCCTAACGGCTCAAGCAAGGAAAAATAGAGCCGCGAGACTCAGAGCAGCGCTCTACGAGAAGTCGCTCGCCCCTGAGCCCACTCCGTCGACATCGGGCACGTCGTCGACGCCGAACCTGAGACCGATGTCGGCACCGGCTGCTAAGGCCTCTTCAGTTTCGTCAAGGGCGTCTAGGGCCTCCAAAACAGCTAAGCCCGTCAAACCGCCGTGCACGCTCACCACGGTCACCATGTCGACTCGTTCTGGCAGACTTGGCCCCTCCTCGACGTCGAGCTCGGTGGCCTCCGTGTCTTCGATTCGATCCCACCTTGGGTCTCCTCCATCAACCTCCGCGATGAAAATCGCTTTTAAGAGAGCCCACGAAGAAGCTCGTCGGACCCAGTCCGATTCGGCAATGGTCCCTCCAACGCCGGGAAAATCTCTGAGGGTTTCCTCTAAGCAGCCGCTTGCTAAAAAGAGAGCAACCCAACGTTCCTCTTCTTCTGCCTCTTCTAAAAAAGACGTCCCTTCTTCTTCAGCGACTTCTTCTAGGAGATCCTCTCCGATCGCTCCTGCACAGCGGCCTCTCCTCGAGTTCTGTCTGATGGTGAACTTCAGGATTCACCCCACCACTCCACCCAAACAGTGGTCAGGGTGCCGTCGCCTCGACCTGCTGCCGTGCATCATCCATCACGCCAGCAGCTTTTTCCCCCGACCTCGACACCGGAACGGGGTAGACAAACCACCCGCTTGGCTCGAGCTGCCCAAGCTTCGGCCTCCAAAGAAACTCGGGCTCAGATGGCTCCTGCTCTTGAGGCCTTGCCTCCCCCAGAGACTGTGCTTTCATCTCCCCCTCAGTCCCCCCAAGGGGCTGAGGACGATGAGATCGATATCGATCGCCCTGACTCCGCTCTCTCAGCCTCGGTGGTGTCTCTCGGCCTCGACCTCTCTCCTCCTCATGATGCATACGAGGTGGATCCTCCCTCACCCACGGACAATATTCGGGCCTTTTCGGACCAAATGGTGAGAATGGCCGATGCTCTAGGTCTAGAGATCAAACAAACTTCTAAGGCGGTGTCTGATCCGGTTTTCAAGCGGGTCCAAGCACAAGCCCCCCCGGCCACGCTGCTTCCGTTCTTACCTTACCTTCTGGACGTCATCCAGTCATCCTGGAAAACTCCTTCCTCGATCCCTCCTACCTCAAAAAGGATCGAATCCTGGTACTGCACCGATGACGATGCCTTGGAGTGGCTAAAACACCATCCCGACCCGAATTCTATGGTCGTCAAAGCTTCACAGACTTCCGGTCGTGAGTCTAATACTCCTGCATATAGAGAAGGCAAAAGGTTTGACGCGGTGGGCCGAAAGCTCTATTCTGGGGCCCTTCTACTTTGCAGAATGGCGAACTATGGGGCCTGTATGGGTGCATACCAGCAAATCCTTTGGGAGAAAGCTCAACCCTTCATCTCAAAGTTGTCTGACGAGGACCGTTCGGTGCTGTCTACCCTTCAGCAAGAGGCTGACTCCCTAGCCCATCATCAAATTCAGATGGCAAAACATACAGGCGACACGGCCGGTAAGATGATCGCCCACGCCATTGCCATCCGCCGTCACGCCTGGCTGAGGTCGTCGGGCCTGTCTTCTTCGTCCAGACAAGTTATTGAAGACCTTCCGTTCGACGCCTTGGGTCTCTTTAATTCCGGCACCGACGATAAACTCAAAACTAACCATGATTTTAAGGTCCTAGCTACCAAATGTGGGGACCAGCCTCAAACTCACCGTACCAAATGGTTTCCTCAACGCTTTCGTCGTTTTCCGCCTCCTTCTTACCGTCACCAGCCCTTCAGGCGTCCCTCGGTTTCGAATAACCAGAACCGCCAACAACCTCGCCGGCCTGCTCATCCTCAGAAGCAGCGCGGCCGTACTACTCCTACCTCCGGCCAGCCTCATCGGCATTCCTGACGCCATTTTTCCTTGTCGGGTCTCTACCTCCGGTATCGATGCAAGACCCACTCCTCCGCAGCCCTCCCCTCTGCTACATCAACCTCACGGCCTCTTTTCAGATCGCCTGGCTCCTTTCTTCCATCAGTGGGAGTCTATTACTTCGGATGCCTGGGTTCTCCGAATTGTTCGAGACGGTTATGCCTTGGAGTTCGAAGAGCTTCCGCCCACGGGGCAGATCCTTCTATCCAACCTTTCTCAGGAAATTCTCGCCGAAATCGACACCCTCCTCGCCAAAGGGGCTATTCGGCCTTCTCCATCAGTACAGGACCCTCAAAACTTCTTCTCCAGGTACTTCACGGTCCCGAAGAGGGGAGGGGGGCTCCGCCCCATTTTGGACTTGCGTGTGCTCCATACGTTCATACGCTCTACAAAATTCAGAATGGTATCCATCGCTTCCATCCTCCCTATGCTTCAGCGCGGAGACTACTTCGTCTCCATAGATTTACGAGACGCTTATTTCCACGTGGCGATTCGAAAAAGCCACAGGCGCTTCCTTTGCTTCAAAGTCCTCGACGAGACCTACCAGTTCACCGTTTTACCCTTCGGCCTCGTCACAGCCCCAAGATTTTCACCAAAGTCGTCGCTGTCGTGGCTGCCCACCTCAGACTCCAAGGGATCACAGTTTTTCCACATCTGGACGATTGGCTTCTGGTCGGGCCCAACCCTGTCCTCCTCTGTCGTCACGTCGACGTTACCCTCACTCTTCTCGACTCTCTCGGTCTCCAGTTAAATCTCGACAAATCTAACCTTATTCCGTCGAACAAGATCCGCTTCATCGGCGCCCTGTTCAACTCGCTCTCTCAAACTGTCTCCCTCCCGCTCGACAGGTTTCTCGCCCTTCGGCATCAAATCTCCCTCTGCGAAACCAAACGGAGAGTACGAGCCCGGTCCATCCAAGTACTCCTGGGCCACATGGCCTCCACAGTCCTCACGACCCCGTTTGCCAGGCTCCATCTTCGCACCCTGCAGCATTGGTTTATAGACGTCTTCAAACCATCCCGCCACCTCAACTCGAGGTTTCTCTCCATCCCGCTCCATGTTCGTCTGTCGCTCCGCTGGTGGAAGTCCCTCTCCAACGTTTGCAAGGGCCTCCCGTTTCACCAGCCTTCTCCTTCGGTCACCGTAACCACGGACTCCTCCAATTACGGCTGGGGAGCCCACCTGGGCAGTCTCACCATACAAGGTCTTTGGTCTCGCTCCGAAAGGACCAATCACATAAACTTTCTCGAACTTCTCGCCATCCTCAAAGCTCTGAAAGCCTTCTCCCGCCTGATCTCCCAGAAGTCTGTCCTCGTTCAATCAGACAACACAGTGGCAGTCTTCTACATCAACAAACAGGGTGGCACGGGTTCAAGGAAGCTGATGCTCCTTTCCTCTCAGCTGTGGTCCTGGTGCGTAAGCCGCAACGTACAGATCCTGGCAGTCCATCTTCCCGGGATCCAAAACGACTTGGCGGACGCCCTCAGCAGGATGACGAGTTCCTCCCACGAGTGGATGCTCGATCCCGAGACTCTTCTCTCTCTCTTCCGAAAGTGGGGATTCCCCACTCTGGACCTCTTTGCCTCTCCCCAGAACGCGCAACTACCTCGATACGGCGCGAGACTTCCTCCGGCCTCCTTTCCGGGCTGTCTGGGAGACGCTTTTCTTCTGGACTGGTCGTCGGAACCGATCTACCTCTTTCCGCCGTTCCCTCTGATACCGAAGGTCCTCCAGAGACTCCGGTCGATTTCGACGTCGGCGATCCTGATAGCACCAGCTTGGCCTCGACAGCCTTGGTATCCGGCTCTTCTCCACCTCTCCAAAATGAACTTTCTCACTCTACCTCTTCTACCACACCTCTTATCCAGAGAAAATGGCCAGATCCTACACCCGGATCTCCCCTCTCTACATCTCACTGCATGGAGAATTCTCGCCTAACCTCCCTCCCGCAAAACCTGCAGGAGATCCTCCGGGCAGCTCACAAGCCGGCTACAACCAGGTCATACACTTATAAAATCTCCCGCTTCCGTGCCTTTCTTCGGTCTCGGGACATCGCCGTTTTTCCAACCTCGGTACCGATAGTGTTGGACTTTCTTATGACTCTTGCAGATCAGAAGCTTTTGCTTTCCTCTATGAAGTCTTATCTGGCTGCTCTTTCATGGTGTTTCCAGCAACATGGTAGACCGTCTTTATTCTCTGACCATCTTGTGAAAACCTTCTTAAAGGGGTACAACAACATCCGTCCGCCCTCCCAGCCACCTACGCCGGGCTGGAACCTCGAGCTCGTGCTTGCCCAGCTAACTTCCTCTCCTTTCGAGCCTCTAGCATCGACCGACCTGCGCCTACTTTCTTGGAAAGTAGCTTTCCTGGTGGCCATAACTTCGGCTCGCAGACCCTCGGAGCTGGCGGCCCTTAGGGTTGATGAACCTTATCTTCGCTTTCATCATGACCGAGCCGTTCTCCGCCCGGACATCACCTTCCTCCCCAAGGTGGTCTCGGCCTTTCACCTTAACCAGGACATTGTCCTCCCCGCTTTCTTTCCAAACCCCTCGTCTCCCCTGGAACGGAGGTTGCATCTCCTCGACGTACGTAGGGCTCTTCTCTTCTATCGTGACCGCACCAAGGACATTCGTAAGACTCAGAGACTCTTTATAGCCCATGCCCCAGATAAGCTGGGCGATCCTATTTCCTCGCAAAGGTTATCTCACTGGATTGCTCAGGCCATTGAACTTGCCTACGAACTCGCTAAACGTCCACCTCCCCCGTCCGTTCGCCCGCGTTCGACGAGAGGTCTTTCCACATCAACTGCCTTTCTGAGGGGCATCCCGCTGGACTCTATCTGTAAGGCAGCGATCTGGTCTAACCCCCTTACTTTTGTGTCTCACTATAGAATAGACCAAAAAGCCTTAAAAGACTCAGCCTTTGCTAGATCGGTTTTGTCCTCCTGTTTGTCCTGAGGATTTTATCCTCGGAACTTACCTACCACTCGGCCCCCTGGAGGGTCCCTCCTCATGGTTTTTTCTTATCAGATGTCCCCGTGTTTGGCCATCTCGTTATGCCATATCTATGTTCTAATTTGCACTGTTCTCCCGAACCATTGTGCCTTATGTACTTCTCCTCTCTCCCCTTCGGAGATAATGCACAGTACTTATTTTTTCCTCATGTTTGAAATTGTTTATTTGGTGTCCTACCGAGTTCCTCTCTCGGCATGATGCTTCTGTTACTATATGGGTCCTTCGGATCATGTTATTTATGTTTAATAAAGATGTGTTTGGACATCAACTTGTGATTAAGGTTTGCCTTGTCCCACCATCCGGGACCTAAGCGTGCTAGTCTCCATTAGTGTGCATTCACAGAGTACACGAAGAAAAAGGACAGGTTGCTTACCTGTAACCGTGTTTCTTCGAGTGTACTCTGTGAATTCACACAAGCCCGCCCTTCCTTCCCCTCTGGCAAACCCTCTTCCTTTCTCGTTGCCTTGGCGGCGCAGGAACTGGAGAGCGGGCGCCCAGGGCCGCCTTATATGCCCTCTGGGGACGGGGGGCGTGGCTACCGCCAAAATTTAAACTTTAGCTTGGGAAGAGTTTCCGTTGGAACCTGCGCAGGCGCAGTCTCTCCATTAGTGTGAATTCACAGAGTACACTCGAAGAAACACGGTTACAGGTAAGCAACCTGTCCTTCTCATCCTTATCTCATCTGCTATCAATGCAATTTATTTATTTATTTATTTACATCACTTTTACCCCGCCTTTCTCTCCGAGGAGACTCAAAGCGGCTTACAGTAAACAGGCAAAAATTCAAAGCCTAAAAACAATGTAAAAACAACAATTCATATAAAACAATCTACAAAACAACAGTTCATATAAAACAAGTGCCATTACAAAATAAAATCACATTATATAAAATTTTAAGAATGTCCAAGATTAAAATCCATTCATCCAGAATCCTCGATTCTTCGTACAGGTCATGTAAAGTCCATGTTCTTATTCATTAAAAGCTTGTGAGCACAGCCATGTCTTTAAGGCTTTCCTGAAGCCTAGGAGAGTTGGTATCTGCCGTATGTTGCTGGGGAGGGTGTTCCACAGCCGAGGAGCCACCACTGAGAAGGCCCTGTCCCTCGTTCCCACCAGCCTTACCTGCGAGGCTGGTGGGACCGAGAGCAGGGCCTCCCCCGATGATCTAAGAGTTCTAGAAGGTTCATAGGGGGAAATACGTTCGGACAGGTAAGATGGGCCAGAACCATTTAGGGCTTTGTAGGTCAAAACCAGCACTTTGAATTGGGCTCAGTAGCATATCGGCAGTCAGTGGAGCTGGCTCAGCATGGGAGTAGTACGCTCCCTGTAAGCCGCTCCTGTTATTAGTCTGGCTGCCGCCCATTGTACTAGTTGGAGCTTCCGAGCCGTCTTCAAAGGCAGCCCCACGTAGAGCACGTTGCAGTAGTCCAAACGAGCTGTAACCAGAGCGTGGACCACCGTGGCCAAGTCAGACCTCCCAAGGAACGGGCGCAGCTGGCGCACAAGGCGGAGTTGTGCAAAGGCTCCCCTGGCCACCGCTGAGACCTGGGGCTTCAGGCTCAGCGATGAGTCCAGGAGAACCCCCAGACTGCGAACCTGTGTCTTCAAGGGGAGTGCGACCCCATCCAACACAGGCTGTAACCCTATTCCCTGTTCAGCCCTGCGACTGACCAGGAGGACCTCTGTCTTGTCTGGATTAAGTTTCAATTTGTTCGCCCTCATCCAGTCCGACACAGCGGCCAGACACCGGTTCAGGACCTGAACAGCCTCCTTAGTGACAGGTGGGAAGGAGTGACAGAGCTGGACATCATCTGCATACTGATGACACCTCACCCCAAAACTCCGGATGATCTCTCCCAGCGGCTTCATGTATATGTTAAACAACATGGGGGACAGTACTGACCCCTGCGGGACCCCACAAGTCAATGGTTGTGGGGCAGAGCAGGTGTCCCCCAATGACACCATCTGGGAACGACCCTCCAGGAAGGACCGGAGCCACTGAAGAACAGTACCCCCGAGACCCATCCCGGCAAGGTGCCCCAGAAGGATACCGTGATCGACGGTATCGAAGGCCGCTGAGAGGTCCAGCAGAACCAGCAGGGACACACTCCCCCTGTCCAGTTCCCGGCGTAGATCATCGACTAAGGCGACCAAGGCTGTCTCGGTACCATGTCCCGGCCTGAAGCCAGACTGCGCTGGATCCAGAAAATCAGTATCTACCAAGAATGCCTGGAGTTGTGCAGCCACCACACTTTCCACGACCTTGCCCAAAAAGGGGAGATTGGAAATAGGCAGATAGTTCTCCAATTGAGTGGGGTCCAGTGATGGCTTCTTCAACAGCGGTTTGATCACAGCCAATTTAAGGCTCGCTGGAACAATGCCTTCCCGAAGGGAGGCATTCACCACCACCTTCACCCACTCGGCCAATCCCCCTCTGGCTTCTCTCACCAGCCAGGATGGGCAGGGGTCTAGGATGCATGTGGTCGCCCTCACCTCTCCAAGCACCTTGTCCACGTCCTCGGGCTGAACCAATTGAAACGAATCCATCAAAATAGGACAAGCAGGTGCACTTGTTACATCCTCGGAGACTGCCGTTAATATGGTGTCAAATCCAGAGCGGATCAAAGTGACTTTGTCCGCAAAGAACTGAGCAAATGCTTCACAGCGGGCTGCCAAGTTGTCAGGGATCCCGTCTTGAGGGACGGGATATAACAAACCTCTGACAACTCGGAACAGCTCCGCCGGACGGTTCTGTGCAGACGCAATATTAGCTGCAAAGAAAGAGTTCTTTCCAGCGTCTATTGCCGCGGCATAAGCCTTAAGATAAGAGCCCAGCCGTGTTCGGTTTGACTCGTTCGGTTTTGAACGCCACACCTTGCAGAGAGATTCCAATGACAGCTGAACACATGCTCGAATTACATGTTGTTATTCTTTCTTCTGGAAATAGATATTCCTTTGAGAAAAGGGGAAATTATAATAGTATTTGTCTGATAAAAGACCCCTGAATGTCACGATAGCCCAGATTTCTTTTGGTAATCAGTTTTCTTGACTGTTTGGTCTTTGAATGTAAATGAATCTTTAAGGAGGGGTTGGATTCACACACACCCATGTACAATTTCTCCCCAAAATACCAATTCTTTGGCTTCTTGCATGCACACCTGAATGTAATAAGGAGGCCTGAGTGGGCCAGGAAGCTGAGGATATCATCATGAGAGCAGATACTGTCAATATTCTCGAGTCTTATCAGAATTCTTTAAGGCACTGTGCATTATTTTGTATTATTTTGATGTGTTTTTACTCATTTGAGGCATTGAATTTTTGCCTATCATAGAATCATAGAATCATAGAATAGTAGAGTTGGAAGAGACCTCATGGGCCATCTAATCCAACCCCCTGCCAAGAAGCAGGAAATTGCATTCAAATCACCCCCGACAGATGGCCATCCAGCCTCAGCTTAAAAGCCTCCAAAGAAGGAGCCTCCACCATAGTCCGGGGCAGAGAATGAGTTCCACTGCCGAACAGCTAGCTCTCACAGTGAGGAAGTTCTTCCTGATGTTCAGGTGGAATCTCCTTTCCTGTAGTTTGTAGCCATTGTTCCGCCTAGTCTCCAGGGCAGCAGAAAACAATCTTGCTCCCTCCTCCCTATGACTTCCCCTCACATATTTATACATGGCTATCATGTCTCCTCTCAGCCTTCTCTTCTGCAGGCTAAACATGCCTAATTCTTTAAGCCACTCCTCATAGGGCTTGTTCTGTAGACCCTTGATCATTTTAGTTGCCCTCCTCTGGACACATTCCAGCTTGTCAACATCTCCCTTCAATTGCCTTTTTGTTTTGTGTCTGCAAATTGCCCTGAGTCCCTTCGGGGATAGAGGGCAGTCTACAAATAAAATGTATTATGTGATGGAATGCGAGGTTAACAGGAAAACTATAGTGTCTGGCCACACCCGGTGGCTATCGGTATACCCTCTGATGTACTTCAGTTCTTTAAAATAAAGACTCTTGAGGTAGGATAAAGTTAACCAAATAAGTTTACTAAAAACAAAAGGCAAGGTTAACTTCAGTCAGGGTTCGTGAAAGGCGAATCAAAATAATATATTACAAAGACAAAGTTTATTGGTTGAACTTAGTTACACTAATAAATACTTGACTATATTCGAATAATATGAGGTAAAATACTCGGCTATTGAAGGTAGAATACCAGACTATATTGTTGGTAAATACTTGGCTATAGATATAATACAGAACTAAGATGGTAAAGTACAGAGCTATGGTGAAGTACAGAGCTATGGTGAAGTACACTAAGCTATATTGGTAAAGTACTATTTTGGTGGTAAATACTGGACTTTGCTATGGTGGTGGTAAAATAATCTAAGCTATAATGGTAAGGTACAGAACCATGATGACTATATGGTAAGGTACTCTAAGCTATGTTGGTAAAATACATGCTAAGGATGCCTGTCTGGATTGCCAAGGCCAAGGAACTCAGACAATTTCTGACCTTCTCCTCTGAAACTCTGACACAGAATAAAAAGGAGGGAAAAGCCTTTCAGGCAAGCTCTGAGGCAAAAAGGCTAAACCACCTGAGCCAGGCCTCTACAGGGGTTTTAAGCTCCAGCCCTAAAACTAAGTACAAATGGAAAAGTCCACACCAAAGGGAGAGCTAAACAAGAAAATGAAGCAGAGGAGGAAAAAGCTAGGCCAAGACATCACATATTATTATTATTATTATTATTATTATTATTATTATTATTATTATTATTCATGAAGTCGAAAACTAGGTTGAGATGCATCCATCCTCTTCAGGGAAATAGTAGACTCAACAGTGAAAGAGAACACAGTTCCATTTGCGAGGATGCTAAAGAAGTTCTGAGGGAAATCAAAGTCCTACAGCAATAGTGGGAAGTGATGCTAGGTCATTGTTGTTAGAAAAGATCCACTGGAAACACATTTCTGAATGTCTTTTACTTTGAAATCTCTCTGATGAGTTCATCCAAAAAGAAACAGGAGATAGTGTTGAAAAATGGGGCCTTTCCTTGGAAGGTACTTGCTCTGCTGTTGGGGAGGAGCAGAGGATAAGTACGAGTATTTCGGTGTCTAATGGCACAAGTGGACTCAAGTCAAAAGGATGTTCAGCTACTGAGTTGCTCAGATGTGAAAGAAAAATCTGAAGGTGCACATCATGTATAACAAGAATATGGAATGTGAGAAGCATGAATCAGAGGAAGCTAGAAATTGCCAAGTATGAAATGGAACATATAAACGAGGAATTGTTCATGTGGGTGGGAAGAAGAATGCAATATTTCAATTTAGATAATTACACAGTGTTTTACCCTGATATTGATAATCTAAGAAGAAATATAGTGGCATAAATAGTGAGGCAATGTATAGCAAAAGCCATCATGGTTATAATGCAAAATCTGACTGAATAATGTCAATACAAAGAATCAAATAATTAAACAGGAAAGAGTCTTACTGAATTTTGTGAAGCAGTTTGTTTGTTGCAAGTACATTTTTGAGGCAATTTAACATATTACTATGTATCTGGAAATCATTGGATGGCCAACATAGAAATCAGATAAACTTCATAAATGGAAGCCATCATGGAATAGCTCAATTCCCTGCATAAACAAAACCAGAACAGATTGTGGCATAGACCATGCAATTAGAATAAAGCTAAAGAATAATAGTAAATCAATCATTATATCAAAATACAACTTGAAGAACATTCCTGTAGAATTTAAAGATCATGTAAATAATATAATTATATTATTAAGCTTAATTGATCAGGAACCAGAAGAAGTGCAAACCAACACCAGGGTCTGTCAGGAAAGAATGCAAAAATTATCTCTGTCAGAAAAAAAGGGAAAAACTCCACAAAGTATGATAGATGAAACTGTTTAAAAGATTAAGAAGTGAAAAAACCCCCACAGAAGCAGGCTTGGAGTTCTGAATGTTACTGTTCAGCAGTTTATGCTTCTGGACACAGAAAAATGTTATAACATTGATTGCAAAGAAATAGAAGAGGACAACAAAAAAGAAAGAACGAGAGACCTCTTTTACAATATACAAGAAGCCATAGAGGAAATTTAACACAAGAACAGAGTTACTGTAGGAACAGATATATTGTCAGGGCAAAACAGAAGCATAATGGGAACAATACACTGATAACTCATACAAAAGAGAAGAAAGGATATTAGATTATTTGAAAGAAGAATCGTTTTACAAAACCTACAGTTTCAGATATCGTGGAATGTAGAAACCACTCTCAAAACACTGGGGAGAAATAAATAACCAGCAAATAACCTAAATCTTTGTTTTAAAAAATGGTAGTTGTAAATTTATGTGTTTTGATTTGTTTTTATATTGTGATGTTGGGCAAGGCCCCATGTGAGCCGCCCCGAGTCCCTACGGGGAGATGGGGCGGGATACAAGAATAAAATTATTATTATTATTATTATTAGCAAAGAATTTGATTGTGTGGGTCATGAAAACCTATGTGTTGCTTTAAAAAAGACCCCATAATGCTCAAGATTTGATTACGGTATTCTGGTACATAATCTATGCTCTACAAAAGAGGATATTATCTGGACTTCATATGGATAAAATGGTTTTCAGTTGTCAAAAGTTTTTATCATTTTATCTTTTTAATCTATACACAGAATATATATGGTAAAATGGGATTATATTGGGAGAAAGAAATGTTAACAATGGAGGAAAGAATATTATTTAAGATAGCAATGAAGCCATATTACTTGTAGAAAACAGGAAAGACTTTAAATAATAAATGTTAAACGTGGAAAAAACAGTTACAGTTAAATATTAAGAAAACAAAAATAGCAACCACAAGAAATGTACATAATTTAAAAATGGGTGATGGAGAAACTAAAATTTTAAAGATTTCCTATACCTTGGTTCAGTCTTTTGTTAAAATGGAAACATTAATCAAGAAATCAGACCAAGACTTGGGAGGTCAGATATGAATGGATTAAACAAGATCCTGAAGTTTAATACTGAAATTAAGATTGCTCATACCATCCTATTTCCAATTCTGATATGGTTGTGAAAGCTGAGAGTGACAAAAGCTGAAAGGAAGAGAATCTGAAATGAGTTGTGGGATGGGAGCTCTATAGATACCGTAGGATGCCAAAAAACTGAAATAAATGGCTTCAAGAACACATTCATCCTGGGCTCTAACTATACTAGAATGAGTAAACTGAATCTATTGTACTTTGGACATATAGTGAGAAAACATGATTAAATCATGTTATGGGTGGATTAATTCAATACAGGCCCTGAGTTTGCAAGACCTAAACAGGTCATCTGATGACTGGGGCTCTTGGTTTTCTCTAATTTATAGGCTCACTTAAGTTAAAGCGAGCTTGATGGCAAATACAGTAGAGTCTCACTTATCCAACATTCACTTATCCAACGTTCTGGATTATCCAACACATTCTTGTAGTCAATGTTTTCAGTACATCGTGATATTTTGGTGCTAAATTCATAAATACAGTAATTACTACATAGCATTACTGCCTATTGAACTACTTTTTCTGTCAAATTTGTTGTCTAACATGATGTTTTGGTGCTTCATTTGTAAAATCATAATCTAACTTGATGTTTAATAGGCTTTTCCTTAATGCCTCCTTATTATCCAACATATTCGCTTATCCAACATTCTGCCAGCCCGTTTATGTTGGATAGGTGAGACTCTACTGTAATATGAAACTCTGGCTGGATAAGTATGATAATTGCTCCTGATAGTGTTTTCTTGAGTTGTTATTGTTTTTCTAGCCATGCAAGTTCTATTTTAAAATTTCCACAAAGCTGCCTCCTGTATTTTAAAAGCCAAATGAAAATGATTTCTTCTGTATAAGCATACTCACTGGAGAGTATCTAGTAACAGAAGAATGGGGAACAAGATCAAAATGTATGGACAATAATGAGCAACACTGAGAAAGCAGATCGGAAATGTCAATTGCAGCGCTAGTGGAAAGGAAAGGTTATATTTGAAATGGATAAGAACTTGTTTTCTCAGTTATTGAAAAGTACGTCGCAGAGTCTGGAAAATATTGTGTCATTGCTTAATTGGATTTTAAGAATATAAATACATATGACTAGCTAAAATTCTAATTACAATCACTAATTACTGTCTGTTATATATGCTAAGAATTCAACTTCTCAGTGTTGTGTGCTGCATATAAATTTGGTACAAAAGTTTTTGAATACCCCTCCCCCCAATGATAAACCATTGCTTCTATCTGGAAACTATCTTTTGGTTTATTAGCCAGTCTTAACTGCTCTTGGCTGGTAAATTGGATGCCAGTGAGGCTGTGATTCTGCTCCAGGTCTTAGTTAGAATTTTAAAGGAGCTATGCACAGTGCAGACCCCTATCCTACAAATAGGCTTAGGTCCTTGGATTGGTCCTCAAAATCGAGGTTAAAATTCCGAAAGATTCAGCACCCTTGTGTTATGAAAACACCAGAATTTTAATCTCAGTTTATTAGTCTTATCCATGCTGTTATAGGGAATCTCAGTCATTTCTCTACAATATGTTTTGTATTTTCCATTGGCATCGGCTTTGCTGAAGTCTCTTTTTTGTTCTGAGAAAAGCAGGAATTAAAAAAGCTTGATTGCCAGGAATGAGAGTTCCTGAAGAGTAGTGGTGAAGTTCTGAGTCTTTCGAATTGATTAAATTTATTATGAGTTACCTTCATGCAACTCTGGTTACATAGAAATGCCTGCCTGATTCTGAAGTTACTATTTAACCCCACGAGGATACCTCTGAATTGGTTAGTTCAGACCTTTGGCAGAAAAACATGAGTATAATTGTATAGCCTTCTCACGTCAAGATAGACTACTTGGTTAAAAAGTACTATTAGTGTGGCTCAGGGATGTAAATGCTACCACAAATACCTGGGGTTTGTAGTGCTCATTCAGTAAAATTAAACCTATTTAAGTACAAATATGTTTAACGTGTGGATCCTTCTCATTCTCCAGAGTCATGTCAATATATGTGTTTGTTCTGTCTCACTATGGTCAACTCCAAAGCCATTTATTTATTTCAAGAATTTTGTACCTTCAACCAAAAAGGCCTTTGGAGAGGATTTAACTGTTTGTACACTTTGGTCTGCAGAAGTTCCCATACATGAAGGCATATTCTTTGATTCTGAAATAATGTATATATTTCTCGAGTGAGCGCTTTAAAAAACAAAGATACAAACATCATTTGTTTGTTTATTTTAGAAAGAATTGAAAATAGATAATCAAAAAAGACCACTACATATTACAATGCAGTAAGATCATGAAAGAAATCATCCTTACTGATTATAAATAATCTAGCATAGGTATGCCTATGGGGCAATTAGAGTAAAATAGCAAAAGGAAAAACTTCAACTTGAAACACTTTGCTATATTTGCCAACAGGAGAATGGGAATGTGTGACTCTCAGGTGTTGTTGGGCTTTAACACCGAACCTTCCTTGCCATTCGGTATGTCAACTAAGGCTGCTGAAAGTTTCAGTTCACACCCCTGACCTAAAATGCATTTTTTTTCTTGTGTATCCAAATAAAGCTCTATGGAATTCACTGCACTTCTTTTCCAGAGGTCTTTGGGATGTAGCTAAACTAAAAGAAGAAGATGATGGCCTGATCTCACGCCATCTTTCTCTGTGCATTGCAAACATCCCCCAGCATAAGCTTTGAACCCGTGTTTGCCATGATTGATTGATTTTTCATGTGCATGCTCTTTCAAAAGTCTGTGGAGAAAATAATAGTTATTTTGGCTCTTGTGCATTGGGATTCCAACCCGGGCTCCCAACCATAGCAAATGGATGATCCCATTCTGACTCTGCTGGCAGTGATGAATTGAAGCCCTTGGAATCGAAGGCTGAATAGATGCAAGTGACCTTAACTGATGTAAAAGCTAAGCCTTATCTGTTGGAGATGAAAGACTCAGCTTGTCAACCTCTGTTGCGTGGTACAAGAAAATAGGAAAAGGGACAATTTGCTCAGGTGCAAGTTCACATGCTGAAAAACAGCTGTGAAAATACCCAGCCAAGCATCTATTTGTAATCTGCAGCCTTAAAAAATAGGGAGAAGTACACCATAGTTGCTAGATGGTACTGGCAGTTGTCTCACAGGATGTGGATGTACTTTCTTTTCTGTGGATAATATTTATATGTGTAGCTAATATTTTATTATTGTTTCACCACTTCTTTTCTTCACAGAAATTAGAAATAGATTCAGAATTAGGTTGTTTAAGGAGAGAATGAAATCGCAAAATCCAACTTGCTGAGAGTTTCAGCAGCATAGTTTATTGTTGTCAAAAGCAGGCCTTTAATTCTTACAGTTCCATCCTATAGACTCCTGGGGCTAGTACTTTGGTGAGGCACCTGTAGAGATCTCTGGCTGAGAATTCTAGATACCCATTCATAGACTGCAAATCTCAGGATTCTATATAATTTAACCATGGCAGTTAAACTGGAATCATAACACTATAGCTGCAATTTGTGAAGGGGCCCCAGGACAGCAGCCATCATCTGGAGTCAGTGGCATTAATGACCATTTTAGGATATAGGTTGCTGAGATGTATATTGACTTCCAATGACTATACAGTAGGAGATGCTGTGTTTTACAGTACAACCCCCTTATTTATTCATTATCCCTCAATATTCACTATTATCCATGGTAGATCTTGTATCATTACTCCCACAGACACAGGGGTTGTATTGTAGTAAGTACCTTCAGTCAAGTTAACTTCCAGAAAATTCACCTAGTCTCAATCCTTGTTGCTCTTTTTTTCACTTACTTTCTTATCTGATTTTACAATGGTTCCCCTATTCATCAATTGTCATGGTGCAAATCCTTTTAGGATACTTTTAAATAAGCATTTTGCTAATCTCTCGTTTCTTTTAAAAACTTTTTGCTTTATTTTATTTATTGTCCTAAATGCAGCAATGCATTTTGAATGAAGAAATAAACATGCGTCATTGAAAACATGTAAGTAAAGTAAAGTAAAGGTCAAATGATCATACGACTTGTGGCAAGCAGAGGAAAGTGCATGGTACTTATAACCGTGTAATTAAAAAAATTATAGAACTCACTAGAATTTCTGTTTAACGTCAGCTTCCCTCCTCCATGTTGTAACTATGAGCTCTGGTTCTCCCTCATAGTACTTCAGTGCATGATGTTATTGTACAAGAATAAATTGTTTTAAATTAGAACTAGTTGCAATAAGTTCCCATGTGTTAAAAACAGCATGCAATCTTTTCCTTTTTGAATTGCCCCTAGCCACCGCTTAAATAAAAGCTTGCAACAAACTGCATAAATTGAACATTTACTTCTCAGTAAAAGCAACTAAGAATAAAATATATACTTTGGGGGGTATGGAGGTGTAGAACATGAGTGAAAATTGTGTGGCCCTCCAGATGTTATTGTATTTCTCCTGGCAGTCCTATCTAGTATAGTCAATAGTGAAGAATGCTGCTAGTTGCATTTTAGCAACGTATAAAGGGCCATATAATTTCCACCCCTGCCCTAGATGGAAAACTTGCAGTGTTTCCCCAAGGCTTAGGTATATTAATGACTAAGTTTTAGAGTTGTCAATCGTTTAAATGTTTGATCAATTAAATATGATTTATCTAGGAATTGAGTTGGTTGATTTAATTGATTTAAAAACTCAATACTAATTTAAAATACTACACAAATGCACTTCGCTTTCAGTAGATCAGATGGATTTGAATCACTGCAGAAATATAAAGTTGACCATGATGATAACCCTAAAATCATTTTTATTCTGTAACCCTATGCTTAGTAAAATGATTTCTCCAAATAAACTGGTATTATAACATGCAAGATAATCAGATTAAGAACACTGGTACATGTGTTTATACCTTAAAATAGTGTGTGCATTCATGGTAATATGTTTTGTAATGTGTAGTGCTTTGTCATGTGTATTCATATGTAATATATTTATATCCGGGTATGTAGTTATGTAATTGGAACTTTTCTTTTCCACACTGCTTTTTCACAAATTGTAGACAAGTTCAGCTCCTTTAATATATTAAGGTGCTGGATAGAGACATGAAGAATTGTTGGCTAAGGAGCAATCATTATCCCCTGCAGTGGAGATACCCAGATGGCAGATTATGATTAATAAATGCTCTAATTATAATGTCTGATCGAGCTCGTTATCTACTATATCTGTCTATTAATTGAATGTTGTCAGTTTTACTGATTTATTTTCTGACAATTTCTTGCTTTTAAAGCAGAAGGAATGCACCCAAATAAGCTAAGTGGCAATACAAGAAAAATAGCTTTTGTTTCTGTCATTGAACCACAGTATGCAATAAATATGGAGTGGGCTTTTGACATGGTAAATTCTTTCATAAGATGTTACAAGTGTGCTTCCCACCTTGACAGCAAGATTGTGCAGAAGTTTCTGGACCTGGAACTTCATCAGGGAGGCCAGGTAGACATTCAGCATGTGAGCCATTACCAATTTTTGTAAAAAAATTAAAGGTAAACTTTATGCAAGAAAATGCACAAAGCAGTGTACATTTCTAAAAGGTGCCTTGGGCTTTTTTTTTTTAATGTAAAAGCCTCACTTTATAGTACTTTGAGACATGTCTCTTTAATGCATGAATTACATTGCCTATGCTGGTGTGCTAACAATTTATTTATTTATTTGCAGTTTTATGGTAGAATTTATTCAGTAATTCACTTAGATTCTGTTAAAAGGAATTAGTAAATGGACAAATGGGGCAGTGATGCTGATTTAGCTTCAAAGGGAATTGAGTTTGAAGGGAAGTTGGACAATGAGAGGTGTGCGCAGTTTAAGCAGAGTGAGGCCTATGTGTCTCTTTAGTTTTATTGCAAAAAGACTCACAAGTGATATGTTTAATAGTGACCAATCGCAGGAGTCAACCACTATGACAGTTTGTAGGAGATAACGCAGAAGGTTGGATGCTATGATTTTGTGTGCTGTGTTCAACTTATTTTGTAACTCTAATGAGAGTTCCATGGATACAGTATCTTCCTTGTGGGACATAACTTTTTATTCTGGGCTTAGCACAAAAAGTTCTGCTGATCAAAAGGTCAGTTGTTTGAACCTGGGTTGGGGTGAGCACCCACCGTTAGCCCCAGCTCACCTGCTCACCTAATGGGTCGAAAGCAGAAATGCAAGTAGATAATCAGGTACCTCTTTTAGCAGGGAGGTAATAAAGGCGCCCTTAAGGACATCGATCCAAGCAAAGCTCCTCGGCATGGAAGATGGAGCAACAGCATCCCCCCTCCCCCCGTGGCTAGAGTCAAGCATAGCCTCCAAGAAGCCAGAAATAAGATGGGGAAAACTGCCTTTACCTCTGTTTCTGTTGTCTGTCCTTATTAAATGTATAATCAGCATTGGATTTTTGCCATATGTGTGTTCTGTAAGCTGCTCTGAGTCCCCTTTGGAGTGAGAAGGGTGGGGTATAAATACTGTAAGTAAAAAAAAATTTGTGGAATAAAGTTTTCCATTTTGGACTGTCTTGTTCAAAGTCTCCTTCTGGTTTGTATTTCCCCGAGTGGAAGGAAGCATGAGCTCTGACTGAAGCTGCTAAATTGACTTTGGGTCATTTATTCACTTCTCATTAGGAAAGGATGAGGGCAAACCTTGGCAGACAAATTCTCTTGTGCACCAAATTGTGCCTGTCCCAAGGTGTACAAGTTGTAGTGGCATATCTGAGGTAGCTTGTGAGCAGGAATCGGTGTTCCCAGAAGTAGAGATAATTTGACTTGATTTTAATATTTTAAATCACAGTTTAAATCTTTAGCAAGGGAGATTCCATCTAAACCTAATTTCCTCCCAGTAGAACTGCATTGTTTTATATATCCATAATACTTATCAAACCTTCATTAGATTGAAAAATGTAATTCTGTTTTATTTAAACTTAATAGTCTACTTGTTGTTTAGATTAATTCTAAATTCATCAAAAGCAGGAACGGCAGTTCAACGATTTTACTGCTAAAGCAGAATGAATTTGTGAAATTGTTCAGGAGCTCAACCAGCTAAATTAATAAAGATATCTTTGCTACAAAGGGTCAGAGTGATCACTACCTAATATCCTTTAAAAATAAAATCGGGCAGTTGCAACCAAGGCAACATGAAAAAATTAAAACTGTAAGTAGTGCAGCGCCCAGTGTGCCATGCAGACCATGGAATTTCCAGAGAACCTTAAGATATGACTTATAAAGGACATGGAAAGAGCTGGAGCAGTAAGACTAAAAGACTGGATAAATCAAGTTTCTAGAAAAGAACATATAAAAGAAATATTTAAGCAGAGTGGAATATCTTGGTATAATGTACTACAATTGGACTCATGGACTAAGAATGGGATAAAGTAACATGGGAAACGCTGACAGAATTTGAAGAATTAATAATACAATTAAAGCAGAATGGTACAGATGAAGTAACAAAAGGAATAATAAGTAAGGTAAAGGTAAAGGCTTTCCCCTGACAGTAAGTCTAGTCATGTCTGACTCTGGGGATTAGTGCTCATCTCCATTTCTAAGACAAAGAGCCGGTGTTGTACATAGACACCTCCAAGGTCTTGGCTGCATGGAAGTTACCTTCCCACCCAAAGTGTGATCTACTCACATTTGCATGTATTCGAACTGTTAGGTTGGCAGAAGCTTGGCTAACAGCGGGAGCTAATCCCGCTCCCTAGATTTGAACTGCCATCCTTTCAGTCAGTAGATTCAGCCATTCAACACTTTAACCCAAAGTGCCATTGGGGGCTCTGAATAATAACTAAAAATTATAAAATAGTGATAGAAAGTGATCCAGTACAATTTGGAACAAAAAATAAATGGGAAAGGGATTTAGGAATTAATATTACAGAGGAGGAATGGTTAAAAATTTGGAACAAGGCATTATGAAAAATATGTCCGTGAGATTGTACATGTCTCCAATAATGTTAAGTTATTATAATAGAAACAATCTACAAAATTATTGGAGGTGCAATAAAATAACTGAGACTTATATACATTTATGGTGGAAATGTGAAAAAATTAAAGAAAACTGGGAAAAAGTTTTTGTTGAAATTAATGACATATCTATTAATCTGCAAAAAAATCCAAATATAACACTTCTACTAAATTTTGGAGATATAAAATTAAGACGGCAAAAGAAAGAATTAATAATAATTTTTGTTTCTGCTCTAAAATTAATTATAGCCAAAAATGGAAAGAAAATTATCTATAAAATTGGTACAAAGAGGCATGAAATATTGTAGTAAATGATAAACTGGCTGTTAGGAATGGTAGGAGTTGAAATCCAAATACCTGGAGGGCCCAAGTTTGCCCATGTCTGCTCTATAGGAATCTCTAGGTCCTCCAAAGCAATTGAGACTAGAAGTAAGATAATTCAATGGTGTTTAGTTGTATCTGCAGTTTCATGTAACCACAGTCTGGTTGGGAATGTATGCCTTGTGGATACAGGAGTCATATTGTATTTACTTCCTCTATTCCTCAAGTACATCTAGACTCCACCTTGAAATATATTCTATTTTTCCAAATTCTTTCTTCATTGACCTCCTCTGGTTTTCATTAAGAGAGCAAGTACGAGAGTGAGCAAAAGCATTCATTTTATTTTTATCATATGTAGAAAAAGGACAGAAAAGTTTATTTCTCATCTGTGCAAACCGTTGTCAATATGAATATAAAATACAATCAGAAATTGTATTAATTTTGGTTTATATGACATAGACTTTTTTTTTGAAAGAAATGTTAAAAGAAAAAATTGATACTTGATTTAAATCAAAAGGCCTAATTTAAAATTGAAAAATTGTGGATTTTTATCAACTCTGCGAAGAAGTGAGTTTCCTCCTTTCCTATTCAAGTGACTGAGGCAAGGGAAAATCTGTACAGTGGGACATAGTTCAGGACCACTTCCTTTCCTACCAATCTGCCATGCCAGCCCTCATAAAGCAGCTCTTGTCTGTGTCCTGTTACTTTATTTGCAACCCGCCCTATCTCCCCAAGGGGACTCAGTGGTTTATACTATTTACCATTTTTAATTTTTGTTAGCTACCTCAAATAATAAGCAAACTCTAGAAAAGTGTCATATGAGTTTTTGTATAAATGAATAAGTAAATAAATACATGTACAGCCCTAAACATAATAGATTCTTCATCTCAATCATGGTTTCCATCCAAAACTTTCTGAAATACTCCCTGTTGTTATGAAGTCCCTTTCCCCTTGATTTCATTTTTAATTCTTTTGCTTCAAGGGGTAAAATGTCATTGTTTTCAAAGCAGAAAATAAATGAAAGAAACAAACCCTGGCAGTTCTAAAAATCAGTTTGTTGTAGTTATTCAGTTGTGCACGGAAAGGCCGTAGGAGCTCATTTATATATCCGTACACTTCATAGTTTAGACATTTCATTAGTTCTCTGTGTGCATAGGTAACACTGTGATAGACACATGAAAGTAATATGAGATGTGGGCCATAAAAGAAAAATTCTCCTTGTTGAAAATCTGTGCCTTAAATATTTTATACATTGTTTATTCAGAACAAAGTGAACCCATTGTCTTTCATTGCATTGTTTACATTTTTAAAAGTGAAAAAATAACTTTTCCAAATGTCATTGTACCTCTCTGAAAAACCCTGGTCTGGACTGCACATTCCAATTCTGGAAAAGAGATAGTCTGACTCATAATGCAATCGGCATGGGGCTGACCTATTTTGGAAGGGTGTTTGACAGTAGGTTGAAAGTATATTGGTTTCCTTTTGATTTGTTTGTCCCATGGGTCTCACTCTTGAAATGCAAAAGTTCAATCATAGAGAAAAATGATTGTCTAAAATTACACAGGAACATACTTGAAACAGCGCTGTAAATACTCGCCAAAGCCATCATGCGTATATTAGAGTGTGATGCCATTTCAACTCATACTGCGGTCTGATGTTAGCTTGAGGCAGCAGAGAGACTTGATTAATGTTGGAAAGCCTTTGAGTAATCTTTGTGTCAGCCAGGAATGAGGAAAGTATATTCTCAAGGGCCATTTCTGTGGCCCTTGGGAGACGGGAAATGTGTTGTTGTAATAATAATAATAATAATAATAATAATAATAATAATAATAATAATAATAATAATAATAATAATAATAATAATTTTATTTTATACCCCACCCCATCTCCCCGAAGGGACTCGGGGCGGCTTACATGGGGCCTTGCCCGACACAACAATATAATAACAACAGCAAGACAATAAAACAAATATCCCAACAATAAAACATCAGCATCAATAAAACAGTCATAAAACCGTGTTGAACTCGTTTTTGTCATCAGATGCCCTGGCAATACCCGGATATTTGTGGAATGTTTTTGGTCCCTCAGAGAAGTATTTTTTCCAACAGAAAGTGACCCAAACTTCCCAAGCCACTTTCTGTTGGGAGATAAGTCCTTTTCTGGGTTTGAAACATCCCAGAGAGGACCAACAATGCAATGAATCTGTATCCACATATCTTAGAATGCATTGAAGGAGCACAGTGCCCAACTTCTCCCCCTCAGACTCCAAGAGGTGCCCTAGAAGACCTATTGTCTGCCTGCATCCCTGCCAGTTGCCCACTGCTGCTTTAGTGGGTGCAGGTCTAGCTGACAGAAAGCAGCTACAAATTATGGATTAACAGCAGAAGTAGTCATTGTATAACACTCCAGATGTTGTTGATTTGTCACTCCAAGTATTCCCAGCCAACCCACTTGTCTGTGCTGGGATGTTGGAAACAGCAGAGCAATTATATATGAGAAGATGTACATAACCTACCCATGGTTAGGGAATAGGGTTACAGCCTGTGTTGGACGGGGTCGCACTCCCCCTGAAGACACAGGTTCGAAGTCTGGGTGTCCTCCTGGATTCATTGCTGAGCCTGGAGCCCCAGGTCTCAGCGGTGGCCAGGGGAGCATTCGCACAATTCAGACTTGTGCGCCAACTGCGCATGTTCCTTGGGAGGTCTGACTTGGCCATGGTGGTCCATGCTCTGGTTACATCCCATTTGGATTACTGCAACGCTCTCTACGTGGGGGTTGCCTTTGAAGACGGCCCGGAAGCTCTAACTAGTACAACGGGAGGCAACCAGATTAATAACTGGGGCGGCATGCAGGGAGCGTACCACCCCCCTGCTAAGCCAGCTCCACTGGCTGCTGATATGCTACCGAGCCCAATTCAAAGTGTTAATCTTGACCTATAAAGCCCTAAATTGTTCTGGCCCAATTTATTTATCCGAACGTATCTCCTCATATGAGCCAGCTAGATCCCTAAGATCATCTGTAGAGGCCCTGCTCTCGGTCCCGCCTGCCTCGTAGGCACAGCTGGTAGGAACGAGGGACAGGGCCTTCTCGGTAGTGGCTCGCTGGCTGTGGAACACGCTCCCCACAAATATCTGACAAGCCCCAACTCTTCTGGGTTTCTGAAAGGCTGTGAAAACATGGCTGTGTGCACAAGCTTTTAACGAGTAATACGATAACGTCGACATGGTCCGATTGAAGGTTATTAGACAAATGGATCTAATTTACATATGTTATAGTACTGATTATAAGTACTGTTTTTGTTTTATTATTATGTTCTTGGCATTAAATGTTGCCAACTGTTGTAAGCCGCCCTGAGTCCCCCCGGGTGAGAAGGGCGGGGTATAAATGCTGGAAATAAATAAATAAATAAATGGTTATTTATTTATTTACATTGTTTTATATCCCACTCTCTCTCCCTCATAGAAGGGACTCAGATCAGCTAGCAATTGGCAACCATTTGATGCCATTCAAACATAAGACAATATCAACTCAAAATACATAGCAATCACATATACAAAAATTAAAATGACAGTACATGGTAAGACAATATTAAAGCCAACAATATTTAAAACCAACTCCATCTCTAAGTCCATTGCCATTTAACATAGTTAGTCATTGTCTTCCCCAAAGGCTTCCTTCGAGAGAAAAGTTTTTATTTGCTTTCTGAAGGAGCCATTCTGATGTCCCTGGGGGGGGGGGGGGCTTCCAGAGCCAAGGAGCCACCATTGAGAAGACCCCCTGAGATGGAGAAGACCATACCTGAGATGGAGGTGGGACCGAGAGAAGGGCTTCTCCAGCATATTGTAGTGCTTGGGCAGGCTCATATCAGGAGATGCAATTGGATAGATAAGTTGGGCTTGAAGCATTCTGGGCTTTAAAGGTTAAAACCAATACTTTGAATTGGACCTGGAAGCAAACTGGTAGCCAGTAGAGCTGCCGCAATGGGTGATGGTGGTGGTGGTTGATCGTTCCCTGTATGGTACTCCAGTGAGCAGCCTGGCCGTGGATCTTTAAGCCAGCTGGAACTTCTGGATGGCCTCCAAGGTAGCCCTGAGTAGTTTAAAGTAATCTAGTCTGGATTACAGTAATCTAGTCAGGATGTGACAAGGGCATGGACCACTGTGGCCAGATCAAACTTCTCAAGATACTGGCGCAACTGGCACACAAGTTTTAATTGTGCAAAGGCTCCCCTGGCCACTGCCAACACCTGGGCCTCCAGGGTCAGTGATGAGTCCAGGAGAACACCCAAGCTGCAAATCAAAACTGGACAAGCAGTGCCCGAGTCACATCCATAGAAACTGTATTTAAATTCACCTCTTAAGTCAGAGCAGATCTGAGCGACTTTATCTGCAAAGTACCAAGCAAAAGCTTCATAGTAAGGTGCCTACTGGTCAGGGATCCCATTCAAAGAATTAGGATTCAAAAGTCCTCTGACCACCTGAAATAGCTCAGCTGGATGGTTCTCTGCAGTGTTGGCAGCATGGTTTACATTGAGCCAAGTGAATGTTCGTAAGTGAGCTTATGATATCTTGTCTTGTCTCATGAGAGAGTTTAGAAATTTGAGGTGCCTCTGATCAAATCAAGTGAGAACCAAGAGCACTGGCTCTTTATGGGTGGTGAAATGAAGTGATTAAATGCACCTCACTGCAAGGCTTACTGCTGAAGTTTCCCATGTAGGAAATGTGTCCATATAGCAAAGAGCTATGTGGTTCTCTCAATTTTTAAAAGTAGCTTACTTAGTACTAAATGTGCTTAAAATTTGCAAAGACATACTTCTGAAAGTGTTTTAAAATTGCTGTCATTTTATGTGTTTACCATAGTCTAAAATTGATCAGAATCCAATGACTGCTGGGACAAAATGCTCTGCAGTGTAGTGTCCTTTCCTGAATCAGAATAAATGATGTGCAGTTTTGTCTTAAATTGTTTGACTGTTTGCATCTTTTGAGCATAATATACATTATTGGTTGTCTCAGATCATCAGCATGGACTTTTGCTTTAATTCTGTTCCCAGTTATTTAATTCCTTGAGTGTTAGATGCCATTTAGATCAATTGGTTAGTGTAGATTAGATGTATTAATTCAGCACTGAGGGCATGTGTGCTAGAAAACTGAATGTAGAGGAAGATCTGTGAAAGTATAGTCAATAAAAAATATATGAAAATTTTATGTTGTTGCTGGCATTCCAGACTTTGAGGGGGCATATTGCTTTTTATGTTAGAGGACTGCGTTGTAGTGGGAAGGTTTTATTTGAGGATGAAGCTTCAGTTGTATTGTTGTGTGCCTCCAAGTTGTTTCTAACTTACAGCAATTGAGTTTATCATTGCTTTCTTCTGGGGCTGAGAGAACATGAGCTTGCCCAAGGTCACTCAGTGGGTGTCCAGAGTGGTACAGGAATTTGAATCCTGGCTTTCCAGCATTCAACACACAAAGCACTACACCATGCTGGCTCTGGTATTTCATTTTATCAGCTATGAATTTTGTATCACACTGCATATTTGAATGGCACTTCAGATAGGTCCCGTTTCCTAAGTACCTCACAATTTTAAACAGAAGAGAAAGACAAAAGGAAAGGAAGTATTGAAAAGAACAAGGAGAGAAGAGGGTTGATAAATGTACTTAAAACTTACTTACAGATGGGGATGTAGGATTAATCTGACCCTAGAAAGATTGCTGAAAGGCATGTGACAAGATGCATTCAAGTGAGCTGCAATATTAGTGAATGTAGAGAGCCACTTGGAAAATTCTCTGAAAGCCTGGCATCTCAGAAAGATGTTCTGTTTTCATTCTTCTATGCAAGAAGAATGCAAGGTCTTCTAAAACCTTGCTGTTGAAAAAAATACAATGTCTTTTGAATATGAGTATTGCAGCCATAAGAAATACAGATGTGATGCAAAAATTGGATTTAAACACTTTTATTTAGCAAGAAGAATGGTAAAGAAGAACTGTATGGGAAAATCACTGTATCCCTGGTTGGAAACTAGTGTGAAAGCATTGGGTAAGGCCTTCCCAACCCAAATTAACAATGACTCTACGTCGATGCTCCTCTGGGCCACCCTTTTCATGGTGTAAGGTTTAAGGTTATTTTGGGGGTTTGTAATATACGCCTTAGAAAACTGCTCCTATAAAATTCTTAACTCTGAAATTTTCCCCAAAAGTTTGCCTCCATTGCCACAATCTTTTGTACACTAATGCCAACCTGCAAGTCTCCTTGTGTTAAAATGTTTATGTCGTTTATGTCTAAATGTTATTTTATATTGAAAAAGGCTTCTCCTGCAATTTCAAAACCTCCACATTGGACCCAAAATGTGGCAAAATAGCTTTTATGGGCAAAAATAGTTTAAATATCTGTATACATATATCTGTATATAGTCAAAATAATTGGGAATGATTGGAGGGAGTAAAATAGCTTCTGGGTTGAATGTGAGTCATGGGCCACTTTTTCCCACCTTAATTTTTATTCCCCCGCCCCCCATATCACTGTTTCCAAAGGTCTCACAACTCCAGTCAGATGAGTAAAATGATCCTCAAAGTGATCCCTATCCTGACCACAGGTCTCATGTCCCTTAATTTATGCCATCAGAAATGTATTGGCCCCTCCTTCACTATCCAGACCCTGGTAACTACTTTGCTGTAGATTTCTATAATAAAACCTTTCTATCTCTTGAAAGCACTTACAGCTGGTCCCCAATATCCATTGATTCTACTTTCATGGATTGAATCATCCACACCTTGAAGACAGACAGACAGACAGAGTACATTTTGATTTTGCTATATTGTATAAGGGACACAGCTTTGCTACACCCTTGTATATAAAGGGATTTGAACATCCATGGATTCTGGTGTCCTCAGGCTGTCCTGGAACTAAGCACCAGCAGATACCAAGGGCCCACTACACAGATCAGCAAACCACTCAGTGATAGGACTAAGAACTAATAGTAGGACAGAAAATATCCTTTGTGCAGCAGATTTTGATTTCAGCCTAGAACTGTTTTTGTCCTATGCTTCAGAGAGAGACATAATATATTTGTTACCCAAACTGGTCCAGATTATTTTAAGTGGTTATGGCTGTTTAAAACCCTTGGTTAATTGAATGTCAGAAAGAATTACAGAGCTTGGTCAGTTGCAGGCAAGCATCTTAATTTTAAATGTTTATATTTCACTGGTACAAACATCAGTCTCCAAATCATATTTACTAGTACAGTAGCTAGAATAATTTAAACTCACTGTTGTTTTCTGTTTTTAATCTTGGTTATAAAGGAGACAGATGCAATTTTTAAATGAGTTACTCTATTACTGCCTCCATCCTTCACTAGAAAGGCTTTGTACAGACAGCAACAGACATTGCTGCAGACAGTAAGTGTGACATAGAAGATTACAGCTGTCTATCATGGGTGTGAGACACCAGGCTCCCAAGAGATTCAGGGGAATATCTCAGTGGTTTTTAACATACCTGTTTCTGAGTACCCAAGGTGGTCTTCCTAGCCAGGAACAAAGTATATACAGTAGAGTCTCACTTATCCAAGGCTCGCTTATCCAACATTCTGGATTATCCAACGCATTTTTGTAGTCAATGTTTACAATACATCATGATATTTTGGTGCTAAATTCGTAAATACAGTAATTACTACATAGCATTACTGTGTATTGAACTACTTTTTTCTGTCAAATTTGTTGTATAACATGATGTCTTTGTGCTTAATTTATAAAATCATAACCTAATTTGATGTTTAATAGGCTTCTCCTTAATGTCTCCTTATTATCCAGCATATTCGCTTATCCAACATTCTGCTGGCCCGTTTAGGTTGGATAAGTGAGACTCTACTGTACATAGCATCTAGAATACACATCTATTCTTATTTAGGTATAGTCCTGCAATTTGTGCTGGTCTGACATCTGAGCAAGAAAACCTATCTATGTATGTGTGCGTTCTTGCTCTTGTTCTTCCATTTAATACTGGAATGGTATTGGGAAATATTACAGTGGATTTTTTTTAGCGCTCAGTGGGGACAGACAAGGAACAGTGGGAATTCATTGTAATGCAGTAGTCTGCATCCATCATTCATGGCTTTACTTGAAATTTCATACATAATGTAAACAGTACATGTAAGAGAACAAGCTCCAACAGTAATATCAGCTCTTTCTCATGATAAATCATCCCATCTCACATTCCTGTTTGAGACCCAGATTCTGCATGTGAGCCTCCTCCCGCCGGGTTATATTTGTGGGGATGGGGACCCACATATTAGCATGTGGCAAGGTCAGCATTTGACAGACCAAAAAGGCTTATTGAGGATGTTGAATATCTGGGTTGTCACTTGGGAGATGTAGCTGATGCTTTTTCTCTCAACATTCAGGGTCTACCCATTATCTGGGTAAATTGTACAGTTTGGAGAAAAAAACCCCAAAGAATGATACTCCCACTGTTTGCAAACAGGAGTGGAGGGGGGATGGAACCAAAGAAATATACAGATATATTACTGAATTTAACGTAACTTATGCTGGATTATTCAACATATATGCGGCTTAATTTTTTTTGAAGAGATTCTGTGTTTTGAGAAATGATTCCGTGCTTTGCATGGAAAGCAGAACTTCACCAGCTAAAAGCCTTTTATATCACTGTATCCCATTCCTGGGAAAAGCTTTACTTGTTGAATTTCTTCCTTGTTTGCAGCTGCTAAAGGCCGCTTTCAGTCCTTTAATAACTCTAATCAGATATGCGGAGGAGCAGATGGCTGAGAATGGGGGAGAAGGGAAGCAGAAGAGATATAAAGGTATTTACTGTTGAGGATTATTGTTGGGAGGGGCAGAGTTATATTCTTTACTTTGTGTGTATGTGTATGAATATTTGTAGGTTTGCTTCCTTTATAAACTTTGACCAGCAAAACCGGTGTGAAATATAAAAGTACAAATAAAAAAAAACCTAGTAGTAAACATGGCATGTTAATTTATTTTGCTGTGGAGAGCTACCAAGCCAACACTATCTGAAGCTTTGCTTGAAATGGAGTGGCAAAATCTGCCCTCATTTAGGATGACAATTAAAAGGTCAGCGCTTATCCATAGGAAGTTGGATTTGAGGGCTGATCTCCATCTGGGATCCTTATGCTAGGCCCCAATGCTTGGAAATACACGGCAGGGGAGCACCACTAAATGAGGGCAGGGATGTGTTACATGGTAGGGTCCAGCTGTTGAATCTGGGCAGTGCCTCCTTGATTACTTTTCCTTGAGTTTCAGAGGACAAATGAAGGTGACTCTACTGGGAAATGATGCTCAAAGACCGGTGAATTCTCATGGCCCCTATTAAATACTATGTTTTAACTTCATTTATATACATTTCATTTGTAGCCAGCCATGTGAAGGATGTTGATAGTTCATTTAGTTCTGCTGAATGAGTTCTTTATGAGGTTGACAATCCCTGTCAGTCTGTAATTGCAGATTAATGGAATGCTGTATATCTTTATGAAGTTCTGTTTTACTAGAATATGCAGCACACATGTGTTTGTCGCTGGGATGCATTTCTTTTCCCATTCAGTGGCTTAAGAGTAAACAAAAGCAAACAAACCAATAATGATAATCACAGTGTAAATCGATGAAAAATATACAACAAATGTACCTTGCTTAAAGTATAAATGATATTGTATAAACAATTATATCGTGAAAAAATATATAATAACCTTACATTAACTGCTCTGAAGGAGTTTATAATGATTCCCCTCTACACACACATTGTTGTTGTGGGGGTAGTATTATTGTACATAGTAAACATATAGGATGATACAGTATGTTGTATAGCCCTCTAAAGAAAAAAATACAGAGAAAGGACACTCATACAAAAAGGATTAGTATTAAACAAATTACTCAGTTTTGTACCCAAGGAACATATACAGCGTGGAAGATATTTGACAGCTGGGTATGCTGTCTGAATTTAAAATAGCATTAAAGACCAGTTTCTTCTCACAGGCTTATCCAGATGGTTTATAAATTGAGAGTTTTAAAATTTTGGTTTTATTGTTTTAATACATATGATTTTTAACTGATGTTAAAGCTCTTTTATTTGGTTGTATATTTTAATTGGAGTTTCATGTTTTAATTGTGTTATTTGTCAGTTCATTCCTGTATTTTAATCTGCTGTTGCCTGCCTTGATCCATAGGGAGAGGTAAGAAAATTATTATTATTATTATTATTATTATTTACTTATGTATTTATATTCAACCCTTCTCACTCTGAAGGACTTAGGGTGGATCACAGAACACATATATGGCAAACATTCAATGCCGTTATACACAGACAGGACAGACAACAGTATAGATAAGAGGTATATAGGCATTTTCCCATCTTCGGCATCCTGGAGGTTGTGCTTGATTCTGGCCAAGGGGGGAGGGAAGGTTGCTGTCACTCCATCCTCCATGTCAAAGAGCCCTCTTCATAGACACCCTCCTTTTTTGATCGCTGGCATTTTTCTGGTATTTCATCATGGTGCTATTAAAATACCTCTCCGCATAAATGGTACCTGTATATCTAACAATGCTGCATTGTGTGGTATCCCCCTGCTCAGCATCCTGTAACTCTAGAGGACAGCTTTCTCACAAATTATGAATTTAATTGGGAGATAGCCTGAATATTCTGAAGGCAATGAATCCCATCTGATCTTGGAAGCTAAGCAGGGACAGGCCTGGTTAGTACTGGGAAGGGGAACTGCCAAGGAAAAATATGTTATATTAACTGTATTTTAGAAGAAAATAGTAGCATATCTCTCTGCGTGTTAATTGTCTAGGAAATCTCTGTGAAATGCATGGGGTCGCCATGAGTCAACTGGTGATTTGAGAGTTGGTATACACCTATTTGTGAGCATAATCAACCATTTCAGGATTTGATCAGAGGTGAGGGGAGTCTTACATCTATCCTCCATATGGTTTGTGGAGTATCTTGAGACAGAATTAGTGAAAGATTAAAGATGTATTTTTGTAGGGTTTCCATAATCTGAGTGCTGCCCCCCTCCCAAAGTCTGCCCCAATTTAATATTTATACCAAGTATTGCTCAGTTCACTAGGTTTACCATCTGCCTTTCTGTATAATCCAGAGGAAATTAAATAGAGCTCATGGAAAGTTATGCTTGTAATAGTTTAATAGAAAAAGATGGGTTTCTAGAAACTATGCTGAAGCTACTACAGTGTGCTTGAAAACCTTCACTTGTTCTATTTGATTGCCATTATTTGACCATTTATGTGTCTGCAAGTGCCTATGAAAAAATCACTATTTTAGCTTGGAGTAATTAATACAAAGATGCTCTTAAGAGTAATTAGCCCTAAACTTTTAAAATTACCTTTGGGGGCTCAGCTGGATACCTGAAAATAATGCCATATTGGAATGTAGGAGGATCTAGAGCCATATACAGTAGAGTCTCACTTATCCAAGCCTCGCTTATCCAAGCCTCTGGATAATCCAAGCCATTTTTGTAGTCAATGTTTTCAATATATCATGATATTTTGGTGCTAAATTCGTAAATACAGTAATTACAACATAACATTACTGCGTATTGAACTACTTTTTCTGTCAAATTTGTTGTATAGCATGAAGTTTTGGTGCTTAACTTGTAAAATCATAACCTAATTTGATGTTTAATAGGCTTTTCCTTAATCCCTCCTTATTATCCAAGATATTCGCTTATCCAAGCTTCTGCTGGCCCGTTTAGCTTGGATAAGTGAGACTCTACTGTAATTTGAAAAAAGGACTGAGGATTATGACATGTATTTTACCATGAGATTGCATAGATGTTTAAAAGAAAGGAAGCCAACAAATGGACATGATTAACACCATGATACATTAACACCATTTTGACATTTTTGCTGCCATTTTAAATTAAAAATATTTTTGCATAGGAAGGGTTTTATCAATGTTTAAGGTTGCATTGGTAATCAAGATAGAATGACAATGTATGGATATGTAAAATAAAACACGTTTTAAAGATAACTATATATCCAGTAGTCTCAGAGATATTTTGAAAAATATGTATTCAGATCTGTGAACCTTTATCAGTGCTGGACTACAATTACTATATACATTTGAAAATAACACCTATTAAACACTGTGAAATTCATTTTCAGATTAAGCTCCACTGCCCTTTGGATTCTGCTGCATGTTGCATTTTGTTCCCATTCTACTTCCTATCTATAAGATGCAAAATCTGCAAATACAAGATACAAGTTTTCTCAAAAACATTTAGAGATTTTAATTATCGAAGGGACTGTAATAAAGCGTTGGGTCTATAAAATGTCCCCCATTTCAAAAGCTATCCCTTTTGGTAATAAATGTTCCATTGTAGTGAGCAAATAAGCACAGATTTTAATTGAGTTGTCCAGTAGACTAATGATCCCTTAATTCTTGAGATTTACTATGTTTCCATGGCTCTGTATTGGAATTCTTATGGTGGATGTCTATCTATTAGTAAGCAAGTCCATAACAGTGATAGCAAATAATTTAATCCAGAGGAGACCTTGCACATTTCTGTGTTATTCCTTATAATCTCTGAATTTGCCCTCAATTTATTTCAGCCTGTCAGCCAAGGCTCAGTAAAGACATATGGAGGGTAAAGGGGGAGCAAAAGATCACAGCACTATAATAAAGAGAAGCTGTTGGTTCCAGACAAGGATTGTCTCCCTTCTTTTTCCTAAGGGGAATATAAAACATAATGGAAGAAAATGAAGTTAACATTCTTGACATTAGCTGTGTACTGTAGTTACTGCTTTGAAGGGAAGCCTTTCAGGAGACTTAGGTGTGGGGTATTAGAAAAGACAGCAAGTGGAAATGGATTAGTGCAAATCTTTCTCTCAGTTGCTTATATCTATGCTACTGTAGGTGAAGTCTTGCATCCTTCAGTTCTTATTGAGTTTTAAATCTGTGTTTATCATTTTGATGTATGATTCAATCTCTTTATGTTCTCCTTTCTTCTTATCTAACTTGTAAAAAACTTCTTCCGTTGAAATTGATAATGGGGTTTTTGGACATAGTTTAATTTTGTACTTGATCCAGTATGGCTCATCTTATAAAATGTTGATGAAAATCTGCATGTACTTTTGCTTTTTGGTACAATACATAGGCATGCCATCTAAAACATAAATCATGACCATCTAATTTCTTAAGGTTAGCCAATCTTTGACCCAAACTAGTAAGCATGTCTCAAAGTACAATTTCAGGTTTGTTTGTTTCTTTTTTAAAATTAATTTGATTTATTGATACTTTCTTCTAATATGGGGCTCAAGGTGGATTACTCCAGATTTAAATAAGATGCAACCAAAATTCCAATGACAAGAAAGTAATTAAATTAGCTGTCATATTTGAACACCAATATTTTAAACAGTATAAAAAATAGTTTAGTAACATTATAGAGTAGAACCCAGTAAGGATTAAAAGTATACCACACAAGTCAATGTGTTCATCACCAAATGCCTGTTTAGAAACCCATTGCCTAGGCAGCATGGTGTAGTGGTTTGCATGTTTCACTAGGTCACTGGGAGATCAGAATTTGAATCCTCACTCAGCCATAGCAAGCTATTGGGTAATCTTGGGCAAGTTGCATTCTTTCAGCAAAAGAGGAGGACTAAGGTAAAACACCTCTGAACAAATCTTATTAAAAAAAAAACCCCATGTAATAGGTTTCCCTTAGGGCTTCCATGAGTTAGAAATAGCAATAAATACACTGCACTGTCAAAACTGTCACTGTACCATCCTTGTGCAAAATCTCCAGTCTTTATATTATTGATCTCTGGCTGGCATCCCATTGGTATTCCCAACTACAGTGGATTTTTTTCATGTCAGGTGCAACTTGAGAAACTGCAAATCACTTCTGGTGTGAGAGAACTGGCCGTCTGCAAGGATGTTGCCCAGGGGATGCCGGGATGTTTTGATGTTTTTACCATATTTGTGGGAGGTTTCTCTCATGTCCACGGTAGTTGGGAATACCAGAAGGAGCTGGAGATGACAGAGGGAGCTCATTTGCGCTCTCTCCGGGTTGAATTCGAACTGGCAACTTTCAGGTCAGCAACCCAACCTTCAAGTTATCAGTCTTGCTGGCACAAGGGTTTATCCCATTGCTCCACCAGGGACTCCTACTACAGTGGATGTATTCAGTTAATTGTTGAATGAGTCAACATGTAAGTTAATCCCCTTGACTGACTGAGTCTATTGGAGCCCCCAGATGGCGTAGTGGACTAAGTGACTGGAAGGCTGGGTTGCTGACCTGAAAGTTGCCAGGTTCGAATCCCACCTGGGGAGAGTGCGGATGAGCTCCCTCTATCAGCTCCAGCTCCATGCGGGGACATGAGAGAAGCCGCCTCCCACAAGGATGGTAAAACATCAAAACATCCGGGCGTCCCCTGGGCAACGTCCTTGCAGACGGCCAATTCTCTCACTCCAGAAGCAACTTCGGTTGCTCCTGACACGAAAAAAACAAACAAAAAACTGAGTCTATTGTAACTAGAAACAGTTTAGACACACATTTCTACACATTATCACAGTCCATGTCTCCTTTTATGGATGGTGTCCATATTTCATTTACACATTCTTCACAGTTGTATCTTTTGTGTTTACTGTACTTGAAAAAATTATGTTCAGACTGAACAGACTGATGGTCTTTGAGAAATATGCATTGCATTGTGTTGTCGAAGGCTTTCATGGCCGGGATCACAGGGTTGTTGTATGTCTTTCGGGCTGTGTGGCCATGTTCCAGAAGCATTCTCTCCTGACGTTTCGCCCACATCTATGGCAGGCATCCTCAGAGGATGCCTGCCATAGATGTGGGCGAAACGTCAGGAGAGAATGCTTCTGGAACATGGCCACACAGCCCGAAAGACATACAACAACCATGCACTGCATTGCTTTAGGATTTTCCTGGCTTTCTTTGCTAAGTGTGGGTAATGGTCTGTAGGATAAAATAATGAGATTTATGTCTGCATTGTATCAATCCAACAACAGGATCTTTGATTATTTTTTTTTAGTATAAAATACCTTTTTCATTTCTTTCTTTATGCAATAAGCTGCCAGTTAGAATTGAAAAAGATATATTGGTAAAATAGATTTGCAGTCAAAGCAACATTTGTAATACTGCAATGTGCTGAGATAAACTCTGTAGTAATCAGGGCTGGATATAAAAAGCCTTTTCTCAACAAAAGCTGCCGCCGCTATCATTACCTTTCACCTCTTGAGAACAGGAACTTGTGTCCTGTAAGATTCAAAAGTATTTCAAATGGATCTTGTTAAGAAAAGATTGCTAAGAAAGAAAATACTTGTTTCGATTGTTTTTCAGTGGTGTGGCTACCACCAACCTTCCTTGCTACCACATTTTGAATCATATCTCTGTTCCTCACATTGTGCAGCTGCTATGATTAATTTCACCTGAAGTTCTACAGACTGAGTGCTTTTCCTCTTCTTCAAAATGTGTACCATTATTTAAACCAATAGGAAAAGTTTGTAAGAAATATGCAGCTAGATCAGAGCCAAATTTCTGGCACAGGTTCAGGTGTTTTGTATGTTAAGTGAAGATAAATATGACAGTTTTATTATAATGGTTGCAGTATTGCTTGTTTATGTGATACTGTTACACATTATCTAATGTGCTATTATAACTGTTCAAATGTTTAGGTGAACTGAGACAGCTCTTGATCATTCAGGGTGAATTAGTTAGATGACATGTAGTAAACTGGCTAAATTGTTAACATAGATTTGGTTATCCACTGGCATGTATAGGCTAGAGTAATAGTAGAGGCAGGTATGAAAATATAGAGCCTTTACTGGATAGCTTTGTACTACTGACTAGTGCTTGTATATGGACTAGATAGCTGACTTTTGCTGAAATCCTTGGTATGCGAATGAGCTATTTCAGGCATCCCTTCTTTAGATTTTAATTCCAGCCAAATGAATAACTTCCCTTGCCCTCCTAAAGGCAGGACTATAAACTGATCTAAATTCTCTGAGCAGCTGAACATTAATAGCCGTTGTTGCTAGAAGAGCCAATCAGTCAAGATGTTCCACTGTTACAAGCCTAATGAAATACCAATGTTTTGTGGCTGCAAACTGGCATGGAAAGGAAATATCAATTACAGAATGATTTCATATCTTTTGATTGTCCTGGTTTGGCAATTAATCCCCTGTCATCCCACTTTTTCAACTGTTTTAAAAATGTCCCAGATTCTCCTTTAGTTCTCAGCTTACTTCATTTGCTGCAAGCTCAATTCAATAAGTAATCTGTGCTTAGTTAACTCAAGTGTGCAAAAAGGAGAGCAAAGAATCATGCCCTTCCCTATAGACTCAGGCTAAAGCAAACTGCTACAGCCTCTGGTATTTTGTGTCTTCTTCCCCATTATCAACTTTTGCCCTCTTGGCCACACTCTGATGTTGCTTGACTGCATGTGGCCCAGGTTTCATCAACATGTGAAATGTTGGAAAGTATGCAATTGAGCTACCACCCTTCATAATGGTTAAAAGCAAATAAATGAATAGGTTAGTTCATCTAGATTGGGCAACTTATGACCTTTTAAGTCAGTGGTTCTCAACCTGTGGGTCCCCAGGTGTTTTGAACTACAGCTCCCAGAAATCCCAGCCAATTTACCAACTGTTAGGATTTCTGGGAGTTGAAGGCCAAAACATCTGGGACCCACAGATTGAGAACCACAGCTTTAAGTGCTATTTGGATTTCTATCAGTCCTGGCCTACAGAGGCAGTTGTGTGTGTAGGGGGAAGTTGGAATCATTGTCCAATCACATCCAGAGGGCTACAGATTGTTTATCCATGATTATCTATATTGAGATCCAATCTCTAGTTTGTGATAGTTGGGAGAAATAACCACCAGTCACAGATTCTAAGTATTTAAGGTTGTAGCGTAGGGCCTCTTACCTACAGTCCAGTTTCACTTATCTATGTTCCAAGAAACATTTCCCCCTTTGGAAGTGTTTGTTGGCCCCTGTAGTTTCTGCAGGGGGGTTCTATGGTATATGTCTGTTCCAAGTATAGTCAAAACACCAGGCTCACTTATATGCATTTTTAGAAACCCACTGAGAGACTTGGAATGAATTCACTGTGGATACAGGTACTTTACTGCTAAGCATATTTCTTTAGAAGGAAATCCTACTGAGATAAATAGGACATCCAATTAATATTGCAGCCTTAAATAGCTAGGAACTAGTTCTCGTTGCTTTAGACTATTGTGTCTAGGAATGGGCGTCCTCTTACAGTTGAAACATTTGGACACATAATAATTCAACCAATTTTTAGCTATTCTCAAGAAGCGATATGAAAGTGAACACACAGGATTGCAATGTTGCTTCCCAGCATGATTGTTTTTTTTACATTCTGAGAGAAGAAAGAACATATGGAACATACTAAAATGGAGAACTCTTTCGTGTTATGGTGAATCTAGATGGTCATATGAGAAGAAGGTTGTCTTGCTGCTTGTTCCCCAGATTACTATGGCCATTGTGGGGAATAAACAGAGAAGTAATTGACAGAAAATACATAAAATACAAAGTAAGCTGTATAATACAGGCAGTCCCCAAGTTACAAACAAGATAGGTTCTGTAGGTTTGTTCTAAAGTTGAATTTGTATGTCAGTTGGAACAGGTAGATTTTTAAAGTGTAACTCCAGCCAAATAGATAGATAGATAGATAGATAGATAGATAGATAGATAGATAGAGTGTTTAGCTTTGGATAGCATAGGGAAGGGTTAATACCCCTGTGGTGTTTGTTTTTCTGTCTGTGCCCCTGTTCATGAGATTTCACCTCACTTTCTGTCCCTGTGATTACTGGATTTTGAAAAATCTGGAAACAAGGATTTGCGAGGAAGGATTTGCGAGGATACCTCTTTCCCATGATCACTCTTCTGAATTTCCCTTCCGAGGGACAGATTTTTCTCGCTTCCTGTTGTCTCCCATTCTTAACAATGAGCCATTTGTAAGTCAGATGTTTGTAACTTGAGGACTTGGATTTGAGATAGCTGAGGTTTTATGTTTCATAGTAGCCTACAGAAAGACAGTGTGGTGTACTGGTTTGAGTATTGGACTAAGACTCTGGGAGATACTAAGGTTTTAATCCAATCAGCCATGAAAACCCACTGGGAGACCTTGGGGAAGTCACATTCTCTCCTCCCGTTAAGAAAGCAAAGATAAACCTTCTCTTGACAAGAAAAACCCGTGTTTGTCATATATTTGCCATGGATCAAAAAGTAGCCAAACACAAAGAAGACATTGCATTTTCCTAGCACATAAAGATAAACAATAGTGACCATTTAACCTCCTCCACTTTTGTATTTTTGGGCCCTGTTTAAACCAGAGGAGACGGGATCATAATAATGTCAACCCTGATTGCAACTGCATGGCAACCACATTTATATACAGTAGAATTTGAGGTATGTGTGCATGGAAGGGGGCAGCTTCTAGCAAAATATCTTCTGCCATCTTTATCACATTCTCCAGAGAACTATTGTTAAAATTACTGTTTTTATACAAATTTCAATAATTAATCATGTTTTGGCAGTTTGCTGCAGATTGTTTCTAATGGCTTTGTTTACACTTACAGTTGTTCCCTCCAGCAGCTTTCTTGTTCATTCTCTTTTCTACGTTATAGAAATGTCAATTCGAGTTAACAGTAGTGTTTTGCATAGCTGTTGCAGCAGTGCAGCCTTTTCAGGGCAGAAAGGCTCTCTGTGTTTAGTGGGGTTTACTTCCTAGAAGTGGTGTGTTTAAGAATGTTTTTTAATGATAGGGGTCAGGGCAGTTCTAGCTTGACCCTTTTAATTGAAGAAGACACTTGGAATTGACAGCATCAGTGTCTTTTTGGTGTTTACTGCCTTATTTGAAAAACACAGCTGTCTTGTTTTCCAATATCAGTGCTCTATTGCTGTTACTGCTGTTAATTATTCAAGTAGCCAAGACCTTGAGATCAGTTTCCAAATGAATGGAAATCAATATGAGTGTGCACATTAGAAATGTTCTTTGTAGTGATTGCCTGTGTTTAACACATTTGTAACTGGTTCAGTGCACTGAACCAGATGTGATTCCCCACCTCTGAATGGGGGATTGAGAGTCTTTTGTCATTTGTCAACTTGAGAGTCCTTTGCCATTTGTCAATTAATCTGGACTTTGTGGTCCCCGTTATCAGCTTTTGGCTACTTAGGCATCCAACTTATGATGGTGATGAAGCAGAGTTAACATAATTAAGTATTGGAGTTTTAAGATATTTACATGGGGAAATGAGCAGGCTCTTTGGCAATATTTTATACTATTCAGATAACCATAGTTATACAAAACATATACAGTTACCTTAAAAGAGAAATATAGACATGTCAAGACTTTGCACTTTGCTTCCATTTAATTCTACTGTAGTCATGTATGGCATCATACATTTGTTTATGTTATCCAATCAAAACAAAGATTTTAGACATGACATCACTGTGGGCCCAGTTGGGTCCATGTTAATCACAATCTGATGTTACTCAGACTGCCTTGAGTCTCGATATCAGGAGAAAGCCAGAATAAAAAAATAAAGTCAATAAATAAATAAACAAATTTCTTGGCTAGATCAGACCTCCATCTCCGCAGTGGTGGGGGACCAATTAAGTTGTCCCGCCCCAGTAGGCTTATGGATCCAGATGGATTTGTGATGGCTCTTGGGGATGTTCCTGTCATCTCGGCAGGTGATTCTGTCGATGCTCTGGCTGACCTCTGGAATGGGGAAATGGCTTCATTCCACAATTGCTCCTGGACATACCCTCTCATGAAGCAGAGCCAAACCAGCCTCTTGTTTTTCCAAGGAGTTGGCGGCAATGAAGGATGTGAGATGGAGACTAGAGCAATGTTGGCAGAGAACTTGAAGTGAATCTGACCAAACATGGGCTAGAGAGCATTTGAAGCCTACTCCGTGGCAATGGAGGCAGCACAGTTGTTCCTTGCTGCCACTACTGCATCTGCAAGGAACGATCCAGCTGAGCTATTTTGAGTGGTCAGAGGGCTATTACATACTGGCCCTCAAGGAGAAATCCCTGATCATTCAGTAGCTTGCTTTGAAGAATTTGTAAGTCACTTTGCAGATAAAGTCGCTCAGATCCGTTTAGACTTGGATGCTGTTGTTGACACAATTCCAATGGATGTAACTTTGGCTCCTGCTTGTCCAGTGTTGATGGATACTTTTCAATTGGTGCACCCTGAGGGCATGGACAGGATCCTTGGGCATGTATTCTAGAATATTGCTCCTTCTGGCTGATTAAACAGGCCAGAGTGGCAGAATGGGTGAAGGTGGTGGTCAATGCCTCCTTAGAACAAGGCAAAGTTCCAGCTTGCCTAAAGGAGGCAGTTTTGAGACCTATATTTAAAAAGCCATCCCTGAACCCCTCTATAATGGAAAACTATCGGTCAGTGTCCAATCTTCCAATTCTGAGCCAGATTCTGGAGTCTGTGATGCCTCCCAACTCCAGGGATTTCTGGATGAATTGGATTATCTAGATCCATTTCAGTGTGGTTTCAGGCCTGGTTATGGAACAGAGACAGCTTTGGTTGCCTTGGTGGATGACCTATGAAGAGAGCTAGACAGAGGGAGGGTGTCCCTGTTGATTCTCTTGGATCTCTCAGTGAATGGTATCCTTCTGGGTCATCTTGCCGGGATGGGACTAGGAGCCCTTCAGTGGCTCCAATCCTTCTTGAAGGGCTGTACCCAGAAGGTGGTGCTGTGAGACTCCTGTTCAAACTCCCGGCCATTGACCTGTGGAATTTCTTAGGGCTCCATTTTGTCCCCCATGCTGTTTAACATATACATGAAATCGCTGGGAGAGGTCATCCAAAATTTAGTAGTATGGTGCCACCTATATGCAGATGAAACCCAACTCTACTACTTCTTTACACCTAATGCCAAAGAAGCTGTCCTGATTCTAAACCAGTGCCTGTAATCAGTAATAGACTAGATGAGGGCAAACAAAATGAAACTGAATACAGACAAGACAGAGGTACCTCTGGTCCTGGTCAGTCGGAAGGCAACCAGGGAATAGGGATTCAGCCTGTGCTCCCCCTGAAGACACAGGCTTGCAGTTTGGGGGTCCTCCTGGACTTGGCGAACCTGGAGGCCCAGGTATCTGCGGTGGCCAGGAGGGCCTTTGCACAATTAAAACTTGTGTGCCAACTTTATTTATTTCGTGTCAAAAACATTGCATAATAAATAAGTTTAAAAGTGATAAAATAAAGGAATCACAAACAGCTAAATAGTTTTGGACCAAAAGCGGGCAACAGCAATCACATTGTCTGTAGCTTTAAACAACTCCTCCTCCGTGCATGAGGCACACAAGGTGGAAGATTCCTCCAGGTAGTGCCATCTTGCCAGGTTGTCTTTTGATCTGCCCACTCCGGTTCTCAGTCTATTTAGGGACTTCCAAGTTGCCCATTCTTGGTTTGCCCCTGGAGGCAGACCCTCATGGGGGGCCATCCAGTTGGAATTGCCTGGTTTAGCTGCCCAGAGGGACACCCTTGCTCTTGCTGGGGGGACATCAAGAGGAGTGGTGGTGCTCATGAATCCCTTCCTTGATTTGAGTCTGGTGGGAGGAGGGTGATAGTCATGCAGTGGATGGCTTTCACAATGTTCAACCTTTTTTCTCTCACAGTTAGCAGCAACTTCCCGTCGCACGTCGGGGGCGGGGGGGGCGGGGGGCGCAATGCCAGCTAGCTTATAGAGTTTATCAACAGGTGTAGATTTAAGGCATCCTGTGATTATTCTACATGTTTCGTTCAGTGCTATGTCCACCTGCTTTGCATGGGCAGACTTGTGCCAAACAGGACAGACGTACTCTGCAGTTGAGAAAGACAAGGCCAGGGCTGATGTTCTTATTACTTGTAGGTCTGCACCCCATGCACTTCCAGTCAGTTTCCGCAGGATGTTATTGCATGTAGGTACTTTGTGCATGGTGTTCATACAGTGTTTCCTATATGGTAGTGTTCGGTCTAAGGTGACACCAAGGTATTTAGGGTGGAAACAGTGTTCGAGCTCTTGGCCTTCCCAAATAACTTTCAGTTTCCTGTTGGCTTCACGGTTACGTAGGTGGAAAGCACACATTTGTGTCTTGGAAGGGTTAGGCTTCAGGTGGTTCTCTTTGTAGTAGCTGGCGAGAGTGTGCCAACTGTGCCTGTTCTTTGGGAAGCCAGATCTGGCCACAGTGGCACATGCTTTAGTTACATCCCGTCTGGATTACTGTAACATGCTCTATGTGGGGCTGCATCTGAAATGCTCGTTAACATCAGCTGGTCTAAAGAGCTGCAGCCAGGTTGCTAACTGGGGCTGGCTACAGGGAGCGCCCCCCCCCCCTTGCAGCAGCTCCACTGGCTGCCAGTCTGTTTCTGGGCACAATTCAAAGTGCTGCTAATGACATTTACAGCCCTAGATGGTTCAAGTCCAGGCTATTTGGCTGACTGTATTGCCTTTTACGAAACCTGTCCGGACCCTGAGATCTTCAGGAGAGGCCCTTCTCTCAGTCCCACCTCCATCTCAAGCTTTGTTAGTGGGAACGAGAGAGCGGGCCTTCTCGGTGGCTGCCAAGGGCAGCTCAAGGCATACGCCAACTACGCAGTTGCGGAAGGGTCAAGAGCCGGTTGAGCCTGGAAGGGCGCAGCGCCGGCCTCCCTCCCTGGCTCCCACACCCTCTTTGTGCCTTGCCCCTTTAACTGTGTCCCCAGGGCGCCTCTCTCTTTTTTCCACCCTCTGATGCCCAGAAGTAGCAGCAGAAGCAGCAGCAGCGGGCTCAGCCCTTTGTTTCCTGGCGCTGCCGCTGCCACGCTTCTGGATCCCCCGCCGTTTCGCCTTCATCTATGGCAGGCATCCTCAGAGGTTGCGAGGTCTTTTTTCTTTCTTCTTCCCTGAACTTCCAAGGCAGTCTTCCAAGGCACTCCTTCGGAAACAGGGGGAAACAGGGGGCATGGTCTCCTGGGAGGGGCGTGCCCTCCGTGCCCTTAGGCCCCGCCCCCTCTGCAGTCCACGCATGGCCCGATCAAGATGGCAGTTCTCATGGGCTGTCTGATCATGTTCCAGAAGCATTCCCTCCTGATGTTTTGCCTGCATCTATGGCAGGCACTCTCAGTGGTTGCGAGGTCTGTTGGAAACAAGGCAAGTAGGGTTTATATATCTGTGGAATGTTCAGGGTGGGAAAAAGAACTCTTGTCTGAGGCAGGTGTGAATGTTGCAATTGACCACCTTGATTAGCATTAAATAGCCTTGCAGCTTCAAAGCCTGGCTGCTTTTTGCCTGGGGTAATCCTTTGTTGGGGGGGTGTTAGCTGGCCCTGATTGAGGATCCCCATGCGCTCTCCCTCTTCTTCCTCCCTCCTTCTTCTCTTCTTCTTACTACTTCCCTCCCATCCTTCACTCTTTCCTTCCTTCCTTCCTTCGTCCTTTCTTTCTTTCCTCCTTCTTTCCTCCCTCCTCCCTCCCTCCCTCCCTCCTTCTTTCCTCATCTCCTTTCCACTGCACGGACATTCATTGGCCATTTTCCCAGTCTCTGTAGTGAGTTTTTGGCTATGTTCCAGAAGCATTCTCTCCTGACGTTTTGCTTGCATCTATGTCAGGCATCCTCAGAGGTTGTGAGGTTTCTTGGAAACTAGGCAAGTGGGGTTTATATATATGTGTGTGTGGAATGTTCAGGGAGGGAAAAAGAACTCTTGTCTGAGGCACCATGATTAGCATTAAATAGCATTGCAGCTTCAAAGCCTGGCTGCTTTCTGCCTGGGGTAATCCTTTGTTGGGAGGTGTTAGCTGGCCCTGATTGTTTCCTGTTTGGAATTCCTCTGTTTTTCTGAGTGGTGTTCTTTATTTAGTGTCCTGATTTTAGAGCTTTCAAAATACTGACGTTTCGCCCACGTCTACTAAGTTTGTCCCTACTTCAAGTAAGTCACCCCAGCCTTGCCATCAGAGTTGTCAGAGGTTGAGAAGAAGGTCTGCTCAAAATTCTCATGCTCATCAGAGGGCAAGGACCATAGTTATAATGCTGAGCATATTCTTCAAAATGCCAAAGCCTAGTTACTGTAACCCTATTCAAGCTTCTATCTAAGTAAGAAGGCTAAAACAACCACATTTACATCAATCTCAGCCACACCTTTTTGCCTAAATGTCTATGCCAAAATTGAGGTGCACATTACATTTATGTAATACGGTAAAGACAAGTGGGTTGCTGTGAGCTTTCTGGGCTGTATGGCCATGTTCCAGAAGCATTTTCTCCTGACATTTTGCCTGCATCTATGGCAGGCATCCTTAGAGGTTGGAAACTAATAAAGTGGGGTTTATATATCTGCAGAAAGTCTAGGGTAGGAGAAAGAAAGAACTCTTGTCTGTTGGAGGCAGGTATAAATGTTTCAATTGCCCATCTTGATTAGCATTGAATAGCCTTTCAGCAGCTTGGCTGTTTCCTGCCTGGGGGAATCCTTTGTTGGGATGATACATTAGTATTATTATTATTATTATTATTATTATTATTATTATTATTATTAGTCCTTGCTCCAGGGAAGGTTCTTCTGCCGTGGCTCCCTACCTACCTATCTACCTTGTCACATATTTTCCACATTGTGTGTATGTGTATGTATATGTATATACAAGATACACACACACACACATACAAACACATATGCAGGGACCATATGTGCCATATGTGTATGTGTGTGTGTATTCTATTCACCTCTACCATCTACCTTTTATTTTTCAGCGATTGGTTTGGGCTGGGCACCAAAAATACTGCTTTCTTACACTTGAAAATTACCTAGGGCCGGCCCTGGTGGCTGCCCCTTGACTCTGGAACTCCCTGCCCAGGGAAGCAAGAATGGCCCCCTCCCTGCTGTCCTTCTGGCACCAGGCTAAAACCCTTTTAGACAGCTTTTAAAGATGAAGGTTTTAAAGATCAATTCATAGGATGCTGTGGTTTTAAACTTTGTTTCAATGGTTTTTAACTGGGATTTTCAAAAATACTGTTTATATTTAATCCTGTTTTAATGTTCATATATTTTTATATTTTAAATGGTTATGCAGATGCTTTTATGTTAAGCTGCTTTGAGCCCCCTTTGGGGAAGATAAAGCAGGATGTAAATAATAATAATAATAATAATAATAATAATAATAATAATAATAATAATAGCCTGATCCTTGCAGCCCAGGAGCAAGCCATCATAACAAATGCAATTAAGGCCAAGATCGAAAAATCAGCTGATGACCCAAAATGCAGACTGTGCAAGGAAGCTGACAAAACCATTGATCATATCCCCAGCTGCTGTAAGAAAATCACACAGACGGACTACAAACAGAGGCACAACTATGTGGTCCAAATGATTCATTGGAACTTATGCCTCAAATACCACCTCCCAGCAGTAAAGAACTGGTGGGATCACAAACCTGCAAAAGTATTGGAGAATGAGCACGCGAAGATACTGTGGGACTTCCGAATCCAGACTGACAAAGTTCTGGAACACAACACACCAGGCATCACAGTTGTGGAAAAGAAAAAGGTTTGGATCATTGATGTCGCCATCCCAGGTGACAGTCGCATTGATGAAAAACAACAGGAAAAACTCAGCCACTATCAGGACCTCAAGATTGAACTTCAAAGACTCTGGCATAAACCAGTGCAGGTGGTCCCGGTGGTGATGGGCACACTGGATGCCGTGCCAAAAGATCTCAGCCGGCATTTGGAAATGACAGACATTGACAAAATTACGATCTGTCAACTGCAAAAAGCCACCCTACTGGGATCTGCACACATCATCCGAAAATACATTACACAGTCCTAGACACTTGGGAAGTGTTCAACTTGTGATTTTGTGATATGAAATCCAGCATATCTATCTTGTTTGCTGTGTCATACAATAAAATAATAATAATAATAATAATAATAATAATAATAATAATAATAATAATAAACGTGTCCCAGTTTTCCTATGTGAAATGTTAGAGGGTATGCAGTCCTGCTAGTGGTGATAAACTTAATGTTCAAAATGGATCATCATTCTTTTCCGGCAGATCTCAAACTAATCTGCTACTTTGGCCCTGCAACGGAGGGACAAACAATACAATCTTTTTAAAGATGCTGTTAGCAGCTGCAGAATTTTTATAGCTTTTAGAGGAGCCAGGCAGGGGGCTCAGCACTACATTGAGATCTTAAGATAGGAGCTTGGAGGCTTTAGTCCTTTGGCTCTGCAATTGTTCAAATTCATATGGAAGGGCAGAACCCCAAATTTATTGAGAAAAAGTATATAACCACTCAATTTCTTCACTTATTCAGTAGAAAAATTATAGACACAGTGGAAGACAAAGAGTTAAAGCCTGCCTAGTCTAGGGTCTTAATCTGAAAAAAAGTATTTTTGAGTTTGACCCTGAATCTAGACTAATACAAAGCACATTAATCTCATTTTCTTTCTTTCTACCACTGGCTAAATGAGAATTGATTCAGTGTTTTGTGTGCTTCCATTGCTCACTACATTTTCAATTTGAGGTTGCCCCTTAGATGTCTATATTTGTATGTGTATGGATTTTGTAGTTTTTAGCCTGCTGTTCTTTGGGGAAAGTCAAAGCTATGAAGGACCTGGAGCCTGTTTCATTTGTCTGGTGCAACAGATCAAATACCCTCATATTACTAGGATTTTGTCCACCTGTGTTTTCATAAAGTACAGCTGGAAGAGCGAGGGGAGGTGAAATGCTGACCTGTGAATGTGTTTAATGGTATGTGTGCAAAGGTTTGCATACAAACATTTATGACAAATCTCTTCTGAACAAACCTTTCCAAGAAAAGCCTTTGATGGGTGTGCTTCAAAGTCACCATGTTTCAGAAATGAATTGAAAGCACACAACAACAATCACCCCCCCCCCTCCAAAAGATACCACAATTTTTTTTCAGATGCATCTATGGTGGGAACAGACCACACATCAGTTTTGTTTGGTAGACAGGCATACATCACTATCTTTCATTAGGCAGATATTGATCAACACACAAGAAATTCATATTTCCAGATATCTAATGGTAGAAGAATGCTGAAACAGATCTATAATCTTTCTGCATATTTATTAAAGAAAAATGATTCAATTTATACCTACATGTCCCCCATGGAAGGATATTACTTCACATAGTCTAGGCACATTCTTATAGTGGCATTGCCTTGTCTAAACACTAGATGTTCTTTTACAGGCATTGCCTTCTTATCAGAAACATTACATATATCTTGTTATCAAGCATTTCAGTACGGTACTCACTCTAGCAACAACATAGAAAGTAGTGGTATGATAAAGCTGTTAGAAGCAGTCCTGTAACTGCTAGTAGCTTATCTGATCTGAGACTGATTTTCTAGTCATGTCTGGTTTCTGTATCTGATCATCAAACTCTAAAAAGATAAGGTTACTACTTGTCAAAAGAGCTAGGAATTAAAGGCCACTCACTCTTCAACTGGTACCTACCACCGATTTGACAAAGCTTCACTAAAATGATGACAAGGTTCTGACTTTTATCCATATAGTGCTGGTCTTCTTTTTGATACTTATGGTATCATTGTTCATAATTAAGAAACTGTTCATAATTAACAACTGTGTTTGTCCAAGTAGAATGGACCCTATAAATTAATAGCACATCAATGTTCATGGCTAATGCTAATTCTACTCTATGGGTCCTGAAATTGGCACCATATACCAGCTAGCTAACAAGCCATAACAAGGCAGCATGTACCAAAAAGCTGTAACAAGGTCTAGGCCCTGGGGATTTCACTTTTGTGGCCCCATTTCCTTAGCTCTGGTAAAGCGATCTTTTATGTTGTCTGATTTGCCACTCAGGGAAATATGTAGGTCAGGGAAATGTGTAGGTTTGTTAGTTGTGAGAGTGCAAATGTCCCTTCTCTGACATTCTTTGGACCAGAAGTGTTTTGTATTTTGTATTTGTTTTTTGGGATACTTGTATTTGCATTTACATGCATATTTTTTTTCGTGTCAGGAGCAACTTGAGAAACTGCAAGTCACTTCTGGTGTTAGAGAATTGGCTGACTATAAGAATATTGCCCAGGGGATGCCTGGATATATTGATGTTTTTACCATCACAAGTGTACACATGAAATTCATGTATGTTTTGTTTAAATCTTAGATACATAGCCTGAAAGTAATTTTATGCACATTATTTAAAATGTTTTTTTTTACATGGAACCAAATTTGTATACACTGAATTATCAGAAAGCAAAGGTGTCACAGTCTCAGTGACCCATGAGGACAATTTTGGATTTTGGCATGTTTCAGGTTTGGGAATTCTGGATTTTGGAATATTTTGGGTTTGGGAATTCTGTTTTCTGTCTTTACTTCTCCCATATAGAGTTAGACTTGTTAACTGTTGTCTTTGAAACTTTTTGTCACTTCAGAAAATGAGCAGTTCATAACTATACTTTTATGTATTCATTCAGTCGCTTCTTTCCCACTGGTTTTCATTCAAGTTATGCACAGAAATCTTTCTTTTTCTAAATCAGAGATGAAATAGTCTTGTTGAATAGTCCTGAAGCAGGAGGCAAGACAAATATATTATTGTGAGATAGACACAACTGTTTTAAGTGCAGGAACAAGCTGTGAACCGAATTTATGCCTGCGGCATGAGGAAAGAATGAAGAAAAGGTGGCACTTGGTTGCTTCCCTAAGCGTCTCATAAATTTCAAAGTGGTGTCTTGCTTTTTTTTTAGTAGCCTGTAAAATGCAACTCTGGGATCATTAGATGTTGTGCTGGTAAAGGTGATAGCAAACCAGAGAAGAAATTTCTGGGAGCTGGATATTTAATGATTTGTCGGTCAATTAGCTGGAGGTCGGATGCACACTATTAGCGTTACACTCCAGTGGGCCATGTTATCAAATTCTTCCAGTCTGTGTTTTTCATAGATGTAGATACTAAGGGTTTTTGTGTGTATGACTAATGGCATGTTTTGAATAATTAACTTTCCAGTTTGCATCTCTTTCCAATGATACCTTGGCACCTTTGTTTGATAGAAAAATATATGGAAAGTTGATGTAGTGATTCTTAAATATTCTGTGTGATTGCAACATGCCTCTGGAGAGGAGTGTGTGTGCTTAAGGAGCTGGTTTAGTATTTCGGTACCAGTAACCAGTGACTGCCCAGCTAGTGAGCCATGACAAGTGCTTATTTTTCTAATCATAATATTCTTACTGCCATGCTCTTCTGATTGCACTGATTGTTGTTCATTTTTTTTTGCCTGCCTTACTCTGCACATTGAGAACCCTGCTTGTTATAGCACACAGGAGTGAAGAACAGCTAAATGGGCTACTGTGAGTACCAGAATGTGAGGCATTTGTGGACTTTCTTGCTGTTCTGATGCCTGTAAAGTTGTATGCAGAGTAATAACAGCCAATCCTGCACCAAGGAATTTTATCTTGGAGTGATTCTAGCACCATTAATTCTACAGCTAGGGCTTAGAGGGGTTTTACATCAAGCCGTTACAATTTGACTCAGCAAGTCAGATGAAGCCCACTTGCCAGTTTGCCCTCCTCCCATTTTCGAGGAGGAGAACTATGAAGCACTTGGCAGACTAGAATACATGACTGTTGGTGTGTATTCACTATAGTGGGTTGCTAGTATTGCAAGCCCCCGGTTTACATTTTCATTGCCTAGTTTAAGAAGATTAAATGAAAAGGCCATTGCAAGAGTTATGAGTAATGCTGTGCACAATAGGCAGATTTTGCTGATGTTTGCAGCTCAAAAGTTGCTCAGAAGCTGCTGGAGCCCTTCTGCTGGACGGGTACTGATTTACACATTCAGTCTCTGCACTGAATACACTGAGATATCAAATGAAAAACATTAACAAAAAGAGACATTCCTGGGGATAGCAGACTAATAACTTTTGCATTGATCAAAGGGCTGCCTTATTAACCTGGCATACAATCATTTAAATTGCTGCCATTGAATTTTTGCTGAAATATTCATCCTCTAAACAAGGAATTCCAAACCATGGTTTAAGATTCCAGCTCATTTACATTAGTAATAGTTGAAACCAGAGGTGGGAATACAGACAATGCACCACATGTGGTCTAATTGACCTATTCTGCATGCCTCTCCCAATGGATTGTTGCTAGAAATGATTTCATTGGAATATATGACACACTACATAGAGGATGCACACTACATTTTGTAAAGAACTGTTCTAGCAGGTGACGGTGTTTAGCTTCCGGTATGCACTATTCTTCCTAGTAAAAATACTGAGTTTTTATGGTGGCAGAAATGGCAGTGATTGTGTATTTTTGATGGAAGCATAGGAAAGGTACGACAATAATTGATGCTTGGAGGGAGACTGAGTTCCTTCAACCCTGGAAAGTTGCCCCTGCTTGGTTTAATTACAGTTTGGAGGTATGGATGTCACAAGAAGGACGTACTTGAAAATGGAAGCAAGTACGTCTGAGCACCTTGAAAATGGAAGGAAGCACCTTGCAGCTACACTGAAGAAGAATGGAGGGAAGCAGGCTCGCCCATATAACACTGCATTATTGTTTAACCTTATATCCGAACTTGGTCAAGGGCAACTGAAACTGAAATGCTTAAGGACAACAGCGCATACCAGTCTGAGATAGCAGCAGCTTGCTGGGGGGAAAAGCACTGTGAGGAATCTTTAAACCGATTGTGGAAAAGCCTTTAGGCTGTACAATCCACTTCCTGGCCTTCAATCTGTTTCTGATCTGTGGATTTCCCCTAGCAAAAATCCCAATTGACACTTTCCAACATGTCATGTTTATCCACTTTTAACCAATCTGTTGTTAAATACGATCTCTCCTAATTTGCTTAATAATGAAATGGGGATTACTACCTCATATCATTGAAGGTCATTCATGGGATTCTTAAAAGATTATGATGTTATTTTATTGTACTCAGTTGTTTGCTACAACAGGATCCTTGCTTTTATTGAGATTTCTGTTAACTGTAATAAATTTTAATAATGTCTGTTGAAATATAGGAGTCTCAGCATTTCATCAAGCTCATTTAATGTAGCTCTGATTATTCTATTCTGATTACTCTCTAGTGGTGAAAACTCTGTAGTTTTGGCTAGAGGTTTTGTGTTTGGATTTTTAATAGTTTTGTAATTAGGTTTTGAAAAATTCATCAGACAATTGATCGAGTTACAACTCAAATGTCCCTACCAAAGTATACTGGTGAGTAGCAATCACAACTAATTACATTATGGCTTCCATTAATCTCAGTGTAATTAATGAGACTTTGGAAATTGCTACAGAGATGAAGTTCTGCAGTCTAATATTTTTGTAGGCATGACTGAAGCTTCCATTGTGTTGGGCAGAATTCTTGTCTCCGAGAGTTTACATCACGCATGGCAGTACATGTGTTGTTAGTGGGAATTGACAGTGTGGAGTACACTGCTACTTAATGTGTCTTTAATAGAAAAGATATGAATGTATATACAGCTCTCTTCACAGGTTCCAACATGGAAGCTTTGTATCAATGCATTACTATGTGCAAATAGTAAAACGTGGCTTTCAACAACGCCACCACCTGCTAATAATAAACATTAAAATTGTACTAATGTCCATGTAAACTAACATAATTTTTTAAAAAAGATGTGGCAAATCTATGTTGGAAAGGAGACTGGTAATGTGTGGCTTATCTGTCTCCAAATTACAATTTTGTGGGAGAAAATATTAAATTGTTGATGTAAATCATTTACTCAATTCATTTAGAGCTTTTCAGTTCTGACTGGGTTTGCTGAAACGGATGAGGATGGCAGGGGAAAGAATTAACTCCATCAAAGTTGTATTTGAAATTTGAAATGAAAGAATGCCAAACAAAGACCTTAAATTACTTTTCTTAAACGCTGTAAGATTAGAAATGGTGAACTCATGAGAAATGCTTAAAGGTCTTTATATACAAAAATGACTTGAGTGGTCCACAGAAAAGTGATCATACACAATTAGATGAGCAGATGATGAAATCAAAGAGGACATATTTGAAGAAATCTGGAAGCCTTTTATTACTTGTGATGTGTATGTAATGTAAACGCTGGATTCAAATATCATCTGACCAAGCATACTTGTAGAAAATTGGATTTTGAATTTAGCTCATTGGTCAGTACTTTGAAGAAGATTTATAAATATAATGATTGATAGTGGTCCAGAGTTACCATATGTATTCATGTATAAGTTGACTTCATCTAAAACTTGATAGCAGGTTTTGGGGTCAAAATTCTGGATTTTGATATACTCCATTGATCAATTGAAGGTCATTCTACAGAGGGGAGACAGTTTCAGTGCTGCTTCAATGAGGCAAATGTCCCCGATGGCCGCCGCTGTCATTTTCCTGCCTAGGCATTCAAAAAGGCCAGAAGCAGCTCTGCGGCAGAGAGAATAGAAAGGATTGGTACTTCTTTTTCATTCTCCTGGGATGGACTATGTGCTCCCTTTTTCGAATCTACCCAAAGACGGTACCTTTTTAAAAAAATAAGAGTTAAGGTACAGTACTTAACATTAACCCATGGATTTCAAGCTATGTTTTTTGGCTTGATTTTTGAATTAAATTTCTAGGCTTAAACATGAATACATACTGTAGGGTCAGTATTAAGATGTAGGATTGTAAGAGAGAGAAGGAGAAAAAAGTGTCATTGATTGTTGTTTTATATTTCTACTAAGGTAAGAAAGAATTGTGATGGAAAAATCTAATTATGGTTGTTTGTGTGTTTTTGAGTCACCTGTCAACTTATGGCAACATGAATTTTATAGATTTTGCTTAGACAAGAAATATTCAGTGGTAGTTTTGCCAGTTCTTTCCTCTGAAATATACTCCATAGCACCTGCTATTCATTGGCAGTTTCCTCTCCAAGTATTTACCATAATTGAAGGTATTAGCTTCCAAGATCATATGGGATCTGGTGTCTTTAGGGTATTTCTGTTATAAAAAAACCCTATTATCATCAAAATTTAAGGAAAATACTGCCTTACATCTAAAGAAAGGCCAGGATAGGCAGTGTGTGTGTAGCATCTATATCTGATTTTTTTCCCTGACACTTTATGATAGTTTACAAAGCATGATGCAACTCTGGGAAGGAACATTATGCTTATACAACTCTTCAGAGGTGTATTGTTCAGGGGTGTGTGTGTGTGCCTATATTTGTGTCTATGACAGATATGCTCCTGCAGGCATAGCTGTCCTCTCCCAGAAAGGCATTTCTGCCCATAATTCACTTTGGGGACTTTTCAGGTTGGTGGTGATGGAAGGGTTGCGCTGTCATCTTTCCCAGAAACAAGCCTCCTCAAAGGGATTTGTAGCTGACTATATTTTGTGTTTCCTTCTGTGGGTTTATCTGAGAAACCATGGATTTATACATGGCTTCCTTGCATGGTGATAATGTGAGGAAATTATTCAGTGTGATTCCTTTCATGCTTCATAAAGAGCTTTTTGGTCTTTTTGTCACTCTTTCTTTTGTATAATTCATCTCTCTAACGGATTTCTTCCTCTGTCCGGTTCATCCTAATCTGAGAATATTCATAGTTGCCATTATTCCTTGATCTAATACTATTATTGGTTCCTAAATAGGACCAGCTCAGTAGAAACCCTTTTGCAAAAGGTAGAAATGACAATAAGTCTGCCATTTTTCCTTTGTTGTGTAGAGGTTATGGACTTGAATACAACACATTGCCAACAATCTAAACCTTTTGCTTGAAACTGGTGTTTAAAGTTATCCTCGTAAATTTTACTTTTTAAACTGAATTCTGTGAAGTTTGAGAAAAGACAATGTTTCTTTGAGGCACTTTGTCCTGTAAGAGTTAAGCCTCTTTTGTGGAGGTTCAGACAAGCTGTTAGCCTTTAAGCATCTTGCCTTTGAGGATTAGTCTGAACTGTAATAGTCTTGCATCCTGGCAAGTGCTGAATTATCAGTATGATTGTCTTTGCAACATTTTGTGAGGTCAGTGCTCAAGACTTTCATGACAGAGTTGAGTATGTGAAACTGAGGGACTGTATTTTGCACATTGTCACACAAAGAAGCTACACCAGAGGTGAGATGAACTCATATCATAGGCATTAAGAACTCTGCAGTAGTTCAAATTGAGCACAGCTAAGGACTGTATTTTCTGTAGAGAGAAGTGCAACTGAGACAGTACTTGGGGGTTTGGTATCCAATTGCTTATCCCCAACCCATTAAAACAGACATTCAACTAGAATTGTTGTCATGCCTCCTATATGTTTTGGGATTGGATAGTTGGTAGTTGGTGCATCCCCAGCCTAGGATATTTAGGAAGCATTAAAGATTCTCAGTTGTGATTGGGTTTGGTGAATAGGGTGGTAATGACAGAGAAATAATTAGTCCCATTGCTGCACCAAAGATCTAATTTGGATTCTTACTTTGACAGGCTTCTCCGCTTTATAGCTGAGCATCAGGTTTTGTCTTTGTCTATATGTGTATCTCTCATGCTTTAAACACACAATTTCCCAAACAATCAAAAATCACAGCTATTCATTCCCACTACCAAATTCCTGGCCACATTTCAAATGGTAGAAGTTTTGAAGGCAAAAAGTACAACCAAAATATCTTTCCATTTACTCCTGCATCATGAAGACAGGTGCCATTCATCCCCATTAAAGCAGTGCTTGCACATTGCTGCTGTAAATGAGTAAAATAATATATTTTATTTACTCATCTGTAAACTGAGAATGGTATTTGGTATACTTCTACTAATACAAAATGAATCTCAAAAACAGCACAAATAAAAATAAATAAAATAAAATAATCAAATAAAATAATGATTTTAACAGGATAACATTCACTGCATGAAATACAGGTCTTAGAGATTAAAGGGGATCTTTTCTCCTCAGATTGGACACAATTAAAATGAGAGAAAAAGGGCTTTTTGAGGAAGAGGGCATAACCTTAGACCAGCTGCAATCTGTTCCATTTTAAAGATGACAGCCGAACAAATACTGAAGATTAATTAAAAACTGTGTTTTATTCATTCATTCATTATTTTTAAAAAAGTCTCTTCAGCTCTTTGAGAGATTTCTCCCCAAAGTGTTCACTAACATAAATTAACAACTATATTATTATGTGGAGCACATCAATCAGGATTCTATGCGTAAGAAGCATGGAGGAACATGAGGGGAAGAGTTGAGGGAGTTGGGCATGAGCAACGTGGTGAAAAGAAGCTTGAGCAGAGATATGTCACACTCTTTAACTATCTCAAGGGCTGCGACAGAGAAGAGGGGGCAGTTTGTTCTCCACTGCTTCAGCAGGAAGGACCAGGTTTGAAGTTACAGGAAAGTAGATTACAATTGAACTTTAGAAGGAACTTCTTGAGAGTAGGAACAGTTTGGCAATGAAACCAATGGTTAGAGGGTCTCTTTTTATGAAAGTTTGTAAAAAGAACAATTTGATAGCTACCTGGTGGGATGGTCTAGCTCACATGTATCAAATGCAAGGCCCATGTGCCAAATTTGGCCCACCATGTCATTCATGTGGCCTGTGGGCTTTCACTGCCAAGGTAATATAGTTACATTTATACAGTCTTACAATTACATTTGGGCCTTTGAAAGCAACCATAAGGCCACCCCATGGTGAATTTGAGTTTGAAATCCCTGGTCTAGCTGGACTCCCTGTATTGAGCAGATAGGTGAGCTCAGTAAGGTCCCTTTCAGCTCTGTGAGTCTGCATATCTGTTCAAGTTCTAATCCCTGGCTCAAATTAAATAAATTCCCTTAATGCATTTGAGGAAGCAGACTTAGTCTATGTAAGTTTATGCTAGCAACTTTGTTCTTTCAGTTAGTGCCTAAAATTATTTTGCATACTGATATTTCAGTTACTCAACTGTCTCAATTTCCTTGATTTATTTGCAAAAATAACTGATGTTAACTTCTAGGTGTTGTAATGGATTTCAGAACACACTTGTTTGGAAGTAAGTGTTATTGAGATTTCTGAAACCTACATTTGAGTCATATGTTCAAATGCAAGATATGTTTATCTGGCTTAACATTTCCAGTGTCATAAAAATTTGGAATGTGGAGTAGGAGTGAATATCATAATTATTATGCTGCTAGAAATGTTCTCTAATAGGCTGGTCAATTAATTTGGATTTCCTTTTCCTTTTCAGACTTCTTGAATTCAGCAGACTTGTGCAGCTCCTGTGGTAGCATTGATCTAGCTTGGCAGAGCCACAAATCAGGTATTTATTTAATTTTAAAAATTATATCAATTAATATAAAGGCCATTACAGTCTTTCCTAAGAAGGCAGGAAGGTTTTCTCTTTCTCTCTAACTTTTTGGTAAGGGGTTTTCTATGAATTATTTTGGATTGTGAAGAACTACCAGAGACAAAGCAGATACTTTGCCTATATGGCCCTAGGGGGAATTAGTTGTCCAGATCCAATTTACAAAGAAAGTGTAAAGCTATTCTAGCAATGGGCTTTTAGGTCATAGCCTGGCCACAGAGTATGATACCGTGGTTGCTTAAAATGAGGTGGATTTTACCACCCATGTGAAAGAGAGTCAAGCAAGAAAACAGGCTGCAGGAAGAAATATTATTGTTATTTTAGTTATTATTCACTATGGAAGCAAGTGAGAAATAGCATGGGAAAAAACATCTCAAGTGCATATTCTCAAACGGGGTAGTACTTTTTAGTAGCATGCATAACTTGAAAATACAGTGGTGCTCCTATTTCACTAGTACTTGTTAGAGCACTAGAAAATTGAATGCCAAAAAATGCTCGTATGCCACATATCTCAGGAGTCCTCTAAATTTTGCAAGGAGCTTGATTTTCTTTTACTACCTTATGAGTTAAGGCCACCTTGCAGACTGTTAGAGGCAGGAATTGCTCATTTTAAAAAATAGTTCCTGGATTTTAGTGCTTAAATTGTCTTAATTTGATGCCTCAAGTTTATGCCTCAATGTCACACTTAAAAGTGTTTTAGTTTTGTCTTTTCTTGGTAACAATGCTTTTGTCTGCCATAAGCATGTGAGATCCCAGAATCAAAATTCTTATGCTACTGTCCAGCACTGTTAATAAAGAAGAGGAAAGGGAGAAAATTCTTAGACTGTCACCAGTTAAAAGGTTAATGAAGACCCTGATGTCCACTAGGAAGAATCTAGCTTGTGTCATGACCCCAAAAAGGTAGCTTGATTTATTCCAGACCTATCCAAAGGTAGCCTCCCTTCTATTTCTACTGGATCAGAGGCAATAGTTCTCACAATTCCCCAGTGAATCCATGACTTGCTTAAGTTATTCTTTTGCAGGTATCACATGTGGTTAATTTGCCATAATAGTCAAGTAGAGGGGAATGGCAGCTTTTCCTTCACTGGAACTTTAGACTGAAATATATTTCCTCCCTGCACAATACTGTCCTAATCCATTGTTAGGTCATCCTGTTTGCAGTATAGATTAGGCATATGGCAATGATCCAGCCTTGGCTTTATGTCTTCCGTGTATCTTTCCTGTCATAGAAAAAAGAAGCCTTCCTGAATAGTTGTGTATGCTTGCTCTGCTGCTTTGTAACCTTGTGTAAATTGTGCTTCCAGACTTGCTGCTAACACAGCAAGTCTCCTAGTGTTCTGGGTTGTACATCAGCCTTTAGAGACCATCCACTGCAGCAGTCAAATGGATTGCTTTTTACAAACCTTTCCAGGATGCAACATGGATGAATTAGCTAATAGTGGTGAAGTACACTGACAAGAAGAAAGGTCTCTCTGCAAGTGCTAAGCATCCTTATTACATAACACACAAATTAAATCTGGCTGTGTCTCACAGTGCTCACTTCATGTGAAGTGCTATGTATTTCAAATTAATACAATTCAGAAGAACTGTATTACATTCACAATGTTGTAAAGCAATCTGTGCCAGAGAGTAGATCTCTTGCGTTTTCGTTCATTACATTGAATAGCTGTTAATTGCCATATTTGCAATTTAAATTTATAGGTATTAGAAAGTCAGAGCTGTTAGGCAGCACACAGTCGTTGTGTCAGACACTCTGCTCATGAATATAGTTGCACCTCATGAAGATCTGACCACTTCTGAGGAATTCTTTGTGGGTCTAACTCAGAAAAACAGATGGGTGAAAGGAGCTGAGGATGACGTGTTAAGGGCTAGTCTTATATTTTGCATGGATCACAACCTGCAACATTGCTCTGTAGCTACCAAAGTTGGTGGACACAATTTCTTGTCCAACTTATGCCTTAATTGTGCCTTCCTCCTGTCCTCCTACTGACAAGATCTCCTTCCAGTAGCACCTAGAATGAAGGCACCACCTGGAGTGGAACAGGGCAAGAGCACATGTCTGCTTCCAATTTTGCTAATGCTGTGCTGCCTAGCAGGCACATTGATTTTCTGGATTGCAGCCTAGCACTCAAGAGATTTTTACTGCAATTGGTAGAATAAAGATATCTACTTATTATTATATGATACCCACAAAGGAAAGAAGGATAACAGGGACACAGAAACACACACATTATCAATTTTCTAATTTAGTTCCCTAATAGAAGAACACAATCACAATGCTAGAAGAGGTCTTATGGGCCATTGAGTTCAATTCCCTGCTCAGTACAGGATTTCCAGCTAGAGCATCTCCATCGGATAGCTGCCCAGCCTCTTTTTGAAGGTGTCCAGAGAAGGAGACCCTCCATCTTTCTAGCCAATTGTTCCGTTACTGAACCATTCTTACTGTCAAGAGGTTCCTTCTAATGTTCAGTGGAAATCTGTCCTCCTGTAACTTCTAACTATTAGGCCTTATCCTATCCTTTGCCACAGCAGAGAACCATGAGAGCCTTTGAGGCATTGCAAGTCTTCTCTTCATGAAGCTGTTCATGCCCAGCTCCTTCAACCTTTCCTCATGTTTTGTTTTCTATTTCTGTCATTGTTGTAGCACTTCTCTGAACCTGTTCCAACTTGTATCTCTTCTTCTTAAGTGTCTAGAACTGAACACAGTGTTTCAGATGAGGCCTGAGTAATAATAATAATAATAATAATAATAATAATAATAAGTTTATTTGTATCCTGCCTCCATCTCCCCCGAAGGGGACTCGGGGCGGCTTACAGCAAAATCAAAATACAAACAATGATAAAATATAAAACATCAGGACAAAAACAAAACCAATAAAAAAATATACACAATAAGTTAAAAACACAACGCAGAATTAAAACATCAGGTTAAAAACAATGAGGTTGCAATAGTGGATAAGCAAAATGTACGGTGCACATTATGGAATGCAGAATAAAGTGGGCATGTTACAGAATGATTCCTGTTAGGGATGAAAGGACAGTCAAGGATGCACAGTCAAAACATGTGGCTCTGAAAATCTACATTTTATCATATCTACTGCTTGTAAATATTTGGAGTCTGAACTAGTCAGTGTTTCACCTTCAAAACTGGTTTCAGTTGTCTGTGCAACCAGAAAGAAAAGCAACGTCCTAGTGAGGATTCCACTACTTATTGATTGCTGCTGTCAAGTGAGATTGTAGATGCCTCCATCCTGTCATTCACTACATATTTAGTGCACAGAATGTGAATGAGCTGTCAGCGGCTAAAGAGAGGGAGAAGAAAACGATTTGGGAATATATGTGTACATTCAGAGGGTGTCAATGGAGAGGCGTATAGTACAAACACATATATACACACATTCTATCTCTGCTGCTGTGCAGGGTCCCTGATATTTTCAGAAATATTGTCAGGACTGCAAGGTGAAATTGGAGTTTGATGCTATTTTATGGATCAAGCTTGGCATGAATCAATCTCTGGGGCATCCATTCCTGAAATACAAGATGCCTGATGATCAAGGGAGGAAACTGCATTGTTAATGGAACATTGGACAAGCTCTATGCTGGGGTGAAAAGAGAGCGAAAGCTTCCACAGGGCTTTCATTGTGTTTATGTTGAAAACATAAATCAAATTATGTTGGTGATAGAAATCATTAGCACAGCTGAAACGGAACTAACATAGAGGTTAGGGACACAACTATCCTGCAAAAATGGGAAAATGTGAATGTCTTTAAGATCCCCCAAATTTTATTCAACACACACACAAGTACATGTACTGGCGAGGTTGCTGGGTTTGGCTGCATATTCAGAGGGAATAAGACAGGTAGCAAGAGAAGGGAGGATACACATATTCCCTTGCACACTTGCTCACCCAGGCAGGCAGGCATGCAGGATGCAAGCAGGGGGAAGAGAATGGGACTAAAAAAGTAGGAAGAAGGGTGGCCTATGCCTTATCTCATGCACTTAGTCACTTTTCAGTTGGCTGGAGGATAGTAGATGGGATAGGGATAAGGAGAGTGGGTACTTCATAGATCTCCGGGTTGTACGGAGGGAGCAGGATGGTGGAAAGGGAGGAATTGAGAGTTGGGCAGTAAGCAGAGGTGACAGGAGGAGGGCAAGGGCAGTGGGAAGCAGCTGTGGCAGCTGCTTTCAAGATTGCAGCATTCCCTCCATCTCCAGAGAGTGTTCACTCCTCCCCATACCATTCCTCCTCCACCCAAGCAAGTGACTGAGTGTGTTAAGGAATTCATCTGTGGCTGAACCCAGCCACTCCACCAGTTTGATTTCCTCTCAGTGATGAAAGATTTGACAATGACTAAACCTGACTAAATGGAACACAACTCAAGATGGACACTGGTGCTATCAAAGTCCCTTTTTAAAAAGGCAAAAGGCAGCAGCAAATAATCCACGAATAATCAAATCTGTGAAGGTTAAATCCGCAAGTTTGGAGAAATGACTGCATTTCTACTGCACCCACTGAAGAATGTCATTGTGAGTGTGCATCCTTTGTCATCACTATCCATTCAACACCTTGGCAGCTCAACCAGAGACTTGGGGCACACTAATTCCTGCTGCCAGCTGCTTCTGTGGAAACAGTTTATCTGAGGGGCTACTCAACGTTGAGATCTCTTAGAGGTGATCATCATAAGTCCATACGTCAGCTTAAAAGAGGTACAAGATGGTGCTGCTGGTCAGTGTAATGACTAAACCTCAGGACTAATAGGTGCAGCAGCATGATCCACAAATTCTCCCATGAGCAGAATCCATGGTGCCAGCTGACAAGAAGACCTGTTCAGGAAAATAGGACAGAAGGATGCCTGGAATGGACCTGGAGAAGAGAAACATTCTGTACTCTCCAGATATTGAAATAAGACTTTAGCTAGCAGGTGGTACATTGGCTTGAAGTTTCACCTGCAGCTCTCTAGGATTTCAGAGAGCAGTAAAGATCAAATAAAATGCAAATTTTATTCCTCAATATTTGGAACAGGGAAACCCAGCTTCTATTCAGAAATGTTCTCCATCCATGTGTACAATGATTGCATTACTGCTAATATATTATAAAGATATTATTATCATCAGAGATGATTTAAAATCCTGTATATCTTCATAGAAGATAGGAACAACAGCTTTAATTATGATCAAGGGAAGCTGAAAATTTCCACTGCACCTGTTTAATCAAGAACAGCGACTTTTCACATGGTATTGTATTTTGTGCCATGTCAGGATGGCAGCAGTGCGTTATTCACAAAATCCAGTAAGAAATTTAACCTTGGAACTAATGGTTTTGTTCTGATGATGGCTTCATTGTTTCTTGCTTTCCTATTTTGCTTTATAATAAATGCGTCATTGGTTGTTTAATGAAGAGCTTGTCCATTTTATTTGCCGTTGAAGAATACGGCTTGTGCTGTGAACTGTGAATAGGTTTACACCTGTTACTGAGTATATGATTAAATTTGTGCCACGACTATACAAACATTCATCCAATTTGAGTGGATATACCACCATTCATCACCCATTAAAGGTGATTCCATACTGAGGTTTACCTGTGTGATACATTTGTCACTATGCCAGTTTCAAATGGTGTGTCCAGATGGTTCGCTGCTCAATCATAGTATTGCCCTTCTCCCCTTGTCTTCTTTGCACTCTCTAAGTGAAGCTACATGAAAAAGCCCAGTAGAGTTTTGCAGTTTTCTACATTTTGCAAAGTGATTTCACAAACGTGAAATAGGCATACAAACCAATATACAGATGCAATAAAGAAACCACAGCTCTAAGTATGAGTAACCTTAGCAGTGCTATTAATACTCAAATCTTATTTAGGTTTGTCATTCATAGAGCTGCTGTAAGTTGAGGTCCATTTTATGGCACACAGCAAGAACAGCGACAATGGAAGATGATGGAAACATCTTATGTAAGCTTCATGAAAAAGGCAACAGAGTAATAGCTCTGTAAAAAAAATTCCACTTTTGTAAAAGGTCTACAAAAGTCAGCGTTGTGCACGCTGCGTGTTATATTGTATTTCAGCAGATGGTCTTTCAGATATGGGCTAGCATTTTGTAAGTGACATACACATGCAGGGGCGGTTCACCCGTTAGACCAAGTAGGAGGTTTCCGAAGGCACCATCCTCTAGGGGGGGGCGCCTAGGGGGTACTGCGGCCTGGGCGAAGGCCAGGCTGCAGCCACGGAGGCAGGCTGCGGCATTAGTCAGATTACACGGTTCCAGAAGGCGCCATGAGGGTGCAGCCTGCCTCCCTCCCCCCCCTGGCTCCCCCACCCACAAGCATGCCCCAGAAGCGAGGGCGAAGGAGGCGGGAATGGCGGCACCCCCTCTCGCACCCCTGCCCCCTTGTCAGGAAAGGCAGGTGCAAGAAGGCAGAGGGAAGCCCCCAGGGCCGCTGCCGTGCATTCCAGGAACATGGCGGAGGAGGCAGAGGCTGCTTGAATCCCGGCGTGAGGTGAGCATGGGAGGAAGAGCTTGGCGCCAAGGAGTGGAGCCTCATCCTTCCTGCTGGGGAGAGGAGAAGAATGAGAACCAGGCAAGGAGGCTTCTTCCTCCTCCTCCTCTTTCTTGGGGAAAGCGCGGACAGTGGAAGGAGAAGCGGTGCGTTAGGGAAGGCAGGCAGGAAGAAGGGCAGGCGGCTGTTCCTCCCTCCCTTTCTGTGGGTGTCTCTCTCTCCATGAGGGAAAAAGTGGTGCTGCCATTCCTTCTCTCTCCTGCCTTGTCCTCCTTCCCACCTTCATGCCCACCTTTCCTGCCATCAAAAGGGAGAGAAAGGGGGATTGCATTCCTCTTCAGAGAGAGGCTGCTGTTCACCGGCGGGCGTTCTCTTCATGCCGCTCTCCTTTCCTGCCACTAAAAAAACCCCTCTCTTCTTTCTCTTGTGCACCTTGGCTGTGTGCCATATAACCCAGAATATCAAGGCAGAATAACCCACAATATCTGCTTTGAACTGGGTTATCTGAGTCCACACTGCCATATAATCCAGTTCAAAGCAGATAATGTGGATTATCTGCCTTGATATTCTGGGTTATATGGCTGTGTGGAAGGACCCTCAGGGCTCTTCCACACAGCCATATAACCCAGAATATCAAGGCAGAAAATCTCACAATATCTGCTTTGAACTGAGTTAACTGAGTCCACACTGCCCTATATCCCAGTTCAATGTTTGGTGCTAAATTCACAAATATAGTAATTCCTACATAACATTACCATGTATTGAACTCCTTTTCTGTTGATTTGTTGTAAAACATGATATTTTGGTGCTTAATTTGTAAAATCATAAAGTAATTTGATGTTTAATAGGCTTTTCCTTAATCCCTCCTTATTGTCCAACATTTTCGCTTATCCAACTCTTTTATTTTTCAGTGATTGGTTTTGGGGGGGGGGGGCAGCAAAATTCTGTTCGCCTACACTTGAAAATTACCTAGGGCTGGCCCTGTACACATGCAAACATTGAACTACAAACATGGAGTGAATTATTTGCCATAGCATGACAAGCATATTATGTTAAGAGAGGCAGAAGTAGAGTTGCACATCCAGCCACATTTCATATCATGTTTATGAATTGCATTATGTGCATTGTGGTTATGCATTGCACTTTGCTCTTTGTTCAGCATGCATTACACAACAGTGCCTAGTCACTGACATATGTTGTCGGCCACTTGTTGCCATGCTTTGTAGAGATCGCTGAGTGCTGGTGCAGCATATCGCTGCATGCAGATATTTATATTATGCTGCAGAGAGGAAGTCTAATGTCCCACCTTTCTCACAATATAGAACTCAAGGAAGTTTATGGCATTGGTTAAAACAAATACAGTTAGCTTAACATACGAATGGCTACAAGACTAAAAATCTGATCCATGAAGCTTTTCCCCCACATCTCATATTGGCCATAATTTCAGTGCTTTAGATAATGCCATCTTTCTGGGGTTTGAACCACTTGTAGTACAAGCCTCTTATCCATGGATGATATCCATGATTTCATTTACACCTTGTTTGTTGGCCCCTACTTATAAAGGATTGGAGAAGAAAAGTAGTAGAGTGTATCCAAATGGCCAAGATCTCGAATGGCATAAGGGGAAGAAACAAAGATGAATTTGCTAGAAAATTGAAACTGGCCTTTTAAAAAGAAGACAAAAATAGATTTGGAAGTAGCTGAACAGGGATTAATTAATGTAAGGATAAGGACAGATTTTTGTTAGATACTAGTTCCATGTGGTGTGGTATCATGGGTGGTGGTTCATGGATGGCAATGGGGAGATAGTGGGACAGGAGAAATAATACATGTATTTTAAGTGTTGAATTTTTAAGTAACATCAGGACTGGTTTGATGAAAATGATGAGATCCAACAGTTAATTGATAAGGAAAACCTTCCCAATATGGCAGAGAGACACCAACTGCACTGCTAAGAAAAAGATCTTGCCATTGCAAAAGCTGAGGTCCAAGAAGGACCAGAGAACTCAATAACATCTGGTGGACAAAAAAGCCTCAAGAAATCCAACATCTTGCAGATGTCCATAAAGCACAGGGATTTTTTTTAACACCACAAAGGTTATCTATGGACCAAGAGATATGACGTACACCCGCTACACTTATAAGATGGAACCAAACTCCTAAAGGACAAAAAAAATCATTCGCTAGTACTATGTTGGAAAGATCACTACCACAACCTCCTTAACCACAGCTCCATATCAGGGCTGTCTTAACAGCATTATAGGCCCCCGAGCAAAATAGTGCATGTGGGCCCTGCCCACATAACCATTCACAGGGGGGAAAAAAGGAGGAGGAAGAGGAGGGGAACTCCCCTCAACCTAACCTGATCCCTAACCCTTCCCCTCTTCCCTCATAAGCAGTGCCAAATGTGCCCCACTTTACGCATAGCATAATTCACCCCGTACCCCCTTTTTGGTTTTTGAAAAAATGGGAACAAAGCAAAGTGTATGTCTTTACAGTTAGCAATAAAAACGGTAATATTTCTTTCATGAATGCATACATGCCAACTCTTCTCTACATGTCAGAAATGGTCTCCTATCTAGTTAGCAAGAGATTTGAATGTTGAGACGGGTGATCAGAAATGTAGTGTTAAATTCTGGTTTGTTCATTGATTGACATGGGATTCTTTTGCTCCTGGGTTTCCTGGATGCTCATAAGTTAAGATGAGTTAAGATCCATATTTAATTTGTGCATATTTACTTAGAAGTATGTCCTGCTGCGTTTTAAGTGTGCTTCAGTTTACAGCCCAAATTGCAAAAACCTGTGAGATTCATGTTTGTTTTCCTGAATATTTTATTACTAGTATCCTCCATTATTACTGGATTTATCTGGTTCTGTATAAAGGCTTTGTTTTACTGCTACCCTAAAGAGTAAAATATTGTAAGTGGGAAATACTGCTGTTGTCTTGTTGTTTGATTTGTTTCCATTAAGTACAAATGACTTGTAAAATCTCCATTACAGACAAAAATTATTTGGGCTTATTCATCACTGTTTGGGCATGAGTAGGTCTTGATTTTTGTAGGCTTTATGGTCTGCTGTCTTGAGATATTTAAGCTGTAATTCTGTGCATACATTTCTTGGAGGGGGGACTCCCCTGAACCTGATGAGACTAATATCCAAGTAAATCGGTACAGAATTGTGTTCTTGAGAAAAAATGTTGCCAGTACTTGCAATGACAATATATGTGGAAAGAAAAATATCAGTTGAATTATGTCCTGTTAGGTTAATGCGTGTAACTAATTCATAGTTGCCATCAAGGAACAATCAAAGATAAGTTCTAAAATAGTAGCATCTTTTCTTCTTTGCTTTTTATTTTCCCCATGTAGGTGAATTTTTTTTAAAAAAAACACTATGAAAAAAAACCCCCAGAAACTTGAATCATGCCTAAGGATGTGTGAGAAAAATGTGTTGAGTTCACATTTCAAGGCAAATTTACCAATTCACACTTCTCAGACTTAAGCGTAAACTGGAACACAGTTTACCTTTGAGAGAGTCTTAATATTTCTAAAGTTTTGTGATGGAGTTTGCAAAAAGATGCTTTATCCAGTGATGGTATTACATGAAAAAAGTGTATATGTTTTAAAAATACACATGAAAGCCCTTCCTGCCCCAAGTCCTCAGCCGAGTTCAAATGAGACAGATCAGGATGGGCAAACTTCGGCCCTCCAGGTGTTTTGGACTTTAACTCCCACAATTCCATGCCTGAGATGGACCAAGCAAGGAAAGGAAGGCTTGCTTACCTGTAACCGTGTTTCTTCGTGTGGTCATCTTGTACACATATGACCCCACTAAGCGGTTTGTTGCCTTCCTTCAGGAAAGAGTCTGATATCATACCTTCCTTCAGGAATGAGGGGCTGATACCTTCACAGCCAACCTTCTTCTTGAGTTTCTACTCACTCTCTCTAATAATGGACTCGTGTCATTACTTAAATGCTACCTGGTAGCCATCTCCTCTTATAGGAGGGCAGCTGGCCTCCCTCCCTGTTTTGTGGACCCCTTGGTCAAGACCTTTTTACAGGGATATAAGAACTTTTGACCCTAGGTAACCTCCAGGTCCTCCTGGAGGACTGATGTGATATTACCAGTGCTTGCAAGACCACCCTTCGAGCTAATGGCAACGTCTGATACCACACCTTTTGTGGAAAATGGTCTTTCTGGTGGCAATCAGCTCGCCATGCCAGTGAGCTCTGTCCCCTCTGAGTCGATGAGCCATACCTTAGATTCCACAAGGACAAGGTAGTCCTTTGAACAGAAATTCCTTTTCTGCCTAAGGTCACATCCCACTTTCATGGTCCTTCTGGTGCTCTTCCAAGATCCCAAGAGTGCTCTTTGCATCTCCTGGATGTTTGTAGGACCCTGGCCTTCTATGTTCACAGAACAGCACCACTAAGGAAGTTGCCCAGGCTATTTCTTAAGTACTGCAAGGATATGGCTGGCCTCCTGGTTCATGTTGGCGATTCGGTTGACATATCAGCTAACAGGGCTAGACTTACCTGTTGTCGTGATTTGTCTCTCAAGAACAGCCTTAAAACAACGTTGTAAGTAAATGAAAACTGCTTTTCTTCAGCAAAACATAAAGAACAGCACACACAGTTGTATAATGCAAAAGAAAGCAAATATGTCTTAATGCAGACACAGTTCTTAAGTCTCTGATAAATTCCCAAATAAAGCAGCAGTCTTGTTTAAGACAAAGAAACAACAATACATGCTTAGGAGCAGTTTCCCAAATTCAGGCTGGAAGCAGGCACAAGGGGAGCAAAGGCTTAAGCATCAGAGTCATTTGTTACTAGCCAAAGCTGACTACTCCTGCTTCTGATTTATAGCCCTGAGTTCCCCCACGCTGCAGCTGCTAGGGCAGTTCCCAATTACTTTAGCATTTCTGGCAGCAATTCTAGCTGAACAGCATCTCTGCTCTGTTTCCTTTTGCCTTTCCTGAAATGTGGGGACTTGCAAAATCTCCTCCTCTGATTCCAACTCCCCCTCTAATTCCTGAATACTTTCCTGCTCCCCTTCCTCTTCTGAAGTTGAGGAATCCCTAACACCTATGCAGGTGAAGGCCAATTCTACCATGGCAGTTGCAATGTCTACGGCATTCCTGAGGGATTTTCCACTTAAAGACATCTGTCAGCTGGCTATCTTGTCTACCCCTTATACTTTTGTCACCCACTACAAATTGGATGTCCTTATTAAAAGGGATGTGACTTTTGGTAGAGCTGTCGTTCTCTTCAGTGGCATGACACCCATCATTCCATGGGGACGTCTACCACATGTGCATATTTCACAGAGACCACGAAGAAGAAGGAAGGGTTATTTACCTGTAACCGTGTTTTTTCGATTGGTCATCTGTGAAGTTCACACATCCTGCCCATCCTCCCCACATCTGTCATGCCTTGGTCCATGGCTGCTGCTTTGCAGCACGGGAACTGAGGCTACAGCACCTCCTTTCAGGCTATATGCTCTGGGAGGGTGGGTTGGGTTGTAGCCCTATAACTCAAGAGCTTGCTAGAAGAGTCCCAACTCAGCTGCATGGATGCAGGAAACTACCACAGGTGCATATTTCACAGCAACCACAAAAAAACCCAGTTTCCAAAGGGAAACTGAGCTCAACAGAATTGTTTATCCTTGGGCAGGAACCGTTTGCATACATTCTTAGCAACATTAGCATTTTATTTCAGTTTTTATTGGCATAGATGATCCTGCATCAAGATAATTCCCTGGCTGATTTGGATCCAATTAAAAGATGTTCCTTTATTGTATCTTGACTATATCACCAGTAGAATCCTAGGATTGTAACCCAAAAGGCAAACACAAACAAATTAGTTTAGAAACATGCAAAAAGAGTCTCATATTTAGATATTACTTTCTCATCCTGATTAACTATTGCATATATGACCATTTTTGTACAGTTATCTGTTCAACTCTTTAAGACATTTCAGGGAATTTCACATCGGAAACAGCAGTTAGACAGTTCTCCTCATAGTTTTTCCTTTACTTATTTCAGGTTAACAAATTGATTGGCTTTTTGCAGTAGCTGCAGATCCTAAGGCATCAAGGAAATTGGGAAAAGTTGTTATTGTTTTTTCCATAGCTGTAAATATATTTTCCACTCATCTGTGCTTTAAAAAATACAAGAGCAGATTATATTGACCTGACCTGTATGAAGGATGCCCAAGGAAAAACCATAATGCCAGTGGTTCTTCAGCTTTCATTTCAGGCAGATACAGTTAGAGCTGTCTTGGAGGCATGCCCGAGCTTTGAAAGTATCACCCTGCCGTCTGTGTCAAAATGAAGATAAGTTGGCATTAGAGAGGTCAAGTCAAAGCAATGATATTGTGAAGTGGGAAAGCAGAACAATAGTTTAAATGAAGTTTTAAAGAAAATATGGGGGGTGTCTCTTTTCAGAAATATTTTTGTCATGAATGTAGTCTTGTTGTTGTGTGCTTTCAAGTCATTTCTGACTTATCATGGGGTTTTTGGGGCTGAGGGTGTATGACTTGCCCAAGGTCACTTCGTGAGTTTCCATGGCTGAACATGTAATCGAACCTAGTTTCAGAATTGTAATTCATTGCTAGACCATTATATCAAGCTGTGTTTATGCTGGAGGGAACATAAATAATAAGTAATTATTATGTGCACACTTTTTTTTTGCATAGACATGTTGAGTATGCATCAGCAAACCAGACAGTGAAATTATATGAATGAAATTTCCAACTTATCAGGAATGGACATTGCAGGTTGTTGCTATGGGATATGTCAGGTGCCATTTTCCTTGACACTGGGCATTTTCCCAGGAGCTTGGACACCATTTTGCAGGCTATGGGAAAGAGCAAGAGAAAAATCAGTCTTAGCAGGTAGGACCAAAGACAGCCTATGTGTAAGATTCACTTTGGTCCATTCCCAGAATATTTGAGCCAGCTACATCATTCCCAGACCAGATCTCTTTACTTGATCTGTTTTGTGAAGATATTGTAAAGAATTTGTAAACTTTGTTGCAGCTTTGAGCAGGTTTAGTATGGCACTCAGATCCAGGGGAAGGAAACATGGACAGATATGCCCTGCCAGGCCCTGTTGGAAGTCCCCTTATGGGACCTTGGGGGTGAGACATACGGAGTCATGCTCAGTTAGGGGGCAGGTGGCTCTACCTACTCCTAGGAGAGAGCAGAAACATGCAATGGCTTCTGCCCATTGTGCATCCCATTCCTGTCATCCCAGAAATCTCAAGTTTGCTTTTATTATTTGGCAAAGAGGCTGACTGATACCTAGCTCCAGACCCAGCTGTATCCAGTAAAATTGTGACCTTTTTTTATTCCAACTTATTGTTGTCAATGTGATTATTTGGTAAAGTGATCCTTCAGTACTGCCGATAGTTTGCGTACTCTGATATAACTTTGGTTCCATAAGTTGCCATATTTTATTGTATATAATATTTTACACCATTTCAACAACATCCATTCCTTTTTGTCTTAGGTCTGTTAGTAACAGACTGTTACATTTTTGTTTTCCCCTACTTACTCCCCCCCCCCCCCAAATCTTCTTTCCCATCGAATATGTATTATTATGTTAGATCTTTCTTCAGGTAACAATGTGTTCTTTGTCTTCTGTCTATTAAGCCTGACAATACCTGAATCTGTATTTTGATTCCAAACAGTGAAAATTGATTAAGTAGAGTAGAAATATTTGTATTCAATCATTTGTTCATTCCTTCGGTTTTAGATACAGATAGATATAAAATAGAGATGCACATACACCTGAAGAGCCAAAATAGCCTTCTTAAGGTGAATCATAGCATAAACATATGGAACAAATTCATGTTATGTAAAACACTCAAAATAATGGACACCTAAAAAAGGTTCATTCTCAGCTCAGCAGTAAAGGACTCTGTAAAGCACACTTTGAGAACCACTGGTCTGGACCAAGGGAAATCATGGTGCCTCCCTGTTCTGCTTTGGTCAGGCCTCATCTGGAATACTGTGTCCAATTCTGGTCACCACAATTTAAGATAGATATTAGCAAGCTGGAAGGTGTCCAGAGGAAGACAATTAAAATGATCAAAGGTTTGGAGATGGGGAGTGTCTTAAAGATCTGGGTACGTTTAGCCTGTAGAAGAGAAGGTTGAGAGGAGACATGATTGCTATGTATAAATATGTGAAATGATGTCATAAAGAAGAGGGAGTAAGCTTGTTTTCTGCTGCCCTGGAGCAATGGGTTCAAATTACAGGAAAGGAGATTCCACCTGAACATTAGGAAGAACTTCCTGGCTACAAGAACAATTCAGCAGTGGAACTCTGCCTTGGAGTGTGGTGGACAGGAGACTCCTTCTTTAGGGGCTCTTAAAAGAGGCTGGATGGCCATCTGTCAGAGGTACTTTGATTGTGCTTTTCTTACATGGCAAGGGGTTGGAATAGATGGCCCATGTGGTTGCATCCAACTCTATGATTCTATGATTCTACAGTAATCTCTGTAGGAAGTCATTAATTTCCATATTATCTACGGTTTCTGTTTCCGCTGTAAGTTCAGGAATATATCCTATGCAGATATGAGAGCCATACTACATTAGTTTCTTCATAATGTACTGGAAGAGAAAATGTCACCACAAGAATTGGGACACCGTGAAGTAAATAATTGAGTTTTAGAAACTGGATGCTTTGACAACTTGTTAAAGCTTGAAAAGAAGAGAGACTACTCAAAAGTTTGCCGCTTAAGCTAGAAGGCCTATGTTCCACATAAAAATGAGCAGGAATTGCTTGATTTAGTAGAGTGAGAAAAACACATAGGAACTGTGTATTATTATGCATTCTGTGACCGAACCATGACTCATTTTAAAGTATAATCTCATCGAAGCAGCTTAAATTCAGCCATAGAATCACTTTTGCTGATCTGAAGGAAAATCTTTTATTTTCTTTTTATGGATGATTATTGTGACATTTGGGTTTTAAATCTGAAAACTGGGATTATTTGGGAGATGCACATCAGACACTAAGCCTTCAAATTGTATTCTCCTGTGGTTATCTGTGTGTCTATCTCCCTACCTAAGAAAGTGTACATTGAACTAGCAGACTGACTGACTGAACTCTTTTCTCCCATGTCCTTTCAACACAATTTCCTATTACAGCCTTCCCCAGTGTGGTGCCATTCCTATGGAGTGGCATATATATTGAATTGTGAAGGCTTGGGAAAGAAGAACAGATTTTTTTGGTAAAAAACTCCCCACATTCCTCTAGAAAAAAATGGATTTGCTGAAATAATGGTGAAAACTTTCTCCTATATTTTTCACATCTCCTCAATATCCTTTACATCAAAACAACTAATGGTGTAAGATCACTTTTCCCCATTGCCATGGACGTTCAATTCCAGTTTTTAAATTCTCCAGAGGAACTTGAAAGTTGTTCTACTATATTGATGTCAGATGGAATAGCAAATGCAAGGGACATTGGGCTTCTAAGAATCACAGAATATCACCAAAGTTTCTGATGCAAAGGTTTTCTGAGTGCTTCATAGAAGAAATGTCTAAGCTGCCATAGTTGTCAAAATGTCAGTTCTTCCTCAGGTCTTTCTGCTTCACTGAACTTAAGAGCCACACAAGGGTGCCATAATGTCCATGCATTGCCAGTACTATAAAGAAAAGAAAACTCCAGCCAGGCATGAATAAAGTGTATACGTATGTGCATCTATTATTCCAGCTTTTTGATTTTTGATGCTATTCCATCACAGTAGACAACCAAGAAAAAGTATCCTGTTTGAACTTTCTGTTTGATCCATCACGATATGTTTGGAATATCTTAGTCCATCACCTTCTCTATCATAGAAATCCTTCATGTCTACCTCAAGGATTGTTGGGCACAAACTTTAATAAACAAAGATCTATTAAGTTGAAAGCGTGTTGATCACTAAGCACAATGAGTTTGTAAAATGGCTTGTAATTTAGGTAGTTGGTATTGATCACCAAAAGTGAATAATGTATTGAAAACCTCAGTATTTTTTTAGAAGAACAAAAATCAGGATTTTGTTTTTAAAAGTTTTAAAAAAGTGTCCAAAATATAACAAGATGTGATGATTCGCTACACTAAAATAGTTGCTTTCAGAATTAGAGTTGCTGCCTAAATTAAATCATTTTCTTCTCCTCTAGCTTCAATAACGCTAAATCCCAAACATAGTAAGTCTTATGCATGCCATGTTACACTCAATTATAATAATTCTAAAAAAAGATTTTTTTTCTTAGCTATGTGTTTTATTTTAAATCTGTTGACTTCAGAGATCAGGGGAAAATACTTTTCCAATGTGAGTAGGTAGAGAAATGATATGGGCTCGGGTTACAGCACATAATGTTACCACACTATGTGGCACCACCTTCTCATTCAGTGGCAAATAATGCAACTTGAATGTTTTGTGACAGTGTGGCATTGATCACATAGACAGTCTCTACTGTTGGAATATTAACAATTTTCCATTCTGCTAGCATCAATGTCAGGCTGAAATACAGCTTCTCTATATTTAGTGACTCCCCTTAAATCTGCTCATTTGGGGTTTGGATTTTATCGTGAATCAAATCCATTATAGGCTGTGTTATGCTGGCTAGTAATTAGGTTACTTTAAACAATTATATTCACCAGTTGTAAACAGGGATCTGTCATCTTATATGCTTAATGTGGCAACAGGCTTGATAAGTGGGAAATGGAAGACCATAAGTGCACTGTCTTTGATGGCCCCTGGGTTTTTTTACCCTATACAATGATAGCATTTTGATTCTGCCTTAGTTGTCATGCTTCCATCCTATGGAATTGTGGGATTTATAGTTTTGTGTTTAGCAACTGCAAAACAGGGCTGTTGTGAATTTTCTGGGCTATATGGCTATGTTTCAGAAGCATTCTCTCCTGACATTTCACCCACATCTATGGCAGGCATCATCAGAGGTTGAGAAGTCTGTTGGAAACTAAGTAAGTGAGGTTTATATATCTGTGGAATATCCAGGGTGGGAGTAAGAACTCTTGTCTGCTTGAGTTCAAAACACGTAATTCCATAAGATGAAGCCATGTCAATAAAATGGCATTGAAGTGTCTTACCTGTGAAGGAGACCTACATGTTCAGTAGTGTGTGTGGGAATTTCTATTATTGACTGAATTTAATTAATTAAGGGCAGCATTGGTTTAAATTACATGGACATCATTTTAGAATCATCATGCCTTTTCATTACCTATCCTGAAGCAAATCAAAACAGAAATACCAGGCTTGAAAAGTTTAATGATATCTTTATGATGTAGTTGACACAACATATGTATGTTGTTATTGCTCTGAGCATGTAACATGCTTGGCTTCTGATGTAGAGCCATTTCCACTAAATTGGACTTCTTGTATTAGTTGACTTTGATACCTTTGCTGGTGTCCTCCACATTATAATATCTTCAGTGAATGTACTTCTGTTATTTTTTCTCTATGTGTTATATAGACACACACTCTCCCAGGACTGTGGCCTTTAAAAACAAAAAAGGAAAAGAAAGAGAACAGCAAAAACCCACTTCTTTGCAGTTAGCATAATGAAAATGAAGGCATAAGGCAATCTTTGCCAACCTGGTGGGGTGCTGCTAGTTATAGAATTAGAAGAGTTGTAGTCCATCATATCAAAAGGGTGTTGGACTGTTGAAGTGAATAAGGAGAAGCTATAATCCTATGCATTGCCTTTTATGGTTATATTACAAACAAATATATAAACAGATGAAATGAACATAGATGTGCGCAAATGGAATAAGGAACAAAATTGTGGTATGTTGAGCCTGCATTTTGCACTATTCAGCATAAAATGGCTTCTGGGCGCTTTTTTTTCAAGTCAGGGAGAATAGATTTCACCTCAAATCTCTGTAGTTCTTGAAAATTGTCTTATTAAAGAAGCTTCATCATCTAAAGTCTCTAGATGTTTTTGATGATTTAGGCCTCACTGCCTTTAATGAAAGATAGCATCAGCTTTCATTACCAAAGTAATCAATCCAAGTTCAGTTCTTGGTTGAGTTAATGAAGGTATAAACAGAGACTGTCACCCATGCTTTTTATTGTAGTGCTGTAATTCTTGTTTGCTTACCTTTCTTGAAATGTAAAAGGAACATTTCACATATTTACAACTTAAAAGAAGCATGAAAAAAGTGCTCTTAATAAAATTTGTAATTATTATCACTTGGGTGTGTGTTTAGGGTTGTTATGTACTTATGTTCTATTGAGAAGTCTCAACATTTACACTTAAACGTTCTAGGTGTTTTTTATCCATGCTTGTGAAACTGCATAAGAAATTGAAATAACCATTTGTTAAATGAATGACATGATTGAATTGCATTGGCCTCTGAAGAAATGTTTCTCCAGTTGTTAATACTCACTTGGATTTGTATCCCATCAAGTCCAGATTAGTTCAGGTAATATTACCTGCCCTGTATTCTCATGGCATCAGAAGCAGTAATTGCATCATTAACTCTCTGTGTTGTCTGCCCAGGGCAGTAAAAACTGCAAGTTCTGTATAACTGTAGTGTGTAATAAAAACAAACTAATGTAGATTGGTCTTGCTTGGCCAGATCAGTAGAAGTAGGAGATATAAGAAAAAAGGGAGTCTAGGTAAAATTGCACCTGAGACAGATGAGATTTAGTGAATTTAGATGAACCACTATCAGCCCACTATCCTCTGGCCCCATATAAAATATGGAGATAATAAATCACATTGGCATACTTAAAAGATTTAGTGTCAAGAAATTTGATGGAATGTTTTACCTCACAAAGAGTTTGTTTCACAGTAAAGAAAGAAAGGGGGATGAAAAGAAAGTAACAGCATTGTTAAGCCTAACTGATTTTTTTTTAGCATGCATTTGCATGGATTTATATCCAATTTTGAGATGTACTATATAATAGCAATCCACAGGTATTTAAGAATGATTTTACAGAGGTGAGTTCAAAGTATCATGAGATACAGAATGATGTAAATTATGTCATTGGCCACGAGTGTCAGGTTTCTGGAAAATCTCGGAATAAGACCAGCTCACAATGTACTCACTGGAAACCGAGTCTTTATGACACTTTTACCAGAATACAAAAAAGCCAGTTCTAATGGCATCTTCTTTGTTGCAGGTTATATACCTCACAACCCTCTCACCCCCCCCCCCCCTTTTCAGGCCCCCAAACAGTTCCCAAAACAAAAGTCTTATTGGTGGTTCTCTCCAGTCCTGTCTCCTCCTTTCCCCCTTCCTTGCATTCCAGACTTAGGCCAGGGTGACTGTCCAGCCCTTTTCACACGGCTGGATCTGGCTTCCTGACAACGAGTCCCCAAAGTGTTGCGTAAGATGATAGAGATTCACCAAGCTCTTTAGACCTGAAGTGTAAAAATAAAGAGAAAAAAAATCAACAGGTTTTTAAATTGATCTGCTTCGAATAATATTTTGGAAGTGTTATCCTTTTCTACATCTAGTTCTGAGGAAACATCCACATCACTGCCCATTTCTGATTTCCCTAACACATGTAGTATGCTAAGAAACCTTTGTATCTTTTCATCTCTCTACTAATGGACTGGAACCTGTGAATATATCCCGTTTCTCTTTCCAGTCTTCATTGGTAATCTATTTTTTTTCCAGAATAAAGGTCATTTGTTGCTTGAAGGTCATTAACTGCATGTCTAACAATATTAAAATATTCTGCCCCTTGTTGCAATTTCTAACAGTAAATCTGAGTCAATTTATCATCTTGCAGAGAGATTATGCTGTTTGTCCAATGCAGAGTGCAGAGGTGCATTGCTGACAGAGGATGGCATATGTCACATTCAAGGATGAGCATGTAAAAGCATCTCCCATGTTGTGGGATCCTTAAATGTTGCTGGCAAAGTAGATGAGGAGCAGATTTGGCAATGGGATCTGTAACAGAATCTTGACCCTGTATTTCTATTTATGCTACGTGTCTTATTGTAGTGAATAGTGGTTTAAAGTCTGAACGTTGTCTGTAGACAAGTAAAGCCTGATATCCAGATCCTGTGAGAAAGCAGTACTCTTGTCCAGAATGGTTTGCAAATTTTTTGATGATATATTTGAATGGTCTTATCCGGGAGCTGCAGATAACTAGTGGTATATGTTTCTGTCATTTTGGGGCTGGGGATCTATTTTTTAGTTAAGAATAGCCAGTTTAGAATCATCCCAGGTTCTGCAGTTTCAGTGCCACAAACTGATGCCTAAGGATGACACCTGGGAATGTCATTAAGCTTTATGCTGCAGGGACAAACCACAGCTTATCACTCAAAGTCACACACACACACCTTTCTCTCACACATACCATTAAAGCATATCTTTCTGCTTGTAAATTAAGACTCAGCTAAAGGCTCAGATCAAGGTGAAATTATGAAGTAATTCCTTCTTACGTACTTAGCAAAACAAGATTCAAAACATTTCATTTTGCCTACTTTCTTCTAGTGAGAAGCTGGATACAGAGCAGAAGCCCTGATATATCAGCTTAGAGGCCTAGGAAGATGCTTACAAAGGACTCTCACATAAAGCTATTATTCTACAACAGTTACATGGTCACTGATAGCAATATACTGGGATGAGCACCCTTGCTATTTCATCTCTCTGAATTTTCAGATCTATACTGGTTTACCAATCTATGGTACCACAGTAGTACTTTTGCATGACCTCATAACTCTGTCCTCCTGCACTTTTCCAATTTTTTAAACAAGAGTTCTGCAATTTCGCCTCAAGTTATTTTTTAAATTATAAATAAAATTTATAATTAAAGAATTGCTGCTTCAGGAACGTGGAGTGGGAGAGGAGCAGAATCCCACTTCCATACCAGCATACTGACACAGATTCAGAATGCTCTCATCGCAAGAGGTAAGTGATGGAACAATCTCTGGCTGCTGGTTGATTTTCCCTTAATAACAGGGATGGGTTTATCAAAAGGAGAAGGCAAACCGTCAGTGGGATGTGCACATCATTGTGTGATAAGTAGCATTATCAAAGCTTATGATTCTACTTCAGTGCTGATTTGCCTTCATTGTATAATAAAGTCCTGGAGTTACAACCAAAAATCAATTAGGGCATGGAAATTGTAGAAATTGTTGCTACTCTACTAACTGTACCCTACTTGCATGAAATGTTTTCTTTTTGCCTGGAGCTGAGCCCATCAAGTCCTTGCACCATTGACTCCTACCTGGAGTTAACCTATTAAAACGGAAAACTAAAGGAGATTAGGTATCTTTGCTTGCAAGGTATTAATTTTGCCATGTTGATTTTCAACTTCATTGGGTGATTACTGTAGTATGAGATACTGTGGTATCTACCCAAGTGTGAGTTTTGAGTCTCTGTCTGATGAATTACTGGTGGGGTTAGATGTAAATAATAGATTTAGTAGAACATGACTGTGGTATTGCCTTTCTTTGATGTTGAGATTGTGTGCTTCAAGTGATATTCTAGCAAATCTATTATTAACTGCTAAGCCCACCACTACAACTCATAAGATAGAGACTCAAACTTATAGAGGCCATGCTGCTAGTAGCACATCTGCTGGTAAGTTTTCCCATATTAGAGAGGCCTTTGCTGAGGAGCCAGCCTAAATATGCCATATAGCTGCAGGGCAGCAGGAGTAGTGTATGTGTGTGTGGAGTGAAAGTGGCAGACTTCTCAGAGACTGTAGCACTGGCATCAATGCTAACTCCAAAAGTGCTAGTGTTACTCAGAAGAATATGATTTTTTAATTTAATAGAATTTTACTTTAAAATTGTAAAAACACCCAAAATACACATTACAAACATATACACATACATATACATAGACAACCTGCCACCCACAATACAATTATTCCTCAGCCCACTCCCAGTGCAACCCACCACCTTGACTCCTGACACTGAACTACACAGAGTTTATGCATAATTTTATTTAACCCTCTGTGCTTCTGAATCAATAAATTCCCCTTGTTTTTATTTCTTAATTTCTCCCATCAGGTATGATAAGGCCAGTTTCCAATTTCTTTCAAAAACTTCATGACCAAGATGGCCAAGATCTCTAGCAATTTGAAATATGAAAGTCAAGAAGAATATGTTAAACACTCCTGACATCCTTTAATTTTGAAAGCACTATGATGAGACAACTTAAAATTCAGTGAGATAATGCTGAAAGAAGACAGGAGGCACTCAACCAACTACTGGGGAAGAGTAGACTACAAATATAAGCAGTGCTATGTCTCTTTCTCCATCAGTGCCAACATTTGGCTTATAACTTGTCTTTCTCCCCAAGAGAACAAGGTGAGTACTCCAACACCAACTTCAAGTCCACCCTGTCAAGCTCGGGAAGGAAGACTGTTGGGCAGCCAACAGGCTGCAATAGATAAGAGGCCACAAGTTATCATGTTAATCCTGTTATTGGATCAAAACCTCTTACTGTGAAGACTGTGTGTTGGTCGCTGTGCATCAAACTCCACACAAAAAACAATTTTGCACACAAGCATCTTCCAAGACAAACCAAAACCAGCAAAAATCCCATGGCAATTGGCAAATGATCATGGGAGTAGGACTGTGAAATATGGAAGCCCCTAGCTATGGACCAGTACATGGGCAATGGACAGGGATTCAGTTGTTTGTTTGTTTATTTATTTATTTACTTACTGTATTTATATACCGCTTTTCTCACCCCAGGGAGACTCAAAGGGATTTACAACATAATACGAGTAATAGCAAAATTCAGTGCCTAACATACATATAAAATTGAAACATAAAATCTAAGGAAGAAACATATATCTATGCATTAAAATCAATAAGACCATTAAACATAAGATGTAAACAACATTTAGATATGAAAACAGATTTAAAAACACCAAATATAAACATTAAAATCACATGATTTTAATAGTTGTCTCACACTGCATGTTGGTAGCCTTCTTGCCTACTGAGCAGAAAAACCTGGCAAACAAAGCTAGAGAGGTTAAACCCCATTTGCATCCAGCCTGTTCTCTGTGATAGACTAGATCAGCATGCTCATCCAGAATCAAATCCTGAATGTGACTTGCTTTCCCATCCACTGATCTAGCATTAAACAACAGCAGTGTTTTCAACCTACAAGGACTGTCAGCAATCAGGTGGAGGCAATCATGAGCGCTTCCCCCCATGGATTCCAATGGCAACACGGGAGCCCTCCCACGTTGCCCTGGCAGCAGCATGTGCCAGTTATGCCCTCCTTCACCCACAAAGCCACACTGGCATTGTTTGATGGGAGCTGCGTGGCTGACCTGGGCTAAATTGGCACATGCCGCTGATTTTAGCCCCATGTGAAGAGGTCGTAAGTGAGAACATGCAGCGTGAGAAAGCATGAATCAGGGAAAGGTAGAAATCATAAAACAAAAAATGGAACATATAAAGCCATATTTTCCAAATTAAATAGTCCTCAGATGTAATTTTCCCTAGAATCCAAGATGTCTAAATTGAGGTTATAATATTTTGGACACATCACAAGATGATGTGATTCACTGAACAAGACAGTAAGGCAGAAGGAAAGGCGGGAGAGCACATTCCAGGTGGATTGATTCAATCGAGGAAGGCACAGCCATGAGTCTGCAAGATCTGTCCATGATTTGGAGGTCTCTCATTCATAAGGTCAAAGTCTACATGAGTGCAAATAACAGCAACAAATTGTATTCTGAATGGAAACTGAAGGTGTTTGATTATGTGTGAGTGAAAGCTGAAGATGGAAGGAAAACAAATCTGAAACTGGGCAGACTAATTGTATTTATCTGCAAAAATGTTTTACTCAATGAACTATGACTGAAACAAATCTTGAGTTAGTATTATGTGTAACTGTAAGATGTAGAATTGGATTTTTATCCAGATTTTGCCTGAGTTAAGATCATGTGCTGTTTACAAAATGGAAATAGGTTTGGTTTTGGGGAATGCTTTGCAGTTCCCAAGTTACAAACGACTCATAGTTAAGGATACGGGTAAAACAGCAGGAAGTGAGATAAATCTACCCCTCGGAAGGAAAAATCACTCTTACAGGAGTTATCATGGGGTAAAGGTATTTCCATTGAAGTTTTATCACCAATCATTGTTTCCACAACAAGTCACATTTTTCAAAATCCATTTATCATAGGGACAGAAAGTGAGGTAAAATCTTCTGAATAAAGTCACAGGCAACAAAACAAACTCCACAGAGCTGTTAACCCTTCCCTGTGCTATCCAAAGTTTTTCTTAACTTCAATTTGTATGTAAGCCACACACAGTTCAAATACATTCATTGAAAAGTAAAGTTTCATGGGGATATATAAATTTCATAGTGTTGTGACTGGGGAAAGAAAAAGGCAGAGTATAAGGAAAGAATAATCAGGGTAGATAAGAGATTTCTTTAAAATATAGGTATTCTCAATGTTATATTTAAATTGCTTTTTCAGAGCTCTCTCAATTGTGGAAATGTTCTGCCTTTTAAATAAAATATAAGATGTACCTCTATGCTCGCCTCTTAAAGGGTAGCTTTTTACATTTCTCACTGATGTAGCCTGTAGATTATAATGACAGAATTCTTTAGTCACCACTAAGTATTGGCAATTTTAGTTTCTAACTGTTGTATTCTCCTCATGTCCTGTTGTTCTCAATACGCTGGATGGTATAGAAACTGCAGTATAAATCCTGGACTTGGCAAGAGAAATTCCATCCAATTATCTTACTGACTGGTCTTTATTGCAGTTCATCTGGTTTTCTGATTTCATTTCAGATCTCCTGACATCTGTTCTGCAAGTGTTAGTGGCAGGCATAGGTATTTATAGATATACAGATAAATGTATATGTATGTATGCATAATAACTGCATATTCCAGTACCACCTATTATTGCACAGAAATTAAGCTACTGTTGCTGTTCCCCTTCTGGCATCAACTCTTTAAGAAGGCTAAAATAAACATGGGAAAAGTGTGACAAATTAATCCAGAGAGTATGTGTTTTCACCATTATTCAAAAGTAAACGGGTTGACTTGACAAGCTCAGTTTTGAAAGCACTCTTTCTCTGGGTATAGAAGGGTAACAAGTGGGGAATCCTACAAGAAGACTCAATTTACCAAATGTCAAGTAGGTAGTATTAATTTTTAGCAAGAAAATTGCATTTCTCAGAACTAGGGAATTCATCAGATTACACTGGGAAGTGTTCAGAAAAAGAAAGTTCTGTCTACCCCATTCCGTAATAAAAAGGAGTTTTTCCCTATCTTGGGATCACACTGTTTAGTGCGCTCAGTTGTCTTGCCTATTTTTCAATGAAAAGGTTTCCACACTGCAGACATTTGGCCCTGCCCACCACCCCACTTGGTGCTTCTTGATACTACAACTCCCACAATTCCCAACAGCAGAGAGGGAGAGAGAATGGATGGGAAGGAATCCCATTTAGAAGGGTAACAGCACTGGCCCTCTCAACAGAGGACACAGAGAAATCATGGAAGGAAAGGAAAAGGTACCCTAAAAGGCGTTATAGAAGCGTTATGAGGTAGCTTACAACCAAACCTTCTTGCTTGGGAAGCAAAAGGGAATGCCGGAAATTGCCCAAAAAAGTTATTCTGACTCCTCCCCCCATTTCTCCTCCCACAAATTGGGTGATTCAAACCTGTGAGCAACGAGGGCTACTTCATTAAAAATTTGGCAAAACATCCGGAGATTTGAGAAAAATCCATTTCCTCACCTCTTCCTGATACGGTGGAAAAAAATGCTGCCCTCCACATTTAAAAGACTCAAAAACTGCACTTTAACCAAAACGAATGTAGTGGACCCACAGAATACCAGATTTTAAGTGGAATTTAAGTTATGTGATGAAGTGGTAGAAGAGGAACTGGTAAAACATCTCAGAGTATTCTCTGTCTGAAATTCGTAGGGTCACCATATGTTGACAGGTAGTTTGAAGGCACACACACAAAGACTTCATGGAAGCTATGATTTGAGTTACATATATTATGAGAACAGAAGGAAGAAGTCCTGTGAATGCTGTCTCGTGTTTCTCTTTTCCATTTTGAAAAGGTTTATTTCCCATAAAATGATTATTCTCTCAATAATAACTTAACCTTGAGGAACACAGCATGTTTGTTCCAAATAGGTGCGAGTTGCATGCAACATGCTACTTTCCTGAAGGTAAGAAACCATTTCTCACTCTTGATGTAAACGTAGTGCTATGGTTTTCAATGTAGCATCTTTGCACCGGTCCAGTTTGGGCAGATGACTTTGTCTAGGCTTGCATTTGAAACTCAGTTCTTATGTAACTTCTTCCATTTGCAGAGTAATAAGAGCGATTTTTCATAATTTCTGACTCAGAAATAATCGTCTACAATATTTGAAACAATCATTACTTGATCTTAATTGTTTTTTAAATGAAAAAGAACTTATGTCTGCATAAATTGATGCCTTGGGTTTCCATCCTCTGTATTGTGTGCTTTTTATATATTTTCTCTGTTGCTGATTAGGAGATTACTGATGGGGCAGACTCCAAAACTGGAGGGGTGTGTATTAGAAATGAGACGTGTATGGGCCCAAGAGGCACTTCTGCACATACCATGATCTGATAACTGGCCACAGAAGTGTCTGAATTTGATCAGTGTGCTCACTTTCATAGTTTTTGCGAAGTTTCAATATCAGAGCTTTCAGGCCACATGAATATAGTTATATCACTGAAACGTTTAGGGAATTGGGAATTTGCTTGAGACAGTTATATATGACTACAGGAGAGATATCAGTGTTCCAGTGGAAACAACAGAAAGAGCAGCAAAAGCAGATCAATAGTAAATTCATTCCATTAAAAATAATGGTTAAAATATTCACTTCATCATCATTACTTTTTTTCAGTAACCCTGAAGCAGAACATGAACAATTATTTTCACTCATATTCTATGTTGCTTTAAGATTAGCGAGTGCAGCTTCTAGTGCAAGTCTAAAAACTGAATATGGAGAGCCAGTAACATATTAAGGTAAAAATAATTTTTTTAACCATTGTTCAAAGCAGTGGAATTTTGGTCAGATTCGTTTAAAGGTAAAGGTTTCCTCTGACATTAAGTCTAGTTGTGTCCAACTCTGGGGGTTGGTGGTCATCTCCATTTCTAAGCCGAAGAGCCAGTGTTGTCCGTAGACACCTCCAAGGTCATGTGGCTGGCATGACTGCATGGAACACTGTTACCTTCCTGCCGGAGCGGTACCTATTGATCTACTTATATTTGCAGGTTGGCAGAAGCTGGTGCTAAGAGCAGGAGCTCACCCCGCTCCCAGATTTGAACCGTCAACCTTTCGGTCAGCAAATTCAGCAGCTCAGTGGCTTAACTGCTGTGCCGCAATAGCAAAAATGAAAGCGGAATTAGCAGATTACCAGAATAAAGTCAAAAACATGTTCAGAATAAAAGCATAACATTATTTTCTAATAAGGAAGACTTTTCTTTGGTTTCTAAATAACAATGGACAAACCCAATTGGAACAAAATTTAAGGTGATTATGTGGGTGGGGAGAAGTAATATAATTTATAATACAGATACATAGAATCATATTGGAAGAGACTGCATGGACCATCCAGTCCAACCCCCTGCCATGCACGAAAAGCACAATCCAAGCACCCTCTGACAGATGGCCATCCAAGTCTCTGTTTAAAAGCCTCAAAGGAAGGAGCTTCCATCACCCTCTGAGGCAGGGAGTTCCACTGCTGAACAGCTCTTACACTCAGGAAGTTCTTTCTAATGTTTATGTGGAATCTCCTTTTTCACCTGTATAGAAACTTGGTGAAAAACTTTGATGAAACTATGTAATGCATAGAATTTTGTTATTGTACTACAGAAATGTAAGTCAGTTATGCTAGTACAGTAGACTCTCAGCTGGCAGCCATGGAACTTGGTAGGTGTCAGATAAATTTAGTTTCTGTTGATTGTAGTTACAGTAACTAATACTATAACCAATACTATACTCTGTATTGACTTTATATTCATATTAATATTGAAATACAGTAATTGAAAGCAAATTAAGACAAACTTAACTTAATATAGCACAGTTTTACTGCATTATAAAAATAACTTTGTGAATGCAGTATTATTTCTTTGGTTTTTTTTTTTTTTTGCCAGATGCTTGAGGGTTTTGATTGCTGAGAGTCTACTATAGTTGCACTTCAGGAATAGAGGCAGCAATGAGAAAAGGAGAGGGCTGCTAGTATTGAGTCATCATTTGCTCCAGTGTCATGGGAGAAACCCTGTTATATGCCTGCAAAACGTGGACCATCTACAGATGTCACACCCAATTCCTGGAATGATTCCATCAGCGTTACCTCTGAAAAATCCTGCAAATCCCTTGGGAAGACAGGTGGACAAATGTCATCATGCTGGAAGAAGCAAAGACCATCAGCTCTGAAGGGATGATCCTTCGCCATCAACTCCGTTGGACTTGTCACGTTGTTTGAATGCCCAATCACTGTCTCCCAAAGCAGTTACTCTACTCTGAACTGAAGAATGGAAAATTGAAGGTTGGTGGACAGGAAAAGGGCTTTAAAGATGGACTTAAAGCCAACCTGAAAACTATGTCATATACATTGAGAACTGGGAAGCTCTGGCCCTTGAGCGCTCTAACTGGAGGTCAGCTGTGACCAACAGTGCTGTGGAATTCGGAGAGACACGAATGGAGGGCGAAAGGGAGAAACACATCAAGATGAAAGTGAGTCAATCCAACCCTTACTGGGACTGCCTTCCTTCTGGAAACCTATGTCATCACTGTGGAAGAACATTTGAGTTAAGAATAGGTCTCCACAGTCACCTTCGAACCCACCACCAAGACCCTACACTTGGAAGGCCATCCTGCTCAGACACGAGTGGTCGCTGATGGTGATGATATTGAGGCCAATACTACAGGGTACATGGGGAGGGTCTGCAGCCAATCCTCCCTTTCCAGTATTTTCAAAATTGAATGCTGAAGTGTGTAGTCAGGCAGTTACTTTAAACTTGACACTTTCCCATCCAATGTTTGTCTGATAATTCTGGTAACTAGCGGTGCAGGCAAAACTCTGAAGTCCTCCAGTTCTGCGATGCATCCACTTGTACCTGCAACGTTGCATACCAAAATAGTTTTGTAGCCTGGATGTTAGGATTGTGTCCTCAGGTTATTATTTAAGCACATAGAGGCCTTGGCTGATTGAGGTTATGAGAGCTGCTCTTAATTGTACCTCAAGGCTGTAGTATATTCAGGCTTAGCAGCCCCCAACCAGGTGAGCTAATGAATTCCAAGTTTTACTACTTTTGCCAAATTTCGTTAGTAAAAGTTTGAAGTCAGCTGCCATGCTCTGTCCTTCCCATTCTATATGTTTTAATATCCTTTCCCATCTTACAACTCATTGCTTGCTCAGGCCTTATGCCACAGCTTCCCATAAAGACAAATGATTTAATGCAGCAGAGAGATGAAGGAAGAGCTGCGTAAGGCTGATATATAAAAACACCTCTATGCCTCATAAACTTAAGCTTATTATTAGCAGGCTGAGTTGGATCGCATGGTGTCAGATGGTGAGTTTGAGAGTCATTACACTTTAATTCTTCTTTCCATTTTACATAGGAGAAAATGCTCCGAAAGCAAGTTTTTAATTGTGAAAAAGGGGAGAATTTTGCCTTTTCAGGATTGTTCATGAAAACATTTATTTACTCAGTTTAAACTCCAGAGACTTCCTGTACAGAATTCAGAATACTCTATTTACTCAGGTCTAGGTAAAAGGTGGCTTCCCCTGATGTTAAGTCCAGTCGTGTACGACTCTAGGGGTTGGTGCTCATCTCCATTTCTAAGCCAAAGAGCCGGCGTTGTCAGTAGACACCTCCAAAGCCATGTGGCCGGCATGACTGCATGGAGCGCCGTTACCTTTCCGCTTGAGCAGTACCTACTGACCTACTCACATTTGCATGTTTTCGAACTGCTAGGTTGGCAGAAGCTGGAGTAACAGCGGGCGCTCACTCCACTCCCCGGATTCAAACCTGTGACCTTTCGGTCTGCAAGTTCAGCATCTCAGCGCTTTAGCATGCTGCGCCATTGGGGGCTCCGAATCTATTGCTCACATTTTTGGCTAAATAACTTTACTAAAATTAGGGTGCACATTAGATTCATGTCATATGGTAATTTTAGGGCTTTTCCACACAGGGCCAAAAACCATGATGGCTTTCAGATTAACCAGAGGCATCCAAATGACGTGTCAGGTTAATCCAGGTTAATCCAGAGTAAACTGGGATTTCCCGATTTATTCTGGATTATAAAAATACCAGAAAGGATCTGGACCTTACTGCAAGATCGGGTCTTTTCAGGAGTTGGGCCTGTGGCACCCCCTCCCCTCCCAACCCCCCTTTCTCCTTTAAATTTACTGGAGGGGTTTTGCTGCATCCTCAGGCCTCTCAGAAGAAGCTTTCCACACATCAAAATGACACACCCAGAGCTTTGGAGAGGGGCCTGAGGAGACAGTCAGGCCTCTCCCGTAAGTTTACAGGAGAAATAGGGGTCTGGGGTCTGTCTAGATGCCCTCCTGGGTCAGCTTCTGGGCCTGCCTGGAAGGGCTCTTAGTGCTGAGCCAAAGCAAAGGGGAAGCTGCTTCAGGAGCAGCTGGAGCTCCCATTTGAGGGACATCATCTCTAATGTAACTAGAGACTAGACAGACTAGAGAGATGGGCCGAAACTAACAAAATGAAGTTCAACAGGGATAAATGCAAGATACTTCATTTCGGCAGAAAAAATGGAATGCAAAGATACAGAATGGGGGACGCCTGGCTAGACAGCAGTACATGTGAAAAAGATCTTGGAGTCCTTGTGGACAACAAGTTAAACATGAGCCAGCAATGTGATGTGGCTGCTAAGAAAGCCAATGGCCTGCATCAGTAGGGGTATAGCGTCTAGATCCAGGGAAGTCATGCTCCCCCTCTATTCTGCCTTGGTCAGACCACACCTGGAATCCTGGGTCCAATTCTGGGCACCGCAGTTGAAGGGAGATGTTGACAAGCTGGAATGTGTCCAGAGGAGGGCAACTAAAATGATCAAAGGTCTGGAGAACAAGCCCTATGAGGAGAGGCTTAAAGAGCTGGGCATGTTTAGCCTGCAGAAGAGAAGGCTGAGAGGAGACATGATAGCCATGTACAAGTATGTGAGGGGAAGTCATAGGGAGGAGGGAGCAAGCTTGTTTTCTGCTGCCCTGCAGACTAGGACGCGGAACAATGGCTTTAAACTATAGGAAAGGAGATTCCACCTGAACATCAGGAAGAACTTCCTCACAGTGAGGGCTGTTCGGCAGTGGAACTCTCTCCCCTAGACTGTGGTGGAGTCTCCTTCTTTGGAAGCTTTTAAACAGAGGCTGGATGGCCATCTGTCGGGGGTGCTTTGAATGCGATTTCCTGCTTCTTGGCAGGGGGTTGGACTGGATGGCCCATGAGGTCTCTTCCACCTCTACTATTCTATGATTCTATGATTCTATGAACTGTCATGTCTCAATGCTGTACAATTCTGGGATTTGTAATTTGGTAAGACATCAGCATTATTTGGCAGAGAAGGTTCAAGACTTTGTCAAATGACAGCCCCCACAATTCCATAGCATTGAGTCAGGGTAGTTAAAGTAGATTCATTCTACAGATGCATCCCAAGGTTTTTTTTTCCTATTGCTGAAAGTTTTTGTGTTCTAACACTTTTGTTTTTAAATAAGGAATTCTAAGCAGGCAGCAACTGTAGTGGACAAATTACAAAGAGTGCACTTTTTGTTGCTGTGCATTACATTTGGCAGCAAATATTTGGTTTCGGGGTTTTGAAAACTGAGGTGTTCATTAGACTCAAGTAAATATGATAGTTAAGTAAAACAGGAGAGTTGTAAACAGAATTTTCACCTGCCTTCCTCATTTATATCCACAGGTTCTGCATGCATGGATTCAACCAACTATGGTTTGAAAATATTTTTTTGGGCGGGGTGGGGGAGGGGATTCAGAAGCAAATCTTAATTCTTCCATGTACCAAACATGACACTAAAGTGTAAACATGCCCTGCTGTAGTCTCCTGTCTTTTCACAGATTCTCAGACTCTCAACAGTATAATTTGAATTATTATCCATTTTATATTAGAGATTTTAGTTTATTGTGCCATTACATGCACATGAATATCCACAGATTTTACTATCCTGAAAGAAACCCCCAGTGAATTTTAGAAATTCTTGATGTGAGGTATGGACATGGAATATAACCTAATTTTTTTATGTTTAAATGGGCAAAGTGCAGCCCCTCAAATGTTGTCAGACTGTTCCCAGTTCCTTTACTATGTTGGTTAGGTGTGCTGTGAGTTTCACTCTAACAATGTCTAAAGGAGTGCGACTGCTCACTCTGGCTTGCAGAATTTAAGATAAAGACCTTTTCAAACTTTTCAGTAAGTGCAGGCAATGCGTTACAATTTTGACATAGCTTCATGAAGTAAATCTTATAAGCCTTCAACTTTAATTCAACACAGAGAGAAAGGGTTTGCCTGATTTATTGGTGAAAAGCCTTAAGCCGTGGGCGACATTAGCAGTGAAAATGTCAAGCTCTGTAGTGTGTAGTACATAAGCGTGCTGTAATTTCTCTATACTTAATGTAATGGAACAATAACCAAGGCTTTTACGCTTTTTCTTGGATATTTTATAACACTGAGGGAAGATATACATGTTACATTTGCCATCTAGTGCTGTCTTGGCCTAGACTGCTGCTGTGATGTGTATAGCCAACTCACATTAATTGATTTCTCCAGTGCGGGTGCATTTTGCTATTTGTTTGTGATGGACATTTGGATTGAATAGTGCTTCTTGACTCTCATGCAATTAATAATGCTACAGGAAATAGACAGAGGTTGGAGTCACTTACCCTGTCCCAGCAACTGAATCATCACAGGGCAAATTTGTAATATGTGATTTTTTTTTAATTTTGTGCCATCAATGTTGTGAAATCATGGGCAATTGTGTGCTGTCTTGTGCAAACATGGGGTGGTGCTACACATCCAAACAGCTGGTTTGCACCCTCAAAGAATGGGAAGCCTAAGCCACATTAGCTCCTCAGGAAATCTTGGCACATTATATCTCCTCCACCAAAAGTGCTCCTCCCTGAAAAGAAATGCTTGCAAATGTCCTCGAAGGTGCATGGGGGCATTTTCACCATGTTTTCAGGTCTTTCTTGACCATTTTAGCCCAGGAGTCTTTTTTTAACAGCAGGAATTGGCAGGTGTCACTTCCTGCTCATTTTGTCTTTCAAAATGACTTCTGATCCTAAATTGGTCCAGAACAGTGGTTCTCAACTTGTGGGTCCCAGTTTACCAGCTGGTAGGATTTCTAGGAGTTGAAGGCCAAAACATCTGGGGACCCCCAGGTTAAGAATCACTGGCCCAGAGTGTCTCCTAAAATGTGATGAAAATGTAAAGAATCCAAAGGAAGATTAAACATTGATTATAACCATCAGTTGATGTGGCAGCAGAGGAGTGGAAGGAGGAGAATGAACAAGGGGAGGGAGGGTGGGTTGTAATAGTAGTGGTTCTGGCAGTGACCTTAAATGCACAATCCTGGCACAGATAAAAGAGCCGAGCTGATGGAAGAGTGTTTTAAAAGTGAAATTCATGCCTAGCAATGGAATTTGAGAGTTTGAGTAGAGAGAAGGAATGCCAAAAAGAAGAAGAAGTAGAAGTTATAATAACAAAAACAACCACCTGAAAAAAGGCCATACCCAGAGATTTTTACTTTTGCGGTTCTATAGTCATGAGTTTATTGGGTGTGTTTGTAGAACTGCACATCAGTAATAGGATGGCATAGACAACTTTTATGTAATTTCACTTATTGCTGGCTAGCAGCCCCAGTGTGCCTACCAATGTGTCTGCCAATGCAAGCAGCAGCAGCAACAATAGGTTTCCTACCTCTACAGTGTAAGAACAGTGGCATAAAGTTAAGAATTCAAGGAATGCATGTTTTACCTAAAACTTCCCAATCTCTGGAATCCCCAGCAAGTGACTTAATTCCCACCTCTCTTGCATCCCCTGCCTGAAAGTGAGCCACATTTTCAGCTCTTCTGCTCTCTCTTGCCTGGCCATTCCCACATACTTTTCACTGCATAAGTCAAACATGGAGTTGTTTTGAGCATGCTTATGATTCTCATGGTCTATAACAGAACAGAAACTTGCATTAAAAAATTTACAAACATGCTGCATAATGATTGGGATATACTATGTACCAGGCTTTCTCCTAGATTTTGTACAACCCCCCCCCCCCCCCCCCCCCATTTTCTTAATGCTATGCAAGTAGAGAAATCAGCGAATGAAAGTTTAATACCAGGAAATCTATGATGGGGAGGAAAATATTTAATTATCCTGTTGCTTTGGACTACAGTTTCCACAATACCTTCCTTTGGTAATACTGCTTGGGACTGATACGAATTCTAAGCCACTATATCTTGGGAGGCAAAAGGTCCCGCATCCCTCTGAGAGAAAACAGACAATGCCTGTCAAACTGCTGAGGGTGACTCATCAAATTTAAACTCCCATAAATAAGATTTCTCCTCCTCTTTCTACCTTAAAATTAGCACAGGCTGTTCCCAAACCTACCTTTCTGATACTGCTCAGTTTTTGATCAGTCTGTTGTACCACTTCTGAACAGAAGCCATAGATGCTCTTCTCCGCCCCTTCCCTTTCTAGTACAATGGTACAACATTATTCACCCAACACAGCCATTCCCGAGGCCCGATAATGAGCCATGAAAAATTATCTGAGAAAGATAATTGCACAGCTGGGGTCTAGCTGATATTCCACCTGGCTGTAGCACAGAGAAAGCGAGACAGAGGAAAATGTGACAACACATCGAGTTTTTGAAAGGTGTCTACAAGAGCAACCTGTCCTCAAAAGCTTCAAGGGGAACTTAAAAACAATAACGGAGATTGAAGGCTTTCATAGCAGGAATCACTGGGTTGACGTGAGTTTTCCGGGCTGTATGGCCATGTTCCAGAAACATTCTCTCCTGATATTTCTCCCACATCTATGACAGGCATCCTCAGAGGTTGTGAGGTCAGTTAATCAGTGCTAATCAAGGTGGTCAGTTACAACATTCACACTTGCCTCAAGCAGATAAGAGTTCTTTCTCCTACCCTGGACATTCCACAGATATATAAGCCTCACTTGCCTATTTTCCAACAAACCTCACAACCTCTGAGGATGCCTGCCATAGATGTGGGTGAAACGTCAGGGGAGAATACTTCTGGAACATGGCCATGCAGCCCAGAAAACTCACAGCAAACCAACAACAAGGATGTTAGCCGTTACTTCCCATGGGGAAAAGCCAGTATGCTGACTGGGGACTCAAAGTAGCTCCTTCGGTAACTTTAATTTAAAAATGCGTATTTTATAGCAGTTCCTCATTAAATTAGGTGATACAAACTCAGTGGCATATAGAAGCTACAGATTCCAAAGGAAAGAGGGGCGAGAACGAAATGTAAGACATGTGGTACCAAAATAGGTATCAAAAGTGTATAGGGTTGCCAGATCAGTATTATCCCAGGTCCTGAGATGTCAGGGCCAACACGTGAGACCTATGGATCACCCTGGTGGGGTCAGAGAGGAAAGGCCTCGGATGTCTTGGGGCTGGCCCTGATAGTATTATTAAACATCATACATTAGTCATGAACAGCAGTTGCTCAGAGCATGCCACTCTTTTTTTTTTTTACTTCTGTCTTTTTTATTTCAGAAAAAGTAGGATATAATAAAATATGATTGATTCAAATAAAAACCACCTAATCTAACAAAGGAGAAAATATTTCTCTATAGAGAAATGTAAATTTCTGAAGCTCTGCGTTGGATAGAAACAAACAAACAAACAAGCAAACTAAGTACAGTACAAGAAAGCAAACACAATAGTTGCTGCATCAATCCAAAACTGTCCTGCCTTACATATATGAGGTCAACATTGGCGTGCCTCTGTCCACACCTGCTTGACCCCTTCCGCTGGTGTGGCTGGGCATACAAACCAGAAAAGGTTTGCTTAACAGGTAATTCAAACTCAGGATCCTGATTTTCCAAGAAATAACAACAAGCCAGAATGCACTCTTTCGTTATGAATCCCAACTTATTTGAACAAAAACAGGAAACTTATCTAGCCTGCCTAGTCCAGCAATGTGTTTAGGTAGTATGTTAGTCTGTGTATGTGATATGTATTAATGTGGTCTCTCCTACATCATAACATTTTGCCGAGTGGACTGTGAGCTCCCAGGTGGCATAATGACTGAACAACAGCCATATTTTGGTGGATATGACATAGTGCACCATGCTGCTTATTCTCTACTTGCAAAGTTAACCTACTTCCCTGCTGTTCAGTGGAGGATGGAGTGTCCTGTCAGCACTCCTAAAGTTAGCTTCAGCTGCCAGTCCAGCAGAATTGGAGAGGAATCCTCATTTTGTCATTTGCCTCAGGCAGGAAGATGTCTTGGGCTGGCTCGGGATGAGCTTGACTGGAATTGAGATGTAGCGGAGTCCTGTGCTACTTGGATACATGGGTTTTTCATTATGTGAAATGAAGTGTGTCTCTTCACCCTGACGAAACAGAGCTTGCAAAAGGATAGCGGCATCTCCGACTCAAATGCTGTATCTTGTCTCATACAGGGAGGCAGTCTGAATTATCTGATTTCGAAGTGTACAGAGAAGAGAGCTATTTTTCTAACACAGCCTTTCTGCTTGGTTCAGGATATGCCGCACAACCAGTCAAAATATGTAGAATGACAAAAGCCCTGTTTGTAGGCTTTGGGGAAGGAGGGGAAAGATTTGGTGGGAAATGAAATACACAGTTTTCAGCTGCATAAGCTGTAAGAGTGGGCATAAAGACATTTTCAGTGTGTGAGGCAGGCTCATAATATAAAAACAAGCCATCCAATTTTAATGGCAACTAAAATAAAGATTGGAATATTGGATGGTGGGGGGAAAGATGGGGACAGACTCACAGAATCAGCTTTACTATGTCTATATGTATGTTGGATATATGACTATAATGGAAAACTCAAACCCTAGCTGAACATGAATATCCTGCTTTTTTCTGAAATAATGTTAAACAGTATGAGAATATGATACAAAATACACGATTAAACAAGAGCTTTGGAGCATTAGTGTTGATGTCAGTCACAACATCTCAAGTATTCTGAAACATGTTGATGTAGCACACCATTTCATAAGAGGATAGTAAGTTCCATGTGTTATGAAATGGCCAAAACCATTTATTCTTAAATGTACAACATATTTCAGCCTTATCTCGAATTGTAATTCTTCACGGGCTATTCAATCTTCAGAAATTTCTGGAGTTACAGTATGCATTCTTCCATACAAGAGTGCCATTGAATATTCAGAGAAAGAACAGAGCTCACTAAACCAGACTGGCAAGCGAGGCACAAAAACACAGTTTGGAGTGTGTGAATAAATACAAATCTTGATATTAAATTTTTAGAAACATAATTTATTCTCATGAAAATGTTAGGAAAAGGTTAAAAAGTGTCTTTTGTCATGTTAATATTTCTAAAACACTACTCTTCATTTTGTAAACATCAAATAATAAAAAAAAAAAACAGCCCAATATGGCAACTATACCAAATAAGGAAATAAATTGAAACAAAACATTGGTCAGTACTTAAAAAGTACAGCCATGGATATTTCATCATTGAGATAATAGATCTTAATCAAGTGATCTTTAATTGAACTTTAAAAATGTTAATGGATGAAGGGAACAAATTAATTTTAAGAAATTAGTTGCAAGACCTAGATTTCCTTCCCTTTTCTCTGTGTGATTCATTCAACAAAAGTTGTGTTTATCTCTTAAAATTATTTTTCTCCCAGCATTGCATTTGGTTTGGCAAAGAATCATGCATACTAAAGCATGAATTTAAAAACCAAATAATGAAATATGAAAATTAGATGCCAGTGCTTTTCCTTCCACTGTTTCGCACATTATGTGGCCACAAGCCTGAGCTTGCCTTAAAGCGCGGTTCTGACAGTGAGTCACAGTTCTTGGATGTGTTGTATTATACTCATACTTTTACATTTGCACTTTAAAATCCTAGTTGAACGCCTTATAAAAAGCATACCTCCACTCTCTAGCCAGTATAAAAGGGTTTGACTTGACCTTCCATCTGTTTTTTATTTGGTAGTGAATCTTGAAATGACCATGATGCCATTGGCCCTTGGAAAAAGAGAAAGACCACACTCCAAGTGAATAGTTGCAACCAAAAATATCATGGCCCTGAGTTTGCAAGACCTGAGCAGGGCTGTTGATAACAGGGTTGCCATAAGTTGAAGTTGACTAGATGGCTGCTAAAAACAGCAACAGCAACAACTGTGCATTTTAACACTGCTAAACGAAGCAGCTGAGAAAATTAATGAGAATGGTACTCCTAGCTATGGAAAAAAGGATGTCTGCTTTTCCTCCCTGACATAATTTTTCTCTCAGATTGTTTACAAACTGAAGAGCTGTTCATACATTACCTGTGACTGCTGCTGTGTGCATTTTAATAGCTGCTATGACGCCTCAAGGTGGACAACAGCAGCTTATGAAATAAATGATTGTAATCTCAAAAGACTTTGAGAAACAGCAGAATAAAAGCAATAAACAAGCAGCAGCTAAAAGGCAGTGATTTCAATTTGTGTGCATGCTTTTCAGTCATCTGTTGACTTATGGTGACCCCAAGAATTCCATTTTAGGCAAGGTGTGCTCAGAGGTAGTTTTACCAGTGCCATCCTCTGATTAGTAGCCTTCAGTAATTGATATCCATTGCTGATCTCCCATCCAAGTGCTAATCAGGACTTATCTTGCTTAACATATGAGGTCAGAAAGAATGTGGGGCCTTTAGGGTATTAAGGCCAAGTAGTTCCAATTTAGAGGGGAATAAGTATTGGGTTTACATTTTTTAAAAGTGGCATTAAAATTTGTGAGAACAGCACAGATATCCACTTGCACTTGAAGTATACTATGGGAAGAAGTCAAGCAAACATGATTCATGATGCTTCTGGAATAGTTCATGAATTTGTGTGTAAGCATGGCACCAAAGGCCAGACTAATTATTCCAGTTTCTGAATATGGGTCACCAGCAAAATGCCTGAGTGCTGTGGTTTTGAACTGCAACTTTACACCTCCCCGTGGTTTCTCAATTTTAATTAAGAAAAAGTTCTGACTGTTTTAAAACACCAGTTGTCTTCCCAGCTGACAGCAGAGTCTGTCTGCTGGAAATTAAATGCAATCTGATCTCTGTCTCAGCTGTAACTTTTGAAAAAGTTAAAGCATGGTCCTGCTTCCCATGCTCCCTCTCCCCAGTTTAATTCAGAATGTGAGAATGGCATATTTATATAGGCCCTATCTTGATAAATAATCTACTGAGATTGATTTCAGAATATATACATTGATTGGTTGCAGAAACCTTCTTTGACTTTGCCCAAAAAATGGCTATGTTCACATATCACAACAATTCAAGAGAATTATGATTTGTTGTAGACAAGCAAGTATGTTAGTACATGTTGGCTAGTTGATCATTCGTACAAAATAGTCCACAGACCTTTGTGACATGTAAATATTTGGCTCTCCCAACAGGCCAGAGAAATAACTGCAGGTCTGGCTAGTCCAACACTGCCATATGGAGCAAAATTATTATTATTATTATTATTATTATTATTATTATTATTATTATTATTCATTTCTATCCCTCTTCTTTCCCATGGGTGGGATTCAAAAAACAAAGTGGTGCCTGTTGCTTCCATACAAATCCAGCTTAACTAAGAATTAATCTTACTTTTTCACTGGCACTGGAGAGTGTTCCAGGCATCCAACCAATTCATGGGGTGAGGACAGATTATGTGGTACACCGCTTAGTAACATCGTTCAAGAGAGGAAAATGGGCAGGGAGCTGAAGAACAATATCAAGAGAGCAGCTTTGTTGACTCCCAGCATCTGGAAGGCAACTGCTCCTCTATTTGCCTTCAGGTCATCTGTAATGGTGACTCCATGAATTGCATAGGATTATCTTGGGCAAGGAATACTCAGGAGTGGTTTTGCCAGTTCCTTCCTCTGAATTATAGCACCTTGTATTCATTGGCTATTTTTCATTCAAGAACTAGCCAGGGATGACCCTGCTTAGCTTCCATATTCAAACAAGATCTGGTACCTTTAGGATATTTAGACCTGAACTGTCCTTACCATAGATGTCTTGTCTTGTCTGTCTTGTCAGGGGACCAACCACAGTATTGTCTCTCTGTTGGGATCACACATAATAAATGTGTCATCCGGGGGGGGGGGGGGGGGAGGGGGGAATCTGAGGATGTGACCATTCCATTATATACAAGGGCAGAGTCAAATGATGTCCCTTACATTAAATGCCAAAATCAAGGTTTGTTGATGATTGAATTCATAATTACAGAATCTGTGGATACAGAGGGGTGACTCTATTTGATAATCCGTTATTACCTGCATTTTTTTTTCAAATGCACGTCATTGTTTGTAGTTATTAAGCCTGAAGTCTAAACAGGCCTATGGATGTCTCTACAATTCCTGTGGTATGAAGTGTGAAGGATGGGGGTTAATTATCTTTATCTGAGCATGATTGAATGGTTGCCCTATGACCCCTGACCAGCGGTTTGCTTTATTTTAGAAGTAAATATATATTTTGGGTGGAGCTCATAAAGTGCACTAGCCATATTGACTGGAAGATTCTAGGAGATGCTCTAAAATACAACATCTCCAGCTCATATTTTGTGTTGTATAGAAAATTCTAAACCAAGTTACAGTGATTGTAACATAATCTGAGATGAAGAAGTTGTGATCATAATAGCTCACACAACAGATATTTTCTCTAGCCATTCTCTAGCTTCCTATGAAATGTTACATAAATGAAACACCGAAGAAATGACAGATGTGATGGCTTGGTCCCATTAGTTGGAAAGGAGAGATTAGAAAGATTTGTACTTGTGTAGCAGGAAGCGTGACAAATGTATTTTTGTGATGGTTGATTAAAAGCGATTTAAGTATATTATATATTTTTGGTTATGTAATAAACCCTACAGACCCCAGTGCAACATACATCCCTGTAAGGTTCTGCAAAAAGATTGTAGCCTCAGGCAATTTCTCAGATACTGGGAAGCAAGACTAGTCTACTATTTGAAGTAATACAATGAAAGGAAATTGCCTGTTTAGCTGGAGTGTGTGTTTATTAAACATGGGCAGGAGCAGGCATAGAGTTTTGTCAGTTTGCTTACTCAGCATATCATCATCATTACAGAGACTAAAAATTCTATTTATCATAAACAGTGCCTCTGTTTGTACATTAAATGTTGCTGCATGTGGTAGTGTATTATGTCTGACATAAAATCTTTGTGATGAGGGCTGTAATCTGGGCAAATTTCAACAAATATGGTGTTCTGATAAATCGGAATAATTGCCTTATTCCAATTCACTGGATTTTTCAATACTGCTATGAAGAAAATGCCAAGGAAATTCTATGATGCAAAAGCTTTAGTTTCAGAGCAGTTAAAACATCTAATCTAATTAGATGTTTTAACTATCTAATTTCCACACCAGGTAAGTACAGTACAGTCTCACTTATCCAACATCCACTTATCCAATGTTCTGGATTATCCAATGCAATTTGCCTCCCATCCCAATCCACAGCTGTTTCTCTTGGCAGCAAGGATTGAACTTTTTATGGATTTAATTTCTGACAAAGTTGTTACTGTAAGTTCATTTTATGTAATTCTATCTTTATTTGTAGTCAATTTGTTAGTAGCCAATGTTTTGAGGTCAATGTTTTCAATGTTTTGGTGTTAAATTCATAAAAATAATAATTACTACATAACGTTACCATGTTTTGGACTGCTTTTTCTGTCGATTTGTTGTAAAACATGATTTTTTTGGTGCTTAATTTGTAAAATCATAATGTAATTTGACCTTTAATAGGCTTTTCCTTAATCCCTCCTTATTATCCAACATTTTCACTTATGCAATGTTCTGCCAGTCCATTTTTGTTGGATAAGTGAGACTACTGTAGTAGGTCAAGGTTGGAGCTCTGTGGCTTTCTGTATCTTCTTGGAGCACTACTCTCGGCAACCTCTGCTTTCATTTTATACTTCCATTTTCATCAGAGATTGGTGTGTATTAGTTGTGAGGGGCTGTATGTAGAAGAGAAGGACAATTCTAATAAAGGCTAGCGGAATAGGGTTGACCATTGCAACAAGTATATATACGGTTGTTCAGTATACCTTGGCATTATAGCTAAGATGTGAGACTGTACAATGTGTTTATTGCTCACATGGTGTGAAAAAGAAGACAGGTGCATTAATTTGCAATTTCCATGGTTTCTGATGTGTGAGTAAATCTGTAAGTTTGTTTTTTTCTAAATCAAAGTCATTTTATTTTTTAAAAAATCTTATAAATAGGTAACAGGGGTGAAATACCATTTGTATTGTATGGATTTATTCATCCGATTTCAATGCATAGTATTTTTATAATGTGGCTGACTCTTTCCGTGGAGTTTCTAATATGAATGACATTATTCTAGCTTGTAAGGAGTATCACACTCCATCTGAGAGCACCCGAGCATCCTTTCCATTAAAGATGCCTCAGAGCACAGTACATTAATATAGTTCTAATGTTGCCTGGAAGGCTCTGAGTTATTGTTGTCCTCTGCATCTCCTACTGTGCAATACAATGGGCTTCTGGATGACTTTCCTGTGGCTTTTCAGAGACAATATATTTTAAAGCAAGCAATGGTGTCTTCATATCATTTCTTGCTTTAATGGAGGCTGAGGGTGATAATGTAATGCTTCTAAGTGGGGCCACTTAAAATGTCCTCATCTCAGTATTTTTTTTTAATACCCTGAGATTTAACATACAAATGGCACATCTTTTCAGAAAGTATTGTGTGCTATCATTAAGCAATGCCACTTTGCAACAAGGATTGCAAAATCCACCAGTACTGGATTTAATCTAGCTCCGCCCATTGAACCATTATGCCTGTCTTTTCAACAGTGCTGCATTATCCATATATTGATAGACAGAATGTGGGCTGGAAATGTAGAGATGAGCTTCAGGGTCAATGAAGGGTGAGTCTGGCCTCTTGCTGATGTCACCCTCCAAGTATCACACACGATGCAGTCTGAATTGCTGTGAATGTCACATGCAGCAAACCCAGCTGGGAGCAATTCCATCCCTTTCTGGTAGCTGAGGCATGTGTTCCTCCCTGAAGAGGGAATGCTTGCTGTGCATCCCTGGTGGAGAACATATGCTCTTGATATTTTCCGCAGTCAACCTTCAGCCTTCCCCCTTGTAACATCATTCTGCACTGCAAGTTTCTTCACAGTTTCCCTTGCCTCCTCCCTGCCATTTCTCTTGCTTTTCATTTTCACTCTTATTCCAGGTTGCCCATTTTCACTGCAGTTTCCTAATGGATTTGGCTAGGCTTGTACATTAGGACCACACAGTGCTGTTGCTGAGAGCTTGTTTAAAGGATGCTAAAATGAGAACAGCTTCAGCTAATTGGCATTTCTCTTACGTTTCGTTTTTACCGAACGAAAGGCAGTAATGTGGTGGCCACAAAAGGTGCTGGATGAAAATGAAACAGCAAGTGCTTGCCTTAACTAAAAGTTGGCACGAATGCACATTAACTTCATTCTCTCATTGTGATTCCTATTAGTTTGGAGAGGAGTAAGCTGCTCTCTCGCACACCTCTCTTGGGCATGTGACTGGAACACAATGTGCTCCCTAGCTCCTGGGTGTTGCAGAACCTTATCTTCCATTTCCATATTGATGGTGCAGAAAGGAAAGCAAGCTGCAGAGACAAATCTGTGTCTCTTCCTTCCCTCCTCCCCCAACTTGATCCAGTTTCTGTCTCCTCTTTTACAATGAAGGAAGAATGGAAATACTGCATGTCAGCCTACTGAGAAGGGGGAATATATTACTGTTGTGAGATATGGGTATTTCCCAGGATATATCATCTGGCGTGGAAATTCGGTTGGACCACACACCCTGGAAATGCAGATACTCGATTCCATCTTTTTGGACCAGAATTAGATTGTGTTTTTAAAATGCTGCAACAAGTAGTATGTTTTAAAGTTCTCAATAAACTAGAAACATATGATGACATTCAAAATTGTAGTCTTTGTGTCGTCACTGAAGATTTTTTTTAAGATGTTGATTTAAAAGTAAACCTGTGTTCATTTGGTTTGCATTACATATTAATTCATTTTCTAGTAATCCTTATGCAAATGTCTGAGTTTGGAAAGACTCCGCCATTTTCTCCAAATTCTGAAACTAGATTGGCATCTTAATGGCAAAACTGCTTTGGTTTCTCAGTCAGGCTGTTTTTCATTTCTCTTTCACACCTCCTGTTTTCTCATTCTTAAAAGTGTTATGTTTACTGGGAGGCATTGCACTGTTTAACATTTTGCCTCTTCTTCTGCAAACAGTGCTGCTGGCTCCTTTCCTGCTGCTGCTGCTGCTATCTTCTTGACTTTGATTTCCTCAAATATTATTGGCTGCACAGCATTGGCCAACCTCATTCAGCACACAGTGCATCCCACTTTAGTGTCATGCTATGCCAGCATCCAGCAATGATGTAATGGTAGTTTGATGTATCTTTTGCAATATTTTATAAAAGAAGTGAGGTTGTTTGGAAAAATGGAAATGGGCCTGAAAGTGGGAAATGAAATATTGTAATGGTAAGACATCTTGGGACTTTTTGAAGAAATATTTAAGAAATTTAAAACAAACCAAATTGCTCCTAGCTTCAATCAAATTTAGGTTTGTAGATTCTTAGACAGAACCTAAATCACAGATGGGCTGAAAACCCAATCAGCGACCCTATTAGACTTTTAAACAATGTATTAAACAAGCAAACAACCAAAGACAAAAATTCACAATTGCAGATTGCGTCCTCATACCCTATTACAGGATCCTATCTCAGTTCCTCTGACCCTTGTATTATTTCAGTTTTGGACAGATGTTAATATAGCCTGAATATTTCAGTGTTTTGTAAATGTTCCCACAACAGCATCATATTGTAATCCAGTTCTAGAGCTGGACAGGGTCTGTTATTCCCTTCTGTGTTGCAGAGTGCTGGCAGCTATCAGTGACAGGTTTTCCAGTTACAGCCTCTTTCTCAAGTGATCATGTTGGTGATAAGGTTAGTTGTTTTCTCCTCAGCCCTGCAGCATGCCAGAGCATTTCCAAGGTTCCCTACTCACTTATAAGGTAACTGGAAGCCAGTGTAGGCCTTGCAGAAATAGTGTAGTTCTTGCAGAACTATATGCTGCACTCACTGCAGCTTCCAAACACCTTTCAAGTACAGCCCCACACAGAGCACATTACAGTAATGTTATTGAGAGGTAATTGAGGCATAAACTGCTGTGGCCAGATCTGTCTTCCTCAATAAAGGCCACAGCTGGCGCAACAGCCAATGCTGGGCAAAAGCATTCCTGCCACTGGAGTAACCTGGCTTTTCATGACTCCATGTGTTCTGATAGCACCCCACACCAGCTATGAATCTGATATTTCAGAGGACGAGTAGCCCCTCTGTTCATGTTCATGGTGTCAAAATAAATATTACTGTATATCATTATCTGACTCTCTCAACAAAACAGCTGTGGGAGACATTCATCACAAGATAAAGGTCCACAAAATCTGTTCTCCTCTTCTACAGAGTCATGCATTTTCTTGAGCTTGTTTCAGGTTTCCATTTTGAAAAGTCCATTTCAATATCTCTGAATAGGCTGTTCTGGATTCATAGAAAATAGAACAGCTTGACTAGAAATTTTGGAAACTGTTGCACTATAGCCTTGAAACTACCTTTCACCACAAACCACACTCTGTCCAGGTAATCCAATAAGTAAAAGTCTATTAAGATAAGAGTATATAAAATAAGCAAATCTAAAAAGGAGAATCAAAGTTCAAACAGTTATTTTGAAAATAGCAAAGATTCCATAATCTTTTCAGTTATAGTCTCAAGAGTCAGTCCCCAGATATATCCATAAACATCATAGCATGAATCCAAGGCAGGCAACCTATGCCACATATGAAACTAGAACCAGGAACAAATTTAGAAACTTGATCACATGAATACAAAACATTGGACCACGAACCGAGAGCTGTTCACCTGAATACAATGTTGCTCTCACAAATGATCATACCAGCATAAACCACTTTAAAGGCCTCAATCCCTCCCATGACATCATTCCTCACACTCCTGCTTTTCCTCTTCTTATCCGCTTGGAAAAGTGAGTCTGTCTCTGTTGTATGCTTTGCCTCCAAAGTTCCAGGCACCTTGATCCGGACAGACATTAGTCTCCCACATTTCTCTCAGCCTGTGCTTCTAGCAGATTCTCATAAGAACTGATATCGCTTTCTCCAGTCTCACAAAAACTGCCAGGAGATTCCAAAGTAACTCTCTCCAGGCCACTTCTATCATCTTCTGGGCCATCCGAATCTATCCCAGCATCCCCTTCATCATCTTCAGAGCACTCAGAATCTGACCAGGCTACAACAGAAACCAGAAAACTTCACCTCTGCCCAAGTTTGCTTGAGATCTCCAGATTTTCCCTGACAACCCACATCTTTTCCCCTTTCTTGCCATGCACTCTTGAACTGCTGAAGAAATTCTGAGTCACCCCTTAGAAGGTGATTCAGATATACTGCAAGTCAGTTTCAGTAGCAACCAGGGTGCATATGCTTTCTAGGAAATATGAAACCAGATCTTGTGAGATGTCAAAATGGCAATGTGTTGCATATGTGTTCTGTAATGAATGAACTGAACAGGAGGCTAAGAAACATTGGTCATAGATTGGTAAATCAGAGAGCAAACAAATAAGGGTTAAAAGCCAAAATCACATGAGAGGGAGTCAATTTGGATAGTGGGACTTTCTCCCTCTCTTCTCCCACTGCCCTCTCACTTACTGCTGCCAAGAACTGGGCCTTGCACTTCATACCTTTTTTCACAACTGGGGTTAAAAGTTTCTTCTAAGGCTATTTTTACCCCTAGCCCACTTAGTAGGCTGCAAATTTGTGCTTTAGAACACAAAAAGTGACATAAATGTTTACTGACTGCCAATGTGGCTGCTTTTTAGCTGAAATGTCATTTTTGCAGGATTTTTGAGACTACAGGGGCCACACTTGGGGGTCCCAAGGGACAAAACAAGCTTGCAGACTGCATTGTCCTCATTCCTGACCTGTAAGCATTGTCTCCAGAATTATTTTGAGGTGCCTAACCAGAGATATGTGTGTTCCTCAAGAATAAACATATGCAGTCTGACATGGGCTGTCTAAGCGCCCCTAAATGGCACTCTTGTTGAGAACTCTCTCAGAGGGAGTTCACATGCTTTTTATGGATCTGTTTTGAACGTTAATTACATTAAATATAAATTCAAGACTAGCAGGAACTTGGCCACCGTGTTTTCATGCCCACTGCACCATGATTTTAAAAATGTGTATCTGTCTGTGTGATATGATATTATTTGTACAATAGAAATCGTTTTTCATAATTTTAGTTTTTGACTTCTGAGATGCTGACCATTTAAATCAGGACTGGTTGTGACCTTTTTGGTACATCAAGCAATTTTCTGAATGTTTACCATAGTGAAGATGCTAGAAACATTTCACTCTCCCAGGAACCTGATACCAGTGGATATTTTTAGGCATATCAAACAAATTATAGATTACAACCTTCTTCCCTCTTGAGGAAAACTACTTATATGGCTAGTTGCCAAGGTGTGGGTCCACATTGCAGCTGGTCAGCACTGAGCCAATCATTTCTTTTGCACTTGGCCAACTCAAATGTTAAACAACATTTTAACCATCTGCTTTGTAAGTTTTGCCACCATTTGCTAAATATCAGTGCATTTCACATTAATGAGCTAACTGGATTGTGATTAAATATAACGTCACTAAGCCCTTTGCTGCTAACTCCACATTTTCTCCCACGTAAGTCTAATGGATGCCTCTAATGTCATCATTGCTCACAATCCAAGCAAGGAGAAGTGTAACTCCAGGTGTGGTTGATAAAACATAGAGCAGATGATTTTATTTATACTGAAATCGGCAAGGAAAAACCTTAGGAAGCAACTATACTACCCAGAAATATATGTAAAATGGAGCAGGACATATTACTGGTCAATTAAATGCCTATTAGTGTGAAAATCTGTCCTTGCCATAGTTCTTTTAGTATTTGAAAGTGCCATGGATATTCTCATTGAAAGTTCTTCAAAGTTTGCCCTGCATTCCCCCAGTTTTCTTTGGAAAAAAATGTTGGATTGCCATGAGAATATCAGGAGCGTTTAAACTGACAAAAACATTAAACCAATAATTATTGAATACCAGAGATCCTGACGTGTGAGAGAAAGTATTTCGTTAATTGCTTTTTCTGGTCATTATGACTTTGTCACAGGCAAAAAAGATATGTACATGGAAGGATGCTGGGAATCTGAATAATCTTCCCCAAAAGGAAAACTAATTCAGAACGTGTAGAATGTGAACCAGGATTTTACAGAAATAATTAAGTACCAAAGATGGCTTAAGTAAAGAGTCTTGGCCTAACAAAAAGTCAGCTTCAACAAAATGCATCCTAATGATTTAGCAAAATTGACAGTTAAGGAAAGACTCTTCTGAGCATTTTCAGAAATGGAAGTTTTTCTAATGGCTAAGCCGTAATGATGAACATACTGAGCGACAGTTATTCATGAGTTGCATACACACTTCATGTTGTCTTGGATGGAGAGTTCTCAGTTAAGAAACATTGTACACCTGAAGAAACAGCTCATTTTTCCAAGTAGAAATAAATGCTTATCGGGTCATACCTCTTGCTGACATGTTTGCCTAGAGAAAAGCTGTTAGTCTAATGAAGAATGAAATACCAGTGCCAGATACAAATATGTTTATTCCAGAAATGTATTTTGCATTTGCAATTCTGACACAAGATGATTGCTTTTTAATCTGCAGGTCTTTCAAACAATGCATTTTACTGCTTTCCTGAAAACTCTGGATGATAGTCCTACTTAAATGAGGGGCGAGAAAAGTGTGAACCAGTGTGGTGTAGTGCTTTGGCTATTGGGACTACAACTCTGAAGCACAGTGTTTGAATCCCTGCTCAGCCATGGAAATCCACTGGCTCACCTTGGACAAGTCACGTTCTCCTAGCCTCAAAGGGAAGCAAAGGCAAACCTCCTCTGAACAATAAAACCCATTGATAAGTTCTAATAGGCACTTCATGGGTCAGAAACAACCTGAAGGCCCATAGTAGCAACAAGAGAAGTGTAACCTTTGAGCATTATGAAATTCCCTACCTGCCCAATTTTAGAGAGGGTAATGAAAAGTCATCCCAAAAGTGCCTCCAATGCTTTCTGGAATAGTTTTGTGTATCAAAAAATCCCTACTATTTAGTTAGCAATATAGCAGGACCAGAAATAATTTCTGGGATGTTTTTAAAGTGCACAGTTTATCCTGAGGTTTGTAGTTTGGTGGGACACCAAAGGAGCTCTCTGGATATTAATTCAAAATATTGCTCTCTAAATTTAAATCCCATCAATTCTGGCAATTAGTGGTGTGAAAGGTCCTCTGGTCATTACTTGGTGACGTTTTAGATGTGGACCTTTATTATTATGTGCTTAGTTTTATCCTGCATTTCTTCCAATATGGGATCTAAGGGGGAGGGGGTGTCAAACCATTAACCAAAGTTTGAGTTTTCTTTTATGACTGTGCATTTTTGTGTTTTCTAAACAAAGATTATTCAATATATCAATTTCTGGGAAGAAATGACAAACTGAAGCAACACAGCACAATATATAGGTTTTATATTCCATGAGAAATATGGATCATTGTGAAGATAACACAGAACTTTAAAAAATAACTGAGAAAGTCCCTTTAGTGTTGTGCCATAGAAAGTTAACAGGCAGGGTTGTGTATTTGTGAAAAGAAAGAGATGCCTATGATCAGATTCAGAATATGATGATGAATGGATGTATTTAGCATACAAAAGAGATAGAGGAAAGTTAGCAGACAACCACAGCCAATAGTGGTATAGTCTCTTTTCATTATGCTCGTGCTGAGGTGATAAGTTTAATCTCTTTTATATTCCTGATGTTCTTCTTCTTGGGAGTTCCACTGTGAAAATGGATTCTTTTTCTGCTTTATACAAAGCTGTGAAAAAAGAGATGGGGATTAAAATAGATTACTGCTGCTTTAGCATGGCCAAATGTATTACATGTGCAAGTAAGACTGAAATAAATGCTGTATTGTTTACAGTTTGACTTTCCATATCTGCAGGGAATATATTTCCCCGAGTTCACATGGCTATACAAAACTGCAGCTAATAGCAAGCCCTATTGAAATGAAGGACATTTGCCCAAGATTACCTAGAGTTGTGCTAGAGAATCTAGAAAATGCCCAGAGGTTACATATTTTGTCAGAGAGAGAAATGAAACTGCGAAAAACAGTCACATGTGAACAGGGGACATACTGCAATGTCTTCTTAAAAACTTGTGAAATGTACAAAGTGTTATGTGGTATTCTTTGGCTATGTTATCCTGGAGTGGTGGCTGCAGTGGTAACAACCTCTGAATCCTATTTCAGTCCCTGAAATTTTAACTCAAAGTCAAATGGAGTTGAACGGAAGGTAAAGAGCCTATGGCAAGATGAAAGTCTCTTGATTCACTTCTCTTTCATTCTTAGACTAGGTAGTAGTCATATATACAATAGCAGTATTTGTTCAGAGTCTTGTAAGCAGTGGAAGATATTGTGCACCTAGGAATAACAATTGTTGGATGGGCATGTAATCCTTTCTGCATCAGCTCAAAAACTTTCCATTGTCTCTTGCTTCTTCTTTTTTTTAAAGGGTAGACATTTTAGTTGAATTTGTTCAGTTTATTAGATTAACATATTTTCTGAAACAGAAGGAAATTATAGAAACATCAGTTAAAGGGCCAAGAGCTATCCAAAGCATCCTCTATTAAATTAAAATCCGAAGACTAAACTCATACAAAG